>NC_136390.1:31175175-33575175 GCF_965140285.1 Lepidochelys kempii | reverse complement strand
GGGAACTGTGGGATAGCTACCCACAGTGCACCGCTCGGAATTTCGATGCTTGCCACAGTACTGTGGACGCACACCGCCGAATTAATGTGCTTAGTGTGGACGCATGCACTTGACTTGATACAATCTGTTCCCAAAAATCAAGTTCTGTAAAATTGGAGTACTTTCGTAGTGTAGATGTGGCCTAGGGTCTTATCCTGTACCGACTAAAGTCAATGGTGGGCCTTTCATTGACTTCAGCATAACAGGCTCGGACCATAGGCATGTGTTTTCAGGATGATCTTCAATGTTTCTTTCAATGCTCTGTACTAAAACGCTCTGAGGGAAAAGGGATTGGTTTGTTCACATTAACTGAAATGAATTGTTTCATATGCATGGAAAGAGTTTTTTCCCCTCTCTTCCTCCATTATATCTGATTTGAACAATGTGGGCCTACAGAACTCTCTTGGTATCTTGTTCAAATTACAAAACTTCTAACTAAAAGGCAGATGAGTAACAGTTACTTATGGCTGATGTTAAAGTACTTGCTAAATTGGGTTGTTAAGATTCTTATATGGAGAAAATTAATGAATCAGTTTAAAAGTTCTGATAGTTCTGAATGAAGGAATTAATCTGATCTAAATAATGACTTGCTGTGGGAGGGAAGAAGGGAGGAGGAAAGGAAAGGAAAACCAGGGAGATTCTCTCTTCTCCACTCCCACAACGAATGAACTCCTTCTTTTGGCTGTAAACAAAACTTCAGCAACTTCAGTCAGGGATTGCATCTTTCTACAGAAGGATTTTCTCAAGTACCAATCACTGTAGTATCTGTCTGCTTATATCTACATCATAGATCCTTCAAGGGTTTGTAATATTGTTTGCATTATTTTTTATTAGCTCTGCCTGTAGTTTAGAGACCATTTGTGATCCTTTCCCCCAAACCAGATATTTCCCTAGTAGATCCCTCTTGCAATGTAGCCTTTACAGTATAAAGAGATTAATAAAACTGAAGCAATCTCCATGGGGTATGTTTAGTGTTTCCAATTCTTGGTATTTAATTTTTTCTTTCAGTGTCAATAGGTAATGGGATTGCGCTCTTAGGGTCTGTCTACAGTTAGACACCCACGGCTGGCCTCTGTCAGCTGACTCAGATTCATGGGCCTGAGGCTCATGAGGCTGTTTAATTGAGTTAGCCATTCAGGCTCGGATTGGAATCTACGTGGGAGGGTCCCAGAGCTTGGGCTCCAGCCCAAGCTCACCATCTACATCTCAGTTAAACAGCCCCTTAGCCTGAGCCCTGAGAGCATGAGTCAGCTGCCAGCCACAGGTGTCCAATTGCAGCGTAGACACAGCCTAAGGTGTAAAAGACAGGTTTTTAAACCCTGTGTTTAAATGCGTGTTTTCTTAAAATCAAAAAGCGGCTGTTCCAAGGGATGAATACTTAAGTGTATGAGAGAACTTTAGGGTCCACTATCCCCCTCTGTAACCAGTTTTCAACCCTGCAGGAGTGGTGAGCTTCAGTCATTTTTGTATATATTTAATAAGCCTATTCTCATTTTTGTTGCTATTAATCTGAACCTAAAAGAAGAAATCTTCGGCATATCACTGGCCAACTTAAGCTGAGAGATAAAGTATTATGGCCTCATTAGTAACACTGCTATATGCTTTGCATTTATCTTTATCTATGGTTGCAAGTAAATAACACTTTTTCCTGACTAAAATGCTTATGAATGGTTAATTATCCACCAGTCCAGAAAAGAAGTTTGTACTAGGAGTGTCAATTAATCGCAGTTACCTTGTGCAATTAACTTAAAAAAATTAATCACGATTAATCGCACTTATCACAATAAAATACCAATTGGAATTTATTAAATATTTTTGGATGTTTTTCTACATTTTCAATATTGATTTCAATTACAACACAGAATACAAAGTGCACAGTGCTCACTTTATATTATTATTTTTTATTACAAATATATGCACTGTAAAAATGATAAACAAAAGAAATAGTATTTTTTAATTCACCTCATACAAGTATTGAAGTGCAATCTCTTTATCGTGAAAGTGTAACTTAAAAATGCAGATTTTGGGGGGGTTACATAACTGCACTCAAAACAACAGTGTAAAACTTTACAGCCTACAAGTCCACTCGGTCCTAATTCTTATTCTGCCAATTGCTAAGACAAACAAGTTTGTTTACATTGACTGGAGATATTGCTGCCTGCTTCTTATTTACAATGTCACCTGAAAGTGAGAACAGCTGTTCGCATGGCACTTTTGTAGCCAGTGTTGCAAGGTATTTACATGCCAGATATGCCAAACATTTGTATGTCCCTTCCATGCTTCGACCACCATTCTAGAGGACGCTCTTCCATGCTGATGATGCTCGTTAAAAAAAAAATGCATCAATTAACTTTGTGATTGTACTCCTTGGGGGGAGAAGTGGATGTCTCCTGCTCTGTTTTACATGCATTCTGTATATATTTCCTGTTATAGCAGTCTCAGATAACGACCCAGCACATATTCATTTTAAGAATACTTTCACAGCAGATTTGACAAAACACAAAGAAGGTACCAATGTGAGATTGCTAAAAATAGCTACAGCACTCGACCCAAGATTTAATAATCTGAAGTGCCGTCCAAAATCTGAGAGAGACGAGGTGTGGAGCATGCTTTTAAAAGTCTTAAAAGAGCAACACTCTGATGCGGAAACTAAAGAACCCAAACCACCAAAAAAGAAAATCAACCTTCTGCTGGTGGCATCTGACTCAGATGATGAAAATGAACATGCGTCAGTCTGCACTGCTCTGGATTGTTATCAAGCAGAACTCATCATCAACATGGAAGCATGTCCTCTGGAATGGTGGTTGAAGCATGAAGGGACATATGAATCTTTAGCGCATCTGGCACGTAAATATCTTGCAACGCTAGCTACAACAGTGCCATGCAAATGCCTGTTCTCACTTTCAGGTGACATTGTAAACAAGAAGCAGGCAGCATTATCTCCTGCAAATTTTAACCAACCTTGTTTGTCTGAATGATTGGCTGACCAAGAAGTAGGACTGAGTGGAGTTGTAGGCTCTAAAGTTTTACATTGTTTTATTTTTAAATGCAGTATTTTTGTACATAATTCTACATTTGTAAGTTCAACTTTCATAATAAAGAGATTGCACTATAGTACTTGTATGAGGTGAATTGAAAAAATAAATTTTTTTGGTTTTTACAGTGCAAATATTTGTAAAAAAAATAAAGCAAACACTGTACACTTTGTATTCTGCGTTGTAAGTGAAATTAATATATTTGAAAATGTAGTAAACATCTAAAAATATTTAAAATAAACTGTATTCTATTGTTGTTTAACAGCGCGATTAATCACGATTAATTTTGTTAATCGCTTGACAGCCCTAGTTTGTAATGAACATGTTTTAGCGCAAAATAAGCCACACACATATTAATAAATCTTAGTTGTTACACACACACACACACACACACACACACACGGTTCAGTCTTTTTTAGTTCTGCAAAAAACCACTGTGGGACCACATCCTTAGCTGGTGCAAACTGACAAAGCTCCATTGAGGTCAATGGAGCTACAGCAGTTTACTCCAGCTAAAGATCTACTTCAGTATTGTCAGGAAAGGTGAAATCCTTTAATGAGATACAATTAAAAAGCAAGCTGAAAATTGAACTGGTGAGAATTATTCACAGAGAAGCAAGAATATACTGCCAAAAAGTGACAGTGCAACACATGCAGATGTTGTCCACCTCAGGATATACAGACTCTTATCATTAAGTTAACATACTGTGAGGTGAGCAGAAGATATGTACCATATAAAAAAGAATTAATCTGACATGGATACCTGGCTGCAATACACAGTAGGGGAGGTTTCCTTAAGTCTTAATGGTAAAGCTAAGCAACATGAAAATGAAGGCAGGAAGCATTAGAATGACTAACAGAACATGGGAGTAATGGACCACCATGAATGTGTAAGCAGGGTACTGTGACTCAAGCTGTGCATCTAATACTTATGACCCCAGCAAAGAAAGTGTGATGTAGCTCTGGGCAATGTCATTCCCTTCATTTCCTACTAAAGAACTACTTGTGTGCCCAGCTTTCTTTTGTGCAGCTTTCAGAAACCTCCTAAAAGAGTCTAAATAGACCACGGTGACGCATGATTCTGTCAACACGTCTTAGCAGGATCTTGCAAGATTGCCCCAGGTTTTGTAGTACTTGGTGACCTTCTGTTTCTGGCAGCAAGAACTTCGCTTTCCTGCTGTTGGCTACAGTGGCAGCCTGCAGGTGTCTCAAGACTGTCACATGAGTGGTGGAGATAACAGCTGCAGGAAAATACTGTAGGAAAATGCTGCTGGTTCAGGCCTCTGCGGTCCTAGGACCACCAGCAGCATCTTTGAAGGTGAATTCAATATTTTATTTTTTAAAATAGGACAGTTATATTTTCAGCTAATGGCTGTAATGGTCAGAGTACAAAAGTTCGTAAGCAGCCCAATATTATTACAGGCTGTTTGTAAGATGCCCTGTATTAGAGCTGGATGTATTTGTTATGGAATTAGAGGATCCCTTTTAATGTGAAAAGTATGTGAGAGCACCCATCATATTTTATAAATCAAAAGAAAGTGGTTTGTTTGTTTGTTGTTTTTTAAATTAATAGAACTGGGTGAAAATTTTTAAACAGTTTAAAAGAGTTGTTAGAAAATGGAAATTAGGATCAATTTTGCTACCATGTTTTAATTAAACCTCTTGTGAATCTGAATGTTTACAGTAACTCAACTTCAGTTATATTCAAACTTTCACTAATTAACTTTGAAAAATCAGCATGCTTTCTGAAAGCTACACAAAGCACAAGCCCGGGAGCCACCGTCCCAAGCTCTGCTACTCACTGGCTTTAGTACTTTTCCTTTATAACGGATTTTAGTTTGCTCATTAAAATCCCCTATTTCCATGATTTTATTTTGGAACTGCTGCATTTGTTTTTCACCACTTCCCTGCCTTCCATAAAGCTTCCACTCTTCGCATCATCTTAGGCAACAAAAAGGCTCATTACTGCTGCCACTCACCACTTTGGCCACTGAGGGGCAAATGCACTGTTTAACCTTCCCTAGAACCAGTCCAGACTGCTTGTCAGGAGCTTACAGCCATCTTCTCCCAAAACTGCTTCTATTTGCAGAGTTAACTTTTCAACACTTTGTTCTCATGGTCTAGATTACAAACAATCTGCTGAGCAGGGAGAACCCAAGAGTCTGAGTGCCTGAGAAATGACTGCAGGATTTAGTCCTAAATATGTGATATTAACCTGATAATAGTAGTAAATTGTCACAGGAAAAGAACTACAGCTCACGGTTATCAAGGATGAGGAGTTTCACATACCGACCACGATCCTGTACATCTTGCTTCCTCCTAATAGAGCTGGTCAACATATATTTGATGGCACAGTTTTCCATTCAGAAATGCAATTTTGTTGAAACTGAAACACTTCAGGGGAATGTGATTTCCTTCACATACCGACCACGATCCTGTACATTTTGCTTCCTCCTAATAGAGCTGGTCAACATATATTTGATGGCACAGTTTTCCATTCAGAAATGCAATTTTGTTGAAACTGAAACACTTCAGGGGAATATGATTTCCATGACATTTTTTATGAGAAAATTCAAAACATTTTGTTTAGACAATGTCAGTGTTTTGTATTGAATGTCATTTTGATTCATTTTATTTTGACTTTCATATTCTGTTTTAATATTCTTTTGATAACAGAATATAAAAGACAAAATGATAGTATCAAAACAAAATATTTAGTCCCAAAACAGAAAAAAAAATTACGTTTCATTTCATGGGAAATATTAAAATTTTGTCTTTTTGTTCCTGTTGGAACTTTTTTTTTTCTAAATGTCCGAACTTCCTATGGAACAGAAATTCCGATTCCAAGCCAGCTATACTCCTTAGTCAAGAGGAGTTTTGCCTGACTGGGGGCAAGAAGAGACTCAAAACTTGCTGCAGTTTGTGAAATAGTAAATGTTTATATTCAAGTGAAGGATCTCTCATTGGAAGAAGGATCACTATATGCACAGTCAAAATCTATTCCAATAAAAGGTACAGTGCTATATAAATATAAATAATTAAAATTAACCATAAAATGCAAATCATGTGTAAGTTTCAATTTAGACATCAAATTTGAACATTAAAAGCTGAGGCCAGTTCTGCCACCCATCTCCTTATGCCTAGGGATTGCAATACATTACAGGAGTCTTGTTTCCCCACTGCTGTAATGGGGATTTAGTCAAGTAACTACCCCGCTCCTCATCAGTGATGATAGGAATTCCTTACGTTATGTAATTCCCCTGTGTTAATGAACTCCATTGTCAGAGCAAATTCTCAAGACCCTGACTATACTAATAAATGCAGGTTTTAAAAAATGAAATTCATGTTTAAACTAACCATAATGGCTCCGGGGGAACTGTAACTGTCTTTTGCATCAATACGATTGTTCGTTTTAAAAACAACACATTTACCTAAAAAAATAACTAACCAAGACATGTAGAGAATGTAGAGAATGTAGCACTCTGCTGTATTTCATGAATTATCTGTATAAAATCACACAAACAAAAATATAAACACATTAGCACATTTTTGAAGAACTCCAGTAAGGCCATATTGTCTAATGGCCAAGGGGACATTAGATCACCAGCACACAAATTAAATCTAGTGTGGTACTCAGCAATGCTGAGGAAGTTCTCATATGGTCCTCACCAGCTGCATCTAGTCCACTGTTCAGACCTCTCTTTGCTGCATCTACAGCATCAAAGGATCGTGGGGTCTGGGTTGGCCATGGTTGTGTTCTAGGTACTTGATCAAAAAAGGATGAGCAACACACATAGAAGACAAGGCATACTGGGAAAACCAGATGCGTGGATAATTTAGGGGTATTTAAGTTACTAATTTTGAGGGGTCATCACAGAAAATGTGGGTTTTGAATGAGAGAAGACTTGTGGTTTGTCATCCTGGGTCAAGGAAATTATTCCATCTACAGAGGCAGCATGGAAAAATCCATGGCCAGAGGAGTGAGAGGAAGATATCAAGGCTGGCACTGTTGGCAGGGCAGAGAGTTTGGGAGGGTAAAATGTGTTATATCTGAGATGTGGGCCAGGGTAGTGTGTACACCGTCTTGATGGAAGGAGGGAAATTTGTATTTTAGGTGATAAGGAAAGGAGAGCCAGTGGAGAAAGAGTAGGAGGAAGTGATATGATGAGATGATTTATAAGCCACGTTTTGGCGGGAATGGAACATGGTGGTCAGAGAAGAGATTAAGGGGAAAGAAAGTTACATGTTTAAATAAAAAGGAGAGTATGTAAAGGAGCTGTTAAGGCCTTCATGTCAAACCAAGATGATACTACAGGCACTTGAGAAATATCTAAGTTCAGGAAGAGTATTTGCAGCCTAGAAGTAGAAGGTGAGGAGGACAGAAAAACAACATGCGTCTCAGTAAACATGTAGGAGTGCAGCAGGGCCATTTGGAGGAAGGTGAGCTGAAAGAAATTAATGTACCTTTCCCATCTCTAATACTGCAGGCCTCTTGGGAATAAGGAGTGGAAAAAAATTTCAGTGTGTCACATTTTCTGACTCCTCAAACGGTGCTGATTTATGAAAGCCCTTTGCCTCCTTTCCAATATTTTTTCTTCTCCAGTGAGCTCAGTTATTAATGATTAATGGTCACCCTCTGAGGAAAGAGGGTGAAAACAATCTTATCAGTGAGAGGAGATGAAATTCAGGACAATATCTCAATCAAATCTCCCTTACTGTAGCCTTAAATTTACCTCAGCCTCACCCACGCCTGGGTTTGTCATTTATTTTGTAAGTTAGCTACAAACCAATACAAATAA
Organism: Lepidochelys kempii; assembly: GCF_965140285.1. NCBI lineage: Eukaryota > Metazoa > Chordata > Testudines > Cheloniidae > Lepidochelys > Lepidochelys kempii. The sequence continues at coordinate 33,567,302 of NC_136390.1, read as the reverse complement.
TAAAACTGAGGTTATAGACAATGTTTGTGCTAAAGTGAATCCCACATCTTTTGAAGCTTTTCATGCAATGGCCCCTGGGGTCAAAAAGAAACACTGACCAGATGGGAAATAATGCCTGGAGGGACCTTGAACATTCTGAATTTTCAAGGCACAGGGCGATAGTTTTTCACAGAACTCTGAAGCTGAGAGTTGTTATACACACACACAGCTGTGGTGAAGTTTACATTTCTAGGATATTACTTATATCAAAAGCTGGAGATGAACGTTCAAACTTAATCAACTTAAACAAGTTATAATGAAGGGAAAAAATCTTAGCCCAGCTCCAACAACAGTGGAGATGAGGTTGATACTGAGAGATTATGGGGGAAATAATTACAACTGAATGAGACTAGTATGCCAGGCTCTCCCAAATCCAGCTGTGCTAAAGTGCACAGTTACTTCAGTTCCAGTCATCAGCACCTTACCCTATCCCTGCTGTGATTTTCCCATAGCACAGTCATGTGTCTGAAGCTTCTCTGGATGCAGCTTCATTTTTGAAACCCAATACCAGAGTTACTGGCTCCACGCTGATGCTGAACTCCCGCACATGTGTCACTAGAATTTCTAGGGACATATCCCATGGTTCTTAGCACTGCAGTAAACTGAGCTGCTCTGTGATTCTTTCCCATTAAATTGTAGGAGAACTTGTCTGTCTTTCTGGATACCTGCGGGAATTGTGGGACAGCATTGGATGACTATCACCACTTGAGTGATTTAGCCTATGCCCTCACTGCAAAGTGGGCAGGTTACTGGCCTGAGTGAAAGCCTATTCCCCATGATGGACCAGCTAGATCATGTCTAATGATTAAAACAAAGACATGTTAAAGAGGATTTGTTTTGTGAAATTTCACACCAGTTATTGTTTTTTCATCATGCATTATTTTGCAACTCTCCAATTTTGCTTTAGTCACAATTTTGACAATTATTTTCAAGTAAAAAATTAAAGTTTCACATTTTCAATGTGAAAGCCTTGGTTTGAAAAGTGGATTGATTTTGATAACGGGCCTGGAATACAGAAAGGTTGTTGTTGTTTTAAATTGCGATCCTTTGCAAAACTAGTGAATGAAAATAGGCTCATTTTTCAAGTACATACTGAAATATGAAAAACCCTGAACTTTGAAAAGTTGTTCCTTACAATTATTTCACATACCCTGAACCAGAGCTCATGAATTCTGTTACTGGCTCTGTCACTTGGAGCAAGTTACTTAGACTCCTGTGAAAATCTCAGCCTAAGGAGTTTACACAGCAAAAAAACATCCATGGCAGCAAGTCTCAGAGCTTGGGTCAGCTGAATTGGGCTCACGCTACAGAGATAAAAATAGAAGTGCAGATGTCTGGGCTTGGGCTGGAGCCCATACTCTGACACCCACCTACCCCCACTGGGTTTTGGAGCCTGGTCTCTGAGCCCTACCCCATAACATGAGCCTCACAAGCCCAATTCAGTTTATCTGGGCTCTGAGACTTGCAGCCACAGGTCTTTTTTTGCAGTGCAGACATGCCCTAAGGGATCTAGGCACTGAAATTCCTTTGAAAATTCCAGCCTTAATTTCTGACTTACTCAATTTACCCATTTGTGAAAATGGGTGTAATACCTACCCAGCTCACAGCGATATCGAAAAGCTTAGTTAGCGACTACAGAATGCATTCACATACTTGAAGACATTATGGGTCTAATCATGCAACCATTGCTGATTTCAAGTAGTCTTCATTTACAGGAGTAGTTCCATTGCTGTTAATAGCGCTATCTGCTTGAGTAAGGACTCTTGGCATGAGAAACAGTTGCAGCCTGAGACACTGAGTATTAATTCTCCTAATCAAGCTTACAAATCTAAAATATATACAAGTGCAGTGGCTTGCAATCAAAATGTTGGTAAGTCAGAGAGTTATAGTCTGAAAAACAATATACACACCTCTTAAATGTGTATTTCAAGAGTCACGTAACAAGCATAATTAATCAATTTCCCTCTTGTAAGCCTGCGGCCTACTTACTACTATGGGCAAAGAATGCCCATATGTTCCTTCCCCAAAGATAAAACAATGGAGGAAGCCCATGTGCTAGATTTGCTCCCCTCCCCTCCATCCCAGCCAGCAAGAGAGAGTTATCTGGTATGTATAATCTGGACTGCAGGGAATTAGCCCAGCCCACCTATATTAGGTTAACTCAAATTTGATATTGTTTTATTTTTTAATGCAGGTTTTTTTTGTATATAATTCTAGATTTGTACATTCAACTTTCATGATAAAGAGATTGCACTACAGTACTTGTATTAGGTTAATTGAAAAATACTATTTCTTTTGTTTTTTACAGTGCAAATATTTGTAATAAAAATAAATATAAAATGAGCACTGTACACTTTGTATTCTGTGTTGTAATTGAAATCAATATATTTGAAAATGTAGAAAACATCCAAAAATATTTAAATAAATGGTATTCTATTATTGTTTAACAGTGTGGTTAATCGCAATTAATTTTTTTAATTACACAATCACAATTAATTTTTTAATTGATTGACAGCCCTACTTTATACATATAAACCGGCTTGAAATAGACGTTTTCTGGAGAAGTCTGGACAAACCAAGGATATGAGGTTGAGAAACTGAAGTACATTTTGGGAAATAAAGATACCTTGTTCTGTCCAGCAGTGTTTGGATCCTTATTACATTTAAATATTTTGACAGAAATACAGTATAAAGGCCGATTATTATTTTTGAGATTATTTTTAATTGAGAAAGTCTCCTAAATGCGAAGTTTTACATAGGTGTTTTCCTATATTCTTCATGTGCCATAGAACAAAATTAATCTAAAATATCAGTCACCTGATTATATTTTCAACCCAACCTAAATTCAAACAAATCTTAATATGGTAATATTTTCTGGATAAAGATGAATGTAACTTACCGGATTGTTATCACTCCACTGCCAGGTTCCTAGAGAATCTGGATTCTTCTTATTGAGTCCCACCCAGACCCATCGGTCATTACTGTAAATATATATAAAAGAGAAACCTCAAAGCGAGTGTATGTTCATTCTAGCACATTAAATAAAAAGATTAATGAGTCATTTTAAAAGCCTTCCTTTAAATATCAAACTTTTGAGACAAGTACAAAAATACAAGTATCACGTCTAATTCTGCAAACCGTTCACTTTGTCTAGGAAGCCCAGTATGAATTACTAGTATTGTATCCCAGTTTAACCAGCCTCTGATAGTACATATCAATTAAGGAAACCAATATTAATTTGGAGTCCCGTTACCTGGGATAAAGGATTTCCAGCTCTAATATTTAAAGCAAAAGTAGCATAGATGAAACAAGCTAAGAGAAAGGGATTTGTGTTTTCTCTCTTCTCTTAAGTTCTGATTCAGCAAAGCACTTAGGCACATGTTTACTCCCCACTAACTTCAATGAACTTACAAATGCAGGGCTGTCTTTTTTATTTTTGTTTTTTATTTTTTAGGAGTGAGGTAATTAAAACTTAAAATTCTCAGCTCCATTTCAAGAGAAAGGTTGTCACGATAAAAGGGGATTTCAATGCATATACTCAAAACTGCAGTAATACCGTAGGCCTCTTTACTATTGATTAGGACTTTAAGGGCACTGTGACAGAATGGGAAATATCTGGGTCAGACTGTGAACTCCATTTGTATTGTAAGCTCCATTTTGGTTTAGGACATCCATTTTGTTCTATGTGCTGAACGCATGTCCAGCCTTGCCAAAGCAAGGTTATGAAGTGTTCTCGTCAGTTACGCTGCCTAGGGAACAGTTCTTGATTTATTTATAATCTAAGTTAAAATCATAAATAGAATTTACAAAGCACAATAAATTCTTTAACACCTACTGAGTTACTTGATTCTGGGATAATTTCTGAAGATCATTCATTTAACACACACTCAGAAGTGGTACTGGCTAGCTCCAGATTCATGTGTAAAGATTTTGGTAGTCTGTAGTTTTTCTTAAACTCTCAACATACAGACAGTCCTATGCAGTATTAATATACATCATTCAGAAATGTGAATGTGCCTTCCTCCCTGATAAGGGGTGTACTCACAGGGCAAGCATGTTACTTTGTGAATGTGGAGTCTTAAACACACCAGGATCCCTGAATTATGATGACTTTTCTATCAAGTAAATTTGGAGATTAGTTCATAGTCCCTTCCAGGCATGAAGCACTGCACATTTTTCCATGCCTAAGCCCTTTTAGCAAAAAAGGGCCCCAAATATTTTGTCTAAATTCCTTGCTCAATGAACCACCAAGGAAACTTATGGAGCAATGGAATTAAAAGATTAAACCACAAGCCACTTGTACTAAATCTTTAAATGACTTATGAAGCATAGAGTTTACATAGTAACTGAGCCTGCAGACCCAATTGCTTTAAGAGAATTCTGAAAACTCATTCGTTTTTCTGTTGCCTCACTTAACCACTTTGCTGCCATGTAGCTGTGCTCATCTAAGATGTCTGTGACTTGTTATACACAAAAAAATATTAAACAAAGTAGCATTTTTGTTTGGGGAACTTCTTTCAGCATGAACCCATGGGGTAGGAATTGAAAGAAGCATTATTACATGAACACAATATTCATGGCTATGGGACTAGCTTAAAACATAGATATTGCCATCAAGCAGTGTCCTAAGCATGGAAATCACAACAGAAAAAAGGCTGTTTTTTTTTAAAAACCTCACCATGTGGAAAAAGTGGATTGGTTACTTTAAGTTAAATAATAATTATTGGTTAGGTTGAGTACAAATTTAGCCTGTGTCTGCGGTATCAACCTGAAGATTTTGTGGTGCAGAGGAAGAGAATTACCCTAGCCCAAATATCGTGGGAAACAAGTATTGAATGATTGATAATCTGGATGTAAAGTAGATTTTAGTAGTGTAATAGGAGGTTTGGTACCTACACAGAGAGGTAGTTAAACTACACTGCAGTTAGTTCTTAGACTAGATAGGAAGCATGAATAGCTAGAGGTTAGCGTATTCTTTTATATCATCTCCCAGATATATGCTGAGACTCTTATAGGCCTGGTCATCTGTTCTCACTCAGTGGTGGTTTGTTTTTTGAGTGACTGATAGTTCTGTAAGAGTGTGTGTGGGAATCCCCATGTCCTGTTGATAAAATTGATTATCTGTTTTCTTTTAGCTCCAGAGACACCAGTTAGGATTGGGGCACTGTTGTAATGTGCTGTACAGTCATATAGCTAGAGATGATCACTGCCCCAAATCGCTTATAGTAATGAAAGATAATAAATGGAGAGTATTGGAAAGGGAGAACAGGGGTAACACTGATATGAGCATGTGATTACAAAGACTAGCTGTTGGCAGAGTTTGTCTTTTTAAAGATACAAATACATTACTTCTGGCCACCTCCTAGCCATAGTGAACAATAGTAATTAAATACTTATTATGGAGTTCTCAGAACCTATCCCAAGGTCTGACAGAGGATTTAAGAAGTTTGGAGCTATACAGTTTATATCACTTTATTACTGGACTGCTTCGAACCTTTTCCCCTTTAGTGAAGTATCAGGTGCCAGAGTGGATGCTATAAATCTATATCCATACATTTTTTCTTTCATACCTAGGTGATGATTTGTTTTCACCCGGGTTGCCTAGTTGAAACTTTAAGGTATTCAGAATCTAATACAGCATGGGAACAGGCTGGGAACACATTCCGGAGCATGTAATTGGTCCCCCCAGATTTGCAAGAGAAAGCATGGAGCCTTTTCCTGGTGGTAATTGTTTAGTTTAACAAGCGCTTTACTACTTGTAGTCAACCCTTCCTAGACTTTAGATTAGTCTTTTTGTTTCCATATGTTGTGATTAGGAATAGTGCTATTGATTTTAAGTTCTGAGATAACTCCAGTAGGAGACCATCCAGAGTGTGACAGGTGTTACAAAGACTTCCCCTTTACCAATCACAGTGAGGTAAAAGTTGAGATGAAGAAAACATTTCAGTAGATGCCTGATGGCTTTTAAAAGGGAAACTTGTGCAAAGCTAGTTACAGTATTCCTTTAGAGGGTAACAGGTTTGGGGTGAAACTTTATATATACACAAAGCTCATCAAGAGCTTATCAAGGTACTCTAGGACTCATATGAGACAGGATTTCCAATGACCCTTTTGAATGTCCCCCTCCCTTTTTCTTGTGTCAATAACAACCTGGTTTTGGATACCACTTACATATAGACAATTTTCACTTGGGGATCCTACTTATTAAGATGTATATACTACTTATCTAACTGTAAGCAGTGAGTCCATCTATTTAACTGAAAGCTGGCAATACAAGGGGCCTCTAGAGCACTAAACAGTGTTTTAGATAAACGCTTTGCCTTGAACAGGAGAAAAAAGTTAATCCTCCCCCAAAATGTGGTCAGCAGGAGTGAAACCTGTTTGTATTCTCAATCATGGTTTTGATGTGAAAAATATAGCGTAGGTGCCCCGAAGCACTGCAGTTTGAAATAGCTTTAATAGAATAGCTGTTGGGGTAGTACATGCTTCTGTGAGAAGTACTGAGTCTGACTACCTAGTAAAATACTTGATGAATACCAAGAACCAGTTCTGTGACTGATGCAAATCATGAGCAGCCAGTAGGAGACAGAGAGAGCATGGTACTTAATCTTGATTAAAGCATCCTGGTTTGTGGCAGACCTGGTTTCATTTGGAAGTCACTGCAGGAGGTGGTGATGGAGAAGCTGAGTTTGTAGAAGCACAAATGAAGACAACAGTAATAAGAAATACCAGAGGAGCAGTAAGAAAATCCCATCATATCTTACTACGCCTAAATCTAAATAAAAAGTTTTTCAAAATTATACTCAAATCAGAATTTAGAGGATAAATGGACTTCAGGAACATGCCTTTGTATTACAGCTGCAATCTTAAATTGCAGATTTAAAATGTTCATTTCTTCAAGTCCTTTTGAACATGATTCATACCGTGTATACAATAATGCCATTGTACTACATTTTCTGCTAGCCATCTTACCTGTTGGCATTTGTTCTAGCATGGAGTTACTTACTTTAGAGAGCAGTTAGAAAAGGGGAGTAAAAGGAATACACATTACTTTGAAAATATAAAGTTAATTTGCAATGGAAGTATGATTTTCTATAAGGTCTGCACTCTGAACATAATCTACCATGAAACACAGGAGTTGCATTTGATAAAATGATCTCTGTCATTCAATGATGTATTCTTATGTATACGAATAAGAGTCCTTTTGACCTAAGTTTTCTGTTCTCAAGGCTACACTAGGCTGTAACCATACACCTCATTCTGCAAGTGTCAGCTCTTATAGACTAAGCAGCATCAGTCCTTGGATGGACAATCTCCATATATAAATGTTCAGGTTGTGCAGGAAGTGTTGCTGGCTCTTTAGTAGAAGTCTCTTCTATATGAGTCGTACTGAATCAGTCTCCGAGGATAGCATTCGGGAAAATTGTACTGCTAGGCATTCTGTCATTCAGATAGGACAAAGTCCAGATTACTTGTGGTCAGTAAAGAGCCCCTAGCAAGCCTAGTATTCTGATCACATTTAAACTCTCAAGCTGTGATTATATCCTACCTACTTCCCCTCATTATAGGGCAGAAAGTGAAAAATACTGTGTCCAGATTCTCTCTGGCTTGCAGACACTTTGCACCATTCAGGCACTGGAAGATTGTGGCCCTAACAGTTTAGTCAAGCATTACCCTAGTGAAGGGGAATGCTCAATGGGCATAAAGAGTCATTGGCTCCTACACCAACTGCCCTCGCTCACCCTTTGTTTGGAGCATATTGAAAGGACGTTTGAGGGCACGTAGGACAGCATCTGTGGTATGCCAATTCTCAACTGGTGTGTAGTTGCTTGGGCACCACATCAAGCTGCTCTAGTTTGACAGCATCCCTCTCTGCACCCACTCCACAGAGGATGTGTGCCTATTCCAGCTCTTGATCGAGAGAGCTGGACTCTAGAGACTCATGCTTTTAGCTCTCAAGACCCCCAGTTTAATTCCTGGTGTTGGGCAAGATGGGGGCACCACACCAGTAGAGGCTCATCCATTATAAGAACTGCTGTGGGCCTCAGAGACTCACGATGAGCTTCCTCTGTCCAGAGGAAGTATGCAAGCCATTGGTCACTGTTGTATCCCCTTCCATACCCCATGCCAGATCCACCGAGGATGTGAGTCTGTTACAGGCCCCAGCTACAGAGGCCAGCTTTTTAGCTCAAGTTGTGGAGGTTCATGGTGGGAAAGCTAGAGTTTCCCAGTACAGTACCTGGTATCTGCTATGATGATAGCCATTATACACACACTAAACAGTTTGGATACAGAATTCTTCTCTTCCTGTCCTATTGAAGTTTGGGGTGGGGAGGCATGCAGGGAGGAAAGAGAATTGTGTACAGGATGTAATCACAATAACGCTTCAATCAAATAATCAAATTGTGAAAATGTGCACAATTTGATTACTTCTGGCACCTTAGAGACTAACCAATTTATTTGAGCATAAGCTTTCGTGAGCTACAGCTCTCTTCATCGGATGCATACAGTATACATCTGATGAAGTGAGCTGTAGCTCACGAAAGCTTATGCTCAAATAAATTGGTTAGTCTCTAAGGTGCCACAAGTACTCCTTTTCTCTTTGCAAATACAGACTAACACAGCTGTTACTCTGAAACCTGTCACAATTTGATTGTAAAATACTTTAGGATGAAAGGTGCTAGAGGCAGAAGATCATTATCACTAAGTTAATTAGAGGTGGTCTGAAATTTTCCACTGAAATGTTTTTCCCATCAGAAAATCCCAATTTGTCAAAAGCAAAATGTTTGGCATATACATGTCATTTGACAAAAGTTTAAGAAAAACATTTCAAAAAGCCTTTTATTAAGATTAAAACATTCAGTTTCAACCTTTTTTGGAATGGAACATTTTGATTTCCCATGTCAATTTTTTATTTTATATAATAAAAAAGTCTAAATTGGAAAAAAATGTTTTAATCAACCAAAAACAAATTTTTGGAATTGATTTTTTTGAGACTTTTCAAAATTTTTTTTAGCTCCATTTCTAAATTTAGCTTTGTTTTAGCTCCATTTCTGGCCTCTGTGGCATTCCTTGGGAAACACGAAGTATGGTTCCCACCCTGCTCTGTTAATTAAAATTGATTTAAAATGTTTCTCTTTAAAGATTGTTGAAAACATTTGCTTTGCCCTACAGAAAGGAAGGATAGTGACTAAAGATAGTTTCTTTAAAAAGTAAAGAACTAGATTAGAGGCCTCAGGCAATTTAATTTAGCCTGGGCCCTAATTCCTTAATGAATCATTGTTATTTAAATGTTTTAATAGTGTCAGTCAAACAAACCTAAACCTGCAATGTAAATGACTTTGCCAACTAATCAACACTTAATTTTAAGAAAGGATGTGAGCTACATTGCATTGTTATAAAATGGCTGATGACATACATATTTCACGAGTTAAGAATAACCGGCTTTTACAATGATTTACCACCTACAAGTCTAGTTTTAAAGATACCAGTTAGATTAAGAGTATAGTTTAGCAGCTTTACCACATCCTTTACAAAAAAAAAAAGCTGCATCTTAGGGTGACGCAGGAGATGTATGGTAGCCTGCGGCTTTAGCCTGGGGCCCTGAGGCCGCAGCACAGTGCCATTGACGCCCCATTCCGGTGGGACGGCACAGGTGTAAAAGAAGATAATTGGGTCTAATACCTGGAATAAGCCCCTTTCCAAAGTTTGAAAATGCAGCAAGCCATTTTAGCTAATACAAAATGTGGGAGCCCACAAGCCAAAAGGAGTAAAAAAGCATGGCCACACCTCCAAGGAGAGATTAGGAAAGAGAAATGCTACTCGTTGTTTACAAGTAAACATATCATGTGTGGGCTATTCTAAGTCCCTCAAACTCTCCTCCCCATCACCTATTCCATGGTTTGGCCTTGCCCTGGCTCAGGGAGCCACAGTCAGCCTCTCCCATTCAAGTCTGTAGAGCTACTCAGAGAAGCAAAATCCATGAGCAGTCATGCCAACCTCAAGCATTAAAAAAGCCTGAGATCAGTTTAACAACCATGAATTTTAAGAAGTAGATGTTCAGGATTATTGTCTTTTGAACCTCTAGGAGTTCCATGTTCAAACTCTTCTGTCATCACAAGTGCTAGAATCTTCAGGGTTGGGTTTGTTTTTTTATTTTGTTTTTTTTAAACTGAGTTTCTGTAATCAACTGACTCTAAGGATTGGGGTGTAACACCACCAACTGGCACCAAATGATAAAACAGGAGAGCTGGCTACACTGTAAGAGTTTATCCTGAGATTTCTCTTAACACCATGGGCAGTCTCTCATCCTCTGACTAGTCAAACAGTTTATAGAATGACCCCTCATTTTCCCAGGGAAAGTCCTTCTCTCATTGACTGGACAGTTCCCCCTAAACTTTGTCAGGGCAGTGCCCTCTGAAACAGGTCTCCAGCCCTATATATTTTCCTCATTATTTAAGCAGGAAAGCCCTTCTTCTAGGCTTGACATTCCCAGCAGGTATTGCAAGATGGGATTGATTTCAATCCCTGTTTTCAGTGTGGACCATTAAACACTTCCTGCTCTGGCCCAATATGTATTTTGCCCACCTGCAATGAAGCCACATCAGATTTATGGGGAAATTGCTGTTATCCCTCATGGCAGAATTGTTAAGTTTTAGACTATCAAAGACACACAGGAAGAAAAGTTCTTCCCTGGTGGAAGAATAAATAAAATCAGGATCCTCTACAGCTAGACATTCTAAGTGAAGGTCTGTACCGCAGTTAGGAGTGTGCCTCCCAGCCTGGGTAGTCAGACATGTTAGTGCTGATTGAGCTAGCCCACGAGAAGTAGCAGTGTGGATGTTGTGTCACAGGCAGCAGCACTGGCTAGTCAATGGAGTACAAGCCTGCCCACCCCCTGGGACTGGGTCCACAGCACAGTTGCCAACTTTCACGCAGTAAATAAGCACCCCGACTTTCACAATAAGTGAAATATTAAGGGAATCCCATTTCAAAACAAGGCCAAAACAAGCCAATCCCTAAGAACCCCAACACTCTATGTGACTAGATCCCACAGCGTGCAGTCTGGGGCTATGGTGGGCCCACTGTGCACCTCTGAGTCTCTCCTCCCCTTGCCCTAGCTTGCCCCAGCTTGCCCTCCCTTGCCGCTGTTTGCCAGGAGCCAATCAAAAAAAAAAAAAGAAGCAACAAGTTACAAGCCAAACAAACAACAAGCCAAAAATTGGCCAACAAGCAACTCACATGACAATTAAGCAGAAAACAAGCCCAATTTCTGCATTTTTTTCGCGGGTTTGGAATCTCTGGTCCACAGTCAGGAGGCTATAACCCATACCTATACCCCTGTGCCACAACATCCATACTGCTATTTTTAGCACAGAAGCTTGAGAAGAGCTAGCATGTGTCTGCCTAGCTCTGAGGGAAGCACTCTTCCCTCTGCAGTGTAAACATGCCCTTAAGAAGCCAAATATATTCATTTAAAAAACAATAATCTCTGAATTTATGAAAAATTTTGATCTCTTAACCCTGTCAGTTCAGCCTCTCTCTTCTCCAGACATACAAAATAAATATTTTAAGTGACTATTCTCCCCCAACTTTAGTTCTCCTTGAACTCCATAGGACAAATACAATTTTTTGAGCAGTTATTAAAAACCTTGCTTCAGATCAAGTAAAAAAGAAATTACATTTTGAGGTTATATGAGCTTTCTGCTTGCACTTCATGATAATTGGAATACTTGAGTATCTGAAATATGGATGCTTTTGAACAGGCTGCCCAATAAATATCAGAGATGTACAAGACATAGCACAAATTTTAATGTTTTCTCTTGGACATCTTCTGGTCACTGCATTCCATTCACAACATACTGAAAATAAATATTTCAGAAGGTCAGTAAAGATATGAGTTTAGAAGTGAGAGAATATTTCACTTTACATTAACATTGTCAGATTTGATTTCCCTCATTTTATTAATATTAATATATTTCTTAATTTTTGATCATAAAAATACAGAGGTCTTGAGTTTTGAAAACCTCATGTCCTAAAACAGCTTAAGGCTTGGCAGGACTCATCTTCTGGCTGCTGCAACTCTGTTAAGGAGAAAGCACCTCACCATTCAAACTTTATAGACATAATTTCATACCCAGCCCAGGTTCGCAGTCATGCTGGCCATAACATATCACCATCTGATGGTTGGTTGGTCTGTCTGAAACAAGTATGGGTCCTCATCACACAAACCATCATGTATTTGGGGATAACTGGTACCTTTGCTGGTTTCAGCAGTGAGGTTAAGGATTGAATGGGTTGGACTCTGATTGTCACGGCAGCCCCAGGGAAGAACAGGGGGGTCTGAATCCCAAACTATATAAGCAATTGAATTAACTGATTGTATACAGTATTGTGTATAACTGTGTCAAGTAAGGTCTTATGAAAGCGTGTAGTGTTCTGAACTTGATGGTCTTAGTAGATAAGTATACAGGTTATGGTTATGAATGAATATATGTATAGAACATTGTAATTGTAACTATCATGCGACTACAGCTTCACCTCAGGCAATGTGGGAAAGCAATGAGGCAGGGAGGGGCAGCTCCCACACTCTCTTGTGCTGTGTAACTATGAATTACCATAGTCTGAGAAAAAGAAACAACCTCTCAAACCCTGTTAAGATGGAAGGGGTTGGAAGTGAAGGCTATTCAGAAACACAGGGTCAGCATCTAAGTAGGGTGCTGTCCATGAAACACTGCAGCCGCTCTGACAGAGGGCATGCTGGAAAACTAGTAAGAGACCATAGGTAACTTGTATCAGAGAAGGGAATTTAGCTAATAGAAGTGTAAAGCCTGAGGTTGCATCTTCACGATTATTTTTTGTGTAACTTGTGTGTTTGCTTTCTCTTACTATTTTGTCTCTATCTGAGATTTCTCTATTAGATAAACTTTGTTTTTTTACCCTAAGCAGGTCTGTTGTCCAATCTGGGTGAAGTGTTCAGCCCCCAAGTGGACTGTAACTTGGGGGCAGGCTTCTCTTATTTTGGGAGCGGAGAGACAAACCGTAAGGGAGAAGTCTGAATGTCTGGTAGTTAAGAATTCAGAGGATGGATTTGGAGAGACTCAGGATCAGAAGAGCTATAGGGTGGGGGTGGAGTGTCACCTTGCAAGGAGTAACTAGGCAGATGGAAGCCTTTATGCTTGAAGGCTGGCTACTAGTGTCAGGGCTCTGAGCTAAAGCAGTGTACTATTAAGGCACCCAAAGTTATAAGGCAGGCAGTGACATCACCCTTTAGTAGTCTGGGTGATCCCCCAAAATATCACAATGTGCATAGAGACCAAACTATCCCATCACTAAGAAGTGGCCCCTCCAGGCCAGGGCTGATGTGTATCTGGATGCCAGCTTGAGGGTAAACAGAAGATTATGAGGTCTGATTCAGAGCCCATTGAAGTAAATGGAAAGACTCCCATTCACTTCAGTGAACTTTGAATCTGACCCCTAGCCTCCATTGCAGCACACCTTCTAACAGCCTTATAGTCACCTTAAGAGAGACCACCCCGGGCCAAATTCTGTAGTAAATGGAGTGATACTAGAAGATAATTTGGCCGGGGCCCCATGTAATAAAATACACAGATTGTTAATGAAATAAGATATAATGAAACAAGGATAAATTCATCTAGAAGAATGAATCACTGAAAATGTCAGAGAAAGAAAAGTCCTTCTTAAGGCTTTTCAAAGGACTTACTGAGACATGTGTTTGACTTAGGCCAATTAACTTTAATAAGGTATACAAGATTTTTTGCATCTAAATGGATTTGATGTTTGATATTCACTTCTTCAGCTTTCTCTGTTATATAATTTACCAGCTTCCTAATATACTTTATTCATTCATAAAGTAATGAAAAGGGTAATCTTGAATTGAAAGAATAAAACACAGTTGTCTGTTACTTAGATAATTGGGTGACAGACAATGGTTGTTGCTGGAAGCAAATAAACATTCCTGTAGCTATATTGTGTAAGGTAATAAACTGTGAATAAAACCAAGAAACAACTGCTGTAGAGATGTACTACAATTTAATGCTTGCCTGAATCTCTATCCAATAGTCTATATGGCAAGAGAGTAAAAATAATCAATTGTTTAAAAATACGGTCTGTGTGAATACAAATTGGATATGTTTTGACAATTTAAGTGGCCTGACAGCAAGCTTTACAGCTGGATTATCCTATACTCTAAATAAGTCTGAGAAGAAGTGAAGAGCAAAATAGCCACCTACAAATACTAATATGCTCTGCTTTAAATCTAAAGCCGGCTTCATTTCTCTTAGGAAATCTGTGGGAACAGTGGATTATTGACCTAGCCTCTCCTCCCCCTCAAGTTAAAATATGGGTTAGGTAATTGTCACAGAGTCCACAAATGGGGGGAGAAGTGCAGCCAAAAATGCAAAAGTAGGTCTAGGAGGAGCTGGAAAAGGGGCTGCAACCTGGTGCACTCAAGGTAGGCAATTCTCTGGGGTCTGCCTCATGCCGCAAAAGGAACAGGCTTCAGGGATAGGGGTGAACTTCACTAGGTACCCACCTGTGCTCATGGCTTCATGAAGAAGCCACCAACTAATATCCACGGTGGGCTGTGGGACCAAGGTGGAATACAGGCCCACTGGGGTTCCTCACCTTCAACAGGTGACAATAGGTCCTGCAACTTAATATCACGAGGGGGCATGAGGGTGAGGAATGAGCTTGTACAGTTGTGCCTTTGGCGCAGTTCAGAAATGAACCAACTGCAGATTGCACAGCCGGCTTGAGGTATGCTGGTAGGACGGCCAGGGGCAGGGTTGAGGAGGAGGCTCACGGGGCAGAGGCCTGATGAAAAGATCTGGAGGGCCCACTGTTCAGGCCTTGCTAGAGTAGGCACTCCATCACAGTAAAAAAAAACTCTGGACCAATTATTGTGCCAAGGCCTTGCCTTCTTGCATTCCAGATAGTACAGTTTTCTCCCTGCACATTGATTTATTTCTCCAGTCAAACAACAGTAATCTCCAGCTCTTCCAGTGTAACAAAAGTGAAAGTAAACAAAAGTCAAAAGGAAAGAAAACTTTGTCCCTCTTCAGGCTCTCCCAGTAGCCCCTGAGAGCTGAACGGGTGCTCCATCCTTCCTTCCTCTTTGGAGAGCTCCAGCCTTGAGTGCTGGATATCAAAACATGCGTCAGGTCCAACCCTGAATTCTCCTCTTTTTTTCTCCTTCTGTTCTGCTACAGTCCCTCACTTCCCTCTAGGGACTTGGTGTGACTGGCTCTCTCGCCAAACTACCCCTGTTCAAGATAAGAACATAAGAACAGCCATACTGGGTCAGACCAATGGTCCCTCTAGCCCAGTATCCTGTCTTCTGACAGTGGCCAGTGACAGATGCTTCAGCAGGAACGAACAGAACAGGGCAATCATTGAGTGATCCATCCCCCGTCAGCCACTCCCAGCTTCTGGCTTTTAAAGACTTAGGACTCCCAGAGTTTGGGGTTGCATCCCTGATCATCTTGGCTAATAGCCACGGATATGGACCGATGAGTCTACTTTACCTCACGTTGGGTGTGTAGTAAACCTGCAGGGAGACAGATGCTCATTACTCATAAGGTACTTATGAGTACCTCATATGGATTTCTCTTTTGACCTCTTCTTCCGTGACTGCATCTCAGGTGTCGGCCATTCCTCCTTTTTAGTCTCCTACTGGAGAAACCCACCAGCAGCACCAGCTCCCTCTAGGGCCCGCTGACGGCAATCTGGTGCCCTCGACACACCATAACACCCCCACCACACACTTAGCTCCACTGCAAGACTCTGCCCCCATGCCATTAGCAAGGACTTGTCTGTCACAGTGGCCTGATAGCAAGCTTTGCTGAAGCTGAGATATATTTGTAGGCAAGCATAGAGTCATTGGTTAGGATGGGGCAGAGAATCCTACTGGTAATATCTCACTCAGCTGAATAGAGTAGGGCAGTTCACATCTCTCAGAGCTATAGTTTCATGATCACTACAGGCTCAGACAGTTATTGCTACATCAATTACAAAAAAAACTTGAAAGCATGACCTGTGTCACAAACTTTTGCTAGAAACTTTCTTTCAAATGAAAGCCAAAATTTTGTTGTAATCAAATTACTGCAATAGCTGAAACCCTAGGACTGGGCCTCAAGTACCGCTGCCTTAATTAAGTCCTGGTTCCCTCCAGCTTGCTCTCTGTTCTGAAGGAAAAGAGCTGGTTACATCCCTTGCCTCCCTTTTCCCAGCACTCCTTACCAGACTGTAATTCCAAGGCACCTTTCCAGACGAGAAGTCCCAGTGTCTGTTGCTGTAGGAAGAGAGTAATGCTGGACAGTAGGCCTGGTTTAAAGGGCCATCACATTGTTAACTATGTACAATTTATTTGTCAGATTTAGCTCTATCTTCTGTTTTGACTTGTTGAACAAATCAAAATCGTCAAGGAGTGCCTCTGTCCTATTTTCAAAAGTGTTTAAGTTCCACCAATTTTCAATGAGACTCGGGAGGCAAAGTGCATACATCACTTATGAAAATGGCAGGTAGACTCCGAAGTAACTTAGGTGCTTTTGAAAAGTTATCCCAGGACTTTCATTAATTTGTTTGTTCAGTTAATAGGTTTTATAAGCAAATTTGGATCTTATCATGGGGTGCTCTACTCATTGCAGATGGCACCTCCTCATGATGGTTCTGGGGATTAGCTCTCTTCCAGGACCAGTCTCTCTCCCTGTTGTTCTCTCACTCTGCAGCCCCTCTCCCGCTCCAGGAGCTGCAGTTTCCTCTTCATGACTCATCCCTCTGGCCAGGTCACTATGTGCTTTCCTCTTCCAGGTATAGTGTCTCACTGGACCTGCTGTCCAGGGTATGCCAGCAGCTGGTAGGGGAACCCAGGCCCACCCTCTACATCAGTTTCCAGCCCAGGGACCCTACAACACACCGTCAACATCTGCTAAATCCTCAACCTTGCTGCTGTCTCTCTCTGGGCTGCTTTGTAACCACCTCCCGCAGGCTTTCTTCCCTCAGATCCAGACTCCTAGGGACCTACTCTTTCTTTGGGTTCCTTCCAACACTCTCCTAGACACAGAAAATAGTTACAGACCTTTCTGTTGCCAGCTTCCTGGGTTTATACTAGCCCAGCCCACATCTGCTCAGCCGAGCTTCATCTTCATCTTCCAGTCACAGGTTGCTTGTCTAGCTAAGCCCCTCTTGTGTGGCCCTTTCTCAGCTTCCTTTCCCTTTCAGGGCTGGTGTGGGGTGAACACCCCATCAGAGTCTATGTGTTTCTATCAACTGTTTGTAACAGGCACTTGGAGTATGCAATATCCAGAGTTCAGTCTGTAATTTTGGTCACCTCAATTACATGGGATGATATATATGGTCCCCCTGAATGGATAACGTAACCTTTAGAAACAGGAGATGTGCATGATGAAATTAGCAGGGCACTGAATCAGTGTAATCAAGAGGGAAGGGAGCACTTTCCAGAGACAAATATAGCATAAGGATACCAAGGAAATCATAGAATATCAGGGTTGGAAGGGATCTCAGGAAGTCATCTAATGTTAGGGCACTTCCAATATTTTCTGGTGCACCTTTTTTTTTAAACCAAGAAACAGCATTAATGAGTTGTTCAAATATTTTTGAACAACACTAAAAATAAGGCAGCAATATTCATCCCCCAAATTCAATATTAAACCCATTGTCATCATGATCTTCAGCCACTCCAACACTCTAATCCTGTTGAAATCTCTAGTTTGTCCTTGCTAAATCATAGAATCATAGAATATCAGGGTTGGAAGGGACCTCAGGAGGTCATCTCAAAGCAGCTCAAAGCAGGACCAATCCCCAATTAAATCATCCCAGCCAGGGCTTTGTCAAGCCTGACCTTAAAAACTTCTAAGGAAGGAGATTCCACCACCTCCCTAGGTAACGCATTCCAGTGTTTCACCACCCTCCTAGTGAAGAAGTTTTTCCTAATATCCAACCTAAACCTCCCCCACTGCAACTTGAAACCATTACTCCTTGTCCTGTCCTCTTCTACAACTGAGAATAGTCTAGAACCATCTTCTCTGGAACCACCTCTCAGGTAGTTGAAAGCAGCTATCAAATCCCCTCTCATTCTTCTCTTCTGCGCACTAAACAATCCCATGTCCCTCAGCCTCTCCTCATAAGTCATGTGTTCCAGACCCCTAATAATTTTTGTTGCCCTTCGCTGGACTCTCTCCAATTTATCCACATCCTTCTTGTAGTGTGGGGCCCAAAACTGGACACAGTACTCCAGATGAGGCCTCACCAATGTTGAATAGAGGGGAACGATCACGTCCCTTGATCTGCTCGCTATTCCCCTACTTATACATCCCAAAATGCCATTGGCCTTCTTGGCAACAAGGGCACACTGCTGACTCATATCCAGCTTCTCATCCACTGTCACCCCTAGGTCCTTTTCTGCAGAACTGCTGCCTAGCCATTCGGTCCCTAGTCTGTAGCTGTGCATTGGGTTCTTCCGTCCTAAGTGCAGGACCCTGCACTTATCCTTATTGAACCTCATCAGATTTCTTTTGGCCCAATCCTCCAATTTGTCTAGGTCCCTCTGTATCCTATCCCTGCCCTCCAGCGTATCAACCACTCCTCCCAGTTTAGTATCATCCGCAAATTTGCTGAGAGTGCAATCCACACCATCCTCCAGATCATTTATGAAGATATTGAACAAAACCAGCCCCAGGACCGACCCCACGGGCACTCCACTTGACACTGGCTGCCAACTAGACATGGAGCCATTGATCCATGAAATGCAAGATAGGAGCAGATGGTTAACCATTCATACCTGTTTAACGTTTCAGATTGATTGTTCTGTATTCAGCTGCTGTATGTAAAATGTTCAGCTCAATTTCAATAGCTCAACTGGCATTACAAGCTAGGCAGCAGTTGTCAAAGTTAGTGCATCAAGTATCTTTGTAAGGACAGGTTCCGAAGTGGTAATGGGGTTTTATTCAGTGTCCATTTTGTATTAATGTCTCTTTCTGATTCAGTAGCAGGCTGCCATGTGTCCAGGCAGTTTCTGCAGTTTTAGTCTTTTATTCACAAATTATGCAGTTGTTTCAATTTTCAGGGGGAAGCTTTAGTCCAATGATCAAGGCAGTCATCTGGGATGTGGGAAACCTGGATTCAGTTCCCCCCTCTACCTGATGTGAAGGAGGGATTTGAATTTGGGGCTCCCATATTGAAGGAGAGTGCACAGGGGTATGGGATATTTTTAATGGGGGTTCCTCAGACTCTCCTCTTTGAAGCTATTCCACTTTTTGTAAATAAAGAGTCATAGGAGCTTCTGAATGATGTGGTTGCATTAGTTTCATATGAAAGGTGGGGAAGGGCATGGTGAGAAGAGGAGGAAAGGAGATGTCAAAATGAAGAAAGAAAATTCTTTCCAAATCCCTTCTGGCATCTGTATCAAGGAAATGGTGGCTATAAAGCTGAATCCACCACACTTCAGATGTTATGCCAGAAGTTACATTGTTACTTCAGAGCCAACTGAAAACACATCTGCTTTATTTAAAAATGTGCGCAGAATAGCCATGTCTATCCCAGGATATTAGAGAGACAAGGTGGGTGAGGTAATATCTTTTATTCTTTCTCTTATTTCAAAATGTCCATTTTAGGATGCTGAATGCTGCTTCCTTCTCTCTAGCTCCACCTAATGGAGGTAGCTCAAAACACTAATCTTGCAAATACTATAAAACGTGTGGCAGTTTATGTGTATACATATTCCATATTTTCTGAAAATAAGTTAATTCTCCTACATTACCTACATCACACATAATACTCAACATATACTTCTTCTGCAGCTTGTGTGTGTGTCTGTGTGTGTGCGCACAAACACATATTATATGAAAACTTGAACTATGAGAAGTCATCAGTGTGGGCATGTGGTCAAAGCTTTGTTAGAGCTCTCCATTCAGGCAATACTTTGAAACTACAAGTAGAAGACACTGCAGAGAGCTAGTGTTTGATTTTCAGTGCTCAAATTTCATCCTCATCCTTATCATTAAGTTGGTAAGGGACACCAAAAAAAAAATAGATAAGAAGCTTCTCTTTGTGGTTTAAGCAAGGAAAAGGGAATCCCTTGGATCAGGTCATGCCTTGTGAATCATGAGTGAAAGGAGGAAGCTAAAAAGAGGATAATAAGAGGCCTTATATTACTTGAGTCTGTTTTTTTTTGTTATTTTTCATAGCGTGGTCCCTTTCTGCATTTGATCGAGGATTTGTAGATGGTTTCTTTGTTTCAGATTCACAGTCTTTCCTTGCCATGGACCCTCTCTCTCCCATATTCTCCCCCCCCCATCCTCATATTGGACAGTTCTGTTCCTTCTATTCACACTCGCAACTTCTCCCAGAGACTGCCGTTATTGCATCATTCATAAAACTAAGACAAACAAGTGATCTCTAACTTTAGCGCCAGTCATACTCCGTCAGTCATCTGCGGGGAATGGAAGAAAACTGAACCAAGAACATGTAACCATCACTCTCCTGCTGCACAATAAACAGAGGTGACAAAGGTCTTATGGGTAAAGGTTTAGGATGGAGCACCATAGGAAGCAAGAGAGGGGAAGAGATGAGCATAATTTCATATCAGGAGAGGCTCAGTTTAGCTTTGAAACCAATCGAGGTCAAAGGAAGCAAGTTGGTCTAGGGGGATAGAGTCACCATGGCTCAGAAGTAGGCCATGAGATGCAACAGAAGGATACTGGACACTTTCTGAGAACCCTGACCCAGCCCACAGAATGCTCCAGAGTGGTGAGGAAACTGAGGCAGGGAAAAGTGTGTGGCATTTATTGTTTTGTATAAATCTGTATATTTCTCATGCTATTAAATAAGGACAAATGTTGTTTCAGGGTCCTGTGCAAAATCTGTATTTATGTTGTGTGTTACACCTATTATGTGCAGTTAAAGAGTTAACCTGTGAACCCAGAGTGTCTACATGGCTGGATTCTGGGAGAATGTGTTTAAGCTGTAGGGAAGTCTGAGGGGTCATCAGTGGCTAAGCAGTTGGATCTCAGAGGTGCTGTACCCAGAGAGTGTGACTAGAGGCCCCAAGCCAGGGGCAGTGCTGGGATTCTGTTCAGAGTCCGAAGGGTTAAAGTCCACAGCGATTCAGTGTTTGGATCCCCTCACAGCAATCTGGTGAGTGTCCTAGAGGGGGAGCTCAAGTGGATCTGCGACACCATCTCAAAGCCATGTCTTCTATATGATGGCAAACAGAGCTAGCTTTGCATATCTTGGATCCAAAAGGGTGTAATGGAAGTTTTTGAGGCTACCTACAAATTCTCTTTTCACAGAGCACAGCCTTCTCATATTTAGCATGTTTCCTAAACGAACTTCAGCAGATATTTAGCTGGTGTTTATGAAAGGAATGACCAGCTGGTTTATTGTCAGTGGACATTGGCTATCTAAGAGAAGGCCCCAAATGGGCCAGATGTTTTCCATCATAGCATACTCTCAAAGTGCTGTTATTACGCCTGAACTGACCCCACACGTCAGGCAGTAACCATGTACTGATTTCTTTTCTAATGCACACTGCATCATGAAATAAGTCACATTCCTTCTTGTTGACATATTGTGCTTCAGCTGCTGGTGTGGCACGTTGTTTCTTCACTGAAGCTGAACTAAGAAATATCTGGCTTTATTAGACAGATTACCCTATTCCTGTTTTCTTGGCAGTGCCTGCAATGACACTTGTGAGACCAGTAGAGCGTGCACATCCGGAATACTGAAAATTCATTCGACAAACAGATAACAAATAGGCATAGACGTCCATCATATCGTGTTGTGACAAAGTACGGGGCAGTACCTGGTCAACAGCAAACAGAGGGTTAACTTCAGACCAACTTCCCCAGCCATTGCACAGGGTCCTGAGGGAAGGGTATTGTGGCATGATTGGAGACTGTAGGTCAATCAGGTTCCTTGTCCTGGGTCAGGAAGACTTCACAGGCAGCTCCTATAGGGCTGAGGTGGTGGTCTAGACTGGGGTTTCTCTCTTTACATTTTCTGGCAGTGTAAATCCAGTTTGGTTGGAATTATTATTCTCCACATATTGTGGCCTTAAAGATTGCAAGTGAATAACAGGTTTGTATATAACTCACTTCATCGGATGCTGTAGCTCACGAAAGCTTATGCTCAAATAAATTGGTTAGTCTCTAAGGTGCCACAAGTACTCCTTTTCTTTTTGCGAATACAGACTAACATGGCTGTTACTCTGAAACCTGAGGTTTGTATATATTTGGTAGTTACAACATTATTCTAAAATATTGTTATGATGAAGGTTGGGTAAAACATCATTTTGTGGGTGGATGCAGTAGCCATCCTTCATTCAGAATTAATGTAAGAAGCAGCATGAGTCTTTTTTAGAGTCAGATAACTCAAACAATAGGAGCCATCACCACAAACAGAGGCCACATGCAAAGCCAGGCAGATGTTATGTGGATGGAAGGGTTTTGCTAGGGTCTGAATGCAAATGCAGGGAGCTGGGTATGGTTTGGAGCTGTGGGGAAGAGGGCAGAAACAAGACAGAGGCAGACAGCAAGAGCAGCTCTGATAACATGGTCCTGAAAGCAAATAGGGAGAGCTTTTTGGTCAGAGTGTTGGCTGGAAAGAGGCGAGGAACTTTGAGCCAAGAAACTGCCTCTGGTTGCTTGATTCCTATTGTGTTCAAAAAAGCAAGATGTTGTACTTTCCTTGTAATTAAAGAGGATTGCATCAAATAAATGCCTGACTCTATCAATTTCTCCAACTAACAGAAACAACCCACAAGACCCCAAATATTTGGCTAACTGCTGGGTAGTTTCTTTATAGAAAAACATAACAAACCACTTTAAAATTTCCATTACTACTGTGGAATTTCTCAGCTAGTTCTGCTATACTGATGAACTCTGAACAGTAGCTCAGGACCAGACGAACCCTGCACTACTATTTACAGCAAGTCCACTGAACAGGAGTCAGTCTACTCTTCTGGCTTTATGTGAAATGGCTCAGGAAATTTTGAGCTGAAAGGCCAGAGAAGGAGTTTTCTCTGCATCCAGGAACTAGCTACTTACATATTATGAGAGCTTAATATTATGTGCTATAGTTCCAGGCTGCTTTAAAGCTTGGAGACTTCTTGGCTTAGTCCATGAACTCATTTTGCTTTAGAAAACTACTGACTTCTGCTTGATCTATTGTAAATGTGGAAGAACTGAGGACCTGACCCTTGTATATAATTAAATGCTTTACTTAAGTCCTTGGGCCCAAATGTTTCCCTTTGCTTCTGCAAGTGGAGGCGACCAGAACCTGTGGATGCTGGCTAGAGAGGTGTAGAAGTAGGGGAAGGAAGAGCTGCATGGTTTTCCTTGTATCCCTGATTCTGCTCTTCAGGGTTCAGGCTCTCCTGGTGAAGAAGCTGATGCAGCCACTTTGCTGGGTTTTTCCACAAAATCCACTGGGCAAACTTAGGTCAGCATTACCTTGCACATCTAAATATTTTTTGAAGATCTGGAAGAAAGACTTCTAATTCCATGATACGTTAGCTCCCCAGATAGGAGGGACTCCCCAGGTGAGACAACCTCAACCATTTCCTACTTTGGAGTCCCTCTGCTAACTCCCAAAAGCCCTACAGGGATTTACTCATCTAACTCTGGGTACATCACTCCATCAGACTGCCATTTGTAATAGAAAGAAATCAATACTCATTTGGCTTGCAAAGAGGACAGGGAGCTCAAGAAACTTTTCCAGACATCCTGTGCTGGAAATACATTTTGATTTATTTAAAAAAAATCTCCATAATGATCTAAAATGTAAGGAACAATTGGAGTCTGTTTGTCATTTGTGAATAATCAACATTCCTTTCCTTCAGTATTTAGAAATCTGTGTTAATGTTAATCTTAGTAATTACTGTTCTACTGCTATTTATTTTGTTATAATATCCAGGCTATTTGAACACCACCAGACTAGGCATTTAATCAGAGTATGTCTCTCCATAATGATCTGGGAACTGTCAAAACACTGTCTGGAAAAGCCCATGTTACTTAATCTTTTCAGAATAGAGTTCAGAATTTTCAAAAAGTAAGTTAAAGGCCAAAATGAAGCTGCTGGTGGTACAAATTTTCCTTGTGCTGGGTTCTGGTAATCCACATCAGCTGAAGAGAAACTTATGATTCTATATTTCACTTGCATTTATATAAATGAGACTTAATTCTGGGGAAATCAATGGGTTTTCAGTGTCCTTAAACAGGCAGATAAAAGTTATTTTAGTAGAATAATTAGTTTTAAAAATACAAATGTTTTACATATAGGAAAATTTATATTATTTCATATTTGCCTTGTAGTCAAATGAGGAATAACATTGTGATAACACAAGACGGCGGGTTAACAGATTTTTCTAAAAACAATAATTACTTTTTCTAGGATTAATCAAGTTGAGACACAGGCCCCTCCAGGATGTAGCTGCAGTGCCTAATGAAAGTGGCCTGGCCTGTCATTCAAATTATTTAACCCTAGTGAAAACTGACAGAGTGGATTCTTATTTTTAAAAAAGTCATTGTGCATAATTATACTGTGTAAGCTATTGAGTAGATTACAACACTTAAAGACTCTCTCAGAACTGTGCAAAATATTTCCATTGAGACTCAAAGTCACTTGAGCTGAGCTTTAGGTACAAGGGTCCATACATTCACAAACCTCCGCCCATGTGCACAAAAGACTGCTACACGGACTGAGGTTGTTCAAACTAATAGGAAACTAAAGAGCCTGAAATCCACACCACCACCACACACCTGACAGATGACCCCGTCTCCAAACAAGGTACAAAGGAGGATTCCCAGAGCTTGTATGAGGGGAAGGAAATAGTCGTGAATATTTTCCTCTTGGCAGTTCAGGTTTAACTTCCAAGAAAACCTAAAGGGTGGGGAGGGACCATTCACTTTCAGCCCCAGCAAACAGAACTGCAAGTCCTTTGCGAACCAAGTGCTGCAGAGCTAGGCACATTTCTACACATAAACAAAACACTACATGCATACTGTGGCAGCAGATAGTACATGCCTGCAGCTTTGTGTATGGAATCTAAAATTCTGTGCTTTTCAGGCCTAGAAAAATGGAATTTAAAAACATCCTTCAGTTAAGATTGAATGAAGATCGCAATCCCTTCAAGAATGTGCATCTTTAAATAGATTTTAAACTCCTAGGGCTTGATTCCCTGATCCAACTGAGCTGCCCCTGCACAGGACTGGAAAATTGGGGAAGGAGTCAAGATTTTGCTACATTTTGTGGATCCTCAATCCTGGGGCTGGCTGGGGGTCAGTCCAGCCTCTACTTCAGTTGTGCCCAGATGCCTATGACCAAGCTACTCTGACAGCAAGGGATCACCAGAGAGTATCAGTGTTCTGATTCACGTCCTTATGGAGGAGTCTATTCTGGAGGGTCTGCATAATCTCTTTCTGTCAGTAGGGATACCACTTACACAATGGGGCTCTCCAGATAGCTGGTTAAGTTGGCTTCCTGTATGCTTTGTACTGCCAGAATGGTGCAAAAGAGGCATTGCTGAGCCAAGAATCTGGCCCTGGTCTGTAGAACTGGAGTGTCTTTTCAAGGAGCCATTGTTTGTTTTTGCAATAGAGATGGAAAGGTGATGCTGTTTTTGGCCAACTGTGAGTTTGTGCCAGGGAAGGGTTTTAGTATAGCTATAACCCTACTAAGGCTGAGGCTGGTTTTTGGGGTTACAAACAGGCCTTAAATAAGTGACTGGCAATAAGTTACTCAGTCTTATATTGCTTATAACTTAATGATAACAGAGCTGCATTGTTACCAAATAATTGCTGTCTTGAATTTATTTTGGTGGGCTCTCTTTATGAAGGGTTCATTTTGTGTGGCTCAGTTTCTGACAGCGAGGCCCTGATGCTCAGGGTGCTGAGGTAGTACTAGTACTCCAGGTGAAGTCGGTGTGAGTTTTGAATGCTCCGAACAACAGGCCCTGGGATATGGAGTTCTGAAATGAAATTAAAAGGTCGTTCTTGAAAATCTGACCCTTATCTGCCTCATTCTCCCACCTATAGATTGGGAATTATATGCTTCCAAATGTATCATGAGGATTACTCAACAGTTGTGCATCACTCTGAAGAAAATATATGGGGAAAGTATTCATATTATGTAAAATGTTTTATTATTTTTAACCTGCTTACCTTGCCAGTATTGATAAAATGTGTAGCATTCTGTTATATGTATCATTGTAACTTACACACACCCACTGAATGAGTATTGTCCTAACTTATCAAATGTGGCTGCCGAGTTGTACAATGAGTTCCAGAGTTCATTGTCAAAGGGAGAATACAATGAAATAATACACTAGCCTCTGTTCTTTAGGTACTTAGGAGATTTAAATAAACAAATAGTGTATATTTTTAAAATTAGAAAATAATACATACATCCTCACATAAGTTGATCAGTAATTTAAATACAAATCTACACCATAAAATAAACGGAAACCAAAGAAGATATAGTGTTTAAAAAATGAGCTTGTTAAAGCCACACACTTCATCCTCATCTTTCATCCTTAGCACACATGGAGTATACTAAAAAACTCAAAGCAAACAACTTTAGTCAGATTCGTAGTCCTATTTTTCCATTTGATATATTGCTTGGTTTATCTTTCTGAGGGCTTATAAAAGAATTGAACCTGAAAACAAGGAACAGTCAATAACTAAGTAAATGTCTTGCTGTGGCAGATATTTTTTCTTTTATGTTGAAGGTTAAAGCCAAAATTACTAAGATTTGTAACTTGCAAGTTAACTTTTTTGCTGTTTACACTATATTTTTTTCTTTAATCGATCAGATTTTTTGCAATGATGATTTAGGAGTTTTCAAAATGGAGGTATAAGCACATGAAACATAGAAAGAAATAAAATACAACCCCCCCACCTACTTTTTAAAATATTTTTTAGAACTTTCAATGACACTTTTAAAAATCAAGAGTTGGGGTTATTTTCATTTTCTAGCCCAGAAGTGATAACCAAAGTGGTATCTGTGGAACAGTTACAATCCCCAAGGTCCTACACCAAAATCACTGGTGATCTTAACTTAATTGAGGAGCTGCACTATGAAGACAGCTGTCTACAGCCTTCAAAGCTCCATCTTGATCTTAGCAAGAAGTTCAATGGATTTGGGGGCATGGCAAGAAGGAATGGTGGATCAAGCTTATCTGCAAACATGGTGGGCAAAAGTGCTTTTCATATCATCAAAACCCTCATTACTCTTTCTAATGGCACCAAGCACTGTCTTTTCCTGTTGAAAAAAAGGCTCAGGCCCAAATTCTGACCTGACTTACACCCCAGGCAAAAATCTCTTTTCACCACAAAATGGATGGAATTTTCACATAAATCTCAAGTCAAACAATTTAAGGATGCTCCAAATTGTGCACCCCTTCCAAAATTTGGTAGCCCTGATATCATCATCCCACTCTCTCCCAGTTCAGCTTTTACCAGCAAGATGCTCAGCATTCACATGGATCTTCCTGATCTGGATAAATAAAACATAAACCTTGTACAATTGTCATAAGTGTCATTCTCTCTCTTGCACTAACTCATTCCCACAAGTAGCAAACAGGAAACGTGTGCAAGTAGTAACATAATTATTAAGCCTTTTTGTCTTTACAAAATGCAATAGGATTATTTGTTTCTGTTCTATGCTTTCATCTTCCAAATGCACAGCAGGCTTCATTTCCCTAATTGATTGGGTGATTAGACTGGGTTATCGGTTCACATATTTGATGTCCTCAAACATTTTGGACATGCAAAAGTGCACATGCGCTTTAAAAAACTTGGCCCAAACTATTTTATTTTTAGCTCTTGGCAAAAGAGTGTTGGATATTTTCAATGGCTATTTACAGGTCAGAGGAAGTTCCCACAAGATTATAACCATTTTAAGGAAAGTCCAACTTTGAGCCAAACTGCTTCACAGTTCAGTCAGTATCTTTTTAAGGGAGAAAATCTTTTACTTTGCACATACAGTGCTTGCATCTATATAAAGGAAATTTTCCATAAGAAAACTGAGAGTGTTGGACCTAAATGTAACATATCAGTAAATCTTTGCCTTTGTCATGAGTCTTTGTTATGTCCCTGTGATTGGAAATGTAAACAAACTGCTGTAGGTCTGTTTTGATGAAAGAGCAGTCAAATGATACTATCCTTTATGCTGGATGGGAAACCCCGTGGACCGCAGTTGTAAAGATCCTGGTATCATTTTACTGTGACCAGAGAAATAAAATAAACTGGCTAAATAAACAAGTAGTAAATTTGACCTATCTTCAGCTGTAGGCAAAATAGTATGCAGTGTAATTTTGTTGACCATATTATAACTTTGACTCTTTGTTCTCTCCTGAAGATGTTTTTTTTGCTGGAAGAAAAACAGTGCAGAATTTTCTTATAACTTGCATTTAATTGTTATAATTTATTGAGTGTACGCAGCCTGCTTAAAGCTAGCGGGAAACTAGCTCTGACCTAGCGGGAGACTCAGTCCTTGTCCCACAGGACTTTTTTATTACGAGAGAGAGCTTTGACTATATGACTTATATTAAAGAGATTAGTTCCAAAGATCAGCAGATTACTCAAACAAATACATGATGTTGTAGCGATCCAAGGAGCAATGCTATCTGCTCCAAACTTTGCATATATCATAACTATGGCAGGATGCACAAGCAAAAATCACTAAAAGCATCTGTCAGTGGTTAAAAAAACAAAACAAATCACCTTATTGCGAAGATGCAAAGGACAGCTCTTTTGACAGATGTTGATTAAATGCACAAATGTAAATCGGAGAACTCTGTGAAGGATTCTTGGATGGTAGGAGCTCAAGGGCTTTCTAAAAATCAGGCCCTGCCACTGTGTCTCAAGTTGGGCACCCAAAACTTTAGGCACCAAAATCACTAGCCCCTTTTGAAAATCCTGATGTCAGTCTAGACACTTCCTCCTTTCATTCATTTATTTGTCATGAGTGGACTCAACTGCACAGAATAACCAAAACCCCGTGTGTTGTTCTCTGGGTTCCCTTGTTCTCTGGGTTCAACATAGAGCTGCACTAGAACTGTGTAGCAAAGGTGCATTTCTAGTTTCATCCTTTGGTTAAGAGTTATTGAATTTAATACAAAGCCTGTAATCTGGGATGGGAGGGAAACTACAAATCTTTTGAAACCAGCCCTCTGCAAACAAGTTCACTGAATGAAACCTGAACATTGCAACATCATCATGTTGGGATGTTACCCCAGAAAATCTGATCTTTGACAGAGATGGGTAAGAGAATCCATCATAGAATATCAGGGTTGGAAGGGACCTTAGGAGGTCATCTAGTTCAACCCCCTGCTCAAAGCAGGACCAATCACCAACTAAATTATCCCAGCCAGGGCTTTGACAAGCCTGACCTTAAAAACCTCAAAGGAAGGAGATTCCACCACCTCCCTGGGTAACCCATTCCAGTGCTTCACCACCCTCCTAGTGAAAATTTTTTTCCTAATATCCAACCTAAACCTCCCCCACTGCAACTTGAGACCATTACTCCTTGTCCTGTCCTCTTCTACCACTGAGAATAGTCTAGAACCATCCTCTCTGGAACCACCTCTCAGGTAGCTGAAAGCAGCTATCAAATCCCCCCTCATTCTTCTCTTCTGCAGGCTAAACAATCCCAGTTCCCTCAGCCTCTCCTCATAAGTCATGTGTTCCAGACCCCTAATCATTTTTGTTGCCCTTCGCTGGACTCTTTCCGATTTATCCACATCCTTCTTTAGTGTGCGGCCCAAAACTGGACACAGTACTCCAGATGAGGCCTCACCAATGTCGAATAGAGGGGGACGATCACGTCCCTCGATCTGCTCGCTATGCCCCTACTTCTGCATCCCAAAATGCCATTGGCCTTCTTGGCAACAAGGGCACACTGCTGACTCATATCCAGCTTCTCATCCACTGTAACCCCTAGGTCCTTTTCCGCAGAACTGCTGCCTAGCCATTCAGTCCCTAGTCTGTAGCGGTGCATGGGATTCTTCCGTCCTAAGGTGCAGGACTCTGCACTTGTCCTTGTTGAACCTCATCAGATTTCTTTTGGCCCAATCCCCTAATTTGTCTAGATCCTTCTGTATCCTATCCCTACCCTCCAGCGTATCTACCACTCCTCGCAGTTTAGTGTCACCTGGAAACTTGCTGAGCGTGCAATCCATACCATCTTCCAGATCGTTAATGAATATATTGAACAAAACCAGCCCCAGGACAGACCCTTGGGGCATTCCGCTTGATACCGGCTGCCAACTAGATGTGGAGTCATTGATCACTAGCCATTGAGCCTGATGATCTAGCCAGCTTTCTATTCACCTTATGGTCCATTCATCCAGCCCATACTTCTTTAACTTGCTGGCATCCCCAGGTTGAAAGGAACAACTGATGATCAGTCATTGTCCTTGACACCAGCCCTCTCATCACTTATACAACATCTCAAAAAAAGGAAGATTTAATTCAGATTCATCCTTCATTTTCTTTTATTTTTCATCCACCTAGTCTTCATTATAACCCCTCAGACCACGCTAAATCAAATCTTCTCTCTCTCCTTAGTGTTTAAATCCTTCATATACTTTACTTAATTTGCTTTGTTTGCATCTGAAAGTGAAAATGTACTAGTGTTAGCACTAATTTGGAAGAAGAAAATGTTGTATGAGTAGCAACCCTAGTAGCAGCATATTGGACAGCCAAGCATTTATCTAATTGTTCAGTCACCTTCATTTTGGTATAAACTGGCAAATTCTTTTTCTGGGTTAGTAACTTCATTTAATCATCATCATGCTATGACGATTCATAATTCAACCCTTCTAACCCATGAAAAAACGTGTCATTGCAAAGTCAAGTTTGCAATTAGTGATTAAGCTTCTGAGGTCTCTTTATAGCATGTACTAGATCAGTGTAGCAAACAAGTATACTGCAACAAAATATATTTTTCTGAAAACATTTAGTAATTTAGTATAGATGCTGCCACATTGATTTTACATTTCATATCATTTGATCTTAATAGTTTGCAAGCACACAAAGAATTTTGACAGATATAAAAAGGTCATTCTTTACTGGTACATATTTTTTAATTAAAATTGAAGAGAGAGAATTAGAAAGCGTCATGTTATTTATTGCTTTTTTAATGTCATGGGCCATATAAAGATGAACAGTAAAAGCCTTTCAATGATAATCCATCTTGTCTGGAATGAATATATATAATTCTTAAAAAATGCACAACTTCCAGTGTGGTCCCTCAGTCCCCTGGGGTCCCTCAATCCATATTCCTAATATGTTTGGGAGTCTGATTCTGCACTGAATTGCAACTCCATTTGCTTCAGAGTAGTTGCAGGGTTGTAAATTAGGGCATAAGGCCCTCAAGCTGTATTTAACTCAGCGCAGTCCCTACCAACACAAATAGCCCACTAAAGATAATAGGACTCTTCACATGGGTAAAAAGATCTGCACTGTTGTACCCACTGTCAGGAACGATCTACTTCAGCTGAGCCTGAGGACTAGCCAGCCCAGCCTCCAGGCACATTAATGAGCTCAGCTGGGTTGTAATATGCAGGCAGATATAACAGGTTCATCACCGTAATAAGGGAGTGCCTTATGAGGTCTATATGTAAGGATATTAATAGGATCTCTGCTTTTTTTCTTACTCTATTTTATTTTAATTAATATTGTGGGGAAGCCAAGTTGAAGAAGTGCACATTGCATTTTGTTCTGAAGATTCATGGTCATTCTGATCTCTTGAGGAAGTGAGTTTCTCAGTCACGAGACAGCTGCTGGCAAAACTCTGTTCCACACACTCATGAGTCTCATTCTTGTGGTTGGTAGATAGCTCCATTGCTCAAGTTGTTGTGGGAGGTTGTGGTTATGCAAAGTGAGAGATGGATGGTTTCTCAAGTAGTATAATCGAATCCAGTGGATGGCTTTGAAGAGTAGGACTAAGAACTTTGAAGATTAGACTCAAAACCTTGAAGTTGACACCAGAGAGCCAGTTCAGTGAGCAGAACACTGCAGTGGATGTGCCCTCTTTGAACTATGTTGTTAATGAGTCAAACATCTGTATTCTGAATCAATTGAAGCTCTTTCAAGTTGGCATATACTTTCTTTCCTAGGTTTGAAGAGCTGCCCTATAGCTACAGGAAAATAGTCCACTTCCTAAACTGGCTTTTTATGAGAAAGTATTCAATCAGTAATGTGAAATGCTTATTTAATTCAATACACATACTTTTGGGGTTGGCGCTACCAGTATCTCCTCGCTTTTTAATTCAGTGGATGTAGAAAAAACATTTAATCAAGTAATCTGAAATTTGAAGAGTCTCACGGCCTTTAATTTTGGCTGAGATTTTGTTTCCTATGTTTCTCTTCTGCGCTGGGATCCAGACTACGTATAATTACCAGTACCACACACTCAGTCATTCCACTAAGCAGAAGGATGCGACAGGGCTGGGGGTTATTGTGGATCACAAATTGAATAAGTTAGCAATATGGTGCAGTTCTAAAAAAGGCAAATATCATTTTGGGGCGTATTAACAGGAGTGTTGTATGTAAGACACAAGAGGTAATTGTTCCACTCTACTTGACACCTGAGAGGCCACAGCTGGAGTGCTTTGTCCATTTCTGGGTGCCCCATACGCAGAAAGATGTGGACAAATTGGAGAAAGTGCAGAGGAGAGGGAAAAAAATGATAAAAGATTTAGAAAAACCTGACGTATGAGGAAAGGTTACAAAAACTGGGTATGTTTAGTCTTGAGAAAAGAAGACTGAGGGGGGACCCGATAGACTTCAGATATGTTAAGAGATGTGCTGTAAAGAGGACGGTGGCCAATTCTTTTCCCTGTCCACTGAAGGTAAAACAAAAAGTACTCGGTTTAATCTGCAGCAAGGGAGATTTAGGTTAGCTGTTAGGAAAAACTTTCTAACTAATAAAGATAGTTAAGTACTAGAATACTCTTCCAAGGGAGGTTGTGGAATCCCCATCATTGGAGGTTTTTACAAACAGGTTGGACAAACAACTATCAGGGATGGTCTAGGTTTACTTGGTCCTGCCTCAGAGCAGGCACTTGGACTAGATATTTAAAGTCCCTTCCAGCCCTACATTTCTACGATTAACTTCAAAGTTAAGGCTGGTCTACACTAGGAGCTTACATCAGTATAGCTATGTCTCTCAGAGATGTGAAAAATCCACACCGCTGAGAAACACAGCTATACCAACCTAACCCCTAGTGTAGACAGTACTAGGTCAGTAGAAGACTTCTTCCCTAGACCTAGCTACAACCTCCTGGGGAGGTGGATTACTTATGATGACAGGAAAACCTTTCCTGATGGTGTAGGTAATGTCTACATTGAAGCTTTCCAGCAGCACAGCTGCAGTGCTGCCCCGTGACGCTGTAGCATTTCAGACGTAGAAAAGCCCTAAGTAATTCCATTCTCTCCAACAGCCAACTAACATTAACCCTATTCTACTATGTTATGGGTTTATTATATTATTTAAAAAAAAAGATGAGGGAGGGAACAAATACAATGATGCACCTAAACTTTGTTATAATAATGGCCATGATTATTCTTACACTGTACACTACAGTGTTTATTTCCATTTCTACAGATTTGCATATTGTAGTAATTCTGTCTTCAAGACAATTGCTATAATAAAAAAATAGGATTTTTTTTCATTGTTTTGAAGAAGCGCTCAACAAAACTGAATCCTATCAGGCATGAAAAAGAATGAACTATGGAGTCTACTGTGTCATAATGTATTTAAAACAGGACCATGACCAGATTCTCAGGCTACCTCTAACTCAGACCAGTGGATTATATGCAATTGGTATCCTGTCTCCTTTTGTGTTTTTGTGAAAAGGACTATAAGCATCTTGGCTGAATCTTTGTCTAATTTGTTTATAACGTACCAACTGAACTGTTGATGCTCAAATTAATAAGGACACTGTTGCAATGCAGCACTGTTGGACTTTCCATTATAAACTGGAGTTCTCAGACCAGGAGGGGATTTTATTTGTAAAGTTCAGTCATATTTAATAAAAATATAATAGCAAAATACTCATATAAATGTCAGTAAGTTAGCACGCTTATGCTCCAGCTCAAAAGCCTTTAAAGAAAAAATAAAGTATGCAGAGACAAATGTTCAGTCTAGTTGGGTTTGAATTTACAGCCAGAATTTTTATGGATGAAATACCATTTGAACAGAACAGTACAAAAAAGTTATTTTAAGGATTTTTCTATTTGAACTAAATAAAATATGTATGCAGGCAGGTTTCTGTGGAACAGAGGAAAGCATTCATAGAGAGCTGCTGCCTGTTTCTCTAAGCTTAGTAATACAGTAAGTAAAACTGCATGACTCACAGATCAAGAGCTCTATTCATTAACATATTTAGTTACGTGAGTGTATCTTCACATTTATAGTGGTTCACCAAGGCCAACTGCCTGTATAATCCATATATCAATTGTCATCAAGGAGCCAAGAAAACTGTATCCTATTCACAAATACCTGGTTAGGGATTTAACATTATCTTGTCAAATACAGCAGAAGGAATTCCCTTATTAACTCCATAGAAGGTAACTGCATACTAGAAATAATTTCCGTCAGTGCAAAAGAACTAGAAACAAATAGGATTTAAGTCATAGCATGAAAGAACAGACCAATCGCAGTCATGTTCATTCAGACACTGCTGTTCCTAAAGACTAATGCCTGTGTATTCAATGATAGCCATGCAAGCCACTGAATACTTTCTGGTGGTGGGTTAACATTCACCCCTCCCCACCCAAGTTCGTCATAGGCCTATAAGATTTAAATCTACTATCTCTTAAACCTAATTATGCTGGTGCAGGAAGTCACATAGCATTACCAGTTGCTATCTAACATACTGTAGGACATTGATGAAGTACAGATGGGATTATGGTAAGATTCTGTAGTTCATCACAGTCCTGGTAGACTTCAAGAGAACCGTAAGAGAATAAAAACATAAATAAAAAGCAAGATTTTGTTTGCCTATATACTGTGCTTAGAAAAACAGAAATGAAAAAATGGACTCTAGCTGGTTGCTGGTGCCTGAATGCAAGTTGATGCTTAATCCAGTGGAGAAATTGCTAACAGCATTTCAACTTTGTGAAAATATTATCCCAATAGTGTTTAAAGCCTGTGTAAGCCTTCGTTACTAGCCAAAAAGTGGCATCTACATAAATTAGGCTTGGCCTTTTAAGGATTTATGCTCACCTGCCTCGGGCCACAATCTTTAATTATTATTTAATTTTATTACAGTAGCACCTGGAGGCCACAACCATATTGGGGCTTCATTGCACTAGGCACTGTACAAACAGTAAGACACAAGGAGTTTACAGTCGTAGTGTAAGACGAGACATAACAGGTGGGTGGAGCAAATGAAAGTGTCGGGGACCGAAAGGAGAACAGGGCAACTTTTCCCACAGATAACTGTGTGCAAAATTTAGAGGTTTGTTAATGAAGGGAAATAAGCCGTGGGCTGTCATTTCTCTTTAAGGCCTCAATCCTGTGAAGTGCTTTGAGTTTTCAACTCTCATTGAAGTCACTGGGGGGTTAAGGGCAATAAGCACAGTGCAGGAGCGCTCAACACTTGACTTAGTTGTCCTAAACTGCTAGTGTGAATATTCATGAATACTGCTGCCACAGATTGTCCAGTGAAAGCCAATTCTCAAGGCTGTCTGAGAGCAAGTCATATGAATAGCATGTTATGTCATGTGATCCATGTGTAAAAGTCTTTACTGAATATCCTGGTATCTGAATGCCATGTAAGACTGGACAATCGGGACCAAGTTCAAACTTGGAAGTGATTGTAGCTGCATTGCTTTCAATAGAAATGTAACACCTTACGCAAGCTTTGAATTTGATCCCTAGTTTCTAGCTAGTATTAATGTTTCATCACTGTAGACCCATTTATTTCCTATTAGCAGAACTGAGGAAGGTGACATCTCATGCCCAAAATAACCAAAAACATTGAACTCAGCCTGCTGACCAGGTTCCTATGATATATCAATGAATGAATTCCAGCTCATACTTAACTCAGTCACCTGTCAACTCAGCTTCACAGCATCACATGTAGTGAGGTAGAGGTGGCCCACGGTTTTGCAGGAATCTCTGCCAATTAAGATATTTGGAACCTTGTGAATACATCCATAATTAAATAGTTTTTTAAATTATTATTCTTAAACACTCTCCTCTTTTCAACAAACTATTTCTCTTCTTCCTATCTGCTTTGCCTTCAGTTCTCCTTTCACTCAATTGCCTCCTTTTCCTCCACCAGTTTTGTCCCTCTCCCTCAATTTTCTCCTACCCACCACTCCTACATCTCTCCTCCACGTCCCTTCTTTTTCCTCTTCCCCTCCCCCACTCTTGTTTTATCCTTTACCACTCCTACATCTCTCCTCCACGTCCCTTCTTTTTCCTCTTCCCCTCCCCTACTCTTGTTTTATCCTTTCATTTTTCCACTCTTGTCATAACCATAAGGGTAGCCTAAAATTCCTCCTTACCTGTAAGGGGTTAAGAAGCTCAAATAACCTGGTTGGCACCTGACCAAGGAACCAATGGGGACAAAAGATACTTTCAAATCTGGGGGTAGAGGAGAGGCTTTGTTTTGGGTTCTGTGTTCGTTCGCTCTTGGAACTAACAGGGACTGGACATCAATCCATGTCCTCCAAACCATTCTGAACCACTCTCTCATATTACAGAAATTGTAAGTGCAGCCAGGCAAGGCGTATTAGTTTATCTTTGTTTTCTCAACTTGTGAATTTTCCCTTTGCTGGAGGGAGGCTTATCCCTGTTTTGTTGTAACTTTGAAACTAAGGCTTGAAACTAAGGGGGTTCTTCTGTGTTTTGTGCATCTTTTGTTACCCTGTAAAGTTATCTTCCAACCTGATTTTACAGAGGGGATTTTTACCTCTTCTTTTTTTTTAAATAAAATTCTTCTTTTAAGAACTGATTGATTTTTTTTCAGTGCCCCAAAGATCCAGGGATTTGGGCTGTGTTCACTTTGTAACCAATTGGTTAGGATATTATTCTCAAGCCTCCCCAGGAAAGGGAGTGTAAGGGCTTGGGGGGATATTTTAGGGAAACAGGAACTCCAAGTGGTCCTTTCCCATATTCTTTGTCTAAATCACTTGGTGGTGGCAGCATACTGTTCAAGGACAAGGTGGAATTTGTGCCTTGGGAAAGTTTTTAACCTAAGCTGGTAAAAATAAGCTTAGGGGGTCTTCCATGCGGGTCCCCACATCTGTACCCGAGAGTTCACAGTGGGGAAGGAACCCTGGCAGCTCTCATTTCCCTTTGTAGCATTTTCCTCTCTCCAGATCTCTTTGCCCAATATTTTCCTACCACCCATTCGAACCTTTGTGTAGTATGGGCGGCTGTCACTCACTCTGCAGAGCACGGGAATAGAGGAGCTGGAAGATGGCTGTAAGGGTGGAAACAGAAAGCTATTTTCACTTTTGACACCTGACTAAACATGTGGCCATGGTTAAGAGTAAGTCCTGTAAAGGCCCATGTTTAAAAAAAAATTAGCTGAATTCCTGGAGGGTCTGCTCCTGAGCTGCTGTAAATTGGCATAGCTCCATTTAAGTTAATGGATCCAGGTTAAAATCAGCTTGGGATCTGGCTCTTGGTCTGTTCTGTTGAGATTTTGCCAGCCTCCTTTCTTTTTTCCATGCCCAGAGCATGGTGCTATACTCACTGGCTGACCATAAACAGTTGCTTCACAGATGGGCGCTGACT
The DNA here is from genome assembly GCF_965140285.1 of Lepidochelys kempii. NCBI lineage: Eukaryota > Metazoa > Chordata > Testudines > Cheloniidae > Lepidochelys > Lepidochelys kempii. Next base: position 33,529,466 of record NC_136390.1, on the reverse strand, counting down.
GTGTTGTGTCTGTCCAAAACATGGTGCCCTGCTTTCGCACACATTCTGCTCTTTTACACTGGTGAAAATCCAGAACAACTCCAGAGAATACAGTAGACTGTTACTTTGGATTTATACTGGTGTAAGAGCAGAATCTGGCCGTTGGTATGCCGATAGCACAAGCAAAGGGGCCCAACGTCCCTGCAATGAGTGACAACTTCCATTAACTCCAGTGTGAATTGAAGTCCGCTCAGAGGATCCAGCATCACCAGTTTTCAGCACTAACATTAGCTCTCAGTGCTAATGATCAGCATCCTGGTGTTGTGCGCATATCAACTTTTAAACTAGTGTACCTGCCTTTAACTAAATTCAGAGCCAAAAAAAAAAAAACATTTTAAAGAGACACTATCAAGGTTTTTGACCCATTCAAATAATTAATTTAAAAAATAATTTTGAGTTACATGTTTGGCTGTAATTTTCTGTTGACAACCAATCCTTGCAACAGCAGGACAAAATCATAACTGTGACTTCTAGGGCACTCCAGAAATAAACCAAGCTGTGTGTGCATGTTCTCTCTAGCACAAGCATGCACGCACAGCTTTGTTTACAATAGGGCATAAGTCATGTTGTTTTTTAAATTCTTTTGACAACTGATCCTTGCAAGGTATTTAAACCAGAAAAGAAAAACATCTCTTCCTGTGTCCTAGGGTAAACAAAGTTGTGCAGGCAGAAAAAACTATTGTTAAAGCAACTCATTTTGTAAGCAAAAACCTTGCAAGAACTCCCTTTAAAGTGGTTATTAAGAGGAGTGGTGAGAAAGCGACATATGCAATGAATTCATGATCCATGTATTTGTGACCTCCAGGCTTGATTATGGAAACGCATTTTGTCTAGCAATGAAGCCATGTACATTGAGAAAGCTCTATCAGGTACAATATGCAGCATCCTTTCTCTTTAGCAATATGGGTTGCAATGAACTAGCGCTGTCAAGCGATTAAAAAAATTAATCACACTGTTAATAATAGAATACCATTTATTTAAATATGTTTGGATATTTTCTACATTTTCAAATATATTGATTTCAATTACAACACAGAATACAAAGTGTACAGTGCTCACTTTATATTTATTTTGATTACACATATTTGCACTGTAACAGACAAAAGAAACAGTATTTTTTAATTCACCTATTACAAGTACTGTAGTGAAATCTCTTTATCATGAAAATTGAACTTACAAATGTAGAATTATGTACAAAAAATCTGCATTCAAAAATAAAACAATGTAAAACTTTAGAGCCTACAAGTCCACTCAGTCCTACTTCTTGTTCAGCCAATTGCTCAGACAGACAAGTTTGTTTACATTTGCAGAAGATAATGCTGCATGCTTCTTGTTCACAATGCCACCTGAATGTGAGAACAGGCATTCGCATGGCACTGTTGTAGCTGGTGTCGCAAAATATTTACATGCCAGATGTGCTAAAAATTCATATGTCCCTTGGTGCTTCAACCACCATTCCAGAGGACATGCATCCATGCTCATGACGGGTCCTGCTCAATAACGATCCAAAGCAGTACGGACCAACACATGTTCATTTTTATCATTTGAGTCAGATGCCACCTGCAGATGGTTGATTTTTTTTTTTTTTTTTTTTTTGGTGGTGGTTCAGATTCTGTAGTTTCCGCATCAGAGTGTTGCTCTCTTAAGACTTCTGAAATCATGCTTCACACCTCATTCCTCTCAGATTTTGGAAGGCACTTCAGATTCTTAAACTTTGGGTCAAGTGCTGTAGCTATTTTTAGAAATTTCACATTGGTATCTTCTTTGCATTTTGTCAAATTTGCAGTGAAAGTGTTCTTAAAACGAACAACATGTGCTGGGTCATCATCCGAGACTGTTATAACATGAAATATATGGCAGAATGTGGGTAAAAGAGAGCAGGGGACATACAATTCTCCCCCAAGGAGTTCAGTCACAAATGTAATTAATGCATTTTTTTTAATGAGCATCATTAGCATGGAAGTACGTCCTCTTCTCACTTTCAGGTGACATTGTAATTAAGAGAGGAGCAGCATTTTCTCCCGTAAATTTAAACAAACTTGTTTTTCTTAGCGATTGGCTGAACAAGAAGTAGGACTGAGGGACTTGTAGGCTCTAAAGTTTTACATTGTTTTGTTTTTGAGTGTAGTTATGTAATAAAAAAAACTGCATTTGTAAGTTGCACTTTCATGATAAAGAGATTGCACTACAGTACTTGTATGAGGATCAACTGAAATATACTGTTTCTTTTATCATTTTTACAGTGCAAATATTTGTAATAAAAAATAATATAAAGTGAGTGTTGTACACTTAGTATTCTGTGTTGTAATTGAAATTGATATATTTGAAAATGTAGAAAAACATCCAAAATATTTAATAAATTTCAATTGGTATTCTATTGTTTAACCATTTGATTAATCATGATTAATTTTTTTGAGTTAATCCATGAGAGTGATTAATCAATAGCCCTACAATGAACACATCGCCAGAGTACTCTGTGCTTCTGTCTGTACTGCCTCCCATTTGCTATGGAGTTCAGATGAAGATTGTTATCCTGCTATTCAAAGCCTTATCTACCCCCTCTCCCTCTGTGATCACAACCTTCCACAACAACTGTGGTCCACTAGAATCACATAAGTTTTGACTAATGAGGGACTTTTTTTTACTTTAGCGTTTTCCTCAGTATATTTTCCACACACCGAAACACAGCATGCAGGCTAACATACACTAACAAACAGCTATAAAGTAACCAAGGTATTTCTCTTGCTGTCTGGGAAGGAAGAAAGAGACGTAATTGTTATTTATATTATCAAATACTGGAGAGGTATTTAGATGCTATTGCTATAGGGGCTGTATAAATACTTAGCTAGAGAGAGAGAGAGAGAGAGAGTGTGTATTTGTCTCTAGGAAAAAGTAGTTTAGACATCAAAATGAAGCCAGTGGCCCTTCGTTTTTCAGCTTATTCAGGGCAAAAAACTCTCAGAACTGCTTTGACAGGAATCGATTCTGCTACCCTATCCTCCCAACATGCACTTTAGCAGATGCTAAAAAAGTGCAAAAAGGACAAAGAATTGTTATTATTAATAATAATTTATTTATTATTATCTGTATATCAAAAATTTACATAATCCTGCAGCCAGTGAAGTTAATGCACAGGAGGGTTTTGGGGGCGAAGAAGGTTGTGTTCGTTGTGTTTAGCTACTGACTGCTGTTTGAAGAAGGATTTGAACCTGTAAGCTCACCTCTCGCAGTCAGAAAGTTCCAAACATATCATAAGAGCTGAGTAGCAGAGTTGAGATGCACAAAGTAACTCTTAGAGTATATCTACACTGCAGCTGGGAACACAGGTAGACAGAAATGCACTAGCTCTACTTGAGCTAGCATGCTAAAATAGAAGTGTGGACGTTGCGGCATGGGTTGCAGCACGGGCGAGCTGCCCGAGGACAAGCCCTCTCAACCCCCTGGGTCTGTACATGTTGGCTAGCCGATGTTGCAATGTCTACACTACCCTTTTTAGCACACTACCTGGAGCAGACCCACCACAAGTCTGTTTACGCAGGTTGGGAGGCATGCTCTGAGCTGCAGAGTGGATGTACTCATAGAGGAGAATTTTGCTATTAAAGTTGCATGAGTTTACTGTAAGCAACATCTGTGTGTCAGTCTTATGTAAATTAGTGCTGTTTTATTGATTTTAGCATACTTAAATATTAGTGGTGCAGATTGTCAATTTAGTGTGAGCAGAAATGTTTCATTTTTCATAAACTACTAATGTGCTCTGCTAGCTACTGTATACTGAAGTGTGAGAGACATGTCTTTTTAAGGATCAAGGCCAAGAACACAATTATTATTTTTGTCTCTTACCATCCAGCTTTCACATGCAATTATGGCTCATGCATATTTTATAACAAGTATTTGGAGCTATTGCAGTGCCCCATAATATGGTCCAAGAATACTTATGGCAGTACATAGGGTTGTAGAGTATTACAATACAAACTGTTCTTTTAAATTTTAATCACTTATTTAAATTTCCATTTTCTGTACAATGACCAGATTATAGAATTATAATTTAAATCTGTGTGTATGTTTTGTCTATTGCAAATTAGCAGAAATGCAAAATATTTTCACCCATCTCTCTCACTTGGTGAGCTGGCACTTCATCAGAATGTAAAAGTGATAATAATAAAAAATAAACACAAAAATATGCAAATAGACTAATGATCCATCTAGTGTCCAACAGTGCTAATTTGTGCCAGGGCATTCCAGCTTTAGCCCTGGCACCTCTAGGTTTAGCAGTTCATAGCCCCTGCACCTCTGGGCTTGATGCGTCAGTTATGAAAGTAAAAAAATTGCTTGAGCTCCAGCACCTAATTGCTTGAGCCCCAGTTCATGTTTTATGACAAATTAAACACTGGTGCCCAAACATGTTTGCGCAAACAATATTGTATGTAAATGAATCAAATTATATACAAGTGTAGATGCAGCCATTCACTTTCACATACATTTGTGCATATGAAAACACTACTCTCCATTTTTTAAAATTTGACCATGAGTTTCAGCTACTTCAGGAGAAATTTGCAGGAATATATTTCTGCTCATATGTGTTCTGTAGAAGTTTTCCTATGCAGCGTTTCAGGGCTGTTATGCCCATAACTTTCCTATGAGAATGCTTGTTCTAATAACACTGAAATTAACTTCCCTGTCAGCGTAAGCAAAGAGTTTCAGCAGCAAAATCCCCTTTATTCCCTTTTAAATCCAAACGCTGGAGAAATCTTCCCATGCATGGGCAATAGCTTAAAAATGTAAGAAGCAGAACATTTGGCTGTGTGTAAGATGGCGCAGCAATTTGCCATCTCTGGCTTTCAAGCAGACATCTCAAAGCATCTAGGTAATAAATATCAAATTGTTACTTTGTTTTTAAACCTAGAACTTTTTATTCCTTTCACACTAACTACTGAATCAATATTTGAGAGGGCTGCTGTCCTAGCAGAAATTTTTTGGCACAGATAAGATTCCATAGAACAGAGTTTCTACATCCCCATTATGCTGATATTCTCATGAAACATCTGGTTAATTTCACAATAAGATTATAAATTTGGATTTAAAAAAACTGTATTTTGGCATATAGTTACACATTATGATTTATTCAGTTTCCCTAAGAAAACAAGCCTTTGGAATTTTGGCATATTTGTTGTTTGTAACACTATGTGCATGTAATAGCAGGATTGGCAATTCTGTTTTATCATGACAACACACAATCAGCAATTCCTTGTGTGTCTCATATTTCCAATGTGCTTCAGAAATAAGAGTTCTTATGTGAAATCCACATTATGGTAAATTAAAAAAAATTCTGTCAAAGGTTCATATTTGAGAGCGATCTAAATTAAAGCATAGTTTACAGTCTCTTGTGAATAACTAAATAACTTGGTTCAATGTCAGGTCACTGTGAAACACAGACTGTAACAGGAATACATAAAAGCTCTGAAGGGAGCAAAGAAACTTTATTCTGGAATGGTAAACAGCATTGCCAGAGTACCATAACCCTTGTGTGTTTTCACAAGGAAATGAGTCACTTGCTTCTGTTGGCCAAAACTTTGTTTTCTTTTAATTTCATATTTTAGCTGTCTAATATATTCTGATAGAACCCAAGTTTTCCAGTCTTTGGACTAAGATAACTTTTTAATTAAAGCTGAGCTGAAGGGTTGCATAGTAATTACACAATACCAAATAAAACTAATAGTAAATAAGACATCATCATATATTGCATGAAAGAAAGTAGAACAAGTGAACCCTAATCCCTGTTTAGTACAATCCTATGAGGTTTTTTATAAAGTTACAAAGAAAAAATGAGGCTTTGTAATGAGAGTGTCTGTTTCTTCTCATTTGTAAAAAAAAAAAGTCATGGTTTTGTGTCCTCCTTCTTTAAAATGATTTGTAAGTTCTCTGACTTCAGTTTTTTGTGTTCCCTGGTGTGAGTTTAAGGATATAGGGCTCAATTCAATCCTGCTGCAGTCAATGGACAGATGCCATTAACTTCAAAGCATGTTGAATTGGGCCCATGTGTATTAAAGTAATTAGTATTTTTCCTCTTTGGACCAGACTCTCAGACCCACTAAGCTCACTTTCTACTGCTTAGATAATGCAAAGGGAGCAAAGACAATTCAGGAGGGAATCCTGCCCCTCCAGTGTGGATGTGTCCCCAGCAGGAGTAGAGCCCTATTTCTCCCCCTGTTTCCTATTCCCTCCCACAGCTCTTGGCAATGTAGGTGAGGGGCTGGCAGGACATGTGGCCAGAGTGCAAAGGGCTTGAGCAGTGGGGAAACATAGCTAGCTGGTGCAGTTTAGGCTGCTCTAAACTGTGTCCAGGGCTGGGCAGAGAGTCCCTAACAGCCCCCCCCCCCGCTGCGCCTTCTGTAAAAAAAAATGGTGTGACACTAAGCACCCTGTATTCACACACTATACACTATTGTAATAAGCTTTGTACAAAATATACCTTGTAAGATATCATTTGAAAACTAATGACTCCCTGATTATTAATATTCTTGTGTGATGTGTGTACTTGATGTGTATTAAGAGTTCTGGATATATGCTAGAATTATGACTAAAGTGTGTTCAAGCCAGGCATGCAGTGGGAGATGGTAAACAGGTCTGCCTTAGACAAAGGGACATGTATTTGATTCTCTCTGACCAGCCCAGTCTTCAGGCAAAGACAATGAAGGTCTATTTTTACATATTAGGTAAACAAAGCTATTAAGCTATCAAGTGGGGAAGAAAGAGCATGGAGTTTCCATCCCCACCAGACTACATGTCACCTCCCTCACAGCTTGAATAAACTTTACTTTGAGGGGTAACCCTCAGAAGAATCCATTTCAAAGGCTTACTGGCCTATAAAGACTGGGAGAGGGCCTCAAGTGACAAGCAATTGAATCGACTGTATCCATTATTACAAGAGTGTATGGAGTGATGTCTTTTTTGAAAGCTAAGGACACAGTGGTGATTAATATCCTTATAAAATGTATGTATTAATTCTATATGAGGAAATATGGGTTATTGATGCATTTATGCTTCCAGTCTGTGACCAAAGGGAGAAACAGCCTTTCCCCCAGACAGGAGGGAAGGCAGCTATCTACCTGTTTCCAATGAAATTAAGCACAGTGACCAAAAACAATGGAAGCTCCATTTACATAGAACTCAGTTACATAGAAGTTCACAGAACTTTGGAAGATATCAGCAAGGATGGAAGCCATCTTTGGCATCCATCACTAGACAGACACAAGAGAACAGAGCTCTTGCAAGGTAAGAATGATGGGTCCTTCAGCCAAGTGAGTGGCTGAAGTGTCTGGGAACTGAATATAGGTGGGATAAGCATCCTGCACAAAGCCTGTACCTTGCTTAAGTTTTAGACTTTTAGTTGTGTTTTAATTTTTATTAGCTAGTAACCCTTTCTAAATTTATTCCTTTTACTTGATACCACTTAACCTATGTCCTGTTAATACATTTGTTTTATTTTTACTATAAACCAACTTAATACTGTGTTTAAATGGAAGTGTGTATTTACCTCAGTTAAATTAACAAACTGTGATGTGCTTTTTGTGCTTTCAGAGGAACTAATGAACCTTATTATTTCTCTGAAATGCCCAGGAGAGGGCTGGACATTACTTAGCACATGGTTTTGGAGAAATTCAGGACTGGGAAGTATGTTGGGGTCACCTTGCTGGTCATAACCCAGGCTGATGAAAACCAGAGTGGGGTTGTGGTGCTGTCTACGAGCTGCTGGAGACAGCTGCTGAACTAGGGCTGTCTAGCCCACAGACACTTCAGGGTGTGACCTGCATGCTTGTAGGCTAGTTGTGAGCATCGTAGGCTGGGAACTGCAGCAGCAAAGCATTGTAAGAGACCCAGGATTGGCAAATGGTGTCACAACCCCACATTGGTCTGAATTGCTCCCCAGAACATCACAGGTTTCAGCAGAGAATCTGGCCTGTTGTATTTAGCAGGGGACTAAACTACTAGAATATATTTTAACTGTATGGTACGTCATCACCAGAAACAAAAGATTTGGGGGTTTTAGTGACATTAGAGTAGGTGCACGTCTATCAGTTTATCAAGACATCACTGATATGGTTTGATTTATTTTTATAATTTTGTATTTGTGTGTATATATTAGGATTGTCAAGAGATTAAAAACATTTATCGTGATTAATCACACTGTTAAAGCAATGTAAAAAACAAAGGAAATTGTATTTTTCAATTCACTTAATACAAGTACTGTAGTGCAATCTCTTTATCATGAAAGTTGAACTTACAAATGTAGAATTATGTACAAAATTAACTGCATTGAAAAACAAAACAATGGAAAACTGTAGAGTCTACAAGTCCACTCAGTCCTACACCTTGTTCAGCGAATTGCCCAGAAACAAGCGTGTTCAAATTTGCAGGAGATAATGCTGCCCACTTCTTGTTTACAATGTCACCTGAAAGTCAGAACAGGTGTTCACATGGCACTGTTGTAACTGGCATCGCAAGATATTTACGTGCCAGATGAGCTAATGATTCATATGTCCCTTCATGCTTCAACCCCCATTCCAGAGGACATGTGTCCATGCTGATGACTGTTTCTGTTTGATAATGATCCAAAGCAGTATGGACCGATGCATGTTCATTTTCATCATCTGAGTCAGATGCCACCAGCAGATGGTTGATTTTCTTTTTTCATGGTTCAGGTTCTGTAGTTTCCGCAACAGAGTGTTGCTCTTTAAGACCTCTGAAACCATCCACACTTTCTCCCTCTCAGATTTTGCAAAGCACTTCAGATTCTTAAACCTTGGGTTGAGTGCTGTATCTTTAGGAATTTCACATTAGTAACTTATTTGCGTTTTGTCAAATCTGCAGTGAAAGTGTTCTTAAAACGAACAGCATGTGCTGGATTATCATCCAAGACAGCTATAACATGAAATATATGGCAGAATGTGGGTAAAACAGAGCAGTGGACATACAGTTCTCCCCCCAAGGAGTTCAGTCACAAATGTAATAAACGCATTCTTTTTTAATCGTGATCAATTTTTTTGAATTAATCGTGTGAGTTAATTGCGATTCATCAATAGCCCTAATTATATATACACCTAACTCTGTGTGTGTGTGTGTGTGTGTGTGTGTGTGAATACACACACACACACAGAGTAAGGTATCTGGCACAGTATGAGAGTCAAATCTTACAAGGTCTGTTCCCCTGAGTAAAGTTTCCTCACAAGAGCAAGGCTTTATGATCAGGCTTTAATAATATAAAACATTATACAGGCATTTATATATTATTTACCAATAACAACACTTGCCTGTCTATTGTACCTTTCATCTAAGACTCATCTAAGACTCTTAAAATATTTTATTATAATTAAAGCTCTCAACACCCTTGTGGAGTGCAAGAGAACCCAGGAGTTCTGGCTCCACAAGGTATCTTGCACAAACCATTAGAACATGGCTAAGCAATTAATGCTTTCTGAATATGATTGCACTCCATTTTCTGAGCATACTAATGTGATATTCATTTTTGTATGTAAGCATGATTTTAAAGTAAATTAATTACTTCAGAAATAAGACTAATTCATTTTTAAATGTACTGTGCAACTGAGTTATTAGGGATTGGGTTTAAGAGAGAGCCTGCAGAAAATACCATCTTGAAAAACACTTACTCTTTGGAGTATATTAAACACCTCCCTTTCTTTTTTACATTCTCAGTAAGTGATTTATCAATAGGGGGCAAAGTTATCATGGAAATTAAAGAAACACTCCTTATTCACAAGCATTGTAGTTTGGTAGTTACTAATGAAATGGTATTCACAAATGTACAAGGCTGTTCAAGAACAACATTAACTAACAAGTCGTGATTTTTATGTGATTGTTCATTTCATTATACCTCCCATTCCTTTACTCTAACTTACAATATCTCTCTCATCTCTTTAACTAAGTATTTATCTCCATAATGCACCATGGTTATGGAGGTAGACATCACCATATCTGAGGTAGAAGCGAAACTCAAACAGCTTAATGGGGCTAAATCGGGGGGCCCAGATAATCTTCATCCAAGAATATTAAAAGAATTGGCACAAGAAATTGCAAGCCCATTAGCAAGAATTTTTAATGAATCTGTAAATTCAGGGGTTGTACCATATGATTGGAGAATTGCTAACATAGTTCCTATTTTTAAGAAAGGGAAAAAAAGTGATCCAAGTAATTATAGGCCTGTTAGTTTGACATCTGTAGTATGCAAGGTCTTGGAAAAAATTTTGAAGGAGAAGGTAGTTAAGGACATTGAAGTCAATGGTAAATGGGACAAAATACAACATGGTTTTACAAAAGGTAGATCGTGCCAAACCAACCTGATTTCCTTCTTTGAGAGAGTAACAGATTTTTTAGATAAAGGAAACGCAGTGGATCTAATTTATTTAGATTTTAGTAAGGCGTTTGATACTGTGCCACATGGGGAATTATTAGTTAAATTGGATAAGATGGGCATCAATAGGAAAATTGAAAGGTGGATAGGGAATTGGTTAAAGGGGAGACTACAACGGGTCCTACTGAAAGGTGAACTGTCAAGTTGGAGGGAGGTTACCAGTGGAGTTCCTCAAGGATCAGTTTTGGGACCAATCTTATTTAATCTTTTTATTACTGACCTGGGCACAAAAAGTGGGAGTGTGCTAATAAAGTTTGCAGATGATACAAAGCTGGGAGGTATTGCTAATTTAGAGAAGGACAGGGATACCCTACAGGAGGATCTGGATGACCTTGTAAACTGGAGTAATAGGAATAGGATGAAATTTAATAGTGAGAAGTGTAAGGTCATGCATTTAGGGATTAATAACAAGAATTTTAGTTATAAGCTAGGGACGCATCAACTAGAAGTAACGGAGGAGGAAAAGGACCTTGGAGTATTGGTTGATCATAGGTTGACTATGAGCTGCCAATGTGATATGGCTGTGAAAAAAGCTAATGTCGTCTTGGGATGCATCAGGAGAGGTATTTCCAGTAGGGATAAGGAGGTTTTAGTACCGTTATATAAGGCACTGGTGAGACCTCACCTGGAATACTGTGTGCAGTTCTGGTCTCCCATGTTTAAGAAGGATGAATTCAAACTGGAACAGGTACAGAGAAGGGCTACTAGGATGATCCGAGGAATGGAAAACTTGTCTTATGAAAGGAGACTCAGGGAGCTTGGCTTGTTTAGCCTAACTAAAAGAAGGTTGAGGGGAGATATGATTGCTCTCTATAAATATATCAGAGGGATAAATACCAGAGAGGGAGAGGAATTATTTAAACTCAATACCAATGTGGACACAAGAACAAATGGATATAAACTGGCCACTAGGAAATTTAGATTAGAAATTAGACGAAGGTTTCTAACCATCAGAGGAGTGAAGTTTTGGAATAGCCTTCCGAGGGAAGTAGTGGGGGCAAAAGATCTATCTTGCTTTAAGATTAAACTCGATAAGTTTATGGAGGAGATGGTATGATGGGATAACATGGTTTTGGTAATTAAATATTCATGGTAAATAGGCCCAATGGCCTGTGATGGGTTTTTAGATGGGGTAAGATCCAAGTTACCCGGGAAAGAATTTTCTGTAGTATCTGGCTGATGAATCTTGCCCATATGCTCAGGGTTTAGCTGATCGCCATATTTGGGGTCGGGAAGGAATTTTCCTCCAGGGCAGATTGGAAGGCCCTGGAGGTTTTTCGCCTTCCTCTGTAGCATGGGGCACGGGTCACTTGCTGGAGGATTCTCTGCTCCTTGAGGTCTTCAAACTACAATTTGAGGACTTCAATAGCACAGATATAGGTGTGAGGTCTTTTTTAGGAGTGGTGGGTGAAATTCTGTGGCCTGCATTGTGCAGGAGGTCAGACTAGATGATCATAATGGTCCCTTCTGACCTAAATATCTATGAATCTATGGTATCTCAATGCCTTATAGAACCATATGGGTGCACCATGAAGTCTTAAAGGATTTGATCCTTTGGTTCTCCTCTTGGAGGAGAAGGAGGGAAGCATATAGCACATGCTATTGCTTGTTTGTGCATTCTTATAAATGTTGTTATTGTAAGAGAGCTCTGGCAATGAGATGAGCCTTGCATATTTTACTCTGAAGAAGAAAACTGTGTCTCTTAATCTTACCAGTCTCAACTATGTAGTCAAATTAACTCCATTGTTTCTGAGGAGCATGGGCATTGTAGGAATACGATTGCCATACAGAGAGAGAGAAAAGGTCTCTGAGATAGCCAAGCCCAGGCCATTAAGGATCCATTCCTGAAGATACTGAGCATCCCAATCTCAGAGTCAGACCCTGTGGGCTTTGGAGATCAGAACTAGAACCTTGGATTCAATGGAGAGCTAGTACAGTACATGGAACACTGAGTAGATTCATTCATATTGCTTTTTAGTAGATGGGCTGCCAGATTTTTTATGTTTTGCAAACACTAACTAATTATGTCAGACCCCATTCCCCATATTTGTAGTTAGTATCAAATGATGTTTGAAATTTGATGTTTCGCTGACAAATCCAAAAAGAGATATTACATCCCTACTGCTACCAAGTCTCCAGTGAAACTTTCTGGCTTCAGAGTAGCAGCCGTGTTAGTCTGTATCCACAAAAAGAAAAGGAGGACTTGTGGCACCTTAGAGACTAATCAATTTGAGCATAAGCTTTCGTGAGCTACAGCTCACTGAATGCATCCGATGAAGTGAGCTGTAGCTCACGAAAGCTTATGCTCAAATAAATTTGTTAGTTTCTAAGGTGCCACAAGTCCTCCTTTTCTTTTTTCTGGCTTCAGTTTGATATTGTTCCATCCTCTATCTGCCATGCTAAATGTATATTTCTGCAAGTGATGACTCATGACAAGAAAAATCTGCAGTTTTGGCTGTACCTGTGCAGGCTTTCCCTCCAACATATGCTAATCTGTGAGGAGGAAAGAGGTCCAGATCTGAGGAATTTCTTCAAGGATGTTTATTTTATAATCTATTATGCAGAATTTCTACTCTTATTTTAATACTAAGTGTCATTCTAAGACATAAAGAGGGTCATTCAAATATAATATTTATTGCACTGTTTGCATTGTTGCACTTTCAGCTTGGTTTGCACTATTGTTTTATTTAAAGATTTGCCTTTTGTTGGTTAGTGAGGAGATTGTTTTGGTAAATGTATTTTCAAATAAAAAGATTTATGTATCAGTTCAATTAAAACATTATTTTTGGCTTTGTTACTGTTGTTTCATAATAAAAAACATTTAAAATCAATTTTGGTCCATTATGACTCATCACTGCATGTAACACACAAAATCCTTTAAATAAAGCTAAAATAATCCACAAAGCTTTACAAAAATAGATATAGAAAATGTCCCATTTCCACCACTCATAAACAATACTGAGCTGCTCATAGTCTACCCCAACCCTTTCTTCCACCCCTCCCTCCACAGATTAGCAGCTGGCTGTGTGACTACATATGTGGAAGCCTGAAACTCAAAATATGAACAATAGGCATCCCTGACACTATACCCCTGGTGTTAGCATTCTCTATGGGACACCTTGCTGGCTGCTTGAACCTCCGAGCAAGTCTCTGCATCTCAGCCTCCCACCCATCATTAAGGTTTTCCTCCTTGGTCTCACAAATATAGTGCAGAACACAGCATGCAGCTATAATGGTCAGGACATTTTTTTCTGCTGCTTCCAAATGATTCTATAAGCAGCTCAATCTGCATTTCAAATGGCACACTTGAGCACCATTCTGCAGCTTCTTGGGCAATAGTCAAAATGTTCCTTCCTTTTGTCCAAGCGGTCTGTGAATAGTTTCATTTGCTAGGGCATCTGAAGATAAGCCAGGTATCCCAGAATAACTAGACCATCCTCCACACCATTAATATCCACAGTGGTTCTGGGGGCAAACATTCCTTTCTCCATTAATCTAAACCCAGCTGAGTTCCAAAAGGTCCTCACATTGTAGACCCTTTCAGACAATCCACCATTCATGTCAGTAAATCTGCCATAGTGGTCAACTGTGGGGAAATATCCCTTTCTCTTTATAAATTCTGTGCCCTGCTGGGAAGGAGCAAATGATAGACAAAGGAGTTCCATCAACTGCCCCTATACAGTTTGGGAACCATGCATTCAAAGCCATCGATAATCTCCTGAGCATTGCCCAGCTTTAGGTCCTGGTTAGACAGCACCTTAGCAATGGCATAGAAGACTTGCAGGAGAATGAGAACAGTGGATCTTCCCATGACAAATTGGTTGGCAGAGACCGGTAGTATTCTGGGGTGGCCGGCTTCCGATGGCAATGACAACCTGCTGCTCTGTGGATACAGGATACCACATGTTGGTATGCTGTTGCTGCAACTCCATGGTCAGTTCTGCACAGTTCTCAAAAGGTAGCCCTCCCCATCCTGAAATTGTCTCACCACAGCTGGTCATCCAAGATGTGCAGAACAGTCCTCTCCCACCATTCCACGTGGGTTTGCCAGGCCCAGAAACAGTGCTGCACACCGTGTAGCTGATCCAGGAACTGGTCATCTTGTTCCAATAACTCAGCAGCCTTGTCCTGGTGCAACAGCTTCGGTGTTCTGAGGCTGCTGGACAAACCGCTGATGCTGCCGTTGAATATTCTCCTGCACCCACACCAGCTGCTCAGTGTTGCAATGGAAGTCCAATGCTGAATGTGTCTGGGTTTGATGGCTGTCATACAGCCCAAGCAGCCTCTGCATATTCGTGCTTACCATCATAGCAGCACGACACATTTTGGGGTCCATGCTGGCAGACAGTGATTCACAAATGGTGCAAGCCCATCCACAAAGGAAATTTGGGATGGAAACAGGAAAAATATGGAGTTTGAGTTTGTTTATTGGGGGAGAGGGGAGGATTTAAATTGAATCTGCCTGACTTCTGCTTTGCATCCCACAACTCACAGCAAAAACAATCCCATTCTGCATGCTGCTCGGCCATAAAGCAAAGGACCATGGGATACCCCTCAGAATGCTACTTCCTCAGTTCTCAGCAAACCACTGCCATGTGTATACAAGATGCAAATTGAAAATGGAACAGGCATCCCATGTGCACGCTATTGATGTGAATTGTGTACTGTGAGTTACCAGAGGCATATCAGAAAGCTTTGTACTAGCTTCCCAGGTAGACATAGCCTAAGTATAAGATGAGACAACAGGTGGATACAGATAGGTGGTGGAGTACAAAGAAACAATGAGGCCATGTCTACACTACAGGGGAAATTCGATCTAAGCTATGCAATTTGAGTTACATGAATAGCGTAATTCAAATCTACTTACCACAGGGTCCACACTACACGATGTTGACGGGAAATGCTCTCCCGTCGACTCCCCCTACTCTTCTCGATCCAGTGGAATACAGAAGTTGAGGGGAGAGCGATTTACGGTTGATTTAGCGGGTCTTCACTAGACCCACTAAATCAACCGCCGATGCATCGATCACCGCTCATCAATCCCCCAGTAAGTATAGACAAGCCCTGAGACAGTACTGGTCAGGATGATGGGCCATGGTATCAGCACACCAGTAATCTAACTGTTACTAAGTTCACAATAAAGGAGGCGGAGGCTTGTTTCATTTTAACTTTTTATTAAGGCAAAGTTACAATAACATATTACCATCCTACATTGTACATTATTTATTATTTGTTCAGAATCAGGTTAATATTCAAAGAACCTGGCTAAAGATTATAGAAACTTGGTCATGCTTTTTAGTGTATTCAGAGGAGAGCTCCCTCACCAGCAAGCCAAAGGAGAGTTTTTTCAAGGGGGGATTTAATGGAGGAGTTTTGCAGATGTTTATGAGGAACTTCTTCCAAGTGTAAGGGGCAGCATGAGAGAAAGAAGAGAGGTGCTTGTTTGAAAATTTATCAAGTGGGTAATGGCGACTGTTATCATTGGCCAATCAGAAGAGGGAACTGACATTTCAGACGTGAATGAAAGATGATAGGTAAATGGGGATAAGTCATGAAGGGCCTTGAAAGTGAAGATGTAGCTAATGTTTCATGTGATAGCAAAGGGGAAGGCTGTGGAGGGATTTGCAGAGATGGATGATGGTCAAAGTGATTGGCTAAGAGAATGATCTTTCCAACAGTTTTGTGAATGGATATGAGTGGGACAAGATTGCATTTATCAAGGTCAGAGAAAAGGATGTTGCAGTAATCAAGATGCAGGATTATGAGAGCCTGGAGTAAAGTTAAGCATACAGATGTTTGCAGGATTAGGCCTATATTTTTATCTCTGTTTTAAAGAGAACATCTCACGGCTGTCTGAATAATCAGAAGACTATTTAATAGATGCATGCTTTGCCTATGGAATGGATCATCAGGACATGATGGGTACATCTAGCAACAGAAGACTAGATGCTTCATTTACAGCAGACGATAGTTTTATGATTAATAACATTGTCATGTTAGAGAGTCTGACTGGATTGCAAGATTTTTATGATCACAAATTCAACAAGACAGAGATTAATCAGTTTACACAATCCGAGCAACAAAAGGTGTTTAAGATGAAAGCTTGGTGGTTGTTCATCATGAAAGTTATTTTCTTTTCAATGAAATTCACCTGTATTTGAATTTGCAAAACTGGAACAATTTTTATTGTAATTTTGAGATTGACAAAATGTCACTGAAAAAATCTAAGTTAGTGGTGGGCAACCTGCGGCCCACGGGCCACACGCGGGCCTGTCAGGGTAGTCCACTGGTGGGCCGGGAGACAGTTTGTTTACATTGACCTTCCACAGGCACGGCCGCCTGCACCTTTCAGTGGCCATGGTTAGCTGTTCCCAGCCAATGGGAGCTGCAGGAAGCGGTGACCAGCACGTCCCTGTGGCCCACGCCGCTTCCCACAGCTCTCATTGGCTGGGAATGGTGAACCGCAGCCACTGGGAGCTGCAAACGGCTGTGGCTGTGGACGGTCAATGTAAACAAACTGTCTCGTGGCCCTCCAGCAGATTACCCTGGTGGCCCACGTGCAGCCTACAGGCCGCAGTTTGCCCACCACTGATGTAAGTGCTAACCACCACTTTCAAGGTCAGGCCCAGTGTCAGTAGAGTGTTAGTCAGTTTCACACAGGGGACAGAATTTAGGACCTCTCAGGTTCCAACAGTCTTAATCAGCTATTTCATGGGACTTCCCCTCCCGCACCCCAAAAGTACGTTTGGGTTCTTTGGTTACCTGGAACTTGCTTGTAAAACTTCAAGCTCAGACTTGGTTTTGCAAGCTGATCCCTGAAAAGTGTTGGCACCTGTGAAATTTTACACAGAATACAATTCTACTGACAAACAAAGGTACCAGGTATCTGGGAAATATTCTATCTGTTTCTATCAGCCCTACTAGGTTACCAAACTTCACATTCTTTTAAAATTATTAGTTTAGGCCTTGTCTGCATAAGGGATTTGCACAGATTTCAATCAGCAGTGTATCTGCATCAATTGAAAATGCTAGTGCACACAAGGAAAGCCATGATTTGCATTCATTCAGTTTACCCTTGCCTGAAACCAGACTAACCTGCCCAGGTGCAAATCATGACTTCATTTGTCCACAGTAGGCATTTGCACCAGTGCAGCACAGCTGGCTAGAATCAGGGCATGTCCCCATTGTAGTCAAGGCCTTAGATTCTGGAGAATTCAAACAACACCCCCTCTCCCCCTCGAGAGGGTCAATCTCCAGAGTACATAGAGGTCTTCTGCTTTCAGATTTATGCTTTTCCAGCACATGGGTGACCAATGGCATATGCTGTTTCCAGAAGTGACAAGAAGCGGACCTGCTGTCAGGAGCAGTAAGGAAAAGCTTTATTCAAATTTTCATTTTATATTTGTAAATATTTGCTACCATAGACATATACCCCCTGTCAAGGTTCCTCCCCCACTCTGAACTCTAGGGTACAGATGTGGGGACCTGCATGAAAAACCTCCTAAGCTTATCTTTACCAGCTTAGGTCAAAACTTCCCCAAGGTACAAAATATTACGCCCGTTATCCTTGGACTGGCCGCTACCACCACCAAACTAATACTGGTTACTGGGGAAGAGCTGTTTGGACGCGTCCTTCCCCCCAAAATATTTCCCAAAACCTTGCACCCCACTTCCTGGACAAGGTTTGGTAAAAAGTCTCACCAATTTGCCTAGGTGACTACAGACCCAGACCCTTGGATCTTAAGAACAATGAACAATCCTCCCAACACTTGCACCCCCCCTTTCCTGGGAAATGTTGGATAAAAAGCCTCACCAATTTGCATAGGTGACCACAGACCCAAACCCTTGGATCTGAGAACAATGAAAAAGCATTCAGTGTTTTACAAGAAGACTTTTAATAAAAAATAGAAGTAAATAGAAATAAAGAAATCCCCCCTGTAAAATCAGGATGGTAGATATCTTACAGGGTAATTAGATTCAAAAACATAGAGAACCCCTCTAGGCAAAACCTTAAGTTACAAAAAAGATACACAGACAGAAATAGTTATTCTATTCAGCACAATTCTTTTCTCAGCCATTTAAAGAAATCATAATCTAACACATACCTAGCTAGATTACTTACTAAAAGTTCTAAGGCTCCATTCCTGGTCTATCCCTGGCAGAAACCAGCATACAGACAGACACAGACCCTTTGTTTCTCTCCCTCCTCCCAGCTTTTGAAAGTATCTTGTCTCCTCATTGGTCATTTTGGTCAGGTGCCAGCAAGGTTACCTTTAGCTTCTTAACCCTTTACAGGTGAGAGGAGCTTTCCCCTGGCCAGGAGGGATTTCAAAGGGGTTTACCCTTCCCTTTATATTTATGACACCCCCTCTTTTGGTCTTTTGAACAAAAATGTATTATAGGTTTCAGAGTAAGGAAATACATTTTCCAGTTTGCCTAAAATGGCAAAAAAAAAACCCCTGGTTCTGGGTATGTGAAATGGTAATTACAGAAATGTTATGCAGATCCACATTACATTCCATGTAATCAGTCCTCTGTGACCAAAAAACGTTTCCTTTATGTCTATGTGTCACTCATATGTATAGCAAAGCAGTTATTGTAAATCATCCTACATGCTGGTATGTGTCTGCAGAATATTTTTTATGCTGATTCATCTTTTATGAGAATGAATGATAACTTTGAAGAAATCAAAGGTGTATTAAATTAGCTTGACTCTCCTTTCTGGTCTCAGTCATGGGGATTTATTTTAGTGTCTACAACTGTGTAGTTTGGCATAAATAGTATTTGTATGTACTGAGTCTGCAGTTTGATGGTGAAATGGCAATGCCTGAAAATAATCACATCATTTTTTTAAAAAATGAGAACTAAATCTAAGTCTTTGCCACATGTAACTAAAAATCAGCTATCAACTAGCATGTTAATATTAAGCCAATGTAAAATATGTGGTTTAAATTTCCATTCAATGTAAGCTTATTGGCTAAATCTCTAAACTGATCTGATTTCAGCTCTTAAAACAGGTCTGAATTTGGCCCATTTGGAGCATTATACTTCATTAACACAGTGCTTTTTACTACCTCGCCACTTGACAAACATTAACTAACCAATCCTCTCAAAACCTTTGAGAGAGAGGAGGTGTTAATATCTACAAATAGAGGGATCAGGCATGGACGGTGAAAGGCCATAGGGACAATGGCAGAATTTGGATCACAATGGGATTAAATTATCTTCTGGCTTCCTTTCCTATGCTCATAACTCTAGATTACACTCAGAGGCTGCAGGAGGACTCACAAAAGCTAGAGAAAAGGTAAGAAATCTTTACATCCATGTATCAAGTTGTCTTCCATACGCAGGCTACATCTGTGTAGCAATAACATTCTAAGCAAAGCCATCAAAAGTATTATTTTAACTGTATATTGTAAATTCATTTTTTCAACTGTTTTTACAAAAAACAAGGCCTTGTATAATGTCTTAAAATGGACCTAAATGGCCAAATTTAGGCCAAACCTCCCATAGTGAGGGGTATTCAGATACGGGTTTTGGCTCAGCCTGGCACCTACCAAATATGTTGCGTAGCAACTCTGTGCGTAGCTCTGAACTTGTGTATAGTTCCACTTGGCTTCCACTTCATGATTGAATATGGAAATGTGTTTTCCTTTAGCATCTTTAAAGATGGAAACAAAAGAGTGCAGGGCATGACAGACAGGCATAAGCCTTGAGCTGGTCTCAGGATTGCAGTGCATAGAGGAAGGCTATGTATTCTCCCCACCCCACCTGTGCTGGGTGTGGCTCAGGATCTGACCCCAAGATTCCAAACTGAGTATCTTAGGTAGAAGAAAGGAAGGAAACAGACTACAAGATAAAATCACATTCAGCTAAGGGGGCACTATTCTTATCAGCCCATTCCAGGCCTATTCGCCTTCTCTCTGGGGAAAACTTCCTGGTGTGGGCTAATCTCTTCTCTTCACATGAAATTTGTCCCTTGTTGTTTTGTTGGTGGGAAACAGGTTCTTGTTCTATCCCACATCTCTCATGGAACAGACAGCAGGGCTGGTCCCAAGCCTCACAGATCTAATAGAATCATGCTGCCAGGATTCCTGTAACTTGCAATTGTGCCTGGGATCCCCCTTAAAGGGGAATCTGCAGCATCAGAGTCATGGGGGAGGTGGGAATGGGAGATGCTTAGAGTTGTATTTTTTTCCATCCTGATCTCTGCTTGTCTCTTGGAGCAACCCCTTCCCTGTGAGGATCCTCAGAACCAGAGCACACTCCAAGTAGAGAGTGCCATGGAGGCAGACCCAGATTAAAGACCTTTAGGGAGTGTGCACAATTGGCTTCCCACCCCCCATATTGATGGAGGAGCAGTTGGGCCAAACATAAGCAATGTTGGAACCCTGTGCACAGGGTTCCAACTCCACCCACCAAAATCCTGAGATGGGGACCCTGTGAAAATGTACCAAATGCCCATTGGTTAATCTGGACAGTGTGGAGGTAGCTGAGTACAGTTTCTGTGGAGGAGGGGTGGGATCTGTGCATCCTTTCTACATGTAGATCAGGTCCTCAGATTTTAGACTCCCCATGTAGCATTAAGGGTTGGATTTACAAGGGGGGTGTTCTGGGCTGGGTTTCTCTCAATTTCTCCTGTTCCACTTCATGTAATTACTTAAATACTCTTTCAGTCAGAATGACTCCATAGCTGGTGGCTAGGGTACTGACTCAGGAGATGGAAGACCCAGGTTCCATTCCCCTTCTCCAATTAATATTTAAGGATTTCGGAAGCCTGTGTGCATGCCCAGGTGCCAAAATGTAGGCACCTCAGGGATTTTAAGAGTGGAAACTCCGATATCTGGGGACTTTAGGCGCCAGTATGGTTAGGCGGCAGCTGAACAACAGTTTTGTGAATGCCAATGGTGCCTAAAGTTCAACTAAGACATCTACACCCTCCTTTTAAATCCCATTCTAAATTGTCTTCCCAAGCTGAACATTCTCTAAAGAATGGTGCATTGTAAAGATTTGCTGATACGCTCTAAATTATATTCTCAGCCCCTTTTTTCTATTGCAGAACTAACAGTTAACCCAAAACATATTGCTCCCTAGGCAAAATTATGGAAATGTTTACTTTTTGGTTTATAAATGCAAAGTCCCAGTGAGATCCAAGATCATCAGCTGCGAGTGCTTGCAATATACAGTGCTTCCTAGAAAAAGTGCTGGTGACGTTTTCCCTGTTCTCAGAACAATCCTGCCTAATCTAGTTGTTGGTGTTTCTGTTTTTTCTCTAGATCTTAAATTATCTGGCAGTAAAGTTTAAAGTCAGGGAGCTTCTTTGGCCTTTAGCAGCTATCAGTAACCTGCAGTTAGAGCTTGAACTTTCCCATGGCTGGTAGTAGATAGACCCTCTGCCCTAGGGTGTGGGAATCTGCATCTTCTAGCACATTGGTGCTGTGCTCCTACACTTTCTCCCAGTATAGTTCCTCTCTTTCTCCTAATATAATCATTCAGTTTTTCCACCTGAGTTCCTGAGAGACATTGTACCATCCCTTTATTTTTTTAATAAAGGTTTTGCTGGGTCTAAGGTGGGTGAGGTAATATGTTTTATTGGACCAACTTCTGTTGTGAGAGAGACAAGCTTTCAAGACTACACAGAGCTCTTCTTCAGGACTGAGAAATGTACTTAGGGCTTGTCTACACTGGCACTTTGCAGCACTGCAACTTTCTCACTCAGGAGTGTGAAAAAACACCCCCCTGAGCTCAGCAAGTTTCAGCGCTGTAAAGCGCCAGTGTAGCCCATGCACCAGCACTCAGAGCTATGCCCCTTGTGGAGGTGGGTTTTTTAGAGCGTGGAGAGAGCTCTCTCCCAGCGCTGTGCCGGGACCACACAAGCCACGTTAAAGTGCTGCCATGTAGACCAGCCCTCAGTGTCCCAGCTAAATACATGGTAGAACAGACTGTTTAGCGTAAGTAGTTAACACACATTTCAAAGGACCATTCAAGGTAAAGTGGCCCATTAGTACCCTGTCAGTCATGGGGGGGAGAAAGAAAGGAAAAGCACTGTTAGTGGGTTATAGGTTGTTGTAATACGCATAAATCCAATGTGTCTATACAGTCCATGCGTTTTACTGTCTAGCAAAGGTATGGATTTAAGCTCCCAGGCTTAAATGGGGTTCTGTGAAAAGTGTTCACTTAGGGCATGGCTACACTTGCAGATGTAGTTAAACCAGCCTTCGGAGAGCGCAGTAGGGAAAGTGCTGCAGTCTGTCCTCACTGACAGCGGCATTGGGAGCGGTGCATTATGGGCAGCTATCCCAGCATGCAAGTGATTGCAACATGCTTTTCAAATGGGGGGGGTGGAGCGTGACAGGGAGTGTGTTGTGTGTATGTGGGGGAGAGAGAGAGAGTGGGTTTTGGGGGGCTGAGAGCATGTCAGCATGCTGTCTTGTAAGTTCAGACAGCAGCAGACCCCCTCCGCCCCTCTCTCACACACACAGCATTCCACACTAATGACTTGCTTTGTCTCAGAGCAGATAAGCAGCCGGCTGTCAGAAACGGAGCTTTCAAAGGGCATATCCGCATTCCTGCAGCGATTCAAAAACAATGAGATGAGTGGCCACTTAAGGGGATTATGGGACGTTTCCGGAGGCTGATCAGAGCACAGTAATGCAACATCTCGTTCACACTGATGCCCGAGTGTTTCAGCCAAGATACGCCAAGCGTTAATCTTCTCACCGAGGTGAAGTACCAGGAGCGCTCTAGCTGTGGAGTCAGAGCACTCTACTTGCCTTGCCAGTGTGGATGGGTAGTGAGCTAGGGCGCTGGGGCTGCTTTAATGAGCTCTAACTCGCAAGTGTAACCAAGCCCTTACAGGTGATAGGGAGTCTGAGTCTTTTATCATTTTCCTGTGTGAGTTCATTCGAGAGCTTAGTGATTTGTCTGGTTTCACCCACATAGTTGTTGCTGGGGCATTTAGGACACTAGGTGAGTACACCACATATTGTGTAGAACCCCGGACCTTGAAAGCTGTGTTGTGGGGGGTATAGATCATTGCAGTAGTGGAGATATGGCTGCAGGTTTTGCATCTGTTTGTTATGGCAGGGTCTGAGTTGCCGTGGCCTGGCCCATTTCCTACTCAGATATGGTTTGCCTAAACAGTGTCTATCATTCTTTTCCACGTTTCATCTTTTACTCACTGCTTCATTGTGGTTTTCCAAGTGGGCCAGATGCTTGCAGTATAAGCCATAGGCGCTGACTCTGTAGGTGCTTGAGGGCCGAAGCACCAATGGAAAAAAATTAGTGGGTACTTAGCACCCACCGGCAGCCAGCTCCACCCCCACGAGTGTCTCCTGCCCGCCAGCAGCCCTGCCGATCAACTCTTCCCCCTCCCTCCCTCCCTCCCAGTGCCTCCTGCCCACCACAATCATGCATGCAGGATGGAGGGGGAGGAGCGGGAACAGAGCGCTTGGGGGAGGGGCTGGAACTGGGCAGGAAGAGGTGGGAGCTTGGAGGAAGGGGTGGGACCTGGGGCAGAGCAGAGGCAGGAAGGAGCAGGGGTGGGGATTTGGGGGAACGTGGGGAAGGGAGGGTGTGGGGGCAGGGCCTGGGGAGGGGGGACTGAGGGTTGAGCACCCTGGGGGAGGAAAAAAGCCAGTGCTTGTGTTACAAGCCACTTTTCAGTCTTTCACCGGGCCTGTGTGCTGTGGGGCCATCATCACTCTGTTCATCTGCCTCTTTCTCCTCTATGGTCTCTGCTTCTCATTCATTTCTCACTGGGTGTATTTTTTTTAATATCAACTGATAATCATAAGGAATATCAGAGTTACATGGTGGTTTGTGGCTTGGCTTTTTCTTTCAGGTGTTTATATGCTTTCCTTCCTCCACCTCAAGCTTCAGAGAATCACAAAACCAATCATTCTGCTGATGGTAATCAAGCAACTGAACTGCCACACCATCGCGTGAATAGTTGTTCCAGTATGTCAAACCATACTCTGAGAACTTCATTAACTAGGAAATTTGTAAAGAGTTTGTTTTGGGCTTGCATCTAAAGGAAGTTTCTTCTTAATCTTGCATGTTTTCAGAGATACCCAAAGCGTATAATTTGGCTTCCAGTCTGATAGGTATATTAAGGGTGATATGGGTGTGATGTTATCTGAATGTTTCATTTTATTTTCTGAGGGGGAAGTCTTAATGATCATGAAAAACTATGATAATTACCTAGATTCTTGATGACTTCAGCAAACTCAGGAACAATGCTGTCTGCTATCGAATTTTAAAACAACAATGTGTATTACCAAGGCTGTTACAAACCATAAAGTGCTTCTTTGCAGTGCTATCAGCAGCCACATCATTATAGTGAAGAAAACTGTAGCTCGGTGGATCAAATTCTGATTTCGATTTACAACATAATTCCATTGACGTTGATGGAGCTAATCTGGATCCACCTCAGTATCAGAGAGCAGAATTTCGGATAGCATGCTTGTTCTGCATGGAACATATTTCCGTTCTTATTAATGGCTTTTAGCTTTCAGAGTACTCTACCCTTCTTCCTCTTGTAATATAACATCTGACTGATGGCATTAGGAACTCTCCTTGAAAAATCAAATCACAAAAATCTGAGGAGCCATTTAATAACATTTCTCATCAGCTCTCAGATACCAGAACAATTGTTTGTTTTCCAAATGAGCCAGATTTCTTTATTGGGCTGTCACTGTTCCAAAAGCTGCATTTATACAAGAGATTGTCATAAAAAATGTATGTACTTATTTCAGCCTGTAGCAACAGCCCTGTTCTAGAAATGTGAATCCTCAGTAGTGAAGTGCAGAGGATATAGTGCAGGAAAACATCTACAAAACAGAGGACGTTTTGTTCATTTTCCACTGAATGCATCCGATGAAGTGAGCTGTAGCTCACGAAAGCTTATGCTCAAATAAATTGGTTAGTCTCTAAGGTGTCAGTAGTCGTCCTTTTCGTTTTGCGAATACAGAGTAATACGGCTGCTACTCTGAAACCTGTCATTATACAAGAAGCTTTCCTCAACTACTGAGAAATGAGAGCAGCTTCCAGGGTTGTTCCTTTTGAAGCAGCTCTGCAAGAATAAATGTACATGTTAAACATTGTTGGGTTCATGCACTTGAAGAGCCCCCTAGGACTGTATTCTAAAGCCTTTTCATGGCCTTTATATTAATAAATAAGGGATTTACTGCATTTAGACACACATCAGGATCACAGTGAATGTTTGAATTAACATTCACTCTAAGGAGAATAAATTCCCTAGCCCTCATTAATGTCCACCTCTTAGGTACACCTAAAGATTGAAATAAGAGGATTTTGAAAAACTCCTGTTCTGTCCTCTTTTTAAAAAGAGGGGGAAAATACTCCTTCAAAACTGCCAAGCAGCAAGATAGATGTGGGAGTTTGCAGTATCTTTGAAAGCACAGTTCATACTGCATGGGTATACTCTATCAATTTTCTGTAATAAAAACTACATGGCAACAAATCAAAAAGCTATCCAGGCATTCAGACATATATCTGCCAATTAACAACTGTAAAATACTCCATCCTAATGATTATTATCAGGCACTGTGATGGGATATATCTTGAAAACCTGCGATCATGAAGTCATGTTTGCCTGGATCTTGTATCTTAGGAAAACATACAGGGTCATTCTCATTGACTTACGTTTATACTGTGTAGGTTTTATTACTATGTAATTAAACACGGCTATATATATTATTCTGTCCGGTGGACGTGTTTTCAATGTTGCAAGGCATGCAACTCAGGTCTGCTGCAGCTGGAAATGTACCAACCAGTCTGGATACACAAACACGCATGAGCTCTACTTAAGCTACTGCGTGAAAAATGTGTTGACACTGTGGCATGGGCTAGTCATCAGAGCATCGACCTAGCTTGTATTTGGATGGCTGTCCCATGCTGCCATCTGTGCTGCAACATCCACGCTGCCATTTTTAGTGCATTAGGTCAAGCACAGCTAGTTCATATTTGTCTACCTGGGCTGGGAGGCTCACTTCCAGCTGCAGTGTAGACATAGGCAGGCATGCAAAAGCAGCATTATTTTCAGATGTATAACTGAAATGACTTGTGCAACTGAAAATAATCCTAAATTTTTGCATGTGCACCTACATATTTTGCACACATAGCTCAGATGCATTGTTTTAAATATGTTTGAATTTGTGTCTAAAACAAGGACAACAGCAAAGTAGAAGGGGCTTTGCACTACTCAGCAACCTGTGCTCCTCTGAATGAGTGGAAGTTAATCCAGAGTGTAGTTGGCATATGGTACGTAGGCAAATGGAACTGGGCTGTGTTGCTTGGGCTGGGGAGGATAAGCTACTTCTTTCTCTTAGTTTGTGATTGGTTCTCTGGGCTCTATGATTGGGTATTTCTGACTGTAGAAGGGGAGCACTCACCTTTTTTAGTACTGTTACCCCTTTAAACCTGATTTCTAGCCAAAAACTCAGGGTCTAGTAGGTTGTTCTAGTTGGATGGAGAAACTGGTGATAGTCGGGTATTGCTTTGATGTAGTTTTTGTTTATTTACAAAGAATGTACAAAATCCTGTGTTTCTAAATACAGAAGGAATCAAATAGCAGGAAACAGTTTATTTTGCTCATGGGCACAAGCTTCTTTTCTGCCAGCACCCTGATCCATAAACTTCTCCCCAGGTTTCTTCCAGGGTCAAACCTTGTGCTTTCAGCTGCTTCTTCAGACTCTGTGTGGCTTTCTTGCACGGTTTCTGGATCTCTGTTGGTTTCTATGTGTTCTCCCCCTACACCCCCCCCCCCAAATAATACTCAACAAAACTCTCTGTCCACTCAGTCTAAACTGCTTGAGTGGGTTCACAAACTCTTTTGTCTTAGGTGGAGGGTTTGTGATTAACTTATCCTGACAATTGTGTTAATAGAAGGATAAATTCACACACATAGTTCCAATGAGGTTTTAACTCAGCCCATAACAAGGTTTCACACAGCTCATGAAGTTACCTTCTAACTACTCTTCTGGGTTAGTGTCCTTTGGGAAAAGGATTTTAGCTAACCTGAATCTCTAACCACACTCAATCCCTCATTCACACAGACATAAGCAAGCATACAAAGGAAAACCCTGTCGGACTATTTCACCTACAGGTTACGAAGGAAAGAAGAGCGATAAGTTGTAGATAACTGGGAGGAGCTGAAATGCAGTGATAGGGGGGCCATATAAGCACCTGTAGAGACACTTTTTTTTGGACTGGTGGACTTGTTTTGACCCCTGAACATTGGCCAGTGCCTCTGTGCCTAAAAATCAGCTGAAACAAATCTGGGACTTGAAATGGAAATCCACATTCATCTTGAAAGGTTTTCCAATGCCTTAACCTGGTCCTACGTGATCTCAAAAGGCCAGGCTTCCTCTTTTAGAACATGATGATTTTATCATCTCTGTGATTCACATTTCCTCTTTGGAGGTGAAAATTGATTATTATTTTGCCCCATTGCAAAGGTTAGAGAATTAAATAGAAGGGTTAGAAAATATTTTATCCAAATCCTACTGTTAAAATGATCATCTTCTACTGCTGCTCTTACCATGTCTCTCCATCTTTGAAATTGAGTCTGTCACAGAGTCCTTTCACTGGTTTGCTTTCTCTAGGGATGGACTAAGACTAAATGGGGTGCAGATCTAATCCGGTGGTTCTCAACCTGTGACCCAGGGGCCACTCGCAGCCCAATCAGCACACAGCTGCCCCCCATGGGACATCCTTGGGGCCATGCAGATAGCGTGTGTGTGTATATATATATATATTGTGTGGCTGCGGCCCACATAACACATTGAGCTGCATATGGGGCACACAATGGAAAATAGGTTGAGAATCACTGATCTAATCCAACCCAAGGGCCCTCCACAACAAATCAAAGTACTGCAGGCACTCCTCGTGGGACAACGGAAAAACTCCTGCTTTCAAAGAAGATATAGCTTTCTGAGTTCTTCAGCTCTTCTGTGGAGGGGAACTTAAAGTGATCATGTGTTAAGGAGAGGAGAAATGCTTATACTACCGTGCGAATTATAAAATGAAAATAGCAGATACTCATTCTCTTTCAAACTTTAAATTAAAAAAAAAATTTGTTAATAGGGAACTGGAAAATATGGAGAACGTTGCTTAAAAATAACAGTGACTACTGGGCAGTATTGAAAGGGCTATTGTAAGAGAAGTAAATGGGAAGGTTTAAATATTACCTGAGGCTTAAGAGTCTGAGTCTATATTTGGAATATTATGTAAAATAATAAAAGTATATGGCATTCCTTTTAAACAGTCACTTATGCTGGAACAAATGCATCCCTCTTGTAACTCAGTTGAAGGCAGTGAAGACATACCAGTGATAAGTTTGTCTCTCTGAATTCACTGATGAATCAAAAGATATTGTACCAGTTAGTAACTTCAAGGACTCACAAAACTCATGGCTGTACAGTAATCTTTTCATTCAGATGTTGAAATGGATTGAGTCATGGATGCAGATAGGAGGAAGAAAATTTTTATTTCCAGGGATGTAGGATCTTTCTCTCTCTTGCGTGCCCCCCCCCCACCACCGCTCCAGCTTACACAAAACCACTGAGAATCATACCAAGAGATTTGTTTCTACTGGGGAAAGAACTGTAAAATATTGGGCCAGAGGTATCCGTTTTTCATCCTGCATATTGAGGGTAATTTCTAAAAAAATAAAATATGCTTTTATTATTTTGATTCAGCAATTCATTTTACGGCTACATAAAGTAACCATAAAAATGATTCTCTGATATTGATCAGCTTTGCACTGAGGTTGAGACATTTATAAAGAAATCAGGGCCTTATAATTAACAACAAAATCAACTCTCTCTTGCTTTTTAATTTTTTCTTACAATTTCTGCATAATAAGGGCAAAGAAACCAAAGTGTGGAATGGGGCATAACTAGGATAATTATTGGTAGAAAATAATCTCTGGGTGAAATTCACATGCCCCTGCACAAAGAGTAATTGGGCTTTGGGTAGGGAAATCCATGTGAATGGGGGAAGAGAATCCATCCTCCAACCAACTTACAGGCAGGGAGCAAAGCTACAGTGTATGGACTTGAATACTGGCCACAGCCCCTTCCAACTCCATTCAGGCATTTATGCCCCTTGCCATGTGAAAGTGTGTATTCAGTGGCACACTCCCAAACACACTGTTCAAGATTAGTATAGTGTACAATTGGTTAATTTAATAGGCTTAATTGAGATCAATTTTCAAACCTGGACAGCTCATTTAGGGATCCTCATTTTGTGTTTCCCTTACATCACTACATATTGTATAATCAGTGCTGATGTGTCCGTTTGCCCAAGTAAAGATCTCAGTGCCTACATCGCCATCTCTGAAGCAAACCTATAAGAAAGCGTTTCATAGTGGGTCACTGTTACCCAAGCGATAAACTAGTTACAGCTATCCTTTTAACAGGAAGTCTCCTCCTCTCTTTCCCAATTGCTTTACCTTCTTGATTATTCAAAACTACAAGATTCCTGAAAAAATTATAGGCCTGTACCTGGAGGATAGTTGGATTACTGAGTTAAGATGACTCATTCAACATGAGCAATCAAGATTTGTGAAAACAAACTATCTTCAGGCAGCATGATTAGGCTGTTTAATGTCTTCCATGTTGCTAGAGACTTCCTTTTGGCAGCACTCATACTGCCTGCACCCAGAGAGAGGAGAAAGGGAGAATTCTCTTTACTAACCTCACTGCATGATTCATAATTAGACACCTTCCAGGCACCTTTCCATTCTATTAAGCTCCAGTATAACATATGAGTTTATAAATCCTATGTCTAATTTGACCTTGTAGGCCCCAAATGAGCAACATACGGCCATCACTCTTCAGCAGAGCACCTAAGTGTGTGCTTGAAGGTAAGCATGTACTATAGTGCTTTGCTGAATTGGGGCCTACATGGGTAAAAACATTTCTAAAGTGGTTGTTCATATAGATATTATGGGCCCAACTCAGCGCTGGCTTAAACAGATACAAATTTCAATAGGAGTTACCGTTGCGTAAGTCAGTTGTTCTATTTCTGACTTGGCATTTATCTACCCATATAACATTTTGGTTTGTATTGTTTTTTGCTCTTTACAAAGGGATCCCTATAACAATATGAAATTGCCAGGGGTGTGTGTGTGTGTGTGTACAGACATTGAGCACGTTGCATCCAGATTTTCATCAACCATGGGCAGAATGCCATGCAAATATAACGGCACAGTGAATGAGGATATGCACAGTGGTTGGCAAATTGCCAACGTCTGAGGGTCAGGGTTTATAGTTCACATGCTTTGCCAAACTTTTTGGGTCTGCAAAAATGAACTGAAGAGCATTTTATCATTTGCACATCAGATCCCAGGCTAAACATGGAAATGCGGATGATCATGATAGAAATATGTATGAAAAAGAAAAGGGTTTGATGCAGATTCAATTTGTGCATTGGGTGGAGGTTCTGGGCTGCTCCCATTGTATTTCAAACAATTTTCCCATCCATAGAATGTACAAAGACTCAGGCTAGGACCTTTCATCTGAAAAGATGGGTAGACACATCACATGGAAAAAACAAAAACAAGACTCCCTCCTATTCTTAGTAATTAGCATGTGTAGAGCTGGACCTCCTCTCACACAGCTGTGCACTCCAGTACTCTAATTAAAAAGGCCTTTGTCCTTCCCTCCCTGCCCCTTAGTGAGACATGGGGATAAGTTTCCTTCTGCAGGGAAGTCCTGATATTCATTTAAACTTAATTAAGACTGACTTTATTTGTGAATAATTATGGTAGGCTTGCTGACTTTTTTACAAAAAATTGTGCTAGGAGTCAGATTTTTGCAGGCATGGAGCTTTGTTGCTGGCATAAGATGCACTGAAGCTCACCACTGTCTCCTGTACTGCAGCAGAGCAAAGTGCATGAAGAGTTACTAGGAAATGCATTGTATGCTGCTTCCACGAATATGCAAAAAAAACATTTTTGGGACACCTACTACAGCTGTAACATTAAGTTACTAAGAGACTCTTTTTTCCCCCCTCACCCCTTCATATTCCTCATCAGCTTTATCACCACCTCCATCTAATGTTTAACCCGAGCAGGTATGTTCTGTAGTACTGCCAACTCCAGGCATTCAAAGTTCATGACTTAGATTCTTTTAATCACATTCTGGTTTCAGAGCCAGTAGGGTTGACATTTTTAAGCTTTTCTCCACAACTGTGAGGGTTGGAAACTTTTTTTTTTTTTTAAATTAAAGCTGCAATTTCCACGTAATCACGTAAACACCTGATGCTGTGCTTTTAGGAATAAATAAAGAAATACAGAATATGATCATGTAATAAAAGACTATCATAAGGCATATGCACAAGGGGAGCCAACTTAAGGTTCTAGAGGCAAACTTTATTCTAGCAATTCTTGACTTTTGAGGGCTTGACTCAGCAATCTTAATTTTTTTATATTACATATGAATATTACAAATATATAATATTAAAAAACTAAGTTCTTACGCTTTTAAAAATCAAACTGAAAAAAACAGAAATTCCATTATGTGGCATCCTATTGAAGCCCACATCATTCATCAGCAGGGCTAGAACCTGTAGGTTGACCACACAGCCCTTACCACTTGAGCTAATGGAATAACTGATAGCAGTGGTAGGTTGTCATCATCTGTATGGATCAGCACCAGAGAGGAACAAGACAGTGGGTTTCATAAATAAGTGCTGATGGCTGAGGAAATCTCTAGAACCCCTAGATCTTGAGTTCCATTCCAGGCTCTGGAGGGGAGTGAGCACAGACTCTCTTCTGTCTGTCTCCCCCATCACAGGCTCCTTGCCCCAGTCTCATTATCCTTGCCTACCAAGTCCTAGTCCCCATTCCTCAGGTTTCTTGTCCCAGTTCCAGTCTCCTTGCCCATACATTCTTGGTCTCCCCCCTGGGAGCTTGCTGCGTGAGTCCCAGTCCCCTTAGCCAGCTCCTCATCCAATCTCTCTCTCCCCATCCCTGCAACTAGGCTCCTAACCTCCATAAGACATCTCATCCAATCTTCATCTCTCTCTCCCACCATACTCTTCCTGGCTCATTATCCAAATCTTTTTGCCCAGCCAATCCCAGTCCTCACTACATCCTGTCTTCATGTTAGATCTGTCCTCCCTCATCCCATCCCCTGTTCCCTACCCCACTGGTTGCTACACCCAGTCTCCTTGTCCAGCCTGTCCCAATCTTCGCTCTCATCCCATGATCTCAGCCAATTTCAGTGTTATGCCCACCCAGCCAAGGCTCCCAGTTGCAGTTTCTTTCCACCATGACTCTCAGTCACAGTCTCCTTGCCCAACTATTCCCAGCCTGCCTTACCCCTAGCTGCCAGTCTTCTTGCCAAACCAATCCCAGTCTCTCCCCCTTCTAACTCCTAGTCACAATCCCCGCCCTCGCCTCCAGTTCCAGCCTCATCAGACTCCTTGTCCTAATCTACACCTTTCCCTCTCCCCAGTCCAGCTTTTGTCCACTGTATTCAAAAGCTTCCTCCTTCATACTGCCTGGGCACCAGCAACCGGGTCATTGAAAGCACAGGAGAAACATGCTCCCTGCTCTGTGCCCAGACTGGAGCAGCTGGAAGGACCAGTTACAGGGAAAGTCCTTCTTAGCCACTGTTGTCATGTTAGAGCATGCTCAGTTGCTCTGTGGGACTGGCCCATGCCCAGTGTAGTAAAGAAAAGTTATTTACTTCTTCCCATAATCTAAGAACTAGGGGTCACCAAATGAAATTAATGGGCAGCAGGTTTAAAACAAATAAAAGGAAGTTCTTCTTTACACAGCACACAGTCAACCTGTGGAACTCCTTGCCTGAGGAGGTTGTGAAGGCTAGGACTAGAACAGGGTTTAAAAGAGAACCTCCATAAATGTATACAGTTAAGTCCATTAATGGCTCTATTAGCTAGGATTGGTAAGGAATGGTGTCCCTAGCCTCTGTTTTGTCAGAGGGTGGAGATGGATGGCAGGAGAGAGATCACTTGATCATTATCTGTTAGGTTCACTCTTTCTGGGGCACCTGGCATTGGCCACTGTCAGTAGACAGGGTGGTGGCTGGATGGACCTTTTGGTCTGACCCAGTATGGCCATTCTTATGTGGTGACACATAGGAGCTGAGAGGCTTAAGCGTGCTCAGTGAGGATGGAAACTTTAGAGATTCTATCTGTTCAAATCAAAGAAGACTCTACTGAGCATGGTCGAACTGTGATTTCCAAGGCTTTGCCAAATGTGAGCAGATTTGTATGGTGATTGCAAAAGGCACATCCCTGATACACAGGCCACCTCATAGCCAAATTTCAAGTCCCTGCTCCAAAGCATGGGGCTCTAGAACACTTCAAAAAAAAAATCTCAATTTTTTAACATGGGCAAAACAATATATTTTTCCCTAGTCTTGTTCTCAGTAGCGGCTGAACTATTTTGACTTCTTCTTCTTCAATATCAGACTGAGGCAGATACCTAGCATGGAAAACTTCAACCCAAATGGTTAAAGTTTCACAAAGTTACAAGCAACTGAAAACAGGGACTTCTAATAGAAAGCATAGGGCAACCTTAATAATAAGTAGAGCTACCAGCCCCACCTGTAATTTATGTATGTATTGCCTTTGGCAATGCTCCTGAAATATTCTTCCAACCAGTCAGTTTTATTTTTACAACAACAAAGTTATTCACATTTTTGTTTTCATTTTAAGTACAAATCCTGAAAGTTCTGTTTACATACTATCACTCTCTCTGGTTCATCTGATGAAATCTGATTTTTAAATCCCCTCATACATCTCCCTTTTGACTATATTATATTTATTTTTATTTCGTAATTTTTACCAGTTGAAGTCTTGGACAAGGAAGACAAAGAAGAAAATTCAGAAGGTTACTAGGAAAAGTTTTCTATGACTACTAAGGAAAGATTTGTGACCCCCTCTAAGGATATCAATCCATTTGTGAATTGAGTACCATCAGGTATTCCTTCCCCTACCCAATGATCAGACCATATATTTCCCTCTGTAATATATCTTCTCTTCATTTGCCCGATAAGTGAGCATTACTGGACTGAGCCTAAATATGAGTCCTCACACATGCAAGCACTACAGGATGCCTAAACATTTCATTTTTTGATAGTGCTCTTTTAATGAGCTGCAGGTGCCACAAACTTCATGTTCCCTATAGCTCTTTATTGCTTACTAGATAATTTATAGGGTGCCAACTGTTTTACTGCATCAAGTGATGATTATATTCATGCCCTCAAAACAAGAAGAAAATACTCTGTTAACAGCATATTTCTTCCAAAATGTGGTAATGAGATGTGTTACACCTCCTAGAAAGAACTTGCAGGATGACTCTCTATTTAGATTGCTGCAGTTTGCATATCTATTTTTGGCCCAGATCTGCACAGTAAGAACTGATAGTGGTTCTGTAATCACAAAAGTAAATGCATATTTCCCATAACATTTAGCTGCTTGGTAAAAACAAAAGAGTATGATAAAGTGATGTAGTTAAAACAGGAAAAATCAAAAACATATTTATTAATAAGATGCTGCTGTTAATTTTTTAACAATTTTCAGATTAAAACTGAGCAATGAGCTACAACAAATCAGAATGGCTTAGCCAGGCTATTCTGCTATTTTTCCACTGTTCCAAATGTCCCTTATATGTGAACACTCCATGACAGGCACATGTCAAACGGTCATAGCATCTCTGAATAGCATAGGATGCTTCCAATCTCTAATAAGCTTCTTTAATACACTATTCATATAATGCCACTCATCAGTACAAATTACCTCTGCAAGGTCAGTGAATGTTAATGTTTCCTGCAACAGAACCTTAAGGAAATAATATAGCCCCTCTCCCTCTCTCCTCCTAAAATAATTTCATGCTAAGTACTATTCTTACAGAAAAATAAATTAAGAAATACTAGAGTGTGTAGTTTATACTGACCATGTTTTTGTAATGCCCAACCCCAGCCTAGATTTCTCCTTGAGTGTAATAATTATTAATTTAAGTATTAAAACAAACCTGTCAGAATTCTGTCATCACTGTAAACAACCAGGATGTTTTGCCTGTGTTATTCACACAAGACTAATCTTTAGATTTAGAATCTTCCCATGGGCTGCACTATTTCTATGCAAGCAGAGCAGAAGTCAGGGTATGTGTAGAAGTTAAGCTGTATGAGATAAAGCTGCAATAAATTCTGCTTGCACATCATTAAAATGTTTCATTTTAATTACAAATTAATTTTATGCAGGTGTTTTTTTTGTTTTTTTTTAACCAAATCTTCTACTTCCCTGTTACCCATTTTAGCACTCTTTGTCACAGTTGGGGGGGAGAAATAAAGTTAAGAATGTAGGTGAATATCACAGTTGAAGGCTGACTTTTCCATATTCAGGCCCCACTTCAGGAAAGCACTTAAGCATATGCTTAAATCCAGCTCTTATTCAGGACACCATGTGGGACTTAAGCACATGCTTAACGTTAAAGATGCCCCCTGAATAGGGGTCACAAAGCAGACTAGTTTTAATAAATTTAAACGTTAGGTGTCAGCAAATAGTTTCTTGCTAAACAGAAGAATTTATTTTGTCTTCTGGAGATTCTGCTGCTCTTTCTTTCACAACTAACTTCAACCACCTGTCATGTTTGTAGTAGACTATTAATTTCAAGGCATACAATTAGTATAACTAAGAATAATCTCTAAACCATATCACCTTCTTATTACTCTTTTGTCATGCGTCCCAGCCCATTGACTCATTTGTGCTCAGCAATTGCATTTACGTTTTACTCTCAGGCGAATCCACAAAATATTACCATGATAAGATAACAAACTGACACTGCTCATTATGCTTTGTAATAACCATAATTAGAGGGATAATCATATGCTTATATTTTACTCATACTTCACTGGCTTTAAACTCTGGTCATTGATAACCTTGTTTTATGCTTGTATCTGTGCTATTATGGAGCTTGAATAACATATTAAAAGACATATAATAAAACCTGAGGAGTTTTTTATTCAAAAGAAAGTTTAAGTATGGGTAGAAATGGGGTAAATTTCTGCCTGACGCTTTGGCTAAGCAATATCTCTGAAAAGATGCCCCCAGGTTTTTTTATTTTTATTATTTTAAATTATTTCTATTAAGATGCTAGGCACCAATTAATTAAAATCAGTTTCACGTGGTAACATATATTAGTTGAAGAATGTGATTGCCTTGTGAGAACAGTAACGTATATCCTGTGGTGTGCTGTTCCTCACCCGATACATAATTTATACATACAAATGCTCTGCAGATATTTCAGCATAACTATAATTAATTGCTGTAGATCCACAGATGAGGCTGTGTGCCTGGGCGCATACACTACACAGACAGCCTCATTTGTGTTTATTTCAGGCTAGAGACTATTCCTGTGAAAAGCATAATAGGTAAAGGGAAAACATTCCTTGTTTAGTATTTAAAGACCCACATTGTCTTGCAGAATCTGTGTGGGCAGAACCTTGCAGAAATGTGTGCAGTCCACCAGGAAACTGATTAAAGTGACATGAGGTGAGGAGAAACAATTCTCCCATACTAATAGACATGCCCTAGCATGGTACAGAAATATTAGCATAGTGCAACTCAGCTGGTATTTATTTCATGTCACTTATGCAATGGTTATGCCACTGTGTGCCATTGATTAGTATAACTATTGAGGAAATGTTGAACATCAGAAATGTCTTAATAAGACTTGTTAATAGCTTTCCAAGATGGAGTCTTCATTGCTTTCGTAATTTTAGATAGATAAATCCCTAGCAAATATTAT
Source organism: Lepidochelys kempii (assembly GCF_965140285.1). Lineage (NCBI taxonomy): Eukaryota > Metazoa > Chordata > Testudines > Cheloniidae > Lepidochelys > Lepidochelys kempii. The sequence goes on along the minus strand of NC_136390.1, from coordinate 33,492,192 downwards.
AAATAGGCTCAAATTGACCATCTTGAATATGTCAGAGTATGGAGCATTCAGATCTGGGATTTTGGTATTATAAACATAGGGGACATTTTGGCAAATTCTGATCCAAATGCCAATCAATATTGTAGGGTTCAGAGCCTGGGCTTTAGTTCAGGATACTCAGTAAAGAAATAATCCCATATTAGCAAAGAGTGGACTAGATGATTGAATAGGCCTTTTTCTTTTCTAGCTTCAATGATTCCTATATTGATAATACAAAGTAGATGATGGCACAAAGGAAAAAATAAATGATGTTTGAAACATCTCTGAAATGTTACATTAGCAAATTGTTAACGATGTTCAGTAGTAATCAGATTTTACCATTGATGATAAATTCATTGATCGTATTCTGAATGCCTAATCAGACATTTTTGCACAAGAAAGAGTCCAGCAAGACCTTCCATTGTTGTTCAGTTTCTATATTTTTCCTACATATTTTTATTTAACTCTTTTTTTGTAAAACTATTGTAATAGCTGCTCTACACTTTGTGATTTTTCCATATTAACTATTTCACATGTAAATTGAAGTCCATGACTTCACTAGGAGCTGGGTTGCTCAATGCCTGTGAACATCAAACTACTGATTTCTCTAACACTCTGGGTATGTCTGCACTGCATTTTAAATCCATGCTTGAGCCCAGGCTCAAGGCAAATCCCCTTGCTTCTACACTGCAATTGTGCTAACCCAGGACTCAGACCAAACGACCCTGCCGGGCTGGAGAATCTGAACACAGTCAAACTGGGACCCAGGGTCCAAGCCCTCTTGATTTGTAGTGTAGCCACAGCCCAGCTTGCTCAGGTACTAGAAATCACCTGGAAGTACCCAACAATTCCATAGGACAACTTCCTTTTGTCCTCTCTATCCCAACAATCTGCAATCTATTGTTTTGAAAATGGAAGCCCCTCACCTTGGTAAATGAGAGCAGCTCAGGTCAGCGTTAACCATTCCGTTCTAATCACTGATCTGCAAGCACACCATCAGAGTATATCTTGGCTTTGCAATGTTGAGTGAACTGATTAAGCTTTTTGGAAAGTGAACTACTTCCTGGTAATGTGCAGGGTGGGCAGTAAAGTTTTCCCACAGTGCAGCACATTTCTATGGTGACAGTAGCTACATTTTGTGGGGAGGGGCACTAGGGACTCTGGGATGTGGTCAGTTTGATTCAGGTCTGTGCACTGCAGAGTGGACACCAGAGTCCTAGGTTTGAGCATGGATCAGAAAATTCTTAACCTTGGGTTAAAATACAAGGTAGCTGCTCAAGCCCTGGGTTCCCTAACATGGGCTTACATTGGAGTGTAGACATACCCTCTGTGAACAATTAGAGGTCCTACTCTGCCAATCATTTCTGAGTAGAGCTCCCAATGGAGAGCTCTGTGTAAAAATGGACGACAACATGGTTCTTTATCACTGTGATTGCTTTGTGTTGCATCTTGTTTGTTTCTGTAATATAAGGTAACAAGAACTAGTCTCAATGTTATGGCTTCACTGAACCCTTATGCAGTGTTAAAACAGTTCCTTCAGCCTGGTATTCCATGCATCTTTTTATGCTTTCCCAGAATTCTGATGGCTTGATTTGATTGATTTTTGCTGATGACTATTTCAAGGTTTAGGTCTGTATCCATCTTGTGTAAATTCCAGATCCCTATCCTGCTTAGTATTGCACATTGAAAGCCCACTCAGAGTGTACTGATTTTTCTTGTTTTGTTTTTCACTTAATTCAGTATGGCCAAAATTTTTTGAAAAGGAGACTACAGTTAGGCTCCTAAATCCATACTTTACTTTCTCACAAGCCAATCTGGTTTTAAGAGTGCTGAGCAGCCAGAAGGGATTTGGAAGAGAAGAGGGTAAGGTTTTCTGTGCTTAAGGGGCAATGTGGAAGAAAGTATTGAGATATGTGGAAGAAGTGGTCAAATGGTCATTCCAAAGAGGCATTCTGGATGGGGTGGAGCAAGACAATGAGAGACGAAGACAGATAAGTGAGGAGCAGCCCAGAGTTAAGAATCTTAACAAACATTTGTGAATCTTGAAAATTTCACTAACGTTTGCACATGCTATCCAAAAAAGTCTTCCTGGATGTGCAGTACTCACTCTTTGCTACTTGGCATTTGGTAGTCTCCTGTTTATAAAAGTTTCAGTGAAGTAAACCAGTTGAGAGAAGAAAAACATGTGACTTAAGTGATGGTCACATAGCATGAATGAGGAATTCATCAATATGAACAGTTCACAAACAAACCATAGGCAGAAATTTATTCACATAAACTGTTCAGTACATTAATAGAAATCAGAATCAGATTCCAAGTGACAGAAAAGGCTAAATTTGCTACATATATTATTTTCAGTGAATAATATAACTATTTGTATTTGACATACTGAGGTTAAATTATTGGTGTGTTCTTGGTGCCTAGCTTCTCTGGATACTGTAACGGAGATAGGAGAGAAGAGGATCATGCTTCGTCTATCCACCACCACTAGTACCATTAAGGAATGGGAGTTGCAAGTGCTGACACTCCTACTTCATGTTGTGAATCTGTGCTGAGCTCATGTGGCCCGTTGGTTGGCATGTCCCATGTTAGGAGATGCATATTAAGAGCAACACATTGGAAGCTATTTGCAGTACATTTATTTATTTAAATATACTTTATTTAACCTGCTAATATATTGATGATGATAATACAAATTCTTATGTGCCAGCAGATTGTGCTCCTTCTATTCACTACATGCACACAAATACAGAGCACTCTTGTAACATTGTCTTCCTGCTGCTAGCTGCCTCTTATGATCTGAACTATCTCACCGCATCGTAACGCATCTCATAAAGCATAACACAGTAGTATACTAAACTGAGGCATAAGAGACAACATAGGGAAGCCAAGACCAGTGCCTGCCCCCAAACAATTCTGTACATGCTGAGCATCCTGGTCCTGGGCTTCTCCATTAGTGAAGCTGTATGTTTTGTTGAGCTCTGGACCCCTGCCAGCTAAGTCTTGGGTCCACAGCTTAATGGATCTGTTCTTAATCTACCATTGCTTGCAGAATTGTTGGGGGTTCTCCTAATGTTGTGGCCTCCTGGAAAACGTTCACTTTCTACTGTAGATCCGTCTGACCTTGCTCACTTTGACCACCAGCTTGATCAGCCCTGAACTGGAGAGACTCCCTGTGGAAGTGAGTAGTAGTTCTGTCTCCATCTCCATTCTAGTCCTTAGCCTTTCTGTTGACACTGCCAACCTTGGTGACATTGGGATGGAAGATTGTGCGATATGGACTACTGTCTTGTAGAAACTAGACTGAGATCACCAACAAAATGGATTTTGGGTGCATAGAAGGAACAATAATCAGGATAGGGTAAGGAGGTACTTAGAAAATTATGGTTAAGACTCACTAGCATAGATTCATAAGAGAGAGAATGTCTAATTTACACTGTAGATTTTTTTGACCCAATTAAAAAGCTGACATAGTAGATAAAAAGATTACTATAATTAAGCCAGTTCTTAAGAAGCCTTTTGAGACAATGCATAAAATACTAGTCTATGTGTTTTGTCAGCATGGTACATGGAGCAGAGCAAGTATTATAGCTTTTCTGAGGACATGCAAGAATTGCCTGGAGGGTGTCAATTTGTCAGAAAAGAAGATAGTAAGCAATTTGTTTATGGCAAGAGCTGAGGTGTAGCTAGATAAAATGTTCCTGCACTTAAAGTGAGCTCTAAAGGCATTATAGAAAAATAGCCAGGATTTGGTCCCTACAGGAAACTTTGTAGAAGATTTTTCTCTCTGAGGGAAACATGTTGGGGGCGGGGGGGAAGAAGAAGAAAATCTGAAAAGTTTTATTCAAAATATTGTAAAATTCTGAGATGAATGTTTGAACTGTTCTGGACAAGCAGGCAGTTATTTTCTCTAGGATAGTTTTGGTGCTAATTCAGACTGATAGTCCATGGGAAAAATATTGCAAATCCTTGTAAGACAGTTTTCTGTCTTTCATCAGCTAACTGTTAGAAATAATTTTGGGGGGCAAAACAAGAGACACCGGGCCATATATCCAACTGGTAGAAATCAATGTAGCTTCAATGAAGCCAGTGAGGCCAGTTTCATGCCAGTTAAATATCTGGCCCATCAGATACTTTATCACAGTTTCCAGAGATGCTAACAATGAAGACCACACCAATTATTTAATAATTACACTATCCAGAGAAACCAGCAACCACAAGACCCCACAGATTATTTCAATGCAGCATCCAAACTAATCAGCAACTAAGGCAACTTCAGCTATTAAACTACAGCAGGGGTATCAAATATTTTTTGTCAAGGTCCAAATTTCTTGGTCAAGGTCCAGACTCCACAGAAAATAATAAAAACATAAAAATATTTCAGGGTCCCTTTAAAAGCATCTGGTGGTCTGGATTTGGCGCATGGTCCGCCTATTGACTACCCTTGTTCTAGCATGTTCTCCTGTGCCTCTCTGCAGAGCAACTCACAATAATAGGTTTGTGGTTTGGTTTTGTTTAAATTATTTCAAATGCCAGAGGAATCAAAGAAATTTTGAGTACAGAACCAGACAGACTATGGCCCAGTTGACCTTTATTTGGGAATATTCTGTGCAGGGGGTCAGGAACTCCAAAAGCTAGAACTTATAGTTTCCACCTTGATCGCTCCCTAGGAAGATGGGATTTTTATCTTGTAGCAATGGCAGAAGAAGTTCATGCATGGAGATCTTCCAAGGTTTGCCAGAAGCCCTGTGACCTCTGTACTGCTTCCCAGCCTCATCCCACCCCTGCTCTCTAAGGCAATACAGCTCCTTTAAGAGTCATGTTCATGTGGTTTCTCTAGCTGGTACTGCCCTACTCAGAAGGGTTCCCATTGTGGGGCACTGGGAGGAATAAAATAAATGCATGCAATGATGTATGCTGGGATGATGGTGTTGAGAATACTGTCCCCTCGTTCCATCCCTTCCTTACGCACACAGCCCAATCCCCAGGCGTACCCTGGAGGGGTTTCCCAGGATCAATGAGAGCACACTGCAGAGCCAGCACTCTTCCCTATCCCACATGCTTTCCTCACCTGGATCTGCTGCTGTCTGCTCCCTTCTGCTCACAATAGCAGAAGGAAATATTTTCCATTTACTTTAGGAAGAGGATGTAAAATAAAGTGTGTTTAGCTTTGTTTTCTCTCTCGTTCCTTCCTCTGGGCTTCCCAGTGTATCCTGTCTATTTTGTGTCTGTCTTGTTTAGATTGTCAGCTATTTGGGGTAGGGAATGTAAATTGTATGTGTCTTGTACAGCACAAAACATTGTCAGCACGTAACAATAATAATGGCTTAGCTCAGAGATCAATTAGCATCTCAGTCATATCATTCCCTGCTTAATGTGTACATTATAATGCATGTCATTTTATTTGTGCACTAAGGTCATAAATGTGTTCAGTGTTCTCTGCTGGTTCCAGAATATTTGCTGGTAAGTATTTCTCTGCTGGCTTCTCGCCTACTACGCATCACTATGTAAATCAGTGAGAGAGACTGGCATGCTGCTAACTAAGGATGGGGTTTTGGATCCTTGTTTGGGAAAAACAAGAACCAGCATGAACCTAAAGCTTTTTTGAGGTTCAAAGATTTAAACTTTTTCTTTTCTATATTCATTTATTTCTAAATGTGACTCTCTGTGATTTCCTGCTTTCTGCCTGGCACTAGAGTGGGAAGCCCCAAAATATCATGAAAAGAGTTGTTTATGTAACATTTCTGGCCTTGCCAAAAGCAGGAAGTACTAAACATGTCATAAGACCGTCACAAGAGTCTCAGCTCAAAGCTATTCAACAGATATTTATGTTGCTGTTGCTATTATTATTTATTTTTATGGAGGCCTTTTACTTGGTTGAACACACTTCAGTCCCACCTGAGGGCACGCATTACAGCTACATGTTATAAACCAGATATATTAGGGATGACACCGTTTATTACAATCATGTAAAGGCCCTATATTTCTGCAAGATCCTGCAATGGTATAGGGAAGATCTCCATATATATGATAGTGATCTTGGATTAGGTACTCCCCTCCATATATATTAGCAGTAGCTGGCAGAAACTGGATAGGGGTCGTAAAAGAGAAAGTAGTAGTTTTGTCATAGTCTTCCCCCTCCCTTAAGTAAGCCACTCTACAACCATGGGGCATGTTGGGGCGAGGAGAGGTTAAACAACAGGAGGAGCCCCTATGCATAAAGAACAAACCTTCACAGCAGCAAAAAAAAAAAAAAAAAAGTAGTTTACTTTATGCTCTGATCTGCATTAATTCCCCATGGAGGAGGGAGCAATGTGCAACCGCAGTGGGGAAGCTAATGACAAAACAACATGGAAGCTGGTTGTGCTGCCACAGGGAAGAGGGATCCATTTTTTCCATTGTGTTTGGGGATGTACAGGGCTGGGGACAGAACAACCCACACTTCTCTGATCTATGCCAGGTTTGTTGGGATCCTATTCCCCATCTGCATGACCAGCAACCCCAACCCCTGGATAGATCTAATAGATTTGGAACTCTTACATTTTATGGATATTTGATAGGTAAGGTGTCCCTCCAGTGGGTTTGTGTGAGGTTTTTTGGGGTGGTGCCCCTTGAAATTAATGAAAAACAAGCCATAAAATGAGTTATCTTATGAAAAATAAATAGATTGCTCATGTGTGGTTAATAGATTTTTATATCCTACATACAAGAGACCATGGATCTCTAATAGCTTAAGGAATTAAACACGTACCTAGAAAGGTTACCAAAAGAAGAAGAAAATGAAATTATCTTTGGTCCATCTGGGAGCAAGGGGAAAACTGCAAAATACAGAAATTTGTAAAGCTGACCTAACTAATCACTTCTGAGAGAAAAGTAACTCAGCAACGAGCTGTGGAAGAGGTCTCGGGGGAAACCCAACACTAGTATGGCCTCTGAAAATGACTATTTAAAATAAATGAATCATTACCATTAAAAGCTAAGCCAAAATCCTCTACTGATATCCGAGACAGTTTCTTAAAGTAGTTGCTGATGGTGAAATAAGCACTTATTATGTGGCGATACCCTCTTTACAAAGTAACTCACCCACCTTACTGAATGTGAAAAATAGAAATAAGCATGAGCCATAAAATTTTGATCCAGACTTAGATCTGAAGCACACCAAACACTGGTGATGTTCATACTGAGGTTTTGATTTGGCCCACTGTGACAGGGATTATTTGTTAAATTGGGATCTGGATCAAGATTTGGGTTTTAACTCAACTCTCCTTCCAAAATTTGGGGGTGTTTAGATCTTGGATTTGGATCACATGCTACCTTTGGAGCAAAGTTCTCTGCTTCCAATAGAACTGGTGCATTGTGTATATACTCCTAATATGACTCAAGGTAATTTCATCATCTTTCTCTTTTAGTAGCCTCTCCAGGTACCTCTTTCAATCTTTAACTCCTTATACCAAGATGATAATGCACTGTATGTGAAGGAAAATCATACAAGGCACTTGGGAATCAAAGTAGCAAAAAACTAAAGACCCTTGCAGCTTATCTGCTGATTTTTTTTACAAGAGATTTAGCTTTAAACTTACTTGACTGACAACAGCAATATGTGAATGCTGTCGGAGACTTATGTCTCTATTTTAAATTCTCATATAAATATATTGTGAAAAACATGGGCAGAAAATATAGAGGCTGGTGCATTTAAAATTGTTTAATATTTTTTCCCTCTTCCAGTTGTCTCAGCTTAATTTAACTTTCCTTTGCAATATTCTGGATGGTTTATTACTCTATACCGATTTTAAAAGAAAAATGTTCACAGCATGTCAGCAAATACATAATAAACAGTAAAATGATCTCACAAAAAGTATAATAATCAGTAAAACTGAAGCATACAAAAGAATATGAAGAAAAAATTACAAAAGGAAGAATTGAAAAGAAGAGATGAGCAGTGAGGAAGGAGGGGAGAATGGGGAGGAAAGCTGGCCCTGTATTAGGGGAACAGGACCTTTGAAATATGAGGGGAAAGATGAGATGAAGAGAGGGGTCAAAGAGGATGGCTATGATGCTGCTTTTGTGTTGGGTCAGAACGGGAAAGGAAAGGGGAGGGGATAAAATATAAAAAATTATGAAAACCAAATATTGTTTTGCACCCCTTGAAACTCTTTGTCTGCCTGTGGTCTAGGCAGATTGAGCACCTCCTCGGAGGAGGCAAGTGCCCACAGTGAGAGATAAATACCTTCAAAGTGGCTCCACTGAGAACTCAGGGCATTCACAGTTTAAGGGGTTGATCCTATGAAATGTTGAACTCTTGGGTCAAGACCACTTACATACTAGCATGTTTTTCCTAGTATAATAACAATGACTTCATCTGGGGGAGAGGTATCTTTATTTCATTTCTTAAAACAAAATTATATGCTTGCGGAAATGGGTGCATGTGTCCAGGGATAATCAGATGCACATTTTTCAAACTATAATGGCTAATTGTTGCAGACAAAATAAAAAATATACTATTTATGGCAAGCAGCACCAGGTTGCACTGTTATACATGGTCGCCCAAGATTTTTTCTTTGCATATGAACAAATATTCAGTCTTGGGAAGACATGCTATGGTGTTAGTTTTGGGCTGTGCATGGTTCTGTGTAGAGGCAGCTTTGGGAGAGAGGGAACTGTAAGCATATCCGAGTTCACTCTCTGACTGGGTCTCTGATTAGAGTCACTTCTTGAAGCAGAGTTGCTCCTGGGTACGAGGCACTGGCGTTGGCCTGAGATTCCTAAAGAAAGAGGGTTCCTGCATGGTGTTTGACCACCTCTGCTCCAAGACTTAGACTGGTATGTGTGTAAATAAAACAAGCATATTCAGAAACCACCAGATTTCTCCTGCACTGGGAAACTCATCCATAAGGCCCAGGACATTTACTACTTCTCTTCAGCAGTGTGACACTATGTCAGAACTTGAGACAGTGGTGTTGGAAGAAGGAACAACAATATAATAAAAACAAAACCGTCGGATGTGAGCTATTACTCTCAGCTTCTTTCAGTCATTGGAAGGGTTTATCTACTATACTTAAGTTTCTGCACTTCTGTGGCTTTTGCCACAGGGCTCCTGGCACACTAACAGTCATCTCTTAAGTGCCCTGCAAATCTGATTAGCTGGCTTTGACAGTGCTGCAAACTCCCAGAAGCACCTAATTTTCCACTGCCTTGCACATGTGTAGTTGTCTACTCCAAAAAAGAATGTATCACTTTCCACAGATGTAAAAACAAGGGGTGAGGTCCTGCTGCAATTGAAATCAATCATATTTTTTTTGCTATTGACTTCAATGGGGCCAGTATTTCATCCCATCTATGAGTCCATGAAGTTTTTGCAGTATTTTACTTCAGGCTTCTGTAGCCATTCCTTTGGTAAAGATATTCCAGAGTCTCTTTCTCTGGTTGAAGTGAGCTGTAGCTCATGAAAGCTCATGCTCAAATAAATTGGTTAGTCTCTAAGGTGCCACAATTACTCCTTTTCTTTTTGCGAATACAGACTAACACGGCTGTTACTCTGAAATCTTTCCTTTTAGTTTCTCTTCTTGCCTCCCAACTACTGTGGTGTTTTAAGAGCCAGCTAGTGGCTTCTACTCGTTTACATAATGGAACAAGGACTTATCCATGGAGATCTCACTTCTGCAGTAAGCATGCCACAGAGTGTGTAGGCCTCAGCAACTCAGGGAACTGAGGGAACATAGAGGAAAGCAAAAGGGTTTAGTCAAATAAAAAAAATAAATATTATTTAACTTTGACTAGTTGCTATAGGTTGGGCTGGGACTCATCATCTCTGCTTGTTGTCTCCTGCATTCCTTGGTAAAGTACACACCTCATCACATGTGCCTGGCTATGTCTATGCTGCGCTGTTACTCCAAGTGATTGAGCACCCAGGTTAGCCAAACCTAGGCGTGAGCGACTTGCTATGGAGATGCTATCTATTACTGTATCTTTACCATTTCTGCACTCACCTATGTGGGTGGGTGATGGGCATGGAGGCATAGTCCATGGTTCTTTGTGCTGAGACACTCTAGAATTCTTTCTCAGTCAGTCATGTCAACTACAGAAGAACTTGTTTGTCCTTTGGGGAGAATTGTGGAAAGGGCATTTTGAGGATTATCAGCACTCAAGTGATTAAGCCTTTTATCCTCACTGTAAAGTGGATAAGTTCCAGCCCAAGTTGAAGTGGAGCCCAGGCTCTAATGCACATTCCCAGCTGGGTAAGCTAGCCTGGGTTTACAGCACCTCCAAACCTGGGTCAGTGGCTTTTCAGTACGTATGGTAGGAGGAAGGGAGTTAAGGCTAAAACCAGATAAAAGCTTGGGTTAACTGTGCTCTGCAGCATGGTCAAATCCCAAATGATATAATGGGGTTGTAGGTATGTAGGTCGTTAAAAAGACATGGGAATTAACAATTAGCATTTCATGCATAGCCCATACCCTTCTTTTTTCTGGTTCCTCGATGCTTCTAGGTTGTTTGTTTTAATCTAAAACCAAGCATATTGGCAACAGATGACCATTAATGCGGTAGAGCCAGAATAGCAACCATAATGATCAGAAATAAAATATTACTTTAGTTATCAACAGAATAGTCTCTTGCATATTGTCTCATGGGATGTTTAATATTTTGGGAACAAAAACAACAAACGACCAGTGGTGCTAGAGGAGGGAATAAACTATATATAATATGGGATAAATTTATTTTATCAATGGATATTCTTATAAAAAAAACAAAACAAAACAAATGAACAAACCCCCTCACCGCACCTCTAATGTTTTCATGGCCAATACACTGGTCTCTTTTATAGCCACATAAAATAATAATTTCATTTATCAAATATAACTCACACATACTTTTTATAATCTCTAAATTCAACTTTTGCAGTTTTTAAAGGTAAAGCATTTTTTAAAGAACTCCATGAAATTAACAAACCTTTGGGCACAGGCCTCACCTGAACCAATCAGTCACAAAGGTCACACTCCAGCATCTATTGTAGGCAAGGGAAGTTATTTCACTGAGTTCAGCAGAAGTTGGGTCAAGCCCAGAGACAGCAACTTTCCATGTGTATTTCCATTATTGACCAATATGTGTATTGACCAACACATGCACAATTTGTAACGTGCATTTGAGGTCATTTTTAAGACCTATAATGTGTTTTGACTTCACATCTTCGTGAAGCATAGATTGGTCTTGCGATATGAGTGAACCTTGAACAGTTTAAGTATCTTGTACATTCTTAGCACTCATCCCAGAGTTTTAAATGCATCCGTATATACATGCAACCACCCAGATATTAACTTTTGAAAATGATGTTATAACATGTTTGCTGTGCTCTACGTTTCCTATGAAAAGATTAACATTCTCCTTGTCATCCTGCAGATGTTTTAATTTTTTGCTACAGAGGTGTAGCTCAAATTTTAGCTGGTTGGATTTACATTTTAGTATGTCTCTTGAGAAAAAACTCATAGTGTTTTGTGCCATCCCTTGTGAAAAGTGAATCTCTGCCACATCCATTTTGGAAGTATAAAGGCCCATGTTTATTTAACTAAACACCAAACTATACAAAATGGATAAAAACTTATAAAATGATCCAACAGATCCTGCCAGCCTGTGGTCTCTCTGGAGTAACATCCCACTGCAACTGGGGGAACCAAACATCCTATGTTCTCACAATCTATAATCCCTCAACTATCTGGCTAGGAAGATAAATAGAGATTGGAAGGGTGGGAAGCGAACTGGAGTGACCAATGGGACATGCTAAAAGCTGAGGGGTGTGTGTGTGTAGATAGATAGATAATTTTAAGCATCTTGCTGGATCAGGAGCTAAGACAATTGTTGTGTCCCCAAGAATCAAAATTCTAATTGCAATCTTGTATTTGGGTAACTTTTCAGCAAAAAAAATTAAATAAAGTGGAAATTTGTTGTGCAATACAAGATTTGCAAGGAATTTTAAATGCTAAAAATCTTTCCACTGTGGATCTGAAGCAGGAAAGTATTCCAGCTACGTTTCTTAATGCTTCTGACAAGTAGAGGAAAGAGTGAAGGTGAGATCCCAAAGCTTTTCTTGGATTTATTCTGTCACAGAGCCACATGTTTATATCAGGATTAAAACCTTTTTGCTAATATTAGGTTGGTTCAACATTAGGGGGCTAGTCTTGGGGTCATGACATCCAGGTTCAATTCCCTCCTCTGCCAAAGATATCCTGTGTGACCTTGGGCAAGTCACTTAGTCTCTTTGTGCCTCAGTTCCCCATCTGTAAATTAGATATATTTCCCTTACTCACAGGGATTCTGTAAAGATAAGTACAACAAAATATTGTGAGGCACTCAGATACTGAAATAATGGGTGCAGAGGACGAGCCAATAGGTACCATAAACAGCTCCTAGAAAATGTTCAGGTTAAAAACCAAAAAAGTCAGGTTTTGTTCTCACAATCCAATCAAGGTGCAGGCTGAGAGAGTGCGGTGTTGTATCTACACACCCTGACGCTGGAGGATGCCAACTTATTAAACTGGTATTTCACTGGTTACCAATTTCAAAGAAAGAAAGCCCTTTTTTCAGGCCATCAATGAAATGCATCAGAAAGAGATAACTGAGCCTTCAACTAAGTGCCTGGACCTCACCCTTACTTCTGCAAGAAGAAAAGAAGTACTTGTGGCACCTTAGAGACTAACTAATTTATTTGAGCATAAGCTTTCGTGAGCTACAGCTCACTTCATCGGATGCATGCAGTTTTTCCACTGAATGCATCCGATGAAGTGAGCTGTAGCTCACGAAAGCTTATGCTCAAATAAATTTGTTAGTCTCTAAGATGCCACAAGTACTCCTTTTCTTTTTGCGAATATAGACTAACACAGCTGCTACTCTGAAACCTGTCATTAGTTCTGCAAGATAACTGCTTAACATTACATGCTGGGCTCATTATAGAAAACTAAACAAAGTCACTCTACAGGTTACCGTACTCCTCTTTTGCCACAGTAGAACATTTGTGGGATATTACAGCTGGATGAATTTGATTTTCCACCTTAGGAGCCTCCGCTGGTGTAAATCAGTGTAACTCACTGATGAGGACCTGGCCCTTGATCTCAAAAAGGGGATATTTGGAAGCCTGGGCGGTGTTTATCACAGGCCAGGGGAGGCTGAGCCTCCCCAAATAGCCAGGCACGGCCTACCCCATGCTCTGCCCAGAGGCCCCCTCCTGCTTCCCACTCTTCCCCTGTGGCCCAGGCTGGGGCTAGGGTGGCCGACCTGCAGCCCAGGACTCAGGGTGGCTGGGGCCAGTGCTCAGACTGACGCTCCAGGGCTGGAGGCACTGGGGCTGTACCACCCAGCATTCTGGAGCTGAGAGTACTCGGGTGGCTGGGCGGCCGGGGGCTGTAGTCGGGGGCTCTGGCAGGAAAAGGGAAGGGGTCTTGGGCGGAAGGGGTGGGGCCTACCTCCCCGAACGGCTGGCTCATGCACTACCCATGTGAACTAGATTCAAAGGAGAGGGGGAAGCCTCCCCTTCTACAGCAGATCCAGGAGTATGGCAATTTAAAGTAATGCCTTTTGAATTACTCAGTGTTGTTCCTGCAACCTCAGTTTCTCAGTGTTGGAGAAGTTCTGTGTGGCAAGCCTCTCTCTTATTTGCATGTACCTGGATGATATGCTAGTACATTCTAAATCATTGCAACATGCATTTGCAAATAGTTTGTGATAGCTAGAGAATGGCAAATTGGAAAGGAACCCCCAGTGTTTCGATCAGTAAGAAAGCAATTTCCACTGACAAAACTAAAACTGAGTCACTACAGATACCCATTGTTCTTATTGTAGAAGGTGGGTTTTTTTTTCACTTTGTTAAAATTGTAAAACTACAGAATGAATTAAATTGCAGCTTGACCTTTAAGAGGTCATCAAAGGTGGATTACAGGGTTAAAAGAGGATCTCATGATTGCTCCACTGTTGGCTTACTCTTTTTAACATGCCTCCCATGCCAAACACAGCTGGAAGTACCTACATATTGGGAATAGTTTGGGGCCAACAATAGGAAGGAAAGGAAAAAATTGTGACATTTTATAGATTTTATAAATGACATTTTATTGATGATACATGTGGCATCAAATTTAATCACAATTTGCCTTGTAATCTGCTTAAAATCAGTAATACAATATGGCCCTAAATTCTGCAGAAATAAGTTAAATATATTTACTCATTTGCACCTTTATTTATATGGGACAAAATTTGTGCACAGAACAGTCCATCTTTGAAATGACTCCTTGGATTCAAGAATATCAAGGGATGGTTGGTCAGATGGCTGTGAAAACAAGAATGTGATATCCAGTCACACACAGACCTGGGCAGGATAGAGAAAACCTGATGTTTTCTTCACTAGTCCCTGTTGAGTGGTAGGTGGATGGGAAAGAATTGCAAGTATTGTCCCAAACAGGTCACAGAATTGACAGGTTATGTGCCAATGAAGGAATCGTACTCATACAGGTGCCCAACACTTGCAGAAGTGCAAGTATTCTGCTCCTTGTTTCTTTTCTGGAACAATAGAGCCAATATTGCTAGTGACCCCAGAGCAGTTAAGAACTGCACAGATGGAAGAGCCTAATAAATAATGTATAACTAGAAACTAAATTCTCAGCTTTGGCCACATTCCCTTGGAATACCCCTAGCTTGTGCTGTCAGTGAGGGGAGTATATAATGTAAATACAAAATAAAGAATATCAAATGGATAAGTGGAGAGAAATCAACCAGTGATGGGTGCAAGTGTCAACTGGTTATATGAGAAATATTTGAAAAAAGAAGTATTAAGATCATGATATCATCTTAGAATCACTGGATATTTTAGGGCAAGATAGACCAGAACATAGAAAACTACAGAATATGATAGGTTTCAGAGTAACAGCCGTGTTAGTCTGTATTTGCAAAAAGAAAAGGAGTACTTGTGGCACCTTAGAGACTAACCAATTTATTTGAGCATGAGCTTTCGTGAGCTACAGCTCACTTCATCGGATGCATACCGTGGAAACTGCAGCAGACTTTATATATACACAGAGAATATGAAACAATACCTCCTCCCACCCCACTGTCCTGCTGGTAATAGCTTATCTAAAGTGATCATCAGGTGGGCCATTTCCAGCACAAATCCAGGTTTTCTCACCCTCCACCCCCCCCCCCAAATTCACTCTCCTGCTCGTGATAGCCAGGGTGAGAAAACCTGGATTTGTGCTGGAAATGGCCCACCTGATGATCACTTTAGATACGCTATTACCAGCAGGACAGTGGGGTGGGAGGAGGTATTGTTTCATATTCTCTGTGTATATATAAAGTCTGCTGCAGTTTCCACGGTATGCATCCGATGAAGTGAGCTGTAGCTCACGAAAGCTCATGCTCAAATAAATTGGTTAGTCTCTAAGGTGCCACAAGTACTCCTTTTCTTTTTACAGAATATGATGGTTATGTGGCAAAAAAGGATTTTATTCTTCAGGTTTTTATTACCCTAGAAATATTATCGCTACTGGCCACTAGAGCAGCTGAACTGGTGCTGAAAACAGTTCAACTGCAATTATAGATGAGACCAAATTTTGTTTCAGCACCAATCCAACTGCACCCCTTGCTGATACCCATTGTCAATAATGGATATGTTGCATAATGTAGATGAAGCTTAGGAGAGGGAGAGCCCCATTGCAGAAGTGTCATGTAGGTACACCAGTGGAACACGTTGGTATGGTTAAGCTTGGCAGTCTGTATGACCTTGTGTACCTTCCAAAACTGAATTGTTCCTGAACACAGCTGTCAGTAGCAGGTGCAGCTGAACCAGTAGAGAAGGTGGTTCAATGCTAAGTGTAGACAAGAACAAACCATATTCAGCTAGGTGTCAGCTAAGTGTTGTTAAAACTTGGTTGGTGTTAAGATAAAGATAGTTTCATCTCTTCACTTAATTGAAATAAATATCTGAGTCTGGAACCCACTGAAGAGGTTAATAGTTGCTGCAGCTACTGTGTTGATTTAAATGACAAAAACAATGAAATGCTTTTCATCTTGGTGGCCCATCAACAGTACCATTTATTTAGCCTTTGTGCTTAAGAGGGTAGCCAATTGCCACCTAAACTGAAGGGTCTTTCATCTGTGTGGCAATGCAGTCAAGGCCATAGGCTAGGGCTAAGGGTGGCATTACAACTGGAAGGTTTTGCAACTAGAGAGTAATTGGAACAGTATGTGAAAGCAGAGCAAAAAACAGACTGGCTGAGGATTTGAAGCTGCAGTATGCCAGTCCTGTGAGTTCTAAACTGCAGTTTGATTTTTGTTATCCCACTTGTGAGTAGATTAGGACACAGTGAATATCCTATATCACCTCAGCACTCTCCAAGTAAAAACAATACCCTACTTCTGCTGCTGTTACTATGTATATTATGGTCACACCTAGAGGCCACACTATGCTATACACTGTACAAACACATAGTAAGATACAGTCCCTGCCCTGAAGAGCCTACAAGCTAAATATACAAGACAGACAAGGAGTGGAAGAAGGGGACTATTATCCTCATTCTACATATGGGAAAACAAGCACAGGGAGATGGAGTGACTTGCAAAATATCATAAAAAGTCTGGGACAGAGCTGAACCCAGATCTTTTAACTGTTAGGCTGAGATCTTAACCACAAATCCATTCTTGTTCATTTCTTCCTGAGCATCAGCTGACTGCACTGACCTGAAAATGATCCAAGTGTTGATACCAAAATTGTCATAGCTTCTGAATGAACAGTGTCATGCACACAATTAATGGAATGAGTTCGGCTGAATATATTTCAACTGCACACTCTGCATTGTATTTGATTCCCATCTACTTCTTGGTAAAGTTCAAGGGTGTTGGATTTAATCAATAAAGCCCAATATGATTTTGGACCTTGATAAGACAAAATGCTTCTGCCTAAACACCATTGCTGTTGATGGGAGCACAAGATGTGTTTTTACTCACAGGCCTTGTTTACACTACAATTACTGTGTTAATAACAATAATAATAATAGCAACACCTAGACCTTATGTAGCTTTTTATTAGTAGATCTTTACCAAGGGACTTGGTATTCCCATTTTACAGGCATAGAGGAATGAAGTGACTTGCCTCACATCACTCAGTAAGGCAACAGCAGAGCTGGGAACACAGCCCGGGTTTCTAGAGTCCCCAGGCCAGTGCGCTAGCCATATGGCCACACAATTAAAATATTGCTGTCTTTCAATCATATTTTAGCACTGTTTAGTTTTTTTCTGTTTAGACCAGACCAAGTCACATTGTTATCATGTTGAGGAAACAATGTTAAAACAACAAAGTTTAGCATTATTTCCTCAACATGATTATAACACAATTTGATCTGGTCTGGATAGGCACAACTCAACCACATTATAACATGGATAGGACACAACCATGTTGTAGCTGCACTCCCTAAGATGGTTAACATTGGTGCTCAAACACTCATGATTTACACTCTGGAGGCAGGGAATTCTTTAAAGGAAGGTTCCCAGCTATAGAATTTATTCAGTCTCTGGAGGCCTGCAGAGCCCAGACCTGTTAGCCAGCAGAGCAGGGTTTTCTTTTTATCCAATCCATCACCTGATAAGGCCTAAACTAGAGAAAGGAAGGATTTTCTTTAATTTTTATTATGTTTTTTTCCCCCTAGTGAGTGGGTAGTACATTGTAAGCAGTCTTAATTTGATTGTTTTGTTTGATGCACCCAAATGCCATGGTTATGGGCACAGTCTAAGATATTAAATACAAACATTACCATCAGTGCAACGTTAAATTTGACAATTCAGTCATTATTATTCAATATTATCTGAACTACATTGTGCAAACTGTGACGTTTCTGTTTTAGTGTGATGCACTCATGCCCCATAATTATGGACACGTGATAGGCTATTAAATGAAAAAGCATCTATACAGTGCCAAAGTTGAAAACTCTGTCATTTGCATTTTATTCTCTGCTTCTCTATAAAATAATAACAAACATTAGTCACTTTGAAAATGTATAAATGTTTTTGGATACCTCAGTTTTCAGGTGCCTGACTTTAGACATCTAAAAGGGGCCTGATTTTCAGAAAGTGCTGAGCGCCCACCCTCTGGGAATCCACCCCACATTAATGTTTGTTAGGTTGGACACCCAAAAATTGGTGTCACTTTTGAAAATTCACGTCTTGTGTAAACAATGTTTACATTTAGCAAGGAAAATAGGTAAAGGAAATATATTTATGTGCACTATGGAGGAGCTAACTATGTGTTAGAACCTTAACTCTGGGGAAATTCCTGACTTCTGAATACTGGATTCCTCTGACTTAACTTTTGCATTAAAGCAAAATTAGTTTCTTCTCCATTTAATCACAGAATATCAGTAATTAACTCATTCTATATGAAAGGGACACCACTGAGTCACCCTAAGCCTAGATAAAGATGTCTTACATGAGGCTTCCTCCACTGATCCATGCTTAACAAATATGTATTTAGGAGCAGTCTGCCTTAAAATGCATCTTTGAGACCAAACAGAGAAATTCTAATGGGCATGTATTTAATTGATGCTGATTTTAAAATTTAATTTCTTTAAATCTTCTGAACTCATTCTGAATTCTAGCTCAGAATCTGTGGAAGAGACAGGAGCAGATCTTCAATACACTGGAAATAAAAATATTAAGATGGATGCTTGAAATTACATGTTTGGAATGAATGAATTAGCGGAAGTGTGAAGGTGGTACCAATTACAGAAAAGCTGAGGGATTCCATGTTGAGATTGTTTCGGCGAATAAAAAGAAATGGGAAGAATACACCAGAAACAAGGTGTTAACATTAGAAGTGGAGGGTAACAGAAGGGCTGGAAAACCCAAAATTAGTTGCATGGGATGTCATACTAAGGGATTTGATTAGCTATGGAGTTGCTGATGAACTGCTTCAAGACTGGAATGGAGAAGAATGACTGGAAGAGCTGACTCCATATAGTTGGGACCAAGCCAAGAAGAAGTCGTCTTCTGAACTCATGTTAGTCAAACTGGGGCATGATCTGCAAATCCTCGCTCATGTTCTATAGGACTGAAGGACTGCTAAGAAGAGTGGAATTTTGAAGCATCAGGTCCTTTCCTTAATTTTTAAATTCTCAGTGATAAGTACAGTACCCGATAACTTTGAAATTTGTAATATCTGCTATTTTAAAAATAATAAGAGCAAATATTCCAATTGGAAATAAGTGCGTGTGTGTGGGGAGCAGGGTTGGTAGAAGATCTAGCTCATGTAGCTCAAAAAAGTTGGACTCAATTTTGCTCCAACTTTAAATAAAAGAAATCACCTTTGGGGCAGAGACCAAGCAGGGAACATTTCAGATTAGAAAGACTTGGGGGTGGGTAGTTTTAAGCAACTGAAAAGGGGGATTAGAATGGAATTAGGAGCCCATCTTTAGTTATAGCAGTTGATATTAATGATCACAGTAATAAAATACTCTCTTAGCCAGATTTGTTCTTTCATGCTTTCAGCAGCCATAGTAACAGTGTGTATTACTACTCATCTCATTGGCAGCTATCATGCATTCCCAGTAACTTGACACAACTAAGTTAAAGATTGCTGCAGTCATAACTGCTGGAACTATATAGACCAGAAGTTCTCAGACTTTTTCATTGTGTGGATCACAGTTAAGAGATTTTGTCTTCTGGACACTTCCCATTCATGAGCCTCCACATTATAGACTGCTAACATTCTTGTGGCAACTACAACAGTTGCTTGGGTAGAAAGGAATACCAGGGAAACAGTTGTGTATTTCTAATTGTCTTTAGTGCAATAAGAGTTTTATCCCTTTCTTAAAAAAAAAAAGTTATTCACACTGTCTATTGTTGCTTTTCTTTTCCCTCTCTTCCCCCACATCCTAATCTGCCTCTCTCAATTGGAAACCAAGAGAATCAACACTCTGTGATCTTTGAGCTCTCTCTGCTGACTACTAGAGATCCTTGAACCACAGTTTTGGAAACCTCTGATGTATAATTACCAAGTTGGTGAGTCGCATCAAGTATTTTTGCCATGGCCACATACTTGTCAACTGTTTCTGAAACCCCACCCGTACCTACAGGTGACCACACATTCTTGTGTGACCCTTATTCATTACAGCCTCCTCACCTCATCCACTGCACAGTCCAGATTCCACAGCATAAACTCAGAGTCTTTGAACTGCATCTTTTCCAGAAGGAAGCTGCTTCTGTCCTGTGCTGACTTGGCTTTTTCAACTGTCTGACCTACTACTTGTGCTACCCTGGAGCATGGGATTATTATGGCATTGGCCCCTCTCAGCCACCTGATAGTTCCCTTTTGCCAGACTTCTCTCTGTCCATGACCTTTGTTTTTCCCCCAGGAAGGTCACCAGTTCAGGTACAAACTTCCTGTGTTCAGCCCCATTCCCTTTGGGGTTCCAGGCATGTGCTAGCCCAAAACCCAAGGAACTCCTGTTTCACCCCCCTGGATGCAGAGCCTCCTTACTATAGCCTCTACTTGTCTTTGAATCAGTGTGGTCCATAAAGTATAGTAAGAATTTCCTCCCATGACCAAACTTGCAAATAGACCTTTTAGTGACAGATCAACTAATTTGCAGCATCATTATCCTGCAAACCTTAGAGCAGAAACCTAAATCTCTTCTCTAGGATTGGGTGAATATCTGCAGTCACCTATCCATACCTGGGCTAGTAACAAGATTTGATGGTTGCAGGATGCAGGGCTGCTCAAAAGCTGCCTTTACACTTTATGCAGGGATACTTGTGAATACTAAGCTTTTATACCACATCTTTCCCTTCCCCTCCCCCCCCCACATTTTTAGCTAGGTTAACCCTAATAAGCAGAGCAGCTTTCATGGAGCTTGCAAATATATTTAATTAATAATCTAGCGCTCCTGGGACACAAACCATAATTTTCACAGCCTGACAAGAAGTGGCATCTGTTTAGACTCTCTGAGAATTCATTAAGTGCATGTTGGAAAATACAGCATTAGGTAAGAGGAGGATATATACTCATCAGGAGCAAATCCAATCAGAAGAAAATGTTTTTTATTACATTGTAACCTGTTTTCCTTTGCATCATTAGCCATGACTGAAAACTTTCTCTAAGTTTGGGAAAGTCTTTCTAAGAAAACAAAAACAAATAACCATGCTTATAGTCTAAAGGAAAATATACAGAACTGTAGCCACCAACCGTTAGAATGGATGTCACACCTCCCCCGCCCCCGCATTTGATTACACTTGAGGATGAGGCCCACCAGTTAATCTACACTTTAGGCAAATCTGTAAGTGATGTACTGGGGTCCTGAGAAATTTCTAGCTAGGAATATGTACCCCCTGCAAGTGAATGTTAAACCTATGCTAGTTTTTTCTGAACGACATCCACTTCTGCACTGAGGCTTGTGCACTGCATTCGTGCCAGTTATCACAAGGCTCAAAGGAGATGATAAAGCAGAATCCAACCAGCAAGGTCATGCACAGCGTGCATGTTGCAGTCCCCCTTGGGCAGAGCGGGAATATGGAGTCCTTCCTACCCAGGAGCGTTAATGGCGAATGACTTTTCCAGGGTCAGAACCGCTCTTGCTCTGATCCTAGATCACTTGTCGGCTGCAACCATGCTGCAGCCTGAGCCTGGGAGCGAGCATCCTTGCCCGGCTCCCTACTGCCAGTGAGTCCTGAGTGGTTCAACTCCAGCCCACACCTCGAGCCCAGCTGGGCCTAAGCACCGCCCCTGGCCCCCCTCCCCCAGCTGCCTGGCACCGAGCGCTGCCGCGGCTGCAGTTCACACTGGTATTGATCGCTTCCCAGCGCGCGGGGCCGTCGGAACCGGGCTGGCGCTGCTGCCGGGCTGTGGCTGGGCAGGGACTTGAGGAAACTTGTGGGGGGAGGAGAGCGCGCGCCGGAGGGGGCGGGGGGGCGCGCTGCGGTCTCTCGCTGCTGCTGCTGCTGCTGGGAGGAGGAAGGTTTGGGCTCCGCTGAGGAGGAGAAGCAGCCGCCGCCGCCGCCGCCGCCAGAAAGGAAGAGGCAGGAGAGAGGCATTTGGAGCCCCCTAAAGTGCCCCCCGCCCCTGCACGGCAGGCGACATTTCCAGCTTCATGGGCAAAGTGTGGAAACAGCAGATGTACCCCCAGTACACCACCTACTACTACCCCCAGTATCTGCAGGCTAAGGTACGGTAGCGCCGGCCTGCCGGGCGCGGGGCGGGGCGGGGCGGCCGGGCTGGGCTGCAGCGGGACTTGCTGAGCGTCGTTCGCTATCGCCCGAGGCCAGGAGGGGGCTGCGGCGGGGGAGGGGATCGGGTTACACACGCAGACTCAGACAGGAAAGAGCCGGCAGCCCCTTCCTGCCTCTGCCGCCGCTGCTCCTGTCCCTCCAGCCCGGGGGAGGGGGAGCGGGAGCGGGAGCGGGGGCTGGGCTCGGCTCGCTGCAGGCGGCACAGCTGCCTTCGCCTCCTCTGCCTCCTCGCCCCCCTCCGTCCAGCTCTGCCTTTCCCTCCGCTGCTCCCTCACCCGCTTGCCTTCCCTGCTCGGCCATCCCTCTCCTCGGTGTCGCCCCGCTCCCAGGGGGCCGTGGCGTGTCTCCTCCTTCTGAGCCGTGTCCTCAACAACCCCCCTCCCCCCCGTCAAACAGAGATCAGGGCTGCGACGGGCATTTCTGTGCCCCCGTGGGGCTTTATTGGGCATCTCCTAGGATTTAGTGTCGCCTCGGTCCGCTGTTACACGCTCCTTTTAAGCAAAAAACCGAGCCGAAGTTGAACGCCAAGCGCCCAGGCTGCTGCTGCTCTCTATTGTAGCTGCTTTGTAACTTTCAACGGGGAGGGAGGGTGTTTTCAGCTCAGCTGCTGGATCTCAGCTGGAGATGTTTATTTCGGTTTTGTTTTTCAATCGTGTGTTTAAGTGTAAAATAACCGCTAGGCTGGTTTCACCCACACATTGGTTCTCGTTGTCTGTTGGTTACACCTTCAAAAATCATTTTTCACAATTGCTGAACTGAATTTAAAGAAAGTGTCAAAATCAAACTTCTGCCGTTAGTGTTGTGCCCAGTTAGCTGCTGATTGCAGATAAAGGGTTGTTTAGTTGCTTTTTGTTAATTGGGTGGAGTTGAAGTGTCTCTCCGCCCTTTTTTGGAGTCTGTAAGGACCGACAGACCCACTTCTCTAGAAGCATCATGCTGCAAATTGGCAAATGCAGAGGTGGTTGCATCAGCTGTCTGGGACATTTAGCATAAGCCTCTTCAACCACCAATGTCACTCCTCGCAAATCACAACAGGTCATGTCTGGATACAGTGTAAAAAGAAAAGGAGTACTTGTGGCACCTTAGAGACTAACCAATTTATTTGAGCATAAGCTTTCGTGAGCTACAGCTCACTTCATCGGATGCATACTGTGGAAAGTTTAGAAGATCTTATTATATACACAAAAAGCATGAAAAAATATCTCCTCCCACCCCACTCTCCTGCTGGTAATAGCTTATCTAAAGTGACCACTCTCCTTACATTGTGTATGATAATCAAGGTGGGCCATTTCCAGCACAAATCCAGGGTTTAACAAGAACGTGGGGGGGGGGAGGTAGGAAAAAACCAGGGGAAATAGGCTACCTTGCATAATGACTAAGCCACTCTCAGTCTTTATTCAAGCCTAAGTTAATTGTATCCAATTTGCAAATGAATTCCAATTCAGCAGTTGCTCGCTGGAGTCTGGATTTGAAGTTTTTTTGTTGTAAAATAGCAACTTCCATGTCTGTAATCGCGTGACCAGAGAGATTGAAGGTTCTCCGACTGGTTTATGAATGTTATAATTCTTGACATCTGATTTGTGTCCATTTACTCTTTTACGTAGAGACTGTCCAGTTTGACCAATGTACATGGCAGAGGGGCATTGCTGGCGCATGATGGCATATATCACATTGGTGGATGTGCAGGTGAACGAGCCTCTGATAGGGTGGCTGATGTTATTGGGCCCTGTGATGGTGTCCCCTGAATAGATATGTGGGCACAGTTGGCAACGGGCTTTGTTGCAAGGATAGGTTCCTGGGTTAGTGGTTCTGTTGTGTGGTGTGTGGTTGTTGGTGAGTATTTGCTTCAGGTTGGGGGGCTGTCTGTAGGCAAGGACTGGCCTGTCTCCCAAGATTTGTGAGAGTGTTGGGTCATCCTTCAGGATAGGTTGTAGATCCTTAATAATGCGTTGGAGGGGTTTTAGTTGGGGGCTGAAGGTGACGGCTAGTGGCGTTCTGTTCTGTTCTTTTTTGGGCCTGTCCTGTAGTAGGTGACTTCTGGGAACTCTTCTGGCTCTATCAATCTGTTTGTTCACTTCCACAGGTGGGTATTGTAGTTGTAAGAATGCTTGATAGAGATCTTGTAGGTGTTTGTCTTTGTCTGGGGGGGTTGGAGCAAATGTGTTTGTATCATAGAGCTTGGCTGTAGACGATGGATCGTGTGGTGTGGTCAGGGTGATAGCTGGAGGCATGTAGGTAGAAATAGCGGTCAGTAGGTTTCTGGTATAGGGTGGTGTTTATGTGACCATTGTTTATTAGCACTGTAGTGTCCAGGAAGTGGATCTCTTGTGTGGACTGGACCAGGCTGAGGTTGATGGTGGGATGGAAATTGTTGGAATCATGGTCAGCTTTCACCCTGATCACACCACATGATCCACATGATTAGTCCACATGATTAGTCATTATGCAAGGTAGCCTATTTCCCCTTGTTCCCCCCCCCCCACATTCTTGTTAAACCCTGGATTTGTGCTGGAAATGGCCCACCTTGATTATCATACACATTGTAAGGAGAGTGATCACTTTAGATAAGCTATTACCAGCAGAAGAGTAGGGTGGGAGGAGGTATTTTTTCATGCTTTGTGTGTATATGAAAAGATCATCTACACTTTCCACAGTATGCATCCGATGAAGTGAGCTGTAGCTCACGAAAGCTTATGCTCAAATAAATTGGTTAGTCTCTAAGGTGCCACAAGTGCTCCTTTTCTTTTTGCGAATACAGACTAACACAGCTGTTACTCTGATACCTTGATACAGTGTGTGAACTTTCTTGTGCAGGTTATAATCAGGCTTTTCTTGCTAACGAAAATATATCTGGATTTGTGGCACTTGCAGAACAATAATCTCTTAAATTGTGAACTTGATAAAATGTCGTTTATTATACCCCCTGTTTTAAAGTAAAACATGAATTATAGTATTTGGCTGAAAAATAAAGTTAGACAATCATGAGAGAATTTAAAAGTCAACAATGATAAGGCATTGAAATGCATTTCAATGTAGACCAAAACTGATAGGAATATTATGGTGAAAGCCATTTAAATGATATTGAATTACTAATTTTCTCTTAAACGTGTAATCCACATTTTCAAAGATATTGAAGTGAAGACTACTTTGTGTAAATAGTATTGTAGTTTAAAGAAATACTGTGGAATAATCAATGAACTACTTTTTAGATGCCATGTATGTTTAATGTATCTTTTGAAAATAATGTAGCATAGAGTGTCTAAAGGGAAGCCTGCTGTATCATTCAACACTGAGCTGGATGAATAATAAATAAATACTCTCAGGTGAAAAAAACACTTGTATACTGGAACATTCACCTTCGTGATTTGTATGTGCCATTAGTAAGTTGGAAACAAAGTACATAACATTTAATATAGATAATGCAATGCCACTTCAATTATTTACAGGCCAAAAACAAAAAACAAACGAAGAGGGAAACTGAAGAAAGATAATAGCTTGCACTAGCAATTAGGGTGTCGTTTATGATTCTAAAAATCCATGATCCTATGAAATAGTTTTAAGGCCCATCTTCTAAAAGTGTGCTTCCTGTATAAAGTTTTTAATATTGATTTGTGTTGCCATCAATGACATCTTCAAAACATATCTTGCAGTCTTTGCTATAAAATTACTCAGACTGAAATCACATTACTCCTCATCTATTTTTTTCAGCTGAGTAGAACCCACATCCATTTGACCCACATACATGAAATCACAGATTTGGTGATTAAATCCAAATTTCCTGTGCTCGAGATATCCTGAGTTAAAAAAAGAAAATTGTGGTTCCTTACAACAAATAAAAAGGCAGATAACTGTATGCCTCAGTATTAAAGTATGCATAATTCAGATGATGTAAGCCAGTTTCTCTTCATAAATCTTGTCTGAAAGTGTAGAAAAATTACTTTAATTCATAAAATTCAGTTGCACTATTGTTTAGATCAGAAATAGACTATGTCACCTAATATGTTTACATTCTCTAGTAATTGAAGTAAAATGTCTGTGGTCTTCATTTAACAACGGTTGCAACTGTGCTGAACAGCGTTTGCTAAAGATGTAGCATGAGGGTGAGATATTACTCTGGTTAAAGGAATATACTCTCCTAAACCAGAGCTTTTTTGCTTCACCTTTTGTCCTGATCTGAATAATAATGCAATAGACACTGATTAACAGATGAGCTGCAAATGTATAGTAGGAGATGGCTGGGACAGTTTTGAAGACTAATCTTTCCACAGAAAAGGTCAAAAAGTATTAATTAAAAATTGCAAAAAAAATTTAGTGGACCCGTAAGATCAAATGTTCATATTGTAAAGGACTTTGCCTCAAAAATACATTATGCAATTAAAATGATCCACTGTATATTTTTACTAATATCTTCATGGCCCTATTAATGAAATATTCAAATTATTTCAGCAGTATACTCTGCTGAAATAGGGAGAAGGGAAATAGTTTGCTGTGATTCAATGACCCCTCCAGATCCAGATGCTGAACACAGTAAAATAGATTATTGAGGCCAGGGACTCCAAAAAATGTGTAGAATAAACAGTGAAAGAGAGTGTCCTGGCTTTAGCATGTAAAATAAATATTTATGGCTATTTTAAAAAAGTTTGAAATTGTTCAAAATAGAAATTGAACAACACTCGGTGTCCTCTTAGGAGCAGCAGTATACATACAAGCCAATGAGTTATATGATTTGACATGTCTACTTAGTCTTTTGTACGTGTAATAAATGTGTATTTATTTTGACAATTCTTGTATCACATTATGTGTGGTACCTCAGAGATGCAATTTTTGAAGCATCATTGTAGAGAACATCAACTCTTTGAAGTTTGGGGTTTCTATATATCCCTGTGTGTGTTGCAATAAATGAGACTCTTTGTTTTTCACATTTCAATTCATTTTTATAATAAACTTTATTATGTAACTCTTAGGTTTCTAAGAAAGAGATTCTCAACTTTCAAATAAAAAAAAAAATTCAGTGAGTGTCCGTATTGTGGTAGTGCCCATAGGCTTCAGTCAGAATCAAAGCCCTATTGTGAGAGGTGCTGTACAGAGACCATCCATAATGTTTTCTTATGTCAGTACATATCACAGCAGTGGGACAAATCCTGCTTACCTTACTCAAGTGAGAATTTTCATGGATACTGGTTTTACAATAAATATATATATATATAGTACATAGTTTTTAAAAATACATTCATGCTTTGTTTTCCCTTTGTTGAATATGAAGTGGGATTCAGGAAAATCTCAAAGGATGGTCTACCAACTGAATATCATAAGCAGATAGACAGCTTTCCTTACATTCTAATTCTGTTGACTGGTTTCCGTTTTATAGTGGTGATTTGTTTATATAAAATATATTGTCTGTGCATGATGATGATAATTTCTTCATGCTGTTTGACAATATTTCTTTAAAGATTTTATTAATCTTTATTTTTAATTTAGACAATAATTTTGTGGTGGTCTGTTTAGTTGCCAAACACTTTACAGTAATTAATGAACACTATTTCTATTATTATAGAATCATATTTCCTAAACGGTACAGTACTAAGATACAACCTTTCAGAAATGAAAGCTTGTATCTCCGAATGAAGTTTTGTTGTAGTATTTTGTAGCATGCTTCAACTGTGTAATTTGATATCAGCAAAATTTAATGTAGCAACTATGAAAGGAACTAATATTTATAGAACTTGATGGTGCAGGTTTTATACCTATGAAGTATTACTCTAACTTTAGAGGTAGTAGCAAAGACTGTAAATTGATGCAGAAAGCAGATACATTTCATTAGGTAAAATAATTTTTTTTTACAGGCGGATAGCCAAACTTAAAAGGGGAAATTGAAATTTTACACAAGCCTACAATGGTGATGAAAGAGCGAATAGAGAATTTATTGAAATGAATGTTTACATTGCTGTTAAAGCATATATGAAATTGTCTTATGAAGTGACAAAGGACAGTGGGGTGGGAATAGGTATTGTTTCATATTCTCAGTGTATATATAAAGCCTGCTGCAGTTTCCACGATATGCATCTGAAGAAGTGAGCTGTAGCTCACGAAAGCTTATGCTCTAATAAATTGGTTAGTCTCTAAGGTGCCACAAGTCCTCCTTTTCTTTTTGCGAATACAGACTAACACGGCTGTTACTCTGAAACCAGTCCTCACTATAGCATTTTATGTGTCAAACTAAGCAACACACTGCTGTAGAAGTGTCCAGTGCAGCATGGTATCTTGCTAGTACAAACATCTTCGCTACTTTATCCAGAGAGCTCTATACGCCACGTAAGTCTGTCATCCTTTTAAATGCACCATAAGACAGGGGTGAAAGTAAAATAAGACTTACCGGTACAGGGGCCTGGTGGGGTTGGGGGTCAGCTTCCTCCAGCCAGCCCTTCCACGCTGCCGCCTTTAAATTGCCAGGCTCCTGGGCAGCTGCCCCTTTGTCCTCCCCCTCTGCCCCTTCTTCCCTTCATTGACCCTGGAGAGGGGGGCAAAAGGGGCAGCGATGTTAAAGTGCTGCAGGGGCAGCGCTTTAACGTCAGCTGTGTACGAGCCGGTACTGGCGACCACTTCTTACCGGTACACCGTACCGGCCCACTTTCACCTCTGCCATAAGAACTGCTAAAAAGTTTGTAATGGCTTTTGATATTATTCCTTAACTATGCAATGGAGACACTTAAAGGTAAATGAAGAGGTTTTTCAAAGTTGTGGTGATATATGACCACGGTCAGGGTTTTAATCAAAACTGAATCCCATTATTCTCTAAAAAGTTTAAGTTCAGATAACTTTAACTTTTTGTTTTGTGCCCATTAATGTATTCACCACATCTCACTACAATGAATTATTCCTAATTCTAGTTAATTAGTCAGGCTTATTCTATATGTACTATGATTATGTGTAATATCTCTACATACAAAATTTGTTCTGGCAAGTTAAATATTACAAGAATCTAAAGAATTAGCTGTCTGTAGCCAGAGTAGTTTGTAAGATTTGATAGTCCTCTGTCACACTGTGTGTATCAGCATTTTAAAACTTATTTTCATTTTTAATACTCTACACAGGAATAATCAACACAGAGGAGTAGAAATACCATGAGTTTCAACTTGTGAAATTTTCATGCCATTCTTCCACAGAAGATAAAACTTCCTCCCACTGTTTCTCATGGGAGAAGCTTGGACATTCCTTTCTTTAACCCCTGTATTTCTCTTGAACGAAGAATCCACTGGAAGCCAGGGGCATCTCAGGCAGGCACATTACTTCTGCACTCTTCCTGGTCCTGTTGGCTGCATTGGCTTTTGGACAGCATGCTCTGGCAAGGGCTGTGCTTTTTTCAACTCCCACAAATATAGCTGCCCAAAGAATCCCTTCAAGGAGGTTCCAAATTATGGAAGGGGAAGAAGTCTAAGTTACTACAGACTCCATCTGTGTTTGGAGGGGGAAGAATCCAGCAGAGCCATGACAGCTAACCTACCTCCTCCAAATCTGGAGTCCTCCCAGAGACTTACGCAGGGGGCAAAAGAAACATTCTGCAGAGGTGGCACTCCCTTTTTCCCAGCTTCCCAGGCCTAGGTCTGCAGGTTCAGGCTTCCCTCCACATGAAAAATGACCCTGTTATTGAACCGCTCCCCTCTCCATATATCAGTTTGTTAAAGAAAGTATAAGGATAGATTTGTATTTGGTTTTTCAAACCAAAACATTTAGAGAAGGCAACCTCTACTCTTGTCCCAGTTAAATCTCCTATTAGCTTTATGGCTTGTTTTGGTAGCTGACTATTAACAAGGAGTTGGAATAAAGCTGTGAGGCTAGTGCAGAAGTGTAATGATAAATTGAGCGACTTCTTTCCAGTATGTATGAAAATGAAGGTCTGAGTCACCCCAGGCATAAGCTAGATTAGATGCTGTTTATAGGACTAATTTAACAACTACAAACCAAATGTTGGTCCCTCTATGTGAATCAGCTTTGCAATAGACTTAAATGGGACCACAATTTGGTGCTACCAGTCTTATGGGAAGGATGCGCCATTAAGCAGCAATGAGAAGCAGATATACCCTTTTGCAAAGCTTTGAAAAATTTACCCAATGCCTGCTCACCAAGGCTCAGTCTATTTACCAAGCTCAAAGACACTTGTGCCCTTAGCCTTAACCCCTCTGGAGCCAGGCTTCTGGCTCCAGTCATGCCCGTTCTGCCCCATCTCACAGTTGTGTGGTCTCTGCTGGTTGGTTCCAAAGACCTTAATCTCCTGCTGGCTGAATTCTGTGCCACTAATTAATGCCAGCCCCACCACATCTACATCAAGTAAATCAATTAAGGCTGCCCCTCCACTAAATCATTTAATCCTTGGCTGATCTCTACCATCAAACCTCCACAAAATAAATTAATTCTTAGCAGCCCCTTTTACATAATAAATCATTTTGTGTCCTCTCCCTCCACACAAGTCTGCAGATTCCTTTGCTGAGGTTGTAGGAGACCCACATATATAGAGGCTGCTGGTAGGGTGAATGGGGCTCATCACACATAGAATCATAGAAATGTAGGATTGGGGTAGACTGCAGTAGGTCATCTAGTCCAGTCCTCTGCATTGGGGAAGGACTAAGTATTATCTAGACCAGTGGTGAGCAATCTGCGGCCCATGGGCCACATGCGGCCCGTCAGGGTAATCCTCTGGCGGGCCCTGAGACAGTTTGTTTACACTGACTGTCCACAGGCACGGCTGCCCGCAGCTCCCAGTGGCCATGGTTTGCCGTTCTCAGCCCATGGGAGCTATGGGAAGCAGGTTGCCCACCACTGATATAGCCCATCCCTGATAGGTGTTTGTGTAACCTATGCTTAAAAACCTCCAGTAATGGAGATTCTACAACCTCCCTAGGTAATTTGTTCCACTGCTTAACTACTCTGACAGTTAGGAATTTTTCCTAATGTCCAACCTAAATCTCCCGTGCTGCACAATACTTGCACAGGGGTTGGGTCCCTGCTGATTCTCCTGCTTCAGAGGTGGCACTGTCTGAGTATGGGTGTGGCAGCATCCTACTCCTAATGACAATGGTGGGTAACCCTGTCAGTCACCCTAACTGCGGGAGCTGAGACATCCTAACTTCTCTAGCAGTGATGGCAGCCAGACTTGTCTCTGCAGATTCAGGAAGACAGCACTGCATTGGTTATAACAACCACAAGGCCTAGAAACTCTTTTATTTATGTATTTATTTTAAGGAAAGCTTAAATTCAGCGGAAGTTGATGGCTATCACTCGGGAAAGATCCCTACTTACCCAAAGTGGAATTTCATGCCCTGCTCTTTGCCTTCTACAATAGGAAAGGTCAATAACAATTTTTCAAATGTAATTTATATTTATATTTTTGGTGCTGGTCCAGCAAGTGGTTAGCACATCTCAGGATCAGGCCCTTAAATTGTTTCTCAAAACTACTGGGAACTTAAGCATACTTAGAGAGAGAAAAGGAAATACAATTTTTTCAAAGGGTTTACATAATAAACAGGGTTTTCATAGTTTTCAAGCTTGCCATGGCACAGAGCATAAGAATTACTACAATATTGACTTGACTTTATAATAGTATTATGTTAAATCATATTTCCATAAGAACTGTAAAAATGGATTAGTGGCAGTCTTAGACTCTATATCTAACTAATCAAATAGTGTCAAATCCATATCTGCTCCTCTCTCTTCTGATTTTTAGCAGAAACAACATTTTTTGCTGCTTTCACAGTCATGAAGATGTGAGACTCTCTACCTCCACAAATGTGGATGGGATAGAAAACTATGATTTGATGCACATTTTCCCAAATACCCTCTTAGCAGAAACAAAGTGTGTCTTTCCTTTTAATAACCAGGGTGTAGATGTATGGTAGAATTTTGGAATAATATACTAATTGTTGTAGCAGGTTTGTAAATCATATTACAGAATAATATATGATCAACAGGAATCATCATTATATCAGCACAACATATGGTATGGTTATAATTTAGGGCTCTGTCTGTCTCCACCTACCTTTGAGAGTCTCCTGGATGAAATCAGTGGAGCAGTTATAACAACAGAATTAACCATTCCCCCCCAAAATAGGAAGATTGGAGAATAAAGTCCCCTTGGAAAACTGGTAATTTTTCAAAACCTAATCTAGAATTTCTGTTTCATTTCACCAGTGTATAGGAAACAATCTCTTATTAGACCAATAATGTGTGGAGTGAAACTATACATTTTAGAATGTTAGTTCTCTGCTCCACTCCAGCAAAATGTTCAGAAAATCCCTCAGCTGTAATCTTGACAACTTCCATTGATTCTTTTAAATTACCCAGTCATTTGTGAATAGTGTCTGGGCTTTTAGATATCCACAAATCCAGATTCTGGGGTGAAGCCACTGACTCTGCTTATGATAGGAGACCACCATCTTTGCTGCCCGTCTTCTGCAATTAAAAACTCCTTTTCCTGGGCCAGTGGGTTTTTATTTTTTCATAAGTCTGACATGATAGCAACTACATGTCACTAAGCTCAGTAAGAGGAACTATACCCCGTCTGATAAAATTGCTTTGAAAATGTTTTAAAGCTCAAGAATTGAATTTTTTTTATTTTTATTTTTGGAACAATATTTAAATACTGAGCCTGGCTGTAGAATCCTTATGCACACTGGTGGGCACTTACCTTTGACTTCAGTGTGACTGTGTGTGTGAGCAGAGAATGCACAATTTGGCCCTGTGTGTTGTATGCTATCATGTATTATTTTAGCCAGGTAAGTACTGTGGAATTATATAGAATCATGTTATACAATCCATGGTTACACAATCTAATTTTACAAGATTAGGGTACATTCTGGAGTTGGAGTAGAAGGGATTATTCTCTGAAAGTCATTGGGGGATAAAGGATTTTATACCTGGTAAGGCACTGTCAGTGTAAGACACAGGGTATTCTTATCTGTTCAGTCATGGGAACATGAGAAAATTAGCTCCATGGTTCAGAGTTTAAGATTGATGTCTGTACAGTACCATTTTCTACTGAAAGATATGTGTCCCCAATTCAGTGTTTTTGGAATAATCTCACAAACATCTTTTGATGATGAATTTGAGTGTAAATAAAGTGCCCTGCATGTGGTAAAAAATGAAAGAACAAACAGACTAACACGACTCTTTGTTTAAGGGGTTGGCCTCTATTTCCCTTGTTATTGAGGAGTTGGAGCCAGCCTCTTTCTCCCCATCTAGTGAGGGATGCTTCCATATGAGAAATACATGAAATAGATGTGCCAGTCTAGTTAGGTTTCATGGTACCCTTTTCTCTACGGGAGGTTTGAAATGCGAATAGAGAAAATAGTATGGAAGCATGGTTCCTGAACTTGGAGAACAGATACAACCATGAAGTAAGATGGCTTTCTTAATCCTGAAGACTAAAATCATAATAAACAACTGTTAGAGGCCCAGGAAACCTGGTGAGCAGCACAGGAATGGGCTGAGGTAATATGGGTCCCCTTGAGAGCATCAGTATAGAGGCCTTTGTACTTTTTGCAAGATTGTGAAAATGAAACCAACTTTAAGTCCTGTTTTCTCTGATGGGGAAGTAGGGTTAGGGTTCCTTTTGGAAGTGGGGTTAGGGGCTGGTGTCTAGGGCCAGGACAGGAATAGTCATCAGTTGGAGGTGCCCCCTGATCTGAGAACCTTCGTGGTAGACAATCCCAGCTCAATTAAGTTTGGATACAACAGGAATCCGCCTGACTGAGATGCAGTGACAGAGGCCTGCGTTCAGAAGAGTTTGAAATCAATATGGTATCAAGAACACTGTGGTTTCTGTTTTAATAGA
This sequence comes from Lepidochelys kempii, assembly GCF_965140285.1. Lineage (NCBI taxonomy): Eukaryota > Metazoa > Chordata > Testudines > Cheloniidae > Lepidochelys > Lepidochelys kempii. The sequence continues at coordinate 33,458,105 of NC_136390.1, read as the reverse complement.
GGCTAAACAAATTCACGAGCAGGTAACAGACAGAAATATAATTTTAGGTTAATTGGATATAAACTGGTGAAATACTCTTTTCTATATTTCTTCTTATGGACTTGTCTGGCCATTATACCTGTATTAATGGTGACATGATTAGTTACCAAAGGTTACTGTTTAGTTTTAACATGGCCCTTTAATCTATTTTTAGTGAAATTATTATGCTATATTGCATGCAAAGTAGTCTTTTGAAAATAATTTTTGGCCAGGCCTGAGCATATGACAAAAATAAAAATCTGTTCAAATTCATCCACCACCCTACATTCTGCTACAGCATAGTCTATCTATCTGTAAGACTACATGAAAAAGGCTACATTTGTCTACATGCAAAGTTGCAGCAGTTTAACTAAAAGTGTGATTTATAATGGATTTAATTAAACTGGTGCAACAAGCTGTGTGCAACAAGCTCTTAAATGGATATAAACTTGGCTAATATCACATTATCTTATGCTGATTAGGAACAGGGTTAAGCTAAATTGAAATAAGCCACTCTTAAAGTGAAATAAGTGTCCATACAGGGTTTTGCATTGGTATAACAAAATTTGGCTTATAAACTGGTTTAAGTGAAATCAGTGCAACTTCAAGGCCTACTTCAGAAGGAAAGGGAGAAATACAGAATCAGTTACAAACATATCAAAAGCATTATACCTAGGGTAGGGACATACAGCCATATTTTGCGCTCTTTCCTCATACACAAATCCTATTGATGTCAATGAGACTTGAGTGAACTGAATGCAAAAACCTGGTCCTCTGAAAAAGATTTGGAGGTTGTAGTGGATAATCTACTGAAAATGAGTTCCCAGTGGGACACTGTGGCTAAAAGGGCTAATGTGAATCTTGGATGCCTAAACAGGGAAATATTGAGTAGGAGTAGAGTGGTTATTTTACTTCTGTATTTGGCCCTGGTGTGACCGCTGCTAGAATATTGTGCGTAGTTCTGGTGTCCACAATTGAGGAAGGATGTTGATAAATTGGAGAGAGTTCAGAGAAGAGCCAAGACAAGAATAATTACAATTTCAGAAAGATGTCTTAAAGTGATAGATTTAAAGAGCTCAATTTGTTTAGCTTAACAAAAAGAAAGGGGTGGTGATTACAGTCTGTAAGTACCTACATGGGAAACAAATATTTGATAATGGGTTCTTCAATCTAGCAGACAAAGGTATAACATGATCCAATTACTGGAAATTTAAGCTAGACAAATTTGGACTGGAAATAAGGTGTATATTTTAAAATGTGAGCATAATTAACCATTTGAACAATTTACCCAGTGTCATGGTGGATTCTCCATTACTGTCAATTTTTAAGTCAAGATTGGATGTTTTTCTAAAAGCTGTGCTCTAGGAATTATTTTGGGGGAGTTCTAGGGCCTGTGTTATAAGGGAGGTCAGACTAGATGATCACAATGGTGTGGAATCTGTGCCGAGCCAGAGTAAATGGCCTTTGCTGTTGGGATTTCCATGGGGGTTGAGAACAGAATTCCCCTGTACCTCAGGCTGTGCAGCACCAGCCCAATTTCTATAACAACCAATGGGCTGTAATAGCATCCTTAGCTCCTTCTTTCCCTTAGTGTGGAATATTTTGTTGAGTTGCATGTGAGGTGTTTTCGATTCTCACAGTTATGGCCCCACTGGCCACTTTCCCTCTCTACTCCTGGCCTGTTGCACACTGCTGCCTCTCTGGTGAGAATCTCCTGTCTGACAGAACCATGGGGTTTACTTGGCTGGGATTAGGGCTTCCCACATCCATGAGAATGAGGAGGCATGATCTGACCCTGAAAGGGGGCAGAATATAGCTCTTAGGTTGCCGGCATCTATTGAGTGAAGTTGTGCGTATGTAACTGAGAGCAGTATTTAGCCCACCGCATGCTATTAAACATTTTAAGTTCTTTGTTTAGGTATCTGAGCATCAAATGGTACAAACCATTCCAGCCACAGTAGAGTTATTGTTTCAATATTTGTGACTGAAGGGTGTTGAGGGAAATGGAACAAGCTGCCTTAATACATGCTGTGAGATTTTAAAAAATAGATACAATATTTCAGCTCTAAAGCCATCAAACATGACCTACAAAGAAATAAATCAAATGAATGAGAATGGGACTTTTGGAGGCCTTGCAGCAAAATGTCACATCTAATTTTCCATTTTCAGCATACTGTAATATTGATATTTTATTTCAATCAGGGTGGTAGTGGAGGAGGTTAGTACTTCAAATTATCAGCAGCTGTAGAGTTAAAACAAGGCTATTAGTGACTCATTTGAAAAAGCACTGGCTAAAACATTCTGTTTCTAAGAAAAAGCATTTAGGAAGGAGCATATGACATAAACTTTGAATTTCATGAATAATGTCTGTGACCTTCTGGTTTCCACTTGGTAGCAGTACTGATTAATGACAAAAAGGCTTTTGATAAATGCAGAAGATTAGAGGGGAAAAAATTGATTGCATGGGAGCATTTGTTGGGGGACATCTCTGTTAACAGGATCAGAGACTCTAATATGCCTCATACAAGGTAGGTCTAATATCAGTATCATTGTTTTGAAGAGAGAGGATCTGAGGGTTTGTTGCCTTTCTTCCTTCTGTGTTTCATCACTGTGAACTCTTGGCATGGTGTGCAGAATAAAGACATAAAAGGGATTCCCTTTTCTAGCGTATACAGTCTACAAATATGCAGATGGAATTTTACTAATGATTTCAGACTCCATTCCTTATCCTCTTTGGGCCAATATCTGGGGCAAACTGTTTAAAATGTGAGTTTCTTCTGCTGGCACAACACTACTGTGTTACAGTAAATAAATTATGGTTGAGACAGCAATTTCATTATGAGTTTGTTTTCAGGCACTTATAAAACTAGAAAAACCACCCCTTGAGGCAGACATTTCCCATTCTTGTCCTTGCACCAAAGGTGAATTTGTTAGAAAAGTTTGGTCAAGTTGTACAAAATTATATACATGCACAAGCAAAACAGCTGACGGGGGCTAGAGCCATAACTTTGGATTTCCTAATTTTGACTTTAAATGATCAACAATAATGTTACATTTACAGTTTTTACACTCACTACTACATGTGGTCATTAGTTCTTTTGAGCAAACAATGTGAGTTCTTTGTGTGCCATCGCCCTGAATTATGGCCATCTCATTTAAATGAATGATCTGATATGGTGTGCTTGTGAATGTTATTTATAAAAGATGCTGGATTTTGATCTGTGAAGTCCTTCGTGGGTAAAATGGTCAGACACATGGTAACTTTTTCTACACTGCCTCATCCATGTGCTCAGTCTCTAATCTAGAGGGATACCTCTTGGTTGAAAAAATAGGTCATTTTCCAAGTTCATTAGAATCTTGGTCTTTCTACTGAGCCTAGTATCCAATATCCCATTTGTTTTGTAATTCCTTAGCCACAGAATCCACCCCGTTCTGTAGAATACTGTGCCAGAATCTAAGCTTTCGGTTTTTCAAAATAAATTGAATTTAGTATCAAAATACATTTCAGATGTATTTTATTAAAACTTCCATTTTTAATTTACATAAGGTTGCTGCAGAATTTCCAATCTGCACCAGATGACGTTTATGCCAATCCAGGGATTTTAAATCAGAATGTAGGTGCAATTTGCTGTGGAGCACATGGGGCCTTGCTGATATCAAAGGTGCTAAGTAGTGTCTCTTGTCCTGATTATTTCTGTCATGTACATAGCTGCCAGTGTGTGTGCAGCTCCATATGTGACATTTCTTGTGACATGGCAGAGGTAGGACATGAAGCTATCGAAAACTGGACAGCTGTGGCTGAAGGGTGTCTGGGAGTGAGAAGCTGTGGTAGCTGCTGGGGATGATGGTGTTGACAACTTTTGTGATTTTAAAGTGAGGCTTGTGATCAGTATTTTTAAGAGTAGCATGGGCAAGAGAGAAGAGGAAAGGAATGGGGGAAGGCTCCAAAAAGGTGCATGACAAGATTAGGCCAGCCTCCATTACACATGTTCTCCTTTGGTGGCAGGTAAAACCATAGGCAGCTTCTTGAAAGCCACCTTCCATCCCTACTCGCTCTGGCTTCTTGCATCTAGCTACAGGAGTAGCTTGCATTAACAGGGCTGCAGGCTCAGGGATGAGCCTGCTAGCTCACATTTCTCTGCTCCCTTGGTATTCAGTTCATCGGGGCGGTTCATTAACTGGTCCCATAAAGCTAAGAGTGGACCAGACCTCGGCCTTATGTTGCCTTTTGAGATGGGAAAGGGGTGAGGGGAGAAAGGAAATGAATAAAAGAGGAAAATAAATATGAAAGAGGAAAATTGCTAGGGAAAAAAAGACAAGGGGAAAGAATAGGGCAGAAAAGGGAAGGAGAGAGAAAATGTACAGAATAAAGGAGAGGATATCTGTCTGGAGATACCTCTAGCTGCCAGGCCAGCCAAGGGGAGTTCTAGTTCCAATACAGAGAGGTTGGAAGCAGTGTTCTGTAGGAGCTTATGTTCTAGTCTCTAATAAAGTTCAGTCAGAGTGAAAGGGGTGATTTTTCCAAAAGAGTTGAGGTTTGTCTGGGCTGTTTGGTTTAGCTGGTGGGCAGGACTGCTGTGTGGGTTGTTCTGATAGTTTTGTCAGAGTGGATAAGGTGCATTGGAGGGAGGATATGGGGGTTTATATTGGCAGTTTCTTCAGGGCTGAGCTGTTCCAGCTATGCTGTGAGAAATTATCTATGCCATGGAGTTGTGTGACTTGGGTAATTCCTTGCTTGGAATTGAAGGTTGCTATTTCTATTCATTTCCTGTAGTTTATTGCCAGGATTTTTCCATTTGTGTCTAGTGCCTGAGAATGGGGTGAATGTCAGGGACTTCCTGACGGAAGGAAGAGGAGAGGCTATAAAAAAAGTTTCTGAACAAATGAAGCTTCCAAAAACTCTTAAAGTCACCCTCTTCCTCCCTTTTAAATACATACCTAGGTGAATTTTTGAAAATACAAAACTATCACAATGTCCCTGGGCATGTGTACAAATCCAAATAAAAGAAAAAATTAATATAGCAAAAACGAAACAAAATACACACCCACCTACCAGTCAGACTGTTAACATACCTCCTCAGGCACAAATGAGTAAACAGGTGAGCAGTGAAACAAGCATCTATCACAGCATGTATATTTCTAGAACAGTATGTATATTAAATATTGTATTGCAATTCAAAATGTGCAGCATATCAGCCAAAATATCAGTGACCTAAGCTTTATATTTTCATGTCCTCAAACTGTGTGCACATAGATATGTGCTTTCTTACATGAAAGTTTATATCATTTATAGTTACACGCTCTCCTGTTTGTACCATGCCAAAATACTTGTCTGTCTGTCTGTAATCAATGTGAATTCAGCAGGCATGTGCCAGAGCATGTTATGCTGGTTATGTGTCAATAGCCAAGGAAATTCACAAGAAGTTTGCTTGAAGGGAAAAAAAAGCCATCAATTGGATGGGTGGACCTGTTACTTGGAGTAGAAGCAATATCCCAGCTTCCTCCAGTGAGTGGATAGAAGAGCTGAATGCTTAGCTTAAAGGCTCTTGGGACCTCTCCTTCTACCCCTCAACCCCCACGAACATGATACAGTTCTGTGGTGACCTGGAATCCTACTTTTGATGCCCCTGACGCAAGGAATATTTCCAACACACCTCTGAACAGCACACTAATCCACAGAAACCTTCCTACCAACACTACAAAAAGAAGGATTCTGTGTGGACTCCTCCTGAAGGTCGAAACAACAGACTGGACTTCTACATAGAGTGCTTCCGCTGACGTTCACGGGCTGAAATTGTGGAAAAGCAGCATCACTTGCCCCATAACCTCAGCCATGCAGAACACGCCATCCACAGCCTCAGGAACAACTCTGACATCATAATAAAAATGGCTGACAAAGGAGGTGCTGTCGTCATCATGAATAGGTCGGAATATGAACGAGGGGCTGCTAGGCAGCTCTCTAATACCACATTCTACAGGCCATTACCCTCTGATCCCACTGAGGGTTACCAAAAGAAACTACACTATTTGCTCAAACTCCCTGAAAAAGCACAGGAACAAATCTGCACAGACACACCCCTAGAACCACGACCAGGGGTATTCTATCTGCTACCCAAGATCTATAAACCTGGAAATCCTGAATGCCTCATCATCTCAGGCATTGGCACCCTGACAGCAGGATTGTCTGGCTATGTACACTCTCTCCTCAGGCCCTACGCTACCAGCACTCCTAGCTGTCTTCAAGACACCACTGACTTCCTGAGGAAACTACAATCCATTGGTGATCTTCCAGATCTCCTGGCCACTATGGATGTAGAAGTCCTCTACACCATCATTCCACACAAAGATGGACTACAAGCCGTCAGGAACAGTATCCCCGATAATGTCAGGGCAAACCTGGTGGCTGAACTTTGTGACTTTGTCCTCACCCACAACTATTTCACATTTGGGGACAATGTATACCTTCAAATCAGCGGCACTGCTATGGGTACCCGCATGGCCCCACAGTATGCCAACATTTTTATGGCTGACTTAGAACAATGCTTCCTCAGCTCTTGTCCCCTAATGCTCCTACTCTACTTGCGCTACGTTGATGACATCTTCATCATCTGGACCCATGGAAAAGAAGCCCTTGAGGAATTCCACCATGAGTTCAACAATTTCCATCCCACCATCAACCTCAGCCTGGACCAGTCCACACAAGAGATCCACTTCCTGGACACTATAGTGCTAATAAGCTATGGTCACATAAACACCACCCTATACTGGAAACCTACTGACCACCATACTTACGTACATGCCTCCAGTTTTCATCCAGACCATATCACATGATCCATTGTCTACAGCCAAGCTCTACGATACAACCGCATTTGCTCCAACCCCTCAGACAGAGACAAACCCCTACAAGATCTCTATCAAGCATTCTTACAACTACAGTACCCACCTGCTGAAATGAAGAAACAGATTGACAGAGCCAGAAGAGTACCCAGAAGTCACCTACTGCAGGACAGGCCCAACAAAGAAAGTAATAGAATGCCACTAGCCGTCACCTTCAGACCCCAACTTAAACCTCTCCAGTGCATCATCAAGGATCTACAACCTATCCTGAAGGACGATCCCTCACTCTCACAGATCTTGGGAGACAGGCCAGTCCTCGCTTACAGACAGCCCCCCAACCTGAAGCAAATACTCACCAGCAACCATACACCACACAACAAAAACACTAACCCAGGAACCTATCCTTGCAGCAAAGCCTCTCTACACAAAAGAATAAATGGACACAAATCAGACATCAAGAATTATAATATTCAAATTATAACATTCAAAAACCAGTCGGAGAACACTTCAACCTCCCTGGTCACTCAATTTCAGACCTAAAAGTCACAATTCTCCACCAAAAAACCTTCAAAAACAGACTCCAATGAGAAACTGCAGAATTGGAATTAATTTGGAAACTGGACACCATTAAATTAGGCTTGAATAAAGACTGGGAGTTATGTTATGTGTTGGGTCATTACACAAAGTAAAAACTATTTTCCCCATGCTAATTTTCCCCCCCTACTGTTACTCACATCTTTTTGTCAATTGTTTGAAATGGGCCATCCTGATTATCACTACAAAAGGTTTTTTTCCCCCTGCTGATAATAGCCCACCTTAATTGATTGATCTTGTTACAGTTGGTATGGCAACACCCATTTTTCATGTTCTCTGTGTGTGTGTATATATATCTTTCTACTGTATTTTCCACTGCATGCATCCGATGAAGTGGGTTTTAGTCCACGAAAGCTTATGCCCAAATAAATTTGTTAGTCTCTAAGGTGCCACAAGTACTCCTCGTGGTTTTTTTTGTTGTTGTTTGTTTTTTTTTGCTTAAAGGCTCGGTTATCCCTCCTATGGAGTGAATAGCAGGTCCAGCTGAAGATTTGGACTTCTGAGTGCACCACAGGATAGCATCTTAGCATCTCATGACTAATAATTAAAATTACTATTTTAATGCCTGATTTTTTGAATTGTTGAGTGCTCTCGGCTCCCATTGTAGCCCATTGTGGGGGAGGTTGTCACTAAGAGGTCACACACAACTCGTCTTTTTCTGGTGGTGGTCTGCCACAGGGGACCATCATCACCCAAAAAGTGGATGTTGCTGTTTGGGAAAGAGGATAGATGTGGGATGCAGTGATTCAGTGCCTCCCTTCAGTAGCCTCTGACAGCAAGTGTCTTATGAGTCCTGGCACATAACATAAAGTATCCTTCCCTCTTACCTGTCAGAAAACCCTGAGGGTAAGTGTTAGTGATAACATCACCTGTTCTCTTGCTAATTTCCCCAAGATCTAGTATCTATTTCTAGTACAGATTGAAGAGTTCTGATAGTTTTTGTTTTTTTGTTTTTAAATCTCCCACAGTGCTGTTGATGCTGCTGATTGAAAATATGACAGTGAATTTTAAAAAAATCTTCCATCTTCCTCAATAGCAATAATCCTTTGAGGTTAGAATTTGGTATCTAGTTCCTTTACTCTGATATCACTGACCCTTAGGTAATAGCCGTACCGCTGGTGTTTTGATGCCCCACTTCAGTAGCAGAAAGCATTGATGAAAGGCCAGAGGTAGGAACTTTGTGCGTGTTACTTCTCCCATTCACTGTAGTGGGAGCAGCATTGGGCCCTAAAATGAATTATTGACATTGAAGCAAACTAAGTCACAGCACTGGAGAGTAACTAAGGACCGCAAGCTGCAGTATATTGCTGCTAATAATACATATGGCTTGTCTGGAATAGCTATTTCAGTAAATTGCCAAAAGTAGACAAGCCCTTTAGTTAGTCAGATAGAGTGGGCCAAATTCATCCCTCCTGTAACCTCCATTGACTACATTATTCTGTAGTTAATTTTTTTTTCAATTTGTTTTTTGTTAGCAGATTAGCTAAATCTGCTAATACAATGGAAAAGTAAATAAATAACTCTACAATCTGTAAATATTCATTCACTCAAGTCACTGGGAACTTTGCCTGAGTAAGGAACACATCATTGGACCCCAAATTTTTCTTGGGAATACAAGTGAGATTCTTCATGCCCTTGTATTCTGCCTTTTTAGTAAGTTATATTCAAAAGCTGTATAACTTATTTTTAAAATTGAAATTACAAATAAAAGTACAGTTTTATCATAAGAAACTCAGGCCTTATAGTGAGATAGCAAACCCAGGAATAGGTTCCTTCATGTTACATACAAGTACAAATTTGAAGTTGTTAAATATATAATATACCACATACACAATGATCTTTTATGAGCTGTAATTATTGGAGCAGGAGACACATTCTACCGTGTTACATCCATGCAAATCCACAAAGTATAATGAGGTTGCATAAGAGTTCCAGAGAGTAGAATTTGACCCCAATATGAAGAAAGGACTCCATTTTGCTATGTGTCAAATTCTGTTTCAGATATACATGTGCAACTCCGATTGACTTCAAATGGAATTGTTTTGCATCCAAAGGCAGAATTTGGCCTTCTTTTTGGAAGCATAAATTCTCTCCAATTACTACTTCATAAGGATGGAATGTATCCCATGACTGATATGTAGCTAAGAATTCATAATCAAATTATGCATTAGAAATAGTTGAAACAGATAATTCTTTTTGCAAAGAAACAGATCATTATGTAACTAATGTTTTTCAGTTCTTTCAAGAAGGGCCAAAAGTTTAAATCAGTTAACTGTAAACACAGGTTAGCAGCGGGGGAGGGGATATATATTTGTGGCTTTTAAATGTATATGCGTTCATTTCCTGCTTATTCTACTTCTAATATTTGTTTGATGAGAAATTAGAATTTTTTTTCATGTAGCTGGTTTAGCCGTTTTGTTTTTTAGCTGGACTCTCCTGAGTATCCAAGTTTTTATTTTGTTGTTGATCAGGGAAGGTCTAAATTTGTGATATTAAGTAACTCATTTCCTAATGTACAGATAACTGTTCCTGCAAGGAAGGAGAATTTGCCCCTAAATCCTCATTGGCATCCCACAGAAGCATCTGCTAAAGCCTTATCAAGTGATATTTTCATATAAAAATAATCTACAATAGAAAAAAGTATAGCATTAATTAACTTTGTTATCCATGTTCAGTGCCACTGAAATCAACAAGAATTGTATGAATTCATCTTCTCAATGGGTTAGGGAGTGTATCAGAGCAGCACTTGGTGCACATGGGGAAAGTGGAGCCATAGGTAGCTCTGTGCCCCCTTTACTTGCCTTCTGATCATGCAGGCTGCTACTGAATCAAGTCCTAGTATAAACTGGAGCTCTGGATTGCCAGAACACGTTGTTCTCCAGCCCCTCCTTCTCTTGCCTTGACTCCTTCCAACCCCAGCCTATTCCAGAACACTTCCTATTCTATGGGGGGAGGTAGAAGGGGAATTCTCAGATGCTACCACTGCATCAGCACAAAGAATTTCTGAGGATCTGGCCCAGTAACTTTATGTGAAGAGAGAGACAAAATGTTGTAGGGTTTTTTTCCTTAAATGGTAAACAGTATATTTGGAATTGGAATCAACAAACAAGGAAAATACTGTGGTTCTTCCTATATCTCCTCCTCCATATATTTCAAATTAATAATTTTGTAACTGCCAAAGACTAAGCATGTGAAGAACTTTTTCTGCAAAGTAAACGCCAAACTAAAATAAAGATATTTTTCTATAATTTCTTTTGTGTCTAAATACATTTATAAAATATTGCTTACTTTAAGCTAAGTCCCTGTCCTGCCATCTGTTCAGTGTGAACAGACCTTCTGTGGCCATGCAGAACCTCCTTGGCTTCATTGGGTCATGGTAGGTATAAGGGTTGTTGACGCTGAGTGCTGCTAAAGTCAGGGAGATTTTGTCCAGGGATGCACCTTTGTGGAATAGCTTGCAGGACTGGGGCCTAAGTGATTAGCTTGGCTCTTATATCAATTTTCACAATATTCAGCTCTTCCATGCGTGATCCCCCAAACACTTAATCATGGGAACAGTGCTTGGAACTATTTCTGTGGGTAAAAACTAATCACATGATTAAAGTTTTGTAGGTTTAGACCCGAAGTGCAATCTCTTTTTTACCTTCAACTCTATGGTGGCAAACTATGCCAGGAAAGTTTATCTGTATGTGAGACTGAACATTGTGTAGGTTGTTAGATCCACATGTAAGAGATTGAGGGCAAGCTGGAGAAATTCATTATTTTATTTTGTTGTAACACAGTAAGACGGCTAGTTATGAAGAGCACATCTTGCAATATTTAGCACAGAAAACGGCTTCTGCAGCTGAGAAGACTAGCATTTTATACCAGTTCCAAATAGTTATTTCTTTGGAGAAATTTCACTGCCCTGCTGGGATTTTCTTTCCTTTATGCACTAAATACAGAAGCAATTATATAATGGAAACTTGGAATGTGTAAGTGAGGTCCTTTGGACAATAAGTGAACTTTCTTCTTATATAGAATTAAAGTTCAGGAATGTACTGTTCTTTGTCTTACAGTTCTCTGTCTACACACCCAGTCTGCAGTTTCTAATAACAACTCACCACTCAGGGATTGCACATATTCTTGTATTTCTTGCCGCAGATGTATATTTTTGTAGTCAGAAGATTCCTTTACATTGAGAAAAATAACTTCACAGTGATTATAGATTATGATTAATGGTGCCGATTTCATATGGTTTATGTGGGAGAATACCTGTTAGAACATGGCAGAGGTATTTTCAGACTAACTATAAATTGTGAAAGCACCGAAGTATTTCTGATTGCAGCATTTGCAGAATATGTGCATTCATTTTTCATTTATTAAAGCTATCATTTGTTAGGTTGTAATGAATATATTCTCCAGTGCAAAAGAGACAAGCAAGCCAAAGATAACAGAACAGTGTCTGTTCAGAAAAATGGCACCACATGAACAGAATATTAGGCTGGGGCTATAAATGGCAGCTTGTCATGCTGAACAAGAAAACAGCCAACGCACTATGACATCCCTAGCTGTGATCTAGCACAAGATAAACATAAAATCCTAAAGAAAAGATAACTGTCACTTAAAGTTAAGAATAAAAAGCACAAGCTTCATTATTGTGCTGATCCTGACACACCTTATGCAATGTTTACAATAAGTATTGGAGAGTTGCCTAGCACTGGAGTGTACACAATGAAGCAGCAGTTGAACTGAGCTTTCATTTCTGCATACTGCTAAAAGACCTTCATTGTACTCATATGATAGTCATTCTTGGAACTTTTAACATAAACAGGAACAGAAAACATTAATTTGTAATTTTATCCCATGATATCTGAGTGCATGGGGAACGTAACTTTACATTTTGAAACTATGGAAACTAGAGATTAATTAGCTATATAATGATAAGGGCATTGCAAAACACAAACTCTCTTCTGACTTGTGGGTATTTGCATTTGTTTGCAACCGTGGCTCAGTATTCAGCTAATCAGTTTATTGCAAAGTTAATTTTGATTCCAATTGTGCACCTTCACATCTGCAATAAATTAAGATCAACACATTGGTCTCTCCCTTGATACAGTTACTCAGAAATAGCAAATAGACTATAGATGGAAAAAAGTAAAGGTATTTTTAAAGTGATGGACACATCATTGTGTTTTAAAATTGGATTAAACTGAATTGAAATTTCAATTTGGTATGCCAATAATACAATAAATGCTTCAGAGCAGTTCATAATAACAACAGGAAAATAGTGACCTAGGTAATTCTGTTTTTTCTATGAATTTTTTTAAAAGGATGATGAAACTTTGTGAAGGAACATAAGTTTATAAAACTGTGAATCATAAAAGTTCTAAATGTGTTTCTAATTCTAAACTAATCTAATTTTTTTTAAAATTAAGTGTCAAGAAATATAAAGGCTATATTCTGCTACTTTTTAAATGAAAAATTCCTGTTGATATTAGTGGAAGTTCATGCATGGAATGATGGCAGTATATGGGTTTAAATTGGTAATATTTGAACTATCTAAATCTAGGGGAATTAATTAGATTGGGTGACATTTATGCTGGACTGTAAAAAGATTAACACCAATCATACTATACGTTAAAGCATTCTTCTCCAAGTTTTCATTAGTATCTGCAACTGATGGAGCACATTTGAAAGCATGTGAGTAACAGAAGGAATCCATGTGCCCAAAATACTCTACGTACAGTTTGGGGTCAATTTCTGTTGTCCTTAACTGAGCAGAATAACCATTTGGCCTGTGGTATTTTCTAGGAGTAGAAAAGGTAATTTCAGATAATAATTCAGCTATGTTAGAATTTTTGTAGAAACAAAATATCAATTGAAATTGACATGTTTGAACTACCTTTTCTCTTTAGGTTCAGAGAGCCGTATAAGTAGAATGAAAAATTATAAATGCAAATCAATATAGTTATGTCCATAATATCTGTCTGACTATTTTCTACACTGTAGTAGAGTTCGTAGTAAGGGGAATAAGGATGCAGAGTTGAGTTAATCTTTCTTTCTTTCTTTCCAGTTTTGAGACAGTGCCATCTTGTAATTCAAAAATAAAATACTATTCATATGGCGAGCACAGGCTTGATAGTATTATTGCTTTACACAGAGAACTGAGATATAGTGCAGTTGATGGACGTGCTTTTCTGAAAATAGGAAAGTTAAACAGAAATTCATTGCAGTCTTGCAGCATATTTGCTAATGATGTTAGATGGAGCTCTTCCAAGCAGAACCATCAGGTGATCTTTATTATATGCATACATAATTACTTTAAGGCTGTTTAAAATATATTTTTCCACCTGTATTCGCTGTTCTTTGAATTGGTTCTTTTTTCCCTGGATGGAGAGCAAGGTATCATCATTGTGCACCAACTGCTGCCATGTTGTATCCCCCATAGTCTTTTTCAATAAGAGAATGCTCATTCTGTAACTAACAAATTCTTCCTTTCCAAAATAAGTAGGTCTTTCTATAGTGTGGGAGGTTCCAATAGAGCTCCTAGCATTTAGAGTAAGACTGACATGCATTCGTACACTAACTGTGTAAATTAAGCACCTGTAACACTGTAAAATTTGAGTGGGATTCATGTGTGTTATGAGTGTAAAATAAAGTTAAGTTCATACTGGGTGGATGGGTACTGCTTTGCATAATATGCCTACACAGCTGAGGGCATCCATGGTTTGAGATAGGGTTTGTTATTCAGCTGTGCAAAAGCTGTCGCCTAGTAGGCTGATGAGGAGGCAAAAAAGAATGTATAAAGCTAAAGGATAGGTTGTGATAGTGCTGCTGGTCATTACAGTGGAGGGCTGGCATCATGATGGAGTAATAATAGCTGTGTCCACTGTGGATCATCAAGCTCTGCTAGCTCATTGAGATCATTCTTTTTTTATTCTGTATTGTATATCAGTAATGGCTGCTGGGAGGCCAGTGTTCAACAAAATTATAAAACTGCATCCTGGGGAAATCCTGTTTCTTCCTTCGTGGCTGCAGAGGGCCCTCTGGCAGCTGCACCAATGATTTCCCTTGGCAATTCCATGGTGACTCCACACACAGCAAAGTGTGGGAGGAATGGGGCCAGAGGTATAGTTGTATGGGGGGTGGAAGCTTACTGCAGCCACTCCAGCAGCCTCTGGGCAAGGAGGATTTCTATCCCCACATATGTGCACATCTCCCTGATGCTGAATATTTAGGCTGGGCACTGGTGTGAGGATTTGGCCTGTCACGTAAGCTCCCTCAGTGGAGCTTCTTGCCCCACTAGCTAAGGCGGAACTGAAGCAGCAACTCAAGCCTGAATTGGTACCTTGTAAACTACCAAACAGCAGCCAGTACCCATCAACTTCACTGCACAGAGTCCCTGTTTCTATTGCACTGGTTCAGATTAGTGCATTTTAAAAGCCTTCACAAACCTGAGGGCTTATCTACATGCAGAGTTGTAGTTGTGTAATTAAAAGTGTGATTTTTAAATTGACTTAGTTAAACTGGTGCAACAAGCTGTGTGGCCACTCGTAAATCAATATAAATATGACTTATAAAGATTTAGTTTAAGTAATTTAGGACAGGTTTAAGCTACACTGAAATAAGCCACTCTTGAACTGAATTAAGTGTCCACACAGGGCTTTGAACCAATTTAAGTAAATTGGATTAAAAACTGATTTAATTTACTCCACAGTGTCCTGGGAAAGGAGAGATATCACAGCATCTCACATCTTAAACATTCAGAACTTCCTTTCTCTTAAATGCAGAAGGCACTCAGCACTGCGAAGGAGGATATTTTCTGGTATTGGTCCCAGAATTAGGTTGATATAGGAGTCTTGGACTACATTCTGCTCTTTTGCACAAATGTAAATCCAAAGTAACACCACTGATTTTAACAGAATTTTGACTTATCTGTGAAATTCCTCACTTTGAAACATTTGGTTTTGATAACTTTAATGGTCTAAAAATGACGTACTAAATTAACATATGATTACTTGCAAACTTAACTCGGTCCTGAGTTTTCTTGACCAGGTATATACTTTTACTTTCTGCTCATTTCTGTAAAAATACTTGATGGTATTCAGTGGTAGTTACACACTATCTACTCTTTGCACTGGTGCCATTCGTTCTACTGTAGATAATGGGCTATCAATGTTTCCATAATAAATCGCTATTAGCAAGGATTAGGGCTAGACTGCAAAATTTCTTTCTGGATTAAAACTGAAAACAAACAGGGACTCCACTCAATAATAATTTTTAAAAATTGGAAAAAATGTTTTGTGATCTTTTTAATTGCAGGAGGACAAAAAAAGACTTGTTATTTTTTCATGCTTTACTATCACATCGGTAATATAAAAACAATTTTTAAAGAAATGAGAAATGAAGTGACGTGCTACTCCAAAATTTTGGGGTAGTGCCTTTAGACAATAATAATAATTAATAATACAATTAAAAGTCAAAAATTCACGTTAACGCAAATCATTAGTAAAAATGACATGCACATGCAGAATAAACCACAAATAACGTAACCTACATCTGAATGTAGACTTTCTCTTTGTGGATCTGATTGATTCCTGTACAGAGGGCTAACACAAAACATATGTACCACTTGAATGGCATTAGGCTCTTAAAATAGGGCTTAAGTGGTGCACAGGCCTTGCTCTGATCCTCTACACCAGAGGTGAATTTCACCCTATTTGCAATCCATCCATTAGTTTCACCGTTATTATTTAAGAAGAAGATCTCCGTAGATCTGAACTGCCACCATACTGAGCCAAATCCTGCTTGCCTCAGACCCACGAATAGTCTCATGACCTCAGTGGAACCAAGAGTCCAGTATTGCTCGGAAAGACTTCATTCACTCCTCCCATTCACTTCACGGGGGAAATACTATGTGAGCAGGATTTGGTTCTTTGTTTTGTCTGAAGAACTTTTCACCAGTAGTTTAAGTCATGCAGAGTGGTCCCATCAACATCAATGGAATTGCTCAGATGAGTAAGAATTGTAGACATGGACCATAAAATGAACTTCCCTTGAGATTATAACATTGTCTCCAGAAAGGTGCTTTGGTATAGTCTTAAAATAAAAATTATGCTAAATTCTATGCAAGCAAATGCTTATAGTACAAGTTCCCAGAAAGTTGCTATCACATAGCCTCATTAAATATTTCTCAAATTTAAATATCTTTACTGATTCAAAGAAATAAAGGCTTAGTTTGCCTTAAATACTAACTCCCTTTGAGGTTTGATAGATTTTTTTTTTTAAATAAGTTGAAGAGATAAAAAAGCAGCAAGAACCAGGCCAGCTTCTAGAACTAGAAATATAGTAAACCCCATAATTTATTAAACTAATTGTGGTATTAAAATAAAGCATCTTCACATGCTCATCTTCCTTCCATTTGTGCAGAAATTAGACAAAAATTGACAGAGTCCATGTGACACTACATGAATTTGCAGTCAGAAAAAATACACTTTAGTTTTCAAAAAACCCTTTGAGGATGTGATCCTAAAACACTTACTGCCAAGCATGTCATTCCACTGAAGGCAATAGGATTACTCACAGCTGAAGCACTATGTTTAGTAGTAAGCATTTGCCCTAGGATTGTTGCAGGGTTTCCAAACAACCATTTTGAAGCTCACAGGGTAAGCATATCTTCTAGAAAGTTAGCAGTTTTAACATACAGAAATCAAAAAAACAAATATGAACTTTTCTTATACACAGTCACACTACTGAGGGTATGTCTTCACTGAAAAAAGTGTGTTCTTAACTTGGGTTAGCAAGCCTGGGTTAGCTAACTCGGGTTAAAATAGTAAATTGGCTTTTAACTCGATCTGTTAACCTAAGTTAGAAGCTGAGTTGCTGTCTTCCTTGGTATTTTAACCGGAGTTAGCTAATTCAAGCTAGGAACATGCTTTTTTTGGTGTGAATACCTACCTGGAGGCACCAAGAACTCTGAGTTATCAGTTTTTAAGCAAAACTCCCCATTGCTTTCAGTGGCATGCTCTGCATAAAAATTGATGACAAAAATATGACCTTCTGTGTTCTATGCTGCTAGCTGAATGACAGTGGGAGGCCAGCTGTGGAATGCAGGAAAGTGGTTGAATTCCTGTAGTCATGCAGGGAATGTTGAATGTGTCTCCAGGTGGCCATGAGCTATGCTAAACACTGTGGGTCTGATTCTGTGCAGCTTGTTATGTGCCTATATGGAGCCCACGTACTGATTTTTGTTTTCCTTCCAGCCTTCTCTTGGAGATACCCAGATCAGGTTTGGGACTGTGTTCTGGATGGAAGGATTTGAATGTTTACCGAATTAATGCAATTAATGACAATGATAGCAACAGAAGTGTTAATTGCAAACTTTGCCATTGGGGAGACAAATTAAATGTTGTATTTTAGTGAATAAAACCTGAAAATTGGACTTTGTGGTGGAAATTCCACTATAGTGGCTCTGATAGAATGATAAGCAAATTTGCCACCTACTCTGTGTCATCTTTGGAATACTGTAGCTCTAAAGAAAGATTAGCTTATTTAACTGTTTTTTTTCTCCATTGTTTGTTTTATGATTTCTCCTATCGGACGATTTTCATATGACTTTTTTTTTTTAAAACCCCAGGCAGAAACGCAGTTTGAGATCAATATTGACAGAAATATCCTTTGGTTAAAGATGTTTTTTGTTTGTTGATATTTTCATTAGCTACAAAGAGACTTGTATCTATTTTCAAAACTGAATCACATAGAAGCGTATGGTAAATATGATGTAATGAACACCAACAAATTTATTATTAAACAGTCACATGTGACTGTCAAGTTAGAGAGCACTTTCTACAGCAACCTTTAACTGGAAACGCCCTAATGAGAGCTGTTGACAACAGGACTAAAACTTTGATTTATTGAGTAAAAGTGTTGATCAGCTGGTTTCTAGTTTTTATTTAGCCTGGTCATAAACTATTCTGTTGTTTGAATCATAATTCATATTTTTTAAAAAATGCCAGTAGCATAGAAATGGCAATGGACACTCTCTTCTACTTTCTAATCCCCACCACAAGTAGGAGCTAAACTCTTAGGATAGGGAGTGGAGAAGTGAAAAGAAGAAAAGTTTTTAAGACTTTGTCTACATGAGAAAATTATACGGTTTTAACTTAAGGTGTGATTTTTAACCAGTTTAGTTCAACTGGTACATAAGGCTGTGTGAACAATCTTATTTCAGTAGAAGAATGGCAGGAATAACTCCACTGCCACTTGTGACGTGTTAGTCAGAGTGAGCAGCACACTGGTCAGCAGTTTGGGATCCATTCCTGCAGCCCAAAGAGGCAGGGCACACAGTACACAAACCGTTGAAAGATGGCAGCAGATGAAGACAGAAGCACAGGGATTTCTGGGATGCAAAGCAATGTATCATGGGTCATTGGGAAAGGACCCCGCGACCCCCTCCACCTTCCCTCAAGACTTAGCGGCAGAAGAGAAAGAAGTGCTCTGTGGGATAGCTGCCCAGAGTGCACCGCTCCGAATACTGCAGCAAGTGCCGCAAGTTTGAACATGCTATTGTGCAGACAGCTGACAGTGTGAACACACAACAGCAGTTTCCCTTCAGTGCTCTCTGAGCAGCACTGTAACTTTGCCAGTGTAGACGTGCCCTAAGAGTGTCCAGCCGTTTGCACCAGTTTAATTAAATTGGGTTTAAAATACATCTTAAACTGGTGTATCTTTCTTAGGTAGAAACTCCCTGAAAGTTAGGCTTATTCTTGATACAACTGCTAAAGAGGAGTCCCAATTTCAGAAGTGACCACAGGATTATAAATCTATTGGTTGGCAAAAATTGGAAGTACAACAGCAAAATAAAGATGCACTTGAGTCCACTATGTCTTGTAACCAGTAAAAGCCAATGGCTGGGGAATCATTGCCTCTCTTTTTTAGCTTTCTGTAACAGGTTATGAAATCAAACAGTTCGTAGAAATGGAAGATTTGAAGGAGAAGATGAACATAAGTGGCATTCTGTGATGGATAAGCATTTGTGCTCTGCTATCTAGGATCAAATGCCACCAAAAACAAATCAAACAAAAAAGAACAAACCCCCCACCAAACCCAACAGTTAAAAAATTGGTGTGTTTTAATTTAGTGCTGTGAATTTAATAGCATTTTGGCATCATCTAGTGTGGACGATGCATTATAACCCACCATTAAAAATATCAGGTGATGCATACAAAAAAATCTCAGATCTATGCACTGATAAGTGATAATCATGATTGTTCTTATTAGTTTATCTAGAACTTTAAAAAAAAAAAGTTGTACAAACATGAACTATAACTAATCCTCACAACACCTTTGTGAATAGTATGCCCGTATAGGGGCTCTTCTCTTGAATTGGGGTCTGTAGGTATTAATGTATTACAAATAATAAGTAGTACAAATTACTCCATTTTTACAGTGGGGAACAAGAACACAGGGTCAGTGGTGGAGTCAGGATTAGAATTTGGGAGTTCCTGGCTCCCAGGCTTTCAATTGCTTCTCAAAAACTTTGTGTAGTATTCCCAAATGAGCAGCACACATTCTTGGTAAAATATTAATTAAAATATACAAATGAGTAGCTCTGTATTTTCTTGATGACAAATGAACTGAGAACTCAACATTGAGAAATGAATAGCTTAGCTAGTATCCGTTGCAATATATGGAAATGGGGGAAAATGGGGTGTGACTTGTCTTCAGTAAAGAGTAACAAATATAGTACCATCGTGGGTTTTGGTTTTGTTCGTTTTTTTAAGGACCAACCATTCTGCTCTCATTGATTGAATTGTCTTGTCACCACTGGACATGAAGCAAACTCATCAAGTGAAAATTGAATGAAGGTAGTCTGCTATAGCTGGAAAAAATAATCATATCGATAAAGGCTGAGATACCACAGCTGAAGTATTTGTAAATAGCAATCTTGGTTGATAAGGCATGGCATACTATGTTTCATTTCTGTGGTTAGTTAAAAAAGAAACGTGACAGGGTGTGTGGATGTTGAGATGTTGGCACACTTTGGGTACATAGTGAGGCACCATGCCAAAGGCAGAGTTCCTCCCACACCCATGGAACTGTTTGCCAGCCTCTTATAACATCACAGTGCCTTGGAGTAGAGTGTTCAGCTTATAAAGGAGAGCATTTAAAAAATAGTTTTAAGAAATACTAAGATGGGGAAACTATTTATTAGTTTGGAGTGTGATTATGCAATTTAAAACATAGTATTTTAACCCCTGTGTTTTAATGATTCATAAATAGCACAAAGGGACTCGATAGCTCAGTGGATTGGTAATGGCTTCAAAGATTTACCTGACACTTACTAGACAGAAAACTAAAGCTTCTGCCCCGACCTACATATAAAGAAGGTAGGGATTTGGGGGCGGGGGTTAAATTACTAATGAGGATCAAAGCAGTGTCTAGGAAGGGGGAATTTCCTGAATTTTCGATCAACATGCTGTCCCTGGACCCTGCTTCAGGGCTCCATCTTTCTTAACTAGTGTCTAGCTAGTGGGTGTCCTCTAAATGTGAAGATCCACTCCACTCCTCCTTCCACGCTAGAAGGAAGAGGAGCTCTCTGTCTCCTCTACCTAGCTGATGCAAAGGGTAGGGCTGAGCATAATGATGGAAGAGAAATCACTGCTAATCTACTCCTGCCTCTTTTGTCCTGCTCCTCCGGAATGAACTACTCCAGCCCACAGCAACAACATGAAAACAGCATGATTTCCATAAACTTCTGAATAGGTCTTGTTAATTTCAATCTGACCTGCCTGGCATAGTTATGAGAAGTAGCAGAGACATGGGAGCTAAATTGCAGTGTATTGATATCTGTGACATGAGATGCTGGTCTCATTTTTCAGTAATTTATGTTAGGAAGGCCAGTCATTGTCACCCTCTGTGGTTTGTGGTAGTCTCAGCAGAAAGGTCAAAGAGCTCTAAAGGCAGTCCCCCCAGAACAAGTTTGAGGCACATTGGCAGGTCTGTATGGGGAATGGCCATAGTGGCTAAATGGAGTACTGTTCTCTCCACAGCTGTCAAATCAGCTCTAAATTTACTTCAAAAATATAGAGGGGGGGGGAAAGGATTTGAAGGTTAAAACTCAAGATCTTAATCCAAAGTTCAAGCAAATGGTTGACTGAGAAGGTAAACCTTGTGAAAGCCAGCAAACTCTGGCTCCTGTGCAGTGTCAGAGGACATGAGTTCCACAGCTAGAAAACCCCTTTACTGAGAACGGCCTGCCTCCTCCACTCCTTGAATTCAAGGGAGGATGGTCAACAGGAACACCTTGTAGGTTAGTCTAGAACAGTTGGGTCATCAGCTAGATTGTAAGATGTGAGAGGGTATCAGTGAGGTGGAGAAAGAACAGCATATTATTCCATGCAGCTGGTATGGAAATAAACAGTTTTAGCTAACATTGGCAGTTGTTAATTTCTATCTGTTTTAGTTGGGGTGGTTAAAATTGGGATGGTAATTATGGCTAGCCATAATCCATGTATGTACTGTGTAAGTCAGGGAAAAAATTCAGTCTGGAGATTTAAAGATTCTAAGGATCCCAAGGCTTTTTATGCTTAGTATTGCAACTGAACAATTTTGTGCTTTGTTATTGGGCAATTTAAAAAAGCAATTAACAAACGGGGGAGGGGGGACTTAAAGATTTACCCCCTGCAGTTTATTCTTGGGTAGTCCGCTATAGACATTTGTTTAGGTATTTCACCATCTGTGAAGTGGAGCCACTAATACCTAACAACACGAGTGTTGGGGAAATTCATTATTTGTGTAATGCTTCAAAAGTGGAAAGTGCTGTATAAATCTTAAGTGTGTGTCTGGGCGTGGATTGGAAAATTGTTAGCCAATATGATCATTCCCTATTTTGGTCCATTTTTGTTTAATTTTTTTTTAAAAGGTGTGTTATTTTACATGTAGAATATAATGTTCATCAACACAAATAACTCCTGAAGTGCTAAATTACTATATGGAACTGCAAACAAATGTCTGCTTTTCTAGACAGCAAACATGGCTTAAGAACATGGCATTTGAAAATAAGAACACATTTAGGAAATCTTTAAGTGACCATCTCTATCCTCCCATGAGTGAGCCCTATCCAGCACTCCTTCGGTAGCATAAAATCAGTGTGATCAGGCCTTTCTTGAAGGGAGTGAGGATTAAAAATGGGGAATTCTGGATCCGCTGAGGATGCTCCTTTCCCCTCATTGATGCACAATACACTTCTTAGTTACAGTGGATCAAATCCTGCCCTCCATGGAGAAAAGCTATTGGGGATGCAAGGAAGCTAAGTTGAAAGTTATGGACTTTCCTGTGTGTCATCCTAGTGAGGCATTGATTGCTTCTCAAAGAGCAGACTGAGAGAGAGCCTTCCAAGCCTGTGAAAGTTTTATTTTATGAGGCAAATCCCACAGCTTGTGGGGTATAAGCATTTAAACCAAGTCCTTCGATGACGTGTGTGCAGCGCCTTTGAACCTCCATACATAATTGCCCCCGAATTCCCTTCCCATGTATGGCCCACCTCTGCTCTCCATGACCCCAATGGGATTTGAGAATGTGGAAGGGTCCTTCATATAATTTAATAAGAGTCAGTATTATCTTACTCTGGGGAATTCTGCTGAGCTTGGAAGGGAATGGTGATGCTCAGTGGTTCTCTCTACCTCCAAACTTGGCCATATCTTTTCACACAACAGAAACAAAATTCCTGAAGATCATGCAGAAGGGCTTCATGCAGTGTGGGTGGGAGAAGGAGGAGAGGCATACTGTTGCCTTATTTGAAAAAATGAACCAGTCCTTTGAACTACAATTGGAAGGAGAAAAGCAAGTCTGAAATACAATGGTAGGCAACTCTCAACACCAGCAATATAGAGAACCATACGTACAACAGCACACGCCTTCTTTTACACAGGAATTGTTTGAATGATTTTTAAACCCTCAGTAGTAGTAATAATAATTAATAATAATGATTCTTATTAAGTTTGTCACCCATATACGAGAGCAGATCTGACCTATGCCTGATTCTGTTCACTTGCATTTAAATGCTTTCAAGAGCTGCAATTATCATTTATTCCCTTCCTCTTATTTTTAATTAAGTGAGAACACTAAGTTTATTTTAGTCAATAACAGTTTGCCCCTTTCTGCCTCTTCGTGCAAGATGCAAAATTGGCATGTGCACTTATGTGTCTTTATCAGAGCCTTTGTTTTCGTAAATCTTCTGCCCTTTGTCTGTGTCTTGATTTCAGCTTTAGTCAGTATGTCTTAATAGAAACTAAATGGCCACTAGCTATGTGACCCAGAAATAAAGCAGATAGTTCTCCTTTGTTCATTCAAAATATATCCGTTACTAACAACCCACTTAAGACTATTCCTCAATATAGAGAACTGAGTAATGTTCATATGCAGCCTCCCTTTGAAAATATAGGGTAACTGAAATATTTACTGTGCAGAAGGTCTCCTTGTCACAGGGCAGGCCCTCCCTCTCCAGAGGCAGGAACAGCCTAACCCTGAAGAAAACAAACAGCAAAGCCAAAGTCTGCACTTGTATAGCGTGCAACCAATAGTCCAACAAACCAATAATGCACTAGTCCATTGAATCTTAGTCCAAATGAAATGCCCTTCCCTCCGCAGTGTTTATCTAAAGTCTTTGTAAAACAAAAGTTCTCCCCTTCTAGATTTCAAGTGGGAATGTGCCCTTCTTAAACTGGGCAGCCTGATCCTGCATTGCCCTGCACCTTGTGCAGTCATTTATATCTGTGCCAAGAGAGTACCATGATGATCTGGCAGGGTTTTGTAGGCATCACATCAGAACTGATGGAATTAGGCACCAGACTAGGACACTGTATTTTCAGGCTTTGAAAGGCCTTCTCTATAATAGGGATTAGCCCTGATTTCAGCAGTTGGTGATTAGAAACTGATGTAGTTGCTCCAGTGCAGACTTCTAGTGTAGACAAAGAAAGCTGGAATTTGTATTGGTGGAGCAAATTCTGCGTTCAAACAGGGTTAAGCTCTCAGTGCAAATTATGGCTGTCATTGACTACAGCAGGGATTTGCACTGGTGCAGCTTTACTGACCACCAATCGCTGAAATCAGGACTAATTTCCAGTATATACAAGGCCTTTAACTAAAGGTAATCTGGTGCATACAAAACCGTGCTAGATCATCATGGCTAGGCAGGTGGCAAGGAATGATTTCGCTCTTCACCTTCCTTTCCTCATTTATACTAAGTGCCTTATTCCTGTCACTGCCTCATAACCTACCTTTACTCCCAGTTAAAAACATCAGTAACACAAAACTGTGTGAGTCATCACCGTGTTCATTTACTTGTATGTACTATCATCAACCCCAGCCATTCATCTGTTCTTGTGTCTTTTAGACTGCAAGGTTTCTGGGTCAGGGACTGTCTTTTGATCTATATTTGCACCACTCCAAGCACAATGAGGCTCCTCCCCCCAGAGTAAGGCCCTTTGGCATTACCGTTATATTAGTAATAATGTAGTAGGAGTAAAATGGGATCAGTGAATATTATGATCATAGTCCCAAATATGGCCTTTTTTGCCTGTTCTGGAAGGTCATAAAATATAAGCGTATCAAGACCCTTAGGTCAATGGAAGAATTAAAAAATCAGTCCATCTAGTGGTTTTCCGGTTCCTATTTGCTCAGGTGCTAACACAACCTGTTGAATAGGCCTTAATTAAATACTTCAGTAACTCACATTTTCTGTCACAATACCCAGATAATTTTAAAGCATATGTCATCTACTGCTTTCTCTATCTCTGCTTTATTGTCACGGGGCCCAGCTCTGGCCCTGATTCAGCCAGAACTCAAGCACTTCCTTAACGTAAAGTATGTGAATAGTTCCACTGAAGTGTTTTACTGAATTAGCATCTTTAAATGCTGTACAACAATCCACTATCTAAAAGGAGTTTAGAATAAACATCTAGATGTCTGAACAACTGACATGATACCCTGCACATTGCACTGTGTAACATGCATCACACTCTTGTATTGTGCAAGCTTATGCAGCATATAATCAATTTAATCTTATAGCCTTTTTACTTAAAGTCAATATTTTAAGGAGTATTATTGGTGCGTATTAAAATTAAAGCAAATCTTTGATAAGTAGAGTTTGGGTTTAAACATACAGAATATAATTAAAAGTTGTCTGTAGAGTGATGCATGATAACTGTTTTTGAACTGTTGGGAAAAGTTATGTAGTGTGAACAGAAAAATAACAGTAAAATCAGCTGTGAAGAATAACGATAGCTTCCCATCCCATTACAGCAGCATGTAGCTCTTATATAGTGCTTTTTGTTAGTAGATTCCAAAGCATCTTACAAAGGAGGGTCAACATTCTTCTCTCTATTTTAGTTGGGGAAACTGAGGCATGGAGCACGGGGGTGACTTGCCCCAGGTCACCCAGCAAGCTAGTGGCAGAGCCAAGAATAGAACCCCGGTTTCGCATGTTCCAATGTAGTACTCTGTGCACTAGGGCACACCTACTACTGAATGCACGATTTGCTAAGGGCCAGCAGAAGGCTACGGATCTTGTAAGTCCCACTTGTGCTGGTCCTCTGAACATGGGTGAATTTTACCCTAAATGTTTAGGTGAAATAAATTAATTCAAAGTTGGTATAAAGCCTGTAGACCATTAGAAACTGAGAACTAGCAAACTCCAAGCATCCATTCATAAATGTAGGGTAAAAGGATTTTCCAAATACATCAGTCATCCTTACTAAAACAAGGATGTTTTCACATATAGTTTTGCCAGTAATGTAGAATATTAACACTCCCATGTAGCAGAGTGGTCAGTGGGTTTGCACCCATGTACAGTACAAGAGAGCAGAATTTGGCCTTCTATAGGTCAAGCACTGATGCAAACTCAGGGAATTAACTGACACAAAATAATTATTTTTTGATCTTATGTGGCATGAACAAACTTTGATAAATCTGTAGCTTTATTCAAAACTTTAATAAAATACAATTTGTAAAGAATAGATTGACCTTTAGATAGGCAAAAATATAGTTTTAATACACTTTGGTTATTTGTATGACTTACACATTTTAAGTATTCATAAATTCCCATGATGGATCAGTTGTCATATGATTTTAGTTGATTTGTACTGGGTTAATATGTTTTAGAGAAAATAATTCTCCATGATTTATTCAGGTTTCATTCCTGTGCATGAGGGTTGAGAGAAGAAGCGGCATAACTTCCATACAATCTGTACCCAGTCCTGCAAAGTTTTAGGCATGTGCTTAGCTTTAAGCAAATGGATAGCTCCACTGACTGCAGTAGGACTTCTCCTGGGCTTAAATGTAAGCATGTGCGTAAGTGCCTTGCAGGATCAGGGCCAGAGCACTTAACACCTTCAGCATCAGGCTCTATGTGAACAGGACCAAATTCTGTTATGAGCAATTCTTTAACTGCTGAAATGCAAATCTCAAGTTTTTGTACAAACTTGCTCACTCTCTTCTCACATGGAGGAAATAATTATAATAGGTATATTACTGGAGGAGGCATTTTTTAATGGGAAAAGCAGACAATTTTGGCTTTGCTCTTAGTTCACTTGATAAAGGCGAAATTCACCTCTCCTACACAAAGCCTGTGAGGCACTGAGTGGGTGCTTGGGCAGGTGGGATAGGAATTTATTCTCCCTACCTGCAGGCAGGTCACAGGTGCATCCATGACTGCTACGGCAATCCATGCGCTGAAATAATGGCTCTTCCAATCTGCACTCAATATATAGGGTTTTAGGGACACTGGATTCATTTAGTTGGTAGAGAGGCCCCATCTGTTCTTGTAGAGACAAATCCTGATCCCATTTAACTCAATGGCTAAATGCCTATTGAATTCAGTGAGGCTAGGATTTCATCCCTATTCCACATACCCCAATACAGCCCTGCTGTGGGACTTAAGCAATTATTGGTTGTTTATAATATGTAGGGCGTGTGTGTATGTGTGTATGTATATATGTGTGTGTGTGTGTGTATATATAAATTGTACACACACACACGTGAATGCGTATGTCTCTATGTGTATACATACATAAAAACTACTTTGATGCAGAGACCTCGCCTTCTATTATATCTCTAAAGTTGTTACATGCCTAGCACACTGTTAATAACACTAAATATAACCCTCGTCCTACAAAGACTTAGGCCAGGTCTATATCTCAAACTTACTTACATTGAAAAATCCACTCCCCTAAGTGACGCAGTTCAATTGACCTAACCGCCAGTGTAGACAGCATAATGTAGACAGCACTTCTTGTGGTGGTGGATTAACTATGCCGATGGAAGAAGCTCTCCCATCGGCATAGTAGCATCTTTGCTAAAGTGCTACAGCTGTGCCGCTGTAGCATTTCAAGTGTGGACAAGCGCTTAGTCACCTGTTTAACGTTACACCTTGTGAAGAGTTCCATTGAAGTCAATAGGACTCTTTAGAAGGTGTAAAGTTAAGCATGTTCGTAGGTCTTTGCAGGATTGGGGTTTATGCATGTATGTTGAAGGGGGTATGTAGTGTACGTAAACACAAATGTACAAAGGCTTTGACCAATTAAAAATTTCATTTCCTTAGTCTAGTTAAGTATAATTTTATTCCTACTAGCTGAAGAATTTCTGAGCTCCCTCTAGTGGCTAACTGAACACCTGAAAAGTCTTGTGTGTGCTTTTTTTCCTTTTTCTTTTTTTCAGACTATGTAGATGATAAATAAGATGGCTGACACAAGCTACAAAAGACTCTAGATTCAAAAAATCCTGTTCAAAGTCTGCTGTTGATATTTTCTTTGTTTTCAATAAAAAAAAAGTTAAGGAAAAAATTTACACAGCAAGTACAATGTGCTCATTCTAATTGAACTTGTCTGAAGCAGAGGCTATGATGTAGAATGAATTTAATAGAACCTCATAAAATAAAATTTCCTTAATGTGTATTGTAAACTGGTATCAAGTTAAAAATCATGATTCTCATTGTGCCCTGCAAGGGCTACTCCTGCAGAGGGAACAGGAAATGCAGTGAGTTTTAACTCTTGGGAATTTACTATAAATTCTTCTGGGAGGAATGTTGGATTTGTCCCTTTACCTGCAGAAACCCCCCAAATAGCAGATCCCCAAGACACAGGGCTGTCTGCATGGACACTCTGTGCCCAGCACTAACTCTTGGCACTTTTCCACTCCTATTGTCCTGTGTCATAGAATCATAGAATATCAGGGTTGGAAGGGACGTCTGGAGGTCATCCAGTCCAACCCCCTACTCAAAGCAAGGCCAATCCCCAATTTTTGCCCCAGATCCCTAAATGACCCCCTCAAGGATTGAGCTCACAACCCTGGGATTAGCAGGCCAATGCTCAAACCACTGAGCTATCCCTCCCCCCCCAATTGTGTCTGCACAATTGTGCTGCTGAAGAGTCTCCCACCAGCCCCCGACCATAACACAGCCCCTCCTAGGGAATGCTTTCACATTGCAGTAAGGAACATGGGTAAGTTAATGCCAACAGTGTCAGTATTGACTTATCCTCTAAAGCCCCCTGGGATGGGTTGGAACAGTGCCACAGAGTGCATCTGGGTCCCTGACCCCATTTTCTGCTCTATCCCTGTAGGGGATGGGATAGCCCTATATATATATCAATAAGAAACAAAACAAATGTACTAACCTATGTTACAATAAACACTGTAGATGATTAACAATGAAAGAACTTTAGAAATCTCATTTACTCTTGACCATTTGTTATAGAGCAAACTAGCCTCTTTTCCATCACAATCAGTTAAAACTTTTATTTATAATCAATTTTCTAGTGATGTCCACTTAACAACCTGGTTCTCCTATACTAACACAGTGTTTGAACTGCAAACGCTGAAGGGGAATTTCTGTTTATGTCACAAGAAAGATTCCATTTGTTTTAATTTTTTTAAAGGCTTAATTTTTTAAAAACCTACATTTTGGACTAATTTGACCTGTCAGTGTCCCTTTAAAGACTATAATACATAAAGAATGTAGTGTGTTGTTGTCTGAGATATATGTGCTATGAAAAAAAAAGCAAATTGTAAATTATCCCAAAGAAAAATAACTACATAGACTTTTGAAAGATGGATACAGAAGTTATATAGCTTTAAATGTAATGATTTATATATTATGCTTCTTATTTTGGAGGTATTAGAGGGTGGAAGAATTTCACTGAAACGATTAAAACAGCCAGTGAAAAATTAGTCGTCATTTCTTTCCCATACCTCCAGCATAGTTCAACATTTATAACTGAGTATGTCTCTCTTGTGGTCTCGATTACATCCTGTGTTTTTAGCTGGCAGCATTTCCTCTGCAGAGGCCTCACTCTATATGCCACGGTGCATTTCTGTGTATATTAAACCAGACCAGAACCAAAATGAAATAGTGAGTGGAACAAAAGAGCTACCAATGAGATTTTAATATTGGTGTCTGAAACAAAGCAAAGGGTGGTATATCATAGTCTTTCCTGCACTAGCAAATAATATAAATAACAAGACTGTTAGCATTCTGTTGTTTAAAAAATCAAATAGTTGTTTAAATAAGCACAACTGTTGCATAGAAAACTTTTTCTTATAGTTAGAATCTTTTCATATTTAAATAATATTTTTTTCAATAATGCTTTCTAAAAATACAGCCTGGCTTCCATGAAGTTTGCCACTCGATCACAATCATACTTGTGGATTCACTTTTCACTGGTCCCACACCTCTAGAACCCTTTTTTTCAGTTTGCATAAAAACATTTTTTGGAACAGTGGACTCTGCTAACAGCTGTATTCAATCTCGAGTAAAGTCATTTCCTGAAAAAAGTTAAATTCAGCTTAATATGCATGCTTGCTTGGAATTTAATACCATGGAGTCAGGGCGCTTTGTGATTATGAAACTGAACACACGCACCCTGCTGAGGTAATTTCTTGTAAGTGGTTCACTATACAAATCTTTAATCAATGTCAGTGTTTTTAAAACTAACATTCATATGTTTTAAATATACTTTTTATTTCTCATCAGTTCAGAGCTAAGTGTTGTTTGCTGGATTTTTTCATTAGTTAATTAGACATTTTCTGATACGGTTATTGGGGGGTTCTGGAGGCATTGAAGAATTACAGTGTCCTCTACAAGCATGAGTCAAGTTGATAAAAATCATGAGAGTGACTTAAAAATAATGAGATTGTAAAAATAAAACATTTTGGGTTCTTTTGTTTGTGTATGTGTGTGTGATTAATTTTTTTTTATTTTCATAAAGAAACAGACAATAAAAAGTACCAAAAGGTAAATGACTTACAGCTTGTGTATGTTTCCAAATACTGCACACTTCACGGAATCTCCAATCACATTATGCACTTATGCAATTTTACATCTTGTTAAAGCTGCAAGACCAGACAGTACAAAACTATATAGACATAACTTGGGTGAAGGTAACTGTATTAAAATAGGCAAAGTGAAGACACACATGAATAGGGAGAGGACGGGTGGGAAAAAGAGAACTGAGTAGGTGGAGTGGAGGCCTGGCATTATTTGAGCCACCTGAACACTTTTATCCAAAAGTACCTAAAAACGGAGTCCACATTTCTTCAAATTCATAATAATTGTTCTCTCTGGCAATAAGTTATTATTTGTTTAGCTGCTAACTCAGGTCCAAATACCACAGCTCTGTTTGGGCATAAGCCTTTCCTTCCACTTTTGTAAAATCATGCTTTTGGTGATCATTGCAGTGTGCAAGAACCAAAGTCTTTGTGGCAAAGATTAACTTAGTTTAGGAGGTAAATAACCTAGGATATAATTTTTGACTGAGGTTTGACTTCTGAAGTTGAGCACTATTTTAACTCGTGTTCACCTCTTTCCACCGCTGCCTGGCTGTTGGACAGTCTCATAGCATGTGCATCAGAGTTTCTTTTCCTTTGTTACAGCGCCAACAAACATCAAAGGACAAGGCCTTTATCTTGCACAACTTCTGTGGCGCTCAGTACATTTTAAATAAAATCTTTTGTTGTGTAGTTTGAGACCCTCAGAAGCCTTTCTAACATAACATAATATGCTCTGCCATTGGGGTTCTGTTAAGGGCTGTGACACGTTCACAAAGAACTCTGGACTAATGGAGTTCCTTTTCATTAACGAAGTATTCCTAGATGACATGGCCCTGAGGAGTTTATGAAGCTTTTCTAAGGTTCCCAGTAGTTCTGGAGTGTCTGGCAGACCTAGTGCACCCAGACAAAATTGATAAGTTAGCAAGTATCTTAGTTGTAAATGCTGCCACGCTGCGGAGGGTGCCAGGTCATAATCTTGCTTTAGTATTAGAAAAGTGACAGAGTCCTCATCACAGACAAATTGGGGAACTGAATCCATAGAATGTCCCTGTTCAACCAGTTCTTCCAAATTATGGGTTTGTTCCTAATTTGCATAGCTGGGATGCCCCAAATAGGTGTTTTTGGATGACAGCAAGGATGAACTTGGTACCTCTCAGCTAAGATAGCCCAGACCCTTTACTCAACCACCACTGTAAGCACCTTATTTTCTCCATTTTTGACAAAAAGAGGAACTGAGGAGACCTGCAGGGGGAATTGGGTGTATTAATATACATTCAGTTTCCAGTCACATGGGTATAAGAGTATTAGCACCATTTTGAGTTCTTTTTATTTGCCTTCCTATATTTGAGCCTTTAGCGTTCCTGATTTTAAGCTGTTTTCCATAACCCTGAGGGCTAGAAACTTAACTTTTGTTTTCTTTAGTTTAAATGAATGGTGAGATTCTGATGTAATCACCTGATTCCAGAAATTGGGGCTTGAAGAAAAATACCAAATATTGTGGGGCTGATGATAAATCACAAGCATTGGCACCACTGGTATAACTATATTTAAATTTCAAGTAGTGTAACAGAATACTTAGTTTCATGTCATGCCACGCCACCAACTTTAAACCCATACTCTACCTCCTTGCTTTGAGCGAGGAGTTCTGCTTAAAGAACAGTGGCATGATATGGCGTGTAAAGTTTAGTATTTCAAACAAACAGAAAAAGACAGAGAGGAATGTATTTGAAATATTGTAAGAGCACCAGAGAATGCTCTGAATGCATTGATTTGAAGCAGAAGAATTTACATTCCCAACCCTTGAAAATAATTGAGTGCTGAACCCTGGGCTGCATTTAGCTATCAAGATGTATGCACAATTTGTTTCCTGTGTCATCTTGTGAATTCAGAACAATTTTCCTTCAAAAAATGTAAAATATGCCTTGTAACAGTTAAATATTAAACTCATACACCAGCATCCCTCCCCCCATTTAATAGGGACAGTCCCTCATTTTAGTGATATTTGCCATTTTTCTGATTTGTCCTTCTAAAAGCCTCTTTGGGCAAAATTCTCTCTGCTGGTGTAAATTCGTGTAGTTCTTATAACCTGATTTTATATCCTGTCATATCCTTATTTTCTCCTCAGATATCCCTATTCACAGATTTCTAGTGTTGGCAAATATGGAAAATGCAGATGTAAATTATTCAGCCATAATATGTCTATTCTTTAGGCATTACAGCAGAAATACTTTTCCATATGGAGTATTGAGCATTAGAAATTTTAGTGAAAATAAAAATAATTATTTTCACCCACCCAAATCAGTTATACTTAGAAACACCCACAGAGTGTACCTCCGGCTTTCAACAGCTTTATGGGCAAAACAGATATTTTAGTTGGCCTTCTTGTGAAATATAGATTATATACTCATCTGATGGGAGATAAATCCTTCTGGGAACAGGATGTGTTCCTATTTCAACATGACTTCCCTCTATTTTGTTCAAATTGATATAGCTAATATTAAAATTATATCCAGCCCCAACCATCTTCTATTTTTTTTAACTTGACCTCCAACAAAGTACTGAGCATTTTTTCCATTGCTTGCCCAAATCATTAAGTTGCCCCTGAGGACCTTTTTTACTGTGTCTTCTCATTCTTTTTTCCTTGACATGCTCCCCTCCCTCCAGCAGTGAGATACTAATTAAAGAGAGGACACTGTGACGCTGGGTTGTTTAGAAGTCACAGAGAGGGGTGGCGGCACAATGACAAAACCATGCCTGCAGGAAGCCTGAGTCCTAGCACAATACTTACTTCCATTACCTTCAAAACCCTCAGTTTGGAGATCCAGCCAAGAAGGGACTTTACCCCCACCCTTATTAAAGTATCTTAATTATGCACAAAAATGAAATATCTTGTCTGCATTAGTCCATTTGTGTAACAAGTTTGTTATCCAGTATTTTATAACAATAAGTGTAATTTGTTTACTCTTCTGGAGCTTTTCAAATGAAAACACTTTTAATACCCAGATGTTGTTGAATTTCAGTTATATTGCCCTTTAATTTCAGAAAAGAAGCCAGTGGTCACAGTACACATCACTTGGCAGAATCAGGGCTTATACATAGTACAAATGAGTTACATAAAGTAGGTGCAAATTTGATATTTCATGCTGTTCCCAACATTATCGTCTCTCAGTATTACGTCAAGGGGACGTTTTGGTTTTTTTTGTATTTTTAAACAAATAGCCTTCACAATCGATAAGGTCTTTAAGCATAAAAAGGAGAAAGCTGTCTACTACTAAAGCTACTACTGTCTAAAATTTATCCCCGTGAGTCACCAATCAATCCTGACCACAAACTGACTCGGTAGGTTTAGGTAGTCAGGAGTTTCGTTAAGCCCTCTGCGGAATTCCTGCATTAGGTGCTCAAATGCACTTGCTCTCTTCTGATTTTCCTTAACGTTTTCACAGTGCCTAAGAGCGCTGTCTTCTGGAGGTCACTGATTGTGATGTCTTGTATTCCTAAAGTGTCCTTGAGCTGCTTATTCATATTCTTAGGGATTGCTGCAAGTGCTCGACTAATCGCTGGGATTGTCCTTTTTACTAGTTTTTCATAATCATTCCACTCTGTGGCAGAGTTCTTTGTACTTTGCTGTCTTCTCTTCTTGTTTCTTTTTGATATTTCTGTCTGCTGCTATGGCAATATCAATTAACAATATTATTATTATTATGCCATTGATGTACATGGCTCTTTAAAATTGTGTGTGAAGAAAGAAGTGCAAATTCTGCTCCCAATTATACCCACGTACATTTGAACTAAGGGAATCACTTTGGATGTACACCAAGTGTAGATGAAACCTTAGTTTGTCCCTAAAACCCTACTTTGATTAGTTTACAATCTAAGGACTAGGTCCTACAAATTGATCTGTCTGGGCACAAGCCTGACCTTGTGCAGAGGCCAATTGGGAGAGCCCCGACACCAGAGGTGCAAGCACATAGATCCATTTGCAGGATCTATCCTTCATACCCAATATTGTGCAGCACGCAGAGACCAATTGATTTTAACGGATTTCCACATAAGTTTGCATGCACATATCAGATTGTAGGATCAAGGACTTGACACCGCTCCCATTGAAATCAGTGGAAAAAATCCCATTAACTGGCAGAAAAATTGAACATCAAAATTAGACACATAAAACTACATATGTATTAAAAACTAACATGAGAGTTTTTTTTCCATTTTATCTTTTTTTTAAAATTTTAATTCAATGCAGTTTAAAAAAAACCACAAATGAGCTGGGAAAAGTAATTGAAAGAAATACTATCTTTGGGGCAAAATGAAGAAAAAAATCATGTCTCACCTTACAGCTTGTATAAATCATCCTCTTCCTGGATATAAATCTGAAAATCTCAGTTTTCACTTTGTTTTAGAAATTCTTAAGGATATATTGGTAGCTGAAAAAATAATCAGTAAGGTATAGTACACCCATTTCTCTGAATATTTGTCTCTGATAGCACATGGGTTTTTGTTTGTTTGTTTTTTGCAGCAAGATTTTCAAGCTTAGTAATCAAGTATTGTATAGTTAGCTAATAATTAAAGTTAAAGTGTAACCCAAACCGGAGTAGGCATGGAGATTACTTTAGGATCTGTTAGATTGGTCCGTTCTAGGTACCTACCATCCCTGTAAGCCTTTTAGTAAGAAATGTGCCTTTCCCTTTAAGTGCTAAAGAAGGTAAAATGTGTTATAGTAAACTTGTCAAATGTAATATTTGTGTGGCTATTTTTCAAACCTTTTGACTATTCCAATCAGAAATGGCATCTTTCTGGCCAAATGTGATAATTCTTTGTAGGAACAGCAGAAAGCAGAGTTCTGATATCATTCAGGCTATGAACTGGCCTCCTCACTCTTTTTTATGATGACATGTAGTAACTCCTCCCTAAACTAAGGCCTGTGCTGTTATTCATGATCCCTTAGAGCTAGTCTACACCGGAAGCACTACAGCGGCGCAACTGCACTGCTGTAGTGTGTCTGGTAGAGATGGTCTATGCCGACGGGAGAGCTCTCCTGTTGGCATAATAAAGCCACGGCCACGAGAGGTGGTGTCATAAATATAAAGGGAAAGGTAACCACCTTTCTGTATACAGAACTATAAAATCCCTCCTGGCTAGAGGCAAAACCCTTTCACCTGTAAAGGGTTAAGAAGCTAAGATAACCTCGCTGGCACCTGACCAAAATGACCAATGAGGAGACAAGATACTTTCAAAGCTGGAGGGCGGGGGGAAACAAAGGGTCTGTCTGTCTGTGTGATGCTTTTATCGGGAACAGATCAGGAATGCTCTTCAGAACTCCTTAAGTTAGTAAGTAATCTAGCTAGAAATGCGTTAGATTTCCTTTTGTTTAATGGCTGGTAAAATAGCTGTGCTGAATGGAATGTATATTCCTGTTTTTGTGTCTTTTTGTAACTTAAGGTTTTGCCTAGGGGGATTCTCTGTGTTTTGAATCTGATTACCCTGTAAGGTATTTACCATCCTGATTTTACAGAGGTGATTCTTTTACTTTTTCTTTAATTAAAATTTTTCTTTTAAGAACCTGATTGCTTTTTCATTGTTCTTAAGATCCAAGGGTTTGTGTCTGTGTTCACCTATGCAAATTGGTGAGGATTTTTATCAAGCCTTCCCCAGGAAAGGGAGCGTGGGGCTTGGGGGGATATTTTGGGGGGAAGACGTCTCCAAGTGGGCTCTTTCCCTGTTCTTTGTTTAATACGCTTGGTGGTGGCAGCATCGGGTTCAAGTACTAGGCAAAGTTTGTACCTTGAGGAAGTTTTTAACCTAAGCTGGTAAGAATAAGCTTAGGGGGGTCTTTCATGCAGGTCCCCACATCTGTACCCTAGAGTTCAGAGTGGGGAAGGAACACTGACAGGTGGTACCTATGTTGGCGGGAGAGCGTCTTCTGCTGACATAGCACTGTCCACACCAGTGCTTCTGTCAGTAAAATTTATGTCGCTCGGGGGTGGTTTATTCACACCCCTGACTGACAAAAGTTTGACTGACAAAAGTGCTAATGTAGACATAGACTATGTCATCTTAGTGTCTGTAAAGCATTTAGTTGTGTGTTCCTCTCCAACCCACTCTAAGGAAGCTGAAGAGCCAATCATCTTGGAGAAGGCTGGCTTTCTGTGCAACAAATCTTGCAAGTATGACTTGCCTATACAATCAAAGACCTGTAAAGAGGCTATTGTCTATGCAGCAGATAGGTTTTGACTCTTGCTGTCTTCTGATTAAATCAGACCAAACGGTAACAGCAACTGTTATTTTCATCACTTATGATTATTATATTGTCCATGTGCCTGTCTGTTACTGTTCAGGTTCCTTTATGGTTTTGTAATGATTGTATTTCAAATTAAAGTTCAATGGTTTTAATTAAGGAAATGACTGAATAGGAAGTAAGTGTAACCATGAGTTTAGCCTTTAAAGGAAGATTTTTATAGAGAGAAATTTTGAACTTAAGTTTTCTCATTATACACATGTGCTGAACACACGCACACTCCTTTTATATGTATAAGACACTGATATTCAGACATTAGATTCAGATTGGTAAATCACAGCATTTTTACACTCATGTTAACAGTTACACAACTTCATTAATCAGATTTCAAACATACAGTAGTACATGGTACTCTGTTTATTACTGCAATAATTGTTTTTAAACAAAAATGGCTTCATTTGCAAATCCAACTGAGGGTATGTGTTCCACAGGACAGCTACAGTGGCTCAGCTGAGGCGCTGAAGCTGTGCCACTGTAGTGCTGTGGAGTAGATGCTTCCTGTATTGACGGAAGGGATTTTTCCATAGATGCTGGTAATCCACCTCTCCAAGGAGCAGTAGTGAATTGACGGAAGAATTATTCCATTGCCCTAGCTGTGTTTACAGTGTGGGGGTGTTAGGTTGACCTAACTAAGTCATGCAGGGTGCACAGTTTTTCACAGCCCTGAATGATGTAGGTTGATCTCATTTTTAGGTGTAGACCAGGTCTCAGATCTGAGGACAAAAGCCATGGGCATTTGCTAATGTATTTTTGAGATTTTTAAAAGGAGGCTGGATAGCCATCTGTCTTGGATGGTTTAGACACAACAAATCGTGCATCTTGGCAAGGGGTTAGACTAGATGACTGTTGCGATCCCTTCTTTAGTACTATGATTCTATGATTTATAGATGTGACATTCCAGTACTTAAAACTATAAGTAGGTGTTTACTTTCTGTTTTGACTGTGGTCAGAGCTGAGAGTTCAGTGAAAAGAGGATATACATTCACCACATGATTCTACCAGCTCTTCCAAATTACATTTTGATTAGTTTGATCAGCTACCAAATAAGCTTAATAGTACAGTAAATAGCATTAAATCCTGTACTTCACTTGAAATCTGGAGTTTCTCGGCATGAAAACATTATTTTTTTGCTTATTCGGTGCTTTTATTTTATGGTTCACAACTCTTGAAAGAAAATTTTAAAAGTAACAATTTAGTAGTCCACCACAAAATAACATCTGGAGCAATGTATCATAAAATAATTCCCATCATTAAGTGAGCTGCTAATTTCATGTAATCAGCACTGAGAATCAGGTAGTAGCTGGTAGTTAATGAGTTGTTGATTATTTAACAGTTTTATATTTTAACAAATCAATTGTTGTGAAATTGATTCAGTGCTTGAATTTTGACAGATTGATGTAATGCAAAATCACTAATTAACCAATTTTCATCAATTAAACCAACAGAATAATTGTACTGTGGAAGATAGAATACAGTATATTGATAGTAAGGTGATATAATTGTCTTAAATTGAAATGTTTGAGTAATACATGTTTCCATTAACCTTTTGGTAAATTGACAAATGGTGCAATTTGTTTTATTAAAGTCTTCAAAAGTAGTCTAAATTATTGACGTATATATTCTGAGGAATAGAGGCATCGTTCCTGGGGAAATGAACACACTCTTCACTGTCTGCTACATTGGTATAATGTCAAAATATTTCATCTGAAAATTGTTTCAAAAATGAGTTTTTTCTTTTGAGTGAATCTGCTCAAAGGAATTTCTGACAGGGCCTTAGCTTTCAGACAAAACTTTACCTTTTTTTGTTTAAAAAAATATTTTTCCATAGAGATCTAGCTGTGTTTGCATTTTAAGTAGTTATCCCTAGCTCAGGTAATAGCTTCTCCAGTTTCCTGTTTTCTTTACATGAATTAAGAGCATTTGACCAAATTCATCTGTGGTCTAATATGTGTTTGAAGATAATTAGTAATCATGAATTACACCAGAAATTAATTTTGCCTCCTTTTTTTATTCACTCTGGTCCAAATCCTGCAAAACCATGCACATAGAAATTGTGCTCACATGAGAAATCTTACGGTGTATCTTCACTTGGAAAAAAGGTGGGTTCTTACCTGGAGTTAGCTAGCACAAGGTAACATGAGGTAACACAAGTCAATTTGTAGTGTTCACATATACTAGCAGGTTGAATTAAAGATTATGGGGGAACCTAGGGTTTACCTTGACCTAATAACACATGTGAACACTACAGATTGACTTGTCACTAGGATTTTACCTCGTATTAGCTAACTTGAGTTAAGAATACACCTTTTTTCCTCATGTAGACAAAGGCTGTAGTATCTTCAAGACCACTCAGATGAACATATGCTTTAATTGTGTGCATGCTTAATTGTTTTGTGTGGTATATTGAGGACTGTTGGAATTGCAAGTGATCACTTCAAGAGTGTGTGTGTGCATATGGTGGTGGTAAGGGGTTTTCCTGGTCCTGCTTGCAGACTAAGAGACTCTGTAGTGAAGTGTCTGGGAGCAGCCGTCAGTCTGTAAACAGCTAGCTTATAGTAAAATAGGGTGAATTGTGTCTCACTGTTTTTACGGAGCAGCTTGTTTTGTCTCTCTCTGTTTTATGGCTCTGGTGTGTTAGCAATTTGATTTCTAAGAAATAAAGTCGTGTTACTTTGCAGCCTTCCAGCAAGAGTAGTTAGGTTTTTATCTAATTTTTCTGTGTGTATGCAGCGACCATAATGTCTTGCAGGATTAGGATCTCTCAGGAACTGGTCTTTCTGTGGAATGGAATAACAGCCTTGGTGAAAGTACAGTGGGTAGGAGGAATAATATACAAAGATCCCAGCCTTTTTTAGGTTTTTAACTTCCTTTTCATATTGTCTGGTTTATTGGGGCCCACAGTCCTGTTAAGATTCATCACAAAGTTCTGAAACTGGGGCTCTATTCATAAACCAATCTGAAATTTCTTGGATGTGAAATGTATTTTTCACTTTGTAGAAAAATGTGATTTATATAACCTCTCAGCTGACATGATCTGACATGATTTTTATGAATTCCTTTGCAAGTCAAAAATGCCTCCAGTGCAAGTTATAGTAATGAGACTGCCTGCTTTAAAATAGCTGATTATAATGTAAATATAAGAAGCACGTATGTTTGCTTTTCGAAGTTGGTAACCTCTCATAGTTTATAAAGTATGTCTCAGTATTACAGCACACAAGTTACCTGTGGGTGTACAAAACTCACCTGTTTTTCACAGCTTACTTCACCAGACACAACTGGATGTTGTTTTGGACTAGACTGTGACACACTAGATTACATTAATGACCTGAAAGACATAACATAGTCCAAAGCAGTGTGTGATTATGTAAACAGATTTTACAAACTCCCAAGCCATATCTTTTCAGTTATATTTACAATGTGGAGGGGTAAAATACTTATCTTTAATAGGATGGAAGGTGGTATTTATTGACTTTCACCTCTTGTTGGCACATCACCAGAAAAGGTATCACGTAAATATAATCAACCAACTTTTAACTCTGGTATTACTCCATGGGCTTTATTGGAGTTGTGTCCAGTTACACCAGAGATGAACTTGATAAAGAAACATAGAAACTAATGTGTGCAAATGCAGATGTCTGGGCAGTTGCACAATTAAACACCATGGAGAAAATAGTTCAGCTCTACCTGTCAGATACATTCCCTAGTTCTTCCCAGTAACAAACCCTAGAGTGACCCTATGGCCAGCTGCTGAAATCCTTATTGTTCTAGAGCAGCGGTTCTGAAACGTCATTGTATCACCACTCCTTTCTGACGACAAAAATTACTACACAACCTCGGGGTTGGGGGAATGAATCCTGAGCCCACCCGAGCCCCACTGTCCGGGGGGGGCAAAGCCCAAGAATTTCAGCCCGGGGCAGGGGGCCTGTAACCTGAGTCCGCTGCCTAGCACTGAAGCTGAAGCTCATGCCCCGCCACCCAGGGGTGAAGCCCTCAGGCTTTGGCTTCAGCCCCAGGTGGTAGGGCTCAGGCTTTGGCCCCAGGTGGCAGGGCTTGGGCTTCAGCTTTGGGCCTTCAGCCCCGGGCCCCAGCAAGTCTAACACCAGTCCTGGTGGCCCCATTAAAATGGGGTCACGACCCACTTTGATGTCCTGATCCACAGTTTGAGAACTGCTATTCTAGAGTTCCATAAAGTCTGAACAGTGTTTGCACTGAACTCCATGGACCGACATTTGGTAGTAAGCACTATGCTCAGAAATAACTGTAAGTCAGTGGATTGCTGGCAGTGGGACAGTGTGAAGGTCCTGTCACTGGCCCTGATGCAAGTCTCCTTTTGAGATCTTGGAATTGGGAGACCCCTTGCTGTGTGGAGTCCCAGGGAGGAGCTGTAACTGGCTAAGATAAAGAAGAGTTACTAAAGCAGTGGAGTATGTCAAAAACGTTCAGGTAATGGGCAAAAGTTCAGGCTTGTTCTTCCTTTTCCCAGACTAGCTCACCCAAACCTATCGTAGTACAACTTCACAATGGGGATGAGGTCAGATCATTGTAGCAACCTTAACTAGAAACTTCCTGACTTTTCTGGGGCCCAATTATATGTGCATTTGTAAAACTTAACTGTCTGCCATATCCTAGGATGAAAAATAAGAGCCCTGTATGAAATCCTGGCTCCTCTGGAGACAAGGGCAAGATTCCCATTGGCTGCTGCAGTGCCAGGATTTCACCCCATGTTCTACTTTAAATTTTTGCCCATTCTACTGATTTCAG
Source organism: Lepidochelys kempii (assembly GCF_965140285.1). Lineage (NCBI taxonomy): Eukaryota > Metazoa > Chordata > Testudines > Cheloniidae > Lepidochelys > Lepidochelys kempii. The sequence goes on along the minus strand of NC_136390.1, from coordinate 33,416,293 downwards.
TAGGGATTTCATGCACAGACCATTAAGTGATTTCAGTGGCAATTGATCAATAGAACTTTCAGAATCTGTTTAATAAAATAAATATAAAGCTTTATTGTGAACGTAAGTCAATTACTTCACCAAACTTTTTTCTGAAATACTTTCCCACAGTGATTTGCACTGTTGCCAGCTTGAGACACTTAATACAGAACAGCTAGTAAATAGCTTTGTGAAAACTAAGTCTCCTTAAATTGGTCCCTGAAATAAAGTGCTCCTCGTCATCTGTGATGAATTTAATGATTATTGAAGATAAATATTCACCTCGGAATTTAGAGTGACAGGAATTGAAATGATGGCTCTAATGAGGAACACTGTAAATAATTTTGCACATAAATGGCAATTTGTTTTCTTATGTCTACTGCACAACATCACCTCAGAATAATAAGTGGAAAAATGCAATCTTTGAAAGTAGTAATTGGTGTTGGAACTATTGGTTGGACTGATATTTAGTTCTTGTCATGGAGTTGAGGGAGTGAATGGGTATGGGGGGGATGGTAAAGAAATTCACTGCTAGTTATAGCTCTGAATGGTGGTAGCCAAAAATTGTTTTTAGTTGATAGCTGTTCAGCGGATTATGAAATAAGTTTGATGGCCTTCCTCCTTTTCACACAGCAGCTGACATTCACGGATACCTTCTTGGCAGCTTGGAGGCCAAGAGCTGGATCAGTACGTCAAACAAATATAACAGTACTTGGTTCCAGGAAACATTTTCTGAAATCACGGTTTTAGAAATTAGCAAGAGTCCGTGTTGGGACAAAGGCATAGTTGGGAAAGTGTCTTGATTTTTGTTTTTGATCTAAGATATCGATGTGAATACTATCATTGGTGGAGGGGGAAATTCTTCTCTCCAGTCTGCCATGTGGATCTTATGCAAGTTCAGAACAGGGGATAGTTATCCAGAGTGGGCGTTACAAAGGAACCTTTTGCCCTTTATTTTCTTCAAGGTTTCTGCAAGCATGCAGCTTGGGGCTGGTGGCCTAGTGTTGCCATTAATGGCAATAATGTCCCATGTTCCTGTTTGTCACATGCTTGCTATTCTTTTGTATGCTATGCCATATTTTAAGTTACTCCTTTTTCTGCTTCTATTTCCTTTTTTTATAATGACCTATTTTGGCATAGCCACATACATCCTATCATTATTGATTGCCAATCTTCTTCATTGTTTTATTAGAGAACTTGTTTCAGTTAAGAACAGTATTTAACTTTCATTCAAGGGTTTACAAACATCTTCACAACATCTCTGTGAATCAGTTAAGCACTCTCCCAATTTTATAGATATGAAAACTGAGCCACAGAGAGATTTAGGGCCACATTTTCAGAAGTTCTGAGCACTGAAATACCCCACTGGTGTCAGTCCACAGTCCCAGATACGAAAACAGTGACACAGAAGGGAATCAGAGTAACAGCCGTGTTAGTCTGTATTCGCAAAAAGAAAAGGAGTACTTGTGGCACCTTAGAGACTAACCAATTTATTTGAGCATGAGCTTTCGTGCGCTACAGCTCACTTCATCGGATGCATGCTGTGGAAACTGCAGCAGACTTTATTTATACACAGAGAATATGAAAAAATACCTCCTCCCACCCCACTGTCCTGCTGGTAATAGCTTATCTAAAGAAGGGAATAAAATGCATAAGTTTTACTAACTCTCAGTTCCGTATTCTAACCACTAAATAACATTCCCTTTCTTTAGTATTGCTGACTATTTATTTTATCTTCAAACACATTTTGATTGTAAGTTTCTCTACATTTCTTTCTGTCTCTTCCTTATTTCTGAAGTTTCTAAGAAATAAATAAAACCCAGCCAGTTTGTAGTAGGAGAAAAATATTGGCTCACATGGTCCATCCTCTGCTGGAGCACCAGCATATGTAACCAAGCTTTGCTTTATGGAACACCTTTATTTTGATGCTTTACAAAGTATGCTTGGGAATTTCCAGATTTTCTCTCTTTTATTACCATCCTTAGTTTCAACATACTCGCTCTCTTCCCCCTCTCCCTCCCAATGTACAAAACAGTGAAGCAAATAATTATATCCGAGCAGCTGGGTATTTTAAGTCTTACCTCAAGTGTATGCAACTCTTGATGAAGTAATGAACTTGCACTGTTTTCACTGCTTTACTGATTAATATTACCTATATACTTTGTTATCTCACTCCATCTTTATTACTTTGTTTTACAGTGAATCTGGATTCTTTTATACATTCCAACAAGTGTCTGGCATCATTATCATACCAATGGCAGAGTTGAGCTCTTTTGAGCCACTTTGGTTATTTTCACAAACCATGATTGGTTTTTGTCCTGTGTTGTCATTACCTAATTTGTCAAAAATAAGCAACTTCCTTAGATTACTGTTGTATTATAATGCATTACAGTAATATCTTTCAGTCTTAAACTTCCCAGAATGTACAGCATATGATAAGCAAAGGGGCATTTGTTTTGACAGTGGAAATGCTCTTATGAAGTAATGTCTTGACCATAGCTTTCAAGAAATAAATAATACATACCATACCAGCACTTTGTAATATTATGGAATTAACAATAGATTGGATCATTCACTATATTCACATTATTTGCACTAATAATCAGTGAAGACAATCAGAAAAATTACTGATTTATGGTGTGATTTGCTTTTATAATATGTCCTTCATACAACATTTCACAAATCACAGAAGTCAGTCATATATTAAAATGGAAAGGTAGATTTTTAAGGGTAAATTTCAAAAGAAGAACCAACTCAGTGGCCAGAGCATTTCACATACACTAAATTTGGCAGCATTAATAAAAGAGTGAATATTACTCAGAGAGAGTTGCAGGGAAAAGACAGAATAGAGCTTTGGAACAGATGGGAAAAAGGGGAGTGGGAATCAGAGATTTAGGCTAGAGGAAGAACTTGTTTTGAAAAAGGAGATGAAATGGTAGGGTGGGATTTGAACTGGATTTCTGGATAGGTGAAGGTGACAACGAATGGGTGTGATATTAGTCGTAATACAGCATTTTTTAAAATTGAATTCAAAATTTAAATCTGGATATCTTACTGCAGCTGTTTGAGTCAGCCCTGGTGAAAATGGTTTCCCTGAAGAATCTGATCTGTCTTTACCTTTTGCTCTTGAATGTAGGAAGGAGGTTGCATTCTTACTTTTGACTATTTGACTTCTGTATATATTCCTGTGACTATTTTTGTAATGTTAGGAATATGTTCTTAAACAACTGTTTCTCATTCTCTTAGTTTTCTCTGTTTTGTATCTTTCTTCTGCCTCTTAGTAACTTTTAAGTTTTTTTGCAGAAATCATTGTTTTTTCGGTACGTCCTTCCTTTTCCCAAGAAAAATGTCATATTGTAGTTTATGAATAGAAGATGCTTTGCATGTTCATGACTTCAATTTCTTCCATGTTCTGCTGACCTCTCCCTCACTTTCTCATTTAGCAAAATATGATTGATTTATTTTTTCCTTTTGGTAATCCAGACACTTAACTTATGATACATAAAGCTTAAACAAAATCAATTAATTCTGAGATTATTTAACAGTCTCTAAAGCAGCTTTCCTTGTAATTTAGTTTGCTTTATTCCATGGGCCATATCTTAAGAGCAGGAGCAAGGAAAGCATTTAACAGTTTAGTGCTAAAATTAAAGTCTGATTTTGTGTGATGCTGTGAGCTCTCTTGACAGCATTTCCCCTCCCAGGAAATGCTCAGCACCCCTAACATGCAGTTTGTTTTCATATCCCATCTAACATATTTTAAAGTGTTTCTTATGCATTGTTCTGCTTCTCAGCATCCTGCATGACCTGTTTTGTGTCACACACTGGAAGATCTTTACCCAGTGCTGTAAATTGACTCTGAGCATTCCTTTGTGTCAGTATGGCACACCCACTTTTAGATTTAGATGTCACTGGTCATGATATGTAGAATAAAGTCAATTAAATTACAAGGAGAAACCTCTTTGGAGCAGCGCTGACTGCAGAAGTGATTACAGATTTTATCCTTTTGCTCAGTGGGTTGGGCTTTGTAAGTTGACACATGCTGTGACAAAGGACCATGATGGTAGTGTAAAACAGGGTAAAATACTATTTTTAGGGTCACCGGTGCCCATGCCACTAATACCTGTGACTTTCCCCAGTCACGTGACTTGATGTAGCAAATACAAGATTAGTGTCCCGTTGGTACGCTTACTTTGTTGGGGCCCTTGACACCAAAATTCTTCTCTGCAGTGGTTTAGCAGTGTGGCTGACTGGGTTCAGTAGAGTCCAAAGAACTCACAAGTGGGAGAAGGTGGTAAATCCCTTCACACAGGTTTAATATGCAGCATGTTATAAAATCCCCAAACCCTTATTCCCTGGCTTGAGAACACAGTTCAGGGAGTATGGGGTCCCCAAAACGAATTCCCTGACTGACTAACAGGTGGTGCACTCACAAACTCCATGAATGATCCTCAGGTCCAGAGATGACTCTGGACTCCTCAGTCACTGCAGAGGGGCTGATCTCTGCTGGCAGAGATCCTCTTCAGGCAGGAATCAGGCTGCTTCGGTCCCAGGATTTCCCCTCACCACAAAGGGGTGCAGGGCTCAAAGTGCAGATTACACAACTGTTCTAAAATCCAAACTGTAGTCTCCTAGCCCAGCATCCAGGCACACTCACAGCAGGCAACAGCCCTGAACTAGCAGACAGGACAGAGCTGACCATGTGGTGACTGGTCTCATCTAGGGAGCTGGAGGGCTAACTCAGCCTGGCTGGGGAAGTTTCCCAGCAAAACTCTACAAACTGCGAATCATCAGCGGAGAAGGAAGAGCCCAGCTGAGGGAACTTGCTTTCAGGTCCCTAGGGGCCAGTTCTCAGTGGGAACCCTGCATGCAAGCCTGGGGGGAGGGATAGCTCAGTGGTTTGAGCATTGGCCTGCTAAACCCCGGGTTTTGAGTTCAATCCTTGAGGGGGCTATTTAGGGATCTGGGCCTAAAATTGGGGATTGGTCCTACTTTGAGCAGGGGCTTGGACTAGATGACCTCCTGAGGTCCCTTCTGACCCTGATTCTATGATCTATTGGTTGCTGGGCAGACTCTGAGTTGCCTTGGCTCCCCCTCCCTACCAGGGACAGTGTGCCTCTCACTGAGCTACTCCGCAGACAGAGCCCCAGGAATCTAGGTAATCTCCTTGTGGGTTACACTCTCCTTGGGCAAAAGTTCTTGCCGTCCTCGGCAAGGGTCATTTAACCACAACACAAACATGCAAGGTCCTTTTCATCAGGTAATAATAGACATGGCTTAGTGGACAATAAATGTTATTTGCCAACAAGTAAGTATTGCCGTATCCACATACTATATATGGTATATTAATTTAAAACAACATTAAATTGTTATTCTGTTTACATTAATAACATTCTTACTATATTGAAATGAATGACTTAACCTTGGAATCTCCCTTGTTAAGTATCAGGCACAAACAATAATAGGCCACCCGCATCCATCTATTTACTAAGTGCAAAGGGACAGAGGCAGAGGTCCCTGGAACGTCATACGTGAGTTTCTGTACAGGTTTTCGCTCTCGTTCTGAATGTCAAAGTACAGGAGCTTCTTTATTCTAAGGGCTCTCAGCAGTAATAGCTGCAGGACAATCAATGATTTCTCTTTCTGCAGGTTGAATGGTTTTTCCCACATCTCTGCAAGTGGACCCATACTAGCTGGTAAACCACTTGCCTCTTCAAGTGGTGCCAGCAGGCAGGGGTTATCATGCTGTATTGTTGGCAGATGGGATACAAATGGTGCAGCTTCAGGGTTAAGTATTTGAGCTAGAGGAGGCCCAGATTCTCTCTCTGTAACAGTTTCTACCTCACGTAACAGCTCATGAAGCATAGGAGATGTGGAAGAAAACTCAGTTTTCACTCTTAGGTTATTTGCAACAAGTCAGAGACAATTTATTTATGCAATTGCAGGGAAGACAGCAATTAGACAGAGTGTCTGTCCTTAGGCAAGTCTTCAAAGTACAAACAATATAAAGCAATATTTATACCCTTTTGTTACATATAGCTGTGTCCTGTTTATACATTTTTCTTCCCATTATCTTAGTCAACATTGCATTCCAATCTTATCTTAAAGCAAGGTCCCTTGTAGTTTTCCCATCCACCTTGCACAAACTCTGCTTCTGCAAATCTCGCGTTATTAGGGTTAAGGTTGGCCTGTTTCTTGCTCTGTCTCTTAACCAAACTAAAATAACTGCACACAAATCCTCTTTTCCCTTTCACGCTTCTACAGAGGCGTTAGATAATAGGGGAAGAATTTCTCCTCACAGCTACTCTGTGAATGAGGATCATTTTCTCCAGGGGAGGTTAAAGACTCGCTGTCTGCCTTGCCAGCAGATTCAAGTTGTGCAGTAAGGCTTCTTTCTGCAGGAACTTGCTTCCTTAGTCTTGAACGAGTAATGCGTGGCCAGGAGGAACCACATTCACTATTGTTCTCTTCACCTATTAACTGCCCTGCTGGCAAGAGGTGGTTTCGGTGAATAGTCTTAAACATTTTTTCCATTTTCCATCCTAAGGCGGTATACAGGAAAGTCTGGTAGCTTATCAACCACTATGTAGGAGTTTGTATTCCACCAGTCAGCTAATTTGTGCTTTCCAGTGAGACCTAGATTTTGGATTAAGACTCTGGCTCCTACCAGCAGATCCTGTTCACGGACCCGACTGTCACATCTCTGCTTGTTGGCAAGGTTGCTTTTACTGGCTGCTTGAGAGGCCAGTTTGTAAGCTTTCTGCAAGTCACGTCTAAGACTCTGAATGTACTGGAGATACCTTTTTTTTGCTAGCTTCATCAGAGGATATCCCGAAACATAAGTCAATTGGTAGCCTTGCTTCTCTACCAAACATTAAATAATAACGCGAAAAGCCAGTGGACTCATTTTTAGTGCAGTTATAAGCATGGACAAGGTAACTGACATGGCTCACTCCATCTGATCTTTTGGGATGGATGCAGAGTTCCCAACATGTTTTGCAAAGTCTGGTTGAATCTCTCTGGTTGTGGATCTCCCTGAGGATGGTAAGGAGTGGTTCTGGACTTCCTTATTCCCAGGGTTTTTGTCAGTTCGTAAATTACCGGTAGTCTGCTTTCAAAATCTCTTCCCTGGTCGGAATGGATTCAGGCAGGGAAACCATAATGTATAAAGAATTTATCCCATAAAATTTTGGCCACTGTACTGACTTTTTGGTCTTTTGTGGGATATGGTTGGGAATACCTTGTAAAATGGTCAGTAACTACCAATATACTGGAGTGTTTTTTTCTATCAGGCTCCGACAACAAAAGTCAATGCACATGAATTGCATGGGTGCATCTGTAGTGATGTTCACCATAGATGCTGCCTTTTGTGGCAGGGTCTTCCGCTTAACAAAAGAGCACCGTTTGCAGTGGTTTTCCACAGATGCTGTCATTTTGGGCCAATAAAACCGGTCTTTGACCAATTCCAAAGTCTTGTCTATCCCCCAAATAACCATGGTCATCGTGCAAAGACTTCAACACCATCTCCTGGTATTCCCAGGGTAAGACCAGTTCTTTTCGCACATGGCCCCTTATAGTCTGGATGGTCCGGAATAATCACTACACGATCCCACTCTTTTAGGAGAAGAATTGTGCCGGGGGTAAAGTTAGCCTTGGAGATGGGTTTTTTACCCTTTTCCACAGCTTCCAGCACAGGCCCAATGTCTGAATCTTTCCACTGAGCTCTTCTCAATTCAGTCGGAGTTATCTGGGGCAATTCAAAAGCCTTTAGCCCAACAAGGTTTGCATAAATTGTGGGTATAGCCTTGTCAGATAACCCCAGGGTGTCAGCATATCTTTCCTCATTTATATAATGGGACTGCAGTTTTCCTATTATGGTCTTGCAGGTGGCACAAATAGCAGGAGAAGGTATTTTCATCCACTCAGACTCTTCCTCGAGTGGGTTATGAGGGTGAAGGGACAGTGCATCTGCATTGGTTTGACCCGATCGGTACTGCAGCTTAAAGTCATAAGCAACCAAAGCAGCCATCCATCGCTGACCAGTAGCATCTAGTTTAGCTGTGGTCTGCACATAAGTAAGTGGGTTATTATCTGTTTTTCTACAAAGGTCGCTCCGTATAGATGATCATGAAGTTTGTCCACAACAGCCCATTTGAGAGCTAAAAACTGAAGTTTGTGCATGGGTTAGTGTCTTTCAATGCAGTCAGCCCTTGACTGACAAAGGCCACGGGTTTCCACTGATTCTCATAATTTTGATAGAGAACTGCTCCTAATCCATCAAGACTGGCATCTACATGCAGTTCATAGGGCTTGGTAGGGTCTGCAAAGGTTAACACAGGTGCAGTGGTGACATTCTCAATAAGGGCATGGAAAGTGTTGTTGCATTCCTCAGTCCAACGGTCCCCAAAGGGTTCATTCACCTTGAAATACCTCTCAGGAGGACTCACAAGCTTATGTTGGGGTGTTCTCTTCCATGTTGGGGGGTATCCCCTTGTAAAATTGGTGAGCGGTCTCACAATGGAGGAGTAATTTTTTACAAATTGGTGGTAATAACCACAGAAGCCTAGGAAAAATTGTAAAGCTTTCAGGTCTTTGGGTATAGGCCAGGTGGTTAATGCCTCAAGCTTCTCTGAGTCAGTCGCCACACCTTCTGCTGACACAATATGGCTACATATTTTACTCGGGTCTGACAAAATTGACATTTGTCAAGTGACAGTTTCAACCCACTAGCTTCCAGGCGGTCTAACACTTTCATTAGTCGAGCTTCATGCTCTTCCAGAGTTTTCCCCAAAACAATGAAGTCATCCAAATACACCAGCACTTCTAAGAAATTCATATCTGGCACTGTCTTCTCCATCAAACACTGGAATGTAGCAGGAGCTCCCAAGATACCTTGGGGCATCCTCTCAAACTGGTAGAATCCCAAAGGGCAAATGAAAGCTGTTTTCTCTTGTCTTCAGAGCTGATCGGGATCTGGTAGTAGCCGCTTCATAAATCTCAGACGGAGAACCATCTGCTTCCTGCTAGGCAAGCTAAGGCATCATCTACCCTGGGTACAGTGTATTGATCTGGGATTGTCCTTTTATTCAGTGTGCGATAGTCCACACACATGCACACAGTCCCATTTTTCTTCCGCACCACCACAATGGGGGATGCATAGGGGCTATGGGATTTAGAAATTATTCCTGCTTCCAGTAGTTCTTGGATATGCTTTCTCACATCCTCAATGTCTGCAGGTGCCAGTCTTCGGGACCTCTCCCTAAAAGGCCTGTCATCTGCCAAACGAATGGTGTGTTCCTCGTTAATGGCATACTCCACATCCTATTCCTCAGTGGAAAACACATCCAGTCTCTCACTTAGCTGTTTTTTCAACCAGTCATTCCAACTGGGAGACATAGGAGAATCACCAGAATTACAAAGATCAGGATCCAATGCCTTACAGGGCTTTCTGCCTGCAGTTGCAGGGCTCACAACACTCTCTACCCTATACAATCATGCTAACACCGTTCCTTTCCTGATGGCTATCGATGGTTGTTTTCATTTCTTACTCTTACCATAATGCCAGCTTCCTCCATCTGTAGTAAGGACAGTAAACCTCTCTGAACCATCAGACCACTAGGGAAGTTATCTCCAGCAGAGGACACCATCATCACTGTATGAGGAAGGCTGCGACTGTGCTTCTCAAGTTTTCTTCTCAAGTCAATCTCACCATGTGGGGGTATGGACAAAACAGCTTTGGATACTCTTACAACTTTCCCTAGTGACTCATCAACAGAGCTATCATGGTCATAATGCGTTGTGGATGAGCCCAGGGTTGGCTCTTGCCAGGGAGGGCGAAACCATGCCTGGGGTCTTCTGGCCCAAACGACCACAAAGAGTGGCCAAAGACTGGAACATGTTGCTGTTGATTCCAAGCAGTATGGGAATGCCATCAGAATTTTGCATCTCAGGACAAATCAAAGCCAGAGTATCACAATCCTGGAAACATCCAGCCAGTTCTGCAGAAAAACTTAGTCACTAATACATATCCATCTTACAGGTAACTAGCATTGCTAAGGTCCCATATTGCCAATCCCTCTAGAGCAGGGGTCAGCAACCTTTCAGAAGTGGTGTGCCGCGTCTTCATTTATTCACTCTAATTTAAGGTTTTGCGTGCCAGTAATACATTTTAACATTTTTAGAAGGTCTCTTTCTATAAGTCTATAATATATAACCAAACTATTGTTTTATGTAAAGTAAATAAGGTTTTTAAAATGTTTAAGAAGCTTCATTTAAAATTAAATTAAAATGCAGAGCCCCACCCGAACCGGTGGCCAGGACCCGGGCAGTGTGAGTGCCACTGAAAATCAGCTCGCATGCTGCAGGTTGCCTACCCCTGCTCTAGAGGCTAGATCTTCACTTGAAGCAGGAATTGCTGATGGAATTCTCTAGTAATGATGGTGACCTGAGATCCACTGTCCAGCAAGGCCCTACAAGGAATCCCTTCTACCATCACATTAACTACTGCTGTTGGGCCTATTAATCCCTCTGGGAATGGGCTCCAGGAAGGCTGTTCATAACACAACTTAGTGGAGCTCTGACTGTAATGGCTCCAGTATGTTCCATTACTGGGATCCTTGGGAGTTTCCCTGTAGCTCCCTTTTTTGTTGTGCTACCTTCTTTTCGTTCCTCGGGTTGTCACACTGGGTGGCAATGTACCTTTCCTCACCACATTGGTAGCAGAATCTCTTGTTCCTTGGGAGGGTCACCAAGGTTTTATTTACAGGTTCTCTGTTGTGGTCCCCTCTCCCTGGGCAAAAGGAAGGGTACTTTCTTTCTGTCAAAGTTGGTGGAAGAATTTCACTAGGTGACCCCTGAGGCATCTTACTTGTCATAAATTCAGTGAGCTGTGCTGTCAAAGTTTTAAGCTGTTGATGGAGGTCCTCAGTGGTGGACAGACAAGGGTCATCCTTCAGTTTGTTAGGAGCAACAGTCCTACTTACTGAGATCTTATTCCTCTCTCTAATAGTTCTCTTTTCCTCCTCGTCCCAGACTTCTCACAGCAATTGATGGAATTCTGGAGGACTGTCCAATCGGTCTACAAGTTGCAGCTTCATAATTAGAAAGTCATCATAAATGGCACCTCGTATGATCTGTTCTAGTTGTACTCTGTTCCTTGCTCCTCTCGGTGCCTTTACGCGGATGCACAGTTGAAGGGATGGTTCCAATCTGTGAAGATAGAAAGATAGTTTTTTACCTGGCTGGTGGTAACAGGACCGAAATTGAAAGTAGCGGTCTTCCCCTGTCTCTAGGCTCCCAAAGGCATCCTCCATCGCAGAGAGATAGTCATCAACAGTGGCAACAGGCTTGCTGGCTTTCAATGCACATTCCCTGCAGGTCCTCGCAGGCTTTCTGCCACACGTTTCCTCTTTTCAGCCTCACTACATTGCCATTCCTGCATCATCTGATTTAGTTGATGCCTCCAAGTGTCATAGTTATCTTCCCCTACAGGCACTGGTTTAATGCCTGAAAAGAACTTCAGCTTTCTGTAAGGGCCCAATTCATATACTGTCTTTATGGACTCTCCTATTGCTTGTCTCATAGCAAAAATTATTTGGTCCGTAGACCTGGGAGGAGGTACAGGATTATTTCCCAGAAGAGTCCTTAATTCAGTCATGGTCGTCCCTTCCTTCCTAAGAAAGTCCCCCAATTTGGACTGAAAATTGATGGTTTCAGATGGTGGGGAAGATGGGGAGGGAAAATGTGATTGTGCTTGTGTGGTTACCTTCTATCCTTCCTTCTCTCCATCTGGTAGAATTACATGGAGGATCACTACAGTAGACAATATAATCTTGCCCTCTACAAGAAGGGATAAAGTAGCTTCCCCTTTTGCTTGCATATGACTCCGAACCACACAGGTTCCCCATTCTCTAACATTAGCAATCTCATCTTCAATTTGTCTAACTTCCCATTCAGTGGGTACATTAGTGAGCAGGAAGTGGCATTCAGGGTCACCTTCCTCCAGCTCACACCAAGTTACAAGCCTCTTCTGGCAATCCATACTGGGAATTTACTTAATTTCCCAGGAAGACAGCAGGGGTGTATATAAGGTCTGAGTTTAAAAGACGGGATCCCAGTGGTGCCTCCAATGTAGTGCCCTCTCTCCATCCGGTTACTTTCTTTAATGCCAGTCTGCTTACAGGTTTTGATGGACAGGTCTGGGTTTTTCTGGATCCCGCCACCCACTTAGCAGGGTGTATCTTCTTTTATTTTTTCCGATGAATTATTTGGTGGCCTCCACCCCCCTCGCTCCTTCCTGGCAGGGTCTCCAGGGCAGCTTGGGTGGAAAATTCTAACCACAGAGTAATCCCCACTTACTTGCCAGATAGTTGGAGACTTCCAAGAAATAACACAAACACATACAATATATTCAACACAATAATTATATTAAACAGGAGACAAATATAACGTAACAGGGAAAAACACTATTTTTAGGTTCACCGGTGCCCACACTGCCAATACCTGTGACTTTTCCTAGTCACATGACTTGACGTAGCAAATGTAAGATTAGTGTGCCGTTGGTACACGTACTTTGTTGGGGCCCTTGATGACCTATGACACCAAAATTCTTTTCTGCAGTGGTTTAGCACTGTGGCTGACTGGGTTCAGTAGAGCCCAAGGGACTCACAAGTGGGAGAAGGTGGTAAGTTCCTCCACACTTGAAACAGGCAGCAGGTTATAAAATCCCCAAACCCTTCCTCCCTGGCTTGAGGACACAGTTCAGGGAGTAGGAGGTCCCCAAAATGAATTCTCTGACTTGCTGAGTAAAAGATGGTGCACTCACAAACTCCATGAATGATCCTCAGGTCCAGAGATGACTCTGGACTCCTCAGTCACTGCAGAGGGGCTGATCTCTGCTGGCAGAGATCCTCTTCAGGCAGGAATCAGGCTGTTCTGGTCCCAGGATTTCCCCTCACCACAAAGGGGTGCAGGGCTCAAGGTGCAGATTACACAACTGTACTAAAATCCAAACTGTAGTCTCCTAGCCCAGCATCCAGGCACACTCACAGCAGGCAGCAACCTGAACTAGCAGACAGGACAGAGCTGACCATGTGGTGACTGGTCTCATCTAGGGAGCTGGAGGGCTAACTCAGCCTGGCTGGGGAAGTTTCCCAGCAAAACTCTACAAACTGGGAATCATCAGCGGAGAAGGAAGAGCCCAGCTGAGGGATCTTGCTTTCAGGTCCCTAGGGGCCAGTTCTCAGCGGAAACCCTGCATGCAGGCCTGAGACTCACCAGCTCCCCACACAACCAGTCCTGCCCTTGCCCTGGCTGGCTCCAGACTGACTAAAAAATGTCTTCTCCTCTTTCCTAAACTCCCTGGGTGAGGCATCTCACTCCCTATTGGTTGCCAGGCAGACTCTGAGTATGCCTTGGCTCCCTCTCCCTACCAGGGACAGTGTTCCTCTCCCATTCTGCCAGCAGACAGAGCCCCAGGAATCTAGGTAATCTCCTTGGGAGTTACAGTAGAAAGACCCAATTGGAAGGGGAGAGTACAAAGTGCTCATAACCTTCCCTGCACCAGGGGTGTGTTTAGGCAGCCCCCCAAATGGGTGGCACTGGCTCACGAGGGGACATGGCCAGGGCAGCTGGCAGAATGCATGAATTCAGAACATCCAGACTAGGCTCTAGAAGCCCCTAGCGGAAACTAAAGTTACCCTACTAAAACAGAACCTTCTAGGGAGGGAGGTGGTAGAAACAGTAACTGTCCCACCACAGCAGTGAATGACCCTTGATGGAGGGTTTCCACAGAGTTTATTTAGCTTTGTGTAAAGTAAGAAACCAGGGGTTTGATTTGAATCATGAAGCTGTGATTTATGTATGTGGAACTGTTTACAGAATAAGGGTTTGGTTTCACCAGTCTGCTGTTTGCTGAGATTGATGGTAATTACTTGGAAGCTTCCAAATTTTCCAGATATTCTCTAGCTCCTTTGAAGGCTTCCTGTTGCTGTCTAAATCTTCAGATACCCTTTAGTGGTATGCTCAACTCAGATCTGGCCTTAATTTATCTACAAATACGCATCTTTAACTGTCTCTGAACAATAAACATGCAATGCATGAAGATTTTAACCACAAAATATAACTAGCTCTGCTCTGCAAGCCACCTTCTTTTTTGACTGAGCAACTCCTGCTAGTTAAAGAAACTGTCAAAATATTAATCCAGGTACCTTTAGAACCTCCATGCTTACCAATACCCCTCAAGAACAAACTGAAGTACATATTTATAACTATAACCAGGAAGGTACCTGCATACTAGTACATAGGTACACATCTGTTATAACACAATTAATATGCATTTCCTTGACAAATGTGATTAAAATTTCCACTTCTGTATACATTTCAAAGAGTCTGTTTCAATATTTTTACTCTTAGCGGGGTAAGACTGAGGGTCTTATCTGCAAACATGGAATGATCCTTTTATCCTAGAAAAGATGTAGGGAAAGTGCTTAGTAAAATCCTAAACCTATATAACACCTTCCCTCCCAGAAGGTACTGTCGAGCCTTATTAGTCTTCTCTCTCTCTCATGCACACTCACTCCCACACACAGAAATCACTTCACCCACCATCACATCACTAAAATGCCACTACCGGCTCTGGGGTAGAACATAGCTATTGTTTAACAGCACACAAGGCAAGACTGTTTCATAATTTAGGGCAAGAATTGAGGAAGATTACCTTATCCATTTGGATATGCAGGGAGGATTTTGGTAGGCTGAATGCTACTTTGGCCAGGACATCAAGGCTAACACACTTTCTCCTCTGAAAATGCCATTGCAAATCTCCTTTAAACAAAAGCATAAATAAAACAAATATCTCTTGAGGGTGATATTTTCTATCAAATTTTCACTGAATGGTTTAATGTTACATGTTTTATACCACAAACGTTAGAAAAACAGAGTATGTATTGTCCATGAAAAAACGTGTGCCACATGGTGAATCCACGAAAGGGAAATCCACATCCTCTCTAAAGAATAGCAACCTGGGGATGAAAGTGCAGAGTTCCTGCTTTTAGAGTTCCCTTTTGAAATGTTCTTAAATCTTTTAATTCCTGTAATGGTGTCTAACTACCACAGTGATTGGTGCCTTAAAAATACCTGTGATGGAATAGGAGATGTCTACATCCTGCCAGTTTTTAATTGTATTGGGAAACAAGGGAAAAGTGAAGTTCCTCAGAATCCTTTGTCATCTGGGGGGGAAGATATCAATTCCCGTGTCTGCTACCCCCAAAGTCATTTTGTAAGAGTAGAGGATTCGTGAAGATCTTTCTCATTTTTGTTGACTATTAGAAGACTGTGCTGCCAGTACTGTGCAGTTCTTCTATTGCCTTAGAAATACTAATTCAAAGCATGCAGAATTAAGATTGCATGTGCACATACCACACGCTGGGCATGGTTTTTGACTAGCTCTGAACAGTTATTCAAAGGTCAGGTTTAACATGGAACGTAACTGTGGATGAGTTTTTAGGTGCTGTGTGGGGTTTTTTTGTGTTTTGGCGGTGTTTACTGGTACACAGATAACAATTCTGCCAAGCAGCACTGCTTTCTCACTGTTCGCTATACTAGAATAGGCTGTTGTCTAGGGCAGCAAAATGCAATGGCACGAAAATATTTAGTGACTGCTTATTGCAAAAAGTAACTGAAGGTTGAGAGGGGTGGACATTTTCCAAGTTGCTACCAGCACCAAACACTCTAGAGCTGGCATAGCTGTTCTGGGATGCAGCTCAACATTTCACTGGTGAACCAAGTGGCAAATCTATCTTTCTTTCCAGCAATCTATGTTCCCAATCAATTTTTGGAGAGAGTGCTTACTATCAAAGAGAATTTAAAAATACCAAAGGAAACCTTGAAACTAGGTGTCCTCAGCGGAAGGTCCTCTTACAGAGTCACCTGTATGAAATTACGGAGTTGAACAAAATCTAATTTTATTTTATAGACGAGACTGCTAGTTATAACCAATGATGGGTACACAACAGAAAGGGTTCAGAGTTCTACGTAACACATCTAAAATTTGGAAGGCAGTTGCAGCCCTTTCCCTCAACAAACCTGAGGAATCTAATTTTCCGGTAACTGCAAAACTTCCCAAGGCCCTAAATTTTGGCAGAAAAATGGGATTTCCCTCCAACTTCAAAAAAGCTTATTCGGAGGAATTGGTGAGATTTAGGATGGATGAATTCCCTAAAACTGTGCTAGCCATCTCAGACTATAAGGCTAGACTTTGGACTTTATGACTTTTGTTCCTTGTTCAGGCCATGAGGGACAATTCAGTTGGTTTCACACAGGCAAAATCAATTTGTGTAAGGCAGAGTCCTGTATTTTGAATTAAATCCTATCGCTACTGAAATCATTGGCAAAATTCCTATTGACTACAGGCTTTGGTCCTTTTGAAAAGTAAATTTGCAATCTCTCTCTGACCTTGTGTATGTGTGAGAAGGGGATCAGATATTTGAAGAGATGTACACAAGTTGCAAAGTTCTGAACTAGATTTCTGACTATGGTGGCTTCTCACCCCAAAGTCCTGGGTGTTTAGATCCAGAGTTTTGAGCTGCTGGAAAATGCCAGCGCCAGATGCTGGTTTTCAAACCCCCGGCCACGTGAGAAGTCACCCCCTTCTGATCCACTGAACGAGTTTCGATCCATTCTCGATTTGCACCTGGTTTCCACCTTGGTCTAGAGGTCGAGCATGCAGAACCTCAGGGTGGCCGGTTCTGGCCCGATCTCCCCCTGCGCTTGTGCGGCTGAACTGTGCGTCCGGGCCAGGGCTGCCCAGCTCTATCGAAGGCGCGGCTGTGGGGGGAGGTGCTTTGCTGCTGGCCCTGCAGAGTAAAGGACCAGAGTAGACAGCTGCTGGCTGCATACTCGGGCCCTTCCCCAGGTGAAGCGGAGGCGACACGTCCCTCCTCCTGCTGCGCTCACCTGGCCGCGGAGCGCCTGGCCCAGGGGCGAAGTGCTGCCGCCGCTGGTGCGCAGGGAGCTGCTGGCTGCACCGTGGAATGTGCGGAATGCGGGGGCCAGAAGCAACCATTCGGCGGGGCAGGGGCGGCCGCCGCCTGCACCTCCGGGGCCCCGCGCAGTGGGTGGCTGCTGAGCGCCCCTGCGCAGAGCAGAGCGGCCAGGGCAGGAGGCGGCAGCGTGCGGGGCAGGCCGGGCGCAGGAGCCGGGCGCAGAGCCTGCTGTGGGCCGTCTCCTGCGGCGCCGCGCTCTCTCTGGGCGGTGGTTGAGGCCGCTGGTAGGTGGGATCGGCTCTGCCGCCGCTGGGGAAGCGCCCGCCGCCGCCGCCGCCAGATCAATGAGCTCCCTTCGGCCGCTGCTGCTCGTGCGGGAGGCGCTGCGCGGCTGATCCCCGGAGCGGAAGGGGGAAAGAGGCGTCGTCGTGCGTGGACCTCCGGCTCGGAGGCAGCCGCCGGGGAGGGAGGGAGGCACCGCAGCCGCCCCTGCGCGCAAGTTGGCACAAAAGTTGCTGCCCATCCCGAGGGGAAGCTGGGGCTTAGGCGGGGCGATGATTTTCCCCAATAGCAGCAGTAACCCGGCGGGCGGCAGCAGGGCTTCCTATAGGAAACAGGTAAGAGAGCAGCGCTCCCCCCCCCCCCGGGGAAGGGGAGGAGTGGGTACATCGCGGGGGGGGGGACCTGTAACTTCCACTCCCTTAGCGCTCCGCTGCGCGCGTCCCGCTGGCTTGCACGGAGAGTCCCCCCGCTCCGAGGCTGCGTGTGACCTTGTTGGGTCCCCGAAAGAAAGGCGATCTGGTGCCGGTCAGGCGACTTCAGCCGGCTGGCCCTAGCGGTGGAGGGGGGTGTTGTGTGGCGCCTAGGGAGCTCTGGATGTGCTGGGCGCTGCGCCACGGTTCTTTTTTGTTTGTTTTTGTTTTGTTTTGTTTTTAAAGGAGTGAAGTTGCAACATGCATTGAAAATCGAAACTTCAGGCTGAATGTTTTTCCTTTCTGATAAAATGACAAGAAGGGCGAACGTGCTTTCAAAACAAACAAAAAAGCCCCATACGCTCCAAAAACCCCTCTGCTGTCGCGGCTGAGCGTCACCCGCCGCCGCCCCCGGCCTCCCCCTAGCAGTGCGAGGGAAACCCTGTGACATTTTATGAGCAGACAGATAGTTTCGATAAGCTTGGACCATTCACATCTACGGAACTGTTTTGAAACGGACATTTTAGCATCTTAAGTTTTGAAAGCAGCTGGAATGGTTAGACCAACATCCCCTGCTGCGGTGGGGGTGGGAGAAATTAGGAAAACTGTTTCCTGTTTCTGATTTTTAGTGTTGGCGTCGTCACACAATTATTTACTACAAAACAGACCCGTTTTCATTGAACCTTTGGCCAGACAAACAAAAATCACGTGCTTCAGGTTTGTCAGGAAAAGTGAGGACCCTCGTGTTTGTATAGAAAAAGGTTACATGGATTAGAAGTCAGTGACAAGATGCCTGGTTGACCGAAAAAACAATCAACTCACAACCACCCCCCACTCTCATGTATTTTCTTGGGGGCTGGGGAGGGAGGAAACATAAATCCCCTTTTGTGTCCGCCCCCCTCAGCAATAGAAACAAATTATCATAATAATGGTAAAGGATGTATTGTCACTCTCTGTGGAGTTAGGATGCATTAAAGATAGAAATATCAGATCACATCACATTGTAATGGAGAGTCACTTTACTACAGGGCTTCATAGAATTATTGATTTTAATGGATTTTTTAAAAAAATTCCAATGCATGTATGTTTCTCTGATAGGTAAGCATGTGAATTATTAGGTTTATGATAACCAGTGCAGCAGTTTACATTAGGTTTATCTTTACTTGGAGTTTAAGTGAGCTTTCTTGCTCACTTGCTGCTCTCGTACCCCATTTTAAAGGAACATCCTTATTGTAAAAAAAAAAAAAGGAGTACTTGTGGCACCTTAGAGACTAACCAATTTATTTGAGCATAAGCTTTCGTGAGCTACAGCTCACTTCATCGGATGCATACTGTGGAAAGTATAGAAGATCTTTTTATACACACAAAGCATGAAAAAATGGGTGTTTACCACTACAAAAGGTTTTCTCTCCCCCCACCCCACTCTCCTGCTGGTAATAGCTTATCTAAAGTGATCACTCTCCTTATTGTACAAATCACTTACAATGCTATCTCAACAACGTTTTGCAGATGACACCCAACATTGTGTCATTATCATTGCATCTTGCATCTGAAGTGTGTGTATGTGATAAAATATTACTGGGTGGTGATTTTTTTTTTAAATAAATCCCCCCGATACAACCACAGTGCAGCTCTTGTATCGTGTGTCCACATACTTTGTAAGGGAAGCCAATGTGTTAGACACTATTTTCTTAAATTACCTGACAGGATAGTTAATTAAGGCACCTTAGGGTCTGGTGTGTTCATTTGTTTGTTAGCGTGCAACAGGGTGTTAGCAAGGAAATAGGGAGGAAAACTCTGAGGGTGAGGCCTTTTTACTGGAAGGGTTGTATGTTTTGTGTAGGGATCTGAGTTAGCCTGCTGGTCTGGAGCATGCTGATAAGATGCTCTTCTTTTCACAGTGCACTCCTTAGATTCAAAGAGCTAAAAGGCCTGACTGAATTAGAAAAACAAACAGACCTTTTTTTCTTTTTCAGTAGCAGAGAAAGAAATGAATGTGTGGGTATTATGTAGTCTTAAGACCCCGGGTACCAAAGCATTCTTTTGTTCGTGTTTAGCCATTCTCTATTCAAACATTTCCTACATAGGGAGCTGGGGTTTGAGAACTTTTCCCACTGAAGTGTGTGCAAAACTCCTATTGACTTCATTGGGAATAAGAGTGACTTGGTGATTTCATTTTCACTTAGACTTCACCTGCATGGATGAATTAGTGTCACAGGATACGAGTCTAATTCTCCGTTTGTTATAAAGTAGATTTACTAATGTACAATTAAATCTAATCCATTTTCAGAACATTTGTATTTGTATTTTATTCTAAGAGGCTAGTTTTCTTCTATGGTAAAAGGGAGTATTCAGTATATGAGACAGAGGAGTTAAAATAATTTTAAAAATGAAAAGTAAATACTCTGGGATAGCCTGTGCTGGCTTTTTAATTATAATGTGTTTTTAGTGGTAGCAGAATGGTGTAAGATTTTAATAGAATCCTAAATCTTTGATGATAAAATATGTTTTTTCTATCATAATTTCTGGTTGGTGCCAGATTGTGGCTGAAAGTTGACTGCAATCTATCAGCAAAAGGAAAAAAGTACCCTGTCAGTTTTAGTGGGAAGGAATTGTAATATAATTTTGCCTCATTGTAATCCATGGCAAAAATCCCAATGGTTTCAGTGAGGCCAGGATTTCACTGATACAATCTATTTGTTGCCTAAAAGTAATGTTAATTTTACAAAGGAATCTGTGATTACAGTACTATGCTTGCTATCTGTGTCTCTCTGTGTAACTCAGGTTTCTAGGAGCCAGTCAGCTACTTCATTTTCAGGTCAGACAGAGGTGGGTGGTGCCTAATCTTTTTCTCTTCTATAGTGGTAGGGTGAGCAGCAAGCTCTGGTCTCTGAAGTCATCTGTGTTAAATAGGATTTGCCTGCATTGCGGACAGACAAGAGCACATTAAAAATGCTCCTACTGAGCTCATGTCAAAGTTTGAAGCTGCAAAAGTGAGTAGTAACTTGGCAGGTAATGCTCTGACAAAAACAGAATGCAGGTTCAAGTCTGGCTGAAGAATGTGGGCAATGCATTGCCTATCCCAGTTGGTTTTATACTTCAGTAGTTTGTCTGTCAAAACAGTTCTGATTATACGTGAAAGTGGCTAAATACAGTCAAATATTTTTACTCTTCCTTTAAAGGAGGATATTCTATCTACTGTGAAGAGGCTATAATAAGTGGTAATACCTCTTCACCCTCTGCTGTAGACTCTTTTAGGTCTCTCTTCAATACAACCTACGTATATAAGGAACCTGAATTTTCCCCTTTCAGTTACGCCTGTGTAAATCCAAAGTAGTAACAATGAAGACAACATATTTACGCCTGTGTAACGCCAGTGTGATGGAAAATTGGGTCTCCTCCCTTCCATCTGCTCTTTGTATCTGTAGAGCTGCTGTAGACATTTGATTTGGGATTTTAAATCACTGTGTTCAGCCCACTTTTCCTCATCTCTGATTTTTGGGGGCCAGAGCAAGTAGCTATTTAGGTTTAGGATGAAATAACCATTGAGTCTCACCAATAGATGCTGGATCGGTATCTGAGCTTCTGTAAGAAAGCCATGTGATTTTTTTTTTTTAAATTTATTTTTAACAGCTTTGCCTGGTAACAATGGTTCTTGTTACATTTTGATGACTGTAATGTTTATCTCACCAGTATAAGTAGATTTACATAGTTTGCTGCTTTCAAGCAGATTAACTGGGTGTAACTGCAGGTGAGGAATCTAACTCTGATTTAGTGTTTTGCCTTGTTTAGAGACTGACGTACTATGCAGTTGATTAATCCTTTCATGCAGCTCTGTTCACAGCAATTTCTATGTCATCGGTGGGGTTTTCTTGGAGTTTGAAGATAAAACTGGCATTTAGAAAATATTTAAATGAAACAAACCATTGCTAGTCTCAAGTAAAAAATGTTTCACTTTCAGGATGATGGGTTTAAGGTATCAAGATGCTATACCTGTAATCCTATATACCATTTGATAGCTCTGTAGGGTTTTGTTTTGTTTTTTTCTTCTCTTGCTTCAGTTTTCTTTTTTGTAAACATGCATGTCAAGTGACCTCATTAAATTTATGAGATCAAGGAGTATAACTGGCATGGTCAGAATTTAAAGCATGAAACGCTGTAGAAAAATCTAAGAAATAGTTCTTGCACAATACTGTTCTATGAATGTGCATGTATAAGGGAGGGGGAGGGATTGGAGAAAGAGACCAAATACACTTAGTTTATAACTGAGTTTGTTGTATTATGGTTAGTAGTTTATTTTTTCAAATTGGTAAGACTTGTATTATTTTATTCCTTGCATTGACCTGATCAGTTGCATATGAAGTATGTTTGACATTAATGACCTTACATGGACTTAACCAGACTCTGAGCTTTTCTATTGAATATCAGTGCAGAGAAAGCTCACATTTATTATTGTTTTTTGTAATGGTCCTATAAAGATGTTTGTATAGCACTAAGCAAATCTGATCTCTCAAGCATAAATAATCAGTGAGTTTCTATAGGTATAATACAAACTTGAATGAAAAAAAATAAAAGGAAGCGCCCTAACCAGTCAGATATGACATTCTAGATTAGAAAAAGTGATCGATTACGTTTTCTATATTTTGAAAAAATGAAATTGCTGTTTAAGATTTCTTACTTAAAAAAAAGGGTTGCTGCATTACCCTTTTGTCTGTTTGTTTGAATGCTTAATTGTTTTACAGTGTGTGTATATGTATATTATATGAGTGTGTGTGTAAATATATATACACACGCACACATACTTGGGAGAAAACAAGTGTATGTTTTGTCTTGAATGTCTGCTGTTTCTTTTTTGAAACTTTCAACTCTGAAGAATGCTTGACTTAACACATTTCAGAAAGCATAGTAAACTATAAACCAGGATTACTCAGTGGGTGGGGGGAACCTTTTCCAGAGGCTTGACAGGGTTTATAATACATCACCATAGTGCTAAAGTCAAGTAAATAAAATACGGAGAAGGTGGTTTAAAATGTGTTCTCACAGGAGTTGGTGAAAATGGTAGCTGTTACTAATACATCTCTTTTGTATTGGTGAGTGCATTTTTCACAGCTCTAAACATTCTATTATTGGTCTAGATTTGTTTTGAGAGGCAGGATAAAACAAAAGTTATAAAAGGTCATGGAGACTAGGAACTCTGTGCTAGCATTCCTTCAGAGCTCGCAGTCTTCAACGTCTTATGAAAGTTTTTAGTGGTCTGTAAAGCAGATGCTTTTATTTTATAATGAGAGCTACTTAGGGGAAAATGTTATGTCTTAAAATTTTATGCCAAATTAAATATTTTCCAAAAATGTATCATTTTCATTCTTGATGAACTGTTAGAAAGGATTTCTAGAAAGCCAAAAGAACCACATTAAATTCTGCCTGTTCTAGCTTGTTGAAGTAGTTGTTACATACTTTGCATAAGTTTCACAGTTGCAGTACACTGTGGTAATTATAACAGCGCCCTGCAGAAGCCACTGTATTTACAGTTTCCTGATGCAACAGGAAAGGGAACGGATGAGTTACAAATAGAGAGGGGAGAAGAGTGCAGGGGAGAACCATGTGTTAGCTAAGCAGAGAACTTAAACTAGCATTGTTTCTAACTCAAATGTTAGAGGACTTATCTATGCACAACTTGCACACGTTTCACTAAATTGTTTCTAGTAGATTTTAGTTTAAACTAGTGTAAACTCCTGTGTGGTCACTCTTAAACTGATATAAAAATCGGTTTCTATTGATTTAGGTTTTGCCACTAATTTAAGCTAAAATCAACATAAACTGGGTTTAAATCAGTTTATGTGTCTATATACAGGAGTTTTCACTGGTTGAACTACATGGACTACTACTTTACCCAGAGTTGCACTGGTTTAATTAAACTATAGGCCTGCTTAGTCTTGGCTTAAAGTTAATTGGTCTCAAAATATGCTCCAAATATAGGGAAAACTTTTGAAGGAATCAGAACTACAGCTTAAACTTGTTTGGGTGTTTAAAAACCTTAAACATGTTAAAAGGTTGGGAACCTTTCATGGAAAGGAATGCAGAGTCATAATTCACTGTGTAATATTTTTGTTGATTTGAACTTATTAAAAGTGCTAGTTAACAACAGAGTATAGTAAAACACCAATAAAAGAAAAAGCAGTATTTCTTTATTTGTTTTATGTAGTGACCTGGGGAGCTGCTTCAAATATTCCACAGTTTAATGATCTACTTACTATGGGATTATGGATGTTTAATACAAGGTAAAAAGATTAGGGGGAAATAAAGTCCGGCATTACTTCGATGCTAAGTCTGAAATGTTAATTGCACAAATGTCAAAATTATGGTCTCATCAGCTCTCTTCCCTATTGCCCACAACATGGATAGAAAGCTCAATTTTACAAGGTGCTTTTGCTGCAATGAGAGCTGAGGGTGGTTGGTCCAGTTGCAGGAGGCTTTCAGATTCTTTATGAATTCATATAGAAGGTGTGCAATAGGGAACATTGTTAGTTCTTCTTCCAGTTAAGTTCCTATGGACTCTTCACTGCAGGTGCACAGGCACCTCTCAAGCCCTTAATTGGAGACTTTTCTGCTAGAATGCCTGTTTGGCCTGCACATGTGCCCTGTGCCGCCTCATGCTGGATGCTGAGTCTGTATAGGGATGCACAGGTGAACCGCATTCAGTCTTCTTCTCAGCCTGAGATGGATCTCTAGCGTGCCCACCTTAAGTGTGCCTCCGCTATTTCACGTTCTTTTTATAGTGGTTTGTTTTGTTAGTGTCGTTAGTTGTTTTTAGTAGTTATTAGGGCTGTCGATTAATTGCAGTTAACTCACATGATTAACTCAAAAAATTAATTGCAATTTAAAAAATAATCGCAATTAATTGCAGTTTTAATCGCACTGTTAAACAATAGAATACCAATTTAAATTTATTAAATATTTTGGATGTTTTTCTATATTTTCATATATATTGTATTCTGTGTTGTAATTGAAATCAAAGTGAAAAGGAGTACTAGTGGCACCTTAGAGACTAACCAATTTATTTGAGCATAAGCTTTCGTGAGCTGAAGTGAGCTGTAGCTCATGAAAGCTTATGCTCAAATAAATTGATTAGTCTCTAAGGTGCCACTAGTACTCCTTTTCTTTTTGCAAATACAGACTAACACGGCTGCTACTCTGAAACCTGAAATCAAAGTGTATATTATTTTTTATTAAAAATATTTGCACTGTAAAAATGAAAAATACAAGTACTGTAGTGAAATCATTGTCCTGAAAGTGCAACTTACAAATGTAGATTTTTTTTATTACGTAACTGCACTCAGAACCAAAACAATGCAAAACTTCAGAGTCTGCAAGTCCACTCAGTTCTACTTCTTGTTCAGCCAATCTCTGTGACAAACAAGTTTGTTTACATTTACAGGAGATAATGCTGCCTGCTTCTTGTTTACGTCACCTGAAAGTGAGAACAGGCATTGGCATGGCACTGTTGTAGCCAGCGTTGCAAGATATTTACATGCCATATGTGCTAAAGGTTCATATGTCCCTTCATGCTTCAACTACCATTCCAAGGGACATGGTCCAGGCTGTTGATGGGTTCTGATCGATAACAATCCAAAGCAGTGCAGACTGACGCATGTTCATTTTCATTATCTGAGTCAGATGACACCAGCAGAAGATTAATTTTCTTTTTTTGGTGGTTTGGGTTCTGTAGTTTCTCTTTTAAGAATTCTGAAAGCATGCTTGACACCTCGTCTCAGTCAGATTTTGGACAGCACTTCAGATTCTTAAATCTTGGGTCGAGTGCTGTAGCTGTCTTCAGAAATCTCACATTGGTACCTTCTTTGCGTTTTCTCAACTTTGCAGTGAAAGTGTTCTTAAAATGAACAACATGTGCTGGGTCATCCTCCAAGACTGCTATAACATGAAATATATGGCAGAATGTGAGGAAAACAGAGAAGGGGACATACAGTTCTCCCCCAAGGAGTTTAGGCAGAAATTTAATTAACGCATACTTTTTTTAATGAGCATTATCAGCATGGAAGCATGTTCCCTGGAATGGTGGCCGAAGCATGAAGGGGCGTACAAGTGGTTAGCATATTTGCGACATAATACCTTGCAATGCCGGCTACAAAAGTACCATGCCAACGCCTGTTCTCACTTTCATGTGACATTGTAAACAAGAAGCGGGCAGCATTATTTCTTGCAAATGTAAACAAACTTGTTTGTCTGAGTGATTGGCTGAACAAGAAGTAGGACTGAGTGACTTGAGGCTCTAAAATTGTACATTGTTTTATTTTTGAATGCAGGGGGTTTTGTACATAATTCTACATTTATAAGTTCAACTTTCGTGATAAAGAGATTGCACAACATTGAAAAATACTATTTTCTGTTTTTGTACAGTGCAAATATTTGTAATAAAAAATAAATATAACGCGAGCACTGTACGCTTTGTATTCTGTGTTGTAATTCAATATATTTGAAAATGTAGAAGACCTCCAGAAATATTTAAATAAATGGTGTTCTATTATTAATAGTGCGATTAATCGCACGGTTAATTTTTTTAATCGCTTGACAGCCCTAGTAGTTATATTTATTACGTAAGTGTTAACAGTGAGAGGATTGTTTATTTGTTTTTGTTTTTCCTCCTCCTCTCTCTTTCTTTCAGAAGCCTTGTCTTCCTGGTGGGGCATGCCTGGCTGACCAGGCTTCATATGCAGCCTATGCTGCTAAGAGGCTATCCCAGTAAGTGGTGGCTACTCTAAGTATGTTCATTATTTGGAGGAGTCCCATGTCTCCCAGAAGTGCAATTTCTGCCTACCTCTCAGGTTGAAGGCAAGGAAGAACAAGGAGATTAAGCTGAGACTGTTAATGACGGAACACTCAACCAGTGTCTGAGGCAGGTTAGGAGGGTAAGCGCCCCTTTTTAGTACCATCAGGCTCAATCCCTCAGTCTGCACCTACCAATTTGATACGCTCAGTACAGAGCAAGCAATGGTGCCAGACTCCATCAGGGGGGCTTACATCGGCACACCTGCCATAGACGGTATCATAAGCTTCAGCTACTGCATCTCGGTGTCCATGTTGGTACCAATTCCCTACTCAGTACCTTAAGAATTTAGCCACACAAGAGACCCATCCATATCAGATGAGCCTGAATCCCGGCTCCTTGTAGGTATGAAGTGTCTTTTGGTACCAAGACCTCAGTCTCCAGCCTGCTACTGTCCCCCGTTCTGCGGGACTCTCCATCCTTTTCTCTGGAGGCTCTTCCACTGGATGAGGAGGATGAAGGGGACTTCAAATCAGTCTTTTCTGTTTCAGTCCAGGGTTCCCAACATGTCCTGTCAGGACCCATTCATTGACCGTTACAGAAAAGATAATGACCATCATCAAGAATGGTGGAACCAACCCTGAAACCCTACTCTTCTGTATGTCTCTCTTCCCTCCCCCCCCACAGCCATACGGGATCCTTCGGCTGCTTACCAACAGCAGTTCTCCAGACCACTGGTACCATCTCAAAGGGACACTAGGATTGTTCAGTCCTCTCCTCCAGAACCAGCTGCCTCACAAAAAGCAGTTATACTTCCACCACCTTCCATGGCCAACAATTTTCAGCGATTGCAAGACCTCATAAAGAGAATAGCTGTCATTCTTCAGATTCCACTAGAAAAGGTCAGGGATTCACAACACGAGATATTGGCTGTCCTACAGTCAATAACACACTTGAGGGTGGCATACCCATCAGCGAGGCACTCCTGGATCCAGGTAAAACTGTGTGGCAAACACCTGCTACTATTCCATCAGCATGCAAAGGAGCGGATTAAAAAGTATTACGTTCCCCCTAAGGACTCTGATTTCTTGTTTTCCTACCTTCTACCTAATTCCCCTCTGGGGAAACTGCTTAGAAGTCCCCTGAAGTGGACCCACCCACAGGGACACTACTCGGAGAAAGAGAGGAGTTATTCATCTTATGCAGTAACTGCATTTCTTCAAGGTGTGTCCCCCTTTGGGTGTTCCACAACCCATCCTCCTTCCCCTCTGCTTTGGACTGCTCTCTGTGGAGACATTCAGCAGGTGAAGGAACTGAAGGCAGTTTGCTCACACATTCTTATATAGGTGCCTGGCACAAGGAGGCATAGGGACGCATGGGCACTGCGAGAGGAAAAGTCTCTGATACAGGGCTCAAAGTTGCATGTGCACTGGAGGTGGTGCACCCATAGGGGGGTACATCTTGAAGAACTGCAGTTATTGCACGAGCTGAGTAACCTCTTCTTGCTGTGGAGTCCATTCTTTCAAAGTTCCTGACCTTGTGTGAGCTCAGTTCTAATGTTGCACTTTATTAACATCATTGTTGCTTTTGTAAAGATATACATTATATATAATGTATTTCAGTACTAATTTATTTTGTTTTTGAAATGCACTCATTTTATCTGAGTATTTGAGCCTGTAAAATGGCTGAATGGAACATCTTCAAACCACTCCACCCAACTACGCCCCTGCCCCACCCCCCAAAAATAATTGGGGTGAGGGGATGACACCTCCCAGCTAGAATAACCCTGAATTATTAGCTCTACAAAGACTCCCTCTACCCCCGAAAGTTTTAAATCACTGAAATTAATGGTTCAGCATCAAGTGTAATCTCAGCCATAAATATATATGTATGCATTGTTGCAAGAATAAGTTAGTCATAAAGCTTCATGTGCACAGTTCAGAATCAAAGTGACTAATTTGGTGTTCAAATACTGCCTGCCATACGTACAGGAGTAGTCTCATTGACGTCCAGGGGAATACTTGTGTTAGTAAAGTAATTGGGATTTGTCCCCAAATTAGGATTATGGTTTTTTATAAGAAGTCCATTCCATTAACAAATTGGACTGATGACACCAGTGCCCAAGTCTGTAGTTTGCTTATTCAGTTAAAGGAGAAAGTGTGTTTCAGCAGGAGTCCTATTTCTGGCTAGTAAGCAAAAGTTTTGTGTATGAAAGATACTTAATTCAGTCACAAATTATTGGTCTTAATGCAGGAGTTACAGGCTCTCAGATTTCACCTAGTATTATGCAGGAGGTCTAATTATGTGATCATAAGGGCCTTAAAAGTTATGAACCTATATGTTTCATTAACTCCTTTTCCCCCTTGATGTCTCCTTTCCAAATATTGAACGGGCCCAACACTACATAGTTTATGAAACCAATGCAATCAGAGCTACTCAGACTCACAGTTTATTCTCTTCTGGATCCAGCCCCTGGTCTTTCAATTTCAAGGTAACATGGCTGCCGTAATCATTTACTTATTTGGGATACACTTGTAAATCATTATTAGAGTTTGTTATAAACATTAAGAATTCAGTAGTTACACAGGTTGACATGTTGCAAAGATAGGATTATTGCTATAGGAAAATGAAGTTGAGCAATTCTTATCTGGTATACCAGGACCAAGTTCTTTAGAGTTTACGTACATGGGAAGTGACTATAATAATGCAACTACAGCTGAGTGAATAATTCTCACTTAGCAGCTAACCACTTATGGAATATCTGCAAGCAGATCCCCTTTACTATATTTGGCAAATACAGTCTTGAATTTT
The DNA here is from genome assembly GCF_965140285.1 of Lepidochelys kempii. Classification (NCBI taxonomy): domain Eukaryota; kingdom Metazoa; phylum Chordata; order Testudines; family Cheloniidae; genus Lepidochelys; species Lepidochelys kempii. Next base: position 33,387,011 of record NC_136390.1, on the reverse strand, counting down.
CCTCTACAGTCTAGGGCCCCATCAATGATTTCCTGTCCTGTTTAGGGGCAGGATTTTTAAGCAGTGCTGATGTACCAACGAATAGAGCACCACTGGTAAAAATACAGATGAGGCAGGCTCAGTGGCCACTTCGAGCAGTTTTATTTTTTTGCATCTGTTTGACAGGAGACTGGTGCCAAGACAGGGAGGGAGAAGTGGAGATGGAGTGAAGTGTCCTCCCACCCCACAACAGAACACTGTTTCAGGCAGGTGCTCGGCTCATGTGCACCAGCTGTGATGCCAGCAATAGCGTTAGTATCCTGGCCAGCTGCCTGCACATATGTTAGTAAAGTGGTTGCTCTTGTGGCACTCTGTGATTATAGTGGATCTGTATAATAACTGTATTATAGTATCAGTATTTAGTACTAATAGGACCAGATTCACATCTAGCGTAAAACAGTATAGCTCCATTAACTTAGTAGAGCTACATCAGTTTACATCAGCTGAGGATCTTGACCCTCTAGTGCTTTACCTACATTAAATAATATTGAGAAAAGTTTTTAGATCTATCTTTATTCTTCTCCTTTTGAAGTAGACCATGTTCAGGAATGGCTATGAAAATGATTGATTATACTATCATACATCCCATCCCTGCAGCCTTTCACGGTGCTGTTTTCCTTATTGACTTAAGCATGCAGTGAAGAGCAGTGTCCTGCTCTTGTTGAACGTTCATAATTCTGTTTCAAATCCAGATCTCTTAATGTGAAGGATACGTTAATCATTCTGGACTAAGTGTATGCCAACATTTTAGTTTTAAGACAAGGCAGTTTCAGTTATTTTGAGCTCCAAACATCTGAACAATGTTCTTAACAGCTTAAAACCATTTTTATACTCGGATAAGTAACAAATGTCTGTTTCATCATCACGCTTTCAAAAAAAAGTTATCTCTGGGCTCAGGCAAAAACTGAAGTTTCAGGCCCAAAGGCAAATTGTTGGGAATAAGTTAAGGCAGTGGTTCTCAACCTTTCTGGACGACTGCACCCCTTTCAGGAGTCTGACTTGTCTTGAGTACCCCTACTTTCACCTCACTTAAAAACTACTTGCTTACAGAATCAGACATAAAAATACAAAAGTGTCACAAACAGCACACTATTACTAAAAAATTGCTTACTTTCTTATTTTAGCATATAATTATAAAATCTAGCCATTGGAATATAGGTATTGTACTTACATTTCAATGTGATACTGAGCCTGTTTGGCATTTTTGAGCCTTGTCTGAAGCCCTAGCTCTGCTGCCTGGGGCTGAAGCATGTAACTTCGCTTCGGGTATGGCCTGGGGCAGTTACCCTGCTTGCTACCTCCTAATGCCAGCCCTCCATTTGCAAACCCCCTAAACCTGTCCCATGACCACCCTTGAGGCTGCAAGCACCAGGTCGAGAAACACTGATCTAGATGAATTGAGTACTCCCTGGAAGACCTCTGAGTATATGTACCACTGGTTGAGACCCACTGAGTTATGGGTTTAGTTTTGGATGTGCCACCTCTACCATCACTGTATAATTGCCATTACTTCTGATTTCAAGAATAACAGGAAGTGTAGTGTAAAACACAATTGTAATATGACAGTGAGAACTGCAGAATGGAAGATGTCACTGATAAAGGAAATTATTCTCCACAATTCTGATGTATGTTGATTCTGATAAGGGACAAGCTCTTGCTAAAAATACGTCCACATATAATCATTTTTCATGTGGATTTGCAAATGTTTTTTAAATTCAAATTTAATCGTTTCCCTGTGTTGCAAGTTTATTTTTATGCTATTTTTTTTTCAAACAAGGCACTGTTGCCACATGTTGTACTTTCATGGGTTCATGTATGTTGATATGTTCATGCCCTGTGAGCATTTTTGCCTTCCACTCATGATGGTCAGTCACAGGAAAAACATTTGATACAATTCAACTGTGACTCTGTTTGGGAGATATGAATATCAAATGTATTTACTACCTTGAAATTAGCGTATACATGTCAATTTAAAGTCTGTTTGATATAAAGAGCTTGATTTTTAAGGTCACTAAGAATCTTTTGCACCATTATTTCCCTATAATGGGTCTGATTCTAAGATTGCCAAGAATCCTCTGTGCCACTCTAGCTGCCTGAAGGGGACATAAAGCTGGTTTAACAGGCCAGGTGGGGCTTCCCTCAGCATGCTTATGCTGGCTCTGTGCCACCCCCCTTTGAATCTGCTGGGGTAAGGTGCTCAGCTGGGGAAAGGGTGCTAAGTGATTTTCTGCTACTAGAATGGCCACTGACAGTAGGGTGCAAATTGCACTGGAGGCTTAATCAGACCTCTGCTGGACCTAGAATTGAGTGGCCTAAAGGTGATGTGAAGTCATCTTTGTTTCTCCCTTTGGGGCATGCACTAAGCACAGTTTGGCCAGACCTCAGAATGTGGCCAACTGTATTAACATTTTTTGACATTACAACAGCTCTCATACCCAACCTAGGAACTGTTAACTCCTGATGTTCGAAGCCTAAGGCTCCTGTCTAATCCGTCTTCCCTACGAGTCCACTTTCCATCCCCAACCTTGTCAGGACCTGATTTTTTCAGTGTCCTTTGCCCAGGACATTGCAACAACTCCAGCTCCTTCTTCAGAAACTGCTTGGACCTAGACATAAGTGCGGGTATTGGCAGTCCATTCCTATTGCACTAGTTTAAACCTACTGGGGAACCCCACCAGCAGTTACTCCTACAGGAGGGGTGTCATCTTTGAGGCATTAGTAGAGTCCTCTGGACAAGCACACTTTGACCACCAGTGCTTTTTAACTTGTTCTAGGTGTAGAGCTTGGAAAGTATAAAACTAGACTGGGAGTGTTTTTTGCTTTGATTCTGTTTGTAAAATATTGTTGGCTTTTATGTCCATTTTAGGTGAGTGTATTCCCATGTGTTTTGCATTGAGTAAAAGCTGGTATATTACATTTTATGTTGGTGACTTTAGAAAGTTTGTCTTTGTGCTTAATATGTTCTGCAGTCTAGACTGGTGACTTGAAGATGTGAAAATTACCAAAAGGTTTTAAAAGGTTGTGCGCATGCAGATTAATTGCATTTCACAGTATACTTGCCACTTCTATAATGATTTCAATAATTTGTCTTGATGAATGGAAGAGTTGCTTCTAAACTGTGGACCCCGACCATCAATTTTATTCTTATTGATGTAGTGCAAGGGAGAGTAAGCCCCCTGACTATGCTTTGCCATAACACTTCTCATTTTTTCAGCTGGTAGTCACTAATGACTTGATTTTTCAAAAGTGCCGAGCACTCTCAAATTCTGTTAAAGTCAGTTGGGGCTGAAGATGCTTAACAGCTCTGAATATCGGACCATAAGGCTTTTTGCTGATATCAGGAGCATAACTGCTCTGGTGGGCCACTGCATGTAGTCGTGTACCAGTGTCCTTGAGCTAGCTAACATCAAACAAAAATAAAGCCACCTTCTGATCCAACAGCTCTTGGATATAACAGATATTTGGGTAGGTTATCATTCTACCAGGACATGAATCAGGCTGTGAATTCAAGACTGTCATGTAGATGTGGAAATAAAGAATGCTGGTCATCTGACCTGCACATTGGAATGGTGGTATCCGCCACAAATATAGCATCTGTTTCTTGGAAGTAGCACATAAGAAGAAACATGTAGGACTTGCTGATACTTAAAGGGAAACTCTCAACATAAAGTATGCACTTTAAACAAAATTTTTAGAGAGTGTTTAAAGTAGTTTCGGATGTTACACCTGCCCCTATATCCCCCTGCCGGTTTTTGTTTGTTTGTTTTACAGTCACATTTTCCTATTTTAAAAAATGTTTTGTGTCTCTCTTGTCATCCTCACAGAGAGGAATTGACTGGCTACACAGGGAGTTTCCGTGATTAGGTACACAAAGTGCTGCCAAAAGCACAAAGCAAACAAAGTGGAAAAATGAAGAGAGTACGTTTCCCTATAACCTCTTTGAGTTCCAGAAATCTTGGGAGTTACAAATAACTGTAGCAGATTAGACCTTTTCAGACAAAAATGTGTGGGATTTTTAATTCCTATTTTTTAAATTGACTATCCCTTTAATAGAAATCTTTGTAAGACCATTTCAGTTTATGATTTTCTTTACCCTTTGTATAATACCTGCTTTCAAAAAAAATTGGTTATTGTGCAGTGTAACCTAAAGCACCCCTTTCCCCTGTCCCGAATCCAGGAGTTTGAATGCAGAAGGGGTTATTGTAACATCATCCAAGAGAACACCATAACTTCAGTAGAGGATTGAACAGCTATGACAGATAAATCTCAAAAAAGCAAAGGTGTTGTCCTCATGCACATATTCCTTACTAAAAAGGGAAAGCAACCCAGAGAAGCACACTCTTTCTGTTCCTCATTGCAATCTAGCCAGATTTCCCTAGACATTAGGGAATTGCACTTCTAAATCATGTTCTCTCCTTTGAAACTATGGAGGTAAGTTCTCTTGTCTCTCCCACCTCTAGGCTTAAACAGAATTCACTTTGGCTGTCCTTCTCTGAGGTCCCTTCCAACCCTGATATTCTATGATTCTATGATACCTGGGGTTTATTCTCTATTGTCTGTCACCCTGTGTAGTCATTTACACATGAAAAACAGATGTAAAACTGATTTGGCAGTATTGTATACCTATTTTGTGCTCACTTTGTACAGATGTAAATAACTAAACAAGACACAAGACAATGGAGAATCATATCTATGAAGTGTATTTAAACTACACCACTAGTGGTTTTTTTTAAATCTTAACAACCTTAAACAAATGTGGTTTGGTTTTCAAATTAAGGTCCTGGTAGTTGGTTTTTAAATTGTTAGAGAAAAGTCTAGCAATTTAAGTTTCTTAATTCATCCTTAAAGAGCTGCTGATTGTTTATGGAAAACATTATTGAAACAGCTCCATGTACTTCTGTATACTTATAGCAATTTGGAAAGGAGATGCATAGAAGGATCAGGAATATGCAATACCAGCATATAGCTTTCAAGTATGCCTGGCTGGTCTCTTCTGGTGATATCACAGACCTACACCTGCTCCCAATGATGCACAGCTGGGGCCTGGTCTCTCAAATGTCTGCACCCATTATATGAGATGGATGAATGGGGCAACACTGATTGGGGGAGTATATGGTATGGAAAAGGGTGTTAGGTGTGAAGCGGCTGAAGGAGAAAATAGTGACAGGTTTGAAGTCCCATTCCTTTCCATTGAAGGCCCAAACTACCATTTCAACAGCAGTTTATTGCCCTTTCACCCACTTGTATCTCTTCTTCAAGTGTAAAGGCGAAGTTGGAAGCTATTTGCTATTACAAAATGGTTTTCATAGAAGAAAGTGAATTGAATTTACTCCTGGGACACAAACTACAGCTGCTTGGCCAGGTGAGCTTCTGGGGAAAGGGAATTAGGAGAAGGGGTCTGAATAAATAAATAGTCCAGGTCCTTACAAAGAGAGAAGAGTGTTGGTAAAATTAATATGTATAATCTCAAAACTGTAGAGAAATTCTATTTATAGCCTTTTCCCTACTTTCCCTTAGTGAGGAGCTACTTTTTGTGGTGGAAGCATAGGTATACGTAAACATGAATCAAAACAGGTTTTTTTGTTTTTTTTTTAAATAAAGGAAAATGAACAAGCCAGACTTTGCTAGCAATTATGCACTCTTGCGTGTGCATTAGTAGGCTACTGGTGCACTTCTCTGGTAGATGAATTTGAGCCATGCACCAGTAGCCTCCTAATAAATAATGCACATCCTGTTGTGACTTATTCCTATAATAAATGGTAGCAGCTCTATTTTTATCATGTTGCATAATACAGAGGCAAATGAGTGTTTGAAATTAAAAAGCAAGCAATTCAAAACTAATTATACAATGTTTTGCTCAACATAATCTGCACAACTCACTGCCACAGCAAAAGTATAACAAGGAAATATTTGTACTTGCGTAGGTTCACAGTGAGAACCCAAGCACATGATTCTCTATTGTCCGCACCTTGTGTGGTCATTCACTCTAGCACAAGGTTGTGTAAGATACAGTACTACCATTCTGATTTGGTAGCATTTTGCACCCAGTTAGCTCTTCTTGCATGGGTGTAAATGACAGCATGAGGTACAGAGCAACTGAGATTCAGACTACAGGGTAGAGGGCCCCACACCAACCAGAGTAAGCAATGCTGCTTCAAGCCTTGTGTTGTGTTGGTGCACCACATCTACTCAAGAGGAGTGGGCCTACAGCGATATGAATATCCCCAGGATAGACAGGGTCTGAGGGTATGTCTACACTACGAAATTAGGTCGAATTTATAGAAGTCGGTTTTTTAGAAATCGTTTTTATATATTCGAGCGTGTGTGTCCCCACAGAAAATGCTCTAAGTGCATTAACTCGGCAGAGTGCTTCCATAGTACCGAGGCAAGCGTCAACTTCCGGAGTGTTGCACTGTGGGTAGCTATCCCACAGTTCCCGCAGTCTCCGCTGCCCATTGGAATTCTGGGTTGAGATCCCAATGCCTGATGGGGCTAAAACATTGTCGCGGGTGGTTCTGGGTACATATTGTCAGGTCCCCGTTCCCTTCCTCTGTGAAAGCAGCTGCAGACAATCGTTTCACGCCTTTTTTCTTGAGTTACATGTGCAGACGCCATACCACGGCAAGCATGGAGCCTGCTCAGGTAACCGTAACTGTATGTCTCCTGGGTGCTGGCAGATGTGGTACTGCATTGCTACGCAGCAGCAACCCATTGCCTTGTGGCAGCAGACGGTACAGTAGGACTGGTAGCCGTCATCGTCATGTCCGAGGTGCTCCTAGCTGCCTCTGTGAGGTCGATCAGGAGCGCCAGGGCAGACGTGCGCGCAGGGACTAAATTTGGAGTGACTTGACCAGGTCATTCTCTTTAGTACTGCAGTCAGTCCTATTGAACCATCTTATGGTGAGCAGGCAGGTGATTCGGATTGCTAGCAGTCCTATTGTACCATCTTCTGCCAGGCAGTCAAGAGATGAGGATGGCTAGCAGTCCTATTGTACCATCTTCTGCTGAGCAGCCATGAGATGTGGATGGCTTGCAGTCCTTCTGCACCGTCTGCTGCCAGCCAAAGATGTAAAAGATAGATGGAGTGGATCAAAACAAGAAATAGACCAGATTTGTTTTGTACTCATTTGCACATTAAACACCGCACGCATTATCCAGCAGTAGATGCAGCACCAGAACCTGGCAGAGCGATACCGGGCGAGGAGGCGACGTCAGCGCGGTCACGTGAGTGATCAGGACATGGACACAGATTTCTCTGAAAGCATGGGCCCTGCCAATGCATGCATCATGGTGCTAATGGGGCAGGTTCATGCTGTGGAACGCCGATTCTGGGCTCGGGAAACAAGCACAGACTGGTGGGACCGCATAGTGTTGCAGGTCTGGGACGATTCCCAGTGGCTGCAAAACTTTCGCATGCGTAAGGGCATTTTCATGGAACTTTGTGACTTGCTTTCCCCTGCCCTGAAGCACATGAATACCAAGATGAGAGCAGCCCTCACAGTTGAGAAGCGAGTGGCGATAGCTCTGTGGAAGCTTGTAACACCAGACAGCTACTGGTCAGTTGGGAATCAATTTGGAGTGGGCAAATCTACTGTTGGGGCTGCTGTGATGCAAGTAGCCCACGCAATCAAAGATCTGCTGATATCAAGGGTAGTGACCCTAGGAAATGTGCAGGTCATAGTGGCTGGCTTTGCTGCAGTGGGATTCCCTAACTGTGGTGGAGCCATAGACGGAACCCATATCCTTATCTTGGCACCGGAGCACCAAGCCGCCGAGTACATAAACCGCAAGGGGTACTTTTCAATAGTGCTGCAAGCTCTGGTGGATCACAAGGGACGTTTCACCAACATCAACGTGGGATGGCCGGGCAAGGCCTATAGTTATCCTTGGGGACCCAGCTTACCCCTTAATGCCCTGGCTCATGAAGCCGTACACAGGCAGCCTGGACAGTAGTCGGGAGCTGTTCTACTACAGGCTGAGCAAGTGCAGAATGGTGGTAGAATGTGCATTTGGACATTTAAAGGCGCGCTGGCGCAGTTTACTGACTCGCTTAGACCTCAGCGAAACCAATATTCCCACTGTTATTACTGCTTGCTGTGCGCTTCACGATATCTGTGAGAGTAAGGGGGAGACGTTTATGGCGGGGTGGGAGGTTGAGGCAAATCGCCTGGCCGCTGGTTACGTGCAGGAGGGCGCGGTGTGCATCAGAGAAGCTTTGAAAACCAGTTTAATGACTGGACAGGCTACGGTGTGAAAGTTCTGTTTGTTTCTCTTTGATGAAACCCCCCGCCCCTTGGTTCACTCTACTTCCCTGTAAGCTAACCACCCTCCCATCCTCCCTTCGATCACCACTTGCAGAGGCAATAAAGTCATTGTTGCTTCACATTCATGCATTCTTTATTAATTCATCACACAAATAGGGGGATGACTACCAAGGTAGCCCAGGAGGGGTGGTGGAGGAGGGAAGGAAAATGCCGTACAGCACTTTAAAAGTTTACAACTTTAAAATTTATTGAATGCCAGCCTTCTGTTTTTTGGGCAATCCTCTGTGGTGGAGTGGCTGGTTGGCCGGAGGCCCCCCCACCGCGTTCTTGAACATCTGGGTGAGGAGGCTATGGAACTTGGGGAGGAGGGTGGTTGGTTACACAGGGGCTGTAGCAGCAGTCTGTGCTCCAGCTGCCTTTGCTGCAGCTCAACCATACACTGGAACATATTGGTTTGATCCTCCAGCAGCCTCAGCATTGAATCCTGCCTCCTCTCATCACGCTGCCGCCACATTTGAGCTTCAGCCCTGTCTTCAGCCCGCCACTTACTCTCTTCAGCCCGCCACTTCTCCTCCCGGTCATTTGGTGCTTTCCTGCACTCTGACATTATTTGCCTCTACCCATTCGTCTGTGCTCTGTCAGTGTGGGAGGACAGCATGAACTCAGAGAACATTTAATCACAAATGTGTTTTTTTTTTCTTTCTAATCTTCACTAGCCTCTGGGAAGGAGAAGATCCTGTGATCATTGAAACACATGCAGCTGGTGGAGAAAAAAAGGAACAGCGGTATTTAAAAAGGCACATTTTATAAAACAATGGCTACACTCTTTCAGGGTAAACCTTGCTGTTAACATTACATACATAGCACATGTGCTTTTGTTACAAGGTCACATTTTGCCTCCCCCCACCGCGTGGCTACCCCCTCAACCCTCGCCCCTCCCCATGGCTAACAGCGGGGAACATTTCTGTTCAGCCGCAGGCAAACAGCCCAGCAGGAACAGGCACCTCTGAGTGTCCCCTGAAGAAAAGCACCCTATTTCAACCAGGTGACCATGAATGATATCTCACTCTCCTGAGGATAACACAGAGAGATAAAGAACGGATTTGTTTGAAAGCCAGCAAACATACACTGCAATGCTTTGTTGTACAATGATTCCCGAGTACGTGCTACTGGCCTGGAGTGGTAAAGTGTCCTACCATGGAGGATGCAATAAGGCTGCCCTCCCCAGAAACCTTTTGCAAAGGCTTTGGGAGTACATCCAGGAGAACCGTGAATGCCAGGGCAAATTAATCCTTTCATATGCTTGCTTTTAAACAGTGTATAGTGTTTTAAAAGGTACACTCACCGGAGGTCCCTTCTCCGCCTGCTGGATCCAGGAGGCAGCCTTGGGTGGTTCGGGGGATACTGGCTCCAGGTCCAGGGTGAGAAACAGTTCCTGGCTGTTGGGAAAACCGGTTTCTCCACTTGCTTACTGTGCGCTATCTACAACCTCATCATCATCTTCTTCTTCTTCATCCCCAAAACCTGCTTCCGTGTTGCCTCCATCTTCATTGAAGGAGTCAAACAACACGGCTGGGATAGTGGTGGTTGAACCCCCTAAAATGGCATGCAGCTCATCATAGAAGCGGCATGTTTGGGGCTCTGACCCGGAGCGGCCGTTCGCCTCTCTGGTTTTCTGGTAGGCTTGCCTCAGCTCCTTAAGTTTCACGCAGCACTGCTTCGGGTCCCTGTTATGGCCTCTGTCCTTCATGCCCTGGGAGATTTTGACAAAGGTTTTGGCATTTCAAAAACTGGAACGGAGTTCTGATAGCACGGATTCCTCTCCCCATACATCGATCAGATCCCGTACCTCCCGTTCAGTCCATAATGGAACTCTTTTGCGATTCTGGGACTCCATCATGGTCACCTCTGCTGATGAGCTCTGCATGGTCACCTGCAGCTTGCCATGCTGGCCAAACAGGAAATGAGATTCAAAAGTTCGCGGGCCTTTTCCTGTCTACCTGGCCAGTGCATCTGAGTTGAGAGTGCTGTCCAGAGCGGTCACAATGGAGCACTTTGGGATAGCTCCCGGAGGCCAATACCGTCGAATTGTGTCCACAGTACCCCAAATTCGACCCGGCCAGGCCGATTTAAGCGCTAATCCACTTGTCGGGGTAGAGTAAGGAAATCAATTTTAAGAGCCCTTTAAGTCGAAAAAAAGGGCTTCATCATGTGGATGGGTGCAGGTGTACATTGATTTAATGCTGCTAAATTTGACCTAAAGTCCTAGTGTAGACCAGGGCTGAGATTTCAAAATAGACTAGATGTTTCAACGAGGAATAGTATTTGCTATTATGTTAGACAGGATAAATTACAAAGATGATGGATACTTCAGTGTATATTCTAGCCTAGTGCTAAATAATATATATTCAGGTGGGGACAAAAAGAACATTCCCTTCCTAACTTCCAACCTCCATGATACAAACTCACATAGCTAGTCTCTTTGTGTGCGTTTCATGGTTTCCTCTGAAACAGCCAACTGTTGGTTCCTCCTCTTCCACAGAGGAATCGGTGCAGCTCTGTTAGGTGAAGATCAAGATTTGGGAGCCCAGTCACAGCCCAGTTGCACATAGGCTCCCCCTGTGTTTCCATTCAGGGGGAAGGAGCAGGCCAGACAAAGGCAGGAGTAGGGCTGGTATATCCTCTGCTATACAAAATATGGATAGTTGATGCACCCATTGAACACGCTGAGGATGGAGGTTGTAGCATCTGCAGAGGTTGAAGCAGTGGCTTTAGAACAGCTCCATTGGGGTTCAGTGGCTTGGGGTGAGGAAATGTTTCCCCTGCATGTTCCTCCACCCCCTACAGATGAGACCTGACTACTCACTCTTGGTATGGGGAGATTCTGGTACCAGAACAGGGTGGTAGATTAGGTGACCCATTGGCCTCTTACAAATGGCAATTACTATGTTTGTGAGTAGAGTATTTTAAGTTATCAGCCAATATTTGACATTGCCTATTAGCAGCTGTGCAGTAATTAGTCTCTAAGTCTTATTCAGTTTCTGAGGCTTGATCTACACTGAAACCTTATATTGGCATAGCTATGTTGGTCAAGGGTCTGAAAAAAACCCACTCTCCTGACAGACACAGCTATGCCAACAAAATCCCAAGTGTAGACACAGCTAAGCTGCTGGAAGAGTGCTTCTGTCAACGTAGCTAAGAAGGTGGTATTCCTACACAGATAAGAAAAGCTCCTGCAGTTGGTATACGCTGCATTTATGTGAAGGGGACATGCCAACATAGCTATTTTTGTAAATGCTGGAAATAGCTAGAACCATGTGCTGTTTGGAAATATATCCAAAATTACACATAATGTAAAATAAGTGAATGGCGTAAGTACTGATTTTAGAGTGACCATGACTTACCATGTGTAAGGTTGTATTTATGAAGCTTAAATACAAAACTGCATGTGCAAGCAACAGAAAGTGTATGGAATTAATACTTAATTCATAGACAGTAGCCAAATGAGTTGTGTAGACTGAGACAGTCATAGCAATGTACCACCTCCTTTTAAACTATCATTTAATAATTATTTGTAGTGCCTAAAGGCTTTGCTCAATGAATGAGGAAGGGGCGGGGAGGCTATGTGTTAGGTACAGGACACGTACATAACAAAAAGTTGGGCCTTCCCCAAAGAGATTATATACTAATTTTAAGATTGGGTTGGGGGTTTTCACATAGTAACAGTGAGACAGTTATGCTAAGTGTAATAAGCAGCAGGCACAGCAGACTTAGTCATGTACAAGGTGTTTTTAATAGGACTGGATTCCCATATACACAGATGTGCACTAGTTCTTTGGTGTTTAAAATGTATATATATTGAATAAATAGAAAATGACATGCCAGCTCTCATGTCAGCCAGAAAATGCATCTGTGGTCTAACCCCTGTGACAAACAATCTAGCAACAGTTTCAGTGCTACCAACGCTATGGAGTTTGCCAAAAAAGCAGGTGCTTCTTCCAACAGATATCTTACATGGCTTAATATTTGTGTCCTGTAATTACTGTCTAAAGGGAAGAGGGGAATGCCAGGATATTGCAAAATGAACAGGAACACAACATTTTAGTTTAAAAAAAAAACAAAACACCAATCCCAGTTGTTGAAAAAATACTTAACCTTGCATTTCATCTAACGATTAACATTTTTATAATTTGATTTTTAAATATTTTTAGTTTGTATTTTAACAGGATATGGAATTTGTAACAGAAATATAGCATGAATTGGTAAAATGTGGTTGTTAGCAGCATCTAATCCCCATTACACACAATATTCAGTGCAAGCATCAAACAAGCTGAAATCAACATTTCCAGTGTTTATCAATGTTCCCGATGGAACAACTCTGTGGAGTTGGGGTAGGAAAGAGAGACTATTTACTAGAGCTGTTTGGGAAGTGTTTCTGATCTCTTGTAAACTTTAGATGAAAATGGAGAAAGGTTTTATTTTTTGTCAGAATTCTTTTTTACAAGTTTTCAGGTTTTCAACAACTGAAAACTGAAAGTTTTTTGGGGGGCGGGGCAGGGGGGAGGTTTATTAAAAGGACACTTGCTGCAGAAACTTTTGTTTTGACAAAACCATTTTTCTTCTAAAAAATATTTTTTTGGAGAAAATTTACTAGTCTACTATTTTACACTGGTACCATTATTCAAAACAAAAAGGCAATGGGCAGGTCTCGGAATAAATTTAAGTGAGTTCATGGTGTCCAAATCTCAGTACAGTGCGCCTATATTTAAAAGGTGCCCATAATCCTAAAAGCTGTTTATTGGGATATGGCTCTTTTTGGCCTTTTGAGACATACACAAATGTGTAACTGAGGCAAACAGCAGACTTCAAAGCAAAATGATGCCTAGTACCCTGAGAAGGTAAGAGCAGAGTGTGAATTCATGCTGTACCTACTCAAGTGTTAACTTAAGTTAACTCATAGAACCCCAATGCTGGAGCTTGCTGGTCAGTTGAATACCGGGGGTGCCTGTGTTTTTGCAGCCTCCAAAGGGATAGTTAATGCCTCCTATGAAAGCTGAGCTGCACTCTTTTTTTCTTGAGATAACTTGTGATTGCTGTGGTTGGCATCTTGTTGGTAGGGAGAGCTGAAGTTTTGAAAAAAACAGTATTTAATGGACATCTTAATGTCTGTCAGGAGAGCATCAGTTTCATACAGGGTATTTCACAACAATCAGATATTTGCTGACTTGCAGAGAAGTGAAACTATAAGAAAATTCTGAACATGCCAGCTCTGATCTAGCTGGATGTTATTTTTATGCATTGGAGTTTTGGATAATTTTCCATGAGGTAGAATAAATGCCTGAAACTGTATTTTATATAGGCTGGTTTTTGTCATCTACATCTGGGCTGATGTGTCAGAAGCACATACAAGGGAGTTGTGGAGGACAATCTCAGAGGATAAGCCAGAAGGGACTATTGTATCATTTAGTCTGACCTCCTGCATGTTGCAGGCCCTGGGACTTCCCTGAAGTTCATATTAGACGTACAGCGTATCTTTCGGAAAAACACCCAATCTTTATTTTAAAATTTCCAGTGATGGAGAACATTGTAATATTGCATTCCCTGATTCTAATTTACTCCAACAAATGGAATACATTCCCTAGCTGTTGTATAAAGTAAAGCTCATGCTTTATTATTTGCATTCAATATTGTGCTCCGAGCTTATAGCTCCTGTATAAACGTATTAATATTTAATTAAATAAAATTGCTCCGAAGGCCTTTTGCTTGTTTTTTGTTGTAACCACAGCTTGATTCCTTGGCAACAAGTTCTCCATATCTTCATATTCAATGAAGGGTTAACCACAAAAGCACACAGATATCATCTGTCCCAGCAGCTCACAGTTCCTAGCAGAAAGCTCTCATCTTCCTTCAGGCACTTGAACTTCTTGACCTTCTCTGGTTTCCTCCTGACTAACTCCCCTAGGTTACCCGTGGTAATGCTGCATTCATGGATCTCACCAAGAAGCCCACTGAGGCCCTAGAGAGTAAAATGTGAATTAACTTTGGGCCTAAATTTAGTTTAGTTTTAAATTATTTAAATTGCCATGTCGTGCCTCAGTTGCCTGGCTGGTGCAAGGTGCTGTTCTGATCTAGATAGCAGAAACTTCAGAGCCTCCTCCAGGGAGTTGAGAGGCAGAAAGGATGGGTAAGGTAAAGGCTGTCACCAGCCATGAGCAGGAGAGTTGTTGCAGAAAATCACTGATAGCTAGTGCAAAGGAGCAGGGGAATTAGCTCAGCTCTTTTTTCCTCTGCCTGCTCTCTTCTGGCGATAGCTTGTATGTTTTAGTGTTGGTAGTCCTGGGTCTCAGAGACAAGTGGCAGGAATGTGCACCTCCACTGGTACTGATCAAAGGAGCCAGTCAATGAAGCTTTCAGAAACACTTCTTGGGGAGAACAGGCAGATCCAGGAGCAAGGTCCTCAAGGGAAGAAGGTCCTCTGCTTCCATTGAAATTTTAGAGATGCTTTCAAATCAGCGCAACTGTAAATGGCTCCCTTTACCTTTTGCTGCTTGCACTGGTCCCCAAACCCAGTTTAATAGTATTTAATAATAATGCAGAGATTTTGTGTTATGTTGTTCCCTGCATGGAAGGGACTTGCCTGCTCCCAGAATGCACTTGTTTCTGTTTCCAACCTCTGGAGCATCAATACCCTTGCCAGCTGAAGAGAAAGGTCTGAACAAAGGAAATAATGGAGCAGGCTTTGAATGTCCATGGGGATTTCCAGACATACACTGGTTTGCAGCTGTCTCTTTGCACTGAGAGTCGCCCAGATGTCAGGCCCATAGCCCCATGTGAAAGGGGAGGATGGAGTAAGTCTGAGAGACCTAGGAAGATGTGTAAGCCTCACAGATAAAGCAGGTACCACTCTCCCCTCCGCTGCAGGGTCTTTCTGCTCCCCACAAGAGTTTAGGAGGTTGATAGGTTGTGGGTACGGAAGGGGCCACGTAAGCCTGAAGACTTTCTCAACTGTGAGAGGATCCAGAGGACCCAGCTTCCTGAAACTCTCTATTGAGTAGGGTACTGGAAGTGCTTAGAAAGCAGCTGGCTCTCTGACTCTGTGTAGGAGAGCTGACAGACTGCAGAGAGGGCCAGAGAGCCTGCCTCAGGACAGAAGATGCAAACTGCAACTGCAGATCCTTCTGTGTCATCCATTTGGGTATTCTTTTTGCTCAGTGGACGTTGGACTCCAAAGACTTCCAGAAATCACCACCTTTGCTCAATCTGTCATATTGCATCAGAGAGGGTGGTTGAAAGATGGAAAATAATTAAAGGGAAGCCTGTGGGACTCTTCCAGTGAAATCCTCACTACAGACATCAGTTGTTGGGATAAGGAGCACCTTGGAAGGCAATGGCCCAGGTTCAGTGTTTGCTGATAAAAAGGAAGTGGGATAGTCAACTGTCTTCATCAGAGAGAAGTCAGACTAATTTCTCTTTGGCATGTATTTTTAGCACAGAACATGTATCCTATTCCCAACCTCCTCCTGTTAGCTCATTGATTACTTTTCAGTAAAGGATAATAACTTAACACTTCACTGGATATTACACGTTCTATTTCCCTGAGTCCAAGACGTCTTTGTGCATGTGAAGCTTTACCTAAACTGTGGACAAAGGATTTCATTCTGTAGTTTAATAACTATCCAGAACCTTTCAGGAGTAATGTTATCATTTATTTAGATTCACCCCACGCACCTGCATGCACGCACACACAGTTCAGTAATTTCGCATCAATACCAATTTGTATATTATCTCAACCTACCTACCTTTCATCAGCCTGATATTTTAAGTGGATTAAGTGGTAGGTGCTTCATATGTAATTCCTTGACTAGCTGAATGCCAATGACAAGATTCTCTAGAACCATCCAAGTGGCATTTTAGACTGAAACAGGCACTTTGTGTGTGCTGTAAGTAACTTACAATCTGTACTTCAATTAAACAACATAAAAAAAGACTTCTACTAAAAATGTGATCTTCTCCCCCCCTCCACCCTGCATGGAGCATGTCAATTAAACAGTAAAATATAATTAAATACTCACACGATATTCAACTCCATAAACATGCTTTTATAGTCTGAATTAAATTAGAGAGCTATAGATGGCTGGGACAGGAGTAGCTCTCCGTGTCAGCATGCGGGATATTCAGGTTCAAGTCCCCTTGTTTGAGTTTCCCTGGGCAGTTGGAGACTGGGAGCACTAAAGGGCAGTCTGCTGGACTTCTGGATCAAAGGAATATCTTGAAGCACCAAACAGCAACCTTTCCCTTTGATTGTGAAAAAGCACACTTCTCCTTGGCTGGAATGGTGATGGCTGTGACCCAAGTCCTCAAATATAGACAAGTTTATCTATAAATTTCTAATGCACCCACCACTGTAGTATCTAGTATATGAAATTAAGGAAAGAATGGTTCAGTCCTAGATGACCATACACTCCCATCACTTTGTGCTGCTTTCTTATTCGAGATTACATAAGGTTATAAGGTTGTTAAAAGGAGGAGGGAGAAAAATTGTTCTTGTTGACCTCTGAGGATAGGACAAGAAGCAGTGGACTTAAATTGCAGCAAGGGAGGTTTAGGTTGGACATTAGGAAAAACTTCCTAACTGACAGGGTGGTTAAACACTGCAATAAATTGCCTAGGGTGGTTGTGGAATCTCCATCATTGGAGGTTTTTAAGAGCAGGTTAGACAAACACCTGTCAGGGATGGTCTAGATAATACTTAGTCCTGTCTTGAGTGCAGGAGACTGGACTAGAAGATCTCTTGAGGACCCTTCCTGTCGTACACATCTATGATTCTCTGATTATTCCTGTTGTTTGTCTTTTATATCCAAAGGAAAAGCTGACAGGCAATTCTGCTGTTACAGAGGGACTGCCTGTGTCAAAAAGGATGGCATTTCACATCCCATAAGAGGAGCAAAGGCTTTGCCTTCCTCAGATGAGGGCCTTCCACTGGGAATGCTCAGCCTTTGAAAATTTCACCTTAGTGACCGTTACCTGTAACTTCTCCATTGATCACTGCTCTCAGGATGAGGTTGTGAGGGATTAGCAATAGGGTCTCTGAGTGAGGCCAGCTGAGGGCTTTGAAGATTCTCACCAGTGGAACAGGGAGGCACAGTATAGCAATAGAGTGACCTATTTTATGTAGAAGGTGAGTCAGTCTGTGTTGAAGGGGATATAGAGGAAACTCCTGGGGGAAAGTCTAATCGCTGATTAGTTCTGGGAATGAGAAGTAGGAAGGAAATGGTAAACCAGTGTGGACTGGGGATGACATTTATAATGAAAAGTCATATTGTCACTACACAGCAAAGACCATCTATTCAGCTTTATTCATCATTTACACTGATTTAGCGTTAATTTTAAGATCCTGTAGTTCATTTTAATATGAAAAATGTTCAACTAATTAACGTGTTGCCTTGTAGATTCCAGTTTAAAAATCACATTGCAAAATGTTTAAGTTCATATCACTAGATCAACTGCTGCTCTTAAAGAGACTCCATTTTAATTTGGAGCAGAATTTGTTTTGTAAAATAAGCTTTTATAAAACCTAAAACCAATCAAAACATTTGCAGTTATTGTTCATAAAAACTGCTATTAAGCAAATACGTTTCCCAACAGTGTTTCAAAGCCAAGCTATGCAACAATAAGAATTTGAAAGTAAAACTAGCAACAAACAAAAGTGAAACTAACATAATTGATTTCTCATTGTACATGCTAAGAGTAGTTAGGAAGTAAGTAAAGAGTATAAATAGTAGCAAATGAATTTTACTTTTTCGGTTATTTCATTTATAATATAACAGTGTTGCAAATAAAATAGGTAAAGAAATTTGCTTACAGTATATGGTTTAAGATGCCACTGTCCCTTTAATCCAGTGATTGTGTGTTTCTAAGTCACTCTTTTGAACATCTGTAATTGTAAAGCATTTTGAGGTTGGTAAAGTTATGAAAAGCTAGCAGGCACTGAAAGCTGTCTGTAGCTTTAGGAACACAACACTGCATAGACTTACATTCACTTCCTATTTGAATGTAATCACTAGGACTAGAAGCAATTTCATATTTTAGAAAAAGCTTAAATTCCTCATAAGTATGTGTCTTGGGACTTTCCCCCTGCACTCAGGAGGAAAAACTCACTCTCCACGTGCCACAGACTAGAAGTGAGCTTTTTATTTATTTATTTATTTATTTCCCCCAAACCCAGTTTATAGTGCTGGGGTGGCCAAACTTACTGACCCTCTGAGCCGCATATGACAATCTTTCAAATTTTGAGTGCTGGGACACACCTGATGGGACTTCAGCCTCATGGGAGGTACCTGCCAGGACTTGGGCTTCAGCCCTGCTTCTGCTGAAGCCCCAAGCCCCAACAGAGATGCCCTGCGGGGCTGAAACCCTGAGATCCCCCCTCCCCCGCTGGGCAGAAGCCCTTACTCCATCACCCTGCTACAAGGGAGAGGTCCCAAGCTCCCCCACCCCGGTAGGTCGAGAATGGAGGAGGGGGTGTACGGGGCTCCACAAGTTGCACTTTAACTGTAAAAGAGCCTGGTTTGGCCACCCCTGTTACAGTGTTTATGCTCTTCATAATATAACAAGATTTTGTGATCCAAATTGTACACAAAGTGCACAAAAAAAAGCATTGAAGCATTGAAAATAGTTTCTATTTGCTATACGTGTATATTATAATTACCATCTGAGAGCCAGATTTTGGCCACATACATATATGCATGGGTGTGACTGATTTCAGTGGAAGTTGTACGTGTGTGTCTAATATGAGGAAAGCAGTTGACTGTAAAACTTTAAACAGAACAATTGTATCTTTCTTCAGCTTACACATTAGTGTACCTTTCAAAAGAGATCCATTTAGGGAAGGGAATAGCATTATGCAAACCTAGCTTTTAGTGCAGTATGAAAAAGTTTTGAAGTTAACTGCTTTGTGCATAGCTTACAACCCTAAAAATAGTTGCCTTGCGTTAGTGGAAGCAGTATGCTCTAACTGCACCTATCGTGCTGCTATGGTTAGAATCTCTCCGTGTTTTTGTTACAAATTTAAAGGGAGAGTTTAATTTCTATCCCATTTTGAATCATGCCTGGACAAAACTCTGGGTCAAGGCTTGAGATCAAAATGTAAATCTTTCGAAAGAGATTTGATATTTTATAAAAAATTTTCTACAGTGACTGCTTTTGAATTATAAAATTGCAAAAAAATGCTCTAGGGACAGATTTTTTTCATATTTAAAATAATCCTTTGAGATTTAAATTTGAAGTTTTTTAGCAGTTGAGCATGCATGAGAGCTCAAAGCTTTACATAACATTTCAGTTGGGTATTGATGTTGTCTAAAAGTCATGTTTCTGCATTTCAAACCTAATTTTATGGTGTTAAACTGGATGTTGCAACTAAATGTTATTGTTACTGTATAATAAATCTTCTTAATATCCTGAATTGAAAGATTACAAAACACTCCCAAGAAAACACAAAAAAAATAGAAACACAATTATGATTAGCTACAAAGGTATACTTATATCTGATATAGTTCTCTGGCTCACGACAGCATGCCTTTCCCGCCGTACCCCACAATGATTCCTGAATAGTTTCACTCTTTTCGTGTCCTAAGTGTCCACCTCCAAATCTATATTAGAATTCACTTTTTTTCACCTTGTCTTCCATCCTAATCCATTGTGACTCTTTACGCCTACCTTCCCCAGCTGTGGAGCTCTGAAGTTTTGCAGGAAAGGGGCTCTGCCCTGTGGACACACACTACTAGTGTAAACCTTGCAATTTATGGAATTTACGTACGTAACCTTAGCTCTGTCCCTATGTCCATGCATATACATTAAAATGCTCTTTAATTACATCACATAGGAATTTCCATACAAAAAACTTTCTTGTTATAGAGTGTCATATTGTGCTGTGGTTAAGGCACAGGATTAGGATTCAGAAGTTCCGAGATCATTTCCCAGCTCAGCCACAGGCTTTCTGTAGGATTGTAAAATGGTCACTTAGGGTCAGTTTATTAAAAATTATTTAAATACCTAAAGATGCTGAGAGGTGCCTAGTGGGATTTCACCATGCCTTGGTTCCTAACTCCCGCTGAAACGTTAATAATTTGGATTTATATGAGCCCTTTACCTGAGATTCTCAAAGTATTTCAAAAACATTGAAATCACTCAGTGATTTAGTCACAGATGAATTAGTCACATAGGCACTCTTGAAAATTGCACTGGGTACCTACCTGCATCTTCAGGTGCTTAGATACTTTTAAAAATCTGGCCTGTAACCTTTGTTCTCTGTCTGTAAAATAGTAACATAATAAAAATACTTCCCTACTATACAGGGGAGCTGTGAGGATAAATCAATCTTTGTAATGTACGCAGAGGCAACAGTGATAAAGGAGGACTTCTTCGAGTGCTTGCTCACGTATATTCCACAGTAGGTGTGTGTGCGCGCCACGTGCATCAGTGCTGTAAGTTTTTCCCTTAGCAGTACCCATAGGGGGAGTGCTGCTGTGACCCCTGGAGTGGCGCCTCTATATCGCGCTATAAGGGGAGCCGCGAGCTCCACCCCACCCTCAGTTCCTTCTTGCCGCAGCGAAAGTGTGTCAGAACTTCTTGCTCCAGCGTTGCTGCAGCCTTTCCAGTTGATCTTAGTGGTATCTTTAGCTAGTTGTTAGTAACTCGTGGTGCACAGCGGAGCCCCCTCCACCAGTCGGCACCGTTCACCTTCCAAGAAACAAAGGAAGAGCTCGACTTTGCAGCAGCGCCGAGAGAAGGGGGAGAGGCTGGTCACGTGTTGGGTAGCCCTCGGTCCTCTCCGGGCTCGAAACCTCCGACTTGTGCTGAGCGGAGTAGCCCAGCAGCACTGACACGCACCTCTCCCGCAGTCAGAATACCATCGACGCCGGAGACTCTACAGGCTGCACGAGACATTCTGAGCTTGCTGGTGCCCGGGGTGCCGCTGGTGGCGGGCCCTCGGCCCTGAGGCAAACCGCCGCTGGGCACGCAACAGGCGTCCCCAGCACAGCATAGCTCTCACGCAGCAACCGGTCCACTCGCAGCTCACGTCCACCACCCTCGACGCCAACCAGGGTTCCATCTGGGCAGGAGTCTCCGGGTCCCTCCGCCCCACGCAGCAGCGGATGCAGGCACCGAGATAGGTATTGAAGGCGCTCCTCTTCACGACGCAGCTATCGTAGCCGGTCTCGGCACGACTGACGTCGACGCTCCCACACGAGCTCCCGCTCTGTCAGGCGTCGCAGACAGGGCTCCTGCCGTGTGGCACCGTAGCTTCAGGCGCAGAAGCGAGTCTCGGAACAGTACTTCCAGCGGGTACCAGTCCTTGACGTCAGTCCCGTGGAAGACGGCATTGTAGGCACTGCCGCTCCCACTGCTCTTATGGTACAGTTCGGTCGGTGGTGGCCTCGGCCTCGGCACCCAGCCGCCCCTCGCTGGGCCGTACCGCTCCGCCGGACCAGATAGCGCCACCGGGCCCGCAGCCTGGACAGTGGCAAGGAGCCCCATGGCAGGGACAATGGTGTCAATGGGCACCATGGCCATCAATGCCCACCCAGGCGGGAACTTGCTTGGTGGCCGGGGCGTCCGAGGCCTCATTGGCCTCGTTATCTAGGCAGAGGGCAAGTCGACAGGTCATGAGTCGGCTGCGCTCCCGGACTCCGACCTGGGGGTTGATCCTCTAGCACTGGCTGAGTTGGCCTCCTCTCCTGCACCAGATGACACCATCACGGCACCGCGGCCCTCTGCTCCACAGGAATACTTCAGGGCACATCAAGACTGTGTGCAGTTCTGGTCTCCCATGTTTAAGAAGGATGAATTCAAACTGGAACAGGTACAGAGAAGGGCTACTAGGATGATCCGAGGAATGGAAAACTTGTCTTATGAAAGGAGACTCAGGGAGCTTGGCTTGTTTAGCCTAACTAAAAGAAGGTTGAGGGGAGATATGATTGCTCTCTATAAATATATCAGAGGGATAAATACCAGAGAGGGAGAGGAATTATTTAAACTCAATACCAATGTGGACACAAGAACAAATGGATATAAACTGGCCACTAGGAAATTTAGATTAGAAATTAGACGAAGGTTTCTAACCATCAGAGGAGTGAAGTTTTGGAATAGCCTTCCGAGGGAAGTAGTGGGGGCAAAAGATCTATCTTGCTTTAAGATTAAACTCGATAAGTTTATGGAGGAGATGGTATGATGGGATAACATGGTTTTGGTAATTAAATATTCATGGTAAATAGGCCCAATGGCCTGTGATGGGTTTTTAGATGGGGTAAGATCCAAGTTACCCGGGAAAGAATTTTCTGTAGTATCTGGCTGATGAATCTTGCCCATATGCTCAGGGTTTAGCTGATCGCCATATTTGGGGTCGGGAAGGAATTTTCCTCCAGGGCAGATTGGAAGGCCCTGGAGGTTTTTCGCCTTCCTCTGTAGCATGGGGCACGGGTCACTTGCTGGAGGATTCTCTGCTCCTTGAGGTCTTCAAACTACAATTTGAGGACTTCAATAGCACAGATATAGGTGTGAGGTCTTTTTTAGGAGTGGTGGGTGAAATTCTGTGGCCTGCATTGTGCAGGAGGTCAGACTAGATGATCATAATGGTCCCTTCTGACCTAAATATCTATGAATCTATGAATCTAAGACCGGCTAAAGTGGGTGGCGTCAAGCCTCCAGCTGCAGGCCGAGGAGATGGAGGGCCCATCCAATTCCCTCTTTAATGTACTGTCCCCCTCGGTGCTGGGCTGTGTGGCTTTACCCCTTCACCAAGGAGTAGCCAACATCTCCAACGCCTTGTGGCTAACTCCTACCTCTCTGGCCCCGATTTCCAAGAAGGCTGAGAGGAAGTATTTCGTGCTGGCTAAGAACCACGAATACCTCTACTCTTACCCAGCACCTAACTCTCTGGTGATGGAATCTGTGAACCACCAGGAGCGGCAGGGCCAGCCCGCGCCCACCCTGAAGAATAAAGACGCCAAGAGACTAGACTCTTTTGGTAGAAAACTTTACTCCTCTTCGAGTTTCCAGCTCAGGGTGGCCAACCATCAGGCCTTACTGAGCCGATTATGATTTTAATTTATGGGAGTCCCTGCCAAATTTCAAGCCACTCCTCCCAGAGTGGGATAGGAAGGACTTTAAGGCATTGGTGGAAGAGGGGGCTATGGCAGCCAAAGCTGCCCTGCAGGCAGCGACAGACGTGGTGGATACAGCGGCTTGCTTGATGGCCTCCGCAATCTCCATGCACAGGGCGTCGTGGCTCCTCCTGTCTGGCTTTTGGTGGAGGCCCAGTCCCTCATGCAGGACGTGCCCGAAAGCCCTGTTCACTGAACAGACAGACGTCAGGCTGCACGGGATGAAAGACTCTTGCACCACCCTGAAGACCTTGGGCCTATACATCCCTCCAGCTAAGGACAAGGCCAAACTGCAGATGTCGGCTCACCCTGCACAGAGCAAATATGAGCCTCCTTACAAGAGGCCGAGAGACCAAAAGCGCCGGCCTCAACGACAGTCCCGCTCTGCCCCACAGCCTGGGCCCTCTAAGGGCAAGAGGCAGGGAAAGAGTCGGTTTTGACTATTTGCAGGGGGACATCAGGGTAGTTGCCATGGGAAACCCCCCTACTAATAAAGTTTGTGTTCAGCAACCGATTGTCTGCCTTCCGTGGGGAATGGTCACGAATAACCTCGGACCACTGGGTCCTCAACACCATTTCCAAGGGCTACATGTTGCAGTTCAGTTCACCCCCATCCCTGGCGGGCTCAGAGGACCCAGAGCACGTTCACCTCCTAGGTCAGGAGGTGGAACGATTACTACGCCTGGGGGCGGTGGAGAGAGTGCCAGTAGAATTCCAGGGCAGGGGCTTCTACTCCCGATATTTCCTGATCCCAAAGGTGAAAGGGGGTCTCAGGCCCATCCTAGATCTGCGGAATCTCAATCGGTTTATGGTCCCTCCAAGTTCCACATGGTGTTCCTGGCTTCTATTATCCCCTCCCTGGACCCAGGGGACTGGTACGCAGCCGTGGACCTTCACGACGCGTATTTCCACATCCATGTTTTCGAAGGGCACAGGCACTTCCTCCGTTTCCTGGTGGGGCCCAACCACTACCAGTTCACGGTTCTCCCTTTTGGCCTATCCACGGTGCCCAGGGTATTCACAAAGTGTATGACGGTTGTGGCGGCCGACCTCAGACGAGCAGGGGTCCAGATGTTCGCATATCTGGACGATTGGCTTCTCAAGGGCAACTCACAGCCTCAGGTGAGGGCCCATATGGATCTGCTCCTGTCTACATGTGCCAATCTCGGCCTCTTGGTAAATGAGACCAAATCAGCGCTGGTCCTGGTGCAGCGTATAGAATTCATAGGGGCACTATTGGACTCCTTAAGGGCCACAGCTTTTCTCCCAATGGGCAGTTTTGAAACCCTCAAAGGTCTTATCGCCTCGGTCACGGCTTTTCCAGTGACAACAGCAAGGGCGTGCCTTCAGATCCTGGGACACATGGTGGCATGCAGATATGTGGTCCACCACGCCAGGCTCCAAATGAGGCCCCTCCAGCTATGGCTAGCTTCCCACTTCTCCCAGGCGCGGGACGGCCTGGACAAGGTCCTCTTGGAACCGACCCCGGTAATTGCCTCCCTTCAATGGTGGTCCTCCTTGGGCAATGTGCTCCAAGGGGTTCCTTTCCGGGAGATGGCCCATTCAATAGACCTGGTGTCTGATGCGTCGGACTTGGGCTGGGGAGCCCACATAGGGAACATGAAAACCCAAGGGATGTGGTCAACCTCGGATGTGTCCCTCCATATAAATGTCAGAGAGCTCAAGGCGATACAGTTGGCGTGTGTGGCTTTCGTCACACAGCTTCACGGTAAGGTTGTCAGAGTCCTTACGGACAACACCACCACGATGTTCTACATCAACAGAGAAGATGGGGTACAGTCCTCAGCCCTCTGCCGGGAAGCCCTGAGCCTATGGGAGATCTGTATAGTCCACGACATCTCCCTGAGGGCTTTCCACCTACCGGGCGCCTGCAATACACAGGCTGATTGCCTCAGCAGGGTTTTCTCCCCCCATTACGAGTGGTCACTCCACTCGGAGATCACTCACCGGCTCTTCCGAGAGTGGGGAATTCCCTACGTGGACCTGTTCGTGACCCGCCAGAACTGGCGTTGCCCCCGGTTTTGTTCCGGGGCGGGGTTGGGAAGGGACGTGATCTCAGATGCCTTCCTCCTGTCATGGTCGGACCAGCTTTTCTATGTTTTTCCACCTTTACCCCTTACAGGCAAAGTTCTAGAAAAAGTGGAAACAGACAAGGCACTTATCATCCTTATCACCCCAGCCTGGCCCATCAACACTGGTACGGGACCCTACTGGACCTGTTGGCAGCCCCTCCAAGGAGGTTGCTGCTTCACCCAAACCTCCTCTCCCAGAGTGGGGGCCGCCTCCTTCATCACAATCTGGTCGCTCTCCAGCTGACAGCATGGCTGCTCAGTGGCTAGACAAGGAGGAGAGGAGGTGTTCTGAGGAAGTCAGGCAGGTCCTCCTGGAAAGTAGGAAGCCGTCCACACGCTGGACGTACCTGGCAAGGTGGTCCAGATTTTCCAGGTGGGCGGGAGAGCGAACAGTCTCCCTATCGTCCACACCGCTCTAGCTTATCCTTGAGTACTTCCCGTCCCTTAGGACGCAAGGGCTGACTCCCGCCTCTGTCAGAGTATGCTTGGTGGCCGTATCGGCCTTCCACCCACTGGTGCAAGAGCACTCAGTCTTCTCCCATATTATGACCTCACGCTTCCTGAGAGGCCTTGACCATTCATTCCCATATGCTAGATCCCCTGTACTGCAATGGGACCTAAACCTGGTGGTGTCCCACTTCATGGGGCCTCCCTTTGAACCCTTGGCCACATGTTCCTGGTCTCACCTCTCCTGGAAGGTAGCCTTCCATGTAGCAATCACGTCAGCCCGATGTGTCTCAGAGCTCAGGGCCTTGACCTCGGAACCTCCACATACGGTCTTCCACAAGGATAAGGTTCAACTTCGCCCACACCCTTCATTCCTCTCGAAGGTGATCTACGCCTTCCATATGGAACAGGACATCTTCCTTCCCGTGCTCTGTCCCAAGCCCCATTCCTCCAATGAGGAATGCTGCCTCCACATGCTCAATGTGCACAAGGCACTGGCCTTCTACCTGGATCGGACTAAACCGTTCCGTAAATCCTCGCAACTCTTTGTTGCCTTGGCCGAGCATATGAAGGGGCAGCCTATTTCCACCCAGCGTCTTTCTCGCTGGATCACCTCGTGCATACACATGTGCTATGATCTGCCAGGGGTTCCCCCGCCACTGATCATCAGAGCACACTCAACAAGGGCTCAGGCCTCGTCGGCTGCCTACGTAGCCCATGCCCCTATCCAGGACATCTGTAGAACTGCCACCTGGTCTTCAGTACAAACATTCACTGCACACTCTGAGATCATCTCCCAAACTAGGGATGACGCTGGGTTCGGCAGAGCAGTACTGTGTCCCGGGAACTCATGAACTCCTACCTACCTCCCACAGATATAGCTTGGAATCACCTACTGTGGAATACACATGAGCAAGCACTCGAAGAAGAAAAGACAGTTACCTGTTCCGTAACTGGTGTTCTTCGAGATGTGTTGCTCGTGTCTATTCCATATCCCTCCCTCCTTCCCTTCTGTCGGAGTTGTCCGGCAAGAAGGAACCAAGGGTGGGGGGAGCTCACGGCTCCCCTCATAGCGCGATATAGAGGCACCACTCCAGGGGTCACAGCAGTGCTTCCCCCCCCCCCACGGGTACTGCTAAGGGAAAAACTTCTGGCACCGGTGCACATGGTGCGCGTGCACATCTACTGTGGAATGGACATGAGCAACACATCTTAAAGAACACCAGTTACGGAACAGATAACTGTCTTTTTTTGCTATGAAATTTAATATTTAGCTTCTATAGTTCTGTTGTCATTGGGAGTACAAATTTACTGCAGTTGTGAGCTCCACTGTAAATAAGTGTGAAAGTTGGTAAGATGTCATAATACCTTATAATAAATGTTGATGGGAAAAGGTATGAAAAGGAGAAAGAAATACTGGATTAACCCAAACAAAAAGGGCCCACTGATATGATCAAGCACAGTGTTAAAATCATGCTTTGGAATAACGGAAAACGTGAAACCAAGAATTAATGGAGCAAAATTGATGTATCCGATATTAGGCCTAACTGGTGGCATCTTTAAAGAAAGAGGCTTTGGGGGAAAATAAGAGATCATGTGGAGTCTACTGGCATGAGACTCACCATCCTGGCTGCCACCTCTCCGAGCCCAAGCTATCTTCATCATAATCCTGAGAGGTGTCCTGATCAGAACAGCCCAGAAAGAGGTGGCCATGTCTTCTGGATCCCTCTGCGAGCTCCAGCTGAATCCCAGATGCAACGTGAGATGAAATGGGGTTGGACTTTAGCAGCAGCAACAGCTCCAGTTCATCTCAACTAACTTCTTCTTTCTTCCCCCAATTAGCTGGAGTTTTTAGAAGAAAAAACTATTAAAGGGAACAAACATTTTGTTAAAATTTAAATCCTTACTTAAAACAGTACTTCATATTTCAAATGGTTTAACTGTTTTTTCTTCTTCTCTGTATCTTTAATAAAAGATTAAAAGGATGTTTAATGGTGTGTTTGCCATGGTACTATGCAGGCTCTATATACCAAACCCTGAACCTAGTTTAAACAGATTAATGTTGAGCAGTGAATGGGTTATGTAGCGTTAATACATTTGGCCCGCATATTCAGTCTAAATTAATACATTTTTAGTACCTGTAATATTTAATTCTTTTATAACATATGAAACTATTTTTGTGAAGTTAAATTGTTTTTATATATGTTAATGAGAACCTGAAATCAAAAATTTTTTTTTTTAACATCTAATGTCCCAGTGGAGGGTGGTGATATAATCCTGTGAGAAATATAAAACAGAGGGTATATGTAATTTGAATCAGTGTCATGCATTTAGAGTGCTTGAGATTATTATTCTGCATATCAGAGTACACCTAATGATCCCATGCCAAATATGGTGAAAACGGGCGTATTTAGAATACGAGTAGCTGCACAGAGTTAACATGTTCAGAGTGGCAAATATGCTGTTAATGCTGCAGGTAGTCCGTATTTCATTCTGACAAGCTCTGTCTTTGTTTTGCAGCCGTCCATTGTACCATCCCACCCAATGGCTCCTCCTAGCCCCAGCACCACCAGCAGTAATAACAACAGCAGTAGCAGCAGCAACTCAGGCTGGGATCAATTAAGTAAAACAAACCTTTACATCCGAGGACTGCCTCCAAACACCACTGACCAGGACCTGGTAAAACTATGCCAACCGTAAGTACTACTCTTAAAATTCAGTCTTTTAAACTTACAGGACGTTTGTGATGCGAGTGCTAATGTCATGAAGGGAGAAGAAATCTAGCCCCATGTTTAGTATTCTTGAGTCTGTGATGTGATGAGAACTGTCAACTTTTGAAATCAGTAGGCGCTGAGCATGTGTGGCACCTTCAGAAGCAGAGAACAGACTAAATATATAGTAAATAAGTGTATCCCAGGTTCCTGATTTTAAAAAAACATGGACACCCATTCTCCTGACTACTTGTTTATCTGCTGTAATCACAAAAGATTAAAAACATTTGAAAATTATCAAACAGTTGTGTAGCTTGTTTTTAAAAACATATGATTAAGATCTTCTCAGTTAGCAACTGATGTAGCTGCACCAAGACAAATAATAAAGCTGAACCAGTGTAAACTTGCACCTGGGCAGCTTTCACCAGTTTCAAACTAAGATTGGCACTAGTGCTGTACGATTGCAGTAGGGGTTTGCGTATAGTTCAGCTACATCAGGGCTAAAAAACGCGGTATAGACATAGCTTAGAGAAACTTTTTCAGACAACACTGTTTAGCAAAGTTCATATCAACAGGATGTTGTATAAATCCATGCATTTTGGGTATTTCTGAATATGGAGTGGGTGTATAATTATATTATTTACACTTTTTTTTTTTAAATCATATTTCTTCTCTGGAACATATAATTCTTGACTGCTATATTGACTTTCTAAAAAATGAAAAAATTTCAAGATTCACAACACACTTGCCAGACCATTATTGAAACAAAATATTATACCCCCTGTAAAATTTACTGATAGCCTGTAAGTTTCAGTTTCTACTTTCTGTCTGGTAAACAAGGAAAGCCCCTAATTTTTCATTCCTGCAAAAGTACACTTTAATAGTTTGGGTTTATATGGAACCTCTTTGAGATTCTCAAACACTGATTAAACCTCAAATAACTTTATGCAGGCTTTTGTCCCCCATTTAACAGATTTATAAATGAGGATATCTAAAAAGTCTTGTCCATGGTCACGCCACTAGTCAGCAACACAGCCAGGAAAAGACCCCTACATCCTGGCTCCCAGTTTATTTGAACCACTAGATGACACTCTGGAAAAATAGGTGCTGGACTGTTGATTTGTACTTTAGCAAAACTTTTTTGCCGTTCTGTCCATAATTTCAGAAATTAATATAAATTAAATCTGGAGGGGTCATATTTAGGTTTGATAGAATTTGATTTATAATTTCAATGGATAATATCTGTTTGTTTTTAAGCATTTTTTTCTATTTTTATCTATTTTAAATTTTCATAGTTGCTGGAAATTATGGGCGGAAGTGTCAGATAATAATTAATGACAGTAGGCATTCAGATTCAAAAGGTTGAAGCTTTATAAACATTAAAACACAAATTGTCAACATCACATGTTACAATATGCAAAGTAAATTTCCTTAAATCAGACGCTAAGTTCTCAAGCAGCATTTTTCTGACTTTGTTTATAAATTTCAGTTGTCAATTGAAAAAAATAGTGCGCGTGTATGGTGGAATCAATGTTTATTGACATTTACAGATAAAAATAAATCTTTCCAGTCTAATCATGAATATTAATTGATCTTGTCAATTTGTCTGCCAAAGCAGAATTGTTCTCTGTATTATATCTTTTAAAGTTCTCCTCTGTATTTCATTATCCCAATGATGGAGCTTCCACCATTTACTCTGAGCTGTATTCCAAAGTCTAAATGACCTCACAGTTTCCAGATTTTCAAATGATGTTCAGAAGGTGCAATTAAATACATACGTGACATTTGTTCACTTTTGTTATTTTTAGAGTTCTTGCTCTCCTGTATGCAAATAGAGCCTCTATTTTAAGGATGGCTGGGTTCCTCCCTTCTTGCTCCTTCTTCTAAAAACAGGATTCTTTGATCAATGTTGGTGCCCATATAACTGTCAATAATCTTACTGAAGTTTATTTTACAATTTTTCCTTAAAAGTAGTGTGAGTTGTGCAGGTCAGTTGATGAAGCTTTGTTTTATACTAATTAGATTGACATACGTTATGCCAGTATTCTTGTCATTTTCACTTATGAAAATGCATCCAGAATTAGTTATTCCAGAGTCTGTACCAATCCATATCTGCCTTTATGGCTGCTCGCTCTCAGAAGTTCTTCACATCCACTTGACTACATGCCTGTTTCAAGGACACCACCTGTTCTCTTCCCAAATAGTGGCTGCTCAATGCTGGTATATTTCCATGATCTCCTCCCTCTTCAAATAGCTCATCAGCTTCCTGTTACGGAAAGGTCTGTTTAGCTGGATAGAGCTAAATACTTACAACTCCTATCAAAGTGCTTAGCACTTCTAAAAAATCAGGCCCAAAAATATTGAGTACCCAAAAATTGCAGCATCTAAAATAAAATATATGGCTGTTTTTGAAAATTTTGGTATCACTGAAAACATCAGGCTCACAGGTCCTCTCTTCTTATTGTTCTTTCTCTTTCTTTTCTACCACATCCATATCCCTCCTAACTTTGTTTACCTGCTCAGCAATAGTTCCTGCCAGCCACTACCAAATATTGCTACCAGTTGTCTGTTCCTTCCAGCAGTGTTTTGTTGTTGCATTTTTGCCCATTTCTCATAATTTTGTTCTCATTTTCTGAAACAGGCAGTGTCAGTTATTCCTGTATTCTTTATATCCAGTTGAGATCAAATTATATGTAGAGACAGCATAATTAAAAATCATGGGCTAACAATGCAAAAAGTGGTAGGGATGATGGGGGAGGGGAAGGGGCAAAAATCTAGTAACTGACCAAATAGCTTCTTCTTTCTTCTTTCTGTCTTTTTTTTTTTAATAGGCATGACATAATATGGTCAGATTTTCAAAGGACTGGTTTGTTTGAAAGACCTTATAACAGTTCCAAACCTTCACAGCTGAATATTGTATCTGTAGATAGAAAACAATATTATGCCTAATTTAGAAAAATGAAATTTTTATTGCGAGAAAATTACAAATTTCTAGTTTGAGAAATGTAACGTTTATTGCAAAAATAAAACTTTCTGCTTTTAGGATAATCCTCACTGTTTCAATAGTCTTGTGATTATAATGAAAGAGTTGGGCCAACTATCAGAAAAAAATTAGACTTATTACAGTGTATGTCCTGAAAGATTCCCATAAATCTTACTAAAAAAGGAACAGATAATTAATTTTGTGAAAGGAGCCATTCATAAATTATGAAATACTAGAGCCTTGCACAGGAAGATGACTTCTCTAAGGTTTAACTCATTCTAGATACATGTATGGTAGAAGAGTTTTTCCTTTTTTTAAAACTTGTTTTTTAAAAATAATACAGAAGCACCCTCAGGATCCTCCAAGTTGAGACTGTTGGGTTGTTGCTTCTCTTCAGTAGCTGACTGGTAGCAGGAAGCACTCATAACTTTAAACATTTTGTCATCTTGAACAGACTTCTCTTATCTCTCTCGGAGCTTCCCCAGTTTGAGTGTGTGTGTGTGTTTCTGGCAATCAGAGAAAAAAAATTGTGATCTTTTTCTGGTTTTGTTCTTTGCCTCTTGAATTGGGCAAAGGTTCTGAGTTATTTGCTCAATCTGTAGTTCATTATAGAATGATCTTTGGCTATGTCTACACTGCAGAGCCTATTCTGGAATCATTATTCTGTACCTGGCTTTTGGCTCTTGCCTTTTTTGTTGGAAGACAAATGGTTCCTGAAAGCGAGCTTGAGGCCTCTCAGGATAGATGACGCTTCTATGAGTTAATTTCTATGAGGAATTTCTCCGGTAAGAGATTCCTGTGTTAAGATATTCTCCTCTTCTATCTTAAAATTCTCCATTTCTGCTGAGGAAGCAAGTGAGATTTCCAGAAGATTTGAAATCGAAGACTTGGAACATTTGACCAAAAATCTGAGTAGTTTATTAAAAACTGTAGGCTTCTCTGCCAACATAGCCCTTTAGCAACTGGAGTTAATGTCAGTTCTATCATATGGAAACAAGACTCTCCTAATGCAGAGGCTTACTATTAGAGGCTCACTTTTATGAATTATGGAAAGTTCCAGATGCCAAATTCTCACTTTCCGCAATTCTGTGTAAACTGTACAGGTTTCCAGGAAGTAGCTGGGGAACATGGTATTTAGTTTCCAAACTGGATTTTGCAATATCCAGCTGCTTCACTGGGGCTTCCTTGCCACTTACTGATCTTATAACTGCTAAAAACTTCTTAGATAAACAACCTTTAATATGCACTTGGTAAATGAGAAATCAAGAGAAATTCTATTTTTGTCTTGTTTAACTCCGTTTATATCAATCCAACATAAATTACTCACACTTTATTTAAATATTTTTATTAAACAGATACTGCCAGGCTGCTTTCAGGAAAAAAGGTGTTTTCATTCATTCATTCATTCATTCATTTATTTATTATAGAACGTAAAATTAGTAAAAATGTTATGTGTTTGATTTGATTAACTGAAAACAGGTTTTGATGTATATTCAGACCTTTCCTTGAAGTGTTTACAACCAAAACATCGCATCATTGTGCGATCTCAAAAAAGCCACAAAGTGAAACTGATTGTCTGTTTTCTTTGTTCAGACTGAGTCAAATATAAAATAAACCGGGGTGAAATCCTTGTCCCACTGAAGTCAGTGGCAAAGCTGCTATTGATGCTAAAGGAATCAGGATCCTACCTTAAATCCTTAAATGTTGTTTGTTCTTATAATTCAAGCTGTTGTTAGAAACACCTGTAATAATTTTTACTGGACAGTTTCCAGTTATAGGATGGAATTCATTCTCTTGCAAGAAGGCTCACACAAAGTCCCCTGAGCTGTGAAACTCCAGGGATAGTCTTGAGCAAGGTGTGTGAGTGGAGAGTCCACAGTATACCTGCATGTTGCAGAAGTGGTTTCTCCTCTGGTTCACAATAAGCAGCTGTTAATAGGTGTGTGGTGAGTAGGTTAGGAAGTGGCCTAGTAGATTTACTCTTTGGCAGATTCAGGATCTAGAAACCTGTGTGGAAGGATTACGTTGTAGTCTCATAGCCTTCCTTGATGCTACGAGCTGAATTCCATCCTCCAGTTCCTACTTAATTCCTTGTGCTATGCCCATTTCTTCAGGCCTTGTGGAGAGAGGAGTTAATTTAGTCCATAAAATAAACAGTTGCGTATAGTTTATTATGTTATATATAGATGTTTTAAGTGTCCAAATAAACTACAGTTAGAGCACGAGCTACTTGTCATGCATATTGATTTTTATTTCCCTTTCCAAAACAGCATTGTACATTATACTATAATATTGAAAAATCATATTAAATAGGGATTATTTTATAGCAAAATAACCGATCTTTAAATATAATTAATCAGAGTATTTGAGTCACTATACAGATTCTTCTATTAAAAAGTGGCATATGTGGTTCTGGTGGTACAAAGACTTTGTTTTTCTTCTCATTGCTTCATTCAGTAAGTTCAGTTCTGGCATAGAGGAGCTGGCAGTGCTGAACTTGAATGGTGGTTTTTATTTTGAGTAAATTCTTTTGGGAAGTTGCTATAGAAAGTTCTTATTTAACTACAGAAGGGTAGAGCTTGTTGTTCTGTTTGCAGTGAGGCCCTATAGTATATTTGTAAATTGTATTCATTTATGCACCACTTTAAATAATGCCTTTTTCTCCGGAAAAGTACTTCTCAAAATATGATAGAGAGCTTTTTTTTTTTCCCCCCAATATCTTTCCTACTATAGAAATCTACTACTCCCCACCTCCTTTCCTTGGCCCTTTTAACAACACATGAGTAGGAGCAGCTTGTCCTTTTTCTGCCAGATTAAAACAGTATATTGTATTTTTTGTGAAGGTGGATCGCCTGGGAGTGCAGATATTTTCAGATGGTATTAGTGGCATTTCCATTGAAAATGAAAAACCTACAATTATGAATAGGCCATTTAAACACAAGCCTACTATTCCAGTCCTGTGCTGTAAAAGCAAAAACATATCTGGTCTGCCAGAGGCAGAAATATGGAAAAAGCAAAATATTTATCATGTTTATTACGGTAGTGCCTAGGGGTCATCTGGGAACAGGGCCCCATTATGCTAGGCACCTGTGCAAATCTGCAATAGACCACCCCTGCCCCCAAGAGCTTACAATCTAAATAGACAATACAGAGGGAGGGCAGGGGAAATGAATGTAACATACAAACAGCGTGATCAGTGTGATGTCTGGCAAATGTCATCATGTTTTCAGTATGTGGGGTGGTGGGGGTGATGTTATGTTAGAAGGATATTAGTTAAGCAAAAAGACGAGGGGGGGGAACAGGAGGGATTGGCGCAAACAGCCAATCAGCCCAGGCAAGAGAATGCTCACAGTGAAAACTGCAGAAAGCAGTGATGATATCATCAGTCTCTGTCTGTCCCTGCATGAACTATTTTTGCAGCTGTTCTGCTGTCTTCAGTTTCTGGCTGGCTCCTTCCTACAGTTTCTTTCCCCAAGCCCATATAGCTGGGAGTGGCAAATAGGTTCTCATGCCTTGGAGTGGATCTCCCCTGCACAGTTCTGGGATGTAGGGGTGGTCCCATCTGGGTCTCATGTTACTCCTTCTCTCTCAGTGCAGAAATAGCTGGTGGAAGTGGGCTGTGCTGGTTTTTGCACTCCAGAATACATTATATGGGGCTTGTTTTAACTGTAGCTTTTATTTAGGTTCTGTTACGTAAAAGCTCACTACTTACAGTTTACAGTTAATGTCTGAGGATCTGAAATTGCAAACTCTTACTCATACCAGCAGTCACTGACTTGAGTAAGACTACTGATGGTATTAAGGTCCACTCATGTGAGCGAGAGCGAGCAGGATTCAGCCCCTAATTGGTAACTTGCTCTGACATGTATTCTAGGTGCTTTCCAGCATCTCAGTGTGAACTGTGCCTTACCACTTGTGATCTTTATGCCCAATCCACATGGTTGTTCAGCCCTTCATCCTCTTTTTTTTTTTGCCTGCAGTTTACCTGCCACTCTCCTCTGCAGTGTTGCATCATCTTCAGCAGGAAGATCTGAAAGGTCTGACTGATAGTTTCTCCCAGGTCCTCTTCTAGTGCCATTATATCAGAGGTCCCCAAACTGTGGGGCATGCCCCCTTGGGGGGGGTGGTGCAGAGGAATGTTCAGGGGGGTGCGGCAGGCCCCAGCCTCAGCCCCAGGCCTCAGCTCAGCCCCCAGTCACTTGATTGGGGGTGGGGAGAGGGCATAGACAAGTGTAAGGGGGGGGGCCTGACCCTGAAAAGTCTGCGGGCCACTGTGCTACATCATTAATTCAGGATGGGGGTACAGAGAATAATGCAGCAGACCTTCCTCCTCCTCACTGATGCTCCATAATCCCAGGAAGAGCATTTAACTATTGCTGCTAAATTTACATTTCTTGTATTCCAGTGCAGCCTAAATCACCAGACCAGACCAGTTTAGGTATATTCAATTCCAAGCCTGCTTGATGACAGGTTTCAGAGTAGCAGCCGTGTTAGTCTGTATCCATAAAAAGAAAAGGAGTACTTGTGGCACCTTGCTTGGTAGCACGGCCTCACTTATATCAAACTGTTCACAAATATATTTTTAAACAATTCTTGCTCTGGATAGCTTCACTTAGGACTTCCTCCTTATCATGTTATTGTTGTAGTGGATATTATGTAGATGTTTAATTGGATTACAACTAGGAAAGCAGCTGGTTTAAGGTAATAAAATTAGTGAATATAATTGCCACTGCAGACCATTGTTCTGTTCCAGGATGGTCAGAACATTGAAACACAATCTTGTAATGGCTGGCCTTGTTTTATATGTACATGGGAAATCATAAATCTTGTAGAGCTTTTATTTTAATTATTTGTTTCAGCAAAAAGGTAGCTGCACAGCTTTAAAAATTCAGCCTTGTGGCAGAGAGGTAACTAAAACTGTTTTCCTGGAAGGAGCCTGTTCATATTGAAATGATAAAATCAGATGTGGTAGACAGCTTTGTTTTCACAATCTAAGATTTTTGTTGATTAGTTTAATACTTTTTTGTTTTGGTCAAGAGCATCCAGAAATGTGCAAAATGAAATATTAATATCATTTTATAACTGAAACTAGTTATGTGACCAGCCCTTTGATGTGCTGGTGCCTCACTGTTCTTTGTGGCTATGTGATTATGACCTCTGATTGGGTTGTCATTTGTCTGCTCTGTTCATTTACCTTCAGTATTGATTAGGGTGACCCAGATGGTCCCAATTTTATAGGGACAGTCCTGATTTTTGGGTCTTTTTCTTATATAGGCTCCTATTACCCCCAACCTCCTGTCCTGATTTTTCACACTTGCTGTCTGGTCACCCTAGTATTGATATGATGTGAATTAGAGTTTTAAAATTTACTGTAGCAGGGAGCTGCTGTCACTCCAGTCAGGGAAGATCAGCACAGACCAACTTTTTTACACAGTGGAATTCATTAAGAGAACGTGGTTGGGATATAGTAAACAGCTTTACCAGTTCTGTTTTGTTTTTAACTCATTCAGAAAGGTGTTCTCTCTGATCACAATCTTTAAAGAAACTTGTACATCTCATTCAGATTTTTAATGGTTATATAGTTCAAAGAAATGGGGGAATTAAAAGCTAAATTCACAAAAGTATTTTCTCTTAGTATCTTCCTGTCCAGTAGTTCTCCTCTATTCCTTTTTCTCCACTTAGTTAGTCACTCCTTTCCTTTAGGTCTAGGGACTATAATGATTGAGCTCCTTGAGTCTGTCTATTTAGCTTAACAAAAAGAAGCTTAAGGGGTGACTTGATTAGTCTGAACATCTACATGGGAAACAAATATTTAATAAAGGGATTTTCAGTCTAGCCGAGAAAGATGTAACACCATTCAGTGGCTGGAAGTTGAAGCTTGATGAATCCAGACTGGAAATAAGGTGTACGTTTTTAACATCAATTTACCAAGGGTCATGGTGGATTCTCCATCACGGACAACTTTTAAGTCCAGATTGGATTTTTTTCTAAAAGATACTCTTTAGGAATTATTTTGGGAAAGTTCTGTGGCTTGTGTCATACAGGAGGTCAGGCTAGATGACCACAGCAGTCCCTTCTGGTCTTGGAATATATGAATCTTGGTGTGTCTGTATCTCATAGTTGCAGTGAAACTTTACATCAATTTTACATTATAATTAAACGGAATAGTGAAATATGTTGTTGGGTGGGGGGGAAGGAGGTTTTAAAGTAATTCTTAAGAGATTTATATTTATTTATTATTTTTTGCATACATCTCTGGACAAGAAATGACCAACAATCCTGTTTATAGAAGAGTTTTATTCTACTTTTTATTTGGGGAAAAAAACAGAATTCCACAGTACTTGACTATGATGCTCAGTTATATGCTGTATGATAGCAGCAGCTACTCTGTGTTCCTTCTTCAAGTACTGCTGTTGTTGGCCTTATTTAACACAGTCTGCAACACATAACTCTCTTAATTGTGCCTTCTCCACTTGCCCTGACTCTTCACCCATCTGTTTTCTAAAACTAGTATTTAATTTAAAACCTATTCTGCCTGTTGGTGGTTGCCACTGATTCTCAGCTGAGTTGAGTTGAAAAAAGAAGGGACCTCATTTCTATAGCAGTCCTTGTTGTCATTTTCAATAGAGAGGCCCAAGACTGATGGGAGACAGATACTGAAATATCTTTAACCCTGACAGGTTGTCTTTTCAGGTCAGCATAGAGGCATTTGGGAATAATGGCGTTTGGATGATATATCATGGGAATTGTGCTTGGCATAAGTTGTTAATTGTTTTCTTAGGTGGCAATTTCCGTGACTTGTGGTGATTTGCTAGCACACTTGAGCAAATTTAACTGTAAGCAAACAAAGCTGCTTGTGTGGGTTGTAATGAGTGGCTGTACTGACATTGCATAGACGAAAGAAGACACTGTCCCCTCTCCTAAGTGTTTACATGTTAACTAGACAGAAAGTAAAGTTGAAAGATGTTTATAGTGCATGATCAAATAAAGGCCCGCTCTCAAAGTAATTTTGATGGGTGCATGGGTCTTTTTGTTCTAGATTCATATCTTCTAGTGGATTGAAAGGCTTTGTGTATTTTTTTAGGGGGAGCTTGAAGGAAGACCTGGAAGGGAAAAGAGAGTTGTCATTTCACACCTGATCCTCTGAGGTGCTGTGCACTTCCTGAGAGGCTTTTGTGTTTAAAGCAAAAGCAAGTAAAATCTTAACTTAATAGTAGCAACCATTTTAAACTCCATCTTCACTGTGATGATTAAATTAATTCTAGATGTAGGAATAAGTCAAATCATAATTTTGACAGCCTGAGTCAGAATTTCCTTTGATGGGAACAGCACATTGGCAACCTGGGTCCAGTTGTTCCCACCCTTCAGCAAGATCCACACATGGATGAGTCAGTCAGCATGCACAGCTTGTTCTTTGCTCACAGAAGTGGGAGTCAGCCACCTCCTCAGCACTCCACCCCATGCTACATCCCATGGAAAGTCGTCTGTGGGGAGAGTTCTCATGCAGGGTGAGGCATGGGCTATGGGAGAGGAATTCACTCTTTATGTTTCAAAGGCAGCTGCTGGTGAAGGAAGCACTGACTACAGTGGTCTGCAGCCACTCGGCTGAGGGTCTCAAGTAGGAGAGAGGTGATATGGCATCATGTTGCCTGTAAATGCTATGGGATCCCCAGGCTTTCATTCTGTGGAGGGGCAATCCTTCTCCCCTGCAGAAGAGCTTAGGGAAAAATCTGCTAGGAGCAGCTCATGGTGTATTCTTCCCCAGGGACCCTTCTTGGAGGCTTTTCTGTGGCAGGATGTGGTCTGGCCTCATGTGAGATATGGGAACATGATCCTTAATAAGTAGCATCAATGTAGGCTACTATAAATGTTAACAAGTATTAAAACAATTAGTTTAGCTGGCTCTGGACAGCTGATTCCAGAAACTGTCACTTCTCCATAAGCTATCCAGCATGTTCTGGAGAGTCAGACATGTTCAGTTTCAGCTACAGACACTCTTCAAAAGTGCTTCACAGTTTGGACTCTGAGTTGGATTCTCCCCACATGAACTTTCAGAATGCTGTGCTGACAACAATAGGGGCAGTTTTCTGTAAAGAAAAGGAGGTCACATATATGAGAACAAGATTTTAAAAGCAAATACAGCTTAGGCTCCAATGCAGTTTCACTTAACTCTTTGAAACAATAGTTGTCTTGTTAACCATATTGTTAAAGGCTCATTCTACTGAAGTCTGAACTATGTAATGTTAAAATTATCCAGCCCTGTGAAGGAGAAAAGTGAACATTTTTTCTCTTCTCATATTCTAAGACCAACTATTTGTATTGGTAACATTTTATTAGGGGGATTTTAATGCAGCATTGCTAGTGTTCAGCACTGTTGATAGGTTTGATAAAATAATCCTGTGACCAAATCATAAGCAAAATGAAAAATAACCATTATAATGTTTCTTTGCATTTAAAAAGAACAGCAAATGTAAATAAACAAGCAAATTCAGACCCTGTCAGCTCTGACAGTCCTTTGTTACTGAGGAAGTGGAGAGAAAACTGTAAATTATCTTCAAAGAATGGTATAAAATGTTAACCCAGGGCTTGAAATCTTTCCCACAATCCCTAGCATTCTATCATGTAATGACATTCGAAACAGTACTTCTTGCATTTGTGTAATTTAAACTACTCTTGAGGCAAATCAAACCTATAGAATTTTTTTCCCCTCTGGAATGTAGAGAACACCCTGCCATTTATAATATTAATGCTTGCAAACAGATATATAGTATAGAGAAAAAAATTAACTGGAATGCCAAATGTTACTGTACAGGAAATATGAAAGAGAATCATCTGTGGTGGTGATAAAATGAAACAGCTGATTTAGGACACTGTTCTTGTAACCTTTACTCACACAAATAGTTTCTTTGAAGTAACTGGAGCAATTCATGTGAGTAAGGGCTACTTGTGCAATGGTTTGCAGGATCGTAACTTAGTAACAGAAATAAATTGCAGTGTGTGTTCTGCACTTCTATCCTGTTGTTTGCATGTCCTTTCTTTCATCTAGTTTAGAATCCAACTCCATTTTCCCAAGAGAAAAAGCTTCGAAGTACACTGATTTGCTGAGATCAGATCCTCTGCAAAATATTTGTCTTGTTCTTTCATTTGGTTTTAATTTAAGCTGGTACCAAAAGTTCCCTCTTAACTTCTCATATTAGAACGACATTGCCATATATTTTAGGCCAAAAATTGTGACCTTTTTATTCTGAAGAATGTTAATTTTTGTATCTTATATGTGTATATAGAGACATGCTACTTTAAAATACATTGTAGTTAACTACATTTTATTTTTAAAAAGATATTATTTAGGATTTGGATATAAAAATATTTCATATCATCGTGCTTTCTTTTTTCCTCTCTCTCCCCCTTATTTTTCTTTTTCCTATCCTTTGAACTGGCGTCTTAGCTTGTTTCACTCCATGTTAACAAATGGTGGGTGTGTGTAAAAAAAATAATATGCCCACAAGAGAACAGCAGCCTTAATTTTTGCTTGTTATTTTGCAGTATGATCCCCAGGGCCTAATCCTGGAAAGCACTAATCACCTCCTCCAAGAGCCTACCGTTCTCATTGGCTGTAATGGGAGCGAGAACATTCCCCAGTTTGCTATCAAACTAATGTTGGGTCTGTGTTGCCAAAGGCTTAGCATTTAAGCAGTGTAAAAGCACACTGCCGGATGCACTGCATGCTCACTGTCTTCCACTAAGGCAAAAATCTTCTCCATAGCATTCAGCCTGAATAATTTGGCTGGGTGCTTGGAAACTGTCCGAGGTAAAGTGAGAGAGCAATCCTCCTCTCAAGGTCAGAGTGGTAGCAGAGTTTCTGCATGTCATTTCTGTACTATAAGCATGCTTTCCCCTCCAGCATAATAGGGGAGAAACCATGTAGTATCTGATCCTCCTGCCCCACATCACGTCTCTCGGTATGACACTGTACAGAGCTCCTTTTTGGATCAATGGCTTGTGCATCGGGAGTTTAACCCATGTGTGATGTTTTCAGTTACTTACTACCCTATACTTCTCACCCGTGCTTGCACAGTAGAACCATGCTAGTTCTGCTGCAAAACAGACTTCTGCATCTATAAAATAGATGCCAGGTTTCCTCTCTCTCTGAGGTTTATGCACCTTTGTATTCTTGCAGAAAGCATATCAGAATTAAAGTATTTTAAATGTATATTGATGTCAGGCTGCTGGGCCTGATTCTGCTGTTTCTTACATTGATATTAATCGTGAATAACTCGTTGAAAGTCATGCCACTTGACTGTACAGTGCTATGCCAATATAAAAATGACACGAAGAGACTCAAGATCAGTTTTCTGCTTCTTCCCATGCATGTTGCATGTTGCATGTTGTTTTGTTCCATGGGGAATTTTAGGATTATTTCCATCAATTTATTTAATTGCTTATGCAGTCAAACTTCACTAATTCCCCTTAAAATCAGGGACAGCCACTGCACATTACAGAATTTTGAAGATGAGCAAGTATGTGTGCAAACAGGATGATACAATCAAGGATGTGGCATCACAAAATGCTCTCTGTCAAATTATTTTGAAAAGTGTAACTGTCACAAGGTGACTAGCCCTTTTATGGGGAGACGGGCCCAGCGCCACCTCTGGCTTATCAGATGAGGCTGTGGAGTTAGGGGTCAGGTGATGGCCTGAAGAGCACCTAGTCCTTTCAAAGACCAACAAGAGGTCAGGTGAACTGGAGAATGGCAGGAGAAAAAAACCCAGCCCATAGGTCCCAGGAGGCTTAGGAAGTGAGAACTTCAGGGTGTAGAAAGACTCCCGTGGGAGTTGTTGGGTCAGGGTTCTGGCTGAGAGAGGTGAGGGGGGAAGGGCCTTAGGCAATTATAACCCATGTTGGGCAAAGAAAATGCTTTATTTTGGTACTTTGCCTAAGTTCCTCTTTTAACTAATAAATTGTGTGCTGAGGCAATGCCCTGAAATATACTGGTGTGGTATGGATCCATGCTGGGCTGGAGAACTAGCCCATTGGTGTACAGTAATTTAGTGCAGAGCGTACATTCTGGTTCACTTAAACAGCACAGCTCCACAGAAATCATTGTAGAGAATCCAGATACTTGTTTAAATCTCTGCTGCAACGGGAGGGGAGTACTTTGCATTTGTCCTTATTGAATTTTGTCCTATTTACTTCAGATCATTTCTCCAGTTTGTCCAGATCATTTTGAATTTTAATCTTATACTCCAAAGCACTCGCAACCCTTCCCAGCTTGGTATTGTCCTCCAACTTTATAAGTGTACTCTCTATACTATTATCTAAATCATTGATGAAGATGTTGAACAGAATTGGACCCAGAACTGATCCCTGCGGGACCCCACTCAATATGCCCTTCCATCTTGACTGTGAACCACTGATAACTACTTTCTGAGAACAGGTTTCAGAGTAACAGCCGTGTTAGTCTGTATTCGCAAAAAGAAAAGGAGTACTTGTGGCACCTTAGAGACTAACCAATTTATTTGAGCATAAGCTTTCGTGAGCTACAGCTCACTTCATCGGTATGCATCCGATGAAGTGAGCTGTAGCTCACGAAAGCTTATGCTCAAATAAATTGGTTAGTCTCTAAGGTGCCACAAGTACTCCTTTTCTTTTTTCTGAGAACAGTTTCCCAACCAGTTATGCACCCACCCTATGTAGCTCCATCTAGGTTTACAGACCTAAAAGTGGCAATTCTTCAACAAAAAAAATTCAAAAACAGATTCCAACAAGAGACTGCTGAATTTGCAAACTGGATACAATTAATTTAGGCTTGAATAAAGACTGGGAGTGGATGGGTCATTACACAAAGTAAAACTGTTTCCCCATGTTTATTCCTCTCCACCTCACCCCCCCCCCACCCCTGCTGTTCCTCAGACGTTCTTGTCAACTGCTGGAAATGGCCCACCATGATTATCGCTACAAAAGGTCCATCCCCTCCTTCCCCCCACTCTCCTGCTGGTAATAGCTCACCTCGTTACAGTGTGTATGGTAACACCCATTGTTTCATGTTTTCTGTGTATATAAATCTCCCCACTGTATTTTCCACTGAATGCATCCGATGAAGTGAGCTGTAGCTCACGAAAGCTTATGCTCAAATAAATTTGTTAGTCTCTAAGGTGCCACAAGTCCTCCTTTTCTTTTTGCACTACAGACTAACACGGTTGCTACTCTGAAACCTGTCATCTAGGTTGTATTTCCCTAGATTGTTTTATGAGAAAGTCATGCGAGCCAGTATCAAAAGCCTTACTAAAGTCAAGATATACCACCTCTGCCTCTTCTTCTTCCTCCCCCCACCCCACTCCCGGCTTGTTGCCCTGTCAAAGAAAACTATCAGGTTGCTTAAACATGATTTGTTCTTGACAGATCCACGCTGACTGTTACTTAGAACCTTAGCACTGTTACTTAGCACTTTTAGGTTGTGATTGATTGCCTGATTAGTTGCTCCATTATCTTTCCAGCTACTGAAGTTAAGCTGACTGTGGTTTGTAATTCCCCAGGTTGTCTTTATTCCTTTTTTTATAGATTGGCACTATATTTGCCCTTTT
Source organism: Lepidochelys kempii (assembly GCF_965140285.1). Taxonomy (NCBI): domain Eukaryota; kingdom Metazoa; phylum Chordata; order Testudines; family Cheloniidae; genus Lepidochelys; species Lepidochelys kempii. The sequence goes on along the minus strand of NC_136390.1, from coordinate 33,342,732 downwards.
CCAGTCCTCTGGAATCTCACCTGCCTTCCATGACTTCTCAAAGTTAATCACCAATAACTCAGTTATCTCCTGAGTCAGCTCCTTGAGTATTCTAGGATGTATTTAATAGGCCCTAGTGACTTAAAAACATCTAACTTGTCTAAGTAATTTTTAACTTGTTCTTTCTCTATTTTAGCTTCTGATCCTACCTCATTTTCACTGGCATTCATTGTTAGATATCTAATTGCAACTAAACTTTTTGAGTTATTGTGGTCTGAGTCATTTGATCTGCAGGGTTCATTCCCTGGCCTTCCCACACAGCATTTCCTCTCTGTAGTGATCCTTTGGGTGTGCAGGAAGAACTGCAGGCTGACCTAGATACAGCCTAAGCAGTAGTTTTCTGACACTGATGCAGACATTACAGGGTTGTTGAAGAATTAGTTCCTCCTCACATGTCCACATAGTTTCTCTGGATTCTCCTTTTTTTTTTTTTTTTTTTTTTAAAGATTGCTTTATCTGTTACGTTTCCCTGCTTCTAAATAGCTTTCATCCAAGCATGTTCAAAGTTTTCCTGTTAGACTTACTTTAGTATCTGACTTAGAAGAGGGCATTGTCAGGTAACCACTTCAGTAACAAAGATTCATACACTGTAATGCATCGTCTCGTTCACCTTTTGGTTTCTTTCAGATAGTCATTTAGCATCCTAAAAGGGGAAGGTTCACGCTGCTGATCCTTTCACAAGCAATGGAGTGGTCATCTGAGAATAAAATTAGGTTGAGAATGTAGTAGTTCCGAAAGACTTCAGTCATGATTCACTGACTAAGGTTACTTGACTAATGGGACTAGAGCTGCATAATGGTGATTTGGACTGAAACAGTATATAGCTAGGTTACAGAAAACAAATTTCAAGATAAGTAACTGCCATTTCTTCTTGCTGCAAAACTCTAGAAAGCAAGCTCTGCCTCCTGCTTGTTTTAATCAATATTCACATATTTGTCTTTCTTCAGCAGTGTAAAACTAAGGAAGTGGTACTGAAAATGACCCTGATGCATCAACAATCAATTTTAAAAAACAATTTTAGATTTTGTGCTAGAACTAGTGATTGCTTTTGTGTATCTAAAATTGGGCAGTAGATGGATTGCATTTTTTTTCTAAAAGCATAACATTCCTCTGCCCCAGTCTCTCAGTACTTAAGACTATTGCAGACATCTTTGCAACAGAGCCACCCAATTATGATCAATAATATGTGAGCTGATGTTTCCGCTCAATAACATAAAGGCACTTAAATGCCCTGCTGCAGTATTTTGACCCTTGGGGTGAACTACTTGAGAGCAAACCTTTTCCCTATTGAAATTGAGATATTTGCTATTCAGCACAGCTGTGATTTGAGACTAGGGAAGCAGTACCAAGTCAGAATCCAATCTATGTGCCAGCTTATTAAGGTGACAAGAAATGGTGTCTGTGGAGGTTCAAGCAGTGATTTAGAATAACTTGTCCTTTTAATGCAGTTTCAATAAGATTGACATTAAGTTATTAGATGTTAAAGAAAATAGTGCTAATGGATACAACAGAAATCCCATAACGTTAGTTTGAAGTTAATTCACAGATACATTAGTCAGGAGTTAAGTACCATCATACTACAGCTAGTTTAATGTACAGCGTTTATTGTTATGCGTGTTTTACTAATAGATTTATGACATTAATCTAGTTATATACTACAGTTCACATAAAGTTGAAAGGGATCAAAGATTATTTGAACAAGTAAGGCTTCCCCCCTGCCCGCCGAACAGAGCTGAAGTCACTTAGCTCCTCATGAGAGGTTGATTTAAGAACAAATGAGTACCTTTGCTTAAAAATGGTTTGAACACCATGCACCAGATCTGAGGGTACATCTTCACTACCCGCCGGATCAGCAGGCAGTGATCGATTGATTGGGGATCGATTTATCGCGTCTTGTCTAGACGCATTAAATCGATCCCCAAATCGACGCCTGTACTCCACCTCGGCAGGAGGAGTAAGCGGAGTTGACAAGGGAGCTGCTGCGGTCAACTTGCCGCAGTGAGGACAGCCAGGTAAGTCGAACTAAGATACTTGAACTAAGTTGCGTATCTTAGTTCAAACCCCCTCTCTCCCCCCCACCCCCAGTGTAGCCCAGGCCTAAGTCCCATTAAGCCTGCTTTGTGTCATCTTAGTCACACAAACTGACAGTAGGTCTTTCTTTGACTTGTGTGGCATGCTTTCTCTGTCTGTCTCTCTAGGTTTTTATAAGGACTGCCATCACTGTGGTGTCTGAGCATCTTTCATAAGAAGTAAACACAAAAATCTCTCTTCCAGCCCTGCTGGAAGGAACAAACTTTAAAGTTATTGTTTGGAGTTTTCAAAATACGTAAATGAAATAAAGTGCGACTGCTGATGTGGTTGAAAGCATCTTTGAATTGTATAGTGTTGGCTGTACCCCTTTTCCTTACAGCCTCTGATGTAGAGAGCCCTGGGTGAGGAAAATGGGGTGTGGCTGGATTGCCAATGCATTCTAGTAATCTCTGCCTGCTATAATGGCCCCAGAGGCTGCTGTAAATTGGTCCTTGGGACTGACCAAATCATGCTTGTAAATCAACTATTTGGGGGTTTAGTGCATCAAGGTGGGGATGAGGGTGGAGAATAATTTCAGAGGCCTTCCACTGACAACGTACCATAACCAGGCTCTACATATACATATCTAGGAATCGTCAACTCACGCTTTCCAACTGATCTTGACTGGTTGGAGCATGAAGGGAGAGGAGAGGGTTGCATACTGTGGTGCATGTTCTTTAACTGCATTCTGTGTCTGTTCACAGTTATTTCTGGTGAGCTTTTAGGCTGGGCTTTACAAAATGGACCTTTTCCCTTGAACTCCATTTCCCAACTAGCTTTCAGATCACCTTGTTGCCAGGATTTATGACTGAGTATACAAATGTTTCCCTGCCTTCAGATTAGGGCAGCATGCATTGGTAAATCCACATGCGCACACCTACATAGTTATCATATACTTGGCTTGTACACGTATATTAGCATTCCGCCTTGTTTAATTTCTCAGCTTCCACATTCCTTACATAGATTTGGGATCATGTGTGGACGGGAAACCAAGAGCTGAAAGAAGTTGTCAGACTGTAGTAAAAATGCTCCAGGGTTGAGGTGCTTAAACCTGAGGAAGACTTCTTCATTTTGCCTCCAAATGAGTTGCGTTTTTCTATTGTTTATGTGGAACTCCATTTTCTTTCTCCCTTTTTATACTCCTGGTATGAGCCACACGAACGATGTTGTTGTTGGTTCGTTGTATTTTTTAATAAATGGCTTTCATTTTTGGTGGGGGTATTTGAAATGCAGCTTTTATTCAGCGTTTTAATCGTAATCCACAAATACTGCCTGTGAATTCTGTAGTCTTAAAGCATGAGAACAAGGTGGGACTGTTTGCTTTAAAAAAAAACCCAAAAAACACTTTGCTCTTCCATTTCTTTCTACCATGCACTGACTCCTCCGCCCCCCCACCACCACCACACACACGCACGCACATTCCCCCCAAAACTGGGATTCTTTTCAGATTTTTTTTTACATTGAAGTGTATTTTGTACTTAGAATACTTACTCAGCATAGCTGTATGAAACAGCAAACCCCTTCCATGTACTGAAATATCTTTAAGCTAGTTAGGACACAGGCATATGTTGTGAATATTCTGTAGCAAAATATAGATTCTCATTCATGATTTTTATTGATAATGAAATAAAGAATTTTTGTACCTTTTTTGTAAAGGTAAGCATGTAAGGATTCAGTGTCATTTTTAAAATCATTTTCTATATCTATGCTATTAAGAGTTTTCTAAAGAGTTTCCTTTGTTAAACTAGATATTGCTCACTCTGGATTGGAAGATGCTGGTTGCTTCTGTAAAAGAGAGAATAGGGACTGGTTGATGTTAACTTGATTTTTCTAATGGTGATATAATCATTACTGTTGATATGTTTTAACAATATATATTCTTACATTTTGATTAAATAGCATTTGTAGATTTGGTTTGACAATCTGTAAGTGCTGCTGAGTAGCTGTAAAATATTTTCATAAAATTGCAGAAATGACCCTCACCAAGTGACTTTGTTTTGGAAGTTTATAATCTTTTGATTGAAGAACTACCTTATGTTAGTTGCCAACTGCATTGTGCCACACTGAAAATATAATGGTAATATGTCAGTTTCTAAATAGATCTGTCTAATAATGATCCACATACAACTGCACATTTAATCTGCTTTAAAAATAGTGTTCCCAAATAGAACACAATGCTGCCTAATCAACATAAAATGCATATTTGCAATATTTAATAGAAGTAGCTTTTGATGTTTGTACTTACCTGAATTATTTAGCTTTGGATAATGCTTTCATGCAATAAAATAACAAGCGTACTAGTCTTCAATATCGACCAGCATTTGTGGTTAGAGTATTTATTGGCCAGTAAATGTAAATTCATGCCCCTCAAAAATATTTAATAGATTCGTAGAATAAATAGAAAAGCTCCTATCGTATATAAACAAAAATATATTCTGAACTTTTTCATAAACTGTGCTAAGCTGGCAATTTCACATAATGTAAAAAGGAAAATGGCATTACCAACTATTTTATGGTTGATAATGTAAGTTTGGAAGGATTCGATTTTTATCTGTAAATGTTGATTTCACCATATCATCAATGGTCAGTTTGTGTGTATGATTGAAATGTATAGCAAAGTAGGGAAAATGCTGCTTGATAACTTACCAGAGCTTTTTTTTTTAAGGACATTTATTGTATATATTTTTTGACATGTGATGATGATAATGTGTTTTCATGGTTATAAAGCTTTAACTTCTTGAATCTCAAACTCTACTATCATTAAATAATTGCCTGACACACACACAGACCCCCTCATAATTTCCTGCAACTGTGAACATCTAAATAGGTAAAAATAGAAAAAAAAGTTTAAAAATAAACATCTGTATTATAAAAAATATATCAAATTCTACCTAATCTAATAACATATTTACCTCTGTTCTATTAAGATAAAATGTTTTGATTGACACATACCTTAGTATTTGAAAAAATTTAAGTATGGCACAGTTACATATGTACTTCTGAAGTGTGAGTCAAAGATCAAATCACTGTGTTTCTGCTAGGTGGTTTATCCTTCTTAACCCATAAACTGTAAGGAAACCAGGCTATGAAACTGATAGACACCCTGGCAGATGGTTCAGAGCTTAGGCTAAATCACCTTAGGTTGGCAGACAATAGGTTGGGTTCCTGGAGTGGAAGGGTCTGTGAAGAATACAGAAAATTATTCTTTTCTCAGTTTACAGTTTGCTGCTTAAACTCCAACTCTCCTTATGTTTCCTTGGCACACAGACGCATTTTTTTTGGTCGGAAGTGGGAACTGGCATAAATAACGTGTGACCTCAGGACCACCCTGTCAGTAGCTTCATGTTTATGAGAAACCAAAGAATGACCAAGATCTTTGCATGCTTAATGAGTTACGTACAGTAACTCCTTGCTTAACGTTGTAGGTATGTTCCTGAAAAACACAACTTTAAGCGAAACGAAGTTGAGCAAATCCAGTTTCCCCATAAGAATTAATGTAAATGGGGGGGGGTTAGGTTCCAGGGGAAAAAAATTTTGCCAGACAAAAGGCATTATATGCATTTTAAACAAGCAATTTAATACAGGTATAAGAGTTAAACAATTTTAAAGAAACAATTGAATACTACAATCATCATTGCTGAGTATGAAGCTTGGTTGAGGTGGTGGAGTCAGAGAGTGGAAGAGGGTGGATTGTCCTGCTGCTTCTCTTGCTGAACTTGAAAAAACACATCTAGAGATGGTTGTTTTGCTTTCCTTTTTTTATCTTGCTTAATTTCTTTATAGCAAGTCATTAGATGACCAGCTCCCCTAATCACTTTGGAGCTGCGTTCCCTGTCAGAATCGTCATCACTCAGGATTTGCAAGCCAACTTTAACCTGCCTTTTCTCCTCCTCTCCCCCCTCCCCCGCACCTCTTCCCCCTTTCCACACACCACATCCTCACTCCTCTCCTGCCAATCAGCTGGTTTGCGGTATTCAGGAGGCGGGGGAGCAGCAAGGATGAGGCGTGCAGGTCCCCCCCTCCTCCCACCCATGGCAATCAGCTGGTTCACGGTGTTCAGGAGGTGAGGGGGGAGGAGCGAGGACTCTGCGTACATCCTCCCCCTCCCTCTCCTGCCTGTGGCTGGTTTGCGGTGTTCAAGAGGCTAGGGGGGAGCCTGCATGCCTATTCCTCGCTCCTCCCCCCTGCCTCCTGAACGCTACAAACCAGCTGATTGCCACGGGCAGGAGGAGCAAGGGGAAGGCACTGATCTGCACGGTCTGCCAGCGGGTGGGAGGCTCGGGGGTGGGGGGCGTAGGGGAGCTGATAGGGGGCCTGCCAGCTGTGGACAAAGCAGGCAGCCAAACAACATTATAGGGGAGCATTGCACAACTTTAAACGGAGCATGTTCTGTAATGGAGCAGGCAAGTAAGATTGAAACAACGTTAAGCGAGAGGATGTTAAGTGAGGAGTTACTGTACATATAAAATGACCTCTTTGGGAGACATAAAGTTAAAGGGGGAAAGTTGCTGGATAATTTTTTTTTCACTTTTCCAGTTTTTTTGGTCTTAATTTCTATCTGTTCATACTGGTCGTATGGCAAGTCAAGCAAGCATTATGTAACTTGATTATGAGGCAACTACTGCCTGAATAGGTGCACACCAAACTAAGTTTAGTAATTCCACTGCTGTGTTAATGTTGAGCATCCTGGCTGTGTGGCTTTCTGTTTACAGTTAGATTTGGGGTGTAATTTTCAGAAGTGCTCAGTTTTGACCTACCTCTGATCCCTTTTGAAATCAGTGGGTAATTACCATTGACTTCAATGGGAGTAGAATTGGTCCTGTGGTAAAACTCCTTTTGGAGTGGGAGCAGAGTTAGAACCATGTTGAGCACCTTTGCAAATCCTACCCTAAATGACAGGTGACTGAATAATGGGACCATAGTTTCATGACATGTTTCTGGTGATGCCATGGCTGAAAAGACTAGGCTATAGTCACATGTGAAATCACCAGAAACCAAAGAAAAAATTACAGACCCATCATTCAAAATTTGCTTTATTAATTAAAAAAAAAATCCAATCCATAGATTTCATTACTAGATTAAAGCCTTATACAAACCCTGCTTTTCCTGCTCCCCTAGGACTGTCCCTGCTGCCACACCCTTTCTTGGCTGCTGTTTTGCTCCCACAGATGGCTTCAGTTGATTCCTTCCGCCCCGAGGGTCGTCTTTAATTGCTGCCTGGGAGGGATACTGGCAGTTTCCCCTCTATTTCTGATGGCTGTTTTGGGGTGAGGGAATGACGAGCTATTGGCTAAATCATTTCATTATTGCATGGATGAGTGTGGTGTCATGTCAATACACTGAAGCATTGGTTTTTTTCCATAGATAGTTTAATGTTAAAAGCAAAGTTCTGATGTGATTTGTATTGCTGCGTTTCATTATTTAACTTGACAGTGGAAGCATTTCTGCAGTAGAACCATTGGAGCTACCTCTCTAAAGTTACAACAGAACACAAAGCCACAATCTGTCTTGGTGATGAGAGTAATCAATTTTAAATGTTGGTTTAAACTGTCTAGAGATGTGACAAGAATAATTTTTCTAATGCACTAATCTAAATTTCCACTTGATTTACCAAAAACTAGCACACTAAATTCTGATTAAAGGTTATTCAAAGATCCATTTTTCTCTCGCAAAAATTGTTATTGGAAGCTAACAGATTGTATTGATTCCTACTCCTTCAGTCAGATTGTGAGGAATGGACAAAAATTATCCACTTTTTCATAACGTGAGAGGAAGCAAACATTTCCTGATTCTAAATGCACTTCTTCTCCCCACACCTCCAGCCTCCCTCTGCTAAACCAGAATAGAACAGCTCTTGCAGGGAGGGAGCAGAAGTCAATCATTCTTCATTAGAATTTCCGGAACTTGGACACTTCTTGTTTGTTAGAGGCAGACTTATTAGTGTAGAAAGAGCTAGAGCACTATATAACAAAATACCTAACAAAAATGGAGCATATTATATAACAAAATACCTATTCTTCAAGTACATAGTTGACTTTTTTATCTGTTGTATTCAATATTGACCAAAAATTGGAAAGCTCTTTCCCAGTTTTCTATTGATAAGTATATAATTTTATCCTTCAGTGTATCTGCTCTTCTACACATTACACCTCAAAAAAGTAACTTCAGTGAGTAGATCCAAAGAGATTACTAAACTGCAAGGGTTAATAGAGTAGCTGTTTCTGCTTTTCATAGACTCATAGAAATGTAGGGCTGGAAGGGACCTCAAGTGGTCATCCAATCCATCCTAGTTGCACTGAGGCAGGACCTAGACAGTTTCTGAGGCAGAAATACCTAGACCGTTCCTGACAGGTATTTGTCTAACTTGTTCTTAAAAACTTCCAGTGACTGAGATTCCTTTTTGCTCCTCCTACAGCAATTCTTAAAATATGATATACACAACCAAACCTTCCAATTATTGGTTTTGAACCTGAAGAGCAGCTCACCTGTTTGTACCAAATTATTATTGTTAATTGCTATACATCAATAATAATATCTAGTTCTTACAATAACTGTCAATGAAAATATAAATATGTACAATCTAAATGTTGAATTAAAAGGGGGGGGATGCAAAGAAGGAATATTCTTGGCATTCCAGGGAACATACACGCTCAAGGATTGGAATTCATAATAATAATAATAATTGTAGAAATTGCACTCGAACCAAACTTTGTATTTAAGATCCTTCTACAGCATGAAAAAGTAGACTTTCTACAAACAGACAAAATATCATCTCCATCATTTTGTAGGCCTAGTCAAAACATATATATGAATCAACAAAAATATTCTCATAAATTCCTTGATATCACAAATAAACGTAATCCACCTGGCTAGATGGTATTTATGCCCTATAAACACTTCAAGTGAGACTTTCAAAAGCACTGAAATGAGTTAGTTAAAAACAGTGAGACTTAAATCAAATGAATTCTGAATTTTTGAAAATCCCATCCTTCATTCTGAAGTGGTGGAGATTCAAAGGGACAAATACAAAGAGAAATGCTCTAGTTTAAACAAGAATTGATTGAGGTAAATCCTAAGGCCAGTATTATAAGGAGGTCAGACTAAATGATCACAGTAGTCCCTTCTTGCTTTACAATCTATGAATCAATTTCTTGTCAAAACCACTTGGACCTTTGGCAGAGCCACCATCAAAGTAGTGCTCCAAGTAGTTAATTTATCTTAAATGAACAGCGGTCACCATATTTGCTTACAGTGAAGTACATCATTCTGTGCCTGGAACAGAGCAAATCTGGCAATGTTAAATAATGTTTTAATTGTATTTCTGTAATTGATATGAAAGTGTTAGCTGAATTAAAAAAAAGTAGCACATCTCTTGCCAAATCATAGAATCATAGAATATCAGGGTTGGAAGGGACCCCAGAAGGTCATCTAGTCCAACCCCCTGCTCAAAGCAGGACCAATTCCCAGTTAAATCATCCCAGCCAGGGCTTTGTCAAACCTGCAGCACATCTCAAAGTGGAATCTCAGACAGGTATTAAAGAAGATCTCAGGGACTCCTTCGTTCTCTATGGTATCATCAAAAACGTGAAGAATTTAATATGAACATTTCCAGTTCTTCATGCAGTGAGAGGATACATCTACAGAACATTGCTGCTAGATCTCTTTTATTGATTAACCTATCCAGGGGTGAAAGTAACTTAAAGGACTTACTGGTATGCCAAAGTCCTAAGCAGGGGGCGTGGCCTCAGCTGGAAGAGGTGGGGCCTTTAAATACCCGGGGCCTTTAAATCAAAATTTAAAGGCTCCGGCTGTAGTAGCGTCGGCTGGGAGCCCCGGGCCCTTTAAGTCACCGTTAGAGCCCTGCCGCCACTACCCCAGGGTTCCGGCAGCTGGGCTTGGAAGGCGATTTAAAGGGCCCAGGGCTCCAGCCTCTGTAGGGAGCCCCAGGCCCTTTAAATCACCAGCCTGGGGAAGCTAGTCCAGTCCGGCACGGTGTACCAGACCAGACCGGCTTACTTTCACCTTTGAACCTATCCCACTTATCCCTAATCATCTTTGTGTTCTGGTGAGTAAGTCTGTATTAGTTTCATGATGGCCAAGAAGCAACTGACTTGTCATTCTAAAGCAGTGGCTCTCAAACTTTTTTACTGGTGACCCCTTTCACTTAGCAAGTCTCTGAGTGCGACCCCCCTTATAAATTAAAAACACTCTTTCATATATTTAACACCATTATAAATGCTGGAGGCAATGCGGGGTTTGGGGTGGCGGTTGACCGCTCGCGACCCCCTGAGGGGTCCCGACCCCCAGTTTAGGAACCGCTGTTCTAAAGAGATTTGTTTTTCAGGGCATTGCTTGCCTCCCAGTAACAAAAGGCAACATACAATAACAAGTTGTACCCAATGATATCTCCTCCCAATCCTTCCTTGACTGCTGGAAGGACAGAAGGAAGGAAAACGTAGAGGTGGTAAATGTCTGCCTGTATCCTGCAGTCATGGTCCCCAAACCCACTACTAAGCCAATGGAAATTATTCTTTATCAGAATTTTTATAAGATGATGCTTATGCATCATTACATAGCAGGGATGGAGCAGGTTACAAAGATCGGCATCTGACACAAACCAAAGGTTTTACAGATAGAGAAATAAGTGACTGGAAATATATAATTTAATATAAAAAAGACTAGGGAAGAAGAGGGTTTCTGAAAACAGCACAGTATTTGGAAAATTCTGCTTGTCTATACTTGGGAATGAGCAAAAATATAGGGTGAGTTTTTCTGCGTGCGCCCAGCTTCCCTAGGGAGCAACGGAGAGGAGCCTCTATCTGGGAGCCAGATACCCTCCCTGATTTTTCTCCTCAGCCTCAGCTCAAGTCCTGCTCTAAACTGTACCAGCTGGCTATTGCATCCAAGGGGCCATATGCCACCTGAGATTGTGGGAGTTACTTGCTCTTCAGCTAAACTCCCTACATGCCCTTCCCCATCCCCAACATGCTCCTGCTTTGGGAATTCCCTGCACTGGGGATGTGAGCAGGGAAGATGCAGGAACCAGCTCTGCTGACTCTGTGCTTGCTGGAAACTCCCTCATCCTGCTGTTATCCCCAGTAGTGTGCTTATAGGCAGTCTCCATTCTCTTTGTACCTCCTCAACACTGCAAAGAGAGCAGAGCAGGGATGAGAATCTCTCTTAGTTTTACTTGAATGTAGCTGGTCTGTCTGGCATTTCATCTCCGAGTGTGATAAGGTTTGTGATACAGAACTTGCTTACTATATTTCATGTGAAATATTTTAAGCCAAGTTGCTCCAAAATAGGATTTTTTGTTTTTTTTATATATATATAGTGTGTGTGTGTGTATATATATATATATAAGCATTTTGTCTCCTTGAAACTTCAAAGTACTGATTTGCCCCAAAACAAAAAAGTCGCATACACTGTTGTGCTATGCATGTTCACTTGGGGAGGTACTTAAATGTAGTCTTTCCTTCCCCTTTTTAAACAGAAAGGGATCTAGCAACCTGCAGAATGTGTATAATTTGCATAGAGACAACATAAGGTACACCGTAAGGCCTTGTCTACATGGCAAAGCTTTTTGTTTTGTTCTTTGGACTAACTTTTATTTTTTTTCCAGATAAACTGTCTTGCATCCACACACAAGTTACTTTTGGGAATTATCTGGCATTATCTTATTTTGCATAATTTCACTTCCAAAGTGACTCTAGACTGGAATGAGGCTGGGTTTTATTTGTTTTTTGAGTAGGGTACTTGTGGATGTGTGCAACAGCTGTAGCATTTCGGATTTAACTATTCTGCTTCTGGTAGTCCTCCCACTGTTCTCCCACACTACATGGTTTCTTGCCTGGATTGACTTGTCTTTTTATTTCTGTTCCCTGTACTGTGTCAGGGTCATTTTTACTGTATGTCACCTCCCCAATTAAATGCTAGCGCTCAGCCAAGAGCTCCCCTTTGCGATTCCAAATCCTGGCGAGTTCAAACACGTGGAGCCACATACCTTTTATAGCAGCCATGCCCTGGGCGTCTGTGTGATCCTGTATGGAGATCCTGGACTTCCTTGCCCTCTAGACAGAGGCGCATATCCAGGCCCATCTGAACTGCTGTCACTGGATCTACTAATGTCTGTCAGAGCAAATAAAAGAGAAGGGGTATTCCCAGGATATGGAACAGTGCTGCCACAAAGTGAAGGTGCTCTGCCAGGGCTACAGTGACACAAGGGACAGCAACAGGACCTCCAGTAAGTCTCCAGCTACCTGCCCATTCTGTGAGACCCGGATTTTGACAAGAGAAGCCACCATCAAACCCTGGGACAGGCTTCTGGGCAGTCTGGGGAGGAGGAACACAGAAGGCACCCAAGCAACCTTCAAAAGCACTGACCAGGAGGAGACTCCTGAACAGCCAAGATCTCTTCAGGATGCCAAATTCCTAGCCAGACACCCAGGTGCCAGAGATGCCCTCCAGAACCCAGGCTGAGAGGCATCCTGAAATTACTGCATAGGGGAGACTACTAGTAAGTATTATGTGCTGAATTACAAAACAACAGCAAAGGGGGATTTAAAAAATTTTGTTTCATGTACTGGCTGGCAGCTGCCATTTTAAACAGAGCCTCTCACCACATGCTTGGCTACCCTTGTCTCCCTGTCTTACCCTCCCCTTTTGGCCCCTCCGCCCTCCCAAAAAAACCCAGCCCTGCTCAAAGTGGCATCTTTAGCAGAGACTTTAAGCTCTAAAGCATTAGTTCTGTGAAGTATCCTATCCCAAAACCATTGGCCAAACATGCCACCCACCCCGTGCCTTGTAATTCTTCCTTCCTTCTGGTTGACTGCCATGCCCCTGCTCAAGATGATGGCCCCTCAGGAGTTAAAAATGAAGCACCTTGCAATGCTGGCATGTTTATAGTAACAGCAAATACAGAAACAGAAAAAGCAATAGAAAAAGTACTTGGGCTCTCAACTTAATCACTGCCCTCGGCTTTTAGCTGACTTTACATTCAGTGAAGTAAACTGCTAAAACTAGGCTACTGACCCATTTCAGAATTCATAGAAATTATACAGCATTCATGACTATTTTTAATGAGACTCTCAGAATTAACCCTGTATGTCCAAACCAATTACTGCAGAAGTCTATTTTGTAGTGCACTTTGTATTGATATGTAGGAGTACAAAAGAGAATTTAAAGCAAAGACGATGCTCTGTTTTTGCATGGATGTTGCAAGGCACTTGCAGCTTTCTCAGGGCAGCCAAGGGAGGTGGTGTATCCCTTCCACTTCTGCACAAGCTGGAAGCAAATGGTGGCATTGCATATCTTCCCAGTTTGCTTATTACCTCGATGAACAAGACTCTTCTCTGCCTCTTTGGGACATGCCTCAAGTAAACATCCTCCAGCGTAAGGACAGCCTGCAGAAATGCACATGCGGTTACTAACCTACCCCTTCTTCACCCACCCACAGCTCATCACCAGCCTGGATTGGTACAGGAGCCCTATAAAAAGGGGAAATGAGGTAGGAAAACCACTTACCATCTCCCCAGTCTGGGAAGAAAAGATGACAGTAGGATTCCAAATGTGGGGGGACAAATAATTTTTTATCACTGTTAGCATGGAGACCACTATTGGGCCAACAGCAGTTTGTAGTGTTTGTCTGGTCCTGTAGCACCTGAAGTGCCCCAGCCCTTGTGGTCAGGAGGCTTATTAGTTATGAACACCTGAAAAACCTTACAAGTAAAGCGAAAGAAGACAAGGCAGGAGATGTTTGCTGACTTTCTCAGTGCATCTTGGCAGAGGGCCCGGGGCTTCAAGGGAGTACCGAGACTCAGAAAGGGACATGCAGGAAAGGCTGCTGGCAATGTTTCACCAGCAAGAAGCAAGCAACTCTTCTAGAGCATATTGTGATTCTGGTTGTGAACAATGTCCCCCACCTAGCTATGTCCTGCGCCTTGTGGGGAACACAGGATACTGGCAGCTAACTTTCAGCCCTCCAGATTACAGGGGGATCCCGTTCTTAGTCACCAAATCCAATCCTTTTCCATACCACTCCACCCCCAGAAAAAGGAGAATGGTTTGGAGAACTGCCTTCTCCACCAACACACCTGAGTGAGCTCATCAGTCAAGATATGGAAGCACTTCAATACTTTTATGCATGCTCCACCACGGTTCCACTGGTTTTAAGTTTGTACTATTACATTGAATCAATAAGTTTTTATTGTGGAAAAATTAGGCTGAGAAGTTTCATTGGAATTCCCCCAATACATCAATTCCTAATAAAATGTTAAATGATAAAAGATGAAAACCCACATCACCTGTGTGTGAACACCTTTTACAAAGTGATCACTCTGTATCTAACCTCTCAGTGACTCAGCAAGACAACCCACGCTCGGCTTCCAGCTCCCCAGCCATCTCCTTTCTTTATGGGGACCCACATCTCTCTCCCTTCTGACCAGGGTATTCCTTGGCTGCACTGCTCCTGGCCTTCACTTTGTATTTCCCAGCAGACAGCTTGCCACGGATGCCTGCCTATTTTTCTCTTCATAGACTGATAAGAGTGATTGTCAACAGCTATAAGTTACCAAACAGCACTTCCTATACAAACCTACTTTATTCTTGAGGTAAAAAGCATTGCAGAAAAAACTTATTAAAAATAATAGAAGAACCTACATGTATGCCAATAGGCTTATCAGAATTAACCTCAACCCTAACAGCGAGCAGTGTTTTCTCCATGCTACCTGTCAGTAGCTCAAAAATGGCGTGGCCTGCAAAAAAGAGATGATTTATAGGATGCCATGAGGGGAATGATGGGAGTTTCGTTTGACATCAAATCTCAGAATTCCAGTAGGTTCCAGTAGGCATCCCACAATGGGGCACAAAAAAACCCTAAAACAACAAAAGTGCTTTGTGGCTATTTGAAAAAAAGACAGAGCTGCGTGGATGCAATGATTCCCAAGAGAAGTAGCTTAAGATGGAATAAACAAAGTGTGTGGATGTACTTTTTTTGCTATACTATTTCAAAAAAGCGTATTCTAAAACAAGGTCTTGTGTAAAGAAGGCTTAATAATATTAAGCAAGTGAGGATGAATCAGTTAGAAGGAGAAGATAATACAGAAGATCAGTGCTTGTAGGGAGGGAGAACAATTAATCTGGAGAAAAATATGCACCAATTTATGATCATCATCTTAGCAGTCATTCAGTATTTTGAGATTTCCCAGTATTTTTGAAGCACTGTTTTTCATAAAGTGTGGTTCTACTCTGAAGATGGTTCTACTCTATAAAAATGACAGGGTGGGGTTTACGATCTGTCATCTATCCGATGACTTTCATGTTCAGTTCACAAATAAAAGGATTTCCAACTGTGAACCCTGAAAACTAAGTTTGGGATCTGAGAATCAACCTGGGTTATTTCCTCCTTGTACCTCTTTTAAAACACAAGTGATTTCCCTCATATGAATTCCTTGGAGAAACAAGGCTAGGGCATGCTCGGGGATCATAAAAGTTTTCATGAGTCCCTCTGTGCCACACACAAGACCCTAAATAACTGTGAGATGTACAGTTGGACAAAAAGGTTCTACAGGTGCTACTCTGATTATAGAAGGGCAGTGTCTCATTTCTCGTGTACCTGCCTGACCCTCTCCGCTTCCTTCAGTCACTTGTATATTCAGGAAACAACTCTTGTGATTTACATTGTTATATGTACATACCCAGACAAATAAAGGACCAGAATGTTTCCACGAGGGCAGGAAAGCCTACAGCCTCCGATTCTAGCTTGGAGGTGGGGAATTAAAAAGGGAAAGTATCACCTCTGCTGTATGACCATCACAGAAATACTGTGATGGCTCTAGAGTTCTGGGCCCATGGCTTGACAGGTGGCAAGGTCTCCAGCAACTGGCATGGCGTCATCCTGTTGAAACCCCTTATTGGGTTTCAGGGCAGCTGGTTATTTGTAGGAGTTATGCTGTCTAGGGTGCAAGGAACCAGGGTACACATAGCACTGCTGAAGGTACAGGGCCTGTATGCAAATGGCACTGGCTTCTGTTAGATCCCCAGAGCTTTGAACACCTGGCTTCTTGACTCATAAGTACATCCCTGCTTCTTTCAGAAACATTTCAGTGAAACTTCATGAATACAAGTGCAGTTGCCCTGAATTGTGACATTACAACTTTTTACATAATATGCAAAGATCTGCATATAGTCATGTATTATACCAGGAAATTAAATAACTTTTAGACTATGTGGCTGCTGTGGTCTAACACGTTGCCTTATTCACTATCTCTAAGTGGCTTACTGAGCTCCATAAGGAACCAGCAACTCAAAGTTGCCTCCCCCTCTTTATTGTGGTTGTATATCCATTGATGAGCTGCCTATACTGCACTCTCTCCTGCATTCCATAATTTGTTGGTTTATGCATATTTGTGATGTGTTTTAGCATTTTCCAACCTGTGTAATTCAGTTAGCATTTTCAGTTCTTGTACATTGAAAGCACAGTATCCTGTTAGGTATTAATGTAATACAGTATACTATTTTTCTGTGTAAAGAACTAGCTGTGTTCCATATTCCTCCTTCTCATGTACTGCTTGTGTTTGGAGTAAATGTAGTTTGAAAGCAAATAGAGGAAGTTGTGGTCTAGTGGGAGTCAAGAGACCCACGTTCTGTTCCTAATTCTGCCATTAACTCTCTCAATGACCTCTGGTCTGAGCTTGTGAAGTGCTGAATGCCAGCAGCAAAGTTGGGTTGAGTACTTAGTACTAGAGCTGAACTGGGAAACAGAATCTTCATACTATGAAAAATTTCAATTTGGGGGGAAATACTTACATCTCATATTTGGGCTGTCATCCGCCTGGTCCTCCACTACCACTAGAAATTCTTCATGGAACTGAAATGTCGTAGTATTTTGTTTCAGAAGCACAGAACATCGCCACAACGGGACAATTTGATGTTTCCGAAACAAAATAAACCCCCTTGGATGCCTGGCTGCCCGCCTGACAGGCTGCAGTGGAAACAAAATGCCTGGGAAGCCTAGGCTGGCTGCCAAGGAGTGGGAAAGCCATGGAACTGTAAATGATTTTCAGATGGAAAATCAAAAAATTTTGGCGGAAAATTTTGATTCTCCAGAAAGTGAGTTTTCCAGTGGAAAATTCCTAACCAGTTCTACTCAGCACTTTGTAGGATTGAGGCTTTCATTTCTTTTTGGGCTTGTCAGTGCTAGGAAAAAGGGGGGGTTATTTTTAGTTTTAAAGTGTCAGCAAATATGTTTTAGAATCCTAGTGAAGTTAGGGCAGCTTCTAGTTTTGACACATAGTTACGGGTCCATGTATTATCTGAGGGAGTCCAGAGTTCATCTCAATCAGCTAACACTTGTGAAAACCACTTCTTATCCTGTCTAGGCTTTTAACATGTGTTAGCTATCACATGTTTTTGTTTGTTTAAAGTCATACACATACTTTTCCCAAGTTTGGGTAAGCACTGTGTGTTACACATAAGGTAACGTAGGAATAATAATGTATGCCCAGCTTTTTAAAGTGGTTTCAGACTTGTAGATGAAAATAAGATCTAAGCATTATTTAAATTAAACATTTTCAAAAGTAAGAATAAGCTCCATCTTTAACATAATACATTTGTCGTCTTTATATAGTTATGGAAAATTAGAGAGGAAACCTTACTATATAAATCTAATCAAGGGTTAAAGTTTGAAGTTTCTTCTTCTTTATATGATTTTTTTCTGTTTCTATCAATATTTTCTTATATTTTGTTAAATTATAAATTAAAACTGAACAGAATTACATGATCTTGGTCTCTGTTGTAACAGGATGTCACAAGTATAATATTTATTTCCTTTTTAAACAATTTTTAGATATGGGAAAATTGTATCCACAAAGGCTATTTTGGATAAGACAACAAACAAATGCAAAGGTATGTTTGTCTTTAAATTATATTTGCCTACTTGTTTTCAAATTATTTTGAAATATTCTTAAAATTTGGGGGGGGGGGGTGTAAGAAATACATTCTTATTCTACACCAAAGTTTAGTCTTGCCCAATGTCTGTATAGTTGTCCCCAGTACAATTGGCAAATAGTCCATGCCCAAGCTGTGTGCCAAAACTTCAGATGACTCCAGTTAAGTTAACAAGCACAGCACTGGCTGGCATTTAGCCCCTGCTTTAAAAAAGAGAATGGAGTTAGAAAACAGCTTTTTTTCCCCCTTGCCTGGGGAGATTAGAGTGCCTTACAAAAGACCATTAGACTGTATTAAGTATCTGGAAACATTACACATTGTGCAAATTGGCTCTATTAATTAGAACAGAGTAGTTTTAAGCAGTACTTAATTATATGTTCCAATACCCTAATTGTGTTTTTGTTCTATGCCTGTTTGAATATATTGGTGGGAGAGAAAGGGTTTGTTTTCATGAACATAATTATAGCTGAAAAAAATAATAAAACTTCTATCAAATACACTGGAAACGTTAATTTAGTGCACTGTCCTTCAAAATTTCATATAATTATTATGAGAGCATACCCCAATAACAGAAGTGGTGGATGGAGGTGTAGCAACAGACACTGATGTATTAGGTTTCAGACATTCTTTCTGACAATAATTAGGATAATTTCTAAGCAAAGGGAAGAATGGAGTCGGCTGACTTAGCAATGTTAACTACTGACCCCATGAATGAGTACAAAGCTGACAAGCAGGGGGCAGGAAAGGAAAGCTCATCATTAATAGAGTTCCAGCTTTTTGTGGGGAACTTGGAGGCAATGGTGCAGAATGGGTTCTAAATACAGGATCAATCAAAGGGACACTGAATTCAAAATCTGTACTTATCTAAAAACTTCTTACCTCCAAGTTTTACATATACACCTGCTCTTACTATAATTGGGGAAAAAATAGAGAGAACTATTTTTCTACATTTCCAATGTATTAATGCATTTGACAGTACTTAGTTTGTCACACACCCACACCAATCCTGAAAGCACTTATGGAAATCAACTGATTAGTACTTTTTATGGGTCCAATCCTGCAAAGACTTTTGCATGAAATTACTTATAATATGTAAGTGACCAGAGTTAAATCTGTTGGGTGTCCTTTTAATGGCAATATTCCTTCGGAGAAGTTATGTTTTGGTGCACAGTTTTCTCTATACAGAGTCCATAAGGTACACTTAATTGTATTGTAAGCCTTATATGTTTAGTATTTGAAGCTAAATTTCCATTCTAACACCCAACTCTTTCCAAAAGTGATGTGGGATTTTTAATGATTACAAGCAGCCAGTGGATTAGTTTTATATCTCATCTAAAATGTGGCATTTCCAGCAGCACAGAGCCCTGTAATGACCTGCTTCGTGATTTGCTTCAATACTAAGAGTGAATAGTGCCATTTTCTGCTGCAATAGGATTTTATTTATTGTTATCAAAGTAGACTTCAGTCAAAGGTTGCTCTTGTTTTTACAGGGCTGTTTATTTTGAGTGGGATTTTCAAAACACCAAGGGGATTAAGTCACCTAACTCCTAGTGATTTTCAGTGAGACCTGAAGACAGTGGCTAGTTTCATTAGGTAATGGCACCTAACACCTAGATACCTTTGAAAATCCTAGCCTGTAAGGTTACTGCCTGATAAAAGGCTACATTTGTTTGCCATCCAATTCCACTGGAGTCTATTGGCAGATTCCCTCTTAATAACCTCCTTGTAACATATAAACAATTCTTGAACTTCCCAAAATTATCAGGGGCAATATTTAAAATTAAAAATTACTGTTCTTTATTAAGTTTATTGTACTTAAAAAAATCTGGTGTTGTCTATAGCATCTCTGTGTGTTGCTGCAGTATAAAGCATTTTAGAAACAGTTGATGAAATCTTGGCCCCAATGACGTCAGTGCAAAGCTCCCATTAACTTCACTGGCAGCCAAGATTTCATGCATCATATAATTAAACTAACCATTGTCTCTCGTGTACACATGACGGAATAGCTATAGCTTACCAATTTATCAGAAACCTGAGTTTGATAGCACACCATGGTTTAGATGATTGGTAATAGGGTACAGAGGCTTTCCCTTCTAGGTCACTTGTTAAAATCTGGGCGAGGATTTTAGTGACCAAAAGTTAACATGAGATTGCTATTCAGATGCCTATACTATCTCAGGTTAGTGCATAGTGGACTAAAATCCAGATCACACAAAGCATTATAATAATTGTTGGAAGCTTTGGCATAAGCCACAAATGAATGGGCATGAAAACTGACTTGTCTTCTTATTGCAAGAAGTAGTTCTTCCAACTCATGGTTAAAGGACATTGATGGGACAGTGCTGGTCAGCTTACCCGCCTGCTACTCTGTTCTGTGACTAGATGAAGATCTTCAGCCTCCAAGGCTGTCAAATTGTCCCTTCCACCAGCACAAATTTTGTGTTAAAAAAAGCTTTTGCACTGTTTGATTATAAAATGGTTGTTTGCTTCTCAGTAAAAGTTGTTTTAAATTTCAGGTTACGGTTTTGTAGATTTCGACAGCCCAGCAGCTGCTCAGAAGGCTGTTTCTGCTCTGAAGGCTAGCGGAGTCCAAGCACAGATGGCAAAGGTAAGTTTAAAAGTACTCTGCAAATTCTTGCAGTGTAACCTGAAGGTGAACAAACTTGTGCTTTTTCAGATCATTGGCAACACACATTCTAAAGCTGAAGGCCCCCTATTGAGGATGCAGTGTCTCCAATCCCCACAATACTTTAGAGTTTAAAAGTGGGGATAGTTAGCTGGAACGCAGCCTCTGAAAGATGTAAGGAAAGGTATGCTCCACGCCCCCCTTGCTGAGCTGAATGGGATTTTTGCCACTGATTACAGTAGGAGAAAGAGTAGGCCCTAAAATAACAACGATAAGACTTCACAGATTAAAGTCAACATCTCAAATCGTAGCTGGAAACAAATTAGTAGTTGATGTAGTTTGTAGAACACAGGTATTATGTGCTCTGTATGTGGAGCACCACTGAGTAAGCGATTTGCCATATTCTTTACTAGCTGAAACTTTCAAGTGGTCGTTATGGGGATCTTCAGATAGAGCACATTGGAGAAATCCACTCTGTATAACTGTAGCTAAATCCACAGCTAACATGAAAGATTACAAATTTCCTCACTGCATTTTCCACTTTATGCATCCGATGAAGTGAGCTGTAGCTCACGAAAGCTTATGCTCAAATAAATTGGTTAGTCTCTAAGGTGCCATAAGTCCTCCTTTTCTTTTTGCAAATTTCTGGTTGATACAGAAGGAGAAAAATAGCAGTTCTAGTTACCAAAGAATCCAGGAGTAGACATGGTTCCTAATGTAGCTACAGATGGTAAACCTCAGTAATGATAGGGAAGCACACTCTAAATTGGGGGTGGGTGAATTTTCAACAGCACATAATGGAATTGTTTCTGTAGAGTTTGTAGTATATTTTATGTTAAGTGAATTAAAACTTAAATCTGGGATTTTCAGAAGCCTGTAGGAGTTAGGTGCACATAGATCATTGAAAGTCCCAAAATATTTGTCAAGGTATTCTTGCATTAGGGTGTCTGCTCAAGGTAATTGGAAAAATTCTAGCCGAACAGTGTTTCGTCAGTTTTGCAGATTTATAAAACTCAAAACGTTCCTTGAAGACAGACTGGTTTCACCAAAATTCTGATAGGAGTTGGACTCAGGCACGTTTTGAAACCTGGATTCCTGCTAGACCACCTGGCTCTTCAATAGCCTGCCTTTTGGGCTTTTTGGGAACCCAGAGGCTTACATGGTTTGTGGCTCAGGAACATCCCACCAAGTGGACGCACAGGGGGTAGGGTCTGTGGCCCTGGGGCAGCCCACCAGCTAGGGTGACCAGATGTCCTGGTTTTATAGGGACAGTCCCGATTTTGGGGGCTTTTTCTTATATAGGCACCTATTGCCCCCCACCTCCTCTCCCAATTTTTTACGCTTGCTATCTGGTCACCTTACCACCAGCTGAGAGCCAGGGACCCCAGAGCTTCCAGAGTGTGCTGTCTCAGAGCAGTCTGACCGTCAGACTGCCTCAGGGCCAGGGATCCATTCCCTTTTTTGGAGAATTTCAAAATTTTTGGTTCTCGTCCCAAAATATCAAAATCTTCCATGATGCTGAATTATCTTTCTCTGAACAGCTCTAACATCTGCCTTTCATGGTACCTGCCTGTGCATCAGATTTTCAGTTAACAATTACTCTTGGAAGTTTTTGGTTTTTTAATAGAAGGTGAGTTTTGTAAACCAGAAAGTCATAAATTTAGGGAGGTATGAATAATAATGAATTATAATAATGAATAATCATTTTGTTAAATGCCCTGTTTCCAGTTGAATGCCATAAAGACCAATGCAAATTTATAAATAAAGACAATATTAGTGCATATTTTGTGTATATAAATAGTTTTTAGTAGTTCTAAAAACTAATAATTCTGAGGTGGAATTCTAGCTAGAGAAAATATTCAAATGATTAAATAATATGAGTTTTTAAAAATGTTACAGTATACAAAAGATCTAGAAAGCCTTAGGAGCTATCCATGGGGTTCTGTGTACAGATTTTTTTTTTTTTTTTCAGTTGAGATAACTGTTCTCCTCAGCAGAGAAGCTGTGGAAAAAATAAGCTAACAACACGAGATGTCTGGACAAGTTCCAGGTCAACAAAATAGAAACCATATGTTTAATTCTTAATGCATATTTCACTACAGACAGGCACACATGAACGTACATACACACAGGAAGGTGTGAAATTTCTTTGTGTGAGCATGTGTGTGTTTTCATTGGTGGTCATGTAATGTTTTAAATATTTTTTTAAGATATGGGATGTTAAAAGAATGATGAATGTTTTGTCTAAATAAATAATATAATTGTTGATGACTAATAATGCCTTGAGAGCAAGACCAACTTTCTAGTTTGAGATAATCATTTTGAATTATGTATATAGTGGGTCTACCCTTACTGGTAACAAACAGGAGCAGGTTTTGTATAGCAATGAAATATGTTAATATAGCTTTATGTGAGCACTAATGTTAAAACTGAGACCTGAATATGTAAACATTTTGTTGAATTTCTGAACCACTCAAGTACACATAGGCCAAATTTTGCAAACGTGAGTGCCTAAAATAAGTGATCTGCATCCGTACAAGTTTGTTTTGGACTGTAACTTGGTGTGCCAGCTTTTGATATGAGAGTAATTTTTGTTTCTTTTCAAAATGTGAACCAAGACCAAGATTTTCCAAGGTGACCAGTGACTCTAAGTGCCTCAATATTGATCATCTAATCTGTAACACCTTAAGGAGGCCTGCTTTTTCAGAAAGTGCTGAACACCAGCTCTGTGAAAATCAGGCCTATTTAAGATGTCTCATCTTGGATGCCTAAAAATTGAGACATTCAGAGTCACTAGTCATTTTAAAATAATTTTGGCCAAGATTTTCAAAATCAATCTTTTTATATACAGGGAACTATATAAAATAGTATGTATATTTTTACCCATTTTGCATGCTGTCTTATGTGCTAAATTTTGTTACAATTAAATGGTGTGGTCCAATTTGCTCACAGTGTCATTTGACAAGGTTGGGGTGTACCTTTTCCATAACAACCGGTTGCTGATGGTCTGCCTCAGAGACTGATGCAACTAGTTTCAAGTGAGCTTGGGGAAGAATACTGGTCAACTGGTTGACTGACCTGTCATTGATATGATAAGACCATATTTGCCCAATGATCAATAATGTGGCTCCTAAACAGCCTCATCTTGCTCATGGTCAGTATGGTATTGTGAGGACCTGCAGCAGATAAAGCAATAGGAAAGCAGTCTAGCTGGTGGAAGTCTTGTTCTGAGTCTGACTGTGGCAGCACTTTTGCAATCACATGCTATAGCTGTGCAGGATGTGAATTAAAAACGATTTGCTTCCACTACAGCATCTGCAAGTCCCAGTTGGTAGAACTGCTTCAAGTTGTGAACAGTATAATTAAGACAAATTGTTTAATCCCAGTGATTATGTTAAATATTTGACTTGATGCACTCTCAAGCTACTTTGTGGATAAGATCATTCAGAATCTGACTGAGCTTTGTGCTTTGGAAGTGGATGTGGTGGCAGGGGAACATAATCTTATCTACTTGTGTTTCAGCGATCGTTGGTCACTGAAGTGATTTGGGGGCCTGAGGCATAGGCTTCATAGAATATCAGGGTTGGAAGGGACCTTAGGAGGTCATCTAGTCCAACCCTCTGCTCAAAAGCAGGACCAATCCCCAATCTTCAAACCACATCCTGCGAATTAGGTCCACATACCCCTGGCTGCTGAAGACTAGTATGGATATGGGTCATTGTAGATAATTGGCAATATCTTCCTTAGGGATGTTAAAATGCCAGTGTCTGTTTAAGAAGCAATTTCTTGCTCAAGAAACTTTCTCTTGGTTTTGACATTTTCAATTTTACCCCTCTTTCTAAACTTAGGGAACATTATTAGGAAGTTTGTGGTGAGGCAGCTTCAGCAGTTTCTGGTTATGATGGCTCTTGGTGATGGCAATCAGGTGTCCATCTTGATTCTTCCAAAGCTGTCAGAAGCCTTTCATACAGTTTACCATGAGATGTTGTTGACTCACCTGTGGATTCAAGCAGCTTCATTCCTTTTTATTCTGGAAGATTCCCAAGGATAGTATTGAGCAATTGTTCATTTGTCCCAAGTGTTCTTTCATGTAGGATCCCATTGTGTTACCTCTCTTTTTCAGTGTGTTTATGGGGCTGTTGTGATGTAAGATG
The DNA here is from genome assembly GCF_965140285.1 of Lepidochelys kempii. Taxonomy (NCBI): domain Eukaryota; kingdom Metazoa; phylum Chordata; order Testudines; family Cheloniidae; genus Lepidochelys; species Lepidochelys kempii. The sequence goes on along the minus strand of NC_136390.1, from coordinate 33,317,898 downwards.
TGAGGTGAATTAGGAGGTAGTGGCCTTCAGCTGGTTTCTGGGTGCAACTTGAGGTGTTGGCTTTGTGTAATGTTCTAAATGTTTTGGCCCTGAATAGCTGAGAGATGCCCTCATTGATCAGCTGTGGCACTCAAACTCACACCCTCCAGGAGGGTAATTTTTCTGTAAAGGGCATTCTCACCTTCCTCACTTGGTCTGACAGAAACAGAGTCTGATGACCTTCAGGGCATAATGCAAGGTCTGGATCTCATCACAGGCTCTTGAGGCAGGAAGACAAAATGTGTACTAGGCATGAATACTAATAGTGCAGATGATATTGTTAGTCTTGATGAATTAATTGATGATCCAAAAGGGAGGGTCCAATTTCTGATTATTTTATGTTCTTTTTGAAAAACAGGTAATTGCCTAATTGTACATGCACTTGGAGTATCTAGACAAGCACTTCAACATATAAAATAAAAAATGAAAATCTCTCATTTACTATTTCAAATGTAGTGATTGTGCTCTCCTGTGGCTCCCTAAATCAGATTAATAGAATAGACTTTAATAGCTCTGAAGAACCTACTATTTTGTATTCTTTGAAAGCTCTGCATAGCATCTTCATAGTAAGGATTGTCCTTTTGTCAAAGATGCACTTAGGAATGTCTCCATGCTCATGAATTGACAATGAATTGTGTCTAAGACTTGTTCAGCAATTTTCCATTACTGTGGATTGACAAGGAATAAAGATCCCTTTCAAGTATGCCTCTTGTCTTGTTTGAAAGGTATAATGTTCAGGGATCTATGAAGGTAAGCCAGGTTTTGGCATACATAGACTCTCCTCAGAGCATTAAAATGTTGTTGAAAAAGGCCTTTTGTAGAAGCAATGTTTAAAATGCCATCTTGAAATTAACAAATCATACTTTAAAGGCCAGTGGGAAAAGGTTTAGAGATTTTAAGGACTAGGATTAAACTACTTATTATTCCCTGAAATCATATGATTGAATTCCGGTAGAGTGGATTTAGCCATCCATAATTCTGAAAGATACATAAACTGGGGTAAAACCGAAGGGTTGCTTACTTAAATCTTGTAATACTGTATATGATGTTAACGGCAATAAAATATAACTGTGCAAAAATGTGTGTTAGGGCATTCTTAGATGATAAATAATGGAGTTTACTGTGTGATAGCATGGTATTTTGTATACTACTTGTTGAAGTGGATAGTAAACAATTAGGGCCAATCCTGCTCCTGTTGAATTGAATAAGAGAGAATGGGACCCTTAAAGAACAGAGATAACCTTCCATTTTTCAGGGTCAGTAACTAATGACCGTTTTTCTAATTCAGAGTTTTCTACTTATTTCATACGGCATTTTGGTTTCCCCCTTGTTGGGCTGTCCTAAGTTGCTAGTATAACAATATGACATATTTTATTTTGTTCAGGTTTCCTAGGTAATATGGTGAAAGGTGTATGGTTTGTTTTTAATAACTATTCTGTATGTTGAGTCTTTATTGGATAATATTTGAAATTTTTCTTACTCATAAAGAGCTTTTAATATATTCAGTAAGCATTTCACAGGATGGATTGAGAGGGTTTATGTAACTTACACCAATAGCAGAGATGGGTGTTCCATGTGTTAATGTTTACGTTTGATTTTTGTGGAGGAAGGCACCACTGCTAATCCATTTAGAGATTTGCCTAATCCCACTCAACTGCTGTTGGCTTTATACTGTCCCCATAGCAGCACCTTCCTAGGAACCAGGACTAGGAGTTTCATATTGTCATATTTTCCTCCCTTTTAAATCCTCCCTTACTTTCTGACTCCGTAACAACTGGGGAATGCCTCTGCCTTACAGGACATAGCATCAGATCTCCAGCTAAAACAATTCCAGCCATCCCAACATCCTCCAGGGATGAGCAGGAAACAGGGCCCCTATAGAACACTGTTTCCCACCCAGATTGTCGAGAAGGGATGCCTGTGATAGCAATGCAAAGCACATTTTCCACCCCACCCCTTCCCTGATTCTCCCTCTATCCTTGAGAGCATCATCTGTCTGTTGTGCCAAGTTCTGCTGCCTCAGAAAGCAAAAGACCAAATATCTCCCACATGACAATGTAATGAGCTAATATTAGGCCACTGTCTCGTCCCAGAATGGTCTGTGTGCAAACGTCGGCCAGTAATCTTTATATTCTTTTACTAGGTTTCAGAGGAACAGCCGTGTTAGTCTGTATTCGCAAAAAGAAAAGGAGTACTTGTGGCACCTTAGAGACTAACCAATTTATTTGAGCATGAGCTTTCGTGAGCTACAGCTCACTTCATCAGATGTTTACCGTGGAAACTGCAGCAGACTTTATATACACACAGAAATCATGAAACAATACCTCCTCCCACCCCACTGTCCTGCTGGTAATAGCTTATCTAAAGTGATCAACAGGTGGGCCATTTCCAGCACAAATCCAGGTTTTCTCACCCTCCACCCCCCCACACAAATTCACTCTCCTGCTGGTGCTAGCCCATCCAAAGTGACAACTCTTTACATAATCAAGTCGGGCTATTTCCTGCATAGATCAAGGTTTTCTCACATCCCCCCCACCCCCATACACACACAAACTCACTCTCCTGCTGGTAATAGCTCATCTAAACTGACCATTCTCTTTTACTAATAATTAAGAAGACAGAGCCATGAAGCACTCACCACATGCTGGTATCCCAGCCAGAAGTATTGCACAACCATTTTTTAAAGCACTAACTCACTTTTAGTTGACATTTTATTTTTTAAGTGTATTTGGGAGATATGCATTGTCACTATTACATAAAATCTGACTTGCACGTCATTGTCCCTGCTTGTATCTAAAAAAGACCTTGTGTGCCACCTGTAATCATCTCTGTAAGAGAAGTTAACGGTTAACCATTTTTTATCTCTGTTCAATGTTGTAAGGCAGACACCCTCTTAGGTCACTGCCAAAGAACATGGTTTTGAGTGAACAGCTATGGCAAATGGCTAACACATATGACTTTTGAGAATGTACTGGGTTTTTATACTTGTCTTCACTGTGTCAGCCTGCTGGAGAATTAAGTCAGTTTACATTCCTGCAGAGAAAGGGAAGTAAATAATTGTGGATTACCATGGTAACTAGGGCACTAAATCTGACTAGTTAGGGTAGTAAAAATATGGTGAGCAATGTTTTATTTTGCTAGCGGACTCTGCTATATAAAGACTCCTGAATGTCTAAAGCAGGTTACATGCAAACAGGGGCAAGTTCGAGCAAACTTTTCTCTCAGCCATTTATGGACATTGAACACTTGCATAAAAATATTTTATCTACCCATTTTGCAGTCATTTCTATACACAGTACAATAAAAACCCATATTACAATGATGATGGATTAGTTTAGGAAGATTAAGCAGTTTTCCTTAACTTTCCCACTAGCAAACTCTAATTAGTTGTATAGAAAACACAGGGAACTTGTAGGAATATTACTTTACAAGAAAGTTGATTAAAATTGTTTATACAGTAGATTAACGGAGGACCAAACTTTGCCCACCTGAGGACTGAATGACCATCATTTCAGGAGTCCAGGGGCTAAATTCGAATTTGCATAAAATGGAACAGTTGTCTTCAATTCAATTCAGAGCTGCAGTCCACAGAAATTACACATCTCAGCCTGTGGTGCTGCATCTTGTTCCCATGCTAAGACCTCTTGGTGGGCTGAAGGTCTGTGTTGTAGATGAGGATGACAATGGGCCATGTTACAGAATTTCTTAGGCTCCGCTGCATGTTCCCCTGCAGTAGATTTAACAAGAAAGCAAGGGTGCCAAGGAAGGCAAGAAGCATATGATTAAATAGATGATCTAATTGCAAACTTGACTGCAGTGTTGTACTGTAGCTAAAAACTACCATTTAAACTAGTCTTGTTCTAGTCATTTATACTATAGCTGTGCTTTGTGAAAACAAATTAAGATATTTAGGTAGCTAATTAAAAATATACCCTGTTTGTTTGGAATGCTAGATAGCAAATGAAAATTAAGCTAATGCTGTTTCAACTCTTTTACTTAGTCACTGGACAAACTGTCTTAAAGCTGGAGCTACAACTGATATTTAAATTAGATATGCGTCAGTTGTAAACTTGAAGAGTTTCTGTAAAAAGGCAGACAAGCATTTAATCCCTGCTGTATCAGCCAGAGGATCTTCCATGCTGTGAGCACTGCCATGTCACATGTTTCTGAATAGCTATCTGTTAGCTGTGACCCTATCCAGAGCAAGAGAAAACAGATGTCTTATCATTTTGCCAAGTTTCTTTCTTGTGTTTTAGGATCTGTTCCATATGCACAGGGAGGCTTTTGTTAATTTCTTTCAGATGATGGCTGAGCATTTTACACCATGTAGGGACCCCTCATCACCACTTTTCTACATAAATTAACATTAGTGGCTGTTTGTTCTTGTCCCTTTTACAACAAATGTCGAACCTAATTTTCAGCTTATTAAGGTAGGCATTTAACCCTTCAGTGCCTTGAGGAATATGGCATGCATTAATCTAAAGGAGCACTCTTTTTATGTTTGTCTCATCACGTCCAATCAGGACAAACTTGGAACTGTGTGGTGAGAAAAGAATAAGGGAAACTTTGCTGATTCCTATTGCTAAAAGTAAACCTTCCTATTTTTTTTTCAGTAGAGCAATTATTTATTATGACCCCCAAACCCCCAACATTAGGCCATTTCCTGAAGGGGGCTAAGCGCCCACTGAAGTCAGTGGGAGTGGAGGGTGCTCAGCATATGATCACATTGTGCCAGTTATCAGGTAAAACACTCTACATAAACTACTAGGGCTGTCAAGCAGTTAAAAAAATTAATCGTGAGATTAATCGCACTGTTTAAATAAATGGTATTCCATTATTGTTTAATATTTTTTCTACATGTTTTCTACATTTTCAAATATATTGATTTCAATTACAACACAGAATACAAAGTGTATAGTGCTCACTTTATATTTATTTTTGATTACAAGTATTTGCACTGTAAAAAAACAGAAATAGTATTTTTCAATTCACCTAATACAAGTACTGTAGTGCAATCTCTTCATCGTGAAAGTTGAAATTACAAATGTAGAATTATGTACAAAAAAACCTGCATTCAAAAATAAAACAGTGTAAAATTTTAGAGCCTGCAAGTCCACTAAGTCCTACTTCTTGTTCAGCCAATCGCTCAGACACACAAGTTTGTTTATATTTGCAGGAGATAATACTGCCCACTTCTTGTTTACAGTGTCACCTGACAGTGAGAACAGGTGTTCTCGTGGCGCTGTTGTAGCCGGAATTGCAAGATATTTACATACCAGATGCGCTAAAGATTCGTATGTCTCTTCATGCTTCAACCACCACTCCAGGGGTCATGCATCCAGGCTGATGACAGGTTCTGCACGATAAGAATCCAGACCAGTGCAGATCGACGCATGTTAATTTTCATTATCTGAGTCAGATGCCACCAGCAGAAGGTTAATTTTCTTTTTTGGTGGTTCGGGTTCTGTAGTTTCCGCATTGGAGTGTTTAAGAGTTCTGAAAGCATACTCCACACCTCATCCCTCTCCAATTTTGGAAGGCACTTCAGATTCTTAAACCTTGGTTCGAGTGCTGTAGCTATCTTTAGAAATCTCACATTGGTATCTTTGCGTTTTGTGAAATCTGCAGTGAAAGTGTCCTTAAAATGAACAACATGTGCTGGGTCATCATCCAAGACTGCTATAAAATGAAATATATGGCAGAATGCAGGTAAAACAGAGCAGGGGACATACAATTCTCCCCCAAGAAGTTCAGTCACAAATTTAATTAACCCATTTTTTTTTAACGAGCATCATCAGCATGAAAGCACGTCCTCAGGAAGGATGGCCGAAGCATGAAGGGGCATACAAATGTTTGGCATATCTGGAACGTAAATACCTTGCAATGCTGGCTACAAAAGTGCCATGCAAATGCCTGTTCTCACTTTCTGGTAACAGTGTAAATAAGAAGAAGGCAGCGTTATCTCCTGTAAATGTAAACAAACTTATTTGTCTTAATGATTGGCAGAATAAGAGGTAGGACTGAGTGGACTTGTAGGCTCTGAAGTTTTACATTGTTTTGTTTTTAAATGCAGTTATGTAACAAAAAAAATAGACATTTGTAAGTTGCACTTTCACGACAAAGAGATTGCACTACAGTACTTGTATGAGGTGAATTGAAAAAAAAACATTTATTTTGTTTATCATTTTTACAGTGCAAATATTTGTAATCAAAAATAATACACACTTTGATTTCAATTACTACACAAAATACAATATATATGAAAATGTAGAAAAACAGCCAACATTTCAATTGGTATTCTATTGTTTAACAGTGCAATTAAAACTGATTAAATTGAGATTAATTTTTTTTAATCATGATTACTTTTTTTGAGTTAATTGCATGAGTTAACTTGATTGATCAACAGCCCTATAAATTACTGAATCAAAATTTATGAAATCTGGCTGGCTCAATGGCTTAGAATTTAGTGCTGTGTGTACTGTCAGATGAGAAACACGTGTGAATGTCATGATTGATTCCCTTGGTGCCTGATCCAAAGCCCAATGAAGTCAGTGAGAGTCTTTCCATTGATTTCAGTGAACTTTCGGATCAGGCCTTAGAGCCATGCAAACCCTGCTTGGTTCATCAGGTGTTCATAACAGATTTACATATGAATAAACTCAGTTTTTTCACAGTCAAATCTCATTGCTAATCCATAGGCAAGTTGTGAGTTTGTGGGTTTGTGCTTGCTTGCTTGCATGTGTTTGCCACAGTTTACTGATTTGCCAGACCTGGAAGTGAGGGTAGACCTCAACTGTGATGAAATAACATAACTCTGAACTCAAAGAAACCAATTTTCCCTTGTAAAATTGGTCTATAATTTTGTTGTGGAACAAAGTACAATGAGACAGTTCTCAGTAAGGAGGGGAATTGCAGAAGATAATAATGTACTAAGCCATTGCCTGCCAGAGTCAGAGGGGCAAGTTAACAAGTTTGTTTGTTTGTTTTTCTCCTGTCTTCCTGAATTTTAAATTGTTTAACCAAGTTTGGTGCCAAAATATTACATAAAAGCAAGCATCTGGTTTGTATGGTATTGTCCTCTGTAGAACAAAGAAGGATTGGGAGCCCTGGTTATGGTTGTAGTTTGAAAGTGGGTGTGGAAATCCAGTGTCCTAGGGAGAAGGATATAATTTGCTTTATGTAAACGTTCAAAACTTATCCTCATGGATTTTTTAAAGGGTTTATTAGGTTTGTGAGGGTGACAGAAGCTGCATGATCACATCTGGGGTCCTGGTGCACATTTTGCAATATAATTTTTCCACTGTCAAGTTATTCTGAAATCCCAGATAGGATTCCTTTTATTGTTTTTTGTTTAGTTCATTTGCTTTTTGCATAAAACATCTTAGTCTAAGATGCAGGAAATTTTACGTAGTATTCCCAACTTTTCACAGGAAGATCCCCAACCCACCCTTTCTGTCCGATGTCTGCGCACACTTTCTCTCTTGCACTCTTTTCTTAAATTTATTTATTTATTTATATGCCCTCCCTACCATCAGTCTTTCCAACTTAGCGACTTTGTCACTAGATTTAATGACTTTTTGGTTTCCCTAGCGAGAAAATAAGTGTCAGAGTGACCAGTGACACATCTAGCGACTTTCACTGCCAAATACAGAGACATTCAGAGAAAGAAGTCACCATTATGTAGTCACAAAATCATTCAGAAGCAGCTCAATAGTGTTAATAAAATCCATTCCATGCTCTCTGTACTACATTCTGTTGTGCACCAAGTCAATGTCATTATGTCTCAATTGAGCATGACCTTGAAAGGAATCACATTCCAGGGCTTCTTGGGCTGAGATCACTATAATCTGCAGGCGAGGAAAAGAAGTTTGTGGAGGCTAATTAAATACTTTGCTAAAGCCAGGCGTGCTGTGGAGAGATCAGCACATTAGCCAGGGCTTGTTTTTACCCAAATGTGTTCTTTCTCGCTGTTCCATAGTAGGTAGCACCCCCTGTGATGCAGGGAAAGATGGCTAATGAAATGGGCTGGGAGGTGGAGGCAGGTTAGCCAGCAAGGAGAACCACACAGATGGAAGGTGGGGTAGAATGAGACAGGACCATGTGCCCTAATGAGGCGGGGGGCACCATGCCTCCCAGAATGAAGCTCTTACTACAGGATCAAAGGTGGAGCTAGCTGATTTCAGTTCCCCTTTTCTCCTTCCCCTGGGTTGGCCTGGAGTTAGCTGCCCAGCTGTTTTCAGAAATGAAACCCTGGAAACGGGGGGAAGGGGTCCGGCTAGCAGACTTCTGTTTTTAAATCTATTTTCTTGGCTCCCTACAGCATCGAGTTCAGGTCAGGCAAATGCCCTCTTCCCCGTGGTTCTGGGCTCTCCCTTTCACTAACCTGTTGTCTTAAATCCAGGCTGGCAAGAAAGGCAAGGTTCAGCTGAAATTAACCAACCCCAGCCAACCTGGGCTGCAGTGTGCAGAGCGCCCTTCCCAATGAGCAGAGGGTGCCTCCTGGTGATGACAGCGTACTGTTGTAGTTGCTTCTGGTGTGCAACAGAACGTAGTAAGAAGAGCATGGAATGGATCTTATTGAAACTGTTGAGCTGCTTGTGAATGATTTTATGACTCTACTCCCGTGTGTGTGTGTGTGTATACATATATATTATATTCTTCTCTGTTGAAATCTCTGGAAATTTTGTTCAGTGACATTTTGGACTCCTTTTGAGTGCTTAAACAACTACATCTAGTGACTTTTAAGGGTTTGTCTGGTGACTTCCTGCTATGTGGAGCCGGCAACGGTACTACCAATTTCATACTTTTATTTGCCTAGTTGTGGCGATAGGAGAGAGCACTCAGAGTCCCGTCTTCTCGCTGTGCCATCCACTCTGACACTGTGGTCGGGATGTCCTGTTAAGAGTTTCAGGAACGGAGTTAACTGAGCTTTGAAGGCAGCCCTTCTGGCTTATGCTATAGTGGCTATAGTTCTCTCTCTTTTACACACACACACACACACACACACACACACAATTTTTATCGAAGTCATCTCCAATTGCCCATTTAGGCCCTCAGACTTCAGAGAACTCCAATCTAATGTGCTCATTAGGAATACAGATTATAACACCGGAAGAAGACAGAGCAAATTTTGGGGGGCTGGGATACCTGGTATTAACAGTTCGCATTTGTATGTATGTGTAAAAAAAATAGAAGAAAAATAAACAAAGACTCATTACATATTTGGTGTTTTCCGTAGATAAATGGGTTCTTGTCTTGGAGCACAGAACTTTTCCTTAATGCAGCCCTCCCAACAGGCTAAATTTACCACTGAAATAAGGGAGTACAATTCCATTGCAATTAAAGATACAATGCACTCAGTAAGGTCAGCAATTAATTTGTCCTTATGGAAATGTCTTATATAATTTAATAGAAAATGATAACCTTTTCATTGTTTTTTGTACCATCCTATAGAATTTAATAGGATGCGTATTTTACTGCTCTACAGGGTGATTCAGAAAAGTCTCAATTAAATCCCACAGGTTTTAAGACCCTAAGGATAGTCCAGAGTATTTCAGTGTCAGGCATCAAAGCTTCATGCTGTTTACTGTAAATGTCATATTACTGTAATGTTCTAATATCATAAATAAAAAGACTTCACTTTGTTTTACATGGCACACCCCCTCATTTGTAAAGTGAGATGATTTGATGCTGATAATATGTAGCGTGGCTTACAAACTTGGCCAAAATTCACCCCATGTATTTTTAGAGAATTTTGCTTATTTTTAAAACAACCAATTTTTGGATGCAAAATAAGCAATTTGAGTACAGAAATTTTTAAAGCAAAAGAGCTCTTACATTTTCTTCAAGAAATGTCACCTGTTTTAGAGGGAATAATTTCTAAAAATATCTTTGCATTTTCAACTTGAAAGGATTTACATGTAGAGCTGATGATATTCATGCTAACCCTGAAAATGTATTAAATAATCGAGACTCTTCCTCTTACAAAATATTGATGTGCTTTTGTAGAACACTTTTGTGCTCTTCTAGAGTGAAATTCACTTTGAAGAGGAGGATGGGCAGAAGGGTTAAGGTTCTGTGTTGAAGCTGTGCGGGGAGAGCCATCTGGGGCATAGTGAATGTGGAAAGGGCTTAGTTCTCCCTACTTGCCAGGGATGATTGTGATCTACCAGCCTTAATGCACCTTGCATACAGCACAAAGGAGCAGTAGCAGCAACTCCAACCCCTGGATTGGAGTAGCAGCTTCAGACAGGGGTACCCTCCCATTCACTTACATAAAGCCTAATTATTCTGATTTTTATGTGAATTTCCCCCTTTATTCCTTGTTTCTGGATATAGCATGTTTTCTTTTGCATACAAATATGTAACTTGTAATATTTATTTTTCAATCTTCCCAAATGTTGGCAAGCTTTTGTCATGAGAAAGTCTTAGATTTTAATGTTATCCTGTTAATTATACAGTAGTAATGTTAGTAAAGTAGGTGAAAACACTCTAAGGAGCTAATTTCAGACTTGTACGGTATACATTTTAAAGTGATAAGTTTTAGGACACTTGAGCGCAAACATATTTTACATCCAGTACTAAAATGTGAAAAATCCAAATGAAGTATTCTTGCAAAGAACAGCCTGAGTTTCAGAAAATTAAAATATGACTGTGAATAAAACGTTGTGTTGCCCCGGGCAGAAACATCAATTAAATCCTTTACTAATAGCGTTCATTAAAGAAGAAACTGCAAACCCACATCTCACCCAGCTCAATGAATAAAAATATAATTTTCTAATAGAATCTAAATAACAAGCTAATTCAAAAATCATTAAAGCTATCCTCATCTCAAATTTGTAGCAGAGAAATCTGAACTTTATGTCAAAAATATTGCTATCATAACGTAGGCTTTTTCCCTCGTGATTTGAACAGTGCACGGTAATGAATCTTAATGTGAGCTCTAGACTCTCAGTGGATCCATTTTCTTGTCTTCTTTTTCTGCTGACTCGTCTAATGCAAAGGAGAAATGAGATGATCTAAGATAACTAAAGCCACAGGCCCTCACTGTATACTATATGGGTTTAGTATTATTTTCAGTAAGTGCCTGAAGCCATCAGATTGCTGCATGACCTGCCTCGTACTAGGTAAATCATTTTTTCAATACAAAATAATAATAAACCCATCATATTTGTCACTCACTGACCATTGAAATGCAGTTAAGGAGACATCATTAAGACAACACAAATTTTGCCTTGAGCCCAGAAAATTATCAGTTGTGATGCAGCGATATGATTTGATTGAAAATTAAAATCATATAGACGAGAGTGAACAGACAAGGGAAGAGTCTCTGGGATTTCTCTTTGGAGGATTCTTTGAACTTGAGAGTTATTCAACCCCATTAGAGGAGATTTGAAAACAAAGTGCTCATTTTTTGGAAAATTAGAGTCAAGGTGAATAAATGAACAGTGAAGATCTTTTTTTATATGTGTGTGTGTCTATATATAAAATAATACTCCTTGTTTCTGAACATAGCATGTTTTCTTGGAATACAAGTATATAACTTGTAATATTTATTTTTCAATCTTTTTATATCTATACACACACACGATCACACACGTGTATAATATATTTAGATGCACACACTTTAAAAATTTGAAAGGTTTTTGAAGCACCACAGCTCCTGACCAAATTTTTTCCTTGGAAGCACCCCACTTCTTCCTCTTCCCCCACTTCCCCCCCCAACCCAAGAGCTACTATCTGTGACCTTGATCCATGACAGATGTTTATCATGAGAGACGAGGAGGGTGAGGTAGTATTTTTTATTGGACCAACTTCTGTTGGTGTTAATGAGCTCCTGGAAGGCACTCAGATATTATGATGATACAGATGATATAAGAACCTATATCGGTCTTATCTACACAGGAAAATTTCTTACAAGTTACACTGGTATAGTTATACTGGTATAGTTGTACTTTGTTTGTGCTCCTTCCCCAGTGAGATAAGCTAAACCAAAAAATGCCCTCTTACCAAAACACACTTGCCCATGTAGACGAGGGAATAGAATAGAATAGTTCCAGCACAAGGGTTCACTAAGATGGACCCTTGTATCCACTTAGAGTCCCATTGACTTAATTAGAACTTCACATGAGCATAAGGATCTGCCCTTGTACATCTTTTCACAGGTAAAGGATTAATGTTATCTTGGTACGTGGCCAGTATTAGTAGCATCAGAGGGCAGCAGGGGCACAACATAGCTTGAGACCCCCCCAGAAAACCCTTCTTACTAGCCTTTTCCAAACACCGAATACTCTCAGCTGAGACTGGTAGAACCTCTCTGCTCCATCTCAAATATTCCCCACCCAACTTTCACCTAGGGCTAGACTGGAGGGTGAAAGCCTCCTGCTCAAAAGAATATCATCTGGCTCATAAAATTCTACCTCAGTTGTTGTTTTCCCAGAATGGTTTGTGTACAGAGTATGTGTGTAAAAACAAATGGAACTATATGTTGATTAATATGTTCATTTGGTCTGTATTGTACACTACATAATTTTTGTGTAAATACAAATTTTTAATATAGTGCAACAATTTAATCTTAAAGAGATCTGTAAAGCAAAGCTCATGATCCCAATATTTTTGGCTTTCTTTGCAACCTCCTCTCGAGCCATGTTCCCTAGACCCTCAGTTAGAAGTGACTTTTCTGAATTCTGAAGCTGTGAAGAGGCTGGATACTTGTATAGGGGAACAGGGTATGAATGTCATCAAAGTGTGCAGAAAGGCACAGGGAGCATGGCTGATATGTACTGTGTGGAGGGAAGATCGGGGTTCCGATTTGTTCTGTTTACAGGCAAAGCTGGGAGCACTGTTTTTATAATAGAAGTGTTGGGCAACGTTAAGACTTTTTTTTCAATTGCTTATAACTTCGCCAAACTTCAACCATTTGGGGTGAAATTTTCAATTCCAATTTCTGCTTCCGGCTGAATATTTTTGGGAAATTTCTTCCAAATGGCTCTATCATTTCTGAGAACAAGGCTAGGGAAAAATACATTATGTTGCCTATTTTAAAAATTCTGTCAACCTTTTACTTGAAAAGCTTTAGCATCCCTATGCTTTGGAGCATGGATTTGGCAGCAATTTTGTCAAGATCGTGCCATTTATTGTCCCCATGAATCTCTGCACAAATTTGGCCAAGTTATAAGTCATTGAAAAATCACAGTTCAGTTCACATATGCTCAGAAAAAGGTTCTTAAATTCTAGTAGCTAAATTCCCTGAAGATTCAGTCTGCACTGAGCATGCACCCACTCAGGGCTACAGTGATCTATAATGCTAAGTACTCTGAAAAATGAGGTTTTAGGAATCTCAAATTGGGACCCCCAAATTACCGCATATTTTGACCTTAATCTCTGTGCCTTAATTTCTTATTTGAAAAATGGGGATAATAATACCCCTTCATCACAGGAATGTTTTGAAAAGAAATTCATTAATATTTGAATAAATTATAAGAAGGGGATGAGCACAATAGACAGACTCATGAGAAAATTAATAATTCCAATATCAGAGTGGGGTTTGAATAGTGGGCAGTAAGTAAGGTGTAGGGCCACACATTGAACAAGGTGGATAAAACAAAATATTGAATAACTGTTTTTTAAGTGAGCACCATCCATTCTCCCACCAACACTCAGGGAGGAAGGGAAAATAGTATATTATCGTGTAAAGAAAGACTGTATCTTAATTTAAAGGCACAAGAAGGTTGAAATAAGGTTGCCCAGTCAGCCTTAATTCTGGCCTTTCCTAACTTTTTGGTGCTTGACTTTGCGACCTTATTAATGCTCTTTTAACACAGAGGAGGGGTTGTGTGTAATTTTATATAGGTTCTTATATCATCCTCATCATCGTAGTATCTGAGCACCTTCCAGTAGTACATGTGACAAAGTTCCTCCTCTACCTTGATGGGTCTTGCACTTATTGGCGGATTTGCTCACCTTGGAGCTTCACAGCAGCCCTCAGTTCGGCCGTTTTCTTGAACCCACAGTCCAGGTCAACTCCTCCTGTGTCTGACCAGGAGTTGGGAGGTTTGGGGGGAACCCGGGCCCGCCCTCTACTCCGGGTTCTAGCCCAGGGCCCTGTGGAATGCAGCTGTCTAGAGTGCCTCCTGGAACAGCTGTGCAACAGCTACAACTCACTGGGCTACTTCCCCATGGCCTCCTCCCAATATCTTCTTTATCCTCACCATAGGACCTTCCTTCTGGTGTCTGATGATGCTTGTACTCCTCAGTCCTCCAACAGTATGCATTCTCACTCTCAGCTCCTGGCGCCTCTTGCTCCCAGCTCCTTACACGCGCACCACAAACTGAAGTGAGCTCCTTTTTAAACTCAGGTGCCCTGAATTAGCCTGCCTTAATTTATTCTAGCAGCTTCTTGAGTGGCTGCAGGTGTTCTAATCAGCCTGTCTGTCTTAATTGTCTCCAGAAGGTCCCTGATTTTTCTGGAACCTTCCCTATTACCTTACCCAGGGAAAAGGGACCTACTTAACCTGGGGCTAATATATCTGCCTTCTATTACTGTCCTCTAGCCATCTGGCCCGACCCTGTCACATACATTAAGTGAAGTAGCTAACATCTTGTCACGTGGCATTCATTTTCTCTCTCATCCTGGCCAAGTCTATGCTAGCACTGCTGCAGTGGTATAGGAATACTGGTATACTATACTGGCAAAGAGTTCCTAGTGTAAACTCAGCTACATTGACAAAGTTGTGCTTTCTACTGGTATAATAAAACCATCCCCACACACGCATAACAGGTAATACTTAAAAGCACAGTTTTGCAGATATAGCTGTGTCTACACTAGGGACTTCTGATGCGATCCCTCATCAATACAACTGTGCTGCCTCTTCAGACCCTGGACTGACATAGTTTTGCTGGCACCAGTCTGTAGTGTAGACCTAGACCAGACCTCATATCCAGGGGGAGAACTGTGTGTATTGTGCAGAGGGTTCTTTTTGTAGGGTTTTGGGTTTCTTTCCTGTTTTTGTTTTTTATTTTTTAAATGTACATGCTGCTGTGAGTTTATATTGGGGAAGGAAGGGTGAAGAAACGTTCTTTGCACATGGAGCAGAAGATAGTGAGGTTTGTAATAGTCCTTAGTTCCTTTGGGAATTGTTCCTGACTCCTAGACCAGCCCCAGAAGATTCTGTTTCCTGCACAGATGAGCTTTTCCGTATGGTAAAAAGCTGCCCTAAGTGTTGTTAGATTCATGCTCACGTATGTTTCGTTGCGGTATTTCAGATGGGAGATGACAAAGGCATGCTTTGCAGAGGCGTTATCCTCTAGTTAGATTGTGAGGAATCAAGGGCCAGGATTTAAGTGGATTTATCGTCACGAAAAAAAAATTAAGTAATCACAAGTTTATAGAGAAGGATTTGGTCAGTAATAAAGCTTAGAGCAATGGCTGAGGGCAGGGCGAGGATTTTTTGTCCCTCTGGTGTCCTTTCTCAGAGAGAAATGGGACAATTAAAATTCTGTATAAAATTAAGTATAATGGAGGGAAAACCTGTTACGTTTTGTGCAGAGTCAACCTGAGTAACTGTGTGACCTTGTCACTCTGTCCTTCGTCTTCCCTTTCTCCCCACTCGTTATTTGTTCTGACTTGTTCTTTTATATTATATTATATTTAGACTGCAAGCTCTTTGGAGCAGAGACTGCGTTCCTCTTATTTGTGAAGCACATTTTGGGGTATTGTACGATTAATAATTAGTAATATTAAAAAGCCTCTTTAGCAGCTTCCATCACAAGCTCTCTCACACGATACCAGTCATACTCCATTCATCCCTCCCTATGTCTTCTATAAAAGCCTAGAAATATAGGTGTATCTTGCAATATGTCCTAAAGATCATCAAGCACAGGTTCTGGTGAATTCAGGGAGGAAGCAGTGTTTAATTAACTATATTTAATATTACAGGTAATGTAAAACTGGGCACATATTATTTGAATAAATTCATGGATTTGTATCACTCAATCAAATAATTTTGTTTGTATAAATCTAGAGCTGGTCAGGAATTTTTTGACAAAACTAATACTTTTTGCTGGAATATATTCATTTGGACAAACAGGCTTATCAGGTCCAGGATGGAATTTCTGATCAAAACCAGTGAGAGAGGGAAGGCCCAGAACAGCTAATAGCCTGGCGGTCAAGGCTCTCATTTGGGATGTGGGAGACCCAAGTACAAGTCTCTGGTGTGAATCAGGTCTCCCAGATCCCAGGTGCATGTCTTGCACGTGATTCATAGATATTAAGGTCAGAAGGGACCATTATGATCATCTAGTCTGACCTCCTGCACAATGCAGGCCACAGAATATCACCCACCCTCTCCTGCAATAAACCTCTCACCTATGTCTGAGCTATTGAAGTCCTCATATCATGGTTTAAAGACTTCAAGGTGCAGAGAATGCTCCAGCAAGTGACCCGTGCCCCATGCTGCAGAGGAAGGCAAGAAACCTCCAGGCCCTCTTCCAATCTGCCCTGGAGGAAAATTCCTTCCCGACCCCAACTGTGGCAATCAGCTGAATCCTGAGCATGTGGGCAAGACTCACCAGCCAGATACCCAGGAAAGAATTCTCTGTAGTAACTCAGATCCCATCCCATCTAACATCCCATCACAGGCCATTGGGCCTATTTACCATGAATAGTTAAAGACCAATTAATTGCCAAAATCATGTTATCCTATCATATCTTCTCCTCCATAAACTTATAGAGTATAATCTTGAAGCCAGATAGGTCTTTTGCCCTCACTGCTTCCCTTGGAAGGCTGTTCCAGAACTTCACTCCTCTGATGGTTAGAAACCTTCGTCTAAATTCAAGTCTAAACTTCCCGATGGCCAGTTTATATCCATTTGTTCTTGTGTCCACATTGGTTCTGAGCTTAAATAATTATCCTCCCTCTCTGGTATTTATCCCTCTGATATATTTATAGATAGCAATCATATCTCCTCTCAGCCTTCTTTTGGTTAGGCTAAACAAGCCAAGCTCCTTGAGTCTCCTTTCATAAGACAGGTTTTCCATTCCTCAGATCATCCTAGTAGCCCTTCTCTGTACCTGTTCCAGTTTGAATTTATCCTTCTTAAACTTGGGAGACCAGAACTGCACATAATATTCCAGATGAGGTCTCACCAGTGCCTTGTATAGTGGTACTTAACACCTCCTTATCTCTGGAAATACCTTGCCTGATGCATCCCAAGACCGCATTAGCTTTTTTCACGGCCATATCACACTGGCGGCTCATAGTCATCCTGTGGTCAACCAATACTCCAAGGTCCTTCTCCTCCTCCATTACTTCTAATTGATGCGTTCCCCAGCTTATAACTAAAATTCTTGTTATTAATCCCTAAATGCATGACCTTACACTTCTCACTATTAAATTTCATCCTATTACTATTACTCCAGTTTACAAGGTCATCCAGATCCTCCTGTATGATATCCTGGTCCTTCTCTGTATTGGCAATACCTCCCAGCTCAATACCTCATCCGCAAACTTTATTAGCACACTCCCACTTTTTGTGCCGAGGTCAGTAATAAAAAGATTAAATAAGATTGGTCCCAAAACCGATCCCTGAGGAACTCCACTGGTAACCTCCCTCCAGCCTGACAGTTCACCTTTCAATATGACCCGCTGTAGTCTCCCATTTAACAATTCCTTATCCACCTTTCAATTTTCATATTGATCCCCATCTTTTCCTTCAAAAATTTTTTCAAGACCTTGCTTACTACAGATGTCAAACAGGCCTGTAGTTACCCAGATCACTTTTTTCCTCCCCTTTCTTAAAAATAGGAACTATGTTAGCAATTCTCCAGTCATACAGTACAACCCTGAGTTTACAGATTCATTAAAAATTCTTGCTAATGGGCTTGCAATTTCATGTGCCAATTCCTTTAATATTCTTGGATGAAGATTATCTGGGCCCCCCGATTTAGTCCCATTAAGCTGTTCGAGTTTCGCTTCTACCTCAGATATGGTAATCTCTATCTCCATATCCTCATTCCCATTTCTCATGCTACCATTATCCCTAAGATCCTCATTAACCTCATTAAAGACTGAGGCAAAGTATTTGTTTAGATATTGGGCCATGCCTAGATTATCCTTAACCTCCACTCCATCCTCCGTGTTTAGCAGTCCCACTTCTTCTTTCTTTGTTTTCTTCTTATTTATAGGGATATATAACTTTTTACTATTGGTTTTAATTCCCTTTGCAAGGTCCAACTCTACTTGACTTTTAGCCTCTCACTTTACCCCCACATGTTCTGACCCCAATAAGGTAGCTTGCCTTGCTGATCCCTCCCATCTTCCACTCCCTGTATGCTTTCTGCTTTGTCTTAACAGCTGGGTTGACTGTTCTGCTCATGCTCTATCTCACTGCGTGTGTGTGTGTGTCTATTCTCCCAATGTGGAATAAGAGAATTTTCTTGGGTTAGGAAAACCATTTCCTGCACAGCTTTATCTGCATTGGACAACTGCCTATTTTTATTGTAACGTTTTGCCAGTGTACTTTTAAAAAAAAATGCATTGTATCATTTGTCTTTTCCATTCCTTTTATCTCTTCACTCCAGTTTTTTCTTCCTTTCCTATTGTTTCTTATCTCTTTTCCTCATCCATTTTCAGGGTAACATTCCATTAGTCTAATTTTTCCTCTTCTCCCAGCTTCAATCCTGATTTTCCTTGAGTTGCTCCACTCTAATATTAACCTTCTTTCCAAAAACCTTAAAATAAAGATATGATATATATGTTAAGACTGGTCATTTGTTCATTCTACTCTCCACTTTTTATCAGAATGGTTAAGGTTAACAAAAAGTCGCTCCAGACATGCTTTAAGCAGTTTTCTCTTGCTTGAATAATTATACTGAGACAGTTGTTTAAAATGGGTGATGTGGGGAAAGAAAGGCTTGTATAATGGGACCTGAGACTCTTAAACATAGAAAAATAGATGTAATGATAGACATAGTCTATGCTTAAGATTTCTTTCTACTCTATTGGTTTTGAAAATTAAATGGCAGTTTTTAATTCTGTTTCAGCAACAAGAACAAGATCCAACTAACTTATATATTTCCAATTTGCCGCTGTCAATGGATGAACAAGAGCTTGAGAATATGCTCAAGCCATTCGGGCAAGTTATCTCTACAAGGATACTTCGTGATTCCAGTGGCACAAGTCGTGGTGTTGGCTTTGCAAGGTACTATAGTTTGCTTATCCACTTTTTTCATTCAGTACTATGTAAACCATGTGTCCATCAATAGTGTTAATCATAAAAATGTCTTTTTCTAGCTATTGTCACTCAGGGTTCACTCAGAATAGGAGGAGGAAGAGGTGATTACAGAAAGCTTACCATACTTTTAATTTGAATCCCTTTTTAATTAAGAGATGCAGCGGGACTTTGGTAATCTGTCCTTTGTTTAGCCAAACATGTCAGACTCTCAACTAAGATTTGGGGCCAATTTTGGCTTGCTTTGGGCACCAGTGCAGGGGTTCAAACAGGAACAAGACTCCACTTTTCACTTCTGTGGGGTCTACTGGCATAAGCTATTGTTCCCACCTCCCCCACACCTGAGTAAGTGGGCAGGAAGTATGTGAAGCCTTCTCATCACCATCTCTAATGATAGCCAACACTCGTGGAAGGATTTGGGCTGAAATCCTCTCATCACAGACCCTCCTTTCCACATTCCCCTAAGACCTTCCATTAGGAAAACTTATAACAGTGCCACATGCTGATAATCTGACCTACTTCTGCTAAATAGGGTCTCTTCAAGTGCAAATTTTCCCTGTTAAGTACTGTATGAGCAGAACCCCACCCTGGCCTCTGTAATCCAGTTTTTGAGGCTAGGCTTCCAGAAGGAGAGGTAGGAGGGCTCCTGCACTACTGAAATACCTTTCTTTGCATCAATTTTTCTGAGGAAAGAGACCCATCACTCTGTATTATCAGTGCTTGGCATATTCTGGCTCATGAGCCTGTTGCCATTTTGGAAAAAAATATATTTTTGATTCTCCACATAAATCTTACACCAAAAGCAGTTGACATCTAGATGGGAATGGTTCTCCCTTAGAGTCAATAAGATCAAACACTATTTCCATGGTCCACTCAGCTCTCAAATACCCCGCCGCTGGGGGTCTGTGTTTCCTTTAGTTACTGGCTATTTGACTACTGCAGATTTCCAGGCCAAGAGTTCTCCTGTGGCCCTTTAGCATTTATTTTCTCTATCTCTAAGTCCTGCATTAAGCCTAGATCGTCTCATGATCACTCTTTAAAACAGTCAAGATCTCGTCCGTGTGCAAGCTGAATGACCAAATTTGAGAACTGGATTGGAGATTTCTGTTAACAGTGTCTGCAGTAAGGAGCACTCCTTGAATTAAGGAAGTAGATTCTAAAAGATATATGATTAAGCATATAGATGTGCCACAAAAACACTGATGATAGGTAGAATTAGTCCTTTTGGAATTTGAAGACCAGGTGACTGAATGAACATTTCTGATATTTTGTCTATCTTTTGGTAGTTTTGTATTTGAACAAGTAGGTGAATATAAAATTGTTGGTGCTCTAATGGACCACACAGAGAGGAATCTGAACAGTGTATGGCACCTGAATAATAGGAGTTTGTTGATTTGTTCAAATTCAAATGTTTTAGGGTGTGGTTTCACTGAGTTTGCTTGTGGGAAATTAACAAGACCATAGGGTCTCCCTGAAATGGTTCTCTTTGCAAGTTGCATCTCATTCTGTTAAACAAGAGGTATTTGGGGCAAGATTTTACCCTTAACTCTTGTGGCATTAGATGCCAGAAGAGCATTAAAATTCTACCTGGAAAGTGCACAAGAGATATGCAAATCCAAATCACCGTTTGTGTTGTGGGTGTGTTGGGAAAAAGACCTTAGCTTCAAAATCTGTACTTTCTAAGTGGGTTCTCTACTATACTAAGACTGAAACGGCTCCATGTGTTCATTTAGAAATATGGCTGACTTTTACATTAACAGGAGAGGAAACCTATGTAGATGAGTTGTATAAGACCATATTTTAACATCTATCCACTGTGATACAGCATGGCCAGAGGGCAGCAGGAGAGTGTTAGAAGGGAGCCTTATTCCCTGTAGAGGGAAGAAAGTTTGCTATAGATTAATTAAAGCACCTGAAGCCAGTCACGTGATAAAACGCCCCTGCTTCAATCAGACAAGGGAAGCAGAGTGAATTGGTGTTGGAGCAGTTTGGAAGGAAGCAGAGGAGAGTTTGGAGAAGTGCTGCGGTGGGCTAAGAAGACCAAGACCCTAGGTAAAGGGACACCTGGTTTGTGTAGAGGGAGGACAGGAAGCTCCACAAGCTGAAGGGCAGTAGAGGGAAGTAGCCCAGGGGAAGGAACCGCTAGTTCAAGCGGTTTGCTGCTATCCCTAGGGCCCCTGGGCTGGGACCCGGAGTAGAGGGCGGTCCCGGGTCCCTCCCTCTCCACTCCCCTCCTCTAGGACACTAGTGGGGCAGTTAATACCCCAGTTCAGGGGCAAGAAACGGTGCCTTGAACCATCCCCAAGAGGAGAAAGCATGAAACCCATCAAAGTAGTGCTGGCAATTTGCCACACCACATATACTCAAATACTGCAAGTTAGATGTCTGAACGTTAATGAGTGAATGCCTTTTTGAGACTGAAGGTGTTTCAGGGACATACGAATGAATGTACAGTAAGTTTTCAGTTCTTGTGTCCATGATGTTTTAGGAGGTTAGTAGAAAGTAACCTCAGAATAGATTTTATCAAATCCAGATTTGAATCTGAGACTAACACAGTGACTCAGATCCAGCAACCCAGAGCCCCCTCCAAGCTCTCTTGGTTCTCCAATTACATTTGTGAAAAAACCCTTTTGTTCAGTCTGCCCATTTGCCGATCCTGGTTCTTGGCTGTGGAAGAATTTCCCAGGGTCTGAATGGGAAGACTAGCAGGAGTCCAAAAGCACCAATATTTACCTCTCATTGGCTACTGTAGATTGCTGATGAGCGGAAGGTGACTTAATCATATGGCCTAACCTGTGGATCTGAGTTTCACAAATGTAATATGCAGATAACAATCCCTTTAATGATTTTGTATATATTACCTAAACTTCATTTTATAAACAACTGTGAAACGTATGCTCCTATTAAAATTGCTATCTCTTTGCTTTTCATCTCTGGGTGAGCAGTTCCAGTGCAGTCCAAGTTGGTAATGACTAAAAGTCAGGACTGTCTGAAGGCAGTTCAGTGTGCTGTGTGAATGGAGTTTCCTACTGTTAGATGCCTTGAGGTCTCCTGTTAACCGAGCCTTACCTTTTTGCTGTCCTGACTCACCCTATTCCCAGTTCACCTGGTGCAGGTTGCACTTCTCTTGGGATTTTCTGAAGGAGCAATGGAGTAATTAGGTCAGGGCCACTGTGCTTCACTAAACAGCAGCAATGGGGAAACAAAATGATGGCCACACCCCTTTTGGCTTAGTTCCGTAGCTAGGGCAACTCAGGCTAGCAGTTATGAGCTGTTCCAGCTATCATGCCCTCTCCAGGTAAGCGAGTGGATTCCCTAACTACTGTTATAAGGTTTATTGGGCATCTCTGTTTTTGCATTTTCTAGGATTTTGCAGGAGTCAGTGTTCCTGCTCCTTCTGCATCATTGGGATGCTAAGCTGCTTCCTGGTCCACTTTCTGAAGAACCTAACTGAATTTTGGGATAGGGCATTGGCCTTTATTTGACCTTCCTTATAAAGTTGGAAGATGGCGAAAGAGAGATCCTCTTGAGGAGAATTCAGGGGTGAGGGTTTTCCTGTTACATGCCTCCTCTACCTTTAAGAAGGTGGGAGGGAGGGAGAAATGAGGGAGGGTTTCTTGAAGCATTGGGTTTAGGATCCAAACACCAAGAATCCTGTAGTGATAGTCCCATTGTCAACCCTTGGAAATTGAGTATACGTGGCCTAACTTGTATAACCCATATTATCTGACCTCTGCAGAACATGACCTAATAAACAGAGAAATTAAATTCCCAGAGTGTCGAGTCTTATCACTTTGCACAAAAAGTTAATTCTCTTTAATTTTACCCTGTTGCTCACACACACAAAAGGAAGTCACAAAAGTGAAAGGAGAGCAAGAAAACCTAGTAAATCTGTTTTGTTTTTTTTTCAAATGCAGAAACCGGGCAAACGTTTAATTTCTATTTTATCCTTTATTTACATAGGATGGAATCAACAGAAAAATGTGAAGCAGTGATTGCTCATTTTAATGGAAAATTCATTAAGACACCACCGGGAGTTTCTGGTATGTTGCTTATATTGCTATTCTGAGAACATATATCAATAGATGACTGACCTTACAGTTTAAGCATATCCTGGGGATTGTTATACCTGGTTTGTCATTCTTTAAAATGTAACACTGCTTCCCTGGATAGCTAGAATATTTGCTGGCCTGGAACACAGTAATGCCACTTTTGTAAAAAAATAACACCATGATTGTTTTCATTTTCACAGTAGAGCTTCACTGGGAAGTTGTGCTGTTGTGTTCCACTCTACAAAGTAGAAAAGCAGTTCAGATGTCTTGAGCCAAATTCTGCACTGACTTACATTCTGTGTAACCCCAACGGAAGCTAATTGTATACTCGTTAGAGCAGAGGTTGATTAGTGGCCCTTGGATCAATTAGCTGCAGTTTATTTTAAAAAATAAATTTAAAAAAAAGGTAACCTAAACTTACTGTTTTGCCATCTACCCATGCTTTTGTTTGAAGTCATTCACTTGCTGGCAGACTGGATTCGATGAGCAACATCTTTGTGGCCTGCCTACAGAAAATCCTTTTGAAGTGCATTGAATTTTTCCACTCAGGCATCTGAAACAGGTTTTCAAGTTCTTGAGCCAGGGAAAAAAGAGACCCACAGAAAATGCTAGAAAAATATAAAAGAATTTGAAGTCAAAATGCACAGGAGTTCAGTGGCGAGAGACTATGCTCACAATACCTTCACTGATATCTTGCCTGTTAAAAATATAATAACAGGAAAACATATATATATTCCATTAATTTAAATTTGAAGTCACTCTATATAACATGGAAAGAGAATTTTATCACACAAAGCAGCAGAGTAAATTAGGAAGCAAAACAGGACAATACATGAGGAAAGCATACATGGCTAAGATTCCAGGCTTCCTTTGGTAACTATTTTACAGGGACACTCTAAGAAAGAATTTTACAAGTTACAGTGGTGTTGACGCATTTACTGGTGTTCTCATCCCATTGATGACACATCCTTCATGCCAAGACCTTGGCACAGAGAACACAGGAAAAGGAAAAAAGCAAACAAAGAGCAAAAAAATAATTTGGCTTGTTTAATAAAACTGCATACATGCCTCATCCTTGAAAGATTACTCCTGCATGAGTCAGTCTGTGCTTTGGTAGGCATGGAAGGCTGCTTCCCCTTACCCAGCTTGATCTATTGCAGGGTGACATTTTGACCTGAGTGCCTTTTGCAGACTCTCTGCACTGGGATGCGTTTCATGGCCTACCAAATAATAATTGCATGAAAACTGTGGACTTTAGGGCTAGGGGCTATAACTTCCATTTTCCTATTGACTATCTTTGCAAATATCCCATGTAGATTATTTATTTTGTGAGGTGGAAAATCCACGAGTCAGCAGGTAGATAATGGTACTATTTTCATTGAATGTTAACTGCTCTCTTGTTCCCTTTCATTTTGCTTTGTTTTATAATACTGAAATTGCTAAGACACCATTAAAAGTCTCATGAATAGGAGCAGACAAAGCTCTAATCAGTATTTAAGTATTTCTAACCAAAAGGAAAGGACTGTGTAGAATCTGTGCAAAACTGGCAACTGCAAAATTGTGGGAGTTCCTGCTAGTGCTTTTTAGCTTGCTCATTTGCAGCTCTTGTGTCCTGCCCACATCTGGATGGGCAGCTGTCAGCTTATCATAGCTGATCACACCCTGCCTACACTGGGCCCTTTTGAAGCCAGAGTTACACCCTTGTCCTATCAGGTTTTACCAGGTAGAAGCAGCAAGTTGTTGGGCAGGATTACATTATAGGAGTGATTTGTATAACAAGTGGGTTGAGGGCACACACTTTGTAAATGTGACTATCTGGGGACAGTAAGATACACTCTTTGTTAATACTACAAATACTTAGCATTACACTGCTCGTTATTCAAATAAGTAGGTGAGGAAGGGTGTCACTGAGGAAAGCTACATTATCAAAGACTCAGTGGTACTACCATGTAGGCACAGCCCTGAGTTGTGGGTGGTGAGAAGCTTCCCTGTCCCTTGGGGAGAATTTCTGTAGAGGTAGAATTGCTCCTGATGCTCCCTGACACAGGCAGAGTTCTTCCACTGATACATAGTAACTCCTCACTTAACATTGTAGTTATATTCCTGAAAAATGCTACTTTAAGCAAAACAATGCTAAGTGAATCCAATTTCCCCATGAGAATTAATGTAAATAGCAGGGGTTGGGTTCTAGGGAAATTTTTTTCAACAGGCAAAAGACTGTATGTATATGTATACACACACAGTATAAGTTTTAAACAAACAATTTAATACTGTACACAGCAATGATGATTGTGAAGCTTGCTGAGGTAGTGAAGTCAGAGGGTGGAAGAGGGTGGGATATTTCTTAGGGAATGCCTTACTGCTAAATGATAAACTAGCACTCGGCTGAGCCCACAAGGGTTAACACGACATTGTTAATGTAGCCTCACACTCTACAAGGCACAACAAATGGAGGGAGGAGACAGCATGGCAGAGAGAGACAGAGACACACTGTGTGTGTGTGTGTGTGTGTATGTGTATGTGTATACGTGTGTGAGAGAGAGAGACGTGCGTTGCCCCTTTAAGTATGCTAACCACACTGGAAGTACACTGCCTTTTTAAGTAGATCAGCAGGTTGAGACAGCAGCCGTCTCCTTCCCTGAGCCCTGTAGTGTCCTGTCCCATTCTCTCCCCCCACCCCCACCCCCGCTCTGTGGAGATGAGGTACAGGAGAAGGGGTCCACCCTGACATTAGCACCCCTCTTCCCCCCCACCCCGTCCTCCAGTGTGGGGGAGGGACACTGAACTGCCGGCAATTGATAGCCTGCTGAGCGACTGCCTCACAGGGAACTTAGGGGAGCTGATTGGGGAGCTGCCGGTCCATCCTGGTTCCAAGCCCCTACCAGCTAGCTCCAACGGACTGCTCTTTCTGCAACCAGTGGACAAACCAGGAGGCTGCCAAACAACGTTATAAGGGAGCATCGCGCAACTTTAAACAAGCATGTTCTCTAATTGATCAGCGACTTAATAACGAAACAGCGTTAACTGGGATGACGTTAAGTGAGGAGTTACTGTAGTCCTGCAGGCGGTACAGCTGATTACCCACCCTGCACTGCAGTCTGACACAGAAGGGGACTAGGATATGGGGCAGCTCCCTGGCCCTTAGCAGGCCATGCAAAGGCAGTGGAGAAGGCTCACACCCATGTAAGAACCAGGCACAGTCTGCTCCTAAATGGATAGTAAGAGGGTAAAGTTGTACAAAGTAGATGGTTATCCTTTGGGGGAGTGAGGAGGGAGCAAGTTTAGAGACATACAAAATGAAACTGCAGAAGTGGAACTGCATGTTTAAAATGAAACACTGTGTACTAGAAACTTGGCTAAAATCAGCAAACAGAGGTGGATATTTCAACACTGATACCAGGATGGAGAGAGTAGGAGAGGGGGATTGTAATGAAATAAGTATAGGAGGAAGAACATCTCTTTTAGTTAAAATAACAAAGATTGGATTTAAATGAAAGAAGGGTTTAAACACAGTTGTAGGAAACAGAGCTGGACCTCCTGGGCAGCATGAGAAGGCAGATCAGGATACCTTAATGCAAAGTGCCTTGTGAAGGCAAAAAATAATGAATCCGGCTCAAGTATGTATCCTGGCACTGGAACTTCCAAGAGAGGTGCAGGATAGAACTATTTCCTTATGCAGACTATTAAACAATCAACAGTTACAGGAGCCCAACCCTGAGAGTTATCCAAGATTAATATTAAAATGGTTCTTTACCCAAACACCTATATCAAGTGCAAACTCACTCCCTCACCCCAAAATTGATGTGGTGTCAAGATTGCAAAAGGTTTTTTTGGTTTGCGGGTTTTTAAGTCATGCAAAAAGATGAGGCTCAGAGATCAATGTTAAATCAACCATGTTATAAATCCACAGTAGTACCTACTATATGTTGAAGCATTTCTAATATGCCAAACGCTAAACTCAGAACTCTGTGCGTCTTCTCCACAACAACTCATGAAAGCAAATCCCAGACATTTTTTGTGTGAAATCTGTTTTATAGCTTATTCCAGAGCTAAAAGCCAATTCAGAGGTTGTATAAAATTGATCTGATTTATGGTCTGAAGTTCTGAGCTGGAAGACAAAAAAAAAAGCGGGTGTTCTAGTTGCCCTAATTTGGAGCCAAACTCTTCCACCTTTACTCATGATACGTAATGCTTTCCTCCATGAGTAATCCCATCAAATTAGTGAGACTACTCATAGAGTAAGATACTGCTCAATGTAAGAATCTGGCCTTTGGTAAATTGGCAGAGAACAGAAGTAGCAAAAGGATTTTCAGAAGACCCTAAATCCAGACTGTGGTCCTTATCTCTTCTCCTTCTCAAAAGATTTAGGAGTCAGAGCTGGAAAATTCTTTTAACTGCTAGGAGAGATAAGCACTGGGTGTTTTTAATTTTGAAAATTAATTTTAATTTTCCTGTGTATCCACTAGGTTAAGCCTGTGGCTTTCCTTGTGTATACAATCCAGCTGGTGATTTCTTGGGGCCAGATGCTAGTACTTTACACCAAGTGGCTCCTTTCTCCATGAGTAGTTCCACTGAAGTCATTGGGACTATCCATGGTGTAAGGTACTATTCACTGCAAGTATGGGAATCAGAATCTGACCCTTAATTTTTATTATAAGGTCACAGTCTTATAGAACAATTTGTTTTCCTAAAGTTGTTTGGTACTATTTGTAGCAATGATCTTTATAGACTATCAATATATAGTAGAACCTCACAGTTACGAATTCCTTGGGAATGGAGGATAAGGCAACATCTTGGGAGAAGGACCCCAAAAAGCTGGAACTCTTTGGGCATAAGACATTTCATAACTCTGGAATGTTCGTAACTCTGAACAAAACGTTATGGTTGTTCTTTCAAAAGTTTACAACTGAACATTAATTTAATACAGCTTTGAAACTTTACTAGCAGAAGAAAAATGCTGCTTTTAACCATCTTAATTTAAATGAAACGAGCACAGAAACAGTTTCCTTACCTTGTGAAATCTTTTTTTAAACTTACCCTTTATTTTTTTAGTAGTTTGTTTAACAAAATACTGTACTGAATTTGCCTTTTGGGGGGAGGGGGGGGCGGAGCGTCTCTGGTGCTGCCTGATTGCATACTTCTGGTTCCAAATGAGATTGTGTGGTTGACCATTCAGTTCATAACTCTGAGGTTCTACTGTAGGTAGAGAGTTAGATACAGGCAAGTGCCTGTGCAGGTTCTTACAACCTTAATCTAAATTCTAAGACAAAAAAGTGCAGCATTCTGGAAATGTCTTTGTCTGCCACAAATACGTTTTAAATTGAGGGGTTTTTTTCTTGACTTAATAATGAAAATGAAAGTCAATCAATATAATATTATAGTATTCTGTGTAATATTTAATTTTAAACAGCCCCTAAGTCTTTAGTTTTCAAAGTACTGCTGATATTTAAAATATATATATTAGAAAAAAGGTAATTGAAATTGTGAGAGGGAGCCTGGAAATTTTGGCAGCTCGGTGTGGGGGACAGATAAGGCTTGGCACCTAGGAAGGTGTGGAATGCAATTTGGAATTGATGCATGCACACATTACCTGAATGTTCCTGCTAAAATGATAAGCTGAAATAATTAAATGCTAAAATGTAAACTGTAGTCATTAGGTTTCAAAGTTAATACTCCAGGGAGAATAATAGGGCAGTTAACATCTCTAAGCTATTGGTTAGACACCACAACATCAGTTTGTACTTGGTTAAGTTTCAAAGGCTTTCTTCGCAACCATTTTATTATTTTAAATGAAAGCTTAGATTCTGAAGCATAATTGCAAATACATGGCAAGAGGTGAATTGCATGGCTGTGAAATAGAGTTGTTCTTCTAGGGATTTTGTCCACGTGTATTCCACATCTGGTGAGCGTGTGCCCCATGAATGAGGAATAAGAATCTTTTTGAATAGTAATATCCATTGGGACCACACCTGCACTTTGCATGCCCCCTGGAACCCAAAGCCAAGTGTTTAAATGTCAGGGCAGCTCCATTTGCCCTTTTATTCCTTCTTACCCCCTAGGCTTTGAGACAGAACCCTCTAATGTCCCCATCTCTGCATACTGTCCAGTTGTTTTCTCTTTAGTTAGTATATAGTTAGTGCAATTAGATTTACAGACTTTAAGCTCTTTGAAAAAGAAAGAAGTTTTCAAAGTCCGGGAGGTGCCCTGGCACTGGACCCTCCTGGACATGGAGGCATTGAAGTCTCCAGCATTCAAATCCTGTCCCTTCTGCAAGGTAATTGTTTCCATTAATGATGACACTCTAAGAACATCATCTGCCACAGGGAAGTACATATACCTCACATGTGCTCTATATGCTGCTCCTTTACCAAAAGGACCCAAAAAGTGAAAGAATTTCACCTGAATCTTTTCCTCTTCGAGGTTCCTGACTGCTTCATCGGTTCCTGAAGGGGAGAAGATGGCCACACCAGATCAGACTGACTCTTAGTACTTTGGTAAACCAGGGATTTACCCCGAGATCCAGAGCTCATTTAGCACTGAGAAAGCCCCACCCTCAACTATCGAATTGACCGGAGTTTCTGTACTCTCTCCTCTGAGGAAAGAGGAAGAATGGAATATGATGTTTATGACGAATAGATCTAGCTTAGGAGTCCGTTCAGAGCCCAGAGGAGGTCCAGCCGTTGACTCAACACCACTCAGATGCATTGGAATCCAAGTGTCTGGCACCAAAAATCTCAGAACCAAAACTGCAGCACCAAAGCAATGGGCACAATCATCAGAGCTTCCCTTGCCAGTACAAGGATCTAAGATCCCACTCTCAGTACTGACATCAGAGCACCCCAGACTGTGCTCTGCAGTAGTGAACACACTTCCAGAGTGGAAAGAACATTCTCAGAGCTGACCTTGTTGGTGCCCATGAGGTTCACCATAGTAGGAGACTTAACGGTGTCCAACCAGCCAGTCACTATTGTTCATCTCCACTAGGACATTATTGGCCCCAGCACTGACTACAGCCACCACCTCCATCCCAGTACAGAATATTGTGGGACCTTAAAACCCCCAAAAGAATGGCCCCACCTACGAGAGCATTATATTCTTTTTCCTCCTCTAGTTCTGAAGGTCTTGAGAAAATGTCACTAATGTAATTGCCCACTCATTGCCCTGTGAACCGAGCTATTCAGACAGGGAATCCAGAGGATGCTCTTACGTTGCAAAAACATCGAGACTCTTGGGAGCAACATCCTTCCATGGCACCCATTTCAAAGACACTACCAAGTCTCCATTAAGGGACTTGAATATTTTTATAACCATCCAACACCTGCCCTTGGGAGTGGCTGACTCCAAAAGAAATCTAAACAGCAGAGACCACCTAAGGCAACATCTTGGGACCAGGACCCCAAAAAGCTGGAACTCTTTGGGCATAAGACATACTCCTCAGCCAATTTACAAATACCCATATCAAATTACCAAACACTTATGGCTAAATATACTTTTCTGAACTGGGATCAACTGTCGCTCCTGCAGGAACACAGAAAGGCGCTCAAGTCGCTGGTGTTAGAGGGATAACTGGTTGCACAGACTTCATTACAGGCCACTAATGCCATGGACACGGTAGCTCATGGTATGGCGACTGCAATCAGAATGCACAGGGCCTCCTGGTAACAAATCTTCTGGAATACTGAAGGAGGTCCAAATGACCATCAAGACCAACCCTTTGAAGGCTGCGATCTCTTCTTCCTGACAGAGTCCTGGACAGAAAGGACTCATGGGCCATATGCTCTCTGCAGGTGTACATCCTAGTCCCCAGGAGAAAACAATATAGGCCTCAGAACTATCGAACAGAGACAACCTTCTTCATACTACTGCAGCTAGCAAAGATTGTCCAAGCCTCTGAGGAAGACACGCTCTGCCCCTTCCTCCTTCACCACACATTCTACATCGACCTTCCATCAGCAGTTCTGATAGTGCAGTCAAGAGTCACTTAGACCACGGGATTTACCTTCATCTCCTACTCCCATGCCCCTCTCACGTTCCATCCCTGTTTAGGAATTGTTTTGGGGAGTCCTGAAACTAGATCACCTCAGACCAGTGGGTCCTGGAAACAGCAGACAAGGGATACTCCATCCAGTTCCAGTCCTTCCATTTACCTTTCTCCATGATTCTTCAGTAACCTGTCTCACAAGATATTGCTAAGAAAGCAAGTGGACTCCCTTCTATAGCTCCAAATTGCCCAAGTCATCCTGGAGTTCCAGGGCAGGGACTTTTACTCTCATTTTTTCCTGATCCCAAAAAAGAAAAGTGTTTGGTAACTTGTTCTGGATCTTCAACTCTAATTAGTCAGTCATTTCAAGTTCAGGATGGTAACATTAGCTTCTATAATTCCTCGCTTAGATCTGCAACATTGATTTATGTCTGTTGACTTGCAAGACATCTTTTTGCACATTACAGTTCACATGGCTCACAGAAAATACCTCAGGTTCCTGGTGGGAAAGTCTCAACACAAGGGTGCTTCCCTTCATACTCTCTGTGGCTTTGAGAGAATTCACCAAGTGGTTGGTGGTTGTGACAACTCATCTAAGGAAACAAGGGATTCAGCTCTACTTAGCTACCTGGAGTTCTGTTAACAGCTTCACTCAGCACTCCTCTTTGGTAGACTGTTCCAGTTCAGAGCATCCACCTCCAGGAAATGAACTCACTGCTTCTGAGTCACCAGGAATGGAATCCATATGGACAGTCACTAGAAGGACAAAGATCGGTTACCCAGCCTATAGTAACCGTAGTTCTTCAAGATGTGCTTTCCACATACATTCCATGAACTGCCTTCCTTCAGACAGAGTCCTATATCAAGTGAACTCTGCTTTAGTGAAAGAACTGATGGACAGTTGCAGCTGACCCACTCTTTGTGCCCTCAGCTACAGGGTGCAGATGAGTTCCCAATGGACAATGCTATTCAAAAAAATTCTGATCTTGTGCGCATGGAGCGTGTGTGTACCAGAAGTGGAATACACGTGGACAACACCTTTGAAAGAACCACAGTTACTGTAGGCCTTGGAATTATTGGGTAAAAACTTGTCACCTCTGAAGTCAGTGGGACCAGGATTTCACCTATTAAGTCTAGAATAAAATGCTAAATTTGAGAGAGAGTTTTATTTTTTTTCTTAATTCTCTCATCTTGTGCCTGCTGTTTAATTTTAAGGATCAGTAATTAAAGAGAGAGAGAAGTTAATTGTGACAACTTAAAATGTGCTACTGTGGCAATATTAGAAGGATCAGGGAAATGACCTTTGGCCCCTGAGCTTTATATTCAACAAAACGAGGATTAATTTGGTGACAGTGGAGTCCATTCAGTTTCTTTCTAAAAAATATAAAGTTACTGATATTTGTTATGATTTTGGGCCTGCACTAGACACATGATTTAGTTTGGGGGTGGGCGGGGGGATCCAGTTTTTGGCAAAAGTGTCTAGCTGTATGGTCTTGCTGCATCACTGTAGTGATGTTTTAATGTCAGAATTCATTGGTACCATATGCTTTGTTACTTGGCAATATGCTATGAAAAAAATAGGCAGCATTTAAGCAAACTCTTTAAGGAACTAGTATTTTAAAACCACCTTGTTGAGTTTTCTGTATTTTAAATGCAAAAGTGAATGCAGCTGTAATGTTGAGAAAATTAGCATTCAGAAGTAAAGGAATTCAAAAGTTTAGTGTGCTTCACCCACTGGTCTGAGGTTATAACTTCACCACTGTATATTTTTGGTAAATATTTGACAGCTCAACTCAGAATATATGAAGGTATACATTTAACAAGCAACACAGACTGCTGTTGTACATACATGTCCTATATATGCAACAGAAGAATTTACATCCTTATAGGAAACGTACCATTTGAATTGCCTGAGTAACGTTAGTTTTCTTCTCTTTTTAAAGGGGGGAGGAGGAAGAAATTTGTGGTAAGACGAAAAAGACTTCATGGGATGTGCAGGGGCTCTGTACTTCCGGCCATGAAGCACTAGTCACTCAACCAGTTTAACTGAGGAAAAGTTCATACAACAGATAAAGAACATCTTAGTCTAATAGCACAAAGGACATCACTATAGTAGTTTGTTACAACTAATCATATAGAACGGGATTTTCAAAAGTGCCTCAGTGACTTAGGAGCACAAATTCAATTGGAAGTCAATGAGACTTGTGTTTCTAACCCACTTAGGTGTTTTCCATATTGTCAGCCTACATTGTCCCTAGCTTAATTTATCACTATGCAATATTAAGTAATTTCCCCTTAAGATTTATTTTTAAGAGTTTTCATGGAAGGTGCCAGATTTCTAGACCCAGACACTGAATATTTCTATTTGTCTACTGAATATATACGATGTAGGCAGTAGCAGTGCAAGCTTCCTCACTGATATGCCTCATATTCAACCTTGACCACAAGGGACCACCTGTGAGGGTGTTTCTGCCTCTAAGTCCATGCATCTTTCATGGAAAGACTGCCAAGAAGTATGCAGGTATGATGTGGGTATTTTCCCAGTAGAACCAGAAATAGTATCAATAATTCATTTCACATAGGCCAGCCCCAGGTAATGACTTGACCACCCAGCCTGAGGCAGACTTAAACTGATGGCTTAGAGGTGAAAGTCTTTGCCTTGTTATTAATCCTCTGAGCCATCCAGTCTCCACTGTTAGAGGGTTCAGAAACAAGTCATACAAAAGATGGAAGAAGCAATCAGCTTTAGCACTTTTAGACAGCATGAATAGCATGTGGGCACTAATGATATCTATATTGAAATTTTTGGGTTTATTTTGTTACAGGTGTGCTACCATTTTGATTCTTGTCTCCTAATCCTAATTCACATTTGGAAACCTACAAGTTTTTAGATCCAGGCTTTTCTCACTGGGGTGTTACCTATTAGAGAAAGAATAAAGGAGTGTCACAAAACAGCTTAGACAGCTCATGTAGCAGGAATTATTGGCAGTGAATTGTGAAGAGCCAAGTCACAATGATGCTTCCAACCTGTCGGTGAGGTTGGATGGGAAAAGACTGTGTATCAGTGAAAGGTGCTCAGAAGGATAATAAATTAGGGAAAGAGTAAGATGCAAACTTTTCCAGCTATATTTTCTCTTTATGACTGCTTACATTTTGAGATAAGGAACAGAAGTGGTGATCATGGTTAGTCTACTGTGTAAAGACTAGAAAAGGGAAAACATCATAAAGATGTAGGTGATCCCTTTTTCTGAGGCTGCTCAAAGAGTGAGGTAAAAGGAAAATAGTCAAGAATTTCCGGTTTCATTTCTGGGCTCTGTCTCCTCTATGCTGCAGAGGTGAAAAGGGGAAAGCAGCTGGGAATCTCCCAGTGCAAGGTGGCATAAGATTGGGTTAATAGTCTACACTGCTTCCACATCAAACCTTCATTTTTGTGGCATGACAAGGTGTGCAGAAGCAATGTTAAGAAAGGAAGGTTTTGTGCCAGAGTGCCTAAGCTCTGGCTATTTTGGCCTGGCCTAGCCAAGCAGAATGCAGGCACCTGTGGGAAGCTGCTGAAATGTCTAAAGCTGCTATAACTGACTATGGGAACTAAACCCAGAATGCAGGAAGCCCAAAAGTGACTTAAAGCTCCCTACCCAAACCCACCTCCTTCCTGGACTGCACCTCCTGAAAGTCACAGCTCAGAACTAGATCCACAGTCTTCATTAGTTCACAGAACAATGCAACATGCATGGGATACGTGGTAGAACATATCCTGGTTGTGTGTCTTGCTAACAGTCTTATTATGTGATCATTTTAAATTGAAATATAATAATCTGACTAGAAGAGCTAAGAAGAAACTACAGTCCATAGCTGTACCTGATGTTACTGTCTTGTTATATCTCTATGTTAAAGGGACAAAAAAATTAAAATTTTTCATTTTATATTTCATTTAACCCGTTGTTAGACGTAACACATGATGACTACAACTGAAAGAGATTAGAGAAAATGTTATTTATTTTTCCATTTAGTTTGCTTTAGGCATTTGACAGTATTTGTATGTGATCAGTTTATATGTTTACACTCCATAGATAGTTAAGGACCTGTACCACAACTAATTCCATACTGCACATCACAGTGCCCATGTAGACCCCCATTGACTTTTAGAAACTGACTAGATTTTACATTGAGAATGCCCCTTTATAACACGTTAAACTATTTTAAAAAAATTTAACAGAAAAGTGTTTTAAACAATTTTGGGTTTATATGGTTAGAAGAAAATGGATTGGTCCCCATATCCCTCAAGATTTTTATTCTTTAGTTGTATGTGACTTGATTGTCAACTATTGATGGTACAGTGTATTGTGGAATACATATTCTCATGTTCAGTCCTGCCCACTAGTTGATGCTCTATCAATGGTCTGTGTTAATGCTGTAATTTTAACATTACATATTTTTTGAAAAAGTAAATAAAATTTAATGTGTTTTACTAATAAATGTATACAATATTTGGAATGCCTAATAAATTTTATACAAAACTGCCTAATTCAAAGTATTCCTTATTCCTTTAGCTCCTGCAGAACCTTTGTTGTGCAAATTTGCCGATGGAGGACAGAAAAAGAGACAGAATCAGAACAAATATATACAGAACGGGAGAGCGTGGCATAGAGAAGGCGAGGTGAGACTTGTAAGTCCTCCCTTCAAGCTTTAGTGTGGGTGTGTGATAATGAATACTTACAAAAATGATAAGCATATAGACTGCTTGGCTTGGCCTTTTGGCACATTGAGTGTGTGCCAGCAACTCTCTCATGCCAGTTTGTAACTTTTTATAAAATATTTAAATGCATCTTTAGTTTTCTTTAAAAAAACCTGTTGATCATCAATGCAAAGGAGGATCAGAATATTATACAGGAGGAACTGGGTGGCCTTGAGTAATAGAAATGGATGAAATTTAATAGTACAAGGTCATGCATTTAGGGACTACTAAGAATTTCTAATAAATTTGGGGCTCATCATTTGGAAACAACAAAGGAGGAAAAAGACCGGATGTATTGACTATCAAAGGAAGATTATGAGCAACCAGTATAATGTGACCATGAAAATGGCAAATGCAATTCTAGGATATATCAGGAAAGGTATTTCCAGTAAAGATCGGGAAGTATTAATGCCATTGAACTGGTAAGATCTCATCTGGAATACTTTGTACAGTTCTGGTAATCGATGTGTCCTTGCAAGAGGAGACTAAAAGAGCTTAGCTTGTTTAGCCTAGTAAAGGGAAGGCTGAGAGGGGATATGACTGCTCTCTATAAATACGTTGAGGGAGTAAATACCAGGGAGGGAAAAGATCTATTTAAGCTAAAGGACAGTGTTGGCACAAGAACAGATGGATATAAGCTGGACATGAATAAATTTTAGACTGGAAATTAGAAGAAGATTTCTAACCCACAGAGGAGGAAGGTTCTGGAACAGCCTCCCAATCGGAGTAGTGGGGGCAAACAATCTAACTGGTTATAGGATGGTGTTTGATACATTTATGAATGGGATTTATATGACAGGGTTGACTGTGATAGTAGGGGACTGAGCTTGGTGACCCAGGAGTCCCATTCCAGTCCTGTATCTCTATGTAAATGCAAAAGATGAAATCCTGATCCTCTTGGACTCAATTGAAGTTTGCAGGGGAGCAGGATTTTACCCACAGTATATACTTCCAGTGTAAAACTGCCAAAAAAAACATAACTTCAGTCATATATAACTAAACATTTTGTTTATACAGCATTGAAATGGGTTAAGTCATGTGAATGTTGTAAATCAGTTAGGATTGAAATACAGTGTTGTACCTATTTTACAACATATGAGAGAAATACACAAGTGCCGGGCAACATGGTGTTTTTTTCCAATCACACTGATGATATAGTCTTTCTTAAATTTTAATATCCAAGATAATTCTTTCATATACTTTTACTGTCTTTAGTAAGACTAAACATTTGAGGCTATGAAAATGTTCACATCTGTCTTCTGAGGAACAGTTCTCCACATTCATTTTTATAGTTAATGCACCACACACACAAACACACACACAAACACACCACACCAACTTTGCAGTTACTGCATTTCTCTCTTCATACTGAAACTCTGTATTCTGAGCCAACATTATAGTTCAGTGACTCCTTTTACTATATCATTACTTTTGCCTGCTGTTAACCTTTCCCTCAGCATAGGAAAATAAAATATCACTGATCAATTTTTTTTACTAAAGAATAATATATTTAAAGAAGGATTTATGTAAACAATTTCCAAAATATAATTTTGTCAACTCTTCCATTTTATATTTTATATATATATATATATGTGTGTGTGTACATATTTATTTTTTTCCTTAAAGGCTGGAATGACGCTTACTTATGATCCAACTACAGCTGCTTTACAAAATGGGTACGTCAAGTGGTGACACTAAACAAAAGAATTTTCTGCATTATGAAAGATGCATAGAGTTATTACATTTGTAGGGTTTAATTTTTTTTTTTGTATCTTGTAGATTTTATCCTTCACCATACAGTATTGCAACAAACAGGATGATCACCCAAACATCTATTACGCCATATATTGCTTCTCCAGTTTCTACGTACCAGGTTTGTACTTAGAGCTCAGTTACAGAATTGATTCATAGGGAATGGTGCTATTTACTGGTTGCTACATCTTTTTTATGGGTCTCTACAAAAATGCTAAACTTAAATGAAAAAGCTATTCAGTTCCATACAGGATTAGCACAAATGCCACATGGATTACTAACAGGTGCTTGTTTTGAAGTGCTGCTTGTTTTATGTAGCACAGCAATGTAATTAGATGTAAGGAATCTTGCAAAATAAAGGCTCTTGTTTGTGGTTACAGCTAGGGTATTTGTTGGCCATTTGTAGATTTCATATATAGTTCTCTATTGTCTTCCATGGCAGTTTGTTGAATCCTTTTTATGTCTGTGGTGTATTTGTAAGAGAATACCTTTATTTAAACCCTCTTTGGTTTGGTTGGCCGGCTTTTGCTTGAAGATTTGCCCATGATCCTGTGGCTTCCTTTAGGCATAAGGAGTCCTAAGAAGAGATTAGACACTCACTACATCCTAGGGGGAAAAGTTTGAAGAAGAGTTCAGATGACTGGGAGAAAATCATGAACAGCCGTGAGGTCAAGTACAAATATTTCCACATATGAGCAAAGGGCCTCTAAAAGGGCCTTTTAAAGCAGGAGTTACTTTGGTATCATAAGGATTGTAAAGCAAAGAGTACTCAGTGCACACTTTGCAATCTCAGAGCCCAGTACAAAGCATACTGAAGTCAACTGGAGTCTGTCCTTTGACTTCAGTGAGCACTGAAACAAAGGCAACTGGCATGAGTAATTCTGCCTCCCACTGCAATAAGCTTACAAAAAATGTAATATGCTGATAAAGCAGTTATCACGTTTGGTATAAAGCTTTCAAGAATGTTCGTTTTTAAATACCACTCTGATCTTCTGTATTTCCATTTATTGAGAGTCCGGATTTACTGCTGCAGTTCAGTAGAATCAGGCAAAGGCTCACTTGCCACACCACAGCTTAGAGACATTTAGCTATTGCTGTTTGCAGTGCTTTTGTAGCTGTGTTGGGCCCAGGATAATAGAGACACACATTGGGTAAGGTATTATCTTTTATTGCACCAACTTCTGTTGGTGAAAGAGTCAAGCTTACACAGAGCTTCACTTCTTCCTCAGGTCTGAAGAAGAGCTTTGCATAAGCTCGAAAGCTTCTCTCTTTCACCAGAAGTTGGTGCAATAAAATATATGACCTCACCCACCATGTCCCTCTAATTTAGCTATTGTAGGCATTTACTTCATATAGGAGAGACATCAAAAAGCAAAGTAGATTTGATTGAAGATTAAACCAAGGGAGTAAAAAATCCTAACATGAAATGCTGAAGATTTTGGTTTGTTAAATTTAGCAATTATCTCCCATTTCCTAGCATAAAACTGAGTTTAGGGGCCAAACTGTACCATTTGTGCAGAACAGGTGAAATACAGCCCCATACAGAGAGTAGGCACAAGACCTGCATGTCCCTCTGGTCCCATTTAAGGCCTATATTATGCCCTTGTAGAAACTTCCATATGGTTCAGCAGCCCCAGGTGAGGGAAGTGAAGGAGAATGGGCCTATTTGTGCTTCTACTATCTATTGCAAATTGGTCATCTTGGGGAGGGCATTATGGTACTGCCTTGATAGTCAGTAAATTCTGAGAATTATTATAAGCTTCCACCCTTCCTCCCTCCTACCCTGCAAAATTCCAATGATTTTAGTTTTTTATTCCTTGTTAAAAACACAAAGCGAATCCTTGTTAGGCTCTCACTGTCCTTCAGGGAATCTCTGA
Source organism: Lepidochelys kempii (assembly GCF_965140285.1). Taxonomy (NCBI): domain Eukaryota; kingdom Metazoa; phylum Chordata; order Testudines; family Cheloniidae; genus Lepidochelys; species Lepidochelys kempii. The sequence continues at coordinate 33,278,232 of NC_136390.1, read as the reverse complement.
TTCTTTCCTTTGTTGCATGTGAAAACTGGAATTTGGCATGGAAACACTGAGAAGTTACTTGTGAATAAAAAGCAGGCTTTCTAGGCTATTTCCCATTCAAATATGCAGCATATGGTATTGCATATTTCCAAATATCTGTTACTGGCAGTGTGTTTTCAACATGTGGCACAAGGCTCAGATTCTAGAGAATGGAACAGTTTAAACACTGTTTACACTGTACTATCTGAAATTATTGCATCCTTTTAATTAGAAATGAAAATGAAAGAATAATTCTGTGTAGAAGGAAGTGATGTTTTTTTCTGGCCAAAAGAGTTTCATAATACAGATATTAGTCACATCTTAATTACAGATCCACGCTTGCTGAACATACAGCATCCTATCACTTACACAACCAGAATGCATCATGAAATTGAGATTGTTTTTTCTTGAGGTGCAGCAAAACCTGTTCTTAGAGTTAGTTTTCCTGAAGGACATCAGATTTCATAATGTTTGGTTAGTGTTTGTTCGTACTCTTTCTGCACCTCTGATACACCCAGATGAAAGTTGTGAGTCAGCTGAAGAGATCAGTCTAAGCACCAGTCAAATTGCACCAACAGTTTTGAAATTAAAGACTCTGGGTTCCTGAATTCCCTGGTCCTCGCTCTACCTTCTACAAAGTGAGCTGCAGAAGCAGGCTTCTGCTCTTTAATGTTTGAAAAGGAAGAGAGTCATTCAGTGTGACTCAAGAGAAAAATAATCAAGAAAGAAGGGCAAGAAATATTGATCTTGCAGAAAGTCACCTCAGTTCACAAGGTCTAACTGCCTCTGCTCTTCACAGGTCTCCATGTGAGGTGGTTTAGGCACCTCGTAGCCCTTAAGTTTCCAGCAGCACTAATTAACCTATTTTAGGTGCACAGAAAAGATCAGAAACCTTCCTCATCCTCTGCATACTTTTTTGGTAGGAGATGGAGACGTGACAGCTCCATGTTTCTAGCCTGCCTTGACTTCTGTCACAAAAAAGTCTTTTGTAGAAGCAGGAGTACTAGATGGTTCTTTAAACCAGTCTCTTTCAACTAAGAGAAGCAGATTAGCATATCACTGAAGTTATAAGAATCTTTTAAAGTTATCCTGCCTCAAGTCAGAAAGTCTCAGACAATCTCACTTCCTCTGAAAAATCAAAGAGCTGCTTGCCATTAAGGAGAGCGTGCTTGTCAGGACCACAGTCCCTGTTCCTGGTCTTTAAGAATACTGTACTCTGTTGGCCTATCAGGAGAAACCCAAATTTGCCAGTCCTTATTCTTGTCCCTGTAACAGGTTGAAGCAGAATTACTGGTATTTTAACCATTGCAAACTGAGTAGAAACTATCAGACTAGCCAGTCCTTTCAGTCCAATGCCACCTGAGCATAAACTCAGAGCAAACAATTCTGTGCTTTCTGAGACTTTCTGATTACTTTTCCCATTGGGATTTCCAAGGACACATAGGCATTTCACACCTCAACATGAGTGGAAGCTAAACGTCTCTTTCCACAAGGACCTTTACAGAGTATTCCATAGAGTTTCTAAGGCCTGCACTACAAATTAGATTAAAGTGAATAAAACATACTGCTTTGAGAGTTCCACATAGTATGTTATGTCCATATCTTGCCTTCCCATTAGACTGTAGTTTTACTCCTTCCAACAGAGCTGAGGTTTGTAAATAGAAGTTTCAATAGGAATCTGTGTTTCCTAGTCTAAATCAGACAGAGGCTGGTTTAGGTAAGCAGATGAACACGTGAAGGCTTTTTATGTTATGATTGATAAAATAATCATGATATTTAAAATGGGTGCATTAAAGAAAAATAGTGTGATGATGAAAATTAAAACTTATTTTTGTTCTAGGTTCAGAATCCTTCTTGGATGCAACCTCAACCATATATTATGCAGCACCCTGTAAGTTCTTATGCTTCCTTCTCCCACTGTCGCTCTTTTTGTGTTTGTGTAGATATTAAACACTTTGCAGCTTTCTGAAGATCTCAAACTGTAGGAAATAGATCTGTTCTTCTTCAAGTAATTGTCCCTATCGGTGCTCCACTTCAGGATGTGCATGCGCCCATACGCTCTTGAGCAGATATTTTGCCAGCAGTTCCTGTGAGACCACACCTGCACCCTACACATTCCTCATGTTCTGGTGTGATGGTATATAGGGAAGACCAGGCCCATTACCATTTCAGTTCCTTCTCAGCCACCTGCAGCTCGAGATGGAGTGTTGCAGTGCCCACTTAGCTAGATGCAAAGCTTGCTAACTTTTTTCTTGTTTTTTCTTAGTTTTTCATTTGTTTAGTACAGTTTGTACTTTGGGGGATTCCCCCTCCCTTTTTTGCCTGTTTTGTGTCTATATTTAAATTTGGCTCTCTTCTGCAGACTTTCCCAATGGGTTATGCCAAGATACTGGGCTTCACACCTGTCTGACTTGCCATATATCTTTGCTCTGTAACGACAGGCACCCTGGCAGCCTCTGCTGCCTTGGGGAGATTCCAAATCCCCTCCAGGTGTGAGATCCGCACAGGATTCAAAAAGAGATCTAAAAAAATAAACGAAGGGAGGATAAACTAAAACTTTTTATGGAACATTCTCTGAGACTTTTGGGGTCTGAGTCCATTCCCCACCCACTGTACATCAGCTTCAGCTGCTCAGAGCTCCCTGGTGACTGTTTCTGCTTCAGTAAGCAAAGGCCGTGGGGGCCCTTTAGATTCTTCTGAAACACCAAAAAAGAAAAAGAACAGAACAAGAAACCAAGAAGAGGGGAAAGTAACCCCCTTGAACTGGGATTAATGAGTCCTCGCATCCCAGTATGGGTACTGTTGAGGCTTCTAATCCCTCTAGTACTGACCTTGCTGAATACTGATAAGCATACAGCAAGCAACTTCAAGGGGCATCAGAGATGGTACTGGACTCCATGCCTCTGAAGGATAAGGACTCCTCAAATATCAAGGTGTCCAACTCCTTGGTACTGTCTTTCTGAGTTCATGGTAGAGAACCCATGGACCAGTCCTCGATATTGTCTCTGGTACCTCCCAGCGTGCAGCCTCCCAAGGAACACTATCCAAACTTCCCAGTACCTGGAAGAAACTGAATTCTCTCCTTTGAGAGGTACCGGCCGGGATTTCCCTCTAGCACCAGTTTACCTTCCAGAGTCTGTCTACCCTTCCAGGACAACTTGACCTCTGGTATCAGTGTGGTCTCTGGGTATCCACAGGGGGACTTGACCTCTGGCGTTGATGTGGTCTCCAGCTACCCACAGGAAGGCTACTTAGAAAGACTTCCCGCTGATACCAGCTCATGATCCAGAGCTGATGGTTCCATCTGTGAATTCTCAACAGCAGTACTGATGCAGTTACTGGTCCCTCACCAGCCACCTGTACAAGCACCACTTGCCCCCAAGACGTCCTCTGACTTTGAGTTGTTGGTTTAAGGTTCCTCACCCTTTTCATTACCCTCTCTTTTCCCCTTGGAGTGCATCCCAAGGAAGAGTATAAGCAGAAACAACCTTTGGGTCCTACCTCTTTTCTTTACATCCCACTACAGTGGACCCCTATGGTGAGCACTTTTACAGGGTACCCTCATAAGACGACTCCTCAAGAACTACTGACACCAGGTCTTAGTTCACAGGAGGAGCTTCCAGAGAAGCAGGAGCCAGGTTCAGAAGAGGAGACACCTCCTTCCCACAAATCCTCACCAAAGGAGACTGTTATGCCCTCCACTTCCAATCCTACTCAGGCGCAGATGATTTCAAGGCCTTCCGGGAACTTGTAAAAAGGACTACAGAGACCTTAGAGGAGATGCAAAACCTCAACATTCCTTGCTGGACTTCTCCAGGCCTCACTGCAGGGCAAAATTGCCATACCAATCAACAGCACTCTACTGTCACAAGCTGATGAGTGCCAATGGTTCTGTTCAACTCATTGGGAGGTGCTCTCAGTATCCCTCGGCCTAGTATTCCTCTGTGCTTATCCCCTGATGCCGTTACTCTTCAGTCTCCTGAACAAGCTGAAATGGGACAGATCAGTGGCTATCCGCTTCGCACAATCATAGATGAGGCAAATATGGTTCTCAGAGCTCCTTTGACTGTTCCTGCAACCATCTCTGTCTTCCTCTGTCAGTGAATCGCCACACCCAGGAATCAGGATCCATGATTCACCCCAGCCTCTTGTTGCGACATTTCAAGGCATGGGTATTAGATGGCTCTCTGGAACATAAAACAGGACAGCTCTCCGGAGGTCTAGACAGTACTACTCAGTAATAGGAAAGCCAAATATAGAAATGTTTTCTGATCTGGTACCACCTCTTGAATCTCACCTTTCCAACACTCTAAATTTACCTGGTAAATTTGAAAACTACAGGTTTATAGCTGAACTCAAATAAGAGTCTGCTAGCTGCTATTAAAGACTTTCTCTCTCACACACCATTGAAGAGCTTTCAGTCTTTGCTCACCCAGCCAGTACAAAGTTCATTAAAAGCGTGTTTAACCTTTTTCCTATTGTCAAGAAACCAACTCATCCAGGGGACCTCAATTTAGTTCTTAATATGCTAAGAAAACCCCATTTGAACCTATGGGGAGCTGTTGCCTCCTTCATCTATCTCTTAAGATCTCATTTCTTATAGCCGTCTCCTCAGCCAGGACAGTAGAAGAGCTAGAAGCCCTTATGGCTGACCCACCAGACATGGTGTTTTATTGTGACAAAGGGACATCATTTCCCTCACCCCCATTTCTTACCTAAGGTATCTTCAGAGTCCACATTAATCAGTACATTCATCTATCGACGGTTTACCCCAAGCCTTACCCCTCAAGAGAAAGAGCTAGTCTCCATACACTGGACATAAGAAGAGCTCTTGCTTTTAACTTTGACAGGACTAAGCCCTTCAGGGCTTCTCCTAGACTTTTAATCTCCACCACGGAAAGAACGAAAGGGCACCCGATCTCCACCCGAAGACTGTCTGAATGAGTTTCGGGATGCATATTAACCTATTGCTAAGTCTCAGGGGTGCATCCCACTCCTGGAGTGATAGCTCATTCCACCAAAGTGCAGTCTACTTCTGTAGCCTGACTGAAGAAGGGACCTGTCACAGACATTTCCATAGCTGTCATCAGTGCATGCCTTTTCCCAGCATGCTGTTCTTGTGCATGCTTCCAGAGCTGCTGCATTACCTGCCCTACTTTCCCTATGCTCGAGTTATTCTTGAGCTTTGAGGTTCAGAAGGAACTGGAGCAGTGGCAGGTCCACTCACACCTATACATCCTCACACTGGAGCACACGGTTGCATGGGAGGCAGGTGGGACCCATGGGTACTGCTGACAAAATCTCCAATCAAGAGTGCACAGTTATGCACACATCCTGAAGTGGAGCACCATAGGGACAAAACACCTCAAAGAATTACAATTTCTGTACAAGGTAAATAACTCTCCTTTCCATAATCTTTCTTGGATTTTGGTGATTCTACCGTGGGACGCTGTATGCTAAGAAGGAAGGAAGAGGACGTGATCAGTTGGAATTGGGGCTCAGTCATGACTCCTGCTACTTCAAATTTTAACTAGCCCAGCCTTCCTTTGCCAGGGCTCCACTTTACTGGTCCTCAGTAACAATGGCCCAGGTTCACTAAGGGATTTAAGTGCCTAAAGCCAATATTTAGGCACTACTGCAATCCACAAAATCCCTGCTCAGCTGCCACTGAACACTGTAGTTACCTAAATTCATTCATCACCTAAATATTTGCTATAGAATTCCCTTAGGTGCCTAAGTTTCTGTCTCTGGGCATGTGCACTGCTTCCTCAGGCAGGTGCCCCAATGCATTGGATGCCTAAGTCCCAACATGATCTTCAGTCCAGCTGGAGATAGGATGTCCCCGCCTATTTTGCCTGTGGGAGTTAATCCAGTAGACACACTCAGAGCCTGTCTAGCTCCATTCAAAACAGCCAGGAGGAGGAGGTGGCGGCAGTGGCTTTCCTTATAATCTTCAGCCTAGTGGTTAGGAAACTCACCTGGGACATGGGAGGCTCCAGTTCAATTCCTCTGCACTCCTAAATGATGAGATGAAAGAACTTGAACCTCTCAGGTGAGGGCCCTAACCACTGGGCTATAGTGTCATTCTCACATTTTTTTTGTCACTTTGAAAGGGAAAAATAGGAAGGAAAAGACACACGGGTCCATGTGTTCAGGAAGGCAGGTTGATGAGGACAGCTCCATTTATCCCCAGTGCAATTTCCTGTGGGATAAGTACATCCTTTTTTAGGATGCTGAGATTGAACGCTTTGTGACATAGCCCATGTGGTGGTAATATGCATGTGATAAATTGCAGAACCAATTTTAAAAATGCTCTAGAGCAGATCTAAAATAATTCAGGCCACCTGTTTTACAGAAGCAAAATATATGGTATGATATACACAGATTTATGGACACTCATTTAGTTGCCCCTGGCTTCCCCATTCATGAGTAATGCAGGTCACCCCCACTCATGCCTATGGTATTTTTATATCACACAGTCATGTATTCTTTATATATAATTTGCCCATCTCATTTCCCCCCTCATCAGTACCATTCCACATCAAAATGACTGAGTTCATTGGTACTGACATTATATACACTGACTCGTCCTTTAATATATGCAGTGCCATGGCTGACAAACAAGCACATTTTTAAAGCTAGCAAGGAAATTGCCTGGACTTTAATTAACCTCCTTATGCAGGCTGGAAAACGTAAATCTTTTTGGCAAAGTGTTTTCTGTATGTGCAAGCAAAAAAGATGGTGTTGAACACTTACATCCTTTCAACATGCCCAACTGATACATATTTTTTCCAAGTATGTCATTAATGGACACAACGGATTTTATTTACACCCTTTATCAACATGGAGTTTTGAAATTATAAACAAGGATGAAAGCCTGCAAGTTATGCTGTGAGAAATGGAAATTAATAGGTTATCATGCTATTAGGGATATTCCATTTACAGATGTTCAATTCTAGCTATTATCTCGGTGAAATGAAAGATCTAGATTCCTGACTTCTCAGTTTTGGTCTTCGGCCTGTGTGGAAGCTTGTGCTCTCTCTTTCTCATTCATTTGCTTTGCAGAGACACTTGCAGTCTGCAGAACAGGAAATTCTTGCAGTGTTTGTGCCTGTGACTCATTTCATCGAGACTGGTCACATGGTTGTTTTTCTAACAACACTCAGTACTTCATAAAAAAATATAAGACCTGCTGTAAAAGGAATAAATTATTCATTCAAAAACACTGATTTTCCGTATGCTGTAATTATTTCTATTAATTTTCAACCTAAACCTCTTTTCAGTCACATGCCTGCATACATAACACATACAATATATTTAGAAATGTAATTTTACAGGAACATCTTAGGGTGGAAATAAACCCCATCTGTATCCATCCATCTAAATTAACCCCCCATGCATTCTTAAGAGTTTTCCGAACACCTGTACACCAACTGAATATTTGGCAACTTCAGGTGCTTAAAAACTATGTCCACTGTACATATAAAGATAGAGAGACGTGACACCAATGTGGTAATCCCATCGTGTTAGATAGACTTTCTACAAAAGAAATGGTATTTACAACATAGCCCTCTGGTACTCGTGCCCTAGTGAAACTGGTACTTCCCTGATCAAAAGTTACAATGCCTAACTCAAGGGTATGAAACTTGAACAGGCAGTCATGGAAGTGCATCATTTGTTGCTGTTGAGGAAAGTATTCTCTCTATAAGACAGTGGCACATGAAATATTTGCAGGTCTATCCGTTGTACATCAAATCTTGCACTTTTGGTAGGTAGTTAAGTAATTACTCAGTTTACAAATTCAGATTGGTGCATGTATAAATTGGGTAGTTAGCTATAAAATGGAGTAAAATCCTTAGGATCTCCGAGACCAGCTAGTATCATTGTTGTGGGTTAGGGCAAACCCTACTGGTTGGAATTAAAGGCCGTATTTATGAGCCTGAGCCAAAAGAGAAGTGTAATTAAAATCTGGACAGTCTCATTCTTAAACTTGCTTTTTTCTCTCCTATAGGGTGCTGTATTGACTCCCTCCATGGACCACACCATGTCACTACAGCCTGCATCAATGATAAACCCTCTGACACAACAGATGAGTCACCTTTCATTAGGCAGTACTGGAACAGTATGTGGCATTTAATATAAAGCTCAGTATATACAAAGGGAAAATGTTGTGTATTGATTACAATATCTGTGTAGTGTACATGAAAACCACTAAGAATTTTTCCTCCTCAATTAAAATGTAAATGGCTGTCTCCACAGATTCTTTAGGGCAAAAGAGTAAGCAGACAAGCTAGTGTAGTAGTGTGAAATGTACTCCAAATGCATGGAACAAAGCAAATGAAAGTAGCCCAGTTTAAGTAGTTCTAATTCTAGAACTGGACTTGAAGCAGAAATAATGGTGCTGAGTTCACTCTGCAGGGTTCAGTGTTGTAAATAAATTATTTGATTCACATACATTTGTCTGATATGAAGACATTTCATCTGCTAAAAACCTCTTACATCTGTATATTAAATTCTATGCAGTGTTATATCTAGTATACCAAATGGTAGTTTGACATAGAGAAGTACCTATACCGATCCATTTAATACAGATGATTGAAGAGACCCATCTGATGGTAACTTTTGCTCGTTATTGACTTAAGCTAAATTTGAACCACTGACCTAAAGGAATACCATGAGCTTCCTAGTTTAAACTGCATTCCTCATGGAAACAAATACATTGGATTAATAAAAAATACATGGCACACTTTATTTAGATAAAGTCTGGCCTCCATTAGTGTAGTTTCTTGCCACTTCTCAAACATAAATGCATTTATCCTCAGAACACCTCTGTCAAGCAGAGAAATATTATCCTCAGTGTTCACAGATGTGAAACTGAGGCACAGAGTTAAGAGTCTTGCTCAAAGTCACACAGTGTATGGCAGAACAAGAAATTGACCCAGATCTTCTGTAACAAGCCAGTTCCTTAACCATAAGAGCATCCTTCCTCCTTGGGTACATACTGATAAGAAAAAGACTCAGACTGGAATTTTGTTGGAAAGAAAATACTTAACCTCTTTGTTTCTGAAGGCCAAAGTTGAGTTTGTGTACTAACACTGCTCAGTGTAATACACCTCACTTCTCTGCACTGGTTATTGATTTTAGATAAAGCTTGCTTTGAATCTTTTTCCCTACCAGAGCACTCAAATATATATTTAAAAAATCTTTATGGGGTTTGCATCAGATTTTATTTTAGCTGAATGTATTGTCTCTGTCTTTTTAGTACATGCCAGCCACAACAGCTATGCAAGGAGCCTACATACCCCAGTATACACATGTTCAGACAGCAGCTGTTCCTGTTGAGGTTGGTAAATTTTATAAGCAGCAGACTATTACAGCCAAAATTGTTATATTTATTGTTTTGCCAGGAAAAAAAAAATACAGATGAAAACGTTACATTATGCAGGACCTTTGAGTACAAATGGAGTTTAATAAAACTACCATCGTGTCATTATTTTCATCTAATAAATATACTGCACCAATGTGAACTTCTAATAGTTAGTTCTTCCATCTAAGCAGCGACCCAGCCCAGCCCTGCTTAGCTTTGAAATATGACTGCATGTTGCAGTTCCAGGGGGAGCTATACCATTGACCACTCTCAGTCTCTCCTTGGGCACTCTTTCCCAGTTATAGGCCTGTAACTCTCAGGGTGTAATCACACTATTTACACCACTCCTGTCCATCAACTATGTCCTCAACATGGCCAGCTGGATTTTGGCCCCTGCTTAGACTTCTGACCCGTGACCACTATAAAAATGTAGTGACAGAGAATAGCGTGTTCAAATCAAAGTATTATTTGTTCATCCACAGGAAGGAAAAGGGTTAAGGAACAAAAGCCTATATGTGTATTATCTTACTTAAACTTGCAAGGAAATGCTAAGGTTTATGTAGACCCCACTTATCCCAAGAACCCCCATCCGATGAAGTGAGCTGTAGCTCCCGAAAGCTTATGCTCAAATAAATTGGTTAGTCTCTAAGATGCCACAAGTACTCCTTTTCTTTTTACAAAATTTATGGGAATGCAGAAGTCTGTGTTCTTCACATTGACTCACAGCACAAAGATGGTGACTTGTAGTGGTCTACAGAAAACATTAGAATTTATTCTCTCATTTTTTAATATGTTTGTGTGGTTCCATTCTGTTAATCTCATCACATTGTCTAGTTATTGCTATAGCAATTTAGGAAATAGAACATGTACTTGATCATTTTATATTTCGTTAGATCTTCTGTTATAAATAAAAGTGCAGGCCAAGTTGGATGCATCACTTACCTAACTTGAGAAACCTTGGAGAGGGGCCTGGTGTTTTAGAAGGATGAAGGAGAAGATGCTTAACGCTTTCTGAAAGCCAGGCCCAGTCAAGTCTCTTGGGTTGTACAACAGAATACAGAGGCATCCAAAATCTCTAGTCATTTTGGGAAATCTAGGCGCTAGCTAGTATTGCTGGACATCATGTCTCAACCCCTTTTTCTTCTTTTACAGGAAGCTAGTGGCCAACAGCAGGTTACAGTAGAGACATCCAGTGACCATTCTCCATATACGTATCAGCAAAACAAATAACTGAGGTAGGGGCTTGTCCTGTTACTCTGAAAAAGACATGAATTCAAAACTAAATGTACAATATACTGTAGCTTACAGAAGTGATATAATCTAAATAAAACTGCTAATAATTGAGGGCCAGAGCCCAGCATCAGTTTGAGTTTTGCCAGAGTGAGAAATTAGAAAAAATAGAGCAAAGGCTTCAAGATTAGTCCCTTAATGAATTATCTGCAATAATGTATTAGTAGTTTCTCTGGCACACAATTGCCTACCATTCTACCTTAACTTGTTCACATTGAGACATCAGTGCTTCCATGCATGGCATCAGACTTGAGTAGAGAACAGTTTGAATCCCAGCACTAACTTGGAAGTGGCTTTCCTACAGAGAAGCAATGCCACCCGCAGTGGGATGATGCAGTGGAATCTCCTCAAGGAAATCCTTGTTGAGTTTCACTTGTAAAGACTCCCCTTTCATGTCTTTAAGACTGTAGGAAGGAGACAGACTGGTCAACAAAGTGTTAGTCCTGGCTTAAATTTTTCTCAGAGTTAGTTAATTTCCTCCTTTTCATAGAAAATGTTCCATTTGCTTTCCTTAATAAGTCACTCATTTGTTTGGACTGTAACCCCTTCCATGCAGCACTGCTTTTTATAGCTTGCCACCCTTAAAGTTTTGTTTGCATTGACCATTTCCCTAGCATTCCATTTTCTTCATTCCATCCTTCCAAGACATAAGCTTCTGGAGTTTAGTTCTTCTCTATACTTCAGTTCCATAAATGTTTATAAAGTTTTGCAAGATTTCACACTGAAAGAACTTTATTCATGCACTAGAAAGTGAATCTCTCACTACATTGCTTATGTGCCCCGAAAGGTTCATAAAAGTTCATTTCTGTAGCTCTCATGACACAGGTTTATTAGAAACACAGAATACAGAAAGCACCAGCAGTTTTATGATTGTCCACCTTCTGTACATAATCCTGTTTGCCTAGTGCACATTCACTAATACATACATATCTCAATTACCTTTGGTTTTGCAGGTCAAGTATGTTCTGTGGTAATGGTAACACTGTTCTCATCCCAAGTATTCGGATAAGAATTTCTTCTATACTCAGGAAGACTAAAAATTGTCGTATAAACAAATTCATTAGCTGAGCACATTTTATCTGATGCCATGTTCCATATAATAGTGAACGTGTGTGCGTGTTTGTTACTTTACATTGGCCAGACACTGGCCCCTACAGGATTCCCAAGTAAACAGGCCTTGCACGTCCCCATTCTTCCTTTTGAGGTTGAGGGGCCTAAATCCTACACTTCGCGATTATCCAGGCACATCCTGTGGACTGTTACTGCACCATGGCCCCTGCATGCTCCCAATTCAGGGCATCTTGCTTGTGGGTCAGTATAGTTCAGATGCGTGGCTTGTCCTAAGCCTTCTCTGTGGGCCTGTGAAGATTGCTGCTGCCAAGCAGTGATCCAGGGCACACAGAGAAGCAAAGTTCTGCTCTTCATATCCTGTCCCTAGCACAAGATCAGTATTATCTCCACTCGTTTGGGGCTTTGCATGTTCACAGAGCAGAAGGGACAACATTTGGCCTCTTGAAGAGATGGTAAAACTGCTACCCAGTTTCTCTGAGGCATATTATAACCACCACCATTGGAAACATTGAGCACTCCCCTTAAAAGTCAATATTGCATGAACGTAATGTCTTAAGAAGCATTGTTCTTAGTGTTTACATGCACTATGAGTCAGTATGGTCCCTATAAATAATGAATAGCGGAGTGGCAAATAGTGTTAATATTATTAAACTGAATCTGCAAAATAATGTTCCTCCCCATGAATGCACCAACAGTAGATGCCATTAAAAAAACAAACACACGCACACACACAAACCCTCAGTTTGAGTGCAGGGTCACAGTCCCTAAGCTCTCAGCAAGCAGAACTCCCAGTGGGGAATCAGTGGGATTTTGTGTGAGGAAAAAAACTATAGGATAAGGCTGTAATTAGGCAAAGGGACTATCTGCGCAGGTGCTGAGAACCCTCAACTCCCAGGGCACTTGGCACCTTCCTGATCAGTTGTCAAGTATGTACATGGGCTCACTTGGTCCTTTCAAAACTACGTCTGAGGTAAGAAACAATTTCACAGATGTCTACAATAGAAGACAATGCAAAAGTAATTCTGCCCTAGCTCTGACTTCTTTATGTTACAGATGTCCAGTGTTGACCTTGCCTGGAGAAGGGTGCAAAGGCTGAAACAATCATGGATTTTACTGATCAATTGTGCTTTAGGAATTATTGACAGTTTTGCACAGGTTCTTGAAAACATTATTTATAATGAAATCAACTAAAACTATTTTTGCTATAAGTTCTATAAGGTGCATAAAAAATCCTTAAATTCATCTAGTAGCTGTTCCTGTGAACAGGTTTATTTTAGTAAGAAAATTTTTATCAAGTATTATGATGCAATTTTTTTTTTTCCAAATTTCTGGGTATGCACAGATGACCACGAAGACTTATTCACGTGCATGGCAGAATTTGTATTTTGGTTTGTTTTTGTTTTGTTTTTTTGGGTTTTGTTTTGTTTTGTTTTTGTTTTGTTTTTTGTTTTGTTTTTTATTGTATGAAATGGGTTTTCTGAAGTTTAAAATAGTAAAACATCTAAAATGATGATCTGTGCTTGCAGTGTGTGAGTGTTGCTACAGTGCAGTGTTGCAGTTAGTGTCTGTTCTCTTAGCTTTCTGTTTTTCTTTTAACGTAGTGTGAAGTGTCTTATCCTTTTCTATAAATTCCAATTTGCCTTAAATCTTTCATGCTGTAGCTGTTTCAGTAAGTAGTCCAAACTAATGGTGTAGAATGCTTTGACCAAATGAGCTGGTCTATTATGCCTTGTAAAACAGCAGCATAGGGCTTTTAAAAGGTAGTCAATAAAAATTGCTGAAAATTTGGCTTTTTTTAATGTGTAGTAGGTGTTTTTAATGATTTTTCACATAATGTGTAAGGTAGTGAAATGCAAGAGGGGAAAAATGTTTTGTGTGAAACACATTTTCTGACTGGGGGAATTTTAATAGGATAAATTGTTTGTAAGGCCATATGCCAATAGTTTCCTCTGATAGTTTGAATGATTTAGGAACTCTGCTGTAAGATGCAATGTAAAATCTTTTTTTGCCTTTTTTCAGAAACTAACTTGATGTTCTAGTTTTAGTGTAGGTAGAATGGGGAGTTTGGGGTGGGAATATCACAGAACATTTTTGTCCTTCCTTTATACTAATGATAGTGCTTTAGAATGATGATTGTGCTGAGACCTAGCAAACAGAAAATTTGCTATTACAGCAAAATGGCAAAAGCTAAGGACTTGTTTGCAAACATAAGCTGAGATGTAAGTAGACGCATAATTGATTGGGTACTAGCTCTCTATAGGAGGTAAATAAAAATAAAAAGACTTGGCACTTTTAAAGGTAACTTTACCAAAGAACAAAGAGCCAGTAACCAATAATTCTGATTTGTCTCAGCATTACGTCTTCTGTACTCTTTATTTTTGCCGGACCAGTTTGCGGTTAGGAGAATGTGCCTTTTTTTGTACATTTGCCTTTAGGTTTTATAATTTTAATTGAAGTATGGTCACAAAAAGCATGAAGGAAGACTTGGATCCAAGCAGTGCCACGCTTTACATCATCACTACAAGTGTTAAGTGTAAAGAAAACCAGTTTTGAAACTATGAAATTCCTGATTAATAAATACACAGTTATTTGTATTTTTACGTATTAGATAATTCACTGCTATTAAAGCTCTTTTATTACAATGGCATATGTTTTAAATCAAATGATAAATTAAGTTGTCTTCCAAAACTGTGTACTTGTCTGGTCAGCTGTATATGATCAGTTATCTACCTCAAAGTTTATTTCTTTTTGTATTGGGACAGGTTGCTGGCCCTCCCTGTTTCCACAGACCAAATCATCCTAGCTCAGGAGCTAGGGCTAAGCAGTTACTTCATTCAAGTATTTTTTAGTTGTTAAATTGTGTGAGTATTGGAGTATAGATGTCGGTGACATTTCATAGTTTCAAAAATAAATTGCTGCTCTGAGAAGTGTAGATTCTAGTGAGTTACATAGTCATAAGAGATGTTTGTTTTTTCTTTTTAAAAAAAAAAGGTTGTGGTATTATTGGTTCTGTGCTCCCTGGAATATTACTGCTTTGTAAAAGTCCAGACTTCCTGCAGCACCTTCCCTGTATCTGGTATATCGCCATTCTTGGATCTCTCACTACTTGATATTTTTTGCATTCGTTAAAATTGCAATACAATAGCTGTATTAGAGGGAGGGAAGAGCTGCTGCTAGAAGTGTCTGAACTAAGTGCCATACTCATTGTCCGGGTAAGATTTGGGAAATTTAACCTCTGTACATAAAGAAATAATCAGTTACTTAAACATCACATAGTAGACAGCCATTAAATTATAAAAAAAAAATTAATTTATGAAGAAAGACCTTTTGTACAGATTGAAAAAAAAAGATTTTCATAGAGATATCTATATGATCAAGAGAGTTAATTTTTTATTTTTGTTTTTCTAGTGCCACAAACTTGCCAGTGGTAACTTATTTGTCCGGTTCAAGATAACTCTGTAGTTTTGTTTCCTAGGACTTGTTAAACGCCAAAAGACATTTTTGAACTGTACATTTGATTAGATTGTTAGCTTTTTCTGTTTTATTTCTTTTGAAAACTTTTGAATAAAAAAGATTGAAAAAATGACAATGCGTTCTTTCTCTTCAATTCTAACTATATCTGGAGACTGGATGGACCCCAAACAGCTTATGGTGAAACTTTAGTGTTTCTTCATGTTGAACTGCTCAAATTTGGATTCCACTTCTCAGAGGCCCCCTTCCCTCCCAAATGTTTCATTAAAATTGAATTTTAGCTTTCTCAAACTACAAGTCATTTAGTGTTCTTTAAGAGCAAACAGGAAATAATTTTTTATAATAGTTTTATCAAATATCTGATTTGAATGCAAAAGCTATGCCCTTCTTTGCCTCAATCCAGGCCTACACACGTAATGGTAAATTCAGGCCTGCCTGTCTCCACAAGAAGTCTGCAAGCAACATGGGATTTAACAGTTACAGTCACTAGCATCACACTGCTGCATAAAAGTGCTTTGCCAGTGCCAGCTGCCGTGAATTAAATTGGCTGAGGATGTACAATCCCAGTGAATTTCACTCAGAGCATTAGCATCACTTCAGTGCAGTTGTATGATGTTAATTGGCCACCTTCAGCCTCAGTCTGAAAGAGAGTTGAAAAAGAAAACATACAGAAGGACCCAAACACATTCATGTTCTAAAGAGATTTCCCCCCAATTGTGATATCTGTAGCAAGAGGTGCTGTTCCATATGTTGTGTGTGTTGTCCTGCCCCAGAAGTAATGCTTCTAAACCAAATAACTTATGGCAAAATATCAAAAACTATTTCCCCTGACCAAAGCATTAAATAGTCAAATATCTAAAATAGAGCTATTTCTGGGATGTTGTAAATATGATGTGAAGTAGACTCCCCACACTCTAGACATTTTTGTTACTTTCCCTCTCCTTAGAAACAGCCCTATTTTATATATATATAATATAGGGCTGTTTCCAAGGAAAGGGAAAATAACAAAAAATAAAAAAAAAAATCGCTTCTATATAAAGAGGAGAGAGTCCCTTTAGGAAGAGCCTAGCCTGTAACTCCACATAAAAAGCTTCCTGTGTCAGGAACTTTTTGAGAAGCAATTCTTAATGCTAAGTAGTGTACCTCACCCCATATAGATGTAGTGACATCCAGGATGCTGACAGCATGATTTTTCTCCTTTGGAGCTGATCAAAGGTGCTTTGAGCTTCAGTTTGTCTCTGGGAGGCGGGGGAGGGAAGCTGAATTTGTTATTTTAGGCTTATGTAATAAAATAACATCCGTGAGTACTAATTCCTCTTGCATAAATGAAAAGACTGGACTATACTGCATACTAATTAATGATAAATAAAATTTATAGAGACCCGTAAGTGAATGTATACTGTGTTTACTGCTTTGTCGAGCTGTTCATCTAAACTGTGGCTCAACAATTCACCCATCTAAAATTAAATGGCCATGAAGATTTACACAAATCTGTTGAGGGACCATATTCCTCTTTTCTATCGTCCTTAAATTAATTGGAATGAATAAGTAGTAGTCATGTATTCAAATACGAATATTCTATTTTATTACAATTTTATATGGCATCTTACTAGTTTTTCTAATTATCACTATGATGCACTTCAGCTCTTTATTGTATAATCAAATGTATTTGAAAAGAATCAATACTCTGAGATCAGTAGTTTGTGCCTGGCTGGTGAATATGCCACACAATATATCACCCAGTCTTCAATAATACAGATCTCTGTATCACCGGTGTGGGGAAGGCCAGAGGGCCATACCCCCACACACACTTCTTAACAAAAGAAATATATGCACTTTCTGTGGGATATTTAAGAAAATATTGTCCCCCACCCCTTAAAACCTGACTGGGTGGGAATGCGCTGTGACCTGGCCCAGTTGGCTGGCACCCGGGTCCCCCTCCACATTGAGCCACATGCCGGCAACTGAGCCCTCACCAGTCAGTTAGCAAAACTACAGCAGAAAGGTGCTGGGGATCCTCCACGTCTGGGAAGCAGGAAAGACCTGTCACCAGAGAGCTTCGGGCTGGTCAGCAGGAAGAGTAAGGTAAGGAGAGTGGGGTGGGAGGAAGGACCTGGTAGGAGGGGCAGGTGTTCTGGTAGGGTGGGACTGGTGCGAGGGGCTCAGGCTCCAGGAGGGTTGGGCCGTTGTGGGGGCATGGTTCCCCCACTCTTCCAGTCCTTCTGCTGCTTGTGCTCTGTATGCAGTATACTTTAAATAACACCTAAAACTCAGCATATATAACACAATTATTATATATATTATTATATATCACAAAATTACTGAAGAAGGGCTCTGTGTAGTTCAAAACTGGTCTTTCTTTCACCGACTGGTAAGAGGTCTCTTGTTCAAAAATTGACTTAACTGACCATTGAACACAGTTTTGCTTTGTTATTTTGTAGCTTATTTGCCAAGATGCTGTTAATAAAAACATGTTCTCTATTGTTAGCTAATTTAGTATTAGTTATGAAAGTTTGTAAAAACCACAGTTTTATGCAACTATAATCACATGTGAGACTTGCTCCCTGGATAACACTTTGGTCATATCTCATGGTTGTAGATTAATAGGAAAGGAATCCTATTACTGAGAATGTTGGACCAAGACCATTTAGCTCTCTTTCTAGTTCCAAAAACTAATTAGACTGTGTTGCCTAGTGTTGCTAGACAAGGTCTTTCTCCATTCTGACCTGGGCTTCCCATGCTGGATTAAAAAGATTTATAAATTTGATGTGAAAAGCAAAGTATCACAGTGTAACTGGAATACAAATCCAAATAAAATGCTTAAGAAGGAATTGATGTTCAGCAGGCTTCTGACGTTCACTTTTTAGGGCCTGGCCAAGAGTAGAGCCATTTTGGTTATATGTCTTCTCTTGAATGAGTCTGGATCTCAAGTTGGTAATACAGTTGGCCTTATCTCCTGAACATCTTTGCAAAGTCATTTCAAGAAAGGTAAAGTTTTCAAAAATGTCTTAATTCTATTGACTTTCTCTGAGCTCCTATGTGACTTAGATGTTTCTGAAAATTTTAACCACATTTCACAAGAGTTACTTTTGCCTAAAGAGTCATCTGCCTAAAAATATAAATGCTAATGAGATAGGAAAAAACCCTTCCTCCTTGATAAAAGTAATGGAAACATAAGTAAATATGAGAATCATGAATAAATAAATGGTTAAACTAAATATCACTTTGAAAAGATCTGGCCAATACTTTGTGATTTATCTGCAGGACACCCACAGTATGTTGTGTACTCTTGGGAATGTAACTGCTACACTTTGAGAAGGGGATTCATTTTATTAATTCTTCCTTTTTTAGTTTTCCTGTGTTTGTATGATGTCTCTTATGGTTAGTTTACTGCTTAGTCTTCAATCACAGAAGCAAGTGGTGCTTTTCATGTATATGTGGTTTGTTCTCCCTGTGTGTTTTTGTTGCTTGGTTGAGTGTCTGTTTTTTGGAAGGGTATTTTGTTTGTTGATTTGCTAATACTAATTTAGAAATAAGTGGGGTTTTACAACAAACACTGTGAATATATTTCTTCAGTGTTTTTGTATACTTACTCTGTATAAAGTTAAGACAAACAAATGCGGGTACAAATAAATTGAATCTTGTTCACATAAAAATGCTATTCTTGTAATTAACTTTACAGGAACCAAATAATAAGTGAGACAATTCCAACGCTGTCCACTACTTCTACCTAATCAGTAGGCTGCCTCTCCAAATACATCTGAGGTTTGATGTATGTATATCTAATGTACTGGCCAGGACATATTAGCATCCTCGGTGAAGACACAATCTGCCATTCCCATTGCTCCAGACTACATCAGAAAATTTCTTTGAACTAGTTGCAGATGAGGATTTCACAATCGGATGCATCGCTTGGAGACAAATGAGTGGGGCAGTCCTAACTATATTCTAGCATCCTCTTCATTGTGGTGCCTGTGGAGGGTGCCTCTGTCAGCTTTTCTGAGCACCAGCCCTGATCCCGCCTCCTTTCCCCTCCCAGCTCAGCGCTCTCGCACAAAAAGGAGAGTTGATTTGTGCGGAGGTAGCTCCACCATAAGACATTAGCAGTAATTCTGTACTTACTAGTAAACCAAAGCCGTGATATCACCTTCTCCAAAAACCTTGACAGTAGCTAACTGAAGAATATCCAACAACATCTGAAAAATGGATCCCAACCACAAGCAATGGCATTGTATGTAACTGTATGCCCCACATACACTCACTACACTTGTCCATTCTGCTCTTGCCAGCCACTCTGGAATTATTTGCAAACCTTCATGTGCATTGGGATACATCATCCAATCCTCTGCTGTCCAACAATGTCGTAATGTGAACAAGATAGCATGTTATTTTGATGGTCTTTAAGCCATACATGCAATTACCTCCCAAATGCACTAACGGAGCTTGCAAAACTGGCATACTCCTTTCAAGAGAGAAAGATCATCTGTGTCAGTTTCCTAGCCAATGGATCCTTGCATTGATTAACACCAGACAAAGCTGAACTTTTTGGCTTTCTCATTTGACCATTTAATTCTGCCCAAAATATGGCTAGAATATACAAAAACAATTCTGTCTGGTAACTTCTTCTGCAGCTGTTAAGAAAAAACAAACTATGTCAGAATAGCAAAGATTTAGGGGCATGGGTGTCTGAAGGGCTCTAGGAGTATAATTAGGGGTCTTTACCTTTCAGCTCACAAGTTCACATCTGACCCACCTCAGGAGTAGCTGAAGACATTGCCAGCTGCTAGCTGTGCAGTGGCTTATATAAAGAGTCCATGTCCTAGCAAATAAGTGGCCACATCACAAAAGTCACCATTACATTTGGATCTTTGTTCCCCAGTCTCAGCAGAGAAGAGAATTGGTGACTAGAGTAGGAGACTGAAGGTGATGTTTTCAGAACAAGACTTGAGGCATAGTTCAAGCTATCAATCCTGCCCCTTTCAGCAGCATTAATTTACTTAATATATTAGAACCACAGTTAACAAATCATTCTGAATTCTGCTACAGTTCATTAACCTGCCTCTAGCCAATTAACAATTCATTCCTCCAACTAATTTACTGTGATACTGTCACAGACTTAAGGAATTAATGTATATGTTCCCTAACTACTTCCGTAATTACAGCCCACCCCTAATAAGCACAGTGGGCCACATTCAGATCCCTTAGCTCACTCTAAACAGCACCTTACTCCAAGTAGCCTCATTGTTTTGTGGAGTGTTAGCAGGGGGGAAATGGAATCTGACACTACAGACTAACTCCTGCTCCCATTTACTCTGCACTTCTGCTGGTGCAACTTTACTGAGCTCATAGGAATCACGCCAGATTTACTTGACCAACTTGTTCATCAACTGGTTATACTGAAATTGTGATACATTTTTGGGTTGCATATATCCCTAAGCTACATCTAGAAAGGGCTTGAAATTAATGGAGTTAAACAGTGGTTTAGAGAAAGGGAGATAGAAATAGAGGGTGCCCAAACAGGATCATTTAGCAAGTAGATCAAGTTGCCCCACATTGCATATTCTAACTATTTGTGGTCAGCAGTGGGAAATGACTTTTTCCCTTCTGTTATTTAAAGCTTTCCTTAGGAACTGCTTGTAGAAAAAATAGAGTTGGCTAATTTTATCTAGACTTCCATGTATTTATTAATATTCCATGCATGTCAATGCAGTAAGACTATTAAACAACAAAGTGAGTTAATTTCAAACATGCCTTAGAAAAGCCAGCCTGTCCTGGAAGAGTATAAACTAAAAAAAAAGATTATCAACTGTCATCAGCGGGACACTGTCCCACAACTACCTTCAACATCCCAGCCTCATATGGAATATTTCAACATGCAAGAATGACTCCAGCTGTCAGCAGGAGTAGCTTTCACATGTGAGTGGGTGGGAGACAGCTTGTTAATGAGATGGAAGCAGGGTGGAATAATAGATGTAGAGTGCCACAATGCAACTTGTATCATCACTTTTTCAGAGAAGAACCACATGGCATCTTGAACCACATGTGAGACTTGTGGTTCAAATCTTCTCAGATTCCAAGACTAAAAGGGACCATTGTGATCATCTAGTCTGCCCCCCTGTATAACACAGGCCACAGAACATCATCCCCCAAAAATTACTCCTAGAGCATATCTATTAGGGGGGAGAAATCTTGATTTAAAAATTGTCAGTGATGGAGAATCCACCAAGACCCTTGGTAAATTTTTCCAATGGTTAATTACTCTCATTGTTAAAATGTTACACCTTCTTTTCAGTCTGAATTTGGCTTGCTTCAACTTCCAGTCCTTGGATCATGTTACACCTTTCTCTGCTAAACTAAAGAGCCCATTATTAAATATTTGTTCCCCATGTAGGTACTTGTATACTGTAATCAAGGCATCCCTTAACCTTCTCTTCATTAAACTAAATAGGTTGAGTTCCTTGAGCCTATCCTTATAAGGCATGTAGTAGTGGTTTTTTTGTTTCGTTTTAAATCTTGGGCTGCCCGTGTTTCTAAAGCCTCTATGTCCAAAAATGTGGTTTTAAGCTTCCCCTTCCTTTTACAATGCACCTCCCTAATATTTGCGCTACTCTTTTCCAAGGATAGCCTTATAAAAAGGAAATGATAAGATCACAACTCTGACTTGAAAGAGATCACACCATGTCTTTCACTGGAAGAAATGTAACACTGAGGCTTCACCTCACAGTACTGAAATGCTGGGCAAAATTCATCATTCAGTTACAAAAATGATTTGAACAGTTCCAGCAGTTCTTTTCCTGAAAATATTTTGCCGATGAAAAAGTCACCAGTTGTCTCTGAGAAGAGTTGGCTACAAAAAGAACATGCCACAGTAAGTTACGAGTCTCATCTATTCCAGATGGTGATCATGTGACCAGCCCTACTGTGTTCAGATATGGCTCTTATGGAAACTGTAGTGAATTTACTAAGCTTGTTTGATGCCCTGCAGGACTAAACACAACCATTTCAAATGATCCTCTGTACCCACACATCCCAGGGAGAGGGGGTGTAAGAATGGTGTGGAATCTTGCTCACAGCAGTTTTGAGAAAAGAAAAAGTGAGGTGGGGGTAATTCCCTTGAACAAAAGAGAGTGCAGAGCTTTATTTTATTGAACCACTAGAGGGCATCTTCATTTTATTAATAATCAGTAGTTGAATCCCATTCTCTATATGTGCCTAGGGTATATATTTATAGGATTGTCATTAAAAGAATAACTTTATCCAGCTCCTGCAAAACACAACATAACCTCTCTCACTCCCAAGATTATGATTTTTCCATCACAAAGAGAAACAAGTTTGCCTCGAAAGAGAAGAAACCTTTATCATTTTGATTTGAGAAGTGAAATACACAAAGCCAGCTTATATACATCCCAATTGGACACTTATGATGGGTGCCCATCATGGGAATGGGGACAGGAATCTGAATAGAGTAACCAGTAAAAAAGCAAAGATGCTCACAGGTGGGAATGGGTAGGTGGCGGGGAACTAAACCAGTTTCTCATTTCAGGGTGTTCTGGGCGCAGAAGAGACAATTTGGCAGCACTGGTTTCTTATATCAATATCAAGTTGAAGGGACCCCCAACAATCACAAAGGATTTAACTCACACTAGGTCTAGACGGTTCTTTCAGCTCCATGAGCGAGCTGTGAAAGTCAGCCATTTCAGCTCACAGGGTCTATATATCTTCTCTCTGGTTTTCACTATTGGGGGCAGACAGCTCTTGGTTTTGCTTTGAGTTTATAGTTTCAAGTACCCAAAAAACGCAGGGGGTAGCTCAGTCAAAAGCCCCATGTTTCATGTTGTCAGGGAACAAGCACATGGGTCTGTCAGATGCTCTGAATGTTTCAGTGCACACAGGAGTGAAGAGGATGTCCTGAAAATTTAAAATTGGGCAAATTTTGCATGGTTTCTGGTTGTGCGTCAAACACCTCTCACCACTCTTCTCTGCAAACCTACCTCAATGAACCATCACCTAGTGGCTATCAAAATAAGATCTGGCATTCCTCTCCAGATTCCTAATGGGGAAAAAATGTTTCGTCTCGTCCTATTGCATATGATTAAGGCAAGGCAGTTTGAACCAATGAACAACAAGCAGCCCAGGCTATTAGGTGTTCAGATCCTAAAGTCCTTCTGCAGGCCAAACTCCCATGGGGCCAATGGAAAGATTTCAGAATTTAACCCGTAGACATTGAGGAGAGGTGCGTGTGGCTGTGTATATGCGGTGGAATGCCCGACAGTAAAATGCACCATATGGGGAAAGCACAAGATAAGAACAGTACCCACACCGTCCTATTCTTGGACCTGGAATACCAAACCCACCCCGGACATTTCTGCCCCGCTTTCCTTTTTGCTTGCAAGCAATTCAGTGTCTCGCTCCTGGGCCTGTTCCCATTGCTGGGTACTGACCGAGAACAACCTGAGCAAGCCAATCGGTGTGTGCCCCCTCTTGAATAGCAAATATAAAATATTGTAAAGCCTGAAATTTAAAGCTATGATTTAAACCTCAGGGGGTTTAGTGCAAAGTAAATTTACATTAATCCAGTCATATAAGTCAGTGCCCAGTTAGAATTTCAGGAATATGTACTGCTTTTTGTTATGTTGATATCTATGTTAGTTGCACAAAATCAGAAACTGCTTTAGTAAACGATGCTTACAATAACATTAACTGTCTGGTGTAGAAAAAGGAAAAGAATGAGATTCTCACTTATTTTTAATTCATCCTGATGTTGCCACAAATGTTTTTTGTTAGCGATAAAGTGTCATTGAAGTGTATAGGGCTGTGCAGACAAGTGTACACGGAAAGTAGTGCAAGGCTCAGAAGGAACCACCTTCACTGGATTTCAACAGTCTCCCAATGTCAGATAACCTCCAGGCACATATTGTAAGTTAAGACTGAGATGTAGAACCCTCACCTCTCTATTGATGAGCAAGGTTAAGTGATTAATCCTGGATTTGGTACCTGAAGATAGATATGTAGGGCTTGATCCTGCCATGGAATTGAGGTTCTCTCTACCTAAGGAGTGTGGGATCTGCCCTTTAGGGCCCAATCTCCTCTGTTTCATAGAATTCAATAGGGGAGAACCAGTGCAGTTGCAGGGTTTAGTCCTTTGTTACTTTAAGGAGTTGGTTTGGAGTGTCAATACGAGAAAGAAGAACCTTACCAGTGTTTCAAAACACCCATTTTGTAATCTTACCGTTTAAGAATACCTGTTAAAAGGGCTGACTGTGTAGTTTTCAGTCAGTCAAGCACAATCTGTTTTTACCATTTGATGTTTGAGCCAAAACATAATAGTTCTCATTCCTTTACTATTGCAATGAAAAGAGCTACTCAGGCTATGCTTGGCTCATGGGGCCCAGCAGGTTTTGGGGTTTAGCATGCACTCGCTGCACGCCTGACTTACCCATGGGTGGGCAGAAAGTACACGTGCAATTGCCGACTTAGCAGCAGCAGCATTTGTTCTTTGTACAGATCCCGATCCAAATGTTTGGGGAGGATCTGCATTTTTTATTTATTCTCATCACCGTTTGTTGCAGAGATAATGGCTAGCAGCACAGTTCAGAGCTGGGTATTGTGTTCAGCCTATCTCTAGTTATTTGTGGTCCTTTCTGCATGTTCTCTAATATTTGCAGTAGAGTTAATTTGACTCCTAGGTAGGCATGATAAAGGGTTTTTGTACTATGCAGCATATTGGATCTCAATCATGTCACCTGATTTATGAAGCAGGGCCTCTCCCCTCAAAGTGTCTCATTAAAGTGGTAGATTTTCAGTTGTAAAAGTGACACATTGGTTATTTTAAACTTCTGTTTTGGTGAAAGTCATGTTTTTCACACAATATTTAATAACATCCCTTTATTGTTCCTGGATATTGCGGCACATACATTCTGCTTACACCATCACATCTGCAATATCTTGGCAAACCACTGGACTCTCAACACCAGTTTATTTTTCTAGCATTAAGGGAATGTTCAATTATTTTCCTTCTTCTGTTACTTCACGATAATGAGGGAGAAATAAGTCAGACATATTAGAGGCTCAGCATAATACACAGGGACAGATCCACAGCTGTTGCTGAGGAGCAGGTGGGTACAAAGGTAACTTTAAGCCACATTTGTTGTCCCCAAGTTCTGGAGCTGCTTTGAACTAGGCCAGTTGTCCAGAGCAATCTTCCGGCTTCTCAGACTTGCTCTAACTTCCACCAGCCCCAACAGGCTGATACACCAAACAGACTGCTGGGGCAAAGGGATGGCTGACCTCTCTCCCATGGCCATGCCCCCTGTGTTGGCCATATGACATGAACAGGGGGAGGTCCTTCAGAGGGAGCTGGGCAAACTGGTTTTCGGACTTGGTAAGCCAGTTTCAGGGAGATTCCACACTAGCAGAGTTGTACAAAACTGACCCATTGGAGGGCAGGATATGGTCCATAAACTCTACTGTGTAAACTCCCATTTAGTCAATTCTTAAGCATTGTAAAGTTCATGCCATGGCCAAATTCTAATCCCATTGAAGTCAGTGGCAGAATTCCCATTAACTTCAAAGGGAACATGCTGTTTGTTGTTTGATAAACAACATGATATACTTATGGAGCCCACAAAGTGTTGTTATAGACATACAGATTATATTAATCATGAGTAAGGGTCCTGCATGCCAGCTGAATTTTTAAACTTTTTTAAATTTTTACTATTTAAAATACATATATAGCCGCATGGTGAGGTTGTGATTATGGAGTAGCAGCCTGAAACATTTATAATTTTGTTTCTTTCTATTTAAATATCATAGCTACATTTTGTAGAAATGTCCCAAGCATATCAGACTACCTATCTACTTAGCTGATAAGTCATTAAGGCCAATATTTTTTAAAGTGTCCGCTAAGTTTTTGGTGCTTCAGTTTTGGGTGTCCAACTTGACTCATCTAGGACCTGATTTTCAGATGGGCCGAGCACCCACAACTCTAGTTGACATCAGTGTGAGTTGTTGGTTCCCGGCATCTCCGAATATGAAGCACCTGGTGTCTCAAGCGAGGCATGTATAATTAATGGACAATTCTGAAATTTTTGTCCTAAATAATTATAACTTGGCTAAAAGCCTATAGAAATAGCTGGAAAAAAAGGGGGCCAGTGCCATGTGACCACACTACTCTTCACTGATCACCAAGAAGAGATCAGACCTTGGTCAAGATGGGAATGACTGTGTTATATGATTAATTCCGATTTGCATTGTCTCTCCTAGCTGAGAAAGAGTCTCTTAGGAAGTAGAGCCCTTTAGTCACTATGATCAGTGAAAGAAGTTTATCAGAAAATTGATGTATAGTCATCCAACAGGAATATCATTGTAAACAAATTTGTATACCATCAAAGCAGCCCCTTTTGACTTGTTCACAAAACAGGCGTCTGGATCTCCATATCTAATTGTTAAATTGTACCCACGCTGTATTTTATTGCCACAAAATATGTATATCCCTGTCATGCCTCTGTTGTGGCCACCCCAGCATTCTTTGTTTATGCTAAGTTTGAATGTATTCTAGCACATAGTTTTTATCCTCCTGCTTACTTTTAGTACATCTCCAGTATAAGTTGGCATAGCTTTGCCATTTGTCAGCCAGCAGTCTGGTAACACATTTGCTCGTCAATCTAATTTTAACCTTTTCTCACACAAGCACTTGGTATTTCATGTAAATCAACCAGCCATTCTGTCTTTTACTAGGGCTGTATCTTCATTGTCTTCTAAAACCATGTGCTTTACCCAAAATAATCATTTTAACTTGTGGAAGGAAAATTAAAGCTAATATGTTACTTCTGGACTATTAATACTAGAACACTGGGAGTCTGTTTATTACCACAGCAAAGATAAATGATATGTCTAATGATAATGGGTATGGTAATGCCTTTCAGCACTTTCCAAAATTAAAGGCCTACCCTGGAAGGTAAGTGGTATATGCATGGCTAAAAATCTCACTATAATGCATGGCTAAAAAACTTGCTACACAAATTCTAGATCTGTATTCTTGTTATTTTAATTTGCAACTGGGCTATAGGAAATACACGTCTATGATAAATTCATAAATGTATTTAAAAGTTTATTATAGTTCGTACAACAGGGTTTTTTAAAAGATACTAATGCTGATTGCTAAAGAGGATGTGTTTCATTCTGAAATATACTGAAAAGTAGATATTAGTGAATGTTTGTTTTAGTTTCTCTTGATATTGAGGAGCAGCTTGTGCAGTTAAAATTTAAGGATTTGCTAGCATTTCCTTTCACTTTTGGCAATGAATATTCACTCTTTTTTCATTTACCAGTTTTAAATGTTTTGTAAGAGTCACTGTGACCTAAGCACTGTCTTTATTTCTTTTGTATTAAACATGGAATGGTGAAGGTGATTAGTCCTTCAATGTAAGTTAAAACACATTTTGGTGTTTTTCAAACATTTTACTGCATTAAGAGGTCTAAAATATATAAATGTGGTTATAAACATGTATTCGAACAATCAGAGAAGTCTGCCAAGAATCCAGTCCCACACAATACATTGTAATCCTTTACAACTTCCATGCACTCTACAACTGTTAACTTATTAATAATCATGAAAATAAGAGCTTTGCTTTGATTGATCCCGATCAAATAATCCTATTAATGAAAAATATGTTAAAATGATATATTAACACAGTGACTGACCACTTCACACTGGTTTACAACAAAAAAGATAAAGCTACGCTCATTTACTGTTATGTTCTATTTTTAATAATCATTCATGGCATCATAGCTGTTAATGCACACACGGACTGAAAGAATAAACCCTCTCCTCAGCAGACAGCTCAAGGAATCCCATTGGGAAAGTCCCATGAAGGCCACAGGGCAGAAATGAAACTGCCCCATTTCCACTAGCACAGTGAACCCTCTGCTCTACCCCTATTCAGCAGTGGAAGGAGACAATGGCTGATCATCCCATCATTCTTTCAGCCCATCGCCACTCCCCAAACCCCTCTTTCTCAACATAATTGTTGAAGGCCCCGCTAAACTGTCCTCTGCAACAACCAAGGGGTGAACCCCAAATCCTGACTTCCCACACCCCACATGGGTGA
The DNA here is from genome assembly GCF_965140285.1 of Lepidochelys kempii. Classification (NCBI taxonomy): domain Eukaryota; kingdom Metazoa; phylum Chordata; order Testudines; family Cheloniidae; genus Lepidochelys; species Lepidochelys kempii. Next base: position 33,249,906 of record NC_136390.1, on the reverse strand, counting down.
TTACAAGTTCTTTGGGGCAGGGGTTATCTTATTATGTATTTGTACAATGCTGTGATTCTGACTGAGGACTCTAGTCACTACTGTAAGACAAGTAATAATAATTAAATTGGTTCCACCACATTTAAGACTTTCTGCATCCACAGACTGGGTGTATGGCAGAACTTGCCCATGACATAAAAATACACAGACAGCAGTGTGGTTCTATTGGACAGACCACTAGAGCAGGACTCAGGAGAGCTGGGCTCTAATCCTGGCTCAGCCAGCTGGCCACCTTGGGCAAGTCATTTCCCCTCTTGTGCCTGAAATGGGCATAATGATACTAACCTTCTTTGTAAAACACTTTGAGAACTATTGATGAAAAGGTCTATAAGAGCTAGGTATTAGTAATAGCAGCTGAAAGTCCTTGGGTCAGTTGACTTTGGGTCCTAAATACAGACGGAGAGACCTAACTTTAAACACCCACAAATGTTATCTTGAGTAAATGCAAATTGCAAGGCTTTTGCTCCAGAAGAAGTTCGAAGTATCTTCTTGAGGGTTTTACATTTTGTTAGTTGTAGGGAACTTGGCTGCAGAACTTGTGATTCAAAAGGAAATAGATTTTTTGATTCACTGTTGTAAATGAAATGCTAATGTACAGAACTGAGCCCACACAAGGTATTTAGATCAGTACAAACTCCAATGTACTTCGGAGGGAGGTATGCCAATATTACATATCCGAGGACAGAATTTCATCTTAGACCTCTAGAACCCAATCCTACTCCAATGAAGTCAGTGGCAAAACTCCTGTCGACTCCAGTGAAAATAAGATCAGGTCCTCAGTGTCCACTGCCCCAATTAGTCTTTGTATTCTTCCAAATATTTCTAAATGCAGCTTCAGCTGCTGCTAGGGATTCTGTTCCCCACACTAATTGCTCCCTGGAGCTAATAACTGCATGAACTCTTAATGTCCGTTCCTTTCTTTATCTTAGTCCAGCCATTCCTGCTACACTGCAGCCTCCCATATCAATGTTTGACGCTGTCTTGCTTCACTGGGTGGCTGGGGGTTGTCACGTATTCAATACTACTTTCAAAGAGGAGGGAGTGTTAGCTATTAGAGTTACAAATAAAGGTTCATAATTTCTCATTTGTAAGAATCAGTAGAAAGTAGGTGCAAAAAGTCTAAGAGCACAACACCTTACTATAACCCTGAGCTGCCTGAGTTAGGGCCCAATTGAAATTAATAGGAGTTGAGGGTTGTGACAGAGTGCTGGGAAACAGCAACTGATGCAGCACTCCGGTCACTGCCACTACAAGTAGTTGCTCTGGATTAGCCCTGATTAAGAAGAGCTGTGCCTAATTGGTGGATTGGGTTGGGCTGAGAAGAGCCCAAATGGCTAACTAGCCCATTACTTGAGAGGTAGAAAAGGCACATAAAGGAAGTACTCAGTGGAAGAGAGAGATCTGCAGGCTTGCCAGAGGTCTCTCAGGGGAAGATACCTTCTGTATCCCTCCTCATTGGCTGAGTGAGCTAAGGGTTTTATGATATTGTAAATACAGAGCTGCATGAGTTTATACAAGTGGTGGGGAGAACACTGTGAAGTAAACTATGAGATGTTTGACCAGAAGAAGGTCTCTGAGAGGTTTGTTGCTTTAAACGAGACAGAAGCAGAACCCTGCCCTGTCACAAGGGTGTTCTGCTCTCTTCTCAGGATAGATTCAGTGTCTTGGAAGGATGGACCATTAATACACATCCTACCATCAAATCATCTGTTTAAAAAAAAAAGATGTTTATTGTACCTGGTTGTGAAGTTGACTAGAAACACTCCAATGAAGAAAGGACAGGGAGAGTTGCACTTGAGAGATTACTAATTAATTTAAATTAGTAACAAATTAGTCAGGCTCCAGCTACCCATCATTTGAAGTTCAATCAAGTGTCGGTGGAATTTTCATAAGGCAGATTGGGAAAAGTTCTGCAATGCTCTGGAACTGGTAGTGTGGTTACCATTCTATCACATTGTACCCCAGTCAATGAAGCCTACACTGATTCCAAGGAGCCATTTACAAAGCTGCATGTTCAGCTATACCACAAGGCTGCCGTCAGTCAATTTAAACTCTCTGCCAGAGTGCCGATTATCAAGCCTTGCTCAGGAAATTTGAATTATCTGGTGACCCAGACATTGCAGACCACCTGATGAGTCTCTGGACACCACTTGGTGGCAGGAATTTATGGGGAAGCTTGACTTCACTTATTCCAACAGAATCTGATCAGTTGGCTGGGTGTTGTTCACCAGGCCAAAATCGCCCAGTGAGGTTGTAAGCCATCTACTGCAGATAGCAAAGGTTCTGCTGGAGAAACGATTAAACACAAAGTACATGATGAATGGTGTCAACTTCAACATTAGACTGTAGGCAGGAGTCAACCAAAGTAAATTACGGTCGATGAGCTAGATAAGGCCCTTAACTCCATCAAACCAGGTACAGCAGCAGGGTATGATAACATCTTACCAGAATTCCTTAAGCACCTTGGACCAAAGGCATCACTAATTTCTATACATGAGTCATTAATGAGAAGAATCTGCCATGTACTTGGCATCAAGCAAAGATTATTGCCATTCTCATGCCAGGCAAGGACCGTCACCTCAGGTCTTGCTGTCAGTGTGTCTTAAGGTGTTTGAGTGCTTGATCTTCCAACTAATTGCTCCAGAGTTGGACAATGTTTTGCAGGTTGAGCAGGCAGGGTTCAGGAAAGAACGTAGCACCTGTGATCAAGTCTTGGCCTTGACCACCTTTATCAAAAATAGATTTTGTTGAAAACCAAAGACAGGAGCCATCTTCCTGGACTGCTGCTTATGACATGCTTTGCAGAGAGGCTTTCCATGTAAACTCTCTCAAGTTGCCCCATTTTGGGTGAAGTAGTAGAGCTCTTCCTCCAAAATAGGCAGTTCAGAATACACATGGGCAACCATTGCAGTTCCTGGAAGTGTCAGATTAACAGTCTTCTTCAAGATTCAGTTTTTTCACCAATAACTGTACAACGTGTACATCAACAACTCGCCAGCAACACTTTCCTGCAAGTTTATCCATGCTGACAACATCTGCTGCAACTATCAAGCTCAGTCCTTCTCAGAAATTGACACAGTCCTGAATGATGATATGAAGCTCATGGCAGACTGCTGCAGACCATGTTGCTTGTAGATGAGCTTTTCCAAGATGGTTTCTAACCTATTTCATCTGCATAATGCAAGTGCAAGCCACAAGTTAAATATTTCCTTAAACGGCCAATGCCCACAGCACAACCCAAGCCCAGTTTACTTCAGTGTGACATCAGTTTACTCAGGTTCTTCCTGAGGTTTTATAAAAATTAGGTTGTTATTCTGTCTATTTATCTTCTCTTCAAACAAAGGGCGAGTCCTGCAGTCTTTTTTCAGATTAAACTCCCATTGAAGTCAACTGGAGTTCAGAGTGAGTAGGAATTGCAGGATTTATCTCCAAGAGAAGACCGCATTACACAGGCTCAAAAGTATGTTTAGCTCTCAGAAACTTACCTTTGTTAATAGCCACTTTTTTTTTTTTAAAGCCAGATCATAGTTATAAACCATACTGAATACTATGCAAACTGCCTTATTTTGCTAATTGATCCCAAGCAGGCTGGAATCCAGTACTGAAAACACAAGTAAGGATATGCTTCTGAAGTGAAAAAAACACCATGCACAAAAAAGGATTAGTTATTTAGAGATTGGGACACAATGCTGAAGTGCGTTGGTGAGTTTGCTCTCCCATAACCCCCACAATTTAAGGCACTGAGTTCAGTGCATTAACGTTTGATCACCTGAATCATCAGCTGTAACCAAAGAGCTGAAATAAGTCTGTTATCTTCTCTGTTAACTTTCCCACTTTTCTTTTTATAACCAGTTTACAACATCATCACTCTTGAAGTGCGCCCCACCCCCTCATCACAGCTTTGATTCTTGTAGCTGGGAGGAACTTGATATGAGTTCTCAGCCAGAGTTGTTGCTGTGGGTCATAATAAGCCCCGCCTTCTCCTCAATTAAGTACCTCTATAGCACTTCCAGGCTCGCTGGCCAAGAGTGAGAAATTGAGTTAAACCATGTTTCTGTGAGATGACTATTTTCACAATGAAATACCACAATATATTTTTGTACAAGGCAGAACAGTAACTACCTCTGCACAGCCCCGGTCTGAGTTCTCACCCTGTCCCAGCACTTTGCTGTGTTTTCTACCCAATTCCTAAAGGTCTCACTCCTTTTACTGTATGTTTCCTTGTTCCCAGTGCTACCTTATTATTGTGTCTCTCTCTTTCTGCTCTGTCTTTCTTTTGGGGGGGTTTCCTGCCCTGAATTGTTTGAGCTTTTCCCATTACTGTCTTAAGGGCTGATGGAAAGTATCAAACTATACACCATTGGTGTGTCCAGATGAATTTTCATGTGTAGTTATGTCAAATCTTGTACTGATTGGGTCTACAGACTCACATACATATAGACAAAGACAGGAAAAGGATGAATAATTATAGTATTTTGCCTGAAGCATGGAAATGTTATAGAGCCTGCAAATGTTTACTATCGTTACTAGGTTTTACTGTCATGAGTAATCCATTGATTTGTAATAGGACTACCCAAGGTAGTGCCATTAGAGTGAGTAATCTCTAGGCGTTTTCAGGACTGAATCCCGTGATGGAGATGTTTAATGCCTCAAGAAGAACCATATTCCTTTATGACCCCAGACCACCCTCAGCAGAAATTAATTAATCCTGCTAATAGATGGTTCTAAATTCTAAGGCTCTGGGAAGAATCAATCATACGGAGATGAGCAGAATACTCTTCTACTAGTATGCTATCAGTTATGGCTTCATGGTAAAAGAACATTCCAGGGCACTGAATGCAGCAGGCTTTTTTCCCATTAATTGGGTAGATTCCAGAAATCTGAAGTTTAATTATTTGCAGCCTGATTTACAGAAAGTACAAAAGCAGATGCTGGTTTATTGCCTGTCTCGCCAACTGTAGTTATCCATCATGGTTAACAAAATAGCTTATTGGTAAACTCTATCTAGTAAACAGAGAAAGGGCTAAAGTGTTTAGAATTACCGTCTCAAATACCAGTAATCTCAGAATTAATATGGTAGAGTTGTGCAACCCGCATAATAAACTCGGTGCTTTAAAAGCTTGGAACTTGCTCAATATTTATTAATGTCCAATTAAAGAGCCTGTTCCCTTAGAACATAGGCAAGATGTAATCAACAAGGTCACTACCAACTATAGCTCAGTCTTTATTGGTCAAACTAAAAATGTACATTCCAACAGAGCTTGAAAAAAAGAGCTGGACAAACATGGAGATTTTAATAGGAATAAATTTGAGGGCTAGAAATTTTGTTTTCAGATTTCTCAGAGGGCATCACTTATATTAAAGGCTTGTCTACACAGTGCACCCTACAGGGGTTTAAACCACAGAGCACTTTATCTGCCCTGTGTAGATACTGCCAGCACAAACTGAAAGGTACCTAGTTCCCACCTTGATATAGTATCATCCCGTGTCACACAGGAGTGCTGGAGCAATGTGTATAGTGGGGGTGCTGAAAGCTATTGAACCAAACTGTAAACTCTATATCATGGAAACCGCTTCAAGCAAGGGGATGCGGCACCACCCGTAGTTCAGCACCCATGGTTTCACACGGACTACATTAATGCACACTAGATAGAGCCCACCCCTGTAGAGCACACTGCAGTGCTGGGTAGAAAAGCCATGAGACTCCAACACTGCGATATCTAAGCATGGACTGCAATTGAAGGCCCCATTGATCACACCAAGTACCAAATAAGAGAAATAAAACTACTGAAAAGGAAGCATCCGGAAGTGTCCTTTTACCCAAGATCCCTTTCAGAGTACTTGTTTAATTTTCTGGAGCCTGGAAAAACATTCACGGACCCCTCCTCCAAGAAAGAGAGTGGAGCAGTCAGTTGGCCTGACTACACAGGAATTCAGCTCATCTCCTGTTTCGTTTCCCAATGCAATATTCACTGTGAGTGAACTAAGCAATTCGGTTAGGTACAAAGTTTAATTTGACCTCACAGGATTCTATACTAAAAAGTTATTTTGTAATTTTATTTTTTTAGCATTGACATTGAAATAGAAGACAGAAAGGACCAACATACATGAATGCCCTCCCCTCAACTGCAAGAAAATCAATCATATGGGACAAGCCTATGTGACCCTAACATATGATGCCTGCTCAGTGCAGAGGAAGGTAAAAATATGCAATGCAAACATGTGGTAGTGGAAAATTTCTTCCTGATCTCAACACTGGTGTTAAGTTTACTTCTACAGTGAGAGGGAATACCTATAGCTTAAGTATTGTGCTCTCTGAGGTGCTATGAGTGTCTGTTGTTTTTGATGAAAGCTGAGATTGTCATGCAATCTCTTGATTCCATCAGCTGGGGCTCTAAGAAAAATGCCAAATACCACAAGACTCTGGACAAACATCATGATAGTTGGCAACATTAAAAATTGGCCTAAATGCCTCTGCCATCATAGCTAAAAGCAGTCCATACCTTTAATCAGTTAAATAGCTCTTCTCTAAACTGAATATGCACATCCCTGCAAAAGAAAATTGGTTGTGATAATCCAGATGAATATAATTATGGTATAATTTTTCTTTGTGTTGATGCAGCATATGGTTGGCTTATTTTGGTCTTCCTTCTTGTAAGTGAACAGAGATTCACTACTTCTTCTGAGCGATGAATTTATGGATATGGATTCTTATTTTGTATTCCTTATCTTTGTTCCTTACACAGGAACACAGAGATCCAAAATGGGTCTTTATATTTTCTCACTTTAAAAATCCACTATTCATTTCTCTGGTCACTCCCTTGCTGTGTTAAATGTCTCTTTAAAAAGACCCCAGAAACAAACCACCAGTCACTCAATATGATGATATTCAAATATGGTGTTATCTGCACATTTTGACACACCCTTTTAATTCCCTACCTTGGCCTTTTAACAAACCAGTTGAAAAGTTTCCAGTATTTAAGAGCTGGTGCTAGTGCATTTTCCCAACATCCACAGTTAGGAAAGATGTAATTTGGATCTAGATATAAAAAGTCTTGAATCCTTCAGGGTTCTGTATGGGCAAAGCAAGTAAAAGAAATGAGCTATAAAAAGTATTGGTTGTCAATATTCAGATGTGAAACAAATATTTGATGCTATTTTATTATGGTACACTATTATATTCCTTGTAAGTAATAGATACACACATGTGTGAGTGGGAATTCTATACAAACAAATTACATTAAAAGAATATTATGGTTGCAAAGCCAAGCACTCAGCAGTTAGAAAGTGCCAGAATTAAGGTTGCCTGTGTAATCTTAATCATGCTTCCTTGGGCATATGGATTAATTTCATGATCTTATACTATTTTTTCCCCACAGGACTCTTGTCTGATTCAGTTGAGCACTTCAGATATCCATAACTGGTATATGGTCCCTAAGAGACCATCCTCAGCTCATGCAAGTCCCACAGGGAGTCCCACATTGACTGGGAGATGTGGTGCTCAGCATGTCTGAAAATCTGGCCCCTTATTAAGGTGCCTAACGATAGATATAGTTGCCTAACTTCAGGGACCAAAAATTTTTTGTTCCAATAGAAAAATAATCATCCATTCCCGAAAAGCCGTGATGGTACCTTGATTGAAATGAGAATGGCCTTATAATCATTTAAATGCATATGTCTGCATATTTAAATCATGATCTAATGTCTGCACCCTTTGTATACAAGCCCAGGTAAAACTATATTTGTCTCATATGGACACTGATTCATTTGTCTAATCTTCTTTTTGTGGAATAAACAAAAGCAATGCTTAGTATTGCTATTTGTCCACATTGGTTATTCAGACTTTTTATGTCATGTTACATTTATTTCTGGATGACTGCTCCTTTTCGAATAAACATTGTGATGATAAGTATGAGTGATTCATCAGCACACTGAAGTCTTAAATCAAGGAATATGATAATCTAAGAAGCACTGCTATATGCTCAGCCAGATTCATGGAGTCTTTTACAATGTACGTGCAGCTCACCAACCTGGCGGACTCCATCAGCTCACTGAAGCTTGCAATGCAAGGAAACTGATGGAGTGTTCCTCTACCAAGGTTCTGGGTACAGGAAAGTACCCATTGATTGTTAAAAAATGTAAGTGTGACTGGATTTTGGGCATCTCTGATAAGATGAATGTCCTGTGATTATCAAGATTTCATTTTTAGAAGTCCACTGAGATAAGTTTTTGTCACTGAAATGAGGGTGTGTCAAACCACTGGAGTGCCTGGACAATGTCTGTCTGGGTGGGATCTGAAACTCTTCTCTTAAATTCAGTATCACAAACAACTAATAAGAAAATGCAAATCAGTAGCTGGGATTTTCCTGAGTGTTTGTTCCAGCTCCAACTAAAGCAGCTCTCAAGAATCTAAGGACTGAGCAGGGTTTCTCCTGCAATAACTCCTCTGGGACATGGTGTGATGTCAGAAAAGCATCACAAAAAAGCAGAGCTTTACCAAGAAATCTGAAAGAGGATAATGAGGAAGCGCTTTGCAGACATGTATGGGGAGCTCCTCCCATGCGTGAGGGGCAGCATGGGAGAAAGCACAAAGGTGCTTGTTTGAAAAAGTAACAGTATGCAATGGAGGCTGGCACTGTGGGACAAGCACAGGAGGAAGTCAGCATCTTGACATTGAATAAGAAATGGCAGGTGGGGTGGGGATAGGCCATGAAAGGCCTTGAATGTGAAGCTTTTAATTGATGTAGAGAATGGGGAGCCAACAGAGCAAGGTATGGTCAAAGTGAAAAGCTAAGAGAATGATCTTTGCAGCAGCATTCTGAATGGATGTGAGCAGGACAATGTTGTATTTGTCAAGGCCAGGCACAAGTGTGTTGCAGTAACTGAAATGTAAGATGCTGACAGCCGGGATGGAGAGTTTTAGCAGTGTGGATGGATAGGGGAAAGGCTTTATCTTAGAGACATAATGCAGAAACATAACAAAAAGACTTAGGTATGGTCTGAATGGGGGGACCTAAAGAGAGGTGCGAGTAGAGTACACTCAGGTTATGGGTCTAAGAGATAAGCAGGCTGGTGGGACCACCCACAGAGGACAAGAATGAGGTAGTGGGGAGCAATGAATGGGGGGGCATTAAAAGCTCTGTTTAAGCCTTGTTGAGCTTGAGCTCACAGGTAGGCATCCATGACGGGATGGCAGAAAGAGAAGCTATGATCTGAACTGGACAGAAGGCGAAAGGTGTGGAGGAGAGATGAGTTACTACTGAAGCACCAGGAAATGCATTGATTCAGTACAGTCCCCAGGCAACTTTTGCAAACATCGCTCCTATGGTGGCCCAGTGGAGATTAAAGCTATCCTCTCCTGGTGAGACCCTCAAAAGTGTGGAGGTGAAAATACCAACTGCCCTCCCCAGGTCTGAATACCTACTTGCAAGCAGTGACCCCTGTTAGCACAGGAAAGTACAGTTTGCCCCTCAGCGTGTCAGTGGAAGTGAACCAAGCCCATGGTGGCGCCTAGGCTGTTAAGCAGAATGTTAATAGGGAAAATAAAAATCAAAAGAAGAGCAGACATAAAGGTTTCTCACAAGAATGCACTAAGAAAGTTCTTAAGCCAAGAAGGACACTCAAGCAAATGCTAGTGATTCTGTGTCTATGGCTAAGCCTGAGCTGATTCTAGTGAAACCTACATCCTTCAGCACAGGTGCTTCTTTCAAGCAAACAATAATTATAATATCTTCCTCAAGCATATCACCATAACAACGAATGAAGCAAAAATGCATCCTTTGAGTAATCCCCATGAAAATTACAAACAGATGAAAGAAGAATACAGGTAAAAAGCAAAGTCTCCAAAGGTTCATTACTGATAATTTTCAAAGCACTGTCAAAAATCAGGCTACTATAGGTCATTCCTAAAACAAAGCAAACAAAATAAATGGGGTCTTTTGAAGAGCCTGCAAAAAATCCCCCCGAAAATCATACAAAAAGTAGTAGGAACAAAAGAGCTGGAAGAAAGTGACGATATAAAATCAGTTCAGTACTTGGAGGTGAAAATAGGTTTTATTATTCAGAATGAGCAAACTTTGATGAGGGAACTCTGGTGAAAGCAAGTATTCTATCAGGAATGCTGCTTTATGCAGGCATTTTATAGAAGTTAGATCTTGGTGGATCTCAAAAGGCCCAGCAGTTTGAATAGAGGGTTATAAAATTTTATATCTGCTTTTTTTACATTATCCTTTAATCATGATAAATATTGAATATTTTTAAGAAACACGAAATAAAAATGAAGCTTAAAAATGTCATCAGATTATGATAAATACTTAATTGGTATAAGAGATCATTAGCAACTGCACTCCATTGCTGGTACTGTGTCTTAAAGGATCTTAATTGAAATCACACCCATGATTGTGGCTCATGAGTTACATACTCTGCAGGAGTGGAAATTAGTAAATGCTCATCTGTATTCTTTACCACCCACCTTTACTCCAGCATGGTTTCTGCATAGAGGGTACTTCCAATATGTTTCTTTAGATTTCTCACCTTAGGTGAAATTCATATGACTGGCACAAAACCCAAGTAAAGAGGCTTCATGTGGCTTGAAGAATGGAATCTTTCCCTGCCCATCACCTGTGTCCAGGATGTGGTGCATCTTCACAACCAGACCATGGCTGCTGCTACAGCAGGGCTCTTAGCTAGTGATTCTGTGCAGTTGGCAGAACTCTTCTCCATAGCTCCACCATTTCCCTGACCCACCCTTGAACTCTGCCTGAATGAGACCTGATCCACAGCAAGTAGGGGGTTGTGAAGCCCCTTGTGCATGGCCTCTGAGCTCCCTGTCTTTCCCACAACAAAGCAATTAGCCTTGCTAAATGGGAGAAGTAGGATTTTGCCCTATTTTAGAGGAGTTTATCCTAGGAGATCAGTAACACTATAAATCAAAAGTGGGAATAGTGTTGGAAAATCCTATAGGCGTTGACTAAATTTATATGTAATGAATAACTGACAGCTATGACTCAACTGTCTACATTTCTTCCCTGTCTAACAAAATAACAGTGTACTGTCCACTGGTGCGGGATAGGTTTTTTACATAGTTTCAGGTAATGATTAACTGTAACTGACTAAAATACCTACAGGAGAAATGTTGAGACATTTGACAAATAGATAGGTTCAAAGGTATAGTCAAGTTGTTCCCATAGCTCTTTCTTCATGAAATTTGAAAACTATTTAATTTTAAAGTTGTCCCATGCCTTATAAATATAAAGTCAGTGTCTTCATGATATATTTCCATTATCCAAAAGGATTCTATTCACCAGTTTACATGTTAATAAAGTGTGTGAGAGTCTGTATAATCTATACATAATATACATAAACAGAAGTCAGTTCAACAACCATAGAATTGCAGCCATCTCTTGGGTGGGACATAACAGATGTTTAACAGTATATATTGTAGGAAAACTGCATAAGGACAGGAAGTGAAGAAGAATACAGTATGAAAATAAAAGGCGAATTGGGCAAGACAGTCTGGCTAACTCTTCTCCTCTTGTGAAAAATACCATTGGATTTTCCCAAGATAGTTCTCTCTGTGACCCACAGTATCATTAATATTTGTTTAAGATCATATGTGGTATCAGTTTAAAGTGTCATGTGATCTCGATTGACTGATTTATAAAATAAAGCATCCCATGACCTGTCTTGAAAAAACAACATTATTCTGAGGATCCATGTCAGCAAGAGAAGAACTGTGTTAAAATTTTTCACAAAATGTCAGTCTTGTACCCAGCTCTGACTCAAGAAGAAGCCTGAAGACATAGCTATACATCATGCTCTGAAAGCCAACGGTCACTTCTGCATTTACTTTTTCATTGGACACAGATGGTGCAGAGCCTCGACTTTCCCAGTGTCCGAGAAAATGACCTGGATATGAGTGAGTTGTTGAAGTCTAAATCCAGACAAGATGGTGGAGATGCTACTTAGCTGGATGAAGGATCTTGTCTAGGTCAGGGTAGTTTCTGCCCTCATAATTAAGATTTGTTCACCCTTTGTTCTCATTTTGTTGAAGACATTGTTCCTAGAATCCCTGGTGAGGAGTAATCAGCACAGCAGGGATCAGAGAGGGTGAAAAGGCACCTTTAAGCCTCTTTATACTCCCCTAATATAGAGATCATTCAGGCACCAGGCTGGCTTTCAGTGCATGTCTGAGGGCTGCTCTAATTTGCTCTTGTCACAAAGACTCCTGAGCACCATTCCAGTGACTATGGATTACCAGGGACTACCAGGGCACATGGGTAGGAAGGAGGTGAAGGGGTAGGAGACTGTATAATGGCTGAATACCATGTGGAATTTCCCTGACTAGAATTGCCTTAGGGCTACTATGCATGACCTGAGCAGCAAAAAGCAGCACTAATATTCCAGAAGATAGAGAGAAGCCATTGGGTTTACCCCATGCAGAAACAGATTCATGATCACAACATCAGCACACTCAGCCTGAATTTGATCAAGCTTGCCCACAAGGAGATGGGAAATTCTTACACACTGAAAAAAATCTGATGATTTCCAAGCAAAGGAAACCAGGATTTCAAAAAATTCCAGTGGGCAGAACTTCTGAGACACAGACAGGGTGGTACAGCGAATCTTCTTTTATCTCCATGACAGCTGCAGCATAGGAATTTAAAAATTCTCTATGCTGTTATCAAAGCAGCCCTAGCGGGGGGATGGATTTATGACTGCATACTCTCTAGATATTATGATCTTAAAATAGGTAAGCGAGGTACTCTATCATGTATTTGTTAATGTTTTATCACTGTGTATAAACTTACCTGACATTGTCAGTTTACACAACTTTCCTCCCTGGGCAAGCAGAGGTGTACAATGATGTATAAACAACACAAATATCTTAAGCATTTACATGTTCATGATACAGATGTAAATTGAAGAATGTCACATACATAAATCATTCATTTGCACATGCATGTTAAACCTTATTTTCCATGCAATATTTGCCTTTTGGGTGAATGTTAGAGCAGGCAAAGGTCTGGCTTTACTTTTTCAAAGACAACAGAGTGAATGTAAAAGGCACAAAAAGTTGCTGTATTCCCCGTATAACAAGAATATAACAAGATTACAGTAAATCAGACTTTCCATTACAGCTGGGTGAATTCTTCAGAAAGCTTGCTATGAATAGCAGTTTGAATTTTTAGATCTTCTTTGACTGCATTCAAACCCCCTTTTTGTTCACTGTTCATGAAAACTCTAGCAAACAAGATTACCAGGAATGTTTGCAAAACCAATAAATGTTCACTGAGTACTAGAGAATATTCATGGAAACCAGTTTTAGTGCATATTTGCAATAGAAACTTAACTCCTAAGAGTTATGCTCATCTAATCAGAAAACAGAAAGAACTCCTAAGAGCTGGGTGTACAAGCAAAACTAAGCAATGCTGTTCATACTTAAAATTTCTAACATCAAATACTTGCAATGAGCTACAGCCCAATAATTATATTAATGGATGTTATGTGATGAATCATTCTGAACAAATTGCATACATTTAAGAAATTTCTGTCCAACACTATTTTCTACATAACCAACATGGCAGCACACATTGCATTATCACAGTTAGCAGCAGGAAGAAATACTCACCAATTTCAGAGCAAAAAGGAAAGCTGGTAACTTAAAAATTACAAATTGTTAAAAAAAAATCCCACATTTCTTTACTTTTGTTAGTAACAACATCTTAAATTATTAAAAGTGACAATTTTTAAAATCAAATTTCTTTGTCTCTATTTTCTTTGTATAAGACAGTAAGGACAATTCAAATCAATTAAACCAATTTCATTTTTGTTTATAGACCGTTTCAATTTCAGGTTCTCAGTGCTGCAGTGTTTCCCTCTCAAACACTGCTTGGAAATGTTTGAGTATTTAAAGACAACAGTTTTTACTGAAATTTAAGTATTATGGCAGCACCAGTCTTATCTTTTATAAAAGGTTGTTTTATAACCTTTAAATTTTAGGTTAAACATAAGTTGACAGTGTTCCTTTTAATTCCTTTTCTACCATTTTCATGAGACTGTATTGTGTAACAGTAATGGCAACATATGTAAAATATAATGATGATTCACTGATCAAGACATTAGAAAGAGTTTGATTTAGTTTTAAAGGCATATATCTGAGCACATAGTAAAAATGATAGAAGTAGTGTTCCATTTATTCCGTTATAGAGAGGCAAGGATTTTACGGTTGAGTTTGAAAAAACATATTAACATTAATAGCCTGAGAAATATTCAGCAAAGAAGCTGAATCAATATTATGTAAGGTTCTTAAATATATAGTTTGGTTGAACATTGCTAGAGGCAGAGCGGTAATATAGTACCTGCACTGCATATAAACTCCCAAATAATATATTTTAAAGTCCCACTATAGAGAGAACATTGTTTCTCGAGCACAGAACAGTAAAGTCCCCAGAAGATGGCAGCACTTTGTGTGAAGAGCTTTTGAAAACCCAAGTATGAGACTTTTCCCTGAAATAACAGATCTGAGTGAATCCATTCACAGGTCTAAAGGGTTTGAACATGTTGTTACTGTAAATGGAGCCAATGTAGACAAGATTCAAAATGACATATAGGAACCTTACCATTCTAGTGTGTTTTGTTTGTTGCTTGAACCCACTGTCTCAGTTCTGATAAGCCATTTGGCACTGACCAGAATATAGTTACCAATTTCAGTGACTCTCCCAATGCTAGCCACATTCAAGCTGTATTTCAGCAAAGAATCAGCCTGCCATATATGTAGCTTCAGCAAGATGTTTATAGTTCTAGTAGGAATTATGATGACAGTCCTCGGGAGGAATCCTTGGTGCGCACTGGTGAAAGGGATTGCTCCCACTAGAGTCTTTAAATGTTACCTGTTTGTGGTAAGAAACTGACTGGTGGCAAAAGAGAATCACACAGGGTGCGCAAATCCATTTTCCCTTTTTCAGAGGTAGAATTGTCTGAACTTTATATGTTAACGGGTTCACATTGTGCTTGAGAGCTGAGGTAAGGAGAGGCAGAGAGGGGAAAATCCAATGACAAATGTGGATCTGACATAGCAGAGGGCTGGCAAAGTGAGAAGCCCCTTTTCCATGCTCACTTTTCCCTATCATGGCACCTTTCTTGGCTGAGGATGAATGGACGTGACTTGCTGGGAGAGTTCCTGACAGCTTCTGGAGGTTTAAACAGAATAGGGCCTAGCCCCCCAGATGAACTAACCTGCACTCCCCACAAGCCCAACCTCCATTATACCCCAGACACACCTCTCCAGACACGGCCGCTGGTCCCTGTCCTCTCACCCCCCACTTAGTGCTGTGCTTCCTCATGTCTCTCAGTGCTGTCCTGACGGATTTCAGCTGGGAATCCCTCACCTGTCCATAGGGCAGGAGGGGAGCTTTCTCATCCCAGAAGGAGTTGGGGGTTGCTCTGGGGTCAGAGAGGCGGGGATGGAGAACTAGCTGTGGAGCAAAGGACAAGGTGTTTCAGGCATGATCATGACTGAGTGGAGAAGGAAGCCCCTCCATGTGTCCTCCATGCATTTGAGGGAGAAGGAAGCCCCTCAGCAATTGAAGTTGTGAGATATTGAAAGGTAGCCAAGCAGAGAGTTTTCCCCGTGGACCTGAAGAGGAGCAGAAATGGTACTAAGTTGTACCATACAGTAAAGTGACCTCCCTAGAAGTGGGGAAAACTTTTACAATGTAACCAAAAAGGTAAAACCCAAACTCAGGCCGGAGTCATGCAGCTGCCTGGCTCTCTGGCAAGCTGGGCCACCTTTGAACAATGTCGGACGGAAGCCTCATCGCTTTGCAGTGTTTCCACCTGAGTCTGGGAGAAGTCTAGCAGATTTATTTTGCTTTGAGTTTGTCCACATCTGAAAATCAAACAAATCTCTAGAAGTGTTTACCCATGCAAAGCAAATTCAGAACATGCATGCGCACACACACACCCCCTGAACTGAAGCCACCAAGTCCTGCCTTCTGGCTGAGGTACATATAAATTACAAAACTACTCGTAGTGAACTGTTTACTTTTCTTTTCAGCATTTGTAAGCACTTTGGCTCTTTCTCTTTAGATCTGTTTTAGAGCTAGATTATGTCTCTACCTGAGTTCGGGGGAGCCTGGAGAATGAATAATAACTCACTGAGTCATAGTTCTTCAACCCCCTCCAGGCCTCCATTTCACTTTGCTCAGGGGTGGGTGGGGGAGGAAATGACTTCCCTCTGTGTAACCAGCTAGTTACAGTGACTAAGGAACAGAGGACTGGTGCCAAAGCTCCTCCCATTTTGTCTGTTTCTCCCACGGGGGAGCACTGAGCAAACAGCTCAATGTGCCTGCAGTCACAGTCTGAGCAGTGGGGCATTAGTGCTCCTTACTCTCTTGTATAACCAAGTAAGGGCTGAGGAGCTAGCCCTGAGTGTTTACAGCTGTTTCTTTGTATCTGGGACATTTTCTGTTGCAGTGGTATCATCCATCTCCACCTGTGCTAATGAGCAAAGGGAGCAAGAGGCAGCAAGCAACATTAACTGACATTAAAGCATATGAGTTCAGACTAGTTTTATTTATTTTGTGAATTGCTCCATTCGGTGACATAATTAAATACCAAGAGGGTTCCATACACACAAAAATTTAAAAAAATTAAAAATCCCACCTGCCTGTGTATTATGAGTTTCTCTATTATATAAATTTGCCAGAGGCATTACTTCTTCCAGCAGGCATTGAGGTACTACTGCCAGCAGTACCTCCCCATACAGCCAGGAATAATGCTGTAGTGGACAGGCACGACACTGTCTACTACATCAATACTGTTACTGTGGGTAGTTGTTTTATGTATTCCTGACCATTCCATGTTTACAACTATTCAAATCTCCATGGGGTGACTTGACTCAGCTGTAGTCCAGAAGGGCTAATGTAAGCTCTGAGGTTTTAGACCTTTTTTCAGGGAACCTTGTTTGGGTAGTTGATATGCAGCCTTTGAAGAATCTCTGTTATAGATGCTTTTTGGAACCAGGTGTTTCCAGTTGACAGGAATATCTTTCTGGTCAGTCACCCAATCCAGAGAAAATGAGTCTCCGTGTCTGCTGTCCTACAGAAAGCCTCTAGCTCCTTGGCTCAACAGCTATAAAGGTAACATGTTATTTAGAAGGGAAGTGTCTCTATTAAGTGACCAAGCACTGCTGACTACTGACTGAGCACCCTGCAATGGGTCCATTCTCAGGGACAGAGTTTGCAACTCCACCCACCCAATCGCCATACGCAGCAAGTAGGTTCTTGGGAATGAGTGAGAGTCAGGTAGGAAACCTTTTAAGAGGTTTTTCTTGGGAATTACTTGTCTGACAGATCTGTTCTGGAGGCCAGACGGGGAAAGGATGAACTAGCCACGTGACCCAAATGTAAAGCCACCTCCTTCCAGCCCTGAGAGCACGGGGGTGGGGGAGGCCTAAATGATTACCCTTCTGATTAGGCATTTTACACCCACTTTGTAGAGGTGTAAATGACTAAGCTGCAGAGAATTGAGAATCTGGCCCACTGCATCCACTTTCCACTCCATTCTCCAACAACAGGGGAGTATTTTAGAAAATCTCTGCCTGTAGACGCCAAGCCCTTGAATTCCCCAACAATGACCATCCAAGGGAAATACTATAAATTTTCAGCTGTAATAACTCCCACACGCTGCATGGTTTTATGGGGGTGGGGGTAGTAAGCAGTCCCCAGAATCAGAAGTTCTGTAACATATGAAGTAGTGAGATCGTGTGCATGGACTTTTCTTTTTGGTGGGTAGCTCTCCAATTCCCAGTTACTGAGATGAGTTTTTCTTTGCCTTCAGGCATTTGTGTGTCCTACTGACCTTTTTTCCTGGATAGATCAGTCTTCTGTGGAGCCAGCATTCCCTCTCTTCCAGAGCTTTCCTAGTTTGGAAAGAACCCATAGATGTTTTGTCTGGGACTGGGCTCCTAAAGTGTAACTGGCATATCTAATATATCAATTCCTAACTTACTAGCTACAGAGTTTGGCTTTTTTCAAAGGGAGAGTGTTTATTCAGATGAAGATGCATGAACTATTTGGCATTCTTTTGTATGCATACATTTTCTGGTTTAGACTCTTTACACAATCTTTATTTCTGGCCACCACACTTCCATTTGGATTCAGCTCAATGAGTGAAACAAGATCTTGCTTGTCAGGAAAGCGACACATTAGCTGTAGAGAGAAAATACTTTTTTTTTTTTTTTAAACATTCCTTTAGAATATATTTTAGTTTAGCTTCATATGTGCCTAAGATACCTCTTCCCTGGTTTTGTACTTTTCTCAAAGCTTTTTCACTACCAGATTTCTGAGATTATTCAACAGGCAGATAAAATATCTTTTTGTGCTATCTTTAATGTACTATAAAGGGTAGGAATAAGAGAAAGACTGCACGTACACTCTGAGACCACTGAAATCTTATTCACAGGACAGAATCTTTTGAAAAATTCCATGATCACAAAAAGCTTAAATTTTTAGTGTTGCCAATCTTTTAAAATAATGAGCCAAATTCTACTGTGTTACATTGGTGTAACTGAGAGCAGAATTTGGCATAATAGGAATATGCAAGGGGCCCAGAGCTGAGAGAAATCAATATAACAGTGTTCTGAGTGCTGATGCTCCAAAGTGGCCATGAAAAAAGAAGATGGATGAAAGGATAAATAGGGAGAAAAGGACTTGGTGCTGGAAACAGCAAATCTAGTCTATGGGGAGAGATTGCAGGTACAGGTAGAAAAATTGGGTCATTATGATCAGTGAAAGATGTGCAGTGTTTGGGGAGGAGAAAAGGAAATAATGTTTTTCGGGAAGTGGAAAGCTCATCCTTAAAAAGATATGTATATATGTTTGAAGGATCCAACCTTAGAAGATACATTAAGGTCAAAGGCAGTGTGACTAGTGCATGTGGATTTTTATTTAGTTAGTTTGTAAGTATGCTGGAATTTTTAGAAATGAAAAAAGTTGTCTGTTTTGTTTTAAACATCATCCATCCAAGGGACAAAAAAATAGCATATTTGTTCACATAAACTATTTGGTGAATACTTCTGAACAGCAAATACATTAGCTGAAATTAGAATCAGTTTGTGAAGAGTAGAAAGGGCAAAATTTAGTTAAAATAAATCTGCAAGACTTGTGAGATCTAACCTCAGGGATAACTTTGGGTCCCTGTAAATCCTAGTGCAATGAACTGGCTCAGACATACTGAAACGATCAAAGAGGAATGACATATATATTTGTAAGTTTTATTTTGGTACACAGGTTATTATTAGCATTACTTATAATTTATACAGTAGAGTCTAATGTTTGACATGTTCTGTTGTAAACAAATTATGAAGAGAGAGTCCCAGTCCCAAACAATTTATATGCTAAAAAGGACAAATGGATAAAAGGTGGGGGGAAATAAAACAACATATAAACCAAGGGTTTTTGTTATTTTTAGATTTCCTTTCATAATATTAGTATGAACTTATATTTAACCTTTCCTCCAAGGAGTTAAATGTGTCTTAAAATCCACCTCACAACATCTTAAAGATTGTGACTTTCCCAAGGCTATACTGTGAGTCAGTGGCACAGTTGGGAATCTGAGCCCTGGTCTACACTAGGACTTTAGGTCGAATTTAGCAGCGTTAAATCGATGTAAACCTGCACCCGTCCACATGATGAAGCCCTTTTTTCGACTTAAAGGGCTCTTAAAATCGATTTCCTTACTCCACCCCTGACAAGTGGATTAGCGCTTAAATCGGCCTTGCCGGGTTGAATTTGGGGTACTGTGGGAGCTATCCCAGAGTGCTTCATTGTGACTGCTGTGGACAGCACTCTCAACTCAGATGCACTGGCCAGGTAGACAGGAAAAGAACCGCGAAAAAAGGCGCGAAACGATTGCTGCTGCTTTCACGGAGGGAGGGAGGGAACGGGGGCCTGACGATATGTACCCAGAACCACCCGCGACAATGTTTTAGCCCAATCAGGCATTGGGATCTCAACCCAGAATTCCAATGGGCAGCAGAGACTGCGGGAACTGTGGGATAGCTACCCACAGTGCAACACTCTGGAAGTCGACGCTTGCCTCGGTACTGTGGAAGCGCTCCGCCGAGTTAATGCACTTAATGCACTTAGAGCATTTTCTGTGGGGACACACACACTCGAATATATAAAACCGATTTCTAAAAAACAGACTTCTATAAATTCGACCTAATTTCGTAGTGTAGACATACCCTAAGCCTGGTGCTAGCCACCATTCCCCTTCTCTAACCATGCTTTCTTTTCTTTCATCTTGTACTCACTATTATTGCTTCACTGTTATGAAGGCTGGGTGAGGTTTTTTTGGTTCCCCAAATGCTTTAAAATGCAATGAAAGCCTCTTTCTAGTCATTGTTACCTGAATGTATTAATAGCTACAGAGGAAATTATCTTGAATTCCATCACAGAAGACACTCTCTATTGGGGTAGTAACATGCAGATAACCACACCTGTACAATAGTAACTGCATTTCACAATAATGTAGGTTTGATTTATTTCTTTTTCACTTTATAATGCTAATAAAATATATATAAACTCTACACAGTAAAACAAAAGACATTTTGTATTCCTAAAATGGTTTTCCATTATAATGTTATAATAAGTTATGGTGATTTGTTGTTGTTTTTTTCACAGCTGCTTTTAGAAGGTTCATTCCACAACATGAAACTTGAAAAAATGGGATTTATACATCTCTCCAGGTATATTCACCTCACTATTTGTATGGCTTGCCAGCATTTTGAACTCGGTCAGAAAACAGTCAAAGGAGTGGCAGTATTTTAGAGTTATTGTACACTTGATAAAGTTCTCCTGGACAGATTTCTCTAGGACCCAGAGAGACTGCGAGTGTTGACCAAAAAAAAAAAAAAAAAAATCAGCACCTGAATCAATTCCCCCACCTTCTTATGATTGTGTACCTGTTTTCCTTATAAGGAAAATAAGGAAGTAAGATAAAGAACAGTGTTAAGTTCCATAACCATGTTGAAGTTGCTTTTATGCACAGCTCGTCGTCTTTACCTATTCAGGTAGCTTTTGTTTTCTTTGTATTAATGTTCTGCCCTGGTAGTTTGGAAATTTCTCTTCAAACCAGTGTAAGTATCATCTTAGAATATACACTTCAGGACTCTATGACTTTTACAACATTCCATATTAATCATTTTACCCTGAAGGTAATTATTCTTTTATACTTTTAATTCACACAGCCAGAACTGAAAACGAATGGGGATTGTATTGCTTTTCCTGTTCTTTCTATTTCTGCAAAGAAATAACAATGTACAAGGTAAGGCTTACAATTACTGAACTCTGCTTCTTTAAAAGCATATTTTGCATTGTCTTTTGTTTAACAACTTTCTATTAACTAGCTTCCCATGTTGTCTGTTCAGTCATTCCTTTCCACTTAATGAATGTTTTTGACAGAGTGTAGTATTACTACGTAGCCAATAAATGTAATTAGAGTACATCTGTTCATAATATAGAACTACCTGCGCCAAACACACAGGCTTTTGAGCCATTTTAATTATACACATCAGAGTTTGATCCATCATGAAATTTCACAGTGCATCTGTGACTCTGGAGGTGTCTATGGAACCTGGCATAATTTTAACTTCCAGAGTAAGTACATTGGAAAGCAGACTGAAACAACTGTAATGTGTACAATGTACACATATCTATTTCGCTAAGAATTCTAGTTATGGTTAAACAAATTTAACAATTATTAAATGCATTTCAGAAAACAAATAGTGTGCATATTTTTCATAGATGAGTGACCTTCAGGTCCCCACATTTTTTATTAATTGCCAGTAATAGTGTAATTATTGATCAAGTTAAATACTAAACTAATATAAATATTTTAATGATGGAATGTTATCAATAATCTTAAGTATGTCCAAATGTGTCACTATTTTTTATCTCCAATATTTTTAACTAAGTGGGGCATTTTATAAAAAGAATAATTAAACCCATTATTAATCTCTTCTCTTCCTGGGTTTAAATATAGGAAATTGTTCTCCAGGGAGTGCAGTGACTTGTGAAGATTGTTTGTTTTCTGGACAACAGTGTGCTTGGTGTTCTCAAGAGGTAAAGTAAATTATCTTAAAAATTTCAAAGCCGTACAATCTGAGTGTTTGCAGTGGCTATGAGTGATGGAATTATTGAATTAACTGGGTCAACCGGTGCTTTTGTAATGCATGAAGAATTTAGAGAGAGAAAATTGCCTGTGTAATTTTCTCTGGGAATTAAAAGTGGTACATCTGGAAATTATGGTTTATTGTTCATCGTTCTCTGTTTCTTTAAAAAAAAATCCCCAGCTTTTAGCACCTTTGTTTCTACCTATCAGAGGAGCTGTACTCATCATTTTGGAAGTGACTATGGTGAGATTGTACAGCTCCTGTGATACAGGATAGAGCACCTAAGATATGGAGGTCTTATGACTGAAGTATGGGTCTGGGAAACAGATATGGATCTGGTTCCCAGATATGTCACTGACTTCCTGTGTGACCCCAGGCAAGTCACTTAACTTATCTGTGGTTCAGTTCTTAATGTGTAAAATGTGAATAGGAATACCTCCTGGCCCCACAGCAGGTGTTCTGAGCTTCACTTTGTTAGTGTTTGTGAAGCAGTTGGCTACTGCGATTAAAGGCTCAATAGAAATGGCTATAAATAAATAAAATAAGCAGGGTCCAAATGAGAGCCATATGCCCTTCTCCCTTTTAAAGCAGAAGGTGAACTGTTAGGTGCTCAGCACTTTTGAAAATCTGGCTGCTTGTTCAGGAGCCTAAATATGATTTTTAGAAGCCTAACTTTAGATTTTGGAAATCTTGGCTCTTATAAATACAGATAGACAAACACAGGGTTTTGTGAATCCTATTCAGCCAACAGCTAGCCAGTCAAGTGCTAGTTAGTTTTTGAATTATTGGTCAGCTAGGTATGTACTGCAAAATTTCTTAAAATAATGTCTTAGTCAACTGGATTGTGTTTGATATTTCTGTCGTGCTGAGCACCCTTAATAGCCATTGGCTTCAGTGGCAATTGAGGGTGCTAAGCACTTCAAAGGATCAGGTCCAAAGCATGTAATAAATATATAAACACAATACATAGATCAGATATGAGAGAGAAACAGAATGTGTGTTAAAATACTTTATTGTGGTGGTTTACTGTTCATACCTCTACAGCTCTCTTTTAAGGGACTCTTTAAATAATTTATAAACACTTCCCTTAGGGGGTTTTAGTTGAACAGTAAAAATACCATCTTGGATGAAACTGACATACTGTTCTTTTTTAATCCAGTTTTTACTAAAAGCAATTTAGCAATTTGCAAGATATAACACTAGGAAAGTCTCCGGTCCCCCCCAAAAAGTGTTTTTTCTATGCTTTTTTTAAAAAGAGTTCAAAACACAGGATTTTCATAATATGAAATTTTCCATGTTATTCGGTACATAATTAGGCCAATTGCCATTGCGTGTTTTCATAAAATACAAAAAGAAAACAACTAAGTTCTTGAGTCTGGAAGTACTATGTATAGATCATGTGCACTTATTGGAAATGTCAGTGGAATAAATATAATGTTTGCCCATGGATTTATTTGCTACACTCATGTGATGTGGGGCAGGCAAAGACTCTATATATTTAAAATCTGTATATTTATTTTAGTGTCAGGCTACACTCAATAAAAGGAGCCATCATAGTCTATTGGATAAAAATACACATTCTGACTAGCCCTGAACCATGTGTTTACCTGATAATGAATTGTTTTGAGAAGCCAGAAAATTCAGTGTTAGCTACTGCAGCCGGTATGCTCTGTTTTCCAAGGGTTTCATAATAATAGGTGATTTTTATATACACTGGGTTTGATCCTGTAGTCAATGGGTGTTTTATCTGAGTAGACATCAGAAGTGGCCCAAGTACAGAAAGGCAAATTTTTCCCTCCTATGTTTCCACTGAAATCAGTGAGACACACATATATCCATGAACAGAATTTGACTCCCAGTGGGAAGTGAAAAGCAGAGTCTTAGCATTAACTGAATTTCTGGGCTTTTGTGGATTTTGTGGATTTAAAGTAACTTTGCTGTAACTTTAACAGAGTGTTTCTCAGTGACAAAATTCAGGGACATTTGCAGGTTAAGGGACAAAGTTTAAATTCCTTCTACAGGCACAAGAGAAGAATATGGACCAGTGGTATGGGCACAGGATTGAAAACCAGAAATTTCCAAATTCGAATCCCAGCTTTGACATGGGCTCCCTCTGTGGCCTTGGTCAAATCACTTAGACTCTCTGCCAAAGTTTTCACACAGCAATGATGATAATACCTTACAACAATGTTGTGAAAATTAATGTGAGTATATTGCTTTGAAGAGGAATATATAATCATAAAACTCCCATTCCAGTTGGTGGGAGTTTTGCTTGAGTAGGAATGCAGGGCCCGATCCAAAGACTATTGAAGTCAGTGGAAAGTCTCCTGTTGACTTCAGTGGGCTTTAGATCAGATCCTAAGTGCAGGAGAAGGCCAAACAGCACACAGGGCTGAATTAAAGGAAATAAATACAAGTGCCACGTGTATCTCTGGGCTAAATTCATGGTCATGAAAATATGGTGTTAGTTAAACATCAGGTGTAAGATGGTCAGAAAACAGGTGTAAGTTATGGAGTATTGATTTACCATTCATAAGTGTCCAAAATTAGTATTGACGGAGAAGGGTGCAGCAGGAAAAACAAGATAAGACTCAACATACACTTTAACTTATGTGTCACCATCCCCAAATCTCTTAGGGCCAAATAAATACCAGGCATAAGTGACACAATTCCCATACACCAATGATACAACTGGTCCCGCTAGGATACCAAACAAATGTATGCTCTGTTAATTTTGCTATGAAAAGCCTGATAGATGCAAATTTAGACTGTTATGCCACCTACACCCATTTCTTTGCCAGCTTACACCCTGTGTGTAACTTACACCACAATGTCTGTCACCTCTGCATTTGGCCCACCATGCATAAATAATTTATTTTCCATTGTTCAATAATAAATTTAGCTCTTCCCTTCCTTCTGCTGATTGTTTCAGAATTATACTGACTCATCTGGAATTCATGGAAGGTGTGATACTCCAGCAAATCTTTTGTCAAAAGGATGTCAGTCGAACTTTATTGAATTTCCCATTTCTAAAGTAGAAATTCACAAAAATAAGCCCCTTAGCATAGGAATCCAGAAGAATAACTCTGATGTCACACAGATTTCCCCTCAAAAGTTAACTTTTAGACTGCGACCAGGTAAGTTATTCAGTTCATAACTGTGATTCTTTCCTGTTGATGCTGTCTTTCCAGGTTTCTCAGACTAAATTGTTAATGATCTAAAAAACAGAATGTATTTACTGTATTTAAATAATTTGTATTAACAAATTCGAAATTAAGCATTATTTGTAATCAAATAAGACCTGAGCTGGGCATCACAAAATGGGGAAGAGATGGCCAGCCCTCTGTGGAGATAGAGGCGGTTAGGGACTATTTAGAAAAGCTGGACGTGCACAAGTCCATGGGGCCGGACGAGTTGCATCCGAGAGTGCTGAAGGAATTGGCGGCTGTGATTGCAGAGCCATTGGCCATTATCTTTGAAAACTCGTGGCGAACCGGGGAAGTCCCGGATGACTGGAAAAAGGCTAATGTAGTGCCAATCTTTAAAAAAGGGAAGAAGGAGGATCCTGGGAACTACAGGCCAGTCAGCCTCACCTCAGTCCCTGGAAAAATCATGGAGCAGGTCCTCAAAGAATCAATCCTGAAGCACTTAGAGGAGAGGAAAGTGATCAGGAACAGCCAGCATGGATTCACCAAGGGAAGGTCATGCCTGACTAATCTAATTGCCTTTTATGATGAGATTACTGGTTCTGTGGATGAAGGGAAAGCAGTGGATGTATTGTTTCTTGACTTTAGCAAAGCTTTTGACACGGTCTCCCACAGTATTCTTGTCAGCAAGTTAAGGAAGTATGGGCTGGATGAATGCACTATAAGGTGGGTAGAAAGCTGGCTAGATTGTCGGGCTCAACGGATAGTGATCAATGGCTCCATGTCTAGTTGGCAGCCGGTATCAAGTGGAGTGCCCCAAGGGTCGGTCCTGGGGCCGGTTTTGTTCAATATCTTCATAAATGATCTGGAGGATGGTGTGGATTGCACTCTCAGCAAATTTGCGGATGATACTAAACTGGGAGGAGTGGTAGATACACTGGAGGGGAGGGATAGGATACAGAAGGACCTAGACAAATTGGAGGATTGGGCCAAAAGAAATCTGATGAGGTTCAATAAGGATAAGTGCAGGGTCCTGCACTTAGGACGGAAGAACCCAATGCACAGCTACAGACTAGGGACCGAATGGCTAGGCAGCAGTTCTGCGGAAAAGGACCTAGGGGTGACAGTGGACGAGAAGCTGGATATGAGTCAGCAGTGTGCCCTTGTTGCCAAGAAGGCCAATGGCATTTTGGGATGTATAACTAGGGGCATAGCGAGCAGATCGAGGGACGTGATCGTTCCCCTCTATTCGACATTGGTGAGGCCTCATCTGGAGTACTGTGTCCAGTTTTGGGCCCTGCACTTCAAGAAGGATGTGGATAAATTGGAGAGAGTCCAGCGAAGGGCAACAAAAATGATTAGGGGACTGGAACACATGAGTTATGAGGAGAGGCTGAGGGAGCTGGGATTGTTTAGCCTGCAGAAGAGAAGAATGAGGGGGGATTTGATAGCTGCTTTCAACTACCTGAAAGGGGGTTCCAAAGAGGATGGCTCTAGACTGTTCTCAATGGTAGCAGATGACAGAACGAGGAGTAATGGTCTCAAGTTGCAGTGGGGGAGGTTTAGGTTGGATATTAGGAAAAACTTTTTCACTAAGAGGGTGGTGAAACACTGGAATGTGTTACCTAGGGAGGTGGTAGAATCTCCTTCCTTAGAGGTTTTTAAGGTCAGGCTTGACAAAGCCCTGGCTGGGATGATTTAACTGGGAATTGGTCCTGCTTCGAGCAGGGGGTTGGACTAGATGACCTTCTGGGGTCCCTTCCAACCCTGATATTCTATGATTCTATGATTTATCATGTGTTAATCTGATGGATAGATCTAAAATGTACACTATTTAAATTCCCCCCAAAGTATTTTGCATTTATGTAAAAGGAGATTAATCTCCCTGCTCTGTTCTCTTCATGGCTCGTGGCAGCACAAAGGGAATGGAAATGTCACACATCTATCAGGCTGGGAATTCCCCCCGCGGGTGTAGAGCGGGACGAGCTAGTTCCTATACCGTTCCTCTTGTGCCCCTGATGCGGGAGGTGTTTTGAGGGTGGAAATGAAGGGGCCGTGGCCATAGCCATAGCACAGTAGGCAAGCTATCCCATGGGATGTAGCCAGCTGGTATTGGTTAGAGGAGTCTGAAGGCCAGGGATGCTGGAGCAGTTTTTATAGTGGGTTTGCTTAGAGCCATTGAAGCAAACTGTAAACCTTGTCCACTTCAAGTCAGGGGGCACGGCAGCAGCACCCCCAGTTCCAGCACCTATTCCGGAGGCTTCTCTAAACTGCACCCAGGCCATGGCAGAGATGAGGAGAGAATTGGGAAACTGCAACCATAGCCAGCTCCCCAGTGTCTCACCTCTTCATTGCTACCCTGAGAAAATCTCAGCTGCAGTAGAGAATCTGCCATATAGTGTTTTTATCGGAGGATATCAACATGATTTGCAAGATCCCCTGAGGTCTATGGCGTTACTGTGGATTTACACCAATATAACATAGATCAGAATTTGTCCTAGGGAAAATGAGGTGCAGAGAGATTTAAATAACACACAGTATGTTAGTACTAGAACCAGGAATAGAACCCAGGCGCACTTGTAATCCACTCTCCCAGTCCCATGCTCAGACCATTAACCCTTGCACTTGCTCCTACAAGTACTAACTTCTGTTTCATAATAGAACATTTTAAAGCTGCACTCTGACATTTGTTTTTTCTAACACACTAGATCCACAGGAATCAAATAGTCCTAAACCTAAAGTTAGTACTTAACTTTTACTGTACCACTCAAGTAATACTTACTTAAGGTCTTTCAGATTTTCTATTTGGAATTTTTATTTACGCTTTTATACATTTCTATTAATTCCACCAATGGCACAGAATAAACAGACAGCATCATTGATATATTGCCCATTACATTGTCTACATGTGTTAATTTGTTCTCCATTTCCCCTATGGCTTTACTAGGAAATGAAGAAACAATAGAGATCAAAGTTCGCCAGACTGAAGATTATCCGGTTGATCTCTATTACCTCATGGACCTTTCTGCTTCCATGGATGATGATCTGAATACAATAAAGGAATTAGGCTCAACTCTTTCCAAAGAAATGTCAAAACTAACCAGCAACTTTAGACTGGGCTTTGGGTCTTTTGTTGAAAAACCAGTTTCACCATTCATCAAAACCACAGCTGAAGAAATAAACAACCCTTGCAGGTAGGCAAAGAAAGCACCTATGTATGTTTGTTATTTAATATAGGAACACAGATAAGATTGATCATTGGGGGCAAAATCCTGCTCACTGCCCTCACTGCAGCCTTTCCACCTTACTCACTTGCAGTTGAGTGAATAAAGCAAATGGGACTTGGCTCTTGGTTCATACTCTGGTCATTTTCTATACCCCATTGGGTTGTTGGGAAGAGGGGGTGTTTAGGGGGGAAGAGGTTTACCTTTTTGCTTGCTGTTTAGATTTTCCTGCTAATTACAAGTGTGTGTGACTGATTAGCACATTGATAACTTGATAACTCAAGTTATATGTCTCTTTAATTTGCTTGAAATATATATTCTTTTATTAAAATCCTGGATTATTCATGTGACAGCTGTAAAGGCTCACAATACTTTTGGGTACTCAAAAATACCAAAAAACAACAGTTCAGTATATTTATTAATGTTCTTATTATTTATTTGTTTTAAAGAACCAGGAACAGTCCCTTCTGCCCTATGCTGCATGAGTCCTGCCCGGATCACAACTCTGGGGTGCTTGTGGAGAGTGGGGGCTGCATGCCTGATACTCTCCTCCTCTCAGAGCAAGTGGGGAGGAGCCCAGTGGGCCTATCTGGATGTGATGGTGGGAGTATACTGTGCTCTGTAAGGAGCTGGAGCAGATTAAAAGAGGAGCACAGGAGGAGTATGCCACTTCAGGGTATCACTGGGGCACAGTGCCTCCCAGGGCTACTCCTGGGGAAGTGCAGTTTACACACCATTCTTTAGCCACAGAGTATCTAAATGCACAGTTTCACTTTAAAATTAACTGAGTGCCATGTTATGTTTTAACCTTGAAGTTTTTTCACTTGGTCTGTCTAACTGAACTGTAAAAGTACTACTTTCAGCAATGATATTAATAAAACAAGGTACACAGAGGAGATGTGCACCTGAAAACTACGCTAGATAGAGTTACAAAGCAACTACAGTGTGTGCATTCTATCTCTGCATTGGCCGTAAGATATATCATTAAGATATATCATTTATATATCAGATATATATATATATATATATATATAATTTATGCTATATATCATTTATATTATTAAGATATATCATTTATTTTATAGCAGTGTTCCACGTAATTGCTTACCCACCTTTGGATACAAACATGTTTTGCCATTAACAAATGATGCTGAAAGATTCAATGAAATTGTGAAAGAACAGAAAATCTCAGCTAATATAGACACTCCAGAGGGAGGATTTGATGCAATTATGCAGGCAGCTGTTTGCAAGGTAATGAAACCTCTAGGTGTAATATTTATTAGTCCACATTTTAATATTAATAGATTTTTATGGTATTTTTTAAAAAATAAGCAGCTCTTGTTTTCTCAAAATGTAGATTCTGACCCTGATCTGACTCCACTAAAATCAATGGAAGGACCCCCACTGATTTCAGTGGGTATTTGGTCAGACTGTAAAGGTATATTCAAATGATCTCTTTTTTCATTAGAAAAGTGTATATAATCAAGTTAAATACGCACATTGAAAAATGATAGTTTTGTAGTTTCCATCAATAAAAGCACTGATCGTGTAATAATCGGGTGTATATGGGGAATGAAAAGCAATAAAATTGCCACATAATCATCATATTTTCTTCAATTTTTTCTCTTTAAATATTTTAATGATTAACAATATTAACAATATTTGACATAGATGACAAGCAGCTATACACACTCAGCACAACAATGGGAAGAGGAGATATGTTGGTCAGAGGCAATGGAGTGAACTCTGTTAAATAATTGTCATGGTATCTTTTGATGTCCCTTCTGACCCAAATATCTATGAATCTATGATGTCTGCTTAAAGCAGAAAGGACACTACTTTTTAAAGCTGTCTTTGAAAGACCCCTTCTTCTGCCTTCTACCCTATCATCCTGTATTGTTTCTTTCAATATAATCGGTCTATACTAAACCATTACATTTTAATTACAGGAAAAGATTGGGTGGAGAAATGACTCTCTACATCTGCTGGTGTTTGTGAGTGATGCTGATTCCCATTTTGGGATGGACAGTAAACTGGCAGGGATTGTTATTCCAAACGATGGACATTGTCACTTGGACCACAATAATGAATATTCCATGTCAACAGTTTTGGTAATGTGCTTCGTACAATTCTTTCATTGTGGAATTTTGAAGTACGGGAAAGATGAATTGGAATATTAATGATTTTGTTCAGTGGTATGCAGTAGGAGTTTGGAAATCCAGTCATTTGATGTCATCCATTTTAATTTTAATCACATATTTTCATAAAATCAAAACTAAGAACACAGCATATTGACATAAGTGATCTCAGAACATGTTATGATTAGAAAAAGTGATACCTCTTACTCCCAATAACTGTTACCATGGGTAACATGTGGAACAGGACCTATTGGCATCCTCTCCTGAGAGGAGAGCAAAAATATGCTTTCATCACATTGTCTTAAAGGAAGTGAATTAAGGAGTGGTTCAGGAATGTGTAGGACACTGCTGAGGTCAGAAAAACATTTCAAACTAAGATTCAAGTGCTCAAACTAATACTGTTATTTAATAGTTCTATTATGGGGATGTTTAGAGGCCCCTGTTAGGATGTGCGCTGTATTGTGCTAGTTGCCTTGCAAACACAAAGGTAAGTAGTGTCCTTGCCTCAAAGAGTTAGTTTTCTCACCTTCTTAAAGTCTAAATTCAAGAATTAAGAGGTTTAAAGAGGATTCCAAAGGCCTGTGTTCCTGTGTGGACTAAAACCTCCTGACCCCAGGCACTGAAGCATGACATACAGGTGGATCACTCAGGGTAACGTGAGCACCAGAAGGAAAGGCTCTATGTACACATACACACTTACTCAGCACACATGTATAATTACATGTTTATATTACACTGAGCACAGTATGAATGTATGTTCATTAAAGATAACATGCAATGTTTTTCATCACTATTTTTTAACTCTTTGGTCCTTTTGTAAAACAGGGATTGATTTGGCTCTCTATATTTGTTTTCAGGAGTATCCAACAATTGGACAACTAACAGACAAGCTTGTGCAAAATAACGTTTTATTAATTTTTGCTGTAACAAAGGAACAAGTTTACTTATATGAGGTGAGGTAACTAAAATTTGTAACTCTCCAGTGTTTTGCTTTAATGTTCCTTTTAATAATGTTTATGTATGAGCTCTTTCATTTTCAGTTTAAACCGATTTTTACCGAAAATTTCCCGGGTTTTACAAAAAGTATTATTCAGTTTATTTCCAATTTTCACCCTACTTTTGTATCATTCAAATATGTAAAAAATAACTTGGTTTTTCAGGAAAATACAATACATTGCATGAGGTATGTATTATGATAATACTTTAGTCTGTGTGTATATGCAAAGCCACCTGTATTAGTCTAGAAGATACACACAAATAAATAGGCACGCATGCAAGCTCTGAATTGTGTGCGCATCTGAACACTGATGAATCTCATGCCACCATGTCCACACTTCAAGCTGTTAGCAGATAATGGTTTAAAGATTTAACTAAAATGGGAAGAAAATGAAAATCTGTATCAAAATACATTTCAGAACATGAGTTTTAAAAAAAAGTTTTAAAAAAAATAGGAGAAAAGGATGAAGTTGAGTGTATGCACTGCAAATGGTTTGGCCCAATTATTAAATGTAAATATTAATTGTCTAATAGTTCTAAGTCTACAACAGTAAACTTTTTATTCAAATGAAAAGTTTTATTTGGGGATTAGAGATATATTTTTTCTTAAACTCTGAGGTGGCATTGTGTTTTGAGTTCTGCAGCAAATCACACTGATGAACAGAATTCAAATCATTAATCTACAGAATACTTTTTTCCTCTGTCTTTCCATCCACTAAAATAAACCCTGATATCTACCCAGAAAAATTAATAGATTTTTGCACTGATTTTTACCTGATTTTGTTGTTGTTGTTTGTTTGTTGTCTGATAAATTCCCAGGAAAAATTAAATAAAATAAAAATTGAAAATGAAGGGCCCTATTTATACAGTACCACTTGAGAAGACTAGCATTGAGGATTCAACCCTGCAAGGTGCATATTTAATTAAAAATATAGCTAGAAAATTAGATACCTGATTTAAAACATCTAAAAACTCAGTTACTTTGAAAGCACCTCACTCATCATGTATTGATTTTATGGTTCTTTATGTAATTGTAAATTGGGTTTTATGTTGAATCACACTGTGAATAACTACTTTTTGAGTCATAGTAGATAAGGATGTTCAACCCTGAAGCTTATCTAAATTGCTCAGCATAATCACTAGTATTAGACAGTTATATCTTAAGATGCTGGGTACTAATACTTGAGGCTGTTTTTTTCTCCTGTGAGACAGGGACACCCCTTGAAACAAAATGTCCTCATGAACTTTTGTTCATCTCTCAGAAAATGTGTTTTCACCTGATCTGAGAGTTTGCTTCCTCCTCTTCAGTCTAAAACTTCTTTTCAGTGAGATAAGTTGGAAGGTAGCAGGAAATATAAAGTACAAAATGACAAAATAGAAGGGAGAATTTCTCCCCTCCCCCTCACATCTAACTGCCTGTATGCACTGAAGGGAGAAAAAAACACATAGCATTGTTTGAAGTGAAGAATACAAGTCTCAGTTACATGAAGACTCTTTTGATTAAAAAGTCATTGCATGGCAAATGGGAGCAGAGAGTGGAGAGGAGATTAGTCATTTTATTGCAAATGGAACTGGGGCAAGGAGGGGAAAAGATACTTTGCACCACCGTTGTGCATCTGTTCAGAGTTTGGCCAGAGGTAGTTCCGTTCCTCAGCAAAACTAAAGCAGCCATAACTTGTGTTTGGCATGCACATCCAGGTACCCCCAGTTTGTCCCCTAGACTGGATCTACTTGGGGATTCTCCTATAGCTGGGGAATTTCCCAGTGACCAGAACCAGTGTATGGAGTGATAGGACAGCCCTGGAGTGGGCCCACAACACTTCAAATTCCTATTTAAAATGATGAGTAAAAATAAGTAGAAGATGGGAGAGAAAAAAAGCCTATCTGTTTCCCGTCTGCAGTAAAACCACAAAAAAGTAATCTGACAGTTCTGTGCTTGATAAGCCCCTTCCCCTCCATTATGAGTTGTTCGTGTCACTGTGGAGCATGGGTGGTGGGTAGAGCCCCACTTTGGGGAGGCTAGCCCCCGGCTCAACCCTTCTGCCCACTCCCCCCCTCCGGAGTCCCAAGACCCCCTGCACTCCCCGCCCATGGCCAGAGGAGCCCCGGGCCAGCCAGAACCCTGAGCACCCCCCTCCAACCTGCCCAAAGGAGCCCTGAGATCTCCTGCACACACACCCCATAGCCAGAGGAGCCCTGGGCCATGCAGAGCCCTGAGCCACGCCTCCCCCCCACACACACACACACTGTCTGGAGAAGCCTTCAAACGCTCTTCTCTTCTTCTCTCTTGGGGAAGAGGAACCTGAGCTTTTGATATGCACCATGCAGGTTCCAGGGTGACTGAGGGGGTAGTATGTCTTACTCAGCTTCCGGGGTTCATCAATAATCTCTCTGGAGTCCAGAGGAAGCTGAGTAGCACATACCACCTCCTCAGCTACCCAGAGCTTGCATGCGGCATAATAAAAAGCAAAAATTTCCCCCATCAAACCCACAACCAGGTTCCAGCAGCAGTGGCTACGCTAGGAGAGGCTGAGCCTCCCCTGGCCTATTATACCCGCTGCCCATGCTGTAGAGGGGACATGGTAAAAATCTTCTAAACTTTAAATGGCTAAGGAGCCTATGTTGCATTGAAAGTCAGTGGGATTCAGGCTCGTTAAACACTTTTGAAAATTGTACCCATACCCTTATAACATTAGATCTGGAGGATCCATAGAGAAGACAGGCTATAGTCTCACCTATCCCAGATTACACATGAAGACCTAACCACCCGTGCAGTCCCTGGTTTCAGCCTCCCTGGCAACATGTCTCTCTGATGAGCCATGCTATTGTTGGCCTTTTTCCCTGTGTCCTCTATCCAACTCTGCCAGAACTGGGGTAGAAGTGAAGTCACAGCACAAGTGGGTTAAGGAGAGAGTTAGAAGTGTAGTGTCTTTGGGGATTTTTACAGGGAGCTCTTCCCGCACATAAGGGGCCTTTTCCTCTCTTCTGTTTCACTCTGAGCTGTGCAGTGGGTAGGCACAGAGCCCTCACTAAGAGAACTGTCAGTATCTATCTTATTTTATCATGTATATTTTTGCCCAGATGGGCTGTTGTGAAGAAATTTGTAGTGTCTAAAAATAAATCCTAGATCAGAATTCAGTGTTTGCAGTCTTATAATCTTGATTTATATTGTCATATTATGTTTTCTTTATAATCATAAGCATGGGAGAATCAGACTTCTAGGTCAATATTCTGAGTTTGATTGACACAGATGGAAAATGTGACAATACAGTCCCATTGTTTTAGATATGCCCTTTGATGTTTGTGAAAGCCAGCAGTAAAAGTCTGATATTTTTATTTTGTTTATTATTTTATATTTGCTTTGACTAACTGTCCATCTAACCCGCAGGTTAGTGAGGCTATGTGCAAGGAAAAATAACAGCAGATACTCAGTTAAGTGACAGAATGCCACATGCAAAAGATGAAAGTGGTAGATAGAATATGTTTAAAAGAATTGCTACATTCTATACAAGACAGAAAATGGTGTCACTTTATTTTTCTGACAAAGTAGAGAACAAAAAGTAATAGATGGATTAACAATGGCTCACATTTTTTGTTAGTTGTAAATCTTAGTATAGAGTTCCCAGAGAACAAAGCATGCCACTTGATAACTTTGATAATGGTATAAAACTGACACAGAGATACTGAAACAGAAAACCTTTGATAAGAATGGTGTTGGCCAGCGCAGACCATGAGCACTGGAAAATTCCAAAGGAAACCTTCATGCACTCAGGGAGGGATGCATCTTTTTGGTGCAATAAGACGGTAGATTAAAGAGGAGATGGATAGCTCCAAATTTAGGTGTAGGACCTAATCCAAGGGCCAATTAAAATCAGTGGAAATATTGCATTGGCCATAGGATCAGGCCCCTAGCCAGCAAACCTTAGGTAATGATAGAATTTTAATACCTGCTCTGTGGATGCTAAAAGTATTTAGCTAGTTATACCCTTTGATTATGTAGCTATTTGTTGCAGTGTGATTATACTTGAGTGACTTCTACTAGTTCCTTATCTGTTGCATTCAGAATGCACTATTTCCACTGAGCATAGTGATTGGACTTACCTTAAAAATGTGTATTTTGATTTTTTTTTTTTGCTTTAATATCTTTTTCTGCAGCCAGAACCTGGGGCTTACTCCTCAAGTGCACCAGAGCAGTCCTTAGTGCACTAAAGCAATGGGAGCAAAATTTGCTTCCACTTTTCCCCTTAACCATGGGTGTAGTCAGAGGCCAATTCAGCAGGCATCATACCTGAGCTAGCTTTAACCTAGCTATCCCACACAGGTGTCTGCATGGGCTAGCCATCCAGGGTCAGGGTTCCAGACAGGCTTGAGAAGTCTGCACTGAAATCCATGCTGCTGCAGACTCTCTCCAATACCCAAGATAGCTAGATTAAAGCTAGCATAGGTGTGTCCACATGAGCTGCAGTCACGCCCTGTGACTGCAGCATAGACACACCCCCTTACAGATATCAAGGAGAAAGAATAGCAAGGTTTAGATAGCTGGGACGTGAGGACCTAAAGAGACGTCCGACTCAAAGATGACACCCAGGACAGACAGGATGGCAGTGTCACTCAGAGTGACCAAGAAAGGATGCAACCAAGAGGGATTGAGGCCAACCATTTAAAGCCCTGTTTTAGCCATATTGAATTTGAGCTGATGGCTAGACACCCAGGAGGGTGATGTTAGAGAGGCAGGCCAAGATTTTAGTTTGGACAGAAGGAGACAGGTCTGGAGTGGCGAGAGAGAGAGAGAGAGAGATCTGTGAGTCCTTAGCATAGAGATGGTAGTTGAACTTGTGTTTGCAGATGGGATTACCCAGAAATGAGGTATAGAAGGAGAAGATAAGGGGACCAAGGACAGAGCCCTGTGAAATTCCCTCAGAAACCTGGTGTATGTGCGGGGGGGAAAGAAGGAAGATCCTCCAAAGGATGTGAAGTAGGAGCAATTAGAAGGGTAGTAGGGGAATGAGAAGAGGACAGAGTGCCAGAAGACAAGGAAGGACAGGGACTTGCTTAAGGACTTGATCCTGGTCCACTGAAGTCCATTGGAATTTTATCATTGACTTCCCTGGGAGCAGGATCAAGCTGCAAGTGTGCATTTCGGCTCCAATTCAGGAAAACACTTAAGCATGTTCTTAACTTTAAGCAAGTGCTTACGCCCCACTGAAGTCAATGAGACTTTAAAATGCATAACCTCTTAGTCTTTCCACAGGTGGTGTATTATCTATTGTTGACAAAGGATGAACTGAAATCCAAGAGTCAAGAAACTAACCATGATCTTTTTCATGAGATCATTTTTTATATGAGTTGTGCAAGGGAAATGTTCCATTGTTGTATGGAAGATGCGGGCACGGGGGGAGGAAACTAAAGAAGGAATTGAACTATTTTGAGGAAAATGGATGATTTTGGTTCCAGAAACAAGAGTAGGCTAAGGAATGGAAGTCTATTGTGCTTATACAGTCAGAGCTAGGGATTTCTCATTGAACAAAGAGCTCATTATTTAATAAGATACAATAGCAGATGCAGCTGAACCCAAATCATCACTCAGTATATGTAGATGTACTCATCCATAATACCAACAATACCTGTGTGCACTGCTCTGGGCCACTTTATGTAATGACAAAACTTAACTCCACCTGTGAAAGATCAGTTTTCGGCACATCTGGAAATAGGATCAGCCAACCAGTGCTTCCAAGAAACAGGGCACTTCTGACTTCAGTTGGGAGCCTAGTTTCAGAATGTGAAGGACCCCTATGCTCAAAGGTTCATGTCTTTAGTCAAACATTTTGGTGGCACCTTTACAGACAGTAAATAGAAAAGGAGTACTTGTGGCACCTTAGAGACTAACCAATTTATTTGAGCATAAGCTTTCGTGAGCCACTGTAGCTCACGAAAGCTTATGCTCAAATAAATTGGTTAGTCTCTAAGCTGCCACAAGTACTCCTTTTCTTTTTGCAAATACAGACTAACACGGCTGCTACTCTGAAACCTTTACAGACAACGCCTTACTCAGGCAAAACTTCAGTTGAAACCACTATAATTAAGCCTAATAGAGCTTTCCCTAAATTACATTAGCTTTGCAGGATCAGGCCCAGAAACTTGCAACTGTATTTTATTGTACCAAAAAACATAATTGAACTTGACAGATGATAATTCAGTTTCTAAGGAGGGCAAACACTACACTAGAATTTATCCAGAAGCTCCTTAAATAGTTTGGATAGATAGCATTAGTCTAAAATAAATGTAGTAGTCAAATAATTAAATGTACCTTTATATTTCTAGCTATTTATAATCCCCCTTTAGTTTAGCATGGCATATGTCAGTCATTTATTCATTTAATATTCCAAATCCGCTTCAGATCCAATGTAGGCTCAGACCTACCTCCCACATAGGTGTGTATATTGTTATCTAAAACATGTGTTTTATGTCACCAAATACAGGATGTATGTGCTTATAATATTGCATTCTTGCCATGAATATGGCCAGACATGTCAGTTCCCCTAATTTTAAAATAGCAGTTGTCATGTTGCGTGGGAGAATCAAAACTAAAACAGCAATGTATTATATGACCACAGATGCTTTTAAAGTAGCATTGAACTAGTGGATTTAAATTAAACATTTGCCAAGATTGCTCAAAAGGTAAAACCTGAGGGGCATGGGTGCATGAGGGAGAAGGAAGCTGTTGACAAATGAGGCATGTCAGTTTAAAATAGTTTATAAAAAAAGAAAAGTTCAGGAAAACAAACAAAAAATCCTTCCTCTGGAATATATTCACATATGGCTGACCAAATAATATATCATTATTCTTAGCTGAAAGCTGTTTATAACAGAGTAAGAAATTTATTTCTTTTTAAAAGCTGTTGATTTGAAAATTATTTTTATGAGTATTGTGATGACAGTGAAAGTGTGACAGACTATGTGTATCACATTTAGGGTAGGGGAATCCAATGGTGTTTTAAGTTTTCATGTTTCAGAGTAGCAGCCGTGTTAGTCTGTATTCGCAGAAAGAAAAGGAGTACTTGTGGCACCTTAGAGACTAACCAATTTATTTGAGCATAAGCTTTTCGTGAGCTCACTTCATCGGATGCATTCAGTGGAAAATACAGTGAGGAGATTTATATACACACAGAACATGAAAAAATGGGTGTTACCATACACACTGTAAGGAGAGGTTTCAGAGTAGGAAATAGTTTTACTTTGTGTAATGACACATCCACTCCCAGTCTCTATTCAAGCCTAATATTAGAACAAAAAGACTTCAGAAACAGACTCCAACAAGAGACTGCTGAATTGGAATTAATTTGCAAACTGGATACAATTAACTTAGGCTTGAATAGAGACTGGGAGTGGATGTGTCATTACACAAAGTAAAACTATTTCCCCATGTTTATTTCCCCCACCCCCCCACTGCTCCTCAGACGTTCCTGTTAACTGCTGGAAATGGCCCAACTTGATTATCACTACAAAAGGTTTTCTCCCCTCCCACCCCCGCTCTTCTGCTGGTAATAGCTCATCTTAAGTGATCACTCTCCTTACAGTGTGTATGATAACACCCATTTTTTCATGTTGTGTGTGTATATAAATCTCCTCACTGTATTTTCCACTGAATGCATCTGATGAAGTGAGCTGTAGCTCATGAAAGCTTATGCTCAAATAAATTGGTTAGTCTCTAAGGTGCCACTAGTACTCCTTTTCTTTTTAAGTTTTCATGAAACTGCTAATTTTGTCTAAAGCTTTGGGTTTCTTCTAATCTTTTTGGAGGTTTGCAAAACAGTTTTTCCTTAAATGAAATAATTTATTTTCAAGGAAAATTATGTTAAAAATCATTCTAATTAAAGCTGAGGAAAAAACAACAAAACTGTCTTTCTAACTAAATGGAATCCTCTGCCATGCAAACAAAAATATTCTTGTGAAGCAATTCTTCTGCTGCTGCTAGACAAAGAGAATACAGTTTAAAAATGAGCTGTTCAAAACTCTCATTTCAACATAGCCAAATGGCACTCGAAGTTCTCAAGGCTTAAGATCTGTTCAAAAAATATCACCTGGGTCTTCTAAATTTGCCATAGTACTCTTCCACCCTAGGTCATGTCACAAGCTCTGCTCTCATTTACACTGGTGCAAATCATGTGTAACTCCACTGACCTCCATGGAGCAATTTCAAATTAGCTCCACTGAGAATGAGTGAGAGCAGATATATCTGTAGATAAAATAAGTCAACTTTTTAGTAAATGCATGCTAAAAAGTTGGAAGGTCTATTTGTGTCACACTAGCACTAAAAAGACAACCTGCCGTATCTAATGGTTAACAGTATTAGCCATGCGATCCAAAGCAATCACTCCACACTCAAATGCTTAAATAAATTGGTTAGTCTCTAAGGTGCCACAAGTCCTCCTTTTCTTTTTGCGGATACAGACTAACACGGCTGCTACTCTGAAACACTACACTGGTAAATCAGCTCAGAAACTTTATATGGAAAAACATTAAAATATATGCTCAAAGATGGAAACTTTCCTTAAAATCAATCCATAGTCTGCACCTGTGCCTTCCATGGAACTCACACTGTCATCCATGGCATTTTTGTGCACAGAGGAACGGTGGCCCTAAGCCTAGTGTGCACCTACTGTTTATTTTGCATGCCCCAGATAAAAGGCAGTGATATTTTAGATTCCAAACTCTCTAACTCTCATTTATAACCAGTCTGCATAATGCCCATGTTTACAAAATGCACAGTTCTATATTCTAAGAACAATCTTTCAAAGACAGAGTGCTATAATTCACAGGAGTCAGGCATGCCAAATCACCTGTTGTAACATCAAATGTGTTTAATCCTGCTGATTTACAATAGCACTTTAGTAATGTAATGAATGATAGGTATTTCATACATAATATTTAAAGTAATCATAATACTGGTGGAAGTGCAAAGTATAAAAGGGATGTAAGGGAATCAAATTGTCCATCTTCATTGATTTTTTGAATGTTTTTAATGTTTAAAAAATCAGCATTAGAACAGCAGCTTTCTTCTGCAGAGTTTATCATGTTACCAATTTTCTCTTTTAACTGCCCTTTTCATTATCTCCAAGTAGTCCCATTGACTTCAATAAGCATTGGTTCAAGCCCTAAATGCAATGTAGTAACCACCAGATGAGATTAATATTAGCTACTAGTTCTAACAACTAGCTGTGCGTGTCATGCTACAATGACAGCACTGAGGTGAGACTGGACATTAAATGACGACAATTTTCTTAACACAAACCCAGCATGTAATCAGGGCACTAGGCAGATAATTCTTCCTGAATTATAACTAACCATTGATTAATGTGTGGTATTTGTATTCCAGTCATATAACAGCAGCAAATAGTTCAGAGCCTATGTTCCAGGCTCGCCAACCTCATTCTTATTGAGGCCTTATGTCCCCTTCATCGCTGAGCCCTTGTGCACAGTACACTATATGCTAGTTAACATGTACCGGCCTCAGAAAAGTACAGTTTCTAAAACAAATGTATATCGGGCCGATGGGAACAACATTACAATAGTAGTAAGAGTAGCAGAATCAGGCTCTGATTATTTTTATTAAAAACAAATAGAACTGTTGAGAGGATATTTTCATTTTAATTGGAGAACACTATAGGGTGAAATTTTCAAAAACTCCTAAGTGACTTGTGCTCCTCCATTGATTTTCAACAGGACTTGTGCTCACTCTGAAGTCACTTAGGTGCTTTTGAAAATCCTACTTATAATTCTTTAGATTGGTAGTTATGGGTTTGGGGGGTGAGGGAGGTTGCCAGCAAGATGGACCATATCACCTATTACAAATTTAT
The DNA here is from genome assembly GCF_965140285.1 of Lepidochelys kempii. Taxonomy (NCBI): domain Eukaryota; kingdom Metazoa; phylum Chordata; order Testudines; family Cheloniidae; genus Lepidochelys; species Lepidochelys kempii. The sequence goes on along the minus strand of NC_136390.1, from coordinate 33,208,329 downwards.
GCTTTCAAATTATTGTTAACAGCTCAAGCCTATATTTTGTACTTGCTCTTTACAGAATTATGCCAAACTTATTCCTGGAGCTACTGTTGGACAACTTCAGAAAGATTCTGGAAATATTCTCCAATTGATCATTGATGCATATAAGGTATGTTTATAACATACTTCTCCTTTTGCATGTCTGCTATTCTCAGATATTAAATTGTGATTTGGTGAAAACAAATCCTGTTGTTTACAATAAGCACATCAGTTGTGCACAGATGCCCAGCATTACAGAAACTTTCCGTCGGTCCTGAAAAAAAGAACACACACGTTCAAATGTTTGAGCATATACATCACACTGTTTTGCAGTGATATTGGAAAACAATGCACTAAGAATGCTATTCTCTGCTTTAGCTATGTGATGGTGCCGCTGTGAGGTTGTTCTAATGTTTTTAAAGGAGGGAATATAGTCACGAAATAAAATTGAATGTGTTTAAGATTATGTGGGGAAATACAAATAGGGACATAAACCTGATGCTGCCTTTCTCATACTGAGAAAGAGGGGCGATCAGCGGGTTATCTCAACTACCTATACACAAATGCACGAAACCTGGGAAACAAGCAGGGAGAACTGGAAGTCCTGGCAAAGTCAAGGAATTATGATGTGATTGGAATAACAGAGACTTGGTGGGATAACTCACATGACTGGAGTACTGTCATGGATGGATATAAGCTGTTCAGGAAGGACAGGCAGGGCAGAAAAGGTGGGGGAGTTGCACTGTATGTAAGAGAGCAGTATGACTGCTCAGAGCTCAAGTATGAAACTGCAGAAAAACCTGAGAGTCTCTGGATTAAGTTTAGAAGTGTGAGCAACAAGGGTGATGTCATGGTTGGAGTCTACTATAGACCACAGGACCAGGGGGATGAGGTGGACAAGGCTTTCTTCTGGCAACTCGCAGAAGTTACTAGATCGCACACCCTGGTTCTCATAGGAGACTTCAATCACCCTGATATCTGCTGGGAGAGCAATACAGCGGTGCACAGACAATCCAGGAAGTTTTTGGAAAACGTAGGGGACAATTTCCTGGTGCAAGTGCTGGAGGAACCAACTAGGGGCAGAGCTCTTCTTGACCTGCTGCTCACAAACCGGGAAGAATTAGTAGGGGAAGCAAAAGTGGATGGGAACCTGGGAGGCAGTGACCATGAGATGGTCAAGTTCAGGATCCTGACACAAGGAAGAAAGGAAAGCAGCAGAATACGGACCCTGGACTTCAGAAAAGCAGACTTTGACTCCCTCAGGGAGCTGATGGGCAAGATCCCCTGGGAGAATAACATGAGCGGAAAAGGAGTCCAGGAGAGCTGGCTGTATTTTAAAGAATCCTTATTGAGGGTACAGGGACAAACCATCCTGATCTGTAGAAAGAATAGTAAATATGGCAGGCGACCAGCTTGGCTTAACAGTGAAATCCTTGCTCATCTTAAATACGAAAAAGAAGCTTACAAGAAGTGGAAGATTGGACAAATGACCAGGGATGAGTATAAAAATATTGCTCGGGCATGCAGGAGTGAAATCAGGAAGGCCAAATCACACCTGGAGTTGCAGCTAGCAAGAGATGTTAAGAGTAACAGAAAGGGTTTCTTCAGGTATGTTAGCAACAAGAAGAAAGTCAAGGAAAGTGTGGGCCCCTTACTGAATGAGGGAGGCAACCTAGTGACAGAGGATGTGGAAAAAGCTAATGTACTCAATGCTTTTTTTGCCTCTGTCTTCACGAACAAGGTCAGCTCCCAGATTACTGCACTGGGCAGCACAGCATGAGGAGGATGTGACCAGCCCTCTGTGGAGAAAGAAGTGGTTCGGGACTATTTAGAAAAGCTGGACGTGCACAAGTCCATGGGGCCGGATGCGTTGCATCCGAGAGTGCTAAAGGAATTGGCGGATGTGATTGCAGAGCCATTGGCCATTATCTTTGAAATCTCATGGCGATCAGGGGAGGTCCTAGATGACTGGAAAAAGGCTAATGTAGTGCCCATCTTTAAAAAAGGGAAGAAGGAGGATCCTGGGAACTACAGGCCAGTCAGCCTCACCTCAGGCCCTGGAAAAATCATGGAGCAGGTCCTCAAGGAATCCATTCTGAAGCACTTAGAGGAGAGGAAAGTGATCAGGAACAGTCAGCATGGATTCACCAAGGGCAAGTCATGCCTGACTAATCTAATTGCCTTCTATGACGAGGTAACTGGCTCTGTGGATGAAGGGAAAGCAGTGGACGTGTTGTTCCTTGACTTTAGCAAAGCTTCTGAAACTGTCTCCCACAGTATTCTTGCCAGCAAGTTAAAGTAGTATGGGCTGGATGAATGGACTATAAGGTGGATAGAAAGCTGGCTAGATTGTCGGGCTTAACGGGTAGTGATCAATGGTTCCAAGTCTAGTTGGCAGCTGGTATCAAGTGGAGTGCCCCAAGGGTCGGTCCTGGGGCCAGTTTTGTTCAATATCTTCATAAATGATCTGGAAGATGGTGTGGATTGCACCCTCAGCAAGTTTGCAGATGACACTAAACTGGGAGGAGAGGTAGATACACTGGAGGGTAGGGATAGTATACAGAGGGACCTAGACAAATTGGAGGATTGGGCCAACAGAAATCTGACGAAGTTCAACAAGAACAAGTGCAGAGTCCTGCACTTAGGACAGAAGAATCCAATGCACCGCTACAGACTAGTGACCGAAGGCTCAGCAGCAGTTCTGCAAAAAAGTACGTAGGGGTTACAGTGGACGAGAAGCTGGATGTGAGTCAACAGTGTGCTCTTGTTGCCAAGAAGGCCAATGGCATTTTGGGATGTATAAGTAGGGGCATTGCCAGCAGATCGAGGGACATGATCGTTCCCCTCTATTCGACATTGGTGAGGCCTCATCTGGAGTACTGTGTCCAGTTTTGGGCCCCACACTACAAGAAGGATATGGAAAAACTGGAATCTCTCTGGGTACATTTATAGTAATATATTGAGGGTGTTAGTCTCTGTTTTGTTTTGTTTTTCTTTACTTCGCTTTTCTTTATTACAAGCATGTACTTTAACAATTACTACCTTTAAAAAAAACCCTTTTTGTAATTATCATTTCCTGTGCTTTTTTATTCTCGCATCCTTTATTTGTATCATATCTCTAATATGTTCTACAAAATTATTTTGATTTGCAGGACAAAGAAAAAAGTAGCACAAATTATGAAATCTTTTATAATTAATTGTAATAGCTTTTTATACTATGAGTTTCTAATAAACACCAACAGATTTTCTGTAATGTAAAAAAAAAAAATACGACAGTGCATTTTAAAATCAATCAATCAAGGACTACTATTGTAACAGACCTGCAGTGAAATCCTGGCCCCATTGAGGTCAATGGTAAAACGTCCAGTGGAGCCAGGATTTCACCTCTGGAGTTTAATTTAGGACTAAGGGTAAATGCCTTCTGTTAGGATTAATTGAGGATGGAATTTTAGGACATAGATACTGTTACCCCACCTTTAATGGATGAAACGCCACTTTTACTTACTATCTGCAAGGGAAGTGAAGCTGGAAAATGGATCCTGGCCGCTCCCACATTGCTCAGCACTCCACAAAGAGTGGGTAGTTTGAAAAGTACAGGGTTCCTCTGATCAGGGCAGAGAGTGAGTGGAGTGCCAATGAGAGCCTCCTATAGATACCTGTGGTGCCATATATTAATCAAGGCCTCCTGGCTGAGAGACTTTCAGAATTTATTCGTGCCCGTTTTATTAATGTTAAAGGTTAATTATTCCATTAGTTTGAAACTCTTTTAAGCACAAAAAGCAAGTTAACACAAACACTAAGAAAATCCTCCTCCCCACCTCCTTGAGGGTAATATTTATTTTGCAGAATATTTTTAATAAAAATGAAGTGATGCCTCACTGAATGAAACACCATTTCCTTATATTTGGTGGGAGCCTAGAAAAGCTGAAATTGTGGTGGGAATAAAGGTGGACTTGTCGAAAATCACATGATTGGGACTTAGAAATTCTAGGTTCTAGTTCCAGCTCTGCCACACTCCTGTGTCACCTTGCAGTGTCTCTCTCTGCCTCAGTTTCCCCATCTGTAAAATAGAAATAATAATAATTACCTACCTCAGAAGGGTGGTGTTAGGTTCAATCTGTGAATGTTTCTAAAATGCTTTGTTCTTTATATGAAATACACTATATAAACTCAAGTTATTAATATCACTCAGATATATTGGCCTCTAAAATCTTCAGTGGGAGTAAGCAAATTAGGAAACTATGAGCTGTCAAAATATTTGTTGTATAATGTTCTCATGTTCCCCCCCCTCCTGCCGCTCCAGTGTGATTCATAGTCTCCAGTAAGCATGTCGCTACTTGCTTTGACAAAGGTTAAATTCTGTATTAGCTTTGTGTCTTCAAAGCACTCATTCAAGTTGCATAATATCTGAAATCAAGCCTGTTGATCCCCAAGTTATTCCAGCATTCTTAAAAATACAAAGAATTCTGTTCTCTCCAGCACCCACGTCTCTTTTGGCTTACAGGGTAAGAAAGATTGAAGGAATAATATATTAAAAAGACCAGGGACCAGTTTTGATCAAGGGAGCTGCTGGCAAAGGCTTAAGTTTGTAACACTGCTGATGTCTGTTTCATTCAGGAATTCTTTTGAGTTAAAAGTGCTTCTGCAGGAACATTTTAATGCTCACTGTACTTGGGAGCCAGATTCTGATCCCAGTTATGCCCATGTAACCCACTAGATGTGAGTCTTCTTTTAAAGTCATGGAGGTGAATACAGGGTGGAGTTTGACCCCATATTTCCATTCATTTTCAGCTGAAGGTGATACATATTTTTAATTTAAAAAAACATTTCACAAATAGAAAATGGAGACATGGTGATAAAGATCCATCCCATCCATCTGACCAAAAGGATAATGGGCTAATGCACAGCAGCATTTAATTTGTACTTACAATTACAATTTCACTTTTAAATAGTTTTGCCGTGCTGCATCTCAGTTTCAGCCCTGGACCTCCAATCTAGCTGATGGAGTGAGGAGTTGAAAATAAGCCTATTGTGTGGTACATCTTATAAAGTCTGCATTGCCAACTCTCCTTATTTTAGCATCATTCTTATGGTAGCTGAGGCTTTTGTTAGAGCCCCGGCTGCTGGAATCTGTTACTGTCTGAGAATCTTTGGTTGGGCGGGGGGAGGCGGGTTGTTTGTTTTTAAGGAATTTTCTTGCCTTCATGGCTGCAGAGTAAAGCTTCACCATGTGACCCTAAACATCCCCACACCAGATGGCAAATCAAAAGAACACAAAATTTATTATTTTTAATCTCATGATTTTTTAAGCAAATCTCATGATTTTCCGGGGCTGGACTCATAATTTTTGAATGCTTGGAGTTGGCAATAATATAACTTGCACTAAGGGTTACCGTAAGTCCCTGTCCCCTCCCTATATGTGCACACAAGACCTTGCTGGCAGCAGAAACTATATAGTTCCACTGCCTGGAGAGGGCAGAATTTGGGGATGCCACACACGGATTGCACAGAACCTGCCAGCTGAATTAGAGCCCTCTAAGGAGGTTCGTTTGTGCTTCCAAACAGAGAAGGCTGGGGAACAGCAGAGCGAGAGGATGTGCCAATCTTCCTGCTTCAGAGGGAGATGCAGGCAGCACAGAGGCTACTTCAGCCTTGGGCTGGAGTAGCAGCAAAGAGGGAGAGATTGCATCCCATGCAGTTCCCCAACTTGATCCTCACTGCACAGCCTTGTTGCTCAAGCTGTGTGCTGTAGAGTGGATTTGGAGCTAAAGGAATATATTAAACATCTTGCTTAACAAATGTGCTGCTATCCTTTATCTTATTAAAATAATACCTCAGTGAGGTTTTTCAGATGGAAAGATATAATTAAAATGAGGTAGATAAACAGACAATGTAGAGAATCCAAAGCTTATACAAATGAGACAGTTATGCAAATTTATACATATTCCACTTGAAGTTTCAGCTAATGCCCATTGCACCTAGTCCTGCAAACCTGTACTCAAGTGAGTGGTCCCATTCATTAGGATGACTCACCTGACAGTCTCCAGGGAATTTAAGAAAAAGTGGACATTTTCAAAAGCATCTAAGGAACTTAGGAACACAAATCCCATTGGAAGTCAGTGGGGCTTGTGCTCCTAAATCCCTTAAGCGCTTTTGAAAATTTCCCATCAAACGGATTATGTAATCTGAGGTTTAGTCTGATGCACGCTATTGATTGAATTAGAAATCCCATTAAAGTCCACAGGAGTCCATCTTGCCACCGTCTTCAGTGATCTTTGGATTAAGTCTCAGTATATTTTCAAAAGTGTAATACAAAAACATTTAAGAATGAAAACCAGAAAGCAGAGTTTGAGGGAGCGCAGGGAGCAGCATGAAGAGTCTCTCTTCCTAAAGCAACAGTAGCATAATTTCTGGCATTACTGAATCCATTTTGAAATCCAAGCAAAAGCTCATAAACTGAAAGAGTTTCCACCTGGGGAACAGACGAAAACAGGAAGAAGAAGAAACTTAGATTTACACAAGGGAGTGAGCCAGAGCCAAAGGATTAGGGCTGGCTTTGGTACTGGAAAGATAGGGCCAAATCCTGGAGTCTTTTCTCTGGCTATTCTCAGACAAAACTGGGTGTCATGCCTGAGCAAAGACTGCAAGGTTACATGCTAAATAAGGAAAGCTACAGTGTTAGCATAGTGATCATATAAATTCCTCAATAAGGCTAGGGCTAAATTAAAACCTACAGAAGGGAGCAAAGTACTTAGAAATGAAAGAAGACTTATTAGAGCATTAAGTACATTCCCCTACAAATGCAGGATATGGTCATTCTGGTATCAGATATTCAGCTGATATGGCAGTCGACTTTGGCCTAAAGGCCAATACTTTGTTCATTTTCCATTTTTCTTGTAAGAAAGAAGTATGTAAATAAAGTATCAAAATCCGGAATTCTTTACTGCACAGATACGGTTGTGTTTTTCCAATATACGTCACAAAGACGTGGAGCATTAGCAACCATTGCATCCATCGTGTTCCTTTTCTTTCAGGAGCTGCGATCTGAAGTGGAGCTGGAGGTGTTAGGAGACACAGAAGGACTCAATCTCTCTTTCACGGCAATCTGTAACAATGGTACTATTTTTCCGCGCCAGAGGAAATGTTCCCATATAAAAGTGGGAGACACAGTAAGTAGATAACAGATTCTCAGATGACGTTCATTCCTGTAAAAATGAGAGAGATTTTTAGAACACCAAGGCAGAAATCTTGCTTCCTTTATTTAATAAATCTCTTCCAAACAAATTGAGAGTTATTAGGCAATACCTAATAAATTCTTGTTCTTGGCTGTGCATTATATTTCCAGAGTATTCTTTGCATTTAGTATGCTGCAGCCATGAATGGTTAATATATTTTCTTTTCCAGGTCTCTTTCAACATGACAGTAAGCCTACCTTCCTGTGAGAAAAGGCGGAGGCAGATTGTAATAAAGCCTGTCGGCCTGAGTGATGCCCTGGAAATTGATATTCAGCTAGAATGCAGCTGTAACTGTCAGAAAGAGGCTGAGATGAACAGTTCCAAATGCAGCAAAGGAAAGGGCTCTTTTGAGTGTGGAGTGTGTGCCTGCAACCCTGGCTACATGGGTCCTTATTGTGAATGTAATGAAAACTCCCTGAGCACAAATTCCTGTAAAAGGTCTCCAGAGCAGAGCTCCTGCAGCGGGAGAGGTGACTGTTACTGCGGGCAGTGTATTTGCCATTTCTCTGTGTACGGAAATATTTATGGGCCATACTGCGAATGTGACAATTTCTCTTGTGTGAGATTTAAAGGAGTGCAATGTGGAGGTATGTCCCCCTTAAACTATTTTTAAAATCTATAACCTTTTATGTAGATGTAACCCTCATTATAGGAGTATTTCCATATGTGAGCTAATTTCATGGTTTTGACATTTGTTTTCATTCCACATCAGCATGAAATCAGGACCTTTCAAAAATTTCTGCAAAAAAATGAGAGAAAGAGAGAGAGAGAGATCCCTTCCCACCCCAGAATACCCCACAGCCCAGTGGTTATGGCACTCACCTGGCATGTGGGAGTCCCAGCTCATGGGTCTTCCATATGCCAGGTGAGTGCCCTAATTGTGATGCTATAGCAGCAGTGTCTCAATCTTTCCTGTTGGAGCTCTTCCATTTTCTACAAATAAATAATTAAATATTAATTGGACCAGAGAGAATGAGGGACTGTACCCCAGTGGTTAGGACAAGTTCCTGTGTCTCCCACATCCCAGGTGAGTGCCTTAACCGCCAGGCTATTGTCAACTCCAGAGTGTGTGTGTCTCATTTTGTCATTTCCAGATCTGTCCCCAAAACTGTAACATTTCTCTTTTTGATAATTATCCAAGTATGCCCTCCTGTATTTAATCCCTTTCAGCCTGATTCAGATCTCACACTGGTTTTATACCAGTAATGCCAATGATATAAGTGGAATTGCTCTTGATTTACACCAGTGTCAGTGAAGTAAGAATCAGGCTCTTTATATTTCTTTTCTTCTTCTGGACTGAATTCTATCTGCTACTGTGTTGTAATCCAGAACAAGTCCATTAAAAACAATGGGAATAGAGTTAAACTGGCATCTCTCTGAAGTAGCACAGTAGTGAATCAGATAGGTTGGAGTTATCCCAGTGTCAATGAAAAGACAATCTGGAGGATCGAGTCTTATCTCCCACCCACATATATCAGGAGTGACTCCATTAAAGTGAATAGAGTTGCACTAGTTTAAGTGAGATGCGAATCAGGCCCTTTATGTTTAACTATACATTGAAAAGGGTGGGGTTTTTTTTAAATATGAGAGGTGCTGGTAGTAATGAAAATGTGCATTCTGAAATAGAATGCTTGTAATGATTTCTTTTGTCACTTTTAAATGAAAACACTAACCTGGCAGGATAACCATTACTTTTCTAGGTAATGGTGATTGTGACTGTGGTGAATGTGTATGCCACAGGGGATGGACTGGTGAATATTGTAACTGCACAACTGACATTAACTCCTGTGTTTCTGAGGATGGAATACTGTGTAGTGGAAGAGGTGAATGCATTTGTGGAACATGTGTTTGCACAAATCCCGGGGCCTCGGGTAGCACATGTGAAAGATGCCCTACGTGTGGTGATCCTTGTAGTTCCAAACGGTAAGGTACTGTTTTTACCATGTTTGTATTTTCTGCTTCATTCAGACGTGTACAGTATATTAATAGCTCTGGGGTGCTATTCCCACCACATTTTTCTTGGGTGTTGGTCCTAGAACCTAAGAGCTTCTCTGCTTCTTCTGTGCAATCTAATCATAATGCAGAAACCAAACATTTCTCAGCATTGATCCGCTAGATCTCAAAATGAACTTTAGGAAAAATACTTCCCCTAGTTTCAGCTGGCACAGAGCACCATGTCACATTTCCACTTCTGCTACTTGGTTGTACAAAGAAGCCCCACGATGAATTCAGCTGAGCAATACTGACATCTGTTCATGGAACAGAACAACAACACCGCAACATAACCAATATCACAGAAAGGAAAACAGACAGGGAAGGAACATATAATAAAGTTTACAACATGACTGTTAATTTATTTATGTCTATGGATTCATTAGGCTAAGTTCTGCTCTCAGAAGCTACACCAGCTTTACACATATATAGCAACTCAAATACCAAATTCAGCTAAATGCTGCGTGGATTAAGCAGGCCCAGCTGCTACAGGTGTGTCTGGATGAGTTCAGTGGAGATAAAAGCAGTGGTGTAAGTTATGCATCAGGTATAAGCCAACCTGAGACTGATTGTAAGTGGCAAAGAGGCACTGATTTCATCTTCATTGAGATATGCAAAAGATATTACATGTGAGGGTATATCAGTAAAAGCATCTAAAAAGAGGGTAAGAAAAGCAGAGCCTCTAAACACACACATTCATATGCCTGCACTATCGCCAAATCTTCCAAGGATAAATTCAGCCTTGATTTAAGTAGGCATAACTGCCCAATTAGGCAAGGTGCTTGAATTGCTCCCCATAGAATACCGTAGTGGTGCAAAGTACATTTGCACGTTCATGGAGTGCTGAATCAGTGCAAGTTACATTAAAGTATCGCTACTCTGCTACTTACATTGGTTTATACCTGAGGCCTGCTTCTTCTCCCACAATGTCTTTACCACTTTGGAATTCCATTGCCTTATTCTCAATATAGCATTGTAAATGAGAAAGGAACCAGTTCCATGATGTGTAACTTACACCACCATGGCTCTGTACAACTAGTGGATCAGGTCCCAAAAGGGCAATACAGTTTGCTCAAGACTCGCATGCATGGGCTAGGTGCATAATATTTTGAGTAAACATAGCCCTTGAGTATAAGTACGTTATGCAGTAAATATATCAATCTGTTTATACTCTAATTCAGCAGACTAATAGGAGATATATAGTTATCTGATGGGCATTTAGTTAGTATATTAAAAATATATTCCACATCATCCATTTGTCAGAACTTTTTCATCTTTCCTCTTTCTCTGTCACTGCCATGACAGCTGAAACATATGGCTGGAAAAGCCAAGAGAGAGAAGATGTGGAAGACATGGCTAAGTTAAGAGACCAGGTCAGAGGGGACTGAGACATGGTTAGGCAGCTGAGAAAGTAAGGGCAGTAGTTTGAGAAACATGGCAAATATGACCAAAACACCAACAACACTGAATGTATCTACATTTGATAGCGACTATCCCCTTACCCACTCATGTAGTCTATTCACTGCTTCACTTGTGCGTGATAAGGTCACCCCATCCCATGAAAAGAATCACAGAACTCTCAGCATTATTCTCATGGAGGTATGTAATTCAATGCAACAATTGTGATGGCCAGTTTCTTTTTAGATAGTCCTACAGAGTTGTTCTTCTCAGAGTCTCAGCCTCTGAATCCAGTCAATGCTTTAAACCTAGAATTGTTCCAATATACTTTGCAACAACAATTTTCTTATGTGAACTTCATTTATGTATTTTCTTTATTCCGCTAGTAGACTCTAGACCCACTCCAGGTCCCATTGAATCACTGGGAGACTTTCTATTGACTTCAGCAGGAGTTGGATCAGACCCCGAGTTTGTTTTTAAATATTCCAGTCATTGTACAAGTAAATAAAATAAATAAGATATTTTGAAGTTACTTTTGCCAATAACTTGCATCAGCTTAATTAGTATCTATGTTAGTAGCTCCTGAGACAAGTGAATCATATTTGAGAGACATCTGTTAAGATACCTAAACATGTTTTTAGTCACTTGGTAAATATAACACGTTACTTAAGAGATTTTTAAACATAGGGAGATTTATATTAGGTTCCCAGCCTCCTCACATATTAGTCCATTTGGTAGACATTCTTCTGACAAGTATTTAGTGAAGGCTTAATTCAGAACCTTTATCTTTAAAAATGAATGCTATGTATGAGTAACCCCATTTCTTTAGCAGACATACATGAATAATGTTGCCTGGGGTTCTGTCTGGTAACTAACAAGAGCTTAGCAAGAAAAAGGGCAAAAGAGTACTTAACTACAGTACCTTTATTCAGGGGTTTTCTTGAGGCAATACATATCACATTTCTGAGAACTACTGTATCTCTAGCACAAGACCTTTTGTTGGCTTCTTTTTAAAAAGTAGACAGCATATGTATTCCTCTTTATATTTGTGCTTTGCAACAGACGGCGATTGATGAGCTTTTGAATTATTTTTCACAGGAGCTGCATAGAGTGTCATTTGGCTTCTGATGTCCAGTCACAGGCAGAATGCAGTGAAAAATGTAGATTAGTTGATGCAACTGTCAACAGTGCAGAAGGTTTGTACATCTTTTATTTAACTGCCTTTTGTTGTCTGCCTTGTTAATTGTAGCTTCATTTTTCATTAGTTTTACATAAAGGTGTAGACAGTATCTGAAAATTACTGCAGTACATACGTAGTTTTTTTCCATGGGATTGGCTCCAAAAATTATACTGGTTATTTGATCCTATCACTATCTATCAACATATACAGTACTGCACTGAAAAGATCCTTATTAATAGCAGTCAGAACTATCTATTTATCTCTTCAGATTAATTAACTCACCACTATACACCTAGTTTCCTAACAAACTTTTGAAAACTATAATCCACCTATGGCTGAATTTTAGTCTTATGTGCCCTAATACAAACTCCCAATGAAAGTAGTATCCTGACAAAAGCATCTAGGTGTAAAATTATACCCAACCCATAAGTTTCATTGTGATTTCGGCCCTCAGATGCATATGCAGTGATCCCATTGAAGTCCATGAGAACTTCCAGGACAGAAATTGACCTTGAATAAAATATTACCCTCATAGACAAAGAAATAAAACTTTAAACAAGACCGCTAAGCAATATCATTGCTTTTTCTAAACATAAATACACACAAATACATATACATGGTTTTGTCTGTTTCTTCAGATTGCCTGCTTTGTGCACTTGGCAGTGCTCTATGCAGAGTCCGTTTCACTTCCTACTTTTTAAGCACTAGCGTCACGTTTATAAGCGCTGTGCGGGAAGCTCACTTGAATGTTCTTGTCCCTACGCTCCAACAGGGCGTCAATATAACACAACAACTGGTGGAGGTGCTGAAGTTTCTGAGTTTATATAGGTGCTACTTTATGCTACTGTTTTTCATGGATGAAGAGAAATTGTCAAATTAATGTTAAGTATTAAAAATTGTAAATATCTAAAAATGCTGAGGTAGTCGCAAAAATCTGTATGTCCCACAGGAGCCAGAGAAGGAAACTGAGGAAAGGTCAAGAAGGCATGTGTCCCTCCATGTAGCTAGGTATGGAGCTACAAGCCAGGGAGCAGGGTTAGGAGGAACATACTCACACAGCTTATGGAGTCAGGCAGAGAAGAGGATCAGGGAAATGAGCTGCAGATTGGGGAGAGGGCCCGGCACTTGCTATGCGCTGCATCCCTAAGGCATATGCACAGCCAGGGTTCAGTGTGTTCTCATACTTCTCCCCTAACTGTGCTCCGCACACACATCCTATCAGGTCTACTCTTTGTATGAGTCACAATAAAGCAATTTTAAAAGCCCAGGACAGTATGATTAGAAAAGAACTCAAAGGAGCATAAGCGGCAGATCTATTTGCAATTTTGTCCCACTTTGGCATAATGAAGAACATTTAAGAGGAGGCACCCCTTTAAAGGTGTCAGCTTCCCATCTCAGTGCAACGTAAACCTAAGGCACTAATCCTATAGTCCTGCTGCCTAGGGTGAACCTTGCATGCTACCTGACCCACTACAATGCTGAAACACTTCAGAAGGAATTAAACTGGTGCAGCTGGAACAGTTTTCGTAGTGGGGATGCTGAAAGCCATTGAACAAAACTGTAAGACCTGCGTATGATGGAAACTACTTCAAGCCAGCGAGTGCTGCCACACCCCTAGCGTCCCTAGTTCCAGCGCCCCTGAACTGATGTGTACATTTTTTATCCTTATTCTTCAGATAAATTTGTTTTTAAAATCAGCTCCTTACTGTTATTTTATTTAAATTCTTGTTTCTTTTTTGAGATGGGGAGCAGTAGGGATACCTTTTTAAAAAGACAAGAACTTTTCCAGATGACCTGATTAATGCTGCAATCTAAAACTCTTTTTGCATCCACTAGCATGTCCAGGAACCCACTGAGGTTTAACTGAGTTTTGTGTGTTCTCAGGGCCCAGTTCTCCACTGTGTTATTGCAGTTTTATACTGGTGTAACTCCATTGATTTCAAACTCTGCTGAAATCAATGGTGGTATGCTGGTATAAAACTGGAGTAAGGTACTGGATCATGGCCACAGATACCATAATTAGTGCAAATTACAAATGTCTACTAAACATATTTTTGTGTTGTCTTGTTGTTAAAAGCTCAGTGTGCACTACAGTGGGCTGTATTGTGATACAGGAGGGCCAGGGAGCAGTGGGAGAGTGCTAGATATATAAATTTAAGGCTAATTAAGGTGTGGTTCTCTGTAGACTAGGGAAGGTGGCTGCAGATTAATTGGAGCACCTGCAGTCAATTTTATTAGGCCCTGTTAGGAACCTAATAAAACCCCCTGCATCAGGCAGACAGAGGAGGAGGAAGGAGAAAAGACTGGAGCTTGGAGGTATGTTCAGAGATTTGGAAGACCTGAGAACTGGAGTAAGGGAGACCCTGCCCAGCAGGACAGAGAGACTCCCTCCCTCCCTCCCGCATCTAAGGACGGAGGGTAACCCCCACCTAAGGGGGATGAGGGTAAGAAACCCACAGGGGTTGAGAGAGGCTGGGACTCAGAGCGAGGAGCAAACCCAGACCCCTCCCCCCGCTTCCCTCCTCTATCACCTTCCCGGGCTAGTAGCGGGGCCCTCGGCACCCCAGAGCAGGGCCAAGGGGGGCATCTTAGCTCCCCGCCAAGAAAAGCGCAGGGCCCACCAGACTAAAACCGGCCATCTTGCCACAGTATGAATTTTTTAAAAACCTAGATAATACCTAGTGTTAATGACCTCATATACTAAAACAGTGGGACACCTTGGAGGAGGAATGAATATATTCAGTGTAAGTAAAATTTAAGAAATTAAAGCAGTGTTGTCAAAACTCTGGAGTCAAGCCCTGAAAAATCCTGAGCTTAGTTTGAGTTATGGCATTTTTAAAAAGTAATAAATTTGGGGTTCCTTTTATTTGCCTTCTGGTTCTTGAGCCTTTTTGAATGCATTTGGGTCACATTTTTCAAGCTTTTCTTTACTGTACTGAGAACTAGAAACTTACTTTTTTTTTTAAATGAAAACTGAGATTCTCTTGTAATCACTTGACTATGTGGCCATGTTGCATCCCTATGTCTGATATAAATAAAGGCCAAATTATATGAAAGTATGTGATACGTAGTAAATGAAAGTTGACATTTTGTATGTACAATAGCTTCCTTTAAAATTCCATTATTGTAAGCCAAATTCATTCTTTCTTTGTTTCCTTTTTTGTGATTTGGATGTTTGAGAGGTTTAGGTTGATCTATTTGGCACTCCTTACTCAGCCAAACTCCCAGGAGTTTTGTCTGAAGGAGTGGTGAATAGAGCCTTAAACACCAATAACATTTCATTTTTAAAAATCCATTTGACAAACTTCTAGTTTTCTCACATCTATCTAAAAATAACAAAGACCGACAGGCTTCTTTTAAAAATTCATTAAAAGTAAAAGCTAATTTTTAGAGCTGAGTTATAGTGTACATGTCGTGAAACTGTAGTTTATAACAGAAGCAACAACAGATGTTCAGCTATAGAGGAGTTAGCAGGTGTTGCTAAAAATGAAGGGTATTTTCTAAATATAAAGATATTATATAATGTTAGAATTGGAATTGTGGCACTTCTGGAATTGGATATACAGTCTCAGATTCCAATCATTTTACTTCTTATTTGCTGTCTGCCACAACTATTCATTCCCACCCCTCACCTCTTGAATGAACTCACCATGAAAGGTTCCCTACTTCGGAAAGGTTTGAAAAAAACCTGGATTAAGTTTTCCCACACAAATACATTAAGTGAAGGGGCAAGTAAAACTGGGCAGATTGTCATAATGGATTACTTTTGTATCTGCCTTCCTCTGAATCACATTACAATGATCCCACAACTACAGTTTTCTGTTATTAATTTATATTTTATTATTGTCACGATACATGCCACAGTATTCTTTAGGAATTGCATTGTGGAAGGAATAAATGGTAGTCCTTTTAAAGGTATCAGTATCTGTTTGAAATGTGACTATCTACTTCTGAAACGTAATCTAGACATACTACCAGTAGCTCTAAGCCAAAGAGAACATATTGTTTACTTTGTACTAGAATCAGGGCTATTCTATTCCCTAGACAAATGGTGGAAAGTGTCTTGGAAGTATTTGCAATTCACTGAAATTCACACTGCAGCAGATTGATAGGTGCACTTGATGGTCAGTGCAGATTGACAACACCTGGACCTACTCTTCTGAAACATACGTGGAAAATCTAAAACAAAAACAAAAAGCCATTTAGAGTGGAAGAAAAAGTTGTTAAATATAGCGGACATTCTTAGGATATTTCTGCAGTTCTCTTCCTGTCTTTACTATATGGGGAAAAGGCCATGACGCATATTAATCCATAGTCTCTCTTTTTATTACATGTTAAATTGCACTTGACCTACTGGGTGGCTTTTTTTTCCACAGATTTCTCAAAGGATAAATCTATTCCCTGCTCGTTACAAGGGGAAAATGAATGTGTTACTACATTTCTAATGGCTACAGATGAACAGGGAAGGACAATCATTCATAGCATAAAGCAGAAAGGTGAGTTGTTAATATCACGTTTTTAATATATACACATTGTGAATTAAAAGTACAGCTGGGAGAATCAAGCCATACATATTGGAAGATTAACAAACTGAGATGTTACGTACAGTACTGTGTTTTCTTGTGTTAATAGTATTTCTCTACCTAACCAAAAAAAAGCACCTTCTAAAATATTTCTTTCATATGATGTTGAAATGAGACATGACTGTTCTCGCAATACTAGCAGTATGGACTAGTGGACTGAGCACAAGGCTAGGAGCGAGACATTGCTGATCTAAATCCAGCTCTGACTCCCTCTGTGGCCTTGAGGCAAGTCACTCTCTCTCTGTTTCAATTTTCTTATCTGTAGAGTTTGGATAACATTTAATTCTCTACAACACAGAAGTGATGTGAGGATAAGTTAGTTAGTTTTTTCAAAAGTACTATGGGAGTACTAAACATTATGAAAACGATGATGATACCAAATACCATCACATTACATGACAAATTACCTGTAAAATCTTATTCATATAGATACAAAAAATTTTTAATAGATTAACAAGTATCCATAATAGCTACACTAGACATGATGAAGCAAATATTTTATATGATGTGCAAATATTTTTAAAATCATGCCTAGCCCACATAATTACATTTAACACAGCACTATTACCAAGTTTTGAATGATTTTCACAAAGTTACCCTAGATATTGAACAGTTATTTTTAATAAGGTATGTCCTTTCATTTAAAAATATTTCTTTATCTATTGTGTTATTTGTCTTGTCTTGTCTTTCATTTAAAGATCCTAATTATGTGGGACATGAGAGAACACACTCTTCTTCTCAATTACTAGACAGGCTATTTCCAGGCAGACAAATACATTTTTGGACACACCTAGGGTTGCCAACTTTCTAATGGCACAAAACCAAACACCTCTTCCCTCTGTCGCTCCCTCTCCCCCACCCTCTCTCACTTTCAAAGGGCTGGGTCAGGGGGTTGAGGTGTTGGTGCGGTGTGAGGGCTCTAGCTGGGGGTATGGGCTCTGGGATGGGGCCAGGAATGATGGGTTTGGGGTGAAGGAGAGGGCTCTGGGCTGGGGTAGGGGGTTCGGATGTGGGGGGTCTGGGTTCTGGGCTAGGGGTGGGGCCAGACATTAGGGGTTCAGGTTATGGGAGAGAGCTCCCAGTTGGGGCAGGGAGTTGGGGTGTTGGGAGGGTGCAGGGTGAGGGCTCCAGGAGGGAGTTTGGGCGTGGGACAGGACTCTGGGCAGGGGGTTGGAGTAGGGTCCCAGTGGTGCTTACTGTGGCTCCCAGGAAGTGACCGCCAAGTCCCTGGGTGCTTGGGTCGCCAGGGAGGCTCTGTGCGCAGCCCTCGTGCCCGCAGGTGCCGCCCCTGCGGCTCCCATTGGTTGTGGTTCCCGGTCAATGGGAGCTGTGGAGCTGGCAGTTGGCGCAGGGGCAGCACGTGGAGCCTCCCTGGTCACCCATGCACCAGGGAACACAAAGACATAGTGGTTGCTTCTGGGAGCTGCGCAGACCTAGAGCAGGCAGGGAGCCTGCTTTAGCCCCAGGCCCCCGCTGTGCCGCCAACTGGATTTTTAACAGCCAGAGCTAACTGGAGCTGCCAGGGTCCCTTTTCAACTGGGCAGTCCAGTCGAAAACCAGATGCCTGCCAACCCTAGACACACCCAGTGTCTCACTGCTAAAAGTTAGTTACATCATTAAGGAAAGCACTGCACATGCTTGCTTTTCTTCTGGCAGTATAACTTGAGGTTTGGAAAAGTTCTCCAGCCATTCATCTTCTTTATTAATTCTGCGTGCAGTGTTTCTGCAGTATCTGTCTCAGGAATTAAAGTGATTGCACTGGAAATAATCAGCTACTTCTGTAAGAATATTATTGTTTAATAATAGTAGTGTGCCATTATATACAGTAGCTTTATACCAAAGAATGTTGCAACAAAGCTTTACAAAAAAGATGGAAGGTATACACGTGTAAACTGCACTCGCCAGATTCAAGATCATAAAATATTTTCATAGCTGTAGGATAGTCTCTTTATTAAATATATTTACTGTGTTTATTTAAAAAGGATTGATAGAAATAGCTTAACACAGGCACACTGCATGCAAATGCTTTGGAGCATTCCCCACAGAATTCTGACAATAAACCTAAATTCTAATCTGTTCCACTTCTGAGCCTGTCTCAAGCAGAGGAACAATTATGCTGTGGTTTTGTGATGTATGCAAATGTGAAATAAGATGAGAACACCATGAACACTCCAAAGCTCATTTTCACTTGTGGATCTGAAGTTCAGTCTGTACGAACAGCTAATGCCTTCCTTCAGTGTTCAAACTAGACCTCTCAAAATGAGTTGCGTAATGACATCAATCAAAATAGTCATGCAAAATAAAATGTGTGTAAATTATGCCAAACTGAAATGAATTCTAAATGTCATCAGACCATGGTTCAGAAGAAAATTTCATAAAATAGTAATGTACTTTTATGAGTAATACTGGTTAATATTAAAATGATCCTTTAATTGAGAGCTGACAAAAAGAACATGCCCTCTTGGCTTTACAAGCCTATTATTATGTTGAGTTCTAGAAAAAAAATCTATCCCAGAATAATACTGATTTTCTATTCTAAAATGCCCATGTTTGATCTAGGATTGCTAGCTAGCATTTATAGAACAACAACAAAATGAAGCCATTTAAAAAGTGGTATTGAACTTCTAGCATGGTAACAACTTACATTCACCATGGAAATGAAAGTGAAACATTTCCAAAAATGAGGTGTCTAGAATACTTCTGTCTGGTTCAAAGATGTTAGTTCCTGTTTTTAAACACAGGCACCCTAACAACTTTACAAATCCCACACCTGAACCCTTGTAATTAGCACCCAGGTGTGTATAATGAACATATATGCACTGAAGTACCAAACTGAGCAATCAAATGTGTTATTCTGAGTCCTACTTAGGTGCTTTTGTTTGAAAATTGGGCATCTGATTTTATGCAGTATCTCCTTATCCAATACTTCAGCTTACCTTCACTCCATCTTTACTCATGAGGTTTGGTCACTGAATGAAAAGGACATGACCATTTCAAATAGGGCTGACAATGACATCTGTTCAGAACTCAGTGGATTCACGTGGGCAAAACCATGTCTGTATTTTTGAGTATATTCAAATCAATGGAGCCCAAGACAAAGCAACTTCAGTTTAGTTTCTAGGGGTCTGATCTGCCCAACTGAAGTCAATGAGAGTTTTGTCATGGACTCGAGTGGGAGCTAGGTTAGCAATACTGTTTACATTATGGCAGTGGACATAAGAAAACAGCAGAAGTCTTTCTATATCTCATTTAGACCTGTGTGAAAAATGGAAATTCTGTTTTGCAGAGAATTTTGATTCAAAATTTGGCTTCACTCTGAATCAGAACAAAACCTGAACATTTCAAAATGCTCCATGAAGGAAAATTCCAGAAAAATAATCATTTTGGATCAATTGGAACATTTTGTTTGGACAAAATCAAGATGTTTCACTGATATTATGATTTTTTAAAAAATGTTACATTATATATTGTAATATAAAGGAATCATACAGGGTTTTAAAAATTCCAAAGTTGTTTCAATATAAAAAATTGAAATATTTCATGCTGAAAATGTTGAAATGAGACATTTCAACGTTGTCTGAACTTTTCCCCTTGTTTTTTCTCCTGAATGAACTTTCTGCAAAATTGACATGATTTCCCAGTGTTTCGATTTTCGACAGAACTGCATTCTTTGATGGAAAATGGTTCTGTTGTAAATTTATCCGAGCAACTCTAATCTTATTTATATGAGTCAAATCCCAGTCCCACATCTGAGGCATCTGAAGGGGAATATTGGATTTTCTTGCTTTTCTTTATTTTTGAGATGCCATTTCCCCCAAGCTTCTCCATTTCACCAATGCTGTTTCCCTGTGTTAGTAAAAAGAAAAGGAGGACTTGTGGCACCTTAGAGACTAACAAATTTATTAGAGCATAAGTTTTAGTAGTCATCCACTAAAAAGCCGACAATCTAATCAGCATCTTTCCCTCTGCAATATGCCTGAGTGCCGTAAATCCAAGAAGTGAGACTATTGTGAGACTTCATGCTACCACTAAGCCAACCACTTTTCTCATTTATTTTGGAAAAATCACTTTTTTTTTTTTTGGTGTTCCAAATTTAGTCCAGAGAATCTGTATCTAGTTAATTTTGTATTAGAGCTATGAGAAACCTCCGTAGTGAATACTTTTTACCCTTGCAGTATAATCCTTCTGGGCCAGTTTCTCAAACCTTTTCCTAAACCTGGTTTGAATTTCACGGAAATCGGAGCTAAATGGTGGCTTCAGGTAATAGCTCACCTTAAGTGATCACTCTGGTTACAGTGTGTATGGTAACACCCATTGTTTCATGTTCTCTATGTATATAAATCTCCCCACTGTATTTTCCACTGAATGCATCCGATGAAGTGAACTGTAGCTCACGAAAGCTTATGCTCAAATAAATTGGTTAGTCTCTAAGGTGCCACAAGTACTCCTTTTCTTTTTGCGAATACAGACTAACACAGCTGCTACTCCGAAATATTTCAGCTGAGTTTCACTTTGAATTCTTGGGTTTGTATTCAGGGACTGCAAACGTACATGAACTTGAAAGAAAAGGCACATGCAACACCCAGCAAGGAAAACAAGCAGGTTCCTCTCAGCTGTTTTTAATTAGCTATACTTGTAAATAACACTTATACCTTGCTTTGTTTCCACAGATTGCCCACAGCCTCCAAACATTCCAATGATAATGCTGGGTGTTTCTCTTGCTATCCTTCTGATGGGCACTGTTCTACTTTGTATATGGAAATTGCTAGTTTCTTTTCAAGACCGAAAAGAGGTTGCCAAGTTTGAAGCAGAAAGATCAAAGGCCAAATGGCAAACGGTATGTACTTGCATTAATTTTATATAAGTCTCTGTGATTTGGCTCAATGGTTCTCAAATAATAAAGGAATTGGACAGATTTCCCAAACCATGCTCTTGTGTCGGTAGATTTTTCACTATATAGCATGCTATAAATTAAAATTGTAATGGGTTTTTAGGAATGAATGAAAAATAGATGGATTTTAATATTCTTCATTTTATTTCTTCCACGCACAAATATGATGCACTGAGATGTCAGTTTTTTAACTGACAAGGGCATCTAATGAATCATTTTATATACATCTGTTAGTGAATAGCTTGATTAATATTAGAGGCACAGTCTTGTTCCCGTAAATATCACATGTTCCTTTTCCCCTGTTCCTTCTGCCTGGAACTTTTGCTTTTTTGCAATAGTATTATGATGAATTAAATAGTGATTCATTGACTAAGGCAAAGAAACACTGAGCAGAGTAGCATCATGATTGACACACTTCAGCAGGACCAGTCACTACATTATTCTCCACATCTGAGAAAGAAAAATAGGTACAATTTAACTCCAAGAATTTTTCCATAATGCCTTTGGTTAGCCAACGCTGGTAAGATGTAGGTGAAGAAATAGGAGGGAAAATAAAGGTGCTTTTGAAGGGAAAATCAGTGAGGCCAGACAAAGGGCACTGGAAACCAGCATTAACATACCTAGTGTTAGCCCTGAAAATCCCTGGGGTTTCCCTAATTAACCATGTGGTACAGTCTGAAGTGTCTGACTACAGTAGAGCTGAATAGAATTCTGACAGCATATGTCTTCCACTTCCACCTCTCTTGCTGAAAGTGGGAGAGAAGGTATTTCCAAGGCCTGTTAGCTTCCCATAGTGACACTGGTAGGAGATGGGGAAGCCACTGCTATGCCCCAAGAAGACTGACAACAGATAAATGAAAGATCACAGGCCTGTGGTGGGAGGAGACCTTTTGGGAAAGTGGGAGGCCACTTAAGCATTCTGAGGTTTACATGCATCTCAGGATCCTGAACCTCGGCTAAAAGTTTGTGTAAAAGATAAAGAAGCCTCGTTTTCATCCAAAGCTTGGAACCACAGAGGTTTTCTGCATTGTTTCAGGTTTTGTTCTGAAAGAAGTGCATAGCTTTGGAGTTGACATATTGTTATATTAAAAATCCCAGGGGAGCTATCTACAAGAGCAGGGGTGAAGTGAGCTGCCCAAATTTCAACTACATTCAGCTTATCTAAATTCTTCCTGTACTCTCAGCTATTGTATTCCTCACTCCTGTCTTAAACTATTTGGTGGAGTTACTGTGTACCCTTAAAGTTTTATAACAGGCAAAACCAAACTCCCAAATGTCAAGGTTCTGGATCTGGACTGTCCCCATGTTCAGGGATGTTTAAGCTGGGGATGTTTGCCAGAAGCTGGGAATGGGTGACAGGGGCTGGATCACTTAATGATTACCTTTTCTGTTCATTCCCTCTGAAGCACCTGGCACTGGCCACTATCAGAAGACAGGATACTGGGCTAGAAGGACCATTGGTCTGACCCAGTATGGCCATTCTTATGTTATGGAGCTAGGTGTAAGCTGTGAACTTTGTTCCAAGGTTTAGGCTCATCTCTTAAATAGCTGATGCATTTCACCCCAGAAATGCCTGTACTACATGGGTAAGCAAAATCAGAGACCCTGATCTTGTGAGGAGCTGAGCATCCTCGACTTCCATTGACTATGAAGACTGAAGGCACTCAGCAGCTTACAACATAGTTTGGAAAGCACTTTGAGCTAAATTGAGCCACTAAGCTCAGTCCAGAGCAAGGGACAGTGTGCAACTGTGCCGTTCCAAGAGAAGATCAGGCAAAGAATTATGTCTCAGAAATACAATTCCACTCCAGTTCTCCCCTTCCTCTGAGTAAGTTACTTCACCCCTGTTTTGGAGTGCAGTTTGCTCTCCCACCCTGTGAACTCAGCCAGCTATTCTGACTGGTGAGTAGCGTGGTGGACCCAAGGTTCCCATTCCCTGCCCCATCCATCCCATGTCTTCCCCCCACACACCACTTGCTTATAGTGGAGAGTCCTGATTGAGCATTCTCTGATCTCCCCCTGTAGCCAGAGCCACACTCTGAACAGCTCTTACTCCCCCTTAGTTCTCTGCATGGCCAAATAATGGTAATGTCAATGTTGCTATACAACAAACACTTTAACTGCCTCATTAGTACTACTTGCATATAAAAGCAGCATTTTGCGAGAACATTTTTATTCAAAGAGAAAACTGTTACGTGACATTTCACTGTGTTGGTAGCAGTAAAACTGGGTTAACCAGCAGACCTGAAAAGACATGCAATATCAACTGCAGATTAGTGAGTTGCTACAACTTTGTTTAAACATGATTAAAAGAAGCAATGAACACATTTATGTAAATATACATAACATATACTAATTGGCACAAATTTATGTTTTTATAGAAAAAAAACAGGCTTGACAAATGAGTAATATCTTTAACATTAACAGAGCAGTTTAATGGTGAATCATTCCCCCCCACCCCCAAAGTGACTACAGAACATTTTATCTAGGATTGGCACATAACTGAAATTAAGGTGCAAACTTTGTGGTTAAAAATCTAAAACAGAAAATAACACATTGCGCATTTACATGGGTTGGTAATTAATTAAAGCTGGAACTGATATGCATTACCTAATACTTATCTAGCACCTTTCATTTTCAAAGCACTTCTCCATCATCATCTAACTAATCCTCAGGTAGGAAAGTAGTATTAGCACCATTTTGCACACAGACAACTGAGGTAGTTAAGGCACTTGCTAGAGACCACAGAGGGAATCCGTACGAGAGCCAGGACACCTCGCCTCCAGTAGCTGCATCTGACCATAACATTGACAAGCTGCTGAGAAAGCTGCAACCAGCCAGTTTCTGTGGGTCTAGGGTGAGCATGGGGGATTCACCTGAAGATTGTTAGAATGAGGGAAAAGTGGAAGAAGAATGGAGAGAATTTGCCTAAAAATCCCCTAAAAATAATTCAGGAAATTGTACTGCAAAATATAATTCGACCATCTGTGTAATTAGACACACTCTGCTTGAAGGATTCGGCGATATGATGGGGAACTTTGAGGAGAGACATTTCAGTGTCAATGTTGAAAGCAGAAATGCCATCTGGAGGCAACTTTTAAGTGCCTACGTAAGGAAGGTGGTTCAGTGAGGGACTGGCCTCAAGGGGAGAAGGAGTGCTCAAGCTCATTGTGGGTGGTAAATGACTGTGTGTTAAGAACTTGGACAGCTTTGTAATCCTCAAGGCAAGGAGATCTATAGTTTCAGATAGCACAAAACCGCTGATACCACTGGAAGGGATCTTATTCCACAGGCGCAGGCCAGCAAAGCACACTTGCCTGAAGGGGGATTGATGCATGACTTCTCCTGTATATAAAGACAGGTTTCAGAGTAACAGCCGTGTTAGTCTGTATTCGCAAAAAGAAAAGGAGTACTTGTGGCACCTTAGAGACTAACCAATTTATTAGAGCATAAGCTTTCGTGAGCTGTAGCTTATGCTCTAATAAATTGGTTAGTCTCTAAGGTGCCACAAGTACTCCTTTTCCTGTATATAAAGTTTTAAATTCTGTAATAAGTGTACACAGTGTTCTTACTATCATTTTAAAACGCATCTATTGCTGTTTTTTACTGGGCCCATAGTTCTGAGTGCTAGAAATAATAAATCTATTATTTGATTATTCATAGTTATATGTGATTAAAACTGGGAAGTTTTAGACTGATCTGCCACTCTGTTACATCTACTATCAAGGGACCAGGGAAACAACCCTTTCATCTGAGTAGCCTGCAGAGATCAAGTAGGGGAATGGTGGCAGCATAAACAATTTAAATGACCCTTTACAGAAAACACTTTTTATAGTCTTTTCCTTCTAGAATGATCCAGTCATGATGCTCTGCATGAAAATAATCTAAGACACATGGTTAACTACATCTTTGACAACATACTGTTTCACTAGATTTGTTTTTTTAACCTGGGAGGCAGGTTTGTTTGTTACATTTTTCCTAGTTCTGGATTGATTTGTTATGCTCTGTGTAGCCTGATCATAATTATGCCATATTACGATCTTCAGTGGATCCGCACATGACAAGTTTACTTGCTATATTCTGTAATGCAGCAATAAGCACATTACTTGCACATATAAGGAATGAAAGATATTACTGAGTTTGTGTGTGGTTTGCATCACCAGACTGAATCAGGTCAGGAATCATTTACATGATGATGACCCACACTGCTGTAAAGCTAAAGAGGTAGCATTAAAGTTAATGGATTGCACCTACATACATATGCAAATGAGTCAATGGTCAAATGGCAGATTTAAGAAAAATTATATTTAACTTACTAGCTTTTTTCTTTTGTTGTTGTTTTTAGGGAACAAATCCCCTGTACAGAGGCTCAACAACTACATTTAAAAATGTAACTTACAAGCACCAAGAAAAGCAAAAAGTGGACATTACTGCAGATTTCTATTAGCACTTCAGACACTGGAAAATTAGTTTTAATGACAAGAAATATAAAAGCACTATTTTGTTTTTATTTCTTTATAACTGATTACATGGATGTTTGTTAGCACATCTTAGTGATATAATTCAGCTAGAGCAAATATATTTTGTGTGTATTGAAGGTATTGTAGATAACTGCTGTATGACTAAAAATTAAGAGGAACGTTACAAAGAAACACATTTAACATTCAGACCCACAAATTAGTCTTAAAGAAAAAAGCACTGACGATTTCTGTGGAATTTGCTCCACAAATAGAATAAAAATTCATCATCAGTAAGCACATTTTGGTAAGTCTAACTTGTATTTGCTATTTATGGTGAATTTTACTTCACGTTGTTCACACTACAGTGCCCAACACATGGTGCATACCCAAACACAATCAGTCTACGCTGTTGGCTTACATAAAATAAAAAATTTAATGCCAGCAGGGCTAGGGGGTCCTGATGCCAAACTATGGGCCTGGATCAGGACCCCCTAGTGATTTCATCAGAAACAACTGAATTTATAGCCTAGCTTACATGGATCCAAAACTCACACAAATATCTCCTCAACCTCTTTGCCTTTCCCTCTTTCTTTGCCTGTCTCCTTCCCTGCCCCTGAATCTTCTCCCTTTGATGTTCTACCTTTTTCTTTAAGGACCCATCCTAAGGCACTGCCAAAAGTGAATCCTGTTTAAGCACAGCCAGATCTCTTCCTCCTCTTTCCTCTGAGTTCTACTGGAGAGGTTCTAGTACAAAATAGAAATGCATGTCATCGTTCAGAAAACTCAATAGAGCAGCTTTAAACCTGAAGATGACCCTGAGGGTTTTGAAAAATTTACCTCCTGTGCAGAGATCCCACACAAGGCCTATACACCACTTAATCCTAATTAGACTTGCAAGATATGCCTAGGAGCTGCACAGGCTATTGTGCAAGCCCTTTGAATAGAAGAGAATTTCATACATAAGGCATGGATGTAATTATCAGACCTATAGTTTTGTGGATATCACACAAACAAATGATGAGATTTTTCCATAGCAGCAGCATATTTTAACCTGCCAGTCCATTTATTCTAGTACAAGAGAATATATTTGACCCTTTTTCGCAGTTTTTCAAAATAAGCAGTTATTAATTACTAATTCCCCTTGCTATTCATGGCAGTGACTTTAATAAGGACCTTAAAAACTGAGTTTTTAACTAGAGTTGCTAACTACTTGCCATAGACCCTTTGTCAAAAATGCATGCATAGTACTGAAAAAACAGCTGATGTGATAACATGCAAATAACAGTATCAAGATTTTTTTAGAGAGAAAAAATACTGTATTGACCTATTTCAGAGTAACAGCCGTGTTAGTCTGTATTCGCAAAAAGAAAAGGAGTACTTGTGGCCCTTAGAGACTAACCAATTTATTTGAGCATAAGCTTTTGTAGCTCACGAAAGCTTATGCTCAAATAAATTGGTTAGTCTCTAAGGTGCCACAAGTACTCCTTTTCTTTTTGTATTGACCTAGATATTAGTTTCTTCTTAAATGTTTTAACCTTCTGGTCCATGATAAAGAGATTCAGAGTGCAGACTATTTTTATAACAGATACATATGCCATCTGAAAATATTTTTAAGAAACAACATGTTAACCTATTGACAGACTAACAAAAACTATATTTTTCTCTGCATTAAACCAAAATTTTGATCTAAAAATCCTTGAAGGTGGCCATTTTGAAATAAATCATTATTCCAACAGCCTGTTTAACTTCAAGCTTTTATGTCCATACATTGCAAATACAGGATGTGCTGTGAATTGATTTATTATGTAGATCGGACTCAGACCTGTTTTTCTGGGTCTGATCCAAAATCTACTGAAGTCAATTGGTAAGGCTGGATGAGCCCTTAATGTCTGGAGATACATAAAAACAGATGTCCATTGTTCTGCGGTCATCACCTCTCTCTATTTGAATTGCAGAATATCTTTTAAGCAGCTTGAAATCAGTTCAAGTTGTTCTACCTCAGTAACCAGACTTCAGATTAAATTCCAGCACATCAGAATGATGTATATATTGCTCTGAAACTTACAGCACAAGTATTTGATTTTATTTGTTAAAATCTCAGCTCTTTCCCCAAAATAGTGAAAATAGAACCTTGGGTATTAGTTAATGGAACATTTTTTTGTTCAGATAGAAGCTGATTAACACTATTCATTAGTGGATTGGGACCTATGATATATATTTGTGTTCGAAGAAACTTTAAAACATCTTTAGAAATAAAGTGAGACAATATAACAGCATGTGAAATAATTGCAGTGTGAAAGGCTTACTGTAAATCTAATCACTAGAACTGGAATAAGTTAATTAGGCATCTGTATTTTTCACTATTCTTTCACAACTCATAGTGGAAGCTATGCATATGCAGAGGGGCCAGATCTGCAGTCCTTCCATTCCCTTAACTCATACTGAAGTCAGTGAAAGTTACAAATAGCATGAAATCCTGCTTCCTTAACCACATGAATAGTCTCACTGAGCAAAATCATGGTTCCATTGAAGTCAATGGGAGTTTTGCCATTGACTTCAATGGGGCCAGGCTTTTACCCACTGACTTCAGTAGGATTATTGCACAAGTAAGGATAGTGGAATTTGGACCATGGAAAGAATGTAAAGGTAAAATAGCTATTACTTCTGTGTTTGGTTTTAAAGTAAAAGTATCAAATGGGAATCATTTTTAAGAGATTAAAAAGCATCTTCCATTTGGTATCTCAGTCTAAAGTAACCAAATGCCTATTGTTTTATTAAACACCTTTTAAGTTGTATTTCCGAATGGCTGACTCAATGGATCAGTAATAGCAAGCAGAGCCTTTCATCGTTAGGTCACCAGTTTATATATAGAACAGCTCTGTAGTGTTTGAATGTTGTTTCTCTCTGAACACTGTTCAGTATTTCCTAATGCAAAGAATTCATTCATCCCCTGGCAGGGAGCCCTGTCAAGCCTGAAGCACATTGGCAACTCAGTGTGGTGAAGTGGACTGCTTGTGCTGTACCAGTTCTGGGCATAGAGGTCTTCGGGGCTCTCAGTTGGGCACTTTTTGCAAGAATGAAAATCAATCAACTACTTTTTATAGTAAGAATTCATCAGAACAGAGAAAATAGCCAGACTTATGGCTTATTTACTGTTATAATTAATCATGTTTATTACAGTAGTCTACAGATCAATCAAGAAGAGGCCCTATTGTGTAAGTCACTATACGAGAGTCCCTGCCTTGAAGAGCTTATATAGGAGACCTCTCAAATACAGATCACGCTGAAAGCTATTTTTAATTACAATATGTGCTGCAAGCTTCCCAGAGGTCATACAGCATATTATAAGATGTTGATCAGAGACCAGTGGCATTTTCTCCAACTCCAAGAGTGGGGTTTATCCTTTTAGTTGGATGACAGATACTTTTAACAAACTTTTACAACCCTTTTTTTCCTTTTTCAAACTCTGAGTGTCCGTGTGGTGTGGGAGTGGGGGGCGGAGAGGATGGAAAAGTCCTTTTTTTTTGCTGTTGTCATGGATGATGTTTTGACCTAAGGCTGGACCTGGGCAAAACATTGTTAATAGATGTACTTCTGTTCACTGAAGAGTTAAACTAAGTAAATAAAAGAATGTTGAGAACATTTTTTTTTGTATTTGTGTATCTGACATACATTAAAATGTAATTTAAGTCATTTGTCTTGCATGGATAATTGTCATTTTGATTTACAAAAATGTATATATGTACTCGCAAAAAGAAAAGGAGTACTTGTGGCACCTTAGAGACTAACCAATTTATTTGAGCATAAGCTTTCGTGAGCTACAGCTCACTTCAGCATCCGATGAAGTGAGCTGTAGCTCACGAAAGCTTATGCTCAAATAAATTGGTTAGTCTCTAAGGTGCCACAAGTACTCCTTTTCTTTTTGCGAATACAGACTAACATGACTGCTACTCTGAAACCTGTATATATGTACTGTGTGTCCAGATTCCTTTTCCTATGTATGGCTTTTTCAATTTCAGGGAACAACGTAATACAGAAAATAGGTAATGAATCCAGGAGTCGAATGTCAGGGCAGTACTCTTTGTGTATTGTGTATAGTAATACAGAGGGCCAAATCCTGCCTCTTCCTCTCTGGCTATGGAGTGCCCTGACCCACCTAAGTCAGACCAGTTCTCTCAGAGGAGAAAAGGAGGGCAGGATTTGGGGATACAGAGGGTCCACACTTCCTACAGGCTATGAAGCTGTATTCTGCTATATCTCACTGACTCCCAGCATGCAGGATAAATCAGGAGAGGGCTAATGGATCCACAAGTATATAGATCCAGTCAGCCATTTTTCCCTATAGAAGGGAGGATGGTAAGGGAGCCCAATGGCAGTCTGGGCTGCTGTAGTCTTGAGGTTGTAGTAGCAGTTGTGGTGGACTCTGTGGCTTCAAGTGAGAGGATTCCTGCCCTCCAACACCCTGAGGAAATACCCAGTGTACAGCCAGGCTACTCTGACTGTAAGCTAGTTCCAGGAATTGGGCTATGAGTTTTACCTGCTAAAAATCCATGATATTCATCATATGTTTCTGGAGGCAAATCTCACACTGACACCAGTGAGAACTGAGGTAGGACTAGGGACCAAGCATCAAGGAGCTGAAATATCTGCAAGTATCCTCAGACTGGGAAAAGATTTGCAGAAACAACACTATCCACCTCTCCCTGAAGTCCCTCACAGACTTACAGCTCCATGGTTTCAGAGGGATTGGTGGGACAGGGTGGGTGGATGAAGCTGGGAGGAGTAGCTGTTCTACAAAGCATCCTCCTCAAAACCCATAGAGATTTATCTCATAAAATAATGCCAATCCTTATCTTACATAGAAACCCCCTCTGTGATGAGAAACCTGCTGTTGGAGTGTTTGGAGTCAGCCACACAATGTGATCCAAAAAGTGCGGTGCGAGGTGAATTTTTTTCCTTAATGCTGCACAGCTCTGCATATTTGCCCTGAGTTTTGAGTACAAAGCCACACTTCCCGTATGCCTATCAAGCCTTTTGAACCCGAACTCCCCAGCTTGTTTTACAGTAAGTGGAAGGCGAACATTGTCCGAGTGGAATGATCACACAGAAGCTACGTGAATAAAACCTGAAGGAACCAATTTGTTCCTCCATTCCTCTGCAGGGTATGCGTAACTCCCACTGAATTTTCCTTCCCTAAGGAGGGAATTATTTAATCTTGAGTAAGGACTGCAAAATTGTATCTTTTTTTTGTTTATTTGTTGGTTCAAGTGTATTTACAGTAAATTATTTTTTCTCTAAATCTTTTATGTGTCAGCCTGTCCTTATCTGTTGCTTCATGTCATTTGATTAGTCCTAGCAACTCCCTCATGCTTCCATAATTTATTCTGCTGAAATTCATTGTTTTTATTTAACATCTTTGTTTGCGCTGTTGTACCCTATAGTTTATGATGTTGCTTTCTTTATGAGGTGTAATATGACTAGACGGTTTCCTGTTTGTGATCTATTTACTTTTCAAGAGGCTCTTAAGTAAATGAATAAGCTTTATATTCAACCTGTTTTTCCAAAATATGATGTGATTATGTATGAGAGGGTTATATAGAGTGATTTCTAAAGTGCACAACATGCTTATAGCTAAGGGTCTTCCATTAATCATTATAATAACTATTTTACTTCTCTTTGAAGCTACAGGGCAAAGTTCATATTTTCTATTTTATCTGTCGGGTACTTCTCCTTTTTCTGTTCTAATGAAAATTCATATATATTGTTGTCTTATTTGTTAATATCCTGCTGTGAGGAAGAGAGCATTGCTCTATATCCTTGATAGAACTATATTGCCAGTTTATCATATTTCCCAGGTGCAAAATGAGAAAATGTGCTCTTATATTTCACAGTGGGATATGACAGTTGAAATTGATTCGATTCTTTAGTATGTATCTATGGTGCATAATTTATAGCAGATTCTACCTACACCAACTCTCTATAAATCTTTATTTTCTTGATTCCCAGAATGGTCCATACTTTGAAACTTTTCTTCTCTCTTTTCATTGTGGTTCATATTGGCAAAGATTGAGAGATATCAAGAAAAGGACAAATGACACATGTCTAGCATGATAAAAAAGCATGAACTTGCCAAAGATTCTAGGAAGTTGAGAACTTTTTATTTTAAAGTTTGCCCCAATCTGAACTTTTATCAGTAAGAATTCAGGAGGGCAGATATGAACCAGGAATTGATTTTCTCTGCAACCTTTAATTTTTTGGAGAATTATTTAGACAACAGATTAATTCAAGTTTCTATTTCTAACAAAACTGGGCAATTTAAAAACTATTGCAAGAAATGTCATTTTCAGATAGAAAAGGTGTGTGGCTTGATATTTTTTCTACAAGCTACTTGTCTGAAAAGTAATTTTTCTCAGCAATAGTTTTCTTAATTACAGCTTCCAAATTTGGACAAAGTAAGGAGTTAAATAAACCTGAGGGCTAAATGCAGAGAGAACTGGCATATACAGGGCCGGGTGTAGGCACCAGCTAAGCAAGCTGGTGCCTGGGATGGTGCTGCTGAAGGGCCGGCACTCCTGCTGTTCTCCTCTGACTCGGATCTCGCCGCTGGTGGCAATTCAGCGGCAGCTCCCTCCAATGTTCCTGTTTCCTCCGGTGGCGTATTCGGCAGGTTGGTTTTTTGTTTGTTTGTTTGCTGCTTGGGGCGGCAAAAAACGTAGAGCTGGCCCTGGGCATATATTAATTGAAATGTTAAAGATAGTTGGGCTTTGCATATTTCTGGGGAAGAGACTGTACCACCAATTTTAAATCTCAAAGCTAATAGCTCATCTTAAGGAAAATGGTGCCTTCATGCTGATCTCCTTTAGATCAAAGTTACATGTGTAGATCCAATCTTGCTCCTACTAAAACTCTCACTGACTTCAAGACTGGGCCCAAATGATGTCAGTGTCAGGGTCAAAACTTCTATATAATGAACCCCAAAAGATTCTATTTCAGCTGTAGGAGGCCCGCCCAACCATTGCCAGGTCAAGTGAACATAGTATAACCATTAAATTCTCAGGAAAAAATAAAAGAAAGGAGTCTGAAAAGATAGAGAGGCAGTCAAAGAACAGTTGGAATTAAGTGGGAGAAAGTCTTTTAATAAAAATAGCAGTATTTAAGGACTTTCACGCTATACTTATTTTCTCTATTTTCTGTACCATTTAGCAACATTGTTTTCTTCTCTATCTTCTATACAGACTACTCTATAGGCCCTTTTCTTTCTGTTGTTTGTTAAACTGTCCCTCACAGTTCTGTCCATCCTCTTAGCTAGCATATTGGTGCTATCTCGGTTCAGGTACACAGCCACCCATTACATAGACTCATAGACCATATAGGTTTTAAGGCCAGAAGTGACTATTATGATGGTTTTATTTCCTATGTTATACAGCAGGGTCAGACTAGATGATCTAATGATCCCTTCTGTCCTTAAAATCTTTGAATCCATGCAATTGTAATCCAGGCCTGCTGAGTGTGGTGCTCAGTCCCCCCCTAGTGGCACCTAGACCACCTAGAGATTGAGGAGTCTGCTACAGCCTTGGCTAACTGCAGGGCCGGCTCCAGCTTTTTTGCTGCCCCAAGAGGGGAAGAAAAAAGAAAAACCCAAATGAGCTGCGGCCGAAGAGGAAGAGAGGGAATGAAGGACTCGCTGCCAAATTGCCGCTGAAGACCCGGACGTGCTGCCCCAATAACACAGGGAGTGCCACCCCTTTCTATTGCCCGCCCCAGGCACCTGCTTCCTTCACTGGTGCCTGGAGCTGGCCCTGGCTAAGAGACTCACACATTTAGCTTCAGAGGTCCCAGGATTGATCCTGCCAGCCACAAAATCGGGTCTGTTGGCATTACATATTGTCTGTGCAAAGGTGCTTGAGCACCCACTCTGGGCTGTACAGAGGGTTTCTGCACCAAGGCCACACAGGCCAGCACAGAAGGCCATAACTGGAGAAGTGCCACAGATCCAGTGGCCCCAATATCTATCACAGTTGACCTGCAGGGACTGTGATTACTATTCCAAGCCAGCTGGAATAGCAGCCTCAAGGAGACTGCACAGCAGCTCCATTTGCTGCTTGTGGGTTTTGGGGTTGGATTCCACTTCCTGACCTCTCCAACTCCAGTTATATTGAACTTGATTATAGGGGCTTTGTACAGGTGGAGTGTTTTTTTTCCCCAGAATAAATTTTTCACTATGAATAATTTGCCCACCTCTACAAGAAGCAGTTGGAAGACTGACATTGAGGGCTTGTCTACATGGGAACACTCAGGAAAGTTTAAGACAAATCAATGGAAGCTGTGAAGTAAATGCACATAAATTAAACAGCATTAAACCCCCTCTGTGGATGCTTTAATTCAGAAGTAAAATGGCCTTAGTTCACTGTAGCTTAAACCTCCTTAAAGGCCACTTCTGAAGCTGAGTATCCATGCAGGGATTTAATGCACTTTAATTTATGCACTTTAAATTCACACCATGAGTTGATTCAGATGAAGTCTCCTGAGGCCTGGTCTACACTACAAACACTTCTTAGTATACCTATACAAATATAGCTACGCTAAAGCCCCCTAGTGGAGACACTGCTTGTATTGAGGCCAAAGGAATTCTTCTGCCAGCATAGTTAAACCACATCCCTGTATTATATAAATTATGCTGGCAGAAGGACACTTTTGTCAGTATAATTGTGTCAGCACTAAGGGATTTGGCCATCCTAGCTATGTTGGTTAGGGGCGAAATTTTTTCACACTCCTATCTGAAATAGTTATGCTAGCAAAACTTTGTAATATAGGCCAGACCCACATGTAGACGAGCCCTAAGAAGGAAAAAAGATGGAAGCAGCAAATACACAAAGGTGCCTGTATAAAGTACTTGAGGGGAGCTTGTCTAGTCTCCTCTCCATCCCAAGGACCAAAGATTTGCAATTCTACATGTCTGGATTTATGGATCTAATGGCTTTGGTGCCAATAAATAATTCTCATTGATATCAAAGATTTTGGCTAAATTTAGTGTACTATGTTTGGAGCATCTGGCCTATTATTTACAATAAATGTGTTTCATTTTACGTTTATGTTTGATGACATTCTTGGCCTGATGCTAGTTGCTCACAATTCCTTGCAGTCAAATGATGCTACTCTCAGGAACACAAAAATGGTACTCACATGCTACTCACAGGAACACATGCTACTCTCAGGAACACAAAAATGGTATCAAATGTGGTTCTGTGCTGCCAACAATTACCTGAGACCAGCGACTGTGTTATGAGCAATGACAAAAAGAATTTGAGTTATCCAAACATGAAGACTGATCCTTCTCTTATTGAAGTCAGTGGAAGTTTTTCCACTGATTTCTGGGAACAGGATTGGACCCATACATTTTATAAATTCATGTAATTACATCAAATATGGGACAGTAATCTTTTCCCTTTGGAAAATATATATTGGATTTACACCAAAAGAAAATATCAAAGAGAACACAGAATATATTTGTATTTAATTCTACTGAATGCAAAATAAGACACGTAATGCAAAATGACTCCATCTGGGAGATCCTTGAGCTAAAACTTCTGTTTGAATCCCCATCTGTCTGAGTTCTACCCATCTTTTATGTTCCTTCTGTCTTTCCTCAGCTTGAAAAGTGAAACCTAAATGATCAAAAACTATTAAGTTAAATTTTTAAAAATATATATTTTTTCAAAAGATCTCATGATTTTGCAGGCCTGTTTGTTCTTGGCACTATTGCTAGATTATGTGACAGTGGGGCCCTCCCCGGGGGAGCTAGTGCATAGCTGCCAAGTTCTGTCCAGCAACATGTATAATGTTTAATGCAAATTATTTACAAATCAGCTCATTGAATAATTTGCATGTGACTGACCTTTATGGTCAGCAGGGAGAACAGCAAAATAGAGGCTGCTTAGTTGCCATCTCAGTTGCAGTTCAGCTAAACATGTGACTTTTCTATTCTCCACTGGGCCATGGGAATATGGATAGCTGCTAGTGTGAGAGAGTGGGGGCCCTAGCAAGAGGATGGCCAGTGTGTGTTTGTAGGGTCTCAAGTGAAGGTGGTGGGCTACTTTGTGAAGAGAGAGAAGCTTGTACACATATAGGGCACTGGCTAGGGTTGCCAGGTGTCCGGTTTTCAAATGGAATGCCCAGTCGAAAAGGGACCCTGTCGGCTCTGGTTAGCAATGCTGACTGGGCCATTAAAAGTCCAGTTGGCAGTGCTGTGGGTCTAAGGCAGGCTAGTCCCTACCTGTCCTGTCTCAGTGCTGCGCCCCAGAAGTGGCCAGCAGCAGCAGGTCTGGCTTCTAGGTGGGACGGCCACAAGGAGCACCGGCTCAGCACTCCCATTGACCAGGAACCACGACCAATGGGACCTGGGGGGCGGTGCCTGCAGGCGAGAGCAGTGTGCAGGGCCTCCTGTCCCCCCCCACCCCTGCGCCTAGGAGTCAGACCTGGTGCTGACTGCTTCCAGGGCACAGCACAGTGTCAGGACAGGCAGGAAGCCTGCCTTAGCCCCCCTGACCAGGAGCTGCCCGAGGTAAGCTCGTGCCCTAACCCTGAGCTCCAACCCCCTGCCCCAGTCCTGAGCCCCCCACAAACCCAGTGCCCCCTCCTACACCCCAAACTCCTCATCTCTGGCCCTACCCCACAGCCTGCAGCCGGAGGCCACACCCTCCCTGCACCCGAACTCCCTGTACCAGCCTGGAGCCCCCTCCCATACCCTGAACTCTTCCTTTCTGGCCCAACCCTGGAGCCAACATCCCCAGTTAGAGCCCTCACCCCCTCCCGCACCCCAACCCCATTCTCCAGCCCAATGAAAGTGAGTGAGAGTGGGGGAGAGTGAGCCATCGAGGGAGGGGAATGCAGTGAACGGGTAGTGGGGCCTTGGGGAAGGGGCAGGGCTAGGGTGTTTGGTTTTATGCAGTTAGAAAGTTGGCAACCCGAGCACTGGCGAGAGAATGGCTAGTATTTGTGGATGGGCTCTAGTGAGGGGTAAGGGGAGTTGGTGTGCGACGCAGAACCAGGAGTGTATACAGAATAGTATATGAGAATAATGGGAACAACTTCAGTGGGTGTGATGGGGCAGAGAGGCCTCACACTGGCAATAAGAGAATTAAGGAGGCTGACAGGCTCTCCATTGGCAATGAAAAGGTTAGGGAAAGCCTATGGACCCAGATGGCCCTGTCTCGCTACACCCACAGCCATTGGCAGATGTGGAGAGAACAGCTAAAAGGAGGAGAGCTAGCCCGGTTTGGTCCTGACCAAGAAGGAGTCCAGAGCTCTGCCTTCGTGGATGGGAGAGAAGCCTGGTTGCAGCCCTGAAATGGAGCTCGCTTGCCAGCTGGATCAGCTCTCATAGCAGAGACAACCAGACCCCTGAGGGGGACTTGGCAGGAGCACAGACAGTTTGAGAGACCAGCCAAGAATGGAAGGGTGAGGCCTCACAGAAGATTTGTGGATAGCCCTGTTTTTGTTTGGTTCCAGATTACCTTTGAGCCTCAGTGCCCTGAAAGGAGTAGGACCAAAGGGTACTCTGGCCTGTGGGCCAAAACACCACTACACTGGACCTCTGAGAGAGAGACATACTAGTGGAGAGCTGCAGCGGGGTGAGTTGTGTCCTGAAGGACCACTGGGAGTTGTCGTGTTTCTCAGCAAAAAGCTGTCTAAAAGAAAAAGCCACTGGTCAGTCAGTAAAAAGGAATGTTACAACATTGTCTACGCTCTGAAAAAGCTACGTCCATAGGTTTGGGGACGGTGTTTCCACCTGCAAACTGACCATGCTGCACTACAGTGGCTTCATACCGCCATGGGAAATAACAAAAAAACTTCTTTGGTAAAGTTTACCTCTCCAAAATTTTGATTTCAACATACAACACATTTCAGGAGCTTCTAACAAAGTGGCTAATGCACTCTCCCGTAAAAGTTTCCCAAAATCAACTGGTTAAAATCGTCCTTAAAATGTGAAAAATATTGTTAGTCGTTATACACTTGGTAGTATATTTAGAGGGGCATGTGCCTTATTAACTCTGTTTTCTCCTAAAGCTCCAGGAAGAAATCACAGCCCGTGTTTCACCCTATCTGTGATTTGGGGGGCGTGTCATAAATATAAAAAGAAGGGTAACCACCTTTCTGTATACAGTGCTGTAAAATCCCTCCTGGCCAAAGAAAAATCCTTTCACATGTAAAGGGTTAAGAAGCTAAGGTAACCTCGCTGGCACTTGACCCAAAATGACCAATGAGGAGACAAGATACTTTCAAATCTGGAGGAGGGGAACAAAGGGTTTTGTCTGTCTGTGTGATATCTTTGCTGGGAACAGATCAAGGATGCAAGCCTTCCAACTCCTGTAAAGTTAGTAAGTAATCTAGCTAGAAAATGCATTAGACTTTCTTTTGTTTAATGGCTTCTAAAATTCGCTGTGCTGGAGGGAATGTGTATTCCTGTTTTTGTGTCTTTTTGTAACTTAAGGTTTTGCCTAGAGAAATTCTCTATGTTTTAAATCTAATTACCCTGTATTTACCATCCTGATTTTACAGAGGTAATTCTTCTACCTTTTCTTTAAATAAAATTCTTCTCTAAAAACCTGTTTGATTTTTCATTGTTCTTAAGATCCAAGGGTTTGGGTCTGTATTCACCTGTACCAATTGATGAGGATATTATCATCAAGCCTTCCCCAGGAAAGGGGGTGTAGGGCTAGGGGGGGATATTTTGGGGGAAGATGTCTCCAAGTGGGCTCTTTCGCTGTTCTTTGTTTAAATCGCTTGGTGGTGGCAGCATACTGTTCAAGAACAAGGCAAAGTTTGTACCTTGGGGAAGTTTTTAACCTAAGCTGGTAAAAATAAGCTTAGGGGGTCTTTCATGCAGTCCCCACATCTGTACCCTAGAGTTCAGAGTGGGGAAGGAACCTTGACATGGTAGCAGAGGTGGGATCATTTTGAACCAGAGATCATTTTGAACCAGAAGCATAGTAGGATTTTAAAAGGACTTTTTTTCCCCCTTGGGGCTGTTTGGAAGCCTGTTTTAAGCTAAAAGCATTTAGAGTTTTTCTGTCTCTCTGCCTGGGGGATAGAGCAGCTCCATAACAAAAGGATTTTTCTGTAGGTTAAGAAAAGCCATCAGAGACAAAAGGTATCAGGTTACAGCAGAGCAAAATTTTGCAAGCCAGGTTTTTTTTCTTTTTCTTTCTAACTCTCGGATATAGCTAGATTAAACACAGAGAGGCTAGGATAACAGAATGCAATGTCCAACAGAAACTGGAATTAGCCAAATTGGAAGCTGAGGAAAGACAGAAGGAACATAAAAGACGGGTAGAACTCAGATAGATGGAGACTGATGCACAAGCGGCCAAAAAAAAAAGCCAGGGTGGAGGCAGAAGAAGCTGGCCACAAGAGAGCTATGGAGGCAAAAGAAAAAAAATGGAGGCAAAGGAAAAAGAAATGGCAGAGAGGGAAAAAGAGAGGAAGCATGCACTGGAGATAGAGAAGGCAAAGTCTCAGCAGAATATACCGAATAACCGTAACAATCCTTCCCCAACAATCCACAAATGGGAACGACTATGTCCACAGTATGATAAATCCAGTGATATTACTGAATATTTTCTCACCTTTGAGAAATTGTGCACACTCCATAAAATTCCTGATGCTCACAAGATGACCACATTGGTCGCAAAATTGACTGGAAGAGCTCTGGACCTATTCAATAAGATGCCTATTGAGGAGGCTTCTGACTATAATAAATTCAAGGATTTGGTTTTAAAACAATTTCAAGTTACACCTGAAACTTACAGAGTAAAATTTAGAGCCCTCAAGAGAGGACCTGGACTAAGTAATGTGGCTTATGTAACCCAGATGACAGATCTGTTTGATAAATGGCTCAAAGGACAGGATGTAACTAGCTTTGGAGGAATGCAGGATTTGATGATACAGGAGAAATTCCTGAATATGTCCAAGGATGATATAAAACAGTGTTTATGGGATAAGAAAATGGACTCAGCAGGAAGTCTTGCTTCTTATGCTGATCAATACGAGCAGTCCCAGACCGCCAGAGAGGCAGGGCAAACCGGAACAAAACGGGTGGAGGGAGGAGAGAGGAACAACCCTGGTCGCAGTTGGAGCGGATACCAGAAGGGACACCCTCAGACCACACCCTACTACCGGGGTCAACCCAAGGCCCCAACTACACCCCAAGGAACACTCCAGACACCTTATCGTCCCACCACACCGTTCTCCAGCAACCCACTTCAATGAGCTATTACCAGCAGGATAGTGAGTTTGTGTGTGTGGTTTTTGGGAGGGGGGTGAGGGGATGAGAGAACCTGGAT
This sequence comes from Lepidochelys kempii, assembly GCF_965140285.1. Lineage (NCBI taxonomy): Eukaryota > Metazoa > Chordata > Testudines > Cheloniidae > Lepidochelys > Lepidochelys kempii. Next base: position 33,168,233 of record NC_136390.1, on the reverse strand, counting down.
TTGTGCAGGAAATGGCCCAACTTGATTATCATGCACATTGTGTAAAGAGTTGTCACTTTGGATGGGCTATCACCAGCAGGAGAGTGAATTTGTGGGGGGGGGGGTAGAGGGTGAGAAAACCTGGATTTGTGCTGGAAATGGCCCAACCTGATGATCACTTTAGATAAGCTATTACCAGCAGGACAGTGGGGTGGGAGGAGGTATTGTTTCATATTCTCTGTGTGTATATAAAGTCTGCTGCAGTTTCCACGGTATGCATCCGATGAAGTGAGCTGTAGCTCACGAAAGCTCATGCTCAAATAAATTGGTTAGTCTCTAAGGTGCCACAAGTACTCCTTTTCTTTTTGCGAATACAGACTAACACGGCTGTTACTCTGAAACCACTTCGCCCCAGTGACCAGTCAGCTGGGCAATGTTTTAAATATAATGAGCCAGGGCATGTAAAGGCCAACTGCCCCAAGAACCCCAACAGATTACAGTTCATTGCACTGGGGTCCCACCAAAGGTCCTCAGGCCCACATGCCTCCCAGATACCCTCAGAGCGGAGGGAAACTGTGAGTGTGGGTGGCAAGAAGGTCACAGCGTGGAGGGACACTGGAGCACAAGTGTCGGCTATCCACGCTTCCTTAGTGGACCCCATTTTAATCGACCCAGAGGTCCAAGTGACAATTCAACCCTTCAAGTCAAATTCTTTTGACTTGCCTACAGCCAAGTTGCCAGTCCAGTACAAGGGATGGTCAGGAACGTGGACTTTTGCAGTCTATGTTGATTATCCCATCCCAATGTTGTTGGGGGAAGACTTGGCCAGTCATGTGAAGCTAGCCAAGAGGGTGCGAATGGTCACCCGCAGCCAGGCTAAGCAAGCTGTCACACCTAGCTCTGTTCCGGAGACTTCTACCAGGACCCGGTCAGAGGTGATGGAACTGGACCCCATGCCAATGTCTGCAACAGCAGTAGTGGATCCAGTCCCAGAGACCCAGACAGAGCCAGTCCCAGAACCGGAACTGGCAGAACAACCAGCACCAGACCATTGCCAGCACTGAATCCAATGCTTGCAACCCCAACACCAGAGGACCCCACCGAACCTTCACTGGCAGTAGCAGATACCCTACACAAGAGGCTCAGCCGGAGCCTGGATCCCAACATAGTACACCAGCGGAAAGCGGTTCACAGTCCACATCTGTACCCTAGAGTTCAAAGTGGGGAAGGAAACTTAACACATGTTTAGAAAAGAGGGGTGTGGGACAGAGGGAAATAAATGAGCCCAAAACAGTGAAGAAAATCTCTTGGAGGAAGATGTATAGTTAAATTGGCAAAACTCTCCTAATATCGGCCTAAAAGAGACTGAAGCAGCATCTAGTTATGGAGGAAAATGTGAATGGGGGGGAGGGAGCAGGAAGTAAAGCCACTTAGGATTAGTAAATTGCTAATTTTATTTTATGAAACATTTCTTTTAATATTTGAAATCTATGATTTAATGGTACCAACATTACATTAAAATAAACAGAGAAAGGAGCTGGCCTTTAAACAGTCAGGTGATACTCTCCCCACTCAGAACTTCATGGTTTGCTGGTTTTTATTTTTGAATGTACAGCACCCTGGTTTTTATTTTTGAATGTACAGCTATGTGAGCAGTGCAATCCCTCGATGTGACCCAGAAGGCCCATAGGAAAAGCGAGGCATTGCTCGGCAGATTTCGGGCAACAAGGTCATCAAATGTTAACTGGACCCTCTGCTCATTATGGGCCAGATTTTCAAAAGAACTCAGGGCCAGATTTTCAAATGCTTAGCACCCAGAATTGGGACTAGATTTTTCCAAAAGAGCTCGGCTCCCATTTAGGGATCTCAATAATGGCTAGATTCTCAGAAATTACTCATCACCCAACATACTGAGATCTTGTTGATCCCAGCTGCAGGATCTGAGCCTGTCTGAAAATTGCAGCCTTGTGAACAAGGCATTACTGTTCTTAGAGCAGTGCAACTTTCAAAGCCAAGCCATCCAGAGAATGTGATTTTCCCCAGCTAGTTCTGTATTCAGCCCCTTTCTTCTGACTACTGCTGCTGTGTTTTTTATGCAAAATATGATGCAGTGCCTCATCTGCCAGCCATTTGTTTGCCTTTCTGTGCAGGGAGAATGACAGCCATTTACCTACTCCTAGTAGCCTTAGACCTTTGCCTGCCCTGACCTCCTGGTTCCCCATTCTCCCCAATAGACTTTCACTCAACTCCCTCAAACCCAATAACTCTGTTTCCCTCCCTTGTATCCTTTTTTTTGGGGTGTGGGAGCAGGGGAGATGATAAAAGGGGGGAGAAGGGGAGAAAGAAACAAGATGATAAGTCACCACAACAATAGCTGGAAATCAGGCAGGGGTTTCAGCTATGCTCTGAACACAAACATGGTCTTTTGTTATCTCTTCTCCTGAGTAGCAGAGCTAGGGAGGGAAGAGCCTACCCAGATTAAAACTGTGCCTTCATATTAATTCTACCCATCTGTGTTCTGTCCCAGTACTTCCCCCAGGAATTGAAATGGGGGAGGGGGCTGTTCGAATTTTCAGGGACGGGGGGGTTGGAAAACGACTCAATTGGTAACTAGGGTGGCCAACTTTCTAAGTCTGAAAACTGGCCCCACGCCTTCCCCCCCCCAGGCCTCAATGCTCACTGCTCTCCTGCCTCAACTCCAGCGTGAGCAGCCCCAAGGGACGTGCAAACCCCAGCTTCAGCAGGCTGCCTGGGAGTGCAGAAGAGCACTGCAGCTGCAGGGGAGCAGCCAGGCCACCCTGCTTGCGAACTAGGATGCAGCCCTCCTGCCTCCCTGTGCGCTGCTGCCCAGCAATCCCCATCCCCACCCGCACGGGTCCTCCCCGCCCTGGAGCTGCCTGAGAGTGCGGGCTGGGGAAACACTGGCTGGTGGAGCAGTCCACATTCCTTCTGTTCCAGGGAACATTCCATGCCTGCTCGGAGCACCTTACCCCCTTGCCATAGCCCCCCTCCTCCCCACACTCTGTCCTCCACTGCAGCCCTGCAAACCATGCTCCTCAAAGGGGCAGCCCAAGCTGGTTCATGCCTGGTGCTGTGGGAGCTGCCACTTCAGAGCCAGGTGACAGGCTGCCACTCTCTCCTGTGCTGCCTGCAGTTACTTTGGACTTTTAGAATCCAGTCAGTACATCTGACCGGACGCTGCCACCAAGAATTGCTGTATTGCCTGTTTCCACTCAGTGTCTTCCTATAATTTTTCCTGCTCTTTTTCAGGATACTTGCAATTGGGTACAGGGCAGAGTAAATCCATGTCTTCTAATTTGGCATGTCTGAGTTGTGTCACTTGAGCCATTCGCCAGCCAGGGAGCCCATGTCAGACTTTGCTCTGTAGTCAGTTTGAGCCCACTGCTGGCTAACCCCCAGTCACAGATGCAGTCTTGTGTAGTGCTCTGCACACCATTTCATGCTAATATCTATCTAGTCTGAATTTGCTTTCTAGCACTAAAAACATTGTCCTGACCTCTTAATTAGAAATGTATTAATACCATTAGATTAGAAGTGTACTAGTACCAGCCATTAACTTTATACCAGCTAACAGTTCAATTTAGACTTTTATCCTCCCCCTTCTGTTTAGCATGTCCCTCTTTCTTTAAACAGAGACCTCTTTCCCTATCAGCTCCCCAGAGAGAGGCCCCCAGAACGTCACCCAAGTCCCAACAAGTTTGCTCTGAATCTGGAGTGGGGGTGGGGGAATGAAGATAAAGCTGCCTTGGGGAAAACTGCATCGCACTTCTCCTTCCTCAGACCAGCGGGAAGGGTGGGGTGAGCAGGGGAGCTGCCTGTACGTCACTTGGGATTTTTGGGGGCCAGGAGAGAAGCGTGCGGGCACTTCACTTCCTCTCCCTCGGGCTGCATGTGGCAGTGACGTGGAGGTTCGGAAGGTCCCTGACATTTCCTCCCTCGGGCTGCAGGGCAGAGTGGGTGAGATTGGGGGAAGTTGCATCTCACTTTCCAAGCCAGGGCTGGAGGGAGTCGGCGCTGCATGTCCCTCCTCTAGGCAGAAACACATTCACAGGGTGGGGTTGCTGCATTTCCCTTCTTCAGGCAGGGGCTGGTGGGACATGTCCCTCCCCCTTGTTCAGAAAGCAGTTGCTGTTACTGGAGGTGGGGGGTTGCATGTCCCGCCCCCCTCATCAATCCAGGAGAAGGAGGAGGAGTGGGTGTGCTGGTCTGAGGAACAGCTGCATATCCAGGATCGCCCTCTCCCTGAAAAGTGTGGTATTCTTCCATCGACTAAGTCCACGGGAAAGTGTTTGCCAGGAGCTGTTACTCTGCAGAAATGCTGTGTGTGCAGACCCAACTTCTGGTTTGTTCCATGCTGCTAGTTTGCTACAGTTTGGCTGAAGACGATGCAGCTTTGAGTCAGGACCAAGTGCCCTACTTTTTGAGTAAGTGAAGCAATGAGCCATGTTGAGAGCAACTAGTGCGAAGTGCAGCTGCTTTGACCAGCCCTGGGCTTAATGTTGTTGCTTTTTCCTTTTCCTCCTCCTGTCCTGCAGTTTTCCTTTTCCTTTTTGTTTTCCTCCTGTTCTGTCCTGCAGTTGTAGACTGCACTCAGCCTGTTTGGGGGATGTGTTCACACTGACAGCATGTTTACATGTGTAGCTCTTTGGCAGCAGCATGGGATTCTGGCTTTCATTTGGGAAGCGAACATAATCACCAGGTTACACTGGGAAATACTTTCCATTTTTCAAAACAGACCCCTCGCCTCTTCTAGTGAGTCCTCTCTGCTTCTTCCTTCCTGTTCTGGAGAAAAGTTTCACCGCTGTGCCAGCTTCCCCCATGTCCTCTATACTGTCTTGGGGGAGAATAGTGGTGCTGTCCCAATTCCTCTGAGGGAAGCCCACTCTCCTCAGGGCTCTGTACTGAACTTTAGGGAGGGGAATGAAGATGTTCCTTTCCACACCCCAGCAATTACAAGTTTGGGGAGAAGCATAAGGATTCTTCCATGCTAGGTGCTCCCACCTGCCAGAAGGCAGAGGGATGGAGGTCTGCTCTTCTTTCCTCTGCTTTTGCGGAGGGGAATGCACATCTGTTCACCCTTCTGATAGCTTCCCCTGCTTCTCTTCTCTGCCTTTGGACATGTCTTTGCTGCAGAGTTAAGTGTTTGGGTGTTCACACCAGGGTGAACCTACCTGAGACGCAAGCAGCCACACTACAGAACCTGACTGGTGTGCTGCACTAGGACTTTGGGTGGCAAATCCCATAGTACTCTGTGCTGCGGTAAACTGAGCTGCTGCATGATTCTTTCCCAGTGAATTGTGGGAGAACTCATCTGGCTTTCTGGGCACATGGGGGAATTGTGGGAGGGAGTAGAGAACTAAGTGATCTAGCCTGTGTCCTCACTGCAGAGTAAGAGTGTTACCAGCCTGAGTGAAAGTCTCACATTCTGGCTTTAGCCTACACGTCTAGGATAGGCCAGCAGTGTGAAAGTACCATCACACTGAGAGAAAAGTCTTTTGTGTGTGGACAGGATTGGGGTTAGGGACAACTCCCAAGTAAGAGCCCTGGTTAATTCTGCAGTGAAGATGGACCTTGGTGAGAAAACAAAGATCCCTTCTCCCACCTCAATGGCTGCCTTTTATCCTGGGACAACAGACTGTAGGCTTCCCATCAGGTTTTCACCATTGCTCTCCTTCCCAGTGTCTTTTCAGAGGACAGTGAAGTTCTCCTGATTCCGAGCAACTCCCTACGACTCTCGCATCTGCTGCTTCTGAGGGGAGTAAAACTCTCTCATTACTAGCATGAGAAGTTTCCCACTGCCTTTTGTGGGAAGTGAAGGCGCCCTGTAGCAGCGTTGAACATAGTAAACAGGAACTGAGAGTGCTGATCAGTTGTTGGCCTTTTACCCCGGCAGTCTGACTTTTTTTTTTTTTTTTTGTATAGAATGATGACCTATGCATATTGCTTTATCCACAGTATGTGTTTCCTGTACTAGGCTTGCCCATCTCCCTGCATTGGATGGAGAAAAGTCAGCAATTCTACAGCGTTTGACATTTACGTTTGAAGGGCATATCAAGTGGGGTCCCACAGGGATCGGTTCTGGGTCCAGTTCTGTTCAATATCTTCATCAATAATTTAGATAATGGCATAGAGAGTACACTTATAAAGTTTGCAGATGATACTAAGCTGGGAGGGGTTGCAAGTTCTTTGGAGGATAGGATTAAAATTCAAAATGATCTGGACAAACTGGAGAAATAGTCTGAAGTAAATAGGATGAAATTCAATAAGGACAAATGCAAAGTACTTACATCACTTAGGACAGAACATTCAGTTGCACACTTACAAAATGGGAAATGACTGCCTAGGAAGGAGTACTGCAGAAAGGGATCTGGGGGTCATAGTGTATCACAAACTAAATGAGTTAAGAGTGTAACTGTTGCACAACAGGCAAACATCATTCTGGGATGTATTAGCAAGAGTGTTGTAAGCAAGATATAAGTAATTATTGTGTAATCCACACACCTGCTGGGTGTGATGTTCTGTCCCATCTAGTGGCACCAAGACCACTTAGAGAGAGAGAGAGAGAAAATGAGTCTGTGCTACAGCCTTAGCTTACAGCCAGTTGGCCTTTAGCTCATGTGGTAGAGGCTCATGCACTAAGCTCCAGAGGTCCCCGGTTCAATTCTGCATACCAACGACCTGGGTCTGTTGGCATTACACTTGTACTTTACTCTGCACTGATGAAGCCTCAACTGGAGTCTTATGTCCAGTTCTGGGTGCCACATTTCAGGAAAAGATGTGGATAAATTGGAGAAAGTCCAGAGAAGAGCAACAAAAATGATTAAAAGTCTAGAAAACATGACCTCTGAGGGAAGACTGAAAAAATTGGGTTTGTTTAGTCTAGAAAAGAGAAGACCTAGAGGGTAGAGGCACTGGCGGGGGGCGGGGCGGGCAAGGGACTATGGCTCTCCCACTTTTTGAAAGTGGATGTGCCTGGCCCATCCACTTTTCTCATGGTCCCGAGGCCCTGCACCTGCTGGAAGCAGAGCCCAAGGCAGCTGTGAGGAGCCACGGACCCTCTAACTGTCCAGGGGGCGGGGGGGGCCCAGAGCAGCTCCGGCCTGTGTCCCCACTCCCTGGCCCCCCACCCAGGGCAGATGGAGGTTTCACAGCTCCCCACAACTGCCCAGGCGGCTCTACCATGGCTGAGCTGTGGCTCTGAGGCCCCGCCCAGCCGGAGCCAGGTTGGGGTAAGAGCCGTGTGGGCATCTGTGAGGAGCTGTAGAGCCTCCACCTGCTCTGGGTAGGGGGTCTGGGGGGCAAGGACATGGCTGGGGATGCTCTTGGGGGGGGCCCGTCAAGTGGAGGGGCCCAGGCTTTCTGACCCTGCTCCAGCTTCCAGCTTGGCCAGGGGCAGGGCCTTGGGGGGAAGAGGAGGGGTGGGGGCCCCTGTCCCCCCTACTTTTGGGAAGGCTCTGCCACCCTTGGAGAGGGGACATAACCTTTTATGTACTTGAAAACTGTTACAAGGATGAGGGAGAAAAATTGTTCTCCTTAACCTCTGAGGATAGGATAAGAAACAATGGGCTTAAATTGAAACAAGGGCAGTTTAGGTCGGACGTTAGGAAAAACTTCCTGTCACGGTGATTAAGCACTGAAATAAATTGTCCTAGGGAGGTTGTGGAATCTCCATCACTGGAGATTTTTAAGAGTAGGTTAGACAAAACACTTCTCAGGAATGGTCTAGAGAATACTTAGTCCTGCCATGAGACCTCTCAAGATTCCTTCCAGTCCTATGCTTTGACTCTTCTCGTTGAGGCTTGCAAACTTGCAGAACCTCTAACTGTTCTTTGTTGTCCATCTTCACTGAAGGGAAGACAAGAAATAATGGGCTTGAGCTACAACGAAGAATATTTAAGTTAGATTTTAGGAAAATCTTTCCAGAGCTTAACTATGGTTATAGTTAGAATAGGCTTCCAAGGGAGGTTGTGGAATCCCCATCATTAGAGGTTTTTAAGAACACCTATCAGGGATGGTCTAGGTTTACTTGGTCCTGCATCAGCTCAGGGGGGATGGACTAGATGACCTCTCGGGGGGCCTTCTACCTCTACATTTCCATGATTCTATGAATACTCTATGGCCAAGATTTTGTGACTAATGATTTTGGGTGCCTCATTATTTGGGTGGCCAGCTTGAGCTGTATTGAACAGTCCTGATTTTTAGAAAGCGCTGAGCATGTCTCAACTGAGCATAAAAACTACTGATCGCTCTTGAAAGTCTTGGCCTATGTAGTTAACATTTTATATAACATAAAATAGGTGTCACAGTGCTGGATACTTAAAAACAAAAACGAGAGAGAGTATGTTCAGAAGTACTAGCCTTAAATAAAAGGGTGGGGGGGTTTGCATTGGGCTATGAAGGATGGCTGAGAGCTTAATGCATTTTTTTTTTCATGCCACCAGCCACTTGGAACAATTTTCTTGTCTTTGGAGTACCAGTTGTTTTTAATATTTTACATGTAATTTGAAAAATAATTTCAAAGTTCTTTGTAAAAGCTAAGCATGTTTTAATTCAAATGGTCAAAACTAAGGCCCTGGTCCTGTGTAACGTATAATGCTTTTTTGCAGATTATCTTGAACTGAAACCTCTTTTTTCCCCAGACAAAGGGATGTTTATTATCCAAAGTGAACATCTCAACCTGTGCATTAAAGCAGATACAGTTAAACTTGTTCTTGAAGACTGCAATCAACTTTCCAAATATATGTTGTGGAAATGGGTATCGAAACGTCATCTTTTCAACATAGGCAGAAGCACTTGTCTAGGACTGAACATCAGTAATGAAGAGCAACCATTAAGCCTATTAGAATGTGATTCTGCTCAGCATTCATTATGGTGGAACTGTAATGGAAAGCTGTTGGTTGGTGCATCACAATACAAACTAGCAGCTGAAAATGGCAAACACATTGTGGCAAAAAGAATCACTAATCACGAGTGGAAGCAATACATGTCCTATGATGAAGATCTTTGTGAACGTCCATTTCAAGGTAAAAATAAAACAGTCTCCATTCGCATTGCCATTAGAATTTTGTAGTTTCCCTGAAGCAAGGTGAGACATTATCATTTCTGATCTGTATCATGTATCATCATCATTCCTGACCTGTATCATGCTGAGTCTTTAAATTAGTGGTGGGGGGGTGTTTTTTTTATATACAGTATTATAAAGCACCACAAGTTGGATCAGGATCCCAGTATTAGAAGCCCTATGATTTTAAAAATCCTCAGGCAAACTACAAATAATCGTGAGATTTGATTTTTAAAAAAGCATAAAGTACTTTGAGTCTGGTGCTGACTTTCAAATTCTTCACAGATCCCATCATTCCCTCCCTCCCCTTCCATTTCAGTGCATGCATTTATGTTTCAAGAGGGAAAAGTCAACCTCAAACACAAAACGTGTGTGTACAAATGTCAGGAGGGAATTTCTCTATCTTCCTCCTGACATGGACTCCATATATCCCTCTCTCCTTCTCTGACCCCCTGTTCACCTTTCCTAAGCGCTCCGCACTCCCTTCCCCAGTTTCTTTCCTTTCCCTGTGTAAATTGTAGTCTGCCCTCTTCTTGGTAATTCCAGTCGCACCCCGTTGCTCCCTGGCAGGCTCCAGAAGCTCCCTCTTCCTAACCCAGGCAAGCCCAAGCAAGCTGCCACATGTTCCCTCTCCCCCAACCCCTGAAGGCTCCAGCAGCCTTCATCACCTGTGCAGATTCCAATGCCCTCCTCCAACCAGCCCTATTCCTATTCCTCCTCCCTTTCAGGCACCATCAGCTGTCCTCCCCTCTCGATCCTCCAGGGGAAGTGGCAGTCCCTGTTCTCTCCTGAGCCTGCCGCTTCTCTCTTCTATAGCACAGCTACCAAAGAGGGAACTGCAGGCAGCACAGGAGCATTCCTGAGTATGTGGAAGCACTAGCAGCTGTGTGCAGTTTCCAGGTGCCTCTTTGTTCTGAGTAGGGCAGAGCCCCAGAATAGTAGAGCCACCCCATTGCCCCACCAAGCCCAGCAGTAGTGACCTCACCTCCCCAGTGCAGTGAGAGCAAGTTAGTGAAGATATAGGCTCCTGTCTGTAAGATACAAAATTGACTAGAGGTCACAATTCAGTGTAGCAATATGAGTACTGGCAACCTCGAGATCTGGATTTTGAACACCAGAAACACTGGGGTATGGAGATTGGTATTTTGGTTTTCCTATTAGAAAGAGAGGGACCCAGAGCAAATTTCAGGATCCAGGCTCAGATTTCAAACATTTAAAGTTTAGGGGTATTTTGATCTGGTGTTGGCTAACTGGTGGGTGTGGCATATAAACTAAAGAGTATAGGTTTCCATATTTGCAGACCATACAAGCATCCAAATATGTTAACATTCATAAAAAGAATACAAAGATACAGAGATAAAATTGTTTCACTGTCACATTTCCAGCATGAGCTGAACATTTGACCCCTCACTCAGTCTCTCCATGACGACCCTTTTCAAGTGACGGCCAGCAACTGCACTTCTCTCCTGCAATTTATCCCACTGTTAGGCTGATTCTCCAGATTACAGCACCCCATTTTGCAAAACCATGTTTGCTCAGCAGGTCCAACTAGGTTTGGCCCCTGAGATAGACTTCCTGTCGGGAGCTGTAAGCAGCATAAAAATGCAGTGAGTTAGAACAGCTTCATTAAAACAAAATAGTATTTATGCATCTATAGAAACATAGCAATCAGAGTGAAAAGGTGTAAAACAACAAAAAGGCCTAAACAAACATTATCTTACTTAATCTCAGCATTTCTCTCAAGATTTAGGTAGGCCTGGCTCATCCCTGTGCTCCAACATCTGGGAGAGGAGGATCGGTGTCTTCTCAGCAATCACTGCCCCCTTCCGTCTCCCTCTGAGGTTCAGGGCTGAGGCTTTAATCCATCCTAAATCCCTTTACTTCATTTTTCCCCACTTGGATTCCCCCACCCTTTTGGGGTTGCTAAGCCAGCCTGCTGATCAGAGCATGATAGGGATAAATCTTCAAAGGTATTGACACCTATATCGTTTAAATACCGGTGATTGGCTACTTCCAGCCATTGATTTTGGGTTCCTGCTGATGTGTAAAAAATCACTCAGGACTGATAGCATGATAGTAATCAAATAGAATGAGGTATGTATAATATTCATAAAAATAATACAGCTATCTCCCATGTTTATCACACTGCCCGTTAACGTTGTTGGGCTTTGAACGAGATTCATAGTGAATAAATTACTCTCCCACCCTTTTTGAGGCAGACTGCCATCAGCTCTGGGAAACTAACACTGTGTATGCTGTGCCTGAGGTGTAGACAGAGTACTTTGATCTCCAGGCTATCAGTCCAGCACTTTTCACAAATATTAGTTTCATGCAAAAGAAAAAAAAGGGGTGCTTTAAAAATTCCCCTTTACTGAAGGTCAATACTGTGAAGTTAATAAATTATTTAGTGAGGTAAAGCTTCTTTGCAGCTTTCAGATGTACTTAATTTTTTCAATATTTTGTTAATGAAAATGTAGTAGGAAAAATATCTAGATTGTTTTGTAAAGGCATTAACCAAAGATATCGTGAATTCAAATCGCATTGGTTACTCTTCCCCAAAGTCAGATTGTTACCATTCACACTGTAAAATATTTTTTCCTTTGCTAAAATACACTTATTAAAATTCTAGTGTCAAGGAACTATAGAAGAGAGGAATAAACAGGGAAAATTCAAGAACATAGAAATCCATAAAATTCTTGGGGGTTAAATTGTTCGGCCTTGAATATATACAAATAAGGCTATGATGTTCAAAGCCCCCCTGCGCTTGAAAATGTATCTAAAAGGATTTGTGCATGCAGATCAGGCAATTGCATGGACATTTTTATATACAATTAGTCACAAATGCAGATTTTGTATGTATAATTACTTTTTGCATATACATTTTTATAGTAGTAAATCAGGGCCACAGTTCTGAAAAATTGCCTGAAAGTCTTAGGTTGAATGGAATTGTTTAAAAAATAAACTTCTGCTGATGTAGGGTATGCAGCTGTAGTCTTAATAACAGCATTGCTGTGATATCAAGTTTAAAAAAAAAGTAGAAAAGAAACTAATATTTGACTGATACAGATTTTCCATTTCCCTAACCTGATTTTATTCCTTTTTATTTTATTTATTGTAGAAACATATACCCTGCTGGGAAATTCTCTTGGTTTCCCTTGTATTTTTCCATTTAAATATAAGAACAAATGGTACTTCGAATGTACCAGAGAGAGCAGGGAATTTTACTGGTGTGCCACAACAAGTCAGTATGAACGAGATGAAAAATGGGGGTTTTGCGCAAATGCTGGTAGGTACTGCTTTTCTTCTGTTTTGTAATAAAAGTTTGTCTGATGTCATACACTAGTTCAAGGAGAGCAAGCTGTTTTATGAATTGCAAGATCATTGCCATTCTATTAGTATGGATGTTTCTTCAAAGAATTATAGCCATTACTATAATTCTTTATGCTTATCTCGGAGACCCAAATCCAGATCCCTAGACCAAAATATGAATACAAGGGATGTCCACTAACCTCCACTGACTATACCCTTGCCTTTCTACCAGCCCACCCATCCAGACTATCTATGGAGACTTTCTCCACAGCATGCAGGTGGATGATGATTCATTCTGTACAGGGCCTTGACTGTTTTTGACTACAGCATACCTTTTAAACTGCTTTTGGTCACGCACTGCCTTTAACAGGCTCAGTATTTGGCATTTGGTTCTGCCCCCTTCCGGGGGAGCTGCAGTTCACTGTCTAGCCACTTCCTTCCGTGGCAAGCGCAGTCTACTGTTTAGCCACTTCCCCAGTGGCGAGGAGCAGGGCGGGAGGGACCCTGTAGATAGCAGCCACTTACTGCATCCCCTCTGTCTTCCCTGTGGCCCAAGCACCCTCTTTGTTCTAGCCTCAGGGCCTCAGCCTGCGGCACTGCTATATCCGGGTGCTTGCTGCCCTCAGCCTGCAAGGCAGCCAGTCTACCCCAGTCTACCTTCCTCCTCAAGCTCCAGGGAGTGACTCCTTCTGCTCTGCCCTGCAGCCCTTCTTATATGAGCCTGCTGGGCCATGATTGGCTGTTCCCCTCAGACCCATTCTAATTAGTTGGCTCTGGCACAGCCTCCCTAGGGCTGCTTTTAACCCGCTTTCTGATAGTGTGGGGCAACTGCCCCATCACAGATATCAAAAGACACATCATGACACCAAAGACCACCCACTGCCAAATTTCAAATCCCCACTCCAAAGCCAAGGGGACATCAGCTTTTTGAAGGAAAAGGTCTCCAGAATTTCTTAACATTGGTAGATCAACATATTTTCCCCTACTTATGTTCCCGGAAACAGCTGAGCTATTTTGGCCAGATTTTCCCCCCCCCCCCAAATATTCTGCCTGAGACAGACAAACAAGGTGGAAAATTGAAGCCCAAATGGTTAGAGTTCAGCAAAGTAATAATCAAGTGAAAACAGGGTTTTATAATGGGGAAATATCAGGAAATCTTAATAAGCAGTACTATCAGCCTTGCCTTCATTAATTGTTCATAATGTGTTTCATCCCTTAACAGAGAGTCCTCTTGGGTACTGGGTAAGGGGAGATGTAACTACCTTTCCCCTCTCGCTGTGGGGATGGGGGTTAGCCCAGTTCCTACAAAATTCACTGTGAGTTAGTTTCACCATTACGCTTGTAGGAGCTGGTGCAAATTGTTATAGCTCTGACTGCTGTGAAGCTATGACAATTTACACCAGGTGAGGACCTTCCCCCTAGTACTCACTAACATTGTGAAAAGCTGAACAGTTAATTTACATTGGTGGAAAGTCTCCTTTAAAATTCACATAACATCCTATTTCCTTGTGTGATTTTAACACTGGAACATTGAAAATTAGTTCAAACTCATGCTTCAATAGCATTTTCACTTTTGTGTTCAACATTAACTAGATTGTTATAGCATTCTCTGTAATTGTCTTGTTGCATCGTGTTGTTTTTAACTGATTTTCACACAGAGCCTGGTAGTGATATTTTTTGGGAGAAGAACCCTGACACCCAAATTTGGTATCAGTTCAATCTTTTTTCTATTCTTTCTTGGAATGAGGCACGTGTTGCCTGTCAGACACAAGGAGGAGATTTGCTGAGTATCACAGACATGGCAGAACAGAAGTATATAAGCGGTGAGTAGATGTGTAGTTATGTTAAAACTTACTTAAATATATATTTTGCTTGTTTAGCTGGGCAGTTCTATTGATTTCAGAAGGGCTAGGATTTCATCCCTTGTATCAAATACTGCTCTTTATTAGAAATGGGCCCCAACCAAAAGTCGGACCCAAACATCCCAGACTACGGAGAAGTTCCGACCCAAGTCTAGATCAAAACTTTACAGCTTTGGGATATTTCAGTCAGGTTGCCTGAGGAGCCGGCTGTATAGAGTGGCTAGTCATTGCTAAGACCTAGACCTGTGGAGCCCGAACCAGTGAGTTCATGCAGAAGGGTTTCCATAGATTTGCAAAGAGGTGCTGCAACATAGCCACCAATATCTAGCATATACACCTCTTTTTCTTACCCACTTCTGTTTTCAGGTCCTTTCCACACCATTTGTTCCAGTGAAATTCTTTTTAAAATCTGAGTGCAAGTAAGCTATGGGCTTAACAAACAAAGTCCAAGGTTTACGTATGTGTTACTCCAGGATATAGTTATTGTATTTAATCCTTTCCCCTCCCAAATGGTTTACCATAAGGCTTATTATTTCATTCTTGAAACTGAAGCCTTTTTGGAAGCATGCTGAGGTGTATCTGGCCTTTGCAGCTCCATACAGGTAGCCCTGTAGTCCTATACATCCCAACCCAGGAAGCAGTGAAGTGACAAGAAAGGAACAGCAGAGGTGGGTCCTCCAGGCCTGCTTAGAGAAACCTCATGGAAGCAGCCAATCAGAGCCCAGTAGCCTTAACTAAAAGAAGCTGCAGGACCTTAGGAGGTCAGTTTCTGGCTGAGACCAGAGGACTGAAAAAGAGTGCTCCTCTCTTGACTGGAGGTAGAGAAGAACCTGAGGGAATTGGGCCTGAGATAAGGTTGAAGATAAAAGGGGCCCAGTAGGATGAGACCCAGGAAAATAGCAGTGACAGATTGGAGTAAGTAGTACGTGACTTCTGTTCATAGTTGGAACCCAGAGTAGTGGGTGAGTCCAGGTACCCCTAATAGCCACAGTTTAAGTATGTAAACCCCAAGTAGAGGACTGGCCTTGTTTTGGACCCTAAACAAAGCGCTGAATTTATAGCACCCAAAGCCAGGGCTGAAGACCCTAGCGAGGGCAAATAGACTGTTTGTTATTGGACTCTTTAGTACCCCAGAAAGGGCTTCATTTGGACTTTGTGACCTGGCTGGAGGGCCAAGCCCCTGAAGACCTGCCGAAGTCAGCTGGCAGCCTTCAGGGGGTGCCAGACGTGAGAAAAGGACTGCATTACCACACATAGATACTCGGAGGTGATCAGGCAGTGAATGCCCTGATTACAAATTTGTGCCAGAAATGGGATTCAAATCCCTATCCCATCAAGGTAGGATGAAGAGACAGGGTTAAGCATTTAACTGCATCGAGTATGAGATGTCTGATATCCAAGATCTGAAGACATGAGGGAGATTCCCACACTTGCACCATTCTGTTTAGATGACAAATTTGAGGAACTGTCCCACATTGAGGTGTCAGTAGAGGAGGTTTTGAAACAAATTAATAAATTAAAGTGTAATAAGTCACGAGAACCAGATGGAGTTCCCCCAAGAGTTCTGAAAGAACTCAAATATGAAATTGCAGAACTGCAAAGTGTGGTATCTAACCTATCACTTAAAATCAGCTTCTGTACCAGATGACGGGAGGATAGCTAATGTGACACAAATTTTTTTTTTAAAGGTTCCAGAGAGGTTCTCTGAAATCCTGGCAATTTCAGGCCAGTAAGCCTAACTTCAGTGCCAGGCAAATAGGTTGGTTGAAACTATATTAAAGAACAGAATTATCAGACACATAAATGAACACGATTTGTTGGAAAGAGTCAGCATGGCTTTTGTAAAGGGAAATCATGCCTCATCAATCTATTGGAATGCTTTGGTGGGGCGGGCAACAACTATGTGCACAAGGGTGATCCAGAAGAGATAGTGTGCTTGGAGTTTCAGGAAACCTTTTATAAGGTCCTACACCAAAGGGTCGTAAGCAAAGTAAGCAGTCATGAGATAAGAGGGAAGATCCTCTCATGGATCAGTAACTGGGTAAAAGATAGGAAACAAGGGCAAGAATAAATGGTCAATTTTCACAGAGGAGAGAGGTAAATAGTGAGATCCCCCAAGGATCTGTACTGGGACCTGTGCAGTTCAACATATTCATAAATGACCTAGAAAAGGGGATAAATAGAGGAAGTGGCACAATTTGCGGACAGTACAAGGTTACTCAGGATACGTAAGTCCAAAGCTGACTGTGAAGAGTTATAAAGGGATCTCATAAAACTGGGTGAGAGGCAATGCACTGGCAGATGAAGTTCAATGTTGATAAATGCAAAGTAATGCACACTGGAAAACATAATGCCAGTTGTACATACAAATGATGGGGTCTAAATTATGTCACCGCTCAAGAAAGATTTTGGCGTGATCATGAATAGTTCTCTGAAAACATCTGCTCAATGTGCAGCGGCAGACAAAAAGCTAACAGTGTTATGCGCCATTAGGAAAGGGATAGATAATAAGACCGAAAATACCATAATGCTACTTTTGTAATCCATTGTATGCCCGCATAGCGAATACTGCGTACAGTTCGGGTTGCTCCATCGCAAACAAGATATATTGGAATTGGAAAAAGTACAAAGAAGGGCATGGAACAGCCTCCATATGAGGAGAGATTAAAAAGACTGGGACTGTTCAGCTTAGAAAAGGGACAACTAAGGTGGGATATGGTAGAGGTCTGTAAAATCATGACTGGTGGGGAGAAGGTAAATAGAGGAGTGTTATTTACATCTTCACATAACACAAGAACCATGGGTCACCCAATGAAATTAATAGGCGACAGGTTTAAAACAGACATAAGAAAGTACTTCTTCACACAATGCATGGTCAGCCTGTGGAACTCATTGCCTGGGGATGTTGTGAATGCCAGAAGCATAACTGGTTTCAAAAAAGAATTAGATAAGTTCATGGAGGATAGATCTATCAATGGCTGTTAGCCAACATGGTCAAAGATACAACCCCATGCTCTGAAGTATCCCTAGCCTTGGTTTTCCAGAAGCTGGGAATGGGCGACAGGGGATGGATCACTTGATGATTACCTGATCTCTTCATTCCCTCTGAAGCACTGGGCATTGGCCACTGTCTGAAGACAGGGTACTGGGCTAAATGGAGCTTTGTCTGACCCAGTATGGCCGTTCTTATATTCTTAACAGGGTCTTCCTCAGCAGAAAGCATATGGTTGCATTCAAGAAGCCCAACAGTTATGGGTGCGTAGACAGATGTTTAAAATACTCCAAGTGTTGGACAGGACACCTGAAAAAGGTGACCAGAGCCCAACACAGCCTCACGGGGAGAGACCAATCATGGTGGCGGCCAATACACAAGGCCAGGGAACCCCTATTTTAGAAGGAAAACAGAGCTCTGAGATTGGGACAGAGCTTGAATTGAAGACAGTCAAAGCCATAGCACAAATTGTAATGATCAGTTTAGGACAGCAATTATAGAGTCTAGGCTGAGAGGAGGTGGTATGATGTCCAAATCAGATCTTCCCTCGCTGCTTTAGAGGCGAAGGTAGTGCTGCTAAAACAGCTATGGGATTCAGAGTCCAAGAAATGCCAGGCCGATGGCCACCAGACAGCTAAGGGGAACAGGGAACTAGTTGACAGAAGCCATCAACCAACCAAGACACTGTGATCGGACAATATAGTACCATGCAAAAGCATTTGAAGCAGCTGCTGCAGCTGGAATACAAGAGAGCAAACAAACTTCAGGAGTGACTGAGAGATCCAGCCTCCCTCCCCCCCTGCTTCTCGCCCCCGACGCCCTTCTGGGACTCCTGCCCCATCCAACCTGCTGTGTTCCCTGTCCCCTGACTTCCCCCCACCGCCCCATCCAACCCTCCCTCTCCTTCCTGACTGCCCCCATTCAACCACCCCGTTCCCCGCCCTCTGTCCGCCCCAACCCCAGTCCACACCCCCGCCCCGACCACCACCCTGAACTCCCCTGCGCTCTATCCAACCCCGCTCCCTGCCTCCTTATTGCACTGCCTGGAGCACTGGTGGCTGGCGATGCTACAGCTGCGCTTCCCAGAGCACCAGGTCAGGCAGCCGTGCTGCCCAGCTGGAGCCAGTCATGCCACCACGCAGCACAGAGCACCGGGTCAGGCCACGGCTCTGTAGCTGCATTGCCAGCAGGAGCTCGCAGCCCCACCTCCCAGAGCACTGTGCCAGCAGCACAGTGAGCTGAGGCTGTGGGGGGAGGGGGAACAGCAGGAGAGGGGCTGGGGGCTAGCCTCCTGAGCCAGAAGCTCAGGGGCTGGGCAGGAGGGTCCTGCAGCCTGGATGTGGCCCGCGGGCCGTAGTTTGCCCACCTCTGTCCTACCGGTCCAAAAGGTCAAGGTCTTGTAGGAACTCAAAGAGATGCACTCCTCAAGGGACCAGATCTTAGCCCAAGCAGTGCAGTGGGAACAGGACCCATCTCATAATTGAACAAGAGACTGGGGAACAGCAGTGTTTGCTGCAGAAGTTGTTGACTTAGCTCCATAATTTGCTTTAGGTCTGGTTGGGGTTGGAGTCTAACAGGGTTAAAGATAAAGAGTGGGAAAGCCTGGAGGCTATCGTAGCCCATCCTTTGAAAAGAGTTGGAATCGTGCAGAGTGCAAACACTACAACAGGAAGATGGATTGAGCCAGGAGGGACATGAGCCAGTTGTAAGTAAGAACCTAATATAGGCCATTAGTCCATTATAGGCCTAATGATATGAGATCACAATAAAGCTGCAAGCCAAAGCCACAACTGGATCCCTGCTAAAAAGAAGAACTATAGCTAGAGGAAACAAGAAGATAAAAGTGATCCTGAAATACTGAATTTCATTCATAAAACAGCATTGGTACAGAAAGAACAAAAGTAGGTGTTGCTAAGCCAGATACTACAAGCAGTGGGCAAAACAGTGCAATCCCTGGATTTTGGGTCCCTCTGAAAGGGACCTAAATGTGAGCGACAGCCTTATCTCTGAAGGTTGTACATGCAGGTGCACCCAGGGAGAGTCCTCTCCAGCTCAGGAGGCCACAGCAGAAAAGTTTCTTTTTCATAAAATCCCAATTCTGTTAACCACTCTAGAGATGAAAAAAGGCTTCAATTAGCTGAACATTTGGCACATCATAAATTACAGCATGCCATGGACTGTTGAGGACTACGTGCAGTGTATGGGATACCTATAATGGGGGAACTCCAGGCTTTCGTCACTTCATATTTCTCTGAGGAAGACAAGGGTATTGCCAAGAACCTGTCTGACTTCCTTGTAATAGCTAAACAAAAAGTGTCCCCGGCTCGAGAACATTGTTAAAGGGTAACTTTGGTCAAATTCACCTTTTGATGTATGTTGGCTCTGGAGCAGGGGAACTCCCAGGGAGCATAAATTGCAAAAGCTTTCTGGGTAGAGAGGTCTGGGAGACAAGACCTTGAGGAAGCAGAGCAAAGCCTGGAAAGGAGGGGATTTTACCCTCAGACAGAACCACCACCCAACTCCTTTCTATGGGGGGAGGTATGTGACTGGGTGTATCTGGCCTCTGCAGCTCACTAAGGGAGACCTCACAGTCCTACTATGTGCCACCTCAGGAAATAACAGGAAAGGAACAGCAAAGGTGGGTCTTCCAGGCCTGCCTAGAGAAATCTCACAGAAGCAGCTAATTAGAGCCCAGCAGGCTTAGAAAAAAGACACTGCAGAGCCTTGACACGTCAGTTCCTAGTTGGGACCAATGGAATGAAGAAGAGAGAGAGAACCAGAGGATGCTGGCCCTGAAATAGGGCTGGAGATAAAAGGGGCTGATACTTGGAAAAGACCCAGGAAAATAACAGCAACAGACTGGTGTAAATAGTACATGGCTGCTGTTTATAGGCTTCTTGGGTTGGAACCCGGAGTAGTGGGTGAGCCTAAGTTCCCCTAAGAGCCACAGGTAAAGTGGTGTAAATTCCAAGAAAGGGATAGACCTTGTTTTGGAGCCAAAACAAAGGGCCGAATTTAATGGGCTCATAGCTGGGGCTCAAGACCCTAGTGAGAGCAAATAAACTATTGTACGCTTTAGTACTGCAGAAGGGCTTCATTTGGATTTAGTGACTTGGCCGGAAGGACAAGCCGCTGAAGACCTGCCAAGATTGACTGGCAGACTGCAGGGGGTACCTGCGGTAAGAAAAGGACTGCAGTTTCACAGCCAGTACTCAAGAGATGAGTGCCCCCATTACAGGAAGTTACAGGTGTGTTCATTTTCCCTGGCGAATTACACAAATACAGTGAGAGAGACTTTTAATTTCAGGCTATAACTACCTTCTTCCCTGTGTCAAAATCTTTCTTCTGCAGTACCTGTACTAACTGGATTGGGCTGACGAGAAGGTTTAGCAGGTTTTAAGTAAATATCGGGTATGGGGGAATGACACTCTCTTCATAAACAGAAAACACTTTCTTAGTCTTTGATATATTTGTTTTCCTGCTTGTAGAAAGGGTCTCTTAAATGAGACTTTGTTTTTGAGCTTCCTTTAGAGCCTGATCCTAAAACCCTTGAAGTCAATGGGATTTCTAGTTTGACTAAGGAATATAAGTATAGGTAAAGGGTTGCAGAATTGGGCTTCTAGTTTGTGCTCTAAAGACTGCTCTGAATCCTGATACTTCCCCTCTCTACAAATATCAGTTTTTTCCTGTTGTTGTTGCTGAGACTTGGCCTGACATGAGTGATTAACACATGGAAGGAGGCCCCATTTCTTGAAGATAGACTTTGGAGGTAAACAGATCATTAGGCTAAAAAGACAGAATGTCTGGACCAGCCAAGATAAGAGGGAGGATACCCAGGGAACCATTTTTGACAAACAAAATAATGATGAACAAGATAAGGTAGGAATGTAAAGAGGTGATAAAGAGGAGGTCAGGTTGGACAATGCATGGACAGCTCAAAGTAACCAAGCCAATCCAAAAATGTGTGATGCAATGTATACTAAATGCAATGAGATACGTATAGAAAGGGAGAGAGTTTCTGTGTAATTTTGGAGCTATTCTGTACCCTTCATCCATTCCCACTGCATTTGGGCCTGATCAACTCAGCGTAGCATTGCTGTATGCCAAATGAAGATACCTGAGTGACAAAGTCTGGTGTCAAACTGAGTTCTTGGGAAGCCGAGTGGAAAGAGGTCTTGGAGGGAATCCCAACAATTATCGCTTTCAATAATAGGATGTGGCTAAGAGGAAACTCTCTGAAATTCCTATTACAATAGAATTTGAAATGTCTAAAGTACAGGTGAAGGCACTGAATATTTTTATATGTACGAACGGCCATACTGGGTCAGACCAAACGGCCATCTAGCCCAGTATCCGACAATGGGCAATGACAGGTGCCCCAGAGGGAATGAACAGAACAGGTAATCATCAAGTGATGCATTCCCAGTTGCTCATTCCCAGCTTCTGGCAAACAGAGGCTAGGGACACCATCCCTGCCCATCCTGGCTAATAGCCATTGATGGACCTATCCTCCATTAATTTATCTAGTTCTTTTTTGAACCCTGTTATAGTCTTGGTCTTCACAACATCCTCTAGCAAAGAGTTCCACAGATTGACTGCGTGTTGTGTGAAGAAATACTTCCTTTTGTTTGCTTTAAACCTGCTGCCTACTAATTTCATTTGGTGACTCCTAGTTCTTGTGTTATGAGGCGTAAATAACACTTCCTTTCTCCACACCAGTCATGATTTTATAGACCTCAATCATACCCCCCCTTAGTCGTCTCTTTTCCAAGCTGAAAAGTCCCCATCTTATTAATCTCTCCTCATACGGAAGCCATTCCATACCCCTAATAATTTTTGTTGCCCTTTTCTGAACCTTTTCCAATTCTAGTATATCTTTTTTGGGATGGGGTGACCACATCTGCATACAGTATTCAAGATGTGGACGTTCCATGGATTTTTATAGAGGCAATATGATATTTTCTGTCTTATTATCTATCCCTTTCCTAATGATGCCCAACATTCTGTTTGCTTTTTTGACTGCCCCTGCACATTGAGTGGATGTTTTCAGAGAACTATCCACAGTGACTGAAAGATCTTTCTTGAGTGGTAACAGCTAATTTAGACCCCATCATTTTATATGTATAGTTGGAGTATGTTTTCCAATGTGCATCACTTTGCATTTATCAACAGTGAATTTCATCTGCCATTTTATTGCCCAGTCACCTAGTTTTGAGAGATTCTTTTGTATCTCTTCGCAGTCTGCCTGGAACTTAACTATCTTGAGTAGTTTTGTATCATCTGCAAATTTTGTCACCTCGCTATTTAACATTTTTCCAGATCATATATGAATATGCTGAATAGGACTGGTCCCGGTACAGACCTCTGAGGGACGCTACTCTTTACTTCTCTCCATTCTGAAAATTGACCATTTATTCCTACCCTTTGTTTCCTATCTTTTAACCAGTTTCCAATCCATGAGAGGACCTTCCCTTTTATCCCATGAAAGCTTACTTTGCTTAAGAGCCTTTGGTGAGGGACCTTGTCAAAGGCCTTATGAAAATCTATATCCACTGGATCCCACTTGTCCACATGCTTGTTGACCCCCCTTAAAGAATTCTAGTAGATTATTGAGGCGTGATTTCCCTTTACAAAAATCATGTTGACTCTTCCCCAACAAATTATGTTCATCTAAGTGTCTGACAATTTTGTTCTTTACTATAATTGACCTTAAAATCATTTTTCATTCATAATGAGCAAGAAAAGCTGAAACACGATGGAAGGTGAAGAGATCATGTTGTTGCAGACATATGGATGTTTTGAGTTCTAAGGGCAGCAGCACTGAATGATACTGGAGAGATTTGCATGCTTTGCAGTTCTTGAACTTCTGTATATTTTATGAGTAAGAAAGTATGTTATCCCTACACTGTGACTGGCTGAGTTAGTTGTCTTTCAGTATAATACTGATTAGTAATGGAATAGAACATTTTCAAGAGCAAAGATTAAATGCCAGTGGCATTCCTAAGCCTTCTGGAGACTTGTTTTAAGCTTTGCTTTGCTATCATCATGAGAGATCAGAACAGTATATCTGCATCTGAAATGTTCAACATGGTTTGGTTTATTTTTTATATTTCAGAAAAGTTAAGCACTAAAGGAATTCTGCTATGGACAGGGCTAAATAGACTGGATGAATCTGCTGGCTGGCAGTGGTCCGATGGAGCACCATTGGCATTCTTGAACTGGAGATCAAGTACTTAATGTTCCTCTTGCTCTGTATTATTGCATTGTAATTGTATGCTCTCTCTATCTGAAATTTATAAGAGTACTGGCCCTTTTTGTGTTTTCGTTTGAAGGGGTATCCAAAACTCCAGGGCCATAGATCAGGGTTTAGTTAATTGGACTTTTTAAAGGGTATTTTAAAGATCGATTCTATT
This sequence comes from Lepidochelys kempii, assembly GCF_965140285.1. Taxonomy (NCBI): domain Eukaryota; kingdom Metazoa; phylum Chordata; order Testudines; family Cheloniidae; genus Lepidochelys; species Lepidochelys kempii. The sequence goes on along the minus strand of NC_136390.1, from coordinate 33,144,596 downwards.
GGGCATTTTAACTGATTAGTCTCACGATAAGCCCTATGACATCCCTTGTCCCATATTTCAAGGCTATTCATTTCCACAGAAAATGCACACTGGAACTTTTCAGGTATTTCATGGGATAGCACTCAGTGAGCAAACATGTACCAGCAAATATAGATTGTGATGTTCAACCATCCAATTCCTGTGAATTCAATCAGTTCCTTTGCATTATCCAGTGCTGAGCAATAAAACTTGTTTTACTTTATGAAGGCTTGTGGTTGTGTATCAATAAGATAACACCTGTAGAAGATTATAAGCCTGTTTTTCAATTCAAAAGTAAATTGTGGTTAATTTTACGTTTTTTAAAATTGGTTGTAGATCTCACCGATCGCGCACTTGGAGAAAATCACTGTGTGGTATTTAATTTAAAGGCGCAGTGTGACTGGCAAAGTTATAAATGTGAATCTGGATTGCCTTATGTATGCAAAAAATATGGAAATAGTACAGCATATGAAACATTTGGTAAGTCTCTCAATGGTAATATTTCATTTGGTGGGTTTATTGTAAAAAAAACAAACAAAAGTATCGTCTATATTGTGCATTTGTATTTTGATACATGATACTGCATGTTCGTATGTGGATATGTTCTGTGTTTACCTTGGATGGCTTTATATTTCTACTTTTGTAAATTAAAAAAATAGCTATGACTGTATTATGAAAACAATAGAGCATAGCCTGAAATTAATTTTGTGTAATATATTCTTATCTTTTATTGTTTAAGATATATGGAAGTACCATCCTACCCGCTGTAACACTGGCTGGTATCCCTACAACCACAACTGCTACAAACTTCATAAAGAGGAAAAGAACTGGAATGAGGCTTTACTCTCTTGCCAGACTGATAATAGCAGCCTCATTAGTATAACTTCCTTGGCAGATGTGGAGTTACTTATTAACCTTCTTGAAGATGGTAAGTGCTAGAGAGTTAGTTTAAACTGTGTTACTTTTAATAGCCGAGTTCTTTTTGATTAAGTTCTTTTAATGATGGGTTTCCACATGACTCAGGCATGATATTACTCGTCTTGTACAGACATTCGATAGAATAAGAACTTACAATGCCTTCTCTCTCTAAGATGGAGTGGGCAAACTTTTTTGCTCGAGGGCCACTTCTGGGTATGGAATTGTGTGGGGGGCCATGAATGCTCACACAATTTGCGGGGGGGGGGGAGGCGCTCTGGGGTGGGCCCAGAAATGAGGCGTTCAGGGTGTGGGAGGGTGCTCCAGGCTGGGACTGAGGGATTTGGAGAGTGGAAGGGGGGATCAGGGCTGGGGCAGGGGGTTAGAGTGTGGGAGGGGGTCGGGGTGCAGGCTCTGGGCGGTGCTTACCTCAAGCAGTACCCAGAAGCAGCAGCATGTTCCCACTCCAGCTCCTACAGGGAGGCACAGCCAGGTGCCTCTGCGCGCTGCCCTGTCTGCAGGCACAGCCCCTGCAGCTCCCATTGGCCGTGGTTCCCAATGGGAGCTGTGGTGGTAGCGCTTGGGTGGGAGCAGTGTATGGAGCCCCCTGGCTGTCCCTACGTGTAGGAGCTGGAGAGGGGACCTGCCGCTGCTTCCGGAAGCCGCACAGAGTGTGGCTAGCCCTTGACCCTGCTTCCTGGGAGGAGCTATGGGGCCAGATTAAAACATCTGGAGGGCCGGATACGGCCTCTGGGCCGTAGTTTGCCCACCCTTGCTCTAGGATCCTCACAAGAATTTGATGTCTATCTCATCTGCTACCCCAATGAGCACAGTTGTAATTAAATAAACAAAATGGATGTGTATGAAGTCAGTGAAGGGCCATATTCTCCCCTTCATGCAAAAGAAGAGCACTAGCCCATGCACTTCATCGCCCTTTTGTAAGGCTCCAGAAAACACTGATACTAGTTCAACCTCCTAGAGGGAACAGAGTCTAATGGTCAAGTGTCTATTACCATAGATCTTGGCATATTCTAGCTTCTGAGCAAGTCCTGAGTAAGCCCTTTGCAGTCTGATTCTTGTGGTTTTCATTTTACTATTGGCTGGGCCCCTGCAAACTGCTCCCAAGCATCTATATAGTAAAATTCCAGGATTGTCACTCTGAAGCCTCGAATGTCTGAGTCAGTCTGAAATGATGGAAACAGCTACAAGCATGGCTAAGTGTTTACATTGTGTTTACAGTATCGCCAGGTTCAATCATCACTGGAATTCATGGTCTGTTCCTGTCCAGTTCTTAAGTTCTCAGGAATTTTTGCATTTTTTTTTTTTACACTTTACAAATTACACCTGTACAACAGCATGGGGTTTTACTTAATTCAGTAATAATCCCTGTGTAAAAGCTATGGAGCAAGAACTACTACTGCTCAAAGCAGCAATGCTTATGATACTTTTTTCTTTGCAACTTAAGTTGCCCGGAGTAGGGAATCAACAGTAGCTCTTCCAAGATGTCATGCCGCCCCAGCCATGTAGAGCAGAGCTCCCATTAGTTCCCAGACACGGAGGCTGGGTGGAAAAGGATTAGGGCTGTTGATTAATTGTGATTAACTCAAAAAAATTAATCACAATTAAAAAAATTAATTGCAATTAATTGCACTGTTATATTTATATTTATATATATAAATATTTTGGATGTTTTTCTACATTTTCAAATATGTTAATTTCAGTTGCAACACATAATACAAGGTGTGCAGTGCTCACTTTACAAATACTTTCACTGTAAAAATGAATAACCAAAGAAATAGTATTTTTCAATTCACCTCATACAAGTACTGTAGTGCAAACTCTTTATCATGAAAGTGCAACTTACAAATGTAGGTTATTGTTGTTGTTTTTTGTGACATAACCGGACTCAAAAACAAAACCATGTACAATTTTAGAGCCTACAAGTCTACTCAGTCCTACTTCTTGTTCAGCCAATCGCTAAGAAAAACAAGTTTGTTTACATTTGTAAGTTCAACTTTCATGATAGAGATTGCACTACAGTACTTGTATTAGGTGAATTGAAAAATACTATTTCTTTTTTACAGTGCAAATATTTGTAATAAAAAATAAATATAAAGTGAGCACTGTACACTTTGTATTCTGTGTAGTAATTGAAATCGATATATTTGAAAATGTGGAAAACATCCCAAAAATATTTAAATAAATGGTATTCTATTATTGTTTAACAGCGCGATTAATTGTGCAATTGTGATTGATTTTTTTAATCACATGATTAATTATTTTAATTGCTGATAGCCCTAAAAAGGATACTACTCCATGGCCAACTTTCTCTTCTATATTATGTTTCTCCCCCTTGCATGCATATGCTCCTAATTTTCTTTTCCCCCATGGGCATTTACAGAACATTACATCATATACATTGGTTTACTTTTGAAGCCATTTTTTATAAAGTGAAGCAGAAACATATTTCTGTGTAAATTTTCAGAAAGTTTGTGTAATTTATTTTTCGAAAAAAAGGTGAAACTGACTTTAAAAAAATGCAGAATTTCAAAGGTGCTGTTAATCCTGTGGAAATAATTGGCATTTACTTCTGCTTCATCAAAATTTGAAATCTCTTTTACAGAAAATGTAACCGAAACATGGATTGGCTTGAACAGTAATAAAACCCCAGTTATTTTTCAGTGGTCTGATGGCTCCTCAGTAACCTTCACTAACTGGCACAAACAAGAGCCTAATATCTTTCAGAGAACAAGTCAACTTTGTGTTTCAGCGCAAGGATCTGTAAGTTTTCTTTCCTCCTTTCCTTTAAAAATAAAGTTATAGTAATCAATTTTGGTCATGATCAGTGTCCGGGCTTTTTAATGTGCATATATTTTTCCATCCCCGCCCACATTACAACATTGCCTGTTGATGCTTAATGACGCTTGAGTCTTGAAAAGGGTGATATAGCCTTAAAAATCATTCTTAGGGCTCTGCTGATACACAAACAAAACAAGGAATGAATCATAACCATTGGGCCTCATCCTCAATAAGAAATGGAATAAAAGCAATGCTTGCCATGTTGAAGAAGACAAAAATCAGTGGGTAGTTTTGTTTCAGTGAAGAGAAAATAATTTAAAATCCATATAAAGTGCATCTTAATTTATTATGTTTAGGTTATTAACTTGAAAGCTCCAAATGAATTTTTTTGATAGTGTGCCGGTTTCATGTTGCTCTCAGTTCTCAGAATTTATAGCAGTTTATGGAACATCTTGTAAAAATATACATCAAGGAGCAGCATATAGTGTCCAATCCTACTCCAAGGCATTGGAAGTTTTGCCATTGTTTTTAGTGGCAGCAGGATTGTTCTCCAAATCTGCCAGAGATTTTGAGACTGGGAGCAATATGCATACCTTTTTTTTTTTTAACCTTTAAAAAAAATAAATAAATTACAGTTCCTGCTAGCCAAACAAGGATGTCTAAAAACATTTGCCAATATTTTATCTGGCCAAAGGGGAATTCAGTAATGCTCAAACCCACTAATAAACTCTTTCCTTAATGCCATGTGACACCATTTTCAGGTTTTATAGTAAAGTATGTTTTTGCCAAAGAATGCACTATTCTGCACAATTATCAGAAATTTTATCTAGTCCCTAATAATGGGCCCAGTCCGGCAAACCCTTCCTCATGTGATTAATCCTTACTCATGGGAGTAGCCCAGTCCCACAGAAACCAAGGATTACTCTTAATATCTGAGAACTGGAAGATCAGGCCTAATGTCTTGGTGCTGAAGATAATATTTAATTAAATTATAATTTTGATACACATGGGCATTTTTCACCCATTTTGCACAGGTGTAAATGACTATAGAAAGTGCAATGTAGCAGAGACTGAGGCACAAGATTTAATTTTTAAAGCATTCATTTTGTGCATGTCAAATAGTTTAAAAATGCCTAGGGGCCCAATCCCACAAATCTTACTTGCTTGAGTAAAGACTATGTGCACGAAAAAGGATTAATAGAGTCAGGCCCAGTGGTAGCTAAGAAACATCTAAGACATGATTCTGAGAGGGCTAGCAACAGCAGCTCCCATGGGTTTCAGTCAATTAAAGGGCATTTCATTTTAATATTCAGAGAGACAAATCCTTCTTGCCTTACTCACACAAATAGTATCATTGAAGGTTTTTGCAGAAGTCAATGGGAAGACTAAACACAGGAATCAAGTGAGGAGAATTTGACTGTTTATTCTCTCATTCAAAAGGGCCTGTTAAGTAGAAAAAGAAACTACTTAATCGTGTGTGTGTTTGATCTGGTTTTTTATTAAGGTTTTTTTTTTATTAGGCAGGACACTGGCAAGTTAAAAATTGTGAGGATAGATATTTTTACATTTGTAAAATAGCAGGACGGTTTGAAAATGACACGTCCAAGGAGGAATCAGACTGTTCAGAGGTGAGTTTGCTTGGTGCTTATTTTACTTTGTAAAATGTAATAGGAAACCTTTACATATTTGTATATAACTAACATGTTTGCTTTTTCACACCAAAAAATATACTTGAGTTTTCCCAGGAAAAATCTCATTCCTACTGTTGGCTTTAAAAATGTATAAACCAAAGATTAATGTAAGATTTGCAAGTGCTCCTTTTATGGATCACTGCCTTGTCTGAAGTTATGACCCAAGTTCCTGTTTCTTTCTGGATCAAAAGTTAAAATACTCTTGGAGACCATCTGTGCAAATAATGACTGTTACATGATGCCCCACCTCCCACATGGTTTTCATCGTTTTAAGTGGAATGTCAGGGTGAAAAACAATCAATTTCTTTGATATGGAGAATGAACTTTTACACTCAAACTTTTACACTTGCCTTTCACTTTCATAAAACAAATGGAAAGGCATGAAGCTATCTAAAAGGGAGAAAATAATAGGAATTCAAGCTTTTTAAACCATGTGGTCCAGTGGTAAAAGTTTTTTGTTTTTGCTACCAGTTTGTTCAACAGACACAATATAAAGAAACATTCTGGGATTGATGGGTTTTGGTGTCCTTGAAAAGTGCTCAAACTTTATAGAGAAGTTTTTTATAAAAGCTTTTTCAATAAAAATATTTGTCCTTTCTTTAGTTGTAAAGGAATATTGCTGCACAATGTACTGGTTCCCCCCCCCTTTTTTTTTTGCATTCCCTTTCGATATTTGATTAACAAATCTATGTGCAGAGGTCAAGAAACATGACAGATTCAATTAAATTGGAGAAGGGACCAAGCTAAAAAGTTAGGACCTAGATCCAATTTTCCCCCAGATTCAGATCTGCTAAGAACTTAGATGTCTGTTCAGACCATTATGGAGATAGAGACTTTGTGATGTTTGGATCTGCAGCTGGAGCCAAATAGAAAATTCCCCATAGTTCGGGTGCTTGTGTAAGGACGTTTCACTTGGGCCAATCTCTATTTTGAGGTATATCAAGTAAAAATATACTATATTATTCTCAGGTGTTTTGTCATTCTAAGGTGTGTTGTGAGTACTGTTAAAAATGAAGTTTAAAAATCTGATCACAGAACAGATTCAGAGTTCATTGAATCTTGTTTCCTTCTTGTGTTTAAAAGTAGAAAATGGTATTATGATGCTACCATTACTAACAGTTAATTATTTAAAGTCATTGAACTGACAGAATTGTTACAGATACCTTTTTCTTTCAAAGACCCTACTCCTTCACCTCAGCTCTTGGGCACAGGCTGTTGTTAAGATTCTTGCAGTTTAGTAAGAATATGTCATTCTTTATATTTTATAAAGCTGCAAGCACAGGAAAGTCATCATCAAATTCAAGTGTGGGCAACTTTTCTCTCCCATGCTAGTCAATAATTTCTGAGTTAAATTCTGTAGTACTTACTCAGGTAAAACTCCTACTGAAGATAAATGAAGTCGGGGAAAGAGAGCGAGAGAGAGAGCAAATTTCATGTGTATGCTTTAAAAAGTTAGTAAAGCATTCAAATACCTAGGGATGGGGCCAATACAAATATTTACGTTAGATTAAAGTAGACAGAAGTGAATGGGAGTTTGCTTGGGAAAAGAATGCGGAATTTGGCCTTGTGACTGCATTCATCATCTTTAGGTAATAATGGTTCTCATTATTAATTAGAAGTAGTAAGACCTTTGATTATCATTCAGTAGTGCACTGCTGAATGAAGAACTTGGATTAACATTCAAGTATCAAGAGTTTTTTGTAGTACAGTAACTCCTCACTTGCATCTGATGAAGTGAGCTATAGCTCACGAAAGCTTATGCTCAAATAAATTTGTTAGTCTCTAAGGTTCCGCAAGTCCTCCTTTCCTCACTTAAAGTCGTCCTGGTTAATGTTGTTATGTTGCTGATCAATTCGAGGACATGCTCGTTTAAAGTTGCGCAATGCTCCCTTATAACATCGTTTGGCAGCTGCCTGCTTTGTCCACTGCTTGCAGGAAGAGCAGCCCATTGGAGCTAGTAGGTGGGGGCTTGGAACGAGGGTAGACCGGCAGCCCCCCATCAGCTCCCCACTCCCTTAAGTTCCCTGTGTGGCAGTCGCCCAGCAGGCTATCTATTGCCAGGCAGTTCAGCTGTGTCTCTTCTTCCACCCCCCCACCCCTCTGCCATGTGCTGCTGCTGCCCTCTGCCTTGGAGCTGCTCCCCGGAGCAGGGGCAGGGAGGAAGAGGAGGGCTAATGTCAGGGTGTCCTCCTCTCCCCTGCTCCTGCACTCCACTTACCCCATTTCCATAGAGCAGGGGGAGACACGACAGGGGTCAGGACGGAGGGAGCTTCCTGGCAGAAGCTTCTGTCTCAACTTGCTGATCTACTTAAAACGGCAGTGTACTTAGCGTGGGGTCAGCGCACTTAATGGGGCAATGCGCACCTCTCTCTCTCTCTCTCTCACGCTGTGTGTCTCTGTCTCCGCCATGCTGTCTCCCCTCCCTCCATTCGTGCTGCCTTGTAGAGTGTGAGGCTACATTAACAACAATGGGTTAACCCTTGAAGTTCATCATTTAGCAATAAGGCATTCCCTGGGAAATAACCCACCCTCTGACTTTATCACCTCAATCAAACTTCACAATCATCATTGCTGTGTACAGCATTAAATTGTTTGTTTAAAACTTATACTGTGCATGTGTGGTCTTTTGTCTGGTGGGAAAAATTTCCCTGGAACCTAACCCCCCCCATTTACATTAATTCTTATGGGGAAATTGGATTCACTTAACATCATTTTGCTTAAAGTCGCATTTTTCAGGAACATAACTACAACGTTAAGAGAGGAGTTTCTGTATTTAGGTCTTTCCAGCTACCTGCAGGTTCTACAAATTTATCTTTTATTTGACCCATTAATCACTACACTCTTTTTCATTCCATCTGAATATTTCACACAAACATATTCTATTTAAAAAAAATTTCCTTGCTGTGACGGGGCTGTTGATTACGAGTGGTACGGGCAAGTGGTTAGGTCCCTGGGTCGCAACTGTCCCCTATCTCCAGCATTACCTGCCAGTGGTCACTCCAGCATGGTGGCAGTCTCTCTTCGAGTAGATACTGTCACACTGTCTGGAGTCGCTCATGACTGTGAGTGCCTACCTCAAGGCAGGCTGTCAGAAAACAGGGCAGACACCCCAAACTGGTGATGTGTTCTATAATTAGATTTCACCAATCCAGTAACAAATGTGAACTCCTGGATCACTATACCAGTCTTACCATGGAGTCACAGACAGTCCCCTTAGATTCTTCAGCCTGTCTTATCACCGAGACAAACTGGACTTTGTGATAAAAGTTCACTTAAATCTAAAATCACACCACATCAGGTTTCTCCCAAGAGACCAGTCACTTCCCCACAATAATTGGTACTCCAGATCTTACACCAAAGACAATGCTGGCAGCCAATTCTATAGTAAATTAACTAAAGGTTTATTAGCTAGGAAAAACAATGAGTTGTTGAAAGCAGGTAAAATATATGTACAAGAGAATCATAGTCTATAATTCCAAATGGTAGCAGAGATATAGTAATCTGCCAGTTTCCTAAAGATCTCTCAGGGCTACCAGGAATAACTCTGGGGATCTCCGTCTTCTCATTTAGTTATTCTGTCCTGTTATAATCCAAACAGTCCATAGATAAAGGGTCTTTCTTTTAATCCAAATTTATAGTATCTTCACACAGAAAACAAGCTGACAATGTCGCTACCCAGATGGACTTTTCCTTTGATGATGAGTGAGGAATTCACATAGCCTTCTAATTTCCAACCATCACATAACTGCCACTTGCTTTGAAATTAACATTTTCTGTTAAAGTCCTTAAGTCCTTCATTAGTATTTCACAAGATTTCTTTGGATTCTTTAGTTACAGGGGTACACACAAAGTAAATCTTTGCTATTACATTATCATAGGAACAAAGAAGTGAAAACAATACATAACATTCCACTAGTTTTCATGACATTTAAACATCTCAATACACACTTACACATTACTTTGATCTGTACTAATACACAAATGAATTGGCCTGGGGTCCTGATCTGACCTGCTCATCCAGCATCACAGACTCTAACTCAGCCCTCTAGCCAGGTCACCCATGAAATCATCCCTTTCTGGGATAGAGTCCAACGAAGTATAGAAGTCCAAAGTCCCCCTGCCCCCCAAAAAGGAGTTTTCAGCCCAACTGAGGGCCCCCAAAGGCCTCACATCCTTACTTCAGTGCTTACAATGTCTTTAATCCCCTTATCTCAAGGAGAGAGGGGTTTATACCACCCTCACAGCAAACCTGAGAGCCTGGGCTCCCCTACCAATCCATCTCCTGTTCTATCCTATCTCTTATCCCTCCTCCTCGCCCTTCTGAGCTGTCCAGCTCTATTTTAAACTCCTGCTCCAGCTGGAGCAGGTTCTGCTGGTGCGATAGGGTGGGGCTATGTAGGCCAAGAACTGCTCCTTCTATCCCAGTGTTGGGTTTATGTACCTCATTACACTTACACTTTTCTTCAGAAAGATATTCTTTATTTTGTTCCCTCTCTCCGTTGCCCCTCATGGGGTGAACAGAGCCAGTTTAATTAGACTAAGCCATAAATGAGAGACGCTGAGTACTCTCAATTTAGTGTGATTTGAAGGCATTCAACCATTGCAAAAGGCAGTGAAGTACCTCCCAGGATCAGAACTCACCTGTCTGACTCATAGGTCATAAATAGTGGAATGTATTGTGTGAGTTACCTCTTAGTTGCTCTCTGTTGTTTTTCATCCTGTAAAACATGCTCAAGCCTGGTATAATTCCTTGATTTCTATGGGTCTGTTAATTTTTAACTTGATAGAAGCAGTTGTGTGCATTTGATCAAAAGTAGTCCGTAAGTTAAACTTTTATTTTGGCCACTCTGTCTTGCTAATTAGTTTTCTTTTTCCATCTACTCTATGTGCATTGATTAAATGGATGTTGCATCCCCAAACTGTAGTTGTTTTCTTTCTTAGCATAGCTGCCATCATGTCATAGAAAATTCTGCCTGTTACTAGTAAGAAAGTTAACTTTATTCTTGGTTTCGTTCTGTGGGCTCTTCTGGGTTTACTTATTCTTCCTTTTCTCTGTCATTGTTGATGTACATAAACTAACTATAGGTAAATTCTGGTGGCTAGTCTCACATCTTATTTTTAATTCATTATACCTCTTATTTTTATCTCCAGGATTCTTAGCCCAGGTATGTTTGTTTGTCTTTATGAAGCTTTCTAGTCTTATCTGTTTTACTGAGGTTTTTATCTTCTGTTGATTTTATTACTTGTTTCTCAGACTGATCAGCATTTAAAATCTCTTGTGCTTCTGATCAGCTGATGATTCTGATTTTTGCAGTGCATTTTTAGCCAATAATTGCAGAAATCACTATTTTTCCTTTTCTCTATCTTTTTTCTCTATCTTTTTTCTCTATCTTTTTTTTTTCTCTATCTTATTTCTCCTTTTCTCTATCTGGCTCTTTTGAAACTTTTATTTATTTACTAATTTAACTATTAGTTTAACTAACCTATTATTTGTTAACAGGGAGCAAATGTCTTGTAACAAAGGTCAGCTTCTCTATGGCAATCTGTCCAAAAACAATGATTTTAAGAACTTTCCTTAAACCAGCTTCTGGTAGGAGTTCTGGAGCTTTCAGTTACTTGATGATAGAGAGAGAAGTGAGAGACAAGTTGGGTGAGGTAACATATTTTATTGGACTAACTTCTGTTGGTGAGAGACACAGGCTTTTGAGAAGTTGGTCCAATAAAAGATATTATTTAACCCACCTTGTCTCTCTAATATCCTGGGACTAACACAGCTACAGCAACACTGCATACATCTATATCCATGAGCAGTTACAGTCCTCAGTAATTTAATTGACATGTTCAAAGCTACCATAGCATGGCACTAAAACAGGCATTTCTCTTATTTACTACTTGGCATTTGTGGTAAAAAGGGCCCATCTCCCAATACTAATACTATTAATGTTACCATGCCTGCAGAAAATAACATAGGAAAGAAGGAGGTTCATTTTAGGGCTGGAATGCCAAGTATAATTGATGAACAAAAGTGAAAGAGACACACGGTGGGTGAGATAATATCTTTTATTGGACCAATTTCTGTTGGTGAGCTAGACAAGCTTTCAAGCTTACATAGAGCTCTTCAGGTCTAGGGAAATGTATTCAGAGCATCACAGCTAAATACAAGGTGGAACACATTGTTGAGTATAAGTAATTAATGCATATTTCAGGGGACCGTTCAAAGTGAAGTGACCTGTTAACACCCCAGAAGCCAGTGCAGGGGATTGTTAGTGGGTTATAGGTTGTTGTAATAAGCCATGATTTTTAGTGTCTAGCAAAGTTATGAATTTAAGCTCCAAGGATTGTTTATCAACTTCTCACAAAACATTCACTCTATATCTGCACTTCAGTCCTCATTCTCTAAGGAAATCTGCAAAACACCACAAAAATGTGCCTCATATGGAAGCAATTCCATACCCCTAATCATTTTTGTTTCCCTTCTCTGTACTTTTTCCAATTCTAATCAATCTTTTTTGAGATGGAGAAACTAGAACTGCATGCAGTATTCAAGTTGTGGTGTAAAATGGATATATGCAGTGTCATTCTGATATTTTTCTCTCTTTTTATCTATCCCTTTCCTAATGGTTCCTAACAATTTGTTTCAGAGTAACAGCCGTGTTAGTCTGTATTCGCAAAAAGAAAAGGAGTACTTGTGGCACCTTAGAGACTAACCAATTTATTTGAGCATGAGCTTTCGTGAGCTACAGCTCACTTCATCGGATGCATACCGTGGAAACTGCAGCAGACTTTATATACACACAGAGAATATGAAACAATACCTCCTCCCACCCCACTGTCCTGCTGGTAATAGCTTATCTAAAGTGATCATCAGGTTGGGCCATTTCCAGCACAAATCCAGGTTTTCTCACCCTCCACCCCCCCACACAAATTCACTCTCCTGCTGGTGATAGCCCATCCAAAGTGACAACTCTCTACACAATGTGCATGATAATCAAGTTGGGCCATTTCCTGCACAAATCCAGGTTCTCTCACCCCCTCACCCCCCTCCCAAAAACCACACACACAAACTCACTCTCCTGCTGGTAATAGCTCATCCAAAGTGACCACTCTCCCTACAATGTGCATGATAATCAAGGTGGGCCATTTCCAGCACAAATCCAGGTTTTCTCACACACCCCCCACCCCCATACACACACAAACTCACTCTTCTGCTGGTAATAGCTCATCCAAATTGACCACTCTCCAAGTTTAAATCCAAGTTAAACCAGAACATCTGGGGGGGGGGGTAGGAAAAAACAAGGGGAAATAGGCTACCTTGCATAATGACTTAGCCACTCCCAGTCTCTATTTAAGCCTAAATTAATAGTATCCAATTTGCAAATGAATTCCAATTCAGCAGTTTCTCGCTGGAGTCTGGATTTGAAGTTTTTTTGTTTTAAGATAGCGACCTTCATGTCTGTGATTGCGTGACCAGAGAGATTGAAGTGTTCTCCGACTGGTTTATGAATGTTATAATTCTTGACATCTGATTTGTGTCCATTTATTCTTTTACGTAGAGACTGTCCAGTTTGACCAATGTAAATGGCAGAGGGGCATTGCTGGCACATGATGGCATATATCACATTGGTGGATGTGCAGGTGAACGAGCCTCTGATAGTGTGGCTGATGTTATTAGGCCCTGTGATGGTGTCCCCTGAATAGATATTTGTTAGCTTTTTTGACTGCTGTTGGACACTGAGTGGATGTTTTCAGAAAACTGTCCACCATCACTCCAAGATCTCTTTCTTAAGTGGTAACAGCTAATTTAGACCCCATCATTTTGTATGTGTAACTGGGATTATGTTTCCCAGTGTTCACTACTTTGCACTTGTCAACATTGAATTTCTACTGCCATTTCGTTGCTTAGTCACCCAGTTTTGTGAGATCCCGTTGTAACTCTTTACAATCAGGTTTGGACTTAGCAATCTTGAGTAATATTGTACTGTCTGCAAATTTTGCCACCTCACTGTTTATCCCCTTTTCCAGATCATTTATGAATATGTTGAACTGCACAGGTCCCAGTGCAGATCCTTGGGGGACCCTGCTATTTACCTCTCTCCGTTTGTGAAAGCTGATCCTTTATTCTCACTCTTGTTCTCTATCTTTTAGCCAGTTACTAATCCATGACAGGACCTTCCCTCTTATCCCATGACTGCTTACTTTGTTTTAGAGCCTTTAGTGTGAGACCTTGTCAAAAGCTTTCTGAAAGTCCAGCTACACTATGTCAACTGGATCATCCTTGTCCATGTGCTTGTTGAGACCCGCAAAGCATTTTAATAGATTGGTGGGGCATGACTTTCCTTTACAAAAGCTCTGTCATCTCTTCCCCAATGTGAACATCTTGGCTGAAAAAAATTAGATCTGTGTAATAGCTATAATGTGCTTCATTTATTTTATCCTGCGCTTTTGGCGTTTTTACTATATTTGAAAACAGAGCAGGAAAATAATAAGAAGTAAATAACAAGAGGAGGATTTGCCATATCAAAGGTCAGCATTGAGGCCACTTTTAGTATTAAGTAAACATTCCATTTTCAGTTGAAAACAAAAAGCATGCAGCTGTAACACATAATACTGTGACGGTACAATCTGGACTGATGAATAGCTGTGTTCCCTCAATTCTCCAACCTGGGGTGCTTTTTATACTGTTTCTCTGTGACAGCTACCACTCCTGGTCTGCTCTCTCACAGCCTCCAGCATGTAAGTTACTCCTAGTTATATTGTCTGAGTGGTATAGCCAGCCACCCTTGAATTACACTGCAGTGCAACACCAGGAAATTCCCAGTCCGAGACTTTCTCCGAGAAATATATGTCTTGTACTGCCCATCCCCTTCTGGACAATACAAACTCATACAAAGTTCGTCATTTCATTAATAGAAAATGGGATGCACAAATCCTCAAATGGAGTTTCCCAAACACTTCAATCCAAACACAATGGTTTAAAACAATAAAACAAATTTATTAACTACAGAAAGATTTTAAGTGACTACACGTAATGAATAAAAGTCACAATTGATTACAAGAAAAAAAAAAGTAAAACACAACTAATGCCCTATTTAATAAACGAAGTCAATTCAAAGCAAAGGTCACTCTCACCACATGGTTCAGCAGTCTAAGTGGCTGAATTTCTTTCAGTCAGGATCCCTCCCCCAGTCCAATGCTGCTTCCTTTGTTCTTCAAGTGGTGTTGATTCCAGGGGTAGAGAGAAAGGGAGAGATAATTTAGGGTGTCTGCTCTCCCTTCTTATAGTTCTTTCCCTTCATTGAGAATCATCTCCAGCTGAGGTTCAGGAGACAGAAAGGGTGTGCGGACAGGAACCCCCAGTTGTTTCTTTGTCTAGATGTAATTTTTTGCCCACATCCTCTTTCCGGCCAAAGAATGGCCACTTAACCAGGTGATGGTCTATTTGATTTTGACAACACCTGGCTGAGGCACTGGCTAGCCTTTTGTTTCTGGAAAACTGGTTTGTGACTGCTCTCCAGACTTGAAACATGTCTTAGTAATATCATATCGTAGAATATTATAACTTTACATACAATGTTGCCACACACATCTTACCAGCACAGTAATGATCAGCAAATTATTAGTTTTCAAATGATACCTCACAAGGCATACTTTGTACAAAAAATGTCATAATCTTATAAAAGGGGTGAACATATGGGTACAGACTGTCAGAAATACCACCTCAGTTGAATTAAAATGCAATGTTTCTTACACTTTTGATATTCTACATCAGTAATGAGTTATCACAACTATAAACTAACAAGCATAATTAAACACTTTATCCCAAAATGACATATCTAAATGTCCTGACGTGTACCCCCGAGACTCAGTAAGTAAACTGATTACACTGTATTCAATATGTTGCCTGATCTATTCATTATGTATTAATTCCCAGTGAGCATTCTGTGGTTTGGCAAGGTTCTGCTTCATGATCAGATCCAGAAATATTAAGGCTATTACAAGGAATCCCGTGTGTCTGAAGGAGACAGTTACATTTCGGAAAGGTGTTCTGTCTTTTTAATATTTTTAATAGCACAGTTAGCAAAATCACAAACACTCCAACCCAGCAAAGCGGACAGATAATATAAGATGGTCAAAACATCCCACATATGAGCATCCATATGCTCTCACCACTCCTTGCAGAAAAACCCTAAGTGTTAGTTGTCATCCTCACCATCCCCACACTCGTGATCATCCTGCATCTCCAAAGGTATGCAGGCCAGGATCAGAAGTGGATTATGGTTTTGTGGGGCTCTGGGCCAGAGCAAGTGGAGGCCCCCCGACCCCTTCCACCTGCAGTGTCTCACCCCACCCCCCACCCCCAAGTGCTCCTGCTGGGGAGCAGGGTCAGGCGCAGGGAATTTCCCTGCCTGCCCAGCGCTTCTGCTGGGGTGGGAGTAGAATTAGAGTGGAGGAGCTTGACCTGCTCCCCAGTAGGAGCACTGGGAGGGCAGGTGGACTGTGGTAAGCCACCCACGCCCCGACCCCACTCCCAGGCAGGAGTGCTGGGCAGGCAGAGTGGGTCGGCGTGCAGGGACGCCCATTTTTCCAGGACCCCTGGGCACGAGCCCTGTTGGCCCAGTGGCTAATCCGTCACTGGCGGAGATACAGCTTTTATAACGTGTTTTGCTGATGTCCACTTTGCCTAATGCATATTCAGTAGGGGTTTCAGCCCCTTTTCCTTATCTGTATTTCCTCACCCTAGGATGAGGAATGTAGGGATGCCCCTTCTCCCTTTTAGGTTACTGGGCCGTTTACCTCAAGCTCATTTATACATCAATTAGTTATCATGGCATTCTTGTTGTTGGATATCTGCTGATGTTCCTAATTTAAATGATCTGAAGCTGACATAATCTGGCATCTTGTGGTTAGCTGTCTGCAGTTCAGTTTTACTTATTTATTACAGCATTCTGTCTTGTGATATCTTATGGTCTAAGGTTACTCCTGGTTAGCTGTTTATGATAAAGATTTTTGGGACTTAGACCTTGATTAGTTTAGCTAATATATAATTTTATAGGCCTTGAGACTTGTAGGTTCATTGTGTTACTGCCTTAATTTATACCTATGCCTTACCTAGCCAATACTTATACCTACAGGCTACAAATCACAGATCATGAAATAAATTTTTCATATAATATTTTTCATGTTTAATGGCTTTAAACTCAGTTTTAGATTCTGTAAAATGGCGATACATCTACTTACCTACCTCTCTGAGATACAAAATTCTTAAAAAAAAAAAAAAAAAAGAATACTGGAATTTAACTTAATATTAGCTTCTTGTTTTTACAAAGCAAAGTCAGTGACACCAGCCATATTTCAATATGTATTCAGTAATCCTTTTCTTTCTTGTATTGTGTTTGTATTCATTTTAAAGTAGATCAAAAACAACTCCAGTTTATGAACAGAATAGTTCATCACATGATAACAGAATCAGAGGGCTACTGAAAGCCCGGCTCATCAGACTGTCAGTCAGGTGTGGTCACAAGGACCCCACCAGAGCAAAAAGGAAAGGGGCACATATGATACCATAATTAGTGATGATTACATAGAAAGTACAAAGAGGGATCACTTGCTTAACAACCAAGCCAATTGTGCATATATATTATATATAAATAACCCTTATTTTTTTTAAGGGATGGGAGAGACATGGTGGATTTTGTTACAAAATCGACAATACCCCTCGAAGTTTTGAACATGCTTCCAGTGGCTATTACTGTCCTCCTTCACTTGTAACAGTAACAAACAGGTAGTTAATCCTATTAGACAGTGCAAAGATATTCATAACAAATGTTTTGCTAACTATAAAAAGGCATAGAGAAAATGTTACTATTTATAAATAATACTACAGAGATTAATGAATGACTAAAATTAAATGTTCATTTTGTCATTGTTTCCTTCCTGAGTTGGGATTAAATTTGATAGAGTGCAATTACTGACCTAATTGGTATGTACAGAAATGTACACTTATTCAAGCATGCAACAGTTCAGATACTTTAATGCCTTGTATACAGATTTATAGAGTATTCAGCATAGTAAACTTTAATTGTATACTTGGTCACAGTGCTAATAAATCAAAATATATCCAGACTTTATTATCTAAACTTTATGAAAGGTTATTTTAATGTAAAACAGTTATCATTTTGTGAAGTTATTTCTGTTAGCTTTGCATTTACTGTGATCTTTTAGCAATAGAAAAAAGAAAGATAGATACGAAAAATATTGAAATTCTCCACCACCTCTTTTTTCTTCTCTGTATTTATATCCTAACTCCAGCAGCAAGTTTTCCTAGTTGCAGATGTCCAAATGCCTGGGTTTGTTATGAGTTAGTTAGCTCTACTTTATATACTGTTAGGATCCAATATTGCCACTATTCCATACACTGAACTCCTACTAAAGTCTCTGACAAATAAATGTACCAAAATGAGTTCTGTTATGCATATTCTTATCTACGTTACATTTATTATAATGACTCTTTAGGAAAAAATCCTTGGTTTCTATTAGAAATTACCAGAAAATGGACACTGTGGTTTTTTTCTACAGAAAATTTCAAGTTTTTGTTGAAAAAATCAAAATCCAAAATACTTCCATTCTGAAATGCCACCATAATGCTCCACGCTGTGGGGATTGGAGGGGTTGGTTTAATACTTCAGGTCCCTCGAGTTCCCATACTCCTCTATAGGCTGGACTCCTTGATCAAACTCCTATGAGGCACCAGGGTAGCATTTTAAACTGAAAACATTTTGGGTTTTAGAATTTATTTTTTGACAAAAAATAAAAGAGAAAAATTTCCATTGAATCGATTTATTGATGGAAAAGGGCATTTTCATTTAAACAAGTTTTTTATTTTTATTTTTTTCAAAAATAAAATCATAAAATATTCCCAGAAATCAATCAGCTCCGCTTTCTATGTAGCCAGTGGGGAGAGCTGGAAAAAAAAAATCTATCAATCAATGATAAAGTATATTATTGTAGCTACACTACTGGTCAATGATACATAGATGTAAATGTTGTAGGAGGGGTTCCTAGCTTGTCAAGATTTATTATTTTACTACAAATACATTGTTTTTGATTCCATCCAGAATTAGTTGTGTGGAACAGTTGGAAAAAAATGCCAATGCTAACAAGGCTTGTGGGCACCTTTGCTCCAAGGAAACATTTAGGGTGTCTGAGACAAATGGCCTGAGGAGAAACCCTTTTACATGTTCTAACCCTGTATCCAATTATTTTCTATTACTGTAGGAGCAATAAAAATTATTAGTTACATAGGAGTTTATTAGGCTGCCAAAAGATACAATTGAGTAACCGATCTCTAAACTTGACCCATGGAATTGATTCATACAGAACCATAACTAGGCATTTTAGCACCCAGGGACAGAAACATATTTGTGTCTCCTACCATTTTTATCATAATTTTTCTGCCCAGAGGTGATGTGGGGAGGGCACACTGGGTCACATCCCCCGCACCCCTCATTTTTTTGGTTGCACCCCCACCCCCAGACAGGCTGGGTGGCCCATTGAGGTGAGTCAGGCTGGAGGTGGAGCTCCTTCCCTGAGCCCCTTTACGCATCACGTCCATTTCCACCCCATTTTTCCACCCCTGCAGCTTTGGACCCTGGGTGGTTTCCCACTCGCCCCACCCTGGTTTAATATAATTATTGGAAATGTAGGTCACCACTCACTGCTGTTGTGTCTCCTTTTTTGCTCCATTTGTGAGATTGCTACAACTCTATGGTAGTAAATTACACAGGGACAGATACCTGGTTTAGTGGAAACTGAGGTTACTTTGCAGGATACAACTGTAAAGCCTTGATCCTGAGTACTCTGGCCCGACTCCAGCAAAGCACTGAACTACATGCTTGACTTTAGTAAAACAACTCTTGCTTAAAATTAAGCACATTTTTCAGTTCTTTGCTGGATTGGGGCTGGAGTCCTCAGCACCTGGCTGGATCAAGCTCTAAATAAGTAATGTTCAAATATGCATAAAATATAAGGAAATATTTAATTTTTTAACCTTTTTACTTGATCATTATTTACACATATGAATTTTCTGTACAAATATTAACAAAGCTTACTCATATCCTGCATTTGTTACCCCATGAAGAGATCTCTTCGTGTTTGGTGAACCTCTTCTCAACTGTCCATTTATCTTTTCAATATTGAAAAATGTTAACTAGACATGATAAAACCTACTTGATCCTGGATGTGGAGGAATAGGGACCTGTCTGCACATATGGTGGGAATGTCCCACCATAATAATATTTTGTAGAAAAATAGTAAGTAGAACTTTCAAGATAACTAAAGTTAGCCTACCCACAGAATCCATAGCTGTTCTATTAGGTTACAGTCTAAAGGAGGTGATTGAATGGGGGTGGGAGGCAAGACACATTTATAACACAGTTACTACTAGCAGCCAGATGTGTGCTTGCTCACTTTTGGAAAATAATAGATTCCCCCAACATTAGTGGCATGGAGAAATAAAGTATGAGAAATCCAGTCAGTTGAAAAAATGACAGACAACATTATCAGGTTCAAGAGAATAATTCAGTGGGATGGATTTAAAAATCCAGGAGTTAGGTTGATAGAGATTCTTCTTGCTAGGAAAGTGATTTGCTATATTGTTCCCAATACTCTATGAAAATCTTAGTAGAATAGTAATGCATGTTGTGACTACAAAGGAAAGATCCTGCAGTTGCTGAACATCTACAATTCTCATTAGCATCAGTGGGAAGTGAGGATACACAGCACCTCACTGGAGGCACAGGTGTAATAACTGTTCATCACTTTCACATTATCATTGTTTCAGACACTAGTTTCCAGTTGCCAGATTGCACTAGCTGAGAAAGTAGTAGTTAACATGGCATTTTATTTATTGTTTAGGTTCTTGGTCCTGATGTGACAACTACAAATACTTTTCTTCAGAATTAATGATACTTAGAAGATCCTAAATGATCATCATCTCTGGCAATAAAGAGCATATTACTAAGAAGGAGGATTGTGGGGATGGAGGAAAAGCAAAAAGTCATAAATAAAAAAAAATAAATGAACAGTAGCTACATAGGCCCAAATCCTACTAAGACATGGACATGTTTAACTTTACACTCTATGACCATTGCCATGGAAGTCAATAGTTCTACTCACAGTGCCTGAAGTTAAGAGTGTGTCAGTCTCTGCAGGATTGGGTCCTTAATGCACTGTATATAATTTAATAGGAGGCTGATTAAATGTGTTGATAGGTTAAGGCATTTATTTGTATTATGCTGTACCAATAAATGATACTTAGGTAGTAAAAGTAGGATTAAATATACCATTTATTAATTTAAAAGAGCTTACTCACCCACAGAACATCTTCATCTGCAAATGTCAGAGCTATTGGTGTAGTGCCACTAGTTACTCTGTGGAGTCTCCAAATGAAATCCTGAAAAAACACTGTTGTGACAAGTCTTTTCTTCCCCCCTCCCCTCTTCAATATTCTCTCTGTAACTCCCTTTGAACTTCTGCACCACTTCTCCCTCATCATGCATATGAAGAGTCTCATTGTTGAGCTCTGCATTATTTGTAAATAATGCCTTCTGGGTGTTATGTTTTCTTTCCATATATTATACCATAAGCATTGAGGTTATTGCTTTATATGCAAATTAGATAGCTTAAATGATTGTTTTGTATAGCATTTGGACAAATGCGATAATAGCTAAATTCTGCCTGTATTGCACCTATATGACTGAAATGTATTAGGAAGTGTAGATGTCTTTGGATATTTCTCTCTTTTACATTATTCAAAATATTTCATGAGAATTATTCACTGAAATGTGAATTAGGGTATCTTATTCTGACAAGATTTTTATCTTGACCTTTTTAAAGATTTGAACAAGCTTTTATCAACAGTATGATTCGTAGCATGGTGGAAACTGATAACACCTATTTTTGGATAGCCCTACAAGACCTTAACAATACAGGAGAATACTTCTGGCTATCTACAGAGGGGAAGAATCAGCCTGTGAGCTATACAAACTGGAACAAGCATCAGCCAAGTGAGTAATATATTGTAGTGATAAATGGCAACTTCTTATTAAATTCTAATATCTCCCACTATATTCTTGAGCCAGGATTACTTTTGCCCCCCTTTTTACATAGCCATCATCACTTCCTCCCGTCACTCTGCCCAAGATACGTATAGCATTAGGCTCACTTTGGACCAGACTGTAACTTTACAGTCTGCCCTGACGAAGGGATGGCACATAACAGCACCTTCCCATGAGCAACGTACTCCTCACTGTGCACCCAGCCAGGTAATCTGTCCAGCTAGGAAGGTTGGGGATGAAGTTTCAATGAAGTCACACAAATGAGGGTCATTCTTGTGAGTTGCCAGCTTGTGCAGATCAAGGAGTGACTGGTTCACATTCTTTTCCAGGTGCAAGGCACACTCCATTGCTGTCAACCCATTCTCCCAATCAAACCTTGCAAAGTCGGCCCCCTCCCTGCCCATTTGCTCACAGCCAGCTGTATCAGGCAAATAACCTCTACTCCCCACTCCTCTGTGTGACTGAGTAAAGGCTATAACAGTGTAGCTCTTTATTTCCAGTTTCATCCAATCCATGGAGTCTCAGGGTCATGGCACAATCATACGCACTCCAGAATGAGTTCTCAGTGCTATCATATTGTTGATCAAAAAGTAAAATCTACAGTTGTGTGATCATTTAATGGACTGTCCAATAATAGATTTTACCTTTTACCTTTTGTCTCACTAAACATTGAGTTTATTAGGAAAAATGGTTTAAATCTATTTCATTTGATACCTTCGGGCACCTCTTAAAAAGATGCCCATTACTAATTCATAAAACTATGTCCTGGTTGGGCACAGAATGTTTTTTTCTGATGCTGAATACTCTTGTTTTCCTTGCCTTAGGCCATTCTGGAGGGTGTGTTGTTGTTCGCAGAGGGCAGCCTCTTGGTTACTGGGAGGTGAAAAACTGTAGAAGCTTCAAAGCTATGTCACTGTGTAAGCAAAAAATTGAATCATATGAAGAAAATGAGCCTAATTTTGAAGAACCTTTGGATGTATGTTATCCTGGATGGGAATCGGAATCTAATCTGCTCAGCTGCTACAAGGTAAAAAAGGGTTACCTAAATCTCTTGATTTGTGTCAGGTTTTTACCTATTGTTCCTGACAACATTGTTTAAAAGAAAATTCTTCATTTAAACATAAAATTCTAAATTTTCTAAAAGAATACAAGACTCCTTGTTGCACTTGATCTTTTCTTCATTGAACTGGGACTGCAAATTTACCAGTACCATTTTATACAGCATTTCAAAGTTAATGCAAGCCAAGGTAGAGTAAGTGGCAGAAACAGATAAGGGCAAATTGCATTTCCTAAAAAAAAAAAAAATTATATTAGCAACCCAAAATCAGTTTTGTTCTTAAATTTGTGGTGGTACTTATTTTATATGCAGGTATTTCACAATGAGAAAGTCCTGATGAAAAGAACATGGGATGAAGCAGAAGCATTATGCCAAGATCTTGGAGCACATCTTGCCAGCTTTACCCATGTGTATGAAGAGGATTTTTTGAACACATTTTTAAACAAAATGTTTGATCGGTAAACATGTATTTATAAAATTTAATATCACCAAAGATTTTTTTTAAACAAAGAGAACTCTGTGCCTCTACATCCTCATCAACAGTAGCCAATAACTGCCTTAAATCTCCCTCACTGACTGAAGTGAAGTTGAAAATGAATTTGTTCTTCCGAAAGAAGCACAATAGCAAAATTCTAATGTGATTCCTCTTACAGACCGGCTTTATCTGTGCCAGGGCTGGAACAAGTCTCACAATAGTCCACTGTTTTTCATCATGCTCAGACCCTCCATGATAGGGTGGTCTGTTAATCCTAATTATTTTTAAAGGGTCTGTTGCTACTCCCATTGACGTCCGTGGGAGTTTTGCCATTGATTTGAATGGGAGTAAGAGCAGGCCCTAAATTTGGAATCTTTCGATAACAGAATATATCGAAAAAGTATAAGATGTGGTCAGCTGGCATTTTATTGAGCAATGCGTACCCAAAAGATTTTACTCAGTGTTGTCCTAATAATGTTAATGCATGTGATTGTGTCTTTCTGTTGTTGCTAGCTCCCAGCTACTGAAACAGCCTATTAAACCAACTGAATTACTCCTCTATAGTACGTCGCTAGGGGTTGTGCATTTTGATGGTGAAAGTCCTGCTTTCAGTCTCACAGTATGCAGCCACAATTTGCTATATTTTTATGTCAAGACGTGCTCCGTGTGACCCAGGTCCTCATCAATACTAAGTAATCGTTTACTCTGTGAAAAATCATTAAACTCCTTGTAACCACATTAACTTCTCACTAGTGGGACTAGGGGCTTCACCATCTGACCCAATATTTTTTACATTGCCATCTTTAAATAGGTAACTTAGTCTTTTTAATCAGAGAGACAGAAATTATTTTATTTGATGCCAGCAACTCTGCAGAACATTGCTAAGAACCCAGAAAAATACATCACAATTTGATATTTCTAAATTACCAGAATTTGCTCTGGATATGCAGGCTATTTATACATTTTGAAGAGGTTTTTATGAAGCTAGACAAGACAAACATATCAGCGATGTTCTTCAGCTGTTTTCTTTTTTGTCTGTCACAGGGCTGAAGAAAGGCAATTCTGGATTGGATTTAATAAAAGAAACCCCTTGTCTGGAGGAACATGGGAGTGGTCTGATGGAACTCCTGTAAATATTCATATGCTATATATTCTAAGGACCTATGAAATTACATCTGAGCATGAGACCACAGTTTAAAAACAAACCTTCCAAATAGCCAGACAGTGTGACCAGACAAAACACTCACTTCCTTCACACTCATCCACTTCGCTAACCGTAATCTGCTTTTGAATTAACAGATTTAATCACCTTTCTTGTGCCACATTTTAAATGGTGGCAAGTTTTGACTTTGTCACACGCAGTGTGGGAATATTATTTGAAATGCTACATGGCATTCAGAAGTACTAAAGCATTTCAAGGGCATGAAGAGACTCCCAGTAAAACATCTAATCATTAGAATTGTATCCAGAAGCATATTACAGCAAAAGCACACTCTATACTAATGATGAAAATAAGCGCAGAATATAAATGTAAAATGCAAATCATGCAACACTTTGAACACAGAGGAAAAATGACATCAGATGTGGGGAAGCCCCTGTCAAGAATGGCAAAAAGTTACTGTTTAATGCTACTCAGTTAGCTATATGAAAAAGGGTTTGTAAATGAGTAAGGAGTACTGAATAGGGCCCAGGAAGAGAGTAGCTATGGACCCCATTTTAAGAGTTCTTCACCATACTTCAGGTACCCCAGGTTTATTAGTTTTCTAATGGTGCAACGTATGCATTTCAAAACACATTTAATTTTGTATTAAAACTTTTAAACGTCTTATCTGGGAATCTCAGTAAGGGCTTAGGAAAGCATTGGTCTCTTGCAGGTTGTATCTGCATTTTTACAGAATATATATGTTGAAGATGATTCAAGAAATTGTGCTGCATACAAAGTAAATAGAACAATCCTGCCATTGCATTGCAATGGGAAGCGTGAATGGATATGCAAAATATCAAAAGGTAAGAGTTGTTAAGCTATGTTTTAATTTACGTATGCTACTTATAATTTGTCGTTATGTTATAGTGAAGAGACAGGGGAAATGTTTATGGGCCATAGAGTTCTCTTATTCCATGCCAGAACTCTGTGTTGATGTCAATGGGAGTTCTGCTGCATAGAATGAAAGCAGTACTGTAGTACCCTTAGATTGATATTGGTGTTTCATTTGCCGAATGGCCTTCAATGTGCACATTTAGAAATGACCTATACTGATGAGCAGTATGTGGTGATGAATGTTCAGCTGAAAATCTAGAACAAATGCCTTACCTTGTTGCTGAAAAGTGTCATGTTAGTTTTTAAACTATGTGCCCAATATTTATTTTATCCCCTCTTGAATTTTCTACCTGACCAACAAAAGAACTAATATAATTTTTTTTGTTAAATTCTGCTGTATGATTGGTGTTTGAAATATTGTTTCTTAATTATTATTTCTTTACAGGTGTTAAGCCAAAGAGACCACAGTGGTACATAAATGGTATGAAAAAGCACGTTTTAGTTTTCACATCTTGAAAAGCTATTATTTGGAATTGTATATTTAAGCTATGAGTAAAAATAGTTAATAGAAGTTAAACTTCCATTAAGTAGCATTGTAAGAATTATTGATCTCATTGCTTCTATAAGGCCCAATTTTGCCACTCTTAGGGCTGATCTTCACTTGGGGAGATCGACTCTGCTGCAATTGATGCAGCAGGGATTGATTTAGTGGGTCTTCACTAGACCTGCTAAATCGACAGCAGAGCACTCTCCGGTCAACCCCAGTACACCAGCTCTCCGAGAAGAGTAAGGGAAGTCGACCAGTGAGCGTCTCCCATCGACATAGCACAGTGAGGACACTGGGGTAAGTTGACCTAAGCTACGTCGACTCCAGCTACCTTATTCACATAGCTGGACTAGCATAACTTAGGTTGACTTACCCCCATAGTGAAGACAAGCCCTTAGTCATATTGGGAGTACTCAACTAAGATACTACTCAACTAAAGATATCAGAATCTAGCCAAGAGCAGATGGTGTAGGAATATAGTATCCCATGAGACTCATTAAAATCAATGTGCCAAATTCTGCCTTTGCTTATATGCCATGCCGCCCTACTAATGTCATTGGAGTTGCACAGGGTATGATTCAGGACAGAATTTGGCTTAGTATCCCTGTCAGTTTGTAATATATGATAGATCAAAGTTAATGAGAGGTTTTTTTTTATACTGGAATCTTTGTCCTGTGATATATATAGTATATTCAGACATACGTTTTGTTAGTTGCAAAGAATTTTCTATGTAAGAATCCAAAGGAAGTCTTAAACCTTTTACAGCACATTTGAATCTTTTGCTTCAATTTTAGAACCACCATGGTCTTATTATCAAGGAGCAGAATACCTCTTTCATATTAGTGCCTCAGAGTGGACCATCTTTGAGTTCATCTGCGGTTGGCTTCGTGGTGAAATAGTCACAATACTATCCTCTAATGAACAAAAATTTATTCACAGTAGAATAAAACAGGTAACAAGACAAACCTTTGCAAAATTAAATTTCAGTACCAATAACATCCTTTGGAATTTCTGGTTTTCAGTTGCCTTTTATAAAAATTTGAAAGTCATATTATGCTAGAAACAATTCTGCTTATAGTATTACTATTATCTTTACCTCGTGTTTTATCATTATAAAGGACGATCCTGTTTTGTGTGAGTAACTTGGGGGTGCCGGGGGCACAGTGGTAATTGCAGTGGTCTGAGCCAATCAAGAGACAGGTCAGCTTGCTGCATAAGTGTCAAGAAAAACAAAAAACAGCTCCTTACTCCAAAGTTGTGGAAGTGCTTGGGAAGTGGTGAGTTCATGTAAAGGAGCTTCCCATGCTGCATGCACTGCACCTATTCTATCATAAGCTTCTCCTTCTTTGTTCCACTCATCCCTCTGTGTCTGTGCAGGCCTCAGGAGTTGTTGCAGCTTCATTGAATCCAAATTTGCCATCATGATTCCTAGCTCACTCACGGGGGGGGGGGGGGGGGGGGCTATGGATGCAGTTGCATAAGGCCAGATTTGGTCTTATACAGTTGCACAACAATCCTCTCTTGTCATATAGTAAATTGTAGCTGACCTTTGGATAATGATACTGGAGTACATATTGAGGGCTTATCTACATGGTGGGGCAATGCACTCTATGGGGGAGTGACTTCTAAAGTGCATTAGTGTATTTCACATTAATTGATAGAGACTGCTGGTGCTCAGTAAACGTTCTCTGGTATGTTTTAATGTAGTAGTGTTTCAAACAGCACTACTTTATAGTGCACCAGCAGAATTTACGTGGACCAATTAATGTGCAACATTAATGTGGGATGGATATATCTTTCTGCAGCTCAGCATCTCTCTCAGTTCTGGTATGTATGAGCTATTGTCCTCCTGTCTGCAGTTTTGAGGGGCATTTCAATCCTGTAATACAGCCCCTGCTGGTTACATCCCTTACTCTGGATTGCACTCATATCTTCTGTTTCAGAAGTTCAGTGGTGGTTCGCTTTGCTCCCAAGCATTTCTTTTCCAGCTTTAATTTTAATTGTTTTTTGGGAAGTAATGAGCAACCTTTACTCTCCCTTCCTCCTGTTCCCCTGGTTCTCATAGAGAGCAATGTTGTGGTCTCAGTCACAGCTGGATCCAGCACTGCAGTGCTGTCCTACCAGACTTCTCTGCTCCCCTTCAGGCATGTCAGAGCTGCCCAGAACTCACCAGGCTAAATCAGAGTGGTATTTCCATATGTGAGGCAGCATTTATAGGCCCTCCAGAGGGTGAATTATGACCTGCCTGTTCACAGCCAGCCAGTCCTCGCTCTGCCAGGGCACAGGGCCTTAGAGTTGGATTGGCATGTCAGGTTCCCCTGCCCTGAGGAGCTGCGACTCCAGTGCAGAAAAGCCCAATGTGCAGACGCAGAATATGTCAGGGAGAGAATCCAAGGACAAAGGGATGCCAGTCAGCCAGCTCTGTGGGTAAGTCCCAGCACAGACCTGGGCCATAAGGAAAAGGGGCACCATGTCATTCCCACCTTCTCACCCCTACCCCCCTAGAGAATGAAGTGGGTCCTAAGCTCCGTGAGGAAAGAGGCAGTCTCCTACACAGCTCCCCTTCTTCCCAACAGCAAATCCAAGGACTCTAGCAAAGAGATCCCATCTCTCAGGCACGGTGCCACATTTGGGTACACGCTGCAAGACAGTCACTCCAAACAAATCCTGTCCTGATCCAAATTCACAGGTGCTCTCCTGTTTGTGGAAAAATTGGATAGGAGCGTGACAGACGGTGCTTCCAAACCAAAACCATCACTCTCCTCCCCACACAGTCACTATCCTGTCTGCTAGAGGAGTTGGCAACTTCAACAGGAACCTCATTGTGTGTTCCATTTTGACAAGGTGCTGGTAAGGACCCCAGAATCTTTCTTGCCAAAGGTGAACTCATCTTCTCATGTCTCACAGGAGATCATCCATAATTCTGTCCAAAGCCATAGCCTCCTACAGAAAAGCTGTGGGGTGATGTGGATGGTTCATAAAGCACTAAGGATCTATATCAAATGAAATGAATCAACAAGAAGACTGGAATTCTTGTTCAAGTCCTTTCATCCAAAGTGCCAAGGGCTCACTGAAATGTTCCCTGGAGAGATGGATCAGGTTATGCATTATAGAGGCACAGAAGACATCAGGTTCATCTGTTGCTGGTGGAGGCGAGCATCTTTCATGAGGTTTATGACGACGTAATGAGCAGAAAGAATCTATGTTTTCATTGCAGAGATCTACAGGGCAGCAACATGGTTCTCTGTTAACACCTCTATTGGATACTACCAGGTGGACTTTCTATCCTCTTCAGAGGCCTCCTTTGGCCAGAAGGTGCTACATGCCACTTTGGCAATTAATTTGGGGGAGGAGTGTGTGCTTTTCATATCTCATTTGACTTTATTATTCCTCCCTACTTCTGTTCACTGCTTGTTATTTCTCATACATTTCATGGGAAACACTGGGCTGCAGAACGGGCAATTTCATACTCGATATTCCTTTCTGATAGCAGCGTCTTCTTCAAGTCTACCCTCCCTGGATGGCTTCTTCGCCAAGGAGCGAAATTTAATTTTTATATCTACAATTTGTAGTCCTGTTAGCCTCCTATACATGGTTTACTGGTTGGCATTGGAGCTATTGTTGTTAATCATATTCTATGAGGCTTTTATACAGCTTGGAATGAATCATGTGGTGGCAAGCTGGAGAAGGAGACCTGACCAGCTGGGGCTGTTCTAGCAGTGTTGAACTGCTCCCAGAAACTGCAGCCAGCAGGGCAATAGCTCGAATGTATAAGAATTGTGGGAGATGCTGCTAGCAGACAGGAAATGATCAGGTAAGAAATTTCCCATACCTGAATGCTTTGAAGTCCTCTTCTTAAACATACATCTCTAAAGAGGTAATTGAAGGGCTGTAGTTACTCCTCAGCAGTGCTGAGCAGGAATCAGTAATGCACAAGCTTCCCACTCACTAAGCAAATCCAGAGCTGCCTGCTTTAGACCTTACACAACAGATCAACTTTTCCTCTGAATAGGCCAGTCCAGGGTGTCACTCTCAACTTCCATTCTTTAGAATGCTGCATATGATTTCTTCTGGATTAGAGCCCTTTGTTACTAAGGTCATTTGTATGAAAACAGGATTTTTGCATTTAAATTATCATAATTCTCATTTGTATATGAAATCAGAATCTCCATAGCAATCATTGTGATGTAATAAGCAGATTATTATGATTTTAAATGGAGGAAATAGCTGCAGAAACAGATGAATTCCCAAGAAACAAAGAGCCTGTTTTCATTTAAATGTCCTTAGTAATAAAGAATGAAGGAAGAAAAATAAAAAAACCCACATAATTTAATAGCTATGATTCTGGTGCCTTAATCAGAGCAATACTACACTCTGCAGCACTAATTTAAAAGATCACCTACTACTTCTGAGCCAAAAAGATATCAATCTGTAATTGTTTACTGTCTACTTTTACTTTCAGTGTGTAAAGTCCTCTCTGCTTTTACCTTAAAAAGTAAAATAAAAACCTAAGCAGATTGTTTCTTAATACAATATAATTTTTTAAGCTTTCAATGACTTATGAGTCTGTTTTCATCTGTAGTAGACGGTGAGAATTTTCATGCAAAATATATTGAAAATGGATTTAAACAGGGATAGGTTATAGTGAAAGAACATCTTATCCTTGTATACGTTGTACAGCAGATGCTTCAATCACCAGGTCTATTGCTTCATATTATAGTTTATGCTCTGTTGAGATTATAACTTGCTTTTACTTAAAATATATATTTTGTTCATGAAGTATATATAACACTTACAAAATATTTTTCTGACTTAAAATCATTTTTAAAATGGTAAATCAAAATGATTATATGAAGATGCATTTATTTAACCATTTTTAAAAATAACATTTTTTCATTTTAAAAACAAATAGTGGATATTTATTAATGGTTTGTCAAAAGAATAAGACAAGTTTTAAAGTCACGTTGCGTGTAATACTGACTTTGCCAGTATATCCTTCAAGGATCTAGAAAAAAGAGGATTTGCAATTTTGTGTTTACAAAAAAAAAGGCAGATTCTGCTCTCAACTGTAATTAAATTATTCATGTAAATTTAACATATATAATCTAGAGTAACTCAACTTAATTCACTGGTTTTATGTCAGATTATGAGCATGATCCCATGTGGTATTGAGTGCCCTCAGTTCATATTTACTTCAGTTAGAAGTCAAGATTGCTCAGCATCTCACAGGCGGCACTCAGCAACTTGGAGGATTGGGTACTATTTGCCAATCAGGCCGTGTCTGCACTGGGGAAACATGAAACTGTTAAAACCAGCTGGAGCTGCAGTGTGGACAAGACTCCAGGCAGCAGAACTATTCCTGTAACAGGTTTAGTTAAACCTCAGTTATAAAAACAGTTCTGGCCATCAGAGTCTTGTCTACACTGAGCTCCAGCTAGTTTTAAAGCCTCGTATAGCCAAGTGTTCTTGAGCTATAGTAGCTTCTACATGAAACATTGGACTTTATCCTGTTCTCTTCAAAGTCATTCGGAAGTTTTACCATTGACTTCAGTGGTAGTTGCTCCGGCTATCATTAAAGTTGTAAAACGTTTGAATGGAATGAATGTGGTCCTTTCACTGATCACAATCAGGCATGAGAAACTTTTTTTGAAGGTATTTCAAGATGTGGCAAGGAGAATTGAAACTCCATGCCTCAGCACATCCCTGAAGCTACACAGCCTGGGCTGAATGTTAGTTAAAATTTTTCCATATTTAGCAAATCACAAGACTGATCTCATGCCTTAATCTCCTTCTCTCATCAGGAGTTTCTATATTTTTTTTTAAATGGGCCAAATTCTGCTCTCATTTCTGATGATAGCAATCCTAGTAAAATCAATAACTGAGAGCAGAATTTGGCCAAAATGTATTATGGCCAACTGCTCTACTACTGACTGTATGGACTGAAAATCTTTATCGGAAAACTAATTACTTCTCATTGACACCAACTGCTTTTTCAATATTGTGCACATTTAAAACCAATTGTTTCCTTTGTTAGCTGTCTCACAGAGAGGCCAAGGATTAAATGTCTATAAATAAGGCTGCTTGTCAGTCATGGAGGTCACTGATGCCGTGACTTTCCGTGACCTCCGCTCTGTGTCTTTTTCAGCTGCCAGTGCAGCTGGCTCGGGCTGTCCGAACACTCAGGCAGTCCCTGGACCGCGAGCAGCAGCAGTTTGAGTGTGGGAGGGGGCTCAGGATTGGGTCAGGGAGTTGGGGTACGGGGTGGCATTTACCTGGTGGGGGAAGCTCCCTGGAAGCAGCTGGCATGATCCTGCAGCTCCTAACCTAGATGGAGGGGACAGGGGGCTCTGTGCTCTGCCCCTGCTTGCAGGCATCGCCCCCCATAGCTCCCATTGGCTGCGGGTCCTGGCCATTGGGAGCTGCGGAGCCGGAGCTCATGGTGGGGACAGCGCACAGAGCCCCCCTGGCCTTTCCTCTCCCAAGGAGCTGCAGGGACATGCAGAGCCAGGTAGGGAGCCTGCCAGCCCCACCAACCCCCCTCCCCAGCTCCAGCAGGGGTCCTGGGCCACACACACCCGTGTACCCGCAGCGCCCCCAGAACGCCCCCAAACCAAGTTTTAGTTAGGAATATGTAGTACAAGTCATGGACAGGTCACGGGCTGTGAATTTTTGTTTATTGCCTGTGACCTGTCCATGACTTTTACTAAAAATACCTGTGACTAAAATGTAGCCGTATCTATAAACACTCAACAATCATTTCACCCCAGAAGTGGTCCCCACCCACAGTTCAGGGGAGAGACATGTTGGGAGGGCAGTGAGTAGAAGCTTACATTGTTGCTGTCTGTATTGTATCT
The DNA here is from genome assembly GCF_965140285.1 of Lepidochelys kempii. Classification (NCBI taxonomy): domain Eukaryota; kingdom Metazoa; phylum Chordata; order Testudines; family Cheloniidae; genus Lepidochelys; species Lepidochelys kempii. The sequence goes on along the minus strand of NC_136390.1, from coordinate 33,112,087 downwards.
GTTCTCTGGATTAAAAGGAACACCTCACTCGCTCTGAAATCTGTAACGTAGAGCTGTAATAAGAAAGCCGTTAAAAATGTGCCGTAACCAATTTACAAACTGTAATGACTGTTTACCATTATTTTAATTCTAAAAGAATTCTAAAAGGCAATGTTTGCATTTTATAAGTTAAATAAATTACCGGATTTTTTTTTAAATATCTTAAATGAACAAAACAAGTTCAGGTTCAGACCTGTGTAGCAATTTTCAGGCCACAGCAAAGTTTTACAGACAAGCTATAAATCCTAAAATTGGCAACGTGTCCTCTGTAAATTGCAAACTCAGGGCCAAATCTTGCTGTCTTTGCATGAATAGTATCACTGAAGCCAATGGGCCTACTCACATAAATTAAGGCAAGCAGAATTTGGACTTGCTGTTGCTCCCGTTGACCTTGGTGAGAGCAGGACTGGGTCTTAGGTGTTTGTTTATGCTTTACTAGGAGAACTATATGTAATTAAACACCGGTAAAAAAAATTCTTACAGCTATCAAAAAGTGACATACGCTGGTGGATTGGATTGCACTCTGAAGTATCTAGTGATGGATTTCGGTAAGAATGTACTTAAGTGTGTGCTTGGAATTTTTGTTTTGTTTTGTCTTTTATTTTATTTTTATTTTTAATGGAAAGATCTTGTTTACAAGTTGCCCTTCAGTTTGTCAAAACAAAACTGTGTTTTATGACTGCATAGGGTGTCAAGGATCCACTTAGGTTATCGGGAGTAGGCTGTAATTCAGAATTTATTACTGTTTTTTCTCATTTTAACAGTATTTCTACTGAAAGGGCTATAATGGATATAACACAACAATGTGAATAGGGTTTTTTTTGTGAGCTAATTAAGGGGCATTTTCTATCCCCTGTCTGTTTGGTGGCATTTATTAATGTAGTGGCAATTTGAGGGGTGGGAAAAAAGAAGAGAACGTCACTAAATGTTTAATGTTTCTATGCAGGTGGAGAGATGGGTCACCATTAGTATATGAGAACTGGAATGAAGGAAGAGAAAGATCTGCGCGCACACAAGGCGAAAGATGTGGCTTCATTTCATCACAGACAGGTCAATATTACATTTCCCTTTGTTGCATTAATACGAAACTAATCATTTTACGGGCCTGAAGGGGTTATTGCACATTTTATTACTAAATTAGATTGAGGTTTATATTTCTCTAGAACGTGCAAAATAACCCACAATCTATTTTTTTTTTCCCAGTAAGTGGACGCTAGACAATGACACTCTTATTTGGAACAAAGTAATAGCAAAAAAATCTGAAAATATTCTCAGAGACTGACTCAAAGCATCAAAAACAAATATTAAAAGTTCCAAATTTTTAATATCAAAATTATAAATAATCCACTCATACAATGAATCTTCAGTGCATATTAGAAATTTTTCTTTCACAGCAGTAAAGCTAATGCACTGCCAGTTTTCAGCCAGTTGTTCATCCCAAATGAGCTGGATTGATTTAGTAATGGTTTTTAATACTTTTGTAAACTGTATTTATGCCAACCCAAAACTTTACTAACTCAGTGCTCTAGCTTGGTTTTGGTTCTTTAGCCAATTTGCTTAAGGATTGTTGGTACAATGTTTTGTTATTCCCTTGTCAAGCTCCTTACATCATTAGCTGGATCTATATTTTTGCTACTGTAATCAAAATTATAGTGTTGCCAACTCACAATTTGGTCATGAAACTTGTGATATTGGGTGTTTTTCTTAAAGTCCCAGCTCCTGATGTCATTTGGTAACTTAAGAGTCTCAGCTTTTGGGTTTTTTTATTAAATTAAATTAGATTTCTAGCCCCTGTGGCAGTGGAGAAAAGCTAAAAAATGTAACTAGGTGCACCCTAGGCTCAAAAAGCAGAAGTCAAATTTTAAAAAGAACCTAAAATGTATTATTTTTAATGACCTCATGATTTTTTGGGACCTTACTTATAATTTTTGAATGCTTGGGTTTGGCAATACTGTAAGATCCCAGGTGTCAACCAAAAGGATGTTTGCTGTTTGTCAGAATAGATTCAGTGTTGAGAGCAGGCTGAGTGGCGAAGTTGTGTAGTTTTGTTACCTTGTAAGAAGCAGTCTTTTGAAGTGACAATGATGGCAACCAAAGGTGAAATATGTAGGCAAGTGGTGTTACTATTTATCAGAGGGGCACATGGATTGCATCAACTATGGTAGTATCCACTGCTGCATCATGGAGTAACCAAGGCACTGCTGTGTTTTGAGAGAGAGCATGGCTGTCCTCAGGGCCAAAAGTGAAGATGTTTAGTAGAGCTTACAAGAAAGAGAACAGATGAAATCAGACAAAATGGGACTCTTAGCGTGAGTTTGAAATGAGACCCTGTGATTATTTACTCTTTTGTATTTTCTAGTATGGGTCATCACAGTCTACCAACACAATCAGGAAGATTTTAGAGCATAGTAGCAGAATTGAGCTGGTGCTCCACTCCTGCTACTCCCCAAGGAGCTGCTGATGCTGAGCACCTCTGAGCATCAGCCCCTCTATGTTGTATAATTTTCAGCAATAAATTGCCACTAGAGGGTTGCACACTTCATTGCTCATGTAATTCAAGTTGTGTGTTATCCAGCTTAAGTGTAAATGTAGGTGAGGGTGAAGGGGCCTGGCCAGAGAGTCATCAAGGAGCTTGTGGAGGGGGGAGGGGCATCGCAGGGGGGTGAAAGGGGCAATTTGCTTGCCTGGAGGTGGGGGCTGGCTGGCCAGATTGGCAGGGGGACGAAGGGCAAGAGGCCCAGCTTGGGGAACAGCTCAACCTACATAAGCAAGGAAATGTGTAGCCCTCAAGTAAGCTTATGTCTATGATATTTGTAGGCGGCAGCAGAGGGCGACAGAGAGCTTCCTCTACCTCCAGCACCAAATGGGAAGTCTGTGGGTTGAATTTTAGTGAAAATCAAACTTTTCTGGTTTTCCAATTTTGAAATTTGGGAATTGAACAGATGCAGTTTTCAAAAGTTGTTGTGTCATACAGATTTGAGCTGGTTAAAAAATTTCCATTGACAGTTTTGTTGAAATTGAAATGGTTAGCGGAAACATGTATATTCTGACAAAATTTTTCAACAGAAATAAGTCTAAATGTTTCACTTCAATAGTGCTGAAATATTTTTGTTTTGATTCCTTTTGTTTAGATGTTCATATTATATTAAAATATTTAAATAGTATATTTAATATTTATTGTAATATAATATAAAAACTAAATTAATTTAAATGATAGAAACAAAACACTTCAGCTCTATCGAAATAAAATATTTCAATGGTCCAAATCAGTTATTTTCTGAATTTTCATTTCACGGCAAATCTCAAAATTTCAGCTTTTTGTTCCAATTCAGAATGAAAACAAAATTGAAAAGGTCAGTATTTCCAGCGGAATGTAAATTCCAGTTCTTGGCCACCTCTAATATAGAAAGACATACAGAGAAATACCACTGAATTGAATGTAGGGCCTTGTGTCATTTGGTCAATAACTTTATAGCAATATTAACAATAACATCTGAGAAACAGTAATTTTTAGTCATCAAATCGATGTACATAGCAGCTTTTCTAACATGAATGTATTAACATAATTTCTATAATTATTTTTCACAGGACTCTGGGGTGATGAAAACTGTACCATTTCTCTTCCCTCTATTTGTAAGCGTAAAACTGTATGGACAATAGAGAGAAAAATTCTAAAAGACCAGAACCATCAAGGAATATGTCCCAAAGGATGGCTATACTTTGGATTCAAGGTTAAAAAAAATTATTTTTGTTTCTTCAAAACCCATACAAATTTATGATAGTGAGTGGACTATTTAAGGATATTACAGATTATTGAAGATATTGTTTTCCCTTTTGACAACAGGCTTTTTAGGCATATAAATATAGGCCCCAATTCTGCAAATGCTTATGCTGACCAGTACTTCTATACACAAGTGGTCCCATTTAAGTTATAGAATGTTTTGACTTTGTTGAGTAAAATGTGTGTGAAGTTACTCGTGTTTTTGTGTCACGTATGTTCAGTGTTCCATACCCCGTGGCCCAATTAAGACACGTGCACTAAGAAGGCTTTTATTGTCTAGGAATGTGATTTCAATATGACAAGAAGGCTGTGCTAAATGGAGCCTTGCATTTTTTCCTTCAGAAATTGTCACATTCCAATACATGTTGTTACAATAATGTTCAGAAAAGATTGTAAACCTACGTGTATTCACACACTAGAGTTGCAGTGGTAAAATTTTCTTTTGGTTTATATTAAACCTGTGGATTCTGTAACCCAGGGACAGACAGGTAGCCAGACTCATCCCTGATTAAACTCCATTGGCTTCAGGGATAATTTTGGCCCAAGGAACATTTCACCTTTAAACTGTTTTGAATCCATCCCTGATCAGTTGTGACTGAAAATTAATACCAAGAATGTAGAAGAGATGTGTTTATGTAAATAAATGTTTACTTTTCAGTGGCCTGTTTGAATTGATTTGATGGCTTCCGCCCAATTCCTGGCGGGCAGATGTCCACATCACAATATTCATGACGCAGCTGATCTTGATTTTTCACTCTTGTGGACAGTCTTGGCAGAGAGGCCCTAGGCATGGCTACACTGGAAACTTCAAAGCACTGTTCCGGAACGCTCCTGTGGCAGCGCTTTGAAGTGCGAGGGTGGTCGCGCACCAGCGCTCCTGGTAATCCACCTCCACGAAGGGATTAGCGCTCGGAGCCTGTCTACACTAGCGCTTTAAAGCGCTCAGACTTGCTGCGCTCAGGGGGGTGATTTTTCACCCCCCTGAGCCAGCAAGTTAGAGTGCTATAAAATGTAAGTGTAGACAACCCCTTAGAAACTGAAAGAGCATGGGCACTGCCCTGCTCTGTCTCCCTTTGAAACGATTGTCATTCTTGCTTAGGGTTCAAACACAATGGCAGGCCATTGCCCTTGTTGTACCTATTCTGTGGGTAATCAGAAGACTATAGTCTTCAGGGCTGTCAATACAGTACCTTTAACAATCACCAAACACATTTTAAAATGTAAAAAATAAAACATTTTTTTCTTTTGGGAATAGTGTTTTTTGATACAAATTCCAAAGGATCCAGACCATCTGACGAACTGGTACTCTGCCCAGACTTTCTGCAGTGAACAGGATGGGTCACTTGCTTCTATTGAAAATGAAGTAGAACAAGGTAATACTGTATTGCATTATAATAACAATGACATTTTATTTGTTTTATTAAGAAGTAAAGCATAATCTTAATTACAGGACTGGGAATTAAGAACACTCACATTCCAAACCTGGCTGTGCTACTAACTCTCTCAAAAAGAAAAGGAGTACTTGTGGCACCTTAGAGACTAACCAATTTATTTGAGCATGAGCTTTCGTGAGCTACAGCTCTCACGAAAGCTCATGCTCAAATAAATTGGTTAGTCTCTAAGGTGCCACAAGTACTCCTTTTCTTTTTGCAAAGACAGACTAACACGGCTGTTACTCTGATAACTCTCTCAAGTGACTTTGAACAATCTCTTTAAAATCTCTTTTCCTCAGTTTCTCAAACTATGAAACGGGGATAATATTTCCTTGTGTTCCTCAAAAGTGTATTTTGAGGATTAGTTATCGTTTGCACAACACTTTGTGCATACATACAAAGGTGATACATGAATTAGAAATGCCAAAGGTAGAGGGGTACATTTTTAAAGATTGCTTTATAAAATTCCTATATTAGAAATACATTATAATATTGTAAAATCTACCTAATTAAAAATAACGGTGGTAATGATGAAAAACTAGTATCCTCGTTACATGAATACAGTGCATTGGGTCTTATCTACACTATATTAGATTGGCTTTTTATACACTGACCAGTCCAAACTGGAGTCTAAGAAACACCTGTATGCTTGGCACTTTTTATATTCCCTGTTCAAAAAAGTCCCAAGTTAAAATTTGTCATGTGTGTAAAATTTTTTTTAGTTGAACTAAAAATCTAGCCTTCATGCTTTACGTTACACAGTCTAATTTTTAACTACAGTGGAGAAATGCATTTTCAGTGAAACAGTCACATCAAAAAACTAAAATTGTTCCAAACTGCTATGGGAACCTCTTCAACCTTAATTAGGTAATGGTCTAGATCCTGACCCCACTGAAGTCAATCAGTACCAGTAAATTTAAAATTACATGGAAATGAAATGCTGCTAATGCTCTTTCCTTCTAATAAGGACAATACCTATGAAATGGCATTGGCTGCTAATTAAGTTTTTCCTTTGTTTTAATGTGCTAATTGTGGCTATAAAGAGAGAGTTGCCCAAATGGCTTACAATAACTTATGTGTTAAAATTCATTCTTTCTTTTTGCAGCTTTTATAACAATGAATCTATTTGGACAGAAGACTAGTGTTTGGATAGGTCTTCAGAGTGATGATTATGGAAAATGGGTGAATGAACATCCGAAGGTATATTCCAATTGGTTTCCAGTTGAAGTAGTTCATGTAAGTTTTATGAAATGCGTTTCGTGGGGAGGTATTGTTTTGTACATAATAATCAGTGATTTTTTTTAAAAGGATAGGGCCTAATAGGGCCTCAACATGGGCTTACTTTTGCACGTCCTAATAATGGAGGGAACAGTTTCATGGGTCCAATTAAATGTGGTCAAAAATGATCCTCTGTAGACATCTAGCCGTTTGATTTACACCTTCAGTTGGGTAGACACACATATCCCATCATTTACTCCTATAGCTCTTTACAAGCACAAAATTTGGGGCATAACAAGTGGTAAACAGTTTTTAAAATCTGCTCCAGAGAGCAAAATTATCATGAAGTGTACTGTGCAGTGTATTGCTTTATGCATAGAGAAATATTTAGTTAGTTCTGATTTCACATTCTTTCAACTGAATTATGCAAAATTTTCATTATGATGTTTCAATTTTTAATTATGATGATGTACATTAGAATGTTCATGTTTAGTGACTGTCAGCTGGTTAATCTTCTGCATGCTTTTTCTTGTAATGATTTTTATTTTAATCAGTTAAGACTTATTTATTAGTTTTTAGGCAGTGTTCATTCATTATCATGATACATGTTTATTACAGGGTCAGAGGTATAACAGTGCTAATATCCAAGAACAAGTTCCGTTGTGTACCTTGGTATCAAATAACCCTAATTTTCATTTTACGGGAAAATGGTACTTAGAAAGCTGTCAGAAAAATTATGGTTTTATCTGCCAAAAGACTCAAGGTAAGGATTTGTTTCTGTTTTACTCTCACTCTCAGCCCTCTCCATTGTTAATTAACTTGCTCACGTTCTTCTCTCTCATCTGTGGTATGTTGTATACATTCTTTATAAACCGTGGAATGTAAATTACCTCTTACACGGCTTCATGTCAACAGCCTAAAACTACAAATTATCTGTAATATTTTGGACAAATCAACATTGCTACATGATCAATACCAAGAGTATTATCTTTGTTTTTTTCTTCTGGCTATACATTGCATATCTTAGATCATGGAGGGGAGCAGGTATTTGGGGTGATGCATAACTTGGAGTAATGATATAAAATTTAGACTAACCATCAGAAAAAACTACTGACAATGAGATTCAGTATGCGACCTGTAAAACTGGATTATAGAAAACTTCAGGAAAAAGTACTGTAGAGAACAGTCCACACAGAGAGGAAGATAGACTAGAAGACCTAATATAGTTGGGCTTTTTCCATAGATTACAAGGCCAGCAGGGACCATTGTAGTCTTCTAGTCTGACCTTCTGTATAATGCAGGCAAAATAATTCCTAGAGCATATCTTTTAGAAAAACATCCCATCTTGATTTAAAAATTGGCAGTGGTGGAGAATCCACCACAACCCGTGGTAAATTGTTCCTGTGGTTAATTATTCGCTGTTAAGGTTCTGCATCTTATTTCCAGTCTGAAGTTGTCTAGCTTCGACTTCCAGCTATTAGATCATGTTGTACCTTTCTCTGCTAGACTGAAGACCCCACTACTAAATATTTGTTCCTCATGTAGGTATTTATAGATTCTAATCAAGTTGCCCCTTAACTGTCTCTTTGTTAAGCTAAATAGATTGAGTTCCTTGAGTAAATCACTATCTATAAAGCATGTTGTCTAAGCCTTTAATCATTCTTGTGGCTCTTTAAATCCACTCCAATTTAGCAACATTCTTCTTGAATTGAGGAACTGGATGCAGTTTTCCAGCAGCAGTCACACCAGTGCCAAATCCAGAGGTAAAATTACCTCTCTGCTCCTACTTGGGATTCTCATTTATGCATCCAAGGATCGCATTAGCCCTTTTGGCCACAGTGTTGTACTGAGAGCTCATGTTCAGGTGATTATCGTCCCTGAACCCCAAATCTTTTTCGGAGTTACAGCTTTCCAGAAGAGATTCCCCCATTGTGTAAGTTATGCCCTATATACTTTGTTCCTAGATGTATATGTTTACATTTAGCCATATTAAAATACACATTGTTTGCTTGCACCCAGCTTACCAAGAGATCCAGATCACTCTGTATCAGTGACCTGCCCTCTTCATTATTCAATACTTCCTCAATTTTTGTGTCATCTGCAAATTTTATCAGTGATGATTTTTGTTTTCTTCCAGGTCATTAATAAAAATGTTAAATACCATAGGGCCTAGAACGATCCCTTTGGGACCCCATTAGAAACACTCCCGTTTGATTCCCCATTTACAATTACTTTTTGAGACCTATCATTTAGCCAGCTTTTAATCCATTTAATATGTTCCATGTTAATTTTATTATAGAGACAAGGTGGCTGAGATAATATCTTTTATTGAACCAACTTCTCTTGGTGAAAGAGACAAACTTTAAGGCTACACATAGCTTTTCCTCTTGGGATGGGTCATTTAGTTCTTTGTTCAGAGCTTCGATTGTAGAAAAGTTACTCCAGAGGGAAGAAGCAGGAATGAAGACAAAATGGAGATGATGCAGCTGCCCTTTATATTGTTTTGCCATGAGGCTTGTACTTCCTTTTTCCCAAACACAAGGTGCCCAGCACATGGTATGGAAAAGCCTTAGAATCCTGTCCATCAGGATACCAAATGCCTTGCTGACTCATAAGGTATATTCACTGGTTCCTTTCAATGGGTTCATTGTACAGTTAATGACCCTTGATGGGCCATCAAACAGGCTAGGCACTGATGATGCTAATCTGCCTGGGGATGTCACACAGAAACACAGCATATTAATGACAGGTTTCAGAGTAGCAGCCGTGTTAGTCTGTATCCGCAAAAAGAAAAGGAGTACTTGTGGCACCTTAGAGACTAACAGATTTATCTGAGCATAAGCCTTCGTGAGCCACAGCCCACTTCATTGGATGCATGCAGCGGAAAACACAGCGGGGAGATTTTATATCCAATGAAGTGGGCTGTGGCTCACTAGGGCTTATGTTCAAACAAATTTGTTAGTCTCTAAGGTGCCACAAGTACTCCTTTTCTTTCTGTTTTGCTTGTAAGTCTTCCTGTATACCTGTATGCTGGCAAGTGGGTAATGAAGTCTTACAGTGACATGTGATCATGTCACCTGAACTGGAATCCATCTTTAACCTGGTGCTTTTCCATTGAGAAGGAGGGGTGGGAACCCAGAGGGACAAAGGATTCCCGCCTTATGCAAAAGATATATAAGTGGGTGGAACAGAACAAAGGGGGCAGTCATCATGAGAAATCCTCTAGCTATCACCTGAGCTGGAACAAGGACTGTACCAGGGGAAAGGATTGTGCCCTTACTAGGACGGCATCCAGTCTGTGAAAGAAACTTATTGAAACATCTCTGAGGGTGAGATTTTATCTGTATTCAGTTTTATTACTGTACTAGACTTAGACTTGCATGTTTTATTTTATTTTGCTTGGTAATTCACTTTGTTCTGCCTGTTACTACTTGGAACCACTTAAATCCTACTTTCTATATTTAATAAAATCACTTTTTACTTATTAATTAACCCAGAGTATGTATTAATACCGGGGGGTTGGGGGGGGCAAAGAGCTGTGCATCTCTCTCTATCAGTGTTATAGAGGGTGAACAATTTATGAGTTTACCCTGTAGAAGCTTTATACCGGGTAAAACGGATTTATTTGGGGTTTGGACCCCATTGGGAGTTGAGTATCTGAGTGTTAAAGACAGGAACACTTCTTAAGCTGCGTTCAGTTAAGTCTGCAGCTTTGGGGCACGTGGTTCAGACCCTGGGTCTGTGCTGGAGCAGACTGGCATGTCTGGCTTAACAAGACAGGGTGCTGGAGTCCTAAGCTGGCAGGGAAAGCAGGGGCAGAAGTAGTCTTGGCACATCAGTTGGCAGCCCCAGGGGGGTTCTGTGATCCAACCCGTCACATTAGCATTAGCTCTTTACAGCTAATTTCTGAAGGCATCCCTTAGTCTTTGTACTATTTAGATTAATCTTTGACTCTGAGATTGTTCATGCACAATTTTCTCTCCTTGAAAAGACCTCACAGTTGGATATGTACATTACTCACTCTGCAAAATATGTATTTTTTACAATTCAAAACCAGGCTTTTATTAGCATGATAAGCAGATAAGTAAACCTTTGGATTACTGCAGCTCCTCAGTCCAGTGGGAGATCAAGGAGATCCCATTAAACAGGTGTGTAATGAGACCCTCTAAGGTTACACTCAAAAGCATCACTGAGCTGGTGCATACTTTATGGGTACTTACCCTGGGATTGAGGCCCACTGGCATTAGTTCCCATTTGAATTCTTGTTGAAATTCAAAGTTTGAGAGTTGATAGAAAGCCTTCCTCTCTGTGTACTGAATCCATTCATTTTCCACACAAATTCAATCTTTGGCCTTGCTGTGATTTCAAACAAGAGTCGTGTGTATGTTTGTTTGTTGTGTTGACATGGTCTCAGGGATGCTTCTAGAAGAACTAACAGATTTGGGATTTTTACATTTGTTTTCAAGGATAGTCATTCGGCTTTGAGAACTGTTAATTTATTAAATATTGTCTGTTAAAGGAAAATGTTTGATACTAAAAATACTGGATATTTTGTCTTTTTCTTTCTGTTTGTCGCAGATACGTCCAGACATGCCATAGATGCATCTGAGATGTATCCAGTACCAGATACTTTAGAATATGGAAACAGAACGTATAAACTAATACATGGGAATATGACTTGGTTTGCTGCTTTAAAAACCTGCATGGCAAATGGAACTGAATTGGTCAGCGTTACGGACCATTATCACCAAGCCTTCCTCACGGTCATTGTAAACAGACTAGGATATGCCCACTGGATTGGACTATCTACCTCAGATGTACGTAATGGAGTCTGTGCATATGAATATGATACTGTAGATTAGTTTGTATAGTAACAAGGTAACAAGCTATAAAAAAAAGAAAAAAAAAAAAGGAAATGTGTATTCACTTGAAATTGGTGCATTTGTAAATAGAGATGAGCTTGCAGCAAAAACCTCAAGCTGAATACCCCTGTACTTGGGAGAAGTTCGGATCCTGAAGCAAAACTCAAGTATATGGCTTGGGCTTATCTCTAGTTGTAACACAACATACAAGTAAATTGTAATCCGTGTGGTGTCAGCACTGCAGGATGTGATGCTGGTGTGATGCTAGAGTCCCAGCACTGAAAAGGAGTTTAAAGGCAGAGAGAAGAACACTCACAGGCGAAAAGCCTTTTCTAAGCTGACCACTGAAGTGGCTTTGGCTTCAATCTTGGTATACTTATGCTCCAGATAACTACTTTATTCATGGTCAGCTGCCACAGTGGTTCAGTTAGTACAGTAAAAGCTTTTTTATCCAGCATGTTGGGGGAATGGGGGGTACTGGTAAGTGAAAAATTCCGGTTAACCAAGAGGGAGGGAGTTGGGTTGCAGGGCTGGGAGTTGGGGCACAGGATCTGGGAGGGAGTTTGGATATGGGAGGGTGCTTGGGGTAGGGGGTTGGGGAGTGGGAGAGGTTTCAGGGTCCTAGATCTGGAGGGTGCTCACCTCAGTGGCTCCCCACAAGCGGCAACCTGTCCCTGTTGTTTCTAGGTGGAGGCGCAGGTAGGCAGCTCTGTGTGCTGCCCCTGCCCTGAGTGCTGGCTCCGCAGCTCCCATTGGCCAGGAACTGTAGTAGAAAGGATCTTGCAGAATTACATAGTAATGGTCCTTGGGAATGTGTCTGCATCATTTAGTTAGGGCCCTGCCTTGGAGGAGGAAAAGCCAGATTTGCCAGCCCATGGAAAGGATATCAAAGAAGAAGCCACTTATGTGACAGTAACACATAAAGAGAAATAATCCTGAATTTATTTTGGCAGAATGGGCTTAACTTTGAGTGGTCAGATGGTACCAAGTCTTTGTTTACCTTTTGGGGAGACGAGGAGTCACAGTCACTGGGCAGCTGTGTTTATATTGATATTAATGGGCAGTGGAAAAGTGCTACCTGTGAAAGACTTCTACAAGGAGCAGTTTGCCATGTGCCAACTGGTAAGTCATGGGTTAGTTTTATATTAAATCTCAAGAAATTTAGTTTTACACATTGTCTATGGAAGAATGTGAACAGAAGTATGTTGGTTCACAGTTGACTACTGATTATTATAAAATATATAAGTATTTAGGGCTAGATTCACAAAAGGACGTAAACTGCTTTAGGAGTACTTGTGGCACCTTAGAGACTAACCAATTTATTTGAGCATAAGCTTTCGTGAGCTACAGCTCACTTCATCGGAGTGCCACAAGGTGCCATAAGTACTCCTTTTCTTTTTGCAAATACAGACTAACACGGCTGTTACCCTGAAAACTGCTTTAGGTGACTAAATCCCAGAATCAGGCCCTACTGGGATTCACAAACTCCTGCTCAGGTGCCACCAAACTCACTGGGTGCTTAAATTACTGCAGTAAAAGTTCCCTAGGCACCTACTCTTCTGTCTCTATGCATGTGCATGACACCCCATGTCAGATGTCCCAGATGCCTAAGCCCCAGAGTCATGCACTAACTGGAGGAAGATAGGAGTTCCTCTGCATAACTTACCTGAAGGCCTGATCTAGTCAACGTGCTCAGAGCTTATCTATCGGATTAAGCCGCCGTAGGCCAGCTCACACAAAGTGAGCAGCACTGCTGTAGACCATTGGGATGTGGGAGACCCCTGAGGAGGAGAAGGGATGTGAACAGCAATCTCCTGTCTTTTGGGAGCTTGTTCTGAGCATTAAGCTATTGAATATTCTGATGTGATGTTCCCAGTCTCTCCTGTTGAAGCTGTTCCATTGTGGCTCAAGGGGACGGGGTCATGGGCCTCCTACCTCCCAAGTGAGTGCTCTAACTACCAGGCCACAGAGTCATTCTCATACTCACGATCTCTCTGGCCCCATGACTGAGAATCTGAAGCAGGTGGAGGCACCTCCCTGCAGCCCACACTTAGACCCCTAACTCCATTAGAGGGGCAGGCCTTAGCACACCTTGGCATCCATTGGCTTGCTGAGATGAGTAGCCACCTAGTATGTTGGCTTTTGTGAATCCCATTCTTAGGTGCCAGTTTTCTCCCCATTCATTGTATAGGGGCTTAACTCAGGCTTTGTGAATCCCAGTGGTCTTTAGGTGCCTAAAAGTTGGTGTGAAACTAAATTAAAAAAACAAACCTGGACTTTGGGTTCAGGCCAATGGGAGAGAGGAAAACACCTTCTTGTAACTGGAAAAAACAAATGAGAAATGTTAGGTTTCTTGGATTAAGACTAGATTTAGCATGAAGTATAATACACTTTAATAAAATTCACTGAGCATGGATGATTTGGTGGTCATCAGTTAGAAATGAGTAGACTCTTGTCTAGATTTCCTGGCTCACAGTTTAAAATCCTTCCATGGATGTCTTAGCCCTGAGGTAGAGAGAGTTCCAGGCAATTTACTGTGTGAGGGGGGTTTCGAATAAGACCAAATACCGAGATCCTGTTTTCATTCTCTTGAATCATAAATGATATTGCACTGCCTAGAAAACAAGGAGGACATATTTAACAACACTGGTGATATACTTAAAATGGTGCCTCAAAAGTGGTTATACAAAAGTAACTAACAGTTTTTAATTGAATTAAAAGTACTGTCTCTGCTGAGTCCTTTGCAGTGCTAAGCAGTGTCCTTTAAATATTCCTTCAACACAGGACCACATTACCCTATCCAAACGCTGCCATTGAACTCCTATTGGCTTCAATGGGAGTAGCATGAGATCTATTGTCCATTTTAAAAAATATATATTGAGCTACTTTCTCACCAGATGGCATCTAGGGTGAGGAAAGGCAGCAGGATCAGTCAGAATGATTGTATTTATTATATGGCTGTATTCCGTAATTTATCTTATTTGGGTTTAGGAATAGCTTACTTCAATTTAGCTTTATGCAAAAAAAGAGAAAAAAATAGATCTAAACTGTGGATGAGTCAAGTGTCCATTTTTCACTATAATTTTTACAATAAAGAAAGATTTTTCCATGCCATAATACAGTAAAAAAATTACCAGTTTACATGTACGCTTCTCAAGTGTAAAATTATTGCTAGTGTTATTCTAAAATGATTTGTGGGATGTTTCTTAATATTGTGTTACTCCATTAAACCTACAATGTTATTTCTGTCACAGAAAAGAAATTAATTGAATACAGAGGCTTATGCTCAGAAAAAAATGTCACCTGGATAAAATTTAGAAGCAATTGCTACAGGTTTTCCACAGTTTTCGAGAGTACAAGTTTTGATACAGCATATGAATTTTGCAAAAAGCAAGGTAATCTGTTATTAGTTATCTTTACAGCTGTAAAATGTCGTGTATTCTTCTGAACATTTTAAATAACTTATTTAAATAGTGGCCTGTTTTATATGGGAGTGAAGATGATGATATTGTAGCTAACTAAAACAACTAACAAATGTTCTACAATACAGCATGATAAAAGTTTTTGTTGCATTTGTATAAAATTCAATTATTTTTCTCTTCAGATTACTGTAAAGATCCTGTGATTAGTTTCATAACAGTCTGACAGTTTCAAATTTATACCTGCATTGTAAATTTAGAAGTTATGTAGTGTAACCATAACTTAAAATCCCTAACATAACTATGCATAATGTTGAACTTTTGAAGCACAATATTAAGTTTTGACACCATGCAACAGGTGTTGTTTCTTCTGTAGCAAAAGCCCATGTGTGGGAAATGTAACTTCCATGTGGTGTGTGAGAATGAAACAAAAATATTTTGTTTAAAGAGAGAGGCTGGAATTTTCAAAGGTGCCTAAGAGAGTTAGGTGCCCACGCCTACTGAATTGCTTTGGGTATTGGAAAACTAACTTCCTAAGGCTCCACTGAAAAATAAGAACGGCCATACTAGGTCAGACCAATGGTCCATCTAGTCCAGTATCCTGTCTTACAACAATGGCCAGTGCCAGATGCTTCACAGCAAATGAACAGAACAGGGCAATTATCGAGTGATCCATCCCCTGTCATCCAGTCCCAGCTTCTGGCAGTCAGAGGTGTAGGGACATCCTGAGCATGGGGTTACATTAGTTATCTTGAGAAGAGTGAATTGCGATTACAGCTGGAGGAGTAGATTTCCCACTGTGTAAGGCTAGGTGAATAGAGTTTAATTATGTTCTGAACATGATCAACAATGAAGAAACTTGGTATATATGTTTCATCTGCAGGATCTAATCTTTTAACTATTAAAGATGAAGATGAAAATGCTTTTGTTCTGGAAGAATTGCACCCTTTTGGTTCTTCTGTCCAAAGGATTTGGTTGAACATTCAGTTTGTTGCGAACAGTAAGTAATGGAATACATTAATATGATGGTACAGTTCTTAGTTTAGCGTTGACAACCACTTACCAGAACACTCAACTTGTTTATCTCAGATGTCTTTGTCAGTTTAGGGTGCACCTGAAATACAAAGTTCTATCTCTGTAGCTGTTAAAGCTATGACCATTCAGTTGGAACATTCTGGCTTGTGTCCCACTATAATGGCTGGCTCACAGAAAAGATAATACCCTTATTCCTTTCCGGGGCAGGATGGCTGGTTACTGCAGAACAGATTCCCTCCTCCTCCACATCACCAACCTCTCTACTCCACAGCACAGAGAGACATCCTGTTTCATTGCCCACACCTTAACGGCTCATAATGGATGGCACTGTTTTTGTTGTGAGAAACAGGTTTCTCAATGCTGGGCCCATATGCAGTCTGCTCCTGGCAGGTAGGCTACCTCTCTGAGGCTCTGATTTAGGAAAACACAGAAGAATGTGCTAAAGTCCATCGATATTCAGGAGATATGCAAGTGGTTTCCTGAATAGGAATGCTTTCCTGAATTGGAGATGGAGGGAACAAAAGAAGCTCCTGCAGTGCATATCAGAGAAGATAATTTTGCCCATATTTTTGGGGAGCTGGCTCTCCAGAATCCCCCTATCCAGTTGTCCTCTCCTCATTCTTTCCTGTTCAGCATGTATTTAAACACACATTACACAGACCTCATAGTGTTTAAATATTTTTGCCCTTAGATGACACAGTAGCATGGCTTGATGGTTCTCCCTTAAATTATTCAAACTGGGGCATCAGGGAGCCTGACTTGGATCATCTCAAAGGGAATTTTTGTGTTGCTTTGAGGACTACAGATGGAGTATGGCAATTATCTCCATGCAGAGAGAAAAAGGGATTTGTATGTAAAATGGATACAGGTATGTGTTTATGTGAAACAAAATAACCATCTCTTTATAACATTGTTTTATATTCCCCTGGTTTCCCCTTTTCTTTACTTTAGGCTTCCTCTGAAATGGTGTTCAGTTAATGGCCTTTAATGCCATTGCACCTTCAGTTTCCCATATGTCTGCAATCCTCTTCACAACTGGACTTTGCATTCATGAAGCCTGTAGCCACAGGCCTCGCTTGATTTTGGTAGTCTATAAATATAAAGGATATTTCATTTTTTATAGATAATTTTTGTCCCTTTTTATTCATGGACATAGCTTTGAAGAAGTGAACTAACTTCAAAGGTTGCAATTTTATCACTGATTTTTTTCCCTAAAGATCATTCTTTATTTCTGGTTCTCCCTAATGCCATTCAAAATTGGCCTGTAGGACCCATAAAATCCTTAGTTGTGGTCACCTTATTTTGATGGGGATGCAGACCAGTTTGTAGTTGCAGGGAACAATGGGCGCTGCTACTAATGGTGCTAGAGCTGCTGTAGCTGCTTTTCAGACTGCTGAGTCCGCTCCTCTGCTGAGCAGCCTGTGTGGCCGCCAGCCACAAGAGCAGCTTGCTAAATAGTGTGAAGGACAGCCTAGGATAGTGGACTGAACAGAAGCAAGCTCCCTTACTCTAATCCTAGTTCTGACTCCCACTGTGGCCATGGTCAAGTAACTTAACCTGTCTGTCTTCCCCCTATAAAATGGGGATATTTAATAATTACTTCACTTACTTACTTTATGCCACTTCTTTAGTAGATTGTACAGTGCTCCTATATAAGTGCTAAAGTTCACCAGAGTATGCACAAAAGCCTCCAGTACCCCCCAAACTCTTAACTTATTCGAGAAATTGTTCTTTGAAACACTTTAGAGTGTTGGAAACTGCACAGACAATAGTTTCCATTTGTACAATAAGAGATTCTCCCTCTCCTTTTTTTATATGAAATGAAATATAGGGCATCCTAAAGAATTATCTCACTGATCCTCCCCAAAGTACCAAGTCTGGCCTGACACGTTGTGCTACTCTATAGTCACAGGGGACAGGAATCATTACATGAAAAAATGGTTTTGCCGGCCCACCCAAGAGCACTAAAATCAGCATTAGCCCTGCTAGTTAGTCTTAAACCAGGCCTGTGTAATGGTGCTCCCCTACTTGTCCAGGGTGAGAATTTCTTTCTTTCTTTTTTGTGTGTGTGTGTAAATATCACTACCTTTTTCACAATTACCAAGGCTGATGTGATGGGAATGTTAAAGTTTTGTGATAATTTTGCAAGGTTTTCTTGTGCCCCCTCCCCCCCAATAAAAATAAAAGTGTCCCAACATTAAATTGTACCAAATATATTTTGGGGAAAGTAGTAGAATCTTCTAAGTTTTCTCTTTATGAAACAGCTGACTCATAAAGCAGGTGGCAAATAGAAAAATTAGACCTTTGATTTCTACACTGCTACAGTTCTTATATAGATCAAATGGATGACTGAAAGTTGTGTCCAAGTATTTATGCATAGATTTTTCTATGGCACTCAGTAGTATAGTATGTGCTTCACAAATATTGATCAATTTAACCTCACAATTCCCCTAGAGGTATATAAATGTTATTTCCCCCCTATAGAGAAGGACTTGGCCACAGTCACCCAGGAAATTTTTGGGAGAACCAGAAATAGAATTCAGATCTTTTTATTCCTAGGCTCATTCCTTAACCAAAAGACCATCTTTCCACTGTATGAATAAAAAAGACTTAAAAGTATTAGAGCCTGACACCCTCACCCAGTAGCGGCCCAATCCTGCTTCCATTGAAACCCATAGCAAAAATCCAGTTACTTCTGCAGAAGCAGATCAAACCATAACAGAGCATTCCTGAACTTTAACTCCTTCATATTTAGACTGTGCTTATCTCACATGCACTTTGGTAAGTGAAGGAATTTAAAATGATGCATCAGGCCATATTTATCCCAGTGGGCTGTAACTCCCGTTGACATCAATAAAGTTAAATCAGGGATGGCCCATTATTGTTATAAATTATGTCCCCTCCCCCACAAGTAGCAACTTTACAATAAAGCATATACATTAACTTTTATAAGTTGTCTGAATAATTTTCATGCTAACTTTGGATTCTGTTTCAGATATCTTTGCAACAGTGCAAACTGTAAAAGGTAAATTCTACTATGTGATACATTTATATTTTTATCAGAAATACTGAAGCTAAAACATTTTCTGCATCTATTTTTATGACATGACTTTCTTTCATTGTTATAGAACTTTTCTTCTGCTTCTTTCATTTTAGCATCACACCGTGGGATCATGGCTCTAGCTGTAATGCTGACATTGGTGATGGTGGCTGCTGTTTCTACATTTCTGTGGTGCCTGTACAAACAGAACAGCAGTCTCTTCAGTAGAGTACGATGGTTCAGAAATCCATATTATTCACAAACGAACTCTGAAGATTCAGCTGTGGAAGAAAGCATCCTCATTTCTGATTTTGAGAGAAACAGTGAAAATTAATGGTGCAAGAAGGACCAGAATAGTTGCATTTAATACAGATAACACAAAGAAACTCTACAGAATAGTTCATTTTATGAACTAGTTACTACCTAGGACCAGATCACACCTCAGTTTTTTGCAATGGACAAAATGAAGAGTGGAAAAACCATTCAAAGGAGCAAATATCTGTCAAAAAGAAGGGGAGTGAAGCCTAAGTAGCAGCTGTTTGTCCCTTCCCTCTGCTCCTGTGGCAGCTTCTCTGTGTGAATTCTCTGCAATAAGGCCTCTGCAGATTTTTAGGGAGCACAAATGGGCAGAGAGGGGTTAGAACCAGGAAACATATGGAATTCACAGCATCAGCCCATCAGCATTAACTCGGGTAGGTTTGCACTCCATTTCTGGAAACCCCTGTGGAAAATGGGTTTGCTGATTAAGAACAGGTTTCCTTTGAAGCTTTGCTATGGGATAGAGAGTGATACTCTTTGAACAATCCATGATGATGCAAAAACCACAATGCTTGCCTCTTCTGTTCTTACAGATTCAAGTACACAGGGCTCAATCCTGCTTCCATTGACTTCAGTGGTACAGATCAGGCCCTGGGATGGAAACCTGTTCTAATTTGATTTTGATTCAATACAGTGTTGTTAAATGATCAGCCCAAGGAGAATCATGGTGAGTCTTTCCCTTGTGAGAGAACCTAGAATTCTCCAGTTGCCTGAAGATCCTCAGGATAGGCTCAGAGATCTCAGGACCTGCAAAACCTATCATACTACATGGGACAATTAAACAGAAACCCTATGGCCTGAAGGCAGCAGAGATTTTTCACTTAGCTTTGTTCCTTCTGTGTATTTTGTTGTTGTTTGTTGCATTTTATTTTACACAGGAGGCAAAATCTGGCCATAATTAACATTACATTTTTGCCCTGATTTCAGGAAACTTAAAACATAATCACATTACTACAAGAATCTTTTGCTCAATACCCAGTTTTGTACAAAGAGAATTACACTAGTATCATTTTTCAGACATCGGAATACCCCATGTAGATTTCCAGCATGTGGAGAAATAGAGCCATTCTTGGTTGGTTTGCTTGCCTGTTTTGTTTAGGGTTTTTTTGGTTGGTTGGGGAGGGGTTAGTTTTTTATTTGGTTTGTTTGTTTGTTTTGCAAATATAACAATATGGGGAAAAAATTGGGTGTGTCAGAATTGACCAGTTCAGTCCACCATTCCTACCTTATTGTTAAATTTAAAGACTTAAAACTTGCCATGGTGTACAGACTTTGACTTCTTCACATTGTTAATATAATAACAAGAGTTACTCCAAGTTATCTGTTAAAGATTAAACTTTGAGATGACACACTTGTTTCGGGGTGGGGGGGGACGGGTTTCTGCAACAAACTAAGCACCTTGCTTTGATCGTATTTTTTTTTTAGTCAGTGTCTGTATAAAGAAACTGATTATAATCAGTTTCACTCAAGTTATGGTAAGAACTTCCTTTACTTTTCTCTTACATAAGGAATTACTGTTACACCACCTAATTCTCATAATTATAGTTCACACTAACCCAGGACTATAAGTGTTGATTGTGTTTTCTGTTCATCCTTGTTCTGAACTTCTGTTTCCATTCCTCTAACTGGCTTTTTCTGGATCGCAGGCGTTTTGTATTATTCCTAATCCGAAAATTTGGTGAACACATTTTCATTCTGATTCATACCAATATTGACCATATTGGCAATTTGTTTCACTATTATTTCAGTTGGAAAATTAAAATAGTGTACAAAAAAAAATAATGCTCTTCTGTAGTTTTTTCCTCAATCTTTCCTATATTAAAATTGTGTTTGAACCAAATTCACCACTGACAGAAGCAGGCACAAAACACTGACTGCAATTAAATCACACCTATTTCACCAGCAACGAACTCATTCCTTGTCCTTGTGTGGATTCACCAGCGCTGGTGCAGGAAGGTATACATTGCACTTTGCTCTGCCAGCCCATCCCCTTGGAGGGAAAGAGGGTAGGCAATTTTCTTCTACCGTGCTGTTTTTAGACTTTCGTGACTGAAGGCAGACTTAATTCCTTTGGGGCCTCCAATGCACAGCATCCGTGCATCTCTAACCACCCTGGCCACATCGCTTTTGTTAAGGAAAAGTTAGCACATGTGACTCCATTTTGGTTTGGGGCCCACCATTGTTTAAATGCCAGCACATCATACACCAGGAGGAGTAATCCTTAGATATTGAATCCCTGTGAAAATCCTCCTCCTTGTCTCCAGCCTGCCTTGACTCCCAGTATCTGGTTTTTGTCAGTCTCTAACTCCCTGTCTCTTGGCCTTGATGTGAGGCCTCCCATCCTGATAATAAAAGTTACTGATGCATAGCTTTAGGACCATGCTGTGTAATTAACATACTGGTATAGCACGAGGAATGCACCAAGCAGGGATAGGTGGTAGATAAGACAAGGGTTTGTTTATTGGCTAAGGTTTCCGATGCACGAGGGCAACATGCTTTGCTAAAAGGTATATAACCTTTGTATAATTTGCATTCAGGGTCCCCTCCTGGCTAGCAGGGGGGCACCACGCTCGAGCGTAATAAACTTAGTGTCTTTTGGGAACTCTGCAGTTGTGGACTTTGTTTCTGTGCCTCAGCCTAGATTCGAACTGTGCATGACCTATCAGGTATAATTCGCAGCACTGGTGTGCGTGTCCTGTCAGGTGTAATTCGCAGCACTGGTGTGCGTGTCCTACCAGGTGTAATTCGTAGCACTGGTGTGCGTGTCCTACCAGGTGTAATTCGTAGCACTTGTGTGCGTGTCCTACCAGGTGTAATTCGTAACACTTTCTTGAGATGCGCTGTCAATGGGACCTCAGCCAGAGGGGAAGCTGTGGTTGCTTTTCACTCCTGCGCAACTTCCATCTTCCCCCAGCCTTACGCTGTTGGATTTTCCACCTTCAGCAACAAGACTCTCAACCTTGTGCTCAAAAAACACAGGTCTCTTCCTGAGCCACAGTGAAACCTCCATTAGCAGTTAGTAGTATTGGGGATAGTATAACTAACTTTATAGGCCAGCCCCATGAAACTTGCGGCCTGATTCTGACCTCCTTTACATCACTATAAATCAGGAGTAATCTCATTGTAAAACAGTGAGATCGGAATCTAACCATGATTACAAACACATAGGCGGGTCTTACTCTAGCCAGTAGATGGCAGTGGTATACATAAGAGCAGCCAACTCATTTAAAGTTAACTGGTCTTAGAAGTTAAACAGATAGGGTATTGCCTATAAGGAATTGTACAGGGTCAGCTCCTACTCCTTTTGAAGTTAATGCAAGTATTTGCCACTGATTTTAGTGGGTGCAGAATTGAACCCTTAGGATGATGTTTGTTCATATATCAATTTAATTTATAATTCGAATCAGCAGCAGGATGACAATTTCATTTTGTGACAACTTCCAAAGTTTCAGAATTTGTTTTTGTTCCAAACTGGAATGAAAACAAAATAATTTGAAAATGTTGAGAAGCAAAATTGTATCAGAATGTCCATTTTGGATTGAAAAGATCCGATTTTAGATTCCCTTCTCTCTGGTATCAACCGGAACATCCACCTTCGACCTCAAAATTTTTGCTGTCTGACTTTTACTTGTTGACTCTCGGCACAATATCTTCTTTATCAAGGCTTTATGTTTGAAATGAAAAATGTTTGTTTTAGTTCTCAGTGTCACTAGTGAAGGCAGATTTTATCCTTCCTCATGGCTTATTCATAAGGAACTGAGCCTTGGACATGCTGAACACCCTCAGTTTCCACTGACTTTAAGCAGACATTGACTTCAGTCTAGATTCAGATCCTAAATACTTAATTAAAATGAGGGAGAGGGTTAAAAGACACTATAGAGTATTACCTCGCTTTAAATTAGAGACTCACTTTTGATATTCTTGGATTTTTTTCCTATGTCTTAACTCTTCTGTAACTTCCTGATGCTTCTGTAATGGAGTGACCAGTAGTAATGGTTAAGGAAAAGTAAGCATTCCATCAGACTGGATCGCTTACAGGTGATCATGTCTTATTTCTGTAATATCCATTCTAACATATATACGTATCCAAGAAGGCCCAAGTAGTGAGAAACAAAAATCCCTCCTTTACTACTACTTTGTATTTGGGTTACTAATGCATGTTATTTTTCATTAGGCAGCTGCTAATTTTGACAAGCTCTTTAAATAAAAAAAAAAAAGGCAACCTCTCAACCTACTGAATAGGTCTCCAATATAATTTTAACAAATAAAATAAACTGGCTTCTAAACAGTTCCAACTGGAACAAAAATTAAATGGTAAATACGACAAATCTTCAAATTTATGACGGTTAGACTGTGCCCTGCTCCTGGATGGTTGCACAGAGGAATAAGGTCTCTCTTCACCCCCCTCACCTCCTACTCCTGATCCAATCATGTAGAAACATCCTGGATCTTCTTTCTGCAGAAAAAGTAGGGTAGCTGCATGCATAATACTCTCCCAACCTTTCTTAATGGGTAAAGAGAGTCAGAGATTAAATGGAGCCCTGGCTTTTCCTTTAGTGTGTGACATTGCTACCAACATGGCACCTATATTGTATCCACATGTAGCAGCCATTTTTGAGTTGAGGTTACACTGGCGTGCCTAAGCCTGTAAAAATATTAGGCCTGATTCTTCTTCTATTTGCACCAGTGTAAGTCCTTTAACTTCAGTGACATATAGCATTTTAAAGGAGAGGAGAATCAGGCCTATTAAAGCTGTAATTAACAAACTAATGTCTGTAAGGCAGGCCGGTGCACAAATAGTAGTGTCCAGCCATTCAGGCAATGGCATTTTAAGCTCCTCCACAATGATTAGGACAACTGATGGAGTGTGACAGCTGTGCCTAAAATGAACTATATTGTATCAACACACAGCAGTCATCTCTGAGTCAAAAAAACACTCATGTAATTGGTTTCCTTTTTATACAGATTTTCTTCAGGAGCAGCTGAGAAAATCCCCTCCAGTACCCAAAAAAACCCACATGTGGTGGGGATCTTGAAATGACTATTAAAAATTACCCTTTCAAAACTCCTGAGGATGTTTCTTCAAATCCCAGCTCTGAGGCAGCAACCTGGAAAGGCTCCAGTGGAAGTGGGCCCAGTAGAGTGCCTCTCATTCTGCCATCTGGCAGTTACCAGCAACATAGTCAAAGAAAGGCACAGCCCTTTTCCCTGGCCCAACATTCCTTCTCCCTCCCCCCATCACTCATGGAGCAAGCTGAGAGATTCCCTTACCCCTTACAGGCAGAAAGTAGGAGATCTGCACCTGGAGAACCCCCTCTGGCTGCAGATCTGTAGGGAGCAAGCCAGCACAAAGATAATGATTTGTAAACTGAAGGAAAGGTGGAGTCCACTAGTCAGCAGCTTCAGGCTTCATTGACATTTGTTTCAGCATTGTGTCAAAAAGCTTGATGCTTCAAGGCTTGATCAGACGCTTATGCAGAAACCCTAATTTCAGTTGAGCCCATTCCTAGGTAGCACAATGCCAAGAAAAAGCAAAAACCAAGGGGAGTTAAGATCACTATCTAACACAGTGTTATAAAGACAACAGGGATCAATTATTCTTATTAGTCAAGAAGACCAGAACAAGAAGTAATTGATTGAAAAAGCAGCAGGGAAATCTTTATAACCATAGGAAAAGTCAGACAGCAGGACAAGCTACCAAAATAAATTGTAGAATCACCCTCAGTAGAAATATGCAGTTACATTGGATATCCATGGTATCAGGATGATCAAATCACTCCAGCAACATTGCAGGGAAACGGACTAGAAACCCCACTGGATGTCCCTTGCAGTTGAGCCTGTGTAAGAAATCACAACATATTTTCTCTGTTGATGAAGCACTATTCCCATCCTGCTCTCTCCCCACCACCCGTCATTCCGCACAAGTATTTTATAAACACAAACCTGGCATTCCATGACCTTAATTCCTCCAAAATGGTATTCAGGAAACCTCTCCAATGCACCATGAAAGGGGCCAAAATGAAAGCCAGGAAGGAAGTATATAGACAACAAAACCTTCACAATCCCCACCACAGCTGCCAAAAAACAGGCAAACGAACAATAAACAGAACATTCACAAGATATAGGAGAAATGTAAATTGCTAAGGAAGACTAGGAATCAACACATAAGCCTCATGGAAGGTGAGATGGTGAGTCAAGAAGAGAGAACGTCTGTTCTTCATTGTATTTTTTACAGAGAAGCCATAAACAAACTTGCAATTGGACACTTGATAGTCATTTCATCATTTTAGTATCTTGAAAATATCAGTATTGTACATGATCCAATAAATCCATGGAAAGGAGTGGATAGGCCCTACCACAAAGCACCAGACTCCTCTGAAGCACTAAAGAAAAATATGCTCTTTCTTTAAAGAGATGTTATTTGTTGATTTGGCTATCACCACAAGAAAAATAATTCTGGCTCAGATGCCTTCCCAATGTCTCTAGCCAAGATATCCAGATAAACCAACTCATAGACCATGCCTGAGCTCACTATCCAGTGTGAGCCTAAGCAGATTCTCTGAGCTCCTGGGAAAATGGTGACCAGTTCCCGTGCCAATCTCCTATGCGTAGTGGCTGCCCCCACTTTGTAGGCCCCTTCCTGAAGTGCAGTCTACAGGGATCCACATTCTCTCCACACCTGAGAGAGAGAAATTCTCCTGGGTCCTATAACCTGGGGCTCACCAGGCTCATTATGGAGGCTAATAGCACTTCATTAAGGATGCTGAGATGAGGTCCAAGAGGGCTTTGTTTGGGGCTAGGCATCTATACCACCCAGATAAAGCAACATTCAACTTGGGACAATCACAGAACTAAAAGTGCTAGCTGCTAGGTACCAGGCTACAAGCCAGAGAGTTCTGCTTTTTCATCCCCGCTCTGGCAATGATTTCCTCTGTGGCCTTAAGAAAACTCACTTAACCCTGCTATCTCAATTACCCAAACTGTAAAATGGGAGTAGAACTGCAACCAGAGGGCTAAAACTACTTCACAGGCGTCTTAACATTTAACCACTTTAGGAGAGGCCGGGCATTGCAACGATTAATTAATCAGTATACGTTTCTAAGCATGTTGATGCTATAAAGTATTAGATACAATTAGTGGTTTTTAAAGCAAAGGTCTTATTGTTTCACATAAAACTACCACATGTGGAACCAAAAAAAGCTTACATAGAAAATAACAAAACTTGTTGCGCAAAGACCAAAACTTCGCAAGAGATTCCTGCAGCATACTGTGATTTCTTTAATGTTTTTATTTCTGGTGGGTCTTGATTGAATTCAGGAGGAGGATGGCATTTAGACTCCAAAAACAGCTGGAGGATCAAGTTTGTTAATTGTTCGTTAACCCTCCATGGAATAGATTGAATTTGAAGTGTGTATAAAAAACATCCCAGGAAAGCATCAAAAGTAATTCAGATCTCTTTTGAAAAGTAACACTTAAGTGTCTTACATATTTACTAGGAACAAAAGAGAAAAATGCAGTGTATGTTACTATATGAGGTACTAGTAAGTTCCCAAACTGAATATGGAGAAAAATTCAGTCTTAGTCTCATTTTCTCCATGAATTTTTTTCCACACCGTTTAGCAACCTTAAGGCTGAAATAAGGGCTAATCTTAATGAAGGGTTCTATGGGAAGAGTTGAAGTGATATATTTATTCTGATATAAAATATAGAGAGAAGAATGCCTCTTCACAGATTGTAGGCACTCTGACAATAATGAAGGGGTTTGTTTTTTTTTTTAAAGGGCATAAATGGGATTTGGGCACCTATCTGCTCTTTGTGCCTTTGAAAATTTCCATCTACATTTACAATCACAACTATTTGGCTGTATAAAATAACATACTGGTCAGTGGATAGTAGACACCACAGCAGCATCTTCCCATCCCACTCCACTTAAAAGTCCTAATTCTTCCTCTGCATCCGCATCAAATAGAGGGCGTTGTGTAGTACACAGATATTTATTCCCTATTGCTGGTATATTGGGGGGCAGGTGAGGGAAAGGAGGTATTTCAGGGTGGGCATCGAACCAGAGTCTGGCTCATTCACATCAGCGTTTGGCTCACTAGAATTAAAATACGGCATGGTTAGGGAAAAAAAAAAGAGTATAAATGCATTAAATAATACCTAGTTTAAAAACAGAAAGGCAAAGAAATTAAATTTAGGAATGAATAAATGATTTTTAACCATTTGCTTAACATGCTGGAGTTATTTTGCTATTTGATACAGCAGTTGCAAAACAGACACATCTGCTGTTATCAAGCCAAGTGCCAGCACTGATTTAACTGAATGTATTATTGTTTTAAACAAACAGATCTCCTGAGATACTGACCTGATTTTTTGTACCCCCATTATTTAGTACCTAGTTATTTGAAACTGAATTGGTTGGCCATGAAATTAGTACTAGTGGTGTGCATATTTTTTGTTTTTGTTTTAATATTTTAAGTGACATAACAAGTTCTGCTAATATTGCTAAACTACCATAATGTAGAAAATTTACTTTCAGGTTATTTTAACTTCTTCCCACCCTTGTCCTTCTCTCTTTCTTTAGTCCGTAGTAGTCTGCTAGTGCTTATGTGTCGAAAATACTGAGAGCTACTGGAGATGATGCACTCAAGTTATTACCATCTGAGCCATCTCAAGAATGCTGAAATTGTCTTGCATCCCTCCCTGGGCTGATGAGTTAAAATGCAACAGATAAGGTAGAGTGAATATTCATAATATTGTTGATGGCGATTGATGAAGTTTAAATGAGCCCCAGACTGCACAAGAATGTGAATCTCCAAATATGATCATACATTTCTGGAGTAGTGGGGAAGTCTCAACACTGGGGGAAGGGCTATGTATAAACAAAGGACCCAACTCCTCTTTCAAGCCGGTGAAGGTGCCACAAAATGTTGCAGCTGTTTTGGATTGTGGGCCCAAGTCATCCCATTTGTTTTAGACCTTCACTTGTAAAAAATAGGCTGGATATCCAATAATTGTTGGTATTTACTATTGTACCTTTGATAAAGCAAATATCTTAATAGCAAAAGATGCCAGATTGGCCCACCAGACAGTCCACAAAGCCAATAATCAGCCAATCATTTGTGGTTCAGAGGAAGATGAGGAAAAGAAAAACGTAGACAGTGATGTGATTTAATGCTGTGCTATTTGGGGACAGGTGCAGTATTAGTGTATTAAGCCCAAGACTGGCATTAATGAGGTGCCACACCTGGGTTCTACTCCCAACTTTGGTTTGACTCATGTGATCTTAGCTAACTCATTCACTTTCTCTGTGTCTTAGTCGGCCCATCTGTAAAATCAGGATAAGGATACTTACTCACCAGTGTGAAGCATTCTGGGATCAATGACTGAAAAGTGCTAGGTGAGTCAAAATAATTATTTATCTACTAATTGAGGAGGAAAATCCCTCCTGACCCCTTCAGCAACAGTTTGACGTAACCTGTTTTATACCTCATCATTATACTGTTTCTCAGGATATGGGAGAAGACCATTACCTGGACAATTTGAATGCAGAACCACATTTTCTAAGTTTTATTTTAAAACCAAATTTGAAGTAGAGTTAATTCTAAAACCAATCTATGCTAACACCAGTGTAATGAACGACTACCAATTTCAGCATAAAAAAGATGCACAAAACAACTGTTCTTTTCATTGATAACGTGGGTAAAAACAGTGGTGCAGTATTACCAACCAAAAAACCTGTTAATGCTGGAATATGTGTTAGTAACAGTCTTCTGAAACTGTGGCATAATGTATAAAAAGAAACTAGAGTAAGACAACATCTCTTCTATTTAAATCAATGTCAGACACTAAATACGTGTTTTCTACATGCTGCTTTTTTGTGTCCAATGTTTGGATTTAGGCATGTTTTGTCAGATGACTGAGTCTCTGCTCGCGCTTTGGCCTTTGAAGCCAAGCAAGACTCTTGGCTTCATTCTAGCTTGTTCCCACCTTACAATGTTCTGTCATGCCTTGTCTTACAGTGTACCTGACCATAAAAGTGTGTAGGTGTAAAGGTTAAAGATAAGTGCTGGGTTTACAGTTATGATTGGAGTTAGAGTTTCACTTACAGCTGGGGTTACTGGTAAGGCTTGTGTTTGTTTTAAGGTTAAGATTAAAAGTATTGTCAGTGTTTGTGCCTGAGTTAAGGTGAGTTAGGGTTAGTATGTGGTAAAGATAAGTCTGACACATTTTTAGCACTTTCTATTTTAAGAACTGTATAAATGTTAGGAACCAAGTATTCCATGTGCACAAGCCAGATAGCACTGTAAAATGCACATGAACATAAAGTGTGGAATTTATAGAGTGAAATGTTGCCATTGCAGAGCAAATGTGTCATGATTGATGCTTTTGAATTGTGCACATCAGTTACAGATTTTATGTACACAGATTACAATTACTGGGCTTTGTAGACAGGGCTAGCATATGTGTAGTCTTTTTTGAGCCCTGATCCCTAGGTGTATTCCACATGTGGTATGCATGTGCACCATGTGCCTGTGATCGATTTCTAGCAACTACTGTTCATTGGTCTGCGCCTGCGCAGTTGCCGTCTTTGTGTTCCAAACCTAGGGTATAACTTGGGTAGTGCGGACCAGCGCCTCTCCAGTTCCTTCTCATAGACATGTGGCCTGAGTCGGAATCATATGTGTCCACAGATACCTCCATGTTTCTTCTTTGGAACCTGTTAAGATATTATGCAGAGTTTTTGGTATTGTTAGAGTTTTGGGAGAAACTAATCTCAGAGTCCTGGGGTTTAAGAACTATATCTCCTGCCTCTGCTCCTTTTCCTTGAGTGACGAACACCAGCATTGTCTGGGAGAAGCTCACGTCTCCGCTAAGTGCAGCTTCTCCCGCTCCTTTCCTCCATAAAACTTCAAGGGGCTAAAGGTCGATCTAACTGGGAAGCACTTTATGGAGAAGTCCATAAGACCTCAGTCAGATTCTGGTCAGGGAGACACTCGTGTATATCCGCTTCAAGCGACAAGCAGTGCCCTTTGAGCAGGAGCTCAGGAGCAGAAGCTAGACCTGCTAAGCCCAAAGAGTCATCAACTTGGGCTTCTCATGAGAGTAGGGGACACTCTCACAAGCACAAGAAGAGAGACCCTGCCAGGTCTGCCTCTTAAAAAAAAAAGCATCCGTCCCCGACTCTGTCCAAGACAGATGTGTCCTCATGCACGGATCCTAAGGGCTTAGGCCTGTATAAAACCTCCAAACACGAGGGTAAAGCACAAAGGAGAAAGGATCTGCTGGTACTGACAATGGCTCTGGTTCATAAGCTTACTGATCAGCACCCACCAACACCATCAAAGAGTATGTCTACACTGCAAGAAAACACCTATGGCTGGCTTGTGTCAGCTGACACGGGCTCACAGGGCTCAGGCTGCAGAGCTATAAAATTGCAGTGCAGACATTCAGGATCAGGCTGGAGCCCAGGATCTGGGATTCCACAAGAGGAAAGGGTTCCAGAGCCCGGGCTCCAGCCCAAGCCCGAATATCTACATGGCCGTTTTCTAGATCTGCAGCCCAAGCCCTGTGAGACTGAGTCAACTGACACAGGCCAGCAATGGGTGTTTTATTGCAATGTATACATACTTTAGCAGTTCCCAGTTAGACTGTCAGTACCAACCCATCCCCAACTCACTGTCCACCATGACTATGGATGCACTGGATCCATCAGTCCCAACTACCAGAACACCCAGTACTATGGGGCAAACCAAAACCTACATGTCTCTGGAGGACAACATCCTTCCCTACCCTCAATCTCTTCTTCTTTCAGGTTCAGCCAGGGCTGTCCTTAGGTATATGCAACATACACGGCTGCGTAGGGCACCCGAAAATTTGGGGCACCATTCCCCTCGCTGTTCATGGCTGGAATGCTCTCTTCTCTGAACCCTCTCCGGTGTTGGGCCGGCGGGCTTCTCCCTGTCCTCAACCCCGCCCCCTCCCTCACTCGCTCCTCAGCTGGCTAGTAGAGGGCTCCAGCTGCCAGCCACTGCCACCTAGAATGGAGTCCTTCCCTGGACCCTGCCTGCCTGTGCCGCTTACTATCTGGCAGGGGCCAGGCCGGGGTCAGGACAGGAGAACCGAAACTTCCATGTGAGTCAGAGGTGGGGGGAGGTGGGGAGAGTAGCCGGGTCAAGGGGAGAAGGGGACTTAGTGACAGTGCGCTCACTGTCTCTCACACTTCCCTAACACACACACACACACACACAGTCTCAAATACACACTGTCACACAGTCCCCCAACGTACACACACACAGGTTCTCTCTCATACACACACACACACTCGCGCGCACACACACACACACACTCGCATTATTGTTGTTCTTACTGCTTGGTACTTCCTGTCAAAATCCTCATGGTGAGCCAGAAGTGGCTTGGGGCTGCAGGAGGGCCGTGGGCTCTGGCAAGATGCAGCCCCCATGTGACAGCACGAAGCCTGCCTTGAGCCACTGCCGCAGCATCTGCATCTGCTGTGTGTCAGCAATGGGGAGGCGTTCTGTGAGCCTCCAGGTAGGGGTGGTGACTCTGCCCCCTCAACACACTGGGATCATTGGCACTGGCTGGGGACCACCTTCAGTGGCGCATAGGGGCACCAGTTTAATAATACTGCCTAGGGCCCAATAAATCC
Source organism: Lepidochelys kempii (assembly GCF_965140285.1). NCBI lineage: Eukaryota > Metazoa > Chordata > Testudines > Cheloniidae > Lepidochelys > Lepidochelys kempii. Next base: position 33,080,272 of record NC_136390.1, on the reverse strand, counting down.
TAAGGACAGCTCTGGGTCCAACCCTCATGAGAGACATTCTGACACCAGAGGAGGAATCAACCTTGAGGAGACAGGGATGCTCCTCTCGCCTGTGTGTAGGCAGAAGTTTCACCCACCAGTACTGACCACTCTACAGGTTGAATGAGAGCCGGTTTTCTTTTCTGATGAGTCAAACTCCAGATGAACCATCATTCCTAAGTAAGGGACAAGTTAAGACAGAGACTCAAGGAGATCTGGGATCTGTCCTTCACCCAGATACAACTATTCAATGAACCTATGGTACCCTATGCCAAGACGTCCCTCAACCAGTCAACTATTCATATTGGCCCTGTTGGGGTCCATGGAATCCCTATGCTCGACACCTCTGATCCTCTCATGAGTCCCACTGACCCTCTCCTACATTACATCAGCCTGCTCTGTTGGAGCATGAGGGAGAGAAAATCAAATTGAATCCACAGATACTACAGATGTTTCATCATCCTCTCCAGGTGAGGCAATTGTTCAATCTTCCCCATCTCCGCCTGAGGACCCCAGGCAATATCAAGTGCTCCTGCAGAGAGTAGCAAATGATCTCCAGATTCCATTTGAGGAGATGCAAGATACTCAGCATCAAGGGTGTGGTGAAGGGGATTATTGTTTCAGGTTAATCTACCAGGAGAGAGAAGCAATAACCTTGCAGGGAATTGTTACTCTGGTGTTTATGTGGTCTCCATCTGGTGAGTAAACAGACCAGAGCCAGGCCTGTATGCAACATAGGTGAAGTTCATGTAGGCACTGGTTACTCCTGCTGGATCAGACATAGCAGAGATGTAGAGTTGGAAGTCGTCAGCATTACAGAATGCACTGCAGCCCTTGTCTCCTCACTAACCCTCCTAGTGGCTTCCTATTCATACTGAACAATAAAGCTGACAATATCAACCCCTGGCCACTAGAGAGATCCTTTGAGGCAGTGGAACAGTATTCTCATAAAGATAAGAATGGAATCTTCTTGAGCAGCTCCAGCCACACATACTAGTGTTCACAAACAACTCAACAATGTCTTGTGCTCAATGGTATCAAAGGCTGCTGACAGGTCTGAAAGAGTCAGCATGGGCATTATTATCTTCATCCAGTGCTAGGAGGAGGTCAGCAACTAACTCAGAAAGTGCAGTTTTAATCCCATCCAAGCCTACAACGAGACTGACTGGAAATCTGAGGCATCAAGAAACAGCTACCATTACCTTGTCACAGCCATCTCACTGGGAAGTTAGCCAGATTTGTCAACCTCAAGAGTTGGTTTCTTGACCATGGGTCTCACAATAGCTTCTTTAAGGGAGGCGAGAATGGTGCCCCTCTCCGATAGGGAAACACTAGCAATCTCAACCAGCAGTGGACCCTGTACTTCCCTACTGGCCTTCACCATCTAGGAAATCCGGCCCCCATGTACAAGTTGTGGTATGAAGAAAAGGAGTACTTGTGGCACCTTAGAGACTAACCAATTTATTTGACCCTGCATCCAATGAAGTGAGCTGTAGCTCACGAAAGCTTATGCTCAAATAAATTGGTTAGTCTCTAAGGTGCCACAAGTACTCCTTTTCTTTTTGCAAATATAGACTAACATGGCTGCTACTCTGAAAGTTCTGGAATGAATCTGCCTCAGCACCTCTATGACCTCAGCAACTAATATTGACTGTAACTCAGAAAAAGACATAGTGTTTGTCCTACATGGTTTTTTTCCTGCAGCGGCAGATAGCTCAGTCTGAATCTCAGCAATTTTATCTGCAAAGTAATATGACAACTCTTCACAATGAGAACAACTAAAATCAGCAATTAACTAGAAATTGCAAGGATTCACCACTGGCTGTCAACCACGCTGAACAGTTCACTGTGCAAGTTTTTGCAGACATTCTGGTGGAAGTGAAGAAACCTTCCTAGCTTCCCACATAGCATATGATTTTACAAACTCTATATGCTGCCATCAATCAGAGACAACAAGAGACTTCCTCCACCAATATGCCAACTTTCTACCTTGTCACTTCATCTGTTGCAGTGCAAGAATGCAGAGAAATACTTGCCAGGAAGTTCCCCAGCTTCAAAGGGGAGAAAGAAAAAGATGTTCAAGATCAAAAATTTCTATGCATGGAACATGCTACTGAGCTGGTCTACAAGGCTACTACCTTCTCTACATTTAAACCCCTAGTGAAGACCCTCTTATATAAAGCCTACAAGAAACTAGCTAACTAAGACATTTTATACCATTAAAAAAAGCTTCACTGCACAGTAGTCCTCAATGAGATACCGCATTATGAGCCTGATCCATATACGCAGAAAATGCACACCGATGTCAAAGGAGCTCGATCAGGATCTATCTTACTGATATTACCTCTTTCCTTTCCTCTCTTCCCCAAACTTGTTCCTAGTGTTTCATTACCCCTCTCATTGCATCTTGTCTAGTATTAGTTTTAACATTCTGCAAAACAGTGACCATTCATCTTATTCTCCCCTCACTTATGCCAGTGTAAATAAGAATCAGCACCAGGGAAGTCAATAGAGTTACTTTGGTGTTAGTGTGATCAGAATCAGGCCTTGGTTTTTTTTATCTATTTTGGGAAGTGTCCAGAAAACATTTGGGCACTCAGAGAAACAAATAAGAATGTATAGTTGCCAAAACATTGTAATGTCAGATCTAATTAAGAAAATCAGGAGTCTGAGTCAGACACTATGTAAAACAAAAACCCTGAAGTTTGTCCTAAGGAATTCTGTGAAAATTGTAAAAGAAATATCAGAAATCCATAAAATTCCAGTTCAAAAAAATCCAAAGTAGATCTCTTACCTCTCAGTTACTTTGCTGAAGTTACGCAACACAATGATTTCATAATGCCTTCAAAGACTGTGCTGTTGCTACTACAACGGAAAGTCTAAAACAGCAGTAACAAACCTATTTTCCTTTGATTTCCCTTTTTTATTTAAAAAAACCCTGAATACTCTTTAACAAAAAAAAATTCTTACGCACACAGTGTTTGGTTACAAAATAAGCCAACAAATTGAATAAGAAACCAGAAGGGATGGAACCACTGCCAAAGAAGATCATATTCAGAGACTAAAGATCTTTGATGTCATCTCTTTTAACTTCTAACCAGCTGCTGGCTGTGTGTCACTTACCCCTGAATGTCACCAAAACTGGTTGTATGGTCACCAACAGGGGTGGGTCAGCCAAACCCATGCATCACTCCAAAGACATTCATTTGGCATTCAGTCATAGTTAATACGAAAGTTGCTATTGTCACATTCTTTGTACTCTTATTTATCATATTAATTTCTGCAATAATAAAAAACAGTATTGACCCCCAAACTAGACATGTGCAAACTTCATCATGTTTTGGAAAGTTTTGTGTGAAAATGTTTGCAGTGTTACTCAGACCAAACTTCTCTATATGTGAAATAACAATTAAATGACTTTTAGGATTTCAGGCAAGTGATAAAATATGAATCTCTGCATGTTTTCATTGCAAATACATTTTCACTCAGCAGTGATTCTTTTTTATTAACAAAAAAAAATCAGAAAAAGGACAATTTTCATGTTTTCAACAAAAGTTGAAAATGCTATTTTCAAGGAATGCATTTAATTTTGCATGAATATTTCAAATGCACCCAAATTTATTATCATTTTGCAGAATTTACATGTCCCAACAATGCCGAAAAATACACACAGACAAACAGCCATAAAAAGAAAGTAATTTGTATGAAATTTAATAATCCAGCCATACTTTTAAAGAATCCCCCCAAGTTGTGCTTCAGAACTCTACTTTCATTTTGCATTTTTAGTGAGAATGGTGTTAGCAGATGCTTCATAAAATACAGTCATGGCTGATTTCTGACAGATAGAAGATCTGGACCAGTCCCTAACATTTTACAGGCAGTAGACTGAACCTCTCTTTGCTCATAACTTCAGCAAAAGACAAACTAACCTAAGGGCTTCGATGCTCCGCCTTCAGAGGTAGACATTACATGGAAACCAACTATTATCCAATTATAACTAATAAGTCTATATTTATTGTCAGATTGCTTGATTTTGACCAGTTCTTCTGGTCCAGAGGAGATGCTCACTGTTATTTTATTTTTGTTTTTCAGTTCTTGTTACTTTCATCAAAAATTTTACTATCTGAGTCTTTATTGCAAACTCATAGCTTATTGCAGTGTAAGCACTTTTGACCTATAATACCCTTTCTTCTCACACCTGTGGCATGCAGATTACACCCATCTATATTCATATTCCAGTTATGAAAATTATCCTAGCAAGTTTTAATTATAGTTTGTCCATTAGATCAAAATCTCTACAATTTAGAAGTGTTCCTGGTTCTTCTTGTTTGTTTCTCAATACTCCTTGTATGCATGTAGACACATTAGTATGTTCACACTCTTAGTCTTGTTTCAGAATAACTCCACTGTCAGTCTTTTTTCGCTGGAGGCACATGCCAGATCATGTGAGTTAACCAAAAACTCTCCTCCTCCAAATAAAAGGAGGACTTGTAGCACCTTAGAGACTAACCAATTTATTTGAACATAAGCTTTCATGAGCTACAGCTCAGTTCATCGGATGCATTCAGTGGAAAATACAGTGGGGAGATTTATAGTTCAAAGCTCACCTAACAAGCCCTGTCAGTTTTGAATCCAGAAGGTTGGCACTCCCATGTCCTTAATTGCATACAGTCATGTCTCATGGCAGATGTAATTCCAGAGCATCAGAAATCCAAAATCCTCTCTCCGTCACTGTTGAATGAGCTGGAAGCTTCCATTATTAGTGTTCCTTCTCCACTTGCGCTTGTCATCAGCATGATTGCTAAAGAAGATCACCTGCATGGATCTCTTGCTCAGATGCTTTTCCAGACCTCTGAGGTCATTCTCTAGTACCTAAACACTTCTTTCACAGGTGTCCCCATATGAATTATGATCAGTAGGAGTTGCCCAACATTTTACAGAAATCTGGAACCCTTACTGTGATATCCTTGTAATGGCCCTCAGGAGCCAGCCTAACAGCATCTTTTCTTTGTTTGGGCTACAGGTTCCAGGTTTGATTCTCATTTCTACTAAGGCCCTTTTACATTGCTCTGGCAGTTTAAAGGTGCCATAAAGGTGCGTATTTTCACCCACTTTAAGGCCAGAGTTGTATAAAATGGCTGTAGTGTAAATGAATAACAGGCCCATTATGTTCCTCATTACAGAGTCACTAAACAAGATAATTTGCCCCTCTGTCCAGTGGCTCCATTTCAGTGCTTGTGCCTACCCTACCATTCACTGTTTAGGGTGCTGACCTCATCTGGGCTCTTCTCAGTTGGATCCTCTTCTGTCAGAAGCAAATATCAATTTTAAATACATACTTCACTTCTCTTCTCTTCTTCTAGAGTTTTTAGTCTTCCTTGTGGTTGCATTCCTCCATTTGCTTTTCAATTTCCACCTCTGTCTTGCCCAGTTCACCTTCCCTGTCTCTCCTACTTTTATTTAAATTTTGTGTTTATATTCCATGGAAACAGTACAAGATACTCTACTTTTTTTTGTATATTATCAGCTACAATAGCTTTCTCCATATCTCTCCTGGTGATCATTCCTTCTATCCAAGTTGGCATCCTGGCTTTTTCTTGGTGGCTTAATTACTGTCCTTGTCCACACAATCTTTTCCTTCAGAATAGAAATGAGCTTGCACTTCATAAATAGTCATTATTCATTTAAAAATTTGTTTTTGAAACTTTTACAATATACAAACATTAAAGGACATAAAACCTGGGTATACAAATTAATATACATTGTACTTTTGTATGTTATAATAACAAGCGTGTCTTTTAGCAACTTTCATCCTCAAAATGCTTGTTCCCATGGTTATACACTGAGCAACAAAGCAGTTTACCTGACCAACTAAAACAAGTGTGAGTTCTTTAACTATTTTTTTTCCTGACTTTATAATTATTTGTCCCCAGTCTGGGTGGGGGAGGGGACAGAATGTGTTTTAACTGGCAACTGAACATCTGCAGGATGCACATCTACTGCACTTATCTCAAGATTTCAATATATTGAGTGTAAAAAAAAGTCATTGCTGAAACATAATAAACTGTACAAACATTCATCTTCAAACACTCCTAAAATGTTCTTTCACCTTGAGACATGAAGGAGAGGGGCCTATGATACCAATGATTTGGTCCCTAGTGTGATGTCTTGTAAACAGCTATATGAAAAGAGACCACAAGCTGGAAGTGCATTTTAGGGGAGCCAAACATGATTCTTTGTACAGTTTAGATTTCAGTAGATTTTAACTTTTTTTCTTAACTTAATATACATCATTGTTGGTATCAGTGCTGTAAATATGCCCCACATAGCATTTATTTCAAGCTTAAGACTATGTTCCCCCTCCTCACCCAGACTGGAGACAGACCGTTATAAAGTTGGAGGAAAACAATTAAAGAACTCATACTGATGGGTACAGGTGTCTGTGCTAGTGATTCTTGTTATGATACTGTATGAAGAGAGAGACATCACATAATGTCTCAATATATTTTTAATTTTAGTTTTAATCTCCTACTTTTATATCAGAATTTCCAGTGAGAACTGTGCTCTCCCTCACTCTGGGTTAACTGTTTATTTACAGCTCTAGTGTTCCAGAAAATTTAGATCTTGTTTTAATAGAGCAGTCTTAATTTTAAGGCAACTTACAGAGAACTCTTTTCCCCCCTGCTTGAATCATTTTTTTAAAAAAAAATCATCTCTGGAAACACCTGCTTCCTGACTCAGGGCTTATTGCTGAAGAACATAATTTCCAGGAAGAACATAATTTTTGCTCCCTTATACAGTCTTGTTTGTATCCCTCCTTTCTGACAGTTAGCTCCCAACATCACACCTGACAGCATTATATTCAGCCTACCTACATTCTCAGATGGGCGTCCAGACTTTAAAGTGACTGGGTATATTAGAAATGTGTAAAATTGTAAGTGGGGTTGATTTAGATTACTAATCAATGATATGTCAGATAGCTCAGCTCAATTGTTGTTTATTAGTCAAAAATAGAGAAGCAAATACATACCAGACCCTGGGAAACGGCTCCGCAGCTCAAATCTGTTCCAAAGACATGAGCTCATTTTGATCTGTATTTATATCCTATCTGCTTACATCAAATAGAAAATACCCTAATTATCACACCCCTTTCTTCTGTTTCTTCTTTAGTTTGTACCTCCTGTTTTTCAGGGTACAGAGAGACACCTATCCCAAATATTTCTAGGGCCAGTGCCAATTATCCTGGCATCTTATCTAACCCAAATATTCCTGATATTTGTGCCCAGCACACTAATTATGAGTTGGCAAACCTTAACAAAACACACATTTCATTTCTGACAGTTCCTACATGTACAAGAAATTGGGGTTATACAATTTTTTCTGGCTAATACAATTCTACTGTAAAGCTTAGCATACCTAACAAGGTATACTAGGACTTTGGTTCATAGTTATATAGTTTAGCATAAACCTTCTAAAATATATGGTATTGGCTAACAAAATAGATTCGATGTTGCACCTTCCACCGTGATGGAAATCTGACTTACTCCCCTTAACTGGTTTTGTCTTCTAAATTTTATTATAATCCCCCAATAATTTTTTTCTGCAAATTTTGAGTGAGGGAATTCCTTTTCTGGCTGGGGCCCTGCCTATAGAGATATTCCTGGATCACCAAATGCACAGTATCTCTCTTCATAAACAGATTATATTTTAATTCACACGCCTTTTTGCTTTGGAAGACTTCGCGGTTTTTTTTCCCCTTCAGGCCAACAAGTCTTTTTTTTTTTTTAGTATCTGTGACTCACTTATCCCATATGCTCATTTTCTTAGCTGCAGTTGTTTCAAATCAGAAAGGCCATAGACACCTGAATTTTATAATCTGACAGTTAACTCCCCTACCAGTTCCTTCACAGAGTGACCTTTCTCCTCCTCATCATCTGTGGGAAGAAGGCATCTGTTTATTCCTGTGGATTGTGTCTACCACACTTTGTGTTCTTTCTTTCTTTATGCTTGGATATGGCTCTTTGGCAACTAGCTTTCCATTACAATCCGAAGGAATACCACTCATCTCCCCAGCCCCCACTTGGTCAAACCTTTTAGAGCCAACTTTTGATGATCTTGCTCATGTGAGTAATGGCTCTGAAGTAATTTGTTTTGGATGGAGCAGCAGCAAAATGCTATCACTCAACTGGAGTTAAATGATTTTTTTAAACTCTCATATGTTAATAGGTTTCAGAGTAGCAGCCGTGTTAGTCTGTATTCGCAAAAAGAAAAGAAGTACTTGTGGCACTTTAGAGACTAACCAATTTATTTGAGCATAAGCTTTCGTGAGCTACAGCTCACTTCATCGGATGCATTAACTCCCATATGTTAATAATGTACATCGATTATATAGCACAAATCCAGCCCTCCTCAACAGACACAGAGGGCCTTGATGAAACAAATGCAGTTCTGTTGCAGAAAGGATGAGGGTAGAATTTGGGATGTTCACATGGGGATTCCACACCTCTGCATGTGCACAGAGGTCTTCTCTGTGTACATTCCGTGTACACTGGCTGTTCTCCTCTGTAGGGGGAGGGCACCAGCAGCAGAGGCTATTACAGCCCTCAGGACGTAACAGTGCCACAGAGCAGTTTCATTGTCATGCTGCAGCCTCAGGAGAGAGTGCCCCAATTGAGAAATCCAGGCACAGCCTAATTCTTAGGGCTGTGTGTTGGGTCAAGAATTTTCCCCACAGATTAAAAAAATAAAATGAAATGAAAAGGCTTTCCGTGTGTTTGATATTATCATGTGGCTTATTATTAGATTGTGAAGCAAAGCCATGTTGATTTCAAAGGCTGTAATTTCCCTTATTAAACTGAAGTAATTCAGCCAAGAAACACCAGCGAGATACAAAGGCAGCTCAGGCTGGACTCAGAAAGCCTTAAAACTGTACTGCTCAGGCCTGATCCAGCTTCTACTGAAGTCAATGACCAAACTCTCCCCCTTGAGCTTCTTTCTTCCATCATTTCTCCTTATCCACCTTCTCCTCCTTAGTCCTCACTCCCCACCTCACTACATTCTCACCCTTGGCTTCTTCCCTCTCCCAGGGTCCTCTTTCTCCCTGAAGGTTTTTGTTTTTGTTTTCTGAGAATAGACATGATATAATTTGCATGGCTCAGTACCATAGGACATATATATCCCCATGTTTTTCTCTTTCCCTTTTTAACGTTATTGTCTTAAGCGTGCCGCTCTGTAGTGCCTCTTTGTTTAGACCCAAATTTGCCCCTATCCCACAAGGATCTTGTATTTCTCTTTAATTATTACCATGGCCCAGATACTCAGCCAGTGTAAATTAGAATAGTTCCAGTGACATCAATGGGGCTAAACAGTGGAAAACCTGGCCCATCATTGTTATGTATTATTTGTTAATCACCTGGAGAGTCTGGGCTCTGTACCAGACCCAGTATTAGATGAATCCTTGCTCCAAACATTTACATTATAAACCTAGGCTGTCACCAAAGCTCTAGATCGGAACATCAGCAAGAAATTCCAGAGCTAGCTCTGGTTCAGGCTCTGAACTTTGTATTATAAAATCATCTCTAAGTATGGCCTCCATCCGTCCCCCAATAATGCTGAATCAAATACTATTTCCCCTCTGATTGCTCTTCCCTAGGAGGTGGTAAGTGGGGCAGGCAGCCAATCAATCAGAGCTGCTATAGGAAAAGTGTGCATGCTCTCTCTCTCAGCAACCCCAAGCCATTCTCACAGGACCCCAGAAGCTCTCTCCTTCCCCCTACAGACTCCAAGGCAATACTGTAGGGTTGTCAACCCTAGTTCATCCTCTCTGCCCTTTCCCAGGCCCAGGAGGCAGCAGGAGGAGCAGAGGCCAACAGGGACTGGGAAAGGGTAGAAAGGGTGAAGTAGGCTTGACAATCCTACAGTATTGCCTTGGAGTGAGTCTCCAGGAATTAAAGATTATTAATCTTTAATTGAGGATTGTCATGTGATGAAACCTCAAGGAATATGTCCAACCAAAATTGGCAACCCAGCTCAGTCTAAGGTCAGCTGAAGATGCACTCCCAGCCCAGAAAGGGGGGGGGAGGGGGATGCACCTTGCCCCTAGGTGAAGAACCCCAGAAGAATTCAGAGGTAAGGTTGGAGGTGGGGGAGGGCACTGAACTTACGGGGGTTGAGAGGAGGTGACATGGGGGCCTGTAGCTGAACTGATGGGTTGAGAGGAGGTAACTGATGGGGGACTGGAGCTGAACTGATGGGGACTGATGGGGGGTAGAAATAAATTCTGTGCTGTTTAAAGCTTCTCACACTGTTCCTTTTATGTATGTCTCAGTGAAGTCCTGGTTCCCCTTTGCACCCCACCCAGGGGCCTGAATGCACTGAGGGGTGTGATTTTAAGTGTAACCCTTCTGCCCATCAGAGTTGGCAGCAACAAGGGCCGGGTTCAGTATCTAGGGGATCCATTCCAATAACACAATGCAAACCGGCTTGAGCCCCCACCCAGTGACCTGGGACAAATATATACCACCCCCGCTGGCCGCCTCCAAGAGGCAATGCTTCCCCTCTCGCAGGCACATAGTCTGAGTGTAGCAAAAAGAGTTTTAATAACAGAGAGAAACAATGTGGGGAAACACCACCAACAGGATTCATAACACAACCCATGAGCAAAAAACCCACCCCAAGCAAATTGGGGCATGCCCTTTCCCTTTTGTTCTTGAGTCCAGCAACCCCAAAGTCCAATGACCCAAAAGTCTCTGTTCCTGGTCAGGACAGCCCCAGAGTTCAAAAGTTGATCTGCAGAGCTTTACCTCCCAACCTGGGTGGAAATGGGGGGGTGGGGAAGAGAGGTAAGGGGCACCTTACATGATCTGAAGCTGACCGCTGCACAGCTCCATAGGCCTTCGCTCCACCAGCCGCCCCACAAACTGCTTCGCTCGGCTCCGTGGCACACAAGCAGCTCCCGCCGTCTCACGAACTGCTCCACCAGCCGGTCCACAAGGCACTCCAGCCGTCCCGCAAACTGCTCCACAATATATCTTTAGGCTCCCCCACTATTTAACACAATGCTCAGTGATTTCAGCTCTTAGTCAGTTCAGCTCTTTGGTGAATTCAGCTTGTAGTAGGGGAGCCTCAGTGCTGGTGCACTAGTAGCCCAAAGTGAGCTCAGCAGCCTGTAACTAGACTTCTAATGAAATCAAAATTAGCTCTGATATTCCACAGGGGAGACAGGAAGTGCAACTAGCATGTAAGACCCTCACCAAGGGGCCCATACCACCAAGTATTAATACTTGTCCTCAGCCTCTCTCCATTCACAGAGTTTGGGAACCCATGACCCTTGCCTAGCGAGTGCTACTTAGTTGATGGTGCGTCCCTCCATCATAACAAAAGCTCAAGTACAGTTCCAAGCACAGTTCCCATAATCAGCGTAATAACAATTTATTCTTCCTGCCCCAATAACAGAGACACCGGGGATCCCACAGCAGCCAAAGTGACCATTTGGGCAGCTATGGGCTCATTCTAGGCGGGGTGGGTGTGCCTATGCAAATGAGATTGGCCCCTGAAGTTGTTTTCCACAACTTGCCACACCTCACCACCAGATGTCAGGGTGGAGCTCATCCTGACACTGCTTACATAAGTAAGGTCCATGCTAAAACTAGTAGGGTAAACTCCTTTGACATGCTTTCGCCCGGCAACAACTTACCCGCCCAGCCTGGAGTCGAGGGGAACGCTCTGATTGGCCCCAGCCTCCTCCAATGGGTTGCCGCGAGAGCCGGGGGGACTGGGGCGTGTCACTGAGCCGGGAAGCGCTCGGGGATCTCTCCGGGGGTCGCGCCGGCTGCTTGGGCTGCTCCGGACTCGCCCTGTGGGAGGATGAGGCGGGCGCCCTGGCGCTCACTGGCCACCTGCGGCTGGGTGGCTCTGCTCGCAGCCTGCTGCTTTGCGCGTGGGGCATCCGCAGGTAACGCAGCGCTGGACTTTCACCTTTACCTGCTTCCAGGTGCTCCCCCGGCCCGGCTCCCTGGCGCAGCGGGGCCACAGCCCCGGGGACCCTGAGCCGAGCCCAGGCAGCTGGGCACCGGAGAAGACTCGGGAGCTGGAGGAGGGAAGAGTCCCTGAGCTGCCCCATCTGCGCTTTGGTGGCGCATTTAGTTGCAACTTCAGGACACTTGAGGGAGCGGGGAGCAAACGCCTGTAACTGGGTGGGAGGAGCGGGCGCCTGTGGCGAGGGGCAGGGTCCCCTAGTGGGAAGGGATGTGCGCCCCGTGGAGAGGTGAAGGGGTCCGCACTCAGGGGCGGGAGCGTCGCATGGACGGGCGAGACGGTCCCACTGTAGGAGTGACCATGAAGGCTGCTGGTCGGGGCAGGGCTCCGCCTAAACGCGAATTCACTTTTACTTTCATCCCCTTCTTCGCATTTGCGGCGAGTCTTCTCTGCCTCCTCCATGTAGTCGTCCCCTTCGCGTTTCCAGAAATAACACAACCCCATACGGCCCATGTCCTGGCCTCAGTAGATGGAACCGAAACACTCAGGGAAACCCAGCCCTGAGAGATGAGAGTTCGGGTCCTCAGTATAAGGAAGTGGTGCAGCCGGGGAATTTCAGCTCAGGCGTTTGTGTTTGTTCACTGATAGGTGAGGCAAAGCGACCTCTCTGGCTAAGGCCAAGGAAATGGAAGAAGTTTAGTTTCACTATAATGTGACAAGGGCAAACCAATGTATTAAAAGAAGGAGAGGCAAGCAGGGTAGATAGCAAAATCCAAAGAATGGTGGCCTGCTTAATTCCTAGTCTGTTGCACTCTGGAGGTGCCCCTGCTGCTAGAAAAGTGCTTGAGCTGATGTGTTTAGGTTTGGGGCACTAGTGAGTTCTTCCAGTGTGTAGCCCCACTCTCAGGTGCTAGACAAATTCTTCTGCCAGTCACCATGGATCCTAGGCAGACCAGCTGCTGATTTGTTCATCCAAATGTGGATCTTTTAGAATATTAAACGTTAGCAGGGGCAGATTAGCTCTCCAGGGGCTCTAATATTTAAAATAGTCTAAGGCTGATCTCTCAGGATCCGATTGGGAGTTTTATTCATACACAGGTTGGCTGAACAATTGACAGTTGTTACAATCTGATGAATGTTGTCATCTGATGTTCATAAAAAGGAATTTGAATTCATTTGTAACTCTACTGAAAAAAGGTCCACATCACCAAAGACATCCCAGGTATTCCTGTTGGCAGACTCAGAAGAGAAGCCAGAGATTGAATAGAGAAGGTCCCTGTAGACAGAGAGCTGAGGCATGTTGGTTGAAGTAGTGTGGGAAGCTTTTCTAAATTCACTTACAAAAGAATTTTTTTTTCAAAATCCGCTATCCCTATCTGTACCCTGTACTGTCCAAATGGCTTGGAAAGATCACATTGCTTTCCAGCCTGGGAAGGCTTGCCATAGCTGCAGGACGAAGGATGCTGCTTTTCACATGCCCAAGAGACAACCAAAATGCACAGTATATCTTTTTCTCTTTCCTTATCTCATCAGGTACAGTACTACTAAGGTGCTTATCAGAACAGTATCTGAGTGCTGATTACATCTCAGTTGTAATTCTCAATCTCTGCAGATGTTCCAAAATAGTCAGATCGTGAGAAGGGAAGGATTACAACTCAAGTGGATTCTTAAGCTATGATTCCTTGGTGTTTCTCTGTTCTTCCAGTAGAAGCACAATCTTGAATCTTATCTGTTAAGAATCATAGCTATGTAGGGCTAGAAAGGACCCTAAGCAGATATGGCCGGGCCAAACCTGAGTGGACCTGTGACAGAAGGGGCAAGATCACAATGTCTGGAGTAGGAAACCGAGCCCACCCAGCCCTGTGGAACAGAAACCACAGGAGTTGATGCTGTGGGGTGTATGGAGGGCAGACTTGCTGTGCAACCCCCCTCCCCTGAGCCTCTCACACCCCCAGGAGTAGGACCCATCCCACTTTACCACTGGAAATGGGGGAGGTACATACTCCTCTGCCAGCATAGTTGCGACTACACTGGGGGTTTTGCTGCCAGAGCTGTATCAGCTGGGGTGTGTGATTTTTTTCACACTCCTAGCTGACATAGCATATGTGAATATTACTTTATAGTGTAGGCTTTGCCTACAGGAACAGTTTTACCATAATACTGATATAGTTAAACTGGTATAACCCTGTGGACACGCTTATTTTGGTATAAGATTTTTTTTTTTCCGGTTTAGCCTCAAATCCTTTCCAACTGACGTAAGATATATTGAAAAAAGGCCAGTAAGTATCCATATGGGAAGTTATACTGGTGTAACTATATCCTTTTAAATCCACACCTTAGGTTATACCAGAAAAAACTTTCCCATATAGACAAAATCTAAGTCATTCTTGAAGGGCCGTAGGCCCCTAATGCTTCTGAAAATGTTACCTTAGTCCTCCGACTGGTAAGTGTTGGGTAAATATTTCAAGCCCTGTTTAATTGTATGGTTTTATGGTTGTATGCACATTTCTGAAATGGGATAATTGTCCATTATTATATTATCGTTATTATTAATTAATATAACAGTAGCAACCAAGGACCCCAGTCTGGATGGGGGTTCCATTGAGCTGGACACCATACAAACACACATTCAGAGATAGTTCCTGCTGATTAGCAGATAGAGATGATGATGATGGTGATTATTTATTACTGCTTGAGTGTCAACTACAGCATTCTAGTTGATTTACACACAGGCATGAAAACAAAGTCGCAGACCCAGATAGTTTGCCAATTAATCCAACATCTGATCCAGTGTGCACTGAAGTCAATAGAAAGACTCCCATTGACCTCACGGGGCTTAGGATCGGGCCTTACATTGTAAACTCATTTTATGAACATTTAGAAAGAATCTTTTTTTTTTATTAACAGAAATGTTTCACTAAGGAAGATGAAATTGAATGTGCTACTAACGCTAAGGTTTATATAAGTTGTGCCAGTGATAAGTAAGACTGCGATTTTGTCATAGAGGTTGCAGTAGTCACAGAATCTGTGACTTCCAAAGACTTCTGTGACTTCAGCCCACAGCAGCTGGGAGCTGCTGGGTACCCTTACTGCTGCAGCTTCCAGCTGCTGTGGGGGATCCCCGCAACCCCCATATGCCCTGGGCAACAAGGGATACCCACAGCTCCCCACTGCCACAGTGGCAGGGGGACCCCACAGCCATCCGCTGTCGGAGGTGGCAGCGGGATCCCCGAATCCCCTGGCCGCTGCAGACGGCGGGGGTGTCTGGCAGCTCCCAGCCACTCTCAGCCTCTGTCTGCTGCAGCAGCAGGGGGACCCCAGCAGCTCCCCGTCACAGGCGGCAGGTGGATCCCCACAGCACCCGGCCGCCATGGGTGGCAGCTTATCCCTGCAGCTTCCCACCGCTGTGGCGGCAGGGGGGCTCCCGGCAGCTCCCAGCCTGTGTGGAGGGGAACTCCAAGCCCCCATGAGTGGTTGGGGCCCCAGAGCTCCTATCCAGCCCTGCAGCTGCCCAGAGGTTTCCCATTTTGTCATGGATATTTTTAGTAAAAGTCAGGGACAGGTCACGGGTTTCCGTGAATTTTTCTGTATTGCCCTTGACCTGTCCCTGACTTTTACTAAAAATACCCATGACAAAATCTTAGCCTTAGTGATAAGCAATCGTATATATACTGCAATTGCTAGTTCTTTCTGGTAGAGCATATCAGAACGTGTCTTAATTTTAAAAACAAAATTTCCCATGTAAATGACGCATATGTGTATTTATATACAGGTAATGGTGCATTTACCATTCGCCATGAAAAAACCAGCAAGTGCCTACAAGTTAAAAACTCACAGATTTTGGCAGCAGACTGCAAGGAGACAAATGAAACTTTGTGGAAATGGGTCTCCCAAAATCGCCTTTTCCACTTGGGATCCCAACAGTGCCTTGGATTAAATATAGTCAGACCAGCATCTCCTTTGAAAATGGTTAATTGTGATTCACAGCTCATGCTATGGTGGCGATGTGTTGATGCTTCCATATTTGGTGCATCCCAGTACAAACTGACTTTAAAAGACAATGTTGTGACTGCAAATATAAATTCGTCAGACACCTGGAGAAGAAGTAACTCTTCCTATGATATTTGTGAATACCCTTACCGTGGTAAGTCTGTGGTTTTGATTTTGTTCTGGAAGAAGTAGGAGATATGGTGATGATTTTCACTAACAATATGTGGGAATATGCCAACTTCTAAGCATTTGAAAGACTGATAAAGGAAGGAAGTTTTTGCCACAGAGAGATAATGATGTTCAGGTATTGCAAATTTGTAATGTGGCATTATTGATTGATTGATTAATTACAGAGAAGTGGTGTTAAGTAAAAGGCTAGTTTTGTACATGTACACCTACCATTCTTTTGATAGCATTCCTTTCATATATGAAACACCAGCCACCTTCTAGCAGGACTGTAGTTTATAGGCCTTTACCTGTCCCTGTTTAAGTCAGTGGAAGTTTTGCCATTAACTTAATTCAGACCAGGATTTCAGGTTTTTTTCTTTCCCTACTACCCTAAATCTGTTCTTGACACTGATTAGTAGGAGTGGTGATCTGAAAACTGTGTAACTGGTTATCTGCAATATTTTTGCATTTAAATGAACAATATTTTAACCATGATAATTGGTGTTCACTGGCTACTGTGTGAAAGTTCACAAGTAAAAAGTTTTTCATGGAGAAAGTGTAGATTGAGCTACTTTCCCCCGTAACAGCATTATTTTAACTTTTTTAAAAAAAGTCAGACTCTTAATAACAAACCACTAACTGCTTAGTTTGAAAAGAAATAGGCCTGGATTGTATCTTTGCCACAAGCCCTGTATAAAAGGCAGGAAATAGCTGTCTCTGGGGTAGTGCAAAGAAGGAACAGAGAGACAGTTTTTGTCTTTAATAGTTTATTCTCTGCTATCTAGGTAAAGGGGAATAGTCTGCACACTGTGCAAAGCCAAAACCAGTAATAGTTCAATACCAGACAGCTGCTGAGCTGATTGGAAGATGATCTCATGCAACATGCTCCAAAACTCTCTATTATTAACTATTATTATATTTATTTTATTCATTATTAAAATGCTTTGCTTTGATGATACACACAAATAAAGACAGCCTCTGCCTTTCTTTCCAGGATCATCTTCACTCTCCTCCTTCAGGTTTCAGAGTAACAGCCGTGTTAGTCTGTATTTGCAAAAAGAAAAGGAGTACTTGTGGCACCTTAGAGACTCACCAATTTATTTGAGCATGAGCTTTCGTGAGCTCCTCCTTCAGATTCTCTCTGTGTCTTGGTGCCATGCATCTTTCCAAAATTACTGCTACTGCCATAGCTAGAGTAACTTATTATAGGGCGTCTGATTTTCAGTTTTATCCAATAAACACCAGTAAAACATCCCTGAAAAAGAAATTGGTGTTTGTCCAATAAACACTAGAAAACACATAAATTGTTATTTGTATCTAAGGGCTTGTGTACGTGGAGCAGTGAGATGAACTATGAGGGTGTGATTTCTAAAGTGCACTACTGTGTTGTGCATTAATTAGTCCATATTGATCCTGCTGGTGCACACTAACGGTTCCCTAGTGCACTTTAACATCGTGCTATTTGAAACAGTACTATGTTATATAGCACCACGGAACATTACAAAGAGATTGCCCACCCCTGCTGTAATGAGTAAACTTTTTGGCCTGAGGGCCGCATCGGGTTTCTGAAATTGTATGGAGGGCCGGTTAGGGGAGGCTGTGCCTTCCCGAACAGCCAAGCATGGCCCGTCCCCCGTCCCCTATCCAACCCACCCGCCCCCCTGCTTCTCGCCCCCTGACAGCCCCCTGGGGACCACTGCCCCCCTGGGACCCCTACCCCTGTTCCCCACCCTCTAATTGCCCTGACCCATATCCATGCCCCTGACCACCCCCCGAACTCCCCTGCCCTCTATCCACCTCCTCCCCCCTGCTCCCTGCCCCCTTACTGCGCTGCCTGGAGCACCGGTGGCTGGCGGTGTGGCTGCACCAGGACAGGCAGCCACGCCGCACAGTCCAGAGCACCGGGTCAGGCCGGGCTCTGCAGCCCTGCTACCCAGAGCATTGTGCTGCGCAGCGGCATGGCTGCGGGGGAGGAGAGACAGCCTCCCAGGCCAGGAGCTCAGGGGCCGGGCAGGACGGTCCCGGCCTACGGGCCATAGTTTGCCCACCTCTGCATTACAGTATATAATATACATTATTCATACAGCATATATAAAAAGAAAACCCTGAAAATCCCATCTACATCGAACTCAACAATTACTAAATATAACCCCTCCAAAATGAAATTAATATATGCTGAAAAACAGAAACCCTATGTATTATTACTTTATTATTTATTATTTTATTTTATTTATTTGCATTGCAGTAGTGGCTCAAGTCAGGGATTGGGACTGCATTGTGAAAGGTGCTGTACAGACATATGATGAAAGGGATGGTACTGCCCCCAAAAGCCTATACAAGCTTTGAATATGACAAGAGACAACAGATGGATATAACAGACACATGAAGGAGTGCACAGAAACAATGACACTATTATGGTTAGCATAAGAAGCAGTGGTTAAAGCACACCAGCTGCTTTTCTATTGTCAAGTGTTCTGTAGGCATCATGGCAGAAGTGAATTTTTAGGAAGGGTTTAAAGGAGGACAATGTGTCAGCTTCATGGATTTTTACAGGGAGTTCCAGTCATGCTTACTTACCCTGCAACTCACCTGTGTTTGCCACAATAGGAAGAGGATCAGCTTCCTATACTGATTTGGAAGTTGTAGGGAACCTGTGCCCACAGGGACAGCTCCCAGCACTGTTTTTACAACTATCGTCACCATAGTATCTGAGCACCTCACAATCATCAATGGATTTTATCCTCACAATACCCCTCTTAGGTAGGCAAGTAGTATTATCCCCATTTTACAGATGGGGAATGAGGCACTGAGAGACAGAGGTATTTAAGTGCCTAAGGATGCAGGTAAACACTGAGGCCCAGCTTTTCAAAGATATTTAGGTGTGTGACTCACTTAGGTGTCTTAAATACCTTTTGAAGATCTGATTTACAAAAGTACCGAAGGAAATTGGGCACCTGTCTGCATCTTTAGACATCAAAATACTTATGTAAACTTGGCCCCAAGTAACTTACCCAAGGTCACACAGGAAGTCTGTGGCTAAGCCAGGAACTGAACAATGGTCTCCGGAGTTTCAGTCCACTCCTCTATCTAGTAGACCATTCTTCCTCCCCTCCAAGAGATTCCCCTATCAGAGATCTACTGGGGGAATCCCTTCTTCCTCTCCCTGATCCTTGATTTTTGTTTAGGTTAAGAGGACTCTCAGGGGAGTCCTGAGGGTCATATGACTCCTTGCCCTCTAACAGAGGGAGCTGTCACTTAGGCCATGCGTACACTTCAGACTTTTGCTAGCATAGCTGTACTGGTCAGGCATGTCATGTGGTGTGATCCCTGACTGACATAGCTGTGCTGGCAAAAAGCTCTAGTGCAGATGTAGTTATACTAGCAAAAGCACAGTTTTGCTGTGTCCTTGCTGGGAGAGCTTTGCTGGTATATTATACCAGAATAGCTATAGCAGCAAATTGTTCCTAGTGTAGACCTAGCCTTGGGGAAAAGTTGCTGCAGGCCACAATGTTCCTTTAGCATTTCTTCCCTAGTTGACGAACAATCTGTCATACAGAGAATAACCTGCCCCTGCATGAGGCGAAGGGGGTGCTTTGAATGTGTTTAGTGTATCCCTCTAGTGCTATAGCCATGATGACTCAGATTACCGCATTGACATGGCAGTCAAACTTGGTGCACTCTGTGTCTCTGACCCTAAGAGCTGTCTTGTATTTATTTCTTCTGAGAAGGGAGTAGTTTGTGCAGTGCCTCTGTTGTCCAGCAGGCATGGAGTCAAATCTGAGCTAGGTAAAGTATTCTGTAAGAGACCTTTATGGGTGATATTATACATTTTACAATTTGCCTTAGACTAGGCAGAAAGTAATAGCAGTTAACGGTAATATACAGCATTTTCGTGTTTGTTTAAAGGGACAACATCAACTTGAAATCGAATCCAGGGGTCCCATACTAGGGTGTGGCTCACTTGTGTCCTCAGAGCTCTTGGTGGTGCTTTGTGGCTAGCTGGCCCCAACTCCTTGTGGGAAGGATTCACAGGAACAAAGGGGGAAACTAACTAAGGTGATGATCCTTCAAATGCTTATACGCATGCTTAATGTTACATGTGTAAAGAGTCTTATTGAACTCAATGGGATTACTGAAATGCATGAAGTTCAACACAAGTGTGTTCACAGGATTGGGGTCTAATTGACCATACAGGAAGTATAGTGAAAATGGCTAATACACTGTCATAATATACTGGCTAATAAAAAAATAATGCCTGGGGAATGGAGAGAAACAGAAAAAAAATTATTTAATCTCTTCTGGTTATAGTATTATTATGTGTTATTTGTAACAATAAGAGTACAATATTCCTAGATAGCAGTGTGATTTGGTAATTTTTAAGTTAATGTTCTCCATGTAAGTAGTAGCTTTTATTTGCTACTCTTTTCTTCCTCAACAAACTTGTGAGAGGGGAGTTTTAAATTATTCATTCATTATAATGCTTTCAGGTGTGTTCAGATTTCTCTTTCAGATACTAAATCTGCTGTTTGGTTGCTTTTACAGAGATCTATACGAGGGATGGTAACTCCTATGGAAGGCCCTGTGAGTTCCCCTTCCTAGTTAATAAGACATGGTATCATGACTGCATTCGGGATGTAACACACACAGATGGTGAATGGTGTGCCACAACCTCCAATTACATTCAGGATGCCAAATGGGGAATCTGCTTAAAACCAGGCACGTAGGTTTTCAAAATAGATGTCCTAACAGAGTTCTGCAATTTCATGTACAGCTCCATTTTATGGTATAATATCTGCAGACTAAACTCTTTTAAAATTAGGTCTCGCTGATATTGGAACATTGATACAACAATCAATACAAATATACTCTGTAATATGAGTGATTTTAATATACAACTAAAACACTTCCTTGCATTTTCCTCTGTATTACAATAATGTTCACTAAAATGTTTGAAAAAACCCAAATGCAGTTATTGTTTTTCTATAGTCACCAGATCATGTGTTTGCATTATACAGAGAATGGTTGTCGTGATACCTGGGAACACGATCCAGGATCTGAAAGTTGCTACCAGTTAAACACACAGTCTCCTCTTTCTTGGAAAGAAGCCTATATTTCATGTCAAACACAGGGGGGAGATTTACTGAGCATCACAAATACAACTGAATTAAGTTATATACAAGGTAGGTATACCTATCTGTAATAAATGGATGAGATGAGTATGTTGGCAGCAGAATATCAGGGAACCCTGACAAGTAGAATAACTTCAAGGTAGCATTAAAATTCTCTGGCATGTAAGATCTCTTGGTGCTGTAACTTGTATAATAGGAATGAATTACTAATCTAACCTGAGATTTTCTCATATAGTTCATCTGATTGTATTATAGTGTTTGTGAATGTAAACAGAAGTAAACGGCCTGTGTCCACACACAAAATGCAGAATGGGTCAACCTGACAGTTTAGTGTCAGTGCAGTGCATGGGATCCGCTTGGATCTGGAAATCAAATTAGTTATATTCATTCTAACAGTGCACTCATCCCTTGAGGAAGAGGGTGTTTTGTGTCATTGTCATGTAATCACCTGTGCAGCCATACAGGGCTTTATTCAGGCTTGGACTGGAGGAGGTGTCACTGTGTCTTTGAGTATGGAAGAATAAAACAATCAGTTTCTGGAGGGAACAGGAGGAAGAAAACGGAATTCTGTAACAAATTAAGTTCTGCCCAGGGACCTTAACTTCTTCTTACTTCAGTAGAAGTTGCACATCCATATTCAATGCAAAATGTTTCTCTACTGGACATATTTTCAGTTAGCTCCTTAGTTTAAAAACAACTATTTAATGGATGAACATAGTTTTAATTAACCATTTTTAATTATTAATTCCAGCTAAAGATGGCATTGCAGAGGTGTTTTGGATTGGCTTAAACCAACTGGACATTTCTGGAGGCTGGCAGTGGTCAGACCACACACCCTTGAACTTTCTTAACTGGAATCCAGGTAACCATCTTTTCAATTGAATGAACATATATTCATAATACACACTGGAACTTTACTTTTCATCTTCTTTTATTGCACTTTACCAAAGAGAACATTATTGTTCCATTGCAGTAAAAAGTTGAAAAACATCCTTAAACATTTTTCTTAAAAGGTGAATCCTACTATTCACACAAGTTTTAAATTATAGAAGATTAGGGTTAATAAACCTCTAGGAAAAAAGACAGCTTTTAAAAACACCTTCAGTTTGAGATTGTCTGTCTGCATATTTGGTGCAGCTCCAGGGTTCTTTGATGATTTCTTTTTCCCACTGGCAGAATGGATGAGATTTTATGCACAAATTGTGGAATTCAAAGATATGATTATCATAACCACTGTAATTCACCACATTATAGTGCTATATGAAGGCATACATTTAACAGCATATAAACTAACACATATATGCCAGGGACCTGGGATAAATTGCTATAGAAGCCTGACTTGTGCAGTTAAACTTTTAACTTTAAGGTTACATTAACTTGTGGTTTTGTAGGAGGTGAGGTACAAAGACAAATTTTGGAAAACTTATTTTAAATTCCTCAGAGTTCCAGTGAAATCAGAGTTTTGCTCAATTAGGTATCTTGGAATTTGAAGCCTTGCATTTGAAATCTGGTTTCATTTGTTGTGGGTAATTTATGAGAATCTTTGTTGTATAACTGATTATACATACTTGTTTGTTGTATATACGGATTATACATTAATACTAAGGCTCATGTTTGTTCCTGCCCCTCCTCAAAGTAAGTCTGTGTAGTCTTTTTGGAACTGAACTCTCTCTTTTTCCAGCTTATTGAATATCCTCTTGTTCCATCAAATGGTAGTCATTTGAGGAAGCAAGTGAGTAGAGAGATAAGATGTGGCTTTTGTGAGAGTTTATTATTTTTGGATAAGTTTGCTAAGTAGAGCTTTTTATAAGATTTGCCACATAAAGCATTTCTTTTATCATCTCTTCAAAGTCTAAGGACCCAGCTTTGCCACTTTTACATGAGTCACACCTTATGTGTGATTTCAATGGGACGATTTGCAAAGCAGGGTGCTATTCATCATAAGTAAGGCTGTCAATTAGTCGCAGTTAACTCACGTGATTAACTCAAAAAAATTAGTCGCTATAAAAAAATTAATCGCGATTAATCACACTGACAACAATAGAATACCAACTGAAATTTATTAAATATTTTTGGATGTTTTTCTACATTTTCAATATTGATTTCAGTTACAACACAGTACAAAGTGCACAGTGTTCACTTTATATTATTATTTTTGATTACAAATACATGCACTGTAAAAATGATAAACAAAAGAAATAGTGTTTTTTCAATTCACCTCATACAAGTATTGAAGTGCAATCTCTTTATCGTGAAAGTGTAACTTACAAATGGAGATTTTTTTTTGGTTACGTAACTGCACTCAAAAACAAAACACTGTAAAACTTTAGAGCCTGCAAGTCCACTCAGTCCTACTTCTTATTCTGCCAATCGCTAAGACAAACAAGTTTGTTTACGTTGACGGGCGATACTGCTGCCTGCTTCTTACTTACAATGTCACTTGAAAGTGAGAACAGGCGTTCGTATGGCACTTTTGTAGCCAGCGTTGCAAGGTATTTACATGCCAGATATGCTGAACATTCATATGCCCCTTCATGCTTTGGCCACCATTCCAGGGACATGCTCCCATGCTGATGATGATCATTAAAAAAAAAATGCGTCAGTTAAATTTGTGACTGTACTCCTTGGGGGGAGAATTGTATGTCTCCTGCTCTGTATTACCCACATTCTGCATATATTTCATGTTATAGCAGTCTCGGATGATGACCCAGCATATGTTCATTTTAAGAACACTTTCATAGTAGACTTGACAAAATGCAAAGAAGGTACCAATGTGAGATTTCTAAAATAGCTACAGCACTCAACCCAAGTTTTAAGAATCTGAAGTGCTGTCCAAAATCTGAGAGAGACAAGGTGTGGAGTATGCTTTTAGAAGTCTTAAAAGAGCAACACTCAGATGCAGAAACTACAGAACCCAAACCACCAAAAAAGAAACTCAACCTTCTTCTTGTGGCATCTGACTCAGGTGATGAAAATGAACATGCATCAGTCCGCCCTGCTTTGGCTTATTATCAGGCAGAACCTATCACCATCATGGAAGCATGTCCTCTGGAATGGTGGTTGAAGAATGAAGGGACATATGAACCTTTAGCGCATTTGGCATGTAAATATCTTGCAATGCCGGCTAAAACGGTGCCATGTGAACGCCTGTTCTAACTTTCAGGTGACATTGTAAACAAGAAGCAGGTAGCATTATTTTCTGCAAACTGTAACCAGCCTTGTTTGTCTGAGTGATTGGCTGACCAAGAAGTAGGACTTGTAGGCTCTAAAGTTTTACATTGTTTTATTTTTGAATGCAGGTTTTTTTGTACATAATTCTACATTTGTAAGTTGAACTTTTGTGAGATTGCACTACAGTACTTGTATGAGGTGAATTGAAAAATACAATTTGTTTTTTACAGTGCAAATATTTGTAATAAAAAATAAATATAAAGTGAGCACTGTACACTTTGTATTCTGTGTTGTCATTAAAATTAATATATTTGAAAATGTAGTAAACATCCAAAAATATTTTTAAAAAATGCTGTTCTATTGTTTACCAGCGCGATTAATCATGATTAATTTTTTTAATTGTGCAATTAATCACGATTAATTTTCTTAATCACTTGAAAACCCTAATCATAAGTAAGCGTGGCAGAATCTGCCCCCAGTTGTCTGACAATCCAAACTATGTAGCTCAAAAATTAAAACTTCTAAGTGGTAGATGGGAAAGCCCAATAAATTACAACCTGATCCACTTCCTGTTGAAATCCATGGCAAAACTCCCAATAATTTCCAAGTGTGCAGGATTGTGTCCTTAATGAAAAAAACAAATTATTCTTTTGGCACCAGTTTCCAAACAACAGAGAGAAGTGACTAGGAGGGACCATGTATTGAAATACTTGTTGTCTCACTCATTATAAAGACAGAAAAACTTGATGATAAAACATAAAGCAGTGCCTATTACCAAATGATTTCTGTGGTAAATGTTGTCACTATTCTTTCGTTTTGCTTTTACCGTGCTTCCTGTATTAATACAGGCTTTCTGTTTTGGTAAACATTATATTGGTAGTTTCCAGCTGAAACTCCCATGATTTTAAGAGCAGGTATTTGTAACTGAGCTACCTCTAAATATACACAAGGAAATTTAAGAGTTGACTTTTACTTACAATTATTTCATTAATTCATTTCCTTTTATCTGTTGGTTTATGTCATAGCTTAAATTTTCCTTGTGTTAATTGTAGTTTAGATAGAATATTCTGCTAGGTCTTGTGGTTAAAGTACAGGACTAGGAATGAGCATTCCTTGAGTCTATTCCTGGTTCTTTCAGAAGGCTTCCTATGTGACCTATTGTAAAACAAGTTCCTCAGGCCAAAGATTGTAAAGTGCATTATGATCCTCAGATGGAAGATACTACAGAAGTACAAAGTATTATTATTGCGTCAGAAAGTGTGAGACAAAAGAAGCAATAATCACTTTCACTTTATATAAATCTGAACTCTTACATATAGTTCTTTCTCTCCCAAAGACATGCAAAATGTGTTGCCTTTGGATGGGTCAAGCTGCGTGGCGATGAATGCTGCCTCAGGTCAATGGCAAAGTTACCACTGTGGGACTGCACTTCCATATGTCTGCAAGAAGCCACTTAACAATACAAAATCAGAATTACCAGGTAATCCATCCCTGTGCGTCTGTTTCTGGTCAGTACATAGTGATAATGAGGGTAATGCCCACTGCTGCTATAGTCACCTGCCAGTGTTAAAGTAATGGTCCTCTCCCCACTCTGACTACATCAACCTCCCTCCCCAAAATCCCTTTGCACTGAGTTCCTGTCTTTTTCTACATCAAGCTCAAACTTTTTGCCTTCCGTTTCAAGACAGTGCAGGATCTTCCCTCACCCTGATCTCCCACTTCCTTCTAGCATTCCCTGAGCTTTTCCCAGTTGCCTCCTCCATACTGCTTTCTTTATCATATTTTCCTATTCTCAACTTGTGGCTTGTTTCATACTTTACCCAACGTTTGGAAGTTCCTATCCTCTAGGCATCCTTACTCATTCAAATTCTTCTGAAAACCCATTTCCCTTACAAAGCTTGCCTATATTGACAAGGCGTGTGTTTTAGGTGGATTGAGCATAGGAAACCTGATTCAAAGCCCATTCAACTCAATGGGAGTCTTTTCATTGACTTCATTGGCTTTATATCAAGCCCAGAATTGGAAGCCAGGAACTCCTGAGTTGATGTCTGACCCACTGTATAATCATTACCTCTCTTATACCGGCTGCAGAGGGGTGTGCTGAGAGGTAGCTAATGTTTGTACAGTGCTTTGATGATGTAAACTAGAGAAAAGCTAAGTGTTGTTATGACACTGACCTCATTACCAGTGGTGTCCTCACACCTCCCATACCTGAACTGTGTCTCCTTGTTTGGTTTTGTCTGAGTTAGTGTGTAAGGTCTTTGAGGCAGGGTCTATGTCTTCTCTTCTGTTTTATAAAATACTTTGTGAAGTGCTGTAAACATTCAGTAAGCTTCTAGGAAAGGTCTGACAGGCAGTATGAAATAGTAAGTTTACCTACTGTAACATTCTACTATACAACTTGTAATTACTTCAAATATATTTGTTTTGTGCTGTATTTTAAATCAGTAAGGCTGAACCTCATTGGAGGTTGAGACTATTTACTGGAAACCTACTTGGGAGAAAAAGATAGTAGGTTCTTCAGTGCTGAGTTTGGGAATTTTTGTGTTTTCCCAGCATTAATCTTGAATGAGGCTATTCAGTGATACCACAATACATCTAAATAATATTATATACTTGACATGCATGCCTTCTAAATCAAGCTGCTGAAGCTAAAGGAGTAATATACTGGTCACTAACAATGAAGTAGCTTTGTTTTTTAGCTGCTTGGCAGTGTGTTCTAATGCAGTTTCAAGGGAAGATGTGGCAGTCGTCGTTGTTTTTCTGACACATACCTTTCGCTTACATCACATTTAGGGTAATGGATAACTTTTACTTTCCACTGCAATTAGCTGCGTTTTCTTTGCCCCTTCCCTACCAGCCATAAATATTACTAATCACTGTTATGGTTTCTCCCCCTTAAACCAGCTGGCTAGATGCAAGCCCCACATGTTTCTCTTTGACCCTTGGCTTAGGTTCCAACGTAGTAAGAGCCATGTTACTTGTTTTTATTAACGTTACCTCTCTCCATTTTACTTTAAGTCAATGATATTTGTAATAAGTGTGTGACATACAGGAATGCTGGTGGAGACTGGAGCATCTTCTGTGCGCTTCCTGTTAGAGCAATTTCTGTACTTTGGGAAGAGAACTTGAACAGTATCACAAAAGTAGAACTCTCCTTCCATTTGACATAGTTGGGGTAGCTACTCTTTAAAATGGTCCCCTCTTCTCAGTGAATTGGAGGGTACAATCTGGGACATTGAGATCAGAGCTAGAGAAAGAGGAAATATTAACAGTTACCTGCTGAGTGAACACATTATAATAGCTCTGATTTGGAAGCTTCAAGATTCTGCAAGAAAACATTTAACAAACTTTCAGTTCATACAATAATCTGTGTAACTCACATGGCACCTAATCCACATTCTCTTCATTCTCAGATGTTTGGAGGTACTTGGAGACTCAATGTGATTCAGGCTGGCTTCCATACAGTGGTTTTTGCTATATGCAGATGAATAACCAAGCTTCCTGGAATATGGCAAGTCAGTCGTGCAGAGAAAACAAAAGTGACCTCATCAGCATACATTCTTTAGCAGATGTTGAGCTGGTTGTTACAAAGCTTCATAATGGTAAGTTTGGATAGTTAACAATATTAACAAAATAAACAATAGCTCCATGAGGCCAGAAATTAATGAATCAGCAGTTTAGATAGAGAGATACAAGGCCAGATCCTCCGCATGTCTACATAGGTGTACCACCATTGACTTCAGTAGTGTTATTACATTGATTTCAGTGGAGTAAACTGACTCACGTTAGCTGAGGAACTGATCCAAGAAGATCAACCTCTCTTGAGGAAACTTTTTTTTTTCTCCAAAGTTTTTTCGCGTTGTTTACTCTGTTTTATATTGGTAGGGTTCTGTTTATTTTTATTTTACTTTGTGTTTTGTTGTATTATGTTTTGAACAGAATGGTGATAGTTCTTCATTCAAATATATACAGTTATTTGAGTTATTACTTGGCTATTGGTCACTGAACTTGTCTGCGTATTCTCCATTGCTGCTGTCTAAAACTGAGGATTCTTTCTCTTTTTGAATTAATGGTAATTTTGCTTGTATGTGTAAGCATCACCAAAAAAGCAGTTATATATATTTATACATAATAATAAAAAACGGGATGGTAAAAAGTGCTTTGTGCCAGTCTCAGATCCCTGATCTCATTGTGAGAATGGGTATTTGAGAATAATGCAGTGTATTCTGAGACATGGCAGGTTTTGGGAGGCTCCTATAGTATTTTGCATGCTGTTAAATCTTAAATTTGTTGGTTTCATTTTCATTTGCAGTTATCTTACTTGCTAAACTAAAGTTATATTCTCATCCCCATTTTAACTTTAGAAACTAAAGAGGAAATATGGATGGGTTTCATGAATGAGGATACTCCAGCTTTGTTTAAGTGGTCAGATGGGTCCAAAGTGGTTTTCACTTACTGGAATCAGAATGAACCAACAATTCCTTTTAACAGCACTCCTAACTGTGTGTCCTATTCAGGAAAGGTAAGAACCCAATACTCTTTCAGTCATAGTAGATGCAGTGTTATGTGGTGTATGTGTGAAGGCTGAAAGCAAAAACCCCCAAATACAACTGAATCATCTTTGATATATACAGAAATATATCTGGGAATAATGAAATATATATATAATGCTATATCACAGGGATAATGAAAGCAAATCTCTTTGTTTCAGAAATAACTATTTGACACTATTTTAAAAAAAGAAATTGCTTGAAATTATTTATCCAAAGTTTGCATACTGTGTAAATCCGCACAGACACACCCCCAGAACCCCGACCAGGGGTAGTCTATCTGCTACCCAAGATCCATAAACCTGGAAATCCTGGATGCCCCATCATCTCAGGCATTGGCACCCTGACAGCAGGATTGTCTGGCTATGTAGACTCCCTCCTCAGGCCCTATGCTACCAGCACTCCCAGCTGTCTTGGAGATACCACTGACTTCCTGAGGAAACTACAATCCATCAGTGATCTTCCTGAAAACACCATCCTGGCCACTGTGGATGTAGAAGCCCTCTACACCAACATTCCACACAAAGATGGACTACAAGCTGTCAGAAACAGTATCACCGATAATGTCACAGCAAACCTGGTGGCTGAACTTTGTGACTTTATCCTCACCCATAACTATTTCACATTTGGGGGACAATGTATACCTTCAAATCAGCAGCCCTGCTATGGGTACCCACATGGTCCCACAGTATGCCCACATTTTTATGGTGGACTTAGAACAACGCTTCCTCAGCTCTCGTCCTCTAGCGCCCCTACTCTACTTTTGCTACATTGATGACATCTTCATCATCTGGACCCATGGAAAAGAAGCCCTTGAGGAATTCCACCATGATTATGTCTACATCACAGCAATGATTTTAAACTAAAATATAGCTGGAAATAAGTTCAAATTTGAAAATGTTGAGGGGTTTTTAAATCCCCTTTTTTTCCTCCTATGTAATAGTTGGGTCGGTGGAGAGTCAAATCTTGTGAAGAGAAACTGAAATATGTGTGTATGAAAAAAGGAGAAGTTTTGAATGAAACATCTGATAAACAGTGTTTCCCGAAAGAGGTAATCATTCATAATGTCAATTATTTTAAAAATTTGTGATTCTTTTACCTTACTTCAATGTGAAATTCTGCCTACATAAATTACTTTTATTTCCTCTATTTTTGGAGTTCTAATTTTAAAAGAATTTATCAAACATTGGATTATCCTAGTTTTATAAAGATACGTCCAAGTAGTTTACACCCAAAAGTTGACTTAATTTAAAATTCTCTTCACTTGGTAGGTACTGTCTTTTAAATGTCATACCCCTCTGTTTACTGAGAAGTATATTGGGATTCTGGCAGGCAGTTTATTTCCAACGTATAAGATGTAATATTTGTTTATTTTAAAAAATAGATTTTACAAACCCTAATTTTAATAGATGTGTTTTCATTAATTCCCTTTGGGTTTGTTTGTTTGTTTAATTCAATTAAAACCATTTTCACCACAAGACTTTAAAATGGTGTGCCTCTGAGCTCCTTCCAGATCTCAGAACAAGTGAATACATTCTTGATGCATAATGCTACACCTCCTCCCTTTTTTCCCTACCTACGTTCCTGAACAAGCTATTCCCCTCTAAATCACTATTCCAGTCATGTTCCTAAATTGATATTATTAATTGCATCTTTAAAATAAACATTTTTAAAATCCTGAGCTCATTAAAGTCAGTGGCAAAACTGCCATTTACTTCAGTGAGGCCAGAATTTCACTCTAATATCGACTTTTAACAAGCAACAGTCACAGTGCTTTTCCTGCACAGTTTTGCACACATAGTGATATATTTTCTTTTGCCTTGTTTCCCCACACAATATAGGTCTCGGGCTTGATCCTGTGGCCCTTACCCAAAGTGAGGATATTTGGTAGAGCCCATGGTGTGTCACTCCTTTACATGTTCTTTCTTCCCTGGCTGAGAGGGTGAAAATTCTGTAATACCTGATCTTGAGTCTTATACGTAGCATGTCTGTGCCTGGACACCAAACAATGGTGTAATGCTTTCTTTTAGGGAAGTAGGTTGGACTATACTATCAGAACTTGTCTATAAAAATATAAATGTTTCATTCTCTAAACTTTTAGGGATGGAAGAGACATGGAGACTTCTGTTACAAGATTCATAACAATAAAGTATCCTTTGGAGCTCAGTGCAATCTTACAATAATGAACAGGTACAGCCCTGTATCTTTTATGATTATTATTCATTTATTTATTAATTTGTACTACATTAGATGCTAGAGGCTCCAATCAAGGACTGTGGTGGTAAGCACAGTATAGACAAGTAATAAGAAAACAATTTCTATCCTAAAGAGCTCATAAGCTAGGTTTATGTGGCACAGCAACAGTTGGTGGTGGGAGGACAAGGTAACATTAAAACAAGAATGATACGCATGGTAGGCAGTAGTCTCAGCTTACCACCTGCCTAGCCATTATCAGGTGTTAGTGTTTTGTAGGCAATTCAAATTTGCATATTTAGAAATTAAATTATCTTAATGTACAGAATGCATCAACCACCTCTTATAACCATTTGGACTTACCCATCTGCATAGAGAAGAGAATATCCCTTCATTTTCAAATTGATTTGATAGTTACAAATGTCCTTGTAATATCTTTTTGAAATAAATTGTGACTATTACAGGTTTGAGCAAGAATTTATAAACAGTTTGATTGGAAAATACAGTAAAGGCAAAGAAAAATATTTCTGGATAGGCTTGCAAGATATCAACCGTTCAGGAAAGTATACCTGGGGTGATGCAGATGGGAGAAAAAATGAAGCTGTGATGTATGCAAACTGGAATTCCTTACAGCCAGGTAAAATCTTTAACAGTTAAGAAAACTAAAATAAATAATTGTGATAAGTTGCATTTATAGTCTCACAAGAATGGCACGACAGTAATTCAGAAACCGGTGGACTTTCTGAAAACCAGCAAGGAGATTTTAAATGTTGTCTTTGTTTATTAAAATCTTAGCATTTCCTGGAGGATGTGTAGCAATGTCAAGTGGGAAATCTCTTGGAAAATGGGAGGCCAAGGACTGTAAAACCTTTACAGCCTTATCTATCTGCAAGAACTATACTGGGCCTCCCAGGCCGCCAGAAGTACTTCCTAAGCCAACTGACCCTTGTCCTCCTGGGTGGCAAAATGGATCAGGCCTTGCCTGCTATAAGGTAATACATTTTTCCTATTAAGTGCCTTATTTATTATGGAACTCTCTTTCAGCTGTCTGTATTTACGTGTTAATGGCCAGTTTGTGGCTTTAAGCTGTAGTGCGGGGAGTTTCAGAGAGGCCACACTGCACCAGGAGCCCAAGGAAGAATTCTTGCTGACTCGGGCAGAATTCCTCCAAAGGCTCTTAGGCAGTGCACACTGGAGCAGCAACTCTACCATCCTTTGAAAGGTGCAGCATGCACTCCCCTCCATGCCAGGCCAGCACTGCTGTCCAGTGCAAGGAAGTTGTGGCATAGCTCTGCCATTGCCTTGCCTCCTTTCAGGAGGCTAGTGCTGTTGGTGGCACTAACAAGGAATGTCTTTCCTCCAGCCTGACTGTGCATGGCTGTTGTACAGAGGCACAAAGAAGGCACTTGGCACCTTGCAGCTTCTCCCCTCTCACATCACCTTGTGTACTGTCAGAGGCCATAAATGGGGAGATTTGACTTTTAATTCTGGCTACGGGAATATGTAGCTCTCATCCACCAAAGAGTATAGCCAAATGTTGAAGTTGTATTTGCTATTTTAAGATAGCTTTCTGAGTCAATTAGCTGTTGGCTGGAATGGCTTCATTGATCTTGAATTTAGAAGCACACTTCTTTTTCCATTTAAAAATCCTAATGGAATTGCTTAGAATCAAATCCCGTTAAAATGAATGGCTTATTTGATTTATACCTCCTAATTTCTGCATTCAGTGTTTAGGATGTCGTACAAACTTTAGACAGATAGTAAACTAGAGATCACACATTTTGTTGCTCAGGTAGGCTGAGCTTTGGGTATCCAACTTCTTAAGTGTGAATGGAGTCCCTGCTGGGAGGTTGGATAGAGCTGGGAGGAGGGGTTGGTGAGAGTGGGGAGTAGGGGAGGATCCCAGCTGGCCAGAGTGGGGCCGAGTGCCTAAGTGGGAGTAGGCTGGCCATAGTGGTGGGGGTAAGGGATGAAGTTGGGAATATAGGTTGGCTTACATAAAAAAGGAAATGTGCAATGCTCTGGTGAGTGCTGCCTGTGAAATGCGTCGGCAGCAGTAGAGGGTGTCTGAGAGCTTCCTCTGCCTGTAGCACAAAATGGACATTTTGTTGGCCTGATTTTAGTGAAAATCAGGCTTTTCAGATTTTCACCAAAATCCATACAGTTTTGTCTTTTCATATGTAGAACATTCCTTGGCATTTTGGAATTTACCAGATGCAGTTTTCAAAAATTATTGTGGTACATACAGACAAGAGGAGAAATACTGTCGAGCTGAGTGTAGACTAACAAAAATTGAACTAAAAAATCCAGAGAATCCAGCCATTCCTGCAAATAAAACTGGGGAAAAAGAATGATTTAAAAAAAAAGTTTAAAATCAACCTTGCCACCTTCTTCCCCTTGAAAGAAATAATTTGTTCCTACAAATAATGCCCACATTTGAGTAGATTAGCAGAGACTAAACAGGGCTGTCACTGAGTCATGCTGTCACTTTGATGTTTTTGTGAAGTTCTTTCACAGTGAAAGAGTGCTGAGAACCAGGACATGGGAAGAGGCAGAAAGATTCTGTGAAGCACTAGGAGGTCATCTTCCTAGTTTCACTGATATTGCAGAAATGAAGGAACTCCATTCTATACTAAGAGACATGATCAGGTAACAATCTAGAAATGCCATGATGATATGGTGATTTCAGTTACACACTGCTGAGACTGGAGTCTAACCCCGTGTTTAAGTCTGAGAAACGCTGCATCTTTTGTGTATTTGTCATTTGAATAACTGTGATGGATGTTGAAGGTTTTACCTTTGTAAATGAGAATCCTGAAGTTTCTGATTTAGTAGGTGAAATCTGATTTTGTTTTAGGCTATGTTTCAACCCAGATTATTCATCAAGAGAAAATCTTCAACCAGTCAAAGTCCCCTCAAAAATGAAATTGAAAGCTCTAACAATTGGCCAAATTTAGCCTTAAAAGAAACAGGCTTGATTCCAGATTACTTTAGTTTTATGACAGTTGTAAACCTTTTTTCCAAATAAGTCATTCCAATGAAGAACTAATTACTTTTTAGGACTGTCCTGGATCACTTACACCATTCATCCTAGACATATCCCTAAAGTGGATATCACTAGATAGTCAAGAAGGAGACAGTGCAGCTCTTTGAAAAGCTCTTAATGAAGTAGAAAATTGTATTTTTCCTGTCTGTGTTTGTTGTATAATAGCAATACTTAATTGTTCTGTAGCATATTTAATTGCCTCTTCTTTGCATGATAGTTCATCAGTCTCGGCACCCATTTACTTCTTATTGCAAAGCAGTAGAGATTCTGTTAGTTAAATTAACCTTGTAAGATTCTGCTTTGCCACTAGAATGGAATGGGTGACTTTTTTAAAAAATGAGGCAGTAATATGTTTTCATTGTCATCATTTTCATTGTGGTATTGGTGACAAGATTTTGGGTGAAATCCTGGTCCCATTGAAGTCAAGGCAAAACACCCATTGACTTCAGTAGGATCAGTATTTCACCCTTTGTGTCTGTTATGTCCCCAGTACATGGGGTAGTACTGTAATAAATATAGATCCAAAACTTCATTGAACTCAAGTCCAGGGGCTTGCCCATTAGAAACATCTCAGAGACTGCTTAGGCAATTATTAACTACTCTAAGAAGAGCCCATGACCATCAATCTGCTGAACATAATACCGTTTCTCTGGAGAGTATAAAGGGAACACAAGTTGGCCAAAGTTTTCTGGGTGCTACAGGAATAATGAGGCAAAGCAGAGATGTTTGCTTTCCATCTTCTCTTTTCAAAGACTTTAAATCTACATTGTTATAGTAAAATGATTGCTTCTTTCTGCTGAATTTTGGCATAATGACAGTTGCTGTCTGTTCTTGATTGCTGTATTCCAGTTGACTTGAAGAAAAAACTTACTCTAGGAATGGCTGGTTATTAAATATTTTAAAGTGAGCTTTATTTTTGTGCACAAGATGCTCTGCCTAAATAAAAGTTCTGTTTTTAATTAATTTAATCAATGAATAATGTGCTATCTACAATCTGTTTGGCACAGAATCCATTTGGCATAACTGGGATACACTGTATAGACATTAGATGAGTGCATTGAGTTCTCTGATATCAAGAAATTAAATGTTACATAAATTGTGAGTCTTGGATTTTTGTCAAAGAAGCTGTCTCTGAAAAGCCTTATTATGCGTGGGTATGATGTCAGATCTATGTGTAATAAGGTTTTTGATTGACAGTTTAGCCTTGCAGAACCCTTGCCAGCTTGAATTTGTTGTTGCAGCCAGCATCACTTAACTTTACATTTTTATCCACAAACAAAAGCAAGAGCATTTAATAGCTCCCAATGTACAGTCTCTTGTAGTACATTTTAAAAATTGAAAGTCAGTGGCTGAAGATTGGCATAACTGAATATCCAATTTGTTTTGTTTGGAAATCCACAAATTATGAAAAGGACCCAGCCATTGTTTACACTAATACAAGACAACAACAAACCCACATACTCTATACATAGATTGAACAGCCCAGAAAAAGGCACTTGTAACTTCTTTATTAAAGTGACTTACTAATGTCCCTCATATAAAATATACTATGCAACTTTGTTGAATGTAGATGTAGTAAATCTATTCTAATTTTACTTTGTCATGTTGCAAATATAAGTTTTGTTTCTCTATACCCAATTCACTATGAAATATGTTTAAGGAATCATTATATTTTGTTTCCCCACTGAGCTTGCCAGTACCTATCCAATATTAATTACAACTAATGGCCATGTTTATTTTGTTAGGAGTCAGGAGATGAAGATTTACAATTTCTAAAGATTCTGGAAATGTTATAATGCTAGATACTGCATATGTCATATGTAAGGAATCTCAAATGTAGCTCGACAGAGTAAGGGCTGGATGCATTTCCCTCCTCTTCCTCCTCGTATCCTTGTTGCAAACTAGATGTTTTTCCAGAACCGTGCACAAGCAATGGCTCTTTCCATCACTGCAGCGAGGTCCTCCTTTATACAGATCTCCCCAAATAGTTGGCAAATGAGCAGGTGCTTCATGGTCTGCACCTCATCTCACTGCATATATTTGTGTAATTAGATTAGCCCCATTTGAGCACATTAGTCTTTGATCCGCCAGTCTGTATGCTCAGGTGGTTCAGGCATCTCCACATTGACCAGTCTGTATCGGCTCCTCCAGGAAGGTCTTCGTGGGGTTCCAGATCTATTTCAATGCATCTGTCTGCATGTAGTCTTTCATTCCGTAGTCCCAGTCATGCCTTGACAGCTGTCGTATCCAATGGTACAATACTGCTTAAAATGCTCTTTCGTGATTTAAGGTATTTGATTACTCCTGTCTTGGATGTCATTTAGGGTCTTTTACTTGACCACAGTGGAATTTAAATTGGCCCTAATACAGTAAGCACAGTATAAACTGACTGTGTAATCAAACAAAGCAGCAATAACAGAATGCACACAACAATAGCCCAAACATGGAGAGAATGTTGGTGAGAGTGCAGGAGTGAATCACTCATGTCTTGAGATCATTAACTTCCACTAAAGAGATGTTACATGGTTAATATTGCCTCCAGAGCCTGGCACATTAAAATTATTATTCTTTAAATACATTTACACAGTACTATTAGTTTACACTGTGCTTTGCATTTTTTAATTATGTAGAGCTAGTGATTTCAGAGATCGGGGAGATATGTAGCCTCTCTTAAAACAAGATAAGATATTTGGGGAAATGAGAATAGAAAACAAACAGCAAGTTGTTTCAACGACAAAACCCTAGATGATTGTCAGGGTGCAGTACTGCACAGTTTATGGAATGTCTTCCCTGGATTTATTTAGTCACATTCTCTGCCCAAAACTGGTAACACAGTAGACTAATTTTAGCTCACGGAAGAAGCAGCACCTCTGAATCTTCCGTCACTGTTTCCTCCTATGACTCATTGTTAGGTGTTTGTTTTCAAATGTGAGCAAAAGATAGTTTTCTTCTCCATTTGGCAACAGAGAGAGAGAGTAGCTAACTTAGTCCAATTTGCTGTTTTCTTAGATTTTTACCTTGGAGGCAAAGAAGACGCAGAAGTGTTCTGATTATGTCAAGTGTCTGTTAGTTGAAAGTAAAGTACAGCATGCCACCCTTTTCCTGCCTGAATGAAATAAGGACTAAAGTTTCTTTGCTGTACCAGGAATGTGGTAGCTAGTTTGAAGTATGGGTGTAGCAGATCCAGTTGAGCAAATTTCAAAGGAATGAAAGTATTGTGTGTGTGTGTGTGTTTTTTCAGTTTTATTCTTAGCAATGAAGTGGAGTTCTGGAGGTGTTATAGGGAGTGGCAGTTTGGGTTTTGTTACGTCTCGTAATTTAAAAATGCTGTGCCAATTGGAAAGGAACCAATTTACTGCTCCCAGTTTGCCTTCACGTGTACTATGTACACAAATCTGCTTCATCATTTGATTTGAATCTGGAAAGTTCTATTAATATGTACGTGGGTTTGCAAGAAACAACTGAACTAGTTCAAGAGATATTGACTAGATCAACTATAAGGACCCTGTTCCTATGTTCTAAAACAGATTTTTTAAATGGATCTTAAAAAAATTTTCACGTTACATGGTGATGCCAGCCAGTGTCAGCAGGGTGTACATTTTTCAAAACAATTCTTAAGATTAGTGGTAAAACTGGGCAATATTTCTGGCAAATAATGAATTTGCTGAAAAATGCACTTTTGGATGAATAAAAAATGAGGATTCATTATTTTAAAAAAATCAAAACAGCTCATTTTGACATTTTTGTAAACAGACTAGGTTGACATTTCAATTAAGAACTAATTTTGTTTAGACCATGTTGACTTGTTTGACCTAAACAATTTTTTGTCAGTTTTTTTTGTCTCAGTGAGAAAAAACAAAAAAAATCCATTT
This sequence comes from Lepidochelys kempii, assembly GCF_965140285.1. NCBI lineage: Eukaryota > Metazoa > Chordata > Testudines > Cheloniidae > Lepidochelys > Lepidochelys kempii. Next base: position 33,042,156 of record NC_136390.1, on the reverse strand, counting down.
TGGCCACCAAACCAAAAAATCAGTTATTCACTCAGCTCTAGCAGTTTTTATCAAACTTCCCACATTCCAGGATTTTATATTTGAAAAAATTATTCCTGAATCAGTTCATCAAGGAATACAAGATTACTTCTATGGGCCAATATTGATTGGTTTCAGTTTCAATATTTTATTTTCCATAGCAATCAAAATATCGAGCAAAATAAATGACTTTACCAGAGCAATACAATTGTATTAAACATCCACCTCCCAAGTGTTGTGTGGTACTTTCAGCTATGGTAGGGTGTGAGAGGAAGACCAGCTACCTGTGGTATTCTTCCTCTATAATTCTACTTCTGTACTTTGTGTCAAAGAAGGGCTCCACAGAGCTCAGGGCATGGTCAGGGGAAGATTCAAACATCCACTAACACAGCATGTGCACTTTTCAGGCAACATAAGTTAAAGTACAAAAATCATCATAACTTGCTGCTGGCCTGAGGACATTAACTCCCCTGAGACAGCTTTTCCACACTTTGGGAAGAGCACTATTGGGTGATGGCAGCAAGGTATAGACAAAAGCCATGCTTATGTTGTTTCAGGAGGCCTTGGAAGGAGGAGCAGGGATAGGCTGAGATCTGAGGAATCTATGTTGTTCCCATAGATTTCAGAATGTCTTGTAAGAAAGGGTAGCCTTGGCCCCTAGCTGATCAGCATTATCACCAGCCCTGCTTGAGCACGCACCCATGCAGTGGAATGATGGAGGCTAAGGACTAGATTCTGCCTTCCCCTTTGGCACCGTTCCACCCAGGAAGAGAAGAGATACATCCAAATGAGGTGTTCCCAGACTTCTACCCAAATATGAGCCTCTAGACCTCAAAACACACCCACAGTTTCCAGGTAGTACCATTAGTCCCCATCTAAACCGAGGAAGTCACCATGTTCTGAAATAACTTTTAAGAACTGATCATAAACTTTTTCAGGTAACAGAGTTGTGGCTCTGGCCCAAAAGGGCCATAGCCATTTTTGTTAGTTTTTCCCTCTCTTTTAATTTCTAGCTTATGTTATAGGTTAAATTAACAGGTGACATCACTCATGCTTTGAATCCTGTGTCTGAGCTGACATATGGCTAAGATTAAGGGACAAAAAATCCCTTTTCAAGCATTTTGAACTTTTATTTCCTGAGTTACAATTTTTTTCCTTTCAGAACAATCTTTGAAAAGTGTAAAATGCCTACCTCTGTTGCAGTATTGTCAGTGATCCATATAGTATTTACATCAAGTAGTAAAAAAGACCATACCACACTTCATAGCGTTTACCAAGTTCTAATTCTGTGTGAGTACTCCTCATCTGAATGGAAAGCCTTCAGCACGGAAACAGCAGATGATGGAAATTTACAATCCTTAAAACTCAATCAAATTTGAGTCCATGGTAAAGCATAGATTGAATCCATTTTAGGTTCCATCTGTGGTACAACACTATGTGATGATCTAACTGTAACCACCCCAAAACCTAGACTACTCAAGGATTTAAACTAGAACATATTTAGGTGCAATCTACAATACAACTTTTAACTATGTTGTAACTGGAGCAGGGAACTACAGTGTTATAACAAGGTTCCCTGATGCTATCATAGTTGCAGTGCAGATGGAGTCTTAATTAACCGCTGTATTCCAGTGTTACTTTGGCATGGGATGCCTTCTAAATTTACTTCATAGTGAAGTGCGAGTGCACTCAACTTAGAGTACTAAAAGGCTTTACTTGAGCCTGAGTGCTATCAAAAATAGTGGATCAATTGCTGAATAAGTCTCATGATCATGTTTGAACTCTCACAAAGAAGCCAAACTATGAATTAATATTATAAGTGCCACATCAGCTGAAAAGTCTTTATTACATAATCAATAAAAGTCTTTATTACAAATTGGGAAATAAAGCGGGGAAACTCTTGACCTGACATCTGTTTAAGAAATAGGTGGTAGCATCAAAGCTGAAAGATTTTGAAAATTGCTCTGTTCCCTCAAGTAATTATTGCAAATCCTTCTGAAATAAGTGTTTTAGGGTCATTAGTCGGTATGTGTGTCTGTGGTGATTCCTTATGCCACTCTCAGCTTTGGGTTGTGTCTCAGAGAGAGAGAGTTAAGCGGTGCTTGATTAACTGTGCAGGGATGGACAATTGTAGAAGAACAAAATCCTGAAAGCAGAATGTCAGAAGCAATTCAGCTGTTAGATAAATGTAAATACCTGTTTCTGAGTGGTTTGCTGGGGACTGACACAGGGCATTCTAAGTTCTTTAGAGTCTATGCTTGTACAAATTTCATTCCGATCACTATAGAAGAGCAGAAAATATTGAACATGGTAAGTTTATATTCCACTGGTATATGAAGAAGGTTAATTGCAAAATGTTTGCCATGAAAGGATTATTTTTTAAGTAAAACATCTATCCTAGTAATCAAAATCCCAGTAAACAAAATGAGTAATACCTCTTTTGGATCTGAAGTCAATAGGAGTCTTCCCACTGACTTCAGAGAATTTTGGATCAGCCCTATCTATGTGGAATTGCTGGCTCTCCTTCTCCAGGGCATTAAGTGCCATTTCCTCTAGGGCAAAGCAGACTTAAACCCAGAAGATCTGGTCACTGGAATAAGAGCCAAGATTTGGCCCTAAATGATGATCTAGAATGTAGAATTTTAAAATCTCTCGTTCTGTACAATACCTGCATCTATAGGCCAGAATCTGTGATGGTTTAACACCCAAAGTGCCCTCACTGACTTCAGTAGGCTACATGGATTGTAAGTCAACACAGGATTTGGTGTATGTCTATAAATTAAATAAAAATATGATCAAGAATTTCCGTAAAAAGAACTGGAGGACAAATAGAAATGGATGGTCTTGGAAATTAGTATCTTTACTATATTCGAATTAGTTATTCCTGTTACAGGTTGTCCCACTTCTTTTCTAGACAGTCACCAGTCTATTTTAAATGGACTCAAATTCTAGCCTAGGTCCCACATGTTTCTGAGCTGAGTCACTGCTTCTAGCTCTGGGTCTCTAGAGCACACTCTCAGACTCATACCTCTTGTCTGAGCCCTTCCTTGGGACATGGGACTCAGCAATCCAGCCATCCCAGACGCTGGAGTCAGTGCCTCAGATCTCCCAACCCCAGCTGTTTACTTCTGCTCCCTGAGAGTTCCACCTCGGCTGTGTGCACTCTGGCTTCTACATTAACCCCTTCAAGGCCAGTAAGGCAAGGAACACAGGCGTAGCAAAATAATTTCTTAGTCGCAATCACTTTCCTCTTAAAAAGCACTCAAGAGATACAGATCTTTGCAAATAAATTTTTAAAAAGTCCTGAGATGCTCCCTTGCCTAGTTTGAGCTCATCTCTTCTGTAAGTCCATGGTCTAGTCAACATTTCAGGCTAGGCAGAGTCCCTCCTGCCTCCTCTCTCTCTCTCTCCAATCCAGTCTTTTCGCATGTGGCGATGGACAGATCCTTTCCCAGAAAAGCACTCCTTAAATACAGTCTCGCTTCCTTTTTGCCATGTGCTGTACTGTGATGCTTTTCCCTTTTTCCCCCTCCAGGGTCTGTGTAAATCATCCATTTTTTCATGGGAATGGACTGGTAGTTTAGAGACAATCAGAGTCGGTGGCCCTAGGTTGTTGTCTTGTTGAAGGATGATCTCTGAGAAGTCATCAAGGTATCAAGTGCTGTTCCCTAGGCAGCGTAACTGACGAGAACACTTCATAACCTTGCTTTGGCAAGGCTGGACATGCGTTCAGCACATAGAACAAAATGGATGTCCTAAACCAAAATGGAGCTTACAATACAAATGGAGTTCACAGTCTGACCCAGATATTTCCCATTCTGTCACAGTGCCCTTAAAGTCCTAATCAATAGTAAAGAGGCCTACGGTATTACTGCAGTTTTGAGTATATGCATTGAAATCCCCTTTTATAGTGACAACCTTTCTCTTGAAATGGAGCTGAGAATTTTAAGTTTTAATTACCTCACTCCTAAAAAACGAAAAACAAAAATAAAAAAGACAGCCCTGCATTTGTAAGTTCATTGAAGTTGGTGGGGAGTAAACATGTGCCTAAGTGCTTTGCTGAATCAGAACTTAAGAGAAGAGAGAAAACACAAATCCCTTTCTCTTAGCTTGTTTCATCTATGCTACTTTTGCTTTAAATATTAGAGCTGGAAATCCTCTATCCCAGGTAACGGGACTCCAAATTAATATTGGTTTCCTTAATTGATACGTACTATCAGAGGCCGGTTAAACTGGGATACAATACTAGTAATTCATACTGGACTTCCTAGACAAAGTGAACGGTTTGCAGAATTAGACGCGATACTCATATTTTTGTACTTGTCTCAAAAGTTTGGTATTTAAAGGAAGGCTTTTAAAATGACTCATTAGTCTTTTTATTTAATGTGCTAGAATGAACATACACTCGCTTTGAGGTTTCTCTTTTATGTATATTTACAGTAATGACCGATGGGTCTGGGTGGGACTCAATAAGAGGAATCCAGATTCTCTAGGAACCTGGCAGTGGAGTGATAATAATCCGGTAAGTTACATTCATCTTTATCCAGAAAATATTATCATATTAAGATTTGTTTGAATTTAGGTTGGGTTGAAAATATAATCAGGTGACTGATATTTTAGATTAATTTTATTCTATGGCACGTGAAGAATATAGAAAAACGCTTATGTAAAACTTTGCACTTAGGAGACTTTGTCAATTAAAAATAATCTCAAAAATAATAATTGGCATTTATACTGTATTTCTGTCAAAATATTTAAATGTAATAAGGATCCAAATGCTGCTGGGCAGAACAAGGTATCTTTATTTCCCAACATGTACTTCAGTTTCTCAACCTCATATCCTTGGTTTGTCCAGACTTCTCCAGAAAACGTCTGTCTCACTTTCAAGTTGGTTTATGTGTATAAAGTAGGGCTGTCAATCAATTAAAAATTAATTGTGATTGTGTGATTAAAAAAATTAATCGCGATTAAGCACACTGTTAAACAATAATAGAATACCGTTTATTTAAATATTTTTGGATGTTTTCTACATTTTCAAATATGTTGATTTCAATTACAACACAGAATACAAAGTGTACAGTGCTTATTTTATATTTATTTTTATTACAAATATTTGCACTGTAAAAAACAAAAGAAATAGTATTTTTCAATTAACCTAATACAAGTACTGTAGTGCAATCTCTTTATCATGAAAGTTGAATGTACAAATGTAGAATTATATAAAAAAAACTGCATTAAAAATAAAACAATATCAAACTTTAGAACCTACAAGTCTACTCAGTCCTATTTCTTGTTCAGCCAATTGCTCAGACAAACAAGATTGTTTACATTTGCAGAAGATAATGCTTATTCAAAATTTCACCAGAAAATGAGAACAGGTGTTGTCATAGCAATGTTGTAGCTGGCATCGCAAGATATTTACATGCCAGATGCGCTAAAGATTCATATATTCCTTCATGCTTCAACCACCATTCCAGAGGACATGCGTTCATGCTGGTGATGGGTTCTGCTTGATAACAATCCAAAGCAGTGCAGACCAATGCATGTTCATTTTCATCATCTGAGTCAGATGCCACTAGCAGAAGGTTGATTTTCTTTTTTGGTGGTTCAGGTTCTGTGGTTTTCACATCAGAGTGTTGCTCTTTTAAGACTTCTGAAAGCATGCTCCACATCTCGTCCCTCTCATATTTTAGACAGCACTTCAGATTCTTAAACCTTGGGTTGAGTCCTGTAGCTATCTTTAGAAATCTCACATTGGTACCTTCTTTGCGTTTTTGTCAAATCTGCAGTGAAAGTGTTCTTAAAATGAACAGCAGGCTGAGTCATCATCCGAGACTACTATAACACAAAATGTATGGCAGAATGCAGGTAAACTAGAGCCGGAGACCTACATTTCTCCACCAAGGAGTTCAGTCACAAATTTAATTAACGTATTATTTTTTTTAACTAGCTTCATCAACATGGAAGCATATCCCTGGAATGGTGGCCGAAGCATGAAGGGGCATATGAATGTTTAGCATATCTGGCACATAAATACCTTGCAATGCTTGCTACAAAAGTGCCATGCGAATGCCTGTTCTCACTTTCTGGTGACATTGTAAATAAGAAGTGGGCAGCATTATCTCCCATAAATGTAAACCAACTTTTTTGTCTTAGTGACTGGTTGAACGAGACATAGGACTGAGTGGACTTGTAGGCTCTAAAGTTTTGCATTGTTTTGGTTTTGAGTGCAGTTATGTAACAAAAAAATCTACATTTGTAAGTTGCACTTTCACAATAAAGAGATTGCATGACAGTACTTGTATGAGATGAATTGGAAAATACTATTTCTTATGTTTATCATTTTTACAGTGAAAATATTTGTAATAAAAAATAATAATATAAAGTGAGCAGTGTACACTTTGTATTCTGTGTTGTATTTGAAATCAATATATTTGAAAATGTAGAAAAAATCCAAAAATATTTAATAATTTTCAATTGGTATTCTATTATTTAACAATGCGATTAAAACTGTGATTAATTGTGATTAATTTTTTTAATTGTGATTAATTTTTTTGAGTTAATCGCGTCAATTAACTGCGATTAATCGACAGCCCTAGTATAAAGTTAAGTACTGTATGTACACATATCTTTGCAGAATCAGAGCCATAGATTGAAAGCTGTTTGGGGCAGGTACCGCCTTTTATTCTGTTAGGACAGTGCCCAGCACAAAGGGAACGAATCATGACTGGGGCCCCTAGGCACCACTTCGATACAAATAATAATAAATCACAGTTCTACCATCCCTCCGCTTTCTGTAGGAAACTACTGTTATGTCACATGATTTCCAAAGAGATGTCTATGACATTAGAGACTGTGCTGCTTTAAAGGTATGTTGCAAGATTTTAATAATAATAATAATAATTAATAATAAAAATATATTTATGTGACACTTTTATTTACAGTATATTTACTTTATACCTTTAAGTTTTTTGTACATTAAACGTGGTCTGCTGCTGTAAATTTATAACTGTATACATCAGAAAGATGCTACTTTTCTTTTTGTTAATTCAAAAACCTGCTAATTTTCACAAAAAACAGCAGTTTTACCTCCACTGCTGAGTAAATATTTACTAACAACATATAGTGAGGGCTTCCTTCAGCAACACTTCTTTACTTTTATTAAAATACTACTGTCATAATATGTAGCATACAGAGCAACTTGGCAAAATACTGTAATTATGGGCCTACCAGTCAATAATGCAGACTGGTGTGGTTCTATTATATTCATAAATGCCTCATTACTATGTAACTCTAACCTTATGGTATGACTGCTAAAACAGTACTTCTCAACCTTTTCCATACAATTACCTGGTTTCCTGTTTTGGGATCATGGTGGGACGTGCCCTCCCATTTAGCCAGAACCCCATCTCATTTAGTATTCATTGAAGGGGATGGTGGTCACTACCCTCTTGCCCTTATTTGCAACCTCCAGGAGCCATGGCCCTTCGCCCGAGAACCTCTCATCTAAAATATTAGGCTAATACATTTTTGGATGATAAGAGAGACTATCCCTAAACAAGTGTGAAGTGGGCATTGTGGCTTTTGTAACCGTTGTTTTCAGAATTACAAGAATCTGATCCTGTGCTGTCAGACTAAAGGAAACAACATTATCTTTATTGTAGAAACCAGGAGGTGACATGGAGCTTTTTTATCTTGATTATACTAAGAAGAATCATGTTTCTGGGCCAATTCAGATTATTGTCCCTTCAGGGCAGATGTGAGAATCCTTTAAGGGGCAGTGAATATTACTCTATGATAAACACAGATAAAATCTGTGGATTGCAAAAAAAACCCAACATAGTATTGTAGTGAGCTGCAAGAAGAGATTTCTGTGAATGGATAAATTTTAAACTGATTGCTTCATAATTTCTAGTTGTTCAGAGATTATTTTTGAAGCTGTACCTATATTTTATCATTTTTAAAAATTCAGTTAAAATTACAAAGGATCGGCAACAGGGTAGATGACTGTCATCAAGGATATCTAAGGTATCTTATAAACAGTTTTATTGCTCCAGAAGTTTGTATCTAGTATACCAACACAGTTTCCGAACCCCCTACTTTTATGCAGACCACTCGAATACCACGGAGGTATTTTTGGAGACTTCATTTCCATGACGACAGACAATTGGATTTTTACTTAAAACCTTTTCAGTGTGATGCTAGACTTGAATGGGTTTGCCAGATAACAAAAGGTAAGCTGCATTTACATCCGTTTATTCATCTAAACTGTCACCTGTTTTTTGTTTAAAATGTCTTCAATTACTTCTTTCACTTTGTCATCATTAACAGTAAACCCAGGATCTCTGACTTTAAAACAAACATCTCAGAAGGCATTACAATAATCTTGAGACCTGGAGTCCTTAGAATGTGAGAGCGAGACTTGAACTTTGTGTATTTTAAATATATAGGAAGAGAGAGGCTGTCACACTGGGACTGCTGTTTATTATCAACTTGAAAGGGTGCTTGATATAGGAAGTGTAAGGTTGAAGTATGAGTAACAGCTGGGATTATATTCTCTAAAATTGTGTGATCACAATTTTTGGTTGTTGGGTGTCTTTTTTTTCGTACTTGGTGAAAAGAAGGATATGAGCGCAATAAATTTGGCAACCAGTACTTTACCACATCCTCTACCCAACTGGCCATAACAGTACACAAGGCAAGGGGCTGAAATCCCTTGCATGTCTCATAGGCTTCTGTTCATAGAAATGTAAACATACAAAACACTCACAAATAAACTATTACTGGGGGAAGAACCTTGTGTCACTTCTCTATGGTCCAACTTTGCTTCTATCCCTTAAGTTCCCTTGGAGTGAGAAACGTGCCATGGGGAATGTAAATACCTTAGTGTGGTGAGGAGATATAGATCATGGAGTTCCAGCATTTATGTGCTTTATTTAAAATGTATAAGCAGTATTTATAAACAAAAGAAAATCCCATGGATAGCTAATTCCTCCAGACTTGAATTTGGCCTCTAATCTCCTTGTAAAATTTATGACTTGGGTCTCCAGAGTAGCAAAATACACAGAAAAGGGATTCTCTGGTGAGGGTGGAGAAAGGATGGCATGTGGGTTCTGCACAGATCCACTTGTTTTTGTGAGGAGTTAGAAGTTTTAGCATCTAGTAGGCTTGGCTTCTTGTAATTATTTTAGTTGGTCAGAAAAATAGCTTTTGGAGACACAAAACTTTCCTTGACTTGTTGGAAATTTTCAGTGAAAATGCCAAATCTTAGTGCCTATGTGTGGGGAGAATTAGCATTATTATTAGTGTGAGCTTTGGTGCTTACACATTTCTAATAAAGAGAAAAAAATAACTTTAAGTCTGATGCATGCAAAGCTTTCATTGACGTCAGTGAAGTACGTGTATCAGGAATGCAAGATCAGTGATTGTTTCTTTCTCTCCTGAACAGGTAGTACCCCAAAGACACCAGAGTGGTATATACCAGGTAAACAGATTTAGTTTTTGCATACATTGCAGTTACTTTTGTCTAGTGTTTCTCAGTATATATCCTTTCTGATGTTAGTGAAAATCATGCTGACACACAGCCAACACACTCAGCTCTCATTGATTTCAGTGGGAGATGTAAATACAGCTCCTCTCAGCATCAGGCCCAGATTGTCCAGCCCTTTCCTTTTCTGAGTGTAATTATTTTTCAGGATTAATGCCATGTGTATATGTGTGGCTTTCTTCCCCAGATGTAGATGGAATTCATGGACCGCCACTTGTTATTGATGGAGCTGAATTTTGGTTTGTGCCAGATAAAAACCTGAGCTACCAAGAAGCTGCTCTCTACTGTGCAAACAATGATAGTGACTTAGCATCTGTGGACTCTTATACAAAACTAAGGGCACTCCTAACCAAAATAGAAAAGGTAATGAAATACATTGTACCTCAGAAATTGTCTTTGTTGCAAGTGTTTCCAATATAAGAATGTTAATGTTTTTTCTCTTAATTTTTCACTGACATATAACCCATAATAGTTTTTAAAATGCCTGCAAAAGGAAAAGTTTACTTGAAAGAGGAAATAATCAGTTTTGTTTTAATCTTCTTTAAAACTGCATTTAAACATTTAAATGTAAAACAGCCTGTTAAAATAATCTTAATAACAGAACACAAGCTCCAAAACAGCAAGGAGATGTTATGAAAAGATTACCATAAATATTCCATTGTTCATGGTTCAGCCAGAGGTGTAACACTGTATAGTCATTTTGTATATGTGTGTTCCAACACGGGGACATCACATCATTATCTGAATGAGAGGAGTATATGAAAAACCAGCAATAGACAGATGTGATCAGTCTCTGTAGGGCAGAGAGTATAGTTTATGTAATCAGGAAATTAGCTGTTCTGTGGGAATCATTTTTAAAAAAAGACTTCAGGGTGACATACCTCAGTTACTCCCTTTTTTCAGTGTCATTGAGACATCACATCACTCTTTATTTATTGGAAGTTAACAGGGTCCCCTCATGGAGTTTCCTTAGAATTGTTCCATTAGGATTAAGATGGGATTTGCCCCCAGGAAGAAAAACTCGTGAGTCCTACCCTCCAATTTTGCAGATCCTTCATGGTCCACATGGTTTTGGAGGATCTTCTGGAGACACAGGGTCATCCACAAGAAGGTTCTATGACTTCACCAACTTTGGGTACCTTGCAGCTGTGCTCTGGTTCTCTGGCAGCAGAGGCGATGTGTGAGAGCAGGGGCACATGGGGTCATGTCCCCCCCCATCCCCCCATTTCTGCCTTCCATTTAGCACAGAGCGTTTTGAACTCTGGGCACACCCCACAGTTTGAAAACTGTCCTCCTGCCAGGAACTGGCAGATCAGAAGCTGGTGGAAGTTGCCCAGCCCACTTGGGCGCCTGTCTCTCCGCACTGGCCACCTCCGTCAGGCCACCTCCGCCACCTCTGCACAGCTGGGTGCTCCCCAGGCAGGGCAGGCAGCACAGCCTGGGCTGCACCCGAAGGAGCCTGGTGTCAGCTGGCAGTGCACCCTGGAGCTGTCCCCTGTCTGCAGAGCCCGGCTACCATGAGATGCTCCCTGAGGTGCTTGCTCACCATTACCCTAGTGCTCCTGGCTCTGCTGCTGCTCCTCAGCCCAGAGGTGACACATGGGGTGATCATGTGCCCCCCACCTTCAAGAGTTATGTGCCCCACACACCTTTAAATTGTGCCCTCCCCTCACCATCAAGAGTTATGCGTGGTCTCTGCCTGGCAGTGTGACTCCACTGGAGTTGTTAGGGATACTGCCTGGAACCCCTTTTAAAGATGTTTACCATAGCAGAGGGGGCTCTGTTTCTCTGTGCAGTGGTGGGAGAAGAGGCACATCAATTCAGCCCGCCTCATTCCACCCCCCCCCCAACCTACAGAAAGGCTTCCTCACAGCCTGGGTGAAAGAGAGAGTAGTTCTCTTTACCTTCTATGTGTGGAAGGATAGCTCTATGCACAGAGGTGTTCTATCACTGCATGTATCCTAAGGGTATGATCTGGCCCCTAAGAAAGTTTTCATTATAGTATTGTACTTTCATTTCAATTAAAACCATTTTATTCTTTATTTTAAATTTTCTTCAGTGCTCTTTGCAATGCAAATATTACTTCATTGTGCTGGCACAGAGGTTCCCTTACTTGTCAAGGGGATTTTGATGGTCCAAAGAGCACTTTCTATTGGTCCACAGAGAGCTAGCTCTCACCCTTGTTTCCAGGTGAGAGAAACTGTGTAGATGGGAGGAAAAGATTAAGGGCCGGATCCTCAGGCTCAGTGCACTGCTTTTTTCCCCTCCTTTTCTCTGCGTGTTCTCTGGGTGTCTTAAAGCCACCCTTTATTCCTCCCCCTCATACTGCACTGAATGCTACTTGGCTGGGCCAGAAGATCCATCCCAAAATGAAGTACGTAAGGCAGTAAGATTATCTTTGTCAAAAAGGTCAAGAAACTTATCGCACTAAAGACAGCTGCAAATACATAAAATCTGTCCTTATATTACTTTTCTATCTAAGTAATTGCTGTAGTTGCCACAAAGATATTATATGATCTTGAATGGGAGAATAGATGGTACATGCTTTTATGAAGGATAGGATGCACAAGATGTGAAAATGTTATTAATATCACTATTAAGATGTGACCTACTATGAAAAAAATTGGAGAACCCCTGTGTATTAGCACATGAGAACCCAATGTTGAAACTGACTAACCTGATTTTATGATCCCAACTGAGTGAAATGTAAACATTCAAAATATAATAAGCAGTGGGAAAATATATTTGAATGTAGTATTGGTTTTAATAATAAAGAACTATTAGAAATAGATTTGAGATATTAAAATATCTGACCTGATAATGCCCCCTTTATGAACTAGAATTTGAGAATTCCCAGGGCATAGTCTATAGCCAAGACCAAGAAGTTAGTCACTTGAATTTTTGAATCATTTACAAGAATATTACTTGTAAGTTCCAGTCCTGCTTCTGTTAAACCATTTACATCAAAAGGAATTTTGCCATGAGGGTGGATGAAGGCCAGTGGTCTATCTTGGGATATTACATTATACATGGTGGTAAAATCTAGTTGTTTATATTTTTTGTTTGTTTTTTTATTTTTGCAGTTGTCAGGTGCAGAACAGAAGTGGTGGCTGAAATCCATGGATCATGGAACTAACCATCATTCACCGTATGTACTCTATTTGCAGGCAACATTATTATAAACTTTTGTTGACATTTCTTGTATGGAGAAAAATTTAGTGAAATAAGTGATTTTTTTAAATGACTATTGAATGATCCCAAGTTGTTAACAAAGCTCACTTCTGACAGGTCATCTACGAAAAGCATAAATAATTCTTTGAAAGACCTTGTTAACAAAACCACATTATCTGATAATTGTGACTCTTTTTTCCTTTCTCTTGTCTTCCCCTTTTTTTTATCTACACGTGGCCTGCACTTTTCCTTGCCAGGTCAAATTTAAAGTCTGGAGCACTGACGGAGTCTTTATTTCTTTTGGTAAAGAATTTAGGATACTGGGGATCTTGAGTACAATAAATAATCAACAGAATATATGTGTAGACTTAATACTTGAACTAAGGACTTAGCAGCTAATTCAAGCAGGAATATTGTCAGAGTGCTGTTCCCGCTACAAAGGTTAGCAACATCTCTAACACCTAAATCAGTAATAATAACACTTAGCTCTTATATGAGGCTTCATATATGAGGATCCAAGAAGTCCCTAACAGCAGAACAGACGGAGAATAACTGCACAATGGAGGTGAAACTATTGTGTAATGTTACAACTACTGCGAAGGTGGATGAAGGCTGCAGCAAATAGAGGATCTCCAATCGTCACAGTGCCCATGCCATTGGTTTCAAGTTCTCTTTCTGTCAAGGATAGTGTGGTGACTGTTGTGCACCAGTGTCCCCACTTTAAAAGAAGTCCCGCACAGACATCTTCCAGTTTTTGGGAAAAAATAACATTTGCACAAGTCAAAAGTCTGGTGGCGATCGGCAAGTGGTGACGGGAACAGGACAGTGAAATCAGGAAATTCCTGGTTACAGACTGACACACAGGCGGTGGGTGTGTGATACAATTTTCTTGCTTGCTTGAGGATTGAGGCGGGTCAAATATCTTGGCAGCTGCATTCGCGACTGAGCAATCCTTTTTAGGATCCACTCTGCTCACCCCACTTGGGTAGGGTGTTAGAAAAGGTACCCTAAAAATAGTCTTGCCTCTGTTTTTCCTTGCTGGATAGCTGCATCCATCAGGATCACCACCCCAGCGGTCAAAAATGTAAGAAACTCTTCAACTTGGGAATTTGGAACGTACATACCCTGATGGACAACTCAAACAGCAACCGACCAGAGCAAAGTACAACCATTATTGCTCATTAATTGAGTCGGTTTGACATCGATATTGCTGCTTTGTCCAAAACTAGAAGAGCTGATGAAGGACAGGTGAGGGAGGAGAAAGGAGGATACACCTATTTCTGGAAGGGGAAATCTATAGATGAACCCTGATTGCCTGTAGTGGGCTTTGCTATAAAGAATAAGCTCGTAAGGTGCCTCTCTGAGGTACCTGTTGGCATCAATGAGCAGTTTATGACACTCCGATTGAGGCTTGCAAAAAATCAACAGGCAACTATTTTGAGTGCCTATGCACCAACACTAGATGCTGATGAGAATGTAAAGGAAGGTTTTTATTCTCAGTTGGAAACCATTTTATCAGAGACCCCTACAGAAGACAAGATCATACTTCTGGGGGATTTCAATGCATGTGTGGGACGAGACGCAGACCTGTGGAAGGGAACAATCAGGAAAGAAGGAGTTGGCAAAAGCAATTCAAATGGAATTCTGCTCCTGACCAAGTGTGCTAAACATGAACTTATTATTACGAACACACTCTTCCGACAAAAGGAAAAGTTCAAAACATCTTGGAGACATCCACAGTGAAAGCATTGGCATGTCCGTGACTACGTTATAGTTCGTGCCCGAGATCATAGCGACGTACTTCTCACAAGAGCAATGACAAGTGCTGATGACTGTTGGACTGATCATCACCTTATTCTATCCACAATGTGGAGGCTGCAAAAGAAACAGGTCAGGCACAAGTTGAAGATTCAAGATTTGAAGGACCCTATTAGCGTGACCACTTCCAAGCAGTCTTAGAAGAAAAGCTCCCATCAGTGTTTCCAGAAGAAATTTAGGAACACTGGAGCCATTTGAAAGCAGTAATCATCAATGCCTTCAAGGAAACCATAGGCTACCAAACCAGAAAACATCAGGACTGGTTTGATGAGAATGATGCTGAAATTGAGCAACTCATTAATGAGAAGAGAATGGCTTTTCATGCTTGGCAGAATGACATAAATTGTAATATAAAGAGAGAAGCCCATGCCAAGGCAAAGGCGGAAGTCCAACGTAAAACCAGAGAACTCAAGAACAAATGGTGGACTGAGAAAACGCAAGAACTCCAACATCTCGCGGATATCCACAATAATGTGATTTCTTTAGTGCCACCAAGGCTGTTTATGGGCCAATTTGCCATTGGTATGAATCCTCTTCTCTCTAAGGATGGAACCACACTTCTGAAGGACAATGAAGCCATCAATTCTCGCTGGAAAGAACATTGTAAAGATCTCCTTATCCGTTATTCTATAGTTGCAGATGAAGTCCTTGAGCAAATCCCTCAATGACCATTTAAAGATGAGCTCGGAGACCCTCCTAATTTGTATGAGGTATACAATGCCACCAAGCAGATAAAGAACAACAAGGCAGCAGGTCTAGATGGGATCCCCGCTGAAATCTTTAAAGGCGGTGGACCAGAGTTAATTCAGCAGCTTTACCTGCTTATCCTTAAAATCTGGATAAAGGAGGAGATACCCAGTGAAATGAGGGATGCCCTGATTGTCACCCACTTCAAGAAAGGGGATAAAGCAATTGTGGAAATTATCGTGGTATCTCCCTCCTAGCCATTGCATGCAAAGTTCTGGCGCAGATCCTTGCAACTTGCCTTCTGCCCGTGTCAGAAGAAATTTTACAGGAGTCACAGAGTGGTTTCCGACCATGCCGTGGAACTGTGGATATGATCTTCACAGCACGGCAGCTGCAAGAAAAGTGTCGGGAGCAAAACCAACCACTGTACATGGCTTTTATTGATTTAACTAAAGCCTTTGATTCAGTGAATCGCCATGCCCTCTGGACTGTACTCTCTAAGGTTGGATGTCCTGATAAATACATCAGTGTCCTAAAATTGCTTCATGATAACATGAAAGCAACTGTTCTGAGCAGCACTGGTCCCAAGAGTGAACCTTTCAAAGTACAAACAGGAGTAAAACAAGGCTGTATCATCTCTCCAACCATGTTTGTGGTTTTTATCACTGTCATTCTTTACCTAGTTGCTGGGAAGTTTACAGCTGGCATTGAAATCACTTACAGAATGGATGGAAAGCTGTTCAGGCTAAGCAAGCTGAAAGCCAAGAGTAAAGATCTACGCAACATCTATTGTGGAACTTCAGTATGCTGATGACAACGCAATCTTTGCCCACTCTGAGAAAGATCTTCAAACTTTCTTGAATGTGTTTGTCAGTGCTTATGCATGTCTTGGTCTCACTCTTAATATCAAGAAGACTAAAGTGCTCTATCAGCCCTCTCCAAATGAGGTATTACATGCCCCATCTGTCAAAATCAATGGAGTGGCACTGGAGAATGTCGATCATTTCCTCTACCTTGGTATTTTCCACTGAATGCATCTGATGAAGTGAGCTGTAGCTCATGAAAGCTTATGCTCAAATAAATTGGTTAGTCTCTAAGGTGCCACAAGTCCTCCTTTTCTTTCTACCTTGGAAGTCATATTTCATCCAAGGCAGATATTGATGCAGAAATTCAACATCGCCGGAGCTGAGCCAGTGTAGCTTTTCCTTGTTTAGGGCACACGGTTTTTGAAGATCACGACATTCAAACAGACACCAAGCTCCTTGTTTATCAAGCCGTTATTCTCCCAACACTATTGTATGGGTCCAAAACTTGGACAACCTATAGAGGCTTCACATCTTCAAAGTGCTTTGCAGACATTGTCCCCAAAGACTTCTGCACAGGCATAAGTCTTTGAATGGCCATGGACTTAATATGTTAGTGGTATCATTAGAAGCCCTGAATGCTTGAACCCTGGTTCTAACAGTTAACACTTTCCGGTTCCTATTTCAGATGTTTTTATTTGTGATTTTTAAGCCTGCCCATGTAGCCCATTAATGACTTGAGTGCTGAAACAGGATTGGAGGTTTTTACATTATTTTACTCTTCCATTTAAGAAAACAACAAAACCAAAAACATTCATCTTGTAAGTTAAAAACCAGGAACAAAATATTTACATATAGAGCATATGAAATTGGATAAGTCATCCTTTGTCCTCGTCTCTGCTTTCTGCCATGGCCAGCCACAGGAAGATAACCCTAGGTTAGGGGATCCTTTGATGTTGTAAAACCAGGATAAGGCTCCTACACCACCACTCCTCCCTGTGGCTGGCTTGAGAGTTCCCCGGGCTTCTTTATGCCTTTGGGATCACTGGTCCTTGGTGCCATTGGCAGGCAGTGTAATTTAGAGCAGCCTTCAGGCTGCTTCTAGTTTATGGCATAGCCTGGCACAGGGTTGATCCAGGATCAGGGAAATGCAGAGATGTCTTACAGCAACCTTTTTACAATTCTCCTGAGTTGCATTGTGTGCTCATCAGCTGCAGCTAAAGAACAGGGCCTTCCTGTCCAAGAAAATCTTAGGATGTGTAAGTAGCAAAATGCTACATTTAAAAAAGAATACTTTTAGAACAGAAGAATGTAGAATCTATAGTTTGTTATCCTTGCGGTGCATGATAATGTAGGAGGTGTTGCAGTAGGGACAGACAGTTAGACAGGTTTCAGAGTAACAGCTGTGTTATTCTGTATTCGCAAAAAGAAAAGGAGGACTTG
The DNA here is from genome assembly GCF_965140285.1 of Lepidochelys kempii. NCBI lineage: Eukaryota > Metazoa > Chordata > Testudines > Cheloniidae > Lepidochelys > Lepidochelys kempii. The sequence continues at coordinate 33,024,669 of NC_136390.1, read as the reverse complement.
TGGCACTTTAGAGACTAACCAATTTATTTGAGCATAAGCTTTCATGAGCTACTGCTCACTTCATCGGATGCATACTGTAGAAAATACAGAAGATGTTTTTATACACACAAACCATGAAAAAATGGGTGTTTATCACTACAAAAGGTTTTCTCTCCCCCCACCCCACTCTCCTGCTGGTAATAGCTTATCTAAAGCGATCACTCTCCTTACAATGTGTATGATAATCAAGGTGGGCCATTTCCAGCACAAATCCAGGTTTTCTCCCCACCCCCCCCAACAAACCCACTCTCCTGTTGGCAACAGCTTATCTAAAGAAACAGTTAGACAGTTCCTTAGTGTACAGCCTGAGTAGGCAGGCAAAACTCCTGTTGTTTACCTTCTCTGCAGGGTTGATTTGGTCAGTAGATCCATGACTACACTAATCACTACAGATCTGCTGACCCTACCGCCCACTTTCCCCTACACTAGCCCTCTCCCTAAACCTCCTGCACATTAGGGCACAGGCAACCCCTATATAAGTGTAAGCCCTTGCCATTTTCTCTCTTCCAAGCAGCAGAGGCATGCTAGTTCTGCTGCCATGCCCAGGATTTTCCCCTAAAAGAGCATCTTTTTGTCAGGGATTGACTCTGAAATGTTTGTATCTAGTTTACAGTTTTTTCCACGTTTCCATGATCGATTCTGGAGGGATTGTTGGTATATTTCTTCGAGGGGCTGGTATAGAGGTAAGGTTGTTCCTTTATTATAAAAAATATTAGCTCTGTCCAGAATGCAATATTGAATACAAGATCCAGAAGCAAATTACTTTTTCATCATGATCTAGATTGTTTTGGGGCATTTCATTTCTTCCAAGTGGCTGAGTCTGGGGGCAGCATGTCTTGAGGACATGAGGCAGGCCTGAGACAAATGGGGGTTACAAAATTGCCATGCCATGCACTTCTGATGTGAATCTGACTAATGGTTGGACAGAAACAGGTGAATAAAATAACTGATGTGCTGATTAAACTGTATTTGAAATTTTAATTTTTTTATTCTCAGCTTCACCCTATACCTGGAACAGCTTATGAACCCTTGTCAACCAATAGTCGTCCCTCTCCATCTTTCTATCCACCCTAATGCTCATTTCTTCCACAAATCCTTTATATGCTGGTCTCCTTACCAATGTTAGCCTGTTTTGGTCTCTGTTAGATGGTAAATTCTCCTCAACAGGGACCTTGTCCACTTATTTTTGAAGTTATGGTATTATGGGCTTGACCCAATGCCCATTGAAGTCAAGCATTACATCAAGCCCTGTGGGACAGATTCTGATACCCACACTTACAGTGAATATGACTTTATTCCACACTTCTCCACTGAAGTCAGTGATACCACTTGTAGAGTAAGGTGCTACTTAAAGTGAGTAAGGTTATCAAATCTGGTCCTTTATTATCAATACGATATTTTCTCATACAATCATTTAATTTTTTATGCTTTGTTCTACTGTCATTTTAAAATACTTTACTTTGCATAATTTGCAGCTGTATGTTATAGTTACATAGGACTGTCTCTTCCCACAAGTGTAGGTAGTACCTAGCACATCATAGTCATTACCATAATGCAGATAATGACTTTATTTATATTTCCTACAGACTATTCAATAAACTGCAATCTGAAACTGCCCTTCATATGTGAAAAATCTAATGCATCCTTACTGGAGAAACATGAGCCAGAATATCACCCCCCTAAAGGTGGATGCCCTAAAGAATGGATTCTGTTTCAGAACAAGGTAAAAGGGGAATATAGGACAATCATCATTAGCTGCATTATGTCAACCTAACTTTGTAGCATAGACTAAGCCTCACTTTCAGTCCAGAGTGTTTAAACCAGATCCCTCCTTTGCAGAGGACTCGGTAGCCCTCAGCCCCAACCCCTCTTCTTCTTTCAGGTGTCCCACAGCTCTCCTTCTCAATGTTTGCATCTCTATCAAGTTCCTTCTCCTGGGCTCATGGGTACAAAAGCCCTTGTTCTTGGGATCTGCATTAATTCAGGATAGCTGATGCCCTAAAACCAGGTTCTTTCCCAGCTGCCTCCCCCACTTTGTAGTTCAGCTCTTTTTCTCCCTGGGCTGAGAGAGATTAGCAGATGGCAATCCTTGCCCTCTTGTGAAAAGGGAGGCAGCTATATGCTGTTCTCCTTCTCCAGGCTCCTCCCACTTAGCTGTGAGAGAGGGGAGCCTTGTCCCACCCTGCATTACAAGGCTTCTGGGCCTTTAAAGAAACAGTAACCTTGGTTTCCCCCAAGCATTAACTACATCTCTGGGACCATCTTCCTCTCTCCCAACACCTGCCTCTGCCCTTCTGTAGGCCTTCATCTGCTCCAAAAGTCCTAGGAATCTTAAAGGAAAACAGGGTTGACTGACCCTACTATCCTTAAAGGAACAGTCACCCTGTTATAGGCACCTTGCTGAATCAGAGCCTGAATGCATTTATCTATAATTGCATTTCTAATACTTTCTCACAGAAAGCAAGATAAGTGAGGTGTGAGGGTTTTAGGGTCATTGGTTTATGAATTACAACTAAGATACAATAAATCTTAAAGAGAAACTGAACTCCTGCTACATTGCATAAGCTTTTACCATTTTTATTTTGCAGTGTTTTCTAAAGCTAGTACACAGATTTTTAAAATTTAAAGATGCCAATGAAGTATGTGAAACTTTTGGAGGCACTCTTCCATCAATCTCAAGCCAAGCTGAACAAGGTATGATGATAAATTCAAGGCTCTTTATACTATGTAGCACTTTAGACCAAAATAATATGTCAAGCACCTTCCCCAGTCTATGCAGCAGAACTGCACAGAATCGTGCAGCAGACTAGGAATTATGTGGCAGTGTTATCTGATTGTAAAATCATTCAGTTACTTTGAGTCTTACTGAAATAATTCTAAAAATTCACAATAAAATAAATACCTATAACTAATGCCTTTAATTATTTGCCCTGTGTCAGAGGAATTCTGTCTGCCACAGAATGGGAAATGCACACACAATGGGCAAACCATGGAAAAAGGAAAAGAACCAGTTCAAAGACCAGTTTCTTTTCCTACCCTTGCATATGAAAGGAATTGGAAATTGTAAAGACTACCAGAGATTTATGACGAGTGGAGGGGCTGTGTCTGAAGCAGTTCCCAAACTTTACTTCATATGTTAAAACCTCATTGAGATGAATGCAGTGAAGAGAAGACATTTGCTGCAAATGGCTCTCTACAGATGTGCAGACTACCTATCTGTTGAGAGAGACATCTGTTAATACATTTGTATTTGTGTAGTGGGTGGGTAGTTGCCTACAGATATGTCTGAAGAAGTAGCTCACAACAGATCTCCGTATTATATGTAGCATTATTTTTATAGGTAAGTGACCTCCAGCCAACTCAATTCAGTGCAGTGGAATACAGAAAGTAGACCAAGCAGATCACTTCAGTAGTTAACAGTGCGCAGTGGAAGAGCAGTTTTCTGCTCTGTCTCAGCATTGGGTATTGGGATGGACCCACACTGGAACTCAAGTGACTGAGACTGGAGCAATTCAGAACTCTTTTAGCCCTAGAAAAGCCTATTCTGCTTCAAACATTTCTTAACATGATTGTGTAAATGGAAGTTCATTTCAATTGATTGATATTTAGCATAATAAATTAGTCCTGATGACAGATTTCTGCCAGGCAAGTTAGTGCAATGGCAAAGCTGTGGTGGAGAAAGACAGCTCTGCCACAATTTAGGTAACCACCTCTTCCTGCCAGCCTTCCCTCCCTCCCTCATGTACTGTGGCCCTTTCTGTAGCTGGCTATCAGATAGTGACAAATCCTGAGAGGTTTTAACCTTTAATGGGTTTGTCTAGTTTAGGAAAAGAGTTTGGGACTAACCTGGAGCTAGCTAACATATAGCAGGTAGCTAACTCCAAGCTAGTCTCAATCTCTTTCCTAACATATAGCAGGTAGATAGTTCTAAATGTCTTAACTAACATTCAGTGCTTAATTTGTAATGAAAGAGGTGCTGGGGCTCAAGCAATTAGGTGCTGGGGCTCAAGCAATTATTTTACATTCATAACTGACGTGGCAAGCCCAGAGGTGTCGGGGCTCTGAACTGCCAAACCTAGAGGTGCTGGGGCTCAGCCCTGGCAAGCCCTGCCACACATTAAGGACCGGTAACCTCACCCAATAGTGGGTGTTGCCATAGAGAACAAAGAGTGGCTGGTTTGGGATTCCTGAGTAGAGCCTTTCTCAGTTGGAACTGATCCTCTCCCTCTATCCTGACTTTCTCTGTTTCTTGGTTGAGTAAGTCAGACACATATTCAGTAAGTGGTTCTGTTTTAGAGGCATGCCCAGTCAGAGAGCGAGGTGTGTGGGAAGCAAGTGAGACTGTCCATGCCCTCAAAGAGGGCATGGAGCCCACTTTTGATGCTTCTGTGGGGAGTCAATAGAAGGTCTTACAGAACAGTAGGGAGGCACCGTCTGAAATTTGGGTAGAGACGCAAGGAGATAGGGTTGATGTCAGGGAGGGAGAGGAGGAGAGAGACAGAAACAAGTTAAACTCATCTCCTGGCCCTCAGTTAGACCTTAGCCTGTTAGAATGCTAATCCTTTCAAATGATTTTTTTAAATAATGTCCTTGTTGGATATGGAAAGGATGGAATGATAAAATTACAAAACACTTAATACTCTATTAAAATGGCTTATTGCACTTTCAAGGACTACGGTGGGAAATGAAGTAATGTAGATGGGGGTTGTATTATTTTATTTTATGCAAGCTGCTTTTCAAATGTTTACTGTGGTTTTCTAAATCATAGTATGTAAATATTTATTTTTCTGCCCAACAGATTTTTTAACATCCTTGCTTCCTGGTTTGGAAGAAAACATTTGGATTGGTTTGAAGTTTATTTTCAGCACAAGGGAAAACAAATGGGTAGATGGCAGTAGACTGCTGTACGGTAACTTTCACCCATTGCTGAGAGGAACGCTAAGAAAGATTCCACTTGATGTAAGTTATTTATTTGAATATACAAATCCAGGTGATCTTTTGTCCTATAAAAAGTATAGAATGTTGGTGTTTTGGTAACTGTATCAAAATAACAAAAGAGAAAAAAAAATGTAAAGGACCCAAACCAAGAAATTGTATTCTTAATTGGCAGACATCGTGACCAGTAATGACTGAGCTCTTCGTATCTTTATTCGGATGAGATGTTTTGAACACTAATTAATTATTAAGATGGAAAGGGATGTAAAAATTGAAATCTCTTTAGTCTCTGCATATCCAATATGTAGCTGAAGTGCCACGTTCCATAAAAATGTAGGCAGCAGAGGGATGTTACTATATAGTTTTTGGTTCAGTTATGTGCAGAATACATCCATAAACCATTATACATCATTGTTTTTGTCATAAATATAAAGGGAAGGGTAAACCCCTTTAAAATCCCTCCTGGCCAGAGGAAAACTCCTCTCACCTGTAAAGGGTTAAGAAGCTAAAGGTAACCTTGCTGACACCTGACTAAAATGACCAATGAGGAGACAAGATACTTTCAAAAGCTGGGAGGAGGGAGGGAAACAAAGGGTCTCTGTCTGTCTATATGCTGCTTTTGTCCGGGATAGACCAGGAATGGAGTCTTAGAACTTTTAGTAAGTAATCTAGCTAGGTATGTGTTAGATTACGATTTCTTTAAATGGCTGAGAAAAGAATTGTGCTGAATAGAATAACTATTTCTGTCTGTGTATCTTTTTTGTAACTTAAGGGTTTGCCTAGAGGGATTCTCTATGTTTTGAATCTAATTACCCTGTAAGGTATCTACCATCCTGATTTTACAGAGGGGATTTCTTTACTTCTATTTACTCCTATTTCTATTAAAAGTCTTCTTGTAAGAAAACTGAATGTTTTTTCATTGTTCTCAGATCCAAGGGTTTGGGTCTGTGGTCACCTATGCAAATTGGTGAGGTTTTTTATCCAACATTTCCCAGGAGAGGGGAGGGTGCAAGTGTTGGGAGGATTGTTCATTGTTCTTAAGATCCAAGGGTCTGGGCCTGTAGTCACCTAGGCAAATTGGTGAGGCTTTTTACCAAACCTTGTCCAGGAAGTGGGGTGCAAGGTTTTGGGAAGTATTGAGGGGAAAGACGTTTCCAAACAGCTCTTCCCCAGTAACCAGTATTTGTTTGGTGGTGGTAGCGGCCAATCCAAGGACAAAGGGTGGAATATTTTGTACCTTGGGGAAGTTTTGACCTAAGCTGGTAAAGATAAGCTTAGGAGGTTTTCATGCAGGTCCCCACATCTGTACCTTAGCGTTCAGAATGGGGGAGGAACCTTGACAGTTTTCCTGGCTGCGCTGTTCATGGAGCAGCATAAGAAACATAATGGAATGCCATTGATTAACAAGAATTTTTAAAGAGTATAGTGGGTCCAGGTAATTTTTTTCACAAACAAACAATCCAGCAACTAGGTAACATTGCAAAATAAACTAGCTGTGTGTTGTTCTACTGCTCTGCACATACTAAGAGAAATATATTCTCCTAACTTGACCTTCATTCGCGCTCTTCACACAAGAATGCGTGTATCATACATGAACTTGATGAGTTTTCTGGTTTTCAGATGTTTGATGAGGAGATAAACAACCAGTGTGGCGTAATGCTCAACAACCCCAAATCTTCATATGTTGGAACATGGAATTTCTTGCCTTGTGCTGAGAAGCATTTTTTGGGTATCTGCCAGAAGCCAGCAGGTAAGGCTGACTGTGCGTCTAATATCCACCTGCCAAGAAGCCCCTTCATGCATGGATATCACCCCTCCTGAGGCACAATCTCCCTCTATACAGCACCTCAAGAAGGGTGTTCCATGGTGGCAGGATCCTTCTGAGGACTGAGCAGGTCCATACTGGATAGCGGTATCCAGTGGTGGGGCCATGAGGACAAATCTCATCCCTCTTACCAGCCCTGAAAAATTTCCCATACCTACATTTTCCACGACACCATCCACAGCATGAAACCCGCTTTAAGAGGTGTTTGGGGAAAGCCCTGGGCAGTGGAGGCCTTGATAGTGAAGTTCCTGTGGAGTCATGCTTCCAGAGAGTGAAGGGGGGGGCCCCAGGGTCCAGTAGTTGGCATGGAGTACAACGCCTCCAAGTGAAAGGCCCTGACCTTCTTTGTATACTTCGGGGATCTACAGGGCTTGGTGATGAACTTCGTTTCATTCAGTGAGGAATGGAGCAACTGACTCCTCTCCCCCAGAACAACGTGGGCGAAACTCTGTGAGGAGAACCATGCAGAGTTTTAATCCCACTTAACCATCTCCTGTGAGTTTTAACACTGAAGGGATGATATGAGGCCTCATCTATACTTGGAATTAGCCTTGATTTCAGCCATTTGTTTAGCTACCTTAGAGCAAACGCCAGGTGTAGACAATGAGAGCCACAATTTGTACTGGTGCAATTTACCCTGGCTTCAAGCAGAGGTCAGCTCCACTGATACAATGTGTGGCTTTCCTGTTTATACTCGGGACTGGGGAGGAATCACTGCTCCAGTGCAGCTATATTGGTGACTGCCCACTGACTACTGAAATCAGGGCAATTACCCAATCTGAACAAAGCCTTAGTTACTGCGTAACTGCCAAGGGCTTAATATGCGGTACACCCATTTTTGGGGTATGTTCTGCTATGTATAAATTATCCTTTTAAATAATTATTTATTAATTCAAAGGAGGGAAGGATAGTGATTCAGTATGAAAAATGTGAAGGGGATTTTTTAAAATTAATTATTAAAAAAAGAAAATTTAAGATGAACTGCAAAGGCGCTGAACATTAAAAATGCTTGTAAGACTCCAATAAAAGAGTGCAGCTGCTATTGATAAATATATTTCCCTCCAAAAAAGGAAACATGACATTCAGTGAAAGTTCAGTCATTGCTGCAATATGGTCCCCATTATTCTTGGATTGCTAGCCTCTAAACCCCCAGGCATGCAGGGAAGGAGCACTCAGTCTGCTCTTGCAGAAACTGCAATTGTGCCTGGCCACAGCTGAGGATGCTGCAGCAGGGGAGATGTTTTCCACTCTGCCGTGGCATCCTTGGCCAAGTACAGTCTGGCCCTATGGTTTTCATGTCACTTGTGTCACAGAAGCAAGGGAGTCAGCAGCTCAGATGCCTTGGCATCTCAGGCACTTAATGATTATCTCAAAATGTTGTGATAATTACGCTTGTAAACATCAGCAATATTCTTTTTTCATCTTTGGGAAATGTACATTTTCCCCCTAACTCTTTACCATTAACCTTTAAGTGTGTGAGGTCTCTGTTGGTCTCACAGTTCTCTTTTGAAGCTCTTTTACATAGAAGCACTTGGCAGTAGTCATGAACTAGTTCAAACATTCTGTTTCTTTCATGTCACCTCTCTAATCCACTGACAGCTGCAAATTGTGCATAAACATAAAATTAATCTTATGGCTCTGCCTTTTGGGAATTGGTCTGTCAGCCTATTCATCAGTCACTTGTTTGCTCTTATTTATACAGACTAATTTTTTCCCTTGACAAGGCTTTGTATTCCTGAGACACCTCTATGTTAGATGCCAATGCACATTTTACAAAATTGTAGGGCCAAATTTAGCTCTGGTATCAGCCCATAAACTTCTTGGAATTATTAGATCCACATGCTCTAATTCCCCATCCATGTGAAGTTTGCATTTTTTATTATTTGCATGCATCACTTAGTTGGATGCAATTAGTGCAGCTCATTGTGATAATATTGGATAATTAGAACCCAAACGGTAAATTTCACCACTTCCAGCACAATACATAAACCAGGTGGCTTTGTGCAAGACTCTGAGCACATGCTGTGGAGGCAAACTCTATTACCTCTCTGCCTGCTCGTGCAATGTACTGGCTGGAAGAGCTGCCTGTACCAGTATTTACATAAGAATGAATCCAATGGCTCTTTACTTGACTCATCCCTCTCTCCGTCAGACTGTTCAGAGATGCATGGCCCCTGTTGATTGTCACAACATCTGTGCGCAGTTCTGTAGAAGAATACCACAGTTTCACATTAATTTCACCCAGAGAGTATAGGTGTTTTTTCCCTAATAACTTGAACTCTTCTGAGTTAAATTGAATGAATATGGAAAGCCACAAAGCCGAGTAGTTCTGTTACTGCCTTTCTACCAAGCTTTTATACAGGGACTTACACATTTACATTTAAAAAGAGCTTTACATTTTTCAACAGATACACTCTCTGTCCATTCTGATGTAGTAAAATGGTAGTCTACAACAGTCTATGAATCTTTTTTTTAATTTTATTTTTGATGGTTATTCCCAAAAGAAATTTGAATGGGTTTTGCTGCTGCTATTACAAAAGAAACTGAGAACTAAAATGTTTTGCAGTGTTTATCCCACTTAATGCTTCTATTTCTTGATTATTTACAGGGGCTGCTGACAACCAGACACAGCAAGTCCTTAATGAAACACTGACCTATCAAAATGTCCATTACACAGTAATTCTGGAGAATTTGTCCTGGTATGATGCACTGCAGGAGTGCAAACAGAAAAACATGCAGCTCGTTAGCATCACAGATCAGTACCAACAGGCTTTTCTTACTGTGCAGGCTGCCATTCACAATTACCCACTGTGGATTGGACTCTTCAGCAAAGATGTAAGTTTTATCTCTTCCCCATCCCTCGTAAGAACCATTTTTTAGGGTAGGGTGGAATGGTAAAGGAATGACTGGTGAAACAATGAAACTGAAAATTACTGGGTTATTTTTAAATAGATGTTTCCAGGGGCATCTATTTTCAGTTGCAGAGAACCATCTTGAGGCTAGATGTCTAGTGGGAGGTTAACCAGTCCTGGTGCTCAGGGTTATATACTAGATTTTCAGTTCTCTGAGGTGCACATTCAAGTGTGGAACTCCAATTGATGGACCGATTGAGAGGACACTATGTTCCTCAGGGTTTAAGATGGAAAAAAATGTTTTATATTAGCAGCAAACTATATCATTGCATCATCTTTGCCACTCTGTTGTCAGTGGTTCTATAACTGCCACTGTCATTTGAAATTCTGGGGTGGGGTCAAGGAAGGCCAACCAAAATGTTTTTAAAAAGAGAAAACCTGAAAGATAGCAAATGAAATCCAAAAGCAACTGCTAAAAACTGTTTGAAATATATTGGTAACATCTTATCTTAGAACTTGGAATGGATTTTTTCAGGTGGGGTTTGCTTCTTAATAACGGAGAAAAGTTGTGAAAGGGAATTTTAAAAAAAAATTATGCTTTTTTACCTTAAAAATGTCAATAGTGTTTCTCTTGTGTTTGTTGGAGGACTTCTTGGAAATTCCCAGTGTGGATTGGGAGCTTTCTCATCCGTTAATTAAAGAGTTTGGGGCATGGGTGTGTGAGTGGGTGTTGAATCTTTAACAAACATCTTTTCTTCCAACCATTTATGGATGTTTGAGTTAAATAGGTATTACCAAAAATAAGCAAAAAACAAAGTTTTAAATAGCCTAAATAAAAAATGTTCTCACGGTCAGGTTTCACTTGCTTGGTATCTATGACATCATAATTCTCCTACTTCTGCAGCTGTTCAAAGAGTTTTCCAGGAATAACAGGAAAGAAAAACCTGGTATTTTTTAATGTATAAAATGTACAGGGAATTTTTGAAGAAAACAAACTTTTCATGTTTTATCTGTACTTCACAAGAAGTGAAAAAGAAGACAACCTCTCTCCCCCCCTTTGTAGGTGACCTTTAAGTGGGGATCAAATGCCTCATCCTGTTACATATGGCACTAAAGCTCTGAAACATATAGAAGGGTACTGGCTACACCCAGCAGCTCATGCCTGTAGACAATGAGACAGTACCAGGAGAGCTTGCAATTGTAGTACTGAACACACCAGGAAGATATATTCAGCTAAAAAAAAACAAAAAGAAGAAAAAAAAAGATTATCACAGCTGGTATCAGTTCCTAATATGAGTGGTCTTAAATACAGAAGAAAACTTTTAAATATAACTTTCCTAAAGCATAGATCCTCTTACTTTTCTTGTGTTTTAATATGATTAATTATTATTATATTTTATTATTATTTATTGTCATCTTCATGGCAGGAATATGTCTAATTATAAATTCTAAAAAGTACTTAATATTAAACATTAATATGTTACATTTGCTCTAACATGGGGAAACAACAAGACTGACTCTTAGAAATCGCTTCCAATTTTCATGCACAAATAATTGTGCCCATAGTTAATTGCAGGTTCAAATGATACCATTTATCTACCTGGCTTTGCCTACAAATCAAGCATAATAGTTAGACATCTAAGTACTGCACTGTTGTTGTGGCCGTGTTTGGTCCTAGGATATTAGAGAGACGAGGTGGGTGCGGTAATATTTTTTTAGTGGACCAACTTCTGTTGGTGAGAGAGACAAACTTTCAAGCTACACAGAGTAGTTATTCAGGTAACCTCTGTGTAAGGTTGAAAGCTCGTCTCTCTCACCAACAAAAGTTGGTCCAATAAAAGATATTACCTCACCCAACTTGTCTCTCTAACATATAAGTATTGTCATTTGCCATTCACAATAGTCGATGTAGTTTTTTTCCGCAGCAAAACTGAATGTGACAGACTTCATTTATTATTTTAACAAGAGACCAAATCCCAAGAGCTGCTGAGCACCTGCAATTCTTGCTAAACACAGGACTTCACCCAGTAGAAATATAGTATCATGTCATTTGATGCACCTAGACACTTTTTTAAGTGTGTAAGTCTCTCATCTTTTATTGGTATGATGTTAGGATGGAAAACATTATGGCTGGGCAGATGGAAAGCGCATTGATTTTAGTCGCTGGTCTGAAGAAGACGAAGAAACAAGTGATGAATGTGTGTTTTTGGATATTGATGGATTCTGGAAAACTTCTGAATGTTCCTCTGAAAATCCAGGTGCTATTTGCTACTTGCCAACAAGTATGTATTCTGAGAAAATACATTCTCATTATTTAAAAAAAAAACAGCTTTCATAAGTAATATACATAGTAAAACTCAGTAACAAAGATGGTTTATAATTATTTTAAAATAAAAATGTTCCATTTATATACACTAAACTTAGACTACTTCCTAGAACAGGCTTGTTTAGTTGTTTGTGTACCAAAAAACCCCCTAGTGCCTTGGAAATGGGCCATCTAACACCTGAGCAAGTTACCCAAGCACTGTGTAATTATTTAGTAACATTCAGGATTGCTGTGTTGACCCAGATTGTGCCCTCCAGATCTGCCCACTGAGGACACCCTCTGCACATGGATCTCCCTCACCTCCATGTGGAAGGAGGACTTAGCCATCTCCCCAGCACCATCTGCACCTCCTCTGGACCCTGTGGAGGCCTCTTCATACAGGCTGGAGTCCATGCTGTCTTATATTAAAATTGTGCATGACCTAAGAGAGTTTTCTTTTTCTTTCAGATGAGACTGAGAAAGAACAAGTTGTTGAACATATTAAATGTCCACGTAAGTTTAAAAATACACCATGGATATCATTTCAAAATAGTTGTTACATTTTCATGATAACAAAAGATAGATGGCAAGAAATGAAATCACAAGAAGCCCACCATTTATGCAAGAAAATAAGTAAGTACTTCTTTTAATTACTGGATTTTAAATTGGCAGTCTCTTTTAAGCTGCTTGTACAGAAACTGAAAAACTAGGGAGGTGAAGCCTACGAGGAGTTTGAAAGATAGCAAATATTGTTGTCTATTTTTTAAAATCGGAGGGGCCAATTTTTAATGCATAAAGAGTATCCTACACAGCAAAGAAAAGCCCGTGGCTGGCCCATGCCAGCTGACTCGGGCTCACAGAGCTCGAGCTGTGGGGCTGTTTCATTGCTGTGTAGGATACTCTTTATGCATTAAAAATTGGCTGGAGCCTGAGCTCTGGGACCCTCCCTCCCCACAAAGTCCTAGGGATTGGCCCCAGCCCAAGCCCAAAAGTCTACACAGCAGTGAAACAGCCTCACAGCCTGAGCCCCACAAGCCTGAGTCATCTGGCATGGGCCAGCAATGGATTTTTCTTTACTGTATAGAAATATCCAAAAAAGGTACTTGTTTTTAAGTGTATGAAGTGCTCCTGAAAAGCATAGCTGACAGTGCTAGAAGCTGAAATCCTCCACTTATCTACAAAATACTCACAGAACAGGTAGTGTTGACATTGCCTTTTGAAAAACAGTAATTTTTCCTAATTTTTTTTTGGCTGATGTGTTGTCTGTCCTTTTAGAGTGTGAGTGTGTCTGTGTGTGTGTGTGTTAATTATTAAACATTGGCGATCAAAACTTAATTTGTTTTGTAAATGATAGATAAACTTGTAATAAACTAATTATTATTTTAAAAATTGTTTCAACAGATCTAGATGCATTTGTCTTGAATATTAGAGATGAGGAAGAAAATAACTTTGTTGTTGAGCAGCTACGTTCTTTCAGTGGCTTAGCTAGATGGGTATGGCTGGGCATAATTTATGATGACAGCGGTAAGATTTTTTTCTTAATAAAATTTGCTAACCTCCTATCATTAAACTGATACATTTCTTACATACTTGGATAGAGCAATCCAAGACACCATAAAAATAAATATATACTAATGCTTACAACTGCCTTATATTTTCATTTATGTTTTTAGAGGAAAATAACTGGACATCTTTTGTCTGTTCTAGTGATATTTAGATCCTACACAGTCTGCTTAATCCAGGTTATTGATTTTACCAAAAGGCAGGATTTAAAAAGAGCACAATGATATGTGGTAACATTTTTAGCAATATACATAGGCCTGATTTACAGAGGTTCTGAGCACCCACAACTCCCACTGAAGTGAGTGACAGTTTGGGTGCTCACTACCTTGGAATTTCAAGCCCAGACTGAGTAGCAAACTACTAAAGCTCCTATAGCTGCATCTTGTGACCAACTCTGCATTCTCTATTATGTGCAGTAAGTTTTCTGAGTAGCAGCCGTGTTAGTCCGTATCTGCAAAAAGAAAAGGAGGACTTGTGGCACCTTAGAGACTAACAAATTTATTTGAGCATAAGCTTTTGTGAGCTACAGCTCACTTCATCAGATGCATAGGTCGTCCTTTTCTTTTAGTAAGTTTTCTGCAATTATTCTGTTAGAATAATAGTGCTTTTCATCTTCAAAGCATTTTACAAAGATGAATGAATAAATCTCAGTGATGTAAATCAGTAATTTTTTCATGATCCCCAATAATCCATGTACTCTGCTTCATTCTAGATGTAGATTCTGAGGCAGGGTGTCTGAATTCTGTTGCAATCTGTAGTCCTTGGAGAGGTGGAGCAGGAGGTAGTTTTGGATTGTGGGACAAGTGCTGTAATTGGACTCTTCTATTTAAACAATAAACTGTAGAGTAGTTAGCAGAATTGGAACTTAAGGGGTTCCATGCATGTGCAAAGATCTGATTTTAGTGTTGGAGCCTTAAATTTTCATCTTTAGGTTTCAAATACTGAACTCGTGATGAATGGGGTAGTTCACACTTCTCAGAGCTATTATTTCAGACTGTCTGCAGACTCAGAAATACAACACTGCATCAATTACACTCAGTTCTTATTTTAAAAGTAATCTTCATGGGCAGGAAACATCATTTTTAAAAAAAAGAGAGAAGAAATCTTAGATTCCAGAGCACCTTATTGCAGAGGGATGGATTTTCTAGCAAATTGCATGGCTAAGGAATTGCAGAACACACAGGGTCATGGCAATCTCCATTTTACAAAATGTGAAAACAAGGCAGAGACATGAGTCACATTAAGCTACGGCGGAAGTATGCATCATAGCCAGGATAAAATTCAGGAGTTCCTGATTCCTAGTTATAGCTATTATCCACCAGACCACCCTTCTTCAGAAAATAGTACTGGGTTACTTGCAAGGCACCTGTTGTTTATTTGGTTTGGTTTTTGTAATCTGAATTTTCACAGTTCTAATTTGGGTAATCTCCAAAGAACATTTTCTCTTGACACTTAGAATTTTGGTCAGGGCTTAGAGGAAACTCTAGCAACTTCAAAAACAGGTAATAACAGGCCTTCTGATCTAAAGTGAGTGTTTTATTAATTCTGGTCAGGAGCACACCATCTTCAGTTGTAGATTAATTTCACATTTCTTAAAAAATCTGTTTTTGCTCAAGGCAAAATATAGAAATGTTTTTATATTTTCCACAGATAATTCCCTAAAATGGTATGATGAAACTTTTGTGTCTTACAATAACTGGAGACAGGGAAGACCTAATGTAAAGAAGAATCAGTTTTTTGCTGGAGTGAACTTTGATGGGTTTTGGGATATTTACAACCGTACGCAAAGTTGGCAAGCTCTTGAATTTAATCAACACAGTATTCTTGCCTGTAAAATTGAAATGGGTAAGTAATATCCAGAAACAATTACACCCAAAGTTTTGGGGGCTGGCGAGGTAAAGTTAATGTTAAGGCCTAGTCCTGCAAGTCTTCCATGAACAGGACTCCCAATGAAGACCCTGCATCTGCTCCCATTGAATTCATTGGTAAAACTCTCATGGATTTCAATTTGCAGGATGAAGCTCTCTATCAGTATTCTAGTACTCTGCTCAGGATGGATGTTGGCTGTGTGCCTCCATCTTTTTCTCCTATCATTCAATATAAAAAAAGATAATAAGTATCCCATAAGTAATTTGTACTGAACACTTCAGTGCTTGAATTGAGTTGTTATAGACCACGGGTCAGCAACCTATGGCATGCGTGCCAAAGTTGGCACGCAAGCCGATTTTTAATGGCACGCTGTGGCCTGCTGGGTCCCGGCCACCGGCCCTGCTCAGCCCTGACTCCAGCCCCCCCCCACACCCCATGCCCTGACTCCTGCACCCCCCTCACATACCCCCAGCCCTCTGCCCTGACTCCTGCACCCTCCTCACACACTCCCAGCCCCCTGCCCTGACTCTTGCACCCCCCACATTCGCAC
This sequence comes from Lepidochelys kempii, assembly GCF_965140285.1. Lineage (NCBI taxonomy): Eukaryota > Metazoa > Chordata > Testudines > Cheloniidae > Lepidochelys > Lepidochelys kempii. Next base: position 33,008,731 of record NC_136390.1, on the reverse strand, counting down.
CCCCACCCTGTGCACCAAACGGGAGTTCCTGCACAGAGACCCCACATTCCTACCTGCATCCCTCGCACCAAATGGGAGCAGCCCAGGTAAACACTCCACACCCAAACCTCCTGCCCCAACCCTGCGTCCCCTCCCTCATTCTATTTCCTGGCCAGATCCTACACCCCTACCCCCAGCCTGCTCCTTCACCCCCAGCCCTGTGCTCAGTGTACTCCCACCCTCAGCTCAGTGCAGAGAGAGAGGAAGAGAATGGGCTAGAACCAGGGAGAAGTTAGGTACCCACTCGATGTAGGCAGGGCCGGGATCCCAGACCGGCAGCGGGCTGAGCGGGTCCAGCAGCCGGGACCCTGGCTGGCAGGAGCCAGCGGATGGAACCCCAGACCGGCAGCGGGTTGAGTGGCAGCGGGCTAAGCCGCTCAGCCCACTGCCGGTCTGGGGTCCTGGCCGCAGGCCCCGCTCCGCCTGCTGCCATTCTAGGGTTCTGGCTGCCAGCCCCTTGCCAGCCGGGGTCCCAGCCGCAGGCCCCGCTCAGCCTGCTGCCGGCCTAGCTGAACGGAACTCCAGGCTGGCAGTGGGCTGAGCAGGCCGGCAGTGTAAGATCAGCATTTTAATTTAATTTTAAATGAAGCTTCTTAAACATTTTGAAAACTTTACATACAACAATAGTTTAGTTATGTAGTATATAGACTTATAGAGAGAGACCTTCTAAAAATGTTAAAATGTATTACTGGCACGCGAAACCTTAAATTAAAGTGAATAAATGAAGACTCGGCCCACCACTTCTGAAAGGTTGCTGACCCCTCTTATAGACTGATAGATTTTAATATCTGCCACATATTTCTGATAACATGAATGAAGCGTATAGAATTAACTGTGATCTTAATCTTGAAATAGGGCCCAGAGAGAACAAGCCTCCATTGCCTGAGTATATACTACATGGAAATAGCACATACAGGATCCTTCAGAAAAAAATAACCTGGTATGAAGCATTAAGAGAATGCAAACAGAATGGAAGTGATTTAGTCAGCATACACAGTGAATCCCATCAGGTGTTTTTGGACAATATTGTAAAGCGTGATGGATATCCACTGTGGATTGGGCTATCAAGCCTTGATGTAAGTTTCTACTGTCATGACCATTGTTTCTTTTTCTGCAGTAATTTTCTGCAGTTGATTTCCAAAATCTTTGTGATCTTTCCAAGCTCTTTTAGAGGCTTGAATTTCATGCTAGAAGATTATTTGCTTTCTTTTTCCCCTACCACTAAGAATATATGTTAACTTTTCCTACACTTAGATATTAGGGGATTAGAAATGTATTTTAGAATGAGTGTCTGATTTCATACTTACATGATGGGCCAAATTCACCCCAATAGCACAGGGAAGTGCATCGTGCAGCCTCTCTGCTCCACTTTGCCCACTGTGCCACCATCCTTCCTCAGGGTTTTCAAAGCGGAGGGTAACTTTAAGCTCCCCTTGGGGCCCACCAGCAAATAGTGCTCAGGGGAAACATCAATTCAGGGCATATGTCCACCACCCTACCCATCTTTTGAGCTGCACTAATCCCTTCACCGGCCATGGTAGACTTTCCACTGCCATGGTTTCCACCAGCCTACACTTCCAAGTGAATCTAGCATAGTAGCTTTCATCACAAACTGATAAACAAACTTTACATACTGCTCCCACCCCTGTGGTTTAACAGCTCACAACATGACTAAGCAATAGATTTGTTAGGACAGGAATTGTCAGCTCTTGAATAATGCCTTATGTAATTGAAACCATAGGGGGAAAATTAGGGAGGCATAATGTTACCAGGTTGGGATTTGGCCTGGCCATAACCCTGTACTTAAGAGTACCACAGACTCCTCAGTGATCACAGGTGGCCAGGGCCTCAGTTTTAAGTATTACCTGGAAGACACAACATGCTAACCATGTTGGGCATTGGTTCAGTACTGACTTGGAGGAAATGGGTCTTCGACTCTTTAGTGCATCACTCTCTGTACGTTATCTGTGTTTATATTTGATTAATTAAGGCCTGAATGCAGTGGTATAAAAATTATTATTCTTTAATCAGGGAAGTGAATCTAATTTAGAATGGTCTGATGGAAGTGAATTTGACTACCGTCCCTGGGAACTGGAAAACTCTAAATCTACTGGGAACTGTGTTTTTCTGGATACTAAAGGATTTTGGAAACGTGCAAGGTGCACAAATGTTATTGAGGGTGCCATTTGCTATACTTCTTCAGACAGTAAGCCTGATTTCCTTTTTTCCTGTAATTTAACACATACTCTATTTTACATGCTGTATTATGAACAGAAAATGAAGACTGAAAGAAATGTGATTTAGACTAAACGAAACATTTTGTTCTTTAAGACTGATTGTTTAGAAGGAGTAGCAAACTACCGGTTAGTATATCTTGTAAGCTTTGTGGCACCATACTTTGGTATTTGATAACAGTGGTGGCCAGCTACCTAAACAGGCATTAAAAATAGATACTGCTTGTTAAACAGCCTAATGTGAGAGGGTTTCTTTATGCCAAAAATGTTTTCATTGCAGAGTTTTGTTGGCTCAGCTTCCATGAAATACTGACTCTGTCAAAGTCATGTGTTGTCACTGGATTTCTGTTTTAAGATTTTGATAACTGCTCAGGACATTTCTTTCCCATGCCCATCAATGGAGTGAAACTTTGAACTGAGCTGAGCAGGGTGTACATTGACTAACACATTACTGAAAGGCTTTTGGAGGGCAGTGTTGAATAGTAATTAAAACAGGAGACTTGCAGTCAATACTCCTGAGTTTTATTCTCAACTATGCCAAGATTTGCTTTGGGGCTTGGGCAAATCACAACCTTTCTGTGCCTTAGTTTCTCCACTAGTAAAATGGGAAATATTTACCCTCCCTTTATAAAGCAATAAAGCACTTTGAGATCCTTGTGTGAAAGGTGCTATGAAAATTACGATATTAACTTATGAATCTTATTTTGAGTAGTGGGAACATGAGACTGTCACCATCTGTCTCTGATACATACTCCCTCATCTTAGACAATTATCTTGGCAAAATCTGATAAATAAAACTGGTGACCTCAGATTACCTTAGTTTCTTCAAATTAGAGGGATCACTTTCAACATGACCCAATGTTTCATGGAAGAAATTAATATAGTTAAATTAATATAAATATAAATTAATATAATTTTTATAAATTGTTAGACTGATAATCTCTTTGTGACCTATGGTATAAATGTCAGCTCCTGAATCAGAGGTCCACAGTGATTGAGCCCGATTCCAGCATGTGTGTGTATTTTTGTATATAGGATCCCTACCCCAGAGTTATTTGACTCCGCAGAGCCTCTTTTAATTTGCATAATACAAAGTCTTTATATTTTTACAGAGAGACGACTACAGCCACAGCAAACCAAAGGCTCCTCCAGGTGTCCACAGGGTACTAGAACATCGCAGTGGTTGCAGTATAAAGATCATTGCTATGCATTTGACATGGCATTATACAATTTTTCAGTATATACTGCAGAAGAGGCTAGAAGAGTCTGTCAGAAGCTGGGTATGTTTGGTTTTATTTATAATGTGTTATATCTTGTAAATAGCTCATCATTAAGGGAGAATTAGAAAAAACACACTGGCAAAACTTCTGCTTTATGTTTCTTTGATTTAGGAATATGTCTAATGGCTGGTTTTATCTAATGTTTTTTGGAGCATTTGATTAATATTTTTGGTAAAGATGTGCAGTGTTCTGATTACTTATCTGGAACATGAATGTACATAAATAAAATGATACCTCATGTAACCATTGATAAAGGATTCAGAAAATCAAAGCTGATTTCCAGTGGAAAACCTTTTTATTTTACACAAACCACTTTATACAAATTAAAGGCTGTAGCTTTGTTACAAAGTTATTCTTATTATAGCCCTGGGCATAGGATGAATGCAGAGAAATCCCACCGAGGATTTGAAAGTTGACACTTCACAGTTTAAACTTGATGCACACAGAAGCTGAAAAGCCAGTTTTTGTGCTAAAGAAGAGCTTTTTTTCTTTAGTAAATACTGGGGATTGTTTTGTGACAGATAATATAAACAGCATGTAATTCCTCATGTACAGAATCCTTTGCTCCCTTCAAAATTCAAGCACGTTTGAACTGTCATAATTTTAGCCGTATATATTTTTTTTACTATTTAAGGTTAATTAAACTGTGTAAGATAAACTGAAATAAAGAAGCAGGTATTCCCATTACCAGGTGTGACACCCAATTCAGGGCCACTTGGACCCAGCGTGGGTTAGACCAAGAGTAGTCCTTCTTTAACTTATGCTGTTGGCAGAAAGTCTTTTATGCCAGCAGAGGATCAGGTGCACAGAAGCACACCTTCCCTTCCCCCCGCCACCTCCCCCAGTGCACGCCCTCCTTCCCATTACACCTTAAGTGCAGTGACATTGTATATAAATATATTATTTGTTATTTAGATACAGAAAATTGGCCTGATCCTACAAGGTGCTGAGCCTCTATTTAGGTTAATAAGAATCAAGGGGATTTACAGAAGATGCTTAGCACCTGGCAGGATCAGTGCTTCTGTTTCCATAAAGTATCATTTAATATCTTTCCAGACTTGCAGGAGAATTTTCTTTATTTTATTTTGCATCACCTGCCCAGATGACAAAACAAGAAGTTATCTTTGATCTGAGGCTGCTCATGACATTGCATTGTTCTCCTAATCTGTGTTTTTCCTCTGCAGATTACATATCAAAATTTTAGGAGTCCAAATTAGCAAACGTTCTTTCTCATTTCTGTGCCTTAAATGATCCCTTTTGAATTTTCAGAAAATCCATTTAATTTAAAAAGACTATGAGGGAAACCTCTAAAATTTCTTTCTGTACTGACCACTAAACTCTTCCCTTAGATCCTTCTGCAACACTATTGACTATAAAGGATGCTGAAGAGAATATATTTGTCAGTAAGCACATAAGGCAAAATGACTTCATCACCAGAAGAGTGTGGCTTGGATTGTCTCAGAACTTCAGGGGTAAGAAGTAACTACCAACTATGTGTGTGTGTGTGTATATATATATATATATATATCTTATATGGTAAATAAAAATGAATGAAAATAATATAAAAATACTTAGAATTTGAAAAGTTAACTGCTGCTGCTATGCAATTTGTTAGCATTAATTTATATACAGTAACTCCTCACTTAAAGTCGTCCCAGTTAATGTTGTTTCGTTGCTGATCAGTTAATGAACATGCTCCTTTAAAGTTGCGCAATGCTCCCTTATAACCTTGTTTGGCAACTGCCTGCTTTGTCCACTGCTTGCAGGAAGAGCAGCCTGTTGCAGCTAGCTGGTGGAGGCTTGGAACATGGGTGGACCAGCAGCCCTCCCCCCTCCCCCCCCCATCAGCTTCCCGCTCTCCTAAGTTCCCTGTGCGGCAGTCGCCCAGCAAGCTATCAGTTGCCGGCAGTGCATCTGTGCCTCCCCCCACTGCCATGTGCTGCTCTTGCCCGCTGCCTTGGAGCTGCTCCCAGGAGCCTCCTGCTTGCTGTGCAATGGGGGAGGAAGAGAGTGGCTAATGTCAGGGTGCTCCCCTCCCCCCGCTCCTGCCCCCCGCTTACCCCTTCTCCATATAGAGCAGGGTGGGGACACAACAGGGCTCAGGACAAAGAGAGCTTGCTGGCAGCAGCTGCTGTCTCAACTTCCTGATATACTTAAAAAGGCAATGTACTTAGAGTAGTGTCAGAGTATTTAAATGGGCAATGCACATCTCTCTCTCCCACACACAGGGTGTGTGTCTCTGTCTGCCATGCTGTCTCCCCTCCCTCCATTTGTGCTGCCTTGTAGAGTGTGAGGCTACATTAACAACAATGTGTTAACCCTTGAGGACTCAGCCGAATGCTAGTTCATCATTCAGCAGTAAGGCATTACCTGGGAAATATCCCACCCTCTAACTTCACCACCTCAACCAAGCTTCACAATCATCATTGCTGTGTACAGTATTAAATTGTTTGTTTAAAACTTATACTGTGTGTGGGGGTGTGTGTAGGGGTGTGTATAATATAGTTTTTTGTCTCGTGAAAAAAATTTCCGTGGAACCTAACCCCCCATGTTTACATTAATTCTTATGGGGAAACTGGATTCGCTTAACATCGTTTCGCTTAAAATCGCATTTTTCAGGGATGTAACTACAACGTTAAGCGAGGAGTTACTGTAGTATAGTAACTTCTACCTCTTCTCAGTTTATGTTAATTCCTAATGTTTCTTGTTTTGTGATTTAGAATTATTTTCACATATATTCAGTGGGTTAAATTCAAACTTTGCTGCTAGATTAAGACAAATGGGTTAGAAAAGGTATATGCGGAGAGGCTGTTTTTGTTGGCTTTTGAAAATTATTCTAAAATATTTATTTTATGCGTTTCACAGAAACACTTTTATTTTTGTGGTTTTGGAATGAAAATTAGATAATCAACAAAGGGACATTGTACAAGAGCTTGGGGTTTGGATGAGAACTAGCTGGCTGTGATTTAATCCAGACAAGACTGAGATAATGGTGGGCTGATGGAAGCAGGCAGAAGAGTAGGTGGAACTTATAGGGGCATGCAACTGCCATTTGTAAAACAGTGTGAAAATTGGAGATGGTGTTAGATTCTGGGCCAGTCCTAGATGCCCAGGTAGCAGCTTTGACAGAGTATTTTCCATCTGCGCCTGGCAAGACAAATATAAACCTTTCTCTCCAATGTGAACCTTGTCAGAATTATCCATGATTTTATCACCTCAAGACTAGATTGCTGTAATGCACCCTACATGGGGACTATTTAGAAGCTTAATCTATTGCTGGAATGCTGCAGTGCTCTTATTAAGTGGAGTCGCACATTGGGAGCACATTAGACCAGGACGCCATGATCTACACTGGCTTCCAATAAGTTTCTAGGTGGACTTTAAGCCCTAAATGATTTGGGACCTGGTTATCTGAGTATCACCTCTCCCTGTGCCACATTTAGGATGAGCAAAGGCACTTGCGCTGGAACTCCTTCAATATACATGAGACTGAGGTGCTGACGGCATTTTCTCTGCAGGTTGCTCAGTAATTGAACTTACTTCACTCCCAAACCTTGGTCTGCCAGATCCCAGATTTGTTAACCTGGGCATGCTGCAAAGCCTGTCTCTCTCAGGAAGGGTGCACTGAGATGGGTATATTTATATTTATGGGCAGTTTGTTGTCATTTGTTGTTTATGTAATCGGCACCCAGCTCACTGGATGGGCACCTACAGTTGATGTTTAGAAATGTGATGAAATTAATAAATTTCATTTTTCACATTATGCTGCAATATTGCAAATTTTGATGGTGATTTATGAAAGCAGTATTTGTGATCTTTCCCTACAGCTAAGTCCTTGAACTGGCGTGATGGTTCAGCAGTTAAATATGCCAATTGGGCAAACGGAACTTCAAAAGTCAATGGGAAATGCAGTGTTATCCTATCCACAAATGGAACATGGTCTGAAGTTGACTGCAGTCATAGTAAAGGCAGAGTTGTTTGTAAAGCTCCACTAGGTATGTCTTTCTTGTGTTTAATATACAATTCACTTTTTTTTTAAATTGTTGTACTGAAGGATTTTTATGTCAGGAAAGGTCTGTGTACACTCAGATGAAATTCACTCCAGAAGTCCTGTGGCTTAAGTGGGACTTAAATGATGTATAAATGGCCTTTGGTGTGTTCTCTGCCTAGGATAATGTGTCCAGTGTAGTTGTAGAAGAGTTACAGAGCTGATACTATCTTTTCTTTCATAGTTGTGAAGAATCTGGACTAATTTACATTTCAGTGTTGGCTTTAATTCAGAGGTTTTTTTATAAGACCAGTCTATGGTGCAAGGTTCATTTATCCTGTTTATTTTTAGGCTGCTTTTGTTTTTGTGAACAATGCAGCTAATTTCTGCTTTAATCTTTGTATGTTCAATACTTGGTTGCCACATTTCTATGCATGGGATATGTCATGTTGATGGGCACACTAGAAATGCATAGATAGATATTAGTAAATAGTTAGCGGTCTTCATCATAAGAATGGCCATACTGAGTCAGATCAGTGGTTCATCTAGCCCAGTATCTCGTCTTCCGACAGTTGCCAATGCCAAATGCTTTCAAAGGGAATGAACAGAACAGGGCAACTGTCAAGTGATCCATTCTATCATCCACTCCCAGCTTCTGGCAGTCAGAGACTAGGGACAGCCAGAGCATGGGGCTGCATCCCTGACCATCTTGACTAGTAGTCAATGATGGACCTATTCTTCATGAACTTATCTAATTCTTTTTTGAACCTAGTTATAGTTTTGGCCTTCACAACATCCCCAGGCAATGAGTTCCACAGGTTGACTGTGCATTATGTGAAGAAGTACTTCCTTTTGTTTGTTTTTAAACCCGCTGCCTATTAATTTCATTGGGTGACCCCTGGTTCTTGTGTTATTTGAAGGAATAATACTTCCTTATTCACTTTCTATACACCATTCATGATTTTATAGACCTCTATCATATCACCCCTTTGTCAGCTATTCTCCAAGATGAACAATCCCCATCTTTTTATTCTCTCCTCATATGGAAGCTGTTCCATACCCTTAATAACTTCTGTTGCCCTTCTCTATATCTTTTCCAGTTCTAATATATCTTTTTTGAGATGGGGTGACCAGAACTACACACAGTATTCAAGGTGTGGGCATACCATGGATTTATATAGTGGCATTATGATATTCACTATTTTATTATCTATCCCGTTCCTAACATTCTGTTAGCGTTTTTGACTGCTGCAGCACTATCCACGATGACTCCATTCTATTTCTTGAATGATAACCATCAATTTAGATCTCATCATTTTGTATGCATAATTGGGATTATGTTTTCCATTGTGCATTACTTTGCATTTATCAACATTTTGTCTGCCATTTTGTTGCCCAGTCACCCAGTTTTGTGAGATTCTTTTGTAACTCCTTGCAGTCTGCTTTGGCCTTAGGTATCCTGAGTAACTTTGTATCATCTACAAATTTTGCTCACTATTTACCCCTTTTTCCAGATCATTTATGAATATGTTGAACAGCACTGGTCCCAGTCCAGATCCCTTGGGGATCCTGCTGTTTACCTCTCTCTATTCTGAAAATTGACCATTTATTCCTACACTTTGTTTTCTGTCTTTTAACCAGTTACTGATCCATGAAAGGACCTTCCCTCTTATCCCATGACTGCTTACTTTGCTTTAGAGCCTTTGGTGAGGGACCTTGTCAAAGGCTTTCTGAAAGTCCAAGTACACTGTATCCTCTTGATCACCCTTGTCCACATGTTTGTTGACCCCCTCAGAGAATCTGATAGATTGGTGTGGCATGATTTCCCGTTAAAAAAGACATGCTGCTTCCTTCACAGCAAATCATGTTCATCTAGGTGTCTGATAATTCTGTTATTTACTGTCAGTTTCAACTAGTTCTTCTTCGAGTGCTTGCTCATATCAATTCCAATTCAGGTGTGCGCGCGCTGCGTGCACAGCCATCGGAGAACTTTTACCCTAGCAACACCCGATGGGTCGGCTGTGGAGCCCCCTGGAGTGGCGTCTTCATGGCACTCGATTATATACCCCAGCTGATCCAGCACCCCCTCAGTTCCTTCTTACCGCCCATGACGTTGGAACTGTGGAGTTCGGCTTCGCTGGCCTCCACTCTTCCTAGCACTTGCAGTTTCTAGTTTATAATAGTTCATAGTTGATAGTTTATAGTAGTTCATAGTTATAGTTGTAGTTAGTTAGTATTAGTGGGTTGGGGGGTTTCCCCTCCTTCCCGATTTTCTATTGGGCTCATGCACAAAGCTCTGGGATTCAAGCCCTGCGGTTCCTGCTCTAAGCCCATGCCAACAGGCAACCCCCACAACTCTTGCCTAAAGTGTCTGCGGGAGTCTCATCAAACAGACAAGTGCAGGATCTGCAAGGGTTTTTGTCCCTGGACCAAGAAGGAGCGGGACTTTTGTCTCAAACAGCTCCTTATGGAGGCGGCTTTTAGCCCTCAACCTCCTGCGGCGCGCCAAGATCCGGCACCAAGCACCTTGGTGCGCAGTGCCCTGGCGGCAGCAGTAGAAGCAGCACCGCAGTTGGACTCAGACCAAGACCCTGGCACCGGACGCTTCCTGGCACCGCAGCCAACATCATTGGCCCAGCACCGCTCCCACTCTCCTGCCCAGAAGCGGCACCGGAAGCCGGAAAAGGCTGGCCCACCTCCACAGAGACCAGCCCCCTTGGAACCGCCTCTGGAGGCGTATCCCGCAGGCGAGCACCTAGGGGCACAGTCTATGGCCTCGGCACTGTTGATTCCGGCCCCGGGAGGAGAGCCGTTGAGTCCGGTGCCCCTGGACTTCCCAGTACACAGCGTGGTCGAGGTCCAGTTGCCGTCCACTCCGGATACCTTTGCAGCTGCGAGGGAACTTATTGCCATGATGGTATCGGCATCCCCTCAGACTCATGGCAAGGCACCGGAACCTCCACGTGCAGCACTGTCCCGAGGAAAGCTGGCCCTGATCTACCCGTCGGCACCGTCAGTCAAGCCACGGAATGGGTCTCGTTCTCGGCACTATTCCTGCTCTTGACGCCGCTTGCACTCCTGACGCCGTTCGCAGTCCTGGCATCGCTCGCAGTCACAGCACTTGCGATGCTGGTCATACTCACGGTACCACTCCGACTCCTGGCACTGGTCCCGGTCATGGCACTGCTCTGCGCGGCAGTCACCGTCGAGGAGCAGATCCAGGACCCAACTCCACTCTCAACACTGCTCATTGTCTAGACCAGAGGTGAGCAAACTACAGCCTGCGGGCCACATCTGGCCTGCGGGACCCTCCTGCCCGGCCCCTGAGTCCTTGTCCCGGGCTTGCCCCCGGCTCCTCTCCCGCTGTTCCCCCTCCCCCGCAGCCTCAGCTCACTGAACCACCGGTACAATGCTCCAGGCGGTGCAGTGAGACTGCGAGCTCCTCAGAGCCGCGGCCTGACCTGGTGCTCTGTGCTGTGCAGTAAGGGGCAGGGAGCAGGGCAGGTTGGATAGAGGGCATGGGAGTTCAGGGGGGTGGTCATGGGGTGGATAGGGGTCAGGGCAGTCAGAGGGCAGGGAACAGGGAGGTTGAATGGGGGCAGGGGTCCTGGGGGGGCGGTCAGGAAGGAGGGGGGCATTGGATGGGGCAGTCGGGGTAGGGGTTCTGGGGGAAGTCAGGAGACAGGGAGAAGGGGGATTGAATGGGTGGAGTGGTTCCAGGGGGGCAGTAAGGAAGGAAAGGGGGCGTTGGATGGGGCGGCAGAGGGGCAGTCAGGGGCAGGGATACCGGGGCGGTCAGGGGACAGAGAGAAGGGGTGGTTGGATGGGGCAGAGGTCCCGGGGGGGGGGCCGTCAGGGAACAGGAAGGGTTGGATGGGGCAGGAGTCCCGGGGGGGGGGGCAGATAGAGGGTAGGGGACGGGCCACGTCCCCCTCCTCTAACCGGCCCACCATACAGTTTTTGAAACCCGATGCAGCCCCCAGGCCAAAATGTTTGCCTGCCCGTGGTCTGGACCCAGGTCCAGATCCAGATCCAGGCACTGTTCCAGGTCCCGGCACCGCTCCCCAGCATCACGGCATCGTTCACCATCACTCCGTCAGTGTGACCCAGTGCAGATCTGGTCGGCACCACTGTGGCCTCCCTGTTCTGTTTCCCATTCTTCGGGTTCGGAAGCTGGGTCGCCTTTCTCGGACCGCCACCACGTGGACCATAGCCACCTTGAGTGGGGGCTGGGCATTGGCAGGAGCAGGGTCCCGCTCAGGGGCCCACCCAATGGCCATTCTGAACATCCTGGGCATACCACCAGGCCCAGGGTGCTCCGTCTGGGGCTTCTTGCTCAGCCCCATCCGAGCCACAAGTGCCAGAGGCTGCCACCACTCGCCCCGCCCCGGAAGGCATGGAGACCGTAGTGGCTCCTCTTCCTGCTACAGGACCTCTTCGAACACTGGTTCCTGCTCCAGGCCCTGAGGTCGCTGGCACGGGACAGCTGGGCTCAGTTACGCAAGAGGCCTTAGATGACCCTCTCCCCCCTGTGGCGTCCTCCTCCTCCTCACCCGACGAGGCAGTGGCAGGCACTATAGTCTTGGGCCCCCCTCCCATAGACCTCTGTGCGCACCAGGACCTCCTGCGCAGGGTGGTCCACAATATGAACTTGCAAGTGGAAGAGGGGTAGAGGTGGAGGACCCGGTGGTGGATATTCCGTCAGTGGAAGCTCCGTCAAGGGTAGCTGTTCCCTTTATTCAGACTATCCAGTCCACCACGAGAACAATCTGGCAAACCCCTGCATCCATCCCACTGACTGCTAAGGGAGTGGAACGCAAATACTTTGTCCTCTCAAAGGGATACGATTATTTGTTCACCCACCCGCAGCCTTGTTCGCTAGTGGTAGCATTGGTGAACGAGAACGAACGGCATGGCTAGCAGGCCCCAGCTCCCAAATCGAAGGACACCAAGCTCCTTGATCTGTTTGGGCGCAAAGTTTATTCCTTGGGGGGGGGTCTTCAGCTCAGGGTCGCTAATCAGCAGGTGCTCCTGAGCTGCTACTCCATGCTGAAATTTAAGGAGTTAGTACCTCCTGAGTCCAGAGAGGAGTTTGGGGCCCTGGTTGATGAGGGCAAAACAGTGGCACAAACCTCGTTGCAGGCCTTGCTGGACACTGCGGATTCTGCTGCACGTACTTTGTCCTTGGGGATAGCGATGAGGCATATCTCCTGGCTGCAAGCCTCCAACTTGCCACCGGAGCTTTAGCAAACACTGCAGGACCTCCTCTTTTGATGGAGAAGGCCTGTTCTTGGACAAGACCAATTCCAGGCTACAAAGCCTTAAAAACTCAAGGGCGATAATGAAGTCCCTGGGCATGCACACACCAGCTACCCAGCAGAAACCCTTCAAACCCCAGCAGTCACAACAAAGCTCCTATCCTCAACCAAGACAGGATTTTTATAGGAGACGGGGGCATAATTGGCAGGACGAAGCCCTCCAATCCCCAGTCTGGGCAAGGGCAGGGTCCGTCCAAGACTTCGTCGGGCTCAAAACAGGCCTTTTGAAGGGATGCTCAAGGACAATGTACCAGACCTCATTCAGGATCCTACCACACCCTTCTTGAATTGTTTATCCCACTTCCACTATGCCTGGTCCCACATAACTGTGGACCGCTGGGTCCTCCGCACGGTGGAAGTGGGATGCTCTCTCCAGTTTTCTTCCTCCCCACCCTCCCGTCCTCCTTCCCCATCATGGACTCGTTTCATGAGAAACTCCTTATTCAGGAGGTTCAGACGCTCCTTGCCATGGAGGCGATCGAGGAGGTTCCAAGGTAGCTAAGGGACAGGGGGTTTTACTCCCGATATTTCCTAATCCCCAAGGCAAAAGGCGGGCTTCGGCCCATTCTGGACCTGCACGGACTCAACAAGTTCATGGTAAAGTTGAAGTTCCGCATGGTCTCCTTGGGCACCATTATACCTGTCCTGGATCCTGGAGACTGGTACGCTGCCCTAGACATGAAGGACGCGTATTTTCACATAGCGATTCATCCGGTGCACAGACACTTCCTCCGCTTTGTGGTCAACTGTGAACACTATCAGTTCATGGCCCTTCCCTTTTCCACGGTCTCTCCACGGCCCCCCGAGTGTTCACCAAATGTATGGCAGTCGTGGCGGGTGCAGGTATACCCTTACATGGACAAGTGGCTTATCCGGGCACGCACCAGAGAACAGGTGCAGTTCCACCTCCACTTGGTCATGGACACATTTAGTTGGTTAGGCCTCCTTCTCACCTTGCAAAGTTGACACTAGAACCGACCCAGAGAATAGCATTCATTGGGGCGGTTCTGGACTCCGTGCAGGCACGAGCCCTCCTGCAGGATGCTCGTTTCCAGGTTATAGTAGCCCTCATCCGGAGCCTTCAGAGCTTCCCAACCTCGTCAGCAAGAAGTTGCTTGAGTCTTCTCAGCCACATGGCTTCCTGCACATACGTGAGGAGGCATGTCAGACTTTGACTCCGCCCGTTACAAGCCTGGCTGGCATCAGTCTATCGCCCAGGTCGAGACAGCCTGAACTTGGTGGTCACCATCCTGGAGTGGATCCTGGCTTCCCTCCGATGGTAGATAGATCCCCGGGTAGTATTCGAAGGAGTCCCTTTTCACAGCCCACAGCCCTCCTTGTCCCTCATCATGGAAGCGTCATCCCTGGGTTGGGGTGCCCACCTTGGGAACATTCAGACGCAGGGCCTATGGCCCCCGTCCACGTTCTCTCTTCATATCAACATATGGGAGCTGATGGCGGTACGCCTTGCCTGTCAAGCCTTCCGGGAGCGGCTGCAGAGTCGTTGTGTGGCGGTCCTCACAGACAACACCACGGCCATGTTCTACATCAACAAACGGGGGGGGGGGAAGAGGCCCGCTCCTCCCCGCTCTGTCAGGAGGCCGTTCGACTGTGGGAATTCTGTATAGACCACTCCATCACCTGGTGGCTTCCTTTCTACCCAGGGTCCAGAACATGCTGGCGGACTACCTGAGCAGATTCTTCCGCTCACATGAGTGGTCCCTTCAACCAGATGTCATCTATCCCATCTTCCGAAAGTGGGGGTTTCCCCAGGTTGACCTCTTCGCCTCCCGCAGCAATCGGAAATGTCCAGCTTTCTGCTCCCTCTAGGGCCGCTCCCCGGGCGCTCTCAGAGATGCTTTCCTGCTCCCCTGGATGAGTCGTCTATTTTACCCCTTTCCCCCGTTTCCCCTGGTGCACAGGATTTTTGCTCAAAGTACGCAGGGACAGGGTGCGAGTGATTCTGGTAGCTCCGGTGTGGCCCAGACAGCACTGGTACACCATGCTCCTGGAACTCTCTGTGGGCGCTCCAGTCCCTCTGCCTCTTCTTCCAGACCTGATTACTCAGGATCACGGTCGCCTCTGCCATCCCGACCTACGATCTTTCCACCTTACGGCATGGATGCTGCGTGGCTGAACCCTGCAGAACTTCGCTGTTCAGAATCTGTGCAACAAGTACTGATGGGCAGCAGGAAGCCCTCCACTAGGGCCACATATATGGCGAAGTGGAAGCAGTTCTCATGCTGGTGCACTCAGCCCAACACACCCCCTCTCTAGGCATCCGTGCCTCTCATTTTGGAATACCTGCTGGGCCTAAAACAGCAGGGCCTGGTGGCATCCTCTGTCAGAGTTCACCATGCAGCGATATCAGCTTTTCACCCGGGTGTGAATGGCTGCTGTGTCTTCGCCAATCCTATGGTTGGCAGGTTCCTTAAGGGCCTTGACCATCTCTACCCACAAGTTCGACACCTAGTCCCGACATGGGACCTTAACCTGGTTCTCTCCAGACTCATGGGGCCCCTGTTGGAGTCACTGGCCACCTGCTCCCTCCTCTACCTCTCCTGGAAAACAGCTTTCCTTGTTGCTATCGCGTCGGCGCAGCAAGTCTCTGAGCTCAGACCCCTTACCTCCGAACCACCCTACTATATCTTTCATAAAGATAAAGTGCAGCTTTGGCCTCATCCGGCCTTTCTTCCGAAGGTTGTATCAGCCTTCCATATCAGCCAGGACATATTTCTTCTGGTTTTGCATCCAAAACCACATGCCAGTTGCCAAGAACAGCGGCTGCACTCCCTCAATGTCCGTAGGGCCCTCGCCTTCTACACTGAGCGTACGAGACCGTTCAGGAAGACGACCCAGCTCTTTGTCACGGTGGTGGACTGGATGAAAGGCCTCCTGGTTTCATCTGAGCGGATCTCCTTGTGGATCACGTTGTGTATCCGAACTTGCTATGATCTTGCCAGTGTATCGACCTCGCCCCTCACTGCTTACTCCACAAGGGCCCAGGCCTCATCGGCGGCTTTTCTGGCCAGGTGCCGATCCAGGAGATCTGCAGAGCCGCAACTTGGTCCTCGGTACACACTTTCGCTTCACACTATGCCATCGTCCAGCACGCCAGAGATGACATGGCATTTGGTAGAATGGTCCTACAATCCACGTTGATTCACTCCGACACCACTGCCTAGGTAAGGCTTGGGAGTCACCTAAATTGGAATCAATATGAGCAAGCACTTGAAGAAGAAAAACCAGTTACTCACCTTTGTAACTGTTGTTCTTTGAGATGTGTGGCTCATATCCATTCCAAATCCACCCCCCTTCCCCTCTGTTGGAGTAGCCAGCAAGAAGGAACTGAGGGGGCGCTGGGTCAGCTGGGGTATATATTGAGCACCATGAAGGCGCCACTCCAGGGGGCTCCACCGCTGACCCACCGCGTGTTGCAAGGGTAAAAATTCTCTGACGACCGTGCACGCAGCGCGCACACACCTAAATTGGAATGGATCTGAGCAACACATCTCGAAGAACAATAGTTACAAAGGTGAGTAACCGTTTGTTTTTTTTCTGGTACTGAAGTTAGGTTTATTGACCTGTAATTGCCAGGATTGCCTTTGGAGCCTTTTTTTAAAATTGGTGTCACATTAGCTATCCTCCAGTCATCTGGTAAAGAAGCTGAGTTAAGTGATAGGTTACATACCACACTTAATAGTTCTGTAATTTCATATTTGAGTTCCTTCAGAATTCTTGGGTGAATACCATCTGGTCCTGGTGACTTATTACTGTTTAATTTACCAATCAGTTCTAAAATCTCCTCTGTTGACACCTCAATCTGGGACAGTTGCTCAGATTTGTCACCAAAAAGAATGGCTCGGGTGTGGGAATCTCCCTCACATCCTCTGCACTGAAGCGTGATGCAAAGAATTCATTTAGCTTCTTCACAATGGCCTTATCTTCCTTGAATGCTCCTTTGAACCTTGATCATCCAATGGCCCCACTGATTGCTTGGCAAGCTTCCTGCTTCTGATGTATGTAAAAAAAAAATTGCTGTTAGTTTTTGAGTCTTTTCCTAGTTGCAAAATTCCAAAATTTGCTAGTTCCAGAATTCTTCTGCTGGCATGTACCAAGTGTATACCATCAGTCTACATTCCCTAATATCTAGTCTGCTGTAGGACAGAAGTGTGTTTTCCAAAGTTTATTAATAGCTACAACAGAAATAAATATGGGGGGCTACAGAATACCAGTGTTTGTCTTCTTTCCTGCCCCACCAGTGGACCTCACATGGGGAGGCTGGAATTCATGGTTTTAGTACTGTGGCTGGTCCTGTGGGCAGCAGCTGCATGTATGTGGCATGCCACAGAAAAGTTGAGGGTGCCACGACCTGATCACTGAGAGATCAGTTTGGAGCACTAGCATCTTAATGGCTTCATTTGTGTATGCAGTGTTACCATGATAGCTGCGTAGATTTCAGCAAAATCTAGAATGCGTGTCCATGTCATAGAATAATCTCTATAAGTTTCCTTCATAGAAGCAAGTTTCCCCCTTACTAAGATACCCGTCTTTGCTAGCTATTTCTGTATAGGATGTGGCACTATGCTTTTTCCATTGAGGAGCAAGAATTACTTTAGCTATGAGTAAGAAGTCCCATGTTCAAGTTTATCCATTCTTGCACGCAGACAAGCTACACTAGACTACGGTCTTGTTTACTCTTAAAGGTTTGCTGGTATAACTTTACCTGCCTGATGGCTGGGGAAAGGATTCAGTTCCCATACTGCTACTTCACATTTCACTCCTTCCAGGATAGAAATCAGTTACTTGGGTCAGAAAGGGTCCTTGGAAGCAGTGGGATCTTTCAGATTTTGCCTATACCTCCATGGAAGTTGAGAGGGAGGAACAATGGGAAGCTAATATCTTCTCTGACCCTGCCTCAGAAATGGGTTTCCTCCTGCTTCTAGGAAGCTCAGGGACTTCGGAATTAAGTATGCACTGAGGTACAAAGTACATTTAAACAGTGACGAAAACCAACGTTAAAGACTTTAGGTTTTTATGCTTCAGTGGAAATGTTTTCAGTAGTTAGACCTTTAAAGCGTGTCTCCACTTCAAAATTTGCTACTTCTGTTTTTCAAAAAATGTTCATGTCAGAGGACCCAAAGTACACTCAGTTATATTGAGTGCAATTCCACATTGATTGAAATGTAAATAATTTCTCAATAGATTAAGAAATGTCAGCAAAGTGATTCAAAATTAGCTACTAGATTAAATGGCACAAAACTTTGTTAAAACAGAGTTAATATTGTCCAGCAATATCTTGCGCCCTTCCAGAATGTCAAGTTCAGACTTCAGAAAACCGGGAAACACAGAGCTAAGGTACCCCATGTAACCTTAACTCTGGCCTCTTTGAGCAGTGCCCCCAAAACACTCCTACTACACATGCTCGCTCTATCTTTTCACTGTAAAGGAAAGGAGCTATATGCACTTGCCCTGCACTCAAACACTTAACATACTCTCCTGATAGACTACCACACTTGTGAAATTCAACAATCACTTCCCAAGTATATGCAAAAAAGCATTGCTAGAATAGTCACCTTTAATTTAGGAAAAGCTGCTTGTTTTTTGTTTTTTCTGGGGTGCTGTATCCCAGGACACTGTGGCAAATGGCCCCAAATTTAGATCACTGACCCTATTCTGAATCTCCAGGAGGCAAACCAAATTTCAAGGCAATCCAAGTAACCAGATGAATTGTAGCACAATTAGAACAGTCCAGCTTTAAACAGAAAGGGCTTCTTAACCTTAATTATATTGGAGCTTGTGCTCAGCTATAATATTTGGCACCTATAGGAAACTAGCTTTTGAATTGATGGTGTGGAAAATATTAGTGTGTGTCTGTAAGACTTAAAATAGAGTTCCTGAACTTCAATAAAATGACTTTATAATAGATTTATACATACTAGTATAAAACTTTGCTGTATAACAAATATTTTTCAGTCAAAAACACTGATTAACTATGTTCATTTCTCTTTTACAGGCACAAATCATACTGGAGTGGCTATAGCATTTGCTCTGTTAATTATCCTAGTCTTGGTTGCCGGATTAATTTGGTATCTCTACAAAAAGAAACGGCTTCAGTGGGGTGGCTTCTTTGCAGTACGCTATGAACGAGGGATGAATGAAGATGAGACTGATAGTATGTTTACCAAAGATGGTTACTGACAAACTGTTCTTACTAATGGTTTTATTACAAATTCCACTGTGTGAAACTATGGGGAATGGGCTACTTGACACTTTATTAGTTCCTTCTGAAAAATGAGTAAGATGATTATTATCTCGTGGCTAAATTATGCCCTCTAATACATGTGTGCAATTTTAAGGCAGTGGGAGTTAACTGAATTTGGCCTTACCTGTAAATCTTGCACAAGGTAGAAGTTCCCTGAGCCTCTATAGCTCTGTGATTCCATATTAACTCTGGGTACTGCCTCTAAAATCTTTACCTACATTATCTTTTCTTTTTACCAAAAAAAAAAAAAAAGAAAGAAAGAAAAAGGTGTTTTGGGGGGTTACGGGTGAGGAATAGACATTTAAACTGCAAACCAAACAAACTTTAAATTAAATATCTACCTTTTTCAGACAATTATTGATTTAAACCATTGGTATCAAAAGACATACATTTTGAAGTACCGTACGTTCCCTGTTTCTAGCATTGGGTCACCCTGCAACAACTAGCACAAAATATGATGATAAATACCAGATAAATGATATTTGGAATAACCACTTTTGTAATAAGTCGTTAAGTATCAACTGTGATATAATACAGAAAGGCTTGTAACCACTGACAATTTCTGTTCCTACTGAGGTAGAATCTTAACATTTGGAATGCTCATTATGGTCCATTGAGTGCAAGAGAGAAAAAAAATTATATATCTGAACATTGATTTTTTTTTTCTCGGAGGCCACCAAAAGGCCATCATCACTCTTCCCTGTCATATTGAACGATTGTTCAGGTGTCCTTCAGAGCTAGAATCATGATGTAGAGTATGCTCTTTCACTATGGGATTCTATCAATAAGGAAATATCCCTATTAAAGAACCAGGTAACACTTAAGTCTGAGCCTATTGCAGGCTCATACATGAATAGCCATGACCTCCGAATATACTGCTGGTGTCCACACAACTGGGATTAAGGGCTAAATACAAACATGAGCAAAATTCAAACCTTATGTAAATATTCTGTTATCTTCTAAAAACAGTTCAATGAATGGTGTACTTTTCACTGTAAGGAGACTCTCTTTTAAGCAAGAATTTTCAGTCTTCTTTCATAGGCTCTGATTTGTGGGTGATGCAAGTACCCCATAGTAGGCATGTTGAAAATCAATTTGTGGGAATGGGGAGGGAGTTGTAAAGGAAGACTAGCCTTAAACTAGTAGTTAGAGAATAACCTTTAAATCTGCCAAAATCCATCCTATGTTTTTAAAGTTGGTATAGAATTAGATCTGAATGATGATGTCCTGCACTAACACATGGGAAAGACTCACAGTTCATTTCCTAGTCTGTTGCACTCTGTTGTGTTCAACTCCAGTTCAACTCCAGTTGTGTGCATACATGCTACAAATTCTTGATCTATTTACATATTAGTTAAACTTGATTTTTATGTGCTGTGTCAATTGCCTTTCCTATATACTCAAAAAAGGCTACTAGAGTGAAGGGTTTTTTAAAATATATAGTTCTTGATTAAACCATTACAGTAAGTCACTGTGTGAAAGTGGAATAATAATTGTAAGAAAAATGTTTCTTACTGCACATTGTCCGTTTAAGATCAGACCTGTTTACCGTTTTGAAGGAGTGAATGCTATTTAAGTAAAAAAAGAAAAACCAAATAAAACGAATACTGTATACAAAAGACCAAATTAATCCCTGGTGTAATTCCATTGACATCAGTGTTATTACATCAGTAGTACATTTGGCCAAATAAGATGAGAATACTACTGATTTTTTTAAGATACACTGTTAAGGGTGGCCGGCCAGAGAGCCTATTTATGAGCTTATTTTTGTTGCTAATGCAACACTTTCCTATGTGCTTGTTTGCACTGTTCTGATATGCAATCTTTTAAAATAATATTTAGAAGTACAGTATCTCTCTAGCAAGATTCTTGTAGATGGTTTTAGTACCCGTATACAAGAATAGGTACCAGACAAGCACGCTCAAGAAAATAGTTCTGTATTAGTTCTCTAATTGGCCATAACTAAGAAAAGAAAGTAAGAAAGAAATTGGCCTTATAGCAATTTATGCAAAAAACTTTTGAAATTGGCTGCAATACCTTGGAGTAAATTTTAGGTAAAACGTGTGGCTATTTAACTTTGTTGCTGTGCTTCACATATTGCTTTTACAATAGTCTGGTTCTTGTGATCCTCTATTTTATTATAGTTATGAAACATTTATATTACAGTAGCACCAAGCAGAGTGGGGTCTTACTATGGTAAGTGTTGTACAAACACATGAGGACACAGTTCTTGTCTCTACTGTGTATTTAATGACAAAAATTTCCAACTAATGTGATAAAATAAAATATTATCAATAAAGCGATAGGCAGCATGGCCATGATCCAGCAAAGCACTTAAACGTGCGTAATTTCAAGTTAACATAAATGCTTAAATGTTTTGCTGGATGGGGTCTAAAATTAATGGATTTAGAGAAGTTTGTACTGTATTAAATAAAGTTGTATATGGTTCAGTGTCCTTTTCTAACAAAAGTACAGATCAGGGTATATTCGTACAAATATAAATTAGATACATGTGTGTTCAGCCTTGCTAGTTTTATGACTGTTTGCACTTATGGGCTTGCCTGGATGTGAATTTACAGACAGAAAGTGTATTTTTAATGTTATTACCAAGATAACTAACTTATGATTTCAGGACATACATGAATATACAATAAAAGGATACAGTGTTTTTATAAAGTGTTTCATGTGTGTATTGTTGTGAATTATGTAAATAATTTTGTAAAGCACACTTCCAATGTTTTTTGCAATATACCAATAAATGGAATCTTGGGTAGCTTTTATTTCATTGAGCACAACTGTCTTAGCATAAATGAACAGCCCATTTTCTGGACTGAAGTGTACAGTGAGGATAATATACAAACATGCTCTTCTTCACTCTTGAAAGAATAAAATTTATAAAGTCAGCCTAATTTTTTTGCTTGTGTGGGAAAAATTAACAGAGCTGAATGTTTGTAGAGCACCTAGCACAATGGTGTTTCTACCAAAGAGTAATAACTAATATGATAAGGAGGTTGAGTAGAAACTTTGTGACTGATAAAAATTGGTGCTGTTGAATTCTTTTATAATGAGGAAAACATGTTACTGTGGAATACAAGAAGACTCCTAATGACTACCAGGCTTCTGCTGCACGGAGCTGGCAATACTTAAAGAGAAATCTGGCCAATTTAAGCATTTAATACGTGCTAAGGTCTGATTCACTGGTGTCCATTTAATGAACCTCTGAAGTTGCGTAACAGCCCACAAGGGAATTCCCCTGAAAATAGGGGAAGTACCCATCAGGTGTAGTCATCTTATCTTCTAGCCTCAAGATACTTTGTCTGATGTATAATGAGACACATCAGTTATAAAATTTACATACCATCTTGTCTTTTTAAGATTTACTATGAATTCTCTCCTACCTAAAGAGACCTCTTAAATCTTTTTGGGCCAAATTCTGCTGTTCATACTGATATAAATCTCCCATTGACTCCAGTAAGAGCTTTTACTCAAGAAAGGACTGCAGAATTTGATTTTTTGTTAGCAAAGGAGACAAAAGGTCCTACAATGGTGGAGCCTGATTAAATGCAGGGCAGACCTTCTTCATTGGTGCTCAAGAATTAAGATAGGGGTTATTTTATCTTAATGTAATAGTATTTGTGGGTGAAGTTTACTGGGTATATTATAAATGTTAACTTATTCTAAAATGCTAAAGGACAAGAAGAAGCATGAGAAAATGGGCTTTTTAAAAAACTATGTACTTCAACTCAAACTGGGAGTTGTCATGGGCCTCAAAATATATGCATCTATATTCTTAGTGTCATTTGTAGTTTAAATTCCTTGGGGATGGGCTACATCTTCTGTGTTTGCACAGTATCATGTGTAATAAAAGGTGTGACAGAGGAGTGTGTGTAAAAGATTGATCTTTGTTATCCAGCCTCAGTCACATGACATGGGTCAAGGCTACCAAAGTTTCTGTGTCTGTCAAATGGCAGAGGTCAGTAGCCTACTGACTCCAGTGGCTACTGTTGTTTCCCTCCCCATGCCTGCGTTGCCTGTTTCTCTCCTGTTGGAAATAAAATGCAAACAATATAACCCAAACGTAACCCCCACCACGGAATAGAGACAATTGATAAATACAGACAGCTAGGCCAGGCTTTTCCATTGCAGTTCACAGGCATGTTACCAGCACAATCGAATACTGTTGAGATTGCAACCTTATTTCAATTCAGTTTTCAACTTTTGTACTCAGAGCCTATTCCATGGTAGTTTCCACGGGAAGAGGGGCGTGCAGAAGTGCCGAGGTCAGGCGTTTAGAGGAGCCATCTAAAAGCGAGGGGGGAGATGGAGGACAGAGCACGTCTTACACTAGTGAGGTGAGGGGAGATTTCTCCTGGTAGTGAACTTACAGCGTCCGCTGCGCTGTGCCTGGTGGCTAATACGAACCGTTCGGAAGGCAGGGCAGCTGAAGGCGGAGGGAAGCAGAGCTGGCTCTGGACAGCCCAGGCACCTGGGGCTGGGCGTGACGGCTGGCCCCGGTCATGCCCAGCAGATGCAGCGTGAGCCCCGCGCTGGAGCCAGCCCTGTTGGGAGCGGCGCGTTAGCCCAGCCCAGCCTAGCCTGCAGGGGCTGGCAGGCTTCGGGGGCCGCACGCCCGGCCCCGGCCCGGCCCCGGCCCCGGCCTGCCCCCGCAGTGGGTGGTGTCCGGCCGGCGCGCTGTTCCCCCCTGCAGGCGCAGCCCCGGCGGGAGGGGTCGGAGCCGCAGCCTTCCGAGAGCCGGCGCGAACTAGAGTGGGCCGGGGCTATGGAGCCCCGTTTCCCCGCGCTGCTCTGCCTGCTGGGTCTCCTCGCCACCGCCTCCGGAGCAGCCGGTAAGGTGCTCCCCTCCCGCGCCTGTCAGCCCCCACCCTCCGCTCGGGGCGCGGGGCCCCTGCCTCCCAGCAGCTGTCCCTCTCCGGCCGGGCGGGCGGGGCGTGACACCCGCTGCGGGAGGAAGCGCAGCCTACGCTGCTGGGTTTGCGGCCCGCGGAGTGGATGGGGCCCCCAGCTCGAGGGAAGGTCCCCCGGTCCCCGTCCCCCCCCCCGCGTTCATTGTAAGTCCATAGAGGGGAGGAGTTCACGCTGCCAGTTGCATATTTCCCATTGCGGGGGCGCTGTGTTGGGCATTGCAGGCCCCTGGGGGTTGCTGCTGTCTGACGCTCTTGGCCTGCCATGAAAATAGATATTGGCTGGGCTAGAAAAATAGGCTCTGTTTTTAAACGTGTGAGCGAAAACATGTTAACTAGCCCGACTTGAAACAGGACTTTGCACCCACTGCAGCAGACATGGCCGGTTGTGTTAAAAAACCTGATAGCCGGCAGTGGTCAGCCTTTAAGGGAGTCTAGTGTTAGCCACAACCAGCAAACATTTTGAAACACAGCCTATTTCCAAATCTAGACAGGGCCACAGTCCCGTTATGTTTTTAGTCTTGCTCCTCATATAAAATCAGATGAGAGGCAAATTCATTTCCTGTTACTCAGGAGGGAAGAGAAGGCTTTGTGTTGTGTGCTGAGAAGTTTCATTTTCTGGAAAGTCCATTTGGCTAATGTATAGCTATTGAGAAACAGTGCAAAGCAAGGAACCCTTCTGACATGGGGCATTAAAAAAAAACATAATATAGTCTGGAGTGAGTGCCTTCTCATGCTTTTTTATCAAAACTAACGACCCAGTCCTGCAAAAATGTAGACATATGTTCAACTCTAAGCATGTGAATAGACCCATTAATTTTATTTCAACTGGACAGTTTGAGTGAGTAAAGTTAAGTACGTGCATAAGTATTTGAAGGATTGGGACGTAATTGTGAAATGAAAAGCAGCAAAGGAAAGAACCAGTTAAACTAGGAAAAATGACACATGCGATGTGCTCCTATCAGTTAAATGCCTAATACCTGGGAACAATATTTTCCCCTTACCCAGGGTAGGCTTTTAAATAGAGCTTTTCTATTTCTAGTTATATAATAGGACTATGATCCTACATAATTGTGGTAAGGAAAGTGTGTGCACATTATCAACATATATATCAGCATTATGGCATAGAAAAAAATCATGTTAGTCTTGCAATTTATGAAAGAATTGCATTGCTACACAGTCATAAGTTATATGATTAAGTGGTTTTGATTTTTCAAAGTACTTCAAAAGAAATGAAGAGGGTTTTCTCCTTTTGAATTTTTCAACATTTCTGCATTTTTCCTAGATAATGCTATTTACTTACTTTTCCACTTAACATGACTAATAAACTGATCAGTGTTATTTGTTAATGCACCAACATAATGCTGCTGTGTTTAGGTTACAAATTGTGTAGGGAAATGTTTAAATTTAAACAAAAAATGTTTTCATTTTTTTTAAAAAAAGTTTTAATTGTTATGGTAAAAGTGTCTAATGACTTGCATGCTTGCTTATACATCGTGACCCCATTCAGGATGAAACTCTCCACAGAAAGAGCAAAAGATACTGTGCAGTAACTGCACACAGAGACTAGCTCTTCTTTGTCTTGTCAGTTGAGGTACTGAAATTTCTGTGTGTCGCAGAGTAGCTACGCATAGTAGGAAGATAGGTGCACAAGCTCACAACAGCCTTGGACTAGGGTTTTCCCAGATGTAAAACTCAGGTGACAGTGGCTATTTCTCCACTGCATAGCTAACCTGGGTGACTGAGCACCTGGATCAGAGCATTCAGGTTAGCATAGCCTTGGGTATCAGCCTCCCCACTGCAAACCCCTACCCTAGTTACTGTGTCTTCACTGTTTCTGCTCTCACCCGCGTGTGTCTGGGGGCATGGTTCTTTGTGTTGAAATGCTCTAGGATTCTTTTCCGGTCAGTTAGGGAAGAACTTGTCTGTCCTTCAGGGGAAATTGTGGGAAGGCATTGTAGGGCTATCAGCGCTTGAATGATTTTTCCCCTCTGGATCCTCATCGCAAGGTGGATTCTAGCATGAGTTAAAGCAGAGCCCAGAATCTAATTCACGCTGCCAGCCTGGTAAGCTAGCCTAGGTTTAAAGCACCTCCAAATCCAGACCAGTGGCTTTTTTTTTTTTTTTTTTTTTGGTGGATGATAGGTGCGTTAACCGGGGCCTTACCTGGTTTTTAGCCTAAACTGTGCCTTGTAGACATACCCTATTTGTTCAGGAAAGAGACAGGCAGAAGAGCTGCTTCTGGGAACAGGGTAGAGGTGACTTACTTGGGGCCTGGGTAATGGGGAGTTGCCTCTGTGCAGTTTCTTACAATCCCTGTGTGTGGAATCAAGACTTGTGTACATTTGGTAAATAAATAAATTACAGTAAGAAAATACCTGACTGCTTAACTGATTTCTGCTTCAGATGGGAAACTGAACTGCAAAGCCTCAAAAATCTGCTACCCTTGCCAAAGGAGCAACATTATTTCTTTGTATTTACAGTAATGCCTAGAGGCTCTTAGGCGATGTCTACGCTAGCACTTCTGTTGGTAAAACTTTTCTCAGTCAGGGGTATGAAAAAACCACACCTCTGACCGACATAAGTTTCCCTGACAGAAGCGCTGGTGTGGACAGCGCTGTCGGTGGGAAATGCTCTCCTGATGACATAGCTACTGCTGCTCTTTGGGGGTGGTTTAATTATGCGGATGGGAAAGCTCTCTCCCATTGGCATAGAGTGGCCTGGCTACCCAGGAGACCTTACAGCGATGCAGCTGCAGCGGTACAGCCGTGCTTCTCTATGGTCTGTAGTGTAGACATAGCCGAAGTGAGATCAGGGCCCCATTGCGTTAGTCACTGCTCAAACACATAGGGCTAGTCTACACTAGAAGTATTACAGCTGCACTGCTGTAGTGCTTCTTGTGAAGATGCTCTGTGCTGAGAAGAGAGCTCTCCCATCGGCATAATAAAGCCACCTCCATAAGAGGCAGTAAGTATGATGTCAGGAGAATCTCTCCCACTGACATAGTGCTGTCCACACCAGCACATAGGTTGGTGTAACTTATGTCATCACCCAGGAGAGTGGCTTATTCACACCCTTGAGTGGCGTAAATTATAGTGACATAAGTGGTAGTGTGTACAAGCCCATCGTAAGAGAGCATCTGCCCAAAGAGCTTGCAATCTAAATAGACAAAATAATTAAAGGGTGTGGGGAAAGAATTAAAGCGTGGAGAGGTGAAGTGACTTGTCCAAAGTCATAAAGCAGGTCAGTAGCAGAACTAGGAAGATAACACAAGCTTCCTGAGTCCCAGCCCACTGCCTTATCCACTACCCCAATCTGGCTCTTGGACAAAACCCTAGAGTTTGGGCCAGGATCCAAGTAGCAGTTGCACACTATAGATTTGTCTACAGACTCTACACAAACAATTAGATTGCAGCTAGCTCTGGTGTGAATCTGATCCTCACTAGCTTACCGCAGAGTCTGTTTATGTGCAAAGTTCATTAATGAACTATTGACGCGTCTGCAGGGTCCATACAGACAGTTAGACTGCAGCAGATTAGTGTATGGTAGATTCACACTCCAGCTGGCTGCAGTCTAATTGTTTGTGTAAACAAAACTTCTTGGATAGCTACTTGTCTACTTTGTGCTGCCCTTGATACATGGAATGGGGGTACACTTCATGCATACTGGCCTTCTCGCTGTGGGAAAGATTGTCCCCATCTGTAGAAAATCCCATGAGAGGAGAGTTGTGGGGGGATGATAATTCCAGGCAGGTCCCCTTGCTGACTTTTCTCCCACATTGTTCTGTGGGGTGGGATGGAAATTCTCTCTCTCACCCTTCCACCACAAAAGGGAAAGGGATTTGGTCTCTGGAAGTACAGGACCATCTGGATGTAGATTATGTGCCTTCCCACTCCTTTCTGGCCTGAAATTGCTCTTTTTGATACATGCATCCTCCCGTCCAGACACATCCATGCCCTCTCAGTCAGCATAGTACCATTAGCCTACAACAGTGGTTCTCATCCAGGAGTACATGTGCCCCTGGGCGTACGCAGAGGTCTACCCATCTAGATGTTTGCCTAGTTTACAACAGGCTACATAAAAAGCACAAGCAAAGTCAGTACAAATTAAAATTTCCTACAGACAATGACTTGTTTATACTGTCTTGTATACTATACACTGAAATGTAAGTACAATATTTATATTCCAATAGATTTATTTTATAATTATATAGTAAAAATAAGGACGTAAGCAATTTTTCAGTAATAGTGTGCTGTGACACTTTTGTATTTTTATGTCTGATTTTGTAAGCAAGTAGTTTTTAAGTGAGGTGAAACTTGGGAGGGTAGGCAAGACCAGTCAGACTCCTGAAACGGGTACAGTAGTCTGGAAAGGTTGAGAGCCACTGGCCTACTACAAGCATGTTACAAATGGTTGGTTTTGAAGTGTAGGTAGGGCCTGAGTGTTGAAGAATGTATGGTATATTTCACAATTTACAGCAAATTTGTGTTGTAACTGTCATTCATTTACTGATTTTTTTTGCCTTGACAGTATTTTAGTTTCTCTTTTCTGTTGTCGAAAATAACTACATGTAATTGCGTATGCAAAATATAGGGCTTAAGAGTTTGTGGTGGTTCTATTTCTTTCTTTTTTAATCAAATGTACCATCTGTTCATTGCTCTGGACATATGCTACACATTTTTAAAAAATTGAAAGGGTGAAATAAATTCTGTGGCTTGTGAGTGATTCCATGGCTTTATGGCTGAACATAAACAAAAGACAAGTATCAAGATTTTAAAAGTGGATTGTGATTTAGGTGAGTTTAAGTGGCTGCATTGTTGCCATTTCTGCAGTGCTGCTTTATTTTTAATAGTATTATATGAAGTACTTAGATTTTTATGGTTAGAAAAGACTATTCTGTTCTTAATAAGTGTGTGAAACTCTTACTAACTAAACCCAATGGAGGGTGATTAAGTTATTTAATATGGCTTTAAAGGGGTATAGCTATAAGCAATGGGATGGAATTAAACAAGGAGAAATGTGAGCTAAATATTAGGGGGGGGAATTTCAATAATGAGCTCTAGAAGGATGGGGAAGTCTCCCATGAGAAATGGGGCAGTTCATTTAAAACTGAACTTGACAAAGCATTAGGAAAATATACATTTCTACCAATGGAAGAATTGACTTTCAAATGCTGCAGAACTTGTAAAATGTGATTAATCCACTTTTATTCTTTATTATAAAAATAATTTAATCAACAGAAGTGGCCACCAACCACATGAAGGTCCTAACTGGAAACTAACTTTTTTTTTTTACTGATTTATAATACATTTATTTTGTATTGATTGAGGTTTTACTGTGGTTACATGGTACTACAG
Source organism: Lepidochelys kempii (assembly GCF_965140285.1). Classification (NCBI taxonomy): domain Eukaryota; kingdom Metazoa; phylum Chordata; order Testudines; family Cheloniidae; genus Lepidochelys; species Lepidochelys kempii. Next base: position 32,979,328 of record NC_136390.1, on the reverse strand, counting down.
TCTGTATCTGAAGCACCCCTGGGTATGTACTTGTGATACAGAGAAGCATCTAAAGTATTTATAATCTAAACAGCACTGGTTATTGGTGTTATCTACTTTTTAGCACCAGTAGAATAATTATTTTTTCTAAGGCTCCTTCCTGTTAAAAATAGTGTGTTAATGATAAGAAATGAAACAAACAATTACTGCAAAGTGTTGGGGTCTTCTTTTATAATTGAAATCCCTTTGTATTCACATTTCTTGTGAAAATAGAGGTCTGCTCTCCCATGTTTGCTTGTTGGGGAATGCACATAGATACTCATAACCCATCAAATATTTTCAAAAGTCAGGTGTATATGAGAATCCTCAAGTACTTTTCAGATATTAGTGAGGTTAACCTCACAATCCTTCTTTAATGGATTATGAAATTGAGGCATAAAGGAAGCATATATATTAGAAAAATTGGTACCTGTATTTTTGCAATAGCCAGGAATGGTGCAGGTGTACCTGGGCTAAACTGTTTGATTAGCTAGGTTTTGGATGTTTTTATCACCTTGCATGAAAACTTGTGTGCTGGAGTCACATCCACACTAGTGGTTGATCCCCATTGCTAGCTGTTACTGTAAAACAAATTGCCAATATTCTAAGTGCGAATGGAATTGCAGAGGAAGTCTGTGGCAGAAATGAGTAAAACCCAGATCCCTGTACACCTATGCCTTAACCACCAGACCATGCTTCCTCCCTGTACAATATATAGTTCATATATACTTTTTTTTAAATGTGAGTAAAAATCATCTCACTTATACATTACTGCCCCATAGCCTGTAAGAAAAGATAGAGTGAGGTATAGATGGGTATAATAAGGTGTTTTTATTTAAAACAAAAGTATATGAAAGGTTTCTAATATTAGAAACCAATATTTTCCTCTTCCTTCTGTATGTCACTTGTCATCTTAGATTTTTAATCTGATCAGGGATGGGAAGCATATTGTTAATGTGCTGCTTGTACATATCCTAGCACAAGGTGGCCCTGATCCTGACTGAGGCCTCTGGGCATTACTGTAATACACATAATTCCTACTAGAATTAATTCAAATTGTATTAATTGTATTAACTGTGTAAATGCCACATATGCATGGATCATGTATTTCAAAGCAAACAGATGCACCTTAAAACTCTTGGCCATTAGCAAGCCTATGAAAGACTTGCCCAACTGGAAATGTAATTTTGATTTGTCTTATAAACACACCTGAGCTTGGCCTAAACTAGAGAATGATTGTAGGTCTAATTGACACAGTACTTAAAATGTTGGTGGCAGCTGGTAGCCCCTATACATTAGGACTCTCAATTTTGCTACCACCAGTAAAATTTAACTGATTTTAGTATTAGTAGGAAGTTTTGCAAAATGTCCCAAGACAAGTTTGGAGAGAAAAATGTACTCACTTCCCCATCTAGAGTTTCTGTGGTTTAGCGGAAGAACAAGCAGTTCTGTGAGGAATTCACTCCAGAGCTGAGAATCTTTTTGAGATATTGTGATTGATCAGATGCCTCTTTTCGAGATATTGTGTATTGATCAGTGCAAAGCACAGGAATTGTTTCTGTTCCTGGCTGTGTAAAAGTAAAAGAAACTGCTGAGATGGTTTGCTTTTTTAAGGGTATGTCTACACTACCAAATTAGGTCGATTTTATAGAAGTTGATTTTTACAAATTGATTTTGTACAGTCAATTGTGTATGTCCCCACGAAGCGCATTAAGTCGGCTGAGTGTGTCCTCACTACCGTGGCTAGCATCAACTCACGGAGTGGTGCACTGTGGGAAGCTATCCCACAGTTCCCGCAGTCTCTGCTGGAATTCAGGGTTCAGCTCCCAATGCCTGAGGGGGCAAAAACATTGTCACGAGTGGTTTTGGGTACATGATGTCAGTTTCCCCTCCCTTCCTCTGTGAAAGCAACTGCAGACAATCATTTCATGCCTTTTTTCCTGGGTTACCCGTGCAGACGCCATAGCATGGCAAGCATGGAGCCCGCTCAGCTCACCACTGCTGTTGCAAGCATTGTAAACACCTCACGCATTATACTGCAGTATGTGCAGAACCTGGCTAAGAGATGGCAGCACGAGGACGATTGTGAGGAGGACATGGACACAGACGTTCCTGAAAGCACGGGATGTGGCAGTTGGGACATCATAGCGGCAGAGAGGCTGGTTGATACAGTGGAACACCGATTCTGGGCCCAGCAAACAAGCATATACTGGTGGGACCCATAGTCTTGCAGGTATGGGATGATTCCCAGTGGCTGAGAAACTTTTGCATGCATAAGGCCACTTTTCTGGAACTCTGTGAGTTGCTTTCCCCCTCCTTGAAGCGCAGGAATACCGAGATGAGAGCTGCCCTGACAGTTGAGAAGCAAGTGGCGATAGCCCTGTGGAAGCTTGCAATGCCTGACTGCTACTGGTCAGTCAGGAATCAATTTGGAGTGGGCAAATCTACTGTGGGGACTGCAGTGATTCAAGTAGCCAATGCAATTACTGATGTTCTGCTATCAAGGGTAGTGACTCTGGGAAATGTGCAGGTCATAGGGGATGGCTTTGCTGCAATGGGTTTCTCTAACTGTGGTGGGGCGATAGACGGAACACACATATCCCCACTTTGGCACCGGACCACCTTGCCAACCAGTACATAAATCGCAAGGGGTACTTCTCAATGGTGCTGCAAGCACTGGTGGATCACAAGGGACATTTCACCGAGATCAACATGGGATGGCCAGGACAGGTACATGACGCTCACATCTTTAGGAACTCTGGGCTGTTGAGCAGCTGCAGGAAGGGACTTACTTCCCAGACCAGAAAATTACTGTTGGGGATGTTGAAATGCCTATAGTTATCCTTGGAGACCCAGCCTACCCCTTGCTCCCATGGCTCATGAAGCGATACACGGGCAGCCTGGACAGTAGTAAGGAGCAGTTCAACTATAGGCTGAGCAAGTGCAGAATGGTGGTAGGATGTGCCTTTGGACGTTTAAAAGCTCGCTGGCACTGTTTGCTGACTAAGTTAGACCTCAGCACAACCAATATTCCCACTGTTATTTCTGCTTGCTGCGTGCTCCATAATATCTGTGAGAGTAAGGGGGAGACATTTATGGCAGGGAGGGAGGTTGAGGCAAATTTCCTTGCTGCCAAATTTGAACAGCCAGACACTAGGGCAATTAGAAGAGCAGATGTAGGCGAGCTGCTCATCAGAGAGGCTTTGAAAACCAGTTTCATGACTGGCCATGCTACGGTGTGACAGTTGTGTGTGTTTCTCCTTGATGCAAACCCGCCCCCTTTGTTGATTTTAATTCCCTGTAAGCCAACCACCCTCCCCCCTTCGATTACAGATGGAAAAGGAAATAAAGTCACTATTGTTTTGAAACCATGCATTCTTTCTTTATTAAATAAAAGAAAAGGGAGATAACTGATAAGGTAGGTAGGGTGGGGTGGAGAAAGAAGGAAGGACGGACAGGGGCACATTGCTTATTGTAGCCACACTACAAATCAAAGCTGTTTGAATGCCAGCCTTCTGTTGCTTGGGCCATCCTCTGGAGTGGAGAGGCTGGGTGCCCAGAGCCCTCCCCCCGGTGTTCTGGGGTGTCTGGGTGAGGAGGATATGGAACTTGGGGAGGAGGACAGGCAACAGTTGTACAGTGGATGCAGCGGCGGTCTGTGCTCTTAGCTTTCCTGCAGCTCCACCAGATGTCTGAGCATGTCCGTTTGCTCCCCCATTAGCCTCAGCATTGCATCCTGCCTCTTCTCATCGCATTCACTTTTGGGAGAGCTCTCTCCCGTCGACATAGAGCAGCGACACGAGCGATCTTAGAGCGGCACAGCTATATTGGCAGTGCCGCTGCAATCTCGCGAGTGTAGATATGGCCTTATGACTGCATGCTGGTCACAACAGAGTCTAATTTCTTTAGCAGACACCACAGTGAATGTGATTTGCCTTTGTCTATGCTGGCCAGCATTGTATCAGTAACGTGATTCTTCAGAATTGTGTTCAAACACAATCAGATCTTATAATGTGGAAAAGTCCTTCTCCCATATCTGCTCTGACTTTGGTAAAAGGCGAGAGGAGAGGAAGTGAGAATAATAATTGAAGTATTTCAGCAAGTCTGTATACACACTGGCACTAAAAACTTCAGACTAAACCAGTATTTAGTCCTGAAGAATCTGTCTGTGGCTCGGCTCGTAGCCCACTCGTAAATCATTTGTAGCACTTTAGAATGTGAATATGTGTTACAAGCACACTAGAACTTTAAATGAGACTCTAGTGGTGAGAATGCCTCAGAATATTTTTAGAATTGGCACAAACTTGTGGTCCTTAAGTAAAATTTGCATAGAAGTTAATCAGCATTTTATCTGAGTAAGGACTGCAGAGGACTAGGCCCTTTCTTTAGAAGTAGGTTTCTTAAGAAGGTCTGTGCATTGAATCCTGAGATTCTTTAATTGTGATTTTTCAAAAGCATCAGAGCAATTTAGAAGCCCAACTCCAGGATTATCTATTCCTGCTGTCCTCAAACTGTGGATCGCGACCCTGTTTTAATGGGGTCACCAGGACTGGCATTGGACTTGCTGGGGCCTGGGACCAAAGCCCAAGCCCCACCGCTCAGGACAGAAACCAAAGCCCAAGGCCCATCACCCCAGGCTGAAGCCTGAGCCCCTCCACCTAGGGCTGAAGCCCTTGGGCTTCAGCTTTAGGCCCGCTGCCCATGGCAATGGGGCTCAGGCTTTGCCCCCACCCCCTTCCCAGGGCAGCGGGGCTCAGGCAGGCTCAGGCTTCGGTCCCCCCTCCTAGAGTCATGTAGCAATTTTTGTTATCAGAAGGGGGTTGCAGTCTTATGGTCCCATAATGGTAATCACCAGCATAATTTAATAGTATGCAAAAAAAAAAAGTTAGTGCAGGACAAACAATCTCAACCAGAAGACAACAGTGAGTTGTAAATACTTAAATTGTTTTTACAATGAGAAATGGTTGTAAGAGATTAGAGAAAACAGGCTGACCATGTCTTCCCGTTTCTTTCCTTTGCTATCTCTTTCCTTCCCGAGAACCTCCCCATTCCAAAGGGTCTCTGGGTGTGTCTGCTCTGCATTTGGACCGTGTGATTGCAGCACAGGCAGATGTACTCAAACTAGCTTTAATCTAGCTAATGGGAATACCAATAGCCGTGAAGTTGAGGCAGTACAGGCTAGCTAGCCACACAGGTAAATAGCCCAGATCTTAGGCAGGCTTATACAGCTTGCACTGAAGCAGCTTCATTGCTGTTGGTACTTGTGCCAGCTAGTTCAAATGTCTACATCTGCATCAATCATACCTCTGATTGCAGTGCAGACATACCCAATTACTGAGTCTTTCACCAGCACTTCCCCTGCAATACATCTCTGAAGTTTGAGTGGCTTTTTTATGTTTTTTCATTCAGTTGGCTAAGGGTTCCCCACTTCCTCTCCTGTGGCTCAGCAAATGTGCCAATTTAATTTTGCATTATGCAGCTAAAGTGATGTGCTTAATGCTGCTAGTTTAGGCCCCATGTTCCCCTGCTTTGGCAGTCAAGAATCTTTTCTGCCGTTATAGTTAAAAGCTAACTTGGGATGGGTGTGATTTTTTTTCAAAAGCACCTGAGTGAAAATCAATTAGGCTGGAGCTCCTAAGATGTTTAGGTGCTTTCAAAACTCTCACACTGTGTGTGGCATGTTCACTTGCTCTCTGCTCAGGGATATATTGAGAAGCCATTAAATTAAAGAGTGGATACATGAAAAATGTTTAAACCTTCTATTTAAAAGATGCAGAAGGAAATATATCTAAAATGACTTCAAGTTATAAATGTGCTGAGTTATGAGGCTCCTGCTAAACAAACAATGAAGTAATGCTGTTTTTTTTAAACTGTAGCATTTTTAGAAACCTTTTGCTTAATTCAAAGTTAGATGAAAGTTTAAAAAGATAACAGTAAATGAAAAGAAAGAAACAAAGATTCCCCCCCCACACCCCACATAAAGTGTTGTATGTGCCTGTTCAACCCAGGTGGAATGTGATCCAGCTATTCGTTGGTTCATTTGAAGCAAATGAAGTTGATGACATGGAAGTGGTTAAAGGTAGTATGTAAGTGGGAGGTGTACAGCAAAGTGGCGGGTAGCTAGAGAAGGTTCAGTCCCAAAATTTATCTCGGCCTAATCATTTTGTGAGCCACCCCACTGCCTGCATGCATGCCCAGCTCAACAAGTGAAGCCCTGGAATCTGGTGGTGCTAAGGCCAGGAAGTGGGCAGGACATTGTGGGGTGAGGGCCCTGCTTGCATACTGGATTCCTGGCAAATGGAACTAGATTTCTCAGTCCCAGCCGGGGATGCTGGCTTCTGGTTCATGAGTGGTGCTTCCCGGAAAGGTTGAAGTTTGCAAAGTGACAGTTGGTGGAGGCTCCAACAGGCAGGGAGACTCAGAAGCCACATCTGGTGCAGAATATGGGGGAAGAGGAGCTATGGTAGACCAGTCTGAGTGGAGATCTGGGGAATTCCCAAGAGGAGGAGATATGGCTTCCACAGATCGGAGAGTAGAATCCCCACACTGGGGGTTGGGATGAAGTTCACTGGGACAGGGTGAGAGCCCTGAGGGAAGGAGGGATCTTGTGGGGATGGTGGGGAGAGGAGTCCTGGGGGAAAGGAGTCCTGGGGGAAAGAAGAATCTTGAGGAAATGGGGGTGGGGGAGTCCTGGAGAAGGGAGAAATCCTGCAGCCCCGTACCTGGTAGGGCCAGGAAGGAATGGGGGGGGGTGTTTTTGCAGCGGGAGGGCCCCACCTGAATGTATGCGCATCAAGTGGCACTGGAGCAGACTTCTCCGTATCTGCATGTAGCAGCCCAGGAAGAGCCAACGGGCCAGAGTTGGGAGCCAGGCTGAGCCCCAGGGGACAGGAGCTGCCATTGTGTGGTGAGTGCAGGGTAGTCTCGCCCTTCCACTCCCAAAAAAATATTTTCAGCAGCCACCTATAGTATAGAATGGTGTTGCAAGAATACTGGAAGGTCTAGAAGGAAACATCAAATCTAAAATAACCACTTCTAAAAAGGTTTGTTCTCACTCCTTTCACATATCATGGCACTGGCTGAACACTCAGGTCAAAGTTCAAATAATTTCTTCCTTCGTTGGCTCACGCCATAGAGAAATCCATTTGTTTTGTGGCATTATTCAGTCCTTCTGAGGATGAAGACTGTTTACTTTAATCTATTTGTAAGGCCCTCATCATTAGTATATGAGCACCTCCCAAGTATTTAAAAATATAAATAATGTGTAATATCCCTTTCCAGCCTACAGGAGAAATAACTTGCTTTTAGTTTATATTTGTGTGTGTGTGAGAGGTAGTGGGTGTGGGGAGTGTAACTTACTGAAGATAAACTACATTGAGGAGAGATCAGTTTTGCATTTAGGGCCGGTTCCACAGCCTATTTAAAATTGGGCCCCTTTAACATGTCTTAAATTAGGCACCCAAAAATGGAGGTTCTCAAAATCACTTGTCACTCCAGAAAATTTTGCCTACATTCTTCTGATGCTTTCTTACATTCTCTACGCTGCTTAAAAGCCACTGGATTTTGACAGTTTTAATTGGAAGCTATGTAGAAAAGTACTGTTTCTACTAGGGTTTTCTGTCATCAGTTTATAATTACTATAATTACTATTACAAAAAATTAGGTGTTTCCAATATAATTTAAATATTTTGCATTTATCAGGTAAAAATGCAGTATCTGATCATGCTTACACAGAATGTTTCAGTGCTGGAAGGTGTGGAGTTAATTCCTTCTAATGTATGAATGTATTAGTTTTTGGTCATTTAAATGGTATGTGCTATCAATGTCTTGTAGCTTTTGTGTTTTATCAGAGTAGCCTGGAACTTCAGGATAAATAAAATGTAATAACCAAATAATAAGTAAGAGATCTGCATTTGTATTTTTTTAATGATTTATTTAGGAAGTTTTAACAAGCTTACAGATCCTTGCCATGTAAATATCAGAGACAAAATAATAATAATTACAACAGTGAGCTTTTGTTTAGAGATTATACAGGAATATAGTAATCTCATCTCTCTCTTTAACAGGGTGTTACCATATTACACGTGAGTTTCATTACGCTACCCATCTCATCACTAGTGATTTTTATTAAATTGAATGAACTCTCTTGGATCTGCATTTGTAGGACTGGGTGATGCAGTGTGCTAAAATGATAGCCCCTTTTTATATTTCGAGGATATATTTTTATATTTCACCTTCCTGTGCAGCATAGGACATGAGTCACTTGGAGATTTAAATTATTGTAAATGGTGGCTTCTCTGAAACTTGAAGTCTTTAAAACATGATTTGAAAACTTCAGTAACTCAGCCAGAGAGGTTAGGGGTCTATTACAGGAGTGGGTGGGTGAAGTTCTGTAACCTGCAGTGTTCAGGAGATAATCATGATGGTCCTTTCTGACCTTAAAGTCTATGAGGCTGAATGCAAATAGAAAGACTCCCATGGACTTCAGTGGTGTTTTAGATCAGGTTCTTCATTTGAAAAGTGGTGAGATCTGTGGTCATTCATATGACATAAGAATAGAAGAATGGCCATACTGGGTTAGACCAAAGGTCTGTCTAGCCTAGTAGTCTGTCTCTTGCAGTGGCCCGTGCCAGATGCTTCACAGGGAATGAACAGAACAGGGCAATTTTGAGTGATCCATCTCCTGTCATCCACTCCCACCTTCTTGCAGTTTGAGGATTAGGGATACCCAGAGCATGGGGTTGCATCCTGACCATCTTGGCTAATAGGTATTGATGGACCTGTCTTCCAGAAACTTATCTAGTTCCTTTTCAACTACACTTTTGCCCTTTACAATATCCCACGGCAGTATCCACAGGCTGACTTTGCATTATGTGAAGAAGTACTTCCTTATATTTGTTTTAAACCAGTTGCTTATTAATTTCATTGGGTGACCCCTAGTTCTTGTGTTATATGAAGGGGGTAAATAGCACTTTCCTGTTCACTGTCTCCATATCATTCATGATTTTATGGACCTCTATAATATCCCCCCTTTGTCGTCTCTTTTCTAATCTGAACAGTCCCAGTCTTTTTAATCTCTTCTTGTATGGAGCAGCTCCATACACCTAATGGTTTTCGTTGCCTTTCTCTGTACTGTTTCAAATTCTAATCTTTCTTAAAATAGGGTGACCAGAACTGCACACAGCATTCTATGTGTGGGCATATCATGGATATATAGTTCCACTATGATATTTCCTGTTTTATTATTTATTCCTTTCTTAATGATTCCTAACACTGTTGGCTTTTTTGACGGCCACTGCATAGTGAGCAGATGTTGAGATGATTTTTTCCAATGTGCATTATTTTGCACTTATCAGTATTGAATTTAATCTACCAAAATGTCCCCAAGTAACCCAGTTATGTGAGATCGCTTTGTAACTCTTCTCAGTCAACTTTGGACTTAAATATCGTGTGTAATTTTGTATTGTCTGAAAACTTTACCACCTCACTGTTCACCCCCTTTCCCAGATAATTTATGAGTATGTTGAACAGCACAGGTCCCAATACAAGTCCTTTGGGGACCCCTGCTATTTACTAATTTATCAATTGTGAAAACTGACCGTTTACTTTGTTTCCTAGCTTTTAACCAGTTACTGATTAAACAGGGACCTTGTCTCTTACCCCATAACTGCTTAGTTTGCTTAAGAGCCGTTGGTGAGGGACCTTGTCAAAGACTTTCTGAAAGTCCAAGTGTGCTATATCCACTGGATCACCCTTGTCCACATGCTTGTGAACTCCGTCAAAGAATTCTAATAGATTGGTGAGGGATCACTTCTCTTTACAAAAGTTATGCGACTCTTCCCCAACATATTGTGTTTATCTATGTGTCTGATAATTTTGTTCGTTACTGTAGTTTCAACCAGTTTGCCATGTGTGGAAATAAGGTCCATGTTCTAGGTCCAGCTCCTTTGAAAATCTACCTTCTGCTTTCACAAGCCTCACCGTTTTGGTCAGCAGTTTCATTGGAATGTTCCTGTCATGGGAGGTCGTTATCATGGAGGGATAAGTGATCTCTTAGGTAGCTAAGGCCAATCCAATAGAGGACTTTGAATATGAGGATGAATCCTTGAATTGAATTCCCTATTCAATGCAGAGAGCAGAGTGCTCAGGTAATGTGTTCCTTGTGGTCTGTGTTGCTAGGTAGACTGACCCCCAAAATAGGTAATAAAGAGAAATGCTGGTTTTGATTCTTTAGAGTCACACATCTTTTTGTAACTTCTAAAAGGACATGATTAAGTGAGGTGGGTTTGGGAACACTAGTGAGTGGAAGCACAGACCAGAGGAAGACACTGCTTTCAGAATGAAAATATATTGTTTTGGTTAGTTGTCAAGTCTGTCTTTTCTTTTCTCCTTCCTGCACATTGAGCCTTCAAGTAGCAGTTATATAGTGTGTCCCCAACTATATATTTTCTTACTGAATTTATTTCTCTTTTCATGCTCTCTTATGGAAAATAACTGGTAAGCTGAAATGCCATAAGAGAGGTAGAAGGCAAGAGTAGGTAGTAAAAGAGCATGTAGTCCAAAAACAAAAGTGTTGACCAAAAAACAAGTCATTACAACTTTGTGCTGTATAGACAGAGGAATCACTGAGCTGGGAGGTGACAGTCGTTCTCTGTTTGGTACTGATGAAATCACTCCCACATTACTCTGAGTTTTAGGTACCTCAGTACCTGAAAGAAGGTGATAAAGTGGAGGAAATTCAGGAAAAAGCAATAAAAATAGCTAAGAGGATGAAGGAATTGACTTATGATGAAAGTAAATGAATACATATAACTTGTTCAGGTGAGTAAAGGGCAAATATGATGCTACCAGCCATTATTCAAAGGATGTAAACACGAGTGAGCAAGATGACAACATTTACTTATACTTATGTTATATACTTATGTTTAGAGTGGTCTAAAGTTATCTAGTTCAGAGTAATGGGATAAATAAATATCATGGTGACGGGCTCTTTATAAATGCCTAGAAAAAAGCAAAGGACAAATTAAACTGAATATAAGGGCAGTCTCCTAACTGGTAGTGCTTATTTGAATTACTGTAACATCTGGGAGCCCTAATCACGGACCAGGACCCCGTTGTGCTGATGTACAAACAGAACAAAAAGGCATCCCTTAGCAGTGATATCAGTGAGATATGTCCAGAATATCCCAAGGGAATGGTGGAAGGCCTTCCTTCTACTGGAGACCTTAACAATTAAATTAGCCAAATTAATGGAGAATAAACTCTAAAAAACAGAATACTGGCTAGAGGAGGGGGTTTGGTGAGCTAATGAATCTTTTGTGTCTCTGATTTCTCTGCTATATCACACATCCTCATGTCCTGTATTTGTTCTTCGTCTGACCTGGTAAATTACATTCTTAAGTATATTGTATTTATTTTTACTCCAGATGTTTTTTTTTAATTAATTGTTTTCATGCTCCAGCAGAGATGCATACAGTCCAGAAAGACAAACTGCATTATTTTTCTTTTCATCTACATTGCCATTTGAAACAATTTCTTCATATCAACCACTATACTACTATTTAGTGTTTAGAATAATGATGTTTGCTCTTCTCTGTATAGAATGCCCTTCCTCTGCTTGGATTCCATTTGGAAGTAGCTGCTATATTTTTCTTCAAGGCACATTAGATGAATTGGACAGTATTGATGATGCCAGAAATCTCTGTAAAGATAATGGTACTGTAATCCGTCTCTTTTATTTCTGATGCATTATTAAGAGATATGTACTCTGGTTGCATTTAATGAATAACTGTATTATTTTAGGACATTATTGTTATTAAACACGCTAAAATAATAAAGGTAATTAAACATCATTTTGAGAACACAAGTGGACCAGGAAAGAAATTTCCCCCTTGTGTGGCAAAGGCATTGCACATTTGGCTAAATGCATTTTTTGTCTTTCTTTGAAGCACCAAGTACTAGTTACTGGTCTGATCTGATCCAATACAGCCAATCCTGTGTTTCTGGTGAATAGTACTGTCATCTAGATGGATAGCTGTCGAGCCTTGTGATTTAAGCTGACTTCACAGATTTTTTACTGTCACCCATGACTTTCTCAGTAGTCAAAGTATGGTAGTAGAGCAACTGCTTTTTTAATACTTCACCTCGATGGATGAGCTTCCAAATGTTCTTCAAGTTTTACTGGTGTTTATCTGAGAACGGGGACTGCAGTGGCAGTCAGATGCTCTGGAAACGCTTCCATATCCTTGTTAGAACAAGAGATTACCACAATTTTTGCTGTGTTAAGCATATATGATATCTCACCAGGTAACCCTGGACCCGAGTCCTTGCCTCAGTGTTCTCTGTAAAGTCTGGAAGTGGCTGTCATTCTCTCATTTTTCATTACTGCTTTCCCCCCACAGTAAAAAATCATAGATGTAGACTTAAAATTTCAGTCTAGATTCTTCTTTTAGCCCTCCATGGCAGAGGAGGTGCAAGGAGTCTTCCCTAGACCCCCGCCCCACCCCATCCCAGCCCCCATTCACAGCTAGGCAAATTCATGGTACTGCTCTTGGAACAGGAAGAACAGCAGAGTCTGATGAGGACACAGGTGTTGTTCGATTCTCTGATGGGAAGGGAAAGAGAAACCGTTACCCTGCCAGCTAAGCCAAGCTCTTGCTTTACTCTGTAACATAGTGTAGCAGTAGGCTTTCCTCTGCGGCATTCCCAGAAGCATTGTGCCTGCCTCATATATTGTTGCCAGAGCAGTGCATGTCCACATCCTCTCCTTGCCACAGGGCGAGGACTTAAAGCCACAGACCAATAATAGTTCCTTCCTCTGGAATACCATCATTTTCTTTCAATGGCAGTGAAAGTAAAAAAATATAAACTGTACTGACATCTCCACCGTTATAACCTGGAATATATGGTTAAAGAGACTGTCCATAATAGCTTGCGTATTACATCACTTATTCCGTAGGGACACAGTTTACTGTTTGTTTGTTTTAAATGGAAGATTACTTTGGTTTTTTTGCCATTTTTGGTTCAGTCCTATACTTGCTAATGGGAATGGGAAAATTCCCAGTGGTTTCAAATGGAACATGATTAAGGTTACAATTTTGTCATGGATATTTTTAGTAAAACTCATGGATAGGTCACAGGCAATAACCAAAAATTCACAGAAGCCGTGACTCGTCCCTAACTCTTACTAAAAGCATCCCTGACAAAATGGGGAGGGAAGAAGGTCCATCACCCTGCCCCACTGAATGCAGCAGCAGGGAGCTGCGCCCCCCACTCCTGCCCAGTGCCTGGAAGGCACCCCTGTCCATGGGGCTAGGAGCTGGGGGGGCCCCCACTGCTGCGGCTGAGAGATCTGGGGGGTTTCCTGCTGCCGCAGCAGCTGGACTTCTGTAGGGCACCAATGTCACGGAAAGTCACGGAATCCGTAACCTCCGTGACGTACTGGTAGCCTTAAATATGATCAGCTATTCAACATTTTTTTAACATTCAACTTACTATTCTAAATTTTATTTTATATTGTCTTACTTTACAGTGGAAAAATGGTTATGAAAAATCAGCTGAGCACTGGCAAGAAATTTCTGAAGCAGAATGCTGTTTCAACTTTTAGCTATTTCAGAGTAGTGCTTATGTATTAAACAAAAAGGTTTGGGCTTACTTATGTGTATGTGAAGATCTTTCCCATAGCTGAGTAATATTTTAAAGAGATCTGTATTGCAAACAGCATGTAAATGATATGATGATACTGTAAGTTACAAAAGAGCTTAAATTTTGTGTTTCTTTTAAATGATCCACTAGTAGTCAGTATAGTCAAATTGACTACAAAATCTGAGACACATCAAGGGAAAAAAAGATTACAAATCAACTCTTTGATCTAATTAAATTATCTAAATTGTTTAGATTTTTTTCAGATTACATACTTAAATGTCTAAGTACATGTGTGTTTGCTAACATCTTAAATGGCATTTGTATGACACTATGTGAATGTATTGTATATCCTGTCAGTCTGTCATTGCACTGCTGGGTAATGTATGTACACAATTGATTGGTTACTGGGTGGATCAGTATGTTCAGATGCCTTTCATATAGTATTTATAGTTGTTTCACTTCTGTTGCATGAAACGTGCTTTCAAAATTAGATTTATAGGGGCATTTTTTTTTTCAAATGCAGCTTCTGGAGCAGACATTATTAGTATAAAAAATAAAGAGGAGAATACATTTATACAGGAAACATTAAAAAATCACTGGCAAGTCCCTGATTATATTTCGTTGGGCATGTTCTTTGACACAGATGGTAAGTGAGAACTACCTTGTTGATATCTTAATACTTTGTCTCTCTTAACTGTAGAAAATGCATGTCTTTGTGGTGGAATTATTAAATTACACAGCAGCCTCAGTTCTTTTCTTATTGAAAAGGTGTCCACATCCAAAAAAACAATTGCCATGCTCATCAGAACCATTGTTGGCATTGTCAGGGATTGAATGAGAATAGACACATAGCTCATCTCTCAGCCCTAGATGGTCCCTCCAAATCTGGGTTGAGACATGTCAGCAGAGGACTACATGGAAGCTTGTATTGCTGCTGTCTGTGCTATACCTATGTGGAGGATAAATACAGGATTATCTCCAGGTCTCTCAATCTGACAACTTTGACAAGCCCCATATCCATTTTCACAGATGATGGTTATAAGCATCTTTATGTGATGTTTGCGTAGTTATAGAAACACTCTTGCTTGCTTTTCTCCATTCACATCAATAGCTAAAAAAACTGTAAATAAAATTTGTCCCTTTGTATATACGTACTAACTTCAGAAACACTATGTAAATCTGGAGTAACAACACTGAAATTAATGGATTATTTTGACTTTACGTATCTGAGAACAGAATTTAGCCCAGAGAAGAGAACATGATTTTGCTAGAGATCTTGAATCATAGAACTGTAGGACTGGAAGGGACCTCAAGAGATCATCTAGTGCAGACCCCTGCACTCACGGCAGGACTAAGCATTATCTAGACCATCCCTGACAGGTGTTTGTCTAACCTACTCTTAAAAATCTCCAATGATGGAGATTCCACAACCTCCCTAGGCAATTTATTCCAGTGCTTAACCACCCAACCATTAGGGATTTTTTCCTAATGTCCAACCTAAACCGACCTTGCTGCAATTTAACCCCCTTGCTTCTTGTCCTATCCTCAGAGGTTAAGGAGAACAATTTTTCTCCCTTCCTCCTTGTAACAACCTTTTATGTACTTGAAAACTGTTATCATGTCCCCTCTCAGTCTTCTCTTCTCCAGACTAAACAAACCCAATATTTTCAATCTTCCCTCATACGTCATGTTTTCTAGACCTTTAATCATTTTTGTTGATTTTGTTCATCTTTCCTGAAATGTGGTGTCCAAAACTGGACACCATACTTCAGTTGAGGCCTAATCAGCATGGAAAAATCTTGACTTTTATTAAGCATGGGGAATGTTATTGCATGCTACACTTCTTTCATTGCCCCAGAACAACAGCAAAAGATAAGGTTAATTCTTTTTAAGTTTCCTACTACTTTGTGTAATATGCTTTCCTATTACATAAATTGTGTTCTGTTCTAGCCTGTATATGTGGCCATCTCCTTATGATGTGCCTCTTTCTGGATGTGGCTTTGAACTGCTTGCTGAGGGATGACTAATATTTATTAAATTACAGATTATCATCATTTGAATCCCTCTCTCTTGGGTCCCAAGCACTGTACCCTAAGAGCCCAAAGTCCCTTTCATTAAGGGAGCAGAGTAGGGATGTAAAACTTGCCTCTATGTCTTTAATAAAATCCTGATTTATTTTTCTTCTGCATATCTAAGAAAATCAGTTTTATGTCAGAATCTGAGGCTCGTTATTACATGCTAGTTTAAAGCGCAGTTCAGAAGTAACAATGGTGCTGGATTTATTATTCCCGTTACACAGATGGGAAATTGAATGAGAGAGAGAGAAAGTGACTTGTCCAATGTCGCACATTAAGTCTGGCAGGCACTGTAACCCAGGTGCCTGAGCCAAGGTTTGGCACCTTAACTGTGAGACCAACCTTCCTCCTCTGGACTCCCTAATACCAGGATCCTCACTGTGTCCCTGCAGGGAAAATCCTCATTTTTTTTCCAAGATTCTTTTTATCTCCTCCTTTGCTGCGCTTATTTTCTTTGGTGGAAGCTTCCATGAAGATACTACAAACCTCAAAACTCTCTCTTGGCCGGGACACAGGTGTGTGACTTCTGTTCACAATAAATTCTACAGGGTTCATGGTGTGGATTATCAAGTCCATTTCCTACATCAAGGAGAGTTTGACATTATTAGTTTATCTAGATTAATGATCATTCTGATGTCCCTAGTCCTAAAGGATCATTCTACTGGTTTTAGGAGTTTTGCGAGTTACCAGCAGGCTGAGGACAGGCTAAAGACTGAGCTTGTGATCTGGAGAATAGTGTATATTAAAGAGCTCCTGGTCCTGACATAAAATCCTTCCCATGCTCACAAAGGGGAAGACCAGAAAAGCATCAAAGCTAATATGTAAGCAGCAGTGTAAGCAATTTGTGTAGGAATTATAAGCCTGCTTTGGTATGCAAAAGGATGGAAGCCCAGCCACATGGCTAACATGACTGAATATGCATCATGAACACAAAAGGAATGGTCTCTAGGAAAAAGAGATGTTTGATCCCAAACTGGCAACCACATATGATACGTCCAAGAGCAATGAGTATATCCTTTATGAGAAAGGAGCAGTAACCAGTGCCCTGAAGCATGGGGATCTGGCCCAAATGTCAGCCTGTTGTATGGTGGCAGAATTTCTCTTCTCCAAGAAGCTCTTGAGAGCATATGTTGGACACGAACTGCATCTCTCACTGCACTGGATTTGAAGCATGTTGCCAGGATGCAGCCTGTACAAAGTACCAAGAAATAGCTTCAAAATGTTTAGTTTTCTTTTAAATTCAATTATTTTGTTTGATTTGTCAGTGTGAAAAACTGTTTTTCCATGAATGACATAATGTATAATTCCTTCAATCACAGATAATGCTTTTAAATGGTTTGACAAGTCGGAAATGAAATTTACCAATTGGATTGAAGAGGAGAGCAATGAGGAGCTCCTGAACACATGTGCTTCTATGTACACTAAGTCCGGGGGATGGAAAAAAATCAGTTGTGAAGATCTTCCTCTGACAGGGACCCTTTGTAAAACAGCCTGTAAGTACAATGTGGGTCTACATCACATGACCTCTCTCCTTCTTTCTCTGTACAGACAGACAGACACACACATATATTAAACTTTAGATTATAGCAGGTTACAATCAAACGTTAACATACTACACTGTACATTACTTGTTCAGGATCAGGTTAATATTCAAAGAACCTGGCATTTTGGCTTGCTAGCTTGGAAGCCCTCCTCCTCTGAATACACTAGAAAAGATTACCAAATTTCTAAATACCTGTCCTCTTTTTGGCACTTCTCTTTTGTACATACTTGGTGTCAAGTTGCAGTGGGGGAGGTTTAGATTGGATATTAGGAAAAACTTTTTCACTAAGAGGGTGGTGAAACACTGGAATGCATTACCTAGGGAGGTGGTAGAATCTCCTTCCTTAGAGGTTTTTAAGGTCAGGCTTGACAAAGCCCTGGCTGGGATGATTTAACTGGGAATTGGTCCTGCTTCGAGCAGGGGGTTGGACTAGATGACCTTCAGGGGTCCCTTCCAACCCTGATATTCTATGATTCTATGAAGGGGTCATATTTTTCCAGTAGTGCTCAATAAAGAGTCTAGCTGCTAACAATAGAAAATAAATAATTTGCCCTTTGTTTAAAATGCAGATCCTTTACAGAAGCATTCAGTAAGCACGTCAGGGGATCTCCAGGAAGTTGGAATTTTGACATCAGATGAATCTCTTTAATTTCCTCCCAAACTCATATAATTGTTAGACCACAACCACTATATGTGCAAGTATGTTCCACTTTCCCAAAACTGCCCCACTCACAGAAAACCCCTCTAATAGCATCTCCCAAGTAGATGGATCTTAACTGGAGTCAAATGCCATCTATACAATAATTTATACAAATTTTCTTTATGAGCTACCCAAGTTAAAGATGCATATCACCTTTCCCATGTATACATCCAGATTGATTTCTTTGTCCAAATCCTTCTTCTATCTTTTTATCTGGGTTGTTTTCTTATCAACATCTTTTTCCATCAAAATTGTATATATCTTAGAAATTAAACCTTTTGTTCCAGCTTCCTCCTGGGTCAGCTCCTCAACTCTTGTTGAGGAGCTCTAGTTAGAGCTGCCTTGTATCCAGATTTAACAATACAATGTTTGACTTGTAAATACTGAAAATATGGGATCTTTATATTATTTTCATTATTACATACTGTTGATATGCTTTCAAATCAGGATTTAGGAATAAATGTCTGAATTCAGTAATCTCAGCTCTTCTACACAGTTAAGAGACACTTCGATATTTCTTTGGAATAAATTCCTGATTGATAATGGAAATAGCTGAGAGAGCTTTGGCAACAAGAATTTAGAAAATTTGTCCAAAACCGCTAAGGTGGTCTGGATGAATGGGTGACTTTTTATTTTTGGTGATCTAAATTTCTTTCTAACTCAGCAACTACTATGAATAGCTGTATTTGGGCTCCATTATTGTTAGTTTTATGCACTGTTTGGATGTTTATTGTTAATCTAGTTTATCACATCTTTTAACTGTGATATATAACAATAACATGCCAAATTAAGGAAGCTAGTCCATCCCACTTTTTGAAATCGCCCTGAGTCTTTTATGCTTCCTTGTGAATTTTAATAGAATATCCTGCCATGTTTCTAATGTCATGTCAGGTATACCTACAGGGATGCACTGAAACAAAAATAACAACTTTGAAAGGACATTCATTTTTATTGAGGCTACCCTGAGTAGCCAAGAAATGTTGTGTTTGTTCCATTCCTCCAACTGTTTTATTATATTATTCCACACTGGAGGGTAATTTCCCTTAAAGAGATTTTTATGTTTCTCCACAATATTTACACCTACACATTTTAAAGATTCCTTTACCCATTTAAATTTATGTAGCTCACCACAGTTTGTTTTGAGCTTTTGGGAATATTAATTCCTAAAATTTCAGATTTATTGTTATTTTGAAGCCTGACACCTGCCTAAGGTCCAGAGTCAATTGTTATATAACTTTTAATAAGGCTTCTGACTCCTGCAAATATAACAAGACATTGTCCACATGCAAAGCTATTTTGTGTTCTAATCCAGAAGACATTTTGATGCCCTTTACCCAGGGGCTACTTCTTACCTTTATTGCAGGGGTCTCAAACTCAGTTTACCTTAGGGCCAATGCCAGTCCTCAAATCCTCCCAGTGGGCCAATAATCCCAGTGGGTCACTGAAGATGGTGTTCAGAAAAGAAAACATTTATATTGTATGTTTAATTTCAAATTTCTTAGAAATAATAAAACTGTCATACCTTCAGGATTGCAGCAAATCCTGTTGAAACCTTCAGGATTGCAGCAAGGTGTGCATCAGATAGTTGTGTTTGGTATTTTGACTTGTTTATATTCGTTGTGGAAAAAAGTGATGCTGCCTCCATGGCTGACTCTGCCCGGCAACTAGTGATGGTGTCTCTGTCCCTGTCCCCTAGCCAATGGGAGCTGCAGGGGGCAGTACCTGCAGCAGACATTGCTGGCGTCATGGCTGTATGCGTCTCTCCTCAGTGGGCTACAGTGGGGAGGTTCTTGGGCCTCAGGTGGCCCGTGGTCCGGGACTTGGAGACCCCTGCTTTATTGCAAATGGCTTCATTGCCAAAGCAAACAACAGGGGGAATAACAGGCAACCCTGGCTATACCCCTTAACAAATTAAAAGGAGGCGATTGATGACCATTAACCAAAGCAGATGCTTGAGGATGAGTATATAGTGCCGACATGCCCCTATAACACTGATTTCCAAAATCTCTCTGAGGTGCTCATGTTCCAGACAGTCGAAGGCTTTCTCAACATCCAAAGAAAGTAGCACACGGGAAGTATGGCTAGAATTAACATTATAGTTCAATTCAGAGTTCTGATATCAGATATTCCTTTGAACAACATAGAATCATAGACTTTAAGGTCAGAAGGGACCATTATGATCATCTAGGCTGACCTCCTGCACAACGCAGGCCACGGAATCTCACCCACCAACTCCTGTAACAAACCCCTAACTTATGTCTGAGTTATTGAAGTCCTCAAATCGTGGTTTAAAGACATAAAGGTGCAGAGAATCCTCCAGCAAGTGACCCATGCCCCACACTGCAGAGGAAGGCGAAAAACCCTAGGGTCTCTGCCAATCTGCCCTGGGGGAAAATTCCTTCCTGACCCCAGATACGACGATCAGCTAAACCCTGAGCATGTGGGCAGGACTCAACAGCCAGACACCCAAGAAAGAATTCTCTGTAGTAACTTGGATCCCATCCCATCACAGGCCATTGGGCATATCTACCATTAGTAGTCGAAGATCAATTAATTGCCAAAATTAGGCTATCCCATCGTATCATCTCCTCCATAAACTTATCAAGCTTTGTCTTGAAGCCAGATATGTCTTTTGCCCCCACTGCTTCCCTTGAAAGGCTGTTCCAGAACTTCAGTCCTCTGATGGTTAGAAACCTTCGTCTAATTTCAAGTCTAAACTTCCTGACTGCCAGTTTATATCCATTTGTTCTTGTGTCCACACTGTACTGAACTTAAATAATTCTTCTCCCTCCGTGGTATTTATCCCTCTGATATATTTATAGATAGTAATCATATCTCCTCTCAGACTTCTTTTAGTTAGGCTAAACAAGCCAAGCTCTTGG
Source organism: Lepidochelys kempii (assembly GCF_965140285.1). Classification (NCBI taxonomy): domain Eukaryota; kingdom Metazoa; phylum Chordata; order Testudines; family Cheloniidae; genus Lepidochelys; species Lepidochelys kempii. The sequence goes on along the minus strand of NC_136390.1, from coordinate 32,958,466 downwards.
AGTCTCCCTTCATAGGACAGGTTTTCCATTCCTCGGATCATCCTAGTTCCCTTCTCTGTACCTGTTCCAGTTTGAATTCATCCTTCTTCAACCTGGGAGACCAGAACTGCACGCAGTATTCCAGATGAGGTCTCACCACTACCTTGTATAACGGTACTAACACCTTATCTCTACTGGAAATACCTCGTCTGATGCATCCCAAGACCACGTTAGCTTTTTTCACGGCCACATCACATTGGTGGCTCATAGACATCCTATGATCAACCAATACTCGGAGGTCCTTCTCCTCCTCTGTTACTTCCAGGTAATGTGTCCCCAGTTTATAACAGAAATTCTTGTTATTAATCCCTAAATGCATGACCTTGCACTTTTCACTATTAAATTTCATCCTATTACTATTATTCCAGTTTACAAGGTCATTGAGATCTTCCTGTGTGATATCCCGGTCCTTCTCTGTATTGGCAAATCCCGACTGGTCCAGGGGAACATATTTGGGCAAGATGACACTCAGGGTACGACTGCACAGCAATTAAACACCCATGGCTGGCCTGGGTCGGCTGTCTTGGGCTCTCAGGGCTTGGGCTGCGGGGCTATAAAATTGCTGTGTTGATGTTCGGGCTTGGGAGGAGCCCAAGCTCTGGGACTCCTTTCCACCCCCCCCCCCCCCAAGAAAAAAGTCTACATAGCAGTCTTGGCTTCAGGGCTAAAGCTCCATAAGCCCAAATCAGCTCACCCGGGCCAGCTGCAGACATACCCATTATCTGTTTGCTAACACCTTTGCATAAATTTTAGCATCAACATTAAATAAATAAATAGGTGTTATGATGCACAATTGTTAAGATCTCTTCCGTCTTTAGGAATTGCCGCAATTGTTGTCTTTCCACAAATCAGGAATCTCATTCCCCTGCAATATATAATACTTTATTTGCCGATTTTAATATGTCATGGAAAGTAGCATCCAGTGTGACCAGTAGATTTCTCCCTTCAGTCTCCTCTGGAATACTCTTAATCCTTGCTATGTTCCTGTGTTCTGTATTTTCCATGTCCTCCATTTTTAATTGTTTTTTTTTCTTTTCTTTTTTCCCCTCAATTATTTGAATTCTTTCATTTAGATTAGTAATGCTGTCCAACTGCTTGATTAATCCTGTTTCCACATCTGATATTTTCCCATTCATATGATTAACTTCATTTTTTATTTCTTTATTATAAGCCTAGAACTCTTTCCTCATCTCCATATTCATCTTTTTTTGTTTTTAACAGCAGGTCCTTCAGGACAGATAGTGACTGGGCTTTCTCCACCTGTCTTCGTAATTTGCTGGAGGGGAAGTTACTCTCTTTAGTAGCCACGTCTTTGTTTTGAGGGAACAGATATTTATATTGGAAGATCTCTTTCCTTTCACAGACATCTAGATCTTCTTGTCTTTCCTTCTTGCTAGTTGCCTCTCTCTAAAGATGGCTCTTGCTGCACTTCTCTTTTATTTGTCTGATCTTTCCAGAATGGCCTCTGCCACACTTCCTCTCCCAGACACAATAGTACAAGTTATTATTTTTTTTAATTTTGCTACACTCACCCCTGTCTCTTTACAGGGTAATGAGGGTCCAGTTAAGTATCTCTGGGCTTGCAGAGTCATTTTTAATATGTTCTGAAAGCTGATGGCACTGGATTCAGTTGCTCAATTTTTCTCCCACAGAGGTTGCTCTGTGGGACTGGGATCTGCCAGTTCTCTTCACCCCCCCCTTTTTTTTCCCTCTCCTGTTTTTCAAAGCTTGCTCTACTGATGGTTATTCAAATTTAAGGCATGGATCTGTGGGTTCAGGTTGGCTTGGTTCTTTTTATCTTTTTAAATCACTTTCATTTATTCCCCCACTGCCATTTATTGCAGAGAACTGGATTATGCCACCATCTTGTTTGCTGCCTTAGCCACACCCCCATAACTGTATTTTTTATAATTTTGTTTCACTATGTGTTTGGTCTTTAACAATTAATAGACTAGATTTCACAGTATGTGTAAAAATAGGCTTTAATGGTGCTATAATTTAAACAGTTCTTCCAGAAACCTTATTCCTCTCTCTCCTTTGGGCTGGTTCTGGGTTGTTTTCCAGTACTCTACTTTGGCCAAGGCCTGATCTACAATAAAAAATTAGTTCGGTTTAATTACATTGGTTATGGGGTAAAAAAATCCATACCCCAGAGAGGCGTAAGTAAGCCAGCCTACATCCCTGTATAGACAGTGCTAGGTGGACAGAAGAATTCTTCCATTCTCCTAGCTACCGCCCTTTGGGGAGGTGCATTACCTATGCCGACAGGAGAATCTCTCCCATCAGCGTAGATAGTGTCTACACTGAAGTGCTACAGCGGCATCAGTGCAGCTGTAGCATTTTAAGTGTAGACAAGCCACAAGTCTTGTGGACTATAAAAGCTATTGTTTTTCTGATTTACTGATAATTATCTGAATTATTGACCCCTTGACTAGCTTGCAGAGAGAATTCATCTAAAGTTCTAGAGGAGTTAACCACATGACTGTGCATATAATTTCAGTCTAAGGGAAGCTACAGAGAAGGAGTGTTCATGCTTATGTTAGAGATCTCTCTGTAGCCTTGCCCTACCACTACTGTCCAGTTGTGTGTTGGTGGGTGATCCTTTTTTGTATAATAGTTCAGTTTTCTAGAAGACAACACCATATATCTAAAAACATGAGTTTGCTGTGTCACTGTCTCAAAATCCTTATTGAAGAACCATATATTAACAGGAATTACAATAGCCCCTAGTTTACTACAATGATAATACATTGTGCTGCGGTTAGTTTTAGAAATGTAAGTTATGTGGATGTGGAGCCATGTAGATGCATTGGTATGTTGTGGGAAAAGAAAGTTCAGTGTTGACATTTGGCAGCTGTGTTTGATGAGCATGTCGCAACCTGGTTATAAAAACAAAGTTATACTTATAGGGTCCTAGTCCTCTTCTCTTACCAGTGCAAATTAGGAGTAACTGTTGAAAGCAAGGCACTTACCCTGACGAATGAGAGAAGAATAAGGCCCATGGTGTAGATGGGAGCCAAAGTGACTTGACTGAGGACATACAGGAGCCAGTCACAGAAGCCAGGTTTCAGAGTAGCAGCCGTGTTAGTCTGTATTCGCAAAAGAAAAGGAGGACTTGTGGCACCTTAGAGACTAACAAATTTATTTGAGCATAAGCTTTCGTGAGCTACAGCTCACTTCATCGGATACATCCATCCGATGAAGTGAGCTGTAGCTCACGAAAGCTTATGCTCAAATAAATTTGTTAGTCTCTAAGGTGCCACAAGTTCTCCTTTTCTTTTAGTCACAGAAGTGAGATTCGAGTCTGGCTCCTAGTTTCACACTTAAATGACACCTCCTGTCAACCACACTTACGTTACCTTATTCTTCTTTTTCTGTTGACTTCATAGACACCTGCATGAGTGGTGGGGCCATCTTTTTTTAATAATACAGTGAGGTAAACTTTTTTCTGTGAGAATGTATTCTCTCAATTGCTTACACATCAAAAACTGACAGGTTTCAGAGGAACAGCCGTGTTAGTCTGTATTCGCAAAAAGAAAAGGAGTACTTGTGGCACCTTAGAGACTAACCAATTTATTTGAGCATGAGCTTTCGTGAGCTACAGCTCACTTCATCAGATGTTTACCGTGGAAACTGCAGCAGACTTTATATACACACAGAAATCATGAAACAATACCTCCTCCCACCCCACTGTCCTGCTGGTAATAGCTTATCTAAAGTGATCAACAGGTGGGCCATTTCCAGCACAAATCCAGGTTTTCTCACCCTCCACCCCCCCACACAAATTCACTCTCCTGCTGGTGCTAGCCCATCCAAAGTGACAACTCTTTACATAATCAAGTCGGGCTATTTCCTGCATAGATCAAGGTTTTCTCACATCCCCCCCACCCCCATACACACACAAACTCACTCTCCTGCTGGTAATAGCTCATCTAAACTGACCATTCTCCAGGTTTAAATCCAAGTTAAACCAGAACATCTGGGGGGGGGGGGTAGGAAAAAACAAGAGGAAACAGGCTACCTTGCATAATGACTTAGCCACTCCCAGTCTCTATTTAAGCCTAAATTAATAGTATCCAATTTGCAAATGAATTCCAATTCAGCAGTTTCTCGCTGGAGTCTGGATTTGAAGTTTTTTTGTTTTAAGATAGCGACCTTCATGTCTGTGATTGCGTGACCAGAGAGATTGAAGTGTTCTCCGACTGGTTTATGAATGTTATAATTCTTGACATCTGATTTGTGTCCATTTATTCTTTTACGTAGAGACTGTCCAGTTTGACCAATGTACATGCCCCTCTGCCATGTACATTGGTCAAACTGGACAGTCTCTACGTAAAAGAATAAATGGACACAAATCAGATGTCAAGAATTATAACATTCATAAACCAGTCGGAGAACACTTCAATCTCTCTGGTCACGCAATCACAGACATGAAGGTCGCTATCTTAAAACAAAAAAACTTCAAATCCAGACTCCAGCGAGAAACTGCTGAATTGGAATTCATTTGCAAATTGGATACTATTAATTTAGGCTTAAATAGAGACTGGGAGTGGCTAAGTCATTATGCAAGGTAGCCTGTTTCCTCTTGTTTTTTCCTACCCCCCCCCCCCCAGATGTTCTGGTTTAACTTGGATTTAAACCTGGAGAATGGTCAGTTTAGATGAGCTATTACCAGCAGGAGAGTGAGTTTGTGTGTGTATGGGGGTGGGGGGGATGTGAGAAAACCTTGATCTATGCAGGAAATAGCCCGACTTGATTATGTAAAGAGTTGTCACTTTGGATGGGCTAGCACCAGCAGGAGAGTGAATTTGTGTGGGGGGGTGGAGGGTGAGAAAACCTGGATTTGTGCTGGAAATGGCCCACCTGTTGATCACTTTAGATAAGCTATTACCAGCAGGACAGTGGGGTGGGAGGAGGTATTGTTTCATGATTTCTGTGTGTATATAAAGTCTGCTGCAGTTTCCACGGTAAACATCTGATGAAGTGAGCTGTAGCTCACGAAAGCTCATGCTCAAATAAATTGGTTAGTCTCTAAGGTACATCAAAAACTGTGATTAAAAATTAACTTTCTTTGAAAACAGTAGTTTATTTCATACAAACATGAAACAAGCTAAACACATAATTTTAAATCTTTTTTTTTCCTTGTAGTTGCATATGAAAAGAAGTACTTACCAGGTGAGTGTTTACATACCTTTGCGTGAAGTTTACAAACATTTTATGGATATTATTCACTGCCCCACTCACTTGCTTCCCAACTCCCACCTCCAAAAAAAGAGACACTGTATTTCTCCTGGTTATAGAAATACACATCTTGATTTATTACCTTATCTTAAGTGATGTGCATACATATTATGTCAGCTGGTATTTTGTTGTTATAATATTAGACTAAGCTTTCACAAGGAAGGGAAAGAGCTTTATTACTTATATTAGAACTTCAAAAGGCAAGAGGTTAGTAAAATTCCCACTGCTCGTAGAGAGGTAGGTCAGGGTTGCAGAGATTGTGACATTTTCCAGCTCACTTTGGATGGTTAGTCATGTTTATCTCTTGGATGTAAAATAGATAAAGAAATAAACTGATATATGGTTACCATACATCTGGGTTTTCCCGGACACCACCTCATTTTTAAAAATTCTTTTTCAAAGAGGCTGCAGGTACCCCCTCCAGCTTCCCTCAGGTATCCTTCCCAGTACGCACACCCCTCCAGCATCCTTCCAAATACTCATCCAGCTCTCCCTCCTCCCCCCACCTCTGACAGTGTCCTCTTTTTTGGGAACCTGAAATATGGTAACCCTAAACTGATAGGAATTCCCTTTTTCTTTATCAAACCTGCAACTGTTATGACTAACCCCTAAAGGGTTTGTTCAAAGTAACAAGTGGAGCTTTATCCATCTCCCTTCCTAGACAGAACTCTCACTGGCCTCTGCCTAGTTTCTACCTACCTCCTCCATTTGCTAAATCATCCAAGAATTCAAAATGTACTAAAATTACTCAGCTTAAAACATAAGGATGGTCTTCAGACCAGAGGAAATCTCTAGGGTTGTTGGCTGTACATATACAGTGATAATTAAAGTGCTTTTCAGGCCCCACCTGCACTTCAAAATGGATTGTGTTTGGAAATGACTTTTAAACTCTGTCATAAAAATGACTTCAGCAACATAGTTGTGTCACCACTATGAATAGGCCCCAACAGGTTAACAACATTTCAAAAAGAAACACTTCAAAATTATTCTTCATCCATGTGTGGCGCAAATAGGTATGAGATGAAACCATTTTTGTAACAGGAAGCATTTTTAGAAACCCAACATGGCATCTTGTGTACTTACACAAGCCTTAAATTAAGGGTCAGGAACAGATGTCCCTTGCTGGGGATAGCCCTACTATGTGTAAGAGTAACTAGTATGTAATTTAACTAGTCATAAAGATACATATTCAGAACCAGTTTATAAATATGTCACTTTGCTTGATCAGTTCCATAACTTCAATTATTTTACCATTTTAGCAGAGTAAGATTTTCAGTAGTGCAATACAAGAGAGGACATCCCTATCTGAGCTCATAGTAACCTCTTCAAGTCAGGAATCAACATTACTTTTATCACATAATCCCCAGGACACTGAGGTCATTTTGTTCAAAAGACATTTTCAGTTTTCTTTATAGTCATGTTAATGAAATATTTGCTAATCGGATCAATATTGAGTTAAGAGGCCTGTAAAACAATTAAAGAAAATGGAGAAAGTGACTGTCTTGGAAGATAAATTGCCTGATGTCTGTGTAAGTTTCCTTGTCTGCCAAATGTTAACCCATTTTTACCTGGTGGCAGTTAATGCCCCATTTTAACAAAATAGCATAAGTTCATATTTTTAATCAAAACTAGAAATGTAATGTTTTTAATAGAAATTCACATTTTTTTAAATAAGCTACTTTCTCTCCCTTTTAAATCTGAATAGCTTATCACTTTGTACAGAATAGAAATTCTCTGATATCAGTGGAGGTTCTGAACTAAATGGTTAACATAAGCTTGAATGGAATATTTCTGAAGCATCTGGATTGATTCAGGATATTCTCCTCCGAAACCAATAGAACCTTCCTGTTGAATGAGTAGTTTTGCTCAAAAATGTCTGGGTCACTGCTCATTTCAATTGAACAAAACCATGGCTGCAATCAGATACAAACAACTTTCTGAACTAGTTTAAATTTTTAAATATTCAAAGGCACTAGTTTTTCCTGAGCCCAAATGATGGAAGTCACCCCCACTTCCTCAGCGGCAAGTTCTAATAATCAGGCTTTGTGTAGCTATTTCTGTGGGGAATGGAATTTACATGGCTGGGTTTAGACGTTAGTTCCTTTGTTGCTGGACGTGACCACTGCCTTTTCATGTGGGACTTTTGATCTGAGCCATATCCTCTCCTTACACCTTTGTACATCTGGAGTGGCTGACTGTTGACCTGGGTGGAGTTACTCTTGATTTACACTGAGGTGAGGGCTTAATATGGATCTGTGTAATCATGCGTCTAAATTCCCCTTGTCAGCTGGTCTATTCAGAGCTAGTACGGATATTCCTTCCGTGGTAGACTCTTGGAACCACTAAAACCCCGAGTAGGCAATAAGGGGAATGAAAAGAAAGAATGATAACCTTTAGGCATGCAACAGCTCCGTATTTTCACAGTATTTGTGACACTTAGGGATAAGTTCTATTCTCATTCCTTGACTACTGCAGATTCTTTGTTTATCAAGAAAGGCATAGGATCAGTGGGTGCTAGTTTAATTTTTTTTTTAACCCCACATTGTACACGAGGAGCAGGTTTTCCTACAGTGAGCACTAGCAGGAGCACATTCTGAATTGGATTCCCTGACACCTATAAATGTACCATTTCCACATGTAATTTTCCACTGAGAGATGAGAAAAAATGGTAACTTGGTCTTCCATTATGTTTGCTCCACTCTTGGGATTAATCCCTTGGAAAAAAGCACAGCTATAAAATACTTCTGCCAAAATAAAGTTAATTCATATTTTAGTGATGTGTAAAGTGCGATGCCTAGAGGAGTTCATCCCTTTTTAACATCAGAATATTTATTTGGTTAAAGAATTCTGGAAAATGAAGAGGAGAAACTGGGATTTGAAAAGAAGTCCCAACCATTGGAATTTTTCTAAACAATTAAATGACAAAAAAAGTCAACTATGAAGACAGACTAGATTACAGGAAAGGAAGAGCTAATGGTTTAGCATGTTTGCCAAATAATCCCAAGGTTTCCATTTGCTGCCACTGAACAAACAATATGAATGCAATTAATTATAAAATAAACTGGATAACTGTGCACTTAATGTTTATATCTCCTTTAGTATAGATATCTGGTGTATGGATGGCCATTTAAAGACTGTCTTCTTTTGTTTCAGATAAAACTGCTTTGACTACCACCTTGGTCATAATTTTTACCATAGTTGTGACAGTTTCTGCAGCATTATTTTGGTTCCTGTACAAAAGAAATATTTCTTCTGCTTCTGGAGCTTTATGTATAACACACAATTCAACAGCTGAAACGCCATACAGTGATGAAACTGTTCTAATAGATGAAGAAAATGAGTATACTGCTTAAAATTTAAAATTATACAATTTTATTTAAATGCCAGAAAGTGACACCTTACCCATATTTAGGCTTCAGTCCTGTAACCACTTAAGCACATGCATAACTTTACTCATGTAATAATGTGCTACTTGTTAGGACACAGATAGAGAAGACAGACTAAAAATAGGCTAAAGTATTTCCCATTGGGCTGTCAGGGTTCATATTCAAAATTCTCTCCAAATGTATTTTAGTACACCTGGAAATACTTTAATGTATGAGTTGGTCTGTCTCAGTAAAGTGTCATTCTGAAAAGAGCAAGCATTTAATTATGCCACAAATGTTAAGATTTCAAAAATTCTGCAAGATTTCCATAATGGGTTTTAAATTAATTTGTTTCATCTGTGTTCACGACTGGTTTTCATTTCTGTGACTATCTACTTTTAAATGGATAGTATAGAAAGAAAATTTGAATTTGTGTTTGCACTGGAAACTTAATTCAAAGAACTTCCAGTCAATGCACAGAAATGAGCCACGTGATCTGTGTTGTCAAAACAGTCTGAACTTCAACCCATTCAGACTCATGAAACTGGGATTAAAAAAAAAAGTGCTATTGCCCAAAATGAGTAATTTCAGACAAAACTGAGCAAATTATCTGCAAACAATTTAAGAGGAAGGTGAAATTCCTCAAATTAATTGCCCAGTTCAAGCTAGGCTTAAAGTCCAAATGTTCAAAAACTCTCTCATTTTGTAGTTGCAGCTAATTGTAGCTGCAGGATTAAGAGGTCAAGTCTTGGCCCCAGTTGTGCAATATGATGCAGATGGGCAGACCCTTAAAGTTGCATGGAAGTAATTTGGCCTCTGCACAGGAACAGGGATCTGCCTCCACAGATCAGGGTTTAGCATCTATCATCATAGCCATGCTTATTTGATTGCAAAATTAGCCTTCTATACCCTGCAATATGTAGTCATCCTATTTTTTTAAGGGGGAAACTATTGGGCAAACTGTTTGCCAAGAGTTCATCTGGCTAACTTGCAACTGTTTTAATATATAAAACTAAATTGAAAGATTGCTGTGTGCATGTGTACTCTGTTGCCACAAATTTCCTTTTCTATGCTTTAAAATGTTGCATTTTACCCAGTGAGACTGCAAAAAGACCAAAACTTTGAGTGAAGATTCTCAAGGGAGGTCCACATCTCTGTGAAGCAAAGGAATTGTTATCCGAGAAGGTAGATTTGATACACACCAAGCAAAAGTCAGTAAATGATGATAGCATGATAAGGAACAGCATATTTATATGTATATTGTATGCTTCCTTCAGAACTTAATGGAATGAAATCTTCATTTCTTGAGCAAGTATCAGAAGGGTAGCCATGCTAGTCTGTATCCACAAAAACAACGAGGAATCTGGTGGCACCTTAAAGACTAACAGGTTTATTTGGGCATAAACTTTTGTGGGTAAAGCTTGAAGTGGGTTTTTTTACCCACACAAGCTTATGCTCAAATAAATGTGTTAGTATTTAAGGTGCCACCGGACACCTCTTTGTATTTCTGGAGCAGAAACTGTATTGGAACGGCAAAGAAATGGAGGCTGACTTTATTCTCTATACATATAAAATAATGAGAACAGTAGGAAATGTAGTAGTCTTCCTTTTTTGCAGTCCCTCACCTCCTTAGGTGCTCTGAGCTCAGCTTCTATAGCCAGTCTCATCTCTCTTCATTAAATCTTATTACAGAATCTAAATGGTTCAAACATTAGAAAGCTTCATGCCTATTGCTCCAGCCAGTGCCCCCATCCCTGTTTTCCCCCACACCGACAATGCTGTTTTGTTGATTCTTTTAAACATTCCGATGCGTGGCACTACTGTGTATGTTGTCTAAGGGCTGAATAGAATGTTTGTTGAGGTATTCAGCAGTATTCATTCCTGTAGAGGGACCAGGGAAAATTCTCAAGGTGCCATTCAAATTTGCCCGAGTCTAGCTTTTAAAAGGACAGCTTTAGATTTAGTTGGGGATTGGTCCTGCTTTGAGCAGGGCATTGGACTAGATGACCTCCTGAGGTCCCTTCCAACCCTGATATTCTATGATAGCACCTAACCCTAGTGTTAAAGATACTAATCATGAACAAGGAGTGCACCAAGTAATTGAATGGAAGCTCTTCTCTGAATTTACAGCAGTATAAGCTACTCTTGCACTCTGGTGCAGAGTTGAGACACCCTAGATCTAAGTTTACAGTCATAGCCAAAATGTTGTAGCAAAGCTATAGTACTTTCTGGTTTACATACAGAAGTTGTGGATCAAGTGACCACTCCTTGGCAGCATTCTCAGCTACACAGACAGCAGCACTCCAGGTCTGTTGATTGTCAAGTCACTAAACAAGAGAAACATCATTCTCAGACCCCATAGACAAACAGATTAGGGGGATTGTATTAAAGGTTCAGATTCCTGTGAAGTATAGATGGGTGCTGTCCACGTTTTCAAAAAAACAGTAATGGAGACAGTAACACTATTAACTTGGGTTAGGAACTTGTTAAAGCCTATAGATGCGTGGTGTTGAATTTGAGCTGCTAACTTGAATTAAAAGCTCAGTTGGCATGTCTATACTGCTATCTAAACCCAAGTTAGCAATCTGGTCAGCTTTTTATTTTTAGACATACATACCCACAGGCATGACAGCAGTAATTGTGCTCACTTATGCAAACTTAAGTAGTAAACCTCACTAGAGGCAAATAGTTAGTTCAGAGTGCACTGCAAAATGTAAATATGTGTAAACGTCAGTGGTAAAGGAAGCTAGCTTTTTTTAATTCAGTTAAGGCCCCAAGTAAAGTGAGGTGAAATGGGTATACGTTATGGGGGCCTGATCCACCAAGGAGCCCAGATAGAGGGCCACAAGCCCATCACCATGAAAAAAAATTCCGGCTAAAATTTAGATTTGAGTTTGACTAAACATTTATTTATATAATCTCAGTATGTTTGATTGTACCTGTGTATCTATGCAGCATCCAGATCTCACAATCTAACTGAGCCAATCAGATGCAGTGTTTGAACAGAAGCAACATTCTGAACAGTGAGTTGGTCCTCCAGGGTGCCTAGAAGGGTTGAGACACAACAGTACTTCAAGCTGCATAGAGGGCATTGGTCACGGTGTATTAATGTGTGCCATGTCTGGCATTAAATACAAATCAGGCAGCCAGAAACTTCAGAGCTTAAAGAAAGGTAAAGAAAAGAAGCTGAAGGATGTCAATCCATGATCTAATTTTTCTAGTCAGACAAGGCCTCTCAACAGCCTGGTTCAAGCAATGCACAAACTGGGAAACCGGATGAAGAAAAACAGCAGTGTTGTGGCGATTCCAATCTCATGGCTTCCAAAGGTAATTATGTAATATTACCATCAGACTCAGGTTTTCAACAAGTAGGAGAAAGTAGTGCTGCATTACTTAGTGATGTGTGTTGGGGTTTTTTTTTATTTTAAGATTCAGGATTGTGGCTAAAAAACATTAGATTGTAGTACACCAAATACAATTTTTTTTTTATTAACATTTCTTCAAAATTCAGAAGCTAGGGAAGCCAATACCAAAAGATGTTGGCCATAGTTTTCCTTAAATGCAAGATATTTTTTTGGTGGGGGGTATAAACAACAACACTTTGAGACTGGCTCGAGTCTACTTTTGGGAAGGACCTTGAACTGCCATTAGTTATCTTATTAATGAGATTTACAACTAATTTTTAGTGAAGTGTACATAGCTTTAAGAATTTTTTGCACACTGCCGGTGGATTGGCAGAAGTAGAAAAAAGTTTCAGCAAGCTAGCACTCATCAGAAACTGTAGATTATTTACTATGGCACAGGAACACTTAAGTCACCTTGCTGTTTTGTCTACTGAGTGTGAACTCAAGAAAAAATAAATGTTGTGAGATCACGTGTGATTTTGCAATAAAAAGACCAAACTAAAGTTGTAAAGTGATGAGGCCTGTGTGTGCCCTTTCAAAAATAAAATTAATTTTTTCTTTCATTAGTGTGTCTGTAAGGATGGGATAGACGCCTGTGTTATAAATTTGTCCTGGGCCCAGCAAAAGGTTGCTTAGGCCTAGTAGCAGAGTCTTGACTGGCCACACCTCCTCCATGGCAGGAAGTAGTAGAAGCCATGTTACTAGTCACTTAAAACTTGTTTCAACTATATACAGTCAAGAACTGGCCTGTGTTGGTAGTGGATTTCCTAGATAATCCAACAGGGCAGCTCTTAATCTCAGAATTGGTAGATTCTACAGTACTTATGCATATTACACAAATTGAGCTTGAAGGAAGAATTCTACTTATGGTATAGAACAGAGGGACTCTCCTTGTACCATTTTATGTATCTGTTCCCCTTGAAAAAGTTAGTCAATAGTAATCTACTTCTTGACAGATGTCTAACCAAATGCAGGTGTAAAAAGGATAGGTAGAGATCTGAACCTAGATAATGAAATGTTCTACAGAAAAAGGCTCTTTTCTGTAGATCACAAGAATGTATATTCAACCTTTCTTCTTCCAAGTTGGTATTCCCAGAGTGGTATTAGTTTTTATACCAGTAAATTGTTCCCCAGGTTACAGAGAACGTTAAGACAGTATATAAGTTACCAGACTTACAAGGTGAGATGTGTACATCTTGCTACCATGTTAAATTTAGGAAGACAGCTCTACAGTTACCCATGTTTAAAAAAGGAACATTCCAGCGCAGTTCTATGCATCATCTTTATTTATAAAGAAGTGACAACACTAGAAAACACATTGATATAACCAGTGCTTTAACAGTGAATGTGGGATCTAAAAAAGGTTTTTAAGCTAAACAGGTCAATTAAGATTTTAAATCCTATCAAGTTGCATTTCTGCCAGGAATGCCAAAATGCAAGAGTTTACAGCTGCAATACTTCCTTAATGGAATATCCACATAATATCAAATATAATCTCAAATTTCCAAATCAGTACATAAAAAAGCTATCATCACTTTAATAGTAGAAGCCCCTTGCACGTTCTTATTGCTGTTGAGTTTAAACACTCTTCAAATAAAATTTGGAAACCGAATACTGTAGTTTTACAGTACCCATTCATCCTATGTTAACACTGGAAGCAAGTGATTATAAGAAACTACAACATAAGCATTTTTAAAAGGAAAATTTATGCTATAAGTACACGGGTCCCGCCACCCAAAAGACACACAATTACCAGTATAGGAGAAAAACTTGATAGACCAATCCAGCAATCTAACTGACTATAGTAAGAAGTTAATAGAAAGGGAGATAGGACTTCCTTAAATATTTAAAATCTACTTTTTCAAAATGAGGCATAACATCCCATCTCAAAGGGGATACAGCATTGTATATCTAACTCTTGCACACCTTGCTGAATACTTTTCAAATTCACTGTTTGTGTTCTGGTATGCAGCAATAGATTGAGTTCAGTAATGCTTTAAAAACTATAGTAATATTCAATGCGCTTTCTACTAAAGAGCAAAAAATAAATGCATATTGATGGTACTCAGTTCAGCATCTTTGCAGCACTTCTGTTTGGCTCTTGCAGCATTAAGCAGTGTCAAAACTTCTGCCAGCATCACTATCTTCAGAATCATCCTCTGAAGCTGTTGGAAGAATATAGTACAATCAGAAGCCTTCTTAAAGGTCTGTAAAATGTAGAATTAAAGTGGTTTTTAGTTTAAATGTGAGTAGAAGAGATTTTTTAATTTATAATACCAAAATTCAGAATTTTCTATCACAAGAATCAGACCATTCAAACCTATGTTAAAATGCAAGATTTTCCAAGTAGAATGCAGGCTCTTAAAAAAAATTTATCCCCAACATTACATGCAGCTGCCATTGGCTTAAATAATAAAAAAAACCACACACACACCTAAACACCTGCACCTGCTTATGCCCGAGTACAAACTGGCCCTTCTTTATGGTGACTAACATCAGTAGCTATGGCAGGGAAACACTAACAGTGGTGGTTATGGGATAGAAAAAGTCAAAGTGAACAGAGTATGTTCAGGTATTTCTAAAATATCTAAAGATTCATTATCCCAAACAGAGAATACTTTAGAAAATTAATAGTTTTACGAAGCTGTCAGCCATACTGTGTCACTTATTTTTGCTTCGAAGTAACAATTTTCAGAGATTCTCTAGTACTATGTGCTATAGAAAATGGTGGTAAAAATTTATATAGAACTGCATGAGAGGGAAACGGGAAAGAATACACATTTGCAAGCTGTGGAAAAAATTGTGATGTACATATATGCAACACACATCCTGACATGCTCTAAGATGTTTGTGTACACACAGGAATCACTTCCACCACCACAGAAGTGCAACTGCCTTTTGGGTGAGCAATGCAGTTGTTACTGTTTAGTGCCCTGAACTGTTTAGTATGAAAAAAGAATTTCAGCAAGTATGTCTTAACACAGCACTAAAGTGGGAGATAGCTTAGGATCATCTATATGGAAAACTGTCAGCATAAGTACTTTTGAACCATCTTGGATAAACCTACTTGCGTTCAGGAACAACTTGTTCATGAATAGCTGCAATATAAGTAGCTGTGGCAGAATTCAATTTTTTGGGGGGGTTGTAAATTCAATCAATCAGTATTTATTTTTAACCTTCCCTCTCCCAATTTTACCAATTTAATACAGTTTTCACAGCAGGGCTATAGATGATTCCCTGCATTGTTGGGGAAACTGGATCCCTGGAAGCGGAGGCTGCAGGGAAGGCTGTGGTGCTGGTGGGACTGAGCAGACATTTCTGGCCAGGACTACAGGGAGGAAGACAAGCCCCCAAGAGTGGGGGGGGTCACCCACTGCTGAACACCCCTTTCTCGGGACAGCTCTCACACGCCCAGAAAGTGAGTGAGTGAACAGGGCCACCCTACAGGCTGCAGAGGGCTTTCTGCACACCAATACCACCACATCCCTATGGGTGCAAGGAAAGCTATGCTCAGATTGCTATTATTGGACATTTTTTTCCATTGATTTCTGTGTCAGGTAAAAATCAACATTTACTGATGACTACCAATTTAAATTCAATTGTGCCAAGCCTAAGTGTAAGTTAAAAGGGAAGTCTGGCCTCAATTCTCCCCTTCCCCTCAAAAACTAAATTAGTTTGTGCATTAAATATGCTCTCCCTCACCACAGTTTTTACAATTTCAGACTCCCAAACTCAGTGTTTATGCCAATTGATAGATCACCTGTCAAATTCTCTGCAGATCAAACTCAAGGTGAAACAAGGCTCATTCCAGAATTTGTTTGTACTATAAAAGGAACACAACTACCTACATGAGGAATAAGTTATTTTATAAAAAACTTCTGGTCACCTTGGTTTTGGAAAAATATTAGCTAGCTAACAACTAGATCAGTACCATATGAAGTCATATTCAGGCCCATGAAACTAAATCAGAATTTGTTTCCTGCAGCACAAGCAAAGAATTATCTTTATAGTACTCTGGACACTTCATCTCCTGGATGGAAATCATATTCAGACCTTATGACCTGTATTCCATTTTTCTATAAAGAGTCATCCGTACATTGAGGTTGACAAATCAAAGTAGTCATCAGTATCTTTCCAATGTCTACACGTAGCAACAAGCAAAACACAACACTTAGATCCATGCAAGTTTAAGCACTAGGCTATGCGGGCTTCTGCCAGTGTAGCCCAGGGCACAGGAACTAGGTAGTGAAAAGTTTACCCAGTTGCTATACTTTCACTCTGCTAGAGGTCTTCCAACTGGCCTGTGTGTATCACAAAAGCTGGTGCTGACAAAGGAATAGCTAAAATAGTTCAGGTTGGGGGAGCCAGACAGGAAGGGATGTGCATCGCCTAAGTGGTCTCAACTGCAATTTAAGCTGCCTTCCCCTAATAAAACCCCTATAAAAAGGTAACAGGCTGCAGGTCACCACCAAGTGACCACAAACTACAATTTGGGAACTAATTATTCCAATAAATAGAGACAAGTTAATCTGAATAATTAAAGAATCCTGGTACTGTTATGCACAGGCTTCAATTACAGAGGATAGTCCTACTGGTCTCAAAAAATAAATCCACTCCCCAACAGACTATAAACATTTAGGAAAGCTAATTTCAGCCCTTAATCTAGACGCCAATTCACCTGCACCACCCTTCCAGTGTTACATGATAAAATAGTCACTGCTGTATAAACTCACAAGCCAGCTTCAGCATTTATGTTTGGTACTATAGCAAGCAGGATTTTCAGTTTAGTTTCCTTATGTTGACTTAACCTGAAGTGAAACTGAACAAATCTGTGAGGGAAAAACCACCTACTTTCAATATCTTCCATATGTGCCTGAAGAGTTCTTGCAAGGTTAATAAACTAGAAACAAGGCAAAGAGAAAGTAATTTAAATGTTGCAAAATAATCTGCAGAAACTTGCAACAAGTTAGCACAGAGGTTTGCTTTCTTCTTTTAAAAAAAAAAAAAAAAAAAGGACTATGCATTTTATGCCTTTACCCCAAAGCCATTCCCAAGGGACAATCACTCTATGCCCTTATCAGCATAAACCATCAGTACAAAGTTTAAAAGTTTAAAAAAATAAGGCACATTGTATCAGACTATTGTGTAATACCAATTGGAAGTGTGAATCTCCACTGTGTCAAAAATAATCCTGACAGTGAAGTCAAGGGTGTCATGTTCATGCTCTATATTCTGCAAAACATGTCTAATTTAAGAGTCAAATATACAGTCAGTCAGTTATGGAAATGGGAAAAAATTTAATAAGCCTTTTCGTCCCTAGTGTTACAAAATGTCATTTATATAATGACATTTTGTAATATATAAAAACCAAACTAACTTGGTATACAAATTGATCTAATGAGTAATGACTTGATTATGTGAACTCGTTTAATCTACATTAATCTGAATATAGTGGGATTTTATGGGGAAGTAGAACCCACTTGACTAATGATGGTCAGAGAATCTACACTAAGGAACCTATGCAAACTATAGTAAATAGAAGGCTTAAAAATATAATAAAATAAGTCACTAATTACAACTTTAATGCTTTAAAAGATTAGGGTGGAGATTTTCAGAACTCAGACAGTTGGGTGCCCAGTTTCCCATTAGCTTTCATGAAAATGGGGTATACAAATCCCATGGCATCGCTGAAATTCTTAACCTAGATTTTTAGCAATTAAAATTTAATTATTAGTTATAGCTGCCTTCAGAACCACAGTCAATACACCATAAATTGTAAGTTGCAGTGATAAGAATATATTATATACGTGTAGCACCATAAATGTACATGACCCTGCAGAGTAGGAGATTAGGGTCAAATTCCCTACCCCAAATGTTTAAAGTCTAGGCATACTATCTGGTACAAAACAAAACAGACATGGCCATGTGTTGATAATTCGAAGGTTTCATGGAATAGGTTCACACTTTCTGCAGTTTTTCTTCTTGTTAAAAGGACTAGCTTTTCAATAGCTAATTTGCCAAAGAGCTTTTTTCCATTATAGGATACCAAAGAGCTTCTAGCTATATAACTAGGTTGCTACATCAGATTTTGGTCAAAGAAAGATTTCCAATGATACTGAATTACTAGTACATAATTTATTACACTCCTAAATAAGCGCCAATTTAAGGATAAATATCCAACCATATGACTAGGAAGAGTTTCCTCTAGTTATTTCTTGAATTGCATTATAAATTGGCAAGCTACAATGTAATACAGAAGTGCAAACTAAGGGCCAAATCCTGCAAATGGGTGTTTACAAGTTCAGGCCCTAGTAGTATAATAAAGGGTTACTAGCATATTTGTATACTGTGATATCTTTAAGACTGGTTGAATACATCTGTGATTTTGATATTTGGAATTGTACATCTTGCACAACTGTAGATTTTGTAATCAGATATTTTCAAGTTAAGATTCGCTCCTCTCAGACTTCTGTGAAATTACATTTTGACTTTTTGAACACATTTGTTTTCATTATCATAACAGACCTCCAAAATATTCAATGCCTTGTTTATTTTAACCACTAATAGTCTTGTCAGCAAAATACACTTATTTTAATATTGCATGATGCAATTCCCACGAAGACAAGAACTATGATTTTATCATTACTATTTGTACTATGGTAGCACCTAGAAGCCCCAATTAAAATCATGGCCTCATTATGCTAGACTGTACAACCACATTTTAGAGGTTACAAAATAAAGTACACAGGAAATGAGCTGTAAGTGTATGAGCATAGCAAGGTAAAAACTCACCAAATAACAACCTGAATGTTTACACAAGCAAGGCTACCCACAAAATGAGACACTCACCCTGACACGTGTGCTGGCCTCACTTGCAGTTCCCAGCATATCAGAAAAGCGTTGTTCACACAAGTGTAACAACACTACAAGGTAGAGACCAGAGCTGATAAATTCATAGTCTGCCTTGAAGGGGATAGGAGAAAAATTCAACAATGAAAAGCATACCAGTGCCAAGGTTCAATAGTAGTATGCCGAGGGAGGATAACAGATGCAGAGGCTTTAAAATATCTCCTAGTACATTTCTGATCTTAGTGCTTCAAGTAGTTATGAAATCATAACTAAAAACTGATTAGGCCTGATCAAGACTCTTATTCATGAAAATAGATTTTACTCCCACAAGAACTTCCACTGAAGTCAATGGGAGTAGTTCATGAGCCAAGATTTGAGGATCAGGACTTTTTATGGCTAAGCAGTCTTTTTCATAGATCCCAAAACTATCAGCTCATTTCAGTGCTGAACAGCAGAAAGCAAAATGCCCTCTAACCTCTCTTCTCTCAACTGGAGAGAGCCATTGAAAGATAACAGGAAAAATGTATGCAACTTCATCCAGTAAAAGGGGGGAGGGGGAGAGGAGGAGGAAAGGAAACTAACTTTCCAATAGTTAATGATTAATGGCAGAGAAAATAAAGTTTTAAAGTAGGGTAATACAAAAGAACTTGAAATGACTAGTGTAGCAATTACTGGCCCAACTTCTGTTGGTGAGAAAAACAAGCTTGAAAGCTGTCTCTCTCTCACCAACAGAAGATGGTCCAATAAAAGATACTATCTCACCTACTTTGTCTCTCTAATCTCCTGGGACTGACAAGACTATAACTACACTGCATACAATAGTGTTGCAATTTTTATTTATTTATTTTTTTTAAACTAAGAGTCAGTTCCTTAGGAACGAATTGCAAATCCCATACTCCCACCAGTGAGCAATTACTCCAGGTGTAGTCCCATTGATTTCAACTATACTAGTTCTGTGAGTATCTGCTAACCGATGCAAGTAGTACGTTCATGATCTGGCCCCAAGTGACTGGATTCTTATCGTTAAAAGATTAATTGTGTTTTTTCCGTCTTGGACACCCACATAGGTGCCTAGGTTGAGAGCTGATTCAGAGTATACATAATGCAAACCTTAGCTTTCAACTTCCTTGTTATGAATAAATTGGGTCATGTCCTCCTTATTTAACAATTACATTTAAATTTCCAATCTGGAATTTCAGTTATTTCAACTTATCAATATTATTCACATAACTGAGGTTGTACTGTATTCACAAAGGTAAAGTACCAAGCTAAAAGCATAGGAAAAACCTCTGAACAACATTTTGTACTCTCTCAGTAGCCATCTGTAGGATACATACGTGTCTAGTAGTCAAAAAATACACTATATGCACTCAAAAAGTGTATTAGAAACAACTGAAAAAAGGAAGATAGTGTTTCTTTTTAAGTAAGCTGATATCTTAAGCAGTGAGTGACTATTTCAGGGCCTCATTTTTGTTTTTGTCTAGGTGGGGCAAGCAGCAGGATAGCAAATTTTAGGGGGAAATTTTTCAGTTTGTTTACCAGTCTAATTAGAAGAGATTGTGGAGTTGTAAGGAGTTCTTATCACACCTGCAATGTAGACATTTAAGTATGCAGAAAGCTAGACTACCACCTTGAATCCATCTGGAATATGATCCTAGGTTCGTACCAGTATTTCTAGGTTCATATAATCTTATTTCAGAGACATCAAGTAGAGTAACTGCTAAAAACAGACAGACTACAAGGTGGAGAGAAATTATATCACTACTAGGGACTATGTAGAGAATCTGCATCCAATTCTCATTTCTTTTGCTCCACTTAGACAGGGGACAGAATATGGCCTAAAAACATTTATATTATGTAAATGGTATCTGACCAATTTCTCTTTTTAAAAAAACCCCAAACAAACCAAAAAACCAAACTTCCAGCACTAGACTGACACTTACCAAATTAGGCAAAATATACTAACTTGTTCATTTGCATGTGCCCTATAGAGTTCATGAATATCAAAATCCTCAAGATTAAGATTCAACTTCTCTTTACACAGCTCACAGGTAGTTACTGCTTCCAAAGAAGAACCTGATGGAAACAAAACAAGAAAGTAAGATCATATATTCAAGGCTAGATGTTATGGTTTAAGTGATTGAGTCAATTTTATTTTACATAGCAAGATTAAACAAAAAGGCAGTATGACAGCAAGTGTTGAAGTCACTGTAGGGAACATCTGTTACAGGGTTATGATTTAACAATAGACTTTTTTGTCAAAGTTTAGTTGTTTTATATCTTATGCGCCTCTATGACAGTTCAGCAAAACCCCAAAACCACTTTTACTCTCAATGCCATCCACATATATAGGCCAATACCTAAAAGCAGCATAAAACTGTTAAGTGCTGAAGTTTTTTAATGAACAGAGATTTTTTGGACTGCAATACCAGCTTTTAAAGATGTGGACTGACCATTTTCTGAAAGTTTTCCCAAATTTTCCACTTTCACGTGCTCTGCAGCTGAACAACTAGTTTAAAACTATGGCTATTATGAATAATGTTAGTATTCCTTAAAACAAGGCATTCATTTGAGCAGATTTGATGCCACTAAGGAATGCTAAGGTTCCACAATACTTATAACTCTGCCATACTGTACCTTGTTATAAAGTCATTATAATTAAAAAGTTATAGAATCATAGATTACGGATGGAAGAGACCCAGGAGGTCATATAGTTCAACCCCCTGCTCAAAGCAGAACCAACCCCAACTAAATCATCCTAGCTAAGGTTTTGTCAAGCTGGGCCTTTAAAACCTCTAAGGATAGAGATTCCACCACCTCCCTAGGTAACCTATTCCAATGCTTCACCACCCTCCTAGTGAAATAGTGTTTCCTAATATCCAACCTCACTGCAACTTGACACCATTGCTCCTTGTTCTGTCATTTGCCACCACTGAGAACAGCCTAGCCCCAACCTCTGTGGAATCCCCTTCAGGTAGTTGAAGGCTGCTATCAAATCCTCCCCTCACTCTTCTCTTCTGCAGACTAAATAAGCCCAGTTCCCTCAGCCTCTCCACAGAAATCATGTGCCCCAGCCCTATCATTTTCGTTGCCCTCCACTGGACTCTCTCCAATTTTTCCACATCTTTTCTGTAGTGTGGGGGCCAAAACTGCACACAGTACTCCAGATGTGGCCTCACCAGTGCTGAATAGAGGGGAATAATCATTTTCCTTGATCTGCTGGCAACGCTCCTACTAATGCAGCTCAATATGCCATTAGCCTTCTTGGCAACAACAGCACACTGTTGACTCATATCCAGCTTCTCATCCACTGTAATCCCGAGGTCCTTTTTCATAGAACTGCCACTTAACCAGTCGGTCCCCAGCCTGTAGCAGTGCATGGGATTCTTCCGTCCTAAGTGCAGGACTCTCCACTTGTCCTTGTTGAACCTCAGATTTCTTTTGGCCCAATCCTCCAATTTGTCTCGGTCACTCCGGACCCTAACCCTACCCTCCAGCATATCTACCTCTCCCCCCAATTTAGCATATATACTACTGAAGAAATGATCAAAATGTAAGGTATTTTAACAAATAAAAAATACACAGTAGAGTATTTATACCATCTTACTAGTAAATCCCAGCAACACCAGAAATTGAATCAGAAATCCCGAAGTATTTTGGGATACTTTGAAAATTACATGTATAAAGACAAACTAGGATTGCCAGGTATACCTTTCAGAATTTTCATGCTTCTCTTGGTTTGTATCCAACTGTTTTGCACATTTAACAAATCAAATGACCTTCCAAGATTGTAGGATTTTTACTGCAATAGTTAGTCATTCCAACAACACACCTTTCATTTAATCTGGAAAAGACCTTGTTCTAAAAAAGGTCTACCTTACCAGAATTAATCTTGGACTGCAGCCATTTTTTCATGCATTCCTGATGAACATATTGCAGACTTCCAGTGCATTTGCATGGCTCTATTAAGAGGTTGGTAGAAGATGCAGATGACATCTGGCAGATTCTACATAAGTCACCTTCCTCCTCTTCAGTGTCCTCTAACAGGAGGCTGAGTAGGAAGAAAGCAGTTTTTTCAAATAGAGGTGGAAGTTACACGTGTATGGCATTTTTTTTTTCCAAACTTTAATCCCTTTGACAAATAGTTCTCAAACCTGAAAAAGTTTAAAACAAGTTTGTTTGAAGATAGTGACATTGTAGGTGCCACAGAATTGAGCTGCAACTATCTCAAAACAAGAGGCCCCTTTAAATAAAACTTTAAAGAAAAGTCTCATTAAGTCTATTAACCCATTTAGATGTTTTATTGACTGGGAATATATTGATTTACCTCTCTTTAATTTTCTGGAGTTTTTCAGGATCTCTTGAAGGTAATACTTTAGATTTGTCACTTTCTTCTCCATCTGGTTGATTCCAACCTGAGGGAATAATATCTACCGTTATCATAACATTGTCAGATATGCTGCTCCCTAATGCTGGAGGTACTGCAAACCGGAATAAAGATCCGGGAAGAATTCCTGATATTCCAGAATTTCTTCTACTGCGAGCTGAATCTGGTGTGGAAGCAGTAGTTGTAGGACTGCTAGATACTGCTGGTGTTGGTGGTCTGTTGGCAGCAGCCCCAGGGGAGCTGTTCTGTGCTTCAAGTGGAGTCTCTTCGCTAGACTCTCTTCTCCTAAAGAGGTGTAGTGATCTAGCAGGTGTGTCAGAGGTAGAGGTTCTTGCAGATTCATCTCTTCCTTCTCGCCTTCTTCTGGAGAAGAGAGGTGTACATCTATTTCTTAGAGATGATGATAACCAGGATCCTGTATTTCTACTTTCAGACTCTTGTCTGTAACTTTCAGGATCTGAATCAGAACTATGATTCTGTGAAACACCTGATAAACCCCATCTTCGTCTAAGGAAGCTAAATCCCTGAGAAGCTTCAGGTGTCTGAATGCCTGGAACTTCAGGACGTGCAGTTGCATTAGTGCTAGATTGGGTAGAAGTTTGAACTCTTGGGACAATACATGAATCTTCAGAATCTGATGATCTTGCATTTAATGAGTCTTGGCTAGACCTCCGTGAGAAAAATGTAGATGACATACTAGAAGCTAAACGAGATAGTAATTGTCTAGTTGTACGCCTTCCTTCAGTATCTGCTGGAGGCTCACTGAGTGACCGTTGAGACGCAACCCTTTCAGTGCTGCTTATGGAAGGAATTTCATCTCTAATGGCAATGTGGGTAAACTCTGGCTGTATATTCCTTTGGGAAGATTCCATTTCCCTTGTAGAATAGTTAGATCTTGAAGAGCTCCTGCTGGAGACTCCGGAGAATAAAGTTGACTCATGTTCAGAAGGCAGCTGGCGGTTCATGGATGTATTCAGCCTCAAAGTGCTCAATGAATTATCTTTTGGTCTTGCTCCTTGTGCATATGAAGAGGCAGGTCTATCCTGAAGATCTACAATAGAAGAATTGGAGAAAGCGACACAAAATGTACAGCCATTTAGAAGTTATCCAACTGAATTACAGTGAGTCTAGGGTTACGTTGTACTCATTTTTAAAGACTTTAAAGGTTGGCAAGATAGGTTGTAGACAGTCTAAACTGAGTATTGTTCTCTTAGTGAACAGGATTAGATTATTACGTAGATTCCAGATAATGCACTGGTTTCAGTTTAAGTCCACAGCAGATGCACATACCCCACAATCCTTATCTGTATTTTATTTAAACTACCACCTTATGATTCAGCATTCCTCGTGTGGAGGGATCAACTTAATGAACATTAAAATAATATATCTGTCAACTGACATTATGTAAGCACAATACTTATATTTAATAGCAAACTGCATATATAAACAGTATTCTATTTAATACCTATTTTTCAATCCAGTTTGGGCCTTTTGAAGTAAATATTCAGATCAGTCTAAGAATTTCAGAGACAAATATAACAGTCATTAAAATATGTCGAGAATGCAAAATTTATAGATAAAGCATATTTCCTCCTCTCCCAAAATAAAGGCATTCTGATATAGTTACAGTATTTAAAAAAAAGGAGTTTAACAGCTTTGTGGAATACTTAATCCCAGCTAAACCTGAAAACAAGAGACAACAGAAACTGTAGTTTCAAAAACTACTCAAAGGTTATGTGGCCACTACTGATTAAGTTTAGTAGTAGCTGCTTCAGTTAGAGATCTTTAAATGTCCTACAACTTCAATAGGAATGATAATCAGATGCAGTGAAAAGAAAAAGCATCTTGTTTAACATCTAAGTGCTCAAATAACTCCAATGCAGTAAAAAAAAAAACACACCCATAATTTCAATAATCCCTCAGTAAAAAATTTAGTTATACTAAGAGTAACTGTTGACTAACAAGTGTATTACTAACATTGGCTTTCATGAACAACTGACACTTTAGAATCTATTACACTGTTCAATGGCTCAACTATCCAGTTGGCTCAGACAGGGTCATATGACTAATCATTTAGTATTATTGCTCTCAGTTGCTCAGTTTGCTATCCAGATGTCAATTGGCTTAACACAGCCATATGACCCAACCAGCCAATTAAAATGTTATTCTTGAGTCCTCTAATTTGCTGCCCTCCCTTCTACTCCCCCGCTTTTTTTTTTTTTTTTTTTAATTATCCATCTGCTGCTTCTTTGGATGCATGATTTCTTTAGATCCTGCAGTTTGTCTTCAGAATGTAGCCACTACAAGGACTTAACTCCCAGAGCAACTCCTTCGACATTACAGCAGCTGAACCAGGGTTCCTGTTTTATGTCTGAGCCCCAAAAGACCAGCAGCCATAGCTGAAGATAACCTTTTTTCCCCTAAGGAAGGAGGCTGGGAGAAAGTGAATCTTTTTTAAAAAGGAGGAACAGATAAGCAACCAGGTAACTAAACAAACTGCTTTGCTTGTTTTTTAAAAATTGAGTTCATTAACTGGAGTCAAATGTTTCCCTGTATAGCATAGCATTATAATCCACTGCATCACATGACATTTCTGAACTCATGATACACAAGCCCTGAAACTGGAAAGAGAACTGCACAGGCAGAACCCCTTTGAAGTAAATAGCTCTCCACAGGTGCAGGAAACCTTCTAAATAGCTCTCCTTGCACAACTAGGGCCATAGCAAGGTTTCTACACTAATGCTAGGCTACCACTGGCAAGGAAACAGAGATCCTTTCCTTAGGCACTAAGGCACCCCAATCTTGCATTGTGATCTGTACATGCAGGAAGTCCCACTGACTTGAAAGTCTCCATGCAAGCACAGCAGACTGACTACCCACATCACAATGTAGAATTGGGGCCTATATTTTTCCTTTATTTTCTCATACCCATAAGAATGGGGATTCTGCAGAGTTTTACATGAAGACACCATTAAAGCACTGGTGTACTGGGTGTGAGAAGGATATGTGAGGAGTCTTTCCTTGGATAGGTAGGTTCTACAAAGGCCAAAACAGCTTAAATAGGAAGAAAGCCTGTCATAAGGATTATGTGGTTCTGTTAAAATACTCAAGTCCAAAGATTGCTTTGAACCCCAAAGTCATATTAGTCTGTGTTAAGTTTTTTATAAAGCCCTCTGAGGTTATAAGTAAGTGTCTCAAGCTGGTTGTATGTGCACTCCGCTCGCCAACAGCTACTCACTTGTAATTTTTGTTCTGCACTTGTTTTCTCAACACATTCTACTCTTGAAAAGATGCATGGTAGAAATCTCTTGGTAGGTAAATGGTCTACATGTGAGATATGAGCTGATTCACTCAGCCAAGAGACAAGTTAGGAAAGAGGGACACAGTGTATAGATCTGTTAGTCAAATAACCTAGTTTATACTTTATTCTCCATCCACTGGGGAACACTTAAGAGGTTAAACAAATCTCTCATTGGAAAATAGGTTGAGAAGATGAGGGAGCAGAGAGGTTTGCTGAAAATTCACATGAAGGCAATAGAATGTTTCACTCAACACAGAGCTCCGTTCAACAGATCCCCGCAGCTTGGTGTAAATAGCTTGCCACTGTATCTACAGTTAAATGCATAAAAGGCATTTTCAAACCCGGATCTAGACAGAGATAACTGTTCAGCAATTAGACAGCAAGTTAAACTCTTATCTACATGTTTGACCAGTTGAGTTAATTAAATTAAGTTGAGTTAATAAAGAATTAAAGTACATTTGTTATATTTTTACATGTGACATGAAACATTAAAGGAATAACAAACAAAGTTAAGCAAACAACCTATGCATTTGCAAGCTTTCAGCTGCATAATACATACATGCTGAAGATGTAAAGTCACCACTCCTGTGACTATAATCCACAAGACTGCTAACAGATGGATCTGTTCTCCTTTCTAGCTCTCTCCTCTCTCTCACTAGCTCAGTTCCCAGAGAACTGAGTACCACTGATGAAGATCTAGGAACTTGATTATACCTCCATGAGGAATCTAAAAAACAAGAACTCTGTATAAATCCTACTGGTAGTTTAAAAATTTTAGTATCACAAAAATATCAATGCCAGTTTTACTCAAACATCTGATTTGCTTTGGTGTATTACAGTATAATTGCATTGATGCTAAAGGGGCTTCTTAAAACTTGTTTTCTCAGAACACATTCTCAGCCCATGAGTAATTAAAAATTTAACTGCTCTGCTCACAGTACAAAAGTTCTGTTTTTAAATGGCAAGTGTTTTTCAATTTTATTTTTTGTAAATTTTTTTTTTTGTAACTGCTTCAGCATCTAAGCAGGAGTTAGGTATTTCAGATTTGGTAAGAACAAATGTGCTTCTTCAGTGGCTCTCTTAAAACATTGGTTATACACCTCTACCCCAATAGAACGCTGTCCTTGGGAGCCAAAAAAAAAAAAAAAATCATCTTACTGCATAATAGGTTATATTGAACATGCTTTGATCTACCAGAGCACGCAGCCCCACCCGCCCGGAGCGCTGCTTTACTGCATTATATCTGAATTCGTGTTATATCGAGGTAGAGGTGTACTATTTTGGAATTAAATACAATTTAACACACATATTACTTCAGTCTGAGGACCAGCCAAAGGAAAAAAAAAAAAGCAAGGATCAAATATTCCTTTAGACATTTAATGTTGCTTTATTATGAGTAGCTATTTCAGTAAATACACCGAATATTTTTCTGAAGCTGCATTACAAACATACATGCTGCAAAGCATCAATAACGTACAAAGGGAGCCTTAGCCTTCTCCATTTTATGTTTTATGTCGCCAGTCAGGAGTTTTCAAATGAGGGCACCAGCCCATTCATCTGAAAGCAAATCAGTGTAGTAATAGTCTCAATCCTGTGGACAAAACTCCAGATTACAATGGACATTTCTATGTGCAAAGGGGTTTGTAAGATCAGAATCTGTAATCACTTTTGGTTTCCTGCGGTTCCCACCTGACCACAGAAAGCAGAGATGGTCAATGATGCCATGGTTTGTACTGAATATACAATGTATTATCGAAGTGGAGGTAGGTAGGTAGGAAGGTAGTGAAATCCAACCATTTGTCAAATTGCCAGTGTTCTCAGATTTTGAAGAGTGTTTAGCTGGACATAAGGTTATAAATACAGGTCTGTATACAAGAAGGAAGTCTTGACAGAACATTTTCATTGTGTTTAACACTGGATTTTTCTTAAAGTTATAAATTTATAACAACCCTACCCAGACCCACAATCCTAAAATACTGCAAAGTATGGCAAAACCACTCAAGTACCCCAAGCCAATTTAACTCTGCCCCATTATTCTATCCTATGTAAGGTAAGTGTGATACGCCAAGCCTCTGATACCTTGGTGGTTTGGCCAGGATCCCTGGTTTCTGTGGCCTTCTTAAAATCCATACTATCACTTCTCACTTGTGGCTGAAGCCACCTTAAAATCACATCCATCTTGGATTAAGTTGTATAACCTTGGATGTAGACACCAGCTAATGTTTCTATAGCTGCTAGGAACCAAAGCACTGAAGACAACAACAGGGAATATACACGGTTTTAAAATGACTCCATGTCTGACATGACAGAAGTATACTGGGAAGATGAGAAACTACATTTCACTTTAGCCTTTATATGAAGAGTAAGAGGAGAACTCTTGGAACCGCAGTCTTCTCAAAGCAGAGTGAATAGAAGGGTCAATGGCATACATGTATTATTATGATTTGAGGGTAATCTTATTAATGTCTGATAGGATGCTGTGAAGCATCCTATTCATAATCAGTTCTGAAGATATGCAAATATTCTGAATAGAGAGGGGTAGGGTTACAAGACCATACCTAAGGTAGTCTGTGGTATTTTCATAACTTTCTGATTTTTTTTTTTAAATTTACCTTCAACTTTAGTTTTAGCTTCTACACTTAAACTGAGTATTTAATTCTATTCCCACCCCATGGACACACATTCTAGACACATATTTACAACCTTAACTCCAGCAGTAGTTGGATTAAACATTCTCTTAAGAATCTAAAACCATATCAGCTCAATGTTGTCTAATATTGTCTTGAAAGCTCTGTTGTCAAGATGGCCACCTTTAGCCCATGGTTTAATAAAAAAAATCTGCTTCCAGCTCCACCTCTGCCCATAGTATTTTGGCCAGCTGGGGTATTCAGAGCTATGTGAAAGGCATAGCTAGGATACAGGGAAGAATTTGCTCTCATGTGCCCTACTGCTCTTGTGTACCTATTAAATTTTGGTTCCAAACTGCATCAGTAAACAGCTGCAGACTTTCTTCCTTAGGACTCTGACATTTGGTTACCTTAGTCACTCCATTCACCTTTAAATAGGAATGTTTTCTACTAAAAAAAGTGATTTTAATAAAGTGGTCTCTTCAAAACACTAAGTTAATATTTTCCTAGACACTGATAAGGATACCAAAATTGTGAAAACAGTTTGTTTCTGCTGTTTAAAGTTTATTTTGAATATCTAAGTATTTAAAGCCTCAGTATTTATCAGCAGATATTTACAACAACTTGGTAAAAGCTTGCTGTTCAGAACTACATTTTATACATCTTATTTAGCACTAGTAATAAAGACATCTCTTACCTGAAACTGCATTTAAGCCATTACTTCTCACAGAAGAGGTAGATGCATAGGAAAGCTTAGGTCTCTTTGAATCACTATCCCGCTGCTGGTTATGTAGTCTTGAGTATGCTCCCTGACTTCTCTCAGATTCACCATACCAAGTAGATGAAAGAGGAGAGGAGGAGGATGTAGACTGAGTGTTTATATATATATAAAAAAAGAAGTTATGGAAAGTAATTTCACTAAAACTTTTTACCTGTAAAAAAAAAAACAAGCTTTTCAACTACCTACCTATATATGGCTAGAACCAGCTTGGTAAAGTCAGCAAGACAATTTGCATTACCTAATTTGCTTATAAAAACAATGTGGAAAAGATCCACAGGCGTGCTATAGAAAAGCTGCTAAGTTACCTCACAGTAAGCATGACTTGGTTAAACAGTTAAAAGGATTTAGTAAAAATAGTCCTTTAGCTGTATTTTAGGACTTATGCCAGTAGCCTTGATTAGCTTCTCCTTTCCCCTCCACCCCCCAACCTCTCCTTCCAACCCCAGGGTTTAATCAGTTTTTCTTAAGGAACTCTCTTCCCCATTACACTGTTTTGTAACACTGAAAAGCATTTCCCTCAGATATGCAGAACACTGTCACTAAGCCATGTTTGAATACATGAAGGTGTCACAGCACTGATTTTTTTCCATATTGTCTACATTTTTGAAGAGACAGTAAAGATTATAATAGCCTTTACAGTTCACAAATAGCTTTAACTGCTCAATTCCATCTTTTAATGCTCATTTTATTCAATGTTCTTGATATATATTTTCCCCCAAATTATTCTATCATCTGTTTTAGCAACCTAAAGTTATAGGTTTGGCTAGCTATTAAATCTCTTGCTTCTGAAGACTGGATAAAATGTATGTTATAACTTCTTATAGTCAACACTGAACTGCAAGTTATACGATCAGCAGTAGACCACAATTGACTGCTAGTTGCTAATACAAGTTAGGAGGCAGAATTATAAAATTATTAGGGCTAATAATATTATTATTAGAGGAAATGAGGCATACATGTATAGTTTTACTAAGATTTGTGTAACCAGAACAAAAAAATAACTTCATGCACCAGTCAGTTACAGCTTGCCTTGATACTTCACCTTCCTGTCCTATTACTGCAGATCCTTCCTATAAATCACAATTCAAAATTTATTTGAAGAGAGTTAAGGAAAAGCTTAATTTTTTATGTAGGGTTTATGCAAAGCAGCTGCTTTTACTTTTTATGACTGGGAGCTGTACTAGACATTTGTCCTCCCTGCCATTTAAAAAAAAAAAAAAAATAATATAGAAACTAGCTTCCCAAACCAAAGTACAAAACAAGACTCGTAACCCTGTTTAGCAATCACACACATTGAGCAATGAAGCTAACCTAAAAGCAACAATTTCAGAAAGTACTGTATGGTGCAACATCCCTTTGCATTGCAGCTCAAAAGCCACTTTAGGGGAAAAAAATAAATTTATGGGGAGAGAGAACCCCAAAAACATACCTGTTTGAAAAGCCTGCAGTGCCTACTACCTACCGGGACAGGCCTTTGAGAAGCAGAGGCACAGCTTGTACTTCAACTACATGCACACCAGGACTTCCCCTGAAGGTTGGCAGCCCCACACCATTTGTTTTCTCACCCACACTCTGCCTACCTTCAACTTTTAAGTTGGTGTAAGAAACCTGTTTAGACTGTATGTTCTCTCTTGGCAAAGTTTCCAAATATCTCCCTATATTAAGAGGTCACAGACCTTTCCATGGCTTGCCCAGTGTTCTGTCTTACTACTAATTTTTTTTAAACATTTGTTGACTTCAGTATTGTGCATAAAATGTCATAAATAGCAAGCTTCAATTCTGTGTGGGGACCAGACCCAGATGAAGGCAGACATTTTAGGCCCCAGTTCCTGGAGTCACAAAATATTAAAATTTCAGCTTCCATTTTAAAATTATGCAACCATGAGGGTCAAAGTAACTTGAAAACATGATCAGGGTGTAACAGATGCCTGTCTGAACCAGCAAGCAACCTAAAACAAGAGTTCCCCTTATTCATCTTAACTCTTAAAACTATTGCCTCACTCCTAGAAGGCGTGGAGCCATGGGAGTGCCATAGTGTTAGTTTGGGCATGGGTGGGGCCACAATATGCATTTAAGAGTCAAGTAATCACCGCCGTCTTTCCCCCATTATGCATACAACTGCTTTAAATTTTAAAATGGAGGATTTGCAGAGCTATGTCCCCTTCAAATTTATATTTAACTATTTGTAAGGCAATATTTATGTCACAGAAACCGTGCCTTCCAGAGACCTCTGACATTTTTTGCTTCAGCCCCTGGGGCCGTGGGACTAGAGCTGGCAGCCAGCAGGGCCCCAGCAACAGGGCAACAGCCTTCTCCCGGTCCCCCTGTGGGGTCCTGCGACAGGCAACAGCCTCCTCCAGGTTCCAATGACAGAGGACAGTCTCACATGTGGGGAGGACAGGAGAAACCATGGAGCTGCAGCAGCAAACATCACAGACAGGTCACTGCTTTCGTGAATTTGTGTTTATTGCCCCTAACCTTTCTGGGACTTTTACATAAAATAACCATGACAAAATCGTAGCCTTAACTATTTGTAAACTAATCTAAAATAAATCTAATTCAAGGAATTCTTTATAATTGCTGTATAAATGTCTGTTAACAACTTCGGTCCCCTTCTTTCCCTTCCTCCCCCTCACTGTTAACTTGACTGAGTCTATCAAACTTATTTTAAGCAACATAGCAGGGGATTCCTACTAGCAGGTTTTTCGACCTGGAAGATTTGTAAGTAAAACCTCTGTTCCCCATATATTTTATATATTAGCAAGTCTCACCAATCTGCTTCTGCTTCCCAAAAATCTTCCAGACCATGGACGATCAAGTGTCCCCGAGTAGCGAGTTGGAGAGGAACTAGAAAGCTTCCAAGGAGTTTCATGAGCTTCTCCTCTTTCTCTAATTCCCCAGTCTCTACTGGAACTATGCAACAGATTGGATTCCTAGAGAACAACATGCATATTACATGTAATTTTAAATCAAGGTGGCGTTTTTAGTCATGCTCTGAAGACTGAATACCTATTAAGATGGTGGCACCAAGAGTCAGGAAATTTCAAAATTAAAGCAGGCACTCTATCTTCAAGTGTTTTGGACTTAAGATATGGGTGATATCAATTCTTAGATCTAAGCAAAGATTTGTGGGCTGTTTTGTTTTCTTAGTGGGTTTTTTTTGGGGGGGGGGAGGGGAGGGGACGGGAGGGGGAAGAGGTAGAGAATTAGCTTCTCTCTTTTCTGCTGCCTCAGATTCCTCCCTGACATTAAGCTGTTAATGGATTTTTATACTGAGAGGAGAGAAGCAAGGACCCAATCCTTTTGCTGGAAGATCTGAATAGTTGTCACACATGCAGCTGTAACCCAAACTGTAGAACTCTGTCAGTTTACGGAAGCTGAAGTCTCTATATCCCCTCCTATTATTTGAGGGTTGGAAAGAGGAACTTTTAAGTTCAGGTTTCCTGTGGTGTGATACCACTACTCCGATTCTACAGAAATGAGGCAGAAATGTAAAAAAAAATTGTTCGTAAAAAAACACACACCCCTCCCCTCCCCCACCCCTTAGGACACAGACCATCTTTCTACACCAAAGCAGTAGTAGAGGGCAAAACTACATTTGTTTGGTTCACCTTAACACTGAACATGATGAAGAATTACATTTTTGCCATCCTCTAGAGCAGCACTCTGATGAAAAGAAATCCTGTCCTAACAAAACAGATGAAACGAGGGAGGGCAGTTTGTCAACTAAATTGGTAATGTGGCTTATTAGCAAAGTAAACCAATGCTGTTACTGTAAGAACGTTTCACATAACATCTTCGTAAAATTCACTTTGTTCTTAAGTGTTCTTGTTTCTTTACAGGCCACAACCATTTTCCTATTCTGCTGCCTCTCTTCTCCTTACTCCTCTGATATGTTCCCAAAAAATATATTATACAGACGCGTAAAGGATAGGATCCTGACTCTCCATCCCCTTGCTCAGGGAGTACATTAGGGAAGTTTCACTTTGTAGGTCTGCTACACAACTTCTAGCGTAATTACATGCAGCCCTACCAGAGAAGGCCTACAAAGCACAGGGCCATATGGAAACAAAACATAGCAATCACTGGTGGGGGGGTTGAGGGTGTTACTTTAAGAAAAAATTGTTTAGTAGTTGGGTATCTATGTAGCTGACTCAGACATTGTGCAACAGCACTGAAATTATAAATAGCTATTTTGGCATGCATATTAAAGACAGTTCTGTATGGGAGCTTTGCAAAATACTGCTGGCTGACTAACTTCTGTACAAAATGTTCTTCGAATTGCTGGAAAAGTTTAGTGTATGGCAGTAGCTGCAACTAATTTGACTTTTGTATTTCCATTCTCCCAACACATCCAAAGGCTGCAGTTCATATTCTAGACAAATAGGGAAGTTAACAGTAATAGGATTGGAACATCACACTTCTGGAGAAAATTACAAAATACAAAAATTACAAAATCTTTATATCTCTAGGTGCTCTGATCAACTAGTACAGAGAAAGTTTTAACATTGTTGACATTCTTGAGGTTCCATATCAGCATTACTTAAGAGGCAACTTCCAATAAATTCAGTAGGAGTAAAATCAAATGGCATTTCTAATGACAACTGAAATTCTATTTATATGGAAAGACAGCTGTTTTTTTCAAGTGAGGCACAGTATGAAAGTTAACTTCATGCTACGGAGTTAAATTCCATGTCTATGTCTTTATTAAGTTACTCCTTCTAAAAGTTATCTATAATTAATGTATTACATATGGGAATAAACAAGGTTTATTAGCTTTTCTTTAAGATCCACTTTGACTAAATTGGTTCCCACAATGGCTATTATAATATTATAATAATAATATTATTAAATATTTTAGATACTCCTTTTGCGATAAGCTTCTGGAATCACTGTTTCTAAAACACTTTAATTTTGAAATTTAAGTTTTTTAAATCTTAAACTGTTCTCATCACTAGGAAATTCAGGCATTATCCAACTTTAAGATATAGCTGTGCTTTTGTTTTGTAAAAGCAATCAGTTACATGTGTTCATAACTTCCACTGAGGTGTGTCACTTGCAGCATTGTAGAGGCTTGCAATATTTTTCTTTATTCTCCAGCCACTAAAAACCTGAGAATTTTGGCTTTCATTTTAAAAGATTTCTAGTCCCCGTGCTTCATACAAACTCTTGAAAATATGACCCCAGTGAACCAGAATGGCTCAGAAACCAGAACGTAATGGGAAAGTTCTGGTTTTTAAATCTCATAATTTTTAAGCCACTTTGAGATCCAACTTGTGACTTTTTCAGCACTGGAGGGTAGCAATACTACATTTGGGACTGAAATTTTCCATGCTTGATCTCTGTCCAAAGGTAGAGACTGGATGTGTTTACAATTTTGCAAAAGAAAGCAGAATACCCCTTTACAACTGTTTAAGCACAATCTCATGGCTAAATCTTAGAAAATGTTTTTCAAGATTGGAGTGTGTATTTAAGGGTTCTTTAAAGTCTTAGTTTATTTTTTCCTAAATTTTAAGAACTCCCATTAAAGGGTTTTTGCTCAGTATAGTAGGAGAGATACTGGAATTTTAGTTTTTTTAAAAAAAATCAGAAATTGTTACATTACCAAAACCAGAAGTTGCAGTTTCTCTTATGTTCCCACT
The DNA here is from genome assembly GCF_965140285.1 of Lepidochelys kempii. Lineage (NCBI taxonomy): Eukaryota > Metazoa > Chordata > Testudines > Cheloniidae > Lepidochelys > Lepidochelys kempii. The sequence goes on along the minus strand of NC_136390.1, from coordinate 32,922,830 downwards.
TAAGTTTATATACTGCTGGTGTAAATGACACACAGCACTTATTTTATGGTGCTGAACAAACAGTCCCACCCTAGAGTTTCACACATACTATGCAGTCCAAAACAAACTGAATGGTGAGTGAGTAAAGCAGAAACACTACATAAAAAGGTGGTGGTTTTTTAGAATAACTAACCAAAGAAAGTGAGGTTTTAGTAGGCCCTAAAAAGCAGCACAAAAATCAGAGTGTCCTTGTCAAAAAAGAGCAGCTCCCAGAAACTCCCAGTTTAATTAAATCTTATTTGTAGGAAAGGAAGGTGATAATTTAAGATTTTTGCTAGCAAGTTTCACAAAACTTTTGGAAGGTTTATAGAATAGAAAACCAAAAAAGCTTGCATTTATAATGCTCTTACTTTTAGAACTCTAAACCATGTAAAACTGACACTTACTGCGACGACGTGGAGTTTTATTCACCTTATGTTGCATGAGTGTCTTACTGTCCTATTCGACTACTGTGCGTACCTCCATTTCCCTATGTACTGTGACAGTATTTCAGTGGTGGAAATCGGGTTGCCCAGGAAGCAGGACAAAGAGGAGTAGCAACAGGGTGTCGCAGGTCCGATCACTGGTAGCTTGGTAGTCTGCTTGGGGGGGACTGAAAGAGGGGGAGTCCAGGCCATCTGGCCCAGGACTCCCCATGGACTTGGCTGAAAGTCAACAATTTCTGTGTTAGCAAGTTCTGTTCTACTCTGTGTTCCTGTCAACTAATAAACCCTTCTGTTCTACTTACTGGCTGAGAGTCACTGCTGACTGCAGGAGTTGAGGTGCAGGGCCCTCTGGCTTTCCCAAGAGCCCCACCCAGACAGACTTGCTGCAGGAAGCGCACAGAGAGGAAGCGGATGCTGAATGCTCCAAGGTCCAACCCAGGAAGGTTGAAGCTGTGTAAGCTTCTTGCCCTGGTGACAATATGCTCAGAGAGAGGAGGCATGCTACACCAGAGTCCTGACTGGCTTCATATGGAGTAGTTCCAGAGCATTGGCCCGGTGACTCTGTGACACTTACGTGACACAAAGACAGCATTTACTACTGTCAAATTATTTCTACTCTTCCTCAGATGGTTGGAGGATACAAATGCATCTTTGTTTGGCTTGACTTTTAGCCTGTTAACCATGTCACGCCTATAGGCGGTTAACGTCTGATTTAGTTCCAAGCATAAAATCCATTTGAAATCTTGGGAAAACTATAGTACCTAGATGGATGGTCTTAAGTTATTGGCTATGCCCATTAAAATTTACACTGTACCAATTTTTTCATTTCTGATTTGTTCTGCCTTTGAAAGTTAGTTTTCCTATTAGGAGGTAAGCTTTTCAATTATGAATGCTCTTTAGTTTTGAGAAGATTTTGTATGTGGGTGTATTTTTCTTCCATATCATTACCTGGTATCTACTTGTTTATAAACAAGAACAAAAAACACACAACACACTGCACCCCATTTTGAAGGTAATTATTATGCAACTGCAGCAGCTCTTAGTGATATTTTGTTTGTCAGGTTTCAGACTCAATCTTGAAGTGACAAAAACCTGTCAGTTCTATTCTTATGTGTGTATATTTATTACTTATTCAGGATGAGCTGGCTCAGTTTGCCTGGTCACTTGAAATCTGTACCTGTAGCAACACTGGAATCTGCTCCTAAAATTTCTTAAGACAGCTGAGAGCACATGAGAAGAGACAAATTGTTCTCAGAGATAGTTTGGCTCTATATCTAAGTACCAACACATGAAGTCTGTGATAAGTTTCATTGACACTCGGTGTGAAATTCTTACAATGCAGATTTTGCAACTAGATTCCAGACCTTAGAGTGTTATGAGGAGTGATATTCCAATTTAACCAGGGAAAGGGCAAAATGGAATAGGTCATTGCTAAGACTTTATTTCTAAACAAATTAGACAGTCAGAAACATTAACATTTTTACAGCGCCATATGAATACTAATAAAATGGTTCTACATGTAGAGAAGTATGCATCATCCCTATTTTAAGAGGAAGTTAGACTTAAGTGATTTATCCATTGCTATGTAATGAATTGGTATAGCTAGCAGCAGAACTCAGGAGTTCTAACCTTACTATGAGTGAACATGTTGAAAATGTTCTAACCTCTGCCTAAGCCATCCTCTGCATCCAATAGGCCTGGAAAGTCATGTATTCGAGACACAGGAATGTAGGCAAGATCCATGACTATATACCTACTGAGCAATACATGATAACTTGAATGATCTAGTACTCAGAAAATTAAATCCAAGAAACGGCTTATGTAACACAATGCTCCTGGATGGACTGTCAGCAGTGACTGAACATCTGACTTCTGGATTCTGGAGCTTGAGCCTATGCTAAAAGGCATGCTTTCTTAGTTTGAATGTTGGAGCAGATTCAGACTTATGTGACCCAGTTACTCAAGGAGCAAAGAGCCAAGTGTTGTTGCTTAGGGGTTCAGATCCCAAGTGACCAGGGGAAATGAGCCAGCTAGCCTTGAATAAGCATCTGTTCTCTTGTTTACACCCAAGAAAGTTTAACATGTTAAGGAATTTAATCTCCACTAACTGTGCTACTTTTAAACACCATAAATCATGGCCTGCAGGATTTAATTTCTTGAATAAATTAGTATTGCTTCCCCCGTCCTCCCGCGAGCAATTTGCTTAAGGAATTTGTGTAAAAAAAATTCCAACGCTAACCCTCTACCTGTGATATTTAATACTAATTAGATGTGTTCCTATATAAGCCTATATAAGTTTCTGCAAAATGCGTCAGTCACAAATAAGCTACTGCAAATTAAGAATGTAAAGTCCTGAATCCTTCCAGCTCCTTCTTGTATATGATGTCGTCTTTCAGAGTAAGAAAGACTGACTAAAAGTAGCTTCAGAGAGCTTCTATTTATAGAGTCTTAATGCTGCTAAATTACCAAAAAGGTAAGATGAAGCAAAACAAACCACACTTTTGTCTCCTTCTATAGTTTCCACTATGTAAGACAATGCCTCCACTTCAATTTAAACCAAAACATCTTAAGAGCAGTGCTAGGACAGATATATTACACTACAAACTCTAAACTTTGAGGATAATTTAATAGAGATGTGTAGAGGAGGGCTGTAACTTCTGTGGACACTTGAAGGAAAAAGTCAGAATTGTCTGAAATGAGTATTTTGAAGATTTCTGGGTGAGGTGGATGAGGAGAGGAAGGGAGAAAACTAAATAAAAACTGACAGTCTAGATGTTCTTTTTATGGACTGCTCCTGTAGTAAAGGAGGTCTGTTTCTTACCACATGTACACTGCCTAGCACAACAAAGACCCAAACCTTAGGGATTCCAAATGCTACAGTATAAAAATACCTACTGAGTTGTTTGGTAGTCAGGGTTGCAATACGCACACACCAAACCCATAACAAAAGAAAAGAGTTAAGCCATTCAACAGATCTACTGTTTCACCCACAGGCACACATTTTACCATTACCACAACTACTATATGCCACTGACCACCTACCAAAACCCTAATTCTGCTTACCTTTTAACTTTCTGCACGAGCCCTTTTACCCAATTATTCCTCCCCATCAACAGCAGTTGTGGATGTTTGATGGTGTAGTTGGCCGTGTTTGGAGAGAGGAGTTTGGTAAAGGGCTGTGTGTAGAAGGCTGGGATGATACTCTGCTTCCTGCCTAGTGATGCCAGTTTAAGTGTGTGGTATATGGTAGTGGTTAGGTGTGTGCTTGTGAGTGGAATAGAGCGTATATACTGCTAGGTGGCTTAACTTTTAACTTCTTTGCTTTTCTGGGTGTCAAATATTCTGTGTGTGCAGTAACCCTATTTCACAAAGTTTGTATATTAATTTCCCAGGTTTTCAGTGCTTAATTTGGGAGGGAAGCGGACCTGTTTCTCTGGAAGCAGTGGGAGTGGTAAGTGTTCATCACTACACACTTTATCAGCACAGCAACTTTTTTCCCTTCTGTGCTTGTAGGGGGGGGAAAAAAAAAATCCCCAAAAGTGTAGCTGCTAGTTGAGAAGGTTTTATGTGCATCAGGCTCTTTCAGCAACCCCATCAACCAACCTTGTGTGTACAGCACAAACTCTGGTTTAACATGAATGGCTAAAAAGGACCCTAAATCAAGTTTCTTAAAAAACACAAACAAAAAAAACCCAACCACACACACACACCACCACTCTATTCTTTGCATCAGATCCACCTGCCTCTCTAGATAAAGTTTGGTAATGTCTGAGTTAATGAAAAGTAGGACTTTAAGGAAAAACATTCAAAACCCTCATTTCAGAAACTTCCTATTTAAAAATGCATAAAGAGCAACTACACAGAAAATTAACAGGGCATCAAAAAAGCAACCCCGTGTAAAATTTCACACCATTTAGCCACCTGGTTTTAGAAAACAGGGATGTATGCCTCATTATTTATCCATCTGATAAATGACACACTTTCACACTGTCAGTCACAGCTAGCATTCTCTTTACTAACTGAAGGAAGGTTACATCAGCTGTATACCTACCTCCACATTTCCTTTTCTAGAAAAGGATAGCATTGATGTGTTCCCCATTTGAGTTAATCACTGAAACCACTATTTGACAAGATAATGAGGATTAAACAGAAGTAAAGCCAAGCAAGTGTGGTAACAAATTTGTTGATAATAGGGAAAAGACTACTCCTATTCAAGCCAGATCATATCCCCAAAAGTGCACTTCCACAGAAAACTAGTACAGGATTACCAGTTGAGCTTAGGCAGTGTGGTCCAATATACAGGTCATCAGGTTGGGAGTTAGACTTGGGATCTATTCCCTGTTCTGGCATACCTGATGTTACACACCAAGCAAGTCAGTTTCCACACCTAAAAAAGTGTTTCCCCACCTCTGTAAAGCACTGTGTGTGAATGAGTTAAGAGTACTAACTATTAACACACAAATCTTGGTACATATTTACACTTGCAAGACTTCTTTTCTAAAAGGAATTTGGAGAATCTCTTTTGTGAATAGTGTCAAATCATTAACTGAAGTGTAACATGAAAGAACTCACTGGTCAATATCTTGCACCTAAGACTTCCCCCCCCCAGATCTACTTATACAGGTTAATCGTTAAAGTGTTTATTTCTAGTTTACTAAACAGTCTTGTTCAAGACTGTGTGCTTAGGTTTGTGTCCCTCTGGTGTAATAAGGTAGAGCACCAATCTTGTGTGGGCCAAACAGATTCTACATATTAATACAATTTAAAGTCACCTATATTGATTTATATTTTAAGTTCAGCTTGTTTCATATGTATTTAGATAGAAACAACTTATGTACAGTATTGTCTATTTATACACTTGTGTAAACTAAAAACAGGTAAACATGACAAAAGGCTAATTACTCAGCTGTTAGTATATTGTGTTGAAGCACCCTGTTCTAGACACAACTCAGCCTTCTCAGACAATGTTCTAGTTAGCATCCCTTATGCTTTATCTCTAGTTCTGCTAGCATACTGGCAGAATGACTTGAAGACTGAAGGCCTTCTCACTCCTTTATATCCCTATTCATGCCTTACAATCTTCAGACAAACAGTTAAATACAACAGATCAGGTATAGCTTATGTTTTGTGCTGTCATTTTTTAGACTTGAGACATGACACCATTATCTAAAACTAAAATGCTGTGCTCTGGCAAAAGTAAAACTTATGGTCCTCACTTCCCTGTCAGACCAGAAGATCCCGATTTTACTTAAACAGACTTCCCTCAAGATCCTATACTATAATCACCATCCCGATAGACAAAGGATATGCATAGGACTCATTTAATGATGTTCCTTATTCAGCCACTGATTTAAGAGGCTACATACCAACAGTAGTGGGGAAAGATAGTAAAACAAAGTGACTCTAGGCCATTGCATGGCCGTGCAAAGCACTACCAGTAACAAGGCCGAATTTTTGCATTTATCTTGTTTGTGTGAGAAAACATGTTGAAATTCCTCCTTATATTGCCCTTGAAATTAATCTTGTTAAGAATCCTGCCCAAAAGAGGCAGATACAGATGTTACTTCTAAAAGCAAATATAAAATGACTTACCTGACATCCAGAATCCAGTCTCAGTGAAGATTCTCTTGTATGATATGCATCAGCTAAACTGCTTCCAGACAATGTTCTGGCACTTAAAGAGGAGGAACTGGAGGGTTGAACCGATATCCTTCGAGGAATCCTTGAAGGTTTAGACTCCATTCTCAGTGTTCTACGAGAGATAAAAGTTAGCTTCCCCCCCATTTTTTTTTTGGTAGTATAGAATGCAACAACAGATGGGTATATGTTAAGTTTGTCATCAATACTTATTGCGCACGTGCTTTGTATAGTGATTTTAAAGCACAGGCCTAGGAACCAGGAGACCTATGGTTTAATTCTAGAATTGCCACTAACTTGCTATATGACCATAAAGTAAACTGGATCATGTTTTACCTTGGCTTTCCTTTTGTAAAAAGAGGATAATACTTCACTACTCTCTGCAGGTCTAAAAAGTGGGCTGAGAAACTCTCAGAGTAATGTACATTGCTACTACACTGGTACAGCTCTCTTCCTTTTGCAAGTCTCTTTCAGTTCTTCTCTTCCTACCTCTATTCTGGATGGTATCCTTATAGTGCTTTCTAAGCAGCAGCATAAAAGTGGCATGAGCTTTGTCAGTTTCTTTTTGCCAGGAATGTGTACAAGGAACAAGGCCACACACACACTACTTAGGTGTGCAGAGGAAGATAGAGGGGCCTCATTCTGTACTACCACCTGCACTCACATCAGGGTCAAATTAAAGCAATCTGTGCCTAGGGTACTAATCCACAAGAGGGCCCCCTATCTCTCCCAAATAATGGCCCTGCCAGAATACCACCCTCCTAAGGGTAGCAGCATGCTTCTGAATTCAGATGACTGGGTACTTCACACCTCTTAGCTACTGTTTCATGCCCTTTGCAGCTTCAGACAGACATTGGGCACTCAGGTCTGTTTTACACTTAAAATGTACATCAACATAGCTCCAGCATTCAGGGGTATGAAGAAGCTACACCCCTAAGAAATGCAGCTGTGCCGATAAAACCCCTGGCGTAGATGCAGTTAGGTCAATGGAAGCATTCTTCCATTGAACTAGCTACTATCACTTGGGAAGGTAGGTTTGTCTACACTACAGACCTTCCAGCAGCACAGCTGCGCCGCTGCAAGGTCTCCCATGTAGCTGCTCTGTCAGCAGGAGAGAGCTCTCCTGCCAGAATAATTAAGCCACCTGTAACAAACAGTGATAGCTATGTCCGCAGGATATATAATGCTGTCAACACCCGAGCTTTTTGTCTGTTAAACTTTTGTTAGTCAGGGCTGGGGGTTTTCAAAAGTGTTATGAAGATAAAGCCATAGTGTTCCTACAGTGATGGAAAAAGCTCTTCCACTGCCATAGGCTGTACCTACACTACAGGATTATCCTGGCATAACTATGACATAACTATGCTGCTACAGTACCCATAGTGTAGACATGGCTTCAGTTTGCGTTTTAAAGCTTTTCCTGGCATACATGACTTGAAACTTATTCTGATTTGATAACATTTTACATCCACCAAGGGAAGAAGTTGCATGGAAATCCTGCAAACTATACTGTATTTGTCACAATAAAAGTTTCACAAAAATCTTTGGCAGAATCAGTGGCTCCCTAGATTTTGCTAGATATTTTGAATGGTAGCTTAAGACACTTAGAAAAAAGTAAACTCCTACATGGAATCATTTCATTTTCCAGTTCTAGCACTTTAGGGCTTGTCTACACATAGACAACAGGAATAAGAGTGTTAGTCTAGAATAGCTATTCTGTTTTAAATTGTCTTTACATGAAGTACTGTTTCAAATAGTACTATTTTAAAGCACACTGGGGAACTGTTAGTGCATACCAGCAGGGTTTATGTGAACCAGTTAACTGTGTGACATATTTATACACTTCAGAAATCACATCCCATAGGTGCATTACTCCATTGTATAGACATGGTTTTAATTCAGAGTTATTCTTAATAATTCTTTCTGTATAGCTTTTCCCAAATACCTCATGATGAGCCCTTGAGTATTTTCATATTAACCAGTACAATTTAACTACCTTAAAAGCCAACACATGACTTAAAAGGATTGTTTTAAACCCAACAAAAATTAGTAATGTTAGTACCAGGAATCTGAGCACAATTTTACATTGGGGAGGAGGAAGAAACCACCGCAAAACTGTCCCAGGGGACTTAATCTAAGTAAATGATAAATGTAACTTTAGATATTCCAAATTACCATTGCATTACAATGTTACATAATTATTCCACAAACTCTGTGGGGAAAATATACTGGTTGTCTTACCAGTGCTAAAATATATTCAACAGCTTTTTGTATAATTACTGGCTTTGACATACTTAGCTTAAATAGGCTTCCTTGGTTGACAACATTCCTCTATTCGCTGACACACTCCCTAAAGCATTTTACTAGCTACAATACCTACAAAATACACAGCATTGCCTTGACAAATTACATTAAAAACGAAACCTCAACTGACAAACCATTACAGAGTTTTACTCTGGAAGGGGCACTGGGACCTTACCCAACTCCAATCTCAACAATGGCAGAAATATGACTGAACATGGATTCAAAGTAGCACACTTTTTTGCAGGTTCTAAAATCCATTTAGACACTTACGGATTAGAGAGTTGCACTAAAAACATTCAAAGTATGGGGGGGTCGGAGGAGAGAGACAGATAGCTCAGTGGTTTGAGCATTGGCCTGCTAAACCCAGGGTTGATGAGTTCAATCCTTGAGGGGGCCATTTAGGGATCTGGGGCAAAAATTGGGGATTGGTCCTGCTTTGAGTAGGGGGTTGGACTAGATGACCTCCTGAGGTCCCTTCCAACCCTGATATTCTATGAAAGTAGATTTGTGGTACTGAAAACAGTTTTTATAAAAAAATAAAATTTGACAAGTGTTCAGCCAATTAATAATTTGGTAGACTATATGCTAAAAACTAGCAATTGTATATGGACCAAAATTTAAGTGTTAGCTTTCCCGAACTTTGTTTTAGAAGCCCATAGACTGGTCTCTGAGGAAGAAGTGCTTAGTGCTTAATCCCCAGGAAGACTGATAGTTGCCGGGATCAGTTCAAAGTCCACACCAAACAAAAAGGCATGGAGCATTTGATACTTTTGTCACTACAAGTAAACTCCTAGGCCAAACCACAGCCACTGGGATGAGCCTCATAAAATGCACAGAAGTTGGGACCGTGTTCAGACAGTTTTGCAGAAGAGCCACTGCAGATTTTACTGAGAGGGACGTACTATGTTCTCAGCACAATCCCAAAAATCATTGCATATTAAAATGAATGAGAAACTAGATGAATGGTGCAAGGAACTACTACTGAATTGGCAGAGTGGTGTGCCCTTATGATGTCCAGTTCTGAAAAATATGGGGTACATCCCTAACTGAATGGACATGAAAAGATGATTTTCATGGATAACTGTTTTCCTTACCATAATAAGGTACTTTCAGTATTAGAAGTAACCTCTAGGACTGTCATAAGAAAGTGGTAAGAGATATTAAGTTTGATGAGAGTTGCTGTAGGTTCTCTAAATCCCATTGCCTCCTAAACACTTAAGTGTAACAAAGGGGTAAAAGATGCCGTCCTTTCTCCTTCAACTCCAGTACTGGCAAGCCAAGAAGCCACTGTCTCACCCTTCTCACAATCCATCAGTGCCTCTGGGTATAGTACAAAAGGACAACCAGGCTTAAGAGTCTACCAGTTCACCACAGAGAAGAGATGGAGAGGATAGGGGCTGGCACTGACTTGGAGCCTCTCCAGTCATCAGCTCCAGGAAGGGAAGGAGAAAATGAACACTTCAGCTTGGTGTTTCAAGAACAATCTTTCTGCCCCACCACAGGGAGACGTGGGAGTCAGGGGGCGAAGGAAAGAAGCAATGCTTATGGGTCCTGCAATTTTAGCTTGGAAGCATGTGATGAGGGGACCACTTCAGATTTTAAGTAATAGAAAATTCAAGTAATTTTTCTGGAACCGTGATAGCTAGGAAAAAGAAAAATCATGATCCAAGCACACGCTAAAGATTTAAAAACAGAAGGCAAAAATATTTCTAAAGCTACTGGGATTTTTGGAGAACCTTACTAATGACTTTTGAACACTTTGACTTTGCAGTACTGAATAGGATATGGGTTGGTGCTGGTTCATCATTGGAGTGCTAAAATCAGAAGCTGTTTTTAATCAGAAGAGAATCCGGCTGAGAGGGGAAAAACGCATTTCCCTGTGTCTTACAGCTGCCAGAGGCCCATTCTGCAGATCAGATGACCACTAAGGCCTTCCTTAACTTACACCAGTTCTGAAAGGGCCACTGCAGCACTACACAATAGAAGTGTGCATATGCCCCTTCTGCCATCACTGTGATCCCAAAATACTTCATGTGGAGGGGATGCATACAGCCAGCATCCCTGCCTCTCTGCCTGTTAGGAAGGTCTCTGCCTCAGGAGTTTGGGGAGTGGGGTAGAAGGGAGGAAGAAGCGTCTCTTACGGATGGTTTATGTTCCCTTTGCTTTGGGATATGACCCTTCCTAACGTTCCCTCCAGCGACTAGTTCTGGCATGGTGGGACCCACAACAAGACAATGAACAATTCCCCTTCAACAGCCATTCTGCACCCCCCCTTCCCGCCTGCTGTCTTAGTGGTGGTAACGGGGAGGAGAAGGAATAATTGGGACTTCTGCACAGATATAGACTTGATTAACTCTATGAGCCCTCCCAGACCACTCAGTCCATCGGGGTCAAGTTTCCACCACAGACTCACTCAGGAAGGTGCGGCTACTCCCCCAGCCCTGTCAGGAGAGGGAACAGGGCAACTCCCTAGGCCCAGCGGAGAGAAAGGGGAGGGATCATGCCGGGAGCGAGCCTGCGCTGCTCAGCAAGCCCGACCGGGGCTGGCCTGGTGTTGGGGGCCCAGGCTGAAGCGGTTCGGAGGGTGGCACTGGCAGGGCTGATCCACACCTGGCGAGCTGGGGTCAGAGGGCGTAGAAGAGTCAGAGCTGGTGGCGGAAGGGGGGCTGGTTGTTCGTGCCTCACCCCAAGCCTGGCAGGGTGGCGGGACAGCGGGCGACAAAGAGGCTGAGTCTCTCCGGGCCAGGTAGAGACCTGGCTGCTCTGCGGCCCGGCCGGGCCTGCTCCGCCGCCACAGCCCAGAGACAAGATGGATATTGCGGGCCTCAACCTCCGTCAATGTCCCCGCGGCCAGGCAGGGGGAGCCCCACACACCGAGCCCCTCCTTCTGTCCCCTACTCACCCGAGCCCGCGTCTCCTCTTGTCCCAGGCACCCCCCGCTGCGGGCGGCCCAGCCGCCTCCGCCTGCAGAACTCACAATGGCGACAGCTCCGAGTCGCCAGTCATAGCCCCGCTGACGCCCCACCCCTTCTCCGGCTCTCGCGAGAACCGGCGGGAGAGGCCGTTTCGTCCGCTATGCGTCTTTTTGGCTCTATCCCCTCGCCGCATCTGGCAGCGCCGCGCCACTCGGCAGAGGAGGAAAGAGTCCCCAGCGCCGATCCCCTCCTCTCCCGTTACCACAATCGGGGCGGCGGTTTCCAATCGATCTCCCTCCAGCCCCCTGCGTTATTGCTCCAAGAGATGGAGCCCAAATGCCCCTCTTCCTCCCACCCCATGGTACGCGTGATGAACGTTCAAAAGGGACGGTCCCAAACTTACTCTGCGTCCTGTCTCCCCACCGAAGACGGTATCACCGTGCTGGGGCCCAGCACCACCTTAGTGCTGCTGTCCCTAGGGTTCAAAAGTCATGAATCAAACACCACATTATTATAATAGCCTCACGGAATTAAAACCAAACCCACGCTTTCTCTGCCCCGAGTCTTTAGGGACAAGCCATCCCAAGCCCTTGGAGGGGTGTGATTATTTCAGGTTCAAAATTCAACCTTTAAATCACACAAATGTGGGCCTCCATGGCCTGCAGTGTAGGGAAGTTCTCTCACTCTCTGGCTTCTAGGGTTGGAGAGTTGCCACGCTGCCCTTCCCCATTCCCCCTTACCTCAACCCGCCTCCGTCTCCCTCCTCCCAGCCCGTTCCTGTTTCTCTCCCTGCCCCATCTGCTTCCCAGCCCCACTTACACTCCCTCTGCATGCTCGTCCACATGTACTTGTTCCCTATATTTTCCCTTTCCTCCCACCAACTCCTGCCCCCTCATTTTGACTCTGCTTCTTTAGCACATTACATCTCCTCAGTCTCTTCCAGTCCAACAGAGCTGGTCAAATATTTCTGTAATTCAAAACTGACCAAAACCAAATTTCACAACGTTTGTTTTGTTTTTCAACCAGCCCTACCGTCCAGATTCCTAAACGGAGAGCCCAGAGGGTGGCAGTGTTCCCTATAGGCAGCTTGGCTTCAGTCCCGCAGCGAACAAGAGGAGAGGGCAGCACTCGTTCCGAAAGGCAGCCTCACTTCATTCCGCAAAGCTGCATGGAAACGGATGTCGTTTTAACCGAAGGCGGAGACTTTCACTTCGGACAATAGTACAACTATAAGGTAATAGGAGATGGCAGCCATTTTGATTAAGGGCAAAAGTTCACAAGATTTGTCAAATCAGCAGACTGAGAAGCTGTGAAGCATAAAATCATGATGGTCCTTGGGATAATATTGAGGGAGCTGGCAGCTTTGCACTTTCCCCCATTCTTAGTATCACCACCCCAAAGAAGACCACTCCCTGGTTTTTGACCAGAACGCCTGGTGAAAGGGGGACCCTGGCGGCTCTGGTCAGAAGTGCTGACCGAGCTGTTAAAAGTCCGGTGGGTGGCACAGCAGGGCTAAGGCAGACTCCCTGCCTGCTGTGGCTGCACGCGCGCTCAAGCAGCAGCATGACACCCCCTGCCCCCAGCTCCTAGGCTTACGGGCAGCCAGGTAGGCTCCGCATGCTGCCCTGGCCCCAAGCACCCCTCCGCAGCTCCCATTGGCCAGGAATTGTGGCCAATGGGAGCTGCAGGGGCAGTGCCTGCAGAGAGGGCAGCACATAGAGCTGCCTGGCTGCGTCTCCATGTTGGAGCCAGAGTGGGGACATGCTGTTGTTTCTGGGAGCTGCTTGAGGTAAGCGACACCCGGAGCCTGCACCTCCTCCCTCGCCCCAATCACCTGTCCCAGCCCTGATACCCCTCCTGCCTTCTGAACCCCTCAGCCCTAGCCTGGAGCCCCCTCCTGCACCCCAAACCCTTCATCCCAAGCCTCACCCCAGAACCCCCATCCCCAGCCAGAACCCTCAGCCCTCCCGGGCCCCAACCCCCTGCCCCAGCCCTGATCTCCCTCCTGCTCTCAAAGCCCTCAGTCCCAGCCCAGAGCACTCTCCTACACCCCAAACCCCTCATCCCCAGCCCCACCCCTGAGTCTGCACCTACAGCCAGAGCCCTCACACCCCCCCGCATCCCAAGCTGTGCCCCAGCCCAGAGCCCCTCCCACACTCTGAACCCCCACAGCCCAGAGCCCCCTCCTGCACCCCAAATCCTTCATCCCCGACCCCACACTAGAGCCCTCACCCCCAGCCAGGGTCCTCACCCCCCTGCACTCCAACCCCCAGCCCGAGCCCAGTGAAAATGAGTGAGTTAGTGAGGGTAAAGAGAGCAAGCAACAGAGGGAGGGGGGATGGAGTGAGTGAGGGGCAGGGCCTCGGAGAAGGGGCGTGGTAAGGGTGTTCAGTTTTGTGTGAGCAGAAAGTTGGCAACCCTACAGGTGAGTCCTGAGAGAGTGGGGAGACAGCGACTGGCAGGGGGTGGAGCGGGGGCGATCGAGCAATGGGGTGGGAGGGTATAGTGTCTGGTTTTAAGAAATTGGAAAGTTGGCATCCCTACTTGTGAGTCACAACCTCTGTAATACCTCAGCAATGCCTTGACCTCCAGTTGTGCCATTGGCATAAGCCCTAATCTCTGTCACTCTTTTTTACCACTATTTCAAGCTCCAGCATTGCCTCTGCCCCAGACTTTATCTTTGCCATCTCTCTAGCTCAGGACTTTCCCAAACCACTATACTTCCAGTACTCTGGACTCCACCCTCACACAGATAGAATAAAGGGTGAGCAATGGTAGTGATGTAGGTCTGTCAAATCACTTCACTCTGTACCCATTCACCTTCCTAAATGCAATCTTCACCTGCATTTGGACTATGAACAGGGTCTGTTTTCTGACTTTCATCTTCAGAGAAACAGAGAGGAGAGGACTAAGGGTGTAGAAATGCAAGAAAAAGATAGTGGTGGAGAGAGGTTGGCACAAAGGAGAAAGAGAGAAAGAAAACACTTAATGCAAGAACAAATACAGCGGAAAGAGCTAAACTAAAAAAGAAAAACTTGAATAAAATGGAGGATTTTAGAGAAAATATATCAAATGAAACATTCCAATAGGATGAAAAATATATAGGAAAATTCCCTGAGGGAAATGGGCATTGAAAGAAACAAGGAAAGATACATGGAGGCAGGCATACAGGGAAAAGTGAAGATTAGGAAGAGGGAAGAAAAGGGGAATGTAGTGATTTATTTTTAAAAATTAGTTAGAGATCATAGCATACAAAATTTTGAATCTATTGATTAAACGTAATTTGGAAGTTTTAGCAGCACCAAAAATCTGAAAAACGTTCCAAGTTTGAACAAAGAGATAATTAATTCTTCTCAAGACTCAAAACCCCTTTGAATATGGTAGATCACAATTCTTTTCCTTTTTTGAAAAGTTAACATACAGTATTTGGTTGGCCTGCCACAGAGCTAAGGGCTGCTCAGAAACTCAGTCTTACCATCGCTATTAAAGTCATGAGACTTCAATTTGAAGCATCCCAGACTCGTGACCATAGTACCATTGAATGCACCCTCAGCAACTTTGTGCCACAGCCAACAGAGAATTTACCATTTCACTAGAGAAAATGTGTCTACAGCTACTAGACACTTTTAGAACTTTTAGAAGTTCGTCCAATGGATCATACGCCTCCCTTACAATGTTACGTAGCACAAGCACATTAGCTTAATCATGACATGCCAATACATCACAATATAAAACTCAAGATAGCATGAGGGAGGAAAAGACAAAATGATGTTCTATTACAATATCACCACATCACACCACATTGAATCTGATTTAGAATCTGCCCCAAGGATTATGCCAGAAATTCTGGATGGTCTCCAATGCTAATCAAAAAGCCTAAAGTAGCAGTGTGTTTACAGGTGGTTAGGTGATAGGTTGAGGGAACCTCCATCCCATTGCCTTCTTTAAAAGTCTTTGAAGGAGGAAGGAAATTCATCACAGAGACTATTTTTATTAAGTGTTGATTGATTTATTAAGCTCTAAACACTTGTCTCACTGTCCATGTTGCAGTAAGGAAACTGACACTTCATTTTGTATGCCTGCTAACAGGGAAATAACTTGTTCTTCTGTGTTCAAATGGGACAGCGCAGACCAGTCAGTATTATGTCCTGCCTACACTTTTGTAAAGTTTTGACCGGGAGCAAAGATGAAGGAATCAACAATGCAGGTACTGTTTTCATCCATCCTCCTAGTTGAGAGTAACGGCCCAGGCCGGGACACTCACATCCTGGAGAGTAATACATGGCTGTGCAGATGGTGTCAAAAGGAGGGGTTTGGCTTCCTTGACCAAGCAGCACTGTTCCATAAAGGAAGAAGAGACGGCATCCACCTGACCTGGCAGGGGAAGAGCATCTTTGGACACTGACTCACCAAACTAGTGAGGAGGGAGGACTTTAAATTAGGTTCAAAGGGGGCAGGTGACAAAAACCCACAGTAAGGATTTAAAAAAGGTGACCTTGACAGAGTGCTGGAAGTTGGAGGGGAAATGGTAAAGTACTA
Source organism: Lepidochelys kempii (assembly GCF_965140285.1). Taxonomy (NCBI): domain Eukaryota; kingdom Metazoa; phylum Chordata; order Testudines; family Cheloniidae; genus Lepidochelys; species Lepidochelys kempii. Next base: position 32,906,974 of record NC_136390.1, on the reverse strand, counting down.
TTCATAGATAGTAAGGTCAGAAGGGACCATTATGATCATCTAGTCTGACCTCCTGCACAATGCAGGCACAGAATCTCACCCACCCACTTCTGCAATAAACCTCTGACCTATGTCTGAGCTATGAAAGTCCTCAAATCATGGTTGAAAGACTTCAAGGGTCAAAGGAGCGGAATTTGCTTAACATCTTAAATGTCTAAACACAAATGCAAGGAGTAGAGGGAACAAAGAGGAAGAGCTGAAGGTCTTAGTACAAAACCTAAATTATTACTTAATTGACATCATTGAGACATGGTGAGATAAATCTCATGACTAGAATATTGGTATAGAGCAGTGGTTTTCAACCTTTTTTTCATTTGTGAACCCCTAAAACATTTCAAATGGAGGTGTGGACCCCTTTAAAAATCTTAGACATAGTCTGCAGACCCCCAGGAGTCCACAAATCACAGGTTCAAAACCACTGTTCTATGGTAACGACGCCCTTTTGTGGACCCCTTAGACATAGTCTGTGAACTCCTAGGGGTCCACAGACCAAAGGTTGAAAAACAGTATAGAGGGCTATAGTTTGTTCAGGAAGGACAGGCAGGGAAAAAAGGGAGAAGGTGTTGCATTATACATCAAGAATGTATTCACTTGTTCTGAGTTCCAGAAGAAGGTCAGAGACAGACCAGCTGAAAGTTTCTGAGTGAAGATAAAAGAGGAAAAATTCTAGGGTGACATCATGGTAGGGCTCTACAGTAGACCACCAAATCAGGAGGGGGCGGTGAACGAGGCACTTCTAGAACAAATAACAGAAATATCCAAAACACAAGACCTGTAGTAATGGGAGAGTTTGACTACTCAGACATCTGTTAGAAATGTAACTTGGCAAAACATAAAATATCCATTACGTCCTTGTAATGTATTGGGGACATCTTCTTGTTTCAGAAGATGGAGGAAATAACCGGGCAACAGCCATTTTAGACTTGATTCTGACTAACAGGAAGGAATTGGTTAGGAATTTGAAGGTTGAAGGCAATTTGGGTGAAAGTGATCATGAAATGGTAGATTTTATGAGTCTAAGGAAAGGAAGGAGTGAGAGTAACAGAATAAGGACAATGGACTTCAAAAGAGCAGACTTTAACAAACTCAGAGAACTGGTAGGTAGGGTCCATGGAGAAGAATATCTAAGGGAAAGAGGAATTAAGGCGAGCTGACAGTTTTTCAAAGAGACAATATTAACAGCAAAATAGTAAACTATTCCAATGTGAATAGTAAGAGGCTAATATGACTTCATCAGAGATCTTTAATTACCTGAAAATCAGAAAGGAATCCTACAAAAATGTGGACATATGGACAAATTGGTAAGGATGACTACAAAAGAATACTGCAAGCATGTAGGGACAAAATCAGAAAGGCTAAGGCAAAAAATGAGTTACACCTAAAAAGGGACAAAAGAGGCAATAAGAAGTTCTATAAATACATTTGGAGTAAGGGAAAGAAGAAAAGTGTAAGTAAACTGTCTAGTGGGGAAGTGGAGTAGATAACAGATGACAACAAGAAGGCTGAGGTATTTAAGACCATTTTGCATCAGTCTTCACAAAAATGTTTAATTGGGACCAGATGCTTAATACAATTAATATTAATAACAACGGGGAAGGAACACCGGCCAGAATAAGGAAAAAACAGGTAAAATAATATTTAGATAATTTAGATTAATTCAAGTTGACAGGGCCTGATGAAATACACCCCAGCCTACTTAAGAACTAACCGAAGCAATCTCAGAATCATTAGTAAGGCTAAGTTTTTGTCACTGATATTTTTTAGTAAAAGTCATGGACAGGTCACGGGCAATAAACAAAAATTCACGGCAGCCCCTGACCTGTCCCTAACTTTCACTGAAAATATCCCTGACAAAAGGGGTAGGTGGGTTCAGCACTCACTGCTACTGGGGCTCCCAGATCCCTCACTGCTGCAGTGCCTGGGAGCTCCAGGGTCCCCATACCCTGGGGCTGGGCTGTTGCGGGGTCCCCTCGCCCTGGGAGGCTGGTAGTTTCAGGGTCCGCTGGCTGCAGCTGCGGCTGGGCAGCTGTGGGGAGTCCCACCTGCCACCCACCATGGCTGGGCAGCTGTGTGGGCTGGCTACAGCCCCAGGGCAGAAAATGTCACAGAGGTCAATGGAAGTCACAGATTCTGGGACTTCCGGGACATAATCGTAGCCTTAATCATTAGCAGTTATCTTTGAGAATTCATGAAGGGTGGGTGAGTCCCAGATGACTGGAGAAGAGCAAACATAATATCGATCTTTAAAAAGGGGAACAAAACAGACCTGGAAAATTATAGACCAGTCAGCCTAACTCTGATACCTGGAAAAAATTATTAAATAACCCATTTATAAGCACCTAGAGGACAACAGGGTGGTAAGTAATAGCCAACACTTACTTCTCAAGAACAAATCATGCCAGACCAACCTTATTTCTTTCTTTGACAGGGTTACTGGCCTAATGGATGGAGGGAAGCAGTAGTTGTGATATCTTGATTTTAATAAGGTTTTTGGCACAGTCCCACATGACCTTCTTCCAAGCAAACTAGGGAAATGTGGTCTATCTGAAAGTATTATAAGGTGGATACACAACTGGTTGAAAAACCATACTTAGAGTAGTTATCAATGGTTCATTGTCAAACTGGGAGGATGTTTCTCCTGGAGGTCCCACAGGGGTCAGGCCTGGGTCTGCTACTAATCTCTATTTTAATTAATTATTTGAATAATGGAGTGAACAAGTATAAAAGAGTATGCATATAAAATTTGTGGATGACACCACATGGGAAGGCGGTTGCAAACACTTTGGAGGACGCTTTTAGAATTTAAAATCATAGAATATCAAGGTTGGAAGGGACCTCAAGAGGTCATCTAGTCCAACCCCCTGCTCAAAGCAGGACCAATCCCCAATTTTTGCCCCAGATCCCTAAATGGCCCCCTCAGGGATTGAACTCACAACGCTGGGTTTAGCAGGCCAATGCTCAAACCACTGAGCTATCCCTCCCCCCCAAATGACCTTGATAAATTGGGGAATTGGTCTGAAATGGACAAAATAAAATGCAAAGTACTCCATATAGAAAGGAAAATGAAATGCACAAAGGCAAGACAGGGCTATGCAGTAGTACTGCATAGTAAGTGGCTATGCAGTAGTACTGGAGAAAGGATCTGGGGGTTATAATGAATCACAAATTGAATATGAGTCAACAATGTGATGCAGATGCAAAAAGGCTAATATCATTCTGGGGTATATTAACATGAGTGTCATCTCCAAGGCATGGGAGGTAATTGTTCCACTATACTAAGGTGAGGCCATAGCTGGAATATTGTGTCCAGTTTTGAGTGCCAGACTTTAAGAAAGGTGTGGACAAATTGGAGAGAGTCAAGAGGACAGCAATAAAAATGATAAAAGGTTTAGAAAACCTGACCTATGGGGAACGATTAAAGAAACTGGGTATGTTTAGTCTTAAGAAAAAAGACTGATGGGGGATCTGAAAACAGTCTTCAGATATGTAAAAGTTGTTATAGAAAGGATGGTGATAAGTTGTTCTCCATGAGCACTGAAGGTAGGACAAGAAGTAATCAGCTTTATCTGCAGCAAGGAAAATTTAGATTAGATATTGGGGAAAATTTTCCCAGCTATAGCAACAGGTAAGTACTGGACTAGGCTCCTAAGTGAGTTTGTGGAATCCTTGTAATTAGAGGTTTTTAAAACCAGATTAGATAAACACCTGTCAAGGATGGTCCAAGTCACCTTTTTAAGCACAAGATCACTTTTTGAATTTAAGTGCAACCCAGGATCTACCTCAAAGAAAATGTAGAAATAACAGTAATTACACAAACCCAATCACTGTTGCCCCACCACTGCCCTGAGGCCACATCTCTGCGCCACCCCTTCTGTGATGCCCTGGCCCGCTCATTCCCAGCCAATGGGAGTTGCCGGGGTGATGCCTTCAGGCGAGGGGAGCGCATGGAGACCCCTTGCCCCTCCCCCCCCAGAAGCCGCTACCAGACATGCAGGCCACTTCTGGGAGCAATACGGGGCCAGGGCAGGCAGGGAGTCTGCCTTAGCCCTCCTGCGCCGCCAGACTGGTAGCAGCCGATCTCCCGGTTTGGCTGCAGGAGGCTTGGTGACTCTAGCCTGTGACTGAGATCAACTGAAAGAGGCTCCACAATCGACCAGTCGATTACAATCTACCCGTTGGTGACCACTGGTCTAGGTATACCAGGTCCTGCCTCAGCACTGGCAGATGGACTAGATGACCTCTTAAAGTTCCTCCCAGCCCTATATTTCTATGATTCTATCATTTTCGCTGACCTGTGCTGATTGGCCTTTTGCACCAAACATGTCCCTTTCTGTCTCTTAACCTCAGCATTACTCCACACCTGCCCTCTTGCCCTCTTCTCCCTTGTCCTGTTTCCTTTGCTCCCCTTTCCTTCCGTGATCCGTTTCCATTCCCTTTTCTTTCCAATTAGCTGACCCCCTCCTAATTAATCCCACACCCACAGAAAAAGGAACTAACATAACATTTACTGCCATCACATTGTTCACTCAGCTTAGTGCGTTATAGCCATTCCCCCACCCTGTGTCTGTTGTGTCTATTTAGTCTGTAAACTCTTCAGGGCAGAGACTGTCTACTACTCTTTGTTTGTACAATGCCTGGCACAATAGGGTTCCCATCTTGGTTGGTCTGTAGGCACTACTGCAATAAACCCAATTAATAGTAATAATACAAATTCACTTCTGATAAACATCTGGTGGAGCCAATTTCCAAAGTGCTTCTGTCTGTCACATCTCCAGGACAAGCTGTGAATATGTTTTGGGTAGAGGGCACTGAGCTCCCTCCTTTTTATGCAGTTTGGATTGTTTGTTCATCCAAATGAAATTTAGATGTTTATTAAATATTTTAAATACTTTTAGATCATTTAAGGTAGGATTTAATTCTGGAACTTCTGGTTGCAGTAAAAACAATGAGGCATTCTTGTGGCACCTTAGAGACTAACATGTATTTGGGCATAAGCTTTTGTTGGCTAGAACCCACTTCATCAGATGCATGGAGTGGAAAATACAGGAGCAGGTATAAATATGTGCAAAGATGGAAGTTGCCGTACCACATGTGAGGTCAGTCTAACAAGACAATTCAATTAACAGTAGGATACCAACTGAGGAAAAATAACTTTTGTAGTGATAATGAGAATGGCCCATTTCAAACAGTCGACAAGAAGATGTGAGTAACAGTAGGGGGAAATTAGGTTTAGGTTTTATAATGACCCAACTACCCCCAGTCTTTATTCAGGCCTAATTTGATAGTGTCCGGTTTGCAAATTAATTCCAGTTCTGCAGTTTCACGTTGGAGTCTGTTTTTGAAGTTTTTTTGTTGAGGAATTGCCATTTTTAGGTCTGTTATTGAGTGATCGGGGAGATTGAAGTGTTCTACTCGTTTTTGAATATTATAATTCCTGATGTCAGATTTGTGTCCATTTATTCTTTTGCATAAAGACTGTCCGGTTTGGCCAATGTACATTGCAGAGAGGCATTGCTGGCACATGGTGGCATATATCACATTGGTAGATGTGCAGGTGAACGAATCCCTGATGGTGTGGCTGATGTGGTTAGGTCCTATGACGGTGTCCCTTAAATAGATATGTGGACAGAGTTGGCACCGGGGTTTGTTGCAGGGTTTGGTTCCTGAGTTGGTGTTTTTGTTGTGTGGTGTGTAAACCTAATTTCCTCCATACTAATTTCCCCCTACTGTTACTCCTCCCTTGAATTGTCTCGTTAGACTGAACTCACACTTGGTAAGGCAACTCCCATCTTTTCATGTATTTATACCTGCTCCTGTATTTTCCACTCCATGCATCAAATGAAGTGGGTTCTAGCCCACAAAAGCTTATGCCCAAATAAATTTGTTAGTCTGTAAGGTGCCACAAGGACTCCTCGTTGTTTTTGCTGATACAGATTAACATGGCTACCACTCTGAAACCGGTTTCAGTGAGTAACATTAGCAATTTAGACCCAATCCTGAAAACAATTATGCACATACTTAACTTTATACATGAGTAGGCCCATTGACTTTGTTGGCACAATTCACGTTTGTAAAGTTAAGCACATGTAGGAACAGGACCTTAATGAGCAGGAGACAACGTAGCCTACTGATAAGGGGACGCATCTTAGGTCCATAATGCTACTCCTTCAGTATTTCAATATTTGACTGATTCAGCTATTGTGCAGAGCACACACTGCCAGCTCTGTGTGTGTGACAGCAGAAGAGGGGGTGCAGAGAAGTAGCAGGCTGAAGATTTGGGGGATGCCCCAAATCTTGCTGAGTCATAGATTAGTGGAGTCTGAAATCATCCCTTGTATTGTTGTTTGGTGTATGAATGCTAAGGTTACATGTGACTTTTGTATTCCTCTCTTCATTTTATCAATTTTTAAAAAAACAAATGCTATAAAATAATCTTATTTACTTTCACTAGTAATAATACTAACAAAATTAGAGCAATCACAAAGACAAAATAATTTACAGCACATCTGTTAATAGTTAAATAAACTATTATGGTGCTGTTAGTAAGGCATGTTACATAATGTTACATAATTCCAACGGGAAAAATTTTCCATTTCTTAAATACATATGTCCAAACTTTATTTTATATCTAGGATTTTGCTGCTGAAGATTCAGGAAAATAAGGATTTTTAGTAAGATCAAAGTTACTGCTTCCAAAGATTTTCCCTCAACTAAAATTGATATAGGATGCTTTGAAACAAAAACCTTTCAAACCTTATCAAAATCAAGGTGATTTTGGTTAGTCCCAGAAGTATCTCAGTCTCGTAGGATAAAATATTGTAATGTGTGTGCCTATTTTATAAATGTGTTCTGCTTATGACTTGTTTCTTTTTCACTATCTGAAAACATTATAACTCTGTGTTTCTTGATAACTAATCTTCTTTTTAAGACAATATAAATGTTCATTTCAATCTGCTACATGTTAAAAGCAACCAGAAAATGTCCTTTTGTTCCCAGTGCCCTTTTTGCTTCACAAGTGTGCATGGAAGAGGAAGTCATTCAAAAGCACGTTGTATACTTAATAGTGGATTAAAGTACTCCCCCAATAATTCTTCAGGTAAAGGAACAGAAGGATCATAACCCTCTGTTTCTTTTTCTAATCCTAAAATATGATGGTTGGAGAGTCTTGACATATTCTCCAGAGACCCCAACCTATGATGTAATAAAGTATTATCTTAATGTGCCTGCTAATATTTTAGAGCTATTCAAATACATCTTAATTTGGTCCTGTTCTTTAATAGGATAATTGATCCCTTTTCAGTGGTTCTATTAGTATTTCCAGGTTTTTTAATTCTTGGGAATACAACTGCTAGTTTTTTATTCATCATTTTAAAAAGCTGGTTGTAAAGTCCTTCATGTTATGTCCACTTTCTGAGAAGACACAGAGCCTAAACCTGTATGCAGGCTAGATCCGCATATGGTGCGGACCACAGCCTCTGACAATAAATTAGTCATGAGGAATCTTTATCTTCACTGCTAATTTTCAATTTAATATATTGATCAAGTTGCTTCTGTTGCTTTATCTTCTCAGATGACCTGTATTCTCTCTGACTCATTTTTGCCAAGATAACAAGTCTCTCTTGTAATGCCAAAGTAAATATAAAAAACACAGATGAAGTTACACAACACACAAATATTAAAAACAAAAAATCCCTGGAACTCCAATAATGTTACATTAAAAATAGGAAACCTTGATCCTTCCTTAAAAATACCTTTCATAGATAACTGTATCAAATAAATGTTAAATCTACAAATTATAGAACATCTTTAAATAGGACAAAATAGTTAAGATTATAAAATAGGCATTTTATACAAATAAAGCTAACAGCTGAAAATTATAAGCATCAAAAAGAAAATACAGGCTTGTTCACATAGCAGTCCTTTGTTTAAAGCATCCTGCCCTGTCAATATCCTCAATAGGGATGACAGTGCTTCCAGAGATATTTGGAGAGCAGATTAGGGAGCAGTGCTGTTACAGCAGTGTCCTCTACGAAACCTCCTTTTGCTTGTAATATCCTCAATAAGGAGGCAGTGATCTCAGCTGCAGGTGAAGAAAGGCCCATGTGGCAGTCAAGTTCTATTAGCTAATACTCACATGAGCAGTGAAAAGTTCTCCTTTGGAACTGAAAATGTCCCTGTTTGCTTTCAGTCAGGAAGTTATTGTTCTATTGTTGGAAGCCTAAAAAAATCTATTCAACTTTGTTATGTCTAAGTTAGATGGATCAAAAACAACTGCACAAAAACATTTTTAACTTGATATCCATGAGGAGGAAGTCTCTTAGTTACATATGAAAAAAATATCTATAGTTATACATTTGTAAACAAATAATTTCTGGACTTGCTCAATAGCGTACTAAGATTTTTAACAAAGTCCATTCAGGCCCTGCAATTTACAGCATTATGTAAAGAAGTGGAGAGTAGTTCTCCCTTCCCATTCTCATCAGCATGTTGGCATAGTGTCCAGTGACAGGGTAATTATTGTTATTGTATTTGTAGTTAAAGGTTGAGAATTTGGGTGCTAAAGAGATGAGGAAGTGGGAGGAGTGAGGCTCCCAAATTGTAAGTAGCACAAACAGAGAGAGTTATTGTGTTTTTTCTGTAATTGAAATACTGACAGCTCTGCAGGAAAATTAATGCTTTATTTTTTATTTCCTTCATTTATAGTTTGTCTATCATCTAGATATCTTGACACATAGTGCTAAATTACAATAAACAGCTGTTTCCAGCAACTGATACAAATCATATCTCCCCATACCTCTTTCCCCCTACCATTCAAAAGATAAATGCCCCTTGCTAGAAGCCCAAATAAGAAAAAGTTAAAGTAAACTTTTTAAAGTAGACTGTTTTTAAAAATGAAAAGAACTGAGTGTTTCCTTCCTTTTTGCACATAAAGCACCTAAGAAATCCAACATTAAGGGAGGCAGCATGGTCTAGTAGATTGGACACAGGACTAGGAAGCCACTCATGACTTCTCGTCTTAACTGTGTCATAAATTAATTTTATGTCATTGGGCAAATCATTTAACCAGTTTATGGGCCACTTGTTATGTTGCCCTGTGCAATGCAGACATAGCCAGATTAATGTAAATTGTTATTTAAAGTAAAAATGTAGGAAATGCAAATATCTTGTTCTCCCACAGTTGTAGCTGGTCCCTTTGTCCCAGAGTTTTAAAGGTTTTTAATAGTTGCTGTGCTCAGCATTGTAGCTCCTAAATCTCATTTTCAAAAGGGATATTGGCATTTAGAAGCTTAAATCCCATTTACAGTAAATGAGTTAGGCATCTCAATGCTGAGCACAGCAATGCCAAAATATCTTAAAAATTTAGGCCTTTGTGATTATATGAAGAACGTTGCTCATTTTAATGCATTAGGGACAAATTCTGCACTAATTTGCACACTCTTCAACTCCTTTTGGCTTTGTAGAGGTTTCATGAAAAGTATTATTGTCCCATTGTACAAATGGGAAACTGAGCCAGAGAGAGATGTCCCAGGCCACGGAGGAGTGTCACAACTGGAACTTCAACTCAGTGATTCTTGTATCCCAGCTCTGCGCTCACTAGACAATTGACCAGATTCTCTTCTGTGTCCATTTTATACTGGGTGCAGCAGAGAAAGGAGAGATTATCAAGGAACTGGTTACAACTCTCTTATTCTCTGCACAATTTAGAGTGCTTGTGGCTGTTCCAAACTGCACTGGCTGTCTTTGATCTTTTGAAGTGCTTTCCACTCCAACCACTCCACCTCAACTGGCAGGCCTCTCCTTGCCTCCGACATCCACTATAGCAAGAGCTGCAAGGTGAAAATGTAGACGGCTCCGATGGCTCTATATCTGCTGGGAATCCCTTATACTGGGAGTGTTTCCACCTGGAGTGATCTTGAAGGTTCATCTACCTTTACGCCTCTTGAACCATGCAAAGGAAGCAGAGTGGACCAAAGCATGTAGATTATTGCCTCTGTGTAAATTGCAAGCTCAGCATAACTGGATAGTAAAAACTGAGGCCTGCCATTCTTGCAGTTTTTCCAGTACTACCACACTGCAAAGTACACATGAGGCAGTCTTACACTATTTCCAATAAAGAAATACTTAGAATTCTGCAAGGAGGGCAGTTTTAGAGTATTCACGTTATCCAATGGTATTGCCATGTTTGTTCATCACCATTTATTCTGAGAGAACTGCATATGATTATGACTGATGGAAAGGAAAAATCCCAGTGGGCTGAAATGTTGGGTCTTTGTTAGTATTGGGGTGACAAATTATTTAGGCCATTTTTTAAAATCTGCCAACCACAAATTGTTCAGTGTATGTGCAAAACTTAAAATAATAAGTAAATAACGTACAAATTGTCTCCATGCCAACAAAGAACAATCTTAGATATCAGTTCTAAAATACATTTCAGCACCCACTCCCTCCCCAGTAAAATCTGGGTAAAGTCTTGCAGCATACTCTGAAGGTCCTCAAATCTGGACTCAAGCAAACTGTGTGGGAAAGTGAATTCCAGAGTCAAGGGCCCCACATCAAGAACAACTACTGCTTTAGGTCTTGGCTGTTCACAACTGCTACAGAATCATGTAAGGAGAGCAGCAATGACACAGGTAGCTATAGTCAATTTCACTTAAGGATTTACAGGTTAGAACCAATGCCTTATAATCCACCTATAAATCAGTCAGTAGCCAGTGTACAGGAGTAATGCAGTACTGATTAATAAATGGGCAGTCACAATCTGCAATAGCTAATTTCTGGATTGTTTGAAGATGTAGCCTCTTGTACAGCACATTACATTAATCCAACTTTAAGATGAAAATGGCATGGACGACCCTACGAAGATCTGTATCTAAAATGAAAGGTCACAACCTTTTTGCAAAGAGGAAACAATAAAAAGCATTATTGGGAAACACTGCTACTTGAACTTCCAACAAAAACCCTTAGGTTGCAAGCCTGTGTAACAAACAGCAGGTATACCCATTCAGTGAGTGTTAGCCTGCGTACACTTCTCCAAAGCTATTAGATACTATCCGAGTCGCTCAATTACACCAGCTGGTCAGAAAAGATAATGCTATAAAGCTGTATTTTTTCTGCATATTGGAGTCCATGTTGCCTCACTAGCCCTTTTAAAGAGGAATGGGAAATACTCCAGTAGATTTGTCCTTGAAGATATTGATCCTGCTGGGAGATTTTATATGAGGGAGCTAGAATTTGAAGCAAAGAAGCTCTAGATTCTGGTCTAGGTGTCCTGAGATAAGGATCCTAGATGCAGCCAAGCATAGGGAGATGGCTTGAGATGAACTATGTTATCTCTTTGTTAATAAAACCAGATCACAGGATGGGAATGAAATGTGATTCCACACAGCATGTAGACTGTCTTTTAAAACACTGGGGAAGTCATCTCTTCACATTCCGCTAATGGTCCCATGCATATATTGATCAGAAGGGATGACAGACTAGCACCTGGCCTTTTAATGGTTCTGTTTGTTTCTTTCAGAGAGTGCCAAAAGGGGGTAATAACTTCAGATAATTTCCAGATCAGATAGCTTCTTAGGAGGATGCAGTGGTGTCTCTCAATGAGATAGTATAGATGCTTGGTGGAGAAAGATACAGCTAAACCAGGAGCCACACATCAGGAATCTTGACTTTAATGTTTTTAAGGTGTCTGAGGAAATGTCAATGAAAAGACAAGAGAGTGAGATAGAACAGGAGGAAAGAAACACTGGGGCAGAAAATAACACAACAAGGGAAGGAAATACATGCCTTTGTGGTGCTGCTAATTAGATATCCCCATTGCTGAACTGAGGACTGGATGTCATGATAGTGTGATGATTTTCAGCACTCACAGATGAAAACAAAGTTCCTTAAACAAGAGCAAGGCCAGAGAGCCTTCCTCTCAGGAAGAAAGTCCTTTAGATAAGTCAAGATGCGTTGCAGTGTTGGTAGGTTGGGGGATGAGCTGGGGGGATGTAAGGTGGGATGAGAGGGAGAGCTGAACTGAACTGATTATTTTTCAAAGTCTCTTTTTAGGAAACCCCAAAAGGGAAAAAGTGGGTGCCATAGTTCATCCCCCTCACTATTTTGTTCGCCAACTAGGCCTAATATCTGTCACATTAATTTTAGTCTATTAACTTCTGGTTCCATATAATCTGTTTTCACCAAGCATAACTCCAACAGTACTTGTTGTATATCAACATGGCCTTTTTGGTTTAGACTCATCCAGCTTCTTTGCCTGCTTCTCTTGCACTTGTTAAACATTCAGTGTCGTAAATTATTTGACCTATTTTTCATGGTTATTGTAACATCTAATGAATTTTTATATACACCATACATTTGAGCTCACAATAGATGTACACTTTGTAGGCCCAATAGTCACAATAGACCATCCCTCTTGTCTACATTGAACAGATGTAGACAGTGAAGGAGGGGCAGTAGTACTTCTGATGTCTTGGTGCTCCAGGAAACTGGTAGGGCTGTGCCCCATGGAAGAAAATCTGTCCTCAATTTTCACCCCAGCTCTTTGAGGACAGTGATTACTGAGATCACTCCTTCCCTTATTGTGCATCCATTTTGAAGTAATTTACCCAGTGGTCTCCAGGATTATGCTAAGAACCTTTTCCCATGGAGAGTCAGTCCTTTCCATTTATGAAAAATGAATTGATAGGTTCTTTTGTTTCATGTATTTCTTTATTTTAGATTTAAAACTTGATTTCCAAATTACAAAAAATAATTCAAAATATCAAATTTTCTTTAATTGTTTTGCTGTCTAGAATTACCTAATATTTTCAGCATTGTTTATATTTTCATATATCAAACTACATATTACAATATTTCCATTTACATAATGTAAAATTATTTACATATCTCTCAAAATTCCTCACTGAATCTCTGAATCTCTTTCTACACAATCTAAATAGTCAGTATAACTCATACATAACACTAGTTTAATAAGGAAAAAAACTAATTGTATAATAAAATTTTGATAGTCTCCTTATTTAGCTCATTTTATCTGCTTATTAAACGTGTTCAGTGCTTAACATTATTAACAAATGTATTAATTCCAGATATAATCAAGGAAGGGTATGGATACAAGCTATATAAATAAGACATTAACATAGCTAGAAATAGCTGCTTTCTATATAAATGTTTGTTGGACAGATAAGAGATTTACTTCAATGTTACAGAAACACTCACATTTTTCAAGCTACTTCTCAAATTATCCTTATTAACAGAAAAACTTGTTAGTGTTTTGACTGTTGACTTATCTATAGTTGGCAGAAAGCCATAGAAAGAAAATGCACAACAGACTATTACCATTTCTACCCCTCATTAAAAGTTTTAAAAGGGAAAAAAATCTATAGACTAAACCTAAAAATGTAGTAATACTTTTCTCCTAAACCAACCAAATGTGGGAGAAAATGCTCCTACAATAGGAGCAACTCTCAGATATTGAATAGCAGCTTCTAGGGGCCTATTTAGAAGACTTTTGTGTGATTACTATGCTGAACAAAATGTGGAATTTAAGCTGTTGTTAAATGCAGATAAAGGTCAGAGAGCAGGATCTCCACAAACTGTCATTTGCAATATTTCTAACTTCCTTTATCCACAGAAGGAATGTGCAGTGCTAAAACTAGGCAGAATCAATTCAAAATAAGGGTATTCCTGGCAACCATGAGGTATTTACTGCTGTTAACAAAGAGCAGCATACAAATGTGTTTGAAACTCAGACACAGACAACTGTTGGAAAAGAATCCCAGAATAGTATTCATTTTACGTCAACTTGCTGTTAGTGAAAGGGATATAATCTGTCATTTTTATTTAGGAAGTTTCTTTCTCACTGCTGCTGCAGCTTTTTCTCATCCGTTCATGTTTAGCGTGTATAAATAGTTTGGTTAATCAAAACCACTCACAGACCTAAATAATGTTACAGACCCTATGCTTTCTACATGTTAACAGACCTGTCCCATTAACTCCTATTATGTCTCAGAACATGTATGTAGGCATTCTTTATCTAAATCAGCAGCAAAACAGAGTGAGTGGCAATACAATTACATATTTACCAGACTATATTAAAAGTGCACATATTAATTGTTTTCTGTGAGATGTATATGCTAACTGTATAGGTGCATATACTCTGACATGAATTACAGAATTGTTCACATTTTTCTAGTTTCCAAATGCAGCTATTGCTATCTTACACATACTCTTCAGTTTTCAGTGAAAATCTAGTATTATATACAGTGTTTGAGGCTGGAATGATTGCTGGTATTGGGATTGATCCTGCAACTTTCACTCAAGTGAGTAAGCCAAACGTATGAAATTAGTTCTATTAGAACTTTCATGTGAATAAGAAAGCTGCAGATTTTTCACCCATATTTATCATTTGCCTAATTCTCCTTGAGTTTACATGACATGACCCTTAGGCCATTCTTTTCAGTGTTGATTTTAACTCTCAAAACTGTATACTTGACTAATTGGCAACTGAATATCAAACTTGTCTAATGGGTACTGATAGTCTCTGTAAACATGTACAAGAATAAGCGATACACCCTGTGACGTTCATCATAACACACCCAGACATAACTGGTTTGTATTGCAGCATTGTATAAAGAGTTTATGTATGACTGGTATACGGTAGTTGGTCAGCCATATTGGGGCGTGTCATAAATATAAAGGGAAGGGTAAACACCTTTAAATCCCTCCTGGCCAAAGGAAAAACCCTTTCACCTGTAAAGGGTAAAGAAGCTAAGATAACCTCGCTGGCACCTGACCAAAATGACCAATGAGGAGACAAGATACTTTCAAAGCTGGGGGGCGGGGGGGACAAAGGGTTCTCTCTGTGTTGTCTTTTGCCAGGACCAGAGCAGGAATGCAGATCAGAACTCCTGTAAAGGGTTAATAAGCAATCTAGTTAGATATGCGTTAGATTCTGTTTTGTTTAAATGGCTGATAAAATAAATTGTGCTGAATGGAATGTATATTCCTGTTTTTGTGTCTTTTTGTAACTTAAGGTTTTGCCTAGAGGGATTCTCTATGTTTTGAATCTGATTACCTTGTAAGGTATTTACCATCCTGATTTTACTGAGGTGATTCTTTTACTTTTTCTTTAATTAAAATTCTTCTTTTAAGAACCTGATTGCTTTTTCATTGTTCTTAAAATCCAAGGGTTTGAGTCTGTGTTCACCTATGCAAATTGGTGAGGATTTTTATCAAGCCTTCCCCAGGAAAGGGGGTGTAGGGCTTGGGGGGATTTTGAGGGGAAAGACGTTTCCAAGTCAGCTCTTTCCCTGTTATATTTGTTAGGGGCTTGGCGGTGGCAGCAATAAAGTCCAGGGACAAAAGGTAAAATAGTTTGTACCTTGGGGAAGTTTTAACCTAAGCTGGTAAAAATAAGCTTAGGGGGGTTTTCATGCAGGTCCCCACATCTGTACCCTAGACTTCAGAGTGGGGAAGGAACCTTGACATGGTGGCAGTGGTGGGATTGGGGACCTGCATGAAAAACCCCCAACTGTAGAGCATACCAGCAAGTTTATGACTTAATATGTCAAGCCAATTCCATTTAGTGATAACAAAATTATAATACTTTATTTTGGATTCCAGTGCAGACAAAATTGCAGTTTAAACCCATGTTGAACAGACATAGGTGCTTTGTAATGAGGTTTAGTACACTGGGAATCTAACGATAATATTCTTTAGCCTCATCTACAGTAGGACAAGGTAGAGTCCAGTTTTGAGTTTTCCTTGGGTTGAAAATCTCTCTGCAGCTGCAGCACAATGTGCTTGCAGAGGTTGTTGGAAACAAAATAGACACACACAGACCTGATTCGCTTTCCATAACACCAGTTTTATGCCTGTGGAACTCCCTTGATTTTAACTGAATTATAACAATATAAAACTGTTTTAACAAAGTGGAAAATCACATCCATTGTATTGAATTTACCTTGGAGGCTAGTCTTAACTTTGGGTATGTGAAGAATGGATGTCTCTAGCATACTTTTGCACCAGGGCAGATGGGAAGTTCAGTCCGTGGCAGATGATGTGGTTTATCTAGTCTTCCAACTCCCATATATATAAATGAGTAAAATTAACAAAACATTGTAAAAAGTGGGGATAAAGCAAATGGGTGTGCCCACAACTAAAAAAATGTAATTTAAACCATTCAAGCAAACAATGTACCATGCAACATTTAGCCTCGAATGGCACAAAAGTGTTTAATTTAGGCAATGGGTGTATTGGTGTGGTAACCACTAAAAAACATGTATTTTTTTAAAGTATAACCAAAAAAGGCCCAATTAAGTCATGTAAATGTAATGTAACAAAGGTCATTATTAATAAAATTATTTACCAAGGTCCTCTATTTAAAAAAAAAAAATTAAAAACCAAAAAATGTAAACTGGTCCTTTAATTTAAAAATACATTAAAAACAATAAAAAAATTTATAAAAGCAAACAATTACAATTACAGGCAATATGTAATGTATATCCCAACACAGGGACTAGCGCTGGAGTGGAACAGATAAGGCTTGATTTATGCATTTCCTCCAAACACATTTAAGAACATTTTTCCAGCACAGATACATCTCTTTATACACAACCTGTACATATATCTCAATAATATTCCTGATCAGTTTACATGTTTACATATGATGCCTTACACAATACTTTTTGGATAGAAGTTATGACAACAGTGTTTTGAGGGTAGTGAGTATGGTAGGCCTGATATGAGTTACAATACAGTGGGCTTTCTGCCAGTGGGCATTAAGGGACAGGCTCTTAGAATCACACCTGCATTCAACATCTCTCTTTGTGAATGAAACATAGTGACAGTGTCTGAGCTGTGAGTTCTCTGCAGTGCAGCATCTGGCAGCATGAGCCATGGAACTCAGTCTACAGACCATTGGAGCCCTGGATTTTGCAGACACAAACCTAGCCCAGCAATGGACCCAATGGAAGGAGGAGTTTAAATTGTACCAGATCTGACCATGCTGGAGGACAACAGCTGGAATGTAAAACTGTTATTTTACCTTTTTGGGGAACAGGGTGGAGAGATCTGCACTGCTCTGAAGCTCACCATTGCCTCAAGCCTCACAGCAGTCCTAGGAGCCCTGGGGACCTACACTTCCCAGAAGTAGAAGTAAACTCTGGAGAGACGCAGGTTTTTCACTAGAGACCAATCCGAAGGGAAGGGGATAGACCCCTGTGTTAGTGCCTTATGCACACTGCCTGCTACATGCAATGTGGGGACTTAATAGACATCCTAATTCAGGACAGGATAGTGTATGGCACTTGGGATCATTATCTGTGGGAGTGGCTTCTCTGAGGAGGTGTTGTCACATTAGACAGATGCTTAGATATGGGGTTTACAGTGGAAGCCTCAAGAGAAAGGATGAAAGCCCCAGGAGGAACAACACCCTCAGAAGTACATGAAATGAAACATAAACAAAGAAGAACAGGTCAACAGAGTTGCATACCTACATGAGATGCATTTACTCTGGGAGACAGCATGAGTGGGTAAAGGAGTAGTGCCCTGCACTAGAACAGCTATGCAAGGAACGTGGCAAGTTGAACCATTTTAATGATGTGTGCAAGAGCAGAGGAAGGTCTCAGAAAGATTCAGTCCAGATTGTATAAGAGGGGGATGTCACATCAGCCAGCAGAGATGACATCATGATTCTCTCCTTAATTCCGACAGCATACCAGGTTTGGGCGGTCAGGACAAGAAAACAACAAGGGATAATGCCGGCCCCCCACGTGTGCAACAATGTTAATAGAGAAACACACTATGTGATTTCAGCTGGATAGTAGGACCTCCTGCAATGTGATTCCTCAGATTTAATTGGACTCAAACACACTCGTTGCAAACAGCAGGCACAATCAAATAGTGTACAATGACAGCATAGTGCAGCCCATAGGAAAATGTGACCTCATAATGACTAACCCAAAAAATAACAGATGGTACCAAGATCATAGTGCAGCATCAGAATTTTATAGATGCAGTGCAAGAAGCAAAAGGATGAGTCCCTTGGACAATGGAGACAGTTTTAAAAAGCATATAGAGATGTTTTCAAAAGTGATGAGAGCTTTAAAGGAAAGCTACAACTGGAAGTAGACCCCACAGTGGAGCCCTGTGTATTTACCATGAAGGAAAATTCCAATGGCAGTACTTAACCCAGTACACAAGGATTTGAAAGTCTGTGATGCAGTGGTATCGTACCACCTATTGAGGCCAGTACAGCCTAGGTAAGCAGCCTGTTGATGGTAAGAAGCATCTGTATGGATCCAAAGCTACTGACTTGGCCACTATCCACTGCCCACAATTGATATCTCACCAGAACTTTCCAAACCCAGAATCTATGTAATTTTTAACTTGTTCTTTCCCTATTTTACCCTCTGATCCTACCTCATTTTCACTGGCATTCACTATGTTAGAGGTCCAATCGCTAATAACCTTTTTGGTGAAAATTGAAACCAAAAAAAGTCATTTAGCACTTCTGCCATCTCCACATTTTCTGTTATTGTTCCCCGGCCCCTCATTAAGTAACAGGCCTACCCTGTCCTTGGTCTTCCCATTGCTTCTAATGTATTTGTAGAATGTTTTCTTGTTACCCTTTATGTCTCTAGCTAAGTTAATCTCCTTTTGTACCTTGGCCTTTTTAATTTTGTTTCTATATACTTGTGTTATTTGTTTATATTCATCCTTTGTAATTTGACCTAGTTTCCACTTTTTGTAAGACTCTTTTTTAAGTTTCAGATCATTGAAGATCTCCTGGTTAAGCCAGGGTGGTCTCTTGCCATACTTCCTATCTTTCCTACGCATAATGGATGCCCCTGTCCTGATGTACTACCAGTGAGGAGAGCCATTGATATTCTGGTGTGATGGACCAGGGAAAGGATTGGACATCGCTCTTTTGCAGGAGCAGCCAGTCATTTATGCCAACAGAACCCTGTCAGAGATTGAACCAGGGTAGGCCCAATAGAAAACTAGTTTCTGGCTTCTGTATTTGGAATGCAGCGATTCCATCACTACACCTATGGACACCCAGTAATAGTGCAATCATACCACAACCCCCGAGAGGCAATCATGACAAAGCCTTGGCTGGGATGATTTAGTTGGTGTTGGTCCTGCTTTGAGCAGGGGATTGGACTAGCTGACCTCCAGAGGTCTCTTCCAACCCTAATATTCTATGATTCTATGGCCAAGCCTCTTCTTAGTGCTCCAAAGAGATTGCAGCACATATTGATGTGCCTCCAGTTCCACCAGCCAGAGATCCAGTGTTATCCAGGATGATTATTGACGCTGGCTCACACCTTGAGCAGGGCATATATACCCAGCATTGGTAAGTTGGGGGAAGGGGATAAGGACATTGAATCAATTAATACGCTGCACTGTCTCCCACTCTCAACAGTTAATGGAAACCAAATAGGTGAAAGAAAAGAACATCAGTTGCAGGTAGTCAAGAGAAAAGGAGTACTTGTGGCACCTTAGAGACTAACCAATTTATTTGAGCATGAGCTTTTGTGAGCTCATGGTTAGTCTCTAAGGTGCCACAAGTACTCCTTTTCTTTTTGCGAATACAGACTAACACGGCTGTTACTCTAGCTCACGAAAGCTCATGCTCAAATAAATTGGTTAGTCTCTAAGGTGCCACAAGTACTCCTTTTCTTTTTGCGAAAGTAGTCAAGAGAGTGATACTAGCAGGATGGCCAAAAGACAAAAGCTAAGTACTGATAGGAGCAGAACTATATTTTCAAATTAAAGATGAGTTAATATATTGAGGACAGAGAGCTGCCTCATTATGTCGGGATCTTGCACAAAAAAAAAACCTGGACATTGACAGCTGTTTTAGACAGGCCCATGAATGTGTTCACTGGTCAGGAATGAACATACAACTCCACTCCTTGATAGAAGGGTGTGGTAATTGTCAGCACAAAGAGACTCTATTACCACACGAGCTGCCTGCCTGAAAGTGGGAAAAGGTGGAAGCAGACTTATTCACCTTCAAGGAAAAGCAGTACTTGATTACAGTGTACTGCTATTGAAATATGGGAGGTTGATGCTTTGCCTGTTACAAGATGCAAGTCAGTGATTGGCAAATTGAAGGGCCAGTTTGCCAAATATGGCATTTCAGGCACTGTACTCACAGACAACAGATTGCAATTTGCCTGGGAGGAATTTAAGGAATTTGTAGACAAATGAGAGTTTGATCACCACATCCTCTTCCTGACATACCCACAGAGGTGGAATCAGCTGTGAAAACTGTTACGTGAGGCTGTTTTTTCTGGTTCTGATCCCTTGTTAGCATTTTTGGTACATAGGAATGCCCCATCACAGGGGTGCCAAAACAGTCCAATGCAGGCATGGATGGAACAAAGGACCTAACCCTGATACCAATAGGATAAGACCTGTTGCAGCCAGAATCATAGAATTGTAGAACTGGAAGGGACCTCGAGAGGTCATCCAGGCCAGTCCCCTGCACTCATGCCAGGACTAAGTATTAGAAGGATGGGGACACTGCTGAGAGATGGCCAACAATCAGACAAAGCAGGCACTAGAGTACAACAGGTCAACCAAGGACTTACAAGCCCTGGAAACATGCACTCCTCTGAGGATCTAGCCATTAGAGAGACTCCTGAAGGAGTGGACTAAAGGAGTCATGAGGGTAACCGGGTGGTTTATCCAGTGGGAGGAGAGCCTGAGACTAATCCAGCCCTAATTACAAGTGAGACTCATCTGAGAGGAATCCAGCGAGGCCAACATAAAAGGCATCAGGAATTTGCAGGGAGAATGGAGGGGGCCAGACAGAGGAAGGCCAAGCTTCTCCTGAGCAAAGTAAGGTCTCTGTGGATGAGAGAAGGAACGAAGATGAGTATGAACTCTGGACCTACTATGATGGATCTTGCATTTGGGACCCTGAGAACTACTTTGAATTGCTTTGGGTATGGACCCAGTTTTAGGACAGGACTGGTGATAGCCCTGAGAGAGACTATACACCACTCTAGCGGGTCCCTGAAGAGAGGATGGGCCCTGTGGAAACACCTCTGTCCAGAAGGAGGAGCCTGGCAAATAGCAACCCTGCAACAAATCAGCAAATTTGGCAGGCTCTGACCCCCACCCACTTGGGAAGAACAAGGGAGAAACAGAGAGTGAATCCCTATTCTGGTGGGAAAGCATGTCTTCCTTGTGCAAATGAAAGAGAGGTTTGCAAAGGGCTTGAGAACTTCAGAAAATTTCCAGCTGTACTGGTAATTTTGCTCCTGGTCCACACAATGGATGAACCACCTCTGTTTTGGTGGACTCAGATTCAGCTCAGATGTTGATCCAGGGAGACCCAGTTCTGGAGCAGTGGCTGCAGAACTCCGGTGGTTGTTTTCTTCATCCACAGAGATATAAAACCCTACCCTACTGCTGTCATCATGACGTGAGTTGAGAAGCATGAGGAGCTGATCCAGGTAGAAGTATCAAAAATCTGCTCTGGCCTGTAGTAATAGGGCAGGACTGGAATCATTTCCAGAGCTTGCTTAATGCCTCCACCACGGCACAATCTGGGGGGAAAGGAGAAAACTCTGCAGGGGACCTCAGATGCATATTCCCGCTAGTAAACTCAGACCTCATTGGGGCCATGAAATCTCAACTGCAGAGAAGGCTGGACGACTTAGGGCATACTTAAATCAAACTCAATGGAGTGTTACACCTGAAGAGGACCTGGAGGAAGGTACCTTTGTTGGTCAGAATATGTTGATTCACAATGGGCCGATGGACACAGAGGATCCACCTCACCTAGGCCCCGATGTTTTGTCAGACTCATGTGATGTAGTGGCTGAGCAATGAGTGGACAAGAGCCTTAACGCCAACTGGCTATAGTAAATGGGGAGATCCTCTGAGAGCAACAAGCTTCAACCTACCCCATATTGGGTTAGGAAAAGACCGGCTTATTGAATAGCCCAAGATACCCACACAAAAGAAAAACAGCACCAGCTATTGGTACCTTGGCTAGCCTGGACAAAGCTCCTGCAACTGGCTCATACCCTTCCTTGTGTGGGGAATCCGGGGCAGGAAAAAACTCTGGATCATCTCTTAACATGATTTTTCTGCCCAAGTATCTACAAAGAAACTGAGATTTTGTAGGTCCTGACCAGATTGTCAGCAGCT
This sequence comes from Lepidochelys kempii, assembly GCF_965140285.1. Classification (NCBI taxonomy): domain Eukaryota; kingdom Metazoa; phylum Chordata; order Testudines; family Cheloniidae; genus Lepidochelys; species Lepidochelys kempii. Next base: position 32,884,765 of record NC_136390.1, on the reverse strand, counting down.
AGGGCTTCCCTTTCTCCTGGCAAATCAGGAGAAGCTTTCAGAAGGAGGATATAAAGAGAGAGAGAGGGAGAGAAAACTTTTTTTTTTTTTTTTTTTTTTTAGAACTTGCCCTAGAATGGGCAAGGTTCTAAGGGGGAGAGGGATGGTTTGTAACTGAGTGGCTTGTCCATGGGCTGGAGATCTTGAGGCTAAGCCAGCTGTGATTACAAGAGAGACTTACCTGAGAGGAATCAGATTAGGCCAATATAAAAGGCAGCAGGAGGTGGTGACAGACAGAGGAAGAATGCAAGCTTGAGCTAGAAGACTAGGCTTCTACTGGATGGAATAAGATTTCTGTGGATAACGAGGAGCACTGGAAATGGGTATGAACTGTAGGGCTGCTGTGATGAATCTTGTGTTTCAGGATCTCGGGACTATTTTGAATTACTTTGGGCTATGGACCCAGTTTCAGGGATGGCTGGTGATAGCACTGAGAGAGACTATACACCACTTCTAAGGGCCCCGGAAGAGAAGTAGACACTTACTGCTTGTGTAGTCTCATTGGAACTATTTGTAGAGTAAGACACCACTCAGTATGAGTGAAGAAGGCAGATTCTGCTCTTATGTACCAACAGCATGTGAATGAGACTTGCTTACAAAATGTAATCTAGACAGTGCTTTATTTGCCATCAAGAGGGGAGAAAGCTAATTTGCTGTTTGCACTGGATTCTGGCCATGTACTAGTCACTATCCTGTTTAAACTCCCTTGTTGCTTTCAAGGTTCCAGCATGGCTTCCCAGACCCATGTGAACAGGGATATTTCCCCCTAAAAACTGTTATAGTATTACTATAAAACCATGTAGTCGGTAGCACAATTTCAAGGGGAAAAAAATCCTTGTCCTTATCAGTGAAAGAAACCATGCTAGCAAGTACCTATCCACAACTATAACATTCAGGGGTCTGAATTATTATGTGAAGTTACAGCATGTGGTCTTTGCAGTAATGCAGGGAAGAATTTTAATGCAATTGGTAATACCTGTGGTTACTGCACAGAGACGGTTGTTATACCAGATGGAATAAAACAGTGGAAGAATGTAGAGAGGACAAGTTAAGGTTAAAAGGTCTTACCTGTGAAGAAGTAGTTGTTGACATTAAAGAAGATGGATTAAAGACAAAGGGTAAACGAGAGATCTTGTTCTTCCTTTTACAAGAAATCATAGTAATAGATAATCTCACACTTGTGGTTATCACAGTAGCCTGATGATGAATAAATGGAAGAAGAAACAGCTAAGGCATATGTTGGCAGTTGTGTTGCTGCTATTGGATGGTTGCCTCTGGACAAGAATTAAGAGCCAGTACAGTTGAGCATATATATATCTTTTCTCTTTGTTGTGTAGGGAGCAAGAACAGTATATTGAGTCTCACAGTTCCCCAAAAGCAGTGCTTGTAGACAACACAATATGACCAATACCTTAATTAATGCTACAGGTGTATCTGTCGATTAGCAAATTCCAAGCTACCCTGAGGCTGATGATTCTCTGTTCACATACCTCTCATGCATATATCTCTTCACCCTTCCCCAAAATGTAGAAATAATCCCTTGTTTTTGAGCCTAACTCTTAATATCAGTTGTGTGTTCAGTATGTTTGTTACCTTCAGACTTCTTCTTGACTCTCTCTTTGGCTCTTTATAAACCTCAGTCCTTCTGCTGATACCAGGTCACTGGTTCCCAGACTAGGAGTGTACAGCTGGAGCTCATTTACATGGCTGAAAATTGTTTCCCAGGGTTTTAATTATTTTCCTGCTGGTCCATTCCACAATAGAGCTCATGCCCTATGGTGTTTGCCACTCTGATCTGGAGGGTCTATACATTCCCAGCATACATGCCTGGGATTTACGGCAGAAAAATCAATGGGCCCGATTCACCACTGCCTTGCTATTTGCACAGTTAATGTACACTAGTGTAAAGTATGTGCAAAGTAAGTATTATTGCTGCCATTCTGTTCTAGTAGTTTTACTCCTACTTTGCATTGATGTAAATGACTACATAACGTACAAGACAATGAAGAACAGGCCAAATGCACATGGCTAGCAGCATTGGCATGCTCTCCTAGGACAGGCCAGTGGTTCATCTAATTTGTTGCACTGTTTCTGACATGCATTAGGGCCCATCCACAGCACAACTGCAGCTAATAAGGTGACCCAATTACAGTACCACAGAGTTGTCTGCTGGCTTGTTACAACATAGTTGCAATTTGTTGCTTGTTTCATATTAGCTATAGTATGGCAAGTTTAAAAAAAAGTTGTGGGGATCAGGAATGAAAATGAATGAATCATATAGCTGCACTGAGAGGGACATCAACAGGATAGCAAAATGTTAGTGAGAAACAATTCCCCCACTAACGATACCTCAGTGGTATTAGGAATGGGAGAAGGAGTGAGCTGCACCAATTTAGGCTTGGTCTACATTTAAAACGTATACCATCAAATACCCCCCAAAGTAACATAGTTATGTCAACAAAACCTGCAGTGTAGCCACAGCTATGTTGACAGACAAGGGTGTCCATTGCTATAGCTAACTTTGTTTGGGGAGATGGTGTTCCTACATCAGCAGAAAAACTCCTGTCCGTGTATGCTACATCTATACTAGGAGCATATATATGGAGAATAAATAGCAGGTGGAGTTTGGGAATACAGCGGTGATCTTGAAGCACTTCTGTTATGCAGCATAAGGTTGAGGAGTATCTGGTGCTATGGCTGTTTCCTGAGGGATTTGTTATAGCTGGAGTGGATGTGGGTAGCATAGTTAATGTTGCCTTAGCATTTCCATTCCATTCAGTTGCTTTTAACCATCTCAAACGTGCATCTTTGGGACTGTCTTTGCTGAAGATTTTTTTAAAAATTACGACCAAAACCCTTCTGCCATTTCTGAGACTAAAGGAAGTGGTGGGGAGAAAACACTTTTGCAGTTACACGTAAAACATTTTTTAACAACTTTATCTCAGCAGTTTTAGATTGAAAGTTTAAATGTGGCAGGAAACAGAACTTAGACTGGAAATGTGTTTTTCAGTGTTGGGTTAAAAGTTGGTTTTAACTTGGCTTAGCGGTGAGGATTTAAAAATCATACCCTGCCAATGAGCAGTAGCTTTTTAAAAAAATGTTAAAGGTTTTCTAATAAAGATTTCTTGGTGTTATATTGGAAGGAGATTGTCCAGGCCCCAGTGCTGAACCCAGGCCTGCCAGAGCTCTAGATGGTATCACTAGCTGTACAATAGCAGTGCACTGAACCACCATCTCTGACCAACAGCCTCAGTGCTCAAGGCCTACAGATCTATAACAGCCATACCCTAAGGCCCCTGATTGACTGGAAAGAATGCATTCTCATTGGGTACCTGGACTGTATGAAGACCCCAACAGGAAGAGGAAACTGTCTGAGCAACAGTTTGCCGACCAGTTGCTGCCTAGATAACCCTACTTTACTGCCTTGCCTGACTCTGCCTTACTGTCCTGCTGCCTCGCCCAACCTTGCTTCCCTACCCCACTGAACCAGCCTCTTGGATTCGATCTTGTGGCTACTGATCCCATGAGAACTCTCTGCCATTGCCCCTGACTGCCTCTGACACTAGTTGATCTCCCAGCTACCCAATCACCTGCACATACTTGACTACTGCTCTGGACTGCCCCTTAACTCACCTCAGCCACTGGGCTTTACAGTCTGCTCAGATCGCTTCTCTCTTCTCCTAGGCTTGCCCTATCTCAAAAGGTTCCATACCAACATGCCATCACAGGTATTTTAGACGACACTGAGCCTCCATAGCAGATAGCTCACCTAAAAGTAGAAAACCAAGCCTTAGGCCTGGTCTACACAGAGGGGTGGGGGTGGGGGAATCAATCTAAGTTACGACCCCAGCTGGATTGACTGCTCCAGAGGTAAGTGTAGACATGCTCTTACAGGCCACAGTGGACCAGCTTTGGGTGAAAAACCAGACCAAATGCCCTTTCTGTATGGGTGAATATACGCAGAGTCAGAACCCAAATTAGCTGCCACTAAGGGTTACGTCCATGAGAATCTGGAGAAAAGTTTTTTCTGGTGTTCCACATCCAGGGCTGGGGCTCCTGTCCTCTGTGAAAAAGAAAGATGGCTCCATACGACTCTGCATGGACTGTTCCCTAAATAAAACTGCTGTGAGAATTGAAACCCACTACTCCTGATTCCAGAGCTCCTGGATCAGGTAAGAATAGCCCAAGTATTCACCAAGTTCACCTCTGAGGGGTGTACAGTCTAGTCAGAATCCAGTCAAGGGATGGATGGAAAACTACTTTTCGCGCTTGGTATGGCCATTTTGAATATCCAGTGCTGCCTTTTGGACTTAATAACATATCTGTGATCTTTCAGCATCTAATTAATGATGTCTTACAACATGTGCTGGACAAATATGTATTCACCTACTTAGATGACATCCTAATTTACTCCAAAGACCAACCTACGCACAAGCAGCATGGTCGCAATGTCCGAGAAAGACTCCACTAACACTGTCTCTGTGCTGAGGTGGAGAAACATGTCTTTGATCAGCCCACCTTGGAATTCTTAGGCTACATTCTGTCTACAGCGGGAGTCCACATGAACCCCTGAAAGTTGGAAGTAGTTTGCAATTGGGCAACACCACAAAGTGTTAGAGAAATTCAGTGCTTTATTGGGCTTTCAAATTTCTATAGACACTTCGTATGGTACTATTCCAAAATCCTAGCCCCTATGAATTCTGCTACCTGCCAAATTCACTTGGACACAGAAGCCCAAGAAGCCTTCAATCATCTGAAGACAACATTCACCTTCATGCCCATCCTCATGCACATCAACCAAAGTCAACCTTTCATCCTGGAAACTGATACTTCCAGCATCACCATTGGAGCAGTGCTGCCCAGAAACAGGGCCTCAACCAAGAAGTTCATACCTGTGATTACTATTCTCATAAACTCACTCCTGCTGACAACAATTATGAAATTTTGGACAAAGAGTTACTTGCCATCGAAGTGGCTTTTGAGACATTATCTAGAAGGAAGCAAACACGAAGTCCAAGTGTTCACTGATCACAAAAATCTAGAACACCTGCACTCCAATAAAGTCCTAACCCAACAATAGCTATGCTGGTCTCTCTTTTCTTCTAGATTTGATTTTATTGTAACCTACTGCTCTGGCTTCTCCAATGGGAAAACAGACACCCTGTCCTGCAAAGGGGCGTATGCCAACAATCCTAAGGGACTCAAAAAAGAGCCTCCCTTCATCCTGAAACCACATTACTTTCTTGGAGGATCATTGCTATCCAATTTGTTCATGACTATAGGTTCCACCCTACCAAATGACCTGTTCACCCACACACTTTTAACTTCCAACACTGAACCCCAGGGCAAGTTCATAGAAAAGGATGGACACAGGCATATCTATATCCCTGAGGGACACCCCTGTTTGGAGGCCCTACATATTTGGCATGACGTCCCTTGGGCCGGATGCTTCAGACAGGCAAAACCACTCACATAGCATGTCATCCTTTCTAGGGGCCAAAACTGTGGTCCAATGTTCAGGTCTAAATCAGATCTTGCAATATGTCTGGCAATACAAAAGTCCCCTACATAAAACCTTTTGGGATGTTAATATCCGCTGAGATGCCCTAGAGGCCTTGGGCTAATATTACAATGGACTTCATTGTCAAATTACCACAATCTGAGGGATGCCATACCACACTGATGATAGTAGATCAACTGACAAAGATGGTGTACTTCATTCCTTATGCACATCTTCTCACCACCAAGAACACCACTTGTCCCCTCATCGCATACTTATGCCACCTCCACAGCCTCCCAGACCACATCAAGGGTACCTCAGATTGGGGGTCCCAGTTCATATCTCAGTTTTGGCGGGAGGTGTTTTGCCTACTAGCAATGAGTCTCCATGCGTCAACTGCCTACCATCCACAAACCAATTACCAATCAAAAAGAGTAAACCAGGTATTAGAGCAATACCTGTGATGCTTCACAAACTGCCACCAAAATGACTGGGCCTCACTGAAGCCATACATGGAATCTGTGTACAACACAGACTATGCCTTGACCAAGGTGAGCCTGTTTTTTTGAAAATACATCTTCTACCCCTGTTTCCACCTGCATTTCCCATAGTACCCACAGTTCCTGCAGCCTCAGACCCGTAAGGAAGAGTTTCAACAAAGGAAGAGTTGAAACAAAACCTAGATGCAGCCACAACTGCATACAAACAGTATGCTGATCGCCACTGGTAGAGGGGCCGTATGTTTGACTAATAGCCGTAATTTTGTCCTACTGCAAATTTTGTCCTACCTCAAGACAGGCAGACCCATACGTAAACTGGACCACCAGTACCTAGCATCCTATCAGATCCTCAGGCAAAGCAACCCAGTAACCTTCAAACTTCAACTTTCCTGCTAACTTAAGGTGCACCCTGTATTCCATGTCTCCCTTCTTAAACCCTTCTCTGAATAAAACTAATCTCCTGCTCCACCAGTACCAGGCCAAGAAGATCTTGCCCATAAGATCCTAAACTTGAACATACAAAGAGGGAAGATATGATACCTCCTTGACTGGGAAGAGTAGGGGCTGGAGGAATGGTCCTGGGAACCAGTCCATTATGTGCATGCTCCTGAAAAGGTCAGAGCCTTCCACAGAGCTCATCCAGATAAGTCTGGTCCTTCAGTATCCCAAGGTTGCCCCAAGGGAGGAGAGTGTTGTCACGACTGTAGTATTGAACCCAGGCCTGCCAGGTTCCTAGACAGCATTCTTAGCTGCTGTGCCATGAGCCACTGTCCCTGACTGCTAGCCCCTTAGTGCTAAAGGCCTACAGACCCACAGCAGCCTCGCCCAGCCCCCTTCATTGGCTGGAAAGACAGCATTCTCATTGGGTACCCTGACTATATAAAGAGCCCAACACGGGATCCGGATCCGGCCCGTCAGGGATTTCAGTCCGGCCTGTGGGATTGCCAGCCACGTGTCGCAGCTCACCTGGCTAAGCCCCCGCTCCCAGAAGCAGCCGGCACCACGTCCCTGCGGCCCCAAGGGCAGAGGGCTCCATGCGGTGCCCTCACCTGCAGGCACTGCCCCCCGCAGCTCCCATTGGCCAGGAACGGGGAACCACGGCCAATGGGAGCTTCAGGGGTGGTACCCACAGGTGAGAACAGCTCGCAGCAGAGCTGCCTGCCCCACCCAATCCCCAGGAGTCACTGCTGGACTCAAAAATCAGGAAATGCCAAAATACACATATATTTAAAATATATTTATACACATTCATTTAGTTTTAGTGTTCAAATTATTTATATACAACTTTTTGGTTTGATTAATTCCCATGAAGAAAATAAATTATTCTTTATTCTGGAATAACAGAGAACTATGATGAGGTTTATAGCTTTTCTCTTCAAATGAAGGGCCTTTTGGGAATACTGATGTGAGTAAATTTTCTCACATACATAAGTGTTTGAGTGATCAGTCCTGTACCTGCTTTGTTCACTTTGCACCACACAACCCATGGACAGAGAGCCTGATCGAAAACCCACTGAAGTGAATATGCTTCTTTCAAAAGCCATATTTTTCTTTTGTTGATTCATTGTTTTCTCCTTTTTCTGGGGCTTTATATGTCACTGGAATTTGCCTTAATGAGGCAATGATCCCCTGGAAATAATAATACAGGTGTGGCCAAATCGAGGCTCGCAAGCCTCGTAGAGAGTGTGGCTCGCAGAGGCACACCCACCATTATCCAACTACAAGACTTGGTGAGGGGAGCTTGGAATTTCTGCCCTGCGGCGGGGTGGTGGGGATAGGGGCTTCTGCCCTGCAGGGATGGGGGCTTGGGGCTTCTGTAATAATATATAGCCATGTAATTAAAGACTGCATCATGAAACGGGGAAGCAGTCAAGGTTGTTCATGCAACTTTAACTTTGGCATTTCCTGACTCTGAGTACTTCACTTTGTAACCTTAACATTCTCTTAATCTAGTTATTTTCTAAAATGAAATCCTTATATATGGTGATGATTCAGCAGATGGCACTCTTTCCTTTGACTCACTACTGAACAAATGCCCAGCATTGTTTTAGAGGGCAGTGTGCTACAGGAGGTGTTTTCTTTCAGATTAGACATAAAATCAAGGTCCTGACCCCTTGTGATTAAAGATACCAGGTCATTCCTTTTGAGAGAAAGGATATTAATCCCAATGTATTGATCATATCCTAGTAGGATAGTTTCATCTTCCTTCTTAATTTCAGATGGAAAAAATATTCATAGAATCATAGAAATATTTGTTTATTTGGGTCATCCCTAGTCCAGTCCCCTGGGCAGAGGCAGGACCCAAATAAACCTAGACCATCCCTGACAGGAGTTTATCTAACTTGTTCTTAAAAACCTTCAGTGATGGGGATTCCACAACCTCCTTGTGAAGCCTATTCCAGTCCTTAACTACCCTTCTAATTAGAGAGTTTTTCTTAATATCCCTAAATCTCCCTTGCTTCAGATTAAGCCCATTACTTCTTGTTCTACCTTCAGTGGACATGGAGGACAATTGATCACCGTCCTCTGAATAACAGCCCTTAACATACTTGAAGACTGTTATCAGCCAGACTGTTAGATCCTTAATTTCCTGTCCTAAATGTTGTGTTGCTATGCATTGTTAAGCAGTTATTGAGTTCCACCCCAGAGGTGGATACATTTCTGTGTTGGATGTTGGGATTCCTGTCTCCAGTTTGTGTATCAGCCTGTTAATTTTATAAAATGCTTTGGGATCCTCCAGGATGAAAAGTACTATACAAATGAAAAATAATTATTGTTATATTAGAGATCCTTAATCAGGATGCTCATGCTAAAATACATTCCATTTTTAAATTCTGAAATTCTCATTGAATTTATATGTTTTTAAAAAGAAAATTAATGCAGGTAAAAACAAAACAGAAGAGAGTTCTGAATATACAGACTCTTTGTCTATTTAGTGGGAAGATTTGAAACTCAAGACCACTAGGTGGGGCTGTAAACAATATAGTATCTGCTGTAATTCTTATAAGCTTTGCTGCAACTATATACTGCCAAAAATGTAATTCTCAGAAAAGAGAAAACAATAGTACATCACTAAAACAGAAATACGGCTTTCATCAGAAATATTTTTGTACTTTAAAATACTGATGTTTTTATAGAGATAGGAAAATTAAAGTTAACAGTTAAAAATAAAGAATTCCATGCTCAATGAGCCTATTGTGAAATCACACAATATCATTTAGCTTTTTTTCTTTTTGTGTCTCAATATCCATTTTCCTCATTGTTATGGCATTTCCTCTTTGTTGTAGTAACTTATTAGCACCAATTCACACAGTAACACAGAGTGGCAAAATCAGAAACCTAATCCAGCAGTGAAAATTCATTTTGATTTACTCCCTCTGTTTTTGTTTTGTTTTTTTAGTTCCTGCTATGAGAAAAACAGTCAACTGAGTGATCCTTTGTTTTGCATACCCAGATAGCTAACCAATTTTACATCTGATTTTATGCCATATTTACAGTATTTCACATAGTACAAAGATCTAGCAAGACCATAGCAAGACAAAGTGCACCAAGCCAATTGTAATACTCTGGAGCTGCTTTTAAATACCTTCTCAAGAAATTGCTTTGTTGCAAAACATTATACTGCTGTATTGTGTAATTTATGTATTCTTTTTTAATGTAATGTGAGAAGGACAAGGTCACTTTTTACATCACTGGAATGATTGAGTGTATATTCTGGGGTTAAGATACTCTCTCTTAGTTCTTGAGTGTCCTGGCTTGTATCTTTTAATAAATCTAGATTTTTTTTCTTTGCCTGTCTTGCAAATGAAACTTGTATCCATATAGCTGCTGGCAAATACACCAGTTTAATTGTTTATGTGTCATTATCAATGTTGAAGCTTCTCTTTAGAGTGCAGTACAGACTTTCTATCCAGTTACAGTCATAATAGTTGATTTTGTTTTTGCCTTCTGGGTCTCGATAAATTAAGCATTGGCTGGCTTTGAAATCTGTCACAGGTTTTTCAATTGTCCACTCCTTTATCCTCAAGATCATCAGTCTTTCTCGACTCAGGCTATAATAAAAGGGTTTAGCATACTGCTGAACAAGTAATATTTGGCTGGATTTTGAATAATGTGTTATCCAGTGAGAAAAATATTTTGTGTTTGAGGATGACTGGATTGAATTGCGGATTATTGCTTATCTGTAAAATTTAGGACCATGGATCAAATCTAGCTTAGAAGGAGCAATATAATAGTTTAAGACAACAGAAGCTTATATCTTAATTAAGTATATAACATAGTTCAGTGTATTTCCATTTAATGTAAGAACTAATATGATTCATATGCTAAAATAGGTTCATGTTATTATATTAGCATGTTTTCCATTTCAATTGCATGTTGATCAGAAGGTGTGATATAGATTCTTTTCATTATAGTCAGTATTAAAGTATGAATGTGATGATCAGTATTGTGTGTTCGCTATTTTAGCTACATTCCCACACTAGGTATAATAATTTAATACATTTTATTTGGGACTGGAGTCATGGGTTCTTGGAATTATGTTAATAAACAAGTATGACTGTTTGGTATTTTCTTGTGAAGAAAATAAGATAGGGAAAAAGAAAGAACTCAATAATACAGTTCTGTGCTCACCTAGCACTATGTTCTGTAAGTGAACTAATCTCAGAGGTGACTATAAATGAATTGCTTCTTTTTTAAAATAAAAAAAAATTAAGCTGCATTTATCATTTAGTAATAAAATAATAAGTGCAAAGCTTATTTTTATCATGAACAATCTTAATTAACCAAACATCAAATATAAGTTACCTTTGACTTGGGCCTTATCCAGAAATAGCTACTTTAAAAAAAATTCAGAGAATAAATTGTTATTGTCACTGTAGTCATTTGGGTCCAGATTTTTAAAGATATTTAGGTGCTGTGACAGGGTCGGACCGGATGGCTACAGGAGAGTAATTTTTTTTTTTTTTTGAAGCAGAAGAAAATTTATTTGCGTAACACACTTACACAAATCACCAAAATAAATAAAACAAAACTATGCAACAAAACAAAAGCAAACGCAATGTATAGGGGAGAGAAGTGTTCAGGCTTATCTGGGCCCAGAGAGGGGGGGCTTCCTTGACACTCATGGTCTTCCACCCCCTCGAGTTACCTAGTGCCACGCCCAGTGTCACCAACTATTCCTCTCCTGAGAGTGCCCAACAAAATGGGCAAGGCTGCGGGGTGGGCAGTTTGGGGGGGGCATGCACCCACGTGTGAAAGGGTCCCTCCTAGGTGGTGGTGATGATGGTATCCACAGCAGTAATGGCTGGGGCTGCGGTCTCTCCCTCTTCCCCTCAATCAAAGGGTCAGACCGAGGGAACCAGATGGGGTCACTGAGCAGAGAACCTTGGACAGCGCCCACTGCTCCTCGAAGACGTCAAGGGAGTCGGTGGACGCCGCCCAGAGGAACTCCGCCCGGATACGTGAATGTACTGAGGATCGGAAAACGGCCCTACAGTTGCAGGAAGCTTCATCGGCCAACCTCCTCTCTCTGGTTTTATAGATGGCTGTTTTAGCTAGGGCTAGGAGAAGGTTAACCAGAAGATCCCGCGACTTTGTGGGGCCATGGATGGGGAGTGTGTAAATGAAAAGGTGAACGGACAAGTGCAGCCAAAAGCATACTAAAATATTCATGAAGAGCCGGAAAAGGGGCTGCAGCCTGGCACACTCTAAATATACATGTGCCAGGGTTTCCCTCATATTGCAAAAAGGGCAAGTATCTGGGATGGGGGTGATCTGCGTCAAAAACGCCCATGCTAACAGCTCTGTGAAGGAGCCACCAACTGATGTCCCCGACGGGCCTCGGGACCAAGGTGGAATACAGGCTGGCCCACCAGGGCTGCTCACCCTCCAAAGGTGGCAGGAGGCCCCACCACTTCCTATCGGGGCGGGACACCAGGGTGAGGGCATGAAGGGTGTGAAGCGTGAGTGTATATAGATGTTTCCTTGGCGCGGTTTGGAAGCTGACCGGCTGCAGTTCATGCAGCCAGCTCGCAGTGAAAGGGTGAGGGGTTTGTTGGGATCTATGGGGTAGGAGCCCAATTGAAAGGTCCGGTGGGCCTGGAATAAAGGGAGGGTGGGGTGCGCCCTCACGCAGGGCTCCATTAAGATAAGCCCGAACAGCGGGCGTCAAAGCGACCTTCACCACCTGAAGTATGCGCCAGGGGTACGAGGTCTGGAGAGCCCCATGCGCCTAGCGAGCGTCAGGGGATCCAGCCAGTCTCCCCGGTCATAGTCCAGGAGGTCTCCAACGCTCGTGACTTCTGCCAGGACCAAACTCTGGCGCACCGAGCGGGACTCCGACACCTACACACGGAGCTGGGGGTTGTGTAGCAGGGGCTCCGTGAGGAGATCTGCTCCCACGATGGCCGTCGCGGACCTGGTTGTTCAAAACAGTTTCCAGGTCCGGAGGAGGTCCTGGTAGAAGACCGGCAGCCTGGAGAGGTCTCGCGGAAAACCTCTCAGACAGAGATAAAAGACCTGCCGGTTCTATCGGAGCCCTTGGAAGCGGCGCAGGAAGGCGTGCGCCAGTATGCTCCACGTTGAACTACCTGCACTATAGAGGAGCCTCTGCAAGGCTTGGAGGCGAAAGACACGGACCTGAGTGTGCAGACACTTCAGGACCTGCCCTCCTTCCTTCAGGGGTAAATGAAGAACCCCAACAGGGGCCCAGTGCATTCCTGACCAAAAGAACTCCAGAATCGATGTCCGGAGGTTGGTCAGGAAACCCGGGGCCGGGACCAGGGTGTTGAGCTGGTACCAGAGCATGGACAGGACTAGTTGGTTAAGTACCAGCGCTCTCCCTCGGAGGGAGAGACATCGGAGTAGCCTCGTCCATTTCCGGAGCTGCTCTATCACCCCGCCTTCTAAATTTTGCCAGTTCTCTGGTGGAGAAGGGTGCGCGGCAGAAAGGTAAACGCCTAGGTAGAGCAGCGGACACGCGCTCCACCGGATAGTCTGAAGCGCGGGTGGGAGGGAGCTCACCTGTCGCCAGTCCTCCACCGCCAAGCCAGAGCTCTTGACCCAGTTGACTCGGGCGGAGGAGGCTGCCGAATAGATGGCCTGGCAAGCTTCCACCCGCGCCAAGTCACCTGGGTCCTGGACCACGAGGAGCACGTCATCAGCATATGCCAACAGGACCAGCCGCAGCTCCAGCTCCCGCAGCACCAACCCTGTCAACCTCCTTCGGAGGAGACAGAGGAAGGGCTCGATTGCCAGAGCATACAGCTGGCCTGAAAGGGGGCACCCCGCCGTACTCCTCGCCCAAAGATGACTGGTTCGGACAGGGTCCAGTTGAGCCTAACCAGACACTCCGCGGAAGCGTACAGCACCCGGAGAAAACTCACAAACTGAGGTCCGAATCCAAAAGCTTGCAGAGTGCCCAGGAGCTACCCATGGCCCACTCTATCGAACGCCTTCTCCTGATCAAGAGACAGGAGGGCGAACGACAGACCGTCTCTACCCCCGAGCTCCAAAACGTCTCGGACTAGAAATAGGTTGTCAAAAATGCTGCGGCCCGGGACAGTGTAGGTCTGGTCTGGGTGGATCATGTCTGCCAGCACGGACCCTAGCCACAGCGAGATTGCTTTCGCTACGATTTTGTAGTCCGAGCTAAGGAGCGAGATGGGACGCCAATTTCGTAAGTCGCGGAGGTCCCCCGTCTTCAGGAACAAGACAAGCACCGCTCGCCTGCACGAAAGAGGGAGGACCTCACCCTGCAAAGACTCGGCCCAGACAGTGGCTAGGTCTGGCCAAGGATGTCCCAGAACGCGCGGTGGATCGTCACGGTCAGCCCGTCCATGCCCAGAGATTTATTGGTGGGCATGCAACAGAGGGCTTCCGAGAACTCAGCCAGGGTGAGAGGCAGCTCTAGTCGGTCTCGGTCGCCCCTGCTGACCATAGGGAGTTCCTCCCAGAGCACCCTGCAAGCGCTAGGATCGGTTGGATCCGGGGAGAAAAGGCTTGTGTAGAAGTCACGGGCCCTCCCACACATCTCCACTGGATCCGTGAGGGGGGTGCTGTCTTCTGCTAGAAGGCAGGTGACGTGTTTCTTGGCCCCCCTCGTTTTCTCCAGGGTGTAGAAGAAGCGGGAGTCGCAATCCATCTCCCGAAGGAGGTGGATGCAGGATCGAACAAAGGCACCTCGGGCCCGATGGTCCTCGAGGGCCCAGAGCTCCTCCCGCTTCTCCCGGCACGCTCCGCAGAGGAACGGGTCTTTGGGGCTGGTGGCCAGATGCCTCTCCATCTCTAAGACCTCCCGTTCCAACTGCTCTATCGCCGCATTTCTCCGTCGGCTGGTGCCCTGGGTGTAGTCACGGCAGAAGAGCTTGGCACGTACCTTCCCTAGAGCCCACCATTGCCGCGCCAAGGGAAAGGCACACCACTGCTCTCGCCGGGCCAGCCAGAACTCCCGGAAAGACGTCACAAAGCCCTCATCCTCCACCACACTGTTGTTAAAATGCCAATAGGCTGGCCCCGGCCTCTCTGCGTGGAGGGAGGCTGTTATGGTGGCTAGATGATGGTCGGAAAATGGGGCCGGCCGAATGTTGGAGGAGTGGGCTTGTGAAAGATGGAAACGTGATAAATAAACACAGTCCAACCGGGAGTGGTTCACCTCCACCCGGACAAAGGTGTATGTGGAAGTGTCATCTGAGTGATGGTCACGCCAGACATCCACTAGGGAGTGATGTTCGACTATTCCTCGGAGAATGTTCACAGCGGCCGGGCTCAACTCGGCCCCTGAGCGGTCCTGTTCCTCGAGGGTGGTGTTAAAGTCCCCTCTCAGGACTAGGCACTCGTGAGAATCTAAGGTGCCGAGGAAGTCGGACACCCGCTGATAGAATTGTGGCCGCTTCGGGCTCGTTGTCGGGGCATAGATATTAACGAGGTTGACCACGAGCCCCTCCATACAGACTCGGAGATGCAGCAGGTGGCCCGGCATGGCCTCAGTGACCCCTAGCACCTCGGGCCATAGGTTGGGGGAGAACAGGGTCGCCACTCCAGCTTGTCGAATTGGGAAGTGGCTAAAGTAGACCCGTCCCCCCACTCCAGCCGCCAGCTGTCCTCGGCGGTCAGATCCGTATGGGTCTCCTGCAGGAAAATCACAGAGTACCCCCCTTCCCAAAGGTAAGAGAGCACCTGGGACCTGCGGAGAGCCATCCTGCAGCCCCTGGTGTTCAAAGTTGTGATAATGAGAGGTGTCATGAGGAGGGCTGGGGGGGTGGGGGTTCCTTGTTGGGGGGGGTGTTCGTGCAACAATCCGTGACCCATCCCGTAAGTGAGTAAATCATCACGGAAGCTGTGGGCCCGCCTGTAGGCCGCGGCACCTTGCCTTCCTTTCCCTCTACCCTCCTTTATAAGGGCCCTTGTGGCCTGGAGGAGTTGATCAAAGTCCCCCCATAGCTGGAGAGCCAGCTGTACCCTGTTGCGGGCGCCACGGATGTCTTCTAAAAACTCCCGCAATGCTTTTCGCAGCTCATGGGGGGATGGGGTTGCGATTTCCCGGTTATTCCCTAGTGGGGCTCTTGGTGCAGCCTCGTGATCCGCTGAGGCGGGCAGGCAGGGTGCAGACCACCGATGGGGCGTCTGACAGGCTAAAGTTATTAGGTCCATCTCAAGCCTTGGGGTAGAAGGGGATGGCGGAGGGCAAATTGCAGCTCCTAATGGGTCGCAGCAGGAAAATGCAAAGGCTGCTCCTTGGGGGGAATCCGCAAAAAACGGGAAAGAAATAACCCCAGGGGCGGCAATAGCATTGCAGGAAGAGATGGATTGGGCAGGGACAGGGGTCAGGGCAGGGTCAGAGGCGAGGCTCTGGGCTTCGGGAGGCAAGCAGCTGAGAGGTGGTGCCTCCCGAACAGATTCAAGGGTTAAGGGGGTGGGGAGGGAGCTCCCAGTGATGCTAGGCACAGGCTCTGTGGTGGATTTGGCAGCCATGGCATCAGGTGGTGGACCACCTTCTGTAGGGTGCCTGCACGGGAAGGCGGTTAGGGGGAGGGAGCATGGGGAAAGGGGGACTGGGGTAAAATTGCCCAGATCTAGGCCAGCCGGCAGTGGGTCATTCTTTCCCTGGGTGACCGGGGTCAAACCTAGGGCCTCGATCTCCTCATACATGGAGGAGAAGTTGTCTTCTGCCACCCCGGGAGTCTCCCCTCTGGCGCCCGCTACGATGGTCGCTTCGGGGTTCGTGGGAGGTTCGGGTGATATTTCGGCAGAAGGGGCTTCCTCAGGGGTCTCGGAGGGGAGGGTCTCCCGTGGAGGGGAGATTCTACCTTCCAGTGCTATTTTATCTTCCCCTCCCGACACCGGCGGAGGGATCTCACTCGTGGGCATAGCGGAAGGCTCAGTGTCAGTGCCTCCCTTCCTGGTCTTCCAGGGGCCTCCGCATCGGATGGGTGCAGCGGAGCTCGAGTCTTCCGCTTGCCTCTCTTTCCCTGGACTAGGGTCCAGCCCTCCATAGCATCGTCTGGGGGCTGGTTAGCAGGGGTTGTGTTGGGGGGCAGAGGCGATGGTTCAGGAGCTCGGGGGGTAACGGTGAGGCAGCATGGGGGGGGCGGTTCTCCTTGGGGTGGGCCCTCTCCTATGCCCAGTGATATCTTTGCTGCATCCTCCTCCATAGGCTCTGCTGGATTGTTAACAGCAAGGGCGGAGCTCCCTCACTCATCTGGGCATTGTAGGGGAGGTGTCTCTTGGGCCCGGGCAGGAGCAGCGGTGGATCGAGCAGGAGGAGAGGTGGTTTCAGGTACCGAGTGGCCAGGGGCGTCGGCAACAACGGAGCCGATGTCCTGCCAGGTCTTGGGGGTCTCGGGTGCCTCTCCCCACCGGGCCCAGGGGCAGTCTCTTCGGACATGCCCCGCTGATCGGGGCCTCTCCTGTGGAATAAAAGACCCGATAGTGGGCTCCCTGGTAGGGGACTAGGAAGGCCCCCTCAAGCGCCTCTCCGTCAGGTGCCGGCAGCGGCGGTAGAAGCTGCACTTGCCGGCAGAACGAAAGGACGTGATGGAGGGTGGGGTCCTTGCAGCCCAACAGGAGAAACGGGTTTCCCCAGGGTGGAGAGAGCGGATAACAGGGTGGCATTGGTTAGAAAAGGAGGGACGGAGGTCAGGACTAGGCAGATGCCCAGGTCCTCTAGCGTTTCCAGGGGAACGAACGCCCCCCCCCCCACCGCCAGACCCTTCTCCACCACCTCCTGGGCGGCAGCCTCCAATGCTAAGAAAAAGACGACCTTCCCGTACATTTTGGAGGCCACCACAATAGCCCTGGGTCCTACCACCCTCACCAACGCCTGCACATATGTCTCCACGTGGGGCGAGGCGGGCACCAGGAGGCAACGGATGCCATGCTTCCTGGTCATGGTGGGGAAGGGGCCCTGGCCGCTATTGATGGTAGCGGAGGCGGTGCATGGGCGAGATGACGAGGCGGCAGGCGGTGGGGGGGCTGCTACCGCCCGGGCATACGCCCTGGGGGCCGGGGAAGGGACGCTCGCAGAGCTGGTGGAGGCAACAGTGGGGAGAGACACCATGGTCGATGACGAGGCCACAGCGGTGGGAGCAGCCCCTGCCATGGAGGGCCTGGTGGTTGTAGCGGGGCCCTTTCCCTCTTCACACCCTGGCCTTTCCGGCCAACTGGGGGGGCTCTCCTAGAATCTGGGGTGGCGGTGGGCATAGCAGCAGCAGTAGTCGCCCCGATGCCTCCTGCTGCCGGTGCCCCAGCGGGGGCGGTGGCAGGTGTTTTGGCAGCAGTGGGGGGGGAGGCTTGGGGGTTGGGCAGGGGGGTAGGTGGGGGAGGGGCAGCTGAGGTTGTTGGAGGGGCCTCACCCCTCTCATTCCCCGCCATCGTGAGCAGGGAGAGATGGGGAGACGCCAGAAGGAGGAGGGGGGAGGGGGAAGCAGATTAACCACTTCTCCTGCTGGACTGCAGGTGTGGGGGGGCAAATGGGTCGGACTGGACAGGGGGAGGAAACAGGAGTTGGGGTCAGGTAGTAGGGGCAAACTGTGGGGTGGGCAGTCCAGGGGCGGTGGGGGAACGGGAACATGGACCCACGCGTGTTTGTCCAAAGAGTCTCATTTGGTCGGCTGTTGTGTCTGGTCCGGATGATGAAATTCAGAGTAAGCAGCTGAATCCAGAGACAGATGGCAAGTTGCCAGCAGGGACGGACGGCGGGGGGTCATGACGGTTGTAGTAGTGTTGGGGGGGGCGCACCGATGGATCGGGGGGCAGCTCCGTGCCACACCCCCTGTGCCCCTACAAATGCAGTTAAGACACAGTCAAATTTCCCCCACACGAGAATACAGTTCAAAAGTTACTCAGTCTTACGGCCCCCTCCACGATGATTTGTAGCTCCCCTGGGCGAGTTCTCTGTCAGCTGTCTTCTCTCCCGGGCTTTGTGGAGCATTCCAAAAATGCCAAGCAGATAAGAAGGAAAAAAAAACTTGTCGGTTAATTACGCATCCACAAACAAACAGCAAAACGGTTGGGTCTGGGGGCATCCACTCCCCTCCTCCGGGGAGCGGGTCGGCAGTCCTTCCCTCCTCCTCCGGGGGTTTCAGCTGAAGCAATAGCAGCATCCGAGGGCAGGCATGGAGGGGCTTGGCAGCAAGCTGGCAGCCGACCAGCACTCAAAAGGCAGCAAAAAAACAGCAAAAAATACAAAACGAAGAAAAAGCGTCTGGTCCGGTCGGGTCGGGGGAAACTGAAGCAGGGGCAAAAAGTAAGGAAAGCCCAGGCCAGGGGGCTATAGGAGAGGAATAGAAAGCAGATAGATTAGCCCCAGGCTAAGGAGGTCCCTTTTCCCTGAATAAGGTAACAGGGAAGGTTCCAGAACAATCAGGAACCTTCTGGAGACAATTAAGACAGGATGATTAGAACACCTGCAGCCAATCAAGAAGCTGCTAGAATCAATTAAAAAGTTTTTAAAAAGGAGTTTTAAAAAGGAGCTCACTTCAGTTTGTGGTGTGCGTGTGAGGAGTTGGGAGTAAGAGGCAGTAGGAGCTGAGAGTGAGAACGCGGACTGTTGGAGGACTGAGGTGTACAAGCATTATCAGACACCAGGAGGAAGGTCCTATGGTGAGGATAAAGAAGGTGTTGGGAGGAGGCCATGGGGAAGTAGCCCAGGGAGTTGTAGCTGTCGCACAGCTGTTCAGGAGGCACTCTAGACAGCTTTCAGAGTAACAGCAGTGTTAGTCTGTATTCGCAAAAAGAAAAGGAGTACTTGTGGCACCTTAGAGACTAACCAATTTATTTGAGCATGAGCTTTCGTGAGCTACAGCTCACTTCATCGGATGCATACCGTGGAAACTGCAGCAGACATTATATACACACAGAGATCATGAAACAATACCTCCTCCCACCCCACTGTCCTGCTGGTAATAGCTTATCTAAAGTGATCATCAAGTTGGGCCATTTCCAGCACAAATCCAGGTTTTCTCACCCTCCACCCCCCCACACACAAACTCACTCTCCTGCTGGTAATAGCCCATCCAAAGTGACAACTCTCTTCACAATGTGCATGATAATCAAGGTGGGCCATTTCCTGCACAAATCCAGGTTCTCTCACCCCCTCACCCACCTCCAAAAACCACACACACAAACTCACTATCCTGCTGGTAATAGCTCATCCAAAGTGACCACTCTCCCTACAATGTGCATGATAATCAAGGTGGGCGATTTCCAGCACAAATACTCTAGACAGCTGCATTCCACAGGGCCCTGGGTTGGAACCCGGAGTAGAGGGTGGGCCCGGGTTCCCCCCAAACCCTCCCAACTCCTGGTCAGACACAGG
Organism: Lepidochelys kempii; assembly: GCF_965140285.1. Taxonomy (NCBI): domain Eukaryota; kingdom Metazoa; phylum Chordata; order Testudines; family Cheloniidae; genus Lepidochelys; species Lepidochelys kempii. Next base: position 32,864,910 of record NC_136390.1, on the reverse strand, counting down.
AGGAGTCAACCTGGACTGTGAATTCAGAAAAACGGCCAAGCTGAGGGCTGCCGTGAAGCTCCAAGGCGAGCAAATCCGCCAATAAGTGCAAGACCCACCAAGGTAGAGCAGGAACTTTGTCACAGTGCCTAAAGATGCAGATAGGCACTTAATGGAATGGGCTGAAGTGCATCTAACACCTATTGATTTCAGTGGGAGTTAGGCAGTAGGTGCTTTTAAATACCTTTACAAATCTGGGACTAAATCCCACTGATTTTTGAAAGAGAGTTAGGAATCTAAGTGCCTAAGTCCCTTTTGAAAATGGGACTTAGGTGCTTTTGAAAATTTTATCTGAAGTCTTAAATTAAGCAAGCTCTTTAATTTTGCTTGTACTGTATCAAGAGTTTCATAATACTTGGGGACACTGTTTGTTACCTAGATCCAAAGACTAGCATGTGTAACTGCAAAAAGCTATTGTACTGTAGTGTCCTTCCACCACAGAGAAGGCTACCTCTTGGGCTGAGACACTAGTGAGGGAGATCTGCAAAGCTGCAGTTTGGTCCTCAGTGCTCATCTTCATCTGTCATTACATACGAAGACTGGGAACATCAGCTGCTAACAGCTTTTGGAAGGAGAAGCTTGCAAAGTGAGGTAACCCACTGCCCATAAGCTAATGCTTATGATGTTCACTGTCAGGATTTTCTTTGACTGATGGAGGAAGAGGTGACAACTGAAAAAAGGAAGCTAATTACCAGCACAGTAATTCAGTTAGTGATAGTCTGCTTCCTAGTCCATCCTAATTCTAGTCCACCTCCTTTCTAAAGGTTGGAGTTTTTTATTCTGTTGTGTTCCTTTCTTCTCCAATGTTGTGTATGTTATTGATTGGTCTGCAAGTTCTTAGTATGAAGTGGGATAGCTTTATACCAAACTATTTTAACATTAGTCTTGACTGACCATTCATTTCTCCTCCTTGGTTTTTAGTAGTTGAACATGAACTGCTGTCTGTCATGACTTCCTTTGCACACTGGGTAAGAGGTAGGTTACAAAACAGAATTTTCCCATCAGAGCCAGTAACCCCAGGACTCATCAGTAAATCTGATTGTTATCATAAAACAAAACAAAAGTAAAGTCATCGTTCTGTTACAGCAAACAATGCAAATGTCACAAACTTATAGGGAAAAATGCAAATCATGAGGGCCTTATTTTGAGAAAAATGTCCTTTTTTTGCAGTAAAACTATTTAAAACTGGTTGATTAAAAATAGCTAATAATTTTAAAACATTGAAAATCCCACCTGATCTCCCATACTCATCTACAACAAATAGGGAGGGAAAATTAAAAAAATTCTGAGAGAAGTCATAGGCTCCAATTCTGCAAAGACAATGCACCTTCTTACTTTTACACATTATGAACAGTCCCATGAACATCAATGGAATTACTCACAAGTTAGTTTTTGTAGAATCAAGGTCCTACCTGGCAGGTTTTAAGGCCAACAAATATTATGAGAAAACCCTAAGTCCTAACCAGCATCAACTTGATTTTGTAAAAAAATATTTCCTGATAGTTTTGTTTAAGTTAACTTTCCCACAACTTCACCTGCAGCCTGTGAGGGCAAACTACCTCCATGGCTCTTTCTCCCAATCCCTGGTCCCACCACTTCTTCTGTAAAGCCAAGTAGCCATGCAGATATGTTGAAGAATAGAAAGCTGGAAAAGCAGAGGTGAGGGGAGTATCCCAGTTAGTCTCTTGCCCTTTCGATCGGGTCCCATCATGGCTTTTTCTGCAGACATACTCCCTCTTCAATACACATACCACGGTTAATGGAAGAGAGCATATGGTTCATAGTCAGCATGACTTAGTATACAATTTTCAGACTTAATCTACAGGTCAAAGGCACTTCTCCTAATTGGGAACTAAGTTCATGGCAAACTGAAGTGCTGAAAGTGTTTAAATATGCTGTTTATTAATTGAATGTAAAAAATAATAGGATTTGAAGTTTCTGAACACAAATTTAAAACACAAAACCCACCTTTTTCCACACTGAGATATTTAAAAATATATTTTTTTGTTGAAGTTTACTTAATTTTATGAAACAAAACAAAAATAACCTTGGGATTGAGAAGCATGAGAAATATCATCCATTCAAAAATGCCAACAAGCTAAAAGCAGGGAAGTAGCTCTCCAGCCATAAATCCCAAATTGCTACTACAACACTATAATTTCAGGAATGGCAGTACACATCAGTTTACAAGAGGATATTTTAAGTGATACTTTATATGCTTACAGTGTTCTTAGAAGGCAGCTAGAGGTCAAGTTAGCTATTGTTAAACGTATTGAGTCCAATATAGAAATCATTTTGCATATTAGACTTCTTCAGAAATTAAAATTCTTCAGAAACTTTAATGTGCTATGGAAGCACATAGACTTGCATATATTCTTCTTGCTTCCTGCTCCCACCCTGACATGCTAGATTTTCACAGAGATGGCAAAGGGCACATCTCTGCCACAAAGGCTATCTTCCCCACACCAAATGTCAAGTTCCCTGATCCATAGCCTGTGGCTGTTCAAAACAAAGAAGAATGTTTTAATGTGGGTAAAATAATGTATTATTGCCTGGCCTTGTTCTCAGAAATGGCTGGACTGTTTTTTCCAAGAAAATTTTGTCTGAGACACCCAGCATGGAAAATTAGGCAGTTTATGGACTAGTGGATAAGGCCTTGGATTATCCTGTCCCGACCTGTCCTGGCACTGCGCTGTTCCCTGGAGGCAGCCAGCAGGTCCGGATCCTAGCCGGGGGTCCAGAACGCTCCACGCACTGCTCTCGTCTGCAGGCACCGCCCCCGAGCTCCTATTGGCCATGGTTCCCGGCCAATGGGAGTGCGGAACCAGTGCTTGGGGTGGGGGCAGTGCTTGGAGCTCCTTGGCCCTCCTGCTTAGAAGCCGGATCTGCTGCCCACTTCCGGGGCACACCACAATGCCAGGTGCCTGCCTTAATGGTCCGGTCAGTGGTGCTGACCGGAGCCACCAGGGTCCCTTTTTGACTGAGCATTCCAGTCTAAAACTAGATACCTGGCAATGCCACTAGGATCCTTGTCTACCAACTTACTGAGAAAGATTAAATCAATGGAATAGGAATGAAACACCTTAATTTCAGGTAGCAAACAACCTCTTCTTGTGTTGTCCCCTGATGCCTGCCACCACAGGGATTGAGGAACCCAGCCACATCTGCCCTGGCACACAGCATTATTAGCCCACCCTCTCAGCCACCCTAAGTTGGCAAATAATGACATTTGGGGCAGACCGCAAGGCTCCATAATGGAGTGAGTTTTTGATAGTTGTACTTTTTTATGTCAAGGGCACTTAGAGCAGATGGTTAAGTGCTTTTTTATTATGTATAAATCCAAACTATAGATAGCTAGGGTAATGTAGCTGTAGGGATTCCCTGTGTGGCATAAAGCCAGCTCAGCTGCTTCTACACCACCTGTTCCTGGGCCATATGGGAATGGGCCAAGGTGGCATGGGTGGTCACTAGAGTGCACTACGCTGCAGAAACACCCAATTGGCAGAAAGGTCCCTTACGGAAACATTGCTGCTCTACCTTATGCCGGGCTCTGAACCAGCCCCATCTAGTCCAGAAATCAAGGGAGCTACCTTTTTCCCTTTCCTTTGTCTTGTGCAGAATGGAGTTTCGTCAGGCCAAGGGATTTGTCCCAAAGAATAAAGATAGCTTTTGACTAAATAGTTGCTTGAGGTGATATGGTCAGCAACCAGGATTTTCCAAGTGGGTACAATTTCAGTCAGTAAGGAATATTATTCAGTAAAAACATGAAGAGGAAGTAAATATCCAGATGACTTTGATAATCTATTCTGCTGTATACCAGTGGAAGAAAATCATCAAAGCTTGTAGGTCTTGCCCAGTGCACTTCTTATGTGAGCACCAAAATACAAAATTATTTTACGTGAATTGTTTAGTAGACCTTGTGGAAAATATTGGTATGAGCCAAGGCAAGGTTCAAGGTCTTAGACTAGGGGCATAGCCTTTTGTACACTGTGAGTTGGAAAATTTATATTCAGTGAGGTCAGAAAATTTAATGTTTCCTTAATAAACATGTTTCCTTAACAAATGCCCTGTGAAGGAAGAGATGGACTCTTGAGGACTGGTTAACTGATATGCTGCAACTGTAACCACAGGAATTCCATGCTAGCAACTCTCCCTGTTGCTAGCTAGATCTCTTGATAGAAGAACTGCAGTTGCTAGCATGGTTGGCCTCTGCTTTCCCATCTGTGACTTTCTTTGATCTTTTTTCCCACTTTCAGCTTTATCTAGGGTTTTCCTGACTGCCTCTCTACTGTGTACTTGCATATGTGATGGGGAATCAAGTCCTTTGAGCCTGATCTATAGTAGGAAAAATACCTGTTGTTGTCCTTACTTTAGAACATCGTTCAGCACTGGTTCAGCTGCACCTGCTGCTGACATTCATTGCTAACAACAGGTAATCTTTTAGTGACATACATAATGTAGTCTCTGTTCCCTACCATGGAAGATATTCTACTGAATCTTCACATTTGTACCATGATGGGGAGAACCCACCCTGTCCCTTTCTATCTGCCCTCCTCTGTGTGTCAGATGGGATTGATGGAAAGTCTTCAGCCCTACTCAAAAAATGCATAAAGTAGAAACCAAACCCCCAGGTCAGTAGGGTATACATTATTATGTATTTTGTGTACTGTGGTAGTGCCTAGGAGCCCCAGACATGGACCAGGACTCCATTGTATAGGCACTGTGCAGACAAATAACAAAAAGACAATTCCCACTCCAAAGAACTTGCAATCTACATTGGCCTCACAGCTTTCCCAGATACATCATCACTTCCCACACTAAAACCCCTTTAGAATGGTGAGAAGCAGGGAGAGAGTTCCTGCTAGTGACTGCAGTGCTGATATCACAAAAGTTCACTGCTAGTAGTAGGGCAGTTGGGTTATTTCCAAGAGTGAAGAGAAATGAGTTGATACAGACATAGGAAACTGTATTCTCAGTCTCGCTTATTGGTAAGTTTGTACAATCTTTAACAGGGCAAATCATATGACATAAGCAAAGTCCATCATATAACTCATATGTGTAGCACCACTTTCAGAAATCCAGCAAAACTGTTCATGTTCCCCATCCAAACTTTGCATCTGTGATTGTTTCTTCTCCCATCAGTCTGCTTCAGCTGCTGTGTGTCTCTGTTTTTATCCAGTCCAAACACATTCAAACCTTTATGTTAAAGATAAAATTCAAAGTCACCTCCGCACACTCTAGACAACTTCTTTGTGTCACCCAAAAGCATTCATGTATCTGATGTCTATACATGAGGTTTATACAAAATGGCATAAACTAGAACTTATATTAAAAAGAATCTCTGTCTATGAGTCAATAGTGAGATAATGATGTAACACCTATGCAATTCCCCACTCAAGTGGGCATGGTTCTCGTCTCACTTAAATTCATTATGCACTAATATAACTCCAATGACACTGGAGTTACGCCTGAGTTACACTAGTGCAGTGGTCACCAACTGGTAGATTGCGATTGACTGGTCGATCATGGAGCTTCTGTGAGTCGATTTCAGTCTCAGTCACTGAGCCTGAAATCCGCTGTCAGAGGCTTCACGATCAACCAGTCAGACACGATAGAGATTGGGAGATTGGCTGCTAACAGTCCAGCAGCGCAACAGGGCTAAGGCAAGCTCCCTGCCTGCCCTGGCCCTACACTGCTCCCAGAAACAGACAGCATGTCTGGCAGCAGCTCCTGGGGGGGGAGGGGCAGGGGGTCTCAGCACGCTGCCCTCACTGCAGGCACCCTCCCCCCCGCAGCTCCCATTGGCCGAGAACAGAGAACCGCAGCCAATGGGAGCTGCGGGAGCAGTGCCTGCACCCTGCACATGGAGCCACCTGCCTCTCTCCCCTCCCCGCCAGGAGCCGCAGCCAGACATGCCATCTGCTTCTGGGAGCAGCGTGGGGTCAGGTCAGGCAGGGAGCCTGCCTTAGTTCCACTCTGCCACCACCTGGGAGCTGCCTGAGGTAAGCAGCGCCTGGCCAGAGCCTGCACCTTGAACCCCTCTTGTACCCCAACCACCTGCCCCAGCCCTGAGCCCCTTCCTGCACTCCAACCTCTGGCCCCAGCCCCCTCCCACACTCTGCACCCCCTCCTGCACCCCAACTCCCTCCCAGAGCCCACACCCCCTCCTGCACTCCAACTGCTGCCTGAGCCCTGAGCTCCCTTCCGGAGCCAGCACCCCACACCTCCTCCTGCACCCCAATCCCCTGCCCCAGGCTCAGCCCAGAGCCCCTCCCACACTTGGAACCTCTCAGCCCCAGCCCAGAGCCCACACCCCAAGTCCCTGTCCCAGCCCAATGAAAGTGAGTGAGGGTGGGGGAGAGCAAGCAACAGAGGGAGGGGGGATAGAGTGAGCGGGGCAAGGCCTCAGAGAAGGGGCAGAGCAGAGGCATGGCCTCAGGGAAGGGGTGGGGTGGGGGGCAAGGGTGTTTGGGTTTGTGTGATTACTGTTATTTCTACATTTTCTTTCAAGTAGATCCTGGGTTGCACTTAAATTCCATAAGTGATCTTGTGCTTAAAAATGTTGGAGACCACTGACCTAGTGTATCCGAGATAGGGTTGCCAACTTTCTAATTGCTGAAAACTGAACACCCTTGCCCTGCCCCAGCTCTGCCTGTTCCCCTGAGGACCTGCCCTTGCCCTGCCTCTTCCCTGAGGCCCCACCCCTGCTCACTTCTCTCTCCCCTCCCTCCGTTGCTCACGCTCCAGCCTCTTCTCCCCCTGCTCACTTTCCCCTCTCCTGGGACTCACCTGTGCCTGCAGAGACAGGCTGGGAGGAGCCAACATGGAGCCTGCTTGACTGTCCAATTGGGGCACAGTGGGACCTGGAGAGGTATCCCTGGAGTGAGGGGCCAGGGTGCAGTGGGACATGGCAGGGTTTGGTCCCTGGAGCAAGGGGGCATGGCCAGGGCAGAAGGGGGGTGAGCAGGATTCCCACCCCTCCTCCAGGGTGGCAGCACCTACTTCTTGGAGCCTGGTCTGGGAACCAGCCACTGCTCTGTCAGGTGTCAGCAGCTGAGCAGAGAGCAGCTCCTCCATGTGGCTCCAGCCACAGCTGCTGTTCTTCCCGCCTCCCAGTGGTAGAGGCCGGTTACTGTGACTGTGACGGGTTGGGTCACAGAAACCCCCTTGGGACTGCCAACTGATGTGCCAAGACTACTACTGCTTCTACTTTCCTGCCCTGTAAGCTTAGGACTTCAGTGCCCTGCCTGGTTTGAGCCAGACCCGCCAGCCTGCTGCAAACCCAAACCCAGGTCTGAATCACATCCCCTAACAGTTATAGACTTAATTGAAAGCAACTTAGGAAGTGTTCCTGCCTTTAACTCTCAGATGCTCAACTCCCAGTGGGGTCCAAACCCTAAATAAATCCATTTTACCCTGTATAAAGCTTATACAGGGTAAACTAATAAATTGTTCCCCCTCTATAACACTGATAGATATGCACAGCTGTTCCCCCCCCCCCATATTAATACATACTCTGGGTTAATTAATAAGTAAAAAGTGATTTTATTAAATACGGAAAGTAGGATTTAAGTGGTTCCAAGTCATAACAGACAGAACAAAGTGAATTACCAAGCAAAATAAAATAAAACATGCAAGTCTATGTCTAGTACAGTAATAAAACTGAATACAGATAAAAACCTCACCAGTTCCAGTAAGCTTTCTTTTACAGACTAGTCTCCTTCTAGTCTCAGTCCAAAAATCGCTCACACCCCCTGTAGTTACTGTCCTTTGTTCCAGTTTCTTTCAGGTATCTTTTTTGGGTGGAGAGGCTCTCTATTTAACCAGCTGAAGACAAAATGGAGGGGTCTCCCAGGGGTTTAAATAGACTTTCTCTTGTGGGTGGAGACCCCCTCCTTTCTCCTATGCAAAGTCCAGCTATAAAATGGAGTTTTGGAGTCACCTGGGCAAGTCACATGTCCATGCATGACTGAGTTCCTTTCCAGCCAAGCCACATTCCTGGGAAAGCTCAGATGTGGATTGGCATCTCCAAGTTCATTGTTGGCTTAAGGGCTTCTTGATTGGGCACTTACTGAGAATAGTCTCTTCTCAGGAAGCTGACAAACTGCTTCACTAAAACCTACTCAGAATCAAACAAGTATGCAGCCAATATTCATAACTTCAAATACAAAAATGATATATGCATACAAATAGGATTAATAGATTCAGTAAATCATAACCTTTACAGAGATATGTTGCATGGCATATGAAGCATAAAACACATTCTAGTTATGTCATATATACATTCATAAGTATATTTCCGTAAAACCTTATGGGGGCACCGTCACAGCGGCCAACCAGACGATGACAAGTTCCCTTTTTGACCGGACGTTATGGTTGAAAACCAGATACCTCGCAACGCTAATCTGAGATCAGAATTGGACCCAACTAGTTTTAAGCACCTGAGGCCTGATCAATCAAAGGGAACAGGCTATCTGGTCAATTGGAGCAGGATCAGGCCCTGAGTTGTTAAGCCAACTAATTAGGATATTGGGAAGGTCTCCTGTAACAGCGTCTTAAGTGTAACCCTCATCTCAAACATTTATTTAAATAAAATTCTTGGTTTCACATTCCCCCACCCCTCTTTCTTACAATATCTTTATTTTTTTCACAGGCTTGCTGTTCTGAATTAAAGGGTTTGGGCTGGAGGGCCAAAGTGTCCACTCTTCCTTTAGTTATAGCAAAGAACTAGCCTATGTCGGCTCTGTAGTAAGGCTATTGTCTCTAGTATATAATTTGTATAAGTTATACCAGCGGCAAACTAAGTCTTATATGGTGTTCTCACTCAGTTTCTCGTAAGTGCTGCATTTTGTTCTGTTTATGTTGGTAAGGCTTCCATCTTGTGGAGTGATTTCCCTTAAATTCTCTGCCCTCTTCCTCCACCCCATTGGGTACCTGAAGAATATATCTTGTACAGCGATTCCATAGACCAAACTATTCTTCCATTTGCAGTTTTTATATTAGCTTTTAATGGGCCAAATTTGGACTCATGTGTATGTAGGAAAAGAGGTAGCCAGCCAGGGAACAAATGCTGTTGCTTGATATGGGCGGTGCTCTTCTAACAAGGGGACATGTAGACACTTCCTGATGGTCTGTCTTTCACGAATAATCTTAGTAGGGTCACAAGGGTTATAGTATTGCTGTTTTTTCCTCCAATGTTTATGTACACTCTGCAGCTAGAAATGAAATAGGCCCTGAGTTTGCTCCAAGGCCTATAAATCTGATAAAATCAGAGCAAGGTGCTAAGTGCAGAAATGATTCACAGTTAGTGCTTTCCTTTCCTTTCTTTTATTTTGTGTCTAAGAGTGCAATGTTTTGTATTTAAAAAAGCATTTGCATACTACAATAATGGGCATTATACAAAACCTTAGTAGACAAAAAGAAGGGAGGAATAATCAAAAATGCCTAAAAATAGTCATAAAATGTGAAAGTTAAAATTAATCATCCAAGTACCCCTGTTAACTTATATTTGCTATGTCAGATTCAATATTGAATTCAAAGTCTAGACATTTGGAATCAATGCATGACCTTTTTCTTTTTCATAACAATTTCCTCTCATTATTTGAATAAATAATGACATCATCGACATTAAACAAAGCCTAATGTGTTGCCTTCTCCCCTTTTAATTAAAATGTGATCTAAAAGTGTACTTTTTTTAGGAGCTAAAATTTGAATTGGCACACACAATTTCAGGACAATACCTATTATAGTCATAAAAAAGTTCAACCATGATATAATGTTTCCCACTTGCAAGTATTCCTATGATTTCACAGAACCACAAATTAGTTGTTGTTCCATGCCAGAAAATGCTTTAGGCAATGTTTTGTCACAAAGCCTTGCCCAAAGCTCTCTATAGGGGATAGTAATGAATTTATGCAGTTTAAAATACAACTTGCAACAAAGGATGTTAACTAAAATAGATTTTGTTGCGTGGGTAGGGAGAAAAGGGAGGAGGCATGTGGACGGGCCAATACTGTGAATGTTTTTTGTTGATATGTATATTTCAGTTCTTCTACTTTTCTTGTTACACTAAGTGACCTCTGTTAAAGCTGTTTGTTTGAGAGACCCGAGAATGCCTAAAAATAAACCTAAACTGAAATAGATAACAAATAAACCTGCTGACATATACAACATTCTTCCAGGCTTCCACTAGCAGGGAAATGGGCCTGTTCACATTTGCTTTCACACCAAGACATACAAATCTGGCATACCAAACAAGACTTGCTTGTTAAGTTTTCAGAGCATTTTAGTTACAACTTAAAAATAATTCAAGTACAATAGTTGCAACAGAAACACAGTTTTAAAGCTTTAATTCAAGATTATAGAATCCTAAGAGAAATTTAAGCAATGAAAAAAATTATCATTGTGCATCATGCTGTTCTGAGGATTCTAAATTAATATAAAGGGTTGAGAAATCAAACTGATGGCATGGAAAACATGTTCAGATTAAGAAATAGTAGATTGGCAAGAGTTCCTAAAGGCGTGGCGATAGGACAAAAAATAATAATTTTGCAATAGGTTGTGATGGAGCTACAGATGAATACTTCTGAACTTCGTACACAAATTGTGTTGTGGTAAATTTAATCCCTGGGAAAACCAACTTTTGGAATGAGTAATAAACTTTTAAAATTAATATGGATAATTGAGTTTAGTTCATATTTCTTTCATAGGAAGTTTTTATCTAGTAATTTAAAGCATCAGACTTTGAAGCACTTGGAATCAGAAGCTTCTAAATTTAACCCTAGTTCTTTTTTTCTGGGTGTGGGAGGGAAATCATTTAATCTTTCTGCCTCATTTCCCCTATTTGTAAAATGGGTATATTAATAAGTACCTGCTTCACCAGACTGGGTTGGAGGATTAATGAGTTAGTGTTTGTCCAGCAACGAAGGATGAAAAATATCAGAGAATCGGAGAATATCAGGGTTGGCAGGGACCTCAGGAGGTCATCTAGTCCAACCCCCTGCTCAAAGCAGGACCAATCCCCCACAACAACTTGTTTATACTACTCTATATATTATATACTGAAATGTAAGTACAATATTTTTGTTCCAAATGATTTATTTTATAATTATGTGGTAAAAATGAGAAAGTAAGCAATCTTTCAGTAATAGTTTGCTGTGATACTTTTGTATTTTTATGTCTGATATTGTAAGCAAGTAGTTTTTAAGTGAAGCGAAACTTTGGGGTGTGCAAGACAAATCAGATATCTGAAAGGGGTACAGTAGTCTGGAAAGGTTGAGAGCCACTGTTTTACCCTAAATAATAATCTATAATGAAAAAAGAGGGGCAAGTTTTCAAAATGCACAAGTTTCATAACCTATGTTTTTTGGCATGAAAAAACTTGATCTTGTGAACACAAATTCTGCTTGCACACACAAACATAATAGCTGGAAGTTTAACTACATGAACTCCATCCAGAAATACAGTTTATGATACAAATTCAAAAGTTTTGTGGACACCAAAACCTTTCATTAAAACAAGTTGCTTTCAAATAACTTAGATGCAGAAAATTAAAGGTGCAGTTTTAGAAGTGTTCTCAGAAACTGTGTCTGTAGAGACAGTCTATCTCCAGCGTACCTTAACTGGAAGTATTTAAGAAGAAAATAAAATACTGCATACTGTTTTAATATACTAGAAGATTTGCTAAAATATATATATTGTTTCTCCATAGTTTTAAAGGTAGCTAGCTCTACAGTGTACTTATGAATAAAGCCATTCAGAGTGCATTGACACAAAGTACAATAGCCCAGGTGCATCTTTATTATGTATATGCTAATAGAATGTTTTTATTTTAATGTCATTCAGTGTGCACTGCACTACACTGCAGTAATTTTTCTTTGTGCGTTGAAACCAAGATTTCTGCCCCTTGGAGGTCATCAAAGAGCCTGCTGAACTTTCTGCAAGAGTAGGATTGTTAATCCTGGTGACCTGGCCAAATTCCAACCTGGCTAAGTATTATTATTTACCCTATAGTTCTAATTTCGTAAAGTATTCTCTTCACTTCCTGTCCTAAATTGTTGTGTAGTCTTATTGTGTGCTGTTATCTGTTGCACTCCACCCCAGAAGTGGCTACATATCAGTTGTAGAGGGTATTTACTACAGAGTAAGGGCCACATTAAATTTGCAACTAGGCTTCCATTAAAAGCCTTGTATGGTAAAAGAACAACAAAAACCAAACAAAAAACACTACTTTTGTTTACAAATATCTTAGTCTCAGGCCAGAAGAGAATTCTTTTGGAAAATCTAAAGCAAGTCAGGCATGCCATTTTATAAGGCATTTTACAGAGCAGTGAAATTGTAACACATGTCTAAGTAGCAAAAAGTGTCTAGCCATTTTTGGGAAGACAGAAATGAAAAATTACTTGGATTTATGAGTTAATACTTCCCCTGTTCTTATTTCATCTCAAGAACTATTGCATATGTTAGATTAGGATAAACCATCTAAAAATTGAAAAGCTATTAAAATTTTTTTGTTTTTGTTTCCTCCTCCCCAGTTTACTAGTTCTGTGAGAGCTGCCAGGTAGTGAAAGAATTTGTCAGTGATTTAGCTGCTTACCTATTATTATTACTTAACAGAACCTAAAAGTGAGCAGGGTGCTTTACAAGCAAAATAGAATAAGTGGCCTAATTCACCTTCCATTTAAACCAGTTTTACTTGTGCAACTCCATTTACTTTAAATTAGTTATTTCTGAATAATACCAGAGCTCAGAATCAGGCCCGAGGTCTCTAAAACCCTGATGCTGCACTGAGAACCACACAGGCATAGTGGTTCTCAATGCAAGACTGAGGCCTAATACTTAGACATAACATGAGGACTGGGAATAACAAACAGGGAGAAGATAGGGTGAGGAAGGATGAAGGTCACATTTAATATTTAAAAGTTAATAGTTGAGCATGAAAATATGTTACTTTAAATAGTTCTATTGATTAGAATAATCATGCTCAGCACAACAAAAAATACATCAATATTTTCCCAATAACTTTAATATGCTTATTGACCCTGATTCTCTAGTTTGGCCAAGCTTCACTCAATACAGGACCCAAGGGTGGCTTTGTTACCTTTGCAACAATACAGTACTGGAACAGACTTGGTGTAAGTTATAGTAACTTCAGGGTTCCCACAACCTACACCCATCTAACAGAGGGCCATTTGACTGGTGGCAATAGCTGGAACATAGAGATATTCCAGGCATGCTCCTTTTCCTCCTACCATGACCCCTACTTTAGAATGCAAAGGGACTATAGTGGATGAGAAAATAGAACCAAGACTTTTTAACGGTGTTTATTATAATTATAGTAACACTAGTTGAATCTATTATTTAGATGCTGATTATGTGTATAGGGCACTTTAGAAAACACACATTGCATTGAAAACCTTACAATCCATCAGACAGATTCTGTGTATGGGACAAATGCAACAAGGCATGGAGACTTAATTAATAAAAAGAATATTGGACAGAGATACCGCAACTGGTGGGGGAAAGAAGGGGGTGAGTCACAGCCTGGTAAAGACCAGGGCTAGAGTGTGGTCCCTCCACAATGTTATAGCATAGTTTGTTCCCATCCTCTTAAACAAGACAAGACCATGTCTATCCCTATAAGCTTACAGCAGCATAGCTGTACATAGACAACTATGCTGCTAGAGGGTCAATTGTGTAGCTGCATTATGCCGAGGGGAGAGAACTCTCCTGTTGACATAATAAAAGCAGCTCAACAAGCACCAGTAGCTTTGTCGGCGGGAGAGTGTCTACCGCCAACATAGCGCTGTATACACCAATGCTTATGCTGGCAAAATTAATGTCACTGAGGGAGGTGTTTTTTTCATACCCCTAAGTGACAAAAGTTTTGCCGACTTAAGTGCTAGTGTAGACATGGCCTAAATAATGTTGCAACACAATTTTACTATGGCTGTTGTTCTCATGGTGTTCAAACAAAGTAGATCTTTGTTATGTAAATGTGGCCTGAATTTCTGATAGATAGTGGACACACTGGTCCACAGAGCTTGGCATAACAACAAAACTTAGTTGTCTGTGTGCTTTTTAAGAATGAGAGGGTGACTTAATGTTGAGCTCCTTGGGGTAGGGACAATATCTTGTTATAAGTTTGTACATTTCCTACCTTCTGTAATAAAAGTGATAATATTGATTTTATTTACAATGAAAAACAATCAAAAGTATAGAATCAATATGATTACGGTAATTTGATTGTGCTTTATGGCTCCAATACAGCAAAGCACTTAAATGTGTGCTTAAAAAGCATGTGAGTAGTCCCATTAACCACAGTTGCCAACTTTCACACAATAAATAAGCACCCCGACTTTCACAATAAGGCAAAAATCAAGCTAATCCCATTTCAAAACAAAGCCAAAACAAGCCAATCCCTAAAACCCCAACACCCTATGTGACTAGATCCCCACGGTGTGCAGTCTGGGACTGTGGTGGGCCCATTGTGCACCTCTGACTCTCTCCCCCTACTTGCCTCTGCTTGCCCCTTGCCCCTGCTTGCCCTCCCTTGGCCCTGCTTGCTGGGAGCCAATAAAAAAAAAGAAGCAACAAGCTACAAGCCAGACAAGCAACAAGTTACAAGCCAAAAACTAGCCAACAAGCAACTCACAAGCCAATTAAGCCAAAAAGAAGACCAATTTCTGTGTTTGGCATGTCTGCCAGTAACTTCAATGGGACTTTTTTTGTGCTTTAAAATTAAGCATGCACTTAACTGTTTGCAGGATTGGGGTTTTGTGGGTGGTGGGGCTGCTCTGTACTGCCCCTTCAGGGCCAAACATGGTACTGCAGGCACATCCCACCTTAGTCTGCAAGGCTGCCTTAAAACATTGTCACAAATTTCTTCATAATTTGTTTAAGAATCTGATTAAACCTTTCCACCAGGCCGCTGGTCTGGGATGGGATGCTGAAATTTGGAGGGGTCTAATCTTAAGAAGCTGCCATACCTTCTGCATTAGGCAGGAGGTAAAGTTACTCCCATAACTGTGTGGACTTGTGCAAAAAGCAGGATTAACTTCCTTGCTATGGCCTTGGCTGTTATTAGGCAGAAGGGAACTGCTACCGGGTAATGGATTGCAGAATCCACTACCCTGCTGCCATTTGGTCTTTTTTCTAATGGCCCCACTATGTCCATCTCTACCTGCTCAAAGGGTGTTCTCATGAGTGATAAGAGGACCAAGGGAGCCCAGAGGTGTCCCTTAGGCACTATTTGTTGGCATTCTGGGCAGGATGCACAAGAGTTCACCACTTCCTTGTGGACCCATGGCCAAAAGAATCTGGATAGCATCCTTTCCAGGGTTTTATCTCTGCCAAAGTGACCAACAAAGGGGATGGAGTGTGCTAGTTGTAATACTTCTTTTCAAATGCTTCGGGGCACCAGGAGCTGGTGATGGAGCTCATCTGTCCAAGAGTTCTCCACACGGTAAAAATATATAATTTTGTAGTTCAAAGTGGGGAAATTGTGAGGCCTGAGCCTTCCGCATGCTGGGTCCATTAACCACCACCAGCCAAGTGTATACTTCTCTAAGGATGTCTTCTCCTCACTGTTCCTGAACCAAATCCTAGCCAGGTGAGTCAGTGGTGGGAAGAGGGCTGTTCCGGGCTAATTCTGTTGAGCTGCCAAGGCTGTTCACAACCAAGCCTTCCTGGCTAGTTGTTGCTGTTTCTGAGTCTTCTTGGGTTGTGATCGGCCATCACAAAGGTCAGATACAGCAATTGGAAAGATATCAGACAATCAGACTGGGATCACATCTGGGTTCTCCAAAAGATGAGGTAGCAGTGAGGAGAAGTGTTGGCAGTCCTTTCTGATAATTACTTCCCATGGCAAGTTAAGTTACCCCAAATCGAAAGGTTCAAATGCACCCAGGTCATGGAATAGGTATGAATGTCCCCATGGATGTATATCATATGAACCGGCTTATTCACTCACAACGGGGGAGGGATAGATCAGTGGTTTGAGCATTGGCCTGCTAAACCCAGGGTTGTGAGCTCAATCCTTGAGGCAGCCATTCAGGGATCTGGGCCAAAAATTGGGGATTGGTTATGAGCAGGGGATTGGACTAGAGGACCTCCTGGGGTCCCTTCCAACCCTGATATTCTATGATTCTATGAACTCTTCCAGATCCAGCAGATTCTCCTGGACTAGAGTCTGGGAGCACTGGGAATCTATTTGTCCTGTCACCATTTGCCCTCTTCCCTTCCTGAGTGCAACTGGAGCTACAAATTCCTGTCAACAGCTTTTGTCTGTTCTGCCAGAGAGACCCTACCATTCTACAAAGCCACATTCCATTAAGTCACATCCCATGAGGGGGCATGAGCAGCTGACGTGTCCTGGCTTCCCACAACGGGAATCAAATGACTGGCCAGTTAGGGGAGACTCCTTGGCCTGCTCCTGGGTGGGACTCCATACACTACTTCTCTGATGGTTCTTGAGATGGTGTTGCAAGGCACCTTTGGAGTTCCACTGAAGGGGTACCCCTCATTCTGGGATTTCTCAAGGAGGTAGCCTTTTTCTGGTACCCTGAGTTGACTCCTCAGGAGATAGGGGCTGGGATTCACCAGATCCAGGCCGTTCAACCAATGTGCCATAAAGTTCTCAGTGAGTTTAACAGCATCTGTCAACGTGCTGGGGTTCTGTGAGCATAGCCAGGTTTGAGTGGCGGACAGCAAAATATCTAGGTACTGTTAGAGTATCACCGACTCCAGAATCTTGACTGGACAAAAGGGTGCCGGCTGCAGCTAGCGAGTGCCCCAGTCCTTTAGCTGTGATGCCACAGCCCAAGGCCATGCCCCTAGTGGGAAATGTCCTATCCAGAATTGGTGCTAGTAAGCTTAGGTGATACCCCTAGTTGGTCAAGGAAGCGGGCTTTCAGGGTATTCTAATCCTTTGCAGCTTCATCATCTAAGGCCTGGCAGGCAACATGGGCTTCTGCAGTGAGAAAAAGAGCTAGCTGCGTGATCCAGATGGTCTTCACCCATTGAGCAGCATGCAATACCCATGCAAATGTATCAAGATATATCTCAGGGTCATAAGCGGGTCCCAATTGGGAAAGGACAATATCTGGTGCCTATGGAGTCACTTCTGAGTGGCCTGCTCAAGCATCACTGCCTGAAACTGCTGCTGCCATAGCTTGAAGAGCACAGCTTGCTCCTGCTGGGTGGCTCTCCAAGCATCCTGCTGCCCTTCCAGGAAAAGCTACTGGGCCTCTGCCTGGATCTGCTGCTGCTGCTGGGTTAGGAGTTGTATGATCTCATCCACGGTACATCTCCCCCAACCTTACGGAAAAAGGGGGAGTCAATTCCACTGTTGGAAACAAGTTGTGAGAGGCAGTGCTACTCTGTAGTGCCCCTTTCAGGGCTACAGGTGGTACTGCAGGTGCTCCCACTTTAGTCCGCATGGTTTGACTGTCTGTGTCGGGCAGGATACAGTGTCATACGCTTGGCATCAGTTTCTACACAACTAAGTAACAAAACAGCAGCTCAGGATTCAGCTGTCTGCACTTTTCTGCAAGGGGGGAAAACCCCTTCAAATGCTAGCAATTAGTTGCAGCACTTAGGAGACGGCCCTGACCTGCTCCTGGGTTCTCAGTTATTCCTGAGCAGCTCCTCCTCTGTCCCAGACTTATCCAGTGTTGTAGTAGCCAGGGAACGTACTAACAAACTTCAACAGGACTTTATTTTTTAAAGTGGAAATCTCTTTTCCAAGCTGCCGCTGCACCCTCAGTAGCTCTCCCTCAGCCTCTTAAACTCCTCCCCCCTCCTTCCTGTTTCCTGTCCTTTCAGACTCCCAACCGCCAGTGCTCCCAATTCTAATAATTACAAGCAACATCGAAACACCACATTCCCTCCTCTCTTAAGAAACTCTCCCAATTACAATAAACATTGTTGTTCTAACCACAGGACAAATAGGAAACAAGGCACTATACTGTTGACAGAAATATTACACTAAAAACACTATAGATACTACATAACATAGTCTCTAGTCCAGACAGGTGGTCGTCTGGGTCTGACAGGCCATCTCTCAAGCCCCGGTTGCAGTGCAATGTCTTGTTGTGTTGATACTACGGTGAAGTCATCCAATGCAGACTGGGTGTTGGTATAATCTCTTCTTGGTGCATAAGCAGGTACAAGATAAGAAGCATTCCGTACCCGCCCATCAGAAAGTCGATAGGTGTAAGGTCCCTTCTTCTCTATGATTTTAAGAGGAGCTGTGAATTTATGGTCCCCTTTGCGTAAAATTCCAGGTTTTCGTGTTCTAATGAAGGAACCACACTGAAACTTTGGTTCCTTAGCACCCCGCCGCTTGTTTGTGAAAGCCTTATACTTTGCTTGATTCTGTTCAACTGTTTTTCTCACATCATCCTTGGTCAGGGCCTCAGGTCGTGCCTTTAACAATCCAGTAATGTTCAGTTTAGTATTCATCTGTTTCCCATGCAGTAACTCTGCGGGTGATCGTTGCGTTGTGACATGTCGTGTAGCCCAGTATGCTTGCAAGAAATCAGTAGTGAAGGTTATCCACAATCGCCCTTCCAGTTTAGCCGTTTGCAAACTCTCTTTCAAACTTCTGTTAAGCCGTTCAATTTCCCCATTGGCTTGAGGGTAGTATAGGGGTGACCTTCTGTGTAAAATGTTCCCCTCTGCTAGAAAAGTTTCAAACTCCAGGGAAGTAAATTGACTACCATTATCTGAAACCAGTTCTTTGCGGTTACCTTCCCTGCTAAAAACTGAAGAGAGGAACTTAATTACTGTTTTTTGCGATTTGCGATGTAAACACTACCTCAAGCCATTTACTGAAATAGTCTATTAAGGTGATGGCATAACAACAGTCAATTGGAGCAGTATCAAAGGGTCCTACAATGTCAATTGCCACTTTTTCCCATGCAGATTCAGGAAGAGAAACAGGCTGTAATGGAGGGGTACATGTCACTGCTGTCTTATCATGCATTTGGCAAGTGACACAGGATTTTATGAGCGCTTCAGTTTGAGAGTCCATCCCTGGCCACCAATACAGATCCCGTAGTCGTTGTTTGGTTCTGACAATTCCTTGATGGTATCATGTGCCAGGTATATGAGTTTTGTCTGTAATTCTTCGGGCACAAGTAGCCGGTGTGTGCCTCGTAGCACACAGCCATAGAGCAAAGAAAGTTCATCCCGAACTATAAAATAAGGCAGCAAAAGAGGGTCAAGGTTTTTAGGGTTACTGGGCCATCTATGTCAGAAATTCCCATAGTTTTTGTTGAATTGGACATGCTGAACAAGCAGCTTGAAATTGTTCCTTTGTAACTGCAGTAAGAGTGCTTGTAATAAGCGCAACTACTACATCCTCATCCTCCGGTGGACCATCTGGTGAAGGCAAAGGCAGGCGAGAAGGGCAATCAGCTACTACATTTTGGTTGCCAGGCTTATATTCCAGTTCATAATTGAAAGAGAGTAGTCTTGCAGACCATCTAGCAATACAATATCCTGCTCTTCCCTGTCCTTTTGTGATGAGCAACGCTGTCAAAGGGCAGTGGTCTGTGCACAACTTGAACGTTCGGCCCCACAGGTGAGTTCTCCATTTTTCAGTAGCCCAGACACAAGCAAGTGCTTCTTTTTCGACTGTAGAATATTTTCCCTCAGCATTATTTAGTGTCCTTGAAGCAAATGCAACAGTCCTCTCTGTGTTGTCCTCATGAAGTTGTGTGAGGACAGCCCCAAGTCCATAATCAGAAGCATCTGTAGTTACAATTGTGGACAATGCAGGACTGAATAGTGCAAGTACTGGACTATGTACAATCAAGTCTATCACCGTTTCGAAACTAGCTTGTGCATCCATTATCCACACTAAGGTTGAACTTCCCCGTAGTAATTCTTGTAATGGTTCAATGACAGAAGCATAATTGGGAACGAATTTTGCATGCCAGGAGGTAAGACCCAAGAAGGAACGTAAGGTTTGCAAATCTGTTGGAGGAGGAGCATTTGAAATTGCCAGGATATGAGTCAGATCAGGTTTTAGTTCAGCCTGTGAAATTGTATGCCCCAGAAAGGAGAGTTCAGTTTGTCTAAATTTGCATATGGACCTATTGAGCTTGAGGCCTGCTTTGCTGATGCAATTTAGTACAGACTACAGGTAATTGTCATGCTCCTCCAAAGTATTTCCAAACACAATAATATCATCCAAATAGCACTGAACTCCATGTTGATTCTTCAAAATCAATTACATCATTTTTTGGAAGACACTTGGGGCTGATGCGAGACCGTATGGAACATGTTTAAAATGGAATACTCCCTCATGTGTAATAAATGCTGTGAGGTCTCTGCTGTCTTCATGCAACATAACCTGGTGGTATGCGCTCTGCAGATCCAGAGTAGAAAACATCTTTGCTCCACGGAGTTCTGCAAATATTTCTTCTATGTGAGGAAGAGGATGGCTGTCAATCACAATAGCTTTATTTGGCTCCCTTAAGTCCACACAAAGGCGAATGCCTCCACCCTTCTTCTGCGTCACTACTATAGGTGAAACCCATTCCGAGGAGTTAATCTCTTCAATAATGTCCTCTTGAACAAGTTTTCTAAGTTCCTCTGAAACAGCTTCCCTGCCTGAAAATGGTAAGCGCTGTAATTTCTATCATACAGGCATCACATTATTTCGCATTTTAACTTTATGCAGAAACCCATAAGCACAGCCGAGTTTCTCCTCAACCTGGTGTTGGGTCCCAGATGAAACTGGTGTGTGTACCACAAGAGTGCTTTGCTGAGGAAGATCAATTCATCCATTAACTACCCTGAGATTTAAAGCAGCCAATAACTCTCTGCCAAGGATAGGAGTGCCTTTGTGAACAATGTAGAACTCTGCAGTTACACAGCAATCACCAAAAGTAACTATTGCTGGCAGGCAGCCATGTACTGGAATATGGTTTTTCAAACAGCACACCAAATGAAGCTTGGGTTCAGTAAGAGGCACATCTCTAAAGTGATGCAAATAGATGGAATCAGGTAGTATAGATACTGCTGAGCCAGTGTCCAACATTAGCTGAATAGAGTGTGATTTGCCTGAGGGTACAGTGGAAACGTTTACCGTGCACTTTATTTGTTCTGGAATATGTGCAGTAGTGATTTTGTCCATGCTCAGCATAGTAACATCTGGTATTGTGACTGCATGCACCTGTTGATTGAACTGGCTGCTGTGATATACTTTAGCAAAATGCCCAATCTTTTTGCAATGATTGCACTGAGCTACTTTTGCCGGACATCCTGTGTAGCTTGCAAGGTGTTGTGGAGATCCACAGCGAAAGCATGCTTTTACTGCATTTTGAATTTGCTGATTTGGTGGTTTTTCATTAGTTGTCCTTTTGTAATTGTTTGTCTGCAGCGATAGTGAACTTTTCTGCAAAGGAGTCACAGCCTGGACTGTGCCTCTTGTATCCATGCTCATTATTTTGGCTTCAGCTGTAGCTGACTCAATCTCGATAGCAATGGTTATTGCTTTTTCTAGTGTAAATTGTGGTTCTAGAAGTAAATGTTCTCTTACACGAAGCATGGTTGTTTTCTCAATAAGCTGGTCTCTAATCATCTCATCTGCCATATTCCCAAAGTCACAAGTTGCAATCAGACTCCTCAGGGAAGCAATATACTGCATTATAATCTCCCCTGGTTTCCGCTCACGTTGGTGAAATCTGTAGTGATTAGCTACTACATTCACTTTTGGTACAAAAAAGTTCTTTAATGCAGTGAGTGCAGTCTCATATTTATTGTCTGCAAGGGGAAAAGTGTAAAATATATGCTGCCCTTCTGCTCCAAGGCAGTGGATTAGCAGAGCACGCTTTCTTACTTCAGAAATCTCTGTAGCACTGATTTCAAGCAGATAAGTCTCAAAGATATGGATCCAGACAGTAAAAGCAATTGGAGGCTCACCAAGGCTTTGTAGAAAGGGTGCAGGTGGGTTCGGAGGCAGAAGATCCATCCTCATCACCAAAATGTTGTAGTAGCCAGGCAAGGTACTAACAAACTTCAACAGGACTTTATTTTTTAAAGTGGAAACCTCTTTTCCAAGTTGCTTCTCCACCCTCAGTAGCTCTCCCTCAGCCTCTTCAACTCCTCCCCCTCCTTTCTGTTCTTTCAGACTCCCAACAGCCAGTGCTCCCAATTCTAATAATTACAAGCAACATCTAAACACCACACCCAGCTCTACCTGAGACTAGAGAAAAAAACTGGCAAGCCTTCTTACCTGGTCTTATGGTTCTTGATTGGTCGCTATTTCCTTCTGGACCTTTTAGGCCTCTGGAGAATTGACTTGTTGGTTTCCCCGTCTCAATGGATTTTCCTTGGGTGGGGAGTATCAGGTCACTGATGCCTCCAGCAGGAGACAGAGTAGGCCTGATAGACCCCATCACAGGCCTATTTTAATATTTATTATTTGGTAGAAGGATTACATTTTTTCTGCTCTTATTTATTTATTTTGTTTTTGGAAGAGCAATAGTACTGACACAAAACCATTTTATATATTATATATGTAGACTTTTGAAAAACAAATAAGGAGCAGAAATAGCTTAATAAAAATCAATATTCATGATAAAAATTGTACCAAAGTTTTGTGTGTGCATGTGTGCATGCATGCATGCATGCACTGATAGCGAGAAAAGACTCTGTTGTGCTATTCCAGAGTTAGTTGTAGTAGAAAGTAGTTTGGTCCTGCTGTTGTAGCCTCTCCAATGCCCCAGAGATATCATCTTCACATTACTGGTAAGCATACTGGAACAGCAGAGAAAGAGACCATCCCAAAGAATCCGTCCAGGTTTCCCAGAGCAACCTGAAACAGAACTTGTGGGATGTGGGGGTTAGTTAGTGCTGTGCAACTGCTTGTTTGGTGTAGTGCTGATT
Source organism: Lepidochelys kempii (assembly GCF_965140285.1). Taxonomy (NCBI): domain Eukaryota; kingdom Metazoa; phylum Chordata; order Testudines; family Cheloniidae; genus Lepidochelys; species Lepidochelys kempii. The sequence continues at coordinate 32,841,972 of NC_136390.1, read as the reverse complement.
AATAATGCTAGTTATTGTAATACTACATCTTAGGGCCAGATCCTTGGCCCCTGCTAAGGTCCCTTTGTATTGCTAGATCAGTGCAAAGGGATCTTAACTGAGCCCTGAAGAGTCTGATGAGGATTCTCTCAGTATGGTGGAATTGTGGGCTAGTGTGAAGCTGGCATGGCAGATTTTATGCCAGCCCTTTCTGACTCCCCAACTCCCAGTCATGTCAGAAAGTTTCAAGATGGGAGAGGAATTGTGATGGGGGGCCAGAATGCAAGGCTGGAGCACAATGCATTCTGCTGAGACGTGGCTGGCAGAATGCTTGGAGGAACTGCTCTGTTTTATAGTAGGAGTTGGCATGGTTGCGCAGCCAGCCCAGGATCAGAAATATGATTTACAGCTACCTTTTGTCTCCCTTCCCTACTCAGTCATGCTCATGATCTCAGCATAGCTGAGAATTGCACCCGTCACCATAGTCTTATTCCTTGCAAGTTATGGTGAAGCCATTCAGGGTATGTCTATACTGCAGCTGGGAGTGAGCCTCCCAGTGCTGATGGACAAACTCATGCTAATTCAGCTTGAGTTAAAGCACTAAAAATAGCCACGTGGACATTGATGATCTGGTGGCAGCCTGATCTCTCAAGCTCAAACTCCCCTGGGATCTGAGCTTCGGTGGCTAGCCTGGGTCTCCCCTGGAGTCTTAAATATCCACACTGCTATTTTTAGCATGCTAGCTCAAGCCAAGCTACCAAGAATATGTCTACCTGGGGTTGGAAGTTTAAACATATTCTTAGTATGTTAATTCCTGAGGCTCCCAGTAAGCTAGGACACTGCAGATACCATTTTGGGGGGCAATCTTTCTAGGCTTTGACCCTATACATGATGTTTCAGTCCAGATTGCTTCTGATTCTTTGGGGATTCCTGTCTTGGCACTTGGTCCTATCCTTCCACGTGGCAGCTCAGGGTACCCATAAGCTATTAGGGCCATTCATCTGGGATTCTGTTAGCCTCTGCGCTCCTACATCACTTGCTTCAGAAGAGAGTCTGCAACAGATTGAACCCTAACAGCGAAATCAGAATTCCTCAGAGCAAACAACTCACAAATAATGATCAACAGATTAGTCTAGCTGCAAAGCCATTAAAGTTGCTCTATACTATATATAAACTGCATTGTATTTTTAAAAAATTCCCTGACTTTGTGTTCTTCTAAACTCTTTGATTATAGTGAGATGCAGTAGATCTTCATTCATCTGACTACTCTAGGGTGACATCATAAAATAGGGGTGTAACAGCATAAAGCCAGTATTACTTAGACACATTAAACTGTATAAATAGCCCTTAGAGAGTGATAGCATAAGCTCTGCTGTGCCAACAAGTATCTATGATAAGAATAAACCTCTTAAACCCAGAGTAAATTTTCTGAGCACGAAGGTTATGCTTTTAACTGGTTTCTACTGTGTTATTACTTTTAAACATGTTTTAAAGCATAGACTGTACATCATAATTGAATGAAATATTTAGTTTTTTATTAAATCAACCTCCATGCTTTTTTTTATTAGTAGCATGGATTTTCATGCTTATGCATCTATCCCTTATCAGTGGCATGAACAATAATATCAATCTTGCTGAAAGTTTCTTGTTTCTTGTGTGGCAAATATATTGGACTCTCTCTTTATGGTAATAAACATATATGCTTTGCAAACACCTCTGTTAACATTACAAGTAGGCCAACTGCTATCAAAAATGTACAATATTAGGCCCTGACCTATGTAATAAATTCTGTGTGGGCAGACCACTACGCCGACACAGAGCTCCATTGAAACCATTAAGTTTAGTGCAGCTCTATGGGGGCACAAAGGTCTGCCCATGCAGAGTTTATTGTGGGATCAGGGCCTAAAGTCCTATTCCAGCAGATGCTTAAGTATGGTTATAAGTCTACTAATGTGAGTAGACCCTATTGAAGTATATAACTCTGATCCTTCAAATATTTATTCATGCACTTAACTTTCAGCATGTTAACAGACCTATTGACTTCAATAGGATTACTCACATGTGTAAAGTACATATGTGTAAGTGTTTGCAGGCCTGGGGTCTTACTTTGCTCTATTTCTTTTTTTCCCCCTAGGTCATCTTCCATGCAGTTTGTGACACTTCTGCATATTGCATAAATTTGGGGGTGGAATTATCTAAAGAATTCTTTACTATCAAAATAATGAGTAGTAGGAGAAGCAAAGGGTGAGATATTGTGTTGGTTTTATTTAAGGAGCACTTACATTGGAAACCTAGAATGTCCAGGCTCCTGCATTTTTTAAATTAATTAATCAAACATAGGAAGAAACAAGAGTCCTATTTTTATTGTATACATGCTGCAGTTTTAATTTGCATATTTTTTTATCAAGGACTACAACTTTAATACTGCCTAGGAGAAGCCAGCCAAAATTTGAAGCTGTGAACCTTTTTGATGTAATAGTTAATCACTTTAAATGCATCAATAGGATCCTGAAACAGCAGCTTCTGTTGAATAAGCATATTAAAACAAAAGAATTTTAATACATTTATGAATGTAGTTAAGTTTGCACTAGTAAAACTGATTTCTTTGTGGCTATTCTTACAATCAGGTGCCAGGGTCATTGTTTCTTTATGAAACACATTTTACTCTAGAATACAAAGTGCTATCTACAAATTCAATAATATTTTCAATTGCCAAATGAAGCCAAAATCAATACTTAGCTTTCCAGTGAGAAGTGTAGTGTTTAAATTTTCAACAATAAAATGCATTCCTAGTGGCTTAAATTAGAATACTTCTCTAAACTTTATTTTGATTTTGTATTTTAAGTGCTTCAATTCTGTAGTGATGATGGGCACTATAGAAAACTAAATGGAGTATATAACAGAATAACTTTTTTATTTATCTTGAGAACATGGGTTGGTTTGGCTTACTAACCATTTTAAATAAATTGTCTGTTCTTTACAATAGTGCTAGTAATAATTAATATAAGGATTTCCTTTAAATATTAAAGGCAGAGATATTTAATATATCTGCATAACAGCCAATGCTTTGTATAGTGAATTATCTAAATCCATTGTTTATTTCTACGTATTTTAAAATCCTATTATCTCTTAAGCACAATACCGTTGTGTTAGAAAATGTATGAGCTTTTGATGCATAACATTCTGAGGAAAATGTCTCTTTTATTATTTCCATACTTATATTCTTATCCACATTTTTTTTCAAGAACATTATTAGTAAATTTTGAGGTTAGAGAAGTACTGACCCAATCAAACACGTACAGAGCTTGGCCTCTGAGTTAATTAAATATGGGTTAATAACATATTATAAGGAAATCATTGTCCTTATTACAGTTATTAGGTAGTTAGTCAAATTATACCTTCAAAGGAATGCAGAGCATGGAGAACTCAGGATTAAATTATGCATTTGAACCTTAGGCCAGCTTTTACTGTTGAGACAGTTTGCTGCTAAGAGAAATTGTGTGTCATTGAAATTAAATGCTTTTCTGGTGATGGAAGGTTCCAGTTTTTAATGAAATTACTGAGTGTCGTGTAGTGAAATGATTAAAATCTGTATTCCGGGAATGTGGCAGTGAAAAAATCAATAAATGCTAGCAAAGCTTTGCTGCTGGATGTGAATCTGGGGAATGAAATAAACTAGTACAAAAATAATAATTAAAAACATATCAGCACATTAATTTATTTAGCATCAGTCTCTTGAGACATCATCTTCACTAATTTTTAGCATACATTTTACTGTGTAATGAGAAGCTTTCTTTTCACATATTCCTGTTAGACAGGCAGTATTTTTGCCCCTCCCCCAGTGTTCCTGCATTGCAATCACTGTGCTTGCACTTATTATGTTACAAATGACCGAGGTAAGGCTGACATTCTCATTGCATGCAAAAAGACCTAGTCTGCCAAGCTTTTTTTTTTTTCCCTAATGAAGCAGCTTTGTGAAATCTCCCCATGTGTTAATACTAATGAAGATCCTCCAGCACAATTAAAATCACAGCCAGTGGCTGAAGGGGAAACACAAAACAATGGCATCTCTCTAAATATACATATTATTTCATGTTGAGATCAGCTTTGTTTAGCAGTAGTTTTAAAATAAAATTTTAAATTCTATACAGTGCTAAATAAGGTGAGCAAGTTCAATATTACATTTTCAGAATGCAAGAAAATGTTGTGTAAGAGACATAATGAAATAACTTTACATTTCTTGAAGTAAGTTCTTGATTATATTTTAATATAGCTTTAAATCTTTATTTTTATAGTTCATAGGCAGCAGTGCTTTGGTTTTTAGTGCAACTTTAACGCTGGCCTAGCTTGACTTTTTTTTTTTTTTTGACAAAAAGAGAGAGAGAGAGCGAGAGAAACCACGTGTATAATTTAAAGGGTTAGAGTAGGGAGGGGCCAGTTTTTGCTCTTCTTTCACAAAATAGCCTATTAATTCAATTGTTTTAGCCAACCAGCATCTCCGTTAGTCAAAATAAAATGCTCATATTTTATAGACATTCTGGAAAGTATTTTTTAAAATATCCACAGTAACAGTTGAACTATTTTAACACACCCACGTTAAAACACCGTACAGTTTCTGATCCTGTTTGTCTGTTTTACTTGGATTTGTTTGGATTTTACTTTGTTCCTGTCATATCATCATAAGACTTGTGCATTACATCTAGCATGACTCGCTGATGTACTAGGCTGGTTCAAAAAATGTCTGATTTTGTGGGTTTCTTGGTTTGTTTTTTTTTTTTTTTTTGGTAGCAGGCTATCATTTGCTCCCATAAAATCTTTCTTGTAATTATAAATTAAATTTATGTTCAGGTTAAAGATTAAAATGCATCTAAGAACTACTTTAGACAGCTATGAAGGACTAATGCATTTCCCTCCCAATCTATTCATTAATTATTTAATAATCACCGAATGTGGATTTATTATGTTTTTCCCTTTTATAAGACTTTTCGATAACTTTTTCTAGTCCGGGGAATACTGGACAGAGTATATGTAAGAGAGAGTTAGTCTGTGTGCACTTGGGGAACAGAAATGCAACTCTTTTCCTTGCTCCTTTTCGTTGCTGATAGGTCATTTATTACTAGGGCTGAAATGAGATAAACAATTCTCTCTCTTTTCCCCCTTGTTAACAGCAACTTTCATTGTTGAAGAGAGAAGAGCCTTGTTGGTTGACGTCACTTTTGGTTCATGAAGGCTTTGCCTGGAACTGAAGCTGAATAAACCTTGAGAAGAGAATCTGCTTCAATCCGCTGCCGCTGCAAGGAACTAACCAGGGAGAGACAGCGAGAGACAGACAGAGAAACAGATACACCCAGAGAGGGTTACACTCTCCCAAATTTCCCCACCCCTCCTTGGTGTTTCTTTACACACTTCTTGAGGGTGTTGGACAGGGAAACGTTCCTGACACACACACACACCCATCCTAATCTTCAGCAACCCCAGAAAGGGGAGATCTCTTCCAAACTAGAAAGGTGAGTTAAAATCCCTCTGCCTGCTCTCCCCGGATGGGAGGGAGGGATTTTCTGTTAAGGTGGAAATGTGAAATATTTGCCAGATTTCAGGACAAGGAAGGAGGGACGGGGAGATCGTGCTCGGATGGGCAAAGCTGCTATGGGAGTTGGGGTTTCGGTGTTCTGCAGCCGCTGGTTTGTATCATCCCTTTGTTGCGGTGGGTTGGTTGTGCCTTTGGGGTTGTGTGTCCCATCGGAAAGGGGCTGACCTTGTCCACTCGGGTTTGGGGGGGTGGGAAGGAGGGGAGAGAGGCTGTTACTGTGCGAGTCCGGGGGGAGGGGAGCGCGGTCCGTGTCCCAAGCGAGTTTAAACTTTATTCATGGCTCCAAGTGTGTGTCCCTGGGACTGGCTGCCCGGCTCCGGCTCGGCCGCCGCCGGGGCTGCTCCGCCGCCGCCGCCTGGGCTGGGAGCGCCTCTTTGTGTCTCTGCGCTCTCCCCGCTCCCTCTGCCCGGCTCGCTCCGGCTGCCGCAGCTCTGGGCATGTCAGCCAGCTGCAGCCGTAGGGGCGACTCCTTCCCCTCGGGCTCCCCTGCCGCTGCCCAGCGGGGTACGTAGCGTGCAGCGAGGGGGCCCCCGGGAGCTCGGAGTGTGCACAAGGTAAGAGGAGCCCGCCCGGTTCAATACGGCCGTGTCTCTGTCTCCCGCTGAGCTCGCAGCGGCAAACTCCCCCTCTCCCGCTTGGCCTCCCCCTCCCCTTCCCCCCGGACTCTTTTATATCCTTTTATTTCAAAACGTGGCATTGTAGAGTTGCTCCAAACTCCGCTTTGGGCGTTGAAAAGGGCGGCGGGCGAGTGGAGTGGGCTTGGGAGAGACCAGGGAGACAGTCTGCCTGCGCTGAGGGCTTTGCTGCTTTCTTCTCTTTCTCTCTCCCTTTATCTTTTGTGTGTGTTGCTTCCTTATAAAGAGAGAGAAGCAGCTGCAGCCCTTGGTCGAGTTGTTGAAATTTATCCCTTTGTGTATATTACAATATCCTCCATTTTTCTGCCCTCTAAACAACAAGGCTTTCGCCATCTTGGGCAAATTTTTATTCCCAAGTCTGTCTCTCTCTTTAAGGGGGGGGTGGGTGGGTAGGTGGAAATCTTGAAAGTCCTGCTGGATAAGGCTCAAAGTTTAGGAAATGTAACAGGGACAGACAGTGACGTCATGTAAAGTTTAAGGGGAAATTTTCCAAGTGTGTGTGTGTGTGATTTTTTTCCCCCATGGGATTTCTGATCTAACGTGTTGTGAGCTGCACTTTAAAGTGAGAGATGTGTAGTTTATCCTGCTAGAATGCATATAGTTCTTAAAACTATGTGCTCCTTTTCTGGCATTTTTGTAACAGGTGGAGAAATATCTATTCTTTTGAATTACTCTCAGTTTTGTGTTCTGGCTTTGTACTATTTCAGATATAAATATATATTTCACTATTTAAAAATACAAAGTTGTTATATGAAATAATATTTCATTTGTGGGTTAGCATTATTTGTATTTACAGCAAATAGTTATCTCATGTGAATTTACATGAGACAACTTGGTCCAGAATCTTCTTTGAAGGAGTGTAGAGCTGAAGGTGAAGGGGGTTAGGGAAATTAAGTTATTTTTTAAAAATGATAGATTCCAAAAGAACCGTTTTAACAGTATTATATGTATGCAATAAACTGTTTGTAAAGTACCTGTAGACATTATATGTATTTTGGATTATGTTCCAGATGCTGTATTCTGCAGTTGGCAGAATGTAGTTAGTATGCTAATAAAAAAAAAAAATACCAACAGCCACAATTCTGAATCACTTTACCTCTGGTTATAAACTCTTCTATCCGCTACTGTGAAAAGGAAAACAGTAAAATATAGTGTTTGTTTAATTTACTTGTCAATGATAGTCTTTTCATCTAGTAAAAGTTCGCCTGGTCACATGGTAAAACTTAATGAAACACTGAGTACTTCATAAATAATAGGTACTGTAAATAGAATTCTAATTTTCCATTCAGTTTCCTACATTCATTTTACCTTCTGCATATTTTTATTCACACTAACAAGAACATGAAACTGTCTGTATTTAATTTGCATTCCCTTTGTCTTCAGGATTGAGAAAAACATTGGTTACGATTAACTTAGAAACTAATAGGAACAGGTCTTAGAACATCAAGAGATTTCTTTTTTTTCTCACATACTCAAAATTGAATGATATATTTAACAATATGTCTTTAGGTAGGAAGTATGCTTTTTTGTTAACAAAAGTCAGATATTTACCTGAGTATGTTCTTTTAAAAAATGCTTTAGAAAGCCTTGATGAATTGAATGTCTGCCAGTTATGTGAATTGTAGGTAGATGAAAATGTTTAAATAGTTAAAAGCCCATAGAACAGATGGTTCTAAATTATACATGCAACAAAAGCCTAGAAGATTTGGCAGATTATAAATGGTGAGCAACAGAGGATAAAGCAGTTTAAGAAAATGGTAGTTAAGTATATTTGATGTCTTTCGCACCTATTGTAAACTGCACATTTTTGTCACAATGCTGCATAATCAATAAGCCAGACAGCATAAAGAAAATTGTAGTTGAAACAATTTTCTGTATTGGATATATCGAGAAGTTAGGAATCTTAAGTATTTAAGGGGGATATCTTTGGTGTTCAAGTAATTTTAAATCCAGTTTGGCAAACGAAGCTTTTTTTTTTTTTTAGCTTACTGATTCTTTTAAAAACTATAGCATATAAAATCAAACATTGATAAATTTATATGTAAATATGTACATTTTGTGGTATTTTAATCATGTGTTAGTAGAAAAAATCTTCGTTGGAGGAGCAGCTAATAGTTTCTTCCTATTATTGACTGACTACTGTTTTGAAGGAAACATGTAAATAAGCTTTCTGTGAGTACTATGTATTGACATAATAAACTGTACAATTGCCACACTAAATTCTCATGCTATGAATTTATTTAAATAATTCTAGTATATTGAGTTACTTAAACTTGACTGTTTCAACAAAATAAGATTAATTTGAAAACTCATGTTAAGGGTCGTAGTTCATATGGTAAAATTAGTTTGGAGCACTGTTTTATGATACAATTTACTAAATGTTGTGTAATTTTTGGGGAAATAGATGGTTTTCTGTGTTCACTTCCTGGTAAGATGCTTGAATGTTTCTTAACAGAAACAAGAACAATATTTTTTTGTATTACACAGGGAGTAAACACTGGTTGAGTATTGTAAATACATTAAGCATGAATACTAACCTTGTGGATAAGACCTCCATGACTGATTTTTTTTTTTTTTTTTTGGCAAGGAAATTATTTAAAATGCAAATAAGAAAGTAATGAAAGTCTCTAGAATTTTTAGTTTCTATTGTCTTTTTTTTTCTTATTTCTTTATTTGCATGTTTATTATAGAATTGAAGTGTAAAGGAGCAGATGTTTTGCCAAACATCCTGATGTGTTGCTTTTTCTTATGGGAGTGCGTAACTGTTCCTTCTGATGCATCGACTTGACAGCTGGTTGATTTCATGGAGCTGCTAAGAAGCCATTAGTGGTGTCATTGAATTGAAACAGAACAGTCACTCCCAGCTTGAACTGCAATTGTTAATGTCTTTGTTGCTACTTTTGTGTTCCTACACAAGATGTGGAATATCACAGTTGCAAGAAAGTTTGTGCTTTCTGTCTGATCCCTCTGAATTAGTGAAATAATGTGTTTAGTGCTAGATTGCTTTTAGATTCACAGTATTCTTATGGCATATCCAGCACTAGGAGATCCAAGTTATTTTGCCAAGTCTAGATCAACTAGAAATGAAACTTACTACAAAGAAACTACGATAGTGCTCTTCCAGAATTGAAATTATTTCACCAAGTTTATTCTTAGTATACTAGATTCCTTGGAGGGTTTTTAATTTGCCTTTAGTAATTTATATTTAAAAATCTTCAAAACCAGGTTTTAGTTTTCTTCCTTTTTAAAAATAAATCTAGGGGCATATCCTTAAATTGATTTTAATAGACATTTTAGCTTTAAAAAGTAATAGTATAGTATGACCCATAGGTATTTTTTTTCCCCCTTAAAAAAAAATTGAAGATATTTTTTATAACACAGACCTGATGAAGGGCCAAATTGTTCTTGCTTCACTCAGGTGAGTTGGCCATTGAAGTCAGTGTGATGACTTGCCTAAGGCCATCAGGGTTTCCCCCAAAAATTTAAGGTAAACCCCTCAGATTTCCTTGTCCTCTTACTACTGTTTGTTTTGGTTGATGATATTAAATAATTTTATCAACTAGTCTGTGTCCTTTTTTAAATGCTACTAGAGAGCAGTCAAGAGAAACACTGACAAATTTTAATGAGAAGAGAGAACAGTGTATTTCAGACTTATGTAGAATGGAACAGTCTGGTTGAACACTGACAAAACAATGTAACAGGTAAACTGAATGCTTTAAAGAAATGTATGGGGGAAAATACAGGACACTAAAATAGGTACAGAGGACAATTAAAACTGCGCCCCCCCACAATCTGTGCCAAAAAAGCCCAAGTGGGTAAGAAACATGAAGATAAGCAGCAGTGATGTTTCTGTTTTTGTAAAGTTTCAGTTGCACCAATATTTTTTCCTTACATATGATCTGTTCTATTGTTAATGCTTTTGTAGTTGTAGTTATAATGGAAGCATTGCTTTAGGGTCATTACCTAAGTGAGTACGTACTAAGGGGTTTGGAGTTCTTTTATGTTTACTCTTTAGGGATGAGTAATGGAAACAATAATATTAGTAAGATCAACTTAGAAAAGGTACACGTTTTCTAATTTTGCTCATACATTCAGAAACAACAAATGAGTCACCAAAGCGCTGCATAAGAAAAATAATCCTATGGTACGTCAAACAGTAGTAGTTGCACTTATATTTCGCCCAAGCTTTTCAGAGCTTCATAAAGATGGCTAACTACTAGTTTCCCTATACAGAGAAGTGAGGTGACTTACCCATGGCGACACAGCAAGTCAATGGAAGTGCTGGGAACAGAACGAAGGTCACCTGACTGAATCAGAGGCAGTGCTAGCCCGTTATGGGCCCTAAGCAGGAATATTTTTGCTCCCCCCCCCCCGTAGCCCCCCAACACATACTAAAAAAGTGAATAGGGGGCCCCCTTGAGCTGCTCGAGGTCCTAAGCAATTGCTTAGTCTGCTTGTGCCTCACACCGTCACTACGCTGAATCAGTACTGTAACTACCAGGTCTGTAACTCCAGAAATGAAAACCTTTGACCCTGATCCTGCAGAGACTTTTGATTACTCTCATGTGTAAAGTTAAGCATGTGCATAAGCCTTTGTATGTTTGGGTTCATAGTCTACGTTCAGCCTGTAAAGTGTCAAATATGATGAATATTTTCATTAATCTGTGTCTTTTTTCATTTTTAATCTAAAATATGAAATAACTAGATAATTAAAAAAAAAACCTTGTTATTTCTTGTTTAGGGTTATATACTGCCTTTGGTCTACCTAAAGGAATTCCTTAGAGCAGTATCAAAACACTTCTTTAATGTAGTCTGTAAGTCATGTACAACAGTTTCCTCTGAAACTTTATTGTAGAGAAAGCAAAGAATAGCTTTCGCTGCTACAAATGTGTCTTTGGTTTTATTTTAATTTATGAGCAAAATTTTTAAATTTTGAAGTTTTCTGGTAATATTAGTAAGTAACAAGACTGATAGTTTAAAGCAACGCTGTCAATGTAAAAATCCCACATCTGTCTGTAGGTTTTTGCTAATGTTTAGAGATTAGAGGGAAAAAAATGTTTTTTCGCTTTTTAATTCAGTTTGTTTACTTTGTGCATTTGATAGCACTTTTGTTAGTTTAATCTTTTGTTTGTGTGGGTTTTTTTCAAACAGCAATAGAAAAAAGAATAAATAGTTATTTTTTAAAAAAAATAAATACAAAACTGTTTTCTAACTCTTAGAAATTGGCCAACGAACTCCCAGGAAGATGTAGTTTCTGAAACTATTTCTAACACTTAATCCCCCTCCGCCCCTCAATTCTAGATCTGAAATTGACACTGTCCCTCCAATTTTCATAGAAAGGAGATTCTAGTCTCTTAATGTGTAACCCATACTGTCATCTGCTTCCTTGCACACTTCAGGTGTTATGATTTCCCATATGTGAAGGGGGACCATATGACTATCTTTGCATTTGATGGCAAGGAGTTGAATGAGTCAAACCTTGGTAGTTTAGAGCCATAGGTAAAGATGTTTCTAACCTCTGTGATGGGTGTATGCAGAAAAAAAGGTGATGGCACTGTCAGAATGCTTGGGCCCAGTCCTGCAAATACTATCAGGTGTAGCAGTGCTTTCCACTGAATAGTCTCATTGTGAGACTGCTTTTAGTAGTACTAAGCGATGTGCCTGTTAACATTTGCAGGATAAAATTCTTGGTGTGTTTTTTAATAAAATGTATTTAGTCTAAAAGGAATTAAACTAATTCTTCTAAAATGAAGTGGTGGTCCAAAGTAATGTGGTCACCTCTCCATCAGATAAACATATCTGGTTTTCCCCCAGGTCTGTATATGTAGAACTTAGTTATTATTATTGCATTGGTCCATCAGATGTGTAGAGACATCATTATTGTCATCTAATTTGTTGCAAGTCACAATAAAACATTTTAAAAATTTGGAAAAATTGAACGTTCTGTGTAAAATGTGCCTTTAATAAAATTAAATAAGAAATTATACTTTGTATCTGATTTGATTTGGAATTTTAAATCAATATTTATATATTAATATTTAGAAAGAGGAAAAATACACCAGTTCAGTTGGTTTGAGCTTTTGAATTGTTAGACTGTTAGATTGGAATTTAAAATTTTAAAAAAATTGTTAAAGAATTACTTACTTGATGATTTAAAGCACTTTGTTAAACACACGTTTAGTCAGAAGTAGTGACCTTATTTAGTAGTGACTTTGTTGCGCTGATGAATTTTAACAGTTTTTGCAGTAGATGAATGTGCTTTGTGAAAGATAACATTTGCATTTTATAAAAAAGTATTTTAAGAGACTAAAATAACTGCAGTGTGAGTTTAAGTGAACATACATAGTATTTAAAAAGAATGAGGCATTCTCTGTAAAAGAAATCCAGCTCTAAGATAATTATTGCATTGGTCCATCAGATGTGTAGAGACATAATTGTGTGGTTTATTTTATTTTTTTTACCCTGTTTTCTGTTCTTACACTTTTCCACAAGCATGCACTCATTAATCAAAGATGCTGCACTCCTGCTGAGGGCAGAGAGGTTCATCAAATTGGCAGCCGGTTTGGTGTAAAGAACGGTGTACTGAAGCTCTTAACACATTGGGACATAAATAAATCTAAGGTCTTTGTATGCAAACCCTGGAGGTTAATACTGTATAATTCAATGTCCTGTCTTTGTTTTTATGATTGATGTTTTTAAATGTTTGAAGCTTGATGCAAGTCTTCTAGGTCAGGGCTGACAATCTGATTGGCTGAAGCAAAAATGCATTAGGTTGGCAGAGGGACTTTGAGTGTGCAGTAGAGATTTTGATTTTTTTCCCCCCCCTGAGAGATCATTGTCATATTGCCTGAGCTGTTATAGGAATGTTCCAGTGATTGACATCCCCTGCTGTGATAATGGACCTAGTTCATGAAATGCCAATAGTTTGGTCCTATTTGTCCTGAAGCTTACTGCTATTTGTATCCTTAACAGAGCTCACATGTAGAACAAGCAAAAACTACTGGGATTTCTCTAGAAATAGTGCTGGGATTTGGCTTTAACATGAATTGGTTGCATATTCATAATTTAAGAACAGCTGGTTACAGCAAGCACATAGTCATTTGCAAGCTATTATAAACCATTCCACTCACACATGGAGCTTGTGCTTGAGCTCCTTTCTTTTTATTGATCTACCTGCATTTAAAATCTGGTCACTGCTGCCAGAGAGGACTTTCATTTTAGCTGCGCTTGCAACATAAGAACGACTTCAATTTTAAATATTTAATTTTAACTAAATACTGAATAAAATGATAAAGTACGGGGTTTGAAGAAATAAACTGCAGGGATCAGCAGTGACACAAATCTAAAATGCAAAATCTTGTTTTTGTAAGGCAGCCTAAAAAATACATCATGCAACCTTTGTAGTCCTTTGATTGCTTGTGTTCTTTTGAATAAGAAATCTTTGCTAAATTTAGCCAAGGTTAAGTTTTCAAAACCAAAGTTATTAAAATGCATGATTTTCACGCTTTGCCCATGCATGACTTTGAAGGGGGGAAACTCCAAAAATATAAAATGTGTAACAAAAATAATTTTGTTTGAATAGTACTTAATACCTTGGATCTATAACAATCTTGAGAAGTATCACAAAGCAAAATTTAATAGACAGGTTAGAGATTGCTTTACAAAAAACATACCTATCCATTTTTGAGCAATGAAAAGAGTAATGTCACAGAACATATGCTTATTAATAACAGCCGTCAGTGGTATATATGGGCTGCGTTAGTAAATGTGAAGTTTTGTTTTAAAAATGTAAAGGGTCTCGATTTTTTTCCATGCACAGGAATAAAGTGGCTGCTATTATTGGATTTCATTGCTATTGGCAACTTTTCCTTATCTTTCCTTGCCTTAATGGCTAGTGGCTGGAACTCCTAGAGAAATTATTACTTTTTTGAGGGAAACGAAGAACCCAATTCTTTGAGGTATTGAGCATTCTAAGCTTCTATTGAAATAAAAGGGAGCAGAGAGTGCTCCATATCTCACAGGTTTAGGTCCATTATGAAATTAGTTAAAAGCTCATGATCTGGTGTCGCAGGCAGATGAGACTGCTGAAAAGTCATGTCACATAAATTCTTGCCCGGTGAGTGGAGATCCTGAAAGCTGGCATGTCTTGCACATGAAGATAGTTTAATGTGCTAATTAGTTACAGCACTTTTTAAAAGGTTAAGCCTATAAGAAGTGCTAAGTAGTATTTTTCCTATGGGAGTTCTGATAAGTTCTTATGTTACCACTGAGTTTCCAAGTGCTTCATTTTGAGGTGAGGAAGAAGCAACTAGGAGACATGGTGAGGAGAAGTAGCAGTTTGGTGCAAACCTATTTGACTCAGGAGGCTAAGGATGCAAGAGGGAAAAGTGCTGTGTGGTAAAAATAGCTTGTAAATTAATTTTCTACAATATCTGTAGTGTTAGAAGAAACCATTCTAGCATATCCCCTAGCGCATCCAATGCAAAGAGAATCGTTTTATTTTCTAAAATCTCTTGGTGGATATTAGAAACAATAGGAGGTCATTGTGGCTCCCGCAAGGAAGCTACGCTAAGCGGGTCTGGAAGGAAGTAAATGGGTGTTTCCCTCCCCTCTTTTTGTCTTTAGTTAAATTGGAATAGAATGTTCAGCTGTAGCAATTGTTGATGCTTCATCAGACAGTGAGTCAAACCCTGTTACCTTCTTTTCAAGAGAGATCATGCTGAAGGGCTACTGTGTGGTTGAGGATAATGTCATCGTTGAAACAGGACTGTATCAGGAATAAAGCAGAAACAGTCCCATTTTAGATTTAGTTTTTTTGTTGTTTTTTTTAAAGCGTGATTAATAGCAGTAGATTCTAGTTCTGTTGGCTGGTGTAAGTATTTAGGATTTTGTTGATAGCATGCAAAGGGATTAAGTAGTATGACTACTGTATAACTACTGGTATAGTGACTACTTTACATTGTTAGAAAGATATAGCAATTACCTAGCACTGGTGGAGAAAGTACCCTTCCCTACAACCATACTTTGAGTGTGTCAGAGAACAGGAGTGTAAAATGTTGGGATGGGCAGTAGATGAACTAGAGGTGCAATGATCAATAAAGCCCTTAGTTGGCATATTAGAAGGGGTCAAGAGCTGTCTTGTGCTTGGCTAGAGCTATACATACACTTGCCAAAAGCTACTAAAGAAAAGATTTAGTGTAGAAGAATATGTACAATTTTGTGCTGCTTCATTGAAAATAGGAGAGTAATGCCTTCCTAAACCAAAGTAGACTATTGCACTTTGACATATGTGATGTAGGCAGGCAAATTCTATATCTTTCATCTGTTTATTGGTGTAGTCTTCAGTAATTTTTGTAGTAGTCAGGTGGCATTTGTCCCTTGCCCTTCTGGTTTCCCCACCCTTAAAAAAAAATTTTTTTTTGCAGGATGTGTCGGGTAGAGTGAAGAAGATGCATCAGGCAGTTGTTACATTTACTAATTTTGAAATATATATAACTAGGCCTTTACTTGTGGAATATTATCTTTCATGTAATACGTTAGAATGGTGAACATATGTATTCATACAGTAGATTAAATGTAGGAATGGAACGGGAGAAAGGAATCATGTCACAGATTGATGTGAGCATTTTATATAGCTAATGCTTAGCAGCATCCAAAATGCACTTGCAGAAACATAACCTTTTAGCCTGGCTCTAAAGGAAAGCACTACATCATCAATGTCTTCCTGTAATGTTAGCTGCTATTGTAGCATCTTGGAATATTTTTTTTCCCTTTTACTTCATTGGTATAGTAGTCGTTTTTAGTGACAGGTTTTTATACACATTTATAATATTGTTCTTGCTCAAGTATGTATTTTAATCATTGATCAGCACTTCTACTATCATCACTATTCAACCCGCTATACAGCTTTTATAAGGCACAGTTCAGAAGATGAGGCTGTTAAATATGCAACAAATTAATCTGCTAATATAGGTAGCCTATAGATGCCGATAAATTTTCACTGTTACTCAGTGTTGCACTTAATATGTAATGTAAGTACAGTTTACTGTGTACTTCTCCATAAATGATTTTCATAGACCTGGCATTGAAGTGTAGCCTTGTGGTACTATCTGTCTTAGGTCACAGAAGATAATATGTATTTGGGGAAATGGTATGTGATCATATAATGACTGTATTGTAATGCGGTTGTTTGTACAACCATATCTTTTGGTACTTCCTAACTTCCTTAGTGGTCAAGGGTAATGTTATATTTATGTAGTTGTTGTAGTTTTGGTGACTTGTAAAATAATTTTAAACAAGGCATGAGAAATCCATATTCTGGAGTGACACCAGAATGCCCCACGCAATTATTTTAGGAGGCAGACAGCTCGGAAGGAGCACCTCTCCTGCATACCATAGGAGGTCTGCAGCCTGGGGTGTTAAGTTGTTTGAGTTTACAAAATGCATTTGAGGGGGATTTCCTCCTAAAAGTCTTTGTGAGGCTGCACGAGCCCTTCCTTTCTACATACATTGAGTGTATCAGGACTGGATTGTTTCAAAGGCATCTTACAAGACCCCCAGAGGCTGAGGGAAGAACACTGGTCTCTTCCTTCAGTTCCTGCTCTTTTGGTCACCTTCAGCAACATAGATGAAAAGACTGCTAACTTAATTTAGCTGTGGACGTGCAGCACCCAAAGATGCTTAGTGCAAGTAACCAAAAGGACAACCAAAAGCAAACCCAACCTATGCATATACTTGGTATGTGATTTTTTCAGATGGTCATAACTTGGTTAAAGCCTAGTTGTCTCCAGTAAAAGTCTTGCACTGCTCTTTAAAGAGGGCTATTTCAGTCCCAGATTTCAAGTGTTAACTTCTTGGGTTTTTTTGTTTAAAAGGCACAATAACTTATCTTATACATGTGATGGAGAGAAACCCCATTGCCTTCTACATCCACATTTTCTTCTCACTCAAAACTGGCTGAGCCATTTTCTCAAAGTTTTTTGGTGGAGGCCAATCATGGAAAATGTAACCCCAAAAAGTGGAAGTTGTAGTAAGTTATATGACTTGCTAAAAAAAAAGCCGGTAGGTTGCAATCAGTAATTTTTAGCATTAACTGTAGTGGTCATAAAGAGCATCTTGTCCTAATGCATGAAGATTGAATTCAGTTTTTCAAAATTGAATGAGTAATTTTTAAAGTAGCAGCATTTTTGATATATAGAAACAGGTTATAGACTATATTTTACTGGGATTTGATCAGCCTACATATGCACAGTTGGTCTTGCTGGATTATAAAATTAGACAGATTGCCAGGTAGCACTCTGATAAATTGTACATAGTCTTCCTTTAATTGAAATAAGGAAGAATAAGTAAAGTATTAATGCTTTCTTTTTTGTTTTCCTGAGCTCATGAAGGATGTGCTTATCTGTGGATGTTTTCATTTTGGGTGTACTATAGGATTATTCTGGAGGGAGCCAGGCTACACTGGTTTGGTGAGAAGGGATATAGGGTGTGACCTAGGACTCCTATTGGTTCATGTATGATATCTTCTAGTGCCAAACATGTTGGTATTGGACTTGGAGAGAAATCATCTGACAACAACAAAACTCCTATTATAATTAAAATAAATATATTCTTTGGCTGTTGAACATTTGTTTAGCAAGCTAAATACCAGTAAGCATGAAAGCCATTGAGGACAAAAGGTACAAAATTGGCTCAAAAACCTCATGAATAGGAAGAAGATCTGATATTCGGCATGACACCATTGTAACAGTGTCTGAGGTTATTTCACCCATATGTCCACTTACATAAGAAAGGAAATTACATTTTCAACATGAATTTACTGAATCCATTGTAGAGTTTGATTTAGTAGCCTTCTGATAAGGGATTTGTTTATGACACTGTCATGTGGCTCTTCAGTTGAGGTTACAAAACAGCAGTCAAATGTGGGCTGGGAAACTATATCAAGGAATCCAAAAATAGGTAGGCCTTTTTGGAAAGTGTTTTCAAACCGTTTTTCAGAATTCACAGGTCCCAAGGTGGTTTTTGAAAAGTGCTTTCTGATTGGAGTTGGCTGTTTGTGTGACTGATGGCTTCTGAATTTGTGAGGGTTTTATTTTTTTATGTCCATTGCATACTAAGGTGGGTTTCATGTACTTTAAAGCTGGGGTTCTCAACCTTTTTCTTTCTCAGGCCTCCCCCACATGGAATAAAAACTTCACAGCCCACCTATGCCACAGCAACTATTTTTCTAAATATCCAGTAGATTAAAAAAAGCCAGGGCCGACATTAGGGGGTAGCAAACACGGCAATTGCCCAGGGCCCCAAACCTCAGGGAGCTCCGCAAAGCGAAGTTGCTTGGGCTTTGGCTTCAGCCTCGCATGGCAGGATGCAGGCTTCGGCTTTCTGCCCTGGGCTTCTGTGAGTCTAACATTGGCTTTGCTCTCTGGTTTATTTTGGAGGCCCCCCTGAAACCTACTTGTGCCCCCAGGAGCCCCCAGACTCCAGTTGAGAACTTCTACTTTAAAGGATATCTTCAGCAAACTTTCTGTTAACTATAGGATGAAAGTTTTGCCCTAGTGTTTTATAAACATTTTAATAAAAGGGGCTGATTGAATACTAACATAAATATTGTGCTCTTTCTGTGATATGAGATATTTATACTGTCTGCATATCAGGGAGCAAAAGTAATAGATCACTCCAATGAAGTGGAGCAGAAATTAGAAGCTGGACACCAAAGTATGGGAAGATGTATATGCATCATCTTCCATGAGAGATAGAAGAACAATCATCTTTGGTTTGCAGTCATACCCAGATGATCATTCTTCTGTCTCTGTTTCATTAGTGTTCCTTTCTGCACTTTTCCCCTACTGATAATATGTTGGTATTTATTGGACCCTTTATTCTCTCTTTCTGGAGAGTACAGAAAGCAGCTGTCAGAAAGGATCTTGGGGGCTCTCTGAGACCCAAAGGTACCAGCTGTAATGGTTGAGCTCAAGATACTTTCCAAGAACAAGGAATTATAGGACAGCTGACAGAGAGAGTCCTAGTGAATAGTAGCAGACAATGCCTTCAATGCTCAGATGTTTCACAGGATCCAGTGCAATATGGCCTTGAGCAGCTGTGACATCCAGCAGAAAGGATGTTGTTGTGCACCTGAATGGTAAAGGCACCTGCTGCCTATTCTCAGTGTAGACAGACAAACCTGCTGGAAGAGTTCCAGAGAGGTGAGGAGCAAGAACTTCACAGAGAAGGAAATGGTAAAGAATAGTGCTTGGGGAGGGGATATGTCCCATGTCTTGGAATACTCTACATGACAAAGACATGATTAAAGTGACCTTGTTTCAACCAACCAGCAGCTAGTTGTTGATTTGTCTTGAGCTAATGGCTAGCTGCTCAATAGTTTGTATTTAACTATGACTGAATACCGCATAGTGCAGAACTCATCTCAACAGATTGCATTTGGAAACCCAATGGCAAACGTGCTAGGAAGAAACAGAGAGGGAGAAGTTGTTTTTGTTGTTTCTATCTTTAAATGTCTGGGAGGTACTCAACTATTGTGGTGGCAGGAGTCACTTGAGTACATAGATAAGTGCATGTGTGCAGAAACACATGTATACCTATGAAGTGTGAGTAAGAAATTATGAAAAAAGCATCTTACTGGCTGATGACAGTTGTTCATGCTTTGAAGATCTCGGGGGGTTTTCCTGAAAACTGGGGCCTTAATTCGTCAAGCCATACTTAGGGGAATATTCCCAGTGAAGTCAAGGACAGCTTGTTTGATTTCTAGGACCAGGCCTCTAATCTTGTAATTTAAGTTTATTAACATTTTAAAGTATTCAGCTCATCTTTTTTTTTTTAATTTATTTTTGCAAACTGTTGTTTATGCCTTAGCTGTTGTTTGTCCTTTACCTTTTGTTTTCCCTGATGCTACATCAGTTGCCATGGAAACAGGAGCAGAACTGGGGAACCAGCAGCCAGCAACTGAAATTGACACGCTTCTGGCTGTTCAACCTGTTTCTGCCTCTCTTCCCATGGAAACGGATGACTTATTAGGGAAAATAAGGTAAAGGTTTAAAAAACAATTTTGAAAACTTTCACTTCCTGCTTGATGCTGTTCTGACCTCCAAAAAGCAGCTGAGTGTGTGTGGTGGTTTTGGGGGTTTTTTTTTGGTGTGTGTGGATTTCAGCAGTTGGCTGTGAATAGAGAGTTTGCAAGTGCCAGTTGGCCGAAAACCTCCTACGCTCTTCAGGAATCAAAAGGCTCCTGAAATCTACATAGTACTTTAAAATCTAGGGAGAAAGTTGTGTGATGTGGTATACATAAAAATCGCTCTTGTTTTAAAAAATATTGTGTACTTCCCATTAAAGACTAAAAATTGGCATTTTAAATTAATTTGAATCACAACACATGTATTTGTGGGTTCTCATGAAGTGTTGGTAACCACATGGATGATAGTTGAGCGGTGTGTTATATTATAAACTCTTCATTAGATTGCATGTGGTGTCCAGTGAGAGGCAGGTTTCTTCATCCAAACTACAGATGGGATGCCCAACAAACATGGGTCTCTGTCAAACAAGAAATAATGATACTAGTTTTAGCTGCGTAAAAAGTTTATTAAAACAGGCGACACACCAAATGAAAGAATTCTTGTTAAAGCTTAATATAAGCAAACATTGGGACAATGTGGCTGGATCTCTTTAGTCCTGGACCATTGGGTAATTCCTAGGTCTCATTTTAACTATCTAATGGCGCTGACCATTCTATTCTGTAGAGGTTTTTTAAACCATACTGTGCCCTTCATGATCCCATCTCAACATCCCTACCAGGGCTAGCTGATGCCACATTCCCTGCATGAAAAGAACTAACTATGGCTTCCTGCTTTGCCTCTATTACTTGTTCAAAGCTGTTTCTTGTCCTGGGTTTCTCTCTTGCTGTTTTGTAGAGTTGGCTCCCAAGTGCAGTTGGTCCCACTAGATGGTTTCCTGACTCTTTCCTCCTGCCTGTGTTCAGCTGCTGGCTCAGTTGCATTTTGGTTAAGCTACTCTGAGGCCTAATCTACATTAAAAAACATTTTCTGGTATAGCTATGCTAGTAAACCCTCCTAATGCAGACACAACTTCTATTGGTGCAAGAGTGTTTTTGTGGATATAACTTATGATTCCACAAACAAAATCAATTACATTGGCAAAAGCACGTTTTGCTGGTATAACTGTCTTCGCTAGGGCATTTGCCAATATAGAAATGTGTATGATGTTAAAAAAAAAAAAAACCCCACACCCTACTCGATGTTACTATACTAGCAAAAGTTTCTAGTGTCATCCTGACCTGAGTCTAGCACAAGAAATCAGGCTAGCCTAGGCGGTGCAAGCTCCCTCACAAATGACAATAGCTTAATCTTGAACACTGAGAGGATTAGTTCTCACCTCACAGTTGATGCAAGTTCATTGTCCTGATTAGTTTGTCCCATAGGGTGGGTTCAAAAGGTGAATCGGTGGGCTTAAATTTCCAGGTGAAGTGTGCACTCTGAAAAATGCATATTTCATACTACGGTACTTGTGCAGCTCTGTGAAATGCATGCATTGAGGGGGTGGACTCTTCAGTTGGACGCACAACTGTGACTCTTATAAGAACAGTACTAGTCCACAGTTACTTTAAGCCCTAGTACAGATTTTTGTGAATTTCCTGACTTTAGCATGTTTAATTTGTAACCATCACATTTAAATAATTATTTTGCAATGGGTCTCCATCTAAATGTAGAGAGAGTTGACCTGAACTTCCTCCATGCTTTACACAATGTTGTTTTTCTGATTTGTACTTGCCATGTCACTTCAAAATAGTATAGATCAGTGGTTTTCAAACTTTTTTTTTTTTGAGGGCTGCGGGGAGGCCTCGGAATGAGGGATTCAGGGTGTGTGTGTGTGGGGCTCTGGGCTGGGGCAGGGGTTGGGGTGCGAGAGGGTGTCAGGGCTCTGGGTTGGGGATGCAGGCTCTGGGCTGGGGATGAGGGGTTTGGGGTGCAGGAGGGGGCTCTGGGTTTGGGGTGCTCAGGGCTGGGGCAGGGGATTGGAGCATGGGCTTTACCCCGGGTGGCTCCCAGTCAGCGGTGCAGTGGGGGTGCTAAGACAGGCTTTCTGCCTGTCCTGACACCGCGGACCGTGCTGCGCACCGGAAGCGTCCAGCAGCAGGTCTGGCTCCTAGGGGGAGGACACTCTCGCACCGCCCCCCCCCCCAGCACCTATTGGCCAGTTCCTGGCCAATGGGAGTGCGGAGCCGGTGCTTGGGGTGGGGCAGCAAGTGCAGCCCCGTGGCCCCCTCGCCTAGAAGCCGGACCTGCTGCTGGCTGCTTCCAGAACAGATAGGGACTAGCCTGCTATAGCTGGGCAGCACCACCGACAAGACTTTTAACGGCCTGGTCCGTGGTGCTGACCAGAGCAGCCGCGACCCAGTGCTTTACATTCCACGACCCAGAACTTGGTTGCCACCCGCAGTTTGAAACCCATTGGTATAGATGTGCTCCATGCAGGTTATGTACAGGGAAAAGTATAACTTAAAATTTTATTAATTTACCATTCAAAGGTAAACTATATCAACTGAGCTCTGTTTCTAAAATTAACTTATTTTCACTCAATATATATCCATTCTTCACACAAATAGCTCTGCTTTTTGTGTGTGAATAATGTAAAATATTGCACGCTCTTGGACATATTTGTGATTCATTTTACAATGAAGTTGGCAGACTTAAATGTTTCTTTTTGTAGATGAGGAAATGCAGAAGCATGGTAATATTTTACAGCTGTGGGTTGAAATGGAAAAATATTTGCCTGAAGAAATTTCCTTTAACTTGGAAAGTTATTTATTATTCATAACTCTCTGCTTGTTTTTCTAAATCTAAGGCACCACTTTAAAAACATATTTTAGTAGGTGAAAATAGAATATTGTAATTCTAGACTTTTTTTTTATGATGGAAGCTGTATCTAAATGGTTATCGTAGTATTTAAATATTTTCCTTTCACAGCAGGAGCTGATCTTTTTAAATTTTTTTTTCTTTAGGGCTATTTAAAACAAACTCAGACAGCAAAGTTGAACCATAAAGGTAAAAAATTTAATCTATTTGTCATCCTAAAAAAGTTAGTCTGTTTAGACTTAACAATAACTAATATACTTCCTTGCCACATCCTGAATTTAGGATTTTGTGTTTGCAACACTTGAAGTCACAGCCATCTGAAACAATGCAAGGGATGCAGGAATGAAATGTTGCAAGGAGAAAAGAATTGGCAGGACCTTGTTCTACCTTTGTTACAAAAATGCATTAGCATTTTTTAAATCTAAATGTATATTCTTTTACTGATGTAGGGGTGTGGGTTTTTAAATTTTGCTTTAAAGTTTAGATTTTCAAAAAGGCATCTAGCTTTAAAAAAACTTATCTTACATTACATAACACACCTAAAAAAACCCCAAACCTGCTGGAGTTGTACTGGCAACAGTTAACTAGATTACACATTAGATGATGAACTAATATTTGATTTCACTGGAAAATAATTCTAGTAGTTCTTCAGTAAAACAAGTTTGTTACCGAAAGGTACTGGTTATCTTGCTGTTTGTAATTTGGTAGTGCCAAGAAATCTCTGTCATGGACCAAGACCTCATTGTAGTAGGCACAGTTTATTGAACAAAAAAAAAAAAAAGAAAAAAAAAAAGAGAGAGAGAGAGATGGTTCTTGCCACAAACTGCTTACAGGATGCTAGAAAGTAGTAGTAATTAAAACTCAGGGTGGTAACATATTTGGTCAAGTCATTACATAACAATGCTGCAGCTGTTTATTACCTATGTGCCTTTTGATGACCATGTCATAGAGTAATATTGAAATCTGGTTTGAAGAAAGGCCTGTGGTCACCCCACCTGACATATACAGGGGTCTGTCTTGACTCTTGTATTGGATAATATGGAGATGAAACAGAACTTGAATTAATAGTGTAGAACTTCACCAGAAGAAAAATACATAATACTTACTATAAAAATGTTAGTTTTTTTTCAGTTGATTGGTTAAGGGTACGTTTACACCAGTAGTTTTCAACCTGCAGCCCGCATGCGGCCCAATTAACACACAGCTGCAGCCCAGCTGTGTGCTAAAAAAACCCAGATCCTGGCTGTGGGGCAGGGTCCAGGTTCCAGCTGCCCAGGCCTGCGGCTCCGCTCTTGGCCCCGCTCTGAGGAGGGGTCTCAGGGCTGGGGGTGCTGGGCTTAGGGGTCTGTGGTTCTCAACCTGTGGCCTACAATTATAAATAGGTTGAGAACCACTGGTCTACTCATAAAATGCTGCATCGGCACAGCTGTAGCGTTTCAGTGAAGAGGCTGCTATGCCAATGGGAGAGAGTCTCTCATCAGTGTAGTTAATCCATCTCCATGAGAGGCAGTGGCTATGTCGACAGGAGAAGCCTTCCTGTTGACAGCATTGTCTACATTGTGGGCTAGATCAGAACAACTGCGTTGCTCAGGGGTGTGGATTTCTCTCATCCCTGAGTGACTTAGTTATACTGCTATAAGTTTATAGGGTAGACCTTGACTAAGACAAAATACACTCGAGTTGAAACAGATACAGTAGAATGATGGAGCCACTTCTATACTGAGTTGTACTCTAAAAAAAAAAAAAATTAAAATTTAAAAGTTGTCTGAAAAGACACTAGATTGCTCTTTATCTGCAAATAACGTTCATACGCTGTTAAGGTTGCATAGTTAACATAATTGTTCTAAAAATCAGGAAATGGAAAATGGTATTGCTTCTATAGAATAGTTAACTTTGGTCATGTTTTATATCTCTAGTATTTGATACTATATGTTTATTACAAGAATACTGGGAACTGAGAATACTACATATCTGAAAATCTGTGGATCTGTCTGTCCATCTCCCACCAGTGTTTTAACACATTTTGTCCTTGCCTATCACAACACACTCAGAATCAGGATCATAGCATGACTTTTCTTTTTTGCATTTCTTAACTTCAACTTCAACAATGCATTTAACATATTTTTAAAAAAGAACATATTAGGCCTGAATTACTAAAGCATGTGTCTAATTCTAGGCACTTGAGTAATCCCAAAGACTTCAGTGAAGACTGCTCATGTGCTTAAAGCTTGAGTATATTGATCTTCTGAGGCCTTAACTTTCCCAGTTCTTTACATAAATGTAAAAAAGCTGAAAACCCTCATTAGGTTTCTTTAAAATGTAAAAGCCACATATATAAATAAAGTGAAACTGACCCCTGAACAGAGTGACCGCATAAGACCTATGCATCGTGTAAGTATTGCTTAAAGCCACAATTCAACAGAGCATTTAAGCCTATGCTTAAATGCTACTTAAGTCAATTGGATTTAAACAGTTGGTTAAAGTTAAGCACGTACTTGTGTGTGGGCTGAATTGGGTCCTGTTTCTGCTGAAGTGGAATTTTAAAGCAGTATGTAAGCCTTATGATAAACCACTGCATAGAGGTGAATAAGCTAAGTAGTGTATCCCTAACATAAGTATGTCCAATTTCTTAAGCCATGATTCTGCAAAAATTCTCACACATGTTTAATTTCATGTACAGGAGAAGTCCCATTGACTCCAAAGGAGCTAATTTTACGGAAGTCTTGGCATGATCAGGGCTTTACATTGGATTAGTCATATTAGTAAAAATGACTTAGGTGAGGATGGGTTATCATGATCAGATCTTAGGGTTTTTTTAAACAACATTTATACTTACGAATGCATGTTATTAACAGGTTAAATGTGCACCTTTGAAGGAAAATGCATATGTATAGTGCCATAGACAAGTTGTTCTCAACCAGGGGTACATATACCCATGGGGGGTACTCAGAGGTCTTCCAGGGTTTACATCAACTCATATAGATATTTCCTACTTTTACAACAGGCTTCATAAATAGCCCTAGTGAAGTCAGTACAAACTAAAATTCCATACAATGACTTGTCACACTGCTCTGTGTACCATACACGGGGGGTGACCAAACTGTGGCTCACGGGCCACATGCAGTTCTTTTACCGTTAAAGTGCAGCTCGCGGAGCCAGCCCTCCCCATTCTCCACCTACTAGACGTGTTGGGGGAGCTCCGGATCTCTGCCTTGCAGAGGGGTGGTGGGGTAGGTGCTTCTGCCCGGTGGTGGAGCGGGGGGTCTTGGGCTTCAGCCCTGTGGGGAACACCTGCCGGGGCTTGGGGCTTCAACAGGAGTGGGGCTGGAGCCCTGGCAGGTGCCTCCTGTGTGGGTGAAGCCTGGAACCCTGTCAAGTGTGCCCTGGCTCTCGACCTTCTGAAGACTGTTGTACGTGGCTCCTAGTGTCAGTAAGTTTGGCCACCCCTGCTATACACTTAAGTACACTCTTTTTATTCAAATTCGTTTATTTTATAATTGTATGGCAAAAATGAGAAAGTGAGCAATTTTTCAGTCAGAGTGTGCTGTGGCACTTTTGTATCTTTGATTTTGTAAGCGAGTAGTTTTTAAGTGAGGTGAAATGTGGACTACTCAAGACAAATGAGACTCTTGAAAGGGATGCAGTAATCTGGAAAGGTTGAGAGCCACTGCCATAGACAACCCTGCAGGTATGTACTTGAGATGGCTGGCCTGTGCCATTGCTGCTGCTGCCCACACTACAGTGTCTATGCTCCTGTTTTTAGCGAGATGAGCTGGGAATCACACCCTTCGCTTCCAGTGTAGGCGCAGTCTGATTGTCCATTGGAAAAATGAACTGTGCATGTGAAGCCTCTGACTTAATGACATTTTCTGTTGTGCGTATGCAATAGCCTATTTTCAGTCACGGATAACTTGAATACTATTCACACAATTTTGTTTTTCAAATGTGGTTGTGGACCTCAGTGAAAACTACTTATGAACAGATTTCAGCCACTTTTTAATGTTGTGTTGCACGAGAAAAGATTGAAGTGTGTGTAGTTTTTGTTTTGTTTTTTAAATGTGGAAAAAGCATGCCTTTCCTTGCCTTCACAGAACTAAAGCAGTGTGAAGGGATTTTGTTCAGACTTTCCACAAAGATTCATCTCTGGCTGGAGTCAAAGCATGAACATTTCAACACAAAAAATAACTTTTCCAGAAAGTTATCAGGTGATGAAAACGGGCAGCCACCATCACTTAGTACTAAGCCAGTTGTGATTGGACTATGTGGACTTACTGCTTTACTCCTGGGGGAATTCTGCGCCACTGTGCATGCACAGAATTTATATCCCCTGTGGATTTCTTTGCTTTCCCGCAGAAAAATTACTTTCTCATTGGGAAGCAAAGGGAAGCCACAAGAGTGGTCATGAGATCCTCCCAAGCTGTATGTTTCGGGTGCCCAGGCAGCCAGCAGAGAGAGAAATCACTGTGGGGCAGTAGGCAGGACTGGGGAAGACCCTGCTGGTGTCTCCTATGTTGTGCCAGGCTCAGCTGCTAGTCCTGGCTGGGCTGGGGAGGATGGGACTTCCTCTTCCCTTGCATGGCACCCTCAGATTTTTCTGCCAGCTGCAGGAAGTTGTGCAAACTCCCCCTGCCCCACTTC
The DNA here is from genome assembly GCF_965140285.1 of Lepidochelys kempii. Taxonomy (NCBI): domain Eukaryota; kingdom Metazoa; phylum Chordata; order Testudines; family Cheloniidae; genus Lepidochelys; species Lepidochelys kempii. The sequence continues at coordinate 32,814,247 of NC_136390.1, read as the reverse complement.
CTACACCCATCGCTCCTCAGCTGCAGAGGGAGAGATCCCTGTAAGGGGAGCTGCTCCCCCATCCGCCCAAACCCGGTGCATCCAGACCCCCTCATACTCAGACCATCCCACTGAGCTTCACTCCCGCGTACTCAGACCCCCATGATGCACCTGAAGCACCCCAATGAGGCACCTGCACCTCACTGAGCCCCAATCAGTTGCCCCTGGATCCCCACCCACTGATCCTCACTCCCCCAGCATCTGGACCCCCACTGACCCCTGCACACCCAGAACCAACTTCACCTGGACCCCCCCTGCAGAGTCCCATTACCATTGCACCCAGAACCCCCCAGCAAGCCCCTGTGCATCCAGATACTCCCCTCCCCCCGATCCCCCACTGAGCCGCCTGCACCCAGATTGCCCTCACAGAACCCTCTCAACCCATACCCGGATACCCCACACTAAGCCCCTTCACACTTGGATCCTGCCTTGCTGAGCCAGCCTACCCAGACCTGCTGCACCTGGCACGGAGGGGCAGGGCATTGGGGTGTTTCTGGGGCAGGCTCGGTCCTTGCTCTGTGTCAGGGTTGGGTGCAGCTTCACTGCTGGGTTCATGTCCCGGGGGAGAGCTGTACAGTGATCTCCCACCTCTGTGCAGCTAGTGGCCTGTGCTCCCCAATGCCATGTCGGAACCTCCACATTATATGACAAATAAAATTTGCAGAATTTTAAAATATTGTGTGCAGAATTTTTAATTTTTGTGTGCAGAATGCCCTCAAGAGTAAGATATGCATACCCAGTGTTCATAGTGAGCCTATTAAGGATATGAATTGATCCCCATTAAAAATACATTGGACATATGGAGTAGCCCTATTTTTAAAACTAAATACACATTAGGTCATCTTGCTTCTACCAGATAACATGTATTTTAAAATCTCTTAAATATGCATTTTTCTGATGGCTGAAGCCTCCCAAGTAGTAATAAGTGCTGTTTATTCATTTTGTTTTTTAAAACAGAAATTGAATGCCATTTTTTTTTATTTAACACAAAACATCTCTGATGAAATTGAGAAAAAGTCAGTAAATTCAGCAATATCCGATATGCCAATCGGAATGTCAGGTTCTATGCCTCATATCGTGGCATTTGTCCCTTAAGTTATGATTACATGCTGTTTTTATTCTTCCTGTGCATGCTCTATTCTTTTCTTCTTTGCCATCCCAAAACAGTACAAATGTCAGAAATCTTGTTTTTAAGTGTTATCTTCCTGTCTTCTTTATTTTTTATATGAGAATCTTTTAATGTGTATTTTTATATAGAATAGGGAATGGAAGTATTGGATGCTCAAGATTGATCTTTAGAACAATTCTATTTCCACCTTTTCCTTCAAAATACAGTAAAGTTAACTTTGATGGATAAAAAAACCCCATAAATGACTTAATTGACATGCTGTTAGTAAAAAGTTAATTACTTATTTAGCTATAAGTAATATATAGGTAAAGTTTCCTGTAGTGAAAATGTCATAGAATAATTTCCAAACTGTAGAGTGTGTGTGTATGTATATTTATATATCGGACGCGTGTGCACACACCATAACTAAATCACAAGTTGCCATTGCTACTGCTACTCCTCCAGGATAATATTAAAGAATAAAACTGTTGCACTGATGTGAGGAGCCAGCTTCACTTTATGAAATGAGCAAACACAGTATGCACTTTTCCAGAGGTTTCATTTTAGTTTGAGACTTCAGAACAAAAATCTGTGTTTCTTCAGGAATGCCTTGTAAAACTGGTTGTGTGCATGGTTGCCATATGCATAGCTGATCGTGATTTCACTAATAAAAGTAGGGTTTTTTTATTTGAATCGGTCACTCTTAATTCAAACTAAAAACATATATTTTTAAGTCTTCCTTTTTACAGCCATTCATTTTAATACAAGTGATATTTGGCTGGATTCAATGATACAATGGATTTTACTTTATTCACTTTCATCTTTTAAACTGTAAACCAGATTACCAAAATTCAGACTTGTTTGACAGATTTAAACAAACCTTTACCAACTGATGCTTTATTGTAATTTAAATCATATTATTAATAGATGCTTGAGCTAACCAACTTTTGCTAACATTTGGAAAGGAGTCATACACCACTCCTATTGCTGATTAAAACATTCATGAGTTATTGAACCCAAAATTCACAGGTTTCAGTGGGGTAGCCGTGTTAGTCTGTATCAGTAAAAACAATGTGGAGTCCTTGTGGCATCTTAGAGACTAACAAATTTATTTCGGCATAAGCTTTTGTGGGCTATAATCCACTTCATCAGATGCATGAGTGGAAAATACAGTAAGCAGGTATAAATATACAGCACATGAAAAGATGGGAGTTGCCTTACCAAGTGGGAGGTCAGTGCTAACAAGGCCAATTCAGTTAGGGTGGATGTGGTCCATTCCCAACAGTTAACAAGAAGGGGTGAGTATCAACAGAGGGAAAATTATTTTTTGTAGTGACCTAGCCACTCCCAGTCTTTATTCAGGCCTAATTCGATGGTGTGAAGTTTGTAAATTAATTCCAGTTTTGCAGTTTCTTATTGAAGTCTGTTTTTGAAGTTTTTTTTGTTGAAGAATGGCGACTTTTAAGTTTGTTGTTTGAGTGTCCAGGGAGATTGAAGTGCTCTCCTACTGGTTTTTGAATGTTACAGTTCTTGATGTCTGATTTGTGTCCATTTATTCTCTTTGTGTAGAGACTGTCCGGTTTGGCCAATGTACATGGCAGAGGGGCATTGCTGGCACATGATGGCATATATCACATCAGTAGATGTGCAGGTGAACGAGCCCTTGATGATGTGGCTGATGTGGTTGGGTCCTATGATGGTGTCCTTTGAATAGATATGCGGACAGAGTTGGCAGCAGGGTTCGTTGCAGGGGTTGGTTCCTGGGTTAGTGTTTTTGTTGTGTGGTGTGTAGTTGCTGGTGAATATTTGCTTCAGGTTGGGGGGGCTATCTGTAAGCGAGGACTGGCCTGTCTCCCAAGGTCTGTGAGAGTGAGAGATCGTCCTTCAGGATAGGTTGCAGATCCTTGATGATGCGCTGGAGAGGTTTTAGCAGGGGGCTGTAGGTGATGGCTAGTGGCATTCTGTTGCTTTATTACAGGATAGGCCTCACAAAGAAAGTATCAGTTGGTAAGGGTTTGTTTAAATCTGTCAAATAAGTCTGAATTTCAGTAATCTGGTTTACAGTTTAAAAGATTAAAGTGAATAAAGTAAAATCCATTGTATCATTGAATCCAGCCAAATATCACTTGTATTAGGCGACTTCTGGGTACCCTTCTGGCTCTGTCAATCTGTTTCTTCACTTCCCCAGGTGGGTATTGTAGTTTTAAGAGCGCCTGATAGAGATCCTGCAGTATTTTGTCTCTGTCTGAGGGATTGGAGCAAATGCGGTTGTATTTTAGGGCTTGGCTGTAAACAATGGATTGTGTTGTGATGTGGTTTGGATGAAAGCTGGAGGCATGTAGGTAAGTATAGTGGTCAGTAGGTTTCTGTTATAGGGTGGTGTTTATGTGACCATTGCTTATTTGTACTGTATTGTCCAGGAAGTGGAATCTCTTGTGTGGACTGGTCCAGGCTGAGGTTGATGGTGAGGTGGAAATTGTTGAAATCCAGGTAGAATTTCTCAAGGGCCTCCTTCCTGTGGGTCCAGATGATGAAGATGTCATCAGTGTAGCGCAAGTAGAGTAGGGGCGCTAGAGGACGAGAGCTGAGGAAGCGTTGTAATTCACAGTAACTTAGTCATTATTCTGCAAATCCAAAGTTTTGCCTCTCTAATGATTGTAGGAAGTTTGTCCTGTAAATCATGGTGGTTTTTATATGATTTGAAATAAAAGTATTTGTATGATAGCTTGTGGATTAATAACTTTTAAAATAATTATTTTAATTTTTTTACTTTTTAAATGTACTTAACCAAATTAATAACTGTTTTACACAAAATTCGTTTGGAATATGCTTATTTAACAACCAGTAACACAGGTGCGATGAACAATGTTTTCAAGCTACAGAGGCCAAAGATTTCCCCAAATTATGCAGTTGTTATCCTCTCTACTTTACTTCAGTTTTTCTTCTTAGGTGAGAGTTTTCTTCTCTTAATTTCACAGGCACAATGAGCCAAATTCATCCTAGTGTAATTCCATTCTTGTGGAGTTGCAGAAAGCGTAAATTTAGCGAATAAATAGTAATACTTTCTAAGATAATGAGTTCCCATATTTGTCTTCTCTAAAATCATGTAATAACCATATCCCTTACTCACAAGCAGATATGGTTTTAACTTCCAGTGTAACTTAGTCTAGGCAAGTCCCGTGAAGCCTCAACTACTGTTTAGTCCATTTTGGTTCAAATTAAGAAGATAATAGTATCAACTTGTTCTAAAGCAGCACTTTGTATGTGTCCAATACATTGTATTTAATCAATTTAAGATCCGATTAGTATTTTCCCTAAGCAGTTAGTATCAAGACAACTAATGTGTGCAATTTCCGTTTAAACATGGTGTGCACACTTATGTAAAATGGATATTACTTTAATAGATGTATCTCTATAGGCATGTCCTGGGGATTAATTCACTAGTGTTTCTAAAGTGTCCTGGGGGACCTCATGTGGAAAGTGCTGTAGAAATGTAAAATACTGTGAATGCAAATTTGAAGATACGGTGTTTGAGTAAATATGACGTTCATAATAGTGTGTGTGAAATTTACAAAATTCATGAAATTGGCAAATAGTTTTTATTATTTTAATCTCCTCACAAGAAATATTTTTAGAGGGGCTTCAAACTCTGTAGGGATGCCTACCAAGTCCTTGGATTCCACACTGTACCCCTTTCTAGTTACTGGCCTATGGACTCATCCTTTCTTGAATTCCTGCTTCTCTGTTCTCCTTCACAGACTACATCCACAGTCGCATTCGGGAAAGCTTCCAGAGGTGTGGTTTCATCTTACAGAAGCTTCTGGTATTACTATCTTTTCTCTGTTGGCTGGTTTCAGAACACATGTATGTGACCTCCATGATCCTGTTTGCTTCTGAGGTTTTTTTTCCTGCCTTTCAGAGTAGGTGTCAATTGTTAAGTGGAGGTGAATCCCCGCCTGCTTTTCTTCCATCAACAAGCGAACTTATATTAAGGAACTCTGTTTTTAGGAGACCAACAGATTGTAACTTGATTGTAACTTCCTCTTCATTTGTTTACAAAAGAAATGGTATATCGTACCTTAGCAGACCTTTCTGCGGTTACAGCTTTCTTGCATGAAGTCTTCAGGTGTGAATAGACATTTAAGGTGAAACTTTCAGAACTGCTTAATATTGAGCTAAATCTATTCCCATTGAAGTCAATGGTAAAACTCCCTTAGAAAATTCCATGCTTTATCTCAGTCACCATTTTTAAGAAATACAGGGGAAAGGATTTTAGCAAGAAACACTACACGCAGATTCTAGGTGCAGGTTAGGTGCAAACTCTATGTTTGAGCCCTGATTCCCTCTCTGTCCCTCAGTGAGTTCTGTATTACCTCCCATCAGTTTTTCAATGTGCTCTCTCTTCTCTCAAGAGTTTTTTTTTTTTTTTCCTCTCAAACTCAGAGCAAATTTATTTTTGACAGTTACAGGTTCACCAGTCAGCCCTTTGTCTTAGCAAATACTTGGGTCAAGCATGTGCTTGCTTCCTGAACCTGGGCAGCCACGGGTGGGGGGTGGGAAGTGCATCAAAAAGTGAACGTTATAACCTCCCAAAAAACAGAGTAGAAGTTTCTTTTAATAAATAGCCACTAATAAAATCTGCAGGCTCACTGTTCCTGTTCGCACTCAGCCATAATCAAAGGCATGTGGTAGGGCCTTTGTCATCTTGCTCAGGCAGTAGGTTAAAAATATGTGAGCAGTCTGAGGTAAAATTTCATGGTTATCACTAGTTCTTTCATTTTAGTTCTTTGTTTTTATACTTTTGTTTTTGTAATTTACCCCTTTTTCTCCTCCCATTTTACTAGGCAGACAATATAGCTATATAGTTTATGGCCAAGACTTACATTATCAATGCTTCAGGAATTAGCTCCTAAGGAAAGAGGAGGGGATACAAAAACAATGTCTAACCTGGCATCTGAGAGCATGGTTTCTGCCAAATTCTGTTTGCTGGCTAGAGGAGGTGGAGTCCCTTATTTATTTTCCAACTCCAGTTTCCAGAGATGTTTCATACTATACCTGGCTGCCATGATATTGCCAATAATTTTGTTTGGTAGTAATATTGTAAGGTCAGTTCTACGAATACCATGTGAAAAATTTGTGTGTGCAGCTCATGTTGTTTTGAATTAGTTGCTAGCATAACCCTTCACCCATTAGCAGAATTAAACAACTTTATAATATAAATAAATATAAACAGGCATCTGTGTTACAGGGGAGAAGTGAAATCTGTCTGAGGCACATAACACTTTTTGTTCAGACCTAGTTTGTTTTTGGGGTGGTTTATCTCAGATTGTTTTAATGAAGGTTTTGACTCTTAGTGTATCATACTGACACTGATTTGCACTTGCATGCAGATGCACAATTTTCACCTGGGATATTGGCCAACTAAATACAACTTGCAAAGAGTTTGAAATTACATATTGTATAGAGCTGGATTTTCTAACTTCCTTATGCACTGGAACAGGTGAAAATTAAACTCCAGTACAACCAAAGGGGATCATCCACAGGCTAAAATTATTTTGATCAAATATGCTTCCAAATTGGATGTTGGAAATCATCCACAAGCATTTTACCAGTGGTAAACCTGTTTTATCTAAAAGTCCGTGCTATACAGTGTCCTACAGATGACTGTTTTGACTACTGTAGAGAACTTCAGAAAATTGTCCAGAAATCTGTAATCCTGCTACTTTGTGTTAGTTCCCACAGGCAACCCTGTTGTAATGCACTTTATCACAAGAAGAGAAGACAGAATAAACCTTTTGAATTAAGAAAATTTGCAGGTGTGGAAAGACTTCCTTTACCTCAGTTTATCTTCTGTTTGTGGGAGAATTCCAGCACAGAGAGTCTTAGTAACTTGCAAACAAATCTTTTTGAGTGCTTCCTACACCATAAGGGAAACTAGGCCTTCAACATGTAACAAGCTAATCCTGTTGCCTGGTCTGAGAGCAAAAGTGTTGTTCCCTGACATGATGCAGCTAAAGGCAAGCAAAGCATGCATTTTCTTCAGAAGTGACTCCATTGACGCCAATGATGCAAAACTGGTGCAAGTGAAAAGAGAGTTAGTGGATTTTTTTGTTTTAATTTTTTAAAAAATCTTTCAGCCTGTATGCTCTTCAGGATACTGGTTCTGAATTTGGCAAACTTCAGGTGTACACAAGACTTCACTGAACACAGTGGCCAAAACATGCAACCAAGTGAAACTGAAATGGAGATGGAAGTATTTTATGAATCATATCTATGTCCCTCTTATGTCTCTTAACCATTAGATGTTTCTCATGATTCCAGTCAATCAATCATAAGTGTAAATGACACTGTGTCCTAAGTGCAGTAGAAACAGTAGTTGTCTTGTGCCACAAAAAGGATATTTTCCTCTTATTGGGGAAACGGTTAGTGTACCTCTACTCGTCTATCATAGACTTCTACCATGTACCTTTAATTGTCATGTTTATTAATGCTTTGATCCATTGAAAACCTTCTGTTGTACCAGTAGTGTAATGTGATACGAATTTAAGCCTCAAAAAGAAAAAAAGGCCCTTTTAAGCCAGTTGAGATATATATTTTTTATACTCCTGATGGCATTTTGCACCAAAAAATAAAAAATACTGAGCACGATATTTTAAAAGTCTGCAAATTTTATTTGTCAAATAAATATGGAAGGTCCCGCATGGGATTGGGGAGCACAGGCCACTGGCTGTACAGAGGTGGGAGATCACTGTGCAGCTCTGCCCTGGGACATGAACTCAGCAGTGAATCTGCACCCAACCCTGACAAAGTGCAAGGACCGGGCCTGCCTCAGAAACACGCCAGGGCCCTGCCCCTCCATGCCAGCTGCTGCAGGTCTGGGCAGGCAGGCTCAGCAAGACAGGATCCAAGCGTGGAGGGGTTTGGTGTGGTTTGAGAGGGTTCTGTGTGGGGCAATCTGGGTGTGGGCAGCTCAATGTGGGATCTGGGTGCTGGGGAGATCTGGCTGCACAGGGGCTTGTTGGGGGGTTCTGGGTGCAACGGTAATGGGACTCTGCATGGGGGTCCAAGTGAAGGTGGTTGGGGCTCAGTGGGGGTCTAGGTGTGGGGGGAATAGAGCTCGGTAAGGGGGGTCTGGATGTGTGTGCAGGAGGTTAGTGAGGGTCCAGATGCAGGGGGAACCAGGTGCAGCTACTTGGGGCTTGGTGGGGTGGGGATCCAGGTGCGGGTGGCTTGTCAGGGTGGTCCAGGTGCAGGGGAGTGGAGCTTATCGGGGGGTTCTGAATGTGTGCGGGGGTGAGGCTCAGTGAGGTATGAGGGGGTCTGGGTGCATGGAGGTTGGAGGATGTGGGAGAAGCTCGCTGTACAGGGATCCCTCCCCCTGTAGCTCAGGAACGATGGGAGTAGGAAGCGTGTGTGTGTGTGTGGTTTGCACAGCTTCCTGCAGATGGGGGAGAAATCTGGGGTGGGTTTGATCTGGCCCCGGATGCCATGCAGGGGAAGAGGAAGTCCCATCCTTCCCAGCCGAACCGGGACTAGCAGCTGATCCTGGCGCAGGGAAGGAGCCACCAGCCAGGTCTTCCCCAGTCCTGCCCCCTACCCCACGCTGATTTACCTCTCTGCCAGCTGTCCTGGGCACCCGAAACATACTGTTGAGGAGAGTCGCATGGCCGCTCTTGTGGCTTCCCTTTGCCTCTCCCTCAGAAAGTAATTTTTCTGTGGGGAAACAAAGAAATCTGCGGGGGCCATAAATTCTGCACATGTGCAGTGGCCAAGAATTCTCCCAGGAGTTTTTTTTTTTTCCACTAAAACACGTTACCCAGAGAATTTTATTTGTAGTAGCTACCTCTTCTGATTACAGTTTATCAAGTTCTAATACCTCATATCCAATTTCTCTATTTCAGGGGTGGGCAAACTACGGCCTGTAAGCCGTTTTAAGCTGGTCTGCGAGGCACACCATGTGGCTCGGCCCCGCTCCGGCGTTCCAGTTGGGGCACTGGGTCGGGGCCGTACCATGCAGCTCCCAGAAGCCACGGCATGGCCCCGCTCCGGCTCCTATGCGCTCCAATGGGAGCTGCAGGGGAGGTGCCTGTGGATGGGGCAGCGTGCAGGGCTGCCTGGCCGTGCCTCCTGATAGGAGCTGGAGAAGGGACATGCCGTGGCTTCCGGGAGCTGCATGGTGCGGCCCCGACCCAGTGCCCCGGCTAGAATGCTTAATAATCTTATGAAACACTACTGTTTAAATAGTGCTAAACCAGAACTAAGGTGGCCTATTTGAATTACAGGAGTTGTTTAAAAATTCAAGAGGTATATTTTGTTTACCTCTTCATCTTCACATCCCAACACATCTTACTATTACCTTTATATATATTGCATACTTTAGTTTGTTATATAAGGCTTTTGTTAAAATGCTACTCCCAATATGAGGCTGTATCATTCCGATTTAAAAGGGAATTCCCTCTGTATAATGCATCCCCTACAATCTTCAAAATACTTAAATCCCAAGGATAGCTTTATAAAGAGTGACTATTGTGACTATGATACATGGTTTGGTGTTGCCATCTGATGGTTGTACTGTGGGATCACTATGTGACAAAGGAGAGTTGGTGGTCTCAAGTCAGTTCGTAGTACAAAATGTGTGTACAGTGGGCAGCTGAGGTGGCTGTCTTAGCAGAAAGATCAGGAATTTAATGGGTATGGGTCCTTTAATGACCTGGATGTCAAGAAGTGGCCGTCTCAAGTTACAGTTAGGTCTCTGGTGGATCTGTGTGAGGAATTTGCACAGCTGTGGCCTGTGCTGTGGGTAGATGGAGAGCAAAGTCATCACTCTAGTACTTTTTTCAAGTGCTACAATTCACTTTTGCTTCTTAAAAAAAAAAAAAAAAGTGTACTGGAAGAAAGAGATGGATGGACTGGAATGAGTTATATTTTGGTGAAGGAACCTAAATGTTTTCTAAGGCAGAAATACCCTTCAATTTCTATAATCTCCAGGTGTGTTTCTGCTGTCTTTCACTTTGACTGTCTGGCTAACTTTTGAGAAACCAGAGATGTAATTTCACAAGGACATTTAAATGGTTTGTTTACCAACAGAGTGTAAACAAACTTGTTTTTGTACTTTGTCGGTGATGTGGATATAGGTAGAAATATGGTCAGACGTAAAGCGGATTTAAACGTAATTATATTTGTATTAACACTTATTACATTTATTAACCAATTCACTTACAATATCACTATGGTTAAGTAGGTGCCCTCCCTCACAATTTGTAGGTGTGGTTAGTTGAGATACAGGGGATACCTCCAGTTTTTTTTGAGAGGTGCCGATAGATTTACAACTTTTAGTGGACTAGGGACTGAAGTAATTTGTCTTTGGTACAGACCCAAGAGCAGTGCCTCTGTGGAGATAGATAACTGTTCATTAGTAAGGCTATTAATCTATTATTTTTCCCCAAAAGAAAAGGAAGTTGTTGTTCAGGGATGTTCTGGCAACATGGAGTAGAATAATTTATTTATTTATTTTTGTTTACTTGATCCATTTTGACTCCTAATTTCATTAGATCTCAGTAATCCTCTGTGTTTTGAGAATAGAATGATAAGCAACTTTATAAACTACAACGAATATCTGGAGCACCTGAGTTTAGAGTTGCAGTGTTGATAAAGAGATTTCAAAAATAAAGGTAATGGCTTTCTGATCTATGTTTTGTAAAGACAGGAAAAGCTTGGGCTTTTTCAATCTCAATATCCATGATCAGAATGGGCAGCTTTGTACCACTCTGAGTTGTTGTTTTTCATTCTTTTTAATTTATTTGTTCCATTTTCTCACTTTCTGACCCTTTTTTGTCTGTTTAGTTTTCTTAAGTTCTTTTTTTTAAATACTCTATCTCCTTGAATTAAAAAATTATCTTAAAAAAGAAGCATAAATCAGAACTGCCTTCTCTTTCTGTCTGTTTCTTATTACCTGGCCTTTTCTTCTTGTTCTCCCCTATACCCCCTACCTCTGCATGCCTGTATTTCCCCTTTATCCTGCTTGGCCTTCTCAGAGCAAGACTACACTACCTTGCTACAGTGGCACAGCTGCACCAATACAGCTGTGCTGCAGCAGCACGTCTAGTGAAGATGCACTACGCAGATGGGAAAGCGCTCTCCCGTTGGCATCATTACTCCACCTACACGAGAGACGGAAGCTATGTCGGTGGGAGAGTGTCTTGATGTAACTTGTGTCACTCAGAGGGGTGTCGTTTTCATGGCCCATAACAACATAAGTTACATCGACTTAAATGGTAGCGTAGATCAGTCATCAATGTTACTTCTCTCTGCCAAAGTGACCGAATGAGCTGATAAGACCGCTTTATGTCAGAATTGCACACTGATCATAGCGTCTTCATGCTGACCTGGAAAATAAGCATTTTTTACAGATAAGACACTATATAATAAAAAATTAAAGGAAGTTTGTGGAGCAGCCTGATGGCTTTGTGGTTAGTGTCTTTGTTTCATTGTGCTTCCCTTGTTTGTCTGTCTGTCTTCCTGTTGACTTTTTGTTATCCTTAGATTGTAAGCATCTTTTATGTTTGTACAGTGCCTAGCACAATGGGACGCTGGTCCATGATAGGGGTTTCTAGGTGCTGATAGGCTGCCAATGGAGGTCCTTTCAGCTTGTGCAATGAAAAGTGAAATCTCAAAAGAGGAAGGTGACCCATTGATATCACTGATGGGAAAGCCCTACACTGCAGACTAAACCTCTGTCATAGCTACTCCTACTTTCCAAGGAGGACAGGATTGGAATCCTGTCAGAGACCATCAATATTGCTCCTTAACTGAGCAATATGTTCATTATTAGGTAAAAGAAAGGACTCCTTGCCTGTAGGGTTGTGTGTATTACTTTTGACTACACTGGGTAGCAGAGACTGGGACCAGAAATAAAATTCAGGCCTCCCAAATGGCAATGGGAAACATCTGTCTACAGGGAGCTGACCAGCCTTCATTTCTATTTGTATTTTTTTTTCTTTCTTAGTTTTTGCATGCCAGGTCAAATGGTTTGGCTTCTTCTGATGCTTGAATTGGCTTTTCCTTTGGCTTTGTTTCCTGCCTGACTGACAAGCGATGATGTTTCCTGAAGGATGGACATTTTTTGTCTTTATCCTCATTACACAAAGGCCCTACAAATAATTTAAATCTTAATAGAAACCTCCATGAAGATGTTGTCTATCTTCCTTAGTGCTACAAAAGGCCAAAATTAAAGTTAATGCAAAAAGTTTGTTCATCCAGCCCAGGACAACGAAAGAGATTATTTGAAGTGGACACAAAGATAGTGATGTAATTTTGGAAAGTGAATTAACTCGGCTAGAAAGGTTATTTTAACATAAAACAGTGAAAGGAAGAAGAAGAAAAAAGAAGAAGGTGCCCTTGAAGTGAAAATCAATACAAACAGGATAAAAAGAAAAATTCTCATCCACTTCTTACAGCATGCGCATCACCATGGTGTGAGTGATTATACAAAGGTCTAACTTTCATTAGCCAAACGAGAGTATGATTGGAACAAAGTTGTGTTCTCCACACCTCTTGTAATGTAAGCTTGAACAGGAGTGAGGAATCTAGGATTAATTAATGAGGATTAATCTTGACCTGCTAACGCATGTGAAAACTACAAACTGCCTTGTCTTCATTAGAGAGGCAGGGTGATATCCTTTATTGGATCAATTTCTGTTGGTGAGGGACAAGCTTTTGAGCTTACACAAAGCTCTTCTTCAGGTCTGGGAAATGTACTCGGGCTATGTCTACACTACATATTCGGTATAACTTGCTTCGTTCAGGGGTGTGAATAATGTACAACCCTGAGCAACGTAAGTTATACCAGCGTAAGCACGGTTGTAGACAGCGCTATGTTGTTGAGAGAGCTCCTGTTGACATAGCTACTGCCTCTCACAAAAGCAGGAGTTAAGCCAACAGCAGAGGTCTCTCCCATTGGCTTAGGGCATCTTCACCAGAAGTGCTACAGCTGTGCAGCTGTAAATGATGTAGCACAGACATAGTTTCAGAGTGTCACAGCTAAATACAAGGTGGAACAGATTGTTTAGCATATGTAGTTAACATGTATTTCACAGGACCATTCAAGGTGAAGTGGCATGTTAGGCTTTTACCTTTTGTTAGTTACCATGTGTTCACTAACCTGGTAAGCTAGTGAAGACACAAAGCCTAACTGAAAATTTTGGTTTAACTGACTTGTTCAGTGTCATGTAAGAAGTCTGTTGCAGAGCCAGGAATAGAACAGAGCTTTTCTGGGTAGCATTCACCTGCCTTCACCAAAAGAACAGCCTTTCTCTACTTGTAATTCCCTGCCTCATTCTTTATGCACCTTCCAACTTCTAGATTAGATGAGGCAGAAATCGTACACGTGTGTGTGATCTCCTGGTAATCATAGATCCTCTTTATCCTCTATCTTAAAAAAAAATATAAGTAATTAAAAATAATTGGACCACTAAATAGTCTCTTAAACAGTAACCCGTGGAACTCTTTGCTTAGCTTTTTGATCCCAGATTAGATTTTACAATAAGGATGAAGTGGCTTATTAAGAGTGGCCATAGTGGGTCAGACCAATGGTCCATCTAGCTCAGTATTCTGTTGTCTGTCAGTGGCTGGTGCAAGATGTTTCAGAGGGAATGAATAGAACAGGGCAGTTATTGAGTGATCCAGCCCGTTGCACAGTCCCAGCTTCTGGCAGTCACCAGTTTAGGGACACCTAAAGTAAAAGCTTTATCCTATACTAAATATGGTGGTAGACGGAGGCTAGGTAGGTCATCTGTACTGCACAACTATTGGTACTGATAGTATTCTTCCTTTCATTTTGTATAGCAATTGCAATAGTAGTTAATCAACATGTCTGTCTTTCACTGCTTTGGAGATGGCTGTGACAGCATGCTTCTTATCTACCAACTGTACACAAGTGACACGTATGGAAGGCTGCACAGAGAGGATGACATTTCTTTTACTCTGTACAGACTGTGCTTGCCAGTCCCGACATGCTGAGTCAGATAGAAATTCTGTCATGTCCCTGGAATGTTGAAGTCAGTGAAAACTGAATTCAGTGATGCAAAAAAGCTTTCAGCATTTTCAGACAAACTTTCCCAAAAGATCATTTTTCACAAGTCTTGAATCCTAATCAAAATATCTAATCATGATGTAGACCTTCTTGTCATTGCTGACATCATTACTTTCATCCATCATAACAGCGAAAGGTCCTGATCTTGCAAGGTTCATGGCTTGACTGTGTCAGATGTGCTGACAGAGCTTTGATGATGCACACAGTTTTTTGTCCTTCCACAGGGAAATATTTTTTTGGTAGCTGAATCTGAGAATGTCTTCTTGTCAAGCTTTGTGACATGGTCAGCAAAGTGAATAGTAGCAACACTTCAACATTTGTAACTTTTTCACTGAATGATTGTTGAGTATTTTAAAAAGCATTTCTGTTTCTCTGGAAAGGTAATGACGCTACACCACTGACATGTTTTGCAGCAACACGAGATGTTGCTTCAGGTTGTTGATTCCAGAACTGCCAGTGTAGATATTTTTGTAGTATCGAACACCACACATTAGAGACATGTGTTTTAACTGAAAATGTTTCACCTCATTCTGGAAGAAATTTTGAGCTATACAGACAACAACTTTTAGGACTTGGGGTCAAATTTTTCCCGTGTATTATGAGGTTTTCCCTTTACTTATTATTTGTATTGCAGTAGTGCACAAGAGCTAATGAAGTTAGTGGCCCCATTATGCTGGACACTGTAGAAGCACACAGCAAGACACACGGTCCTTGCCTCACGTAGTTCACAATCTATTTTTCAAAGATTGTTTAAAATAGGGCTGTCAATCGCAGTTTAACTCATGCGATTAACTCAAAAAAATTAATCACGATCAATCACACTGTTAAACAGTAGAATACCAATTGAAATGTATTAAATATTTTTGGATGCTTTTCTACATTTTCAAATATATTGATTTCTGTTACAACACAATGCAAAGTATACAGTGCTCACTTTATATTCTTATTTTTATTTGCACTGTAAAAATGATAAACAAAAGAAATAGTATTTTTCAGTTCACCTCCTACAAGTACTGTAGTGAAATCTCTTTATCATGAAAGTGTAACTTACAAATGTAGATTTTTCTTTTTTTGTTACATAAGTGTATTCAAAACCAAAACAATGTAAAAGTTTAGAGCCTACAAGTCCACTCAGTCTGTCTTCTTGTTCAGCCAAACGTTAAGACAAACAACCTTATTTACATTTACGGACGATACTGCTGCCTGCTTCTTATTTACAATGTCACCTGAAAGTAGAACAGGCGTTTGCTTGGCATTTTTGTAACCGGCATTGCAAGGTAATTACATGCCAGATATGGCTAAACATTCGTATGTACCTTCTTGCTTTGGCCACCATTCCAGAGGACATTCTTCCATGCTGATGATGCTTGTTAAAAAAATAATGCATTAATTAAACATGTGGCTGAATGCCTTGGGGAAGAATTATGTCTCCAGCTCCGTTTTGCCCACTTTCTGCCATATATTTCATGTTATAGCAGTCTCGGATGATGACCCCGCACATGTTTGTTTTAAGAACACTTTCACAGCAGATTTGACAAAACGCAAAGAAGATACCAATACAAAATTTCTAAACATAGCTACAGCAGGTTTAAGAATCTGAAGTGCCGTCCAAAATCTGAGTGGGACGAGGTGTGGAGCATGCTTTCAGAAGTCTTAAAAGAGCAACACTCAGATGCAGAAACTACAGAACCCGAACCACCAAAAAAGAAAATCAACCTTCTGCTAGTGGCATCTGACTCAGAGAATGAAAATGTACATGCATCGGTCCGCTCTGCTTTGGGTGGTTATCGAGCAGAACCCATCATCAGCATGGAAGCATGTCTTCTATAATCATGGTTAATGCATAAAGGGACATATGAATCTTTAGCGCATCTGACACATAAATACCTTGCAATGCCAGCTACAAAAGTGCCATGCGAATGCCTGTTCTCACTTTCAGGTGATATTGTAAACAAGAAACAGGCAGCATTATCTCCTTCAAATTGTAACCAAACTTGTTTGAGCGATTGGCTGAACAAGAAGTAGGACTGAGTGGACTTTCAGGCTCTAAAGTTTTACATTGTTTTATTTTTGAATGCAGTTATTTTTTGTACATAATTCTACATTTTGTAAGTTCAACTTTCATGATAAAGAGATTGCACTACAGTACTTGTATTAGGTGAGTTGAAAATACTATTTCTTTTGTTTTTTACAGTGCAAATATTTGTAATCAAAAATAAAGTGAGCACTGTACACTTTGTATTCTGTGTTGTAATTGAAACTAGTATATTTGAAAATGCAGAAAACACCCAAAATATTTAAATAAATGGTATTCTATTGTTTAACAGTGCGATTAATCGAGATTCATTTTTTTTAATCGCTTGACAGCCCTAATTATAAATCTTATATGTTAAAAAAGTACCAGAATGTGATTGTTTAAAGGACTGAAGTATTAAAACATGCTTATACTACTGGAGGTTTAGCTAGTAGAATGACATCTTAATTTTGTGTCATGAGTAACTTGCAAGTATTAGAAAGCTAGTGAAGATATGCCCTAACTCCTGCTTTTGGCTGCTGATTATCTGATGTGTAGAGCAGCCAGCCACAAAACTGGCCCAATCTGTCATGTCTTTCCTTGATTTGCCTTTGCTTACTTTTGCTATACTTTTTTTGTTTTTCTTCTTGGTTTCTGTCCTCCGTTTCCTTGTCTCTTGCTGTTTTTCTCTCCTTTTGCTATTCTGTCTCTTGCTCCCCCCCTCCTTTTCGTTTGGTGGGCTCTTCAATATTAACAGTCTGAAAATAGCTGATTTATAGGATCCCCTATAAAGCAGGTGTCTGGGGGTGGAGTGGGACATAGGTGTTTAAGGTGACCAGACATTCCTATAAAATCGGGACTGTCCTGATTTTTAGTCCTTTGTCCCGCGTCCCGACCAATGCACAGTCAGGATGCCATTTGTCCCGATATTGTGGCCGCTCCAGCGTGTTTTTTTTTTTTTGCTTCGGCAACTCCTCTCCGCCCCCTCCCCCCCCTTTTTTTCTTTTTTCTTCCCCCATGTGTCCCAATATTTTGTCCGTTTCATCTGGTCACCCTATAGGTGTTTTAGAATCATAGAATATCAGGCTTGGAAGGGACCCCAGAAGGTCATCTAGTCCAACCCCCTGCTCGAAGCAGGACCAATTCCCAGTTAAATCATCCCAGCCAGGGCTTTGTCAAGCCTGACCTTAAAAACCTCTAAGGAAGGAGATTCTACCACCTCCCTAGGTAACGCATTCCAGTGTTTCACCACCCTCTTAGTGAAAAAGTTTTTCCTAATATCCAATCTAAACCTCCCCCACTGCAACTTGAGACCATTACTCCTCGTTCTGTCATCTGCTACCATTGAGAACAGTCTAGAGCCATCCTCTTTGGAACCCCCTTTCAGGTAGTTGAAAGCAGCTATCAAATCCCCCCTCATTCTTCTCTTCTGCAGGCTAAACAATCCCAGCTCCCTCAGCCTCTCCTCATAACTCATGTGTTCCAGAACCCTAATCATTTTTGTTGCCCTTCGCTGGACTCTCTCCAATTTATCCACATCCTTCTTGTACTGTGGGGCCCAAAACTGGACACAGTACTCCAGATGAGGCCTCACCAATGTTGAATAGAGGGGAACGATCACGTCCCTCGATCTGCTCGCTATGCCCCTACTTATACATCCCAAAATGCCATTGGCCTTCTTGGCAACAAGGGCACACTGCTGACTCATATCCAGCTTCTCGTCCACTGTCACCCCTAGGTCCTTTTCCGCAGAACTGCTGCCTAGCCATTCAGTCCCTAGTCTGTAGCTGTGCATTGGGTTCTTCCGTCCTAAGTGCAGGACCCTGCACTTATCCTTATTGAACCTCATCAGATTTCTTTTGGCCCAATCCTCCAATTTGTCTAGGTCCTTCTGTGTCCTATCCCTCCCCTCCAGCGTATCTACCACTCCTCCCAGTTTAGTATCATCCGCAAATTTGCTGAGAGTGCAATCCACACCATCCTCCAGATCATTTATGAAGATATTGAACAAAACCGGCCCCAGGACCGACCCCTGGGGCACTCCACTTGACACCGGCTGCCAACTAGACATGGAGCCATTGATCACTACCCTTTGAGCCCGACAATCTAGCCAACTTTCTACCCACCTTATAGTGCATTCATCCAGCCCATACTTCCTTAACTTGCTGACAAGAATACTGTGGGAGACCGTGTCAAAAGCTTTGCTAAAGTCAAGAAACAATACATCCACTGCTTTCCCTTCATCCACAGAACCAGTAATCTCATCATAAAAGGCGATTAGATTAGTCAGGCATGACCTTCCCTTGGTGAATCCATGCTGGCTGTTCCCGATCACTTTCCTCTCATGCAAGTGCTTCAGAATTGATTCTTTGAGGACCTGCTCCATGATTTTTCCAGGGACTGAGGTGAGGCTGACTGGCCTGTAGTTCCCAGGATCCTCCTCCTTCCCTTTTTTAAAGATTGGCACTACATTAGCCTTTTTCCAGTCATCCGGGACTTCCCCGGTTCGCCACGAGTTTTCAAAGATAATGGCCAATGGCTCTGCAATCACAGCCGCCAATTCCTTCAGCACTCTCGGATGCAACTCGTCTGGCCCCATGGACTTGTGCACATCCAGCTTTTCTAAATAGTCCCTAACCACCTCTATTTCCACAGAGGGCTGGCCATTTCTTCCCCATTTTGTGATGCCCAGCGCAGCAGCTGATTTTTGTTTTTTTTTATTTTTTCTGGGAGCTGACCTTGTTAGTGAAAACAGAGGCAAAAAAAGCATTGAGCACATTAGCTTTTTCCACATCCTCTGTCACTAGGTTGCCTCCCTCATTCAGTAAGGGGCCCACACTTTTCTTGGCTTTCTTCTTGTTGCCAACATACCTGAAGAAACCCTTCTTGTTACTCTTAACATCTCTGGCTAGCTGCAGCTCCAGGTGCGATTTGGCCCTCCTGATATCATTCCTACATGCCCGAGCAATATTTTTATACTCTTCCCTGGTCATATGTCCAACCTTCCACTTCTTGTAAGCTTCTTTTTTTTTTTTTTTTTTTGCTCAAATAGTATCTGTCCTGGAGAACCTATAAGCATTTATAGCCCAATAAGCATTTCAAGCCCAGATTTATCCAAATTAAAATACAATAATTTTTACATCAGTCAGTGGCTCCATAGTTAATGCCAAAAAAAAAAAAAAAAGCTTTCTTCCTGGTGCTTTGTCACTAGGCCTGCTAATGAACATCAGTCACTTTTCTAGGTATGTAATTAAAAAAGTTACGCTTTTTCATTTTATTTTTATAACACTTACTCCACATTAAATAACGTAGTGCAGCTTTGCCCTTCAGTACTTTTTCTTAAAATCGGCATTGCCTGCATTTTAAAAAATCCAGATTACAGTAGTTACATTAACCAGAATAATCCCTCTAACTCTCTCTCCTGAATGAGCTCCTTCCATCTTTCCTTTTCAAGTCCTGTACAAGTGATAAAAACAGAATAATGAAATCTAGGTTTTCTTACTAAACTGGAAAGTAATACAAACCAATCTATGCTAATTTCAATTAATATATAAAGATATTTTTAAATTGTGTGTGTAATTATCTAATTTATCCCCTCTTCCTCCCCATTCTGAACTTCTGGGATTCAGAAGTGGACCCTGATCTGAGTTGCTAATGGTTTTGTAAGTCCCAAAGCTGACTGACTACCTATCTCTAGCTTTTATCTCATATAGTCAATTAACTCTTCGTTCTTACAACAAGAGATGAATTGACCTTCTAGCTGAGGCAAGTAAGTATTTGGTGGGAAAATTTTTTTTCTCCTTTTTGCCTGTCACCTGATGGGCCTCTGAGATGTGGAATTGCAGAAGAGCAGAGGAAATGGAAGTGGTGATAGTAATCAGGAAACTTTTGGTCCTGATCTAAAAATGAGAAACTCGTTTAAATCTGTTAGTGGGGACAACCTTGGCATTTTAGCACTTGTTCACTTCCAGTAGTGACACCTTCTTGGAAGGTACGGCAGAATCTTTCAGGACTTACTGATAGGTGACGCTGCATGCCAGCACAATGTGCCAACCAGTGCTACATCTCTGCTTTGCTGATGCAGCATCTACTTGGGAGTCTAGAGGTGAAGAAGAGGCGTGCGTGTGTGTGTGTGTGTGTGTGTGTTGCTCTTTAGGGGAACTAATCTTTGAACTGAACACTTAACTGAGATGAATGGTGGATGTTTACCCCTCTCGAGCTATGTTAATAATAAGCACACAAGACAGTAGTGCACTGATTTTATAGAATGAAGGATTTATTTGCAAGTGGAAAGGCTAAAAACCTTTAAACAAAACAAAATCTAAATTTTAAAGACTGATACTCTGCAGAATTTCAAGATTGTTCATACCTGTGGAATTCTGCACCTGCCCATGTTATGCTTGTTGCTGAAGTCTTCAGTTGAGATTTTAAAGTGTGCTGTTGAACTCCTATTCAGTAATCTGTTTCCAGGGGCAGAGGAGATGGTGGGATTTTTGGTGTTGATGTCCTCCATTTGTATACCTGCATTCACTGTTGTTAAGAAAAAAGTGACCCAAGAGCCGTTACAGTAGTCTATCATGCAAGGATCTTTTGTTCCGTGCTGAGCTGAATTCATTTACATCAGCTAAATTGCACTTAATATCTTACCATACCCACGTTCCTCTTTATAATCCATACTAATTTCTCCTTCACAGTTTACTATTCTCTGTTGCCCTTCATATCATATTGTAGCTTTCTTGTATTATATTAACAGTTCAGGAGAGCCCATTATCTTCAGTAGCCTGAGCCAGTCTTTGTCTCCCTACTAAAAAGTCCCTTGTGGTTTCCAGATACCGGCAAAAGATGAACTGGGAGATACAGTTTTAATAACCTATTGTGGAAACTCTTCTCTTGTAAACTATCATAAAGTGGTTGGCTTTTGTTGTTTGTGGCATCACAGCAGCAATTTCCTGGCTCACTCTTGTGTGTTAAACTCTGACTTCTAATAACTTGTTTTCTTAAATTACCTCTTGGGCTAAAATTTCTGAAATGTTAGTTCAGCCCAAGAGAGTGGGGTTTTTTGTTTGTTTTTGTCTAGTTATTCAGTTGTTTGGCAGCTTTCCCTTCTCTCCCTCAAAAAAGTCCTAAGAGCAAGTCTATACAGCAGCTGGGAGATACAGTTCCCAGCTTGGGTAGAAATACTCAAGCTAGCCCCTAAAAATAGCCACATGGCTGTGGTGGCATGGGCAATAGCTTGGAACTAAGCACCCAAGTACAATCCTGCCTTGATCCCTGGGTATGTACTTAAGTGGCTAGCATGAGCTGCCACCTATGTCATTGGGGTTACACCGCAATTTTTAGGCAATAGCTCAAGCACAACTAGTGCATATATATCTGCCCAAGCTGGGAATCTCACCTCCCAGCTGCTGTGTAGATGTACCCTACATGGCTTACTTTGAAAACCTCAGATCTGGCGTGTAAGTAATCCAGAATGAGGGTTAACAAATTGTTTATGAAATTTAATGACATTTTTTCCATAATAGTCAGTAATGTCAACAAGTCTGGTTTTGCCTGGATAACTTATTTATGGTCTGAGAACTGTTTGTGGGACAAAGACATATAGTTATCTCATATCTTATGGGACAAGGGCATAGAGTTACCGATGTTAACAAAAAATGTTTTAAATAGTCTAGCTAACAATTCCTCTTCTCAGTTGCTCAGTTTTCAGTCTTTCATAACTTCACTAGTTCTCCTGTCACCATAATCTTCCGAGGTATATAAGTCCTGAATTACTAATGTGAAAACCAAGAACATAACTTTAAAAAAATTATTTATACATAATTAACAAACAATAAAGGGCATAAACCCAATTGTTTAGAAAAACAAATCCTTTTCAGGTCGTTGTATGTATCCATAACATTAGCAAACTGCAGTCATGAAAATTGCTGACCTCACAACTTTTGGAAACTGCAGTTTTTCCAGGGTTCTACAGTATCTAACTTTCTATTTAATATACATAATGCATCAGTCAGTGTAAACCAGTTAACCCAGTTTTGCACAAAAAACCCCAAACCAAACCAAAAAACTTCCAACCAAATGATAGCAGCAACAAAAGTGGGAAGCAGCCCCACATTATCTTTCTACTCAACTTCAAAGCTTAACTAGGACTATTTAAATGGTAATATTAAGCACAGGAAATTTCTTTTTTTCATTCTGTACTTTAGGGAGAAAACCAGGAAATCAAATGCGGGGGTGGTGGTGGGTTGCAGGGGGTGGTGGTGGTGTGTGTGTGAAGCCTGTTTATGCAACGTTAAGGTTGCACAGTTAATTATAAAATCAGGAAATGCAAAAATGAAGATTTTAACCACCCTGTTAACTGCCCAAGTTCTGCAATCAAATCAACTATTTGCGTACCCTTCTAACTGTGCAGAACCCCATTGAAATTAATGGGACTCTAGCACTGTTCCCTCTAAGCTGTGCGCATGTGCGCACGCACATGGCAAAACACCGCACACACAAAAATTTGCACAGAAGCACAACAGTTTGCACAGAAGAAATTTTTTGCACACACCGCCTGTCAAAAATTAGAGGAAACATTGGACTCTAGCACAGATCACAGTACCTAAGCAGAGAATCTGAATATAAAATCAGGGTTCGAGTCTGTTTCTTCACACGCATTGTAATTTCTGTTCATTTTTCTTATTAAATGTTTGGCTTAGGTATAGCTGAGCCTGCAGTGCAATATTTAGATTTGCAATATTGCCAACCCCTAAAAGAAATGCATGAGTCACCAGATTTTTTAAAGATTAAATATTATTTTTGGTCTGTTTTAAAATTAACTCTCCTTTCCCACTTCTAAAATGTGTGGAAGTTCAATTATTTCACTTTCTTGTGACTTTTAACAGTGCAATCTTAACTTGCATTAATTTTTTTTTGCATTTAACAGTATATGTACTTTATACTTCATATTAATGAGACCTAAAATAAATAGCAAGATGTCCTTTTAAAGAGGAACTATAACAAAAATAGTTAGGTTGCGGGGAAACTTGTTTCAGGGATGCATGTTATTGCATGACTGATTTATAAATACTGAATGCTTTTCACATTTAAATATGTATGTGTAATAGTCATTTTGAGGGGAAACCATATTTAATCTGAAAATCCTTTCTTTGCCTCTTACTAATATTTTCATTGCATAAACATGTTGGTATTGTGTAACTTCCTCAAGTGCATGCCAGATCACATCACATATTCATTACTGAGTTTCAATAGTTTCCACTTGCTCTAAAATCTGCCTATTGAAGGCACTGTTTTAATCTATGCTGTGAATATTTAGACCAAAATCAATCTAGGCTTGTGTAATTTTCCTTCACAATGATTAAGAAAAAGCAAGGTTGAGCATTATTCTTGTTGCTAAGCTTGTTAAAGGGAGATTCTTAAATGTGATTCACTGTGTGTTAATTTATCTTTTCATCAGTGTTTTCTTTTAGGCACTAAGGATATGGTCAGCTTTGACATTAAAAAGACACTTTTAAGGTTCAGTATATTTCATGTTTAATTTTTTTATTCTAGTACTGATGACAATCTCTTGGAGTTTCAAAGAAGTATTCCATAGCGCCCGCTAGCCTTTCTTCCTCCGTTGTGTTCATGTGTATCTCTCAATTGTCTTTGGTTGGTTGGTTTGTTAAGAGAAATATTCTCTATTGTAGACCAAAATTTATTGATATTGTTGGGACTACTTAGTGAAATGAGCAGAATTTTGGATCCTGTTACCTCACTTTTGAGTATTCTGATGCAAAAAGCTTACCTTAGTTTAAAAGTTAAGGTTGCTAAAATAAATGAATCTAACCCGATATCAAATTTTATTTAAAATATATTTTAAAGTATGAAAATAACATGGCAAATTAAGATAACTTAAAATCTTCTATTACCCTTGCAGTTCATACAAAATTTATGTAAAATTTCACCTTACTTATTTCCATAATAACTTTTACTCTGACCTTCAAACCATACTTATAGTACTCCTGAGGGCGTTCTTCACCAAAAAATTAAAAATTCTGCACACAATATTTTAAAATTCTGCAAGTTTTATTTGTCAATAAATAAATGCAGAGGCTCCAGCATAGCAGTGCGGATCACAGGCCACTTGCTGTACGAAGATGGAAGATCACCCTGCAGCCTCCCCACCCCTGGGACACGGACTCAGTGGTGAGGCTGCAACCGACCCTGTCACAGCACAAGGCCTGGGCCTGCCCCAGAAACACCCTGGGGCTCTGCCCCAGGTGCACCCAGGTGTGGGCAGGCACACTCAACCAGGCAGGATCCAAGTGTGGGAGGGGCTCATTGTGGGGGGGATCCAGGTGTGGGGTGAGAGGATTCTGTGTGGGACAATCTGGATGCAGGCAGCTCAGTGGGGAGTCTAAGTGTGAGGGGATCTGGATGCCCAGAGGCTTGTTGGAGGGGTTCCATGTGCAGGGGTAATGGGACTCTGCAGGGGCTTCCAGGTGAAAGTGGTTTGGGGCTCAGCAGAGGGGTCTGGGTGTAGGGGTCTCAGCAAGGCGGCTGGGGCTGGGGGAGTGGGTGGGGATCTGGGTGCAGCTAGTTGGGGGTGTGGATTTGGGCATGGATATGGCGGCTCAGGCTCATCAGGGTGGAGGTTTGAGTGCAGGGAGCTCAGGTGGGGGGTGGGTCTGGGTGCAGGGGGCTTTCAGATGCAGAGGTTGAGATTCAGTGGGATGGGGTTTGGGTATGGAGGGCTGGGGGGTTCTGGGTGAGGGTCAGGCTTGGCAGGGGTGTCTGGGTATGGGAGATCCAGATGCATGGGGGTTGGGCAAATGGGGGAGCAGCTCCCTGTACAGTTACCCCTTCCATCGCAGCTGAGGAGTGAGGTGGGAAGGAAGCAGGGGAGGATGCTGAGCTTCCTGCAGCTGGGGGAGATTTCTGGAGGTGGGTCTGACACAGCCCCAGCCACTCCTTGCAGAGGAAGTAGTAGTCCCGTCCTCTCCAGCCCAGTTGGGACTAGCAGCTGATCCTGGCTCAGGGTAGGAGCCTCTGGCTGGGGTATCCCCAGCCCTGTGGTGATTTACCTCTCTGCTGGCTGCTTTGGGTGCCTGAAATAATGTACCTGTGCAGCTAGGGAGTGGTGTGTGACTGCTCTTGCAGCTTCCCTTTACTTCCCTGTCAATCATTTTTCTGTGGGGAAGCAAAGCAATCAGCGGGGGACATGAATTCTGCACATGTGCAGTGGCGCAGAATTCCCCCAGGAGTACTATAGACTCTTTCAATATACATTGCTCATGTGTGGCTTTTATATAAAACTTGAGGAAGCTGGCTCCTTGATTGGTCTAGCCATGCCCCTTCTTGACTTTCTTAAAAGAGCTGACATCCAATATTAAGTGCCACTGTTTTGGTGCGTAAAACTGTAGACATTTGCTTTTGATGTATATTTTTCTTATCTGTCTGCTTCCATGGAGTAAAAAGAAACAGTAATGCTCAATAATGCTTACAACTATGTTCATTTTATCTTTTTTTAAAACTAGCTTGTGCACAAGAGTTTTCTCAGACTTGAGATCTCTTCATAAAGTTTCAAGAGTTAAAACAGTGGTATGCTTGTTCTTACAGAAAAGGTGATTGTGTCACTTGACACATGAGTATTTTCAATAAGGAATGTGTGCTTTGTGAAGTGTGAAACAACTTGGTTAAATTTTTTTGTCATTTTCTGTAGTTCATGACATAAGCATAAGGCTGTGTGTCTTTATTTTTCATGGTGTGTACCAGCTACTCATGCCTTTGCTCTTATGGTTTATTTTGTCATCACAACCCTCAATAAATATAGTCGCCTGTATGCTTCCTTTGCATAAAAGTCCTGGCTTTTATTCGTTATAGTAGTGGTGTGAACCGTAATAAGCCAACCAATAAAAATTACAACTTTATCTAGAAGGGGTACTGTCAAGATGAGACACCTTGAGAAGAGCACTATCAAGACTGAGCAGATGGACTCTGAAGGAAGTAGCAGTTGTCTTTGGAACGATAGGTGGTGGTTATTTCAGTTATTAACTGGTGCATGTTGGCAATGGAATTGTACAGGAGTTATAAAAGTATTAGCAATACGCAACAGGCAGACTGGCAAAATGGAAGGGTAAGAAGCTATAAAAGTAGGGCAGAACGGTCAGGAAGAAGTGTAGTATACCCTGAGGTCTGATCTGCACTGAAAAGTTATATAGGCATAGCTGCTCTCGCAGAGGTGCAAAACATCTAAACCCCTGAGAGATGGAGGTAAGGCAATCTAACCCGCGGCATACAGTGCTAGGTCAATGGATGAATTCTTCTGTTGTTCTAGCTACCGCCTCTTGGGGAAGTGGATCATTTACAACGATGGGAGAACTCCTCTTGTCGCTGTAGTGAGTGTCTATACTGAAGCACTACAGCAGCATAGCTGCAGCTATGCTGCTATAGCATTCTAAGTGTAAAAATAGCCAGATGCTTTCTTATAGTATAATATTTTGTCTCCTTCAGGTCACCTACCTAAAGAGTGACACACATCCTCCCCCTGGTTTCTGACCATCAGAGTTCTTTCTCTTCTACTGTAATTGTAGTGCAAAGTAAACTTGTATTCTTTGTTACTTTTCTCTACTCACCTTCTTGTTGAGAGAACTGTGGCAGAGATGCTGCAATAGCTTATAATTTTCCTTTTGTGGGCCCTAATTGAATGGGCTGACCTTTCATGGTTACAGCTGGCTTTGCTGTCATGCATCTTCTGCAGCTGTGTGTACAACCCCTTTTGAGAATGAAGTCTGCTATATTCAAAGCACTGAAAAAGCAAATGGGTTTTATTACTCTTTGGCTTTTATAGTTAGGAGGAAGGAAGGGAATTCTTTAGCACAGTACAAAGGGGTATTTGCAGAAGTAATGGGATGAAATGGAAAATTTAGGCTGAATGTCCAGTATTTATTCCCAATAATTGCATTTTTTTAGGCCAAGGGATAGTCTTCTAAAAGAAAGTGGAAGAAGTCCCATTCCCTGGAGACATGGACAAAGCACCACAAAATGGACCATGTGAGAGAATCGTATGCTAGCAGAGGGAATGGGTTAGACAGTCTAGTAGATCTTTCCCATCTTCAATTTCTGTAGTAATATAGGTAAAATGCCTTTATGGAAAAAAACTGTCAGCCCAGTCTCTGGGTGTGTTTTATGCATGCTCCATTTTGCCATGATCTGGGAGTTGCTGTACATGTACATTAGCTATATAATATTCCAAATGCTAACATGCAACTACTTATAACATGTTCAATATTTAGATTCCTTCCCCTTCTCCTCCAAATCTGATTTCTAGTTACATTTCCTTGACTTGTTAGCATTTGGAATGCTAACCTTGTAATTGTAAATAAGACTTGATATCTCCTGTTCCCCATCATAGGAAAATGCAGAGCTGCATTCATTCCTGCTCTGAGGCTACAATAATTTTCTTCAAGAAAAATGGTTAAATTGCATCACATTTTTCCAATGAAATGAGTAATTCTGGGTTCTGCCACTGACGTCCACGTCTGGTACCTTTTTGCTCTTCTGGCAGCCCATGCGACACTGTGGTACCATGAAAGTATGGATAATTATGGATGTGATACTACTACTACCTGTGTAGTCTGCATGCATTTCAGGTATAAAGTCTGGATAATGCAGATGATACGTACTACATAGCTGTGCATCTCCTTTGAGATGTACCTTATACAGTCTAGTAATGGGGGTAAATCTTGATTTAATTTTGTAGTCAAATTTTTGATATTGCAAAGAGGTGAAATTTGACTCTCTCAGTTGTACAGAACATGGTTTGGTTCCTCAAATGAGACTAAGGCATCCAAATCCCATTGAAATTTAATGTAAATTAGGTCCTTATTCCATTATCCACCTCCTAAAAATCTCAGTTTACATTGTTTAAATAAATAATTGTTGCTGAAACAAAAGTCTTGGCAAAAATGAAATGTAACAAATATATAAGGGGTCTGCAAGTAGCAATAAGCTGAACTAGTTAAATTTCTTTTACTTTTCATAAGCAATATCTATCTATCTATAACTAATCCTTCTTCAGTCACTTGGAATCTTAGCTTGTTTCAGTTCCTTCTCTGTCATCATTTCTTGTCTAAAAGTGTTGAATTTCCTCTTTTAAAAAAAAATTAGGAATAGTGTGAAAGCATGAGTTTTCAGCTAATTATGGGAAGAAGTGTATGTCTTAACTCAGGGGTGGGCAAACTTTTTGGCCTGCAGGCCACATCGGAGTTCCGAAACTGTATGGAGGGCCGGATAAGGAAGGCTGTGCCTCCCCAAACAGCCTGGCCCCCGCCCTCTCCCACTTCCTGCCCACTGACTGCCCCCCTCAGAGCCTCCAACCCCCCTGCTCCTTATCCCCTGACCGCCCCCTCCCAGGACCCCCCACCTCAACCATCCCCCCGGGACCCAACCCCCTATCCAGCCCCTCCCTGTCCCCTGACTGCCCTGACCCCATCCACCCCCCCCCACTCCTTGAATGGCTCCCTTGGACTCCCATGCCTATCCAACCGCTCCCTGTCCCCTGACTGCACCCCCCCAAGACGCTCTTCCCCTTTTCCAACCCTCCCACCCCCTTACCATGACACTCAGAGCAACAGGACTGGCAGCCGCGCTCCCCGCCGGAGCCAGCCACACCACCGTGCTGCCTGGCAGGAGGTCGCAGCCCTGCCGCCCAGAGTGTTGGCCACATGGCGAGCCAAGGCTGCGGGGAAGGGGGACAGCGGGGGAGGGGCTGGGGGCTAGCCTCCCCGGCTGGAGCTCAAGGGCCGGGCAGGACGGTCCCGTGGCTCGGATGTGGCCCGCAGGCCGTAGTTTGCCCACCTCTGTTTTGTCTTCTTCTTTAGAAAAGATTTGCAAGAGTCATTCTTCAACTTGCATAGTTGAATAGTTTCTTCAAAAAGGAAAATATAGACATGTCTCTTTAGAAGTGGGGGGGCATTTATTAAATGCCCTTGGTTAGGATTAACAATATATTGAGAGAACTCTCTGCAACAACAAAATAAACCTGTGAACAACAAAACATATAGTCTCTGGAAAGAGAATAACAAATCCCAATAATATGAGACTGTTACTTAGATCTGTTCTCCTTTGTAGATGAAGTAGTTATATATGGTTGCTTTTCCTCTCTTAAGAATGTCATCTGGTGCATAGGATGCTTCTCAGCCAGTTTCGTGGTGGAGTCTGGGTGTCAAAAGAGGATGAATAAAACTGCTGAGGAGATCTTATTCGTTTTCGGTTTCTAATTCAAATAGCTTAACATTCCTAACTTGTAAAGTAGAAAGATGATGCTTCATACGGTTTTGGTGAGAGGAGTGTTGTACTACACTTGTATTGAAGTAAATCATAGATACAAAATTACCACTGTAAGTTTACCACATTAAAGGAAATCAAGAGTTTTTGTGGTGTTTTGTAACCATTTACAAAATCTTAATAAGTTTACAAATCATTCGATGTAAATATTAGAAACAAGACAATAATTATTATAACGGTGAGCTTATTTATTTGTTCAGAGAAACATTATATATTAATAATAATCAAATCTTGCTATTTAACATGGTGTTACCATACTATAGAATTAGTCTCATTACACCATTCAGGACATGTGATTTTATTAAATGAGTGAAACTACTGACTCTACTCATATTTATCAAACCAGGTGTATCTATGAAAAGAATCAACAGTAAAAAAAAAAAAAAAATTGGAGAGATGTACTTTTGTTTTTACAGATGAATATACTTCGTGTGAAAAGTGAATTAATGGTAACCAAATATGTAAGTACAGTGTCTGTTTTTCCTCGGTCTCTCTTTCAAGGTACATGATCGATATATACATTTTTTGTTAACAAAAAATTCCCATATTTTTGGAATCATTCCTCCAGATTTGGACTATTTTTCTTTATCCACTAAGACTATCAGTAGTTTAGCGACTACTAGCAGATGAGATATTAATTTTTTCATTTCTTTGAGTGTGATCATTTCTGATAGGAATTCTCAGAAGGATTACCAAAGAATTATATGGTAATAAATGTCCAACAATTTCTGATATTTGTTATGAATTGGATTCCAATATTGTCTGAGTGGACATATCCACCATATATGTATAAAATCTCCTCTCTGCACAGTTTCTGCAGTGGTTGCTTCAGTCTGTGTATATTTTTTTTAACCTGACTTGTGTGAAGTACCATTTAAAAAGTATCTTAAGACTGAGGTTGCTGGTATTCTTTTTGCTGCTGTTTGTTTTTGTTGCTGGTCGTCTTTTTGTTTTTTCCCCCTCTAAATCAAAGCCTATTGCTCTGGACTAACTTATTTGTCCAAATCCTTTTTGTACCATGTCATACCTGTACATTTCTTTGTTAAGAAAGTTGGCTGCAAAGATTAGAAAACAAACAAACAAGGCCTTACATTTATATTAATCAACCAGAAGCAAAACGAACAATCTCTGCCATTAAAGTTAGCTTTCTATATAAAACATTCTGAGAAAGGTGACAAACATAATGCTGACCTTGAAGGTACTGGTACCATGATAGAGTGGGCTGGTTTAAATTAGTTATGATTCCTTAACAAGTTAGAAAAGTTTGTTTGAACAGCTGGCTAACTGAATGTGTTACACAGTTTTCCCAGTCTTCAAAACTCTGTTAGTGTTTCTGGTTAAAATCTGGATGATTTGCAATGGGTGTTGTTACAAAGAGAAAATAACTTAAACCCTAGTTTTATCCCAGACCCACAGAATAGTCTTTGGCAAAAATTGTGTATAAATTTCTGGAGGGCGTGGTGTGTGTGTGGTTTTTTTTTTTAATAAATCCATAGTAACCTAGCAATATATATTACCATTACAGTTTTCTTGTTCAATAAAGACTCAATATTTGGCTGGCTTAGATCACCGGCAATTCACTACTGCTTTGAGCTGCCTGGCTTAATAGTATCATATTACAATTGGAACAGTTAGTCCACCCTGTTCATTCGGTCTACCCAAAGTGTCTGACAAGATTGAAGTCAGTGGGCTTGTGCCTGCTTATCCAGCACTGAATATGGCCGAAAATGTTTGCCTTAGCATTTGAGACTTGTTACTCCTTTGCACACATTTTTTACATCTATCAGTGCAGTGTTCAGAGTAACAGCCGTGTTAGTCTGTATTCGCAAAAAGAAAAGGAGGACTTGTGGCACCTTAGAGACTAACCAATTTATTAGAGCATAAGCTTTCGTGAGCTACAGCTCACTTCCTCAGATGCATATCGTGGAAACTGCAGCAGGCTTTATATATACACAGAGAATATGAAACAATACCTATTCCCATGCCACTGTCCTGCTGGTAATAGCTTATCTAAAGTGATTTCCAGCACAAATCCAGGTTTTCTCACCCTCCACCCCCCCACACAAATTCACTCTCCTGCTGGTGATAGCCCATCCAAAGTGACAACTCTTTACACAATGTGCATGACAATCAAGCTGGGCTATTTCCTGCATAAATCCAGGTTCTCACATCCCCCCCACCCCCATACACACACAGACTCACTCTCCTGCTGGTAATAGCTCATCCAAACTGACCACTCTTCAAGTTAAAATCCAAGTTAAACCAGAACATCTGGGGGGGGGGGGTGTAGGAAAAAACAAGAGGAAACAGGCTACCTTGCATAATGACTTAGCCACTCCAAGTCTCTATTTAAGCCTAAATTAATAGTATCCAATTTGCAAATGAATTCCAATTCAGCAGTTTCTCGCTGGAGTCTGGATTTGAAGTTTTTTTGTTTTAAGATAGCGACCTTCATGTCTGTGATCGCGTGACCAGAGAGATTGAAGTGTTCTCCGACTGGTTTATGAATGTTATAATTCTTGACATCTGATTTGTGTCCATTTATTCTTTTACGTAGAGACTGTCCAGTTTGACCAATGTACATGGCAGAGGGGCATTGCTGGCACATGATGGCATATATCACATTGGTGGATGTGCAGGTGAACGAGCCTCTGATAGTGTGGCTGATGTTATTAGGCCCTGTGATGGTGTCCCCTGAATAGACATGTGGGCACAGTTGGCAACGGGCTTTGTTGCAAGGATAAGTTCCTGGGTTAGTGGTTCTGTTGTGTGGTATGTGGTTGTTGGTGAGTATTTGCTTCAGGTTGCGGGGCTGTCTGTAGGCAAGGACTGGCCTGTCTCCCAAGATTTGTGAGAGTGTTGGGTCATCCTTTAGGATAGGTTGTAGATCCTTAATAATGCGTTGGAGGGGTTTTAGTTGGGGGCTGAAGGTGACGGCTAGTGGCGTTCTGTTATTTTCTTTGTTAGGCCTGTCCTGTAGTAGGTAACTTCTGGGAACTCTTCTGGCTCTATCAATCTGTTTCTTTACTTCTGCAGGTGGGTATTGTAGTTGTAAGAAAGCTTGACAGAGATCTTGTAGGTGTTTGTCTCTGTCTGAGGGGTTGGAGCAAATGCGGTTGTATCGCAGAGCTTGGCTGTAGACGATGGATCGTGTGGTGTGGTCAGGGTGAAAGCTGGAGGCATGCAGGTAGGAATAGCGGTCAGTAGGTTTCCGGTATAGGGTGGTGTTTATGTGACCATTGTTTATTAGCACTGTAGTGTCCAGGAAGTGGATCTCTTGTGTGGACTGGACCAGGCTGAGGTTGGTGGTGGGATGGAAATTGTTGAAATCATGGTGGAATTCCTCAACGGCTTCTTTTCCATGGGTCCAGATGATGAAGATGTCATCAATATAGTGCAAGTAGAGTAGGGGCTTTAGGGGACGAGAGCTGAGGAAGCGTTGTTCTAAATCAGCCATAAAAATGTTGGCATACTGTGGGGCCATGCGGGTACCCATAGCAGTGCCGCTGATCTGAAGGTATACATTGTCCCCAAATGTGAAGTAGTTATGGGTAAGGACAAAGTCACAAAGTTCAGCCACCAGGTTAGCCGTGACATTATCGGGGATAGTGTTCTTGACGGCTTGTAGTCCATCTTTGTGTGGAATGTTGGTGTAGAGGGCTTCTACATCCATAGTGGCCAGGATGGTGTTATCAGGAAGATCACCGATGGATTGTAGTTTCCTCAGGAAGTCAGTGGTGTCTCGAAGGTAGCTGGGAGTGCTGTAGCGTAGGGCCTGAGGAGGGAGTCTACATAGCCAGACAATCCTGCTGTCAGGGTGCCAATGCCTGAGATGATGGGGCGCCCAGGATTTCCAGGTTTATGGATCTTGGGTAGTAGATAGAATATCCCAGGTCGGGGTTCCAGGGGTGTGTCTGTGCGGATTTGATCTTGTGCTTTTTCAGGAAGTTTCTTGAGCAAATGCTGTAGTTGCTTTTGGTAACTCTCAGTGGGATCAGAGGGTAATGGCTTGTAGAAACTCGTGTTGGAGAGCTGCCGAGCAGCCTCTTGTTCATATTCCGACCTATTCATGACGACAACAGCACCTCCTTTGTCAGCCTTTTTGATTATGATGTCAGAGTTGTTTCTGAGGCTGTGGATGGCATGAACTTCTACTCCACTTCTTTGCTGGAATGTTAGCAGTGTCTCTAGAGTCTACAACAAAATCTGTACTCAGTTGTGTGTGCGTGGCTTCAGTCGAAGAATTTGGCTCTAAGAATAAGATTCAGTTATGCAAACCAGTATGTTATAAACAGGCTGTAGAGCCGGGTGATCGGGGTGGGGCATGAAACTATTGTCTGCCTTTATTTGCAATCTTGAATAGAAGAAAATATTAATCTCTGCAGCAGATTTTCTGAGTGCCTGCTCCAGCTCACTTTGTCCTATGCATCCAGCAGGGCTGTATGGACTTAACAGAGCTACCCCTGCAGCTACTCCTCCCAACCACCAGGGGTTGTTGTGGTCTTGGTACTGATAGCAGGGAGTCTCTCTTCTCTGTTACAGGTTCTGCTCCCCATCCCAGCACCCAGGGCAGGAGAAAGCGTGCAGAAGGAGGCTGCAGGTGCTGAGTTGGCATGGAGCTGAAGGGGGCAGGGTCTCCAGGGAGATCAGGCTGAGGCAGACAAGAGCTCCCCTGGCCTCCTGTCCCTCCATTTTGTCCTGCCCCCAGCCTTTGTCTCCTTAAGCCGTTGGTTCCCTTTGCAGTCCCTGTTGCCCTGGGGGATTTGTTAGGTTACTCCGCACTTCAGTTTGGGTCTTTAGACCTGGATAATCTCTGTGCATGGAAACTGATTCCCACTCTCTGCAGCGTGTCAGGGTGAGGCTAGTGCAATGCAGCGCACTCTAGTGCTTTGTCAATAGTAGATATATATGGGTGTTGTGTCTAGCACATGGCAAGATGAGATTGCTCTTGTTTGCTTCAGTCAGTGGGGCAGCATGGCTATTCTCATCTTGCCACCCCCTATATCTGTCTAGCTTCAAATGTTTGGCCTGAGATCCAGACTTCTGTGGGTTATCTTAGGCCCTCAAGACTGCTACCAAATTACAGTCTGCCCCACCTTATGTTTAGCAATGACATGCTGGTTACCTTTTTCCAGACTTGAAGAAGAGCTCCGTGAAGCTTGAAAATTGTCTCTTCCACCAACAGAAGTTAGTCCAATAGAATATATTACATCACCCACCTTGTCTCTATCAAATTCAGAAGACGTTTAACTATGCCACAGGAATAGATACTATGGGCATAAGTGCCAAGACTGAAGATACAGTTGAGTAGAATAGAGAATCAAAGCAGGCTACAAAGGAGAGTGTTCTTGCTCACGAAAGCTTATGCTCTAATAAATTGGTTAGTCTCTAAGGTGCCACAAGTACTCCTTTTCTTTTTGCGAATACAGACTAACACGGCTGTTACTCTGAAATCTATCCTCAGAAATTCAGCTAATGTAGAGAGAGAATTTTTCCAAATTAAAAGAAAAATATAGTTCAATTTTGTTTCCCAAACACTGGAGGAAACTCTAGGGTGCCAATCAGCTGGGAGAAAAATCTCAAGCATCCCAATTTTTCACAGTAGTCAGATAAGATACTTTCTTATCTCCTCCCTCGGTCCACCCCCTTCCCCCAGTTGTATTCTCCAATCTAGTCCATTTTTCACTGTACACTGCATTTCCACAGTTTTCTGTTTCTCTCCCTTGTTCCCAGTTCAGTCTCCTTTCTGTTACTTATGCTCAAGCAGAATAAGAAGGGGACTTGACCATCCGTTCCTCGATCTCCTTTGCAGCAGATCTGGGAATGGGAAGTTTCTGATGGTGCAAATTGTCCTCTGTGGGTAAAAATTTGGTTCTTCCCCCTGTGATGGTTCAGCACAGGTTGATGATGGTAACTCAGGAACACTGTTTCTAAATGCCTTTATACAAGGGAGCAAAACATCAGTCACTTACTCTGTAGACCTACCACTGTCCTTTGACATAGCTGACTCAGTCACATCCTGCTTTCTTGCCTGGTGGTGGTGTCAGAATAGCTCCAGATTTACCTGTTGCAATTTAAATTAAAATAAAATGAGTGTAGTAAAAATGTTTGGTGTTTCAGAGGAGCAGTCAGAGCTGCTGAAAACCAGGTATTAAATCTAGAGAATATTTGTAAAACATTTTCTCAATACCCAGACTCAGGAGGACCTTTAATTTTAACTTGCAAATGATACAGCAGCTAGGCTCAGATTGTTGCCCAGATTGGTGACAATGCGTGGTAAAAGAAAAGCTTACTCACTGTAATGGTTGCACTTTCATATGTGTGATTTTTTTTTTCCCTACATTCTTCTGACTTTACACCATTGTAAGTGGGCTAGCTTCACACTGCTGTTGATGTGTTGCAGAAGAATTTCTGCAGGGGAAACCTGGGTCCAATTATAACATTTCTTTGTAATGATCAAGAGCTATGGTATGACATCTAAATAAAATTATAGGAGTGCCTTTTTAACCAGACTGAACTGCATGACACCTATATAATGTAATTATGTACATTTTATGAATTAAAATTACCCATGGATGTCTTTTGAAAGACATTCTCTTATCTTTCTGTGGTCAGTATTAAATTTAAAATGTTTTTTGCAGTGTTAAAAGGATGCTGTTAGGTTAAATTTGGCCCCACATTTAGATTTTGTAAATGTAAAAATTAATAAAACCTGAAACCAATAAAATTGTTTCCATTGAATAAAAAGGTAAGTGGAAAGTTGTGCTTCTTTAAGGAGTATCTCCCTGTAATGTTTGCAACCCAGTTGTTGTATCAGTTGTGCCAGCCCATGAGAACTCGAAAGTGAAATTGACTAGAATTTGAACATTAGCTAAAGAAAACCTGATCTAGTCTATTTTCATTATCCACATTGTAAAAATGCAGAAAGTAAACCTCATGAGTAGTAAAAACTCAGTTATGTTTTAATTTTTTTTCAGTTTTATCATTTTAGGTCCTGATCCTGCAATGAGATCCATGTGGATGGACACTTGTGCCCATAGGAGAGCTGCACTAACTTCTCATTGTAGGAGCAGAACCCTAAGATGTTTGTACCAAAGATAACGATGTTTTAAAATATGGGGTGAAATCCTGGCCCAGTGACTTAAGTGGGGCCAGAATTTCACCCATGATTGTTAACAGAAGTCTTCCCTTTAATAATGGAGACTACATCAAAAATAAAATTATTGTTCTATGTGCTTTAGAATTCAGCACAGGTGAACCTTAGGTGTGTTTATGTAATTGACTGCAAACTAAACAAATTTAAACTGCAGTTGTGTAACATTTTTGTTTAAATGACTGTTGTGGCATATCAGGTTCTTTGAGATATTCTCTGTATTTTCAGTTCATTGTAAGTATTCCTTAAGATTGTTTTTGAGCATTTTAAAATATTTTGTAAAATTATTTGATATGAGAGGATGATTCATTAACTATATTTTCTGTTGCAGTTTGTTAATCAGTGATGTCCCAGAACTGACCACGTTCATCACAGTAAGTGTGCAACTGCAATTATCTTTCTTACAATGTTCTGAGAAGCATGAATCATATAGGGAACTGGGATAATATTGTTTACAGTTTGTCTTCTTTAGAGCTGATGGTTGTATAATCATCTGAACATAGGGCTAAATTCTGCTTATAGACCCTGCATCAGCAAGGTACTTAATCATATCAATAGGGCTAAAAGTCTAAAGGGTTTAAAGGTAGGCATGTCCTTATTTACTTTGCTGAACAGGGTCCTTAATGTTGAGTAACTCCATTACACTGAAACTGAAAGAATTTGGCTCAGATAATTTTCCATTATCATTCAGACATACAATAAAATCTGAACCGCACAGTAGAACTCACTTCAACTATTCCTCGCACCTCTTACTTTGCATACAAAAATTATGGCCTCCTGTGATTTCCCACAAAGCTGTACACTGAGAGCTATTTTCAGGTTTTGTATTATTATGGTTCACTTGCTGTATTTGCTGTTCACAGAATTCATTAAATCACATTGGGTCTCATAGTCAGTAGTACAAATTAGCAATATTTTTTTTTATTATTTAATTCAAAAGACTAGCTCTGTGTGTGTGTGTTTGTTTTTGCTAAAGGCTTCTTGTTTATTGAGATAGAGGATGTGGTGTTCTACCAGCCTAAAACGCAAGGGTCCAGTCTTGCTAACCATTACTTCTGTGACTTAGATCTAGATTTTTAAAGGTGCTTAAGCATTACTGTGGTCAGAATTGCAGTGCCCTAAGCCTTTGACTCCTAATTGCCCAAATTCTTTTTTGAAAATGAGACTTAGGCTCCTAAATCAGGTAGGAGTTGCAGTGTTGAGCACAGCACTGCCTAAATACCTCTAAAATCTGGGCCTTAATACTGTGATCATATTTCCCTATGCTAAATATGGAACACCTGGTAACATTACTTGTGTTCAAGTGAGTTCAACGGCAATCGATCGGAACTATGCAGTACAAACATTCAAATTAACATGAAGTTGACTGAGCCCCTGTTAAAAAGAAATGCTGTGTGGTTGGATTCTTTTTTTTACCTTCTCATCTTTAAGGCTTTAGTGTTCACACTGGGAGGGTTGACACACACACACCCTTACCCTCCTCCTCACACATGGCGAGATGTGACACACACATACTCCTGTACACCTCTCTCACACAGGAAGGGGGCGGGGGGCAGGGTGACTGACCGACCTGACTCTCTCTGCCCTCCATACCTGGCTGGGCCCCCAGGACCGACCTGCCTCTCCTGGTCCATGTCTTCCTGAGGCAAAACATGGGGAGGGGCATGCAAGGTCACATGCCCCAATCCCCAGATTTCTGCCAGGATTCACACCAGAATATGGCCAGCAGCAGCCTTTTAGCACTTTGCGGGAGGGAAGGAGCTGCGTGGGGGGGCATGAAGAGGTTAAGCCCTAAGGATTCATTATGCACCAGGGCCCAGGGAACCTGACTGCAGGGGCTTCAGTGACCCAGTCAGAGGTGGCTCAGCAGGACAGATGATGAGATTACTGGTTCTGTGGATGAAGGGAAAGCAGTGGATGTATTGTTTCTTGACTTTAGCAAAGCTTTTGACACGGTCTCCCATAGTATTCTTGTCAGCAAGTTAAGGAAGTATGGGCTGGATGAATGCACCATAAGGTGGGTAGAAAGCTGGCTAAATTGTCGGGCTCAACGGGTAGTGATCAATGGCTCCATGTCTAGTTGGCAGCCGGTATCAAGTGGAGTGCCCCAGGGGTCGGTCCTGGGGCCGGTTTTATTCAATATCTTCATAAATGATCTGGAGGATGGTGTGGATTGCACTCTCAGCAAATTTGCGGATGATACTAAACTGGGAGGAGTGGTAGATACGCTGGAGGGGAGGGATAGGATACAGAAGGACCTAGACCAATTGGAAGATTGGGCCAAAAGGAATCTGATGAGGTTCAATAAGGATAAGTGCAGGGTCCTGCACTTAGGACGGAAGAACCCAATGCACAGCTACAGACTAGGGACCGAATGGCTAGGCAGCAGTTCTGCAGAAAAGGACCTAGGGGTGACAGTGGATGAGAAGCTGGATATGAGTCAGCAGTGTGCCCTTGTTGCCAAGAAGGCCAATGGCATTTTGGGATGTATAAGTAGGGGCATAGCGAGCAGATCGAGGGACGTGATCGTTCCCCTCTATTCGACATTGGTGAGGCCTCATCTGGAGTACTGTGTCCAGTTTTGGGCCCCACACTTCAAGAAGGATGTGGATAAATTGGAGAGAGTCCAGCGAAGGGCAACAAAAATGATTAGGGGACTGGAACACATGAGTTATGAGGAGAGGCTGAGGGAGCTGGGATTGTTTAGCCTGCAGAAGAGAAGAATGAGGGGGGATTTGATAGCTGCTTTCAACTACCTGAAAGGGGGTTCCAAAGAGGATGGCTCTAGACTGTTCTCAATGGTAGCAGATGACAGAACGAGGAGTAATGGTCTCAAGTTGCAGTGGGGGAGGTTTAGATTGGATATTAGGAAAAACTTTTTCACTAAGAGGGTGGTGAAACACTGGAATGCGTTACCTAGGGAGGTGGTAGAATCTCCTTCCTTAGAGGTTTTTAAGGTCAGGCTTGACAAAGCCCTGGCTGGGATGATTTAACTGGGAATTGGTCCTGCTTTGAGCAGGGGGTTGGACTAGATGACCTTCTGGGGTCCCTTCCAACCCTGATATTCTATGATTCTATGATTCTATGACAGGGTGCCTAGGGGATGGAGCAGCTCCAGGCTCCCTGAGGGCGGACCCTGGGGGGGAGAGGGGGTGAAGAGGCTGCTGTGGAGCCTGCAAGTTCACAGTGTGAACAGACTGGCAATAGCTCCCCTCCCGCCTGCCACTCCAGCACTTAGCTGAGGGGTGAAGAGGCTTCCCCGTGCCAGCACTGAGCCGGGCTTTGGCACATGCAGTGCTCAGCTCCTCCTGGCCAGCACTCCAGGCCAGAGAGTCTTGGGCTTTCGCAGGGTGCCAGCCCAGCCAGAGGCAGTACGGGAAGGAAGGAGCCTGGTGGCCAGGCTGTTAGTGAGCTGAGCACTCCGACTCGGGGCTGGTTCTCCCCATAGCACTGGAAATGGGACGCGCCCCGCCCGGGGGAGTATGGTGGAGCAGTGGAGTTTGCGGAATGGGGGTGGGAAAAGCACGGAGAGGACAGTTGGAGGGGAAACATGTAAAGTGCCAAGTGGTGGGCAGCAGAGGTGACACGTAACCGGCTGCCGCCTGGCACCTGCCTGCACTCACCAACCACCACAGCTTGCAGCGCACAGCCAGCACTGGCTGGAAATGGGATGGGAGGGTGGGGCCCTGCTGGCCAAGAGTCAGCATGCAGTGGGGGCTGTGCTGATGGACCAGCAAGGGGAGCAGCCTGCCCCGCAAGCTGTATCATCACCCTGCCACCAGCCCTGCACCCCCACCTCCATGTCAGCCACTGGAACCCGCTCGCCACTCACCAGTGATGGGCTGGTGGCTCACAAGCAGGGATCCGGCCAGCAGCAGGACCTGCCAGTACTGTACAGACAGAAA
Source organism: Lepidochelys kempii (assembly GCF_965140285.1). Taxonomy (NCBI): domain Eukaryota; kingdom Metazoa; phylum Chordata; order Testudines; family Cheloniidae; genus Lepidochelys; species Lepidochelys kempii. Next base: position 32,773,609 of record NC_136390.1, on the reverse strand, counting down.
ATACTGGACAATTTGCCCGTTTTTAAGAAAAAGTCAGGACACCTACAAGAGGGCTTAAATACAGGACTGTCCCTTCAAAAACGGGACATCAGGTCACCCTAGGCCTTAGTAGTCCTCACTAATACAAGTAATTTCATTGACTTCAGTGGAAATACTCACCTTCATAAGAACTACTCATGTTGTTATCTTGGAGGATGAGGTGGTAACTTTTACACATTTTTAAAAATAGAGACTAAAACATTGTTAGCCTGTACTAGCAACGTCCCAGTGAATGGTGGCCTTACCATACATAAGTCTGAATTATAATGTACATTTATATTGTATTACAGTATTTTATTATTTTTTCAATTGTTTTATGGTGGTTTTGATGTGTTATTCAGTACAGACAGAGGCTATTTCAAATATAGTAAGACATCCAAGTCATATTTTAGCTGCTAAATCAATTTTAATAACTTTGAATAATGAACACTGATAGAACAATGGTGTGATTACACAGGTTGTGATATTTTGTAGCTTACTGGTCATATGTTTTCCCGTATTAATATAGTAAGTTTATTGGAATATTCCTAATAGGAAGTCAAGTATTTTGCACTCAGTTGAGCTCCGTCTATTTTAAGGATACCCTGAGCATACTTTTTAAAACTGCTTACATCTTACTTTAATCATTTACTACTAGACTAAATAATTATTGTGTATTGAAATAGAATGGGAGAATAAGCAAAGTCAGTTTGTCTATAGATAGTTTCAAACAGTTTTTTATCTTCACTTCCTACCTGTCAGGAGTGCAGAATTACTTTCAGACAGAGATTTGAAATGACTTTATAATTTAATTTTAGTACCCTTCAGATTAGCCATCAGTTCATTTTCTGTCTCCAGTACGTGAAGATAAAGACAGACATTTATTCTGTACAGAAATATTTTAACTCGGTGTGTGTCAAACGATATTATGTTGACTAACAAGAACCTCTCTTAGTGCCCAGACTGAATATTTTACGACATAGAGCAATCTTGTGTTTCACTGGTGACCTTCATGCCTACGTCCCAGAGGTGCTCTACAATCAGTGATGTTAAAATTAGCACTGGTAAGACAAAAAAAAATTGCTAAAACAATCATTTTAAGAATGCTGACTAATAGAAATATTTTTAATGTTAGATTTTAAAGTCACAGTAGTTGAGAGCATTTTCTTTATTATTAAACTGGTAATGTGTTCCAAAGCAGAAAATGAAACTCTGAAAGGCTATACATGTGTCTTCAAACCATATTTAGGAATGGTAAGACCACCAGTAGGGAGGGAGATAAGATAACCTACTATATGTAAGTAAGTGGGAAGCAGCAATCTGAAACAATTGCAAAACATATAAAACTGGGCATGTCAGCAAGCATGGTTGCAATAATAAATTCAGACATAAGGAAGGAGGAAGATTGGGTCTAGTTTCCAGTAAGAAAATATAGTTTTACGGCAGGCAGCAGACATTACAAAACTTACTAGAATACAGGAGGGCAATGCCCCTGCTACTTAAAGGTTTAATGGTTTTGACAAAAGAACTCCTTTCTTGAACAGGCTTTCAATTAAAGCTTACAACTTTTTCCCTAGGAAATGTTTGGAACTGCTAGTAACTCGAGATGAAGAATCTCAAGTGAAAGACCATAACTTCTCCCCCTCTCTTTTCCTATGCTCCCTTTCCTCAGGTAGAGGGAACTTCAGTTATGGACCCTCACAAAATTGCCTGTCTTTCAGCTGCTCAGAGTTGCTGTGCCTGCTGATTTGTGGGGCCTATAAATGTCAGAGCTAAGCTCAGCTTTCATTTGAAGAAAAAGGGTTTCTAGCCTTTTTCCTTACAAAGATAGTCTTGAAAATAATAAAACCATGACTAGGGGTTGAAAATTTGTCTCTGACTTCCATGACTCAAGAGTTACTTGTGATCCTGTGCTTCTCCATCTTGGGAGTCGCTTACCCCTAGACCAGTTTGTGGCTATGAGGAGCAGTGTCACCCAAGCTTTCTGCTCATGCTTTGCAGCAGATTGTCTGCTGCTGAGCTGTTGCTCTGTTGAGCAGACACTTCGACCGCTTGCCACAAGAAGATGCTACTCAGTAGCATGACACTCAAATGGTTAAGATTACAGACATAAATCTCTCTCCTATTAAGTATACACTTGGATGAGAACAGAAAAGTGTTTTTAAGTGCTTGCACATGTCCATTCCACTGTAGGTGTGTGTGCTTGTCATGAGCACAGCCACCAGAAAATTTTCCCCCAGTGGTATCCATTGGGTCGGCTCTGGAGTCGTGTGCTCACAACACTGGTATAAAGGGTCCTGCCGACCCACAGCCCTCTCAGTTCCTTCTTCCTGCCCATGACAGTTGCTGGAACTACTTCGTCCTTACAATCTGGAAGTATATTCTCAGTGAACTTTTTATTATCTATAGTTACCTCTTGTTCATAGTAGTTAAGTTTTTGTTAATAGATAGGTTACCGGAACTCGGCTTAGCGGAGTTAGGCTCTGCCTTGTTCTGGGGCATGCCTTGGTTTCCAGGCTTTAAGTGCCTTCGTCTTCAGTGCCTTGTGCCACAAGCCTATGGCTGTGAGCAACCCCCATTCCAGCTGCCTTAAGTGCCTGGGGAGAAACTCACATGTGGGAGCACTGTAAGATCTGTAAGGACACCAGACTGAAATATATTCTCATGGAGGGAGCACTAAGATGTCCCTTGGAACTGGGTCACTTGGACTTGACACAGAGCACTTCAGCCTCAGTAAGGACTGCTCTGGCTGCTGTTTGAGACCTTTTGGTGCCATTCCTCAGTACCGGTGATGAAGAGAGATGCTCACTCCACCTTTCAAGAGCCTTGGCACTGGAGAGGGTGGACGATGCTGAAGAAAAACTCTCCAGTGAGAGAACCTCTGCATCGTTCACCGTCCCTGGTGCCGAGAAAGAAACAGAAGAAGACTGATGGAGGACGATCCCCAACCCTGACATTGATGGGGCATGGAGAGACCAGTAGAGTGCAACTAGGGTCGGGCCACTCCGTAGCTCCAACCACCTGTGTGGCATTTTGCTGACTCTAGCCCCAAAGCGGGTACCACTGAGTCCAGCACGGATGGACTTGCTAACACAGGAGAACCACCAGAGTTCCAGTGCCTTGGTGGCACTGTCTATGCTTCAGGCATTCACTGCAGCGAGAGACTTACTCTCACTGCTGGTACTGGCATCTCCAGCTATGTAGGAGCAGACACTAGTGGCACCAACACGAAGGACCTCTGCAGCACCTAGGCCCCAGGAGCCTTCCAAAGGGAAACCAGTCATGATGGCTGAACTCCGATTGCCTTCCTCTCTGCGCTAGTTGCTGACACTGGTCAGCACTGCTCCTCCCAGGTCTCCAGGAATGGAGTCTTTGGAGTCGGACTCGGAGTCAGAATCATATGCTTCTTGCAGGAACCAGCACAGTCAACCCAGTGGGCACTATCCTGCCATGGACCTGGGCCAACGCAATTCACCCATGGTGTGGCCCCCGGGGCAATGGCCAATCCCAGAACAGTGGCCCTTCTGGAACTCCTGGGCTTTCCCATCAATGCAGGGTCCCCAGTCCAGACGATGATACTCTGTGGCATCAGAGTCCAGAGCTGTACCACAGCTTCACTCAGAGCCAGATCCAAGGTCTGGTACCGAGGCAGGCACAGAATACCAAGAACCAGCACCTCAGGACCTATCCGGTGCTGAGGGTGAAGAACAGTGCTCCCTACCGGTGCAGGCTTCCTTATTCTCTTCTCCTGATGAGGCAGTGACAGGAACAGATATAGTGCCCTCTCAGAATGACTATAGGACTCATCAGCAGCTCCTTAAGAGAGTGGCCCAAAACCTGGGTATTCAGGTAGAGGAGGTCAGGGAGTCCTTCCATGCGTTGGTGGACATTCTAACGTCACTGGAGCCATCAAGTGTGGTGTTGTCCCTTAGGAGGCCTTTATGGACCCTATTAAGGCATTGTGGCAGACTGCAGCATCCCTTCAGCTGATGGCAAAGAAGACTGAAAAGGAATACTTTGGCCGGGCTAAGGGTTATGAATTCTTATATATACACACCCCACCAGGTTGTCTGGTTGTGTCAGAAGCTGATGAACAGGAGTGACGGGGCTACAAGGGCCAACTCCTAAGATCAAGGATGCCAAAAAATTAGACCATTTTGGCAGATAGGTCTATTCAACAGGGGGCCTTCAGCTCAGGATCATGAACCAGCAAGCGCTCTCCAGCAGATACATTTCAGCATGGAGTCCCAGGAATTAAAATTGTAAGGAGTTGTTACTCCAGGAGTCCAGATGAGAGTTTGCATCTGTTTTTTAAAAAGGTAAGTCTGTGGCGAAGGCTTCCCTTCAAGCAGCCTTGGATACGGCTGACTCTACAGCCTGATCGATGGCATCAGTGGTGGTGATGCCAGAAGCTCATGGCTTCCATCCTTGGGCCTGACGCATGAGGTCCAACTAGGGTGACCAGATGATACGGACAAAATATCGGGACACATGGGGGAAGCAAAAAAAAAAAAAAAAAAAAAGCAGCTGGAGCGGAGTTGCTGAAGCAAAAAAACCAAAACAACCACCCTCCCCCCCAAACCGGAGTGGCCAAAGCCGCAATATCGGGACAAATGGTGTCCTGACCGTGCATCGGTCAGGATGCAGGACGAACTAAAAATCGGGACAGTCCTGATTTTATCGGGATGTCTAAGTCCAACAGACTTTGCAGGACCTTCCTTTTGAGGGCATGCTGCTCTTTTCTGAGCAGATGGACTATAAGCTGCACAGCCTGAAGGACTCCAGGGCTACTGGAAGTCCTTAGGACTTTATACATAGGCGCCCATGAGAAAACATTATAAGCCTCAACTGGCCTCTTGATTCTTCCCACCACCTGCCCAGCAGGACTCTCACAGGGAGTGGAGCTGGGGCTTTAGGAGAAGACCTCTGCCCCAGTCCTTGTCTGCATCGATGCCTGCTCCCCCCAGGCATTCTGGTGAGTCCAAGCAGGCCTTTTGATGGGACACTCGGGAGCGATATACCAAGACAGAACTTAGATCCAACCTCCCCAGTATTTGTGGACCATTTATCCCATTTCTATCAGATGTGGGTCCGTATTACAATAGACTGCTGGGTGCTAAGCATGATAGCAGTGGGATATACCCTTTAATTCAGTTCTTCCCACCTCCCTCCTCGTTTCTCTTCAGGGATCCTTCTCATGAGCAACTTCTGGCCCAAGAAGTGCAGTTGCTCCTAAGGGTGGGAGCTGTGGAAGAGGTTCCACCAGAGTTCAGGGGCCGAGGGTTCTGCTCCTGATATTTCCTAATCCTGAAAGCCAGTGGCAGTCTCAGACTGATTCTGGACCTGCGGAAGCTTAATGGATACATAAAGAAGCTGAAGTTCTGCCTGGTCTCCTTGGCTTCCATCATCCCCCCTCCCTGGATCCAGGGGACTGGTATGCTGCCCTCGATTTGAAGGATGCATACATCCATATCTCGATTTTTTTTTTTTAAGGACACAGAAGGTTCTCAGATTCATTGTGATCCACATGCACTATCAGTTTGCAGTTCTCCCTTTCAGCCTCTCTGCGGCCCCCTAGTGTTCATAAAGTGCATGACAATCGTTGCAGCCTTCCTGAGGAGACAACGGGTTCAGGTCCATCCTTACCTTGACAACTGGCTGGTCAGAGGTTGGACCGAGGTCCAGCTGAAGTCTGATATAAAGTTAAACCAGTCAAAATTCCAGGACTTAGACTTCTGCGTATTTATCAGCAGACCTACCTTCTCACCAGTTCAAAGGATAGAGTTTATCAGGGTGATCTTCAACTCTGTCCAGGCCAGAGCCTTGCTCCCCAAAGCATGGTTACAAGTAATAGTGGTGCTTATAGAGAGCCTCAGAGATCACCCCATCACGACAGCAAGGAACTACTTGAAGCTCCTGGGCCACATGGCCTCATGCACCTGGTGCAGCATGTGAGATGTCGACTCAGATCTCTTCAGGTGTGGCTGGCATCCGTATACTCACCAAACCAACATCATTTGGACATAGTCATCACAGGTCCACCATTGGTGATTGTCTCCCTCAATGGTGGTTAGACTCATTGGTGGTGTGCATGGGAGTCCTAGTCTCAGGATTCCAAACATCATTATGTCTCCTTATGGACACTTCAGCGATAGGCTGGGGTGCTCACTTGGGTTCCCTCAGAAGCCAGGGTCTCTGGTCTCCGGAAGAGCTCTTGCCGCACATCAACATCAAGGGCCTCATGGCGTGGACAAGAACATGTCTGTTGTCACAGACAACATGACAGCAGTGTTTTATATCAACAGGCCAGGAGGGGTGCTCTCCTCTCACCTGTGAGAGGAAGCACTTTGCTTATGGGAGTTCTGCAAAGCTCACTCAGTCCACCTTGGGGCCCGTTATCTGCAGGGATCGCAGAATGAGCTAGCGGATCACCTCAGAAGATCCTTCTCCAATTAACCTCAAGTGGTCCATTCATCTAGATGTCTTGAACACCATTTTCCAGAGGTGGGGATCTCCACAGATCTGTTCATGATGAAGCACAACAAGAACTGTCTTGAATTCTGCTCACTCCTGGGTCACAGCCCCAGATCTCTCGCAAAAGCCTTCTTCCTCCCTTGAGTAGGTCATATCTTCTACGCATTTCCTCTCATTCCTCTGATACACAAGGTCTTGCAGAGTGCAAGTCATCCTGATAGCCCCTGCCTGGCCCCGCCATCACTGGTTCGCCACTTTCCTTGACCTCTCGGACGCCAATCCTTCTACCTTTTGTATCCATACCTGATCTCTCAGGGCGATGGCTGCCTGCATCACCCAAACCTTGAATCCCTTCATCTGACAGTCTGGAAGCTAGCATGCTTAGAGCAGGTCCACAAGGAAGCCATCCACCAGAGCTACGTAACTGGCAAAGTGGAAGAAGTTCTTGATCTCGTTTACTCAGAAGGGTGTCTCGCCTATGCAGTCATCAATACCATTCATTTCTGGACTACTTATTACACCTGAAGCAACAAGGTCTAACCCTGTCATCTGTTAGGGTCCATCTGGCCTCAACTTCAGCTTTTCACCCATGGGTGAAGCAAACAGCATCTGTAATCAGTTTCTTAAGGGCCTTGAGAGATTATACCTCCAGGTATGTCAACCAGTCTCTCATTGGAACCTCAACTGGTATTATCAAAACTGACAGGACCCCTATTTGAGCTGCTGGCAATGTACTCTCTGCTCTACCTGTCCTGGAAGTGACCTATCTAGTGACCATTATTTCTTCCAGAAGGGTTTCAGAGATCCAGGCCCTCACTTCAGAACCACTATACACAGTATTCTTCAAGGACAAGGCCCAATTGCATCCTCATCCAGCTTGCCTTCCAAAGGTGGTTTCACAGTTCCATAGTAACCAGGATATCTTCCTGCTGGTCTTTTATCTTAACCACATGCCAACAGGGAAGAGCAGAGTTTTCGCTCACTAGACGTCAGACGTGCACTGGCCTCCTACATAGAAAGGACTAAGATGTTTGGGAAAATTACTCAACTATTCATAGCTGTTGCAGACAGGATAAAAGATCTTCCTATCTCAGCCCAGAGAATTTCATCATGGATCACACCCTGAGTCTGCACATGCTACGACCTGGCAAAGGTTCCTGCCCTGACAGCACATTCCACAAAGGCCCAAGCATCTTCGAGGGCATTCATAGCACAAGTTCCTGTCCAGGACATTTGTAGAGTGGCAGTGTGGTCCTTAGTTCACACATTCGCGTCTCATTATGCCACCACCCAACAGGCTACAGTTAATGCTGGATTTGGCAGAGTGGTGTTGCAATCAGCATATCGATAAACTCCGACCCCTCCGCCTGCACAACTGCTTAGGAGTCACCTACATTGGAGTAGATGTGTGCAAGCATTCAAAGAAGAAAAAACAGTTACTAACCTTTCTGTTACTGTTGTTTGAGATGTGTTGCACATGACCATTCCAAGACCCTCCATCCTACCTATCTGTCTGAGTTGGCTGGCAAAAGGGAGCTGAGAGGACCGGTGGTCGGCAGGATCCTTTATACCGGAACTGTGAGTGTGCGACTCCAGGGGGCACCAGAGTCAACCTGATAGATACCACTGAGGGAAAATTTTCCCGTGGCTGTGCTCAGGGTGAGCACGCACACCTACATTGGAATTGATATGTGCAACACATCTCGAATAACAGTTACAGAAAGGTTAGTAACTGTTTTTATAGGTTTGTGGCTTTGAGCAATTTTCTCTTCAGCACTGAAAAGAAATCCATGAGAAAATAGCCAGAGGAGGCTTGCTTGTGCTCAGTGGGGGTCTCTAGCTACAAGGTTATCTTGAATGCTGGTCATGTGCTAACTCGTTGTACCTGTTTATTCTGCATATATAGTTATGATCACCATGGAATTCTTGGATTGCTTGGTAAAGAAAGAAAATAATTAAATCTAGGGAAAAACATACTGTAAGTCAGGAGTTGCATTCTTGTAGGCACAACCTTTTCTTATGAAACTCACATTTACTCTGCTACAATGTAGCAAGAAGAACACCACCCAAGAAAAATGGCAGACAGTAAAACCTTACTCCCATCTCAGTCCTGCCAAATCAGGACACTTTTGGAGTAAAAGGGAATTTAGGTTCATGTAAGAGATCATCCCAACCTGCACCTGGTGAAAGCAGGTACTCCTTGCATCTCTTACCATCTTCACCCAGGACTCATTCTCATGTACTCAAGCTGCAGAGGAAAGGCCACTTGAGAGCTTCTAACTATGCATACTAGTCCCAGATCAGAAATAATAAGGATTGACCCGGTTCCTGAATGCCTGTACAGGTCTGTCTTTTGACAAATAACTACTTTCTGTAATGTTCTCAAGCTATTATATTGAGAACTATACAACCCCCAAAATCTACTTAAGGAGCCCTCAGAAAGGCAGTGTAAACTGTTGCCCACTTCCAAACTGCAGATCCAAGTAGTCCAGTGCCAGAAAAGTAGGAAACCTACTCAGGATATTTTGTAGCACCCAAATGAAAAAGAAAAAATTTCCTTAGTTCTGTCTTCAGGCACCACCAGTGTACAAACTCTTTGAAAAGAAGGAACCCTTTGTGATTGCCTTGCCAGAATCCTTAGCAGAGTTCAACTGGATAAACTGGAGAGCACATACAAAATACAAACTGGTGCTGGGCTGCTGCTGGCGCAGACCAGAAACAAAGACAACATAAATTTGTTAGAAACAGGGGAAGTCTTTTAACATTCAAAAGACAATTGAGTATGTGTGCTAGCTCATCCACTTTAACGTACCTGAACAAGGAACAAGTGGCTCCTAAGGGACAATTTTTCCCCTTTGCTTTCCTGGGAAGAATTTAGGCTGCTCTGTTGAGAGCTCTACGCATCCTCTGTTCTACCAACTTCATGGGAAACTGGATTGAATGATAAGAAAATATACTAAAAGCTTCCTATGTGGTTGTAGCCAAACAACTAGCAGCCTAAATTTGAAAGACTGACCGAGCAGAAGGTGGTATAATATTTGGAGCATGTTTTACCAAAGAGATAGTGGCTAATTGGGGTGAGTGAGAAGAGGCTTTAACTTTAGAATTTGACCCCAAATTGGAGTCCCATTTATACCTTTTTCTAGACCTTACCATACAGACTTCCTAGAATTGGTGGGTATTGCATTCAGCTGCAGACTTCTTAGAGTAATTAGAGGTGAAAGTTACGTAGTATTTTCCCCTTAGTTTTCAGAGCCACCATTCAAGAACTTTTCTTGCAAATCAAAAAAGAAGTTAAGGGAGAGTTGAGCATATATATTAATGCCTAGAAATATGAAGGACTGTGCTCTCTGGAGAGAAGAGATTGGGACTCCTTTTTAAAAATAGAGCTCTGTAGCCATTGGTAGCTCGAGTGTCACGTTTGGAGAGGTCCCCAATGTTTGGATTGTTGGCTCTGAAAGCCAGAAGTGAATTACCAAGGAAAATACTTTTTTTTTTTATAGGGAAGTTATTGCTTTGTGTGAATTTGTAAGCTAGTAAATTAGTGAGCTGAAGAGTGTCAGGTTTACATTTAAGGGAGTTAGATGAGCATCTCAGTATTATTCTACAACCAGTTAGTATGGATTGTCAGCATTCCACTCATAATCTGAACAAAATAAATATGGTGGTCAAAGTACAGCTTAAAACTGAATTTAACATAGCAGTTGGATTAGAATAAAGACTGAGAACCAGAAACTTTTAAGGAGAAATTATTGATAATGGGAGGAGTAAATGAACTGTATGTTGCTACTCTTCGGTTGCCAGAATGCCCCGTTGCTGCTTCAGTGCAACATCGGGCCTACTGCATTCTCTTCCTTCTTGGAGAATAGTCAATATATCTGCAGATATGCTACTTCACTGGCCCTATTTCATCCTCTAAACCAGTTATTCTCCATGAGGGGTACGCAGAGGTCTTCCAGGACGTACATCAACTCATCTAGATATTTGCCTAGTTTTACAACAGGTGACATAAAAAGCACTAGCGAAGTCAGTACAAACTAATATTTCATACAGATAATAATTTGTTTATACTGCTCTATATACTGTACATTGAAATGTAAGTACAATATTTATATTCCAGTTGATTTATTTTATAATTATATGGTAAAAATGATAAAGTAAGCAATTTTTCAGTCATAGTGTGCTGTGACACTTTTTTGTATTTTGAGGTCTGATTTTGTAAGGAAGTTTTTAAGTGAGGTGAAAGTTGCAGGTATACAAGACAAATCAGACTCCTAAAAGGGGTACAGTAGTTTGGAAAGGTTGAGAGCCACTGATCTAAACACCTTACTCACAGGGGATCTCATAGAGTTGTGCTTAGTGGTGTGTGAGGATATGTTTACACTGCAGTTAACACTGGCAGCTGGCCCATGTCACCTACTCAGGCTCATAGGGCTGTTTTATTGCAGTGTAGATGTTCAGGCTGTAGCCTGGGCTCTGGTATGAAACAGCCCTGTGAGCCTGAGTTAGCTGACACGGGCCAGCTGCAGGTGTTTAACTGCAATATAGACATATCCTTAGTGATCTTTATAAGCTCCTCAAATCACACCCTTCCCCTCCCACTGCTGAAAGGAGTGGCATTGATTCTGCAGCTTTTGTAAAGTTATATCAAGCTGTTTTTTCGCTGCAAGAAAACATGCATTTTGGTTTAAAAACAAGAAACATGGAGACAAAAAATTAGATGTTCCAAAATAACGCATCCCAAAAAGTGCATAAGAATTCACCGCTTCGTACATGGTTCAGCACCTGCAGATTTAATTACATCTTTACTTAAGCATAATAACAATAATTATAATTTACTGAGAAACTAAGAATAATAAGCTCTTTTAACACAGTTTTAAGTGTTTGTAATAAGCATACCTGTTCTAAATAGAAGGCAGAGGAAATTATACCTTTTAAAATTCTTTTAAAAATTAAGATTTCTCCCCCTTATTTACACAATTGTGTGTAGTAAAACTGCTTTACTTTAAAATAAAAGTAGTTTATTGCCAGTGAATAATATGTTTCTTTGTGTTGATTTGTCAGCAAATGTTTTTGAATTACAACAATAAGAATAAATAAAATATATATTTTGTTACTGATGAATGCAAATCAGCTTGATAGGAAAATAGCAGTGTGGAAAGAAACTGCAAAAATATTTTCATGTTTCTTATGGTTTCTTTCAAGAAAATATAAAATCTAAATGGCTTTTAGAGGCTACTTGCTTAGCTCAGCTCCAGTCTACTTTTACAGTTAGACATGTCATTTTTGTCTTGTGTTCAAGATGGGTTGGCAAACTATTTTAAAGCAATAGTAACATAAATATTGCTTTAGATGAACAAGAATAATTATTCCCAACTATGTTGATATTGCTGTTGATAACCAGACTTAATGGCCATTTGCCTAAAAGAGTTAAAGAACAGATTTTGATTGTGTATTGTCAGTCCATGATTAGCATCTGTTAGGAAGAATAAGTGGTTTATTAAGCTTTACTGTACAGATGGCAACTGGAAGGGTTCAGATGTAAATTGAATTTTCTGTAATATCACTTTATTGTTAAGACCAGCTGGTTTTATCTGTTTAATAGCAGTAATAGGTTTGCAAAAAAAAAAAAAAAAAGGGGGGGGGGGAGAATTCGTATTTGTTATGTTTACTTGCAAAGTCTAAAGTTCAAAAATCTTTCAAAACACAAGTCATTGGTCAACAACTGTCTGTAATCGGTGTTTTTTTTAAAGGAAATGTCTGTAACTATATTTATAGATCTATTATAACTGATCTTTACAATTATTTTTCCCAATTAGTGGAGTGAGAACCTTTTTGGTTACATTTTGGTAAATAAGCAACTTTCTCCTGCATGATTTAAGATTTTGGATTAAAAATATATTTCCAGTCCTCTGGTTGTGAAGGTAAACTTCCAAATTAAAACAAATGCAATAATGTCTTCATGAGCTGTCTTAGAAACAGGGCAGAGCATGGAGCCTCCCTCCTCAGCGTGGACCTTATGGCCTAGCAAGGGGGGAGTAAGCAACAGAGTGCTGGTTGGTAGCTGCTCAATTTACTACCAGGTTGGCATCAACTTGCAAACCACTACCCAGCCAAACAGATCAGCCTTCTGATCTTGTGTAGCCTGCATGCCCCTCTTTCCTACCACCAGGACAAGCGTATGACTGGACAGCAATAATGATGGAATGGCTGGGGGGGCATTGGTATTGGGTGTGAAAAAGGAGGGACAAATGGAATGTATATTGGGATTATTTGGGGTTGGAGAAAGGAACACGATGTTTTTGTGGGATAAGAGATGTGCTGAATATATGACGTTCTTCTACACCCAAAAATATACTGTTTGTTTGTTTGTATCTCATGCTCAGTGTCATGAAGGCAGTTAGAAATTGAGTGAGATGCTTCAGCTTGCCAGTTTAGTTTAGACACTTTTCAGGGAAAACTCTACATTTGGGTGGGGAAGAAGGAAACATCTCCTGATGGCTTTAAAAAAGAAAAGTCTGAAGCTGTTTGAAATCATGCACAGGTTCGGAATATTAATTGTAGTCCCGATGAGAGATAAGTGGTAAGAGGGCAGGTGAGGTGGTTAAAGGGTTAGGATTAGGGTTGGCAATTTACTGATTGCAGAAAACCGAACACCCTTCTGTGCCATGAGGTCCCGCCCCTGCCCTGCCCATTCTCCGAGGCTCCACTCCCCACTCACTACATCCCCACTCACTCCATTCCATCACCACACTCTCCCACCCTCGCTCACTTGTTCACTTTCACTGGGCTGGGGCAGGGGGTTGGGCTGCGGGAGCGGGAGAGAGCTCCGGCTGGGGGAGTGGGCTCTGGGGTGCGGTCAGAAATGAGGGGTTCAGGGTGTGGGAGAGGAGAGAGGGCTTCAGGCTGGGGCAGGGGATTAGGCTGTGTGTGGGGGTGAGGGCTCCAACTAGGGGTGCGGGCTCTGGTATGGGGCTGGGATGGGGGGTTTGGGCTGCAGGAGGGGGCTCCAGGCTTCAGCCGAGGCATTCAGAGTATGGGACGGAATGTGTGGTGTGGGCTCTAGGGGGGAGTTTGGATGCGGGAGGGGGCTCAGGGCTGGGGCAAGGGGTTGTGGTGCTTGAGGGGGTTCAGGGGGTGGGCTCTGGGAGACACTTACCTCAGGCAGCTTCCGGAAGCGGCTGGTATGTCCCTACAGCCCCTAGGTGCAGGGACAGCCAAGGGGCTCAGCACGCTGCCCTCACCAGCAGGCGCCACCCCCACAGCTCCCATTGGCTGTGGTTCCCAGTTAACAGAAGCCGCGGAGCCAGCACTTGGGGCGGGGACAGCACTCGGAGCCTCCCTGGCCATCCCTGCACCTAGGAGCCGCAGGGACATGCCGGCCACTTCCGGGAGTCATGTGGACCCAGGGCAAGCAGGGACCCTGTCTTAGCCCTGCTGTGCTGCTGACCGGACTTTTAACAGCCTGGTCAGCAGCGCTGACCAGAGCCATCAGGGTCCCTTTTTGACCAGGTGTTCCCGTCGAAAACCGGAGGCCTGGCAACCCTAGTTAGGATAGTTGCTGTTTATCAAATGGCTGTCATCACATCTTATAGATTCATAGATACTAAGTTCAGAAGGGACCATTATGATCATCTAGTCTGACCTCCTGCACAACGCAGGTCACAGATTTCACCCACCCACTCCTGCGAAAAACCTCTCACCTATGTCTGAGCTATTGAAGTCCTCAAATCGTGGTTTAAAGACTTCAAGGAGCAGAGAATCCTCCAGCAAGTGACCTGTGCCCCATGCTACATGCTCTTATTTGCCTTTTTGATGGGCATGTATTAGAACACACAAAATTGTGCCTGTAAAATTAGGTATGTGTGTTTTGTAGATATAAAGACCTGAATTGTCAGAAGTTCTTTGTCATTCTGTAGCTGCCCTCAAATACTTGCACCAGCATGAGTAACAAACTGAGGGTTCCAGTGGCAACAGCGGGACATCTAACTACTAGATTCATTCACTCTGACCTATAATTGCTGCTCTTGCATCTATAAGTCATTGGGAGTCCAAAATTGTGAGTATTCCAGGATAAAAAAAATTGTACCTGCAAAATTAGAGGCAAGGTTGATACCTGACTGAATACTGGGTTTCATAATGTAATGCTTGCAAGAAATACATTCACTTGGGCCTTTGCCTGAAGGGTATCGTAGGGGTATGTTTATTCTTATGTCTAAAGAGATGGGAAGTCTATTTCTGTTTAGTTTATTATATTGCTGTTTATCTGCAGACACAATTCTTGGAAGCCTTACTTCACCAAGGCAGAACTGCCTTTCATGTGAGTGAGCGTTTTTAGTCTAAAGAAGAATTCCAGGATAAGCTTGTGAATTTGTATGTGGGTCCAGAGATGTAGAGCTGATCCTCAGCTGGTGTAGACAGATATAGCTCTGTTGGTTTCAGTGAAGTTATACCAGTTTATTCAGTCTGAAGATCTGGCCCATAGTGAGGAACTTCTTTTTTAAAAAAATTGAAAAATAAAAATAGTATTTGTTTCAAGTTTGTGTACATGTGTGTAGTTAACCATTTTAATATAACACACTTTAAAATGTATACGTATAGTTTTGTAATTTTTTTTCATTTAGTCAGTATTTGAAAGTACATAATATATTTTTTTCTTATTTTGAAGTTGTACAAATGGACCTTTATTTTAAGACAGGCAGAACAACAGAAATTACAGGGAATTTGCAGTTTTAAAATTCTTCTTACACAATTAGTGAGAATAAAAAATGGTACGTTAGAGGACAACTTAAATGCCTATCAGCTGAATAAAGCATGGGCTCAGAGCTTGTAGAGGGAATATATGTTTCATCTGTTTTAGATGTATTACAGAGGTGATGTCAAGGTGAAAGCAGACTTGCAAAATGGTTGGAAATCATTGATATTCTGACTCTGAGGCTGTAAATGGCTCTGTGGCAGATGGAGTCTTTGTCAAGGAAGAAAAATGGCAGGTTTGGAGCATCATAGATGTTTTTGCTAGCAGCTCAGCTCACAGGCTGTAACCTTGTAGTGTTCAAGAGTTTCTCTTGTGCTTTAATAAATTGTCTTCTGCTTTTTATTCCCTAAAGTAGATAAATAGTAGTCATCATAATTCAGTACAAATTGTGGTGTTTCATTATAAAGAAACGTAAACATGTTTTATTATCCAGATTTGTAAGAAGTAAGCTTTCAAGTAAGCTAGTATTTCTGAATGAGGTAAGTACCAGAAATATTTTAACTTGATATGCTTTTTACTAAAATTAAAAGGGATATTGCTGAAACTTTTTCTCACGAGTCTGGAAAACAAGGATACATAATATAAATTCAGAGTTATTTGTATTTTTGCATTTTTTTTTCTTACTGGCGTTGGTGGTGTATAACCCAAAAATACTGTAACATGCTCTGTTATGTTGATCAAATTGTACAGAACAGTTAGCACCTGGCGGCATCTGATCCTGAGTACCTGCTATGGGGGCACTAAGCACCTTTCAACTCTTATTAACTTCAGTTTGTAGGATTGAGTCCTTATTCATAAAATTAGGGTTCACATTTATTTTAGTTGGAAAGAAATTTTTATATTCCTACCCCATTGAATATTTTTTCACAACGCCATGAGACTATCTCATGGATTTGTTAAAGGTTGGTATAGTATATTTAAGGTATGTCCATGGCTGCTTAATCCTTCAGTTATTTGTGAAACCAGAGCCAGAGAAGTTATATGTACTGTATAACTGGACAATTCAGAAACATCCTTTCTTCAGTTAATCTTTTGAATTAGTATTGTATCTTTTAGCACACCTGTATATTTTAAGGGCCATACTTTACCTTTGCTCCCTGGTGGAACTGTTGATGTCAGTGAGAGCAGTATATGGTCCCAAGAGTATATAACCTCATGTACAGGATGTTGAATTGGACAGTTGACCTATATTGCAGAGCAATAGATCACTGTTAAAATTAAAAGTATAAGCATTTCACAACTATAACCTGCCAGTGCTACTCTTTAACTCACTTGACAATTGTTAAAATTACAGAAAGCAATCACTGTTCATCACTGAAGAAAATGACCCTATGCTTTTCAGGGTCAAGGTTCTTGCAGTCTTTGCTCCAGAAGGTGAGCCCAATGGAATTAATTGTGCCTCGAGCAGTTCAATTGCATTCATCTTGGAAATGTAATATATACGGATTTCTGGAGAAAGACAAATGCTTAGAAGTGAGCTTTAAAATATTTTTGCTAGATTGTGACTCTGAACAATCTTCTACATCTTCTATGTTCAGAATCTCTTGAATTTTAAAATTAACACTAAGCCTTTGAAATGTAGACACTTGGAAGTTTCTTATAGGTTGTTGCACACTTGGGGTATGTAAGAGGAAGAGGGGGAAAATGGAAGGATAGAATGGGACCTAATGATGTATCTTGTGAACACCCAAAACTTTCAGTGACTCCAGTGGAAGCATTGGTTGCATAAAAATGCAGGATTGGCTGTGTCATGTGCTTGTGTATGCTTGAGGAATATTTTTTTTATTATACTTTATTTCACTGTGGTATCTTGGTGGTTCTTTTGTCTGATATTTTGATGGGGTTCTTACTTGGCAACTACAGTAGTGACTTGGTACATTTGATGGCCCTGGTGATGGTGAAGGTAATAAGATTCTGAAATTTTCTTAATATTTTTCCAGACCTTCCCAAACACTCACCTTAATTAATTAATTACCTTCTGATTTTTCTCTCGTCTCTGAAGAGCCACTCCTGAGTGGACAGGGAAATATCAGGTGGCACGATGAATAGATTTTTCTTTGAAAACATAAATTACTTTATGAATTACATAGATTCTTCCTTATGCCCTGAAAACCAATAAGATTATGTCTATAACACCACTGTAGTGAAAACCTGATTTTTATAAGCAAGTGACAGTCTAAAAAGATTTCAGGTGTTCCTAGAGAATGTTTGTTTGCTTTTTAAGCGTCTTTGTGATTTCTACTGCTTTTGTTAATCTGCCGTGTACTACTTGGAGGTAGGCAATGGGGTGCTCTGAAAATGAAGCACGCTAACTTGATACAGATATTATGTTAACAGTGGAATATTAGCTGAAGTGCTACCAACTAAACGTTATTAGTATCATAAATTAAGAACAATTACGTTCCATAGCAGGTTATGCCGTTAATTTTTGTAGTTGCTCAAAACCCAGTTTGGGTAATCTGGTCTGGCATCAAATGGTGGTAGGAAGCTTTTAACATTTAAATATGGCATCTTCACAAAACAGTATGGAGCCAAATATATCCCAGAAAAGTAAAATATGGATCATTGTGCTCGGTGAGCCGAATAGCATGTTACAGATTTTTGTAATTCATTGATCTTGTGTAGTGAACAGCTGCAAAGTGCATCATTCCTTGCATAAATAGTAAATAATCTTGATTTTTTTTTTAAAGAATTCTACTTTTCAGGTACAGGTGTCTGTATTTCAAATCTATGTGTAGAATATATGCTGTTCATGTTGTTACTAAATGTGATGGCTTATTTAAATATGTTAAAATTATGGTGATTTTGGGGAGTTAGTAAAACAATTATTTTCATTCATGTCATAGTTTTACACTATGGCCACATTTAACCATTAAATACAAGGGTAATATATATTTTATATATAAAATCTCTGCATTAACAGGTAGGTAAACACTGATCTAGTTGTAAAAGTTTCTACATGGTTTATGTACTAAGTAATATTCAATTTTTATTAGATGTGTTACTTCAATTTTCCATAGAAATAAACCTCCTTTGTCTCTTTAGCATCACTGATTTTTCTTTCAAAGGTACATTAACAATGCTGATGGAACCTGTGCAATTAGCTTCTACATTTAACAAAAATAAATGTGATAAAATGAAAAGTGCTGCATCTATAGTGTTACAGCAATATTGTATAATATTGTATTATTTGAAGCAATAAAACCTGAAGGAGGACAAAATATTGAAAGGTCGAGAAAAATGAGAGAGAGAGAGAACAAATGATGCAAAAAGAAAATGACACTGAGGTCTTGGTTTAATACATATGTATTCCAGGTTGATGGCTGATTTCATTAGCAAATCTCATTGTTATGCAATGTCTGTTCTTCTGCAGTAAAATTAATATTGTATTCTCACAGGCTGTGTGTGTGTGTCTATTTTATGTTGATAGATAAATGAAAGGATATACATTTATAGTTTTCTTCAGTCTTTTGTATCTTTTCTAAAAAAATATTCATGGCCTTCAACATTTCTTTTTTGTTCTTAAACCTTTCAAGGTATATCTAGAGTTGTATATTAAAGGTATCTTGTTAACACAAAATATCTATAAAATGTTCCCCTAGCTTTTATGGTGAGAGATCTAATTTATTAAATAAACCCCTTCCTGTGTTCTGGAAGGAAAATATAGATTGCAAACCTTCCGAAGGCCATCAGTTCGAGAAAATAAATCATGTTTAATGCTAAACTATATTATAAAGAGCGAATGCTAGGCTGTTAAAGTATTTTTTTTGTAGATACTTTATATAGCTGATTCACTAGCTGATTCCCACTAGCTAGTAAAAAAAAATCCCCAAATAAGTGTGTACATAGACAAGTTTGAATAGTTTTCAAGCTCTAATAAATGAGAAAATACTGGAAAATGTTTAATTGAAAATCCAGATATTAAATAGTTTATCCTAATGTGACTTGAATTTATTTATAAAATGCTAAATTCAGAAATGTAAGACAGTTGGAGGCTAAATGGCTTAAGGAACTAATACAACAAGGAGTCTGGTGGTACCTTAAAGACTAACAGATTTATTTGAGCATAAGCTTTAGCCCATATCTGGTAGTGGTGGAAAGTTTTGATGGACAAAGACCCCAAATGAGGAGGACACAAATTATTCATGTAAGAAAGTTAAAATGCTGTGGGATTTCTCTCTTTAATGTAATATTATTTTTTCTTCGAGTAGATACAGACATGTATTCCAAGCAGGTTGTGAGTGTTGGAGCCAGAGACTTTTGCTTAGCTGTACCCATAGAGAGGCAGTGCTTGCACCTCATGCTTGTAACCCGTTTCCTGGCTATATGAGGCAACGCTGCCCTGACCCCACATTAGTTCCTTCTCACCGCCCATCAGCTGAAGTTGGAGCTCTGTGTGGTTGTCATTTCACAACCTCACAATTCATCGTCCTAGCCTAATTTTAGTGTACATAGTTAATAGTTTAGTTAGTGTTAGAGTAATAGTATAGTGGTAGTGCTCCCCAGTGATGCCCTCACCAGGGTTCAAGCATTGTCCTTTGTGTGGAGTGGTGATTTCCAATAATGACCCCCACATGAGGTTCTTGCTCTGTCTTGGCGAAGCCCACCTTAAAGAGAGCTGTTCCATTTTAAGATTTTTCAAAAAGAGGACTCCGGTGGCACTGGATCTTCGCCTCAGGCAGCACCTGCTTGAACAGGCCATCAGGACTGACCTGGTACTGAGGCCTTCCTCGGGCCACAGATCGCCCTCCAGCTTGGAAAATGCTACTGCCTCCCATTCTGGGGCAGGAGCTTCCCCAAGAGACGCAGGAGTCGTTCTCTGTCATCGGTGCCAAATATGAGGTCTCAGAAGACCAATCGCGAGTGCTCCAGGTCCTGGGGTGACTCTTCTGCCTCCCCTAAGAAAAGCGCAGACCAGCACCAGGAAGGCTCTGGCATGCGGGATGGTGCAGGTGCCTCTGACCCTCCCTCAGTATAAGGTAGGGAGGGCAGACACCTATACCATCAACTCCAGTTCCGGCCTCTAGGCGTCCGTTGAGTCTAGTACCTACAGGAAGAATGCCGGTACCAGCAGTATCTATGACATCAGTGTACCAGGCTGTGTTGGACCTACTCTGGCTTTTGGTCCCATCTTTGCCGCCGGCCCGACTCCAGTTTGTGTTGTCCACTTCCCTCAGGGCAAGTGGGGGAAGCCCTAGCACTTTATCTGCCCTTTCTCCAGGACCTCAGTCTGGCAGAAGTCAGCCAGAAGCTCCTCCTGCTCTGCTGCCCTGCCCAGCACTGCTCTAGCCCTGGTGCTCCTAGGCAGACAATCCTTCTCCCTAGCAGGCCAGGGAGAGACTGTCCTCTGCTCTGTGGAGCAGCCCTTTATATATGGCCCCCTCTGGCCCTGATTGGCTGCTGCAACAAGCCACCTCCCGATTGGCTCACTTAGTGAGCCCTCTTCTAATTGTAGGGTTCTGCATAGGCTCCCTCTGGCCTGCTTTAACCCTTCCTCTTCCTGGTGTGGGGCAACCGCTCCACTACACTGGCCCTTCCTCGGCACCGATGCAATCGACGCCGCTGATGGTTCCATGGAGGTTGTTGCTGTGCCCAACGTTGAGGCACTCAGGCACTCCAGTACCAATATTTGTACTGGGACTGACTTTGCCTGTGGCACTGGCATTTTTGGCACTGGTGGTGCCAACTATATCAGGAGTGCCGATTCCAGCCTTGTTTTGGGACACGGATGAGTCGAATTGCCTGCTCTCTCCCTCTAGAGTCACTCCTCCTATGTCTCCCAGGTCCTGGGACTCCCCTATTTCAGAATTGGGATCCTTGTCCTCCTGCTCTACTTCATCAGAGGAGGTCTGAAGCCAGTGGTAGACCTGAAGGGCTACCAGGATTGGCATGCGCCCTGAGGCCCTTATGGAGACCCATGGACCATCTCCTACTGGCCACCAATGCCTTACCCATACCAATGCTCCCCTTGGGTTTGCTGGGAAACTCCTTCCTCCTGGAGGTCTTGCTCATCATCCAGTTCAAAGCGAGATCACCTGTTTGTGTAGCATTGGTGGCTGCAGATCACCCACAAGTCCAGATGCCTGAGGTTCCCCTTCCTGTGGAGCTCCTGAAATTTCCCCATCCAGAGATGCTGCCTTAGGAGCAGGACTTGCCTTTAGCCCAGCCAACAGCCTCATCCTTGTCCCTGGATGAAGCAGTGCTGCCTGGTTCATCCTCCCCTTCCATCCTGGAGGAGTTTAAGGCATACCAGGACCTTTTATGTTGAGTGGCCTTGTCTCTCGTGTTCAAGAGGATTTTCTCCAGAAGAATACCCATAAACTTGTGGACATTCATCCCTGGAAGGGTGGCCCTTCCAATTAATGAGGCACTCCTCAAACCTTTGAGAGCTCTTTGGGTATGCCGGCTTTGGTACCGCTGATGGCCAAGGTCTTGTAGAAATGCTATGTTGTGCCTGTGGAGAGATACAAGGGGTTCTATTCCTATCCAGCCCTGAAATTCTTGGTGGTCATGGTGGTGAATGTTGGAGGCTGGCAGGGCAAGTTCAAGTCCACCCTAAGGACAGAGACTCTAAGTGCGTGGACCTTTTGGATAGAAAGATATACACCTCCTCTTCACTACAGGATTGTGAGGATTGTGAACCAGCAAGCTTTGTTGGCAAGATATGACTTCCTCAGTTAGTTGGCTGTGGCCAAATTTGAGGAGCAGTTGTACAAGGCTTCCCGTGATGAATTTTGGGTGTTTGTCGCTGAGGGCTGCTGGGTAGCTATAACATCTCTGCAGCCTGCCCTTGATGTGGCGGATACTTCAGCCAGGACGATGGCATTGGCAGTTGCTATAAGGGAGGGCTTCCTGGCTCCAGAACTCGGTGATCACGCTGGATATCCAGCAAGCAATTTAGGACCTGTGTTTTGATGATTGAACCTTGCTTTCGGTCAAGACTGATGAAACCCTGCATTCCTTCAAGGATTCAAAGGCTATATTAAGGTCTCTGGGGGCGTACACGCCAGCCACACAGAGATGCCACTACGGGGCGCAACAATAACAGTCATACAGGCTGCAGCATCCTTTTTGTGCAGCTTTTTCCTCCGAGACAGTGAGACTATCCCAGGAAGAGGGACAAGTCCCATAAGAGAAAGCACTCGGGTTCATGGCCTGGCCTGTCTGCACCCCCTCCCTGGGTGCCTGCTAAGCACCTGTTTTGGCTCGGTGGTCCAGAGCATTGTTCCCCTTTTTTCTTCCTCCCTTGTCATATGCCTGTTCCTTTGGGGACATGCTAGCCCACTTTTACATTGCCTGGGTCTCGATTACCTTCTGCAACTAGGTCCTAAACGCTGTCAGATAGGGCTATGCCATCCAGTTCCTCTCCATGCCCCCTCTCCAGCCCCTCTCTTTCCCCGTCCCTCTTCACGGACCCCTCTCAGGAGGCTGCTCTTTGAGCAGGTCAGCTCTCTGCTAATGTTGTGAGCATTGGAGGAGGTTTTGTGAGAACACTGGGATCGTGGGTATTTCCTGATACCAAAATCCTTGGATGGGATGAGCCCCATCCTTGACCTCCATGGATTCAACAAATAAATGAAATAGAGTGACCATACAGAAGCTCATATATCAGCTATAATCCTTGCTTTGTTTCAAAACAACTGCTCTGGATCTTCAGGACACTTACTTTCATATGGCCATCCTTCCGAGCCACAGGACGTTTCTTCATTTCCTGATAGGAGACTGACACTTTCGGTGCACGGTTCTCCCATTCGGCATCTCTCCTGAGTCTTCACTGAATGTATGGCAGCAGTCATGGCATACCTCAGGAGGAAATGAATCCATACCTTCCCCACCTCAACGACTGGTTGCTGAGTCCAGAGAGGAGATTCTCGCTCACATCGACACCATGCTATATTTACTCCATCATTTAGAACTCATTCTAAACACTATGAAGTTGACCTTGGCTCCCACTCAGTAAATAGAGTTCATTGGGCCCCTGTTAGATTCCACAATGTCGAAAGTGTTCCTGCTGACTGACCGCTTCCAGGTGATTCAACAGCTGTGTCTTAGTCTGCAATCACAACCATACATGACAGTCGACGTGTGTCTGAGCCCATTGCGCCATGTCTCCGCTTGCACCCAGGTGGTCCATCTCACCAGGTTTCATCTTCACCCTCTTCGAATGTGGCTCAAGATGGTTTACTGCCCTGCCCTGCATTCTCTGGACTGATTGGTTCTCCTTCGTCTATCAGTCCTGGAGTTCCTGTGCTGGTGGGAGTCCCTATGCAATGTGTACCTTTGCTCAGCCCTTTCCGACCAAGTCAGTGGTTACTGAGATGTCCCTTCTTGGTTGGGCGGGGCACATCTGGACTCACTGAGTGACTCTCTGGTGAGAACAGGAGGCCTTGCTCCACATCAGTGTGCTGAAGCTTTGGGCCATCTATGTGTGTCATGCCTTTCGGGAACATATCAGACATTCACTGGTTCACATACTCACTGACAATACCACTGTGATGTACAATGTGAACAAACAAAGGGGAGCCCACTCCAGATCATTCTGCCTCAAGGTGATCAACCGGTGGCAGTTCAGCATCAAAGAAGACCTTACCCTTATAGCTGTCCTCTTACTGCCTCGTGGATCATCTCTACAGGTTTTTCTCCCCAAGTCAGGAATGGTCCCTGAAAGTGGAGGTCCTTCGAATAGTTTTAGCAGTGTGGGGCATCCCCATGATCGACCTCTTCTCAATGAGGGAAAACAGGAAGTATTGCCTATTCTGCTCTCAGGAGATGCTCAGCCTGGGCTTCCTCTCTGATGCTTTCCCTTGATTCTGCTGTATACATTCTTTTCTGTCCTGATCATTCCTCAACTTACCACCAAACTCAAGGCGGATCGAGCCTGGCTCATCCCGATTGCCCCAGCGTGGCCGAGGCAGTGCTGATTCTCAGACACGTTCTGTCAGTTCAATCTCCCATCTTATTTCTCCTTTCTGACCTTATCACACAGGACTGTGGCTGCACCATGCATCTGGTGATCAGCTCTCTGTACATTACAGTGTAGGTGAATAGCATTGCTCACAGGCTGACCAACAGGTCCTACTTAACAGTAGGAAGCCTTTGACTAGAATGACCTACTTGGCAAAGTGGAAGAGGTTTTCAGTGTGGTTCTTGGCTCATGGGACCCATCTAGCAGGGTCTTCCATCCAGGACATCTTGGAGTACCTGCTTCACCTTCAGAAATCAGACTTAGTACTCAGTTCTCTGAGAGTGCATTTGGCAGCAGTATCGACATTTCATCCACATATCCAAGGGAAATTGAATTTCTCCAATTCCCTGGGCGACGAGAAAGGACTTCTTCACCTGCATCCTCCAGTCTAAGAGCTGGTCCACCTGTGGGACCTGAACACCATTTTAACAGCTCTAATGGGGCCTCCATTTGAGCTTCTTCCTTCCTGTCTGCTGCCCCTTTGTGATGCACTAGATCTCAAAGTAGCACCTTGTAATCCCCATATTCATCATTTGTATGTGGTTGTGATATTTCAAATGGTATCTTACGTGTAAGATACCATATGAAAGGTCATGATCTGCTGAAACGCATTGTTCTGTCAAAACATACATATAATCATTAGTGTATGAAGTGATGAGACTTTTGCTATATGGTTAGGGTTGCCAACCCACATGGTTTCCTCGGGAGTCTCCCAGAATTGGGTTCTATCTCCCGGAGGCTACTGAAGCCAAAACGGGAGATGTTAGACCGCTAAAAGTCCAGCAGCGCAGCAGGCTAAGACAAGCTCCCTGCCTGCCCTGGCTCCCCGCTGCTCCCGGAAGTAGCCAGCATGTTCCTGTGGCCTTTGGGAGGGGAACAGGGGGTCTCTGTGCGCTGTCGCTGCCCCAAGTGCTAACTCCGCAGCTCCCATTGGCTGGGAGCTGTGGCCAATGGGAGCTGTGGGGTCGGTGCCTGCAAGCAAGAGGGGGCTCCAGGGGCTGCAGGGACCTTCCAGGCACTTCCAGGAGCAGTGTGGGGTCAGGGCAGGCAGGGAGCCTGCCTTAGCCCTGCTGTGCCTCTGACCGGAAGCTGCCCAAGGTAAGCACTGCCTGGCTGGAGCCCGCATCCCTCTCCCCTTCCTCCACCACAATTTCCTGCCCCAGCCCTGAGCCCCCTCTTAGAACCAGTACTCCAAACCCCCTCCAGCACCCAGACTCCCTCCCAGAGCTTGCACCCCAAACCCCTGCCCAAGCTCAACTGAGAGCCACCTCCCACACTCTGAACCCATTGGACCCAGCCCAGAGCCCACACCCCCTCTCGCGACCGAACTCCCTGCTCCAGCCCAGTGAAAGTGGGTGAGGGTGTGGGGAGAGCGAGCAATGGTGGGAGGGGGGAATGGAGTGAGTGGGATGGGGCCTCAGAGAAGGGGTGGAGTGGAGTGGAGGCGGAGCCTTGGGGCAGGGGGCAAGACAAGGGTGCTTGTGTTTGTGTGACTAGACAGTAGGCAACCCAGTATGTGGTTGTTATTGAAATATGCTGTGAGTCTGGGAGATGCCCACTGCTAGTTCTCCAGTGACAACAAAGGTGGTGACCCACACCCAAATGGGTGTTAAGCTACTATCACGAGCCATTGACTGACAAGAGAATTGTAAACAAGAGATTTACAATTTTGTAAGAAATAGTTGCACAAGCACTACACAGTGAGGATTGTTCAACTATATGACTTAGCAAGGCCCACC
The DNA here is from genome assembly GCF_965140285.1 of Lepidochelys kempii. NCBI lineage: Eukaryota > Metazoa > Chordata > Testudines > Cheloniidae > Lepidochelys > Lepidochelys kempii. Next base: position 32,747,658 of record NC_136390.1, on the reverse strand, counting down.
AGGACATGCCTGGGTCAGTATCTTCTCTGAATTGAGAGTATAAAAATAAGGGATAGTGGCACTAGGCGATCACCTCTCTCCTCCCCCCACCTATGCTGAAGGCAACAAGAATTCTGGGAAGACAGAGACATAAAACTGAGGAGATTGGTCTCACGCTGAGAAGGAAATTCATAGACTGTGTATTAAGAACTGTGACCTCCTGCAACATCCAGATTTGAATCAAAGCCATTTGATTCAAATCTTGCTTAGTCTCGGAGTTTAGGATTTAGGATGCGTGTTTATTTTTTATTTTCTTAGGTAACTGTCTCTGACCTTTATGCCTTCCACTTATAATCAGCTAAAATCTATCTTTCTGTAGTTAAACTTATTTTAATCTTTTATCCTTACCAGTGTGTTTGTCTAAACTGCTTAGGGAATCTGCTTAGATTACAAAGGCTGGTGCATGGCCACTATCCTTCAACGAAGTGGCGAACTAATTAATGAGCTTGCATTGTTCAAGAAACAGTCTTGAGCAGTGTAAGATGGTACACTTCTGGGGTACAAGGCTGGGGGGATTTGCTGGGGTCTCCCTCTGTATAGTTAATGAGTGGCTTGGAGAGCTTTTATGCAACTTAGCTGGGTTTGTCTCTGCATGTTGTTAGTTGAGTAATAACAGCCCCTGGAGAGGTTTGCTGCTTGTCACTAGAAAAGCATTGTGAGAGACAGCCCAGGCTGGAAAGTTAAGGGGGCACAGAGGTCCCACAGTCCAGGTCATACCCTGGGGTCCTGTCACACCCTTCCATCTCAGAAGACTATATTTTTTATAACCATTATTTCTGCTAGGAGGGTGTGTGAGTTGCCGGGCCTCCTTACACACAGTTCTCCAGGGACAAGATTATGCTCCGGCCACACCTTGTATCCAAGATGGTCTCTCAGTTTGATTTGAACCAGAGAGTATATTTGTCTATATTTTCCCCTTATCTGCATTCCTCACCAGAGGAACAATGCCTCCTTACATTAGATGCTGTCAAAGCTTTTATCTGAGGAGGACTGAACAGTTTCGTGCTTTGCCTTGCCTGTTCATATCATATGTGGACCCCATGAAGGGATAGGCGGTCTCTGAGCAGACCATCTCTTGAGGGATAACATCTTGCATCAAGACTGAATATGATATAGCATTGGCTATGGCTCCTCACCAGTTATGGACACAGGCAATGTCGGTGGCATTCCTTAATGACATTTCCATATTGGGCATTTGTAGGGTTGTAGGGTTGTCTATACATACATATACGGACTATTACGGGATAACCGCTTCTTCCAGAGCGGATGCTAATGTCAGAAGAGTGTCCTGCAATCTTACTCAGGTAGACTGAGCCCTGCCTGGGGATGTGGCTACTGCTCGGTAATCACACACTTGGAATACACACGTTTGCATTTACTTGAAGAAGGAACAGTTACTTACTGTAACTGTTGTTCTTCAAGATGTGATGCAGATGTGTATTCCATGGCCCACCTTGTCCCCTCTGCATCGGAGTCTTCCCATGGACATTTGGTGCAAAAGAACTGAGGGGAATTGGGGCGGAACCACCTCATATAGCCAGGGGTAGGGCTACGGGCATGAGGCCTGAGCGCCACCCCTCTACAGGTACTGCTAGGCAGAAGTGTCTGCTTCTAGTATGCACACTTCTACTTGGAGTACACATCTACATCACATCTTGAAGAACCACAGTTAAAGAAAGTTACCATTTCTTTCTACGGCCTTGGTTTCATAATTCTTTATTTCATATATAAATACATTTTCAGCTATAAAAAATGTGGGGATACCAAATTTGTGTGGAAAGTAGGTAGTTTTGAGACTAAAATCAGTGACATTCCTTCAAAATGAGGGATGTTTGAGCAGTTGGGGATTGGGATACAGTGACAGGGCAGGAGTTTGCACTATTACTACATGATGGAAAAAACAAAGAAATTCAGCCTCCAGAACACTCATTCTGATACCTTTAGTAAGTGCAGAATTAATTAAATTTACAAAGAAAAAACTTTGAGGACAATTTGCAGACATAGTGGGCAATAAATGTATAATTTTTAGTGGCTCTTGCTAATTAGTACTTGCAATATTTCACTTGCATCTTTTGATTCAAGATATTACGTTAGGATCCAATTAATATGTCACATGTTCAAGCATTCAGGTTAAAATTGGGGCTGGTTGTGGGGGAGGAATCTGTAAACGAAAACCAAAGAAATCATGAGTATAGCACCAGGCCCTGTGGCCACAATACACTGCCGAGGTTGCTTTAGAGGAAGAAGAGCAGAGGAGGATGCCGTATCTCCTTCCTGCCTCTTGCAGGAACCCCCGCTCCACCCTATGCCCTGGTAGGGCTAGGACTAAGACAGGTAGGGGGAATTCAGCTGCTACACAATTTCTGAACAGCCCTAAGAGGCTCCTTCTGAACTGGCATCAGCTGTTTGAAGCACTATGGAGAAAGGGGATTAGCTTGCTACATGTTTTTAAAGCAATGTCTTTTCCAAATATAGGGCCACATTCTGACACTCTTTACTCAAGTTGAATATTAGCTTACTCTCTGAATGGCCTCATGGTGGGAGCCCTCATGAAATAAAGTAGTACTCAGATGTCTTAAGCATGTTAGAATCTGGCCCAATGAGTAAGACTTCTCACTCGTTCCAGATTGCTTGGGAGGTGGGAATTGCACTTCATTGGAAAGGGAACAGCTGAAAGATTTGTCACTTACAAAGAAGTAAGATGCATTTGGGCTTTTTGGAAGAGGTGGTTGAGACTTTGGGTAGAGGAGAAGAATCTGCATCTCCACTTTCCCTTCTTCTGGTGGGCAGAGTTGGAAGTAACTTGAGATTTTAGGGGGCAGGGAACGTAGGAATGGTTTGAATTGCTGGTGCCTCACCCCAGCAAATTCTGATAGTATTCAGCTGGCCTGTTGGTCTCTCCTTGTCCATGAGTATCTGTCCATTCAGCTAACATAAATGGATATACATGTTAGCTGGGTATTCTTGCTCAGATCATTAGCAGTGAAAGATTTAACCACACTGATGTGAAACCATCAGCATTAACTTTCAGGTTTAACACATCATGGAGATGAATGGGGGAAGTTCACACTGATCAGAGCCATTTTTTCATGTTGTCTGTATACTTAGATGACTGCATCAGTTTCATTCAATTCGTATTCAGGAGGTTATATTCACAGCTATATCAGCTAGAAGATTTTTGTTTTGTTTTAAAGGAAAGTTTTATATTCTGGAGTGACATGTGGATTCTGCAGCAAATTTGGTGGCTAAGGAATTATGTAAAATGCAAAGCCCTGGCCATAGTGCCTTTCACTATTTGCAGTTTACTTGGAGATTGTAGCCATTCCTCTCTAATGTAGACTGCACAATAGAAATCCAACAGTCCATGACTTCTGTTACTTCTACCCTTCTCTGCTGCAGTGTACTCTACTCAGCGCCACCTCTGAAGGTCAACCTGAAATGTTCTTATTAGCACAGGACTGCTTGCCTTCTGAAAGTACAGATAAGAGTAAAAATATGCCTACAGTAGAACCTCAAAGTTACAAACACCTTGGGAATAGAGGTTGTTTGTACCTCTGAAATGTTCATAACCGTGAACGATACGTTATGGTTGTTCTTTCAAAAGTTTATAGCTGGAGATTGACTTAATACAGCTTTGAAACTTTACTAGGCAGAAGAAAAATGCTGCTTTTAATCATCTTAATTTAAATGAAACAAGCACAGAAACAGTTTCCTTACCTTGTCAGATCTTTTTTAAAATTTTCCAATATTTTAGCAGTTTTTGGGCCTCATGATACTTGAGCATTATACGATTAAGCAAGCGACTGACAAGTGTGAGGTGAGATGAGTCCCTAGAGGGCCTCTGGTGGTCAGAAGGGGCAGAAAATAACCCTTATTGCGTGTAATCTTGTTAACACTGGTATCTGGCTTGGAGTTGAGGGTGAGCTGGAAACATTTACCAAAGATGTATTCTATTTTGTTGTTGCCAGTATTATATATATATATGTGTGTGTGTGTATCCTCCTTCATTTCATGTTCCATAGCAAAGACACACTTTACCTAATAATTATGTTTTGCAGTGTGGGTAATGTGTGTTGAGATGATCGAAGAAGAATTGTTCACCTCAATGGCTAATAATCTGAATAATAACTCTAGTACACATGTCCCAACCCATAAAAACCCTTAATTGTATATGACCTATTAAATTCATTGGGACTATTTTTGTGAGTAAGTATTTTTTGGATGAAAAGTTTCTAACGTTAAGGCCCTAACTCACTATCTCTTATGCTTATGGTGAAGTCAGAGGCAAACTCCCACTGATTTCACTATGAACTGTGTACTGCTTATGGAAAGGTGTTTTTTAAACTATTGTAAAGAGAGCTTTGCTGAGATTTTTCTCTAAGCACAAGGCTCTATTTCTGCTTGAAGATTTGTATTTTTTTAACCGTCTCTTTTGACAAGAATTGCTTTTTGTAAGCAAAAAGAAACAAACAAACCCAACAGATTCTAGCAATACAATTTTGATGTTTTGAAATCGTTTTTTTAAGGGAATGAGTTCTTTCTCTGCATTTTGTTATGACAATTATGGCCATACTAATGCATGAAATAATCTTTTATTAAAAATCTCAAGATAATCTTTTAAATCAACAGTGTAAAATATAAATATTTTACAAGAAGAATCCTCATTACTATTTTTGCTGATATTATTAGCATAGTTTTTGGAATGTTTTTAATTTATAAACTACATTTAATCATGGGGCCTGGTTTATTGGACAGGTGTCCCACTCACAAACCACCATCATACTTTTAGTACTGAGATGGTACCATTGTTGGCAGTCTTTGTAGAAACTCCAATAACTGAATGTGCACTCAAGCCTGGTCTATACTTTAAAGTTTTGCTAGCATAGCTATGTCAGTTAGGAATGCAAAAAAAACCACACTCCCTAACAGACATAGCTAGGCTGGTAAAAGCTATAGTGTTGACGCAGTTGTGCTGGCAAAAATGTCCTTTTGATGATACTGCTTATTTATTTGTGGAACTGGTATTAGCTACACTAGCAAAAGAACTCTTTTTCCAGTATAAGATGTGTCTTCACTGGAAAGGTTTGCCAATATAGCTATACCAGCAAACCTTTCTAGTGTAGACAAGGCCTCAGCCTAGGATATGCTCTCTAGGCTTGATCCAACCCTACCCCTGAAGTGAATAGGATTCATTCCATTTACTTTTATAGGTTTTGGATCAGGTCCTTGTTCTTAGAGGTGATTTTGAAATAGGGTTGGGGCACATTGACAATATAGTTAGTAGAGATTTGCATTGCCAATGCCCATTCTGTACCTGGATTTCATTCTCCAGATTTGTCAATTGGCTGCTTTCCTGTGGCTGCATGCTGAACTGTTTCTAAGAGAGGAAAGTTGATGTCCCTTTTGTCTGCTCCCCATGTTACTCTTGAGGGTAACAGGCTTCCTTTCCCATTGGTCACTGTTTCTGTGGGGTTTTACTCTTCATAGTGTCATGGCCCCCCGTCAACTCCTGAAGAAGGTCCATCAGGGAGAGCCTGATTGTAAACTGGATCTGTTTAACTTTTTTCTTCATTGGTGAATTCTATCAGGTAAATAGGGAAGAAATAGCCTTCTCCTGCTGATGTCAGTCCCCTCTGTGACTAAGATTTTTTGGGAGGAAAACAGTCTTAGGCAGTCAAAGGCATTCAGTGACCACTGCCTCCACTGGAGGCGAGGAGGGAAGAGTATCCAGTTGAAATATGAAGAAGTTGAGGAAATTGTTTTGGATTGGACATTAGTCTATCGCTTTCAGTTACAACAAAAATGTATTTTAGAGAAATTAAGTGCAGATTCTCCCACTTCTGGCACATTAGATATTTTTTTAAATATCTGGAGTAGAAGATTATATCTGTTGATCAAATTCTTCTCTACCAGAGGCTCTTGCACCCCCCCTTTTCAGCAGGTGAGGAGGTGTGGGAATTCTAGACACTTAAATAATATCACAACCTTCCAAGCTAATATCGGTGACAATTTTGATTTGTGTCCAGCTATCAAACCAACTAGCCTCTTGCTCTGTGCTGTGAAGGAGCCTGCAATTGAAATATTTATCCAACCATTGTTTTTTTATTTTTCTTTTAAACTGCACTTTAGATTTAATTTTTGGTTGCTTCTAAATAATATATTATGTAATATCTTTTTAGAAAGTTCTGTTGTTTATTTCCTTTCTCTTCTGTAAAGGGGATGAAAATTATAAGCCTCCAGATACAGCTGTTAGTAATTATTGCTCAGATTTCAGATTTTTCCAAGAATAACTTTTGTGATTGTTTTTATCATGTGTACTGATTCCTCATTCTAACAGAACTTCAGCAGCAGTTTATTGCATGTGTATATTTGAACTTCAGTTAACTTAAATGATTCTTATAGATTTAGCCATGCTTAAAAAAATCAGGTAGTACAGAATTGCCATTTATCCAGTATTAGAGAAAAAAAATCTGCATTTTGCTTCGAGTTGTTTTTATTTCTGATGCAGTTAAGTTGGAACAATTATACATTGTATTGTAACTAATTAGTTCACCTGGGTTGGTTTTGGTCACGTGAGTGTACTTGTTTACCAGTGATCTAAGTGCTCCACCTGTCTTTCAGTTTGTTTACCAGGAAATCAAGATGTGTAAACTGCAGGAAGCACTATTTGACCCTCTCCGACAGTATCTCATTACAATAATTGCTAATCTCTGAATAAGACAGCCATGTTTTGTGAGTAATACACACAGAGAGAGGTTGTGTTAGACAGATTTTAGATGTTTCCACAAATCTAGCATTGTAAATACTTGCTTGGATTATGTTTTCATGATACCTTTTGATAACAGACATCTGGTGACCTTTGGGGTCAGCAAAGCTAGAGCAAAATAGCATGTGTTCTTTCAGTCCTCTTAACTGAGAAAAAAAATACCACGGCTTGTTGTTTTGGAGTGCTGTTACTGCTCTGTAGCGAAAGGATAATGGCTACTTCCTGATTAAACCACTATCCACAGTAAGCTGTTAATGTTATATATCTACTCTCCTCTGAAGACAAGTGTTCAGTGTTCTTTTTTGTTTTCTGCTTTTTTCCAGAGAATTATCAATTTAAAATGTTTATAAATATTGGTTGAAGTGAGAGCCTACAGTTAGAGAGACTTTTCAGTTATTTTATTTTCAAGGATTATCTTTTTCTTTTTGAAGTAAGAAAGTTGCCTAGTGTTTTTTAATACTCCTTTGAAAAATGTTTTAATACAAACTTGTCTGAAATACATTTAGATGTTGAGTGTTTAACATTGAACTCTATTTAGCTGCAAATCTCTCAACTATTCTTAATTTCATGGACAATTCTGGTATATGTTCAAAGGAATAACCCTGATATTACAAACAATATATCTAAAGTATTTTTCAATACTGTTGAATAAATGCTGATAATTTGTAGTCTATTTATCCTGTATCATCTATTTTACATCTAGCATAGGTCTATCAGTTTGGGAATAAAGTATTATGTGGAATTTCTTGGTTAGATTTTATTTAGATCTCTATTTCTGTACTCATGATAGTTTAACTTAGCTATTTTTCCGTCAAGTAAATGCAGAATTGGCAATCTTATAGTAGAGAGCAGGCAGGAGTAACTCCTGCTGTTCTGTGCCTGGACCCATTTTTATATTACCCTCAAAACTTCATTTTGAGATTTAATACCATCAGAAGATGGGGTTCCAGGAGATTGAGGGTCAAATTCTACTCATTATACAGATACAAAAGAATCCACTGAAGTTGATAGTTACACACTTGTAACTGGAAGTATAATTTGTGCACAGTGTGCGCCATATACCCTCATAACATAACTGAGGCTGTATACCATACACAGTTAACCATTTTTCTCAGTTGTTTCACAGTGGGCAGGAAAGTTGCCAAATCAGGCTCCAGAAATAGGTGAGGACAATAGGATTGCACCAGTGTTCTTTGCTGCCATAGTGAACATTTGGCATCAATTCCTCTACAGTAGGCAGTTAAGTTAAAAACATGCTGGAGCGGATTTTTAAAATAAAATCAATATGGCTGTCTTAAAGTGCTGGAATTAAATATGATAGTAAGTTATTTGGGATAAAAAATTATAAAGAATTCTATTTAAAAACGCCAGAAAAAGAAGTAATCGGTGCAAGATAGGTTGACAACTAACTAATGGAATTTTCCTTAGTAAACATGATTAATATTTTCTGGAGAGTGTGTGTGTGTGCACGTTAGTTAGGGTTAAATTGCTTATATTAAGGAACATGTAAAGCAGATGGCATGTCTGACCAACCAGAGGTTGCCAACATAAGAAAACTCCCCTTTGCATTTAGCACTTCCTGGCCTAATTGTGTTGGGATTAAATGGGAACATTTGCTGGCACTCACTCCACAGTAATCCTTAGGATAGTCTAGACTGTATTTGACCATTGAGTGATCTCCTTTTGGTGAAAAACAGTGTGGCAGGGTGGGTAAGCTGTATCTGCCAGTGCCTGTGCAATGCCTGCCTCTTGGGGAGAGGAGTCATCTAACCTGTTATAAAATGAGGCTAATGGTGATCACCCAGTTTTGCAAAGTGCTGTGAAATCCTCTAAGGAAAGGCACTATGTAAGTGCTTGGTGGCATTATTTACTGTTTTCATTATTCAACTCTGATGCCAAGAAAATAACCACTAATCTTTAAACAAAACCTGCCATATTTTATGGAGTCATATTTCGAGAGTCTAGACTCTAGAGAAATTTATATTGAACATCACATGGCTGTGCAGTGTTTGAAATGTAGATGCAAGTTCTGAAGTAAATTTGTTCTTGTACCTTCTACACATGGATAGTTTGCTGCTTTCGTTCCATCCAGCAGGTGGAGACAAACTTCCCTTGTAAGATCTGTTTAGTTTTCTGTTTGCTTTCTAATCTCTTCTTTTTATGTGTATGTAAATAACGTTGAAATCAGTTGCAGATTTGCATGAGTTAGGATTGCTAGAATAGTATTCTGTTTCTTCTTTAACGTTTTTGTTTGTTTTCTAGCAGTGGAAATAGATAGCTATCATTGCACCAGTTGAACTGCTGTGCAGCTAGAGAGTATGGATTTGTTTTTCTGAAAACTCAAACCAGGTGAGAAGGGAGATTCTGCAGTTTGTTAGGCATCTAGTATATTCCTTTTAAGTGATGAATACAAGAACTTTACTTACAACGTAAGCTGTTTGAGACGGGAATCATTTTCGGTAAGTGTTTGTACAGCACCTAGCACAGTGGGGGTCCTGGTTCATGATTGCGGGTTCTAGATACTACCACCATACAGATTTTAAAAAAAAAAGTTATTGACCTGTTGATTGTGTTTTATGTTTTCCAATGAAATGGCTTTCCAGTGCCTTGAGATGGAGAGATTGACCACTCTTGGTTCCATGCACAAAGAGTAAGCAGGTTTTGTGTTGGGAGCTAGATGGGGGATGAGTTATACCCACCCTTAACCTTTGGGCAAGATGTAGAACAAGTTAGCAACAAACCCTTGCATAAGGTGTGTGTAAATGGATCTAATCAGTGGATGTGATTATAGAGCAGGGGTGGGAAAACTTTTGGCCTGAGGGCCACATCTGGTTATTGAAATTGTATGGCGGGCCATGAATGCCCACAAAATTTGGGGTTGGGGTGTGGGAGGGCTCTGGGGTGGGGCCAGAAATGAGGAGTTCAGGATGCGGGAGGGTGCTCCAGGCTGGGACCAAGGGGTTCGGAGGGCGGGAGCGGGGGTCAGCCATGCAGGTCCCAACTCAAGCAGCTCCCAGAAGCAGCGGCATGTCCCACTCCAGCTCCTACATGGCAGCATGGCCAGGAGGGTCTGCGCATTGCCCTGTCTGCAGGCACCGCCCCTGCAGCTCCCATTGGCCACGGTTCCCTCTCAATGGGAGCTATGGAGGTAGTGCTTGGGTGGGGGCAGCGTGCGGAGGAGCCGTGTAGGAGCCGGAGAGGGGACATGCTGCTGCTTCCGGGAGCCGCGCAGTTGGGGGCAAGCCCCTGACCCCGCTCTCTGGCTGGAGTGCTGGAGTGGAGCAAACCCCAGACCTCGCTTCCCAGCGGGAGCTCAGGGGCCAGATTAAAATGTCTGGAGGGCTGGGTGTGGCCCCCAGGCTGTAGTTTGCCAACCCCTGTTAGAGAGCCATTGTCCACATCTTACTCTTTCGTCTGTATGTTTCCCCAAACTTGTAGTAGGGTTATGTGGAACCAATGTGGAGTCCAGCTCCAGTGTGCATGTGCCTGATGTACAGTCCCTTGCTCACGTGCAGTGGAACTGCTACAGTTCCACTGAGCTTAGGGCCCTTCTGTGGCCCTTGCACCCTGTGTAAATAAAATTCCAAAAGAGAACCCATCACCCACCAGCAGCTACTTCATAATTTTTCTTTCCTCTTTTTTTCATTTGAGGTTTCGGTTTATATTGCAATAGTGCCCAAAATCCCCCTTCAGGATTGGGGCCTTATTGCGCTGGGCACTATACAAACAAGTAGCAAGATGCAGCCTTTGCCCCAGAGAACCTATTACCTAGTTTGAAACAATATGCAACGTGTGAAACAAATAGTACATCGCAAGTGGTGAAGGTGGGCATCTGTGACAAGATCAGACACCTGCATAGGTTACCCATTTGAAAGGTTTTGTTTTTATTTGTTAATTATACTTCTTAAAAACAAGCATTCCCTGACTGCTATGGCACCATCACTTGGCTGATTTCTTGTAACTCAGATCTTGTTTCAAGTTCTGTACCATTACATCTAGAAGGAACGACACACATGGGATCAGATTCAGCTTTGCTGTAAAAGGGTGCACACTTTATTGACTTCAGCAGAGCTGCACCTTACACCGATGATGAATTTGGCTCTGACCAATTTCAGTCCAGGTATAAGCAGGTGGAACTTTCACTCTACAGTCAGTGGAGTTCAGTTTGGTCCTTACACGAAGTGGAGATCCCCTTCACTTTGGAGAGTACCAGTTATCAAGAGGTGTTTTTCAGTCAATACAGACTCTGGTGTTCTGTGTGGAAGGCTCAAGGCAAATGAGGATAACTGCAGATTTTGGTTGGCTAGCCTAGCTATTCTACTGATATTCTTTCGGGTAATTTTAGGTGTGATCTTACTATCTTTAAGGTCTTACCTACTGAAGCACTGAGACTAGTCAAAAAACTGTTTAAGAAAATGGTCTCTTCACATTGCTCTCGCTTTGTCAGTCATCTTCTTACAAGAAAAATCTCTATGCCTTTTTCCAGGCCATTGACAAGGGGTGCAGTGCCCTTCTTGAGCTCACCCACAACAACACTACCCTCTCTCTGCAGTCAGGTTAGTCCTGAAGACCCACTTTTGCTATGATACCTGTGAGAAACTAGATGCTTGGTGATAATGACAAGTTTGAGGAATAATTGAGCGTATCTTAACCCCACCCAGTCTTTCTTCACTCCTCCTTTTTTTAGTCTCTCTCCTCTCCTCTCTTGCTGGGGAGCTTCCTCCTTCTTTTTCACCTGCTACCATTATAGCAAGCCTTTCTTTTGTCTGAGGAGGCTTGGAGGTGTCTCCCTACCATTTGCCAGAATAGATGGAAAGCAGTAGGAGATGCTGCTTTCCTTTGGAGCTCAAGTGCCCTGTAATTTCAGCACTCCTTCCTACTGCTGGGGGAAAATGTGACCTGATAAAAATTAGTGCTAAGTTAACATCCAGGCAACTGGAAAAGTGTAGCCGAATTAAGGTGTTTATGTAGAAACCTTGAGATTCCTGCAACCTGCCAGCAAGAGGTGCTTGCGAAGTCCAAAATTTTATTTCTGAATGTTGAAATAAATTAAACAGGGTGCCAACACCTAGAAGGTGGAATGACCTACTAGGCAAGCTGATGCTAATAGACCAGTTAATTTTGTCTTCACCTGATGGACAAGAAGAGAGAAAATTCATTTTCTTGACTTATATAGGAGAACTGAATAAATTACTAAGAATTTTACTTTGTTCTCTTTTGTTATAGTGTAAATTGGACTGATAATATTAGAGGCAATGGCATTTAAAATTCTATCTACTCTATGCATCTCAGAACAGAACCTACTCCAAAAGCTGGGGTACTAATGGCCCCTTCAAGTGTAAATGTAGAACCTTTGCCTATCTACCTCTCCTAAAGTACCCTGCTAAGACTTTTTGATGTAAGGTCTGAGCGCCTCATTGTTTCCTCATTGTCAGGGTACATGGATTGATACTTCCCTGTGAGTTGTTTTGGGGAAGAATCATCCTTTTTGAATTTTTGGATGGAAGGCATGAATATATTAGAAAATTAGATAACACAGACCAAGATCTGTTGAAGGGAGTCAAGTCTACGATCATCCTTACCTCTAACCCTGTGGAAGACTTGCCATGTGTTTTGATTCTCCATGAGTTTAGGGAGACACTCTCTGCAGCATCCCACCCTCTCAAATTCACAGGGAAATAGTTCCTGGATTAATACTGATCCAGTTGTCTTAATTCATATGGGTTGCCCCTCTGCACATTCAGACCCCCTTACATAGGAGGGCTAGATTTCAGCCATCAGCACTGTTCTAGATGGAATTGTGCTGCTGGGTTTGCTCAGACCATCTGTAATCTCTCTCATGACCTCCGTATCTAAGAACTATAGGTTCGGAGGGGTGCACCCCCTGCAGTCTGTGTGCAGTACTGTGCAAAAATCTGCATGCATTCACCACATTGCACAGTAGCATTCCCATGATTTAAGGGAGTGTGGAGTCTTCTGCCTAACTTTAGCCCTCTCATGAGTTGTTCCAGCAGAGGACCTGATCTTGGGCCTAATGTGATAGAAATACAAATGATTGTTCTTTGTTAAGGTGCATCTACTTAAAAATGTTTTATACTTGCAATATATGGCAGACATCTAATATTCAGGCATGTTGGCTGCACATTTTCGGTCTCGGGGAAAGTAGCTGAAACTTGTAGTATGAGTGGTTTGATGTCTGTCTTTTTACCACAGGAAGCTAAATTGGTAGGAAAAGGAAAACAGAACTGAGGCGTTGGCACATCATATTTTGTTAATACATTTCACAATTTCAGTTACAGTTAAACTGACCTAGAACGTGTTGACTTTTTATTGGATTTTTTTTACTAAACATACTTACCTGAAACAATATTCCTTCATGAAAGAAACACATTGTTTATCTAATTAAGAGTGTTAGAACATCCCTGTATACATATTCACATTCTTTGTACACAGACTCTTTTCTGTTATACCTGAGATGCCTCAAAGTACAAAATAATTAACTTTAGTCTGATGCACACTTAAAAAAAAAAAAAAAAAAAAAAAGTAAATTGGGCATAGTAAAGATATTGTTACCTATATTATTACCACCACATTCTAACCTTGATATTCAGCTGGATATTTTCTTATATATAAATGATCAAATGTCTAACAGTGAAGGAAAGTACTCTGGGTTCAGTAATTATTCTATGACAAGAATGAATACAGCTGCAGCTATTCCTTTAAATTTGGCATCTTTGTGTTATGAAACCAAAATTTGGTATGGACCGGAAAGCCATACCTTGTAGATTTATGTGCACTACTGGGTGTAGGAGCATTTTTTCCTCCAAATCAAGGGAAGTGACTTCTCCCACCCTGTCTAATGTAGCCAGGCTGTACACAATGTATGAAATAACAAGCTTGTCAATTTTTGTTCTGACTGTCAACATTGAGAATCAAACTGCTGTTATGGCAGGCCTTGTGGTATACTATAGCTAGCATGCAGCATATAATGAGGCTCTGCTACTGTCTTTTTGTTCTTTAAAACTTCTACTAGTTCAAGAAGGCCTGGACATACTACGAACGTTCTCTCTCTGTTGCTATCTGTTTGTCTGTCTCTCTCTTTCTCTGTCATGTACACACGCTATTATAAATGGAGCTGGTAGTGCTTCCTATTGTTAAGATTGCCCAACGCTTCCGATTTTAAGACTGTGTTTTCAGTTGCTTATAACTTTGCCAACTGTTTCTGTTTAATTTGTATTTCCATGCTGGCTATATGCCTCATGCTGAATTTTTTTGGAAAATGTCAGTTAAAGCAGTTCAGAAGTTAGGGGAAAATAAGTCGTTTTGCCCATGGTAAAAAAAGGCATTCTGGTGACCTTTTCTTTGATAAGCTCTAGGGCCCCCATGCTCTGGGCCAAGGACTTGAAATTGTCTCGAGTTGACCTCTGTCAGCAATGTGTACCTCTTGCCATCCTTGTGAAAATCTGGCCAAGATGTGAGCCTTTGAAAAATTGCACTATGTAGGTGCTCAGTAGAGACTTCTTGGATTTTAGCAACTAAATTTCCTGAAGAATCCATCTGTATCAGGCATGGAGCTCAGCACAACGTTCAAATGCCTTAATCTGGAGACCTTACTTTCTCTTCCTGCAGTCCTCTGCCTCATTCACTACACACCTTGGGTAACCAATGAAGCAGGAGTTTTACTGACAAGTCGTCTTCACTAGACAACCCAGTGTAGGCCCATCCTGTGCACTGACTGAGGCAGAGGGTCTGGGGGATAAATGATGTGTGATAATGTAATTAATAGGGCTGTCAAGCGATTAAAAAAATTAATCTGGCTGTCAAACAATAATAGAATAACATTTATTTAAATATTATTGGATGTTTTTTACATTTCCAAATATATTGATTTCAATTGCAACACAGAATACAAAGTGTACAGTGCTCATTTTATACTTTTATTACAAATATTTGCACTGTAAAAAACAAAAGAAATAGTATTTTTCAATTCACCTAATACAAGTACTGTAGTGCAGTCTCTTTATCATGAAAGTTGAACTTAGAAATGTAGAATTATGTACAAAAGAAAGGCATTCAAAAATAAAACCATGGAAAACTTTTGTAACTACGAGTCCACTCAGTCCTACTTTAGCCAATCGCTCAGACAAACAAGTTTGGTTACTATTTGCAGGAGATAATACTGCCCACTTCTTGTTTCCAGTGTCACCTGAAAGTAAGAACAAGTATTCGCATGGCACTGTTGTAGCTGGCATTGCAAGATATTTACGTGCCAGGTGCACTGAAGATTCATATGTCCCTTCATGCTTCAACCACCATTCCAGAGGACATGTGTCCATGCCGATGATGGGTTCTGCTCGATAATGATCCAAAGCAGTGCTGATCGACGCATGTTCATTTTCATCATCTAAGTCAGATGCCACCAGCAGACGGTGGTTTGGGTTTTGTAGTTTCCGCATCAGAGTGTTGCTCTTTTAAGACTTCTGAAAGAGTGCTCCACACCTCATCCCTCTCAGATTTTGAAAGGCACTTCAGATTCTTAAACCTTAGGTTGAGTGCTGTAGCTATCTTTAGAAATCTCACATTGGTGCCTTCTTTGCATTTTGTCAAATGTGCAGTGAAAGTGTTCTTAAAACGAACAGTATGTGCTGGGTCACCATCCAAGACTGCTATAACATGAAATACGTGGCAGAATGCAGGCAAATCAGAGCAGGAGACATACAATTCTCCCTCAGGTAGTTCAGTCAAAAATTTAATTAATGCATAATTTTTTTAACAAGTGTCATGGAAGAGTCATCAGCATGAAGAGTCAGCAACAAGAGTCATCAGCATGGAAGCATGTCCTCTGGAATGGTGGGAGAAGCATGAAGAGGCATATGAGTTTCTAGTGCATCTGGCACATAAATGGTTTGCAACGCCGGCAACCACAGTGCCTTGCGAATGCCCATTCTCACTTTCAGGTGACATTGTAATTAAGAAGTGGGCAACATTATCTCCCGTAAATGTAAACAAACTTAATTCTCTTAGCGAATGGCTGAACAAGAAGTAGGACTAGGTGGACTTGTAGGCTCTAAAGTTTTACATTATGATGTTTTGGAGTGCAGTTGTGTAACAAAAAAATCTACATTTTTAAGTTGCATTTTCATGATAAAGAAATTGTACTCCAGTGCTTGTATGAGCTGAATTGAAAAAGACTCTTTTTTTTACAAATATTTGCACTGTAAAAATAATAAAAATAATATAAAGTGAGCACTGTACACTTTGTATCCTGTATTGTAATTGAAATCAATATATTTGAAAATGTAGAAAAACATCCAAAAATACTTAATAAATTCCAATTGGTATTGTGTAACTGTGATTAAACCGGTGATTATTTGTGATAATTTTTTAAAATTGCAATTAATTTTTTGAGTGAATAGCATGAATTAACTGCGATTAATTGACAGCCCTAGTAATTAAAGTAGAGTTGTAAATACAGTTTTAAAAGTTAACCGTTTAAATGATTAAAAAAATTTCATTTAAATGGTTAATTGATTATAGGGCCGGTCACTGGGGCTGAGGCTGCTCTGGCTGGCGCAGCTGGGGCTGCTGCAGTTGAGGCCACTCTGGCTGGCGCAGGGCTGCTGGGGCTGGCTGGCTGGCCCGAGGGCTAACGGTTAAGGCAGGTTAACCAGTAAGACTAATCTAACCAGTTAACTGGTTAACATTTTACATCCCTAAATTAAAGATTGTATTATAATGCAAGGGGGGCAAATTAGGGCTGCCCGTGCAACCTTAATTTTGGCATTTCCTAACTCTTGAGTGCCTGACTTTGAAACTGTAATAATGTTAATTTAATATAGTCTTTTGCATGTTGTATATGCTTCATGCTGCCATCATATTTTCTCTGATAAATCCTTCTTGTAAATTCTTACTTTCATATAATACTAGTTGTTCAGAATATCTTAAAATATTTCAATATTGTAGGTCACATAGCTTGTGGGATGCACGTGCAAGAGTGACTGGTACTAATGAATATTTTTTTGTTATGATGTTTATTACTTTTGTGTTTTTTGTGTAAAGTACTTTTAAAAATATGATTTCTTTGTTATAAACCATTCAGTTAAACAGAATAGAATTAAAATGCAGCTAGAATGCAGTGTATAATTGTCCCCCTTTTTTTTTTTTTTTTTGGTGGGCCATCTCAGCACTCACAGTTTTTCTCCAGGGTCAGCTTCAGGAAAAATGGTGCCGTGGGCAAACTTGTATTTTGGTGCCCCTGGTCCCCATGGGCGTTGCGCCCCCCCCCCATTGTCCCTGGCTCCCATGGTCTCCTAGGCTCCCCAATCCTTGCACTGTGCCCCTTTCGCCCCTAAACCCTGCATCCCCTCCTGTGCCCCTAACCCCTGTGTAAGTGGGTGAATGGTCCTGCTATTGCGGGGAACTTTCCTGGCTTCTGCACTACCCCTGTGAAATGGGCTAGCGAAAGGATCTGAGTCTTCGCTCCCACTTCCATTACCCAGATGCCTCCCTGCCCTTGAGGACTCCCCTTACACTCTCCTGTCTGGCAGAGTCCTCATAACCCCGACAAGGCTGGGCCCAGGATTCCTGGGGGCTCGACCCCCAACCCTGCTGTGGTCACCTAGGACAGGGGCTAAGGTGTCCTCACTTCGGGGTACTCTCTCTGCATTCGGCACTTCCCTGACCACTGATCATTACATACAATTTAAAGCAAATACAAGTTATTTAGTCAAGAATTAATTAAAAAAAGAATAAGGAAAAATGGGAAAGGTTAAAGGAAAACACATCACCCCACTCGGTGGCAGGGAACATTACAAACTGTGTCTGGAATGTCAGGGCAGTTCACAGTCTGTTCCTTGTAGGTCCCAGGCCTTCTTCTCAGGCCCTGGCTCTGCTGCAGGGATGCTGCGGGTTGGACATTTGCTCTGGTGGTGGCCGTACACCTCCGGACTTTGGGTGGTGGAACCATGCTTCCCAGCATCAGCCCCCCGTCGGGTTAAGATCCCCTTCCCAGTCTGGCCTGCAAGAACTTCTGGCTGCGGGTGTCTTTAGGCGTTGGGCCCTTTGCCCAGAATCCCCCCTTGGCCAGCCCCAGTTGCTCACCACACCTGGCTCCAGACTGCTCCAGCTCCACTGTTCTAGCTCCGGCTCCCACTCCACTGTACCTCAGCACTGATGATGGTGCTCTGCCTCCAGCCCCCTGGGCTGCTTCCCTGGCCCTCTGGCTCTGGGGCTGCAGCTCTGCTCCCAGCACAGGATCTGCTCTCTCTGGGCTGTGTCGCTGCAGCTCTGCGCCCCAGCTCAGCTTGGCCCCACTCTGCCCGACCCAGGCAATTCCAGCTCACATGGAGGACAGGGCCCCCTTTGGCCTTCTGATTCCCTGATTAGCACCCTGTCAATCAGGCTGACCTGGAGCACTGGCCTCTCCCCATTGTTCCTGGGGACTCAGTCTCAGGGTCCTGATTTCCCATCATCCCTTCCCCTTTTAGTACTGGGAGCTAGCCAACCAAAACACGCCCACTGAGTTTTAGTAAGAGGACAACAGTCCCCTTACACCTGTGCTGTGCGCTCTTCACGTCAATCCCTGCACTCCCCCTTGACCCCTAACCCTTGCCCCCCGTGCTCCTAACCCCTACACTGTGCCCCTAACCCCTGAACTACCCTCCTGCACCCTAACCCCTTCACTGTGCCTCCTTCACATCTAACCCCTGTGCCCCCTTCCTGAGCCCATGTGGGGAAACTGACTTGGATATATGGAGCAGCTGGCATTGCTGCTCACTCTTCCCCCACCTTCCCCCCAACCCCCCGGAATGCTGCTCCTCCATGCACCCCTAGGGGTCTGTGAGAGGGGAGGTGAGGAATGACATCAGGGCTCCCTGCCTCCAGGTCACTTTCCTCACCTAGGCTGCGTAAGGGGAGGGCAGACAGCAGCAGCTTTTCATACTCCCCTCACAGCACAGTCCAGGTGGGGAAAGTGACCTGCATGCATGGAGCACTTGGTGTTGCTTCTCACTCCTCCCCGCCCCTCACAACCTCCTAGGAGAGGTGCTGAGGAATGTTGGGTGGGGGGGAGCACTATCTGTATATTACCACTTGCCCCCCTTCCCATGTTCCTGTGCTGGGAGGAAGCAAGGAGAAAGCTGGGCACCCCTCATGTGGCACTCCTCTGTCAGCCAGGAGCAGCTTCTGACCCCATACCAGCAGCATGTACCCCCTGCGCTGCCATACAATACCTTCTTGATTATGCCAAGTGGGCCATCCCTGAGACTGGCCCTGTTCCCGTTATATATTATGACCTTATTGTAAGCACTAGAGACTAAGGGTGAAATCCTGAACTCATGGAAATTAATGGTAAAATTCCAGGATTTCACCCTAAAAGTATTAAGAAAATGTCCATGGAGTCTGATCCTACAAATGCTTAAATATGCACTTTATTCATGTAAGCAAGGTGCATGTTTGTAGGATTAGGCCCATAGTCTGATATAGAATTAATACTGCATTCTTAAAACTTGCAATAGTATAGTCTCCTATGTGAATAGATGCAAAGATTTTTGGAGAAAATAGTATGCATTTTGGAGTCTGCCTGCCAGAGACAAAAGTGCAGAAACCTGTGGATTTTTGCCTTTTGGAGAGCAGTCATCAGAGGGAAATGATGGAACTCTACCTTTCCCTTTCTCTTTATTCACAGGGACAGCTTAATTGTTAATCATTAAAAAGATAAACCATTAAACTTGAACTAAAATTTTGATGGTTTTATAAATATGGTTCATACATTAAAAAAAATGCAAAAGTAACTGTGGCTTAACTGATTCTTGCAATTAATTCTGCAACATTCATATAGAAATTAGTGCCCAGTTAGATAAGTCAGTAGAAGCTGCAAGTGAGATAGTGTATTCTAACCACCCTGTACTGTGGTGGTGGTTCTGAAAATAGTTTCCTGCTGAAGCAAGTATTCAGTGTTTCTTGGAATTTTAAGAAGCAAGATCGTGAATGATGTTAAAACTCGAGGAGCAATATTGTAAGAACTAAATTTACTTGTCAGTATGGTAAAGAGACAAAATGTAACCTCTTTTAATGACAAGATTTTGCCCTATAGTGACTGCTAATGAGTTAAGTACGTTAAAAAATTCACGAGAAATACTTTTCAACTAGTTCCTGAGGCATTTTAGAGATTTTTAAATCACTGTGGGAATTACATGCCTTCCTACCAAAAGCTACACATTGTAGAATTTTGTTTTCCGTCAGCGGTTAGCTTACTTCTGATGTCACTGAGAAAGATTAACATAGTACTTGCTTAGGAATACAGCATCTGTTTGAGTTCCTACTTTTGCTAAAATAAATTGGTATATTTAATAGAAAAGAGATTTTTATATCTTAACAGAAGTTTTTGAAAATGAAGATACATTTCAAAAGGACCAAAACAGTCATACTTGAGTATTCACAAGAAAATGTAGTAAAAGCTCCATATGATAGCTGTTGCTCTTGTAACCTCATGAAGAGAGGACTATAGAAATGGTTAAAGAAACCACGGAAAACGCATATGACGGTCAAAGTAACTAAGTGCTGTAACATTCATATTATCCCATATACTTACAAAAGTAAGGTTGGGAGGTTGTGGAATCTCCATCACTAGAGATTTTTAAGAGCAGGTTAGACAAACACCAGTCAGGAATGGTCTAGGTAATACTTAGTCCTGCCATGAGTGCAAGGGGGACTAGATGACCTCTCAAGATTCCTTCCAGTCCTATGATTCTGTGTTTCTAAAATGTAACACAAAATGAAGTTAAAGGTCAGATTTACATTCACAAGACATAGGAAATCAATTGTCTTGATTTAGAGGCCAGATTGAAATCTAGGCTCTGTAAACTGCTTTACCTCCCTTGCTTTAGCACGTGAACAGTACATTACTGAGACAAAGTTATCGTTTTGTTTTTTCTATCTATCTGTTGCTAAGGAACAACTCTTAGAACCATATAATTCTACATAACTAAAAATCTCAAGTTTTTTCACTTCTTGTTAGAACTAGTGATGTCAATTTTTTATTTGTACATGAACTTTACTCTGCTTCTAGTTTATTCAGAATTTTGATTTATGAGGTGTATTTGAGAAAATATATTGATCTTGAAACATTCTGTACATACACTTTGACATCTAGAACCCTCTTTGGAGTCAGTCTAAAAGGTTACTGACCCAAACTTTATTTTGTTTAATGGTACAAAAACATACATGTTTTGTCTCTGACCTTTCTACTTTTTTTAACATTCCCAGCACCGTAGTATTAGAGCATTTTTTCCAAGTGTGATTTACGTTTCTTTACTTGCAAAGCTTGATGCTTTTGGAGTCCAATGGTGACAGGTGAATACTACAAATAATTTACTGTGCTGTGTGTGCCAATGTGGTTTTAATTTGAACAGTGACACTGTTGCAATCTGTAAAAATGCTTTTTACAAATCAAGAAAGATTGTATATAATAACTTCTTGTCCAGAATTGAATGAGTATAAGATGTAAAATGAATCATGATAGTACTGGTTGAATAAAGGGGAACAGGAACCATATTGATGTGGATTTAATGTGGTGGTATTGAGATGTTTGTAGATATATTGAACTTCCTGGGTGATGGGTATGTGTTAATGTAGTTGGAGGGATGGAGATGGTTTGGTAATTCAAGGTTTTTAGAATTTCATTATGTGGATGGGGACAACGTGCTATTTTAATTTCTGCTAGGATACCACTGGGCAAAGAAAAGTTGCTGTGTGTAATAGGATTTGCAATAGGAGGAACATCCAAACATTTTAAACAAATGATTATTAAAGGTTCAAAAATTTTGAAGAATTTAGGCATCTAATTGGTTTCAGAATTGAGGGATTCTGACTCTGCAGAGAGAATGAAAGATGGTTTTGTACTTTTTTTTTTTTTTTTTTTTTAAGGTGATGGTGAATTTTCTGTTCTTGTTGCCAAACTTGGAGCTAGTAAAGAGAGAATGTTTTAAAAATATTAGTTGTGGGGAAATCAACTAATTCTTCACTATGGTATAAAGATAAAGTAGTTACACTAATGATATTTTAATTAGTGTAATGGACTTTCAGAATTATTTGCAATTGTAATTACTCTAAACTTGCTTAATTTAAGATACCAGCCTTAACTTCCCTAAAATGATTAAATTGTGCATTGTCTTATATCTACTCTATTGACCTTAGTGAGACAAATATTTAGTATTTAGTTTCTGTTGTGCATTAAGTTAAATTTTCTGGATTAACCAATAGTAATTTAGTCTGCTAGTTTCAATGAATATGCTTATTATAAACACAGAGAAACTTTTGCCATGCTGAAATCACAATTAATACATGAAAAACCAGAAGACCAGACTAACAGAATAGATCAACTGTGTAATGTGAGCCTTGCTACCTTAAATACTCATGTGTTCGTTAAGCAACAAAATTTTTATTTCTCCTTCAGTCTTACGAATTTAAATAACCTTCAGGATTATGTGTATGGCCTCTAGCACACAATGCTATATTTATTTTAAAAATAGTTTATTATGAGAAAATGTCAAGATTTAATGAAAGTGCTTCACTCTGAAGGCAATACAGTTGCTTTAATGTCTGAGTCTTTTGACAGCTGCTGCGTTCATTCATGAGGACTGTCAGATGAAAATTATTTTGTGTGGTTGTGAAATAAAATATTGATAATTTTTAATAAGTTATTTGTCTTACGAAGTCAAATATAAAATCATCACCATCATCAAAAATGTGTAGTCCACTTAGGACCTTTGCACCCTCTAGAGTGACCATGGTTGATGTAATTGCACCAGGTGTTGTGTAGTGAAGTTCCCAGCTCTGGTTCGATCCTGCAAGTCCACAGATCTGTGGGACAGCCTCGTGGGTGGCACCAAGTAGGGTCAAAGGTGCATCCCTTTGTGTATTAATGGAGAATGACTGCTAGTAATCTTTCTCAGTAGAGCATATGGAACTTCAAGAAATTAAAATTGCTTAGTCAGGTTAACTTCATCTTGCTAGATAAATCCAATATATTGATAAAGTAACCATATCAAGTAAATGCAGAAGACTTTAATAAGAAGTCTTCTTTTGATTCTCTTTATAAAGACTACATTTTGTTTTGATAATTATTTACACATTAATGAAGTGACTTTCATAGACTTGTGGAAGTGTAGGTCTCGATGGGATCTCGAGAGGTAATCAAGTCCAGCCCTCTGCACGGAGACAGGACCAAGTAAACTTAGACCATTCCTGCCAGGTGTTTGTCCAACCTGTTCTTAAAAACTTCCAGTGATGGGATTACTTAATTATTCTCATTGCCCAACCCTGAATGTTCTTAATTTCTGCTACGTCCTTTGAGTTGGGGTGACCTGAACTGAACACAGTATTCCAGGTGAAAGCATGCTGTTGATTTATAGAATGGCATTGTAATGTTTTCCATCCCATTCATCTCCTAACATTTTCTTGTTGTTGTTTTTCTGACTGCAGCTGCATATTAAGCAGACCTCTACATTAACTGTTCACAGTAGTACCCAGGCGTTTTCTCATACTTCCAGTGTAATATCGACTCTTCTGCAACCCTCCAGTTTAGAATAGTGAATTATGAGGCTCTGTTGTCAAAGTATGATCACACCAATTGCAGTAAACCAACACTTTTATTGATTGTTTTCCGCCGGAACATCAGGAACATCATAGGTCATCATAGCAGAGGGTCAGCTCTTGGCAAGGACAATGTTGCGAGTCCCCCTGTATGCAGCCAGCACTGCAGCTCAGTCCATCTCTACTGCTGTCATTGTGTGTTGAACATCTTGGTTGCATCTATTGGGATTTTCTAGGGAGGTTCAGAGTACCATAGAACCTTCTTTTTGACAGACTGAAACTTCTCAGTGAGTCTGTCAATGAATCCTTGCGCATCTGGAAGTATTAAGGTCTGTTGATATATATATATACATGCAAATAAAAGAAAATTTAACAGATCCCAAATGGCAAGAGATCCCATCTGGTCCTATTCTCTGGCTTTCATAGGCTAGCTGAACCACCTAAGAGGAAACCATGATATCAAAAGAGGAAGCCTCCCATGGTGACCACTACCACCGCTCCAGCCCTCCTCATCAAAACAACATCAATTTGAAGGGCTTGGTCAAGCTTCTGGACCATCCCTTCCTTGGGTATCTTTAGCTTGAGCAAATTACATCTCTCAAATGGGTTGTGGAGGTTATAACATTGGGATCTTCAAGATGTGTGTCCCTATTGGTGATCCACTAGCCGCTCTCCTCCCCTCTGCTTCGGAGTTCTCACTTACAACTTTGCGGTAGAGAAGTAACTGAGGATGGTTAGCCTGTGTGCGCTGGCTAGCCTCATGGTGCAGCACAAGGAGAGACAGTGCATGTACAGGCCCAACATACACTGCTAACAAAGTTCTCCGATCAGCAGCACAGGGACTCAGACACACTTACAGGGATATACATCTTGAAGAACTATCATTACTGCACAAGGTGAGTAACTTCTTCTAGGCATAGGGGTGATAGAACCTGTTCCAGCACAGAAGGAAAGGAATTTATTCAAAGTATTTTCTGGTTCCAAAAAATAGTGGAGAATGGAAACTGGTATTGGATCTCAGACTTCTAAACATGTTCATGAAATCACAGTAATTTAAGATGGTAACTCTCCCAGCTATAATTCCATTGTTAAATTCTGAAGCTTGGTTGGTGGCCCTTACGACGCATAGTTTTACGTCATCATTCACCCCTCTCACAAAAGGCTTCTTCATTTTACAGTATCAAGATTAATCCCAGTACTGAGAGATCACCTTCAGCCTCTGATCTGCCCCAAGAGTTATCTCCAAAGACCTGGCAGTAGTAGCTTCTCACCTTCATCCATCCCTACCTCGATGATTGGCTGTTCAAGGGCTGGTTGTACATTGAAGTTCTCTCTGCAATGCAGACAGCCGTGTCCCCATTACACAACTTAGAACTTCAACTCAAACATTGAAAAGTCCATTTTGACTACAGTTCAAGAGCGAAATTATGTAGGAGCTTCTTTGGCTGCTGTAACATCCAGTTTGTTCACAGGAAAGTAGACTTATGACACTGACAAACTTTATTGCCAAGAGTCAAACAAGCCCCAAGATGAAGGTAAGAAATCTCCTCCAACTGCTGGGTCATAGAATCATAGAATATCAGGGTTGGAAGGGACCTCAGGAGGTCATCTAGTCCAGCCCCCTGCTCAAAGCAGGACCAATCACCTACTAAATCATCCCAGCCGGGGCTTTATCAAGCCTGACCTTAAAAACCTCTAAGGAAGGAGATTCCACGACCTCCCCAGGTAACCCATTCCAGTGCTTCATATGGCAGCTTGTACTTTCATAGCACAACATGTCAGGTTACATTTTAATTGCTTCTAGGGTTGGCTCAGAACAGTTTATATCTCAAACAAAGATGGTCTAAACAAGCTGGTGTCTGTTCCTAGTAGGGTGTTAGACTCACTCAATTGGTGGAAGGAGCTAGCCAAAGTCTCTGCTGGACTTCCTTTCACCCAGCTTCCTCCTACCATCGATAACTTCAGATGTGTAATTCATGGGCACTGTTCCCTCTAAGTTGTGTGCATGTGTGTGCACACACAGATCCTAAACCCCGTGCACACGGCAAAACACTGCGCACACAAAAATTTGCACAGAAGAAATTTTCTGTGCACACGGCCTGTCAAAAATTAGAGGGAACATTGTTCATGGGATGGGGAGCATACCTAAGGGGACACACCATCCAAGACAAATGGCGTACCTCAAGAATTTCTCATACACATGAACCTGCTAGAATTACAAGCAGTCAGGAACGCCTGTATCCACTTCTTTCACTTAATTAGGCTAATTTGTGAAAGTCATAACAAACAACATAGCCTGCATATTCCACATAAATCATCAGGGTGGAGCAAGATCTCCTCTTTGTGCCAAAGCAATAAAGCTATGGAGTTGACCTATAGCCAATCACATTGTTATTTCAGCCTTTTACCCTCTGTGAACACCATGACTGATTATTGAAATAGACATTTCCTCCCAAGATTGAATGGGTTCTGGACCCTCAAACAGATTTTCCTGACCTGGAAGTTTTCAGAAGTGGATCTCTCTGTGACCACTGTCAACAGAAAGTGTAAGAAATTCTGCTTGCGATGAGGCCTGGGTCATCAGTCCCTGGGAGATGCCTTTCTCGTTCCTTGGACAAGGTGCCTTCTCTGTCCATATTCTCTGATACCATTGATTCTGGGGATATTGAACAAGATCAAATAAGACAAAGCCAGAGTTCCAACTTGTCTGAACCAGGTCTGGTACCCTTACCTGATCCACCTCACTTCCTGTCAAGCATTGTATCTTCTAACCATTTTTCATCTGCTGTCAGTACTCTGGTGGGACTCTCCAGCCCAACCTGGCCATCTTCCATCTCAGAGCTTGGTTCCTCAATGACCCTCTATGACAGAGGTTTCCTGTTCAACAGAAGTACAATAGGTCCTATTAAACCGCAGAAAGATATCTATCGGACATACTTACCTTCAAAAAATGAAAGAGATTTAATCTTTGTATATCCAGTGACAGTTTTTACCTAGCTATTCCCTCTGTTCTTGATTACTTGTTGGATTTAAAGAAGTCAGGTCATATTTGGGGTCGGGAAGGAATTTCCCTCATGGTCAGATTAGCAGAGACCCAGGTTTTTTTGGGGTAGGGGGAGGACGGTGGTGGTTGCCTTCCTCTGCAGCATGGGGCACGCGTCACTTGCAGGTTTAAACTAGTGTAAATGGTGAATTCTCTGTACCTTGAAGTCTTTAAACCATGATTTAAGGACTTCAGTAACTCAGCCAGAGGTTAGGGATCTATTACAGGAGTAGGTGAGTGAGGTTCTGTGGCCTGCAGTATGCAGGAGGTCAGACTAGATCAGAGGTGGGCAAACTATGGCCCTCGGGCCACATCCAACCCACGGGACCGTTCTGCCCGATCCCTGAGCCCTTGGCCCATGAGGCTAGCCCCCGGCCCCTCCCTTGCGGTTCCCCCTTCCTCGCAGCCTCAGCTCACTGCGCCGCTGGTGCAGTGCTCTGGGCGGTGGGACGGCAAGCTCTTGCTGGGCAGCACAGCTGCAGAGCTGTGGCCTGACCTAGTGCTCTGTGGTGCGTGGCTGGTTCCAACCGGGCAGCGCAGCTGCCTGTCCTGGTGCAGCCTTGCCGCCAGCCACTGGTGCTCCAGGCAGCACAGTAAGGGGGCAGGGAGGGGGGTTGGACAGAGGACAGGGGAGGTCAGGGGCTGGGGTATGGTTAGGGGTTGGGGAGGTCAGAGGGTGGGGAACAGGGGGGTTGAATGGGGGCAGGGGTTCCGAGGATGGTCAGGGAGAAGGGGTGGTTGGATGAGGCAAGGGTCCTGGCAGGGGGGCAGTTAGAAAGGAGAGTAAGGGTTGGATGGGACAATCAGGGGTGGAGGTTCCGGGGGAGGTCAGGAGACAGGGAGAAGGGGTGGTTGGATGGGGCAGGAGTCCTGGGGGGGCAGTCAGGAAGGAGGGGGGGTAGGACGGGGCAGCGGGGGACAGTTGGAGTGGGGGTCTGGAGGCAGTCAGGGGACCGAGAGCAGGGGGAGTGGATGGGGCAGAGGTCTCGGGGGGGCCGTCAGGGAACGGGGGAGTTGGATGGGGCAGGAGTCCCCAGTGGGCCATCAGGGGGCGAGAAGCGGGGGGGTCGGATAGGGGTTGGGGCCAGGCCACGCCTGGCTGTTTGGGGAGGCAGCGCCTCCCCTAACCCGCCCTCCATACAATTTCTGAAACCTGATGCGGCCCTCAGGCCAAAAAGTTTGCCCGCCCCTGGACTAGATGATCACTGTGGTCCCTTTTGACCTTAAAGACTATGAGGTCTTTCCATGAGTTCCATCAGAGTTCATTTGACAGCTATTACAGCCTTTCATTCCCTTGGGCAGGGATTGTAAGGGCATGGCTAGACTAGAGAGTTTACAGCTGCCCTGTTACAGCTGCGCCGCTATAAGCTCTCTATGTAGCTGCTCTAAGATGATGGGAGAGAACTCTCTTGGCTTAACTACTCCAGCCCCCATGAGTGGCAGTAGCTTGTCAGTGGGAGAAGCTCTCCTTCCAACATAGTACAGTCCACACTGGTGCTTATGTCAGTGTAACTTATGTCGCTTGGGAGATGATTTATTATTATTATTATGCCGACATAAATTATAGTGTAGACATAGCCTGAATCTTTGCTTATCCCACAAATGGCAAGATCAGTCAAGGAGTTGGTTAACTTTTTCCCATAAATCAGAGAGCCTGCTTCTATATGGGATTTGAACTTGGTCCTTAAGGGTATGTTTACACAGCCCATGGCAGCGAGCCTCCTAGCCAGACTCGGGGCTTGACTACCATGCTAAAAATAAGTGTAGATGTTGCAGCTTGGGCTGGAACTCGGGCTCTGAAGACAAGGGAGGGGGTGGATTTAAGAGTTAGAGCTCCAGCCCATGCCATGACTTCAAAGCACTGTCTATATAGCTATTTTTAGAGCACTAGTGTGAGTCTTGCAAAGTTGAGTTTGTCAACCTGGGCGGGAAGGCTTACTGCTGAGGGCTGTGTCGACGTATCCTAATTTTCTTTTGAAACCTCCCTTTGATTCACTAGCTAAGTGTTCTCTGATGCACTTGTCTATGAAGCTGCTGTTCTTAGCGGGCATCACTTCTATTTGCAGAGTTGGGGAATTCCTCCACTCTCCCCTTACATTGTTTTCTTTCAGGATAAGGTATAGTTATGCTCACATCTCTAGTTCGTACCTAAAATATCCTTTGATTTCCACATTAGTTAAGTTATCCACCTTCCTGTGCTTTTCCCAAAGCCACAGCAAACTAGAGAGGAAACTGTCCTCCATACCTTGGATATTAGAAGGGTGTCTATTTGGACAGAACCAAACCATTCAGAAAGCCTCCTAGACTGTTTATTTCACTTGCGGACAGATCTAAAGGATCCACAATCTTCACCAAAAGACTTTCAAAGTGGGTTTCTAGTTGTATTCTTGTTTGTTACCAGGCTGCTAATGTTTAGCCTCCTTTGAGAATAATTGCCCATTCTACAAGATCCCAAGCTAACTCCATTGCACTATGAAAAAATATACTGACATACTGAAATTTCTAAAACCTGGGCATCAGTGCATGCTTTTTCCAAATAGTATGCCTTGGTACATACCTCTAGATCAGACCCTGTTGTTGTCATGGCAGTCCTTTCTTTATTATTGGATCCAGTTCCTAAGCTCTATCCTCCTTCAGGGGATATTGCTCATGAGTCATCTGAAGTGGAGCACTCATAGGGACACGACTCAAAGAAGGAAAGATGACTCGCCTTGTGCAGTTCTAATCATTATTTGGAATTACAAGGATTAGGTAGAATAATGGGCGCATCTCAAAAACACTGGTCTTTCACATCTGGAACCTTTAGAGTTATTTTTTTATGTAGGTCACTGGTATATAGAGTTTGGATGTCTAAACCTGGAATCTAGTTCTGGATCCCTGAGGTCAATAGGAATTCTACCATTGACTTTTATGAGAGTAGGACCAGAGCCTTAGTCCTTCGTGAATATTTCAATTAACTACAAAGCCATTTCACAATTTGGCATAATTTTATGTAGCAAGAAAGTCTCAGGTAAAGTCTAAGACTAGCACTAGAGATGGTTTGTAGGTTCTGAATGAGATTTGTTGGAAGACTATTGTGGAGAAACTTTCTCAATAGCTGTCCAAAATGTACTTGGCTTCCATCACTTATGAGCATAACATGTAAGCATAAATTATTTTTAAAAAATGGATGCAGAAATGTCTGAAACTTAGGTTTATTTCTTGTTAAAGACATTAAAATAGCTCAGCCAGATATACGAGGAGGAAAATCAGGGTTTTTTTGTCCATCCAAAATAAATGTTTTGAGTGGATTCCATTTGCCAGATATCCCATGGTTAATTTCTATGGCCATATTCTGACCTCCTAAAAGAGACATATTTTCACTGAGAGCCTTCTACAAATTCCATATTTTATCCTGATTCCATTGAAATGTCTTCCATCATTATCTTTTAGCAAAGCGTTACCTTTTTAAGTAGCCTTCTCCTTCTGCCAGGCTTATTTAGTGATGCCAAATGTAGGATTTCATTCTGCAGTTCTTATGTGACTTGAATGGGGCTGTTAATGTGGGTAAAGACTACTCATTTAAGAGTTTGCTGAATCAGACTTTAGTGTTTGTGATATCATGGCTGCTTCCATGGTTATGACATGAATTGTTTCATCACTGAATGAATCCTGCAGAATGAGTAGGAAGGAGAAACCTCTAGAGAAATATGAGCTAAGTGTCACAATACACCTTTGCTCTTGCACAATAGATCCTGGCTCCCGGGTTAATTCTGCTGCCTTTTGAGAACAAGAATTAAAGGTAATTAATTTTATTCCTTGACCCAAGTACCTTGGTAATTGGCATAATGGGAAAGGAAATGCAGAAAATCAACAGGAATTTTTTAATTGAGTTCTGCTAAAACATTTCATTTTTCAAGCTTGTCAGGGTGTGATATAATGTGTTTGTCCTAAAGAGGAGTTTTTAAAGAAAGTGTTGATGCTACGTAAGTTCTGAAAGGTGATATTACTACAAATATTTCCTTTAACAGTAATAATACGTAGCACTTATATGGTACTTACTTATTTGAAGCACTGAATGAACCTTAATCATTAAGGCTTGTTAAGAATGGCAACACTCTTACTGAGTTTAAAAAAAATCTCTTTAGGCAGAAAGAAAATCTCTCATTTGTATGAGGGCCTAGAAACAGGATTTGCACAGTGGTACTCAGCAGGAGTTGGTAAAATGGCGTTCTGCCTCATGCCCAGGGCTGTGGAGAATCAGTGGAAACCATTCTGTGACTGTATGGAAGTTTGGCCAGTGCATCTATATTGTAGTGGATCCACTGGCAGTGTCACTGTTCTTTCCCTACTTCATCTTCCAAACCTCTGTATACCACAGCAGACTGGAGTCCCTACTTTCTGCTGGCACGCAAGTTGTGCAGATCACCCCCCTGCCTTTTGCTGACCCTATGCAGCCACTCACGTGTGCCCCCGTCTTTTCGGGCATACACCCATGGAGAGGGCGGGAGCAAGATGTGGATTGTGTTTTGTAAAATGAGCCTAAACTCCAAGTGTTTAACAGGATTCATTCAGTATTTATATCAAACACTATCATTAAACCTTCCAGATATTTATTTCCAAATGTTTCCAAATGTATTGAGGGTAGCACTGTACCTTTGCGGCTCCATCCTGTGAGGGACTGGGCACCCTGGTCTGATCTAGCAAAGCACTTAAGTGTGTAACTTTAAGTATGTGAACAGTCTCATTGACTTCAGTGGAATAATCGATTTATTATATTTACACAGTATGCTTAAATGTTTTGCTAGTTGCGGCCAGAGGTTCAGCACCTTGCAGGATCAAAGCCCAGTAGCTGCTCGTTATAAATTTGATAAAAAAAAAATGTGTATTGTGTATCAGTATTAATTTTTGCATTCTGGACTTCTGGTCTCTGTTGGGTTAATGTTAGGTATTAAAATAGAAATAGCTATAAGAATATACATGTTCTATTTGAACATCAGTAGGCTTATGTATGAGTATTGCTTAATTTTCTTTCTGCATAGCTACACGGTATTCAAACATCCTACCATATACTGATCTTCTGGTTGATATACATATTGATGCCTCCTTGGAAAAAGAATGATTTGTCAGTATCTGTTCACAACTAAGCTTTTATTTTAATACTTAAAAGACAAATAGTTATTAAATAAAAACAAGTGTTTATGTAGTGTAAATGTGTATATTATAAAGTCTTAATTTGATCAGGGATTTGATCATCGATCTTGAATATAGTTTTAACTAAATTATATGGAGTTTTAATTACTGGAACATTTACCTTATAAAATTTGTTGTTAATTTACTAGTGTGAATATTTCTTTTCAACTGGACTTGGAATATTTTTGTATTTTCCATTATTACTCATGGTTTCTAGGCAGCATTTACACAGGTTTTTGCATGTAAAAGGAAAAGACTAATGTTTGCTCATAAAAAGATGCACCTAGTTCAGTTTGTTTTCCTCTACATTCGGTTCAGTGTGCATTCACAAATTGTTATTCATCTACTTCAGAAAATATGGTTAATTAGTAAGCAGCCAGGAAGATAAATTGGCACTTAAGGCAGAGAGTTTAGGGAAACTGGCACAAACTGCTAGTGTAGGCTTGGGAAACAGAAGTAATTGTGTTTTTGATTTAACTTCTTTGGTTGAAGTTATATTGTATAAAATGTGTAACAGATCTAAATATTAGTTGGCAACATATATTGTAGATCAACAAAGGATTAATATATACTTGCTGAACTTTACAAAGAGAGCAGTGGCTTTTTGTAAATTTGTTGCTGTCCATAGACTTGTTAGTTACAGAAGACATGTGGTCTATCATCTAATTAATGCTGATCCTCATTAATGAGTCTTTCAGGGATTATCTTTTACAGTGTCAACCATCTGTTGTGGTTTAGAGTAATACACTAACTAAACACAATTAAGGTTTTGCCTTAAAAGCAAAACTATGTCTCTAGGAACAGAGCAATATTTTCTAGGTTCTAAATCCTATCAGAAATGTCAATGTCGTACTGTACTGACTTTAAAAAAAAACTGAATGAAATGCCACATTAAAAGCAACAACAACAAAATTAATGTAAAGGGCAATTTTTGTAAGTCAGATTATTGTTTCAATGTTATTGCTGTTTTAATAACTAACAATAAATATCTTTAAGAATATACATGACATATTGTGCTACATTACCAATACTATCAGAGAATTTGTTTTAGTAAAAATCTTAATAAAAATAGATATGGAAAACAATTCTGTAAGTAGCTTTTCAAACCTTACAGTATTTTATTGAGGCTATCTTCCCCAGTACAGTATATAATGTAAGGTATCATAAACTTTGGATGGCTTACCGGTAGCTTTAAGAAAAGTACTACTTGTACAATTGGTTAGTTTGAGGAAGCAGTATTTTAATATTGTTTTTATTGCATTCAAGATAAACAGAAAGAGGAACAGTTTTGTAAAGGAAATGAAGAGTATGAAATGTTTTATCTGATAGAAGTAAAACGGAAACTGTATTAAATCATGATGTAGACATGAATGCTTAGTTTTGTCTTTCCTTTTGCAAGTTAATATTAACACAGTAATGAAAAATTTTAATACAATTTCCCTTACACATCTAATAGTAATTAGACATCTAAAAATCAAATGTGCTAATATCTTGGAAACACATTTGTTTGACTATAACTTTAATTTATCTAGAGAGAGAGGCAATTGTTTTATCATTTAATAAATATTGGGATACTTTACATATGTGCTCCCATAGTTTATAGAATCTTTCTTTAGCTGTTATTGAACTGATGTGATATTTTTGTAGGTTAAGGTAAATTCAGACTTCACATTATCCTATCTGTAATGTGGGCTTTGCTGGAAGACAGTAGACCTAGTATACACTTTTTGCCCGCTATAGATATCTGTGTTCTGTATACTTAAATCCATACCAGCGAGCTGGTTCCATGGGGCAGTTCCCAGAGGATATCGTAAAGGATTAAACACTACAGGCAGTGGGGTAATGTGCTCTAAGTGGGCATGATTTCTAAAGCATACTAATGTGTTGCAGGTATTTGATTTGTGTAGAACCTGCTGGTATCCTTTAACATAGTACTGTTTCAAACAGCACACCAGCAAGGTCTACAATGTAATGCTGTTTGAAACAATACTATGTTAAAGGACACTATCAGGTTCTACATGAACCAAATAACGTGCGACACATTAGTATACTTTAGAAGTCACACCCATTTAGAATGAATTACCCCACCATGCAGACAAGTCCTAAGTCAGTTGCCATCTTAGATCATAAAAAAACAGCGGAGCAGTACCTCAGATATGTGTATGTAATGGCAGCTACATACACAAAGGAAGAGTGAGCATGATTGGAAATCATATTTAAAATATCAAATATATATTCTGGATTTGTTCAAAATCAAATGAAAATACTAAATTATTTGCAACATGGAATACTGTGTTTGATTGCAGGTGTGGCAGATGGAAACTTTAAAGGGATATTCAAGTATTTCAAGTCCAGGGTAAAGAACTTGTGGTATACATTTGCAAGTGTTTCCCGATGATGTTTTACAATGGAGTTAAGAACATCCATCTCGAAGTTCTAGGGTTGCCAACTTTCTAATTGCAGAAAACCGAACACCCTTGCCCTGCTCCGCCCCTTCTCCAAGACCCCACCCATGCCATGCCTCTTCTCTGAAGCCCTGTCCCCTCTCACTCCATCCCCCCCCCCGTCGCTCGCTCTCCTCCATCCCCGCTCACTTGCTCATTTTCACTGGGCTGGGACAGGGAGTTGGGGTGTGGGGGGGGTGAGGGCTCTAACTTGAGGTGTAGGCTCTAGGGTGGGGTCGGGGATGAGGGTTTTGTGGTGCAGGAGGGGGCTCTGGGCTGGGGCATGAGCCCAAGGGGTTCAGAGTGTGGGAGGGGACTCTGGGCTGGGGCAGGGGGTTGGAGTCTGGGAGGGGGGTAGAGGCTGTGGGCTGGGGGTGTGGGTTCTGGGGTGGGGCCAGAAATAAGGGGTCCAGGGTGCAGGAGAGGGCTCCAGGCAGGGACAGGGAATTGGGTTGTGGGCTCTGGGCAGCACTGACTTCAGGGAGCTCCTGGGAAGCAGTGACATGGTTCTCCAGCTCCTAAGCGGAGGCACAGCCAGGGGACTCTGTGTGCTGCTCCCACCTGCAGGCGCCGCCTTCTCAGTTCCCATTTGCTGTTGTTCCTGGCCAATGGGAGCTGTGAAGCTGGTGCTCGGGGCAGAGCCTATGGGCAGGGGCAGTGTGCGAAGCCTCCGGCTGCCCCTCTGCCGAGGAGCCAGACGAGCCGGCTGCTTCCCCGGAGCCAGGCATGGAACCTGCCAGCCACTGCGCCACCAACCGGACTTTTAACAACCCAGACAGCATTGCTGACCGGAGCCGTCAGGGTACTTTTTCAACCAGGTGTTCCAGTTGAAAACTGGACACTTCTTTCTCAGTTGTGGAGTGTCTCCTTTAGTAACTGTGTAGGAAATGTCTAATTATTAGAAATCCTAAGAAGATAGACTGAATTTAAAATCTGAGCGCCTTACTTTAATCATGTCATGCCGTGGTGAAATGTCTAAGGTCAGGAGTTATCTGGTATTTTCACCTCGTGCATCCTGTAAAGTTAGCTTGCTCCTGTCCTGTAGGAAAAGTTTTTGTAGCCTAAGTAGCCAAGAGGTAATTGAGAATTTTGGCACTACATTGAGCGATCTGATAGCATGTTTCTATATTTGCAGCTTCAATGTTGTCTGATCTCCTGAAGGAGCAAAGTTTCTTTGTAATAAATTAGGTTGTAAAGAATAAAACCAATAAGCTGGTTCAGTGGTTGGCTGTGTGGCTGTTTTGAGTTTCTATAAAATGAAACTTGTTCCAGCTATATTAAATTTAGTTTCCCAGTTACAGAATTTCCATTTGGGGAGGTTAATGTCTTGTTTTGTTTTCCATCAGCAAACCATGGATCCATAAATTCTATTTCCATGCCCTATAAAATTGCTACATATTCTGTGTAATTCCTTTTTGTTCTTTATAGGTAGAACTATTGGGATGACTTGTAGGAGGTACAACACTCAGGGAAGGCAGTAAGGAAGGTCACTCTTATATCAGGTTGACTCAGCAAAAAATAGGTAATACTGTAGTTAATGATATCATCTTGGTTTTGAAGGTCTTGGTTTAATTTGTATACAAGAGGTTACAGATTTATCATTATTAGTGTAGTTTAAAAGAGTGCAATTTTTACCCCTCGGGATCTGAAGTATTTTTGCCAGCTATTTTACACCTGTAACTCCTTCCCTTCACATTTATCAGCATGATAGTTCTCAGGAGATTAACTTGGTTTTTTCTAGGTTCCCGCCCTGTTTCCTTTGAACCATTGGGGGTATTGGCCATTATACTTTGTTCATTAAAGTTTCCTTTTAGAAGCTATCAGGTGTGCCTAAAAAGTGTACGAAATTCAGAGTTTAATGGTGGACTCTTCTTAAGAAGTGATTGCAAAGATAAGATGGTGCTGCATCCCCATCTAGAATTTCTGCCTAAGGTGATATCCAAGTTTCAATGAAATCAAATTCTGTTTTGTTTGTGTTTTCCTCAATGCCTGGTAGCATGCATGAAGAGCCTAGATAGCCTAAATTCTCTGCTAGTGGACCCTTGTATTACTTAGAAAGGACCAAACGGTTTCTGAGGTCATCCCATTTGTTTGTAGCCTTGAGAGAAACTCTAAACATTGAACTCTCTTTGCCTAGAGATTATCCAGATGGCCTATTAAGCAGTGAGAAGTTTTAACAACAGAAAGACTTTTGGGGAGGTTTTCAAAGCCAACTACAGGGTTTAGCCACACTACTCCCACTGAAATTAACAACGTTGTAAGGCTGCATCTTGTGTTCAGAGGCAATTTCACGAAGGAGAAATGTGGATTACTTATCTGGTACTAGTATATATCAAGTACGTTGTATATACAGATCCATGTTGAGCCTCCCTTTTCCCCTGCTTCTTTGTAGTATTCTCTGTTTACAAGAAACAGAGAACTCAGCAGGGTCAGGGAGGGAAGGCGTTTTTATAACTCTGGGACCTCACATTCATAAGTCAGTGTGTATGAGCCCACTAATGATGAAACTGCCTTAAGAACTGCTGATTGAGTTGCATAGCACATAACTCTTATAGAGACCTATATTTGGAGAATTCTGGTTACACAGAAGTCCATCTTCCTTTCCTTTTGGATTAAGCAGCTTTTGCCTCTTTGTGTGTATTTAAGCCATTAGGAACTCAAGCAGGCTTCTTTAGCACTCGTCTTTGAACGTTCTGCACTGGTGCACACGTGAGCTTGTTAATATAACATTTACTTATGAATGCTGGGCTGCAAGTGTTGTGCTTTATTTTTTTTATGAAAAACAGCACTGAATCATTTATCTTTATTCAAAAAAGTCAAGAAAGAATAGAAAGAATTCTGTGAACTTTGAAAAAGTATAATCTAGACTTGGACACAGCTATACTTATAGTTAAACTTCAGTTATTTACACTGACAGTTTGTGATTAAACAATGTGTTAAATATAGTTAGCTTTTAAAATTAAACCCAACTAGTCTAAGATCCATAGTTCTGGTCCAAATCAGGACTTACTGTCTGTGTATTGTCTGGGTTCTGTGTATTCTTTGTAGCACAGTGTTCAGCAGTGAACACTCCATAGCTGGTAGTAGGTCACTTAGGG
Source organism: Lepidochelys kempii (assembly GCF_965140285.1). Taxonomy (NCBI): domain Eukaryota; kingdom Metazoa; phylum Chordata; order Testudines; family Cheloniidae; genus Lepidochelys; species Lepidochelys kempii. The sequence continues at coordinate 32,710,503 of NC_136390.1, read as the reverse complement.
CATGTCTACACTAACCTCCGGAGCGATCGATCCAGAGGGGTCGATTTATCGCGTCTAGTGAAGACACGATAAATCGACCGTGAAGCACTGTCCCATTGGCTCCACTGGAGTGAGAAGCGTAGGCGGAGTTGATGGGGGAACGTCAGCAGTCGACCTACCGCACTGAAGACACCTCAGTAAATAGATCTAAGTACGTTGACTTCAGCTACATTATTCACATAGCTGAAGTTAAGTAACTTAGATCGATTCCTCTCCCCCCCACCCCCAGTGTAGACCAGGCCTTACTCACCTGTTTTTATCCTTAATCCTTGCCTTCTACTGCCCGAATAGCACAAGAAATTGTGTATTTGTGGAAGAGGGGGAGTGAGTTGAGGTCCAAGTGGAGGTGCTCTGTATGCTGGCCTTCCAAATAACCATTTGGGAATTCATCAGTTACTCTACCACCAGATCAGGAGTAACTGCCCTTTTGCAGTTAAGAAATTATTACTGTTTACTTAATTGGTTGTTTGGAACTGACAGTGTGTCTGCCCTATACAATATGCACAGTAGAGGAAGTCCTTGTTCTAAAAAACTTAAAGGTGAGAGTGTGTGTCTCAGCTGTTGTTGAGGTCGGATGGCTTGTACTCAGAGACCTGGGATCCCCATCCAGTTGTCAGCCCAGCCCAGGGCTGGTTGAACCAGGCTACCAACTCTGAGGCCGAAGGGGATTCCATGATGATGGGGTTGTTGTACAAAGGGATATGTCAAACTGCTTTTAAAACTAAAAGGTATCAACATTCTTAATGCAGATATATGGGAGGCCCCAGAACTATTGGAACGGACTCTGGGGTCTCCGTCTAGTTGTAATAATAGATCAACATTATGGGGTTTGGGGAAGAGACACTGTGATCCCCACTTCTACCCTATCCTGAATTTCCTGCAGACTTGACAGACTGGCTCAAATGGCTATTTGGTTCAGTTTTCCATGTGTTTGTCATTATGATTATTCTTTCATTTGTCTGGATGTAACTGTTATAAATATATTTGAGAAATCGCAATTTTCCAACAGGTTTCAATATTTTGTTGGTATTAATTATTTTTGATAATACATTTATTTATTTTCATCTGTACCCTAATTTAAAAAGGCCCTTACCCTTTGCTATAGACTCTCTACAACGCATTTAAAGTGCTGTATACAATACATAAACATTGAGCACAAGAAACATTATAAGATCTTTACAGTTAGTTTCCCACCAGAACCTTCACAATCTCTTACCTCTTGGGAGAACAGATGGTCCTTGCAGCATGCCCTGGACATGGTTTCAAATCAAGGAGGGAGCAAGTTCCAATGCTAGGGGCTGTCCTAGAGAACACACTGCTGGCTGACCCAACTCTCTCTCACTGAATTGGCGTGCTTCAGCTGATTGCAAATGTGGCAGTCGTCATCTTTGCATATGTGCAGCATGCCTCCGGTGGCATGTAACCAGAATTCATCACCGAATTTTGTCCACCGGTTGGATCATTAGCTTCCCTGGCATGGGCTGGGTACTGACAGGGAGTGTGACGTGAATGCTGATCCATGCCCCCAGTATGGCACAGGAAAAGAAGCTGTCCTTTGGATAAGTAGGTGCCAGACCATTTAGTGCACATATATAGTGTATTTCATCTGCTCTAGCTAGCAGGGAAGATGCTGGATAAGGATCTTATGTGGAAAGGAAATAGCTTATTTAAAGCAGCTACAGTTCTCATTTTAGTAAACTGTTTTCTTTAATATTAAACATTTTACAGTGTACAAATTATATTCACTTCAATAACTTGTTCTTAAAATGTACTTAGAACAGCTAATGCCTGTGCAGTTACAAATACAGAAGAAAGTCATTAAATAAAATAAGACCCAGAAAAAGCAGAATTTAAATAAATCACTCTCATTGTATAACAGAATTATCTAAAATTATCATTGTCCTTTTAATCTTTGCAGAAGATAATTTCCTGAGTTTTTTTATTTAGCTTTTTGATGGATTATAAATTTTGTTCTTTTAATTTATTCCTTCGCTAACCGTCTTTAAACATCTTAGGTGTAATTCTATGTATATTTGTATTTTAGTACAATTCACCTACCATTCATTTCCTTAATGGGTAGAAAAATATTTATTCTTTATGTTCTGTTTTCTTACAGATATGGAGTCAGGAGAGCGACTAACATCATCATCAGCCTCCTCTACTACAGCTACTTCCTCTCCTGCATCTTCTACACCTTCTGTAGCGTCAGCAGTTTCAAAAGGTGGCCTTTCCACTGGAGCTGCATCACTTAGCTCCACAATCAACACATGTGGTAAATATTCTTAATTAATTTTTACTTTATTAATTTGTAGTATGATTTGCATGTATGTAGCATATTTTAGGCAATTTCAGAATGCTGCATGTAGTACAGGATTAAGTGTAATAAGATAAAACTGGTACATCAAATGAAAATCAAAGCTACAGAGTAAACTGCATATCAGGCTGAAGTTGTTTCTATGTTTTAATTATACAATAGAAACCATTACCTCCAAAAGATTGAAAATGATGTTTTGCTAACTCTGAAAGACTGTTTAATTTATAAAGCAACCTCACTAGCATTGCAGAGAAAATCAACACGAAAAATCAGTGCAGCAGATCACAAGTGTACATATATTGTACATAAGGATAGAAATTTTAGGAATAGACCTGATAAAACTAAAGTTCAGGTTCCTGAATGTATGTCTCTTAGTCAGAGTTAAGCCCAGTCACTACCCTAATTGTGTGTTCTCTGATGTGGTTTTTGAAGAGGTTTGTAGGAGAATGGCTTTCTCTAATGGACCTCCTGGTCAAATTTTTGGAATTCCAAACATTACAGCCTGAAATTACTGTATTCTGACCATCCAAACTCATCTGGGAAAGCCATATGGGGGAGTTCTCAACTGGACGTCTCAATTACTATAGGAGTGCAAGTCTCTGTATCTCTGGAACAACAACTCATGAATAAACCAGCACTTCAGGCTCTCCCTACTCAGGGACGATCTAGAATATGAAGATGTCAGTCACCTGTATAATAGAAACTTGCAATGCTTTGTCCCTTCTTTCTAGGGAAAAGTTCATGTAAATATACTGTCTGTTAGTTTTATTAATGTTGAAGGTCCTAATACAGCACAGCAAATGAAAAGGTCTGTAGATAGGACCTTATAATGCAAGTAGCTCACCATAGTCTAAAGTAAATGTAGTTCCTTCTTGTGGAATTGGCTGAAGCCTATTCCATCAAACTGAAGAATGCTCCTGCCCTGATCACTTAAAACCAGTGTGTTGTTTCTGTCCCAGCCTGGTACCACTCACTCTCAGCTTTGCTCTGGAGAAGATAAAAAACAAAATAGTCTACTATGTCTGAGGCAGTATCTGAAGAACATTTCTTTGTAATTGCTTGAAAAGAAGCCACTAGAGGAGCTTCTTACTTTAAGTGGACCAGCTAAGCTGATGAGGGTCTCTTCTTTTTCCACACTGTTCCAAAAAATACAGATGTGTGTGTCCATCCTCATTGGCCACTGCCATTTGCATTGTAAGGTTCTGGTTATATGGTGGTTTCCTAATATACAGTAGGAGTTAATTTACATGTGACTAAAATCTCTTAGGTCACATTGAGGATTTACCAGAGTTTTTTACTCTCCTTGCCCTATTTATGTTGTCCCTGTGTGTCTCCTGTAGTATAGTATATTTTTAGAAGTATTTTGGTAATTTGCACACAAATTAATAAATACAATAAAGATCTTTTTAAAGAGAGAATAAAGTTGGTAGTTATGTTTAGGATAGTAAAATATCTAAGGGTATGTCTACACTATGAAATTAGGTCGATATTATAGACTTCGATTTTTAGAAATCTATTTTATACAGTCAATTGCGTATGTCCCCGTGGAGTGCGTCCTCACTACCGTGGCTAGCATCGACTTACAGAGCGGTGCACTGTGGGTAGCTATCCCACAGTTCCCACAGTCTTTGCCGCCCATTGGAATTCTGGGTTAAGCTCCCAATGCCTGATGGGGCAAAAACATTGTCACGGGTGGTTTTGGATACATGTCGTCCGTCGCCCCTCCCTCCATGAAAGCAACAGCAGACAAACGTTTTGCGCCTTTTTTCCGTGCGGACGCCATACTGCTTTCAGCAGACAGTGCAGTAGGACTGCTAACCGTCGTCATCCACTGCTTCCGGTGCAACTCTGCTCTGCTGCTATTGTCTCAATAGTGAATTTCTCCATGTTGTCTGTCATGGGCTCCCGGGTACGTGTGTTCTTCCTTGGGAAATGTGCGCTGTGCTAACCGTCATCCTCCACCATTTCCGCTGCAACTCTGCTCTCATGAATCCATCTCGCAGGTCCTCTCATGTTCTCTATAAATATCTATTCTTGTGGCATCCATCATTAGCCACCACTTCCGTGCAACTCTGCTATCCTGCAGATGTCATACCACAGCAAGCATGGAGCCTGCTCAGATCACCGCAGCAGTTATGAGCATTGTAAACACCTCATGCATTATCCTGCAGTATGTGCAGAACCAGAACCTGCAAAAGCAGGCGAGGAGGTGATGGCAGCGCGGTGACGAGAGTGATGAGGACATGGACACAGACATCTCTCAAAGTACGGGCCCCGGCAATTTGGACAGCCTGGTGGCAATGGGGCAGGCTTATGCTGTGGAAAGCCGATTCTGGGCCCAGCAATCAAGCACAGACTGGTGGGACCGCATAGTCTTGTAGGTATGGGATGATTCCCAGTGGCTGCAAAACTTTCACATGTATAAGGGCACTTTCATGGAACTTTGTGACTTGCTTTCCCCTGCCCTGAAGTGCAAGAATACTAAGATGAGAGCAGCCCTCACAGTTCACAAGCGAGCGGCAATAGCCCTGTGGAAGCTTGCAATGCCAGACAGCTACCGGTCAGTCGGGAATCAATTTGGAGTGGGCAAATCTACTGTGGGGGCTGCTGTGATCCAGATAGCCAATGCAATCACTGAGCTGCTGCTCTCAAGGGTAGTGACTCTGGGAAATGTGCAGGTCATAGTGGATGGCTTTGCTGCAATGGGATTCCCTAACTGTGGTGGGGCGACAGATGGAATGCATATCCCTATCTTGGGACCGAACCACCTTGGCAGCCAGTGCGTAAACCGCAAGGGATCCTTTTCAATGGTGCTGCAAGCACTGGTGGATCACAAGGGACGTTTCACCGAGATCAACGTGGGATGGCCGGGAAAGGTACGACACTCGCCTCTTCAGGAACGCTGGTCTGTATGAACAGCTGCAAGAAGGGACTTACTTCCCAGACCAGAAAATAACTGTTGAGGATGTTGAAATGCCTATAGTTATCCTTGGGGACCCAGCCTACCCCTTAATGCCATGGCCAAAGCCATACACAGGCACCCTGGACAGTAGTAAGGAGCTATTCAGCTATAGGCTCAGCAAGTGCAGAATGATGGTAGAATGTGCATTTGGATGTTTAAAAGCATGCTGATGCAGTTTACTGACTTGGTTAGACCTCAGCGAAACCAATATTCACATTGTTATTGCTGCTTGCTGTGTGCTCCACAATATCTGTGAGAGTAAGGGGGAGACATTTATGGCGGGGTGGGAGGTTGAGGCAAATCACCTGGCCGCTGATTACGTGCAGCCAGACACCTGGGTGATTAGAACAGCACAGCAGGGTGCGCTGCGCATCAGAGAAGCTTAGAAAACAAGTTTCATGAATGGCCAGGCTACCGTGTGACAGTTCTGTTTGTTTCCCCTTGATGAAAACCCACCCCCTTGGTTCAGTCTACTTCCCTGTAAGCCAACTGCCCTCCCCCCTTCGATCACCGCTTGCAGAGACAATAAAGTCATTGTTTGAAAATCATGCATTCTCTATTAATTCATCACACAAATAGGGGGATAACTGCCAAGGTAGCCTGGGAAGGGTGGAGGGGGAGGGGAGGAGGGAAGGACAAGGCCACACTGCACTTCAAAACTTATTGAATGCCAGCCTTCTGTTGCTTGGGCAGTCCTCTGGGGTGGAGTGATTGGGTGCCCGGAGAGCCCCCCCGCATTCTTGGGCATCTAGGTGAGGAGGCTATGGAACTTGGAGAGGAGGATGGGCAGTTACACAAGGGCTTCAGCAGGGGTCTGCTCTTGCTGCCTTTCCTGCAGCTCCACCAGACGCCGGAGCATATCAGTTTGATCCCCCAGTAACCTCAGCATTGCATTCCTGCTTCCTCTCATCGCGCTGCCACCACCTCTCATCTTCCTCGTCCTTCCTGTCCTCACATTCATTTTCTGCTTTCCTGTACTCTGCCATTGTTTGCCTCCACGCATTCTGCTGAGCTCTTTCAGTGCAGGAGGACTGCATGAGCTCAGAGAGCATTTTACTGCGAATGCGTTTTTTTCGCGTTCTTATCTGCACTAGCCTCTGGGATGGAGATGATGGGGGAGCATTGAAACATTTTCAGCTGCGGGAGGAAAAAAAGGGAGAGTAGTATTTAAAAAGACACATTTTAGGGAACAATGTGTAGACTCTTCCATGGTGAACCAGGCTGTTAACATTACATAGCACATGTGCTTTCAGTACAAGGTCGCATTTTGCCTCTTATATTGAGGGCCTGCCGGTTTGATGTGAGAGATCACACACGCAGGGCCGGGCAGCAGAATTCGGCTTGCAGGCAGCTATGGTAAGCCACAGTCTTTTGGCTTCTTCAACCTTCATAACATGTGGGAATGGTTTCAAACAGCAGCATCCTCCTTTCCCATACCAAGCACTCCTTGGGTTGGCCATTTAAAAGGAGGGGCTGCGGTTTTTGGGTTAATGTGCAGCACAAACCCAACTAACCCCCCACCCCCAATTCTCTGGGATGATCACTTCACCCCTCCTCCCACTGCATGACTAGTATCAGGGAAGATCCCTGCCAGCCAAATGTGAACAGCTCAGCGTGAACTAAATTCGACCTAAACTCGTAGTGTAGACCAGGACTAAGTTTATTTTGTCTTCATTAGAAAATTCAGTAGTCCTTTGCATATCTTTTGAGTCAGCATGTAGACGTTTCACTAGCTTTTCTTTTGATTGTTGACTTTATTCTTTATACAAGACCATTCTTTTTTGTCAGAGACCATGGATTGATTTAAATCAAAGCAATTTAAATCACCAATTTTTATTATGATTCAAATCAGCAAGCAGGAAACTTTGATTTAAATAATCTATTTTAATAATGTTTTGCATTTGAACATTTTAGTTATTTGCCTGAAGAAAAGTTCTTTGAGTGATTGCAAATGTCCATTCTACTTCAGGATGTGTGTGTTTGTGCCCAGTGCACTGAAGTTGGAGATGTCTTCTCATAGCAATACCCATCGGGGTAATGTGTTTGCCCTCCTCACACTCATACTGGTAAAGGAGCTACCCTGACTCTTCCTCAGTTTCTTTTCACTGCCTGTGGCCAGAATTCTGAGTGTCTATGCTTGTCTATACAATCTCTCTCTCTCTCTCCTCTAGAGAAGGTTTATTAAACTTTGTAAACAGTTAGTAGTTAGCTGCATAGTTACCTTTATTGTGGTACTCATTCATTTAGTTTAGTTTTCTGGAAGCTGGGGTGGAGCATCAGACTTTTTTCTCTGCGATACTGCATGGACACTTGATATCAGGACATGCCTAGGTCTCTGGCCTCAAAAGCCCTATGATAGCTGTAAGAAATCCATGCTAGTTGTTAAACCTCACTCTCGGTGCCTAAGTGTGTACTTGAGGGTCATGTTCAGAATGGATCCCTTTTTTGCAGGGGGCTTAAGCCTCAGACCAAGAAAGATAGGGAGGTGAGGCTTTGTCACATCATAATGTAAGCAAATTCGCATCCTCTTTCAGAGCCAAGTTGCTTGGTACATGCACGGAGAGGCTCCATTCCATTTGGGAGCACTCCTCCGAACATTGCAGTGTCTTCTCATTAGAGATTTTCAGAAGGGAGAAAGAGCCATTTCCCCCCTTCCCTGGTACTGTGTAAGGAGATGAAGACAGATGACTTATGTGCCTCTAGAACTAGAAGGCCACTTTCTTCTAGGAGATCTCAGGGTTTGTCTGCTCTGTGCCACAGTCCAGACTAATAGTGTGTGATTTGTAGAGTGCTCTGGCAGTGTAGACCCTACTGGCACAAATTGAAAGTTACCTAGTTTGCATTAACCCTGTTTAAAGGGGACTGCATCAGTGGGAACTAAGTACCTTTGCGTTTGCTCCAGCAGGGTCTACACCGGGCATTTGGAGCGCAGTGCATTAGAACACTGTACAGATCGTACCCCAAAAGTCTGGACTGTAGTACCATGTAGAGAAGCCCAAGGTTTTCGGTGGGACCCCTAAGCAGGAGTGTGGATACCAGAGGTGGAGCACCAACTCTGGCTCGGCGCTCCCCAGTATTTCATGCTTTCTTGACCCATCAGGCAGAGGTGATGACTTTAGCTCCAACGTCAGGACCATTGAGATTGATTCTATTGGCTGCACCTTCTCCTTTTTCTATGCAGCAGACTTCTGCTTATACTGTTCTCTTGGTACTGACAAAGTCAGAGGCAGATGCAGCGGATAAAGACTCAGTACTGGATTCTACAAATGTGTTGGATGTAGCTGTTGGCACAGTCTCTACTTCACAAGCTGTAGTACCCACTTCATCAGCAGTGGTGTTCCACTCCACTTCAGTTTTGGTGCAACAGACCTCAGTACTACGGCAAGCAAGACTTCTGCAGAGTTGCGGCCTAGCTATCTGGTATCCTCTTAGAGTAAACCAAGCATGCTTTCCCTGGTACTAACTGGGTCGGGTCACATCCCAACCACCTGCATTGCATGGTACTGCACCACCCTGGCTGTTGGGTTACTTGGCTCTTCTTTGGGGTCAGAGGTGAGATCATATTGTGATGGGTTGGAATCACGGAAATCCACTGGGAGCTGGCACCTCCTGTGCCAAGACTACTTCTGCCCCTGCTTTCCTGCCCAGTCAGCTTAGGACTCCAGCACCCTGCCTGGTTTGAACCAGACCTGCTAGCCTGCTGCAAACCCAGACCCAGGTCTGAACCACGTCCCCTAACAGCTGAAGGCTCAATTGAAAGCAGAAGTGTTTCTGTCTTTAACACTCAGATGCCCAACTCCCAATGGGGTCCAAACCCCAAATAAATCCGTTTTACCCTATATAAAGCTTATATAGCAGAAGTGGGCAAACTACGGCCCGCAGGCCACATCTGGACTGCGGGACCCTCCTGCCTGGCCCCTGGCCCCTCCCCTGCAGCCTCAGCTCACTACACTGCCGTCGCAATGCTCCCGGTGGTGCAATGGGGCTGCAAGCTCCTGGGGCAGTGCAGCTGCAGAGCCCGCCTGACCCTGTGCTCTGTGCCGCACGGTAAGGGGGTAGGGAGCAGGGCGGGTTGGATAGAGTGCAGGGGAGTTCGGGGGTGGGTGGGCAGGGGGTCGTTAGGGGTCGGGGCTGTCAGAAGGCAGGGAACAGGGGGGTTGAATGGGGGCAGGGGTCCCGGGGGGCAGTCAGGAAGGGTGGGGTTGGATGGGGCAGGGGTTCTGGGAGCAGTCAGGGGACAGAGAGAAGGGGTGGTTGGATGGGGCCAGGGTGCTGGGGGGGGCGTCAGGAAACGGGGGTTGGATGGCGCAGGAGTCTGGGGGGGGGCTGTCAGGGGGTGAGAAGTGGGGAGAGGAGGATGTGGGGACTGGGCCATGCCCCCCTCCTCTATCTGGCCCTCCATACAATTTTCGAAACCCGACGCGGCCATCAGGCCAAAAAGTTTTGCCCGCCCATTATACAGGGTAAACTTATAAATTGTTCACCCTCTATAACACTGATAGAGAGAGATGCACAGCTGTTCCCCCCCCCAAGGTATTAATATATACTCTGGGTTAAATAATAAATGCAAAGTGATTTTATTAAATACAGAAAGTAGTATTTAAGTGGTTCCAACTAGTAACAGACAGAACAAAGTGAATTACCAGGCAAAATAAAATAAATCATGCAAGTCTAAGTCTAGTACAGTAATAAAAACTGAATACAAATTTAATCTCACCCTTAGAGATGTTTCAATAAGTTTCTTTCACAGACTGGGCACCTTCCTAGTCTGAGCACAATCCTTTCCCCTAGTACAGCCCTTGTTCCAGCTCAAGTGGTAGCTAGGGGATTCCTCATGATGGCTCCTTTTTGGTCCGTTCCACCCACCTGTATATCTTTTGCATAAGGCGGGAATCCTTTGTCCCTCTGGGTTCCCACCCCTTCTTCTCCATGGAAAAACACCAGGTTAAAGATGGATTCCAGTTCAGGTGACATGATCACATGTCCTGTAAGACCCCCCCAAGCCTTCATTCTTCCCAGCCTGACTCACAGGAAGGCCTGCCTGCAAACAGAGCCATCCACAGTCAATTGTCCTGGTTGGTGGAAGCCATCAAGATTCCAAACCGCCATTAGTGGCCTACACTTTTCATAATTACAATAGGCCCTCAGAGTTATATTTCATATTTCTAGTTTCAGATACAAGAGTGATACATTTATACAAATAGGATGACCACACTCAGTAGATTATAAGCTTCGTAATGATACCTTACAAAAGACCTTTTGCATGAAGCATATTTTAGTTACATTATATTCACACTCATCAGCATACTTTCATAAAATCATATAGAGTGTGTCACACATATGTATCCTGATGTCGTTTTCAGTCCCACGTTATTCTACAAGAGCTCATGGGGCTTCATCTACATTTCTGGGTCATGTATCTATAGGGGACATGTGCAAAGCAGTAACCTGGTTGTTGGTGCCTAACTTCACAAAATATTCACTATATCTCAACAGTCAAGAGGTGATGCCAAATTCAGGTGAGCAGTGTTAGTCTCTGTTAAAGTAGATTCTGAACCTCACCTCCTGGCTGAACAGCTTGTGAATTACCTGGAGTGGAATGAACATGTGGAATCACTCAAAGAAGGAAAAATGGTTACTAACAAATTGTGTAAGTGTTGTTCTTCAAGATGTGTTGTATATGTCCATTCCATGTCCCACCTTCTTTCCCTCTGTATCACCGTCTAACTTACTAATATCCAGTACGAAGGAACTGATGGAGGCTTGGGGCGGCTCTGATCCCTTTATACCATTGGCTAGCAGCATGAGCGTGCACAGGGCACATACGCTACCCCAACGGGTATTGCTATGGGAAAAACATTTCTGGTTTCTGTGCATTGGGCATGCACATACCTGAAGTGTAATGGACATGTGCTTCATGTCTCAGAGAAAAACAGTTACAGAACAGGTTAGTAACTGTTTGGTTTTTTTTGCTTCACATTGGTTGGTAACCATTAAAACATGTTAATTTGCAACTAAATTTAGCCTAAATTGGTGTTTCTTTTTGCTAACAAAAACACACTATATCTATTTACATTTATTTAAGTAATTATGTAGTTTAGTTATTTAGAGTCTAGATTTTTTTTACTTTTTTATGATAGGAAGTGGTGAATAATGCAGTTCTTATATACTAGATTATTTTTTTTATCTGTGATTTTTGTCAAACTGTATTTGAATGGAAATTCAAATAAATTAAAAATGTGTAAAAACTTAATTTACTTTTTCTAGTGAGTAAAACTACCTTTAATGTGCTGGATAAATAAAAAAAGTTTTATCAAAATATATTTTGCATTTAAAACTGATTTTATTGAACAGAGGAAATATAAGCTACAGTTAGGGAATTGAACAGATTGTTCTGGCAACTGTGTCCTTTCAAGATTTTAGAACTAGTAGAGCAAATTGTCTCACACCTGGTTTTTGTTCATAAAGTGAGAGAGGAAAACAAGCTTTCCTGTCTTTTCAGCTCCCAACTGGTTACTCAGCTTTGAATGAACTAGTCATTGAACTGGTATAGGTGAATAAACTGAAAGGAAGAAAATATTCTGTCTGCATCAGCTGTTAAAAGCTGGTTTATCACTTTGGTTCAAGGTGCTTTGGCTTTAACTTTCACCAGTTCAGTGGTTTGACTTCCATTAAAACCTGGCAGCAAACATGTACTGCTTAATAATATTTTTTATATATAATTTAAATGATATTAATAGATTATAAGAAGCTTTGGCCTTAACATAGGTTGTCAATTTCAAATGGGTTTATAAACTTGTTTGGTTTTAAATAAAAATCTGATTTAAATTTAAAAAAAATTTTTTTTTTTTTTTTTTTAATCATGAGTTTTTATCCTCCTGTCTCACAGATAGTGGTAGTGGACAGTGTCAGAAACTCCAGTATACCATGAATAGTTCATTCTGTTTGGTTTGAGGACAGACTTTTTGTTTACCCCCTATTCATAAAGGTGTATTTTTTCCTACAGGCATGTTGTTGTCTTCCGAACAGGCTGGAATTTGATTTGCTGTAACCTTCTTCTCCTCCATAAACTTTATAGGTGATTCTTCCTTTAGTCTAATTGGCATAACATATTACAGTTTACATTTGGAAGGGCACCTCAAGTTTTTACTTGAGAGTTGCCGTGTCCTAGAGAAATTTCCCCAAAAATATTTAGCTCTGTCTCTAAACTGGAGCCAAAGTAACAAAGCTTGTGTTTATTTTATTCATTATTTTATTTTTTGCCACAATACACATACAGTTGGTATCATGGTTTCATTAAATCACTCCTACATTAAATTTGCAAGATATTCTAAGTGGACAAGATGGAATAAAATAGTCACCTTTGTTTCAGTTTCCAACCTCAGATCTCATTCATACACATAACTTCTTTTGAAAAAAAAAAAAAAAGCACCAATGATTGTGGGTTCATCAGTTCCATTGTGTTAATTATAATATTACATCTTTTACCAATATAGTTCTTCCAGGTCTAATAAAATTGCTCAGGTTTCTTTAGCATAAGCAATTATTGTTTTTAAGGGCATGAAGTCAAAAACACTTTAATCTGTGCATATAATTAGAGAGGCACAATTAGAGAGATTCACATTTCCTCCAGTTCGGTGTAATTATTTCCTTTTCAGTAGTCAATAGTCTTGTAAGTAGTCTGTGATATAAACTTCAGTACAGGTATCATACAAATCCCTAAAATACATAGGGAATTCTATATGCAGTACTAAAAAGATTATATTACAAATAAGTTATTTTCGGGTTCTCCCAGTTCAAATGGAAAAAGCATGCATGAGAAAATACAGAGAAAAATACAACAGTCCTATGTATGCAATTTAGGGGGAGTAAAATAATAGTGATGCAAAAATTTATGGTGTTTGTTTTATTTGCTACTATGTTTTTAATCACTGAACAAATATCTAAACAAGCAACTGAGTAGATCGTTGGATGCCTTTTTATCTAGTCGTCCATTGGTGAAAAATAATAAAGAACATTGTAAAGGAAAATAAATTTTTGCACCCTGATGAGATGTCAGCACTTTTGCAAGTGCTTACTCACATGAATAAACCTTTCTGTAATTCAATGGTTATACTTTTGCAAATGTTGCAGGACTGGGCCCAAAGCAAAGCTAATGAAAGACGAGCAATTCCCTTACTATTTTGGTGATATCGGTAATGAAGAAACTTCAGAAAAATTCTGGTTAAATAGTCTGACCTCTTTGAGGAGTTAAATAAAGGAAGTTCATTAATTTTTTATAAAACGTCAATGTAAATAATTCTTTCTTAAACCAAGAGCTTCTGCCAAAGTCAGATTCATTAATCTTTTTGGAGTTCAGGATTTCTCCCAAATTGAATCATGGGAAAGTGAGCCCTGTAGCATTGTGAACATAGATTCCCAAACTAAGTGGATAGCTTTAATTGAAGAGTTAGATGATTTCCAATTTACATAGCTAAAATTATAGCAATGAAGAATTTGTAAAGTTAAGTACCAACTATTTTCATGTCCTTCCATCTCAATCCCAAATTATCCTTTAGCAGCTTCAGTGACTGTTGAGTAATAGCAGATTTAGTAAATAAAATGTAAACTGTATAACTCCATTGCCTTTGACTTCAGTGCTTTTGTCAAACTCACTTTTGCCAAACATTTGGGCCTCAGTCTGCGGTCCTTTCACAGACTCCCATGAATTTATTAATAGTTCTATATGCTGAGTGGCTACAGGATCTTCATTTTGTGTGACACTATTTAGGTGTTTTAAAAACATAGAAAACGCTTTTTTCCCAATAAAAGTGAATTTTGATAAAGATAGGTGGAGTTTGTGGGTGTGTGGTAGTAATCCCATAATAGCACAGCTGTGAGTTAGGGGCCCTGAATGTTTCTCCCACCTGTGATACTAACAAGACTTCATACTTCACTCTCCTGTAGCATTATGCAAAATATTTAATATAGTACATCCAAAAAAATGCATTAAAAAGTTAGGTGTGCAGAAGTTAGGAAATGCCAGAATTAAGGTTGCTTGTGCAATCTTAATTTGGCCTGTTTGTGCATATGCTGTATGATAGTCTTCAGTTACATGATCACATACTGTTTCTTTCCCCCACGGGGCCCCTACCTCATTCAGGCTTCAATCTTGTCTTTTAAAGTGTACATTTTTTGGAACAGGGACTGTCTTCAAATCTATGTGCCTACAGTGCCAGTAGAGCGTGCTACAGGAATATACATATTTAGTAATCATAATAAACATATACCATGTCCATGACAAGTTCTAGCTTTTAAAGGTCATTTTTGAGTAACATGAAAGCAAACATAACAAAAAATCTGAGAGCCATATAACTTAAAAATATTTGACTCACATTCTTCAGACTTTTAAAAAAAAGTCTCTAGGCTAAGATTAAACATGCAAAATATAAAAATGACTGCATGGGTTTGAGTGTATTTTGGAAATGTGTAATTTTAGTCTGATATATATATAGATATGTCTTCAATAAAATCTACATTTAAAGAAAATAAACACCAGGATTTTCAGGACCCAATAGGTAGGTTCCTAAATTCATATTCAGATTTTTAAATAATGAGTCAATTTTTTTTTTATAAGTGTTGAGCTCTCAGCAGTTCCCATAGATCTCATTGGGAATGGCTGTATACTCAGCACTCTTACAAATCTGGCCACTTAGGCTACAGTGCTATGTATGCGTATGGATGTGCTTAACTTTATTCACGAGGAGTTCCATTGGCTACCCATTGCTCTTGAAGTTAAGCATATGCATAAGGATTTGGGCCTTAATTATCTGCTGAAACATGATAGTCTTTCCACTGACTTCACTGGGCATAGGATCTGGTTTTAGGAGCTTAACTTTAGGCACTGAATTTTGAAAATCTTGTCTGAGAATTTAAGCCTAAAAAGAACACACATACCCCCGGCCCTGCATTATAAGAGGGAGTTAAAAATGGAGATTTAGAAATGGCATTTATCTTTGTAATTTAATCATGGTCTTGTTTCTGTGATTCCATAATGAGAGTGTGTGTAAATTTTGATTCTTAATTATAATAATATGCAAGTTTTTGTATGTAAATATTTTGTGTGTAAATATTTTAATACTTTAGCCAGTTTTTTGGGCTGCACTTTGAGGCTCAGTTTAATTTACAAACATTTTAGATGCAGTTCACTTGTTTGTTTCACTCAGTTTTTTACAAATGTTAATTAAAGTATGTGACCTTTACTTGGGAATACAACCTTTTCTGTTGATTAGCCACAGTTTTCAGCTTGTTACACTGCAGGCACAATCACCAATGCTGTGAAATTATGCATACAATTTGAAAGAGCTAGACCATAATGTTGGAAGACATGTTGCAACAAGCTTTTATAGCATTGTAAAGATTAAAGAACTTTGAAAAACAGAGAAAATAACATACATGCACTTCTGTCACAGTAAGTGGTCTCCTGGATTCTCTATAAGATAGAATGTCTTGGCATCACTAGTATTTTAAATTTTGTTTCCAAAAATGTCTAGCTAATCATTTTTGTACTTCGACTGATAGATGAAGGATTTTGTTCACTGTTGTTTTATATTTAAGGCATTAGTTAAGTATTTATCCCTTTTTAATTCTTTTGAACAGCATTGTTCTATTTCAGCATGAAGTTCATTAATATTAATAAAGGCATTTGCAGTTATCATTCCTTGTTACTAAGACACCAGAGTTGTAGAAATGGATGCTGGCCTTTGGGGCAATGCTTTCAATCATTTATCTGTGTACTGGCTAGTAGAATTTCAAAAGCTCTGCTCAAATATATTCTGCCTATTAAAATGTAAGTCAAGAGTCTTAGGCAATGCAGTTTTGTATTAAATTTCATTATGCAAAACATGCACACAGTAAGCCAGCAACTTAAATAGAGACGGAAAAAAAAAGTATTAATCTACAATCAGAATATTAATGTATCTTAGAAAAGAAAGATAATGATTATTTTGGAAGGAAAATGTCATTATAATCCAGTTTGTTGTAAAAGGACTTTGTTTTGAGGACAAATGGAAGGACAGTTCCAATTTGAAAATATTTTTTAAAATACATGTTTAAAAATTGATAGCTTCTGTTTTTTAGGCACATTAAAGAGTGGCTCAGTTACCACATAGTAATGTTTTTTCAAAAGGCCTGTTTGAAACTCTCCCATGTTATGCCTTTGTTTATGTTAAGTGCATTATATTATAAAAACATTCTTCTTCAAGTACTATGTTAGGTGTGTGCATGCCCACGTGCACAGCTGCCAGGGATTTTTCTCTTAAGTGGTATCTGGAGTCCTGTGCTCATACTCCGGTATATGAGGCGCCAACGGCCCTGTACCCTCTCAGTTCCTTCTTACTGCCTGTAACGGTTGCAGGAATATCCTTCTCTCTTTGTAATTTGCAAAGTTCTCTTAGTGGTTTCCCTTTCATAGCTTTTGCATATAGTTGTATATAGTTACCTTAAGTAGAGTGAGCTAGGTAAGTAGTCAGGTTAGAATAGTCAGTGGTCCCCTCAGGGATTTTGTCCCTGGGACGGTGCCTTTCCCTCGTCCCCAGGATTCAAACTGTGTGCTGTTTGTCACAAACTCATGCTGGTCAGTGAACCTCACACAAGCTGTCTGAAATGTCTGGGGGAATCGCACATTAAAGAGAAGTGCAAAATTTGTAAGGGCTTTATGGTACGCACTCAGAAAGACAGAGACACTTTCTGGACCGTCTCTCTCCCTTCCTTCCTGAATGGGCCAGGGTCACCTTGGACCAACAGCGTGCTCTACACCCTGAAGTCTTCATCCTGCGTTCCTCCCTCCTTCCCTGTGCCTCTTCAGGGACCCTTCTAACGAGCATCTTCTCATCCAGGAGGTGGAATCCCTCCTATGTCTGGGGGCCATGGAGGAGGTTCCTCAAGATATGAGGGGGAAAGGGTCTTACTCCTGGTACTTCCTAATCCCGAAGGCCAAAGGGGGCCTCAGACCCATCCTAGACCTGTGTCACTTCAACAGATATCTCAAGAAGTTGAAGTTCTGCATGGTCTCCCTGGCCTCCATCATCCCCTCTGGATCAAAGAGACTCGTATGCCACCCTCAACTTAAAGGATGCCTACTTCCATATTTCTATCTTCCATGGCCACAGGAGAGTCCTCCATTTTTGTGGTGGGCAGCGCCACTATCAATTCATGGCACTGCCCTTCGGCTTATTTTCTGCTTTGAGGGTCTTCACAAAGTGCATGGCGCGGTGGTGGCTGCTTACTTGAGGCACTCGTTCAGATCTATCCATATCTTGACGACTGGCTTGTCAGAGGAAGGTCACAGGCCTAAGTGCAGCCCAGCCTTTCTTTGGTGCAAGTCACCTGTCAGGAACTAGGCCTGCTTATCAATGAACAAAACGATTCTGACCCCCGTTCACAGAATAGAGTTTATAGGAGCAGTATTCAACTCTACCTGTGCCAGAGTCCCAATTCCAAGCTACGTTGAATCTCATTGCACATGTCAGAGCTCACCCACTCATGACTGCCTGGTTATGCCTCAAGTTATTGGGTCACATGGCATTGTGTACCTACGTGGTTCAACGTGCATGGCTACGGCTCAGACTTCTACAGACATGACTGGCATAGGTCTTCTCTCCCAGCGGAGATGATTTAGACTTAGTGGTCACAGTTCCATCGAACGTCCTGTCATTTCTGACTTGGTAGACAGAACCATGAGCTGTTTTGAAAGGGTAACATTGGTCTGTGACGCATCGGATTGGGGGATGGGGAGCCCACTTTGGCAACCGGAGTACTCAGGATCTCTGATCTCAGGAGGATCGTTCCCTCCATATAAATGTCAGGGAGCTCAGGATGATACCCTGGCTTGCCAGGCATTCTTCCCCATCTAAGGGGCAGAATGGTACACGTTTTGATGGACTATACAGCTGTAATGTTTTACATTGACAAGCAAGGTGGAGCTCGCTCTTCTGCCCTGTGTCAAGAGGCTCTTTGACTGTGGGACTTCTGTGTACAGCATGCCATTCATCTTGAGGCTTCGACTTCCCGACACCCGAAATGCACTGGCAGACTGCCTCATCAGGTCCTTCTCTTCTCGCCACGAGTGGTCACTCCACCTGGAGTTAATCAACGTGATCTTCCGAAAGTGAGGGACTCCCCAGGTGGATCTATTTATGTCCAGACAGAACAGGAAATGTCAGTAGTTTTGCTCGTTTCATGGACTAGCCAGAGTTTCCCTGTCTGCCACTTTCCTGCTCCCATGGACGGAAACACTGCTGTATGCCTTCCTGCCGATACCTCTGGTTCACAAGATCCTACTGAAGGTCAAGGTGGACAAAGCGAAGTTCATCCTGGTAGCTCTGCTGTGGCCATGCCAGCACTGGTTCGGCACGCTTTTTGACCTCTCGGTGGTAACCATGCCAGAGCTCCCACTGTGATCATACTTACTCTCACATAGTCAAGGCTGTCTGCTCCACCTGAACCTAATGTCACTGTATCTCATAGCATGGCTGCGCGGAGGAACAGGCCTGCGCGGAGTAAGTCCAACACATCCTGTTGGGTAGCAGGAAGCCTTCCATGAGAGCAACTTACTTGGCCAATCTCTCTCTACGATCCATTGTGGACTACCTGCTCCATCGCAAGCACCAAAGCTGGTCCTATCAAGGCTCACTGGTCCTCCTTTCGAGCTGCTGGGTTCGTGTTCTCTGATGCTCCGCTCGTGGAAGGTCTCCTTCCTGGTGGATATAACTTTGGCCCGCAGGGTCTCAGAGATTAGAGCGTTGATGTCTGAACTCCCGTATATGGTCCAGCTGTGCCCCACCCAGCCTTCTGACCTAAGGTGGTGTCACAGTTCCGCAATAATCAGGACATCTTCCTACCGCTTTTCTTTCTGAAGCCTCACAAGCTGAACGAGGACCAGTCGGTTACACTCTTTGTATGTTAGATTGGCCTTAGTCTTCTACATCGAGAGGACCAGACTCTTCCATAAGTCAACGCAGCTCTTCATCGCGGTGGTGGCGGGATGAAAGGTCTGCCTGTGTCCGCTCAGAGAATCTCCTTGTGGATAACTGCCTGCTGTGAACAAGCAGGGGTATCACCTCTGGCCATGGTGATGGCCCTTTCCACTAGAGCGCAAGCTTCATCAGCGGCCTTACTTACGCAGGTACCGATCCAGGATATCTGTAGAGCCGCCACCTTGTCTTCGGTTCAGACCTTTGCATCCCACTACACCATCATCCAGCAGGCCCAGGACAATGCCAACTTCATCAGAGCAGTGTTGCAAGCAGCACAACCATGAATTCTGAGTCCATCTCCAGGGATACTGCTTGAGAGTCACCTAACATGGAATTGACCTGAGCAAGCACTCGAAGAGTTAAAAACGGTTACCTACCTTTTGTAACTGTTGTTCAAGATGTGTTGCTCACATGCATTCCATGACTCGTCCTCCTTCCTCACTGTCGGAGTCAATGGCAAGAAGGAACTGAGAGGGCACTGGGCCGGTGGTGCCTCATATGAGTGCAGGGCTCCAGGGGGCACCAGAGCCAGCCCTATGGATATCATTAAGGAAAAAATCTCTGTTAGCCATGCACATGGCACATGCACACCTAACATGGAATGGACATGAGCAACACATCTCAAAGAACAACAGTTACGAAAGGTAAGTAACCATTTTTTCAATGGGTGACCAGGAAATACAATTTTCACCAGTTTAAAGGGATCACTGTCAAGGTTTTAACTTCACCTTTGTTAAAACTACTGTGCACATAATGTTTTCAGTATTGGGCATAATGTTTCACTTGTCACTTGGTCGTGCTAATAAAACAAAACTTAAAAATTCCGAGTACAGACAAATGTCTGAGTACAGAGCATGTGATGTCATAAGATGTGATGATCAAAAGCATTATTCTTAGTTATCCTTTACATGCATTGGTACAGTATTGCATTGGGGGGGAAAAACAGAGGAAGGAGTAAAATTAGCCAAGAGAGAGAGTTCAGTAAGAGCCAATACTGGACTTGTGTGCAAAACAGCAGAAGTATGGTGAGATCTCATGCATATCTGGGCAAGGAACAGATTCTTCCCCGTCCTGCTCCACAGATCATAGGCCACCAGCACAGACCGCCCACTTTAAGCATGTCACTCATTCCCCTCCTCAGACTTCTTCTTTAGCTCTATGCCATTTTCCAAATTTAAACTCCTTGGTATTAAGCCTTGTACAACTCTTTGCCTCTGCCTGCATGTCAGCACTTATTTCTGCTCCCCATATCACATCCTCTGCTCTGCCAACTACATTTGTCTTTGTTGTTCCTCTTCTCTACTTTCCATCTTTCATCTTCATGTCTTTCCACCTGCTTGTGAGTGCTAATATTATTTATATTGAGGTACCACCCAAAGGCCCCAATCCTCGTGGGACCTCGTGCCAGGCTTTGTATAAATAGGTAAGGCACAGTGTCTGCTCTGGAGAGCTTAGAGTCTGATTTGAAGTGAGATACAGCAAGTGAGTGTGACAGACAATAGGAGGGAAAGGTGGGAGGGAAAAGGTAAGATCACATGGGTATGGAGGTTGACTGTTGTACAAGTTGAGATTCTAAATCATTTGAAAAGTTTTGAGAGGGAGAAATCCAGCCAGCCTGGCTACTGCCTAATCTCACCATGACAGAATTCTTGTATGCATCACAGCAGAAGTGGGTCATGAAGGAGGAGAGGGTAGCTGCTTTATGGATAAATTCAGGAAGGAAGTTCCAGATATAATAGGCAGCTGTAAGAAAGCTCAAATACATATGTGGGAGTAGACAAAAGGGCATTCAGGGCTGGCAGCTGCACTTGCCCCTTGGCCCACTTCCAGTGTTCCAGTCATCTCTTTGTTGATCTTTGAAGTCTTGCTTACAAAACACTTCAACTTTGTCTTCCACTGCTGATCTCTGCTCCTGCTCTATCTGCTCCTTCCCTCTTTCCCCACCTTATTCACAATTTAAAATAAATAAATGGATTTACCAGGTTCATCCTCAATCTCAATCTATTTATTTTAACAAAGAAGAGCTTGAGGAGTGACTTGGTTAGTCTATAAGTATCTACATGGGGAACAAATACTTAATAATAGGCTCTTCAATCTAGCAGAGAAAGGTGTAACATGATCCAGTGGCCAGGGGCTGCTCTATCAATTTTGCCACCCCAAGCAGTTGCTGCCAAATTGCTGCTGCTGCAACAGCAGCGGAGCTGCTGCCGAATTGCCACTGCGCCTGGAAGAGCGGCGGAGCTCCTGCCCAAAAACCGCCGCAGTGGGAAGAGCAGTGGAGCTGCCGCCGAATTGTCACTGCGGGACATGGACTGTCACCCCAAGCATCTGCTTGGAAAGCTGGTGCCTGGAGCCGGCTCTGCCAGTAGCTGTAAGTTGAATTTAGACAAATTCAGACTGGAAATAAGGCGTAAATGTTTAATAGTTAAAGTAATTAACCATTGGAACAATTACCAAAATTCTTGGTGGATTCTCCATCACTGCTAATTTTTAAATCTAGATTGGATGATTTTTCTAAAAGATAAACTCTGGTAATTCTTTGGGGGAAGTTTTAGGGTCTGTGTTATGCAGAAGTGAGCCTAGATGATCCCAATGATCTCTTCTGGCCTTAGAATCTATGAATAGATTACAGTTCACATTAACGTTGTTTTAACTCTCATCTCTCCCTTCCCTTCCTCCTCTTATTTTGTCTCCATTTCCTTTACTTTTCTGATATAGGGCCAGATACTGCTACTCTACTCTCACTTTGCTGAGGTCTGTACCTAAGTAGGTCTCTTTGCAGAGTAAGGAACTGTGCAACATGAGAAAGAATGGCAGTATCTAATTTCTAGACTGCAATCTTTTAATGGCAGGGATTCTCTCTTTTTTGGAAAAGCCCCATGCAAATTTGTTACTATATAACTATTAATTATTATAAAGAAAGGGAGAGAGAGGATTGTGGGAAAACTGAAGAAATCAGAAAAGAAGAAAAAGGCTTGAAGGAAAATGACAGATAAGAAAAAATAGTATTCAGTCAGATTCTCCTAGGGTGTCAGGTGAAGTTGCATTAATGAAAATTCTTCTGGAACAGTAGAAGGAGGAGGCCCCTCTAGCAAGAATAGGAGCCTGCTATGGTGGAGCCAGAAGGCACAACAGATACTATCTGTAAACTTTCTAATGCTTAGAGATGGATTTTCCTGGCACAGTGTTTAGTGCTGACAAGACGTACAAGGAGTTTAATGTGAATATGTTTGTGCATGTAGATATATTGCAATTAGTTTTCTTTTTATTCATAATTTATTCAATTGCTAGTAGTTTCTATGACCCTCATAAACTGTTTAATTTTACCTGCTGAGCTCATGATCTTCAGCAGTGTTTTTAAAACTCAGGTAAACTGATGACCCCTATTGCTCCCCCCGTCATATTCAGAAAAAGCATGTACCAGTTGCAACTGTAGCACTGTAAAAACTAAGCATGGTTTAGTCAAAGTTTGCACAGGAACTTTCTGACTAGGAAAAATACTATGCTTCTGTTTTACATCAGCCTGCCTCCCTACTTGAGGCTTTCCTCCATTCCTTCACTGCTTGTCTTGCTTTCTTTAAAAATGAAGAAATAAAAAACACACATACATTGATAAGTAAGGCATCAGCTCCTATTACTTCCATTGGTATACTATTCAATGGATTAATTCTCCCCATGTGAAGAAATTTCTCCAGAATGCACACTCATCTTAATTAAGTCTGCATCCTTCTTTTGGTCAATTTCTTACCTTTCAAGTAGTTTGACATCCAGCGTTCTGTGTTGTTCAGAATTTCATAGTCTTCGTGCATCTCAACACATACTTTTGTTTCTGATTAATGTTTAATTGGATTGGAATGCTGTCTAATGGATAGGGTAGGGAACTGGAAGTTGGGACTCTGTTTTATGCCGGACTCTGTCACTGACTCTGTGTGTGTGACTGTGGGTAAATCACTTAACCTTTCTGAACAGTTAGTTCTCTTTAACCATTGGTAAAGTAAACTCACAAGGTAGTGAAGTTTAGTTAATATTGGTAACTTGTATTTTGCTTATAGGATGAAATCTATCATATTCAAAAGGTTTTTAAAAAATAAGTTTCATCCTACATAACTTATTCACTAGAATGGTATAGTTCCATTGAAATAAATGGAATTATTCACAGGAGTAAGTATTGTGGATACAGGTTTAATTATGTCAGAAGTCTTATTTGCATTGTGTTCTTAATCTTTTCCAATTCAGTAACCTTAAAAGATTGTGATTGCTTTACCCTGTTGCACAGTGTCATTCTGATTTCATGTGGTATTTTTACAGGGTTATGCCCTACTGAATTTTTATGTAAAACATATTTCATGTATACTTCTTTTCTAGTAAGAAGTCACCATGCAACCTTTTTTTGTTTAAAAAAATTAATTCATATGGGCGCTTGTTTTCTGTTGTATTTTAAAATATATAATCGAGTATTGAAAAAGATAGAGGAAACGGGTTTTTTGCCACACTATTCCTGATCCTTCCACTCTTTTGTGTGAAGAACATTCATGATAACCTGGCTTTGCAATTTATCACATGGATAACACCATCACATATGTGAATGACAGTACCACTAATCTTTGCATCAAACAGTAAATCTGGAAGAGGTGCTGGGGAAGCCCTTTCTGCACTGAGGTAGATGTTTGTGCTCTGGAGCTTGGATATACTGTCACTGGCATTTTCTTGGTTATGCTTACCTGCACTGAAGCTCTTGGCACAGCCAGTGTTTATACCCATTGACTCTTCTAGCTCTTCTTGTGCTACGATTGTGGGATGGGCCTAGAGATGAGTGCTGTTTGGATTTTAGCAGATTAGTGAGGCGCTAAATATATATCCACAGAGGGGAGAATAATACAGTGACTGTGCCCTGCAGGAACTGATATCCCCGCTGGTTTCAGTAGCTGATTAGAACTAAATTACTTTCAGGAATCCTAAGGAGCCAAGATTGATAAGATACGTGTATCAGGCTCCCCTTACAAATAGAATTGCCATGCCATGCCATGCTTCCTATTGTTGATGAGCTGATGGAAAAGGCATGGAGGACACCACACCTCTCATTTTCCCTTTGCTGCAGTAGATGGAGAAAAAGTACGTCTTATCCAAAGACCGTGCCAGTGATGTCTTCCACCAGTGCACTCCAATGTGAAAGACTGGTTGTTCAGGTGCTTGTGGTCAGCAGAAGGATCAGCAAAATTCTCAGCATTGTGCCCTGGATCACAGCTGTTGGTACTGTTTTTTGTGTGTGATGTCTCTTTCTGTTGTCTGAGAAATGCAGATGTACTGAAACTGCATGGCTAAAGATCAGGTTTGAAAGGTGGAAGAAGCCTCATACGTTGGCAGAGTTTATTTCTTGAGAGCAGACCCATGAGAAAGAATATGTTGCCCAAGAGTGTGGTGACTTTTTTTGAGTGTCAGATCTGGGGACCATTTAATTAAGTAGGTATAGTGGGTGGAGCTGCTGGCTGATGAATAAATCCCTGAAGGTACAGGTTTCAGAAATAGACCTTCCCTTTGGAGGCCTGGAAAATGGTATGGGACATTCAGCAGTAACGTGTTGAACAGCCAGTTGTAAGTGGTTCTGCAGAAGGCAAAGGTGACTACAGACACCCTTCATTCTCTGTGATCACTTCTCTGAAGCCTCCTATTATACAGCAGGAAAATGAAACATTAGTGGCTGAAAGGTGTTAAGACTTGTTGCTGCTCTCCGCTCAGACCCAAACTGCACCTGTACTGTGGGGCATCAGAATAAATGTTTGAATTTATTAAAAATTTTATTGGTACAATTTTCATGTAGGGACAAAAGAACAAACTGTCTTAGTTGGAACACTCTTTGTAATAGATAAAGAGGAGACTGAAAGTTCTTCATGCACCAAAGAGGTCCATCAAGGGGATGCAATTACCATTCTGATACACAGCTAGGCTGTGGTGATGGGGGACTTGATCATTAGAAATAGCTAAATATGAAATGGTCATTTGAACGGTTTTGCAACATGTCTTCAGGATGCAAAGGTGCAGGATCTCATGACATATCCAGATAAAATTCTAGTGAGTGCTGAGCCTGTGATTATGCTGTATATTGGTACCAGTGCTGTAGTGGTGTCAGAAAGCGGTTCTGGAAGCTAAATTTAAATTATGAAGAAGAGTCTTAAGCATCTCTGGTCGTTTTTCTGAAATGTTTCCAGGTGCACTTGCAGTGTCCGTTAGACCAGTGATCTCCAAAGTGGGGTGTGCGCACCCCATGGGGTGCCCCAGAGGATCCCAGGGGGGGTGTGGCAGGAGGAGTGCCGTCGGATGGCACTCAACCTTTTTTTTTCTCCAGCGGCAGCTCTGCACACCTGCGGCAGGTCTTCCCGTCTTCTTTCTTCAGCGGCACCTGCAGCAGGTCTTCCCGTCTTCTTTCTTCAGCAGCACCATGTGGGTGCGCGATCCAAAAACTTTGGAGACCACTGAGTTAGACAATAGAAACTTCAGGGTCTCAAGGTGTGAATGAGAACATCATGTGAAGAAGAAGCATTTAATTACATTTGTTAAGCACTGTGGGTGAAAGGAGAGCCTAGGCAGAAGGGGTGGGCTCCATGTTAATTGCAGTGGAATCAGACGTCTGTCACAGAAAGCTGTGACAAGGTTTGTGAGAATTATTTAAACTAGGCACTAGGGGGAAATCAACAGGCACTAAGGCAAAACTCAAGTCAGACAACAGTATCTGCTGGGTATTTCATTAAAACAAATGAATCTCTGAATGGCTGACATAAATGCCTGAAAAATAACAAGGTGTCAGATAAAGGAGATAAATATGGGCAAAGGTCAAAAATGAAAAACTGTATACCCCATGTGTAGGTGAATAAGGAAGTGGTGATGTATATCATTTGCGTTGCAGTGGTACCTACATCACCCAGTCAGGGCCACATTGTGCTAGATGCTATATAAACAATTAAAAAAAGACAGTCCCTGCTCCAGAGAGCTCATAATCTAGAATTATGACAAGATAAAACCAATGAAAGAAAGAGATGAAATTGTGCAAGAATGAGTGTTTTAACAGCAAAAACTTTGAAGTAGATGAACTAGAAGACCTGGTAATGGAATAGGACTGTGGTGATTGTGATTATTTATATTACCATAATGCCTAGGAGCCCTAGTCAAGGACCTGGACCATTGTGCTAGGTGCTGTACAAACAGAGAAGGTCCCTGCACCAAAGAGTTTATAATCTAAGTAATAAACGATAAGAGATGGATGCACACAGTCCGGGGAGTGTAAGGAAATAATGACATAATATTGGTTCTAGACTAAGACACATTTCTTAAATATGGTAGAATTACGAAAAAATTGAAATACTAGAATTGCCAGCTATAACCTATGCAAAAATGATAAATTAGATTGTAGAAGTGGCAGGGCAGTACTGTCATTAGAAGAGTCAATAGAATCTGAGAGTTTCTTAGTGGAAGAAAGCACAGTACAATCTGTATAGATACAGAACCCAAATCATAAGAATACAAATATGCTAGTAGGTTTATTACCAGTCTCTAGATTAGGGCAAATGATATTGAGTACTTAATGTGGAGACTAGAGGTATTGAGTATTTAATGTGAGGGAGGCGGGAGGCAATTAAATCTAATAAAGCACTAATAATGAGTGACCTACCTTCCATATAAACTGCTCGTGTTTCAAAACAGAACAGTATTTAGAAAAGCAATTAATCAATACGTTTATCTGATCTTCTTGGACGAGGTGGTTCCGGAGTCCACAACGGAAGAGGTGGACATGATTTGTTTCAAAAGGTAACTGCAGTTGGACCACTAAGTGGGACCACAGTATAATTAAGTTCAACCACCACATGGGAAGGGTCATACCAACAATTAGTGCTTACATTTTAGAAAGCGGTATTTTGTTTTTAAAATGAAGCCAATAAAAAGATTAAAATCTTTACTCAGCATGGAGGCTAGCTAAGAAACTATATCACAGTCACAAAAGCATGCCTTTAAACAGTGTCTGCCTCAGAGGTAGTCCTTTCAAATATGACATTGAGGTGTCTGTCAGATGAGGAAGTGCCAAACAGCAGCTAGGAACCAGGACTGCATGATGGTATTCTATAAGAGTTCTGAAGGAATTTAGGAATGAAGTGGCTGAGCTGCTAATAAAAAATATACATTCTCTCATTAAAATTGACTGTTAACAGATGACTTGTGGGTAACAATTTTACCTGTCTTTCATATATTTATAAAAGGTATTAGGGATGATTCTGGGAATTACAGACAGTGTGCCTTGTGTTACTACTTGATACATTGTCTGAACCAATAGCTAAATAGAGAGTTGAACATGATATGTTAGAGACATACTAACATACTTTCTGAAAAGGAAAAGTATTATTTTCCTTTCCAATCTACTAGAATTGTGTTGTGTGTTCCATCAGAATATTGGATGTAGGAGAACCAACTGGTGTACATGTAGTTGGACTCTGGTTTTTTTAACAGGATAATCAATAGTTGATACCCATTGATTGAAATGGAGATTACTCTAGGGAAAAGATTTCTGAAGCTAGTTTTCATACAGCTTGTTTTATGGCTCCAGAAAGACTTATAGAATCTTTTGAAAGTTTTGGGCTGTAGTAACAAATACACAAACTTTAAATACTCAAAACATGATTTAGATTTGTTTGTTTGTACAAGGCCTGATTTGCAGGTCCTCCTATTTGAAGTAAAATGGGAGTTTGCTTGAGTCAAGACTGCAGAATACAGCCTTATATATATATATATAAGGATAGATATGGCAGTGTTGTTGGTGGTTGTCAGTTGTGGTCATGCAGGTCCCATGGTTTATCTCTGATCCTGCACCACTATCTAAAAGGAATAGAAAAACTTTCGACTGCTAAAATAATTACAGTGATAAATGCTATATCTTTTTACCATCTTTTATATTTCAAATTTTGTATTAGGATTGTTAATGTTTCCAGATAATATCTGTGTTTTATAGGAAGCAAATGGCAATAACAAAGGATACCACATGTAAAACTACACAACAGTTCTTTAAAAAAATGTGAAAAGAGTTTTATAAACTTTCTATAAGCATGAGGGTTGGGCTTCACATGATTAGTATCTGTTTTTGATAGTAGAATTTCAAGTGTTGTTTTTTCCCCTCAGGACATTTATTCAGAACAGCTGGGGATCAACCGTGTAACCTGTCCACAGTGTCGAGTGCCTTCCCAATGGTCAGCCACCCAGTCTTTGGTCTACATACAGCCAGCTCAGGGCATTCAGAGTTTGGTGGCTTGGGAACACTTGGTACTCCCACAGCCTTAGCAGCACATCCCCATCTAGCACCTTTTCCAGGTAAACATCTGTTACAAAGAATATTCAACCTTCTGAAGAAGAAACAATGAACTGTCCTAATTCAAATAGACAGTGATTTATTTTACATCAACAAGCAAAGTAGAAGAGGTTCAACTTTCCTGTGTCAAAGACCTCAAGATCTAGGACTGGGCAAGGTCTAGGAGATTCCTGAGTGTAATTTACAATGTGAGGAAAGGAAAACATTGCAGATTGGCTGAGATTCTCACTAATAGCCCCTCAAGAGTGGTTCTCTAAGAACCACTGTAGTGTGTAACTGAAGTAGTACATGTTCTTGCCAATAGTGAGGTTTAACCAGACAGACACTTGTTGGTTTTTTTCCATCTTAACATGTCTTTGTTTCTATTAGGTGGATGTATTTATCACAAACAATAAGATTGGAAGGTATTTATTTAATATGGAGAAAAGTTGGAAGGGTAATGGATCTATTCTCCCTTTTTTGGGGTAACTTTTTCAGTTGTTTTCTGTCTGACACCTGTAATAGTGAAAGTTCTAACCAAGCTCAAGAGATAATGGTTGATTTTACTTGTCCTTTTGTCAGCTCAAGCTGTGATTGATTGATAAGAAACATGAATTTTTTCTTCACTTTGGGGTCAAGGACAGTGGGTAAAATTTCCAAAAGCACTTCAAATGACTCAGGGTGCCCATGTCTCATTGAAAGTCAATGGGACTTAGGATCCTAAGTGCCTGTCACTTTTGTAAATGGGACTTGGAACCTGGGTTCTATAGCTAATTTTGTAAATTTTGCCCCAGGTGAATAGGTACCTACAAATTGTCAAGTTGTAGCAACTCAGTAGGGTCCCAAAGTATGGAACTACTATAGACACTGCTGTAGGGTAGTGATGATTATTGCTGCTGTCCCTTAGATAACTGTTGTTACTGGTAATAAATTTTTATTCATGGTGCCATCTTGTAAAATCTGTACAATAAGCTCTAATAAGCCTTATCCTAAAGCAAATTGCAGAATTCTGCGGGAGATGGTTGTGCACCAGTAGCATCTGACTTCAAGCTTAGGGTGTCAGATATTCTGCTAGTATTTTCCCACATCCTAATTCTGCTAGTATTTAGAACTCTCTAAATCCCCTCTCTGAGGAAACAAAACCTCATGTCTTAATACACATTGAGCATCCTAGAGAAGTGTGAGTGTCAAAATTTGTCTCCTGATAAAGCGAAGTGTTTTCCTAACTCAGTCTTCTGTAGATTGCAACAGCATATTTTCCCATGAGAAAGGAATTCTCTTTTCTAGGGACTTAACACTGTGTAAAGACTGTATTTAAAAAAAAAAAAATGTGGAAGAATTGAATTCTACCTGCAGAATTCCACTTGGCTTACTCATTCTCTCTTGATAAAAACTCTGAACAAACCTTATAGCTAGTTCTCTTGTAATCTTTTACTTTGTTTGCCAAAATGACCTAGTTATTTTTTAGAAATCATATCAATAAAACAGAAGTAGAACGTTGTCACTAGATAAAGGTCCACACCTAGGCAGAGGCAAGGCATTTAGAGAAATGCATGTTGAGGTGAAGTCTAGAAGGTTAAAATTATATTCAGAGCAGGAGACATTGATCCTGGGACAATATTGTCATTCAGTGATTTGTCTCTGTTATGGCTGAATGATTCATGCAGCTGTAACCATTTTATCTACTGGATGTTGGTGCAATAGAATGACAGTTACTTACTCGAAGCCTTATTCTGAGAGATGTTTAACATCCACATTTACCATAGATGTCAATCCTTTGTGTCTGAAGTAAAATAAACTCTTAATGAGAGTTGCATTTCCTCAGCATCTCTTAGGATCAGGCCCATAATCATTACTTATCTGCTTTTCAGTGATGGTCTTGGAAAAGAGACCTCTTGGGTGCTTCAGTTAACCTGGAAGCATCTTATCTATAAAGGTACAATTTTTTTATGACTAAGATTTGCATATAGAGAGAATTTTTAGTTTTATGTTTTCTCAGACAATTTTGCTTTGCTGTCCTGCTAAAAGACTGTCTTGAGTTCATACATCCCATTTGTTATAATATCAGACAATATAGAAACTTTACATAACTATACATAGCTATATAACTGTACATAGCCATTCTGTGTCATTTGAATCTTTGAAGGTGGCCCTTCGCACCAGGGACAAACAATTTTCTTGGTTGGTATTTGTGCGATTCTATCCTTTGTGTTTCCCTATCGCTGTTCTCTTTGTGTTCCCTTCTTAGCACATGGTAGTGCATTCTCTTTCTCAGGTGGTCTCCACATCTTGATACATCTGAAATATTCTTACCTTTTCCTGAGCAGTAATCACCACATTTTATTATGAATTCATTGCTCTTTGTTTTGTTTACATACTCCATACTGAGTGACACCATGGCAGGTTAAAAGCTCAGACTGTCTGTCACTGGCATTGTTCACAATCCAGTTTTCATAACCATTAATAGTGTCAGCCAGTGAATGTAAAACGTGACACTTACGTAATCTAACCTTCCGTTCCAAATGCTCTTCTTGAATAGTAATTCTAAATGACTGTTTAAAATAAAAGGCTAAATTCTACTCTCCCTTACACTGGTGTAAATCAGGTGTAACTTTATTACCTTCACTAGAGAAATTGACATCCGTGTAAATAACAGCAGAATTTGCCTCCTGTTGGTACAATTTCCATCTTCAAACTGTATTGAAGTTGGTATCATCTCTTTAAAAATGAAGCATTCCTGTGGAGTGGAGCAATGGATTCTTCAAAAGCAGCAAAGAGTCCTGTGGCACCTTATAGACTAACAGATGTATTGGAGCATAAGCTTTCATGGGTCAATACCCACTTAGTCGGATGCATGTAGTGGAAATTTCCAGAGGCAGGTATAAATACGCAAGCAAGAATCAGGCTAGGGATAATGAGGTTAATTCAATCAGGGAGGATGAGGCCCTCTTCTAGCAGTTGAAGTGTGAACTCCAAGGGAGGAGAAACTGCTTTTGTAGTTGGCTAGCCATTCACAGTCTTTGTTTAATCCCGGATTCTTCAGGTTCTCAACTTGATCACACAGAACTTACTCAAAGCTGATGCATATGCCTGCTGCTTTTTTAAAGTGTATCTATATATATATTTTAAAGCATAATTGCACACAGAAACCCTTAAAGGAGCAATTTCCAAGAGGAGGACACTAATTCAGAAAATGACATGAATCGGATATAAAAGGCCTATTTGTCATCTAGTCTATCCTGTTACCTGTGCAGATTGTTCCCTACTGTGTATTTCTACTGCTCTGTCAGTCTATACTTTTAATCATATTGGTAATAGGGATTCCATTATTTCCCTTGGAAGCTTACTCTATAATCTTATGCTCCATTGGCCTCATCAGCAACCCTGAGAGAGGTTATTTGGGGGGTTTTTGGTGAGTAAAATAGCATAATATATTATAACAATTTCTTTCCTTAATGTTGATCAACCCAATCAAAAGAGCTGCTACCACCACTTAAAAAACAAAAACAAACAAACAAAAAAACAGTGTGTCAAGCCATGAAGGAAACTGTAAGTTCCCTGTCTCTTTCAGAAGCTACAGTATTTTATGTAGCAGTACAGACTTGCTTAACTGCTTTGTTTTATTAAGTCCAAACTTGTTTTGTACCTATGTTATATTTGCATTTACAGATCTTATTTCTGTCACTCCTTTGTTACAAGTAGTATAAGATCATGACTTCCCCCCACTTTTATTTAAGTGAAGCTTCTAAAAGGTCTTCCCTTGCCTAAACATGAACCAGTTGTTTTACCAGTTTTGGGGGTTGGTTTTTTATTTTGTTTTATTTTATTTTTATTTTTCTAAGCAAAGGAGCTTGTTCTTTTAACGGTTTTATTCCTTTAGAAGTGATGTAAAAGTTTTTTTCTGGATTATGCTGTGTGTTTTGGTTTGTTGCTGAATAAATGTGTTAATTCTAACAAGTGTTTTTAAGTTGGCTCCACTGTAGTAACTTCAACAGCTATTACAAACTATGGCCCTGATACTGCAAAACCATTCTCTTGGGCTGATCTGTATGCCATCATGGATCCCCTACAAGTTCAGGCATCAACATTGTTGGGCAGTGAACGGTCCACAGGTTGTCTACCTCACTACTAATCTCTGCATCAGAGATGGCTGTGTGTCTGAGGTGCCATATGTACAGTCTATTTGCAGTAATGTTGTAGCCGTGTTCGTCCCAGGATATTAGAGAGCAGGTAATGTCTCTTATTGGACTAGCTTGAGCGTTGTGTAAGGTCAAAAGCTCCTCTCTTTCACCAACGGAAGTTGGTCCAATGAAAAGATATTACCTCACCCACCATGTCTCTGTTTTATGTACAATATTTAATATATAGTATTTTGGGCACTTTCCAGGTGAAAGATGCCATAAAAATTCGAAGATGCTGCTCTGTTAGTAACCAAAATAATTGAATTTTAAAGGGACCATGTCAAATGGTTGTATATTTGATCTGCCTGAAAAAAGGAGATTTCATGAATTAATCAAGACTAAAACTGATTTCCTGTTTTGTTAGAAACACAACAAACCATGTTACATTATCAGTTTATTTCAACGTGATATATCAGTTTATTCCAAAGTGAGATTCTCATCCCCTACTCAGACCTCTTTATGTTGTGTAGAAGTCCAGGAGTGGCATAAAGGAGCCCTGACAGCCCTTTCTGGTTGTGGGAGGATTTCCCCCCCACCCCCTTGTGCATGCTCTGTAAAAAACAACAAAAAGATTGCCTTTTAAGGACCTTTTTTTCCCCCCAAGTGTTGGTGTAGGGGGCAAACTGAGGCAGGGCTGGGGGCACAATGGTCATGTATGGGGCCGAGCTGTACAGGTTCCTGGCATCATTGTTTACCACAGGGAAGCCTCAGGCTGTCTCAACTTGGAGAGGTCCCCAGGGGTGTTCAAGTTACGATATAGAACCAAGAGTAGATCAAAATTGGGAGGGTTCAAACCTTACATAAAGGCACCATAGCATCTTGTCTCCCTGGCTTGGGAGTTCTGGGCTGTACCTCTTAAGAGGCACAGCAGTGACTCACTTTCACTCTTCATGGGGTGGACAATAAGCATGCAAAAGTGACTGTGTTTCCTGATGGTGTTTTCGACCAATGTAATTTTGGTGTGGTCACCTCAGTATTGCAACTTATTTGTTTTTTTTTCACATGCTTGTTTTCAAAATGGGAATGAATAAAAATTGAGGGTGTAATTTTCAAAAGCTCTTAAATGACTTCAGAATGTAAATTCCAGAGAAAGTCAGTGACACTTGTCCTTCTAAGTCACTTAGGCACTTTTGATAAATCCTGTCCCCACTTTAAAATAGGCAGAATTTATTTTGTGGATCTGCTGTAAATTGCATACAGAAGCTTCATTAGATGAAGATTAAAAAAATAAATTGAGTGGGATAACTAATGTTTGGGTTTTTTCCTTTTTCTTCTTCTTTGAGGTTCAGAATGGTGGCGAACAGATGTGCACACTCGTACAGGGGCTGCTTTTTTTCCACCTCTTCTGGGAATTCCACCACTATTTGCTCCTCCTGCCCAGAATCATGATTCCAGTTCATTCCATTCAAGAAATACAGGGAAAAATAGTCGAGGTGGTTTAGAAAAAGGTAACAGCTGAAGTTGTAACATGAATAAAACAAGCCTGAGCCCTATACCATCTGTTTCTGGTAGTGTGCATGAGTTTTACTTTGAATTCATCATCATCATCCTTGCCATATCTAAACAATTTAGTATGAGTTTATTTTGGCAGTGGGGCATCAGGTATCTAAGTATGGGCTTTCAGTCACTGAATACCACTTCTAGGACATATATTTTTGATTTCTTGTTTTTCTATGATTATATCTAGATCACTGCATACCGAGTATGCATAGCAGATTTGTTTTTAAAGGAGTAGGTTGATATATAAGTATATTTGGTCACCTGTAGCGAATATTGTTCCATTATGTCGTCAAAGTTGGGGGCTGGCTGTGGGGGACTGTACCCACCTCCAGGGCAGCAGCATGCAGGGAAAGGCGGGGAAGAGCCATGGGATATCATAATTTTACAGATGTTCTTGTTTTTCACCTCGCTTCCCCAGGAGATTTGGCTGGTGGTAGTGATAGAGGGCCCAGGGTGCAGGTGTGTGTCATTAAGCCCAGGCATTTGGGTCAGGTGCCGAGTTCAGGACTTGTGCCTTAGTTGTGCAAGCCTCTAAATGCTGGCTCTTTAAAACAGATGGAGGTGCAGCAGTGAACATGGCCTTCAGATTTCTTACTGCAATCTTTCCAAATTCTCACCAATAAAACCTTTATCCAGTGCAATCACATATCCTCTCTCTATATAGTATAAATTATAATTTATATTGTTTAACTGAGATCTTGATGGATGGGCAGTAGTCAGGAAGTTTTTAGCATCCTCTTCCATGCTCCCAAGTCCACGTGCTCAAGATTCCAGAACCCCAGAATGGGAAATTATGTGTGTGTCAAGGATTACCTCTTGAAAAACTTAGTTTTTGAAACTAATATGCAAAACTAAAACTTGTCTGATTTCAAATGAAATTCTTTCAAGTTTCTCACTTTTTCTTCATTGATATCTCTCCACTCCCCAACAGGCCTTGTACAATAACAAGCTGTGGATGCAGCTTCCTACACACACTTCTCTCTTTATCTTTAAGATATGAAGGGATTCCTCCTAGCAGAGGCTTAGCACAGTGTATGTTTTTAAGCTCTTTATTTTGAACAGAGTAAATTATATCTTTACTGACTAATGTCTAAGTGTATTGTTGAAAACAGACAATTCTTGATTTCTGACAGTAAACTACAAATTATTCAAGCCTGTCTTTTATGTCTCCTTATTGGTATTGTCATGTTTTCCTCAAAAACAACAACAAACAACAACCCCCTCTTCCAAATTACTCCTTTTCTTGGGGTAGCAGTGTTTTATAGGACAGTATATTTTAGAATTTAAATATGTCTTTGAATATTTAAATATGTCTTTATCTGTACCTCTTGCTACAGGTACCCCTAATATAGGCTAATATGACCATAACTCACCACAGAAGTGACTTCTTTATGTCTACGATTCTGTAAACCACAGTTTTTAATTTTTTTTTCTAAGGTGTGAATGGATCAGTAAATGGGAACAGTACAACATCAGTATCTGGGGTCAACACATCCATATTGCTTACTACCACTGCAAGTTCTGCAGGACAAGCAAAGGCTATAACCTCAGGAGGGGGAGGTCGCAAATGTAACCAGGAACAAAACAAAAACAAGCTTTTGGATACCAGAGCTGACAAAATCAAAGATAAGGTAAATAACTTAAAAAAGCTGATGATTCATGGCTAAAGATGTAAGATTATAGTATTGGCCTTTATAATATAATCTTCATTGCAGACCATGGAGTTTTAAAGTGTTTTATTCCCCTTTGCCAATGTCTTGGGATTTCCTTTTTCACTAATGCAGGATCTCTCACCTGGCACCAGTTGATTAATGCTGGTTTTTAGTTAATGGGCATAGAGCTTTATGTGTACGTTCTGCTAACCTGAGTAGATCAGTCATACTTGGTCATGCATGGGAAGATAACATTGAATTTCATAGCAAAAAGAACGTTCCGGCACTTCGAGAAAAGATTCATATATCTTCCCATGTGGGAGTTCCTATCTATGAGGGAATGGAAGTACTATTAGTGGCCTCGATTCAGCAAAGTACTTAAGCATATGCCTAACTTTAAGCACAAGTAGTTGCACTGAAGTAGGCTTACTCACATGCTTAGTTAGACACGTGTTTAAGTACTTCGCTTCACTGAGTCCCAAGTTACTTATGTCCAAGCAATAGAAAACTGGAGGCTAGAACTCGGTCTCCTTGTGGTTGGAAAGGAAGGCACTTGGACAGTACCGACTGCCAATAACTAGATTAAATGTCAAAGGACAGAAGTGCATTAATTCTGATACTTTTTGTGAGTCACTTGATACCATAGCCTTCTTGCCTCTTCCCGTTACAATGGTCTATACCAAGGGTGGACAAACTAGGGTCTGTGGGCTAGATCCGACCCCTCAGGGCTTTGGATCTGGCCCGCGGGATTACCACTCCTGTGGTGCCGCGGGCCCTGCATTGCTCCAGGAAACGGCTGGCACCACGTCCCTGCAGCCGCTGCGGGAGGGGCAGCAGAGGGCTCTGCACACTGCTCTTGTGTTGTGCTCAGCCCTCTGCCTCCCCTCCCCCAGAGGCCGAAGGGACGTGTTGCTGACCAGGAGCATGGGGAGCCGCTGCCACCCTGGAGCTGCTCCAGGTAAGCAGTGCCAGGCCGGAGCCTGCACCTCAAACTCCTCCTGCGCCCCGGACCCAACTTCCTGCCCTGAGCCCCTGCCTCCACCTCAACCCCCTCCTGCACCCCAACCCCCTGTCCTGAGCCCCCTGTCGCACCCCTCCTGCGCAGCCCCCTGCCACACCTCACACCCCTCCTGCACCCCAACACCCTGCCCTGAGCCCCCTGCTGCACCCTGCATCCCTCCTGCACCCCAACCCCCTGTCCTGAGCCCCTGTTGCACTGTGCACCCCCTCCTGCACTCCAGCCCCCTGCCCTGAGCCCCCTCCTGCACCCCAGCCCCCTGCCCTGAGCCGTCTGCCACACCTTGCAGCCCTCCTGCACCTGAGCCCCCTCGTAAACCCTGCACCCCTGCTCTGCCCCAACCCCTTGCCCTGAGCCCCTCCCTGCACCCCGCACTCCCTCCCACACCCCAACCCCCTGTCCCAGCCCTGTATTAATGGCCCTGTATGCAGTTTCCCCACCCAGATGTGGCCCTTGGGCCAAAAAGTTTGCCCACCCCGGTCTATATGCTCCAAATGCTCTAAGTGAAATGAATTAAATGTGAACTTTAGTCAGAATTTTTGAAGTAGATTTGATGTTTATATCCAGCAATCTACCTTAAAATACTCACACTTAGTCCTGAAAATCTTAATTAGAGTTTTCTCGATATGGGCTTTTATTAGATCGTTGCTGTTCCACACTACATTTTCAAACACTATATTTTTTAATTTTATTTTTTTGTGTGGCTTGGGACATGCAAAACATTTAAAAATCTAAGATTTTTAGGTGTTTTAAGATGCAGGCTTGGATAACTTCCTTACTCTCATTTACCTTGATGCCAAGCTTATCTGGGGAGTCTTTTCACAAAATCCATCCCACCAAAAGTATAAAACACATTTTACCTCAGAATACTGTTTAAACATGCACCCTCTAACAACCTTCAAATGCATTGGAATGTTCTGCTATACATGTTGGAATCTTATTATGCTTTTTAGATACTCCAGACTTGTTTATTAAATTTAGAAATGGAGCAGTTGAAGAATAATTTTGTATCAGTTCATAAGATTTGCATGCAAATGTGGCCACGTTTCTGCCTCATACACAAGTAAGGAATTTCCCAGGACACAGTATCTTTAATAATACCTCTCTTTATGTATCCCAGGTGTTTGCTTGCTTTTTACTGCCATTAAGCATAGTGCCAAAGGTATTGGAATTTTATCTGTCATTACCTCCAAATTTCTCTTCTTGCAGAGTAGTTTGTGGCATAACCATGAAACAGTAGAAATCATTCAAATTTCATCTTTTGGACCTAAGCCTCAGTCTCCAAACTGAGCTGGATAAGCCAATTACCGGCCTTTGATTTTAGTCTGTAGAAATCATTCTGATTTTCACAGTCCCTCCTCCCCTCTTCTTTGTGTTGTCTGTTTCCTTTAACTACCAGGTCTGAATCATCGGTAGATTTTGTCCTGTGACTGCTCTTAGGTGCCACCTTCCACCTCTATTGTTTCAATTCACCAAGTATCACTTGGCTTTAAAATCAAGACAGTTCTTTATCTATTCCGATAGTTTGCCATGTATACTACTTAAAAAATTTGACTGTTTTCACTATTGCATCCAAAGCTGGGTAAATTACAGAATGTCCAGAGCTTTTGTCTGTCAAAATGTTTCTGTTGTCATTTCCCTCACAATGTAACCCTAGATTTGTTGGTTCTCATATCTTTTTGTAAATGATACTGACTTTCTTTAAATCAGAACTTTCTAATTCTGTCCCAGTTAGTGTTCTTCATCCTGAACCCTTCTCCACAGATCCAGGCTTGGATCAGAAGCACCATGGACCTGATAGCCCTTCATCAATAGAAGATTTCAATTGGGTTTCAACCCACTGGTGTCAAGACATACAGAAAGCTATAAACAAGAACTCAGCAATCCCCTCTTCTGTTACATTTTTTCCCTCCCCTGTTTCTGTACCTGGAGCAATTGTTACATTTGTCAGGTTTCAGAGTAACAGCCATGTTAGTCTGTATTCCCAAAAAGAAAAGGAGTACTTTTGTGTCACTTACCGGTTTGTGTTTGTCATTTTAAATAGAAACTCAAAGGTTGAGGAGTTGAACTGAAGTTAAAAATGTGGGAAGGGATTAGGGTGGGATTTTGAGTGATCTGTTGGGCACATGGAAGATCGCTGGAGGAAAACAAATGGGCAAAAGTAAAGACTGCACTGAAAGGTCTGATGCTAAAGAGTACTTCACTATTTTTGATGTCTGTGCCTTGTCTGAAGATAAAAGGAGTGTGAAGATGGTCATTTTTTCCTAGTTCAGTAGTAAAGCGGAATCAAGAAGTAGTCCTGAGATATTTTGAGAGGCATAGGCTGATATTTTCAAAGATGTCCATGGAATTTGGACACTTAAATACTTGCCAGTTGCCTTAGATAACTAAATAACTATGCCTCTATATTTGTAAAAAAAACAAGGAGTATTTGTGTTACCTTAGAGACTAACAAATTTATTTGGACATAAGCTTTTGTGGGCTAAAACCCACTTCATCGGATGCATGCAGTGGAAAATGCAGTAGGAAGATATATATACACAGAGAACATGAAAAAATGGGTGTTGCCGTACCAACTGTAACGAGACTAATCAATTAAGGTGACTTGTTATCAGCAGGAGAAAATAAACTTTTGTAGTGATAATCAGGATGGCCCATTTCAAACAGTTGACAAGAAGGTGTGAGTAACAGTAGTGGGAAAATTAGCATGGAGAAATAGTTTTCACTTTGTGTAATGAGCCATCCACTCCCAGTCTTTATTCAGGCATAATTTAATGGTGTCCAGTTTGCAAATTAATTCCAATTCTGCAGTTTCTCATTGGAGTCTGTTTTTGAAGTTTTTTTTGTTGGAGAATTGCAACTTTTAGGTCTGAAATTGAGTGACCAGGGAGGTTGAAGCGTTCTCTGACTGGTTTTTGAATGTTATAATTCTTGATGTCTGATTTGTGTCCATTTATTCTTTTACGTAGAGACTGTCCAGTTTGACCAATGTACATGACAATGTACATGACAGAGGGGCATTGCTGGCACACGATGGCATATGTCACATTGGCAGATGTGCAGGTGAATGAACCTCTGATAGTGTGGCTGATGTGATTAGGCCCTATGATGGTGTCCCCTGAATAGATATGTGGGCACAGTTGGCAATGGGCTTTGTTGCAAGGATAGGTTCCTGGGTTAGTAGTTCTGTTGTGTGGTGTGTGGTTGCTGGTGAGTATTTGCTTCAGGTTGGGGGGCTGTCTGTAGGCAAGGACTGGCCTGTCTCCCAAGATTTGTGAGAGTGATGGGTCGTCCTTCAGGATAGGTTGTAGATCCTTGATGATGCGTTGGAGAGGTTTTAGTTGAAGGCTGAAGGTGACGGCCAGTGGCGTTCTGTTATTTTGTTTGTTGGGCCTGTCCTTTAGTAGGTGACTTCTGGGTCCTCTTCTGGCTCTGTTAATCTGTTTCTTCACTTCAGCAGGTGGGTATTGTAGTTGTAAGAACGCTTGATAGAGATCTTGTAGGTGTTTGTCTCTGTCTGAGAGGTTGGAGCAAATGCGGTTGTATCTTAGAGCTTGGTTGTAGACAGTGAATCGTGTGGTGTGGTCTGGATGAAAGCTGGAGGCATGTAGGTAAGTATAGCAGTCAGTAGGTTTCCGGTGTAGGGTGGTGTTTATGTGACCATCACTTATTAGCACCATAGTGTCCAGGAAGTGGATCTCTTGTGTGGACTGGTCCAGGCTGAGGTTGATGGTGGGATGGAAATCGTTGAACTCATGGTAGAATTCCTCAAGGGCTTCTTTTCCATGGGTCCAGATGATGATGATGTCATCAATGTAGCACAAGTAGAGTAGGGGCATTAGGGGACGAGACCTGAGGAAGCGTTGTTCTAAGCCAGCCATAAAAATGTTGGCATACTGTGGGGCCATGCGGGTACCCATAGCAGTACTGCTGATTTGAAGGTATACATTGTCCCCAAATGTGAAATAGTTATGGGTGAGGACAAAGTCACAAAGTTCAGTCACCAGGTTTGCCGTGACATTATCGGGGATACTGTTCCTAATGGGTATCACAGTAGAGGTAAATATCATCATTGTGTGGTAAACACCCATTTTAAATACTGTCCTATATATCTGATCTCAGGAAGTTCTGCTCATTTTACTGCTTGCAAATCATGGTGTTCTGTTTCATTTTAAGACCTTAACCTTCATGAAGACACATCCTACTTCTGTGCCTAGTATTTGAAAGGAAGATAAAGACATTTAAATATGATATAAAGAGGATCAATCACTAAACATCTAGGACCAGATTCTGACCTTGAATAAACAGAAGCAGCTCCACTGAAACCAGTTGCACAGGATATAAGTACCTGTTTTATAGTGTTTTAAATATCATGAGTCACAGTATTGCATATAGGGTAAAGACATGGCAAAAGCCCTACTGAAGCAGTCAGACCAATCTTGACAAGCCCATAACAGAAATGAAAACTCTATGATTGACCAGTAATTAAACGTTCATTTGTTCTAAATGCTGTGTTTAATAACTATCGCAAATGCCAAATAGCTCCACCCTCATGTAAATTCAGCCCAGGTGTATCACAAGTTAGCAGTCCATACATGGTTAGCAGTCCATACAATTAATTCCAATAAATCCTCTTAAAACAACAAATTTTGGGATTTCAGCATAGAATTCTCAATTCTTTTTAGGCTCCTATTGTTTCAGTAATATGATTACTGTTCAGTAGCCATGATAAAAAGCTACTTGACTATACCAATCTTCTGATATATTCCTTTTAAAAAGGAAGTAAAGAAAAAAAATTCTTTCTAAAGGTGCTTTCTTAGACATTCCCATTACTATTGTAACTTAAAAGTATTGTCACTTTGTTCTTTCCAGACACCCTGATGTTCTGCTCTTCAATGTGTCTGCATAGTGCAGTGTAAATTATTTTCCCTTCATACTGGTCTGACACTATCTCATTCTCCCTACGACCTCTTCAGTGCTCCATGTATCTGTATCTAGTTTACGCACATCTCATCCTTGCTTTCAAGGTGCTGTTCAACTCCTCTGTCCCTGCCTACATCTTAAACCTTGTTTCTCCCTACCTTCTACCTTTATAACTTGCACTCTGTCAATACTTGCCTTTATGCTTTTTGCCTTCACCCTAAGTGCATTCATGCCTTTTTTTTTCACATTGCCCCTTACATCTGATGTGACATCCCTGTCTTAATGTTTCAAGAGTCCCTCCTGAAAGCAAATACACTTGTTTGGCTAACTTTGCAAGCCTCATCTATCACATTTCAAAATCTGTTCTTTGAAATTTCAATATATATTTCATGTCATCTTCTGTATTTTTGTCACCTTGTTGCTACCTTCTCTTGTTTGTTTCCTGTGCTTGCCTATTACAGATTTTAAGCGCTTTGACGCAGGGGCCATCTCTTCCTTCCTGGAAATGCCATGCAAATTTATAGCACTAAGCAATAGAAACACTATGTTAGTTAATAGCCCTTAACTATGTTAGTTAATAGCCCTTAACTAGTTAATAACTAGTTAATAGCCCTTAACTTCTGTCCCTTTCAAAGACAGACTTGTAGGCACCATTCCCTGCCCCGCCCCACACTTCCCTTCAGCACCCCTCAGCATTTAAGTCCAACATGGAAGTGAGAAGGCAACCAGCCCCTCGTTCAAAATAGAGTTTGCAGTCTGACACAGACAACATAGAAGGGCCACAATATCAAACAAAATTAATACGTTGTACAAAGACAGATTAACCAAATTGTCACAGCATGATTATTGAAATATCTTGATGGAGCTTATTGTAGGTTTTATTGTTTTCAGGCTTGTTAGAACACACACTCTGTGTAGTCACCCAATTGTCTAGGCCTGAATTTGGCAGTTACACAAAGAATCTCTCATATTGTCCTTAAAATTGATGACAGTGTGTTCTCACATTCAGTGGGATACAGGTCACCAGATATGGTTAATGTATTCATTTTATAGTTCCTCTTTCTTCTTTCCGAAGAACATCAGGAGAATAAGGTACGCTAGAGAATTGCTGATAATATTAGTCAAGACCGATAAGACCATGTCAAGAAGAGATGAATAATGTAACAAATTAAAGATTACCATTAATAAAGTTTTTATCTTCTCTCTAGAAACCAAGAAAGAAAGCAGTAGAAAGCTCCAGCAATAGTGATAGTGATTCAGGCTCCTCTTCGGACACCTCAAGTGAAGGCATTAGTAGCAGTGACTCAGATGATCTAGAAGAAGATGAGGAAGAGGAGGAGGAGGAGGAAGATCAAAGCATTGAAGAAAGTGAAGATGATGATTCTGATTCAGAGAATGAAGCACAACATAAAAACAAGAATAAGGTATGATAGCTGTATAGTGATTGTACAGCTAGCAATTTTGTTACTGAAAAAAGAAAAGGAGTACTTGTAGCATCTTAGAGACTAACCAATTTATTTGAGCATAAACTTTTGTGAGCTACAGCTCACTTCATCGGATGTAGCTCACAAAAGTTTATGCTCAGATAAATTGGTTAGTCTCTAAGGTGCCACAAGTACTCCTTTTCTTTTTGCGAATACAGACTAACACGGCTGCTACTCTGAAAAATTAAACTCAGATTTGTACCAGCTGAGGCATTGTTTAAGAATTAATACTTGGCAGGGAAGAGCATTTCCTGGGAGTTAATGGCTTGCTCAAAGTAAAAAGTGCCCTTAACTCAGCTGGTTGTTAATTTCTAGGAAATGCTTGATCTGGAGGTAATTTTTATTATAAACTGGAAAATATATACTATATGTAGAGACAAATTAAGTACTTTGTGCTGTAAAGTTTAGTTGAACTGTATGTCACCATGGATACTGCATTCTGTTCATAGCTGCTCTTTTCTTAGTATACCCTTTACCCTACCCAAACCCAGTAAAGCAGGATGGGAATCTCAATATTCTATTCCCACAATTCTGATACATATTGGCTATTCCCTTCTTGTCTGCAGTTTCCAGAGGCAATTCAAAGTTGTAGCACAGCTTCGTGTTAGCCAGATCCTCTTCTCTAGCCTGCTGCCTGATCTTCTGTCTTTGTGGCAGCAGTCAAGTGGAGGTTCACTTTGCTCCCAAATTTTCTTTGACAGGTTGTTTTTTTCAATTTTTTTCAGACAGTAGCAAAAGTAAGCAGCCTGTCTTTCTTTTCCCTCTTGTGGATCAGACGTTGAGCCGTGGGGTGGTCTCAGCCACCCAGAACTGGCACTTCAGTGTCTCCCTGTGGGATTCCTCTGCCCCTTGCATGGCAGAGCTGTCATGCTAACATCAAGCTAAATCCAAGTGGTGTTCTGCAAGGCAGCTTTTACAGGCTCTTCAGAAGGCGAATTGTGCTCTGCCAGTTCTGAGCCAGCCAGCCCTTCTACTGCAAGTGCATAGGCTGTAAGTTGGATAGGCACTTCAGGTCCTCCCCCCCCCCCCACCCCTTCCCAAGAAAGTACCACTCCAACATAGAAAAGCCCAATCTGTGGACACAAAGCAGAGCGGGGAGAGATTCCAATGACTAGGAGGACTTCAACCAGCC
Source organism: Lepidochelys kempii (assembly GCF_965140285.1). Lineage (NCBI taxonomy): Eukaryota > Metazoa > Chordata > Testudines > Cheloniidae > Lepidochelys > Lepidochelys kempii. Next base: position 32,665,958 of record NC_136390.1, on the reverse strand, counting down.
AGTCCAGGGGGGAAGTCTCAGGGCAGAACAGGACCAGAAAGAAAAAACCTGTAAAGGGCTCCAGGTCTCCCTCTAAGTTCCCTAGGGAGAGAAGCAGTGCTTGTACTCAGAGCTAGAATCAGGGAACTCTGGCAATGAAACCCCATTTCCCAGGTTGGGAGAGTGGGACCCTGAGGGGGAGGGCATGGAGGAAGATTTATCTGGAGGACTCAAAGCACTGCATAAAGCAAACCATAAAAGGTAAGCCCTAGCCACAGCTGAATGGCAACATCTGGAAAGAGGGCTAAAAAACTAAAAAATTCAAAAAGAGCAAAAAAGAAAGGAGATAGTATTAAGCCCCTCCCCCCCCCCCAAAAAAAACCCCCAACAAAAACCAAAGAGGTATTTGTCCTCTGACTCAGACGCCTCCGTCTCTACTGAGGAAGGGGAATGCTCAGATTCAGGCTCTGAGCAGGACATGGAAAAAATACAAAAAAGGTTTTTTTCCTCTTAAAATGTTTGAAACAGTGTGCAGAAAGGTTGCAGCCATGATCCAGATCCAACCTGAGCAGGTGCTAGAGGGCAATCCTAAAGGCAAATACAGTACCTGCCTTCTAAATCATAATCCGAGACATCCTTCTAGAATGCGATCAAAGAGGAATGGGAAACCCCTGATGAGGGTAAATGCACTAGCAGGCATGCACTTAGGTATTATAAAGTGCAAGAACCAAAAAATGCCATTACAGATATACCACTGACCAATGCTGCTGTGGCATCTTTAGCACAAGATAGAGTAATCCCATCTATAGGGGATTTCTTCCCCAAAGATACAACTAATACAAAAAGATGGAAGCCATTCTCAGAAGGTACTTTGAAGCTTTGTTGGCCATACTTAGAGCATCTGTGGCAGCTACATGCTTTGCAGGAACCACAGTGTCCTGGCTGGAGGACCTTAAGGCCCTGAAGAACAGAGACCATCCTGAATTCCAGTATTTATTTGGCGTATGTAATCCGGTCAAACCAAGCCACAGCCTTTTTATTATGATTGGAAAACCTCCAGGAAGTTGAGTCATTTTGCAGTCCTCAACAATGTGCCTCCTGGTTTGTAACTGCCCACATTGACATGGTGGACTGTGTCTAAAACGTCACCGAAATTCTGCTGCAGTACAAATTCCATGTCTGGTATAAAACTGGTTGGTTCAGAAGGCTCCATTGCCTTCGAGGTAAATGAAACCCAGGTTGATGTTGAGTGGGGTATGAGACAAGATGATAATTTGTCATTTTCTCTGCAGACCATGAAGCTCTACCATAAATACCTCACCCAGTAAACTTATCCACGGGGGGGCCGTGAGGGCAGACAACCATGCAAGTCTTTAATTAATGGTAGATGTGGCGTATCACACAATTTCATCATGAGTTTTGCTATGCTTTTCTCTCTGCGAACACTGGGTGGAGAAATATTGAATTCCAGTGCATACTTAAGAAGATTTCCTGAGCAGCAGCCTTTGTGGCAGATGCCAAAATGGATACAGTGAGATTTTCAGCAGCCAGAGGCTCATGGAAGGTTGATGCTCATTCTAAACAAATTCTGGGTTCATCTGAAGTCAGAGGTTCTCTCCTCTTTGGGGGAAAGCTAGACAAAATAGTGGCAGAAAGCACTGCCAAACTCAAACAATCCTTTCCCATCCCACTTAGTGCTCTGAGATGGGACTACAAACCCAGGAACTTGAAAAAAATGCACCTTTCATCCGTCATCCTTACAAAAGTACCAGAGGAAAGACAACAGGTGTATTGGGGAAAAACCTGGAACCAGGGATTGGGTGAAAAATCAAGAGCTGGATCCACTGCCTCTACAAGCCCAACATAACAACAAAGGAATGTGCAGCCACCAAGAACTGCATCTAGAGGGCAGAATTTCTCACTTCTCAAAAAATATGGTCTTGATCAACCACAAGCAAGTGGGTGAGAGATGTACTGAATCACAGATACTCCCTCAAACTAAGGTCCCCACCCCATCCCATCTTCAGCCAGTCCCCCATCTTGAGCAATTTTGTCAAATGTAAGCTGGTGTCAAATGAAATCTCAAATCTCCTGGTCATAGGACCAAGAGGGTTTCCTCAGAAGAAAGATTCTTAGGACTACTTCATTTTCTTCATCGTCCAGAAGAGCACTGGGATGGAGGGGAGATAGGTGTGGGTGGGATTCACAGCTGTTCTGGATCTCAAGCAGCTCAACAGGTGGATGAAGAAAATGAGATTCCACCCTAGCAAGTAACAACATCTAGCAGATGTTCCCATACGACCATCCCACTGTAGACTGCTGAGATTTGCATGGCCTGCTACCAGTACCAAATGCTCCCATTCAGCCTCTTATTGCCCCCCAAGGTCTTTACCAAGATGTTGGCGGTAGTAATAGCCATACTCAGGTCTTAGGGCACTCACTTGTATCCCTTCCTAAATAACATGTTGATCAGGGCTCTGACCCAAGCAGTAGCACACAGTGCCACAATCTGGATGCTGGAACTGCTTCAAGCGCACAGATTTGTGATGAACATCGAGAAGAGGTCCTTGACTCGCTCCACACAGAGAATTCACCCGGCAATGGAAATAGACACTTCTGTGGCAAAGCTTTACCCATCGCTGGACAAATTCGCCAAGATCCAGAACCTGATATCCATGTTGGTAAAGTATGCAAGGCTGACCATAGCTCATCGTCCACAGCAACTGGACCTCTTGGTTTCTTGTATAGGAGCCACCCTTTGGGAAAGGTTCCATATCAGGTGCCTTCAGGCCTTTCTTCTGAAAGTATGGAACCATTCACCAGAATGCATGCAAGATCAGGTCGGGTACCAAGCCAGGTGTTGAACACTATCAGATGGTGGACAATCCCATGGTACATCCACAAGGGTCTTCCCATATGCCTTCCAGACCCACAGGTACTCACGATCAATACCAGCCTGATGAGAGGGGGAATGCATCTGGGGCACAGGACAGTGCAAGGTACCTGAAACTTCAAGGAAAGGAACAAGAAAATCAACTTCTTGGACCTCAGAGCTGTCAAGCTAGCCCTATGGAAATTCCAGAACTATGTAGAGGGCAAACACGTTCTGGTCCAGTTGGGCAACATGACCACTGTGGCATATATCAGTAACCAAGATGGAAGAAGGAATGTTAACTCTACATGCAGAAGTGATGGAGATGATGAAATGAGTAAAGAGGACTCAGCACAGGAGATGCAGTCAACAACTCAGAATGGTGCCTGAATCAGGAAATCCTCACTCTGATTTTCAGAAGTTCAGATTTCTGGCAATTAACCTATTCACCAGTCACAAGAATACAAAGCAGTCCAAGAACTTCACAAGGGAAACAAACCCCAAATCCTCCCTGGGAATGAATGGTCTTTCACACAGAAGGCCAGAAGTTCTGCAATATGCATTTCCACTTTTTCCACTTCTAAGAAAGGTGATCCAGAAGATGAGGTGAGAAAGTCTTATTCCAAGTTTGCAATAGCTTTTCTGTTGGGTGCTGTCGCTTTGGTCAGAATGAAGGCATGGAAAGATGGATTCACCTTAGGCAAGATGATTCTGAGATTCTTAGTACCACTTTGTTGTCATGGAACACACAGTGGGGATAAAGCTGCCAGGTTCAGAAACTCATCTAGCAGATATAATAGTGACCAGAAAACAGGTTTTGATGGATAGGTAAAATGGAGATATTGATGTCAGTGGCTCAAAAAATATGTGGCTAGGGCTTTTAACACCAGTGGTAGGTTCCACTTAGGAAATATTGGTTTAGCCAGTGTGGCTGCTCTGAGAAATCTGGATACCTGAGGGTTCTCTGTCAAGGAACCAGAAGATCCTGTGAATATGACACTGTGTTGACACCTGGCAATATTGTGGCTGGCTTCATAAAGCAAGTCCAGGATAACTGGGTTACCAGGATCCTTAGGATTTTTGTTGCATTCTTAACACCATGAGCAAAACCTAGTCCAGAAGGAGGAGTAGGCCTTTAATGTTGAAGCTCGGCTGGAGGAAAGTACAGTTCCAATCACTTTGGAAGATCACCTCAGTGCAAGCTAACGCTTTCCTTTCAATAACCATGTTGTGAGTTGTAAATGGTCTGGATGAAGAAATGGGCCTGGGTAAATGATGCCTGGTCTCACTGGTAGCTGCAGTGCGGGTTCCAATTTCAGTGCTATCAGATTAGAAAACCATGTCTTTTGGCCAGTGTGGCGCCACCACCATTACCTCTTCTATCTGAGCACTGAAGATCTATATCAAGTGCACCTAACTGACAAGAAGATCGGGCTCCTTGTTTGTCACTTTTCATCTGAAGTGCCAGGTATCTATGTTATTACTAGCTAGATGGATCAAGCTATGCATCATAAAGGCATACAGTGTGTCAAGTGCTCCTGTTCCAGACTTAATCAAGGCACACTCCACACCGTCTGTGGCGACTTTGTGGCGGAAAGAGCTTGTGCTTCTACTACAAGAGATGTGCAGGGTAGTAAAGTGGTCTTCACTGATTAAAATCTTCATTAGACACTACAAAGTGGACTTAATGTCTTCTGCAGAAGCCTCCTTTGGCAGTAAGGTGCTGCATGCAGGGATTCAGTAATAGCATTGCCAGTTAATTCCAAGGGCTCTTCCTTATCTCATTCTGTATTTCCTATCCCTCCCTACGTCGGTTGGCTGTTCACTGCTTCCTATCTATATCTATATCAGAACTGTGGGATAGGCTGGGCTTGCGGAATGGTAAATTTCTTACTTGATGATTTTCTTTCTGCTACAGTGTCTCCCACAGTTCTACCCTCCCTGGCTAGCTTCCAAGCCAAGGGACAATGTTTAATTTTGATAGTTATGCCTGTAGGCTATAGCCTACTGTACGTAGTTTATTGGTTGGCTTTGAAGTTATTCTTACTTATCTTATTCTGTGAAGTTTTTACTCATTTTTGGAATGAATCATCTGGCAGCAGGTCAGAGAAGGGGGCATGGCTAGCACAGAGACTGTTACAGTTTTGAACTGCCTCGGAAAACTGCAGTCAGAAGCGGAATAGCCCATACATATCAGAATTTTACCATTCCATTAGGTTTATAATCAAGAATACATTTCAAAACTGATTTTTTTGGCCTTATTTTTATATTAAACAGTGACTTCCTATGGGGAAAAGATCAAGCAATCAAATATATTGTAAGATTATTTTAAAATAAATGTGTTACCTTGTTTTGAGGAAATCGTAGTTGCTTATGGAGATTAACTATATAAAATGTTGTTTGTCATCTTAAATATTTAATGGGCTAGTGTATGTAATCTGTACAGTTTTGTAAAATATTTTACAGGTGCTAATGCATAGTGGAGTAACAGACATGAAAGCAGATGGACAAAAAACACATGAAAAGTCCCAGGAAAAGAGAACACACCAGCAGATACCTCTTGTGTCTGATTCCCAGACTCCCTCGTCATTCCAATCCCAGCAGAAGCAGCCTCAGGTTTTGTCACAGCAGCTTCCCTTTATTTTCCAAAGCTCTCAGGCAAAGGAGGAATCTGTGAACAAACACACAAGTGTAATACAGTCTACGGGATTGGTGCCCAGTGTGAAACCTTTGTCTTTGGTAAATCAAGCCAAAAAGGAAACTTATTTAAAACGTATAGTTCCTTCTCCTGATCTACTGAAAGCAGGGAATAAAAATACCTCTGAAGAATCTAGCCCTTTAACCAGTGATGTAAGATCAAAACGGGTGAGTAGAAATTACTGGTTTAGCAATACTTGACTTTGTTCTACAGCCATAGTGTCTATATGCATGTCCTCCTTAACAAATTATAGCGTTATGTTTCTCAAGTCCTTTGTTATAAAATCCGGGTTTTGGGGGAGAATTATATTTGTTGTTTTAAATTACACAGGACTTAATCTTGGCATATTTTAAAAAAAATCTATGTGGATTTTTGAATGATGTTTATTAGTGAAGGTTATCTTTGTGGTTGAGCACTAATATCACTTTTAATGCTATCTGGTTGCCTTTTAGAACAGCTAATCTTAAACCTCAGGTAAAAGGTTTTATGTTCCTGAGTGTGTAGTGTAAATTAGCAGTGCCTTTTAGTATTCTGAAACAATAGCTTGGAAAAATCAACTCATATCCTAACATGTTCATGAAGTATCCAGGGTAGTTGCTTTTCAGAAAATACTTGGTTTCAAGGTTGATTAGTTTCATACTCTGCAGACACTGGTCTCTTACAAGTCCACTGAATGTCAGTAGAATGCCAATGAAAGTGCCACACAAGGTTTACAGTAAGTCTCTGTGGCCCATATTGTGCAACCAGTGCTCATGCTGGTAAGCTCTTAGGGCCAGATTTTTAAAGATATTTGGGTGCCTAGAGATGTAGATACGTGCCAAGTGGGATTTTTAAAGTGTATAGGCCACTAACTTCTATTGATATCTGTGGGAATTAGATATCTAGTAGCTTTAACAAATGTCAACCCTCATTGATATCAATAGAAGTTAGTGGCTACGGCATTTTAAAAATCCCACTAGTTACTTATCAATATTTTTAGGTCCTGAATACCTTTAAAAAATCTGGCCCTTAGTTCCACGAGTAGCCATTGATTCCAGTGAGACTATTTGTGTGAATGCTCACCAGTGTAATGGGGGGAAGCCCTAACTTAGCACTAAGACAGCAATGCAAGAATAATGTAGTGTGTTAGCGTTAGTCTCACCTGAAATCATTGCCCTAACCTAATGGGGGCTATGACATGGATATTTTCTGAAGGCAGCCCATAAAATGTTTGGCTCTCTTGGGAGTAGTCTCCAGTCCTTAATCATTGGGTTGGATTTTTGCATTGGGGGACCCTTGAAAAATTAGCAAAGGCAAAAACTTGGGAGTTTCTTCAAGCTCCAGTAGGGCTTTCAAACATTGACCTATAGGGGGAGGGGGAAAGGACCGTGACACTAATAATAAAACAATAGAAACTCATGTTTTAAGGCAATGTGTAAGGTCTGACATCCCCTAAGGGCAAGTTTACATTTAAAATGCTGCACTGGCACAGCTGCAGCGCTTCTATGACGACGGTCTATGCCAAAGGGAGAAGAGCTCTCCCATTAGCATAGTTAATCCACCTCCCCGAGAGGCGTACATATGTTGGCGGGAGAAGCTTTCTCCTCGGCAAAGCACTGTCTACAGGGAGGGTTAGGTTGGTATAACTACATCACTCAGGGGTGTGGATTTTTCATGCTCCCCCAAGCAATGTAGTTATGTCAATATAGGCCTGTCGTTTAGACCAGGCCGAAGAAAAGTGAGGCAATATTTTTTTCGTATCTTCTATCTTGACATCGCAGAATTCTGAGGAGTCTGAAATACCATAATATAATATCTTCAAAAAAAAAAAAAAAAAAGACGCTAAAGACAGTGTAAGTGCATCTGGAAGGACTTCAGTTTGCTGGATTATGAAGGTTATAAACTTCCCGATTTGTTGCATCCCTGATAAGGATTTAATTCTAGTTAAAATGGATGGAATGGGATTCCCTTTGGAGCCTGTCAGTCCCGCTCCATGCACTCCAAAAGGGTTGTTGTTGAGTGACTTCAAGAGCATCTTAGTTTCCCTAATTAAGGGGTAATTATGCTGCCTTTGAGCATTTTCAGCCACTGCTCATCTCTATAACAACAACCTGGTATTCTAGCATAACACTTTTGGAATGACCCCAGTGGTTCAACATATTTTTATTGATTCCTGTGTCAAATTTTGCTATTCCAGCCGTCTTCTTTCAATCTCCTGTTATTTTTAGTAGCCATTATTATTTTGTATTCTGTGTTATATTTATTATTTAAGATTTATGAATTGCCTAACAATTTGATTTGCATCCACTTGTATGACTTTTACTGGGTGTCAATAAGAAAACCAGGATTTTTTCTTTAATTGCTATGGAAATCTTATAAACGCTACATTGAGCATGTCCTGTTTCATGTAATTTTTTTTTCCTATTGACTTATTTTCATAAGAGGTAAACTCTCAGTTTCCAGTTATAACTGTAGCAGGTGATAAGAGTGAAAATAGCTCTCCAGTCTGAAGTAGAAGCTTCAAAAGCTTGCACCAATACTTCTATCAGCTTAATATCTTGAATCCCTGGGTCAGCCATCTTTCTTTATTTGATTTATCATGAAACATCTAGGGAGAGTCTAGACTTGATACCTGATTATCTACCCAGCTCTCGAGCTACCTACCCTCCCACCTTCTAAAACTGCTTTTTGTGGATGCAAATAGTGAGGGCTAAACAAATATAATTTTCCCTGTGAGATGCAGTCTTTTTTTTATTTTGTTGCCTCTCTGTTTCTACAGGAACAGTATAAACAGACATTCCCAGCACAATTAAAGAAACAAGAATCATCTAAGAACCTGAAGAAGATTATCACAGCTTTGTCAAGTCCAAAACCAAGCTCTAGTTTACCAGCTCATCAGAAACACACGTCTCTAGAAAACAATCATTCTAATCCATTCTTGACAAATGCACTTTTAAGTAATCACCAACCCAATGGAGTAATTCAGAGTGTCATCCAGGAAGCACCTCTAGCACTTACAACCAAATCCAAATCCCAGCCCAAGATAAATGAAAACATAGCTACTTCTAGCAGTGCCCCTTTTTCTTCACTAGGAAATGTAAGTACATGTGGGAAAAAAACACCTGGTAACAGGACACCTGTTATGCCCTCTACCTCTCCTGTGTTACCAGGTCTGGGAAAGGAAAAAGCAGCCAGCAATAATGCAATAACAGCAGTGAAAACACAGCACCGCCTTCATTCTTCAAAATCTTTAGTGGAACAATTTAGAGGAACAGATTCTGACATTCCAAGTAGCAAAGACTCTGATGACTCAAATGAAGAGGATGATGATGACGATGATGACGATGACGATGATGAAGATGAAGATGATGAGGATTCTGATGATAGTCAATCAGGTTATTATTTGACTTTTCTATATAAAAAAATTAAAGATTTTATTCTAAATTTTTTATGAAGAAACACATCTCCCAGAACTCCTTGAGTTGAGTTCTGTACTGCTTCCAGTCATGTCAACGGCTGGGTAAATTCACGATGATCTTGTAAATGATATTAAAACATTTGTTAATTAATGTATCCACAGACTTGAGGAATGCTAGAATGACAAAAAGCTACAATGAACAATTCTCAGTGTGCTGTTGGTTGTCCAGTTGTAACCTGTACTTGTTACTGTTTTCCCATAGAGTCTGACAGTAATTCAGAGTCAGATACAGAAGGGTCTGAAGATGATGATGAGGATGACAAAGATCAAGATGAATCTGATACCGATACTGAAGGAGAGAAAATGCCACTGAAACTGAATAAAACGACTTCCTCTCTGAAAAGCTCTTCCATCAGTCTCACAGCTCACTCTACACCACTTAATCTCCAAGTAGTAAAGACTCCAAGCTCTGCTCCTGCTGCCTTATGTCCTGAATCCCAGTCACCAGTTTTTCTTGGGACACCTTCTTCTACACTTACTCCAAGTACACACTGTGGTATCTTACTGTCTTTTATATAACAAAGTGTAGTGTCTGAGAAATGTGTCTCGTAAATGTATTTCAAAAAGTGTCAAGATAACAGTGTCCATAATGTACAATGTTGCAATTGGATACTGACCTTCCTCTCCTTTGCCTGACCCATAGAGGTACTGATCACCTGCAACTTCCACTGAAGTCAAACAGAGTTGTGGGTACTCAGCACCTTTCAGGACCGGGACCTGAATGCTAAGGTCAATTCATATGACCTTTATATGGCATTTATATTCAAAACATCTGGGGTGATCATTACTCTCTGTAAGCATTCTGGGAGGCAATGTGACAACTGGTGGATAGAGCACTAGACTGGGGCTCAGGGTGTCTGGGTTCTGTTCTGAACTTCGGACAAATCACTTCATCTCCCTATGCCTCACATTCTCTGTCTGTAGAATGGAAATAATGATACTGAACTCCTTTCTAAAGTACTTTGAGATCTACGGTACAAGACCTAGGCAGTAGTATTTTTCTGTTCCCGTTACAGTAGAACCTTGCCAATCTACATACTGTAAACTGCACCAAAAACTGCCCATCTCACCACTCTTCACAACAGGAGTATTGACTGTAGTGACTTGTAGTATTACAGGTTTCATTATTTTTGCAAAATTCACAATAGACCATTTATTAATACATTTATGACACACTTTTAAATAAGTAAATGTTAAGTACACTTAGTGTTGTATTATCTTTAACTTTTTTTTGCGTAAATGGTCATTCCCTTACTTGCTAATTCATAATATTCAATAATTATCACAATGAGTCTCTTGGCTGCTAATTAGCAAAGTGCTACATATGTCTCATGAAAATACATGTTTTTGTTTTGTTTTTTAAACAAGGACGTTGAATCAGAAACCAGTTTATCCTAATATTTAGAGTGCAGTGAAATAAGAGTTGCTTGCTTAACCATTAATGAAAAGTTGTTTGCTGTTATGCAAGACTGGCTTTGAAATGACGTATTTTTATTTTTCTCTTTCAGTTAGATGCAAGCTTATTGGTTTTATAGTTTATAAAGATTTACTGTATCTTATGAATAACCTGAATTCTGATCCCCTGAAGTTTATATTGCTCTTCAGCAGTCTGATTGGCTGGCACTAGTTTTATTTAATAACATAAGTTTACACACGGTGCAAAAAATTGGCATGTCCATGTTTGTCTATATTTTGTTTATATATGGAGCTGATATACGTTTTATGTTAAGTGTTTTCTTTAGTATATGGTATAATGCTTTCTGCCTACTCAGATCCACCATTCTGGAATCAAAGGTTATTTTTTGTCCATCATATCATTAGTCAGTCACCTAAAAAGATGTGTTTCACCTTGCTTTCCTGTATCCAGTCTCCACTGCTCCTCTGTCTTTAGTTTACTTGCATCAAAAGTGCACACTCTTAGAAAGCAGTGTCCATGTATTTATTTTTTTGCCCAAAGCTGGTACTCAGTGAGAACGGACATATGAAAGAAATGTAAATAATACTATAAATACTTTAGTTTCTGATAAATTTGATATCTCTTCATTGCAAGGATGCCCACTTTTCATTGCATACTACAGAGGAGGTACAGTAGAACCTCAGAGTTATGAACAGCTTGGGAGTGGAGGTAGTTTGTAACTAAAATGTTCGAAACTCTGGAAAAGAAAGTTATGGTTGTTCAAAAGTTTACAGCTGAACATTAACTTAATACAGCTTTAAAACTTTGCCGTGCAGAAGAAAAATGCTGCTTTCCCTTTATTTTTATTAGTAGTTTACATTTAGCACAGTACTGTACTATATTTGCTCTTTTTGTGTGTGTGTCTGTGTCTGCTGCTGTCCAATTGTGTACTTTCAGTTCCAAAAGAGGTGTGTGTAGTTGACTGGTCAGTTCGTAACTCTGAGGTTCTACTGTACTCACATCTCAGAAGTCTTTGACTGGAGAGAGCCTAGTGGAAAAAGTAGCGGGTACAAATTTCCATTCAGTTGGTGTGGTCGTATACATGATGATGGATAAAATTCAGTTGCTCTTCTGGTTTGGGGATCTGAGTAATGGAATACACGTTTTCAGTAAACTGGTTCTCTGTCATCTCATTGCTTTCCAATGTTAATCAATTAAACTCTATTTAAGGTACTTCAAAAAGGCGAAGAGTAACAGACGAACGAGAGTTGCGTATTCCTTTAGAGTATGGGTATGTTTTATATTTACTTAAACGGCATTTGGGAAGCGATTGCATATAGTGTCTCATAAAGTGAATGGTCATTTATTTTAAAAAAGGGCATTGTAGTATTTGACATAGAATTTTCAAAGGGACTCTCAGACTTAAGCACTCCTTTGACTTGCAGTGACACTTTGTTCCCTTTGAAAATTCCAGCCTTCCTATGTATTGTCTCTCAATTACTTCCAAAACAAATTTGCTTATTTACAAATGTAAAGATGTGTTGCTTAATTGTTTTGCAACTGAAAATTCATTAGTAGTTCTGTTAACAATTCATGAGCCAGAATAGAATCTGCTCACTTTCCCAGAACTTTGTGTGCACTACAATGCTAAAATGTATAAAAAAAAAAATTTGATAACGTAACCTAATACAATACCATTTTTGCCTGGTCACATTTCTGCCTTAATCACTTTATATATTTGTCTCTTGACTTTAATGTAAAATTAATAAATAGAGGTTTATAAATTAGTTCAAGAAATGAGTGTTAACACACACCTATATTTACTATTATTACAGCTGGCAAAGAGAAACACGAATAAGGAATTTTGGTGGTCGTCTTCAAGGAGAAGTAGCATATTATGCACCATGTGGAAAGAAACTGAGACAGTATCCTGAAGTAGTAAAGGTACATACTTTTTTTTCAATTTGTATGTATTCTGGTACCATAAAGCATGTGTACAATAAAAAAGTGCACTTCTTCCTCAAATAAAGTTCCTTGATACAAAATGTCTTGTGATGTGAGGCTAATGTACCTTAACCTGTTTCTAAATTGACCTCCTATAGAGGCATATCCCTTGATAGAATATGCAAAACATTTGACTCCTGACGTTAGCTGTACATCAAAGCTGGGTTGTAATTATTTAAAACCTGAAGTGGAAAAATATGTGATTTTTTCAGTATCTCAGCAGAAATGGAATAATGGATATCTCAAGGGACAATTTCAGCTTCAGTGCAAAAATAGGAGTGGGTGACTTCTATGAAGCCAGAGATGGACCGCAGGTATCCACTTTTTAAAAAGTAAAGTCTTTGATCCAAGGAGTAGTAACATAAATCTAGGTGAAATAATTTTTACTACACTCTGGAGCATTGCCTGTTGTTAGTGAATTCATTCTTACAGTCGTACATAGTACTTTACAGTAGCTTTTGTTGAGAGTTGAGGGTCTGATCCTAGGAGGTACTGAAAATTTACAACTCTCATTGACTTCCTCAGGTCTCAGGTGCTCAGTATGTCCCAAGATCAGCTCTGAAATGATAGTTGTCTAGTTAAGAAGGAGCTTTGAGCTAAGTATTTTATAAGAGAACACGTTCAGATATTTCTTAGAGTAGAAATTTTTTCTTCTTCTGTTATACGAACTCCATATCTGTAGAAGTTCTGTTTATGTGTGTATCATGTCTCCTTTGTATTTTCATCCGTCTAGGGCAGGGGTGGCCAACCTGACCCTGAGAAGGAGCCAGAATTTACCAATGTACTTTGCCAAAGAGCCACGTAATAGTCAGCAGCCCCCATCAGCTCCCCCACCCCGCTCCCAGCGCCTCCCACCCACCGGCAGCCCTGTGGATCAGCACCTCCCCCTCCCTCCCCGCACCTCCCGATCACCTGTTTCGTGGCGTGCAGGAGGCTCTGGGGGGAGAGGGGGAGGAGCAAGGGCATGGCAGATTCAGGGGAGGGCACGGGAAGGGGTGGAGGGGGGCAGGGCCAGTGGCAGAGCCAGGGGTTGAGCAGTGAGCGCCCCTCGGCACATTGGAAAGTTGGCGCCTGTAGCTCCAGCCCCGGAGTCGGTGCCTATACAAGGAGTCACATATTAACTTCTGAAGAACTACATGTGGCTCCGGAGCCACAGATTGGACACCCCTGGTCTAGGGTATCTAAAATACATACTTAAAACACAGGTATTTACTGTGTAGAGAATACAGTATTAGCTTTTCTGAAGGGTCCAGTTTTTATGCACAGTTGTATGAACAAACATTCTACTTGAGTGTGGCAGAACTCTGCTTTGCTTTATGTGGATAAAGTAGCCACTTCACAGAAGAATAAATTATGATTGAACTGTGTGACACCACCATCTATTTTGTCCAGCTTAGGGACTTCCATTTTTTCTTGTGATCTCATGTCAGTGAATATATTTATTTATTGTTAAAGATAACTCTTCCCTGTATATCACCACATGAATGTGGACAGACATCAGGAAAATGTGCTCAACAATTCCTGGAATTTCAAAACACCTTGCCTAGGCAGTTGAATCCCTGGAATTTCAAAACACCTTGCCTAGGCAGTTGAATCCCTGTAGGAGTATACATCAATCTACAAAACATGCATAAATGTTTGTAATAAAACTGAAGCCGTGTCAAATTGCTCACTTTGGGGTGGCGTTGGCTGACTTCTGGCCCCTTGAGGAAGTTAATGTTGTAGGCCCCTTGTACATCAGCCACTGTAAACCCAGGGTTGAATAAGTCAGGATCAATAAATCATGTAGGTATGTACCTCGCTATTGAACCTCAGATTTAAGTAGCTACTAGTTTCCTGGACATCAGGTCAACCCCTCTTTTTTTCTTTTTCTTGTCTGTCTATTATATTCTTCCCATCTCACATGTCCCCAGCCTTAGTTACTTCTTTCCACCCCTCTTACTTTATATCTAGTGGGATGTACTGCACTCCCTGCCCTCCTTTGGGACTGCAAAACTTCAGAAAGGAGGAACTGAGGAAGGGCCACAGTTCAATCACAAGGCTGGGTAATGAATTATCCCAAACCTCTTCTAAATATCATTCAAAAATTCCAGTTTTTATTGCTTCTGCTACATTCTGCTCAGGTCAAAGCAGTTTTACTAGGAGAAAGAAAAATGTCATGAAAGGGGAGGCTAAAACAGAACAAGTAGGTATTAGCAAATACTGCTCTGTTCGGGATGGTGGTATAGATGGCCTCAGCACTGTTATCACACCTCCCCATAATACACTGTTAAAAGGCATTGAGATTTCCAGTGGTCTCAGATTACACATGTACATTCTTATGGCTGGATTGTCCCCAATTTATAACAGGTGGGCAAGGGGATGGGGCCACAAAAGACCTCCTGCCTTGTGCACCCTTACAGGTAAAATGCTAAATACTACTGGGTATGCAAACACTGCTCTCTCCTAGCTCCACTGCTGGTTGGTCTAGAAGAGCTGGGACCTGGCCTTATCTTTCCTCCATACCTTATAGAAGAAATGGTAGGGTGCTGGGAAGGAGCACACACCGTACCACATGGGAGGATGGCAGAACAGGGTCTGCAATGTACATGTCTCAGGAACTTCAACAGAAGTTGTGGCTCATTCATCCAGATTTCTTTCTAAAGTGTACCGCTAAAGCATTGCTCTTCCCCGCCCCACAACCCCTTGCTTCCAGTGTAGAAGCTAAACTGTGATGCTTGATATGTAACTAGATAATGCGCATTGACTTAGTCAAAGACCAAATCCTGACAAGCAAACAGGAAGAATTTGCAGATTCCTCAGATTGAAACTCAAAGCTGCTACCTTCATCTTGGGTGGAGGAGGGAGCCATTTCAGAATCTTGGAAAGCCCTAGCAATATCTGCCTTCTGGAGATATTAGACTAATAGTGGATCTGTACAGGATGTTTGTCTTTGGAGAACAATAATTATAGGTAAGTAATTTTATCCTTTAGTCACTAGGGAGATGCTTTTTTTATTATAACATAGGTGTGCTTGGAATAACATCTTTGGTGAGAGTAATGTTTGTTCCCAGTAGCTACATTGTCATACATAATCATTCAAGTTATTGTAGTATATTTCCAAATGCTTACACTGTGTGTGTGTGTGCGCGCATGTGTGTGTACACACTCTATGTATGTTGTCTTATATATGTCTATATATGTTTATGCTTACAAGCCCAGATCCTACTTCTAATTTTATTCTATAGCTATTGGTACTTTATTGGTACTTACAAAGCATGATCCTAATATATTCGGTGTGTGATGTGATTCCAGAATGTCTATTCTGTGTCACTACCACCATTTTTCTTATAATTTATCTGTGTTGAAGGTAACTTGTGAGTGTTGTGTTACCTAACTTTAAAGTACACCAATCAGCATTGAATACCACAGACTAATCTGATCCATTTCAAACTAAGGTCATGAGCACTTGCACTTTCCAGACATAACTGGCATGTAAATCTTATATTTACGTTTTTTCTTGATTTTTATCTGAAATACCATTAAAACTGCAAACATTTTAAATAGTAAATCTAGATTTTTTTTTAGAGGCTTAGGTTGTCTCTCAATCTCTTAGCCAATTTGTTTTCATATCTATTTTTTTAATGACAAAAATAAACTTAAGCATTCCTCATTGGCATTTTTATTACATGTGGCATCAGACCAGCTTTTCAATCAGGTAATTTTTAGTGTGTATATTTTTGTTTTTCTACTCTAATCCATATATTTTTAAAATATGGAGTTAAAGAGAACATATTGCCTAAAAACCTAGTATGATTAAGAAGCTCTAAAATTATATTTATACTTCATGAATCAGATTTTGATTCATTAGATTGTCATGTAAACATTTGAACTAAACTGATAACAGCTAACAAACCATTTACAGTAAGATAACCAAAAAATTAAGCTAGTACTTAATGAAAATGGTATCTGTATGTACGTTACTGAAATTTAGTGTCCTGTTGTAATACTGAAAGTGCCAATAATTTATCTATATCTTATTGGTATAGAAAATTATCAGTTTTATTCCAGAAATTTGCTCATCAGATAGTTTTTTTTCCTGCTGATTCCATCTCCTCCACTTTTTACGGTTTGGGGCCTTTTACTGCTACTTTTCCTATTCTTCTCTCTGCCTTTCTTTGCGTTCTGTGGCATATCATAATCCAGGTTATTGTATCAGTCTCATCTGATTGTGAGCACTGCAAAATTCAAATTGAAAGATGGAAAAAGATGCATGGAAAACTATTTATGGTTTTGATCCTGCACTCACTGAAATCAGCAGAATTCTTGCCAGTGACTTCAGTGTGTAATATTTTCTGAAGTTTTTCTTTATATGAAAAATAGTTTGTTTTACAAGGTGATTTGGAGGTATTTTTAGGCTCAGTCGTTTTTTAATAAAAGCCAGAAGCACCATATCAAAAGCAAATTTGGAATAAATAACTTCAGGTAACTATACTGTAAAATTCAGAACATGGTTTGATGAGTTGTAGACAGTAGAACATTCCAATCTAAATTTTCCAGGTTGAAATCCACCTGGATTTTCCTACTGCATTGACAGTGGCATTTCTTAATGTTTTTCGGTACAATTAATTTAAAAAAAGAATTTGAAAGCATGGTAATCTCCTAAAGTTTCTTTTAGTTCAATCAGAGATTTTTTTCCTAATTGAAAACAAAGAATATTTGAGGTACATAATAAAGGATTTCTATATTATGAAAGGAACTGATATGGTTGTCATTTACAGTATATTTTTAGACTGGTACCAATTTTCTGAAAAAAGGGGTACATAACTCCTAGTTTTCTAGTTTAGGATTAACAGGGACTTGAGCCAAGCTACTTCATGAAAATATTAATTGATATATGGAATAAGTTATAGAGGTAAGTAACTGAAATATATAATATTAAGGATAGAAACCATCATTCATCCTTATTTGTGGAATCTCTATCTTCTTGCCATAATTAAGGAATTAAAAATGCCTGTATGTTTTTCTCTGGAAAAAGAAGGAAAGGGTAGCAAAAAAGTGGGATTAAGATTTGTTTTTAAAATGTAAACTTGTTGGGTTGGAGGAACTTTTTTTTCTTTGAGTGCAAGTCCAGATACATACTCCACAGTTGGTGAGCGCACATCTCATGTATATGCGTTAGAGAATTGTCTAATCGGCAATATCTATGGGGTGGGTTGACACATAGGACCTTCCTCTCCATGTGTATTACACAAGGGTATAAAGAGCAGAGCTGTTTTGCTATGCCTCAGTTCCTTTTGTACTGGTCATGGTATATGTCAGAGCAACTCTCTTAAAATTTACCTCCGCTTTGGCTAGTTAGTGTTGAGTTTAGTCACATAGCTGCACATGGAAGCCACAGGGGGAGGGAAGCCCTTCCCCAAGCTTGCAGGTGGTGTGGGACACTATGCTCAAGCACAGCAATTCCCCAGGCTTAAGAACTGCTCATTGTGCGAAGCAGTTGTGTTTCTGAATGACGGACACGTGAGATATCTGTTTTTGTCTCAAGAAGGATATACTTCAGGGTACTGTGAAATCTGCAGGTCCTTCTTGAAGTGGACCCAGCACTCAAGGGAGGCATGCCTGAGGCTTTTCTCATGGAGCAGGCAATGAGGTTGGACTCCAACTCCAGATTCTAGGCATCTAGGCCCTGGGGGAACAAAGATTGTTGAAATTGGCCCCAGTGTAGACTTTAAAACTGTCTGAAGCTGCCTTGTCTGGAAGACATACAGGATAAGTCTACACAGCAACTAGACACCAGTGACTGGCTCGTGCTAGCTGACTTGGGCTCGCAGGGCATGGGCTGCATGACTGTTTCATTGCTGTGTAGGTGTCTGGGCTTGGGCTGGAACCCGGGCTCTAGGACCCTTCTAGGTGAGTGGGTCAGATACAGGGCAGACTTGGAATGGAAGCCTTCGAGGAAGAAGAGGCTGAGATCACCCTCCCCTGATCCAAAGTAAAGGCCACATAAAACTACCAGCCTGTTGGACACCAAGGGTGCCTCAAAACTTAGAAAAAGTTCCCTGAGCACCAGAGCCTGCATCCCCCCACCCCGAGTTGTCATAGCTGTATAAGCCTTCTTGGTACCAAGAACTCAGAGTGGTCACTGGCTACTTCAGTACCTGGTAAAAGTTTGATTTTGGTACAGGCCATCCTGATGCTTTCAGCATGCTTTCAGGTACCTTCACAGTCACTGCCACACCAACCTGTTGGGACTCCACCACTCAGGGCCTTAGCTGCAGCCCCCAGAGATATGCGGCTATTGGAGTCACACTAATTCCTAATGCTTTCCAGATTCCTGGACCCAGTGGCCTCAGTGTTTCCAGCATGCAGTCATGTTCCCCCTGCGCTTATGGGACGGGCACAATCTTTTCCAGAGCACTGCTGTCTTGTCCTCTGACTCAAGACAGCCAACAGCTGTCCCCAGCCTGATCCCAGGATTCAGCAGTCTAGATCTCTCCCAAGGAGTCAAAAGGTGTGTACCCAGGACTAAGGAGAGAGTGTGGTACCACTATTATGCAGTGTGGGGATTGCCGGTCCTTGGCACCATGATCTCTCATGCTTTTTGATTTTGGAATGTAGAGCAGGTGGCCCCATCGTCGTACTACCTGAATCGCAGGTTAAGACTGTCACCCACACACCTGAGGCTAGACCCATCCCTGCTGCATCCCCAGGGCCACACAGTGGCCTCAGTGCAGAGGACCCAGGATGAAGGTGGACTGACATGTTCACAAAACACTGTATGTTGGTGCAGGCTGCTAGGGACAATGCAAGATTCACATGGTCTGTGTTGAAGTCCATACTCTTGACACCTCTTAGTCGACTTGAGTGAGGGGAAACTGCTTGAGAGTCGTCACAAATATGCATACAGACTAGCACTCTAAGAAGAAAGAGGTTACACACCTTTTATGGTAACTGATGTTCTTCGAGAAGCCAGGTAGCTGGGTCTGGATGACAAGGGGATGATCTCCTAGAAGCTGGGACTGGACATCATGATAACTCAATAAATTGCCTTGGTCTTTTCATTTCCTCTCAAGCATCTGGCACCAGTCACTGTCGGAAGACAGGATCCTGGGCTAGATGGATCATCAGTTTGACCCAGTATGTGTAGTCTGTATGCATATTCCACTACCTACCTCTGTGCCTGCTACTTCAGAGTCCTGGGACCATGGATTCTCACCTTTTATGCCCCTGTGGAATGATGCATGCACTACCCTTAGGGGTACCGCTGACAGGAAAATTCTCAAACTTGTGGACACTGGACATACACTCACCAACTGTGGAATGCATATACAGATTACACATCTTGAAGAACATTTGTTACTGTAAACGTAAGCAACTTCATTTTCCTGTTCCTAAAACCTCTTATGTTGTGTTACAACTGTGAAATACATACTTTGATTATATCATTCAGATTACATTTATCCACTACCTGGGAATAGGTCTTCTGCTGTGTTTGTTTAAAAACAAAAAACAGTTGTATGTCTATAGGTATATATGTCCTGTCTAGTGGTCTGAATGCAAGTCAGGGACCCAGGAACTCTGGTCCTGATCCTCAGTTGTGTTATAGCATCACAGGACATAGGGGGTTACTCTTGCATATGAGTAGTGTCAAGGCTGGTAGGAGTGATGGGATAGAATGATTTGCACTTCAGCAATCCTCAGCTATGTAACAGCCTTAAAAGTCGATTACTAGCTAAAATAAGTTAGAGTAGCCTTGAGGCTGTTTTAACATGGACTATAGTTATGTCTCCACTGCAAAAAAAGGTGTGCTTTTACATTGATTTAGCTATCTTGATGTAAAATCTTAGTGGAGACAAGGCATGTAATTTTGAAGATACCACTGAAAGCTGGTACTAAACTTATGTAGGAGTCTAAATGGAATAGTCAGATTCCGTTTTTTGAATAAGCAATGGTTCCCAGAATTCAACAACGTCTAAAATGATTGAAATTTACAATGAGATTTCGGCCTACTTTTTCCCAGTCTGTGTTTACTCATCCAACATTATTCGATACCTCAAAAAGACCTGAAAGAGATACTTCCTTTAGACTCTTGTTCTAAAACAATGTCATGTCCTGCAAATATCTCCTGTTCTCCATTCTAAAAAACTGGATAAAATAGATACAGGAGCAGAGTGTCATCTGATATAAACCAATATTCCTTTTGTTATGGTATTATGTTTATTTACACCAGTGGAAAAATCTTGTTCATAGAATCAAATGTTGCATGGAAAGGCGGAATCCATATGGCTTTTCTTACTTTTGATGATGATGGATTTTTCAAAGGTTAATGTATTTGAATGTAATGTCCCTCAGTTTGTGGTATCTTTTGCTGGAAACAGTACAAAAGGGAAAACACGAGTACAGCACAATCTGAACTACCCTTGAACCATGATTGATTTTTTTTTCATCTGTTTCTGAATCTTGTTTTGCATTTTTTTCCCTCACTCATGAATAAGCATATGAGAAGTTGTCTACTAGGTTGCAGGTTGGTATGGACAATAAAGAGAGACAATATTTAGTCCTGTTTACATGGCTCAAAAAGACAAATAGTCTATGATAAACTACAGGGGGAGATCCCTGAGATATTAGACACCTGAAAAAAATATAGTGTGTATATATATTATAAATGGTACTCCTGCTGACAGATATTTAAGATACTACTTTGGCTCAAGTGGTACAGATACTGATTTTGGATTGAGAAGTCTTCAATCAGTTTTTAACAAAGATGGATTCTGCACTTGATGCTGGATATCAGTTGGATATGTATGCCTCTTGGAAGATCTGCATTCTAAGTACAGTATGGATTCTTGTGATATCTTACTTCATATTGGTTGCAGAGTTGAAAAATATCAGTGCAACTTCTGTTAGTAGCTGCTTTTGGATGTGAGGGTATCATGTTATTAAAAAGTTCCTTTTACAGAATGTTCTATGAAACATTTCTTAGCATATTATGAAAGATTAGCATAAATAATTTAAACATAAATGACAAAATAAATTAACAAAACGCATTTTGTGGTTTATCATACTTGATTTTATTGTTTGTGGACTTATTAATTCACAAATTCAGTATTGCGAATCAACTGTAGTTTTTAAAAAAGTAGATGTGACTGGCTTCATAGTTGCTTTGGCAGACATTTTCAGAGTCCTTGACAAGCTTTCATTAAGTAAATGACGTGCTCCCAGAAGTAACCTTAGCTATCATTTTTTCCTGTCATTCCAAAAAAATTGGAAAAGCAGTGAGAGATACCACATTTCCAAATAGATCAAGCTCAATCAAGCAAGATCAAATAGATCAAGGAACTGTTTTAATTAATAGACACAGTATGAGGTTCCCTCTTGTGTCAATTAAATGAAAGCTATCTAAAAACTAACCTCTTGGTATTATAGCAACAGGAATTTAGGTGCCATGAGAAATTAAAAAGGGTTGAATTTAGTGCTTCTTACCTTGTTCAGGAGACTGTACAATTTCCAGAGCTTTGAATTAAGGTCATAGAGCAGATTATAACTACTTGAAAACTTTTGATTAGTTTTTAATTTTAGTTGACTGACAAATTAATTTTCACAGTAGGTGAAAACTAAATTGTACTAAATAAAATTGCAAGGTAGAAATGAGTTTCTGGTTTTTCAGTTTATTTATTATAAAACTGAGATATCGAACCCTCCAAAAGTCACAAGTAAAAATCAAAATCCGTTCTCCTGCTTTTACTGTTTTCCTTATATTCTATAAATTTCAGAATGGTTTTTACATATAGCCTGTCAGATTTTTAAACATCACATTGATTAATGGATAAGTGCAGGCGTAGTAGTTAAATTTGAAGTTTATAGGCTAAGGGAAAATCTGTTCTTCTGCCTAATCTACTAAGTTGAGGAATGGGCTATTTAGGCAAGAGAGAACTAGAAGAAATATAGTAGTGGCACATATGTAATAACAAATGGTGTTTCACTCAGTAAATTAGCTTTGAGATCTTGTAAGTTTTAGTGGTAAATTGTAGAAATGCTTTTGATAAATCCCACAATACCTATGCAATTGCTCTGTGTCACCACTGTCATTCTAATACCAACTTTCATGTTTTTGGGTAAATATATTAACATATATAGACATATGCATTTTTGCATGTATGACCAGATCTGTGGATGTATGTTTTTGTTTTCTTTTCACTTTTATTTATAATGGCTATGAAATATGTTAATTAAAAGGGTATGCAGTGGTGTCTTCTGAAAGAAGAGGAAGTCATTCCCCGTATCAGAGCTATGGAAGGTCGTAGAGGACGACCGCCAAATCCAGATAGACAGCGTGCTAGAGAGGAATCAAGAATGAGGCGTCGGAAAGGCCGACCTCCAAATGTTGGTAGCACTGAATTTTTAGACAACACTGATGCAAAGCTGTTAAGGAAGTTGCAAGCTCAAGGTAAGAAATTTGTTATAGTTTCCACAACCTGAAAGTAATGATGTTCCATTTTCCTAAAGGCAAGTATTATCATTTATTTCTGCTACTGTATGTCCTTGCAAGTTGCTTTTTGAAATCTTGTCAAAAGTGTGATGTGAACTTTCAGTTTAAAGCCAAGTAGATATAAACGTGCTTTAAAGAGAGGTGTAAAGGGTGTGTGTGTGTGTAATAAATGAATAAGCTTGGGCAATATTAACTTTATTTAAATTTATACAATGTAATAGTGGACATCTGGGTACCACTGACAGTTTTTTTTAAAATACACACGGATATGAGAATCTGATCCGAAAAATAAGCATCAGGCATGTAACCTTCATCCCAGTGCTGTACTTATTTCCTAAAAGAAGTTAATATTCTACAAAATTCTCTTACGGCTCAGGGTTATTTTTCCTCTTGGGTTTCATGATTGATCTGGCTTATATGGTGAATGTGAACATACGCTGTCTGTTGCTGTGCTGCACAGGATTCATACATAAAATATCTAAGCCTTGACTACCTCTTTGTGAGATTCATTGTGTCTTTTCCCCCTGTGCCTGCAAAAGAGCATTACACAACAAAGAGCCAGTCATTGGAGATGATTGAAATGTTCTACCTGAACAAACAGGGTGCATTTTTAAAGATACCTTTTGTAGGTAGTATTTTTTGCTTGGGGCTGGATATCAGGTAAGGTAGCTAGATCGTTTTCTGTCTCATTAGAGTCCACTCAGCACGATAGTACTTGTTGCTTGTATATTGCTTTCAATCTGATAATCTCAAAGCAATTTACAAATATTAACAGCGTAAGTCTCATGACACCCCTGTGAAGTGCAAAAACAAATGCAAAAACAGATGCTAGAGAGGTATCTTGCCCATTCAGAGCCAGAATTAATCCAGATCTCCTGATTTGCACTCCGACCACTAGACCACAATGCCTCCTTTTTCAGCCCTCTACCTACAATAGCAACGTGAGAGCAAATTAGGGTGTATTTCCTCAGCAGTGACTATTTCCTCTCTAGTGACTTTATTGTATTAGTAAAAGATATCCCTCCCTGTGCCCTGTTTGCAAATTTTCCTGTTGTTTGAGATTTCATAGAGGTGTCCAGATACTACACTGAAAGAGGCCATGCAAGCAGATAGTATTTGGAGGCACTCTCTTGTCTGCTTTTCTCCATTCTTCAAGGACAGATGATTCTCATAGCCCTGTCATGGCTACAGGAGGTTCTTTATATTTAGTATTGGACCTATTATGCCTGTTAATGTCCACCTTGGCTTCCTTTTCCCCACTCAGGTTCTCAAGCATCGAGAGTAATATCGATTTCAACCTGATGTCTTGTGATCTCAATCTTTCAGAATCTTTACTAATTAATAATGGTATAGACTAGGAACTGCTAGTCCAATCAGATGCATTTTGGCACTCTCCCTATCAACTGTTCTGTGTCTCCATGTATTTGGATATGTCAGGCTATCTAAAAGAAAAAAGTGTTTTTAATAGGGGGGTTCCAGGCTCATTTCATGGGTGGCATCCAGAGTTTTTCTTAAGCATATACCAATTCTGGCCATACATTTACTTACTCGAAGAATTTGTCGGACATTCATATTCTGCAGCGAGATACCTATACAGTGTGTGTTATAAATACCTGCATGGGTAGATGATAACTTTTTATACTTTGTGTAAATATTCCTTAGAAAATCATCATGAAAATTTACTAGTCCTGGTATAAAATCTCCTCACACTCGGTTACTGGTGTGGTAATAAAAAATATTTTATTCACCTATTTAAAAAAATAGTTTTCCCAAAGGAAGGACAAGTAAAACATTGCAAAACTGATATAAAGGACTATTTTCCTTTTGGCATGGTAGTACTGCAAAAATATTTTCTTAAGACTAGCTTCTTAGATGCACATTTCCTTGTCTAGTTACTCCTGCCCTTCAATATCCAAAGAATGCAGTTTCTGTGTATGGGATCCCAAGAATGAGAAACATTTCCTACCAATCTTGTAACTTCTGTTCTTTGATAGTAAACTCCTCTAAAGAGCGAGGCTCTTCAGGGCTTTTCGCTTCTTCTACTGTTAAATACGTGTCTCAACTGTGTGGTCAACATTATGGAGCTAGGCAATCTCCTGGAGCTTATGTGGGTAGAAAAGTATACTAATAAGTATTTGGCGTGTGATTCAGGGCACACGTCATCCTTTCTAGAAATTCTCATTTCAATAGTTCAATTTCACAAGTTGACACATGTGCATACTTCTAAAGAGTGTGCATTTCTGGAGTAAATTTTCTGTGAGTAGCTTAATCTCTGTCAATAAGTTAATTTGTCTTTTACTGTGGATTCTTGTGTGGTGTAGTCAAATAGTATAAAAAGCTATTGTAGTTGTTGCTGTTCCATAGAATCATAGAATATCAGGGTTGGGAGGGACCTCAGGAGGTCATCTAGTCCAACCCCCTGCTCAAAGCAGGACCAATCCCCAACTAAAACTAAATTGCACATTGTTGGTGGTGGGTTGTTGTTTTTTTTTGTTTTTTGTTTTTTTTAAATCAAGCCCAAATGTCTCAGTTGAATATTCCTACTGCACCAAAAAGATAGTCCTCTATGACTGGTTCCTTTACCAGTCTTTCAAGAGATTAAAAGAGCTCCAGGTTCATTTCTGATTCAAATTATGCAAAATAGAGTTCTTGTGGTGAAGAAGTAGAGGGGTCTGTTCTTTCAGATCATCCTTTGGCACTGAGAGCTGACTGCATAAAAACTCCTATCCTTAAATTCCAGAGCTTGAACGAACAGTCTCCAGAAGTCCAAGACCTTCAATACTCTTAGTTTCATAAATACCCAGTGTAAGGCCAGGTTTTTCTTACAAAAGATTTGAGAAGTTATAAGTAAGTTAGTTTGTTTTTTGTTTTGTTTTGTCCCTCACCCCCATGATTCTATGATGGCTACACGAAAATGCACTTAGTGTTGGCCTAACTCTGTTCCCACTGAAGTCAAATGGAGTTTAAGCAATGAGTTCAGTGGAAGCAGAGTTACACCAGTCCTGAATGTGTTTGAAAATCCCACCCTATGTATAGAGTAACTGCTAAAAAATTATTTTTGTCTGTACTGCATCTTTAACTCCTTATACTCCATCTCTTATTTTTGTTGGAAAACGTAAGTTTTTCAGGCATTTCAAATAGCACCCTTCTGTAATTCAGTGTTAGAAAAAGGATCTGATTTTTTTTCAGTTTTCATTAGCATTTACATGAAATACTGATGTATTCTCTTAAAATACACTTACATTTTTTCCTCTTTTTGGTTACACGATAAACCGTCCATAAACTGTCATTTTAACTTTTTCTGCTTTTTTTCTTTTTTAACCAGTAGACCTCTTCACTATTATGTCACTCATTGTGAGCTCTGCTGTTTTACATCCTCGTCTTGTACCCTGAAATTTTATTACATTTTGTCATACACAGAGAGCAGCCATATACTTCTAGTCTAAATTACTTATCTTTTAGATTAAGGGAAAATAACAAGAATGAACAAATGTAATGTGTCTGTGACTCAGGTTGAAAATTTAACTCACTTCAGTACCACCTTACTTCACAAATAGTCTCACTAAAATCAATGGAAGTATTGAAAGAGTAATCAACGTGAGAAAGAGTGGCAAAATCTAACCTTATGAGAGTGTACTGTGTAGTACATGCTATCTGAACCCCCTCTCCTGGGATTGTTCGAAAAGGATTAGACGTTTATATGGAATAGTTTAGTTTATAAAGAGACAAAGAGGTGGGTCAGAATTTTTTATCCTGATGTTATCACTTGATTGAAAGTGAATTATTTTCATTTTTCAGAATTATACATAATTTTTGTGTAGATAACAGAAAGCATCCATGTTCATTTGAGAAGCTGTTCGAGGTATTTGTTTATAAAAGATATCCTGGTATAAGAATTCTATATTTAAACATTTTCAGGATAAATATGTGCAAGATAAACTCACTATTTTCTTTGTCTCCTCATTCTTTATGTGAAAAAGCCTGAACACATAAGTTAGATCTTTTATGTGAGACAGTGCTGTGACTATGTGCTTAATATTTCCTCTTTGTGTTACAGAAATAGCGAGGCAAGCGGCACAAATAAAGCTTTTGAGAAAACTTCAGAAGCAGGAACAGGCTCGAGCTGCCAAAGAAGCAAAAAAACAGCAAGGTAAGTAGTAAACCTCTAAGAGATTGTGCATAGTTGCAGATGAGCTTTAGAATTGTCGAGATTAGGTTACTGTTCTTCAGTCATTTTCTGCTGATGTTACATTTTTTGTTTTACTTGTAGCTATTATGGCTGCTGAAGAAAAGCGGAAGCAAAAAGAACAGATAAAGATAATGAAACAGCAGGTAAATTTTGTGTATTCATTAAATAAGCTCTGTATTTTATTTATTTATTTAAACTCATACTTTCAATATATTTGATAGGTTATAGAGTGTACTTGTTAAAATTTGAAGTTGTTAGTTATCTAATTATAAAGAACATATGTTGTATTTTATTTTGAAAGACTAGATTGTGCAGCCCTTACTCATGTTGGTGAATATGTCCCTTGCGTGATCATGTTTACTTCAGTGGTACTACATATGTGAATAAGGGTTGCACAGCTGGCTCTCCAGTTAGTTATATGCTCAACTACTCTATGGCTCTATAAAAAGAAATAGTGATATAGCTGCTTATGTAAACATCAAAATAGCTCAGCCAAAACTGCTAGAGAGGAAACTGCCAGTGATTTTGGATTGCTTAAGAACAATTATATCTAAGCATAGTGATGAATTAAAGTACAAATTGCTTGCTTTTTAAATAAAAAATTACTGTTAAATATTGTTATAGCAAATGCTCTTAACCATATGTAATACTTTCAACAGCAAGAAGATTTTTCATATTTTAGCCATTAATAAATTAAGCTACTTGTGGAAGCAGGTTTTTCATCATTTGAACAAATATCCCAATAAATGAAGTATTAAATGAATGCTTTTGAAGCCTGAAATTCTAAAAACAATTGTTTTACTGGGTTTCTTTGCATTCATTCTTTTCCCTGCAGTCAACTGGACACGTTAATTTCTGAAATAGTGTGTGGTGTGCATTGTGTTTTTGAAGAAAGTATTTAAATTATTGCTGTTTGCGCTATTTTAAGTTCTGTATTCATATTGATATAGAAACTTTGCTGCTTGTGTAGAAGCTTAAATTGTGTGTGTTTATAGTTAAAACCTAGGCATTCTGATTTTTTGATAGAGAACTTTATTAAGATTGTCAGGATATCCTGATCAGCATTTCTTTGACTGTCCTTGTATTGTGCAGTACAGTTACAATATTTCTTTGATTTATAAAGAAAATGAAACACAAAAGTACCTTAATTAATTTGTGCGTGGAAAGAAGAGTCAGCGTTTACTTGAGATTTCCATTTCAATCCAATAATAAAACCCAACCATGGAGCCAGTGGAACGTATTCCAGATGAAATACCTTGCACTTTTTAAACAGGCTTCACCAGATATCTGTGCAAGGCGGGATTTGTTATCACATTCTTGATACCATATCTTGATTGTAACCTGTGAGAGTGAACATTGGTATAAATTTCTGCCTTTCTGGTCAATTTCTGCTATAGATTTTATTATTATTTAAATTACAGTGGTGCCTTGAAGCCCCAGTCATGGACCAGGACACAACTGTGCTATGTGCTGTAGAAACAGAACAAAATGATTGTCCCTGCCCCAGGGAGCTTACTTATAACGGTGTATTGCTGATCAGTTGCGTTTGTAGCTCAGTTGTTTTTTTAAAAAAAGGCGCTTGTGTTAGAGTGTTGCTCAGCATACTGAAAAAGTGCCTGCCGCTCAACCCGAATTTAAGTGAGGTCAGCCTATATTATTTATAGAATCTTCTCACATAATAGGACTGTGCATTCAAGTGCTACAGGAAACAAGTAAACCCAGATCTCTCTGTATTTGTTTTTGGCTTTGGGGAGTCATTAATGGGGATGAAAAAATGTATGCTCTGATCGTCTCACCATCTAGAAATGATTACAAGTCAGTCTTGACTAGAGCTGGCTGAATAACATATTTTTCAATTTGTTGGCAATTTCAAAAAGTAGTTAAAAAAAACCTGGGTTTGACCGAAAACCAACATTTCTCAAATTTTCAGGGAATCAAAAAGTCAAATAAAAAAAAAAATAATTTGAGTTAAATAAAATTTTTGACCATTTTTTAAATGTCCTTGACATTTTAAAAATCAATTCTAAGGCAATTTTAAAACAAATATCATTAAAACGAAACAATCAAAAGGTTTCATTTTGAAAATGTTGAAATATCTTGATATGTTTTCTATTTTTCTTTCCTAAATGAACATTTCAGCAAAATTAACACAAATTAAAAAAACATTTTGTTGTCACTGAATCTGTATTTTTTGCCCCCAACCCCATTTTGTCTGAAAAATGTTGCCCAGCTCTAGTTCTTGCATAGCACGATCTGGGTCCTGTGTAGTAACAACACAATCCTTCTGTTGTTGAAGCACACTTCAACTTCAAAACTTTGAGAATTCTAATATTTATTTCTCTATGAGCAGCATTAACTCTGACCTCAGTAACAAATACATGCCACCAAGTTGTGATGAAGACCTGTGTGCTGTTTTGTTTCTACCTAAAAAAAAAGAAAAATTAAAAAAAGAGGTCAGAGTTAAGGTTATGCAGTTGAATGGGATTTCAGAGAACCTTGATAGTGTACATTGTCAGTGTGTGAATGCTGGAAGTGAAAATTAGATTTATGTAGACACGAAAAATCCGAATTAATTTTTGTGGGCAATGTGATTTTTGGGTGGTAAGCTGTGGTGTGAATGTTAATATTGCCTTAAGTGGTGATTTCCTTGTAGTGATTTCGTTAGATAGAAAATGTACTCTTGAACATCCTTAACTATAACTTAACACAGCTTTGGATAGGGATTTCCATGTGTTTTTTTTTAAATGCACCTGATGTGTAAAGACTGTGGGAGAGCAGCTCTATTGTGACAGACAGAACAAAGCACAAACTTGCATAGCAAAGTTGCTCACTGCAGGGGGACTCCCCTTATTCACTTTGTATGTCTCTGTGTGGTGTCTGTACATTAGGGAGGCTGGGAATGAGAGTTTAGTGGGATATTGTTATGGGGTTGTGGGGATGTAATATAAGGGAAACCTTTTATCCATGTTGAAACTTTTTACTAACTAAAGTTTAGTGTAAAGAAGACACTTTCCCTGTGCACCTGTTCCCCTCCACATGCCCTGCCTCCTTTTCCTCAACACCCCAATCTGCCTTTTACTGCAAATCTGCCCTAGATTCTCCAGCAAGTCATGATCCTAATAATGTTCACAGGGAGGCACAGTCTGGCATACCTAATGCGGTCCAGTGGAATAGACGCTCCACTTTTCAGATAACTATGTACATATCTTTCTTTCTACGTGTCCCCTGTGATTGCCCTGTTGCTGCCAAGTGAATGGGAAACTGGGCAAGGGGTCAAGGAGAACGAAAGATTTACAGGTGATAGCTAACTGAGAAACAGAACTGCTCACTGTTAAGGAGACACTGTCCCTGTCTAACAGACTTCCTAAAGTTTGCCACAGTGCAGCCCTGTTTGGACTGGGACTTCCCCAGTTTAAACAGAGACTGGCAAGAGACTGTAGTTGGGGACCTGGGGAGGCAGACAGGATAGTTTGAGGACCCAGCAAGGGTCATGGTAACAGAGGAAAAAGGACGTAAGTCTCTTGTTCCAAAAACGTAAGACTCTACCGCTTCACCTAGAGTCTCCTCTGACTTAGCAGTATATGCAGTTGAGCAGTTCTGATTAGGGCAGTAGTGTTTAGTGAACCATGGAACAGATTGTAACATCTCTGCCAATGATGAATGGTACTTTATTCTTTGTGTTGTCCATGGAATCAGTTGGGACCACTCACAGAGTAAGGTGCTACTCAATCACTATGAGTAGTAGTATCAGAATCTTGGCCTCAATGTCTTAGTAAACATGAATACAAAAAAACCCAAACATGTTAATAGAAAGAGATTACCTATTAAAGTAATATTTGAAGATACTGGCAATTGTGTGCATGAGAGTAAACCTCTTCAGTCTGAGTTAACTTAATCAGTTTATTCAGATAATGGCATTTAGAAACTTTTACATGGTAAAGGACTGTTCCATCTAACACATACAACATAGTGTCCTCCTTTTTGTGTGGCTAAGTATAGTCAAAATAGAATTGAATGAGTAAAGAAAGGAGAGGGAAAGGATTTGAAATGAGAAACTCAACATATAAAATTTTAGTCCACTCTGTAGTACAGTAAAGGCTAAGAGTATGTTGGCTTGTGTCAAGAGGATATTATGCTAGCTAACTTATACAAAAAACACTGAGTATATTGGTACCACATTTGTGAAATATGCAGTGTAGGTCACATTAGTTGAAGAAAAAGTTTGTTAAAATGGAGAGAATAAGGGTAGGATACCAAGATAATAAATGGAATGGAGAGGGTTTGCGTATGAGGAGAGCAACAAAATGGTAATTTTTAAGATTTGAAGTGCTATTGTCCCTAAACTAAGTGTATTTCATTCAACTTGATCTACTTGAAGTTGTTAGATTAAAATGAGGGGACAAAAGTGTGGTTTAAATATGACTATGGCATACAGCAGGTAAGAGGCTTTTTTTTTTTTTAAGAGAGATTAGTGAATTGGTGGAATGATTTTCCAGTTGAGATAGTGCAGTCAGTAGTGTATTAAGAGAGAGGTTGGATTGCCATTTTGCACTCTACATTGGGGCTACACCTTTAATATTATTTGGAAACTGCAGCTAGGGCAGAGTGCAACTACCTGCCTGCTCATAGAACAGAATTTCATCCACAGGGCACTCTGCAACTAAGCTCTTTGATCTGTGCTCACTGCCTCTGTCCCTGGGCGGTATGGTGACATTTGAGGGTAGCTGAGATGTTTGAGCTTTGGATAGACACATTTTAAAGAAATCTAATTAAATATACTTATGGTGGTAAAACTGTGGGTGACTCTAGAGGATTAATTTTGTGCTTTTCACACTTCTCTTTCCTGGGAGGTCAAGGTATGGTTAAGAGGGGATTCCCCCCCGCCCCCATTAGTCTTTTTTGGCATGTGTTTAGCCTCCAGCACAGAAAATGGAGTGGCTTTTAACATATTTAAAATTTAGAAAGTTTTAGTAGAGAACATAGAGGTGGCATAATATTGTTTTTAGTAAACTGTTCCAACCATAGTGAGCCCACTTCTGGTACTGTGCAGGAACTCTCACCATGCCCCTGAGAGGAGATGAAGTTGACTCCTCTTCATGACATATTTATTCTCTGGAGACTCCAAAAAAATACAGTGGTGACATAATTTCCAACACACAGAATAGAGAATTGATGGCTCATATCATACTCAGACTTTTCTCTTACAGGTGCCTTGATACTATGTCCATTTGAACGCTTGTCTGTATGACACAGCCTGATGAAAGCTGCTTTGACATCCCTTGGAATAAGTTAAGGGCTTTGCTATGCCCTGAGTTCTGTGGTTCATATTTTCTCCTGTTTGTCCAGATAACAGAATATCCATCCATAGACATGCTCTGCTCTTTTAATTGATGTTCCTCAAGCAGCTGTTCTGAGACAATAAACCCTTAAATAGGATGCCGTAACATTTTCAATTGCAGCACATACTATCTCTTTTTACAAGGCACAAAGTATACAACACAGGACATGTAAAATAAAACTGTACAGTGACTGCATTAGGCTCCTCCCATGCTTCAGGAGCTCACAGGCATGCTGAAGTCTCTGGGAATGACCATGACTGAAAGTGCTGTGGCGACTGTTTTCCAGTTTTACTTATTTATTTACTTTTACTCTGTAGTGCATAACGTCACACACCCTTCTGAGAAATACAAGTAAGGTTGTCCAAACTCAGACTATCCATCTTGATAGGCTAGTTTTCAGTGGAAATAAAAGTATACAGCACTTAATTGTGCATACTTCATCCAGATCAGATATGGCTAGGCTAAATATTGGCTGCTACTGGGTAGGTACTTTGGGCCATGCAATATGCCAGGTAGCCTGATCAGTGAAGGTTCAAGAATGGCTATGCTCCCAGCCCCCGATGTCTGCAAGAGTTAAGCAACAGATAGCAGGGAGCAATGAAGATTTCACAGCCCCCAGCATTCCCTGCATAAGCAGACTGTGTCCGAGCACCACAGCCCCTATTTCTACCCATCCCTACACATCTCCACCATTGCAAGCCAGGATTTGGCCTACACTGTATATTTTGTGCGGTCATCAGGGTGCTTCCTTTTCTCTAAGTTAGTATAATAGAAAAACTGTTGTGACTGCCTAAACATAAACCCACAGTCATAGATTCCATTTTCAGTGCTTTCAGAGATGTATCAAATATTTGCTAATGTTAATGTAGAATACCAAACACAGACAATTGTAGTTCAAAATAATCAACTGGAATGTGTGTAAGATTCAGAAAAAGTGTACTTATGTACACGTGCTCATTCCTTTAAAAATAATTATGGCTCTTTTCTCACTTTTTTTTTCATTCATGTAAAAAAAAAATCTTTTATATACTTTTTGTTGTTGTTTAAAAGGGTTAAAAGATGTTTTTCCCCCCCTTGCAGGAAAAAATTAAGAGAATTCAACAAATCAGAATGGAAAAAGAACTTCGGGCTCAGCAAATTTTAGAGGTAGAAACAATAAACTAAGTATAATTTTTTTTAAATGTGTTCATACGTTTCAAGAACATTATAATTAAGAAAAAAGTCTTAACTGCATGTTTGTTGCCACTGGATTAAAGTAAGGTCTACTTCAGGAATTCCACAGTCTTGATTCAAATTAACTGTCTCACTATTTCAGAAATTCTAAGAATATTGATCCATAATTTAAACTATGGTCTCATTCGTGCAGTTGCTCTCCGTATGCTTAACTTTAAACACGACAGTTTTATCGATAACAAAAGGAATACTCATGCTTATAGTTAAGAAAATATGTATTTGCAGAATCAGGGAGTAAAATAGTATTGCAGTCTGCCTTATATGGAATTTAGTTTCTGACTGTGGAATGGATTTAAAACTTTGTTTTTAAAAGTTAGATTACAGTAACAAAGAAGGAAAATATTTAACATTTGGCTGTGAAGTTGATATTTGAACAGCATGATTCTGATCTTCAAAAATGTGCATGATCTATTTTTAAAAGACATAAGCTTCCATATTGCAGATGGTTGCTTCATATAATGTAGCCATGTCACATACAACTAAATTAAAGGAATTTAAATTTAAGATTTCTGTTTCAGATCATCATTTCTGACCTGTCTGACAACAGATTTCTTTTTGGTTTCAGTTGTCTTATACTAAAACTGATATTGATATAAATTAAATGGATGGGAATATTATTCCGAAAATGTGTTGATGAGCAGTCCTTACATTGGCTTCAACTGAACATTTTCAGTTACATCAAATATGTATTTTAAAATGGAAAAAACTGGTAAACCATTGATTGCTAAAGTTTTTTATATAGCGTTTTATATAATGATTAGAATTTTAATCTCTTTCCAACAATATTTAAAAAATAACTATTTTCCTATATGCTGTGTATCTTGGTTACAAATATCCAAGTAAAATAAATCTTGAATGTGACTTCATAATTCTGGCTTGCCTTAAAAAGAAAACAAAGTTAATTGTGAACTTACTGATAATGCAAAGTGTACTAGGGAAGAAATCTGTTATAATGTACACATAATATGTGGTATTGTTTTGCACCTTGTGAGGCATGTAGTTTTATTTAGTCTGAGATTATTTTCAAGTTTTAGTGGTGTTGTTGCATGACCTTGAGACCTGTTTTGCATGCACAGGCTAAAAAGAAAAAGAAGGAAGAAGCGGCAAATGCCAAATTATTGGAGGCTGAGAAACGAATAAAGGTTAGTTTAGATGAGCATCAGAGTTTTTATTTTCCAAAAATAAAAACTGTGTGATTGTGCATAATAATTGTGAACTAATATGAGAACTGTAGGTTTGGCAGAATGTTTTTTCATAAGGTATTACATTTGTAATAGAAATGTAGAGTAAGTACTGTGCATATGTGTGCGTGTGTGCACGCGTCTGTGTGCATATACATATATACGTGCATGTGCGTGTGTGTGTGTGTGTATATATAATATAAAATAAATAAATAGAGGTGTCAATACTAGAGTTATCCGTACCTTATGCTTGGCTTGAGCAGTTCTAGACGTGCTCACCAAACCCTTATGTAATAGCACTGCGTACAGTGTCGCTTCTGTTTTATGTTGAGTATAATGGAAAACTCTGCTGCTACTTGTGTAACGTTGTAGTCAAATATCCCACTTATCCCTATCAGTGCCGAAAAACTTACTTGCTGTATTTGGAAATCATGCACTCTCAGTGTAGCCAAATGTTATTGGCATCTCCTGATGCTCAGTTCAGTAGATTTGGTAGCATAAACTGTTCCTATATTATGTGAAGTGTTTGAAAATAAAGGAGTAAAGAGACAGAGAATGCAGATTCTTCCTATTTTAGCATGGCTCAAAAAATTGCATCTTACTGCTAAATAATATTTGTCAGGTATTTGAAGCACCTTTTTGTTCTTATGTTTAAGGAAAAAGAGATGCGAAGGCAGCAGGCTGTTCTTCTGAAACATCAGGTTGGTATGCATACAGTTATCAGAACAGTAACAAATGCTAATTTTTAACTTCTGCTTAAGCTATTTGGGGGAAAAGTCTTCAAAATAATTTTGGTATAAATTTCTGATTTTGATTCCTGCATAAATTTTTCTTTCATCTTATGGTTTATTGACTTTCTTTGGTATTGGGGTCTCTTTGTGGGGGTTATAAAGTGGTTTTACGACTTTGTGATTTCTGTTTCATAATGTTGTGCCAACTCTTTCTCCCAGGAGTTGGAGAGGCATAGACTAGATATGGTATGGGTATGTTTATTTTTGTACATCTAACACCGCATTGTGATTTGGTTGTGATATGGTTGTCATAGCAATGCATAAAATGTAGCACTGGCTGCTGTCATATTACATACTGCTGCATGGCTTTACAGCACAGTGCATTGCATACATCTGCTTGTCTTGTCTATTAAAGAAAAAAGTATGACTTGTCTCAGACGTGTTATAAATTGAATTCTGTGATCCATATATGAGGCTGTTGACTGGAAATCTACATTACTGATGTCACAACATGAGTTGGACCATTATGTAAAATCAGTGATGAATTTATGC
This sequence comes from Lepidochelys kempii, assembly GCF_965140285.1. Taxonomy (NCBI): domain Eukaryota; kingdom Metazoa; phylum Chordata; order Testudines; family Cheloniidae; genus Lepidochelys; species Lepidochelys kempii. Next base: position 32,629,856 of record NC_136390.1, on the reverse strand, counting down.
AAAATTAGCATTTTACCTTTAATAGGAAATCACTGTACAAATTTTGCAAGTCTTATCCCATTTGTTGGGTTTCAGTATAAAGCTTTTAATATAATTTTGGATTAGAACACTACAAATTGGGTTAGAATTACTGTACAAATTGGGACCATGTCTTTCCCCAGATTTGTCCAGTGCTGAGCACACTAGCTTTCAATAAATGGTAAATGCATAATATTTTAATCTAAAAATGAAATTAGGGATGAAATCCTGGCTTCATAGAAGTAAATGACAAACTCCTATTAACTTCGGTGGGGCCAGGATTTTACCTTAGAACTTTAAAGTTGAAGGAACTTATCTAGTTTTTTCTGTAGTACAATAAGTCATGTTCCATTTAAATTTGTTAACATAATCTGTGGCGCAGCCTTTGTGGCTTTGCATTGAGGAACAGGCATCAGTAAATAGGAATATCCTATTTTATTCATGTTTGCGTATGAACCATGGCTAGTTTAAGTAAAACTGGTCTCAATACAGATAAATTCAGCATACTTATTTGTTGGTGGCATATTGGATTCCAGCAAGATTTTAATTAAACATGAAGTTAAAATGATTTTCAACTCAGCCTTTCACTATATTTTTAAATGATCAGAAATACAGCCTTCTGTTCAATTGGCTATTCATTTAGTAATTGCAAGCTTTCTAATAGCAGATGTAAGGTAACTGACCTGTTCCAGCCAACCATTATGCTTTTTGTTCTGCCAGCTTATGAAGGAGCATCACAACTGACCATAAGTAAAGCTGTATGCTTTCTGTTTTACACTGTCTCCATGTTCATTGCTTTACCTTTTTGCTTTTGATTGTTCTTGTATTTGCTTTCTAAACCTGAACTAAAACATGCACAGACTTGACCATTCTTGTCCTATATATAGTATTTATTGTGACTTGTCTATTAATGCTAAACTTGTACTGAGTTTTTAAAATAAAAAAGACACTTTTGTAACTGTGGTTGAGTCTTGTTCTAATTTTATCTGCTTTATTAGGAACGAGAGAGGAGAAGGCAACATATGATGCTTATGAAAGCCATGGAAGCACGTAAAAAAGCAGAAGTAAGTATCCATTCAGCTCTGAAAAGTGTGCAGTTTCTTTCTTAACATTTTGACTGCTATCTATCTGCATTCATAGAGCAGAACATTGACACAGAACTTCTATAAACAAATGATATGTTAAGCAAGCAGCTGACTTGAGAGTCAGAAAGTACTTTTGCATCACAGAATATTTCTGTGTAGGTCATTTCAGACTTCAGAGCCACCATAAGTATCTCCTTGCAAATGTGATTCTCCCCCCAACACACACACACGTTTTGTGTGTTTGTGTGAGAATTTAATGCTTTAAAAATAAGACAGTAATCGTACTGTCCAAAGCAAGGCATAAGGTTGGACATATGCCGCATAGATTTCCCCAGACAACTGTTCAAATACCCTTCTTGTTCCAGTCATGGGCTTCTCAGGCTTTTATCTGTACTTGGAAAATGAGTTGTATTAGAAAACACGTAAACTAACATGTTTTAAGTAACACACTGCTTGTCCTAGATGTTAACTGGTGTTTAACCGTGTGATAAGTAAAACATATTAGGTAACACAACTCTTCCTTCCAGTATAGATGAAACTTAGAAGATTGCTAATTATGCCAAATTATGTGGTGTTTTTGTGGAGTAGAGCTGAAAATTTTGTGAAAACAAAAATCACAAACGTTTCTGTTGAAAACTATGCTACACTCAACCTTTTTAACTCTCTGCAATGAGTAATAGTTTTTACAACACCCAACAAGTGTGTCCTTGACTATTCTCTAGGTCCTTGAATGTTGGGCTTTTAAAGGGGGAGGGGGGGGAGGTAGGTCTCACAGCATCAACCACTATATTCAGTCTGGTACACAATTGTGTGCTACAAAACACAGCAACTGCTAATGCTGCAGCCTCACCAAACTTTAGGTTTGCAACTTATTCAGCAAGTGGAAAGCATAATTAACTGGTAGAAAAGGCAGTTTTCATTCTCAAAAATTACTGAAAAAATGCAAAGATAAAGTACCAGAAATTCTGCACTGGCAATAGCCCCAAACAGGCACATAGTCCCAAATGTGTTGGCTTCATAGAATCATAGAAATATACGGCTGGAACAGAATTTGAGAGGTCATCCATTTCAATCCTCTGTGCTGAGCCAGGACCAAGTAAACCTAGACCATCCCTGTCATAAGTTTGTCCCACCTGTTCTTAAAAACCTCCAATATTGGGGATTCCACAATCTCGCTTAAAAGCCTATTCCAGAGCTTAACTACCTTTATAGTTAGAAAATTTTTCCTAATGTCTAACCTAAATCTTCCTTGCTGCAGATTAAGCCCATTACTACTTGTTCTACCTTAAGTGGACAAGAACAATTGATCACAGTTCTCTTTATAACAGCCCTTACCATATTTTGAAGACTGTTATCAGGTCCTCTGTCTTCTTTTCTCAAGACTAAACATGCAAAGTTTTTTTTTTTAATCTTGCTTCTTAGGTCAGGTTTCCTAAACTTTTTATCATTTTCGTTGCTCTCCTTTGGACATTCTCCAGTTTGTCCACATCTTCTCTAAAGTGTAGCATGCAGATTTTAGACACAGTATTCCAGCTGAGGCCTCATCAGAGCCGAATAGTGGAACATTTACTTCCTGTATCTTACATCTGACATTCCTAGTAATATACCCCAGAATATTAGCCTTTTTAGCAACTGCATCACTCATATCCAATTTGTGATTGACTATAACCCCCAGGTCCTTTTCAGCAGTACTACCACGTAGTCGATTATTCCTCATTTTGTAGTTGAGCATTTGATTTTTCTGAGTACTGCCTTGGACTTGTCTTAATTGAATTTCAACTTGTTGTTTTCAGACCAATTCTCTAATTTGTCAAGGTTGCTTAGAATTCTGATCCTAATTTCCTCCCAGTTCGGTGTGATCTTCAGATTTTATAAGCATACTCTCCACTCCATAATCCAAATCATTAATAGAAATATTGAATAGTACCAGACCCAGGACTGACCCCTTGGAGACTTCTCTAGGTACACCCTCCCACGAGGAACCACTGAATTCTGTCTTTCAACTATTTGTGCATTCACCTTACAGTAATTTACACTGTGTAAACATTTTAACACACTTTACCCTAGAACCAAATCACTAAATTTGTTTTCTCTTCTGACCTAATGAGGGTTTTTGATAAGGGAGACCAAAGTAAAACCAAACTGTTCTGTGAAAACTAGTAAATAAAGAAAAATAATGTGGAATTTTGTAGACTTGGTCTTTTAAATTTTTAGACTTTTTTTCTATTGAAAAAAATATTTTCAAAATGTCTGCAAATTTGATGTGAGGAAAGCTCCTCAATATGCATAATGATTACTCTCATTTGTATCAGCTTGTTTTTTCACAAAGTTTTCTAGTGGCCATTGCTTACTATGAAACACAGCCCTTACGTTTTATGGGATTTGTTAAATACATGCATAAGTCTTTGCAGAATCAGAGTCAAAATTATATGTAATTGTGACAGGGTGCGGGTCCCCAGCTAGTGTGAGGTGAGTACACCCCAACCCTTGAGCGCTCATTTCTTTGGGCTAGGATACCCGATGGACTTACACTGGCAAGATTGTCCTGCATCCCAGGGCAATAAAACCTAAGGTTCAGAGTCAGTGGTGAATCTCTGATTCGCGGGGTCAAGGCCTCGCTGCCTGAGTCTGTCGGGGGTCCCTGATTCGCAGGGTCTCGAGGTCTAGTGGCCGGAGTTACTAGTGGTTCCCTGGTTCGCAGGGTACCTGGGCATAGTGGCTGGAGTCTCTGAGGGAGACCCTGGTTCGCAGGGTAAGCAGACCTAGCAGCCAGAGTCCATGAGGAGTCCCTGGGCTGCAGGGTAGGCAGGCCTAGTGGCCAGAGGCAATGAGGCATCACTGATTCGTAGGGTAGTGGGCTGCCCCTTGGGGGAGGGTGGTGGCCTAGGGTAGGGGGACCCGGGTCCTCCCTACTCCACTGGGCCAAGGGTCTAGTAGTGGCTCTGCTAGGATCAGCGGGGATCCAACCACAACATGCTGCCTATGTCCGGGACGATGGCTAGTCCCCCCCAGGACTAAAATGAAGTAATGTCTACATATATTTAAAGCGTTTTTCACGTCACTATCCTTTACAAAATGCATTTTAAATTAATATTACTTTTTTTTATGAAGTATTTTATTCATCCATTTCAGCAAAATTCAAATCAGTTCAGTTTCTTATTGTGTAAGGTAAATAAAAAGCAAACACTAATAGTTAACTTTTGCTAAATATTAAAAGGACAAATTGTGTTCTCCGCAATTCCAATTTAAATCCAAAGCAACTCAGATTATTTGAATGAAAATACTCAATATTTATGCCACTGCTGTTGAAAGTAGAATTTGGCTGTGTGTGCATGTGTGTGTGTACACAACATCTTAGATTGTATTAACAACCCAAAACTGAAAGAATTATGCTTTTTTTTAATAGCACATCTATCTATCTAGACTAGGCAGAGTTCAATTTTATTTTTTTATAATTTTGATGGATAATATCAATGTTTATTTTGAAATTTTTATTAATTTTAAATTGTCATTGTTGGGTAAAATTATGGGGTTTAAGCATTTTTTTCTATTTTTATTTATTTTAAATTTTCACAGTTGTGAGAAGTTAAGGGGGGACAGAGAATAAATATTTAATGATAGTAGATGTTGAGATTCTAAAGTTAAAGCTTTACAATCATTAAAACACAATCTATCAACATCACATGTCAAAATGTACAAAGTAAATATCCTTAAATCACACTCTAAGTTCTCAAGCAGCATTTTTCTTTCTTTGCCTAATAGTAAATTTAGATGATCATGGATGGAAATGGCTTTTCATTGGTTTGTGTATGTTGGTGAAATCGACATTTTCCAACATTTACTGATAACAATCTAATCCCTCCAAGCCTATGTAAATCTATGGCCCCATCAGTAGCATCTGAGCACTGGTCATGAAGTACTATTTTCCTCGTTTTACAAATGGGGAAGAGGCACAGAGAGATTCAGGGCATGGCTATGCAATGGGGGCTACAGTGGCACAGCTGCACATAATGCCACTATAGTGTAGATGCTTCCTACATCAACAGGAAGGGGTTTTTCCACGGATGTAGGTAATCTGCCTCCGTGAGTGGTGGTAGCTAGTCCAACAGAAGAATTCTTTCATTGACCTAGCCACATCCACACTGGGGGATAGGTCAGCTTAACTACGTTGTTTTTCATACCCCTGAGCAGCATAGCTAGGTTGATCTAAATTTTAAGTGTACAGCAAGGCTAAGTGCCCATGGTGTCACAGAGAGTCTGTGAAGGAAGAGGTATTTGAGCCTGGGTCTCCTGAGTCCCCCTCTAGTGCCGATGCCACTTGAAAACTGTTCCGCTTTTATTGTTACAGAATAATTGTTTCTGTTTGTAAATTACTACTGCAATTTATATTGATGCTAGAATCTCTTTAATTCTCTAAACTCCAGCATACTCTATCTAAGCAACTGCAGAATCTATATTTTTCTATTACCCGTAACTCAAATGAAAATATTTTTTGTGATTGAAGGAACTCAAGATGGTTTTACTGGATAGACTAAAATAGATTCAGTGGATACTGGCAGTCACTACTTCTAGGTCCTGATGCAAAGTCCATGGACTTCAGTGGGCACTGATCAGGCCTTTAAATCATGGCCAATCAGCCTCCCTTGTGGCCATGATTTACCTCAATGTGGGAGAATCTTTAAAGAACATTGAGTGATCTCAGTGATCTTAAGCCACACTGCGTCTCAATGTATTTGTTTAAGAAGACATCATTTGGGTCATCAGCTTCATGGAAGTCTCAAGTCACTCTTTACTATTCTGACTAGAATTCCCAAATTTCTTAACGTCCAATCTGAACACCAGAAGCAGGTCAATCTTCTTTATAAAGCAGGTCACTTTTGTGAAGCACTTTGAGATCTGTGGATGAAAAACACTCTTAAGTCCAAAGTGCAGTTATTACTATTCGCCATGAATTCTTTCTCTCACTAGAAAGCTTATAACTTTAAGTGAAAAAGGTTTGCTGTCTGATATTAGGTCAAACAATTACAGCATATTTTTTACACAAGCAGTTTTTTGGGGGGATTTATGACCTATACTTCCTGTCTTTGTCTGAATCTGGACTTCACCTACCTTAGCTTCAATTACAACCTTTCATTACTCTGTGGAAGATAAACCAATTACAGACTGGCCTCTGGTATCTAGTAGTTGATATATCAAGATAACAATGGACTTAAAGCCGTCAGAACCCCATAGAGTTATAGGATATAAGTGAATGCTTCACAGATCCGTAAACCCTTTTGTGAGACTCTGAATTAGTGAGCTCAAGTATTTTGTATGGCAGATTGCATTTCAGGTGGCCAGTGACTTTTTGGAATCAACATACTTGAGACAAAGTATTTATTCATATTCTTTTGGGGTTTATTTTTAAGGAGATGTTTAGTTCTGTAATAACCTGGCCATTTTTCTGCCAACCTTTTTGTCTTCCTTCATACCAGTCCTGTTGAATTGTTTTACAAGCTGGCTGTTGAGCTGTTTTGCTTTCTGGTTTCAACAAATCCTTTAAGTCCATCCAGTTTTTTATGTCCTTCCTAAAATAAAAATTAACACATTAGTTTAGTGCATTGTGTACAAAGCATTTCTAGTGCTTCCTTGCTTGTATTTTTTTATTGCTATACTCTAGTGGAATTGAAATTTGAGGTATACATTAAAGTTGGCAACACTGTTAATGATCAACATAATTTTTACTAGGAAAAGTTTGAAAAGTTGCAACTGGGAAATCCTTGCCATATAGTTACAAAACAGTGTTGACATAATGCTGTGAAAGGAGTCAAGATTTGGGTTATCAGTGCAGCAAGGATAGAGTCCTGAGTGTTCAGTTTTCCTGAATGAGAACAAAAGCACAAAATTGGAGCATCTCTCACCTATCTGATTTTATAGTATGGTTACTGCTGAAAGCTGAAGAATAGGGAGCAAATTCAAGCCGTAAGCACTTTTAGTATGCTGTATCTCAGAAAGCATTTGAAATTTGTGGTATTATTAAGGAAGAACATCTATTCCCGCATCTCTTAATTAAAGGTTTTTATACCACTATGATAAATACTTCTGTTCTGAATAATTATTTGCATAGAGATTTTGAAGTGCATTTCCTATTCGGCTATAGGGAAAAGACTTACATTTTTTTCTGAGGTATGGTAGTTTTCTTCTTAGATCAGTGGGTAGCCACACTCCCTTCCTTGTATATTTTCACTCAAATGAACCATTAAATTAAGGTATATTGTACACACTGAACCCTCACAAATAAATCTGTTTGGCTTTTTGAGTCAGTAGCTGGCACTACTTGCTCTGAGATAGCACTGAACCAATGCCCCAGCATAGTGCTGGAAGTGTTATCTTTTGGATGAGATGTAAAAATGAAGTTCAATTTGTAATATTTCAAAAACAAAAATATTTAACTCTTGTGCCCTAGCCAAACTGAAGCTCACATAATAGCACTTTGTCTACCAAATTTTTCCCTTCAGTGCAGTTACAGAAGGTATTGCTTCCTCTGCAAAACATTTATATAGAGTTTGTATTGTCATATGTTTGCCAAGTTCCACCCTAGAGATGGCTGCACTTCAGTGTTTAGTGAAGTGATCCTTGTGTATAATTTGTATATTAATTAAGTTTGTCAAAGTGCTCTGAGATTTTTCAGAATAAAGGCTGTGTTATGTATATAAAAATATAATTTATAATATCTTTCAAAGTTAAGGAAATAACCCCACACTATGGATCTATGAAGACTTCCATCTTCAGATTGTTTACTTATTTCTCCTAAATGTGATGACAATTGAGCAGTTTCTACCTGCAATTTTACACTAAATCAGTACTGTGGTTTGGATCAGAGAAAGCTAATTTCTGATTAATGACCTAATCCAGGCCCGCAGTCCCACAAAAGTAATGGTTGTATAAAACACTAATTCTTCTTCGAGTGCTTGCTCATGTCCGTTCCACATTAGGTGTGTGTGCTTGGCACATGCACCGGTGCTGGAAGTTTTTCCCTCAGCAGTATCCATAGGGGAGTGGCTCTGGCGCCCTCTGGAGTGGAGTCTACATGGCACAGTATAAGGGATGCCGCTGGCTCCCCCCACCCTCAGTTCCTTCTTGCTGCCAGTGAGGGTGCATGGAACGTTCGCAGCTCTTACTTGCATTGCTTAGGCTTCGTTTGTACCAACCAGAGTTCTTGTAAAGTTAGTATACATAGTAATCGAGTTAGTTAGCCCTTAGCAGTAGTTAGAGTTTTGTTAGTCCTGTCAGGGACTTAGCCGGGGGACGGGGCATGCTCCAGTCCCCAGGCTTTAAGCCCTGCGGTCTCTGCAAATGGTCCATGCCCATGAGCGATCCACATCGTAGCTGTCTCAGATGCCTCGGTGAAGGGCACATAAGTGATAAGTGTCAAATCTGCAAGTCCTTTAAACCTAGGACCAAGAAAGAGCCTGAGATCAGACTCCAAGCACTCCTGATAGAGTCAGTGCTCACTCCAGCCCCGGAGCAAAGGTCCGACTCAGCACCCAGCATCGTTGCATCGGTGAGTAGTGCCCCGCTGTTGACGAGCCGGAACCAATCCCTGTCCACGGCCCCGTCCAAGAAGTCGAAGAAAGCCAATAGGGGATGGTCTCCTACTCCCCGCAAGGGGAAGTACAGGGCTGGGGGCAAGCTAAGACCTGCGCCAGGCGGCTCATCTCCCCTGTCGGGAAGTGGGACCTCAGCTAACATCAATGCATCCCTCCCCGTTCCTTGCCTGGAAGCCTGGACACAGAGGCGAGCCTTCGTCAGCTTCAGGTGCCATTGATACAGGAGATCCTGACTCTTCCGGTGCTGGCCCAAGCAGTGCCTAGATCTCAGGGTAAGCCCACCTTGGGACCTTTCCATCCACCCTCGCCTCAACGGTACCGCTTCCCATCGTGGGGGACATCTCATCCCCGTTCACCCGCTCGAAGCCGTCATGCCTCAGAGTTAAGGTGGCAGATGCACTGGAGCCCTCTGTGGTCACCGAACCTTGGGCACCAGCAGCGGGATTCGAGGAGCAATTTGCCGGTTACCTGGCACAGACCCACAGAGGCACGCGCTCCCCAGCAGGAACATTGGGACTGGCCTTTCACATCACTGGAATGCCACTACAGATCCCTGGAACGATCGGAGGACTAGCCACGGGCTCTGCCAATGATCCCCGAGACGGATCCTGCCCGGTCCACCATACCTCCAGGTCCTGCTCCTCCTCCCAGTATCAGTCTTGAAGCATGAGGTGTCAATTACCAGTCTCCCATTGTGGATCCACCGAGCACCGCTGGTCACTGAGGTCCCCACGGAGGCAAACGTCCCATTCGGACCGGTCCTCCTCTAGATGCGACCGTGATTATCGCCAGGCCCGGGGTTGCCGCTCCAGTGGATCCAGGTGACTGGGCAGCAATCACTCCAGATATGGCTCCATTTCGGAGCAAGGCTCCACATCGGCAGGGCAGCCTCCCAGACTCTTGGTGCCACCTGCATCATCAGAACTGAAACCTGCCCGATGGCCCCAGGCCCAGTGGTCAGGTCCCTGGTACCCCTGGAACTCGTGGGGGTTCACCCAGCCCTCCCAGCCTGCCAGCTCAGCATTAGGAGCCTCGGACAGGCCAGTGGCATCGACGACCCAACTCCCTCCGGTGCCTGAGGCAGGATAAGTCCATGTGGACCAAGGGGAACAGCCTGCTGGACCACCAGTGGGTGTCGTGGAACCCTGGATACTGGCCTCCTCCTCATAGTCGCCGGACGAGACCATCGCAGAGCCCCTCACCTGGTTCCTCTGGATGATGCTAAGGCACACCAGGAACTGTTGAAAAGGGTTGCGTCCAACCTTGGCCTGCAGGCAGAGGAGTTGGAGGAGCAAGTGAACTCCCTGTGTGATGTCCTCTTCTCCATAGCCCCTGCTAGAGTGGCTTTTCCCCTTCATGAAGGGGTATTGAAGATATCCAGCGCCTTTTGGCAAACCCCCTCCTCTTTGCCCCCATTTCCAAATGGCAGAGTGTAAGTACTTTGTCCCGACTATGGGGCACGAATACCTTTACTCCCATCCTGCCCCAAATTCCCTGATGGTCGAGGCAGCTAACCACAGAGAACACCAGGGGCAACCCGGAGCTACCCCAAAAAATAAAGACTCCATGAGACTAGACTTGTTCAGATGAAAAATTTATTCCTCGTCTAGCGTACAGTTGAGGGTGGCTGACCACCAGGCTCTCCTTGGCCATTACCACTTTAATATGTGGCAGACCACAGCCAAGTTTGAGAATGCCCTCCCGGAAGGTTCCTGTAAAGAATTCCAGACACTCCTTGAAGAGGGCACGGACGCTGCCAGAGTGGCCCTTCAAGCAGCATCTGATGCTGCAGACTCTGCCGCCCGCACCATGGTGTCCGCCATTTCCATGCGGCAAGTGTCCTGGCTGCTCCTCTCCGGGTTGTCCTCCAAGGCTCAGCAGTCGATTCAGGACCTCTGCTTTGATGGTCAGGCCCTGTTTGCGGACAACAAGATAAATGGGCTGAAGAACTCACGAACCACCCTAAAAACCCTTGAATGCTACGTTCTGGGCTCGGCCCATAAGCGGTTCAAACCACAACTTCCCCAGGGGCAAGGGAGTCAGCCCCGGCAGGACCAGCTGCACAAAAAGCCCAAGGGCTACAAATGGTGCATGAGCCACTTGCTCCCACCCTCTGCTCAGTTGGGCTCGACCCACTCCAAGCAAGGAGCTAAAAAGTCGTTTTTAGGGTTCACCCTGGGGTGACCTACCAGTCTGTTTCCTGGATCCTATTTTACCAGTTTTTTGCAGCCACCTTTCCTTTTTCCTCCCGGCGTGGTCAACGATAACTTTGGACAGCTGGGTCCTCAATACAGTCGTTTTCCTGGTGGTGGTGACATCAGCAAGATGAGTCTCAGAGATTAAGGCCTTGACCTCGGAACTGCCTTTCACAGTGTTTTATAAGGACAAGGTCCAGCTGCGGCCCCACCCAGCCTTCCTACCGAACATGGTATCTTCTTTCCACATGAGCCAGGACATATTCTTGTCTCTGTTCTGTCCTGAGCCACACAAGACTGCTGAGGAGAGACATCTGCACGAGCTGGACATCCAGAAGGTCTTGTCTTTTTACGTGGAACATACCAAGCCTTTCTGTAAATCGACCTAGCTCTTCATTGCTATGGTGAACAGGACGAAGGGCCTTCCGGTTTCTTTGCAGAGGATTTCCAACTGGATCATGTCTTGCATAAAGACCTGTTACGAGCTAGCAAAGGTCCCACGACCATTGATCGTCAGGACCCATTCGACTAGAACACAGGAGTCTTCGGTGGCCTTCCTGGCATACATCCTGATCCAGGACATCTGTAGAGCCATGACGTGCTCCTCAGTCCACACGTTCATCGCATTATGCCATCACTCAGCAGGTCAGAGACAATGCAGGATTTGGCAGAGCTGTATTATAATCTGCCCAGCCATGAACTCCTGTCTGCTTCCACAGGAACTGCTGGAAGTCACCTAATTTGCAGTGAACATGAGCAAGCACTCGAAGAAGAAAAAACAATTACCTTTCCGTAGCAGGTGTTGTTTGAGATGTGTTGCTCATGTCCATTCCACAATCTGCCCTCCTTCCCCACAGTCGGAGTTTCCAGCAAGAAGGAACTGAGGGTGGGGGGGCTGGCGGCACCCCTTATACCATGCCATGCGGGTGCCACTCCAGAGGGCACCAGAGAGCTGCTCCACTACAGATACTACTGAGGGGAAAACTTCCAACACCGGTGCATGTGGCCGAGCACACACACCTAATGTAGAATGGACATGAGCAAAACATCTTGAAGAACACAAGTTATTGAAAGGTAACTGTCTTTTCCTGAAATTACCAGCTGTTTCTGGGCCAGATGATTCTCAGGAGACTGGGCATGTTGTGGAAGGGATTTGGTGTGGCTTTGCAGCCTAGCAAGTTCCCTGCGCTGGGTCACCTTCCCGTCTAGTGGCTCTCAGTGCACTCAGCCTTTGCTGCTTAAACTCCACATGTCAGCAGCAGCCCTCTGAAGGCTGGCTCTGCCTCTAGAGCTGTATTGGTTAGAGGTTCGGAAGAAAATCCTATCTCCTCTTCTTGCTTCCAGCTCTCTTCCCACTGGAGGATATAGATGCCATTCAAGAGATGACTGTGTGGACTGCTGGAGAGGGAGGTGGCAGAAACCCAGAGTCAGAATTTAGGCTGGGAGACAGGCCTAGGGAGCAGCCTTGGGGGTATGGTCACTATGAGTTTGTGCTACATGCAAGAATTGGCCATTATCCCTGGGAAGGGAGGTGCCCTAATAAGTGATTAGAGACGGAAGCTCAAGGGGCAGTTTGGACTGTCTGTCCAGTGATGGCAGTTCAGGTTCCTTCCTGAAGCATTGAATTTAATATACTCTCATGAACTGCCCCTTTCAGTGACACTGTGATTCTGTAATAAAAGTGTTGGACTGATCTGTGCATTGAACTGATTTCTCTGTGAATTCCTGCCTCCCCAAAAGCTGTAGGTCAGGATGTGTGAAGCGGTGAACAGGGTGTCCATGCAAAGTTAATTTACAGAGGCTTCTCACCCACAGAATTGTTGAGGAGCTACTCCACACCCCTTCCACAACAGGCCAAAACTGATGAAGACTGATCAGTCCAGTGCAGATCTAGCTAAGATAGAAATAAGAGACTGACTGCATCCCTTACGATATTTTTGCATAACAGTGGGTTGGATTTGGCCCAATTACTTAATTTAAAGATGGTGTGAATTGAACATCTGTATTAGGTTTCAGGATAACAGTGGGTATATGCTGTGTAGTTTAACTCTGTCAATTTGCCTATGTAATGGTAACTAGAATAGCCAAAACATGGCTGGCATGTAATTAGATTCACAATAGCCCGTGTTTCCTTTCTTTTGAAAATGACTTCATGTACATTGTACATGTCTCATTAAAGCTCTAAATAATCATTGAGCTTGATCCAATGAATGAAACAAATTCCAAACAAGAACAGTTTCACAAGTGTATACAGGCTATGCCTTAAACTATTATCATTTATTCTGAAAGCAAATTTTACCTGGCAAATCAATCTATGAAAAAAGTCTAGTCTCGATTTGTTGTTTATTCTTAGAATTATTTCTATACTCACAATAAATGGTGTGAAGAGTAAAATAAAATGGAAGAATATACACACTGAAAAAAGAAAGCATCATGGCAAAGTATAAATCAGAGTTTTCTGCCATTTACCTTCTTGAGACCACGGCCTACAGTTCTACTTCAGCAAAATTACATAAACTTTAATGGGAATTTTGACTGAGAAAGAACTGTAGGATAGACCCTTTAACTCTGATCTTGCAAACAAATACACGAGCTCTTAACTTTACACGTGTGAGTAGTCCCAATAGTTTCCCAGACCTAAAGAGTTCCATGTAAGCTTGAAAGCTTGTCTATCTCACCAGTAGAAGTTCATCCAATAAAATATATTCCCTCATCCACTTTGTCTCTCTAGTCCCCTGTAAGTCTTTAGGGCTATTCTCATGTGTATAGTTAGTTGCATGCATGAGTGTTGGCAGGAGTGGGCTTTCATTTGATAGTTATCTGTGTTTAAAAAGCACACCACATTCAGTAACAAATTTCTCATTTGTATATTGATAGCTAGGTTTGAGAATATAAGTGTAAATCCAGAAGCATGGATGTTTCCAACAGCTGCACATAGTACACATACTAAAAGATGATACAGTATATGTTGATGAGGGAACATTTTTAAAAGAAAAAAATCAAGATATTTTAACTTGCATTTACACTAGTGCTAATGCTGCTTTATTCTGTTTTATGTATGCAGCAAAATATTTTTAAGTAGAGGGATATCAGAAAAATAGATTTCTTGATTAATGTTATCAGAATAGTAGAATACCCCTTCATAGAAACATATATAAAGGAGTAAATATTAAAATATCATTACATTCCATACATTTCAAAGAGGTTCGTAACAAATGTACAGTATGTGGGTAGCAATCTTCATTCACACACTCTTTTAAACGGATTTTCCTGCCAAGCTGTAAATAGCAAACCTGTTTGAGAGAAATGCCTAAAAATAAATACATATCATGAACTCCTCTTTGAATTTCATGTCCTATCACTGACCAGAGAAAGCTTTTGATGTGGAAGTACAAGAAGATTATATGAGAAGTCTGGATTGTAGTAAATATAGTTAGCACCCTTCGTACCTTTTATAAGTTCTGCCTTCCCTGCATGAGATTGTTTGTTATCAAGCCAGATGATTAGCAGTTGATGAGGATGTTCTAGTTCTGTCCAAAAAGAAGTATCTTTATGACACTAAATCTTTATTTTCTGAAACATCTTTGGTATCTTGCTGTTGAGAAGGCCTGTTTGTCTGCTGTACTTGTCTGACATATTTGTGTTAAGCTTTCCTTTCTTTATCATCAGTCCTATACCTTTTTGTGATGCACGGGCTGCATATAGTAGAGCTTTGGCTACTATAAAAACAAAAGGAAGGTGTCCTGGCTGCACTGGTTGAGCAATGTTAGATGTAGCACCACATACAGCTCTTCTTGGGTGCTCTTAAGTTGCATCCACATCCTTGTGCTCCCTATGTGAAGCTCAAGACCACAACTATGTGTTCTTTCCTACAGACTATGCATATAGAATATGCATGTTAACTGCACTGGCCGAGGAGATGATCAGAGGATGAATTGTGACTTTGGAGAGTCACAATTTCCACCCTGCTCCCCCCCTTATTGGGGAAGCAGTAAATTACTTCACCTCTTCTTGTGGAGAAGCTTACTCCTCCTTGTGTTTTCTCTTCACCCTCTCCTCATTCCCTTGCTCTCAGCAAGGAGCATTGGGCAAAGTAGCCCTTGCTCTCCCCATCATAGTCCTGTAGGCCTTACCCCTTCTTGCATCCCTTTGTGGTCAAGTAAGGGCTCTGACAATCAAGCCGAAAGAAAATGTCGCTGTGTCTGTAATATAGATAAATAATATACTTCTGTCACTATCTCCCTCACCCTGATTATCTCTCTTCTACTTCTGCATTAAATTTTGCAGCTACAGTATTCCATGAACAAGTAGGTTTTTGCGTTTACACATTCTGTGCAATAAAAATCCATGGTCATGAAATTCCATAGAAAAGCAAAGCATAAAGTTATCCAAAATGGAGGGTGGATACTTCTATTTACACATATTTAACTAACAATCATTCTTTCTTTCACATATAAGTCATGCTATATCAAAGTATTTTTTGTGTAATTATGAGAATTTTTATTTTTTAAATCCCTTCCCATTTCAGAACAAAATTTATGAGCCTCCTGTAAGGGAATAAATCACTTATGTACGTAGCACTTGCAAGTAACATAAATAATTCTGGCCAGGAAA
Source organism: Lepidochelys kempii (assembly GCF_965140285.1). Taxonomy (NCBI): domain Eukaryota; kingdom Metazoa; phylum Chordata; order Testudines; family Cheloniidae; genus Lepidochelys; species Lepidochelys kempii. The sequence continues at coordinate 32,614,355 of NC_136390.1, read as the reverse complement.
GAAATTGAAGAGAAAGAAATTGAAAAAAGTCATTAGAATTGACTTGAGATTGAACAACATTAAACAAAACTGCTTATGTTCAATAAGCTTTTTCAGGAGTACTCTATTCAGTTTATTCAACTTAGACTGCAATAATTAGAGATTTATTAGATAAAACACTTCAATCAACATTTGCAGCTCCAGTGGTTAAAATGTCAAATCATACCGTACCTTGTATTGCAACAGAGTGTAGACGGCAAAAATAAAAAGGAGTTAATAAAATTACATGCTGGAATAGCATAGATAATAAAACCAGAGGCAATGTACAGAATTATTGTTTCAACTTTTGTTAGGCCATGATGGACTAATTTACATCTCGTATTTCAGTCTGACACTATCTTCAGATTTAACCATGATGTTATCTTCTGAGAGCTTCAAGGGTAAAACATTGCAAACCTTGCCTTTTGTTTCTATAGCTTAATTTATTTACTTTTTTGTTAATATCTAACTGTAAAAATGTTAAAGCTCTTGGTAAACCAAGAAGTAGCAAAATAAATAATCAAATACAAATCACAGACAACTAAAAGATTTAAAGATAAAAGGAATATCAAAACCATGACTAGTAGCAAGAGTAGGCTTCCGTTAAACACATTTCTATAGAATGTAAAAAGCAGCTTCGGCTAAATAAACTGTTTATAAATTTAAACAAAATTAATTCTAGCAGCTTAATTCTGTGTTTAACATCAAAATAATGCCTAACAATTGGAAAGTGTAAGGCTACCTAGCTGCTCTTCTGTATCGAAAAGTTGGATTACATTCTTTTCTAATAGTTTGTAAGCTACTGCAGTGTCCCATAAAATAACATTATTTTGTCATACCCACAGTTTAGCTGAAAAAAACCACTAGTGATGTATTTTTAGTTTGATACAGTTTTTTAAAAAAACAAAGAACTATTTATCTAAACCGGAAAAATCTCACTAAAAAATCTGGTGAAAAAATTCTATCCTGAAAGTAGAGTGGTCTTTGAAGTGGTGCCATTTGGGTTAACAATGAAAACTGCTGTGGTAGAAATTTAATTTTTATAATTTCTTGATTTTTTTTTCTTAAAAGTTCTTGTTACTAGTGGTTGAAAAATGTTTTTTTGTTGTTTGCAAACATTAAGGAGCATATCAACACATTGAAATGTTTTTCTTAAAACTAAACATTGTAGTGTTCTTCTATTCTCAGTACTGTGAGGTCAGTACAGTAGCATCATGTGTTTCGACAAATGAGTTAGCAGAGGTATTAGTAGCTAATATGGGACAAAACTCTACATTCCATACTCATGCAAATCTCCCATTTTCCACAGAATTTAATGGAAGTTTTGACTGACTATGGAGTTCATGATTTGACCTAGCAGCGTCCTCTATTACCAGCATTAAAAAGCACAAGAAAATCAGAGGGTGTAAAACGCAGGGTGTAGTATCAAATAGATTAAATTTAGTCAGGATTCTCCTGAGTTCCTCCATTTTAGCAATTAAATTTCAAACAGTAGCACACACAAACTTGTAATCATTTTATCTATCATATCAAACTATCATAATTGTACCAGAGATTTTTTCCCTATAATTCCTCAGGGATCAGTAAACAACAAAAGTTTGTTAAACATGCATTTATTGCTAAAGGTCTCTGTCAGCAGTTTTGTAGACTTCACTATGATATGGGAGTACCTCAGGTTTCAGAAGTTGTCTAATAAGCAGTTTGAAAGTAGAATGGAATTCACAGCACTCTAGTGATTCTAATAGTGATGCACACATTGCATCAATGAGGATTTATACCATAAATATATGCTTAGTGAAAATACCATGTGGAATTGTCAGTTTTTCTTAACTAAACCAACCTTTCTGTTTTAAATGTCCCATATGTAAGCTGACCATTTAAAACTGGACAGTTACCTATAACTATAGGTGTACCAGCCAAGAATATCTGATTAATTTGATGTTTGTGCAAGTAAAGGTACAAAGGGATAAAGATCATGGAGGTGATTTTTCTGTAGCAACAGGGAATGAATAATGTATATAATTTAATAGGGCTGTTTTATACAGGCACATCTTTCTGTATCCTTTAGATAGGGTAAAATTTTAATTGAAACAGAATAAACTATTGCTGCAAAAAACCCATTGATTCCGTATTTTGTACATATCATTGTCCCTAAAATCACTCTGAATAATACATTATAAATCTAAAATATTACTAAAAGAATGAACATTTATTACTACCTAGTAAATAGAAATGCTTACACTGAAATATTACTTTAGATTTTTTATAACATTAATTGCTATAGACAAACTTGCATTTTCGTCTTATGCCTAATGCAACAACATTTGCAGTTTTTGTTTTTATATCTGCCTCCTATGACCTCTGTTTTATTAATCTCATTTTTATTCTCCATGTAACCCACAGCATTCCCTTATATATTAAATTTTATTTATGCCTTTTAAATTTGAGTACAAGTTGCTGTCAGAAGAAACATATTCTCACTTTTAATTATGCCGAGAACAAAAATGTAAAGGACCCAAAAGAATCATAAAATGCAAATCCATTTCAGTGGATTATATGGCAAATGCTTCAATACAGAGGCTTAACAGTCCCATATGTTATAAAGTTTAGTAACAATTGGTCAAAGCCACCTTACATTCTTCTGTCCTAAATTTATTTTTTCACAGTATTGTTGGCCTAAAATCAATTATTATATCCTGTATTCTTAAATCCTAGCCTTCTGAAAAAAGGTATTAACCTGTTTCTACAAACTGTCCTTTTCAAGTGACTAATGTGAAAAATTTGTATTTAGATTTTCTGTCCAAATATTTCCAAGTGGCAGGAAAACTTTGATTCTTTAATCTGAATAGTCTCTACCTCCCATGAACCAGTTTTATTAAAAGTCTGAGTTTGAACTTAATAATACTTTAACATTTTATATAATGAGATTCATCTTCAAAGCACTTTGCAGACATTAACTGATTAAACCTCAGAATACCCTGTGAGGTGTCAGTACAGTTAGCATTATTAACTAATATGGAAAGGTTAAATAAGAGGGGGTTGCTGTCTGATCCAGGATTAGAGCTGTGGTGGTCAGACCAAAAGACCATGCCTTTCTCCCAAAATACCTCTAAGAATAAGGCTAAATATCTTAACTCAAAGCTGTACTTAATGCAAATGTTGGAAAACGTCAGGGAATTTTTTTCTGTGTTTTGTTTTTGTGTTTTTGTGATTCAGTTCAAAGCAAGAGGGATTTATCTGTCCATTTAAATAGTGATTTTCATGCAAAATTATTTAAGTGTGCTGTTCTCTGAAATGTGACTTAATAAATGGGGTCATGGGTTCTATGTGTGTTTCAGTGGTTTCTGTGTCAAATTTGCTGCATTTACAAGAATTAAAAAAAAAAGCTATTCTATCTGCAAGCCCTGCAGATTCAGCCTAAGAACTGAGGGTTGAGCTGTGTTCTTTCAATTGTATGCATTATCACCAATAATAAAGATTCTCCATGTGAAACTCACTTAAGTATTATGATGGAGGAGGAGCAGTAGAAGAAATTCGCTCACTCTCCTACAGTTATATTTAGTTCCGTGCTAACGTTACTAACAAAAGTAAAGGGTAGTAAATGTTTATTTTAGTAGGTAAAATAAACTGACTACTCTCAATACACCCAGGGAGCAGATCTCTTGAGTAACAATGTACCATTTTTATAACATTGCCTTTTTGATCATAACTGTACAGAAAGTTATCATAAACATTGTAAGGAGAGTGATCACTTTAGATAAGCTATTACCAGCAGGAGAGTGGGGTGGGGGGAGAGAAAACCTTTGAAGTGATAAACACCCATTTTTTCATGGTCTGTGTGTATAAAAAATCCTCACTGCATTTTCCACTTTGTGCATCCGATGAAGTGAGCTGTAGCTCACGAAAGCTTGTGCTCAGATAAATTGGTTAGTCTCTAAGGTGCCACAAGTACTCCTTTTCTTTTTGCGAATACAGACTAACACGGCTGCTACTCTGAAACCTGTACAGAAAGTGTTACTTAAAATAAATCTACTTCCCCTTCCCATAACTGTCCATAGCATTTTGCTAATTGTCAAAAATATGTAAATAATAATGGCTGAGGTAGAGGATATTTTCTAAGAAATACCAACGAGTTTGGGCGTATTGGAGGCCCAAGATGCAGCAGAGTAGCATTTAACCAAACCAGTCATTAATTCCCAGATATGCTTCGCTCTGAGAGCATTTTAATTGCAGTAAGGGCATGGATTTTTGTATACAGCTTTAATGTATTTTGGCTTTCTAGAGGCTGACCCGTGTTCTGGTGAATGGAACAAAGCATAAGTAAAAGTGGTGTGTCCTGTGAAGAGTCACAGGGCTGAGGGATGGAATCTTCAACTGGTCAGGGTATTGGCATGGCCAGGCTGCAGCACCTAATACAGGATATGTAGGGAATTCTGGATGTGGCTACTTTGTCTCTCCAGGTGACATTATGAGCCAGTAGATGCTCCCTGTGCCCTGGGTTTACCACATTCCACATGTACACACATCACATTAGAGGTCATCATCGAGCTCTGCTCTTTGCTGCTTTGTCCCCCACACAAAGAAAATGTATGTCTTTTTTTCCACTGTTCGGATGTTATATAAATAGCATTCCAGGATTGTATGCCCTATACAGTACCCAGATTATTTGAATCACTTCTCAGTAGTCCAGTCAGTGATCCTAGGACTGAAGACAGACAATTTGGAGGCTACTCCATGCAGCTCTGTGAATAGACCTCAGTCCTGCCCTTCAGCATGTCTCTTATTGCAATCCTAGGTCTTCCTTTAATCAAAAGACAGTTATGCAAAATTCTGAAGTTATTTTATAATGCAGACAAAGGAGGTTATGCTAAAACCACCAAATTATTTTGACTCCTGGGAAGAGTTCTGCCCCTGGTGTGAACCAATTTAGTTCCATTGTCTGGCCCTTGGTCACTACAGGTGAAAGGCTGATGCTATACGCACTGTGCTATCTTAATCCTCATGGCATTAGGTTCTTGAGGATTTATAGACTTGCCCTTGTATGATGCAGAAGAGTTGATTTTGATGTTAGAGAATGATTGCAAAGTCCATGTAAATTTTTTTCATTATTTTAAATCCCATATTTGTTGTGCAGAGGTATGGAATAAATCATGCAGACAAAACATGCATTACCAAGAGCAGCAAAATATTCATTGTTTGTGTGGGTGAGTGTGGGCTGGCAGGGACGAAGGTTACCACTTTGCCTGGGGGAGAAGAACCCTTAGAGCCAGTCCTGAATCTAAGAGAGCTCCAAATTTAGCATCAGTCATACCAGATGCCTGATTAGATGTAGTTAATATAATAAAAGGTGACATAATGCAGAAAGTGTTTGAGGAGCAAGAGAGACAAAGATAGCTGACCATTTAGTTGGCTGTCGCTATGTTTATGCGTATAGAATAACGTATGGCTGAATGTGCAGTGGTGAGATTTTTGCATGCTTCACTGCTTAGTGATGCAAGCCCAAAAGCTGTGTGCATCGAACACACAAAAATAATCTTATAGCAGTAAAGTTGCACACACTAACTTATTCTCTTTATAAAATGTATACATTGTGTGATTTAAAAAAAAAAAGTAAAGTCAGTGGTTTAAAATGTGTTCCATAGACATATACATTCATATTTATTTTTATATTAACTGCTTTTACTATAACTATCCAGACTTCCACATGGGATAGATCTGCATGGAATAAGTGTCCTCACTTTCTACATGCAGCCCATCACCATTCCGTCTACACTTTTTTGAATGGCTATAAATGGCAGACATAGCTGAGCTTGACTGGTGGAAGGATTTTCCTAAATTCTCCAAAGGCAAGATACCTGGGGAAAGCACCTTGGGGTAAATTGTGTGTAAGGGAATGGCTACCTATGCCATCAACAGTGTTAGGACAGCACTATTTTGGGTAGCAGGCAACAATAAGTGGGTTCAATTGTCATTGCCCTTCTGATGCAGTATGCACATTTTGCTGTGTGATTTGGACAGTAAAAAACTACAGGTGAACCATGATGTTTCTGTTTTAAAAAAGGACTGTTACTGAGTGGCCGCACAGTGTTAGATTTATATCTTGTCAAACAGTTTTCCCTGCTGTGGGGTTGTTGGCAACTATACATCTTCAGGGAAGATTTAATAATGGCATGGTGTTCTGGACTGCTGCAGTCTGCAGTGACCCTTCTTTGCAGATGTGTGTTAGGATATATACGCTTATCCTTCTGACTTGATAGCCTCACATTTGGAGCAGTTGCCTATCAGTCATTAGTACGCAGAAGAATCTTTTGCTCCTGAAGAATCTTTTTTCTGATGTGCTGAGGCAGAATGACTCCACTTTGGCTAAGCCATCCCCACTTTTTCGGAAAGGGTGCACTGATGTCTACTTTAGAGACCAATTTGGAGTATGGCCATCTCTATTAAATGTCCATTGCTGGCACATGGAAAGCAATATAAGAAATTATTTCTGTCACAGATCTCGGAACTGCTCACGGACAGGATGATTTAACTCTGTTTACAGTGCTGGGGATGGCAGTTTCTCCCCATGCCTTCTTTTAATTCAAATGCTTTAATTGCTGTGGTGATTATTAAGAGTATATAACTAGTACTTTTCAAATTCTTAAATTGTTCCATTGTAAGTATAATGCATGGGTTTAATTTTCTTTCCTTTCTGTTCTATTTAAGGAGAAAGAGCGGTTAAAGCAAGAGAAACGCGATGAAAAAAGATTAAATAAAGAGCGTAAACTGGAACAGCGAAGATTGGAATTAGAAATGGCTAAGGAGCTAAAGAAGCCTAATGAAGATATGTGCTTAGCAGACCAGAAGGTAATCATAATAATGTAAATTTACTTTTTATTTTCTTGCCCCTTTTTAATCTTGTTTCTCTCGTCTCTGTCTCTTACCATTGTGTCAATAATTAATTTTTCTTACTGCAGCTGCCCCTAAAAACATTCTAATTTTGCCTTAGATAACTGTATTTGCAGTATTATCTATATATTTAATGTAAGCATTAACTAAAGGATACTACAAATACAGAGGCAATATTGTTTTAGTTATCTAATGAAATTACTTTTGAAGCTGACCTACTTTTGAGGCTGCCAAAAATTCACATGCTTTCCTACTTTAAAATATTAAAATAACCATCACAATTATTACTGTAAAAGAATTGTAGTCTCTCTCACTACGTGAACCCAAGCTGGAGCCTTCTCCATAGGCGTAGCCTCTCCTGGGACTCCTTTCCCCAATGTAATCCTTCTCCTGAGCTTGAGTGTTCCCTCAGGACCTGTCTGTCTCAGTTCCCAGTTCTGTCTACCGGAGAGCTACTTTGGAGACACAAGGTGGGTAAGGTAATACCTTTTGTTGGACCAACTTCTGTTGGTAAGAGAGAGATGCTTTCGAGTTTACGCCAACAGGAGTTGGTCCAACAAAAGATATTACCTCACCAACCTTCTCTCTCTAATATCATGGGAATGACACAGTGACAACACTGCGTACTTTCTCATTTTATAAGATTTATAAGATTCACACACATACACTTTTATAGTGCTTTATAGTTCAGAGTAGAGTCTGAGTGTCACATCTACCCCAACGTGTCAGTAGTAAATAACCTGTTGCCCCCTACAACTATGAAAATAGTGGAATTATTTCACCTTTCAGACACCAACCTTTTGTAGCTTATTATTAACATCAAGTCTTGTAAGTTATAGTGATCTTGGAAGATCCTACTGAATCTCATTGTTTTTCTCTTTTATTTTCAGCCTTTGCCAGAGTTGCCTCGCATTCCAGGACTTGTTCTCTCTGGAAGCACATTTTCAGACTGTCTCATGGTGGTGCAGTTCTTGCGCAACTTTGGTAAAGTTCTCGGCTTTGATGTGAATATGGATGTCCCTAATCTAAGTGTTCTTCAAGAGGGCTTGTTAAACATAGGGGACAGCATGGGAGAAGTACAAGACTTACTTGTAAGGCTCCTCTCAGCTGCTGTTTGTGATCCAGGACTAATCACAGGATACAAGGTAAAAAAACAAAAGTCCGAAACACCTTACAGTGGTAAACAAATAATATTAGTAATTAAAGTAGTAATAGTAACCATTAAAATCGCACACTTTTCCTTGATAGTCTCTCTTCCTTGGACTCCAATAACTATTTTTTCCTAGTGCTTCTCCTGTCTTGCTGACCACTCTTTCTGTTGTACCTTCAGTGACTTCTTCCTCCTCACTCTCACCCTTTGTCAGTATTTTCCAGAGATCTGTCTTTGATCCTTACATTCCCCCTCTTCCCCATACACACCTTCCCCCATGACCTACCATCACCTCTATAGATACATCTTTGATTCCTCCTGTTCCTTCTACCCTCACCTCCAGGTTCTCAGCAAATCTTATAGCTGTTTCCTTCAAAATCTGCTCCTTCCCCTCTAACCCCATTGTCAAAACGCTGATTGACACCATGATTCATGACACAATAACCTTTTATTGAAGCCCTTTCTAAACATTCTGAATTGTGCTAACCACTATCTATAATTCTCTGACAAATACCATTTGGCATGTTGGTCTGCTTTTGCTTAACCTATTTAGTGTACATTAGTGTTATTTCAGTTTTTTGAAACATACAATGGATGCAGGCATTTTGTTGCACTGTGCTGTCTCAACTCAACTTTAAGTTTGGGGTTGGATGCCCTAAATAAATTTTAAAAAGTATTATTTTTAACCATATTGTATTATTGGGTCTGTTATAGTATTTTATTGTTCTTATGTAATTCACTGAAAAACTTATTTTTTAGGCCAAAACTACTCTTGGGGAACATTTGTTAAATGTTGGTGTCAACCGTGACAATGTTTCTGAGATTCTGCAGATTTTTATGGAAGCTCACTCTGGGCAAACTGAGCTTACCGAAAGTCTAAAGACCAAAGCTTTCCAGGCACATACTCCAGCTCAGAAAGCATCGGTACTTGCTTTCCTTATTAATGAGTTAGCATGCAGCAAAAGTGTAGTGAGGTAAGATTTTCTAAACCTTTATCCATGCTGTACAAATATACCATGTAATGCATAATGTGTATATCATATTTTGTTATTGTAGAGTTCTGTTAGCCCCTGCTGCAGCAAAGGGTGAGAGCTGATTTCTGTTATAACTCCCTATTTTCATATACTCAAAACTTTTCTAAAGAATTACCTTGGGAAATTTGAAATTTTCCATACTTGGTTTATGCCCAGAGGGAATGTTCTTTTCAAGACTTTGAGCAAAATCTTTGAGTTATGGGAGATTTTAAAGAAATGTCCCCAGCTCCTTTTGGAAATAACTCAAAAAAGGTTGAACAGCTAACCTTTATGCAGCACCCTGTTTTTTAATCCAAATACTTGCCTATCCCTTCCTTTATGTACCAGTTGGATTAATAAGATCATCAGCGGAGGTGGTATGGCTGCTTACCACAATAATAATTCAGAATAAGGCTGTTCGTAGGATTTCTTTGTTGCAGAAATTGGAAGGTGTGTAGTGAATGAGGCAGGGGGTTGCAGGAAGAGGAAAGACAGTCCCAGGATTAAGGAAGTTGAATGCTGCCCTGGAGAAGTGTAATATATTCCTGCTTCTGCCACAGTGTTCATATGTGATGCTGGGCAAGTCACTTAAATCAAAATGTTCACAAATGGCCAGTAATTGTATGGTGTTCTTCGAATGCCAGTCCGTGTACATATTCCACAATGGGAAGCGCACTCACCAATTTGCACACATCAGAGAATTTTCTAGTCCGCAATCCCCACTGGGGGGAGAGAAGGGACCGTTCCAACTGCCTCAATACAAGACTAATGCAGTGCCATCTTTGTGGAGGTGGAAGGTGTCTCTATCACAGTTAGGTCCGTTTGGCACCAGTACTCAGAGAATTTTTTCTAAGGGCTTGTCTACACTAACACTTACTTCAGTATAACTTATGTTGCTCAGGGATGTGAATAATCCACACACCTTAGGGGTGTAAGTTACACCAACCTAAGCACCAGGGTAAACAGCGCTATATTGGCGGCAAAATTTCTTCTGCCAACGTAGCTACATCCTCTCACGAAGGTGGTGTTAGGCTGGTGGGAGAGCTCTCTCCTGTTGGCTTACAGTGTCTTCACCACACCCGCTGCAGTGGTGCAGCTACATCGGTGCAGCTGTGTGCTGTAGCACTTCTAATGTAGACTAGCCCTAGGTTTTGAGGCACCCTCAGCATCCGACAGCCTGGTCGTTTTTATCCTGCCTTGAAGCCAGATCAAGGGAGGGCCACCTTTGCCTCTTCGCTTTTCAAGGCTTGCAGTCCAAATCTGACCTATCTGTGTGGCTTCTAGATGAGGAGGCTTCATATGGTTTTGAAGCTTATGCTGCGACTGATTTCAACTACAATCAGTCGCCCTTGAGCTTAGATGCCTGGAATCTGGGCTTGGAGTCCCCACCTAGTTGCCTGCTCCATGAGAAAAGCCCTTAGGAGTGGTTCCCTCAACTGCTGGGTCCACTTGGAGAAGGACCTGCAGAATTCACAACACTCCTGGGTGTGCCCCTGACTGAGGCAAAACAGACACCTTTTGTATCTGTCATCTACAGATATAACTGCTTTGCAGGATGGGCAGTTTTTAAGCCTGGGGACTTGCCATGTTGGCTGGTACTGCCAGCAAACATAGGGAAAGGTGCCTTTGTCTATGGCATGTGCCTGCATCTATCTGACCACATTCTCAACACCAATGTGGAGGTAAATCTGAAGAGAGTTGCTCTGACATGCACTGCAGGTGGTAGAGAAAGAACTGAGACTTGGTGGCTCTGCCCTTTATATCCTTTCGGAATGCACAAGGAAGATCTGTGTTGCAGTTTGTACACCCAGAGACTAGCCTACAGGGAGGCATACTGCCTAGGTCTTTCAATTGTGGAATATCTATATGGACTAGCACTCAAAGAAGAAAAAGAGGTTACTTACCTTTTACAGTAACTAATGTTCTTTGAGACCGGTGTAGTCTGTATACATATTCCACTACCCACCTGCCATGTCTGCTACTTCAAAGTCCTGAAGTCACAGGCTCTCTCAATAGTGAAGGAACTGAGGTAGGGTGAGGTGGCTTCTCCCTTTATACCGTCACAAAATGATGCATGTGCTGCCTCAATGGGAACTGCTAACTAGAAAATTCTCCAGCACGTGCACACTGGACATGCACTTGCCAACTGTGGAATATGTATATGTGGACTACACATCACAAAGAACATCAGTTGCTAAAAGAGGGTTACTTACCTTTATACCTAATTTTCTGGGTGTCCAACATGAGACACCTCGAGCCAGATTTCAAGGTGCTGATTGCTCACGACTTCAACTAAAAGCGATTGGATCTGTGCTTTCAACGTATAATGCTCTATAAAAATGCTAATTATTGTGGAAAATTAGAGCCTAGGTTTCTCAGGTTGGGTATCCAAAGTTAGTGGACACTTTTGACAACTTGGGCCTTAATGTCTCTGTGTTTGTGTCCCATCTGTAAAATGGGGATAATACCACCTCTTCTCTGAAGACTGTTTCAAAGATAAATTCATTAATATTTGTGAAGCACTTAGACACCATGGTTAGAGCACCATAGAAATGCCCAGAGGACATTAATAATTTTGTGTTTGGTCCTGCGTTTGAATAGTCTGTGGCAAATAAGGCCTGAGGCTACTGAGGATTATAAAAAGAAATACTGAATAACTACTCACTCTTATTTCTTTAAAACCAGCTCCTTCTCCCTACTCAAAAACAGCTGAAGAGATTTTGCTCAAAGTTTTTAAAAGAATAGCCACTGTGTGTGAAGTCCAAGTTACACTTGCAGCCTGAATTCTGATATTTCCTAACTTTTGAGTGCTTGCCTTTGCAATCTTCCTGTTCTTTTAATGAAGTGTTTTTGGATGTAATCTTTATATATATAATATATAGTGTGTGTATCTCGGACATATGCATGTTCTTGGATGGTGATATTTCATAAACTAATTAAAACCTTTGAATTTTTTGTGTTTGACAGTGAAATTGATAAAAACATTGATTATATGTCAAATTTAAGAAGAGATAAATGGATGGTTGAAGGCAAATTGCGGAAGTAAGTTATATTTCCTTAAATATTTCAGTGTATTTCTTTTGTGTTTGTTTAAATTTCTACTATCAAGATTTGTTCCAAAGGCAAAAATCAGCTAAGTTGTGTTTTAAAAAAAAACCCAACAACAACAAAAACCAGTAACTGCAATACTTAATTAAGAAATGATATTAATTTAACTTGTCCCAAGGCCAGTATTTTACAATCGTTTAAAGATGCATGAGATTCAGTGGGTTACTATGCCTCAAAATTGGAAGAAACTCAAATCCATTTTGCATTCTTTGAAAGAAATAAGCCATTTTTTATTTGAAGGTTACTTTAGCTGTCAAATTGTTATTGATGTTAAGAGACTGATTGGACCTGCCACACTTCTCAATTTAAATATACTTATAAAGGGCCTGATTGTTGTTACAATGGACACCCTTAAAAACTTGCCAGTTACTTTGATAACTAAATAATGCTACCTCACTATTTGCAGTACATCCTCAGTGTTCCTATGGTAAGTGTTGGGAATAATGCAGATACTGAGGTAATCTCATCTGTTTACCTCAGGCAACATTGGCAAATTTTCAAGGGTAATCACTTTATGTCCCCTATTCTCCCATCGTACAAAACAAAATTCCATACAGCAAGCATAATAGCTCCATTTACCAGGAGGCTAGAAGGCAAAGAAACTGTGAATCACATGGGATGTACATAGCCAGGCTCCACTCCCCTTCCCTTTTTCATCTTTGCCTCCTATCCAGGAAGCATTGAATCCTTTCTCTGTCCTTTGCTTCAGTTACTTTGTTTCTAATCCTGTTTTTCCCTTTTTTCCGTTTAATGTGTCTCAGAAGGAAGAAAGAAGTAAAGAAGAAGGACAAGAGGGAGATAGAGGAAAAAACCTGACCATTAAAAAAAAAAAAAATTACAGGAAAAAAAATGTAGCTATGGACCTCCGCTAATACTGCTGGTTCCCAAACTACATAGGTGTAATGGCTTTATCTCTTGGGGCAAGCCCAATCATTCTCCCATCTCATCTGGATCTCAACAGGCCAGTCGTCTCCTGTGGGTATGTGGTCGAAACAGTGCTGCTGAAGCTCTGATTTAGCCAAGAAATCTTAGCCATCTTTATCTCCTCAGGGACTCCTCGTTCTTATCTCTCTCCCTCCATCAAACTGTCATTTAGATCAGTGGGCAAAGGGAGACGAAGAGCATGCGGCTGGCTGCAGAACCAATGAGTTCATGCTTCTGGGCAGAACACTGAAGTACCTCAGGCAGGGTCTCAATCAAATCCTTCAGATTTGCTGTTGCTGTGGGAGACCCACAGTAGATTAGTTTCCCTTCTCACAGAGAAGCCATCTCAGTTGTAAACCATAACCACAGATCAAGTGCATTGTTTGTTCTTTTTGGGACTCAGGGAAGGAATGAAGGCCAACATTTTCACAATTGACTAGTGATTTTATGTGTCTCTATTTTCAGGTGCCCAACTAGATGCATGCCTTTTAGAGGGCATATGCACTCAGTACTTCTAAAAACCTTGAGGTATCTCAGGGTGGACATCTAGAATTTAAGGTCTGTTTGAAAAGTTAGACCATGGAGACCTATTCTTTTCCCTTGCCTGATTCCAGGAATGTTGTAAAGATCAGCTCAGATAGTATTTATGTCATTTTCTTAATATAGGTAGGTTGGTACCTAGCTGGCCCAGTATCTTTGGTTTGCAGCCCCAGTAGACCTTGCATTAGGTCCACGCTGAGGTCAGATTATGCAGGAGGTCATTTCCTTCAAACACCTCTTTCTGTATGTGCCTGGAAGTGAGGACGATTAAAGGGACAGCTTTCTGAGACAAGGCCTTCTCCCCTGATTGGGCTAAGTGGCCAGACACAATCAGGAAACGTTCCACCTTTGTCACCTTCTGTCCTATTTGGAGCATTTTTGTTAAGTTGTGCTCTCGGGAAGAGTTCTCATTGGTCACATGCTCCTTACAACATAGTGACTGCATTTTACCAGAGTTCACCAGGGCCTTGGAGTGCAGAATGCTGCCTTTTGGTGTCTGTGGTGCCTTCTTTGATTCATTTCTCTACTTTTCATTTTCAGTGTTATGCAAACCTCGGTTTGTATCCTTAAGAATTGTATCTGTTCATTTTCTTTCCACTGAAGTGGTCTTTTTACATGCCCTCTTCTCTTTTAGATGCATTTGAGAATTGCGTTCACTGGTTATTGAACTTCTTTATCTGCTGATGTTTCTGGACAAAGTTGTCCTTCAGATTATCTCTAGATTTTTATGCCTAAAGTTTTGAATTTTATGTTAGTCAGCCTATTCATTCACCTATGCTTTTGCCTGATATGTTAAGTCTTGTGCACAGAAAACTTTCCAGACTGGTGGTGAAGGCTGTAAAATTTTACTTCTCTTAGAAAAAGGATTAAATTTTCTAAAGTGCTTGAGTGACTTACGATGTTAAGTCCCATTTTCAAAAGTGACTTAGGCATTGATGTTTAGTGAGACTTAGGTGCCTTTTGAAAATGGGACTTAGGTACTTGTCATGTAAGTACTTTTGAAAATTTTACCCAAAGTGCATTAGAAAGTTTAAAAATCTGTTTCCATGAGCAAAAGAAGGGTCTAAGATCTTCTACATCTTCTAAATCTTCAAGTGGATTAAAGATATTTTTAAATATGTCCTACCAGGAGGTAGGTCATTTCTCACTGTCAGGGCATGGCTACACTAGAGAGCTTACAGCGATGCAGCTGCACCACTGTAAGTTCTCTAGTGTAGCCACTCTAAGCTGATGGGAGAGAGCTGTCCCATTGGCTTAACTATTCCAGCCCCCGCAAGTGGCAGTAGCTATGTCAGTGTGAGAAGCTCTTCAGACGACATAGCGCTGTCCATACTGGTGCTTATGTCAGTGTAACTTATTCACTACCCTATGCGACATAAGTTATGCCAACATAAGCTGTAGTGTAGACATAGCCTTAGCCTTCTAAAGGCACTATCGTCTCTTGAGCAGTGAGAACTGAGGCAATGATAATTGATCTACTCTGTGTCGGAATACTGCACAGTCCTCACTTCAGTTTTTGACCTTCATTACTGGCTAGATACATGAGCATTCTGGAGAGCTGTCATTTTTGTCAGTGTTCTCTCTCTAGGCTGCTGTTTGAGAAGCCACCTACTTTCACACTTCTCATTATAGCCACTTGCTGTATGGAATGTTGTTTCGTAGGATGGGAGAAATAGGGAAGTACGACAAGGAAAAATTACTTGCTGGTAATTGTGTTTGTCGTAATCCTTTCACTTTTCCCATCCTCCTTCCCTCCCCTCTTCTCTAACA
Source organism: Lepidochelys kempii (assembly GCF_965140285.1). Taxonomy (NCBI): domain Eukaryota; kingdom Metazoa; phylum Chordata; order Testudines; family Cheloniidae; genus Lepidochelys; species Lepidochelys kempii. The sequence goes on along the minus strand of NC_136390.1, from coordinate 32,598,944 downwards.
AAATATTTGCCTTTTCTACATGCTTTTTTATATCTACTCTAGATCAGTTATATTTTTGACCTGCTCTTTAAATGACTATTTGAGCCTGGTTATATATATCTTCTATGATTCAGTGTGTTTGCCTGCTAGCTTCCTGGTAGGTAGAACTATAACATTTGCTCTATGGAATCTTTTTTTGTAGGATTTTGTAGAAGAGGAAGGTCTACAACAATCATAAATACTGGTATGTAAGTTTCTCATTTGTTTCTTAAAATTAACACATCTGTTAACCTCTTAGTTACTTTAGCTGGTTACGATTTCTTAGAGAGAGTGTTGTGTCCCGAATGTGAAAAGACCAGTCAAAGTGTAAAGACTAATAAAAACATTATGTAAAATAGACTAAATACACCTAAAAAAGTTCTATTTTAAAAAAATACAGGATCAAGGGTCAAGTTTACTATCACCTTGCTAGTGCTAAGATTACTTCAGCAAAATGATGTTCTTTGTTTTACTATCATCAGTTTTCAGCTTTCCCAGATACATATGTTTAATAGTGACTTTTTTAAATGGGTGGGTAAAATGCAGATTTCAGCAGGTGCAGTGCAAAAGAAAAAGAGAAAAAATAATAAATTAATAGAGAAGGAAGATTGAAATGGGCTCTTCTCTCTAGCTTACAGGGCTGGCTATTTAAAATTCCTCTTGTCCTGCATGTCTTTTATACAGGCGTTCAGTGTTACTCTGTAGAAATTACCCTGAAGACAGGAAATCCAGTGCAGAACTGAATATATTTTTAAGGGTCAGAATTCTGTATGAAGTGTTCTACAATGTGAATTTCTTATGTCAGTCACTGGTAACAAACAGTGAGATAGCAGAAGGTTGTCGTAGGACAGAAGTAAATTTGAGTTTAAAATGAGTGGTGCACTTTGGAATGAAGTACAGAGTAGAGTATGTGTATGCTACAACTACAGTCAGTAATACCACTTGCATATCATGTGTTTAAAGGCTTAGAATCATTCATGCAAAGAAAACCGGCAAGAGAGATACTACAGTGGGTGGTGAAATAGGAGAAGAACAGCATTCATTGGGTACATCCACCCCAGGCCGCAAAAGGAGACGGAAGGGAGGAGACAGTGATTATGATGATGACGACGACGATGATAGTGATGATCAAGCAGATGAAGATGATGAGGATGAAGAGGACAAAGATGACAAAAAGGGAAAGAAGGCAGAAGTTTGTGAAGATGAGGTAGGGAATATTAATTTAACAAAACTTGTTTTTTAAATGTGAAATAATGGAATTTTCTTTCCACTCCTTTATATGATAGATTTGAAGACAACATTTGTCAAAAATCTTATAAAAAGGAAAAAAATCATAAAGTGAGATTGTGTCAGATTTGTTTTTAATTGTTTGATATTTTAAGTTCTTTGATAGGCTATTCTTTTCTTTATTCTTTAGCCAGGTATCTTTGGTTTATTTTTTGTTTGCATGTTTTGGCTTAATCTTGATTTTCATTTCTCTCAGGACTGCCTTCCTACTATCTGATGTAGACTCTTCAAAGAGGAAAAGACTAAATCAGATCCAGGGAGCCAATTATTTTCTAGTAAATAAGCATGAAAGTAGCTTTCCAGAAAGTAGAGAAGGAGATGTGTTAATTATCAGGATAGCTTCGGTTTAGTCATTGGTACAGAGAGAAATTATAATAAATAATATCCACTATCAGACGGGTAGCCGTGTTAGTCTGGATCTGTAAAAGTGGCAAAGAGTCCTGTGGCACCTTATAGACTAACAGACGTATTGTAGCATAAGCTTTCGTGGGTGAATACCCACTTCGTCGGATGGATGTAGTGGAAATTTCCAGAGGCATGTATAAATATGCAAGCAAGAATCAGGCTAGGGATAACAAGGGTTAGTTCAATCAGGGAGCATGAGGCCCTCTTCTAGCAGTTGAGGTGTGAACAGCAAGGGAAGGGAAACTGCTTTTGTAGTTGGCTAGCCATTCACAGTCTTTGTTTAATCCTGAGCTGATGGTGTCAAATTTGCAAATGAACTGAAGCTCAGCAGTTTCTCTTTGAAGTCTGGTCCTGAAGTTTTTTTTGCTGCAGGATGGCTACCTTTAAGTCTGCTGTTGTGCGTCCAGGGAGGTTAACATGTTCCCCTACAGGTTTTTGTATATTGCCGTTCCTAATATCTGATTTGTGTCCATTATCCTTGGGGAGGGGTATAGCAGGGCTGCCAGCCGTGGACAAAGCAGGCAGTCAAACGACGTTATAGGGGAGCATCACATAATTTTAAACTAGCATGTTCTGTAATGAAGCAGGGACATAAGATAGAAACAAAGTTAAGCGAGACGATGTTAAGTGGGGAGTTACTATATGTGTCACCTCTAGTCTATTCTTCTTTGTTCTCATCTTTCTTTTCCCTATAACATCACTGTGCTTTTAATACCCCATAGTATTTCTATGGACAATGGCAGCGCTCACTCAGGAAATCCTACAGAAGTATATTCACATTTAACCTTAATTATCTTTCCTCCATCCTTTGGAAAACATAAAGCTATTAATACTAGAGCTCACCGTTTAACTGGTGGTGACAAATTCATTTAGCACCTCATGTGCTTAATTTAAAAGCAAAGGGCCGAATTAACTGGTCTCCCCTCTACAATGCCAGAGAATTGTGAGCGGGTAATTATAAATCACATTTGAAAGGGAAAACCACATACAGCACATTTCAGGAGAGCTGGTCTCTCTGTATTAATTTAGATATAAGGTGCCACAGGACTCTTTGCTGCTTTTAAATATCCACTATGAAACTGAGGTGTCAGGTGTGATTACAAGCTGAAACAAGCTGAAAGGGAAGGGTTGTTTGTGAGCTTCAGCTGAAACTGTGTGTGTGTGTGTGTGTGTTTAAAGTTACAGAATAATTGAATTTTGTTGGAGAATATGATCTTTGAGGCTTTACAACTTCTGCAGGTTGATGAGGGTGAGAGAAATGGTCTTTTGCAGTTCCACAGTACTTGATCACCTGCTCTCATATTTTAATGCCCAACATCCTTATAAGTCAGAAGGCGGGTGTCAAGGTTCCTTCCCCACTCTGAACTTTTGGATACAGATGTGGGGACCTGCATGAAAGACCCCCTAAGCTTATTCTTACCAGCTTAGGTTAAAAACTTCCTCAAGGTACAAACTTTGCCTTGTTCTTGAACCCTATGCTGCCACCACCAAGTGTGTTAAACAAAAAACAGGGAAAGAGCCCACTTGGAGACATCTTCCCCCCAAAATATCCCCCCAAGCCCTAAACCCCCTTTCCTGGGGAAGGCTTAATAAAAATCCTCACCAGTTTGCATAGGTGAACACAGACTCAAACCCTTGGATCTTAAGAACAATGAAAAAGCAATCAGGTTCTTAAAAGAAGTATTTTAATTAAAGAAAAAGTAAAATAATCACTTCTGTAAAATACGTTACAGGGTAATTAAAAACACAGAGAATCCCTCTAGGCAAAACCATAAGTTACAAAAAGACACAAAAACAGGAATATACATTCCATTCAGCACAACCTATTTTACCAGCCATTTAACAAAAGGAAATCTAATGCATTTCTAGCTAGATTACTTACTAACTTAACAGAAGTTCTGAAGAGCATTCCTGATCTGTTCCCAGCAAAAGCATCACACAGACAGACAGACCCTTTGTCCCCCCTCCTCCCCAGCCTTTGAAAGAATCTTGTCTCCTCATTGGTCATTTTGGTCAGGTGCCAGCGAGGTTATCTTAGCTTCTTAACCCTTTACAGGTGAAAGGGTTTTGCCTCTGGCCAGGAAGGATTTTAAAGTTCTGTATACAGAAAGGTGGTTACCATTCCCTTTATATTTATGACAGCGGGTCATTACGAATATTTATTACCTTATTAAACTGAACTGTCTTTGTTATAGCAAACTGAGCTTTTTATAGAAATTCCACAGAATCTCAAGCAACATCACACAAGTCCAACAGTGTGGTCTGGTGGAAGAAGCCTGGGAAAGGAGCCAAAAAAATGCTAAATTTGAATCCTGCCTTTTGCTCTAGTTTGCTATATGGCCTCCAACAAGTCACATCACCTTTCTTTCTGTCATTTTACCAATCTGTAAAATAAGGTGGTTGTATTTCTTTACCTACAGTACCTCACAATTGTGTTGTGAGAATGACTGACTAATGTTTGTACAGTGCTTTATATGCAAACTAGTGGTTACACTCAAATCCATACAAATACCTTTGATTAAAAAGTAAACATCAGCTGGAGGAACTCTCCTTCTGGCCACCATTCTGGATTGTGTATGGAATTATAGTAATCCCTTCCTGCTGTCTTTCTGTCCTTGTGAATGAATATAGGAGATACTGCCAGAAAATCTTTGTGTGTGAATGGTCCCATAAGCAAAAAGAGTGAACCTTTAGAAATGCAATCCTCTTGGAAATACAAAATATGGATAGCTTGCAAAAAAAGGACAGTAGACAATAATGTTTAAGCAGGAAGACCTACTTCATAAAGTCTTATCTGTGAAGACTGGAAGACTCCATGGACCTGTGTGTCTTCTTTAACTCACAGCTCTATCAATCAGTCCTACAGACTTCTGATGTCATTAAATGCAAAAATGAAATTTGAGTTTTCCCTAAAACTATGTTAAATACCACAGTGACCAGGCTGGGTACCAGGAGTGGGGGACATTCAACAGAGAAATAACCTTTAACTAACCTTTTCTAATTATTTTTAACTGTGTGAAAAAGTCTTGGTGTTTTCTGGTTCACTTAAGATATCCCAGAATGTGATATCTGTGATAAATACAGAAAGTCCCATTGCAACCCATGTTATGTGTGATGTTTCACAATGCTGCGTTTGTGAGCCAAGAAGTACAAAAAGAATTTCACAAAAGGTTAGAATGATTTTTGTAAAGGTTAATTAAATCTTATCTCTGTGTGGAATGCCTCCCTTCCTCATACCACTGCATCATGGTTATTGTTGGAATTTAACACGCATTTCTGGGTTTCACTCCAGTTTCATTTTTGCTTTTCAGTTCACCTTTAAAGTATATGAGGTATAATTTCAGCTGTTCACACAAAAAATCACATAGGGGAGACTACTATCTTCTGCTTCAGGGTGAGGGGTAATTGAGACTTCCCAGGAATGTTATAGAACTCTCTTGGAACCGTACTATAGTTCGCCCAGAGCTCACTGAATTGAATTAAAATTCTTATGGAAATGATCCTTATTTCTAGTTGTAATTTCATCAAGCAGAATTTAAAGCTTACAGTTTTCAATCATAGAAGGTCTCTCTTTAAAAATGAATAAGAGCAGTACTAGTAATTCCCATACAAATTTTTGTCATTTAAAGTGGCTTTGCATTTTCTTGTGAATGTTGAAAGAAGACTCCAAATTCTCTCTCTCCAAATACTGATTGATCAGATTCTGACATTATTCCATTATTTAATGTGAGAAAAACTCTTAAAAATGAGTGTAAAAGAACACACAACTTTATTAAACTTAATAAACTAAATTATAGTTTTAAGTGTGCACCTGCAAGGTGAATTATTTTTTTCCTGTAAATGGACAAAGTCGACTGGCCACCCACTCTCCCCATACATATACATCTTGGGAAGGAAGATTTATAATACTTTTGTAGAAGTAAAGGTATAGTTTGCATATCACATATGTTCCACAAACAAATAGTTCCAACTTCTCCACACAACTCCCACTGAGGTCAATGGGAGTTGCATCCATGTCTTAGGGTAGAATTTGTCCCACAGATTCGACATGACATATTTGTTACATGAAGCTCTTGTACTGTAGCATTAGTAGGATGTAGTAGCATTACATTATCCTGACATAAACTATCATGACTTTGTATTTATTGGGTGTAGGATGATGGGGACCAGGCAGCAAGTGTTGAAGAGTTAGAGAAACAGATTGAAAAACTCACCAAGGTAAGAGATTTCCATCAGTTTTAGTGTCTGTCTTATCTGTTTTTTCTGCCTCTAGCACTTTCTCTGCATGGGCTTCTTTGACAGGGCAGAAGGAGACACAGATCCCAGCTTATCTTCCCATTGTTGCTTTTCCTCCCATTCTCCATGTACTTGTGGTTGATTCCCTCCCAACCCTCACATATTTCCTCAACTCCCTAACCTTCTAACTAGTGCTTTTACTTCCAGTTAATCAGCTCTCAACTTATCTACTGCTGATGTTTTTACTTTCACTCTCGCAGGATATCAGTTTACCAACCACCCTTCTTTAGGTGTCTTTTCTCTCAGTCCCTGGTGAATACTGTCCAGAACCCATCCCTTGATAGTGGGGCCTTTTGCGATACTTGGACCTGCAAATTTACCCTAATTGTGAGCTCAACTGTGAAAACTGAGTAGAAGTTCATAAAGTATCACAATAACCTATAACTACAATTGTTGATAGGAAAAGTTGCCAATGCGAGAAAGTTAGTCGAACAAAAAGGCCTACTGATACAACTCAAGGACTGTGTAAAAATAATGCTTGGTAAACAAGAAAAGCGTGGAACCAGAGATCAGTGAACCAGAATTGGTGTGCTGGAAATTTAGGTTCAATTGTGTGGATAAAATAATGAGGCGACGGGCTGTTGTACCCACCACTCCCTTTTAGGAGAGAAAGAGACTTCAAGGAGAAAAATTGGCCATTGGAGTGAGATTCACCATCATGGCTGCCACCCCCACCATATTGTGGGACACCAGGCCTTCTTCATCTTGATCCTGAGAGATGTTCTGGCCAGACTAGGACAAAGAGACCTACCCAGATGACATCACCACCACTGCCACCTCCAACTAAATCCCAAACACCAGCTGGGATGTGTGACTTTGCCACCTCCACCCACCCTCTGTGTGTTCTTTTCCTTCCCCACCTTATTTCTTTTCTTTCCTGTCTCCTTTTGCCTCTTGTTTAATAAGAGTCTGGCTTAGCCAACCAAGACTGCATATTTTGCAACCCTGCTGTAAGCTTGTTACCAGAAAGTGGCAACTATAAGCAGTACCGAAATAGGCCAATGGTTGTACAAGTTTGCCAGGTCTCGGAGTGGCTCGTAAGATCGTGTGCCATGGCTGTTTTTCCAGCAGTGAGATTGCAAGTGAAAGTCAACACCAGAAACAGAAGGTGCATTTTCTATCTTTGCTGTTCTGTTCTCTCTCCTTTTGCGTGTTTGTTGTCTTAGGAAATGGGATTGGGCTTTAACAACAGCAACAATAACAGCTCCAGCCCATCTCAGCTAACTAACTTCTCTTTCCCCCCAAAGGACAGTTGTTAGCCTCCGAAATACCATTTAAAAGACTGGTTTTTTCCTTCTGAAAACTATCTTCAGCTAAAAGAGAGGGAATAAGGGATGTTGTTAAAATGAAAGTCTTATTTAATGCTTTACATTTCAAATGCTGTAACTGTTTTCCCTTATTTTCTATATCTTTAATAGTGTGATTGCCATGTACTAAGCAGGATGAGACCCTGAACCTTATTTAAAAGTGCTTACTGTTGGACAGTCAGGGTCACATTAACAACTTTAGCCCATATATTCCATCTAAATTAATACAAAGAGACCTGCTCTCCTGAAATGTCCTGTATGTGATTTTCCCTTTCAAACCTGATTTGTAATTACTTGCTCACTCCTGCTATTGGTTGACCTTCAGAACCTAGTTCCCAGGCATTGTAGAGAGGAGACCAGTTAACTTGGCCCATTGCTTTTAAATTAAGCACATGGGGTGCTAAGTGAATTTGTCACCACCAGTTAAAGGGTGAGCTCTAGTATTAATAGCTTTATGTTTTCCAAAGGATGGAGGCAATATAAGTAAGGTTAAATGTGAATATACTTCTGTAGGATTTCCTGAGTGAGTGCTGCCATTGTCCATAGAACTACTATGGGGTATTAAAAGCACTGTGATGTTATAGGGAAAGGAAAGATGAGAACAAAAAAGAATAGACTAGAGGTGACACATACAGTAACTCCCCACTTAACGTCGTCTCGCTTAACTTTGTTTCGATCTTACGTCCCTGCTCCATTACAGAACATGCTAGTTTAAAATTGTGCGATGCTCCCCTATAACGTCGTTTGGCTGCCTGCTTTGTCCATGGCTGGCAGCCCCTCCATGCCTCTCCCCAGCGCCTCCCACCCACCGGCGGACCCCGAAGATCAGTGCCTTCCCCGTGCTGCTCCTGCCCGCAGCAGTCAGCTGTCTTGCAGCATTCAGGAGGCTGGGGGAGGAGCAAGGACGCAGCGCACAGCCTCCCCCGCCTCCTGCCCGCGCCATTCAGCTGGTTTGAGGTGTTCAGGGGGCTGGGGGGGGGGGGAGGAGCAAGGACGCGGCACGCAGTCTCCCACCTCCCTCCCCTGCCTCCTGAATGCCGCAAACTAGCTGTTTGGGGGGCTGCCAGCCTGTTTAATACCTGTATTAAATTCCTTATTTAATATTGTTTAAAATGTATATAATGCCTTTTGTCTTGCAAAAAAAAATTTCCCTGGAACCTAACCTCCCCATTTACATTAATTCTTATGGGGAAATTGGATTCGTTTAATGTTGTTTCGCTTAAAGTTGCATTTTTCAGGAACATACCTACAACATTAAGTGAGGAGTTACTTAAGATAATAGCACAAAGAAACTTGCAAGAAACCTCCACAATATCAGTCCCTCTATAAATTTGTAGGATTTATAGGGTACTTTTTGGTGAGGAAGACAAGTCAAATTTGTTTTGAACCTTGCAATGGTGAAGACCATTCCTGAATTCTAAAATAGCCAGGTGCCTAGACTACGGCCCAAAGCTGCATAGACTTGAATAGCTGCTTATTCAGTTTCTGAAGAGTTGCATATGTTTTTGAGTAGTACAGTAGAATCAGGTGTTTACATAATGGCAGTCGGTATAGGAAGGGAAACTGGTTAGTAGATAAGGAGAATAGAATGGGGAAAATTTGACGAATTGGGATTCTATAGTGTACCTATTTAATTTAATTAATTAATTTATTTATTAAAAGAGAGTTCATCCTTTCAGCCTCTGTCATTGGTTTGCCTACTGCTCCCAGCTGCAATAAACTCCCAGTTCTGGGAATTCTACACTGCTTCCAAGAGTGCCAGTTTAACAGAGGAAGGAGAGGGTAAACTAACTGAAATTCCTGTTAGATTTCTCCACTCCTCCCAAAGAGTACTTTGTGTTTGAATACAGGCTTTATCTTTAGATATTACTGAACTCATTTCTCTAAGCGAATTGAAATATTCATTGGTTTCTCATCAGGAGCTACAGAATCTCACGCTGCGCTGGGTACCTTCAGCACTCCGAACACCATTTACTGTATTGCATAATTGATAGGATCTTGTCTGTTCCAGTACAATGAAATCATGGATTCTGTTGTTCTCTGAACGTTGATATTAAAATACAGAACATACTACTGCAGAATGCATCCTTACGGTGACGCTGATAAATTTAGGATATATCAAAGAGTGCCCGAGCTGATTATTTGAAGACAATTTGGCTTTTTAGATAAAACACTTGTGTGAAATATCCCAAGTAAAGTGTCTGGGAAACCGTATGCTCATGTGGCCACTGAGCTGTCATTTGACCTTGCCTGAACAGATATTTTATACTGTAACAACTGATTTTTTTCCCCCACTGAATTATAATCCCCTACCCCTGTTTTTTTTTTTAAACAGCAACAAAGCCAATACAGAAGGAAGTTATTTGAAGCCTCTCACTCTTTACGGTCAATGATGTTTGGTCAGGATCGTTACAGACGCCGGTATTGGATTCTACCCCAGTGTGGGGGTATTTTTGTGGAAGGCATGGAAAGTGGTGAAGGTAAGTACCATAAAGGAGTCATTCTAGAAATTACCGTACAAGAGTATACCACCTGTGCATCTAGTCTGTTAATTGTGTCTCCAAAAATGGCCTATTACCTTCAGGAGAAGGCTAAAAACTAACCTGTGATAGCCCTAGCTATTTGTGCAGTGCTGTTTGATGAGGCTAAGGGGAGTTTTTCTGATTTTCAGTTGGTTAATTTATCGCTTGAAACAGAGAATTAATATCCTTTTGTTAATTTTTGATTAGTGTAGTAGCTAGTGTTGTAGCTAGTGTAGCTGCATATGAAATCCTTTAATGTTGCTGTGATAAATGAAGCGGGGGGGCGGGGGGAAAGAGATCTTCCTTTTAAGGACACCCAGTTAGCTATAAAATCCCTCTTGGTAGCTGTTTTCTACTTGCTTTACCTGTAAAGGGTTAAAAAAGCCCATAGGTAAAAAGAAGGGAGTGGGCACCTGACCAAAAGAGCCAATGGGAGGGCTAGAACTGTTTAAAATTGGGAAAAAACTTCCCTTTCTCTGTGTGTCTGTTGTTGCTCTCCGGAGAAGAGGGGAACAGGGCAGCAGTTATGCTGTGAGAAGCTGAAGGCCAGGTATGAAAATCATCAGTCAGACCTAGAATTGCTTATTTGGAACCCAGATATGTAAGTAGATCAGAAAATGTGTAGAAAAACATGATTAGGTTTATTTTGTTTATTTCTTATGGCTTGTGGATTCCTCTGCTAAACCCGGATGCTTTTGTTGCTTGTAACCTTTAAGCTGAACCCCCAGAAACTATTTTGGGTGCTTAATTTTTGGAATTGCTCTTGTAAAAATCTAGGAATAGCCTCAGTTTTCAGATATATTTTCTTTTTGTTTTTAATAAAATTTAACTTTTTTAAGAACTGGATTTGGATTTTTGTGTCTTAAGAAGTTTGTGCACATGTTTTTTAGTTAGCTCGTGGCAACAGCTGATTTCTTTGTTCTCCTTTCTCAGCTCTTCTCTGGGGGGTGGGGATGTGTGAAAGGGCTTGAAGGCACCCCACAGGAAGGAATTCCCAAGAGTGCCTTCCTGGGTTTCAAGGGGTTTTGCATTTGGGTGGTGGCAACATCTGCCCATCCAAGGTCAGAGAGAAGCTGTGACCTTGGGAGTTTAATACCAGCCTGGAGTGGCCAGTATTAATTTTTAAAATCCTTGTGGGCCCCCACCTTAGTGGGGAATCAGCCTTGACAGTGGCTAAACTATTTCTCTCTATTTTCTGTGGCAATGAATTCTGCAGGTTGACCACAGAATGTATGAAGAAGCATTTCTTTTTGTTTGTTTTAATTCTCTCAGGGTTTATGCAGATATTCAGAATGTTTTGTGTTTAGAGATTACATATATGGTGTGAAATAAAATGGAACATAATTGTTATACAATAAAATACTGCCTTTTCAGTTCTCTGCTAAAACAATAATTTCTTTATTAACCCATAACATGGTTTTATGCTCCTCTTTTTTTCTGAGTGACCTGAATTCCCCGCCAAGAGACATTAAAGTCTATTTTACTAAAATTTAAATGAAGTTGCTGATTTTGATAGTTAATATATACCTATTCCACAAACTTTTTTTTTTTTTTAATTAACCTTAAGTCTAGATGCATGTGAATTTTAGAATTCACTCATTAGAATTCCTGGATATAGATCCAACCCATGATTTTGGTTCCAGAACAGATCCATTTTTTCAGTTCTGGTTTGGATGCAGCCAAAACCCGCCATTTTCTCAAGATTTTGGCCCAAGATGGCAAAAATCTCTCCAAGAACTCCTCGGAAGATGCATTCTAGGTATCTCTCACACCCATCCCCAAAGATTTCAGTACTATCAGAGTGAAACCTGAGCCCTGATTTGACTTGAAACCTGAATCACAAAGTCTCACCTAAACCTAATCATGATCCCAAAGGTAGCTTGCTAATATTGTGTGTGCGCTGTAGGACCTCTCTTTCACCATCCGCTCATTATAGTATGCTCTGAATTAGAAACTGCTGTGCAAACACCAAAAGTTATATGGAAGTAGAAGTTGACTGTCAAATGCTGTAGTGCTTGTGTTTCTTTTCCTGTTTTCCAAAGTGTCTTCAATTGTACAGTAATAGTATTCCATATAGTGTATTTTAGCCTAGGGAATCCCAAAGAGCTTTACAAACTATATGCAGAGAACCACGGAACTAGAGCTACCTCTCTGGAGGTGCTATGGAAATTTTGGCCAAAAACACCAGGACAGACCCATGTTCTTATAAATTAGTCTAGAGGGATTGTTAAGGTCTATGCAGATCAAGGGTACTTACGTTTTTAAGATCTCATCTGCAAGATGTCTCCTTGCCCACTTTATCCCCTTTTCAGTAAATTGCATAGTAGTCAGTTTATTACCTCAGAAGGATGAGGTTGGCCCTGCTGAGTTTTGAAACCGATAGTTCCTGGGTGTAGGTAACTTGAAACTGGATGCATAGAACTCTAAGCCATCTGTCCAGTTATCAAAAATACCTCCCTCTCACGCTTTTACCTGTGCAGTTCCCTAAATTGTTTTTTCCTGTCAAGCCCGTTTTGGATCTCTTGGTAAATTCAACATTATTGGTACCCAGATACATTACTAGAGCGAAAAGAAAAGGAGTACTTGTGGCACAATTGGTTACTCTCTAAGGTGCCACAAGTACTCCTTTTCTTTTTGCGAATACAGACTAACACGGCTGTTACTCTGAAACCTGTTACTAGAGCGGTGGGTGCATTAAAAATTCAGAAAGAGAGATGCAAAATTATAGCAGTGCATTTTCCTTGCTATTGTGCTTTTTTCCTTGTTGAAATTATTCTGGTTTTGCAGAATGTGCAAATAACCCCTGCAGGAGTTACCAGCCATAGATGATAAATAGGGGCCCTGTTTATCTGTAATTATGCAGCTGCACTAACTGATGCAGAAACTAAGCAAATGGCTGCCATGCTGAGTGCTTTTCCTTCTCTTTCCTCCCTGTTCCTACCATTTCTCCTTCTTTTGTTCTTTTTGAAGATTCTTATTGATGCTCGTTGACATATGTTAATATGGGCAGAGGAAGATAGAGGATTGAAGGGAGAATGGGAGAGAAGAGAGAACAGAACAGTTTTTTCCCCCATTTATAAATCTGGTCCTTCCCCACCTCAAAGATATTCAAGCTGACATGGACGCTGAACCTTAGGATTTTGTATTGTAAATTGTTTAGCTATTTAAACTATTCTATCCATTTATATACTTATCTATCTCTATATCCCAATCATTACATTGTGTAGGTTCTTCAAATAATTTATTTCAGGTAATGAGTAAAACAGGTACAAGTAGCCTCTAGTATTTGGTAATTAAAATTTGCAATCCACCCAATTAATTTTTTAATTAAAAGAAAGCGGGGAATTTAATGTCCTATTTCTATCTTTGGAGACATCCAATTTGTGAAATAGATTATTTATTTATTTATTTATTTGTGGTCTTCATTCTTTCTTCTCCCCCCACTATGGGCTGAGAGTTTATGGAAATAGCCTATAAACTTAAAAGCAAATATCCACACCAGGAGAGTAGAACGTGAAACTTTTTGGTAATTCTGCAGTCAATGGTAAGTTTCACAAGCACAAAGCTAGAAAAATTTTGTCCCTTCCAAAGAAATTAGAAGTGACAAAGTGCTTCAGAATTCCAGTGGTGTTCTGTATGCAAGTTAAGTGAATCTCTTAGCAATCTCTTGGGCAAAATCCTGGCCTTGTTGAACTCAATATGAGTTTGTTACTAATTTCAGTGGGTCCAGTTTTTCATCTCTGATGCATAGCAAAGTTTAAATCCGTTTTAGATTTGGTGAGGGGAAAAAAACACAATACAATTTACAACAGTATGAGAAGGGTCTGTGAGCATTTTTGTTATAAACCTCTTTCCAAACTGTTTTGAGTTGGCTGTGAAATTTCGTCCACACTGAGGTACAGTGTAAAGTATATTTGAGTGTTGTGTATCCTTTTACAAAATATTTTTCAGAGCTTGAAGGCAATTTCATAGAGTACATGACGGTCTAGAGCACGTGGAAGTGACTGATGAAGTTATTCTTTATATAAAACTTGCTTACAGGAATGATCTAAGTTATATGGTTCTTCTGTGATATTTAAAGTTTACAGTTTTTTCAATTTTTCAGGTCTAGAAGAAATTGCAAAAGAAAAAGAGAAGTTAAAAAAAGCAGAAAGTATACATATCAAAGAAGAGATGTTTGAGACCTCAGAGGAAAAATTAAACTGTGTAAATACAAGTCACTGTGAGCAGAAAGAAGATCTTAAGGAAAAGGATAACACTAATTTGTTTCTACAGAAACCTGGCTCTTTTTCAAAGCTAAGCAAACTGTTGGAGGTAGCAAAGATGTCTCCTGAATCTGACATTCTGTCACAAAAACCCAGTGGCAGTGCAGCAAATGGGTGTGCGTTATCTTATCAAAATAACTCTAAAAACTCTCTCTGCAGCCTTCAGCCCACCATATCACAAAGCAGCTCTGAAAAGTCAGATTCTAATAATCTTTTTAATCCCATTGCAAGTGGGCCAGGGAAGTTTTACAATTCTCCATTAATTCCAAATGACCAGTTGTTAAAGACTCTTACAGAAAAGAGCAGACAGTGGTTCAGCCTTTTACCGAGAATACCATGTGATGATACATCAGTTACCCATTCAGATACACCAGCTGCTTCTTCTTCACTAACTCTGCATTCAAATCCTCCCTCAAAATCACCTTCACCAGTTCCATCTCCTCATATCACTTCAACCTCTGTACAGAGTCCTATGGGAATAAGTCCTTTTGCATTATCATCACTTCAGGTTGGTACTTAATTACAATCTAAGGTTTCTGATCATGCAGTCCTTACTCAGGCAAAATTCCTTCTGAGAGCTGATCATACCATTGAAATTGTACCTTTGTTCCTTGTATTTTTTTTTTTTAAAAAAAAAACATTGTAAAATGTAGCTCATTCTTAGAAATGTTTTTTTATGCAGCCAAGTACTATTTGCTAAAAAGATTTAGATTGGTAGATTAGTAGGCAAACCGGGATCTTTAAATTAACAATTTGTGTGATTTTGTGTGTACTGTTTCAAATCATTTGTGTTTATATAAAGAAGTTGGCAATTGAATGGAAAAAAAATATAACTACTAATAGTAATTTTCGGAAGTGTGGTCATCAGAAGCAACAGTTTTCTAAACATTCGCCATATAGGGTTACTAGCTGTTTGTGTGACTTGGCATCTTAGGTTTTTAAATTCTTCAAGGCAGGGATCAAGGCTTCTTTTGTGTTTTTATTATGCCTAGCACAAGGGTTGACTAATCCTAATCCAGGTTTCTGGGGGCTCCACACTAGTAATAGAATTAATAGTAATGTTTTAAAAATATTTTTGATACAGCAGATGAAGACTGGATTACCTATAATGGGACTTCAATTTTGTGGATGGCCTACAGGAGTTCTTACTTCAAACCTTCCATTTTCATCTCCCTTACCTAGTGTTGGATCAGGGTTAGGATTGTCAGAAGGAAATGGTAACTCATTTTTGACACCCAATGTTCCTACAAGTAAAAGTGAATCACCGGTACCACAAACTGAAAAAACCGCTTCTGCTCCCTCTACAGGAGTTGAAGTAGCCAAGCCAGTAGATTATCCTAGCCCAAAACCCATACCAGAAGGTAAGCATAATGCAGTAATGTGCCAGAACTGTCTAAATGTTGAGTTCCTCTAATGTTGCTGCACTATCAGAACATTTGTTTGCATGATTTCTTGAAATAAATCTGATTGTAATAGTGCTTCATGTTTAAAATGCTTGTAAAAGATTTACAAACTTGTCTTGATTTAGAAATGCAATTTGGCTGGTGGAGAATTATTGATCCAGAGGACCTAAAAGCTTTGCTTAAAGTACTACATCTCAGGGGAATAAGAGAGAAGGCCTTACAGAAGCAAATACAGAAACACATGGATTACATTACTTTGGCCTGCATCAAGAACAAAGATGGTATGTAACTGATATGAATGTTTGATTGGTATAAGGATAATAAATAGAGGTGAATCTGAGGTACATTTGGATCCAGACTAGAACTTCTCAAACGCTCGGCTTGTCCAGATGTGAGCTTTTGGTTCAGGCCAATATCTAATAATTAGTTCACTTAACTAGGTATGTTTCTTTTCATGAAAAAAGGATATTGGCTTCAACACAGAACTTGCAGCCAGAGAGGAGGGGGTTTAAAGTGTCTTTAAAACACCTTTGTACCCTCTCGATACTGGATAGCTCTGGTAGCTGGAGAGCCGCCATCATAACACAGATAGTCCTGGGGACCTGACTGAGTTATGCCAATCTTTTCAGCCTGCCCGGAACCTTCACAGTGCTACATACTGCAGTGCATACTCGACGTGCCCCCACCCTAGATATTGCAATTCTTTAAGCATCTGTGACAAGATCAATACAAAATTAAGCGGTCACATTGGATATATTAAGAGTAAGTTTATATAATGACCATTAAACACTTTTTTAATGTAACAGGTTTGAGTTTGCAAAAATCAGTTACAATGTTAATTAAAATAAAATAATACAATTTCAACTCCCAAATACAGTTGCAATTATTGAAATAAACGAAAATGAGGAAAACCAGGTAACTCGAGACGTTGTGGAGAACTGGTCAGTAGAAGAGCAAGCAATGGAGATTGATCTGGCTATTCTTCACCAGGTGGAAGACCTAGAACGGAGAGTTGTATCAGCTAGTTTGCAAGTTAAGGTAAAACTGCCTTTCAGTAAAATCCCTCTTCAAAAATGTTGTTATTAAAGTGGTAAGAATTTAAAACCAGTATTTGCAGTTCTTTTGCTGTTAGGGATAACTGCCTTCTCATTAATTTTATAGTCCACAAATGGAACAAATCCAATATAATTTCACTATATTTGTATCACAGAAGCTGGAATGTTTTCTCACTTTCTCTTCCTATTTCAAACATCAAAGGAAACATAGAGTATAGTATTACTTTTTATTACAGTTAAATCTTTGGATAAAGATCCTCAGAGTGGCAGCCCCCAGAATATTCCCTTATAGCACACACAGCCCTGTGCCTTTCATTGTGGTGGGAATAATGCCATTTTAGGTGATGACCTGTTTTTAACTGCAAAGATTTGATGGGTATGGGATAGCTTAGTCATTTAGCTGTAGCACTTTGTGCCACCATTATATGTCTGTGTGGGTTTGTTGTTGTTCTTTAAAATAAATAAAAGAGCATTTCAACTTCTTTGTTTTGGGGATGGTGGAATAATGGAATACACCCCATGCATATGAGGAACTATGTACCACATGGATTGTGAATCTGAAGCAGCTCAGGACTTTCTGGTCACTATTACAATCATGGCGTTATGCAAGATGATTGTAGGCCCAGCAGTCTTTCTGCAATCTGGATATGATGTTTGGACTGGAGTAGAGTGGAGAGTTGGATGTTATTTCCATGTCATGGGTTGCACATTGCCTCCTGTGGTTTGAGGTCTGGGACCTGGCAGGGTCCTTCCTGTCAGAATGAGAAATCTGTTGTAATGGTCTGCCCTCAGAGACTAATGGAACTTGATGCTTCCAGAGGGCTCTGTGTGAATGCTACTGCTGAGAGACCACTCTGCTAATGATTTGGCTATGCTTATATTTTAGGATTCATTGTTTTAATTATCTGAATAGTTTGAGAAAGACAGGGTAAAAAGCTGATTACTAACTACTGACATCTGCTGAAGACAGTACCTGAATTTTTTAGGTTAATACAATACAAAATTCCATTATTCCCACACTTATCCAGTTACAGCACCAAACAATGTGTAAACCTCTCTACTAAATATAGGGCTGGATGTGTCCTGAGCCTGCATCGGAGAGGGAAGATCTGGTATATTATGAACATAAGTCATTTACTAAATTGTATAAGAAGCATGATGGAGACTGTGCTGGAGGAGAAGAAGGCAATACCAGTGCTCTAGAGCGGAAGAGTGACAACCCTCTAGATATAGCTGTAACCAGGCTTGCTGACTTGGAGCGGAACATAGAGCGAAGGTATCTGAAGAGCCCCTTAAGTACCACCATTCAGATCAAACTGGATAATGTGGGCACAGTTACTGTCCCTGCTCCTGCACCATCCATTAGTGGTGATGGTGACGGGTAGGTTATTGAGATTAACTTGAAAAATTATTGTGCTTCTTTGCTAATTGGAGCCTATTTTCTATTGCCTGTTATCTATGTATCTTCTTGTATGTCTGTGATCCATATGGATCATGTTATTCTGCATGGTGCTTTGTAAATATTTTTTGTTATGTATGTTGATAATCCTGCAAAGTTATCTTACATTTAACTGGTTGTGACTAAGCTTTGAGGCACGTAGCCACAGTCTGTGCACTACATCAAATTTAGTTGCTTAAACCTTATACTTATTGGCTGTGTACGTTTCGTCATTGCTTGGCTTTCAATGTGATAATGATTGTTCCATGTTCAGAGATCAGCAAACATGGATGTGACCTACTTAATTTCTCTGTATTTCAATGCAGAATTGAAGAGGATATTGCTCCAGGGCTAAGGGTATGGAGAAGGGCATTGTCAGAAGCTCGCAGTGCTGCACAGGTAGCTCTGTGCATTCAGCAGTTACAGAAATCAATAGCATGGGAAAAATCTATTATGAAAGTTGTAAGTGTTTTTCATTTAAGAAATACTGTAACTAAACTTTGCTGTGTCCTATTTCCCCACTTTAAGATACTGTGATTACTAATGTCTCTCTTACCGCTTCTAAAACTTACTACAGTTAAACTGTACGTAGTGCACTTATGAGCATAAATCGTACAGATTTCACTTTTGCCAAATTCAGCATTGTGAAACTTCCTATAATGGAAAGCTCTTCCACTGGTTGCTTTATTTTTAAGGTGTCAATTATTCTTTGAAATTAACATGTAGGTATAAAATAGGCATTTCCGTGGAGGACACCATATTACTGAAAATTACTCATCTATGATGTTAGCTTCATGAAGACTCATTGTCACATACTGTAATTAAAGGCTTGATTTTTCAGAAAGTTGAGATGCTCCAAAATGTATGTGGCTTCTTTCCATGCCCACTTATCACGAGTGAACATGCAAACTGGGCAGATATATAAGCAAGTGAGTTGTAATGTCCATCTCCTCATACACATGCCCGTTTAACAAGTAGAGCTGTGTTAATTGCACATACAAAAAAGCATGCAAATGCATGTGTAAAAATTTGCATGAACCTTTGAACCTCAAATTTCTGAAAATTAAGTTTTAAGACTGCTCTAACATTCATCAAAGAGAACTTTTACAGTTAAGTGTTAAGTATATAATGTTGAAATGTTAACTTGTAAACATCTTCATCCAATTATTGGATTGTTAAAACTAGCTCAAAATTGCTTTATGACCCAATATTGTGATCCAGTATTGTCAGTGTAATATGGTGGGCACTGTAGAAAGCATTTTTTTTTTTAAGTTATTAGCCCCTCTCCTCATTTTTGAACAAGCAAGTAATATCCCACTTCTACCCATTAGGTATGCTTTGTATTTCTAGATAGATAATTGAAGGATAATTTACAGATACAAATTATGCTTATAAGGTTTTATGCTCCTATCAAAAGATTATGGATACTACGAGAGGAGCCAAAAGACCACGGAAATGGCTTAAAGTGTAATTTGGGACTTTGAGAGTGAGGTATAGTTTAAATCACAGTTTTTCTCAATTGGGTTTGTCCATTGAATTACACAGGAAATGTGGGTATTTAGTAGAAGGGCTCAGTCCTGAAAGGTGTTGATATTACTTACACCAAAAAAATTTTTTTTAATTGCATAGGACAATTTTTAAAATTCAGAATTTCCTCTTCCTTTTTTAAATTGCACTTTGTTTTTTCTCGTGTTTTCCTCTCATATTTTTATAGTTACAGACTTTGGACTAGAGAAAATAAGTCAAATGAATAGTCTAAAACATCCATCATCTTAAAATCTTTCCCCTATATTCACCAAAACAGTATCTATATTAATGAATTTGGAAGTGGCAACTAGTAGCTGAAGTTAGTAAGAGTTCCATTTCCTATGCTGCTGGCTACTGTCATTTCTTCTCCCCTTTTCCCACAAATAGATATCTGATCAAAAATATGTTTGTACTCTAAAATAATTGCATGTAAAACTCACTTGTCTAGTTCAGTTGTGGACTGTCAGCTTACATAAATTTAAATGATATATATAGTTTTATAAAAATATAAATTGTAAATATGTATTAATATATAAAATTCAAATATACATTAATGTAAAGATATAAAATGAAATATATAATATGTTATGGTAGATATTACATAATGAAGTTTTTCCTACTTTAAAAGTATGACGACTTCAGAGAGGTCCAAATGGCTATATCAGGCACTCGAACGATTGGCTTTGTCCTCGGTTGATCCATTGCCTTTTTCTTAATAACTATTTTATAAATATTTGCAAACACATCTGGCTCTGATCCTGAAGTCACAGAATTTTCTCTAAGCAGTGTCTGCATAGTCCAGCCAAAGATTATCAAACTGTAACTTGTTTAATTTAAAATGGACTGTATTTAATAATAATTTAGAAAATATTTTTAAAAATTAAATAGGCTTATTATAACAGCTCTTCATTTGCAGTATTTTAAAACTAACAATAATGTATTTTAACTCTCTATTAAGCAGCTCCTTTTCAATGCCTAGATTTTTCATTTGCAGTGGCTTTTGACTGACATGTGCCATGACTTCCAGCACTTAATTTAATACATTTCTAGCAAAGCTACGCAAATTGTCTCTTTGCCTGTATAATACGTCTGTGAAAAATATTAATACCTCATGACACTGAGATCAGAGGTCTAAATAAAAATTACATTTGAATAATATACAGTAGCCACACTTAAGAACTTGCCATTATTGTCTTAGCTAAATACTTACTTCATTATTTGCATTATTTCCCAAGTATTTCCTATAGCAGGGGTGGTCAAACTTACTGACCCACTGAGCAACATACAACAATCTTCAGAAGTTCGAGAGCCCAGGCGTGCCTGCTGGGGCTAGGGGCTTCTGCCCCATGGGAGGCACCTGCCAGGGCTTGGGGCTTCAGGCTCGGCCCTCTGAGGTTCCAAGCCCCAGCAGGCGTGCCCCAGGGTGAAGCCCTGAGACCCACCTCCCTGCTAGGTAGAAGCCCCTACTTCAACACCTTGCTGCAAGGCAGAGGTCCTGAGCTCCACCCCAAGTCTGGGAGGTGGAGAATGGGGGAGGAGCATGGGGGGCTCCAGGAGCCACACTTTAACTGTAAAAGAGCCGCATACAACTCATGAGCGACAGTTTGGCCACCCCGCCATATAGCAAATGGTGAGGTATTGTATCTATCTAGCCAATACAAAACAGGAAAGTTCTTCAGGTTGACCACTTTACAGTATGACCTTCAATTTTATAGCGGTCTAGAAAGAGTTCAAATATGACTGTCCATGAAATCAGAATCCCTAAATTGCAGGTCAGTTTGTATTGATATGGACATGTCTGGTTGGCTCCAGTTGAGAAAGTGAGGAGTCATTTACGTGGTCTGGTCTGTACAAGGACCATGGACTTTTGTCCCTCCCGTCACCTTGGCGGTTCAGAAGTGAGCTGTAGCTCACGAAAGCTCATGCTCAAATAAATTGGTTAGTCTCTAAGGTACCACAAGTACTCCTTTTCTTTTTGCGAATACAGACTAACACGGCTGTTACTCTGAAACTTTAAAGACCCACTCCACATCAAGAGACTCAGAGAAGAAATGTACCTCCCACAGAAAATAAAAATACCAAATTTTCTATTTTTAAAATGTAAATCAAATGTCTAGTTGTGTTTTATTTTTCCATTTATCCACACCATGTGCAGCTGAAGGCATAAAGCTACATGCATCTTAGACTTATACTAACCAACCACTAAAACATGCTGCTATTCCATCTTAATGCTGTATCTTTAGTGTAAATTCTGTATCCAGTTGTTGCTAGTGTACGTTTTTGCAATGGACTTACTAAGACTTCAACAAAACAAAAAAAAAGTTGTAATGAGAAACAACTCCAGAGATATAAAGGTATCACGATTTCCTGGAGTCTGTGGGAAAATTAATAATGAATTGGAATTATTTTAGTGCTAGTATTAAGTTAATTTAGGAGCTCATCCAAAGCCTTATTAATTTTTCCCATTGATTTCCATGGGATTTGGATCAGGCCCTTTCTGATTATTTTTCTAAAATAGTGTACTAATTTTAAAATGTAATTACTTTATAAAGTTCTACAAACCATATAACATACTAGATCTTGCAATTAAGATATGCAAAATAAAAATTTCAGACTGTTTTTCCCCACAAACCTTAGGGATGCAGTGTCTCATTCTTTTTCTACCCAGCTCACTTCATCAAATAATTATCATATTACTGACCTACTTTTAAATTTATTCACTTTTTAAATAAAGCTCTGCTTACATACTCCTAGCCATATGCCCAGTATAAGGCCAACCTAAATTTTGATCATGTCTTTTGTTTCATGTGAACTTGTTTTTATGTAAAATTAAAATTGATTACATTTCCTACACAATGAAATTATTAGCCAATGCCTAGTCATACGGAAGATCAGTTCCCATAAATGCTGTGCCCTATCTGCAAACAGTGAATGCCCTACCAGCTGCTGAACCAGATGAAAAATCCAAAGTGAGACTAAACAGATGTGTCTTGCTGCATCTTAAAGGCTGCCAATCTTGGCATTGGCAGATTATAAGAGAGTAGATCCAGAACAGAGGGATCTAAGGATGCCCTGCTTTCTAGCGCTAGGATGTCAACCCTGGGGACAGACAACAAGAGCATTCTAATTGATTGTGACTTCCACCATAGGGCATAAGTGGAGACAGAGTCGCTGAGATAGCATATGTGCTATCAGTGGTTTTTGTGGTTATCCAATACCTCTGCAGCATTTAGTGAAATGTAAAAGGTATTAATTGCTTTGTATGCTTTGACATCAGTGTTAAATGTAGATGTGTTTTTCAAGTGTGTAATGTGTAAGCATTTCGCCTTTGGCTTAATTCCTCACACTGTACACGAGCCATGCAGATATCCCAGTGCAACCACAACCTATTATGTAGTTGTCCATATACATGAGAGAGAGAAAATTATAGAAATACATAGATGTATACACATGTATAGCTGTGGCTACTGTACGTATGTAAGATAATGTGGAAAATATTTTCCAGTGCTGAATGTATGGCATATATTACTACATTTCAGGAACATTTTTTAAGGGAGGCTTACTGAATTAAAGTGATTTTGCATGTATTGTAGTACTGCCAAATATGTCGAAAGGGAGATAATGAGGAACTTCTGCTTCTTTGTGATGGCTGTGACAAAGGCTGTCATACATACTGCCATAGGCCGAAGATCACTACTATACCAGAGGGTGACTGGTTTTGTCCTGCCTGCATAGCAAAGGTAATATTAATCTTAAAGATGAATTGAAATGTTTTTGACCCTCCAGTACCTGAGTTCAGAGTTCTGTGCTTCTCCAGCAATTGCTGACAACTTGACAAACATCTAAAGTAGAGCAGCAATCTGCATGCCTTATACTGGCTTGGGTGACTATTAGGGATGCTTTCAAGTGTTGCAAGAGAAGAATAGAGTCTTAATAAAGGTGTTGGCAAAGGATATGACTTTCAGCTACTTTGTTTTTAATTGTACTCATCAGTAATTTTGCATTTAAACATAGGCTGCTACAAATTTGATATCCTAAGCATCTTTTTCTCTATTTTAAAATAAGTTTTTTCATTCACCTTTCAAACAAAGTTGATATAACTGTTGACAGACAAATGTTTCATACAGATATGCAGTATGAAAACAAATGTAGTAGTATTATGATGTTAGTGTGTCACTTCGTTCTCATATAGTGCTAATCAAAGATTATATTTCTCTCAGACAAATCTTTTACCTTCTATTGTTACAAGTAACACCTAAGGTTGCTGTATAATTACTCTGTATTTGTATTTCATAACACTTTGTTAACAATCAGTTTGGCTCTTTCTCTCACTATATTCAATCAGTTTGCGTTTTAGTTTCCATGGGTGTTTCACACAGCAATAAGGGAGAGAAACCCTATCTTTTTAAAAAAGGAAAATGGAAATGTAAAACCACAGAAATTGGCAATACAGGGAAAGGGGGGAATTCCAGGACAGTTGTAGTACCTGAAGATACTTTTAACTCATTTTTTTAAAACTGAGTTTATTTTAATATTTTGTAATAGTTTCATAGAGCATAAGGCCAGAAGGGACCATTAGATCAGCTTGTTTCACCTCCTGTATATCACAGCCTATTAAATTTCACTCTTCCCCCAGAATTCATCCCAAAAACTTGTATGACTAAAGCACAACTTGTGTTTGACTAAAGTATATTTTCCAGAAAGACATGCAGTCTTGAATTGCAGAGGTGAAGAGATGGAGAATTCACCACTTCCTTTTAATAGTGTCCCTTAACTGGTGCTTTGCCATAGACAGTGTTATGCTGTATAAAGCACCCTGTACCTTTTATCATGGGTTTCCTTCCTCCTTCCCAAATTACTGAAACATTTGGGTATAAAGGAAGCCAGAAACTAAAGGTGCAACTCAGAAAAGACTCCCAGATTTGCTGGATTTGGGTCTAAAATTCTGTAAACCCACCAAATTTATCATGATGTCTACCTTAAACTGTCAAGTATCAGGGGGTAGCTGTGTTAGTCTATATCCACAAAAACAACAAGGAGTCCGGTGGCAACTTAAAGACTAACAGATTTATTTGGGCCTAAGCTTTTGTGGGTAAAACAACCCGCTTCTTCAGATGCAGTGAAGCTTATGCCCAAATAAATCTGTTAGTCTTTAAGGTGCTACCGGACTCCTTGTTGTCTTTGTAGATACCTTAAACTGTAAATCAATCCAGGCAGTCTAGGTTAAAGCTCAATACAGATTTGCTGAAAACTTCATAAATCTTTTCCCTGTAACAAAAACCGAAACTGGGCAACTTTCAGCTAATTGCATGTTTTGTTATAAAACATCTGCTTTATTATGAATTTTCAGCCAACAAGTTTTATAAAGATGCATGCCAGCAATACATTTACAAATGTAACATCACCATATGTAATGGTAATACCACATTTATTTTGTATTGTAAGTACAGGGAAACACTTTTATCTAGGATACTTCTGTGTGGCAACTGATGGCAAATGTTGACATTGACTTGCTACCTCTGTAGATTAATTCCAGATAAAATAAGTGTTTAAGGGATATCAGTTTGACCAAGTTCAAGTAGGGCTTACTCAGGCAAAACTGCCATTAACTTTACTGAAGGCCTGATCCCGTGAGGAGGTAAGTGACAAAGAAGGCACTAAGCCCTCTCAGCTCCCATTAATTTAATTGCAAGTTGAGGGTAAACAGCACTTCACATGTTCAGGCCTTCAGCGAGGACATTTGGTCCATTCCCATGACTCTTCAATTGACTTGTCATCTGAAGGACCCTCCAACAGGGTCACCATTAAGTCAGCATTTTGCAACGATTGCCACATACAGGTATGTGTGTATGATACTAGAGTACTTCCCTATATTTAAAACAAGAAAAAATAGAAACCACTGTGTGGTAATAGTATAGAAAATTCATAGTCATTTATAAATCTTTGCAGTATTCTGTTTTTAAAGCTAAGGAATTCTTAGTTTTTCTAAGTTTTTTCTCCTCGTATAATTCATTCATATTCTCTGCATCTTATACAAATGGTGCAACAATGTCAGCCCTTCCAGCTTTATCAGGACCAAAATGCTTAAGCAATGTGTTTACCATTCATGCCATAGATAGGCAAATGATATAACTATTTACAGTAAGTAATGAATTCTGCATAATCATGCTCTGAAAAAATGTGTAACATACAGTTTTTTAGAGAACTAAACAGAGAACCCAGATATCAAAAAAGGCCTCCAGCATCATTATTGCTTGTAACCTGGTAATAAATAAAATACAATCAGATGTGAACACTAGACCACAAGTAGGGGACTGAAAAAATAAAATAACATTTTACAAAACCTAACACAAATGTTAGAAAATTGTGTTTTAAAGTGTCAATGAAATTGGTTTTGGGTGTATTTAAACATTTTCTTAGTATTTGCCCCCAGAATATAATAGCATTTTGTTAGTGCTTGAGAAACAAGAAGCAAAATTTACTAAATAGAGATGAATGAAGTATAGAAAGTCAATAAACAGCAAATATTATGAAATCTAAATCTGATTTTTAAAACTCTTGTTTAAATTATCTAAGATGTGTGTGTAACACAACCATTTTTAATACATAGTTTTTAGTTTGACAGTGTCTCTTTTTATTCATTGATATTATCTTAATTTTATAACACATTGGCTGGAGAATAGTTGGTTGGATGAGTTTAGGAAAACTTCAGTGTAGTCTCTTCAGTAGCTTTAGGTACTTGACTTTTAGATTTAGGAAATCCCTGTTAAGATTAGAGCGAGAATCCAGATGTAATGGGGTTTTTTGGTGCTCTCAATACCCAAACCCTGTTTACAGACTTATCAGGAAATATCTGTATAATGTTTAGTTGAGATTTTTCATTTACAGACATCCTTGGACCCTCGTTTTATCAAATAAGGGAAATTTTGGAGTTCATTATCATTGCTTAGGCAGCTAAATGAAACTTCATGAATGCAATCTATAAATCTGTTGATGTTCCCCTTTCAGCATAGGCTTGCTGGACACTTCTTGTTTTCTCAACCTGCTATGGCTCCTTTTTAAAAGGCTTTTGCATATCTGTCCTCCCCTATTCAGACGTGGGCTGTTTTTTTACATCCTGTTTATCATCCTTGAAAGATTGTGGTTCTCCCCATGGTCTTTTCAGTTTAGCTTTCAATCTTGCAATAAGATTGATCTTTAAAAGGCAGTAAGATGCAGGCATTTTCATCTCATTGTCCCTTTCACTTTGCATGAAGATGATGTGGTCCTCTGAATGAATCCCTTTGTCTAGTTGTGGAATTTCACTGTAATTAATCTACTAAATTGTTAGTCTGTTTTCTAGACCTCCGGCATCCTGGTATTAAGACTAAACTAAGGCTTTCGGAGTCTTTAATCAAGAAAGGATCTGTTAGAATTAGACAGTAGAGATGGAAAAGACCTATTCAATCATTCAGTCCTTTCCCTGTCTATATTTAGATATTTTTATAGTGTCTGTTAATACAAAATCTAGTGTTTTGTTCAGTCTAGTTTTAAAATTGCAGTGATAGGGCCGTCACCTCTTTTAGCACATTTTTCCAATGCTTCATATATCTTGCTGTCAGGAAGCTTTCAGCTTTTTAGTCTACCATGTTCACTTTCTTAGTTTCATCCCATTATTCTTATATATGTATGTATGTATGTATTTTCCTTTCTTCCATATTGTTTATACCATTCATGTATTTGTAGACTTCCTTTGTGTTCTCCCTTCATTGTCTTTGCCACACTATACATATTTAACTCTTCTAATCTTTCTGCATAAAGCAATCAATTCCTTGTCTACTGACCTTTAAATAAAAATCTTTATCTTCCACAATATTCAATGTCTTTCCAGTAGTATTGGTCAGAAACAAATGCAGTATTCCAGGTGTGGTTGTACCAAAGCCATTTAGAGGAAGACCATTACTTCACCAGCCTTTTAATCTTTTTGAACATGTAGTCTGAAATTGTATTTTTTTGCCCATTATATATATAGCTTCAGTCTCTCTCTGGTCATTCGATTACAGATCTAAAAGTCACAATATTATAACAAACAATCTTCAAAAACAGACTTCAACGAGAGACTTCTGAATTGGAATTCATTTGCAAACTGGATACAATTAACTTAGGCTTGAATAAAGACTGGGAGTGGATGGGTCATTACACAAAGTAAAACTATTTCCCCACGTTTATTCCCCCCACCCCCGCTGTTCCTCAGACATTCTTGTCAACTGCTGGAAATGGCCCATCTTGATTATCGCTACAAAAGGTCCATCTCTTCCCCCCCATCCCCTCCCCACTGGTAATAGGTCACCTTACCTGATCACTCTCTTTACAGTGTGTATGGTAACACCCATTGTTTCATGTTTTCTGTGTATATAAATCTCCCCACCGTATTTTCCACTGAATGCATCCGATGAAGTGAGCTGTAGCTCACGAAAGCTTATGCTCAAATACATTTGTTCGTCTCTAAGGTGCCACAGTACTCCTTTTCTTTTTTCTTAGAGCTTTAAAGAATTCCAATGGACTTTTGAATTAAGACTGTAGCCAAGATTTTTCCAAAGAGCCTAGTGATATTTTTTTGCCTCAACTTTTATGTGCTCAACTTTAAGATGCCATAAAGTGGCCTGGTGGCTTTTAGAGCATGGTTGTTCAATATCTTCTGGAAATCAGGTGCCTTTATAATGTTCTAAATTGAGGACCCAGAATTCCTAATCACTTCTGAAAATATTGGCCTATGAATTATACAGTCTACGACCTTCAGAGATCAAAAAGAATTAAGTGATCTACCTGTTCTCTGTTTATCATACTAAATGCAGCGATTGTATTTTGATACTGTTTAGTGTGTCAGACCTTCATGGGTTTTCTGTTGACAAATAATACAAACTTCTGTGTAATCTGGTTATGTTTTGTTACATACTTGGATTCTCTCTATTGTAGGCAAGTGGTCAAACCCTAAAAATAAAAAAACTTCAAATCAAAGGGAAAAAAAGTAATGAACAAAAGAGAGGCAGGAAATTGTCTTTAACAGGAGATACGGAGGATGAAGACTCTGCAACTACAAGCAGCTCTTTAAAAAGAGGAAAAACAGACCCCAAAAAAAGAAAAATAGATGAAAATATTTCTAACCAATTAAAACAAGAAAGCTTCACTCCTACGAAGAAACCTAAAAGAGATGAATCCAAGGACCTGGCTATATGCAGGTACTGTCTGCCTGTCTTTTGTGAGATATTTGTTGAAGCCAAATAGTACCTGCTGCTCTGTTAGTGT
This sequence comes from Lepidochelys kempii, assembly GCF_965140285.1. Taxonomy (NCBI): domain Eukaryota; kingdom Metazoa; phylum Chordata; order Testudines; family Cheloniidae; genus Lepidochelys; species Lepidochelys kempii. The sequence continues at coordinate 32,570,136 of NC_136390.1, read as the reverse complement.
GCTTGTAGTAGAGAGAGCACAGAGGCCTGTTCCCTATGGTGCCTCACACAGGAGGCAGTAATAATTAGATTACAGCCATTTGGGACTGCAAGTGTGTGTGGTGGGAGTACCCAGCTAAAGTTACCTGTTACAACACTTGTATCCTCATGAGAGTGTAGCAAGGTGGGGTGTAGCTATGAAATCCTACCCCCTTTTTTCCTGTGTGCTAAAAAGAGCTGGCAGGGGGACACTGAGGAGAGAAGTGTTGACTACAACTTTCTAAAGATGTAGGAAATCCAGATGCCCAGCACATGCCAAAGAAGCATTCTGCCCCACAAACGGCCCCACCATTCCTGTGGTGCACCTTTTCCCCTTGCTGGTTGGCTCTCACTGGCAAGTGGCATAATTAAGCCTTTAGACTGTTTTAGAAAGTTAGTAGCACTTGTTTGATTTGCATAGACGTAAATGAGCTATGTTAAAGATCACCCTGTGGAAAATTTACATAGATACATTGTATTCTGTTTGAAAAAATAATTTGAATTTCTTCCTGGAGAACTAACTTTAAAGCAGGGGTTCTCAAACTGGGGATCGGGACCCCTCAGCGGGTTGTGAGGTTATTATATGGGGGGTTGCAAACTGTCAGCCTCCACCCCAAACCCCGCTTTGCCTCCAGCATTTATAATGGTGTTAAATATATAAACAAGTATTTTTAATTTATAAGGGGAGTCGCATGCAGAGGCTTGCTATGTGAAAGGGGTCACCAGTACAATAGTTTGAGAACCACTGCTTCAAAGAGATATAAATGATAAACTGAGCATTAATGAGAAATGTTACTTATTGAGTGCGTTATGCACTATACATGACAATATTATGCTCTCCCTAGTAAAGTTAGAGTGACAACATGTTGTGAATGTACATGACAGTGAACATCCTGTGCAAATGAGCCAACAGCTGAAGGTATTGATTTAAAATCTTGTTTTATTCAGCATGATCCTGTCTGAACTGGAAACTCATGAAGATGCATGGCCTTTTCTACTTCCTGTAAACTTGAAACTTGTTCCTGGTTATAAGAAGGTTATTAAAAAACCTATGGACTTTTCCACCATCAGAGAGAAGCTAAGCAGTGGACAGTAAGTAAACATATTGTACATTACATTTGTGAATGTTCAGCAAAAAAATTAAAATGACACAATCAACTTGAAATCTAGTAATTTTAAAAACAAGGAATTAAAAGTAATTTCAGATGCTGTTTGTGCCCTGGAGTTCCCCTGCTAATTTTTATGGTTCCTCACAATTTCATGTTTTATAAATATTTCTCTCTTCCCTGTTCCTATGTGAAATACCCTTTCAAACATCATGGGAAGCTGAGAAACAAACTTCACAGAGAAAACAGTAAAACTGACTGTTCACAAAGTGCTCTAAATGCACAAAATAACCCTGAAAAATCAATGATTTATTTATTTCAGTTGTAGTAGTCTTTTGAGTTACTTGTGTGTTTGTTTTTGCTTTTGTTTTTTAATTTCAAGACAGCAATGTGATTTTTAAGTAGACATCTTTTTAAGTATTAGTGTACATTGGTTATAATTAATTCCAAAGCTACGTACTAGAGGAAAGCATGAAACATTACAACAAATAGTGGTTAATTGTTTCATAGTCCTTTTGTTAGAGAAATTTAAAATAAATAACGGGAACAATTATTTACCCCTTCCGCTGACTCTTTTTCAATTCACATGGAAAGATCTCAGATGTCATTTCTCTCCACTTTGCATTGCTGCAATCTTAAGAACCAACACTGAAGCAACTTTCAGCCAAGGAGGAAGAGAGAGACTCACTTAGGAGTCCATTAGCTCCATTCAGAACAGGCTGTGGAGGGTTTGCTAGGGTAATGCAAGGCACTCTCCCACATTTAGCTGAATTTGATCCTATGACAGATTTAAACACACACACACTCTCTTATTAAAATGTACAACTATAAGCCTTTCTTTTCAACCATTCCTCTTAATAATCAATGACTACTATAGGTAATACTTTATAGTAGTACTATAGGTCTGGCATGCTGTAGAGTCACTGGGCCAGAACAGGCAATGCAAAGAATACCAAAGAAACAGAAAATTGGATTCTGCCTGTTAATGCTACTAAACTTGCCACCCAATAGATTATGATGGAAATATAGCCTGAAATTCCCACGGATGTCATGGAGTCCTCACTGCAACCAACCAAATTCAGAAGTAAAATGTTTTGCTTTTACTATACTGTAGGTATTTGTGAAGTTAAATAAAATATTAAGAAATTACTATTATGCATAGGTGATCACAGATGACAGGAAAGCACACTGATTTACAGTATCAGGCCGTTAAGAATATAATTTATGTGTTGACAAACTAACTTTCATCCACAAAATGCTAAAGTAATATTATGTACCTGTTTTTCCACTGCCTTGCACCTTATGTAGTCATTTACACTAGTGCAAAGTAGTTGTAAAATGCACCCAACAACATGAGTGTAGAATTCTGAGTAGGTAACATCTTGTGCCCATTTTGCGCTGGTGTAAATATCAGAGTACAAGGCAGTGGCAAGTGACAGCCCTTAAGGCCTGGTCTACACACTAAGTGTACCAGTTTAGCTAAAGGTGTTGTATTTAAACTGCTTTAGGCCTAGTCTTCACTTAAAAATTAGATCTACTTAGCTACGTTGCTCAGGGTGTGAAAATGTTCACGTCCAAAATGCAGTAGTTAAGTCAACCTAACCCATAGTGTAGATGCTGCTAAGTTGATAGAAGAATTCATCTATCATCAGCCTCGCTACCACCTCTCCAAGAGGTGGATTCACTACGTCGATGGAAAAACCCTTTCCGTCGATATAGGAAGCATCTACACCATTGTGCTACAGTGGCACAGCTATAGCGCTGCATCTGTATTAGCTGTAGTTTAGACATGCCAATAGTTAAACTATTGCAGCTTTTCTGTGTTGAGATTATAATGTTGGTTTAAACCCTGGTTTATATTGGTTTAATTTGCAACTATAATTTCCATGTGCAAGCTGATAAATGGATACAATCCAGGTTTTAACCAGTATGAGTGGCCACACAGGGTAAGCACTAGTTTAAATTGTTTTTTAAAGCTATTTAAGTGAAACTGGTGCAAATTCTGTTTAGGCAATCCATAAATATTCAACTTAAACCCACAGAAGTAAGGGAATCTTCATTCTTAACTCATTCTCACACCTAAGACTTGAAGCACAGATGGTGCCTGACTCTGGATTCCTTACTTAGAGAAAACTCTTGTTAAAACCAGTGGAAGATTTACTTGAATGAGGATTACATACTTGGCCCATGGACTGAGGATTATACATTGTATTTGTGCAAGATTTTTCCGTACCTCGGCACAAGTCATGTTATGGATTTAGTTTCATATTTGCCTGATTCCTTTTTCTTTTTTAAAAAACTGGTTTAATATTGAAAACAGTGCTTTGAAGTAATGAGGTGATGGTTAGACAACTCAGAAGAGTTGACTTCAGCATCTCATATATCCAAACCAGTACCAAAAATGAAGTACAGCATTAAATAAGTCTTTTAAAAGTCATATAAAAGTAGGTCACAGGATTTTTACAAATATATCCAAATAATTCAATAAGCCTTATTGACTCTGAAATCAGTTTTCTCTCTATCTAGTTATTTTATATTTGCCTATTGCTGTGGTATCTGCACGTCAGTTGTTATAGTGCTATTCCATACTATGAGCCACTAAGATGCATATACAAATGTGCTTATTAAAAAAGGTTAATGCAATGTATGCATCACCTTTTCAAACGTCAATAACTCATGCAATCAAATGTACATAATATCAAGAAGGCTTAAATCAGATTATGGACTGAGAAAATAGCAGAATATACTTTTTTCAATGTAGTACATTGATATCCAAAAAAAAACAACAAACCCCTTTTGAATAGTAGAATTCTCCTTTGTTTACGGGATCACTCACTGTCACAATGCATCAGTACCCTCCATGTGATAAGGATCTAGGACTAAATTTCAAGTAGTGGACCAAATCATAAAGTGGAAGTACAGTCTAGCTCATAGGAAAAATGTGCTCCAGTGGCATAAGGCTGAGGAACAAAATCTTCAGCATATCCATGTTACAAGCTAGAATATCTGCAAGTGGCCCATTAGTAGCTACTTGATCTGGAAGGGGGCTAGTGATTTATGGAGGTCTGGGCCTGTACCACTGGAAGTTAATTGGAGCTTTGTCACTGACTTTTCTGGTGCAGGATTGTCCCCTGCTAGTGAGGTCAGATCCACAGGATATACAAATACAGAGGTGCAGAGATGCTTGGGCACTTTCCTTGTTGCTTGGGGTTACCAGTACAATGGAAATGCAACATTCTTGTTCAAGTAGTGTCACTATGGCTGCCCCACAGTGGGTGCCCCACTGTGTTTGCATCCCTGAGCTGCTGACAGCAGTGTCCGCTATGCCTGCACATGCACTGTCTCTCCTTGTGCTGCGCAACAAGGCTAATCCGTATGCGCAGGCTAACCCCCTCAGTTCCTTCTCAACTGCCCCTGGTTAGAGACAGAGCTATTTGCAATTCATTAGGAACATTACTTTCTATTTCTATTTATATAGTTAGTCTGTCTCTTAGTGTAGTTGTAGTTTTTTCTAGACCCCATTTTTCTCTTAAAGTAAAATAAAAAATTAAAATTAAAAATACTTTAACCCCCTCCTTTCCACGTGCTTTTCTTCCTTCTTGGTGACCTTTCCCTTATGGGGTATGCCTGGTTCACCGGGCTTCAAGAAGTGCCTTACTTGCAAGAAGGCAATCCCTATTGCAGACAAGCATTCCCAGTGCATTCGCTGCCTTGAGGAAGGCTACATCCACCAGACATGTGGTCTCTGCCAGCAGCTCAGGCCATTTTCACATAAGGATAGAGAGCTCCGACAGAAGATTATCTCAGGATCTGCACCACAAGTCACCTGGCAGACGTGAGTCTTCCCCACAGCCCTCTACATCTAAAGGCTGTGGGTCGAAGAAGCAAGCTGGTGACCCTTCCCACACGTCATTAAAGAAGAAGGCAGGAAGCCGCTGTAGTGAGCCCCGAGATAGCTGTAACCAATCCTCATCACACTGGGTATCTTTGGTTCGGTCAGCACTGAGACCTTCCCAGTCTGGTACCCACGGCTCACAGAAACAACAGCAGCTAGTACCATTGACATGCCCATGGACCTGATGGGTACAGTCATCAGCACTGAGGGACAGGACTAAGCACTGCGCTAAAAAGGCACTCCTGATACATGAGTCTGTATCAGTACCATCATCAACACCTTATCTGGCACTGGAGTGACCAGTATGGACAAGATCCCTGTCTCCCCCAGTACCGCCATTGGTACCGGTGGAACTCCAGAGACCTCCACGTATTGGACGTACCAGAGTCCCTACTTCTCAGTATTGGGAGGCTCAGTGTGGAGGTCCGCTTAGCATGGGAATCATCTCCGCTGCCATGCCATGCTCTCCCGCCCTTTAGTGAAGTGTAAGACAGTGAGCCAGAGGAGGCGTCGTCACAGTACTCCTCTCAGGCTCTGTATGGTGCCCAACATCAGCAGGGCTCCAGAGTATACCCTCAGATGGCTCCACCTCCGCCATCTTGGAATGGCCATCCATGGGAACCACCACTGGTTTCTATGCCGCCGCCACCACCCCAGTGGCCATAATAGGACCCTTGGGCGGCATATCACCAGCATGCCTCTCAAGAGTCGAGCCTCACCCGAGAATCCTTGAGGCACATCCCCTTGGCCGCAACATCCGCAGCTTCGGCACCTCCAAAAGACATCATGGAGGAACATGGAGGCGGTGCCGAGGAAGAAGTGTCCCCACAGACTATATCCTTTTCCTCCCTGAGTGAATCTGTCATGCCTTCCCCACCATCTCTGGCTGACGACTTTTGTCTCTTCCAGGGTTTGGCAAAGACAGTTGCAGACACTCTCCAAATACCACTGGAAGAAGTCAAGGACACCCACCATGATCTCCTTGACATTCTCTATTCATCCTCTTCTTCAAAGATCATGCTTCCTATTAACGAGGCCATCTTGGTCCTGGCAAGGACCATCTGGCAAACCCCAGCATTGGTAGCACCTACCTGCAAGCAGGCAAACAAAAAATATGTCTCAGCTAAGGAATCTGAATTCCTCTTCTCCCACCCTCCACCCAACTTCATTGTGGTAGACCCTGTCAAATCCCGTGGCAGTCAATGCTTGTGGCTGCCAATGCCAGATGAGGTCCACTCCCTACAATAGGGACTGGAAGCACCTGGACCTTTTTGGAAGAAAAGCATAATCCTTGGCCACGCTTTGATTCTGTATAGCCAACTACCAAGCCCTCATGGTGAAATATGATTATATAAATTATTCAAAACTGAATGATTTTATTGAACAGCTGCCAAAGTCACATTGTGACCAATTTCAGGCCATTATCCAGGAGGGCCAGTTAGTGGCAAAGACGACACTGCAATCGTCCCTTGACACAGCTGACACAGTGGCTATGTCCATCTCCGCAGTGGTGGTGATGCGATGAGCGTCATGGCTCCATCTGTCGGGCTTCTCAAAAGAGGTACAGTCAACTGTTGAAGATCTTCCTTCTGAAGGCACAAAGCTCTTCAAAGAAAATACTGATGGCCTCCATTCATACCTTGAAGGACTCTGACCGCTCTCTGTTTGCTGGGCATCTACACACGAGGACAAAAACGGAGATTTAGTCCCCAGTCCCTGTATAGACTATGCACATTCCAATATCCAGCTCAAAGCCCGTACGAACTTCAGAGAAAGGAAAATTATGTCTAATTTTCTAGGCATAAACCATTTGGGTCACAATCTTCCTTGTCCCAGTTGTCTACATCCAAATACCAATTTTGACAGGCTAGTTGCAGCGTCGATAGACCACGCCCCCCCAACTACTATGTCTGACCAATGCTTTTACACCCATTGGGCCACCAATTAGCATCATTTCATAGTGCCTGGGAACACATAATATTGGACCAATAGGTTTTAGAGATCGTTCCCACTGGGTACTCCATCCATTTTACCTCCCTACCCCCCTCCACAACACCCTTTCCCATCCGTATTCGGGGACCCTTCTCATGAGAGTTTACTACTACAAGAGATAGATTGCCTCCTCCAGTTACGAGCCATAGAACAGGTACCTCAAAATCTTCAAGCAAAGGGTTCTACTCTCGGTATTTCCTAATACCCAAGAGGAGGGGAGGCCGGAAACCCATACTAGACCTCAGAGCTCTCAACATGTTTGTCAAAGCTCAAAAATTCAAGATGGTTGCTCTAGCAACAGTCATTCCAGTGTCAGAACAGGGAGACTGGTTTTTGGCCGTTGATCTTCTGGACGCCTACTTTCATATCTCACAGACGATTTCTCAAATTCACTCTAGGACAAAACCACTACCAGTACACAGTGCTCCCCTTTGTACTATCATCAGCCCTGAGAGTATTTTCCAAGGTTCTCTCAGTAGTAGTCATGCACTTACGCTCCCAGGGGATCATGGTTTACCCGTATCTGGACGATTGTCTCCTCAGAGCCCCATCTCTCCTAGAGATTCTCACCAAAACTACAGTATGCCTGTTTACAGAATTGGTTCTACAGATCAACGCCCAGAAGTCAACCTTTATTCCAGTACTGTGTCTGGAATTCATAGGCACAGACCTTGACTTGCTACAGGCCAGAGCTCTGCTACCTCAACACAGATTTCTATCCTTGGTCACACTCATAGAGGCCGTACAAAGAAGCCCACAAAGATCAACCAGATCCTGCCTCCAACTCTTGGGGCATATGGCAGCGAGCACAGCGGTGATACCATATGCCAGGCTTCACATGCGATGGCTTCAGATGGGGTTCAGCTCAGTTCGCAGACCACAGGGACAGGTTAGAGAAACCCGTCACTACCCTCCAGGATCAAAAACTCCTTAAACTGGTGGAAAGGCCCAGCCAACCTTTGCAGAGGGATTCCCTTCTCGCAACCTCACCCTTCAGTTCTTCCCACCACTGATGTATTGCTCATAGGATGGGGTGCACATCTAAATGACCTCACCACATAAGGCAAATGGTCACCCATGGAAATCTCCCTTCACATCAATCTCCTCGAGGTCCGCCTGCACCCACTTCCTGCTGTTGATCAAAGGATCACACACAAGAATTCTAACGGAGAACATAGCTGCATATACTACATAAATTGACAAGGGGGACCAAGTCACCCTCCCTTTGTATAAAAGCAATGAGACTATGGAACTGGTTTATCTCCCATGATGTCACACTGTCAGCAGCCTACCTTCTGGGCACACAGCATTCCATAGTGGACAGCCTGTCACAAATTCCCACATGACCATGAGTGGGAGCTAGACCTAGTCGTACTTCACAATCTATTCAGGAGATGGGTGACGCTGACCACAGACTTGTTCACCACTTACCTGAATAATGTCCACACTACTGCTCCAGAGTGGGAATAGGAAAACATACCTTGGGCGATGCTCTCCTCTTTCCCTGGACATCCTTTACACCTTTCCTCCTTTTCCCCTAGTATTGAAGGTCCCTGCTGAAAATAAAAAGAGACAGCATACGTCATTCTGATCGCTCCTACTTGGCTGAGACAGACCTGGTACCCTTACCTGTCATAGCTCGCAATGTGCCTGCTGATCTCTCTCCCAGTCACTCCGAACCTTCTCTCCCAGGACAGAGGATGTAATCTGCATCCCAGCTTTGGGGTTCTCCACTTCAAAGCATGGCTTCTTCTTAGTTCAAACACCTAGAAAGCTCCTGCTCAAAAGAGGTGCAAGAGATATTATTACACAGTAGAAAGTCCTCGACACAACGTACCTACCTGCAAAAATGGTCCAGGTTTTGGATTTGGTGTGCTTCCCAACAAATCTCCCCGACATCCTTGACTCTTTCATGTACCTTAGATTATGCACTAAAAAAAATTGGGGCTATCTCTGAGTTCTCTGAGTCCACCTAGTGGTTATAACAGCCTTCCATCAACCAGTAGAGGGATACTTGGTGCTGTCACACCCGACTATTAAAAGGTTCCTCTAGGGTATAATAAACCTCTTCCCACCACCTCAACTTCCTACTTCCACATGGAACCTAAACCTGGTACTGAAAGGACTGACTAGGCCTCGCTTCAAACCCATGGCCACCTGTTTGCTAATGTACCTCTCAATGAAAATGGCCTTCCTGGTAGCGATCACCTCTGCTAGGAGAATAGGAGAAATAGTGGCTCTGATGGCACAGTATTCTTTTGAGACGAGGTTACTCTCAGGGCACATCTGAAATTCATTCCCAAAGTAACCTCCCTATTTCACATGAACCAATTACACCTCTACCCCGCTATAACGTGACCCGATAGAACACGAAATTGGATATAACGCGGTAAAGCAGTGCTCCATGGGGGAAGCTGCGCACTCCGGTGGATCAAAGCAGGTTCGATATAACACGGTTTTACCTATAACGCGATAAGATTTTTTTGGCTCCCAAGGACCGCGTTATATCAGGGTAGAGGTGTAATTCATCTTCCAATCTTCTACCCCAAGCGTCACTGAGACAACAGGGAGGTTGTATTACATACACTAGATATCAGGAGAGCCCTAGCCTTCTACCTGGACAGTATGAAGGTTTTCAGGAAGTCTTTTCCTGTCCATCATGGAAAGAGCCAAGGGCTCAGCAATATCAGCCCAAAGAGCTCCAAGTGAGCTCAAACTGTATCAGACACCATTACCAAGTTTGCAGTATGACCCCTTCAGATACTATTCATATATTCTCCACAAGGTCGAGCTCCTCATCCGTTGGCTTTTTCAAGAATGTCCCCATCTCAGAGATCTGTAGAGTGGCGACATGGGTGTCAGTCCACATCTTCGCAGAACATTATGCAATCACTGGGGACTCCGCCTTTGATGCCATCTTCAACTCCAGAATGCTGTCATCTATAATTGACTTGACTCCAAAGTCCCAGCCCTCCAGAAGAGATACTGCTCAGGAGTTGCCTACAGTGGAGCACCCATAGGGACACTACTTGAAGAAGTTGTTACTCACCTTGTGCAGTAACGATGGTTCTTTGAGATTTGTGTCCCTATGGGTGCTCCACAACCTGCCATCCTCCGCTCTACTTCGGAATTCTTGTCAATGACTCTGCGGTAGGGAAGGAACTGAGGGGGGTTAGCTCCCGCACACTGACTAGCTTAGTGGCACAGCACAAGGAGAGACAGTGCACGTGCAGGCCTAATGGACACTGTAACCGAAGTTCTCCAGTCAGCAGCGAAGGGACGCAGACACGTCTACAGTGGAGCTACCTATAGAAAGACACATCTTGAAGAACCATCGTTACTGCACAAAGTGAGTAACTTCTTTCCGTTGCTTAGTCTAGCTCAGGATTTGGCACACTGTGAGATCAGTAAGGTTAAGACAAGACTTGCATATGATAATTTACAATATTGCATTTACATTTTAGTTTATTAACATCCAATCCATTTTACTGAAGGCATCCAGATGTATAGTTGGGACATTGTTTTTTCTCTCTCCCTCACCCCTTCTCATTCTCACGCTCACAGAAATATAAAGCAATGCTGTTGTAACCCTCCAGTTACTCAATGGGACAATCTCTTACATTACATGAGGTATGTCTACACAGCAGAGAAAAACCCATGGCTGGCCCTTGTCAGCCAACTCAGGGTCGCGGGGCTTGGGCTGTGAGGGGCTGTTTCATTGCTGTGTAGACTTCCAGGCTCGGGCGGGAGCCCGAACTCTGGTACCCTTCCATCCTGCAGCTCGAGGCCCAGGAGCCCCAATTGGCTGGCATAGGCTAGCTGCAGGTTTTTCTTTGATATGTAGACATACCCATATGGGTCTGTATGCTGTACAGATTGCTATCACAAGAAAAGTAAATGGAACTCTTTAGTCCACTTAGAACAGTCAGTGATGCAGCCAAATAAGGTAGAAGTAAAATGGGAATAATTCCTGATTATTTTAACCAGAAAACTATTGAGGGAAGAGCGTTGGTTGAAAATTGGTGTTGGTTCTATTATAGACGTGGGATTCTCCCTTCTAGACTACTTTCTGCAAACATCAAAAACAAAAATAGAAATGATCATTTTTGCTCTAAAGACTATTTTCCTGGAATTAGTTAATATTAAAACTAGAAATGTCAAAATTATAACTGAGATGTACAGTATATACTGAATATTTCATGGTCACCTGTACATTAATTTGTATTTTTACATTCCCTTCTGATGTATGTAGATTGTTGTTTTTTTCCCCCAGGATTCTCAGTGTTCCAAAAAAAAACCTTACCCTCTCTGTTCTTTCAGGTACCCTAATCCTGAAGCATTTTCTCTAGACATCAGGCTTGTTTTTGACAACTGTGAAACCTTTAATGAAGATGATTCTGACATAGGCAGGGCTGGCCACAACATGAGGAAATATTTTGAAAAGAAATGGACAGAGATTTTCAAAGTGAGCTGAATTTATGAGAACTCAGTTGTTTTTTTTTTTTTCCTTAAACAAGGACAAATGAGACCAGCAATGTGAACTGTATTTACATAAAAAGTGCAAGGCACACACATAACTAATGACTGTTTTTTTTTCCTTAAAGAGAAGTATCGCAGAAGAGTGATACTAATTCTAAAGGCTTCACTCCTACAGCAACCATGGCCCTTGGTTATTGGTTTGTGTGTTTTATCAAACTAATTTAGGTAGAACAGGGAAGCACACCCAAAGAATTTCAAAGAAAGGGGTGTTATAGTGCAATAGCAATTTAAAATATATCAAAACGCACTGAATATTCAACCACCAGAGCTCTACTTGGGGAAATGGTTCTCTTTTCCCTTTCAATAAATATCTATTTTTCATTTTTTTACTTTGTAGGTTATTTTTTAGTGAATGTATTTAATTTTATGAATTATTTATGATTAAACAGCATCCAGAATCTTCGTTTTCTGTGAAAAGGAAGAATTAGAAAAATTGCTTTAAATCTTGAAAATACAACAAGGAATGTTTTAAAATATAAAACAAAGCCAAGTAAAACTGTTTACACTGATGTGCTATAAAAGCACTAAAAGTTAAAACTTTACTGTAGAGTTACAAGTACATTTATATATATATATGTTGCTGCATCACTTGTGTAGTAAAATTGTATTTGAAGACAGTGAAGAAAATTTGAGACATATGTATATACTGTTCATTATTGTTTATATTATGTCTTGTTTTAAATATGTATGATGTGTACATATTATTTGCAGACATTATTGTTTATGCCTTAGAAGGACTGTAGCATTTTATTTTAGTCTGAAGGTAATTATAGCTATACTGCTTGTACAGTAATTATCCTCTACCAACACTGTGGTCTCCTTAATCTTGGTAGTGCCTGCCTTTAAAACAGGGTGTAGGGGATATTAGTTTTCCATTTTTCTATTTTGTTATATAATTTCAAGCCACCAGGGCCTCAGATTTAAGTATAATCATTTGTATCCATGTGAAATAAAATTGTGACAATTTCTTACGCACACAGTATTTTTTCATAGAAACATTTCCCTCCATTTGCCTTGCCACAGAAATAACAAAAGACATTTGTAACCACTGTGTTTTATCTACTGTGTGTTGTGGTGGCCTGTTGGAGGCAGATAGATCAGAATTTTTTTTTTTGTACGTATGTAAGAGTACTTGAAGCTTTATTTAAAACAAAAACGTTGTGGAAAAGGTAGCATTCTTTTTTCTTTTCTTTTTTTATAGGAGTGTTATTTTTCACTAGTATGTGTGGCACGGATACAATAAAAGACTGTTTTGCAAACCAGTTTTTCTTGGTTATTTAGTACTCGAGATATATGTATAAAAGAAATATTGAAAAATGGGGATAATAATCTTACCCATCTACCTCTTAGGAGTATTAAGATTGATTAATATTTGTACGGTTATATGTTAAAATGTTTTATATGTTAAGTGTGATGATAAATATATATATTATATACTAGCAAAAACTCTCTGTGTGTGTGTGTGTATATATATATACACACACACGCGCACAGTTTTTACCAGTGTATCTGTCTCTCTGTATTAAATGTAGGTATTATTATTACATATGCTTTATTACAAGTTAGAAAGGCCTATCTTTCTGCTTAAAGTTAGTTCTGATTCATACTTGTTCCATAAATCAAATCAAAGTTTTTCAAAAAGTTAATGGAAAAATAATTCAGTTGTATTTAGCTGTGCAAGGACCCAAACATGAAATAAAACTCAATTTTTTGAGAGGTAGGGGGGAAAAACAAATATGACACGGCACTACAGAAAAGCAAAGTTTTAAGTATCTACTATCTGTTTAATTGATTCATCAGTCTAGGTGAGATACTTGATAAGTGTCTCTCATAGTTTTATAGTAGTAAATTTTTTTTTTATATTTTCCGTTGTCTTTGTCCTAATTTGCTTCATATACTACAAGGCCTACACTGAAAAAGCGGAAGACTCTTCTAAGGTTAATACAATCTGCCAACAATTTTACCTTCCTTAAAGATGTATTATTATCAAGTCACATTGTCCTCGTAATGTCCTTTAAATAAATAGAGTTCCAACACACTTATTTACTATGAAACAAGTAACAAATCGGGCTGCCATTTTCCCATCTAATCTCAAGTGCTCCAAAAACTTTTCACCACTGTGCCTGCCACTCTATTCTTGTTATGAAGGCAGTGAAGTGAAATTGACAAGAATCCTTATATTTGAAGAGATAATATCTTGTAAATGTCACTGTGAGGTATGCATAGAACAAAGCAGGACAGCCAGGTATGACAGGAAAGGTTAAGGGTAAGTGTGCTTTCCTGCTACCAAAAACACAACTAGGGGTTTTTTTTTTGTTTGTTTTTGCATGCTAACTTCAAATGTCTTCCTTTTAAAAATACATTATTATTTAGGCAAGAGATTTTAGTGTGTGCTTGCTTTTCCTTTGAACCAAGGGAAGGACAGGAGTGCAAAGGAAATCTCTTGGCCTATTTAGCCTGAATTTAATTTTGAGGGGGTTTTTTCGTTCTGTTTTTCCTGGAGCAGTTGGGAGAATTTCCAGTGGCAGCAATTCTGAAACTGTTGTCTGAGGACCAATTACTAATTGGCACAAAAGAACTGTCTGGGCACAGGATGATTTTGTTTCCTTTTTCCAGCTGCTTGTACAGGTACCACTTCTTTGCAAAGAGTCTGGATGCCTATAGAAGCAGCTGGAAACAAGGAGGATCAACCAGCCTAATTAAGCAAAATGCATCACATTAAATATAGTACAAAATGCATAAGTATTTTCCTAATTCTTTTTTTATGTGATTATAGTAGTTGCCACAGTTATTAGAGGGGGAGGTGTTCTGTGCAATAGGAAAGACATCTGTGGGACACCCATGCTGTGAAGAGGCAGTCAGTCTTTTTCATAATGTGGAGAACTACTGGTCCAGAGGATCTTTTTCCTTCAATCCCCCTGCTTATATTTTTTTGGTTTAATAAAATGTTTTTGCCAGAAAACTAAGGATTAATGATGGAGTCAGTCACCGCATCATATATGTGATAACTACTGATGGAGGACGTTGCCTTCTGTCCATGAGACTACTGTCCCATTGTATCAGTATGGAGTTAAAGGTTATACCATCTTTAGTCACACAAACCCTCTGTGCTCAATCAGAACAGTTTCAAAATAAATTCATAAAATACACATTGTGAAACCTGTATGAGAACACCCTTATTTATTACACAAACATCTGTTGATCACCTGGAGGTATCCCGCACACTATCCATCTTCACTGGAATAGCTGCTACTTCCAAACTTCTGAGAAACTGCAAAACGATGTTGTTCATTTGAAATCAGTGAGCCACAAAAATGTTTGTTTCTCTCCCCTATATGAGATATTTCTCAAAAAACTTGCACTGGCCTACAGCATGGGACAGACATAATTCAGTCTTTATTTCTGTGACAGGTTTAAGATCTGATATCTCAGGGCTAGATATAAGAGCTTTCTAGCACTGATAAAGGGAGATTCCCAATAGTGTCCAATGAAATGCAGCGTCTATTTCAAGTCCTGAAAAGTCCCAAGATAGTGGTCTTTAAAGGTGTGACATTTTTATCTATCTTTGGGTAACTTTTTAGAGGTGTTAGCTATGTTGTAGTGGATAAGCAGCATACCTAAAATGAGACAGCAACAGTGTCCAAAATACATTTGAACAGGGAGCAGTTTTAGTAAGTTATTTAGCAGGATTTCTGCTTTATCCATATCAGAAATCAGTACCGTTATCTCTACTATATAGAGCTTATAAGAAGATTTGTTCTACTTATCAATGTTTGTGCATGTTTAGCAACCTCATTACTAAAATATGCAGATAGTGCTCTCTGCAAAATGTAAAGTTATTAATAAAAAAGCAAAATAATGACATTAATTCACAATACATTGCAGAGGAAAGTGTAAGATCATTGTCAGGGTGTTTTATAGGAAACAGAACTGGCACTACTTAAGTGCAGCTATTTCTATGGTGGAACATGCCAACAATACAACATGATTGTTTTTACGAGAGGAGCTGAAGAACTAATTCTGCAATTGAGACTGGGGCGGTACTTTAGGTAGCTATAATAGGAACATATGAATTGCTATATTGAATCCCACCTGTGGTCTGTCTCATCTGGTATCCTGTGTTTGACCCTGGCTAGCACCACATGCTGCACAGAAAGTGCAGGCTAGTCCACAGTAGGCAGATGTAGGATAAGCTTCCTCCATATGAAATATAGTTACCCCACATGGAATTCATGCAATATATGGTTACTTTTAAAACATTTTTCTTCCCACAGTCCTGTTTAGTGCTCCGAAGGGAGATAAGAGCTGAGGAGTTGACTCAGCATGTTTGGGTTCTGTTCTTGTTCTCAGGTTACTGTTCTAATGTGATCATTCACTAGATGACCTTAGACAATTTACTGAACCTCTGTGTCATTTGACTCCTCTGTATAAGACTTACCTACTCTGCCCAAGTGGGATGAAGCTTAAATGTTTGTAAAGTAAAAGAAAAACACTGTAAAGCTTTAAACAGTTATATATCAGTGATATACACTGAATATGGGCAGAGTTTAATGCATGCTTATCAAACTCCGTTTAGTCTATTCAAATTAATGCTATCAAGGAAATCAATAATATATTTAAAAAAAACAGATGAGAGGATGTAATGTAAGTACCAAAAAATTATATTTCACTTACAGCATTGCTCTCTCAAAACATGACACTTAAATTACTTGCGTCATGAAATTTGGTTAGCTGTGACGGTACCACAGGTCAACATAGTGAGTCTGTAGCGTGTTTCAAGCGTGTTCAATACCATTAGATTGGTGTCATGATGTATGGCACATTTCTACTGTTATAAAGATGATGGCAGTAAACATGATTCACTCTACCTTGGGCAGAGTCTAGCCAAATAAAATTATTTAAAAGGAATGGGAGTAGATGGAGAGTAACCTACTAGCTGCCCAGACTCTTAAATTTGGAACAGAGCTATAGAGAATGTACAGTGAGAATAATGTTAGAAAAATCTTTTTAAAATGGTAAAACAGTAGGTTATGGAATCCTCTGAGTGTATATATGTATCTGTGTATGATATTTGTATTGCAGTTGCACATGACTTACAAGGAGAGGCTGAGGGAAATGGCCAGAAGAGAAGAGTGAGGGGGAATTTGATAGCAGCCTCCAACTACCTGAAAGGGGGTTCCAAAGAGGATGGAGTTCAGCTGTTCTCAGTGGTGGCAGACCACAGAACAAGTAGCAATAGTCTCAAGTTGCAGTTGGGGAGGTCTAGGTTGGATATTAGCACACGCTATTTCACTAGGAGGGTTGTGAAGCACTGGAATGGGTTACCTAGGGAGGTGGTGGAATCTCCATCCTTAAGGGGTTTTAAGACCCAGCTTGACAAAGCCCTGGCTGGGATGATTTAGTTGGTGTTGGTCCTGGTCCTGCCTTGAGCAGGGTATTGGACTAGATGACCTCCTAAGGTCTCTTCAAACCCTAATCTTCTATGATAGGATCCCCAGTCATGGACCAGGACCCCATTGTGCTGAGCATTGTGCAAACACACAGCAAAAAGGTGGAGGTGTGTGTGTGTGAGACAGCTTTCTAAAGTTTCTAGAGATGAAACAATGAAAAAGCAATCCGGTTCCTAAAAGAGAATTTTAATGAAAGAAAAAGTAAAAGAATCACCTCTGTAAAATCAGGATGGTAAATATGTTACAGGGTAAGTAGATTCAAAACACAGAGAATCCCTCTAGGCAAAACCTTAAGTTACGAAAAGACACAAAAACAGGAATATACATTCCATTCAGCACAACTTATTTTATCAGCCATTTAAACAAAACAGAATCTCGCACATATCTAACTAGATTGCTAATTAGCCCTTTACAGGAGTTCTGACCTGCATTCCTGCTCTGGTCCTGGCAAAAGCAACACACAGACAGAGAGAACCCTTCGCCCCCTCCCTGCTTTGGACGTATCTTGTTTCCTCATTGGTCATTTTGGTCAGGTGCCAGTGAGGTTATCTTAGCTTCTTAACCCTTTACAGGTGAAAGGGTTTTTTTCCTCTGGCCAGGAGTGATTTAAAGGTGGTTAGCCATCCCTTTATATTTATGACAGAGCCGGTATCCTGAACAAGATGTATGGGTCATGGGAAATAATTAATTGAACATAAGATTCTTGAGCAATGCGTTGATATAAATGGGAATATAGCACAGACCGAGGAAGGTTGCCCTATTGTTCTCAGGGGCTCTGGCACCCCCCTTTTAACAAAGATATTGAAAGACTGGAAAGAGTTCAGAAACGAACCACAGCGACGATTCAGGGTCTGGAAAACATGCCTTTAAGTGATGGAGGTAAGGCCAATCTTTCTAGCTATCAAAAATAAGGTTAAAGAGTGAATTGATGAGTCTATAAATCAACTCTTTAATTTAGCAAGCAATGGCATAGCAAGATCCAATCAAGCTACATCAATCCAACCTGGAAATAACGAATTTTTAAACTGTGACAATAACTAATCACTGGAAGAGTTTATCAAGAGAAGTGAGAGATTCCCTCTCAGGGGGGAGTCTATAAATGAAGATGGGATGTCTTTCTGAATGACATGGTCTAATTCAAACAAGTTAGGAGGCTTGATACAGGCATGAAGCAGTGAAAGGGTCTCGCCGGCTAGATAAGGGATCTGGCCCTATGATCGTTATGGGGCTTAGGGTCGGACCAGCTCTGACTTAACACTGAGGTGACATGACCTTCACCCAGGGTTTGCCTGGATGCAGTGCTGTTGTAGCCATGTTGCTCCTAGGCTATTAGAAAGACAAGGGGGCTGAGGGAATAAGATTTTACTGGGCCACCTGCAGCTGGTGAGCGAGAAAAGCTTTCCAGCGCCACACAGCTCTTCTCTCTCACCAGCAGCAGCTGGGCCAGTCCCGCTATTACCTCCTCCTCCACCGTCGCACCGGCGGGCGTTTTCCGGGCAAGATTACCAGGGACTGACACGATGCAAGCGCCACCGCGCCGCCCCCATGACTCGGTTAAACCCCGGCCGGGCAGACTCCTCCCGCCCTCACCCTGCAGGCACCGATCCGCCGCGGTAGAGACGGGGCGGCTCCTAGAGTAGGGCTTCCCCCGCCCCGGGGAGCCGGCGCCGCGGCGCCGCCTCAGGGCCAGGCCCCCTGCGTCTAATCCGCTGGGAGGGGACGGCCTCCGCCCACGTGGTCAGCGCGGGGCGGTGGCATTCGCTCGGTTGCTGCCCCGGCCCAGCCCTGCTGCGGGGTCACGTGGGCGCAGGTGAGCCGGGAACCGGCCCTTGCCGCCCCCGCAGTCACACCTGGGAGGGCGGTGCCGTGTCACGTGACTTGCACCGGAGGCGCGCGCCCGGCCGGCTGAGGTAGGTGGGGGAGGGGTCCCGCGCGGAGGTGGCTGTGATGCGGCCGGGGCCCTGGGGTTCCTCGCGCGTCGGTCGGGCCCCGCGCTTCTGGCGCAGCCGGCCTGGGGTGTCCTTCCTGTGGGGTCGATGCAGGCGCCTTCCCCGCCCGCTGAGGCCTTGCGGCTGCTGCTCTCCCGTGACCCGCGCGTCCCCCCGGCTACGGGCTGGTGTGGGCCCGTGGCGCGCGTGCAAACCCTCGGCCCTGGGACCGGCGGCGCCCTAGTGGGGGGCGGTGTCACCGCTGCCTTGGAAGCAGAGCGCCCCGCGGCGGCACCAGCCCGGGGGAGCTGGCGCCGCCCAGGGAAGGGCGTTGGGCCAGGAGACAGCTCGGTGGCGGTGGTTCCCCTCCCGCCCCAATGGCAGCGGCTCCCCGCTCTCTCCATGAGGCTTTAATAAGGCATAGAGAGTCTTACTCCCTCACAAAATGCAAACCAAACCCGAACTGCTTTGAATGTAAAATAAGGTCAGCTCCCAGACTGCTGCACTGGGCAGCACAGCATGGGGAGGAGGGGACCAGCCCTCTGTGGAGAAAGAAGTGGTTCGGGACTATTTAGAAAAGCTGGATGAGCACAAGTCCATGGGGCCGGATGCGCTGCATCCGAGAGTGCTAAAGGAGTTGGCGGATATGATTGCAGAGCCATTGGCCATTATCTTTGAAAACTCATGGCGATCGGGAGAGGTCCCGGACGACTAGAAAAAGGCTAAGGTAGTGCCCATCTTTAAAAAAGGGAAGGAGGAGGATCCTGGGAACTACAGGCCAGTCAGCCTCACCTCAGTCCCTCGAAAAATCATGGAGCAGGTCCTCAAGGAATCCATTCTGAAGCATTTAGAGGAGATGAAAGTGATCAGGAACAGTCAGCATAGATTCACCAAGAGCAAGTCATGCTTGACTAATCTAATTGCCTTCTATGATGAGATAACTGGCACTGTGAATGAGGGGAAAGCAGTAGACGTGTTATTCCTTGACTTTAGCAAAGTTTTTGACATGGTCTTCCACAGTATTTTTGCCAGCAAGTTAAAGAAGTATGGGCTGGATGAGTGGACTGTGAGGTGGACAGAAAGCTGGCTAGATCGTCAGGCTCAACGGGTAGTGATCAATGGTTCCATGTCTAGTTGGGAGCCGGTATCAAGAGGGACCTAGACAAATCAGATTTCTTTTGGCCCAATCCTCTCATGAGGTTCAACAAGGACAAGTGCAGAGTCCTGCACTTAGGACGGAAGAATCCCATGCACCGCTACAGACTAGGGATCGAATGGCTAGGCAGCAATTCTGCAGAAAAGGAGCTAGGGGTTACAGTGGACAAGAAGCTGGATATGAGTCAAAAGTGTGCCCTTGTTGCCAAAAAGGCCAATGGCATTTTGGGCTGTATAAGTAGGGGCATTGCCAGCAGATGGAGGAACATGATCATTCCCCTCTATTCAACATGGGGGGGGGGAGTGATAGTTCAGTGGTTTGAGCATTGGCCTGCTAAACCCAGGGTTATGAGTTCAATCCTTGAGGGGGCCATAGGGATCAGGGCAAAAATTGGGGATTGGTCCTGCTTTGAGCAGGGGGTTGGACTAGGTGACCTTCTATGAAGCCTGCCACTTACCCGTACCAATTGCTTCTGCCTTCATTATTCCCACTGTCTGTTTACATTTCCCATTATAGCTATGGTGTGTTTTCTGCTAGTCTGGCATTTCCTGGTGAGTTTGCCGCGGTTTAGATTTTGCATAGTCTTGTACTTTCTCAGTTCTTGGATCTGACCTGAGGATGTCTGAGAGCATATGAGATTTGCAAACATCACTTTACAGACAAATGGCCCAAATCATGGTTACCCCTAAGTTCCTTTGAGCTGGTTAAACCAGAACAAAAGGGCAACAGTAGGGGGCCCTTCCGTCTGGAACATGCACAGCACAAGAAGCCTGAGACCTATAAAGCTATCTCTGGCTTTGTGCTCCTGCATCCTAAGGAGCTTTGGTGTTGGCTGGTGTTCTGTAGGTGAGAGTTTCTTACTCTCACCTGACTGCTCAACCTAAGTTGGTTCTTTTGGATAACAGCACTAAATATAACATCCAAACAGTGCAGTAAATTTTATTGGAGAGATGCAGGTGCATTGATTTAAAGACCCAAGAAAGTGGTACTATTTTTAATAGGCTATATTTTTATAAATGCTATATGACTTGCAAGATATAATTTATTGCTGGAATAATACATTTTTTTCGAAGCTCAGAGCAGTTTCCAGTAGGAAACTTGATACCTGCTTCCTTATTAGCTTTACCCACTGATCATTTTAAAGCTAACCCTTTAGAAGAGTAAAAAAGGTCGTATGGAGAAACCAGATAGGATATGTTAGTCTAGTTTAAAAAAAAAAAAAAGACTGTTTTCACCACTAAGATGAGGCTGATGTATGATAGAAAACATTTTGTAATAGAATATTAATACAGCTGTACTGTCTGTTCTGATCCTTCATATGATGACTAACCTCCACTACCCTGGATGTCAGTGGGAGTTGAGGTAGCTGAGCATCTCATGTGATTGAGTTCATAGTGGATAAAAAGAGTGGATGGATGCTGTGAATTTATAACCATTATCTTTTGTATTACGTCCTTAATGTTTCATTCCTGAATCTGATCTCATTTATCCTGCTGTAATATCAGTGACTTCAGTAAATGAGATCAGAAACAGGTAGAGTATCTATAAAATTCACCAGTATTAATAACACTAAGATTTTTAAAAGTGACTGAAAATCAGGCTCATGTAAGGCTCTCAAGTTGGGCACAGAAAAACTGAGGTGCTAAAAATCACTAGTCACTTTTGAAAAATTTGGCCATAATAGTTTACAATGAACTTAAGAAAACTTAAACATAGGAAGCAAACTGATATATTATCTTATTTATATTAAAAACACCCCCCCATATCCTCAAAACCATTTATTTCTACACATAATGGGCCAATTAAATTCATTATCTTTTTACTGTTTTCCTTTAAGTGAGTTTGTAAGTTATTTGGGATAGAGACTGAATTTTACTCTGTTTATATACTACCTAGAACAATGAAGCCCTACTCCTAATTGGGGTCTCTGGGCCAGTGGTGGGCAACCTGCGACCCGTCAGGGTAATCTGCTGTCAGGCTGCCACGGCCACCTGCAGCTCCCAGTGGCTGGGAACAGCAAACCATGGCCACTGGGAGCTGCGGGCAGTTGTGCAAATGTAAACAAACAATCTCGTGGCCCGCCAGCAGATTGCCTCGACGGGCCGCAGGTTGCCTGCCACTGCTCTAGGCACTATTGTGTACAAATAAGAAAATAAAACTACAAAAGGTTAACATAATACAGCCTGCAGGACTTTTACGCTCTTTTTCAGGCAGATTAATAAAGTACAGTAATACATTTATTCAAGATAATAAACTATTGTGATAAAAGATGTCAGGTCAGATTTTGATCGCTATTATATAAAATGCAACCTTACTGCAACTGTAGTTTGGTGCAACAAAGAGCCATATTTGGCTTTCTGTGGACATCTTTTCATGATGGACATCTATGGAACGAAGGTAGATGGTATGGAATCAGACAGAGTTCCAAATTAGAGAAAATGATTTAATATCAGACCTGGTGCAATTTCGCCTACCCATCTGTGATGGAAAATAAATTTGAATCCACTCTTTCATTTAAAAGTAGTGTGGGAAAATAAAGTGACCCACTCCAGAGGTGGTCCTAATTAAGGTCTCTTGATTTTAAACTTGGATCTCATTCCATAAAGTAAAAAGTGTTTCTTCTCAACATGCTATATGTGTGGTAAATCATTAGATTGATCAGCTTCTTTTACAATGCCCATTTGCAGCAGATTCAGTCACAGTGAGGATGTGAATGGCAGCAAAGGAGACTGTGAAACCACTCTGTGCATTCATTAATTATGTTAAGACAAGTTTTGGGGTAGTCTCAAACTAATTTCCTCTCATTTCCTTTTAAAAAAAGACTGGGCTCAGCTGTTGTATTTATTTCAAAATGTAGTTTTTACTGTACAAATTTAAATTTTCACCCTGTAATTAACTTATAAATACCTGATCATGTACTTGAAGTCAGTGGCATAGCTCCCATTGACTTTAGTGGAGGCAAAAATAAACCTTGAATGAATATAAACTGCCTCTTGAAATGGACATTTATTTATTTATTTGGTTAGCTATTTGGTAGCTGGCTGAATGGAAACAATCTGTATGTCATTTTTAAAGTAGAAGAACTAAGATAAATGTATTAACTGTATTTTTTTTTAATTTCAGGTAACTTGGTTTAAAGCAGATACAATGGTGAAACTAATTCATACCTTAGCTGATCACAGTGATGATGTCAACTACTGTGCCTTCTCCTCTTCCTGCTTGGCTACTTGCTCTCTGGACAAAACAATCCGCCTCTATTCTTTAAACAACTTTACTGAACTTCCCTACTCACCATTAAAAGGTCACACTTATGCTGTCCACTGCTGCTGCTTTTCTCCTTCTGGACATATTTTAGCTTCATGTTCGACAGATGGTACCACGATGCTGTGGAATACTCATAATGGTCAGACGCTGGCAGTGCTGAAGCAGCCCCGTGGCAGCCCTGTAAGAATCTGCCGATTTTCCCCTGACTCTGCTTACCTAGTTTCCGGTGCAGCTGATGGTAGCATTGTTCTCTGGAATGTGCAGTCATTGAAATTGTACAGGTAAATACCAAATTTTACTGAATAACTAAGAAGGCATTTTGGAAATATAACATTCTTATGGCCTGATCATCACAGGTGCTGAGCTCCTGCTGACTTTACTGAGAGCTGTACTAGTTAACACCTCTCAGGATCAAGTCTTTAGGCCTTGTTTACACTGGCAAAAGTATAATTCACCAGTATACTACTCCACTAGTAGTATATCTATGGTGGAAATTGTACTGTAGACATGGATAATGCATTTTTACCACCACATTGTCTAACACAGAGAAGAGGAAATTGGGCCCATAGAGGTATGGAAGAAGGAACTAAGATGGATAAAATCTCAACACTTCAAATGCCACAGCTATATTTGGTTAGTATGAAAAATTAGATGGCATCTTGGATATGCAATATTTGATTTAACTGTTGTTTTAGCCCAGCTCTTCTAGGGCCAAATCCTGATTCCTTTGTGATCAGGACTTGTCATTTATTGCATACATCATACTCCTTCAATAGAATTGATTTATGGCAACTGGGAATGAGGGACAATGAGACTACAAATTGGGGCTGTGTCAGATTTGATTAATGAGACAGTCAACATATTACATTTATTTAAGAAATAATAATAAAAATTCCTTTCGTTTATACATTAGTGTATTGTCATAAGTTAGCAGATTACTTATACGCTTTTCATACCTTTTTACTTGCGAGAGTAGAATACACTTTAGGAAATGTATGCTTGTGTATTACCCTTTTTGTATTGTATTGCATAATTCAGATTAAAATCTAGTTCTAAACATACATAGTATAATGGTATGCTGTATTGTATTATAGTTTATTACACAAATGAAGCTGGAAAAAGATATTTTGTAAGCAGTATATTTAAAATGTTTATTTATTTATCTCCTCCCCCTGCCCTCTATCTTTTGCTTATAGAATAGTGTTCCAGTTTATTTATTGTGGATTGCTGTTGGTTTTTTTTATCTAGGGTTGAAGAGTTATAAGCCTTTTCAGAGGTGAAACCTCAGATTTTTGGCCATCAAAGGATGGCTATCCCTCCCAATTACCACTTGCAGAAGGCATACTTCAATTGAATTAAGTTGAATGGTACAAATAGCAGACCTGATCCTTCTTTTCTTTGCACATCTAAAACTCCCACTGAAATCAGTAAGGGATGTGGGGACAGGATTTGGCCTGCTATTCACTAGCAACTAATTATTTACAAAAATAAGGATGGGAAATGGCCTTTTTTCAGTGATTCTGTTTACAGTGAAATGTACATTTTTTAAAAGATTTTTTTGAGGATTTATCCAGTTTGTCCAGAGATATAGATAATTAACTTTCTGGGCCAAATCCTGTAGTCTGTACTTTGGGAAAATGTTGTTTGAATTTAGAGAGGGACTGCAAGTTTTGACCCTGGAGTTAGAAATTTAATAAAGATAAATAAAAAAAAATTTAATAATCCTTCATTTCTTCATTGTCCTGACTAGTTCTTCCTGTTTTTGCACTAAAAAGCCCTGTGGGTTTAGCAAATTTCTTAAGGCTTTTTGTGAAAAGAAGGGTACCTGGAGAACATTTAATTAACATTCTGCTGCTTCTGGACAGCAAGATGAGTGAATTAGCAGCTGTGTAGGCAAAACCTGTCTTTTACCTGTTGTAGAAGTGTTACTGCATGAGTGGATTAGCTTCCTGTTGCCTTCGTCATAGTGACTTAGAGGTGAATTGGAAAACGTTACAAAACTGAATATTTTTTAAATGTCTGAAATCCTATACATGTGAAGGTTGACATATACATTTTTTTTTTAAAGTGGGCTTTAGCCATTTCTTGCTTCTTTATAATGCATACAGAAGGCTTGAAGAGTGTGGTTTGTTTTTTAAATTGCCTATAATTTAGAAAAATTAGGAATGTCAAATCTCACTTTGCTCAGTGGACCAGTGAGAGATCTCGGAGCATGTTTATTGTGAGCTCTGAAGGATGAAAGCATTGAATTTTTAATAAAAGTTTAGTTTATTCAGAAGTTAAGTGGATGTTAACAAAACCAGTTAAAAACATTATCACTAAAAATCCTTTCCCTTCTCAATTACTTTCATACTCTTAACGTATGTGATGTCACCATTGTGCTTTCTCCGGTCATCAGTGTCTTCCAAGCTGAATTTATAATGTAAAAAGCAATCCGAACAATTTAAAGTCAAACAAACTCCTTTGTAGGCTGCTTTTACAAATCATACAGAGGCAAAAAAGAACAAAAGCCCATTTTTTGCCTTTGCAGATTCAACTTTAAGGCCTGGAGGGCCAACTGCTTGTGTGGCTTTTATTGCAATTGCGCTTTTTTTTTTTTTTTTTTGGCAACTGTGTGTAGTTCCATTGTCAAATTGGGCATTTGCATGCACAATTGCGTGCACACAAATGTGCATTGATCTCAAACTTCTATAAAAATGGGGCCTAATATGTGCAGTTAAAATTACAAAGAAATATAGCTTAGAGAAAAATAGCTGAAAATAATTTCATCCTTTAATTACCTGCCAAATGCAAGGTCTATGGTCCTTTGTTTCTCCTGCAGCATTTGATGGCCTTACTAATGGTTAAAGGAGAGTACAGAGAAGAATGCTCCTCCCACAGTTTTAGGTGTTCTGTCATTAACTGCTGCAAGGGAAACCGAAAAATCTTAATCAAGTCTGTTTGTGTGACTGGATTACCTTTTAGTTTGTCTTTGGTACACTTAACTTCATAAAGTCTTGTGAAGATGCTATTAGAGTGTGAAGTATTATTCATTTTTATTTTATTATTAAACCTCCATATCTAGAAGCCCAAATGCAGTTTTCTTAAGCCTTTTGATAGCCTTAATTCTTCTTCAAGTGCTTGCTCATGTCCATTCACCTTAGGTGTGTGTGCTTGCCACATGCACTAGTGCTGGAAGTTTTTCCCTCAGTTGTATCCATAGGAGACTGGCTCTGGTGCCCTTTGGAGTGGTATAAAGTGCAACGCCGGCTCCCCCCACCCTCAGTTCTTTCTTACCACCAGTGACGGTGCTGGAATGTTCCTTGCTTTGGCAAACCTATTTGTCCAGATCTGCTTCCCACTGTTTCTTCAACCGCCTGTCCCCTTTCCTCCCTGCTTGAGCCTCTATAACTATGGACCAATGGGTCCTAAGTACTGTGGCTCAGGGTTATGTCCTCCAGTTTATTTCTCATCCCCTCACCACTCCCTCCCTTTCCCTCTTCAGGGACCCCTCTCGCCAGAACCTGCTTTGGCAAGAGGTACAAGGCCTTTTGCTGGTGGGAGCTGTGGAGGAAGTCCCTCTACACCACAGGGGCAATGGGTTTTACTCCCATTACTTTCTGGATTCCAGAGGCCAAAGGGGGTCCAAGACCCATTCTGGACCTGCAAGACCTCAACAGATATCTCAAGAAGTTGAAGTTTCGCATGGTCTCCCTGGCCTCCATCATCCCTTCCCTGGATCCAGGAGACTGGTACACTGCCCTCGATTTGAAGGATGCATATTTCCACATAGCGATATTTGATGGGCACAGATGCTCTCTCCATTTCACGATAGGCTCCGCTCACTACCAGTTTGCAGTGCTCCCATTTGGGCTGGCAACGGCATCGAGGGTGTTGACCAAGTGTGTGTCAGTGGTGGCAGCTTACCTCAGACGTCAAGGTATTCAGGTTTATCTGTATCTTGACCACTGGCTGGTCAAGGGCTGCTCCAGGTCCAGTCCAATGTCACAATACTGCAAGCATGTGCCACGCCCTGGGCCTGTTGATAAACGAGGAAAAATCAACATTAGTTCCAGTACAGAGGATAGAGTTCATCGGAGCAGTACTCGACTCCATCTGTTCAAGAGCCTTTCTGCTACAAGACAGGTTCCGGCATATGGTGAATCTCCTCACCAGACTCTGTGTTCCCTCTCACCACGGCCTGGGTCTGCTACTAGGCCACATGGCAGTGTGAACTTATGTTGCTCTCCACGCGAGGTTCAGGCTGCGGCCCCTCCAGCACTGGCCTACAACAGTCTGTTCCCCATCCAAAGATCACCTAGAAGGGTCATCACAATTCCACCAAAGTTACTTACTTCTCTGAGGTGGTTGATTGAGCGCAGTCTTACGTGGAGTACCATTAGACAATCCATGCCCCTTGGTCTCCCTGATTTCCGATGCCTCCAACCTTGCCTGGGGGGCACACCTTGGCAAGATGCGGACCCAAGGGACATGGTCCCCAGAGGAGCTGGCATTGCACATAAACGTCAAAGAGCTCACGGCAGTCTGATTGGCCTCTGGGGTCTTCCTGCTGCACCTCATGGGCAAAGTGGTATGGGTGCTGACGAACAACATGGCCTTGATGTTCTGCATCAACAGGCAAGGGGGAGCGTGCTCGTCAGCTCTCTGCCAAGAGGCGTTCTGTCTGTGGGACTTCCGCATCCAGCATGCAATCCACCTGGAGGCCTACCACCTCCCTGGCATGAAGAATACACTTGTGAATCGCCTTAGCAGGTCCTTCATCTCTCATTATGAGTGGTCGTTCCATCCGGAGGTGGTCCAGATGCTCTTCTAGAGGTGGGGAACTCCCCGAGTGGACTTATTTGCCACCATATGGAACAGGAAGTGTTATCAGTTCTGCTCCTGTCGTGGTCAGGAGACCTGATGTACACATTCCCACTGATTCCGCTAATCAGTAGGGCCCTCTCAAAGATCAAGAGGGACAGAGCACGGGTCATCATGATTGTCCTGGCATGGCCGGGTCAACACTGTTTCACCACACTGATGGATCTGGCAGTAGCTGCCCCCTGGTCGCTCCCCAACTGCCTGGACCTCCTGTCGCAGGATCACAGCCCGTCTACTGCTAAGCCTTGCCTTCCTCCACCTCGCGGCGTGGATGCTATGTGGCTGAATCCAGAGGAACGGAGCTGCTCTGATCAAGTACAGCCTGGAGAGTAGAAAGCCTTCCACTAGAGTGACTTACCTGACAAAGTGGAAGAGGTTCTCCTACTGGGCATCGGAACATAGCATCTCCCAGATGCATTCACCCTTGCAGTCTATCCTAGACTACCTGCTCCACCTAAAGAACCAGGGCCGAGCCCTGTCTTCGATTAAGGTGCATCTAGCGGCCATCTTGGCTTTTCATCCAAGCGTACAGGGGAAATCGGTCTTCTCGCACTAAATGTCGGTCAGGTTCCTAAAGGATCTGGAGAGGCTCTTCCCACTGGTTCGGAACCCGGTCCCTCAATGGGACCTCAATCTGATCCTCGCCAGGCTCACATGCCTGCCCTTCGAGCCTATGGGCTCTTGTCCCCTCTCCTACCTGTTGTGGAAAGTTGTAGCATTTACATTAGCCAGACGAGTGTCAGAGTTGAAAGCCCTGACCGTGGAGTCACCGTATACGGTATTCTTCAAGGACAAGGTTCATCTGCGACCCCATCCAACCTTTCTGCCAAAGGTGGTGTCCTCTTTCCATGTCAATCAGGACATTTGTTTCCTGGTGTTCTGTCCTAAGCTGCACTTGTCTGCTGAGGAGAGGCAGTTGCACACCCTGGATGTTCTGCGTGCCTTGGCGTTCTACGTGGAACGTACCAAACCCTTTCACAGGTCAACCCAGCTCTTCATCACAGCAGTGGATAGGATTAAGAGCCTGCCAGTGTCCTCTCAGAAGATCTCCAACTGGATTACTTCCTGCATCCAGTCCTGTTATGTGCAGGCATGGGTCCAGCGGCCGCCTATTCTGAAGGACCACTCAACTAGAGCTCAAGCGTTCTCAGTGGCCTTCCTGGCACACCTTCCTATCCAGGACTTTTGCAGGGCCGCGACGTGGTCTTCGGTGCATACGAACACGCCACACTATGCCATCACCCAGCAGGCCAGAGATGACACTGGGTTTGGCAGAGCTGTGTTACAGTCTTCACGTCCATGAACTTCTATCCGCCTCTGGTGGTACTGCTTGGGAGTCACCTAACATGAATGGACATGAGCAAGCAGTTACCTTTTTCATAACTGGTGTTCTTCGAGATACATTGCTCACGTCCATTCCATGACCCACTGTCGGAGTTCCTGGCAAGAAGGAACTGAGGGTGGGGGGAGCCGGTGGTGCCCCTTATACCAGGCCATGCGGAGGGCACCAGAGCTGCTCCCCTATGGATACTGCTGAGGGAAAAACTTCCGGCACCGGTGTATGTGGCGAGCAGTCACACGTAACATGAATGGACGTGAGCAACACATCTTGAAGAACACCAGTTACGAAAAAGGTAACTGTCTTTTATCAACTGTTTGCTTTACCTTTAAATTACCACACTTTGAATGCTGTATGTGTAACTGATTTGTATCCATTGTTATGGCTAAGTTACTGTCCCTCAGAAAAGATCCAGTAAGTGACATAAGCATTTGCAAAGAAACAGTTGACTAGATCTTTTCCTGGAGGAAAGAAGGGTGTCTCAGTTTTAGCTGGCATTGAGAAAAGTGAATGGCAGTTATAAAGAGGTGGGGGGGGGGGAGTGTATTTGTGTTAGTATTCATGATGCTACGGTTAAGGATATAATATGGAAAAAGGTTTCAGAGTGGTAGCCATGTTAGACTGTAGGAGTAAAAAGAATGAGGAGTACTTGTGGCACCTTAGAGACTAACAAATCTTTTGAGCGTTAGCTTTTGTGGGCTAAAACCCACTTCATCGGATGCATGCAGTGGAGGATACAGTAGGAAGAGATGTGTGTGTGTGTGTGTGTGTGTATATATATATATGTGTATATATATATATGTGTATATATATATATGTGTATATATATATATGTGTATATATATATATGTGTATATATATATATGTGTGTATGTGTATATATATATATGTGTGTGTGTGTATATATATATATATATACACACACACACACACAAGTGTTCCTTTTAGGTAAGAATAGCTTAGTGTAGCTCTTATGTCTGTGTTTAGAGAGAGAGAAGAGCCATTTGATTGATTAATTTATATTTGTAAAACCACAAGAGATGCCTAACTCTTGGCACTTCTGAAAATAATTAAAACTGTAATCCACAAAAGAAAACCACCAACTATCCCACAATACAGTAATCCATACTGAATAGATGGGTAAACTGAATTTTGTCTCACGGGATAGAATTGTTGCTTGTGGTCCACCATTTTCTAACTTGGAGCCTGTTCTAGAGAGCATGGAAGCCAATGAGAGACTTTCCATTGACTTCATTGGGCTTTGGATCAGGTAGGCTCACTGAGTGCAGCCAGTTGATGGGACACTCCACTAATTAAATATGAGCTAATGGCTGGACATTAGAAAGAAGGCAAAACAAACCTGCATATCCACTATAAACTCCTATTTTGCTAGAGATATTTTTTTAAGCGAGTTGTACAAATTCGTTCCTAACTAAAACTTGGCATACAGAACCTCAGGCTGAGAATAATTTAAAAAAAAAAATAAAAAAAAATCCTTCGGACTGACTTTGTTTAAAAGAGATTAAAAAAATAGAAATCAGTTCTTTCAGGCATTTTCTTCTTGCATTTCTGTTGTTCAGCAATGGTCCCATGTCCTAAACCGGAAAATATTAGTCTCTTAGACACATAATATGGATCTATGCTTGAGCTTTTGGAGGAGTAAAACCCAGATCTGACAGATTGAAACTTATCTAGTTCATAAATGTGATTTTCTGTTTATGTATATTTAAGTCTCTGTTGTGATGGTTGCATGTTAATCTTTGATTTAGATAAATGTCTGAGTTGTAATTTGCTCAGTATCCTCCTCTTGGGAATACTAAATCCATGAGGGTGGGCTTTAGTGCAGGGCTCATTTTATTACTGAATCAGAATATTGCCTTGGGGTAACATCTCCTATTCTTCTTCTGTGGTCAGAGAGTAAATCACTGTGCATATGTTATATATGTGCTTATTTCACATCTGTTTGTACAGTTTGTCATCTTCTGTCCTTTTTAATTATACTTTTTAAGCTCCATATTTAGAAACAGTTCAGTTTTTCACTATTTTTTCTATATCATACGGCAGTTAGAGATCAAAACTTCAGAGTATTACATTCCCTAAACTCAATCCTTTATTCTCTTGCTTTTCAGATCTGGGAGCGTTAAGGATGGTTCCTTGATGGCATGTGCGTTTTCTCCTAATGGAAATCTCTTTGTCACTGGATCATCATGTGGAGATTTAACCATTTGGGATGATAAAATGAGATGCTTGTACAATGAAAAAGGACATGATCTTGGTGTCACCTGCTGTGATTTTTCTTCACAGGCAGTTTCTGGTTAGTTACTTTAATATTTTAAATAATTCCTTTTTCATATTATTTTTTCCTCCCGCTCTTGCTTTTATTGATAACTTTTTTATCATCAGTGCTCGGGGCTGAATAGCAACTGAAAGTGTTCTTGATGTTTCAGACTACTCCCAGTGCTCCGCATTTGCCCTTGTGCTGGAGTTGATGATGAAATGTTCTAGGAATTTAAGTAGATGGTTGTACACTTCATAGCTTGTGTAGACCAAGCTTATTGCACACCCCAGAGGTTCTTTGAATTCCTCTGTTTCCTGCACCCCCACAAAAGCTCACTGTGTGCTACAATCCCATCCCCCATTTTTTTAGGAATTTCCTGCAACTGCCCCCACATTCTCTCCTGCTAGAGATTGTGTGTCCCCCTCATCTTCCTATAGCAGGGTCCCACATTCTCCCCTCCTCCCATACTAGTGGCTCTGTGTACACCGCTGTTCTCACCACCCCCTCATGTCCTCCATTCCCCTCCATGGTAGGGGTTCTGTCTGACTTCCTTGCTCCCCAGGTCATACCAGGACCAGCAAGTGTCCCGCCATACCAGGTACCCACAATCTGTCCCCTGTCATAGAATCATAGAATATCAGGGTTGGAAGGGACCTCAGGAGGTCATCTAGTCCAACCCCCTGCTCAAAAGCAGGACCCATACCCAATTAAATCATCCCAGCCAGGGCTTTGTCAAGCCTGACCTTAAAAACTTCTAAGGAAGGAGATTCCACCACCTCCCTAGGCAACGCATTCCAGTGTTTCACCACCCTCCTAGTGAAAAAGTTTTTCCTAATATCCAACCTAAACCTCCCCCACTGCAACTTGAAACCATTACTCCTTGTCCTGTTCTCTTCCACCACTGAGAATAGTCTAGAACCATCCTCTCTGGAACTACCTCTCAGGTAGTTGAAAGCAGCTATCAAATCCCCGCCCCCCCCATTCTTCTCTTCTGCAGACTAAACAATCCCAGTTCCCTCAGCCTCTCCTCATAAGTCATGTGTTCTAGACCCCTAATCATTTTTGTTGCCCTTCACTGGACTCTCTCCAATTTATCCACATCCTTCTTGTAGTGTGGGGCCCAAAACTGGACACAGTACTCCAGATGAGGCCTCACCAATGTCGAATAGAGGGGGACGATCACGTCCCTCGATCTGCTCGCTATGCCCCTAGTTATACATCCCAAAATGCCATTGGCCTTCTTGGCAACAAGGGCACACTGCTGGCTCATATCCAGCTTCTCGCCCACTGTCACCCCTAGGTCCTTTTCCGCAGAACTGCTGCCTAGCCATTCGGTCCCTAGTCTGTAGCTGTGCATTGGGTTCTTCCGTCCTAAGTGCAGGACCCTGCACTTATCCTTATTGAACCTCATCAGATTTCTTTTGGCCCAATCCTCCAATTTGTCTAGGTCCCTCTGTATCCTATCCCTGCCCTCCAGCGTGTCTACCACTCCTCCCAGTTTAGTATCATCTGCAAATTTGCTGAGAGTGCAATCCACACCATCCTCCAGATCATTTATGAAGATATTGAACAAAACCGGCCCCAGGACCGACCCCTGGGGCACTCCACTTGACACCGGCTGCCAACTAGACATGGAGCCATTGATCACTACCCGTTGAGCCCGACAATCTAGCCAGCTTTCTACCCACCTTATAGTGCATTCATCCAGCCCATACTTCCTTAACTTGCTGACAAGAATACTATGGGAGACCGTGTCAAAAGCTTTGCTAAAGTCAAGATACAATACATCCACTGCTTTCCCTTCATCCACAGAACCAGTAATCTCATCATAGAAGGTGATTAGATTAGTCAGGCATGACCTTCCCTTGGTGAATCCATGTTGACTGTTCCTGATCACTTTCCTCTCATGTAAGTGCTTCAGGATTGATTCTTTGAGGACCTGCTCCATGATTTTTCCGGGGACTGAAGTGAGGCTTACTGGCCTGTAGTTTCCAGGATCCTCCTTCTTCCCTTTTTTTAAAGAGAGGCACTACATTAGCCTTTTTCCAGTCATCTGGGACTTCTGCCATTCGCCACGAGTTTTCAAAGATAATGGCCAATGGCTCTGCAATCACAGCCGCCAGTTCCTTTAGCACTCTCGGATGCAACTCGTCCGGCCCCATGGACTTGTGCACGTCCAGTTTTTCTAAATAGTCCCTAACCACCTCTTTCTCCACAGAGGGCTGGCCATGTGTTCCCCATGTTGTTATGCCCAGCACAGCAGTCTGGGAGCTGACCTTGTTCGTTAAGACAGAGGCAAAAAAAGCATTGAGTACATTAGCTTTTTCCACATCCTCCGTCACTAGGTTGCCTCCCTCATTCATTAAGGGGCCCACACTTTCCTTGGCTTTCTTCTTGTTGCCAACATACCTGAAGAAACCCTTCTTGTTACTCTTAACATCTCTCGCTAGCTGCAGCTCCAGGTGCGATTTGGCCCTCCTAATTTCATTCCTACATGCCCAAGCAATATTTTTATACTCTTCCCTGGTTATATGTCCAACCTTCCACTTCTTGTAAGCTTCTTTTTTATGCTTAAGATCTGCTAGGATTTCACCATTAAGCCAAGCTGGTCGCATGCCATACTTACTATTCTTTCGACACATTGGGGTGGTTTGTCCCTGTAACCTCAACAGGGATTCCTTGAAATACAGCAGGGCTGTGAGCAGGGCTGTCAGGGTTCTTTGTGCTTCATTCCATCTTCCTCCAACTCTCACCCATCCCCTTCCTCCCATGCCAAGCTCCCCCATTCCCCTTCTTCATGGAAGGAGTTTTGTGTGTTACCCCATTTCCCTCTCCCCCTTCAGCAGTGTCTCCTCTTCTCCCCCATGGCAGGGACTCTGAATTCTCATTACTTCCTTTCCTCCATTTTCCTCTTCTCCACCGTTCCAAGGGCTCTGCCTCCTCCTTCCAACTCCCTTCCATTCCAAAGACTTTGTGCCCCATTCCCCCACCCCTGCGTGCCAAGGGATGTGTGCATGCCCCTTTCTCCCATGGAACCCCATACATTCTCCCTCCCCACTATTCTTCTTTCTGTCTGGGAGTGAAGTAATTCACAGGCTAACATGTTAAACTCTATTGGGAGGATGAGCCGAGATTAGATGGATATTGTTATGTTGGAAGGTGTTAATGAGTGCCATCAACCAGTTGTTTGATCTATAGACAGTTGTAAAGGTGCTTGAGTCTGTAGCTGTGCTCAAGAGGGGCTTCATGTGCCTCCCATTTTGATTTTCTAATTTTCCCCAAAATCAGTAGGGTTCAGGCCATTAATACCTAGAACATTACCTGAAATTTTGGAATTGATTGGATGGGGCATTCAAAGACAATCATGTTACAGACAGATGGATATACTGACAGGCTAACAGAAAAATGCTGTCAAATTTAGTGTAAGGCCTTTGCAAGCTCAGCCAATAAGTAGTCCAGCATATTTATAAAATCATTCAGTTGCTGATTATATTAAGTTAGGGTCTATATTAATAGACTTCCACTAGCCGGATAATTAAACTTGCCAAGTACAGGTAGGTGTGATAGTTGGGGCAGAGGTGGGTCCAAAAAGCAGAGTGCTGGAATTTTGAACAGAATATTCTCCTTGAACGCACATAAGGGATTCCCTCTTTCATATAAGCTTCTAGTTAGCAGGTGTCTAATACATTTGAAGCTCCTCTGCCCTCTAGCTGCAGAGGGAGGGTGAGGAAGGTGGCCCTTTCTGTGTTCTCTGCCCTACAGAGGCCCTGATTGAAGAAACCACTTAATTGGATGCTTGAGTCTCGTTGATTTTGCATTTATTATTTTCTTGAATCAGGGCCAGAGTCTCCTGGCTGCCCTGAGGGAGGAGAATCTTTGCTATCGTTCCTATTCCTTAGAGACACCACTGTCAGAAGGGAAAGTCTCTGCTATTCTACCTCTCTATTACCTCTCTAGCTACTGTGAGAAAGGGAGGGAGAAAGGGTTTCTGCTACTCTATCCCATCCTCCTTCCTCCATTTCGGTTTTTCTTTAAGCAGCAGAAACAGCACCTTGAAAGTGATATCATTATAGAAACATAGTGTAGACTTGATGCAACCATTATAGGACATCTGGTCCAATCTCCTGCATTGAGGCAGGACTAAGTATTACCTAGACCATTCCTGACAAGTGCTGTTCTTTAAAATCTCCAGTGATGGAGATTCCACAACCACCCTAGGTCAGTGGTTCCCAAACTTGTTCCACCGCTTGTGCAAGGAAAGCCCCTGGTGGGCCGGGCCGGTTGGGGCCGAACCTGAGGATGTGTCAGGTAAACAAACTGGCCCAGTCCATCAGGGGCTTTCCCTGCATAAGCGGTGGAACAGGTTTGGGAACCACTGCCCTCGGTAATTTGTCCCAGTGTTTGACTACTCTTACAGTTAGTAAGTTTTTCCTAATATCTTACCTAAATCTCCCTTACTGCAGTCTAAGTCCATTACTTCTTGTCCTGTCCTCAGTGGATAAGGAGAACGATTTATCACCTTTCTCTGTATAACAATCTTTTATGTACTTGAAGACTGTTATCATATTCCCCTTCAATCTTCTCTTCTGCAAACTAAACAAACCCAAGTTTTTCACTCTTCCCTTATAGGTCATAGTTTCTCAACATTTAATCATTTTTTGCTCTCCTCAGGACTTTCTCAAGTTTGTCCACATCTTTCCTGAAGTGCGTTGCCCAGAACTGGACACAGTATTCCAGTTGAGGCCTTAACAGTACTGAGTAGAGTGGAATAATTACTTGTGTCTTGCTTACAACACTCCTGCTAATGCATCCCATAATGTTTGGTTTTTTTGCAACAGTATTACACTGTTGACTCATTTAGTTTGATTTACTATAAGCCCTGATCCTTTTCAGGAACACTCCTTCCTAGGCAGTTATTTCCCATGTTGTATATGTGCAATTGATTATTCCTTCCTAAGTGTAGTACTTTGCATTTGTCCTTACTGAATTTTATCCTGTTTATTTCAGACCATTTCCTCAGGAACATTTTGAATTCTAATTCTGTCCTCCAAAGCGCTTGCAACCCCTTCTGGCATCATATCATCTGCAAACTTTATAAGTGTACTCTCTGTGCCATTCATCCAAATAATTTATAAGATATTGAATTGAACTGGACAGATCCCTGCAGGACCCCACTTGATATGCCCTTCCCATTTCATTGTGAACCATTGATAACTACTCTCTGAGTACACTTTTCCAGCCATTTGTGCAGCACTTTATAGTAGATTCATCTAAGCTATATTTCTGTTTTGTTTACGTGAGAAGATCACGTGAGACAATATCAAAAGACTTATTAAATACGAGATAATCACATCTACTGCTTCCCGCCCAACCACAAGGCTTGTTACCCTGTCAAAGAACAATATTAGTTTGGCATGCTTTGGCTTGATTTGTTTTTGACAAATCCATGTTGACTGTTACTTGTCACCCTATTTACTTCTAGGTGATGACAAATCGATTGATTATTTGCTTCATTATCTTTCTGGGTACCAAAGTTAAACTTCCTGGTCAGGATTGCACTTATTCCCTTTTTTATAAATAGGTATTTTATTTGTCCTTTTCCAGTCCTCTGGGATCTCTCCTGTCGTCCGTGAGTTCTTATTATTTCATGATCACTTTCATCCAAGATGCCTCCCACCTTCAGCCAGTTCCTCCTTGTTTTCAGAATCAAATCTAGAATAGCCTTTTCACTGGTTCCTTTCTCCCACCTTCTGTAATAAAGAAGTTGTCTCCACTGCATTCCAAGAACTTGTTGGATAATCTGTGCTCTGCTGTATTACTTCCAAACAGGTGTCTGGGTAGTTGAAGTCCCCCATCATCACCAAGTCCTGTTTTGGATTATTTTGTAAGTTTTTTGTTTTTGTTTTGTTTTTTAAAAAAAGCTTCATTCACCTCTTCTTTCTTGTGAGGAGGCTTAAAGTAAACTCTTACCATGACATCACTCTTGGCTTTTTTGCCCGTTTTATCCTTTCCCGGATATTTTCAACAAGTCTGCCTACCACTTCTATCTCAACCTCAGTGCAGGTGTATACACCTCCTCCCGCTTTTCCCTGCCTGTCCTTCCCTGAGCAAGCTGTACCCTTCTATACTGATAT
This sequence comes from Lepidochelys kempii, assembly GCF_965140285.1. Classification (NCBI taxonomy): domain Eukaryota; kingdom Metazoa; phylum Chordata; order Testudines; family Cheloniidae; genus Lepidochelys; species Lepidochelys kempii. The sequence goes on along the minus strand of NC_136390.1, from coordinate 32,532,175 downwards.
TCCAGTCAGGTGAATTATCCCACCAAGCTTCTGTGGTGCCAGTTATGTCATAATTGTGATTATTCACTAGTATTTCTAGTTCTTTCTGTTTATTCCCCATACTTCTTGCATTAGTATACAGACATCTTAGATGTTCATTATAGTTCTCCTCTGTATTCCCACTTGTATCTCCTTTGTCCCTGCCATGATTGCCCATGTTTCCCCCAGATTTTGACCCTTCACCCAGGTCGTCATGTTTTGGACTTAACTGTGGGGTTTTGTTTCCTGTGCAACCTAGTTTAAAGCTCACCTCAATTGGTTAGCTGGACTGTATTTGAAGATACTTTCCCCCTTCTTTGATAGGTGGACCCCATCTCTGCTCAGCAGTCCCTCTTCTCGGAATAGCAACCCATGGTCAAGGAAGCCAAAGCCCTCTGGGCACCACCATCTGTGTAGACATGTATTCACCTCCAGGGTGTATCTCTCTGCCTGGGCCCCTCCCCTTGACTTGAAGGATTGATGAGAACACCACTTGTGCCCCCAGTTTCTTCACCCTCACTCCCAGAGCCCGGTCGTCATTTCTGATTTGCTCAGGGTCATCCCTCATAGTATCATTAGTGCCCACGTGGATGAGCAGCATGGGGTAGTAGTCAGAGGGCCTGATGATCCTTGGCAGTCCTTCCATAATGTCTCAGATACAGGGCCCTGGCAGGCAGCACACCTCCTAGGATTCATAGATACTAAGGTCAGAAGGGACCATTATCATAATCTAGTCCGATCTTCTGCACAATGCAGGCCACGGAATCTCACCCACCCACTCCTGCGAAAAACCTCTCACCTATGTCTGAGCTATTGAAGTCCTCAAATCGTGGTTTAAAGACTTCAAGGAGCAGAGAATCCTCCAGCAAGTGACCCGTGCCCCATGCTACAGAGGAAGGCGAAAAACCTCCAGGGCCTCTTCCAATCTGCCCTGGAGGAAAATTCCTTCCCGACCCCAAATATGGCAATCAGCTAAACCCTGAGCATATGGGCAAGATTCACCAGCCAGATACCCAGGAAATAATTTTCTGGGATGCCAGGTCAGGCAGGCAGATGGATGTCTCCATCCTCCTTAGAGTCACCAACCACCATCACCTTTCGTTTTCTCTTGAGAGCGATGGCTGCAGTCCTCCCAGCCATGAGGGTGAATGACTGCACCACCACCATCTTTGAGGGACATTCCTCATCCCTCAGGACCAGGGCAGCATACCAGTTTTTCATCTTTATTGACAATGGGTTTGGAGTAGGGGTGGTGCATTGCCTGCTGCCAGAGGTAACCAGCAGCCAGCTTCCTCCGTTTGAAGGAGCTGTTTCGTCGTTCATCTGCAGTCCTCTCCAGCTGGATTAGTTCCTCAACCTTGAAGTCTCCATATGCATGTTTTCAATGAATTTTTCATTTTCATGGATGCTCCTCAGCCTAGCCATCTGCTCCTGTAGCTCTCCCACCTGCTCCCTGAGAGATTCTACCAATAGACACCTTTCATGCAGGATGGTCTTCCCAGCCTGGCTTTCTGTGACAGGGAAATGCAGCCTGCAATCCCTGTGAATCCACGCCCAGGATCTGGGTAGGGGAATCCATGGTCAGAGTCTCTGTCTCCATATAGATGCAGGTGAAGGCTCCAGGAGCAGTGTTGGCATTGGGGAGGCAGCCTTTCCAAATCATGCTGATTTTATTCTTTCTCCCTCCTACAAACTCCCTCTCAAACTCCTCTGTTTGCTGCCCCTTGTTCGCTAGCTCCTCTTGGTCACTTAACACCTGGCTTTTAAGTCCTTCTCTCCTAGGTCAGTCCTGCCCTCTCATTCTTGACAGTTTCACTGTTTTCTCCAAGTTCTGAATAACAGCGGTGATATTGACCAGTCTTGTTGTTTTCACTCTGCTGTTGCTTGGCATTTGGTAATGTCTGTCTGCAGAGTCAGAGCAGAACTGGATTAAGTTTTTTCAGGGCCATAGACACAACACAGTGTAGGATGCACTGTGGCCGGACCCTCTGCTTGAAGTGACAGTGGTCCTCATCTTCATTTAAAGAGAGGCAGAGGTGGCAGCTGGCAGGCCCCTCCTCACTGGTGCTTATTCCTGCAGCCAGGATGCTCCCATTGGGGTGGTGAATAGGCTAAGACAACTACTCCTGCCACACATGCATTTCTTTACTGGGGTATTGTTGGTCGCATAACGAGTCCTATAGTTAACACCCCATTGAAATATGTGGGGCCATTCAAACTTCTTAGCGCTATTATGTCAGGCTGTCTACAGATTTAGGCAGACACCACTACATCTATTATGCTGTGTTCATATTTTCAGGCTTTTGCTCACAACCAAGAGGGCTAGAAACTTCTTAAAAAAAATGAAATCTGAGATGCTGACATAATTGCAGGAGCTGTTGCCCTGGGCATGGGCCTACACTGCCTGTGCCTTGGTCCAGCCCTGAGAAAGACAACACTACACTGATTTTCATTCCGTTCACATTTGGAAGGTTATCTTTGGAATGGCAGTAGCTAGAAATTTAACTTTTATTTATAAATGAAAATTTAAGTTCTACAGAAATTGATATCTTCAGCTTCTACACTTGTCAGGGAAAGCTTTGTACTTGCCTTAAGCAAGTAGATTTTTCATATCCTACATCAAACCAGGATTCATTGCAGAATTTATGAGGGATGGCTGTGAAGAGATGTGTGGTGTAGTTGTGTAAGCATTGAATTTGTACAGCAGAGATAACAGTAGTTACCTAACCAGCAGAACTGTACAAATAGAAATGAAGGAGAATCCAGAAGAATGACAAAGGTGTGAAGCTGTTAAGTTCAAAAGTATCTGGCAGGTTGAAAGGCTAACATATTTCATAAAGAGCTAGAAAACCCCATAAATAATAACTTGATTTTGTGGGAGGCCATAGCATGAAACAGGAGCCCTAGTTTCAGTGACTATTACCAGCAGGAGAGAAAAAAAACCTTTTGTAGTGATAATCAAGGTGGGCCATTTCCAGCAGTTGACAAGAATGTATGAGGAACAGTAGGGGGGGAAAAATAAACATGGGGAAATAGTTTTACTTTGTGTAATGACACATCCACTCCCAGTCTTTAGTCAAGCCTAATTTAATGGTGTCCAGTTTGCAAATGAATTCCAATTCAGCAGTCTCTCGTTGGAGTCTGTTTTTGAAGTTTTTTTGTTGAAGAATTGCGACTTTTATGTCTGTAATCGAGTGACCAGAGAGATTGAAGTGTTCTCCATCTGGTTTTTGAATGTTCTAATTCTTGATGTCTGATTTGTGTCCATTTATTCTTTTACGTAGAGACTGTCCGGTTTGGCCAATGTACATGGCAGAGGGGTATTGCTGGCACATGGTGGCATATGTCACATTGGTAGATGTGCAGGTGAACAAGCCTCTGATAGTGTGGCTGATGTGATTAGGCCCTATGATGGTGTCCCCTGAATAGATATGTGGGCACAGTTGGCAACGGGCTTTGGATGTAGAAGCCCTCTACACCAACATTCCACACAAAGATGGACTACAAGCCGTCAAGAACAGTATCCCTGATAATGTCACGGCAAACCTGGTGGCTGAACTTTGTGACTTTGTTCTCACCCATAACTGTTTCACATTTGGGGACAATGTATACCTTCAGATCAGCGGCACTGCTATGGGTACCCGCATGGCCCCACAGTATGCCAACATTTTTATGGCTGACTTAGAACAACGCTTCCTCAGCTCTCGTCCCCTAGTGCCCCAACTCTACTTGTGCTACACTGATGATATCTTCTTCATCTGGACCCATGGAAAAGAAACCCTTGAGGAATTCCACCATGATTTCAAGTGAGCTGTAGCTCACGAAAGCTTATGCTCAAATAAATTTGTTAGTCTCAAAGGTACCACAAATAGTCCTTTTTGCGGATACAGACTAACGCGGCTGCTACTCTGAAACCTGTTTTAGTGAAGTATCCATTGGAAATTCTTAAAAATGCCAAAAAATAATAATTCTACAGTAAGCATGTTTCATACTACCGAACAGCATTGGTTACAGTTAAGGATAATATATTACAGAAAGCTCTTACTATCACCTGCTGCAGAGAGACAAGAAAAATTTGAGAAAGCAGAAAGTGATCACATGCTCCTGAGTGAAAAGTTAGCGATTGATAATACCAAATCTATCAAGTGTGTGTCCACTGAAAGGTGCGCAGTAATAAGGGGAATAATTTCCAAGTTGTGAGGGACAGTACTGAATTATTCTGTCATAATATAAGAAGGGTTTTGATGTTTAAATAAAATCTCTAAACAGGGGAAAGAATCCCAGAAAATTCAGTTATGAACTAAGAATTACTTACACCCTTGCTTCTGTGATTTCCTTTCCCCTAAAGTGGATCATGGTTTTGGAAAGAAAATATTCCAAAGATTACTTCGTAGATTTAAAAGTTGTGTCACCAGTAATGCTGCCTCCTGTTAGTTCTGCCTTGTAAGAGAGAAATGGACAAGAAAATGTGCATTTCCCTGCATGAGCGTACAGGGTTTCGTTTTGTTTTGTTTTTTGGCTGGTCCCAATGGTTTAGTTTGAAAACTGATTGTAATTTTTTTTTAAATGAAATGTTATTGGAATCTTATTTTTTTCCTCAGTTTTCTTGCTAATAGTTGAAACTTTCAGTATTACTAACAGCCTTTAAAAGGTTGCAAAGCTCATAAAAGCAGTGCTTACCAGTACAATGAAAAGAAAATCTTTTTTTAAACTGGGTTTCTTCACCTTTCTAATTCAAAGAACAACCTATGAAACCAAAGTTTCTGATTATTCTTTACCCATTAGGCTATTCATAACAGATGACTCTGCTATTTTCTTTAAATTGGATTTAGTTATGGTTAATTAGAATCTTAACACTTCTTTTCCCAGAAGATATAGATTTTAATTGCTCTGGAAAAAATAAGGTTTGATTTGATAAATTGTACTTCTTTTGTTATATTTAAATAATCAGCTGTGTTAAGTGGGAGGTTGTTTTTTCCACAAGTTAGTATATAAAATATATGGTTTAAAAGCTTACATTGTGGTTTAGGATTTCTACAATTCAGCACTTTTCTTTTCTCCTCTAGAATCTTGTGTTGAATCTCTATTTCTGTTGATTTAGATTTAATTTTGATTTTTTTTCCAAGTTGTCTATTTCTGTGACATACGTTATCATTATAGTTTCTTTCTTTTCATTCTGACAGTGATGCACTGTAGATGGTTTTCTTCTCATTTGGGAAAACTACTAAAAGCCATTCTTCTGTTTCCATCCTGCCAAGTACATCAAATCTTTTTTTTTTTTTTTTTTTTTAAGATCAGGCTTGACAAAGCCCTGGCTGGGATGATTTTAGTTGGGGATTGGTCCTGCTTTGAGCAGGGGGTTGGACTAGATCACCTCCTGAAGTCCCTTCCAACCCTGATAATCTATGATCTCACTTCCCTGTAGTTGTTTACTAATTGGCTTCTTGGAATTGAATCCACTTTATAAATAGCTCTTCCTTCTCATCATGGTAAGAATTGTGTAGTTAACCTGCAATTGCAGGATAGAGAGCTGTATGCTTTTGTTTCTATTTAAAGTCAAGCATTCTAGCTTTAAAAATCTCAGTAGTGGAAAAAGGAATATTGAAAATGAATCCCAAAAGCTACTAGAAAAACATGCTGAAAACAGAGTTAGTAGCAATGTTGTTACTGATCTGTAAAACGAAAAGTGTGCATAATTTGTTCTATACATTCTCATTTTAAGTGCTTTCTTTTCGTTACAATTTATTGATGGAGAATAAAGGTGTTATTTCCCTGGGGATTTGATAGAATACAGTTGTTTTTCACAACTCCTTTCATATTCTCGGGAATCCCAAAGTGCTTGACAAACAAAACTTAATATCTCTTTATAAGGCTGTGACATCATATAAAATTGTGGGCCACCCCTTCACGTCAAGACAGAGTTTAGTATGGCCTTGTTTTTGCTGGGACTATGTCTTCACTGCCCCCCAAATGTGTTTTTTTTTTAAATGAGATAGCTTATCTATATTAGTTATATTACTGTAAACAAAACAAAAAACCCAACACCTGGTTTGGCAGTGAAGACTTAATCTAGGAAAAGAGATGTGTTCTTAACATGCTAGCTAACATGAGGTAACGTTAATAATATGAGGTAAAATTCTAGTGAAGAAAAGGAAGTTTGTAGCATTAACACAAATTAGCATTCCGAGTTGAAGACCGAGGGGGAGCCTAAAGTCCCTCAAACTGCCTTCTGTTTACTTGGACTTAACTCATGTTAGCTAGGGTAAAGAACAGGGTAAAGAACACACCTTTTTTATCTAGTGAAGATAAGGCTTCTGCAAGCATTGTATAAGGCACTTGTTTATGATCACTATTGAGGGAAATGTGATGGGGAGCACTCCCTTCCCCACATCAGCAGTTGTGGTTTGTACAGTTATTGGGTTTCTGATGTGGTGTTTCACTGACTGGATTTCTTGATATTTGGGGAGGGCAGGCCACTGACCGTTATGTACTGTTTTTAAAACAAAGATTATGAATGTTTCTCCCCTCCTCAATAACTGCTCCTGCTTTAGGGTTTGAGCCTTCAAAGTGTGTTCTGGCCCCAATCCAGCAAATGACTTAAGCACATTCTTTGCTGGATCAGAGCCAGTGTACTTAACACATTGCAGATTCGAGCCTTTGGACGTTTGTATAGCACAGAAGAGACAGAAACAATAAGAGTTAAAATATGGGACAGATTCTTTCCTGCACGATATCTTCACACAACATGGGAGATGGAGGGGGAGGCCTCAGAGAGCCCTGTTTTGGATTTGTGATTCCCAGGACCGGCCCTGTCCCTGTCCGTGCTTAGAAAATCTGGTGGGGAGCAATGTATTGTACCTTTGTCACAGGGTATTTAAAAGATTCTGTGCTGATGGAGGATTACTGTGGCAAAGAGGAGGGAGGTAGCAAGACCCAACTGCAGCACCAAGCAGGGAATACTCATCAACAGGGAATTCTCTGCTGGACATTTGCAACCCATTTATGCCATCTAAGTGGAGCCAAGGGGCCATAAACCAGATTGAGGATCTGGCCCATTGTCTGATTGTACCTAATAGGAAAATAATCCTAGGCCCAAACTGCAAAGATTAGATCCTATGCAAAACTTGTCTTTAAGATGTTTGGATCCAAGGCTTTGGGTCAGCCCATTGTACAGATAGAGGAAAGCTGCAAAGTTCAAAACTGCATCTGAGTTTACGCACAGTTCGTGGATTTTGGATCTGAGGTTGTGATTTGGACCCAGTTCTAATGAGAACTGGTCAAGAATATCTTTATTTCTGTGTGACAGATTACCCTAGATATGCTTCCATTATTATGGAGAACTAGAATTAAATTTTGTTCTGACTTACTGATTGGGGTGTGTCGGGTTTAATTCAGAGCAGGAGTTTAGCTGCTATGTAGGTCATGGGAATACATAATAAGGCTCTATAGGAGAAAGTTTCATCTAGTTTTTCCAAAATGTAAAACAAAGTTGGGCAAAGGAATAAATGTAATTTGGTTGTCTGGGGTCACTTCTCTGATTTTTCTACGTTCTCCACAGTCTTATACATATACACAGGTATCACTCCTTCACGCCTCCCCAGAGCTGTACCCAGCCATTCTCCTGGGAAAACAGACCAAATTTGGAGACATGCATACTGTCATTGCATTGTTAACTGTCCAGTAAAAGTGCCATTTTTAATTAATATCACATGAAAATCTGTATTAAACAAGGCTTGCATAAGGGCAGGAGAAAGCCGTTAGGCTTGGTACCATTTAGAAGTTATAAACATATGCTTCAAATTTCCTTCTCTTGAATTTTTGGATTTTCAAATGTAGGTTTTTACTCCCAAAACCCATTGCATACAGATTGGTTTTGAAATGTCAAGGTTTATGTCAAATTATGTGTGAAAGATTTATACAAAATTAAAATTTATGAAAAAGTGAGACATCTTAAATGAGGCACAAAGTTTTAAAGATTAAAATAACACAAATAATATAACAGTTGCCAAGGAGACAGGTATTTCCAGAGTCAGTAAAGGAGCGTGACCTTTTTTTTAGATTTTTCAGCCATCCAAACTGGACTGCATTCAGCACCTTCAGTAGACAAATTAACTAGCTAAAGGCAGAGTTCCACCCTCCAATATAGCTCCCACTTACGTTGTTGGAGTTACCTATTCAAACACTAATGATGAGTTTGGCCCATTATTTTTTAATGTGCAGATTAGCAGTTATATACAGTATTTAAAACAAATTTGCTACCAAGCCCTCAGTCAGTGCTGATCGCTTCTTAGGTTTTAGGAGCAGTTTTATCATACCGTTACAACTGCCTCACGCACTGCTCAAAATCTTAGAATACTTAGAAATGGAATGCACTCATTGGCATTGTATATTTTAAAAGAGCAAACTTCTTTCATGTGCACTGTTTTAATTATCTCTTATCTGTAATAACTAGAGCAGCTTTTCTCAAATTGGTACTGGGTTTGCAGTCAGTTGGTACATAGGTTCATTTATAGGAATATGAACACGTAACTAAATTGATTAGTTATGAAAATATGTGAAGTATTCTTGAATTTTACATGTGTACATTAGGTTTTAAAGTTTGAGAACTGCTGACCTGGAGAGAACATGCATACAACGTTTTAAGGCTCTCTGGCTTCATCCAACACGAAAAAGAAACAACCTTTATTATCCATTTTGATCAACCTATCTTCAAGTAGTCAATAATTTGAGTAGTAGGAGGAAGGAGAAACAAAAACTAAAGAAAACAAGACTGGCAACTATGAATGTACAGAGTATCTTTTGGAAAAACAAAAAACATCCCCACAGTTTTGTATTGCCAGGTTTGTCACAAAATTGTATCATCACAGTAAATTGGCAGTAGAATCTGTTTCTAGAGCTCTAACTTCTATATAAATCACCTTTTTCAAATACAGCAGAAGCTTGCTAATTTTTACTAATGACTGGTAGGCCCTTTGTGAATTACTGAATTTTGTGAATAAGCACACTAGAAAAAATGTGAGATCTGGTTAATGGTTTTACTTCTTTGTATTCACTGTACATTTAATTTGAAAATCGAAATTTCTGTCTGTAAGGACCATGCTTTTCCTGGTCCCCTTGTCGTATGGTATCCTTCTTAGGTAGATATTTAACTTAGATTATCATAGAAGTGTAGAACTGAAAGGACCTCGATCGGTCATCTGGTCCAGTGCCCTAATCTGTCTGGTGCTTTAGTCATTTATTTGATGATTGTGTATTAGATTTAATTATGATTATACCGCATAGTATTTACCTAATAACAATATAATTTGTTAGTTTATGTGTGGCATATATTGTAGAAGTTACGAAGTCTTAGAAAAGGCTTTCTACACTTAAGTCGTTGCTGTAAAATTGGAACGGAAATTGTTTTTAGTGTGTGAATTATAAATTTGGGCCTACTCTAAATGAAATAATATATATTAATCCTTGAAAATAAAAATGTTCATAAAACCGTTGCAGTTTCCTGTTTTGTGACTTTTGGTGGAGGGTTGTTTTGTTTTTGTTTTTTTAATATATTTTCTGTAGGACTTTTAAATCCTTTACAAATAAATCAGATCAAATACACATGGAAGCCACTCTTTTTTGTAGTCATAACATCACAAAAAAAGACTTTTTAAAAACTTTAAATAATGTGCAGATGCTTTCCTGCATTGTAGCTCCACTCGGCCTGGGAGGTGCAGAGGGGAGCCCTCAGGGAGAAATTAAACTATCTTGTATGGCTGGTGGTAGTCTTTAGCTTTGCCTGCTATCTCATTTTTATTGTCACAACTGCTCAGTTTTGGATTTCTTCCACCTGTATTATTCATGAAACAACATTTAAATATGATATCTGCTATATGATTTAACTTGATTGCAAAATCATAACATTAATTTGTATAATTATTTTATCAACCCTTTAAAAAGGTATTAGGAATGTGGAAGCTAATTTTCAAATTGAAATGTTAGAATTGTAACCTAGTGTACTGGTCTGTCATGTTCTTTTCGGTGCTTCTGGTCCCCTTTAAAACATTTTCATTTTATCAGATGGAGAACAAGGATCCAGATATTTCCGAATGGCATCTTGTGGTCAGGATAACCAGATCAAGCTTTGGCTTATTTCACTAGCTGATGTCTTAGGTATGTATAGCAATAATTTTCTTTTTTACTCAAAATTAATAGCTATTTAGTTACAATTTAGTGCTAATAAGCTCATATCTATCAAGGTTATAGGTACAAAGTTAGTGAGACTAATCACATACTTTTAAAGTTAAGCTCCTACTTAAGTGCTTTCCTAGAGTGGAGTCAGAGGGTCTCAACACTGTGCAGGATCAAGCCTTGCTTAACTCCTCTATTTATTAAAGTTTTTAACTGATGTACAGTAACCAGTTACAGTATGTTACAAATCCACAGAATAGTTCATACATAATTATGTTACGCATTTTATTATACAAGAATATTTTTTATTTGTTGGAAGCTACCAATAATTTGTTTGAGTGTAGAACTGTTGAAAGGTGCTAGGTTGACATGCTTGGAGACCAGAGTCCTCTCTTTATCTCTCCCAAAGAGGTACAGTCCAGACAGTGATGGTATTAACTACCCCAGTCCTGAGCTAAAGTTGACCGTCACTAGGAGTGACTCATTTGTCCATTAAATCCATGACATCTGCTAAAACTGAAACAAGTGTGTCTGCTGTGGGGTGGTTGCTTTGTGATTTAGGTACCAGTCCAGTAGAAGTGGAACTGAGAGCTCAAACTATTTTCAATAAACTTGAACCTTCCCTCCTCTTTTCTTTGTGTTCTGTACATAAGTGGGCTGTATGTACGTGTAGTTATTTAACTGTATAGGAATATAATTATAAATTCCATACAAAAACCTATTTTAAAAGAATATTAAGGTTTCAAAATGAAGCAGCAGAAGTGAGGAAATACTAAAGTTAAGGTTGCCTATGTAATCCTAATTACCCACTTCTGTGCATGCATTATGGTCTGAGGCCAGATCCATGAGTCTGCTTTGGTGGCACAAAACAGCTACAAAGCCAGTTTATCCAGGAATTCTAAGTAGAGTAGGACCATAATAACAGCTTCTGTGTCCACCCTTCTTGCACACTATATGGCGCAAGGGACCTGGCCAAAGAACAGAGGGTGTGGTTGGAGGGTGACCCTATGCCCCAATGATCCAACTGGCTTCACTTGATTACAATCAAGCTCTCACATTTTCAGTCCTTTTAAAGTAATAAATCAAAACATTTTTAAAAGGAAAATGATTGGTTAACAAGTTTAGAAAAATCATGTTCTACTTTTTATAATTGTGTTTGTAGGTTGTGAATTAAAATATGAATGCACATTGAATGGACACTCTGCCCCAGTCCTGGCTTGCGCTTTTTCCTGTGATGGGCAGATGTTAGTTTCAGGGTAAGCAGTTTCACTTAATTTTAGTTATTTAAGTTTTACAGTAGATGTCTGTGCTTAGATGAACATTTATCTCCCCCTTCTGAAGTGGAAATTGAGTTGTTTTTGTTTTTAAGCACTGAAGTTAATTCAGAAATTACTAAGGAATAGGATGAGTGTGTTTGGAGTGGGGAGAACTCAATTTCAGCTTTGGTGTATGAAAAGCTTTTCTGGACACTTATCTGCATTATTACATGAAGATAATATAAACAGTGGCCTAGAACTTTAAAAAAAATTACTTTGTTTTAAAATATTTCCTTTGTAAAATTTATATACCTACACATGCACACACAGTTTGAAAGTGATATATGTATTATAATGATGTTCTAGAATCTGTTGGAATAAGACTTATAACATTTAACTACCTAAAGGAATTCACTCTCTTTTTGGGGGAGAAAAACACATGCAAAGTGTTTATTTCTGGTGCTAGATTTCTGTACTTTTCCAAAAATTTACTCATAATATTTGTGGGCACATCAGAAAAACTCAAATTTATTATATATATATATATATATATATATATATATATATATATATATATATATATATATATATATATAAATAAAACCTGTAGATATATGTACAAATTCACAGTTTGCATGTACAAATGCTCATGTTCTGTGCAAAATACAATTTTTTTAATTGCAAAAAGATGTGCTTATAAATATTTCAGGCATATTTTCTGATATTTCCCCGCCATGTGAATATTGAATCAACAGTACTTAAGATCTACCTACTGTTTAAAAGAATATTTTATAAATATATTTCTCTTTTACAGTTCACCTTAATATGTTTGTAGAGGGTGGATTCTTCTGGTTTAAGCAGTGTTCGCTTATTTATGTGAACATCTTATTATTGATTTTAGGGTTTTTTTTAAATATATCGGAGGCAAAATTCAAATGCCCTCCATGTTTTTTCTATAATAGCACAGGAGACAAATGGAATCTACTACTCCATGTCAACAATGTGTAAAATAATTCACCCCTGGGGAGTTACTTTGTGGCAATGACTTTTTCTGTTATCCTGTATGATTTGCAAGGTGGGATACACATAGGCTTAGGGTTTTAATGCTGTTGTGATAAGTGAAAAGTGCTGTCTATTAAAGTAACGTAACAGTTCTCTCAGGATACATAGAACTCCCTTGGTACCATGTTTCAGACAGTGAAATCTTTCACTAATACTAGGAATATAAAACTTAAACTGGTTAACCAATTAGCATCAGTCTTACGGGTTTTGGTTAAATGACCAAACTCTGCTGCTGGAGCCTCGCCAGCTGCCGGGGGCGCGGGGCTGGCAGCCAGACCCCGTGTAAAACGTGGGGGTGCTGCAGCACCCCTTGCGCCCATAATTCCCCACCTATATGAACTGCTTAATGGTTAACCCTTTAACCAATAGAATTTTAAACCCTATTTACATCTCTGGCTAATGCTTTCATCAGGAATTAGCAAAAAATCCTAGACTGGTGTTGAAGCCTCCTGGCAATATAATTGTTCCTTCTAGTAGAATCAGTATTGTATAAAAACGTGAGGGTGGGAGAGAAAACAGTTATGGATAGTTTTACAAGAAAGGAAAATTTTAATGTTTTGGTAATATTAAATTAAGTAACCAATATCGTGGTGGGATCAACTTCCTTATTTTCTGTATTCGAACATTGGTTTTTTTTAAAAGAAGAAAATGGTAAGTAAGGTAGAATATTTATAATCATTCATGTTTTTATATATTTTAATGACATTATGCATGTTTTTATTCCACATTGTAAGAGATAATTACTTAACCTCTTGTAAGCTGTCAAAGTAGCAACTTGAAATAATTCCAGCAATATTTCAGTCATATGCCCTTTTAATGTCCATTCTATTACCAAAAAATTCTAAATTAAGGAAATGATTTCTTTAAAAAAAAAAAAAAAAATGTTGTAGATTAACCAGTAATTAAAGTCATAACAACAAATCCCAGAGGGCAATAACTTTCTTTGTCATTTTTCTTTGTGGTGTTTTTTGTTTTTGTTTTGGGGAGCCAAAGGTTCTTTTAATTCTCTTTTTTGATATTTTATTTTTGGATCACAAATATGGGAGGAGACTGGGGAGGCAGAGTAATGGTGCTGGGAACCAGACAGGGGAGAAAGCCTAGGGCAAAGGGAGACAGAGAAGTGGTGCTGCTGGGTCAAGACAGTAATTGGAAATGGATGGCAGTTCTCCTATCTTAGGGGTGAGGACATGCCTCTCTGGATATGTCTACACCACAAAGAAAACATGTGGTTGGCCTGTGCCAGGCTGCTTGGGCTCGTGGGCTGAGTACTGGGCTTTCGGACTCTGCAGAGCGGGAGAGTCCCAGAGCTCAGACTCCAGCCCGAGCCCGGAAATCTACACAGCAATGAAACAGCCCCACATCCCAGCCCGTGAGCCCAAGTCAGCTGGCACAGGCCAGCGCAGGTTCTTCTATACTGTTTAGACATACTGTCTGAGTAGCCAGGGAGAGGCAGTCATTTTTGTATGCCTTAAAGACTGACTTTTCAACCTGAAATTATCTCACATACATTGACAGTGGAATAGAGGAGAAAGTCAGAGGACAAACTAAAACACAAGATTTGATAAGATTTTTTGGGGCCAGGTTTTGGGCCAGTTGCATTATTTTTGAGGGTCTGATTCATGATTTTTGATCTTTTGAGGTTGGCATCCAATCTGTATAGATGTACTCAGGAAGAACTGTATGTGCTGAAAATAAACCTATAACTCTTTGTATTTGGATAATTTTACTAAAAATAGTGATATTTTAACTATGAAGTATTTTATATTCTGTATTGAGCCACTTCCTCTAGTCTGCTTTGCAGATATTCAAGGTCCAAATTGAAACAGAAATACTTGGAGGGTAGGAGCATAGGTGCTGGAACTAAGGGTGCTGAAGCGGTTTCCATCGTATACAGGGTTCACAGTTTGGTTCAATTGCTCTCAGCACCCCCCCTATAAAAATTGTGCAAGTACTCCAGGGTAGGAGAGCCCACTCAGTCAGATTTCAGTGTCCACACATGGTTGAGCCAACCTTTGCAGCTACTCCCTATACAGGAGCATGGAGTGAACAAATGTGAATGAGCTATTGGTGTGGTGATAACATGGCCAGTGGATTTATGTACTACACAGATATACTGCCTCAAAAACCTATTGGACTGAGAGGAGCTGTGGGCTTCAGCCACTACTCTTCCCGCTAGGCTGTACCTCAAGCTACTGTATAGATATTAAGGGCCTACTTCTAGATTTCAGTGAAGAGGATTGCTACATCTAACATCTGCATAGTTGCTGCCAGCAAATCTTGTCTGTGTAGACTTTCCTTATGGGACAAAAATTTGTCCCATAGTTTTTAATTATACAGTTTCTCATCTCTTTCCATGTCATCATTTAATTTAATGTGTTCTTTTTTTTTAAAGATCTGTGGACAAATCCATCATAATACATGACACTGTAAGTATTGTGTAATTCAAGATTGGTTTACTGAACTTTTTTTTCTTTAGTTTATATCCCTTCACCTAAAATGTTGTCTTCTCAAGACAGAAGAATAGCAAATATGACCTGAAATCTTTAGTGTGTATTTTTTTGGAGTAGGAGTGAGGAAAGTGTTCGTCCATATCAAAGTACAGAGACTCTCGCGTGCGCCACTTTTTTCTACACTTTATTCTTTTCTTATCTTGGTACTGTACAACCGAATCACACAACTGTATACGTATGTATCTGCACATTCAGGTGGATGAAATTTGTAAGTCTTGTGTCATATCCTCAAAAGCATGCAAGATTGCAGTTATTGATACAGGGGAAAAAATTGGAGTTTCCTGTATCAGTAATAGTTGTTTTAGGAATTCTTTAGTATATTATATGTACAAACATGGGCAATTCAAGGGGAGTGGTTAAGAAATAATAGCATTCTTTAATATCATACACTTTTTACATCTTATTGCTTAGACTTATTGCTTCACAGTAGGAATAATACCACTGAAAACTGGTAAAGCCTTCCTAATTCATCTGTACATAGTATTTAACTTTTGTCTTTCACAATATTAAAATTACTAATGTCTTCCTGAGCATGAAGGATAAACACACTTTGCCTATACAGTTACAGTGGTACAACTTTTGTGTATAGTCAACACCTAAGATTGAATGTGTTTAGGAATTCTTGTCTCACATAGAAGTGTAATGGTCCCTTACGTATTCAAATGTCAGTTGGTTTAAAGTGCTCACCCAGACCTGAAAGAATGATTCCTAATCAGAATATGAGCAAGATGACACCGAAGGCATAATTTGGCCCCAGTATTTTTCCTGTCTCCTCACCAGTGTAAATTCACAAATCAGTGAGGTTACTCTTGATTTACAGTGATGTAACTGAGAGCATGATCTGGACCTGAACTTCCCGAGAACTACAAGACATAGGAGAGGAAGCGTATTCACTCATTAAAGTCACAGAACTGGGAGATGTGAATTCTATTTCTGGTTCTTAAACAGACTTCCTATGTGATGGTGGACAAATTACTGTGCCTGTGGGGCTGGATCATGCCAGGCCTTCCCTGGGCGCTGACTGCTGCTGAAATACTTTTTGGACTCTATGCTTATTGTGACAGCAGCCGAAAGGTGATGAGGGAGGCATGTCCAGCCTCCCAGCAAATCAGAGTCTGAGGGTGTGTCCAACCAGTCATACAGCCTGTACAAAATCGAGCCATACTTGGTTTAGAGAGGAGAAGAGCTCTTGGCATTTGCCTCATGAGACCTCTGCAAGGAGATGTCCCAGCTGACCATGGCCTCACTGGGTAAATTGTGATAACCAGGCTGGGATGGATTGTATTTTCTTTTTCTTCATCGGTGTCAATATTGATTTATAGTGAGGTTTAGAAAGATTCATTGCTTTCTTTAAGTTATCACTTTATTTTTTTAAAAAAAAGGGCATGATTGCTGACTACTTAAAGAAATAAATTATTTGTTCCACAGTTCTGTTTAGTCCTATAATGTTAATTGGGAGATGATTCTCAGATAAATTGTGAGCTCTGAATAACAGGTGAATACCAATGGCACAACCATGAGAATATTTTGCTGCTTTCATGTTCTCAGAATCTTCTGAGTGTATGGAAACATAGTTAAGAAGCATGTGGAAAAACAGACTGTCAAACTTCTGCATCCAAATATGAGACAATAAGAAAATGAGAGATACAGAAAAATAGTAATGCATGAAGTTTAATAATGAATGTGACAGGGAAGAAATTATTTGACAGAATATTTTTTTTAACCTTGATTCTTGTTTAAACATTATAGGGAAAAAATCTGATGTACTTTATAGTAATAACAGTGAAAGAACAATAGGTCTGCATCGGATGGAGATAAATTTCAGTCCAACATAAGGGACATATCCCTCATGAGGGACAGTATGAGAGGAAAAACAGGAAAGTTGACAGGTCAATTAAAATAACTTGTTTTTGTTTTTTTTAATTTCTGACAATGTCTGTGAAAGGAATCATGCTACGCTAAAGAGAGACTCTTAAACGTTATTTAAAGGATTGGGATCATTGATTTGTTTTTGTGAATGGCAGCATCTAGTGGCCACATATGCAAACTACAGTTGCATAATCCTTGTGATGTTACAGACCCTGTTTTTTTATTTAAAGATTACATCCTGAATTCTATTTGAGTTTCAGTTATCAGTTCACTGTGATATGTTATTAATTCTAGTATTCTGGAAGAAATGTTTTTTTATTCTGATGAATAATCAGCCCATATAGAATTTTAGAAATGTCAGTTGAATATATTATATTTCTGTCTGCCAGGTACATTGAGGGACAGCTGTGTGTTCTGTTGGGATTGAACCTGGGGTTGCAAATCAGGAGATTTGAGTTCTATTCGCGGGTCTGCTGCTGACTTTCTGTGTGACTTTTGGCACATTATTTACCCTCTTCGTGCCTCAGTTACACCATCTTCAGAATTGAAATCATTATGCTTCCCCATCTTTGTAAAGTGCTTTGAGTTAAAAATTGCTATATAAATAAAAATGATTAACTGTGATTTTTATTTCTGTTTGACCTAACAAATGCAATACTTTTTATTTGCAGAAAACTGGGAGCATCCTGCACACTTTAACTCAGCATACCAGGTGTGAAATCCGTATAATCCTATATTAACCAAGTAAAGTATTTAATTTGTGATTTTAAATTTCAATTATTGAATTGCTTTTGTTTCTAGATATGTTACAACTTGTGCCTTTGCACCAAATATTCCATTACTTGCAACAGGTTCAATGGATAAAACTGTGAATATCTGGCAATTTGATCCAAAGCAACATTGTGCAGGTAAGTACATGCATTTTTTAAACCCACTCTTTTTATACGTCCAGTATGATATAGTTGTAAACCTATTGGGAGATACTATACAGACTGCTTTACCCTAGTATGTGCTCAATGTGTAATCTTAAATAGTATAGGCCCAACATTTGACCTTTCTTAAAATTGTTATTTACTATTGGGAAATGTCCTGTATGTTGGAAAAGAAAGAAGGAAGAAAAAATCTTTCAAATGTACCACTCCTTCTTTAAGGAAATTTTAGACCTAAACAAAAGAAGTGTTTTCTCTTGCATCTCTTTTTCTTACTCTCTGGGCAGCACTTAACTGACAAATATTATTCCCAGAGCAACACACACTTTGCCAGTGACACTTGTACACAAATAATATGAGAAACAGAAAATATA
Source organism: Lepidochelys kempii (assembly GCF_965140285.1). Classification (NCBI taxonomy): domain Eukaryota; kingdom Metazoa; phylum Chordata; order Testudines; family Cheloniidae; genus Lepidochelys; species Lepidochelys kempii. Next base: position 32,513,987 of record NC_136390.1, on the reverse strand, counting down.
AGTTAATTGCAAGCATAGTTGGCAATAGGAAAAAAAAATTATTTGCTAATTAATATAGACAAAATAAGTCAGGAAATAAACATTCTAGCTCATAAAAGCTATGTTACAAAGGTATACCAAGAGCAACTTTCAATGCACAAGAGCAGTTCTGTTTCTTATTTCTTATTTGAAATTTTCCTTCTCTACTTGTTTCCAAGGAAGTGGACTGGAAGATGAACCTAAGATGTCTATTGAGAACTGGTCAGAGGAAGAGGTCTCAGTCTGGCTTTGTGCACAAGGTTTAAAAGACCTTGTTGGGATTTTCAAGATGAATAACATTGATGGCAAAGAGCTGCTGAGTCTTACAAAACACAGTCTGACTAACGACTTAAAAATTGGTAAGAATGTAAAGGCAATAAAATCGTAACCTTTTATAGGAATTTAGGAACTTTTAGGGTGGAAGGAGGTCAGGAATTCCATGTAGGTGTATCCTCTCCTTTAAGTTTACAGTTATCCTACCACTCTATTTTTTTTCTGTTAAATACAGTACATAGCCAAATACTGTTGATACTCTGTTCATCCAAAATACTTGTGGGGTTTTTTTTTTAAACTTTTCCCATCCCTAGAGACAACAAATGTACAACAATCTTGCATTGGCAGGGAGTGGACTAAGTTTCCTATTCTATAATTCTCAACTCTGAAATCTATGAGGTGGAAGAAAGTAATTTCAATTTCTTTACACACATACATGTTGTGATAAATGAAATGTGTGTGTGGAGGGGGGGGGCGGGCATAGCTCCCTTTGATGGACACCCAGCCAGTCAGTTAGCTGTAAAATCCCTCTTCGTAGCTGTTCTCTAATTGCTTTACCTGTAAAGGGTTAAAAAGTTCCCCAGGTTAAAAAATAAAAAATGGGCACCTGACCAAAAGAGCCAGTGGGCAGGCTAGAACTTTTTAAAATTGGGAAAGAAACTTTCCCTTTGTTGTTCTCAGGAGAAGGAGACACGGAGCAGCAATGCTATAAGCAGGAATGCTGTGTAAGGCTTGAATCAGGTATAAAAATTCATCTTCCATACCTAGAAGAAATCATTGGACAGGGCATATTTAAATAGACGCGATTAGGTTTATTTCTTTATTTTGGCTTTGGATCTCCTCTGTGCTAACCCCAGATGCTTTTATTTTGCTTGTAACCTTTAAGCTGAACCTCAAGAGAGCTATCTTGATGCTTAATTTTTGTAATGGTTTGTTTTAAGATCTAGCAAAAAGCCTAAGTTCCAAATATATTTCCTTTCTTTTTGTTTTTAATAAATTTTACCTTTTTTAAGACCGGGATTGGATTTTTGGTCCCAAAGAGGTATGTGCATATGTTGTTTGATTAGCTGGTAGCAACAGCTAATTTCCTTTATTTTCTTTCTCAGCTCTTCTTTGAAGGGGGAGGTGAAAGGTCTTCAGGGTACCCCACAAGGTGGAATTTCCAAATGCTCCTTCCTGGGTCCAAGGGTTTTTTTGCATTTGGGTGGTGGCAGCGTTTACCAAGCCAAGGTCAGAGAAAAGCTGTAACCTTGGGAGTTTAATACAAACCTGGAGTGGCAAGTATTAATTTTTAAAATCCTTGCGAGCCCCCACCTTCTGTACTCAGTGACAGAGTGAGGATTCAGCCTTGACACGTGTACACACTATAGTCAATGATTCTAGCTAATGTAAGCAGTGAACTGTTTTTTGTTGATTTTTTCCTGTCAGTCTGAAGAATCTGTGTGTGTTTGAAACATGTAGAGGCCATCAACCCTGGATTTAGTTGTGAATTATTTTGGGTGGAAAATACTGTAATTGAAAGAAATCTCATAAACAAAAATATGTGCTTTTTGCTAGATTTTTTTCCGTTAGCCATAGATGTTACGTTAGTTTCTAAAGTTAGTAGGGATTAGAAGAAGCTTGCTTCGTACAAGTAGTTTTTACAGCTATTAATCAAAAAGACACCTGGTATACAGTCCTACAATTTTATGCCAATAAAGTTGGGAGCTATATTGCAGAAGTCTGCCCAGAGGAAGTACTCTTCTATCAGGGCTGGGCTGTGGATGTCTGGCATGCCCAGTCAGCTGCTGAGTTGTGACTGGGGACAATAGCAGGGCAAGCAAGGTCAGAAAGCCGGGAAGTCAGGGTTGGGCACTAGCATGTCAGAGTTGAACCAGGTCAGGATACCAAGAAGTCAGGGCTGGGTGCCAGGTTACAGATAACAGTCCAGTAGTGAAGTCAAGGACAGATTAGGGTCAGAGGCTGGAGTCTAGGGTCTGTCGCAAACAGGGTCTGGAACAGAAGTAAGCAGGCAGGCAGTCTTGTTGTTGCTCAGACAGCTCACCATCATGGCTTCCTAATTTATATACTGGTATTGGCCAGTCAGTGAGCTGGGAGTGGCCTCTGCTTAGGCCCTGTTGGTGGTACTTCCTGCTGAGCCTATCTTTGCAGGGTCCTCCTATGCACACCTACCTCTAATGGCAATGCGGAGGCGTCAGTGGCCCAGAACCCCAGTGGGCTCAGATTCTAGCCCTACAAGTTCTTACATACATATACTAATTGTGAGAGGCCCCAGGGTACAATTTGGACTGTTGAATCATTGTGCCCCCTTAACTCTCCAGTCTGGTGTGTCCTATGCCCTGCTTTGCAGTGTGAGCTGCCACTTGGCCCACTCACCCCTGCTTCTAGTGTGCAAGTCACCCCCAGACAACTACTAGAGTGCTATGCTCAGCCACTCTTGAATTACACATAAGGCGACACCTGCATATCCCTCAGCCCCAGCTTTGCACGGCACCCCAGAAATGTGCGTCTTACACTGCTCAAGACCTCGTTGATCAGAGTAAGCTCATTAGTTTGTCATTCCATCAAAGGGTATGAATATGCACCAGCCCTTGTAACCGGAATAGATTCCCCAAACTTAGGTCAAAAGCACACTGGCTTAGAGAAAACATAAAATAAGTATATTAACACAGAAATACAGATTTTAATTGATAAGTGGTATAGAATTGGTTACAAAAGGAAATAAAAGGTAAAATCACATCTAATTCCTAAACTTTATCAAGCTAAGTTAAGTTTGAAGTAACAAGGTTTCTCTTGCCCAATTGCTTACAGCAGTCTGTGCTAACTGGAAAGCTTTTCCAGTTAGGACCACTCCCCCCAGTCCAAATGTTCCTTTGTCTTCCAGATGATCTTGTTGCCTTCAGAATAGGTAGGGAAGGAGAGGTGGTCTGGGGCCTTTGTTCCCCCTTTTTTATCTTGACTCTTTTTACTGGAAAAGTCCTTGCTGCGTCATGGGGTCAGGCAGCTCCATGGTTTACATGCTCGAGCAACTATCTTTCATGTGAATTATAAATTTCTTGTTAACAACTCCTCCCCTGCTAGTGAATGGCCGGTGATGGTTGCTTTACACCTGGCTGGGTGTTGGTCACTCTTTTGTTGCCACTGAAGAGCGAGTCTGTGGACATTGCGCAGACTCCTGTTTCAGTAGCAAACATACAACAAAATTTCATGACTTCATGTACCATGATACACAGATTTTAACAGGACAGTGATGTTCAAAAGACCATAACTTTTCCAATGATACCTCACAAGGCATGCTTTGTACAAATAGATCATAACCATATACAAGTGGTGAGTATGGGGGTACAGGGTATTATTTTGAGGTACACTGTGTCGCACTAATAGACAAGGTCACAACAAATATTTTACAATGAGGTACTAGTATATGTCAGATCACAGGAGGCATTATTGCATGAACTGCCTCATTGGGTTCTAGAAGTCAGTAGTTAGCTCTTGCAATTCTGAGAGTAGGTATCCATAAAAGACCGTTCTCCCAAGGAAGACCATTTCTGAAAAGCAAATGATAAAATCAATTTCTGTATAAATTTTATTAAACGTTGGAGATGACCTAAAACTGTGCTGTGGTGCTAATCAGCTGAGACTAATCAGATAATGCTGTCTACAGGGTTATGTGAAAATTGAAAGCTGTGGGACTGATAGTCTCCAGGAGGACTGACCCACTGTACATATCACACTCAGTACTAAGATGACACCATTGAGAACTAATTACAAACTACAAATAAGAAAATGAAATCTGATTTGGCAGAACCTGTAATAAGGATTGGTTATAGGATGCAGAGAAAAACAATGTATTGATTTTAAATATTTGAGTTAGAATAATCAGGAATTGACTCTAACCAAAAAAAAAAAAAAATGAATGTCATTTTTTAATATTACAAGCACTGTTAAAACATGCAGGCACATATCTGAGCCATACTTTCAAGGTTGGTAAACCCAAATTTTGACAAGCGCAATGATTTTTCTTATTTGTTTGCAAATGTCTGTGATACTTTATGGAGCAAATACAACCCCAATCTCTGCAATAGTGGAGGTCCCCTTAACAGCAGAATCAGTGATACAAAGAGACAGTTGGATAGTGGGCATGGAGCCCAGCTCTTAGAGGCTCTGTATGTGACTGCATGGAAGACATGGCCAGAAGATCTGCTGCTTCATGGATCTTTCTGTCTTCTCCTTACCGCAGGATGCGTTAGGATTGTGTTTTTGGGCTGAAGTGGCCTCCATGCGTTAGATTCAATTCCACTGCCATTCCAAGGAGATATTCAGTGTTCAAACCACTGGCCTGTGTTTCCCTGGGCTTGCACCTGTATGCCTCATTTTTTAATGCTCTTTTTTTATTAAACTCTGACTATAAAGGGCCAGTTTTTTTACCAATGTGTCTGTCCCGCGAGGGTTTGTGAACCCAAGCATTATGGCTAGAACACAAAGTGATCCTTCATGTCAATGTCCTTGAATTCCAGGCAATTCACAAAGCTAATGTGCTTTTCTCCCTCACACCATGGACTTGTCATACCACAGGCATCCAAACGAACCACACAACAATCTACTAACAAAACAGACAAGAGAAGGGCACGGTCAATCAGCATTGTCAAGAAGTTATGAACTAGGACTTTTGCATCAAGAAGGGCATTTCTCCCATTGCTGCGCACTGACAAGGTTATTAGAACCAGCTGGCCAATTATCTCATTTGGAGATTTTTTTCAAATCAGATGTGGTCCCTGAAGAACAGTGTACTCAAAATTGTCTTTCGGGTCTGGGGTATTCCTTCAGTTGACCTATTTGCAACAAAAGACAAGAAGAAATGCCATCAGTTCTGTTCGCGAGCAAGTCAAGGTCCAGGCTCATTAACTGATGTTTTTCCCCTGAGGTGGTGACTGAGTCTCATGTACACAATTTCCCTATTCCAACCCACAGGCAACCCTTAAGTTGATTTGCAAGACTACATCAAGATAATTCTTCTAGCTTCAACTTGGGTGAGACAATGCTGGCTCTTGAATCGAGAGGCTGTGAATATCCAACTTCTGTGGCCTCTGCCTCTGCTTTCAGAGCTACTGTCCCAGCAGCATGGATGGATGTTAGACCCAAAAATCCTGTACCTTTATGGCATGGCTATTGAGTGGTTAGGCAGGGAAGCACTGCCCAGTGGCAGTTCAGAAGGTATTGCTTACCAGTAGAAAACGATCCACTTATTTAGCAAAGTGGAAACTGTTTCCAATCTGGTCCACTCCACATACCTCCATCAGAAGCTAAGATTCAGGGAATTTTATAGTACCTGTTATATCTCAAATCCTCATGCCTCTAAGCTACCTGATAGTTCACTTAGCAGTGATCTCAGCAGTTCACCGTCCCATTCAGAGATCAGTTTTTTTCAAACCAGATGGTCTCTGGATTTTTAAAGGGGATTGTTTGACACCCCCCCCCCCCCCCCGGTTAAGAACGCGTTGCCACTTTGGGATCTTAGCACTGTATTAACTGCTTTAATGCCCCCTCTTTTGGGGCCAGTGGCCTCTTCCTCTTTGCCTCATCTGTGTTCTTACTGCTATCACATCAGCCAGAAGAGTGGATGAGCTACAGGCTCTCATGGCAGGGTTTTTCAAATACAATGTTTTTCAAACAAAAGTAGCTTTGAAGCCCCAACTGAAGTTTTTAATTAGGTGATATATGCTTTTAATTTGAATATACTTACTGTTTTTGTTTGTTTTTCCCAAAACCATATTCATATGAGGACAAAACATCTACATTGTATGTAATGAGAGCATTATCCTTTTATCTGAACAAGACTAAGCCTTCCAGGCTGTCTCCTTAACTATTTTGTTCCTTACATTATCAGAATGAGTGGTCAAGGAGTAAACACAGACAATTTCTAGATAAATTATGCCCCGTATTACCACAGTTTATGGGGTAGTGAAAGCTTTTCTTCCACAGACTATTGGCTTGTACAACAAGAGCTCATACTGCACATGTGTAGGACTGCTCCCTGATCCTCGATGCATGCCTTCACTCATCATTACACCGTCAAAACTGTACTGAGATATGGTGCAAATTTTGGGAAGGCTGTTTTGCAGTCACTATTTAAGTAGACTCCAAGACCCACCTCCCAATGGTAGTGCTTGTAAGTCACCTGAGTGGAATGCACACAAAGAAGAAAAGTTACTTACCTGTATTATAACTGTTCTTCGAGACATTGTTGTACAAGAGTATTCCATGACCCATCCTCCACCTGTTTTTCCATGTTGTAGCGCAAAGGAACTGAGGGAAGTCAGGATGACGCCACCAGTATATAGCCTTGGGAGGGGACAGGAGAATGTACTGCCCCGATGGGTACTTCTGCAGAAAACTCTCCAGCTCCAGTGTGCTGGGCACGTGCACACCGGAATGGAATACACATGTGCAACAATATCTCAAAGATAAAAGTTACAACACAGGTAAGTAGCTGTTTTTTATAGCATCATGGACCTCCAATGCCTGTCTGTTAGCAGTGTTAATAGTGCCTGTGCTGTCAGAGAGAGAAGGCCAGAGGGGGAGCAGGTGGGGAGCTCCATCCCCAACTGCTTTAAAAGTGTAGTAAAATTACTACCAAGAATTGGACGGGGACAGGAGGAGCCACTTCATCCACGTCCCTGGGAAAGCAGATACTGTTTAGGACACCTATGCTTTGGGTGTCCCTAAACCTCCAACTGCCAGAAGCTGGGACTGGACAATAGGGGGTGAATTACTTGAAATTGCTCTACTCTGTTCGTTCCCTCTGAAACATCGGGCACTGACCACTGTCAAAATACAGGATACTGGGCTAGGTGGACTACTGCTCTCACGCATTATGGCCATTCTTATGCTCTTGTAATAGAAGCTAAATATTTGGGAACCATATATCCTCTAAGCTGACTGGGTGTTGCAGGAATTTCCGTGTAGAGTGAAGTGTATCCTTTCCCCCCACAACAAGATCTGGAGCAGGGACACATTCCATCATCACAAAGTCAGGCTCAGGAATGAGTGCCATGTCAGTGTAGCAGAATTAGCGCTGAGAGAGAGGAGTTGTCATTGTTGCTCAGAGTCTGAGTAAAGCGCCATATAAGACACGACCTTGAAACATTATTGATAGTAGCTGTGTGGTCCAGCCATGATGGTAGTTTAGTGATAAATTTTATTTGACAACATAATTGACACTGAGGCTGGGTTGTCAGATCAAAAAGGAGAATTTTCTATTTCCTGGCAAACTTACATATACTATTCACTTATTGGAATGATGACTAAGGAAGAAAAATATTCTTATGAATTTTTCTCAGTGTAACTAAGGCCATGTCTACATAGCAAGTTACTGCATAACAAGCCAGCACCAGCTTGCTGTGCAGTAATCACCTCTGGGAGCATTGCTACAGCACACTGAAATGTGCAGTAATCCGTAATCCTCTGAAATACAGTAGTTTAATATATACAATAGCTTAATTCCCTAAAGGCCACGTTACTTCTGAAGGAGAACATCCACATGGAGGTTTGAGGCACTTTAATTTATGCCATTAACACCTTTAGTTTATTCACCTTTCCTTTCCTGAGAGTCCCTGTGTAGACCAGACCTGATTTTTCGGGTCTTTTCATGCCCCAAATGGCTACAGACCCGGGGGGGCGAGTTGTATGGGCCCATGGTGCCCGGGCTCCAGCAATATTCAGGGCCCGGGGCCTGGCTCCACCAATGTTTGGGCCTGGGTCTCTCCCCTGGCCCCGCCTGCTGCCCCTACGCACCTCCCCCTGGCCCCGGAGTTCCCTGCCTCTCCACTGCAGCTCCCTGCTGCCTCTGCTCTGCTGGCTCCTGGCATCAGCTGCCACCACAGGATCCTAGTGCACCCAACCCCTAGTGCCAGGGCAGGCTGACCCTGACCCTGCCCTTTCGCCTCGGACCCTTCCTTTTTCTGGCGGGACACTCCACCAGCACAGGGGCCCCCCCGCCCGCAGTCACTGCTCCTGTCCCACGCTGGGCAAGGGGCAGCCCCATCCCCCACCCCCAGTGAGTCTACAGCGAGGGGCAGCAGCAGGGGAGGAGGCGCACATGTGATGGCAGCCCCATGCCCCAGTACCCACCACAGGGGAGGCGAGGGGGCTTCCTGTACCTGAGAGGGGCCCTAGGAGCTCGTGCAGTGACAGTGGTGTGGGGTGAGTGTGTTGCCAGGGGGATGCAAGGGGGCCCCTCCCTCAGAGCTCGCTGCTGGTGGTGGGGAGAGGGCTGAGGGAAGTCTTCCTCTCTGGCCCCAGCCCCGGGGCAGCCTGCCTGCACCCCAATCCCATCCCCAGCCCTGCCCCACCCCAATCCTCTGCCCTAGCCCTGAGCCTCTCCCATACCCGAAACCCCTCATCCCTAGCCAGAGCCCTCATCCCCCCACACCCTAACTCTCTGCCCCAGACCTGAGCCCCTCCTGCATCATGAACCCCTCATCTCCAGCCCTCACCACACAGCCCTCACCACACATCCCCAGCCTCACCCCTGCACCCCCTTCCTCTGCATCCCTTCCCACCCCCAAAATCCCTCCCAGAGCCTGCACCCCTCACGCCCGCCTGCACCCAAACGCCGTCCCAGAGCCTGCACCCCCGCCCCCTTCCTACATACCCTATCCTGCCCCCAACTCCCTCCCAGAGCCTGCACCCCTCACCCCCTGCCCCAGCCTGGAGCCTGCATCCAGCACCCAAACTCCACCTCAGAGCCTGCATCCCAGACTCCCTCCCAGAGCCCAATCTCTCACCCCTTCTGCACCCAAACTCCTTCCCAGAGACTGCACCCTAGACCTTCTCCCCCAACCCAAACTCCCTCCCAGAGCCTTAGGCAGGTGGGGGGCGGAGTTTGGGGGGGGCGGGTTCTGAGCACCACCAAAATTTCTACAAACCTGCCACCCCTGCTACAGATAGTGGCTTCTTTGCAGTACTTTTTGTGGGGGAGGGGGAATTGCAGGCCCTATCTACTACCTCACTCTTGGTTCTGCATTTCTTTGGAATCGATTCTCTTCTCTCCAAGGTGCCCAACAGCAGTTGTCCACAAGCCAACAGTGTACATCCAGTTATTTCAAAGGGGCACCATCAACTTGAAAGTCACATTTCTGTGAGGGAGTGGTCTGCCTGCCACAGATCCTATCACCCAAAATTATTAAAGCTGAAAGAAGTCAGCAATAAAAAAAATTCAGGGTGTTTATTTTGTGCATTTGACAGCAATTTCTGTAGTCATCTTTTCCTTTGCTGGAAAGACCCTTTAAACATCAACAAGGGAGTTGAAAAACATAGTTTTTCAAGAAAGGAAATATTAGGATATCTGTTTAAACAGTGCTCTATCAGAAAATGGATATTAAAAAATTAGCCAATTTTAAAATCATTCAAGTTGATAGTATCCCTTTAAATAAGTCAGTGTCCTGATATTCCAATATGCTGTACGCTCACAAGTCCCATTGACATGCTTCTGAACATTAGGCCACAAATTTATTTGGCATAGGATAGAAAATAAAATTAATTCACAATTACTTATTTTCTTATTGTATCTAACCAAAATTACAATAGAAGTACCTCTTCTTTCTTATCTGCGATAGGCTCACAACTTGGATTGCAAAGTATGAAAGTGTTGCATAGATAGTAAATAAAAATAGTTTCTCTCAGCCTAAAAGCTTTTAGGATTTCTCCCAGCCTGTCTGACTGACAGTTTAAGTGTGTCTTTAGAAATCTGTGTGTATCATGTCTCAAGATGGCTGGGTGTCTCCTTTTCCACTCCTTGGTATCCTATTCCCTTTGATCTGGAAATGCAGCGTTTACGAGGATTCAGATAGCCAGTTGTGAAGGAGCCACATTGTCCTTTTAGACAGGTTTCAGAGTAGCAGCCCTGTTAGTCTGTATTCGCAAAAAGAAAAGGAGTACTTGTGGCACCTTAGAGACTAACAAATTTATTTGAGCATAAGCTTTTGTGAGCTACAGCCACAAGTATTCCTTTTCTTATTGTCCTTTTAGTCCTTACACAGTAATTGTGTGTTTATTTCTGCAGTTCAGCCATGGTTGATAACTGATATATAATATAGGTGTTTTTCCTTATATTGTTTTCTGTTAGTTTTACATCTTTAGTCTTTACTTGAGTCCTGATTTGCATTTAATAAAAAGGGTTTCTTTGCTTCCCTGCAAAGGCGTTTAATCGAAGAGAAGGCAACCAGCAGAGGTTCACATAACATTTCATTAGCCCCTCTGATTGTTTTTGACACCTCTTTGAAAGAGTGCTTCATTACCATGCAAATAGAACTAGCCTCTGTTCCCAGACTAATTGTCATCTAACATAATATAAAGAACACAGTGATACATTTCACAAGTTTTTGGACAGCAAGATACTGACCATCACAGACATGTTTTCTAGTAAAATACAGTCTCATAGTCAAACAAGGTGCAGAAAATTTGCATTCTTTGCAAACATAGTTGCCTGTTCATTGCAGCTATATGATGACAAGCTTAGAAAAAAGATAGCAGTAATAAGAAGTATATTCTTCTCACATCACCAGCCCATAATAGAAGAGTTGTTTCACCCAGTAGACAGGTCAATCAAGTGTGCTGGTGCCATGGTTTCCCTCAGAGTCCCTTATCTTTCTCCAGTTTTCCAAGAGTTTAGACAAGTTCTGCTTTGCCAAAAAAAAACAACATGGTGAATCTTGATTAAAAGTAGTATTAAAGGGCTTCAGATGGAAACCCCTCAACCCTCCCAGCACAATCAGACTTTCCTGCAAAGGACTTGGAATACCTCTTCAGAGAGGTGTTATGCGTATTGGAGCTCAAAACAGGAAATCTCCTAGGGATCAGCCTCCTAGGCTGTAGCATTCCTTGGCCAGTTGGTACAATTTGTGGATTGTTTTGCATCCAGTTGAGATCAAGAATCCTTGATGATGTCTTCTATGTCTGAATGGTACATTATATCAACCAATAAAGAAGTCTCTGTATCTTGAGCAGGAAAAATAAGGAGCGTCAAAAGTGCATCTCTGGCATGAAAATTACTTACTAGGTTACCAAAAAAAAAAAAAGACTTTTCATCCACCAGTGTTACCCATCTAACAGGAGAACAGAAGCAAAGTGGACTGGCCCAGTCACCAGAATTTTCTCCTACAAAAGTGGTTGTTGAACCCCAGAATTCTTCATTGTGTTTTCAAGACGTGGAGTTCTTTCAACATGGATCTGTTTGCAATGGGGAAGCAAGCTCAAGAAATGTTGCAGTCAGATAAAGGAAGTAAGGGTCTGGAAAACAGGGATTTTTCCATTCTCTGGATAGAACACTTAAAGTATACTCGTCCTCCTCGATCCTTCATCTCTGAGGTGCCGTGAAAAGTGATAGCGGCTATGATGCATGATTCTTTCCATGTTCCATGAGGACCAGAACATTTACCTTTTCTCCTTTTACCTGAATCCAGCCTTGGGCACAGTCAATTTTTGGCACTTGCCAGACTTGGTCAGCATTTTATATTACTGGCACCCAGGAATTTAGGACAGTCAATAGGACAGAGCTGGTAATGCCACCATATAGTTAAAGTTGTCTGACACTTCCAGTTATAAGAATCTGTTTTCAATTTCATATTATTTTGCCAAACTTTAACTATTCAGGCTGAAATTTTCCATGCCAAGTTTCAACAAAAATGGTTCAGCCATTTCCAAGAAATGCAATTAGGGAAAAATACTTTGCCCATCTTAAAATATTTCTCATAACCATTCAGTTTAGAAACTCTAGCACCTCCATGCTTTGAAGTAATTACTTGAAATTTGGCAGGACGGTTGAGTTGGTTTCAGGAATATGTCTATGGGTGTTCCCGCAAAAAATTGCCCAAATTTGGCCAAGTTATCTCAAAAAATTCAATTTGTATATGCTCAGCAGAGGCTTGTTAGTGCGTGGCAGGTACATTCTGTAAAAAATTCATCAGCACTGAGCATGCTGCAGCCCAGGATTTCAGGGGTCTGAGCAGGACTTTTCTTGCAGTTGCTGCTTCCAGTTATTGTGGGCTGCTGTGGTACTGTGGATCTGAGTTGTCTCTCCTGAGCTCTCAGTGCTTCATTGCTGGTTCCCAGACAGTGTGGAGGAGGAATGTCCCCTCTGCATTTGGGTTGGTAAGAGCTGACCCTTGAAGGAATGGGGGTGGAGAGAGTATATGAAGATAAGCAATGAAACTTGAACTGGCTAGGCAAGGGGTTTTGGGGACATTGGGAGACAGGATGAGAGGGAGACTGGCTAGGGAAAGAGACTGTGACATGGAGCCAGAGTCGAGAACTGAGATGAGGAGCCTGGGGAGAGAGATTAGAACGAGAAATTGGGGTGGAGGGAAAGTGAAGTCAGGAAGCCCATAGAGGAAGACTGGGATGAAGAGCTGGGGGGTGGGTGGGTAGTTAGGTTGGTAGACTGGGACCAGTTAAGCGATGAGATGGACTAGACCAAAGAGCTAGGGGCAGGCGTGGGGAGGAGACAGGACTGGCACATAGGGTAGGTGAGAGGGGATGGAGAAGAAGGGGGTCAGGTCTGAGGGGAACGAGGACTGAAAGGTCTAGAGCCTCTAGAGCCTATGCCTTTCAGAACCTGGAATGGAAAGCAAGATTCCTTAGTCAAAACATTCATCTGCTGCTAGCAAGTAACTGTGAAACCCATTGCAAAGTATGTATCTCATTCCTCTCTACTGCTGGTCCATGTAGACAAAGACAGCCTACTACTGCTATCAGTTATTCAACTACAATTCATGGGAATATGATGTCACATGATGGAATTCGTTTTTTCAGTTTACTTGTTTTTTAAACTCGGAAAATTACATCAAAAAACCTATGTCTTATGGAAAGAAATAGTTTGTGACAGTATAATCATAGACTAATGTAATGCGAATACATAAGGAGACCAAATGAAGGTTGCACAGACAAACCTAATTCTGGCATTTTCTAATTTTTGAGTGCTTGACATTGCAACCGTAATATTCTTCTAATGTAGTTTTTTGATTCATAAATAAAATGAAGGAAGTTTACATTGCAAATGAGTTGCTATGGACACTTAGGTCTTTTGGAACTCACTCAGCTGGAGGCATAGTGATTTACTGAGCTAAGGATAATTAAGGATATGATTTGGTTACAGAGACTTTAACAGATTTCCATGACTTCTTCAGCTTGAGCCTCGGGGTAGGCGGGACTCGGACTTCAGCATCAGCCCCACCATGACTATACCCTCATTTTTTTTCCCCATGACTGTTCCATGTATTTTGCTTACTTTTACTGTGACAAAATTGTCTCCATAATGATCATCCTTCTGTCTTGTTGCACGTTTATCAGGCTCTGTAGAGTAGATTTTAGTGCCTTCTTGAATGTGACATTCCAAAGACGAATCCTGAATGCTTGGGATCCAGTATGTCTGAGACCTTCTCCAGCTTGTCCCCCCAGTGAAGATTTGGGGAGTTGTTCAGCATACACCATTTATTCCAAATGGTAATGCTGTGTGCTGGGCTGGGAATAGCTCAACAGAAATCTATCCCAACTACCTGGTTGGAAAATGTGGCTTTTATGAAACTAGTTTTTCAGAAATAATGTTTTAGATAGCTCAATACGTTTTGATTGGAGCTTAACTAGGAGAGGGCTTTTGAGGAGGCAACTGGGATGACCTAATCCTGCTTGACAGAAATTTAGGAAGCCTGTCTGTGTGTTCTAGATTGGGCAAAGATGGTTATAAAAAATATGATTTTGAGGTATGGAAGTAAAAAAAAAAAATTACGATGTTTTGCTTTGCTTTCCTTTGTGTTTTTTTTTCCTTTGTCAATTGCAAATTCGCCTTTGGGCTTATTGCAATATTAACATGCAAAAGACTCTCTAAGACGGGGTGGGCAAATTTTTTGTCCCAAGGGCCACATCTGGGTGGGAAAATTGCATGCAGGGCCATGAATGTAGGGCTGGGGGAAGGGGTTGGGGTGCGGGAGGGAGTGCAGGGTGTGGGAGGGGGTGTGGTGTGCAGGAAGGGGCTCAGGGCAAGGGGTTGGGGCAGAGGAGGGGTGCGGAGTGTACAAGGGGGCTCAGGGCAGGGTGTTGGGGCGCCGGAGGGGTGTGGCACCAGGCTCAGGGCAGGGTGTTGGGGCGCAGGAGGGGTATGGGGTGTGGGCTGCAGCCCGGTGCTGCTTACCTGGAGCGGCCCTGGGGTGGCAGCAGGGCTCAGGCAGACTGCCTGCCTGCCCTGGCCCCGCACCACTCCTGGAAGCAGCCAGCACCACGTCCTTGCAGCCCTGGGGGAGGGAGGGCAGAGAGCTCCGTGCGCTGTCCTTGCCTGCAGGCACTGCACCCCGCAGCTCCCATTGCCCACGGTCCCCATTCTCGGCCAATGGGAGCTGCAGGGGGTGGTGCCTGCAGGTGAGAGCAACACATGTCCCTCTCTCTCCCCCCTTCCTCCCCCCCCCGGGGCTGCAGGGACATGGTGCTGGCTGCTTCGGGGAGCTGTGCGGGGCCCGCAGCACCACAAGGGTGGCAATCCCATGGGCTAGATCCAAAGCCCTGGTGGACCAGATCTGGCCCACGGGCTGTAGTTTGCCCACCCCTGCTCTAAGAATAAACAGGGATTTATTATCATATTTCCATCCTTGTGTTACATGTCATATCAACCTTATAAAGAAATGTGGGGCAATTTTGCTTCTGATTTTTCTTACTCTCTGGCATCTGCTGTCATTTCTGATTAAAATGACTCCCACAACAATGTGACTGAGTTTGAATCCTCTAGCATACATTGTCTGAGACAGTTGATTAATTGTACAGTAAAGCAGGAAGCACTGGTGTGTTAAAAGCATGTTGGCAGATCGTGATAGTTTTGCATGACAGTCTACAGATAAAGTACAGTAGTTAGACTGAATGGTTTGGGTAGCAAACCTTTACTCCAGTAACAAAGATTGAAAATTATACCAGACTAAGAACTATCATTTGCTATATTCAGTACTCTCCCATTGCTGGAAACCCAGTGACAGATTCAAAACCAGCTTCAAACCAACAGGCAAAAAACAGAAAGCTTTATGGTATTGCTTAACATACGCATCTGCGACAGGGATGGATCACTTGATGATTACCTGTTCTGTTCATTCCTTCTGGGGCACTTGGCACTGGCCACTGTCAGAAGACAATATACTGAGCTAAATGGACCTTTGGTCTGACCCAGTATGGCCATTCTTCTGTTCTTATGTTAATCAGTTAAAGTTTGTAATGCACTATTGTATTGCTCTAAAAATCACCAGAATACAAACACACTGTAGTCCTATGTCTGGAGGCTAGTCATTCCCTTAAGTCTCCAGCATTGTTAGAGAACTGTTCCTTGAAAAACATCCCAATGTTTGGCAGTTATGCATGGACCCAAACTCAAACAGATGAGCTCCACTTCTGCAGCAAGAGGCTGTGATGACTTAAAATTCCCATACACCATCTTTATATAAAAGGAGTCAGTTAAATCTAGAAATCCCTGAAAAGTTTTTTAATCAACCCTTCCCAAAAGTCTATGGCCCTCCCTTTTTCATAGTGGTGGATAGCAGTTGTTTATGGGGGGAGGATTTTTTTGTGGGGAGGGTTAGATTTTGCAGTTGCATCCAGTGAGCTGTTCTACCTTCAATCTTAGTAGAGCAAGCAATATATAAACCAGGCAGAGAATTTGCAATAATGTATTCATGTAAATTAGAAATCCCAATTGCAGGCACTAATTATGTGTCAAAGTTTGTAACTGTGCTTCACTAGAAAAGGACAACTATGACTAAACAAATGTACATTTTGATCATACATTTATGAAAAAAGTGTTAATTGTCTGAATTGTGCTTTATTTTTTCATATAAAATGGTGTTTGGTCTGTGGAAGGAGGCTGTATGTATACTGTCAGAATTATTTTCCTTGTGGGTACTACTTTTCTTTGGTTTAAGTCAAATATATATTTGATGCTCTTGATTCATTCACTGAGGGCTTGGCTACACTTGCGAGTTACAGCACAATAAAGGAGCCCTGAGCGCACTAGCTCACTACCCGTCCACACTGGCAAGGCACGTAGAGCGCTCTGACTCCGCGGCTACAGCGCTGCTGGTACTCCACCTCGGCGAGCGGAAAAACGTTTGCTGCACCCCCGGTGTGAATGAGAGTGCATTACTGCACTCTGATCAGCCTCCGGAAACGTCCCATAATCCCCTTAAGTCAAGTGGCCGCTCTTGTCATTGTTTTTGAATCACTGCAGGAATGCGGATATGCCCTTTGAAAGCTCCGTTTCTGACAGCCAGCTGCTTATCCGCTCTGAGACCAGGCAAGCCATTAGTGTGGAATGCTGTGTGTGTGAGAGAGAGAGAGAGGGGCAGGGGGGAGGGGGGTCTGCTGCTGTCTGAATTTACAAGACAGCATGCTGACATGCTCTCAGCCCCTGAAAAACCCACTCTCTCTCCCCCCACATACACACAACACGCTCTCTCTCACGCTCCACCACCACCACCCCCCACTTGAAAAGCACGTTGCAGTCACTTGCAAGTTGGGATAGCTGCCCATAATGCACCGCGCCCAGTGCCGCTGCAAGTGCCGCTAATGTGGCCATGCCAGTGCACTTGAAGCTGTCACTGTGGACAGACTGCAGCGCTTTCCCTATTGCGCTCTCCGAAAGCAGGTTTAACTCAAAGCGCTCTACACCTGCAAGTGTAGCCATGCCCTAAGATTTCTACATGGAGCCTGTTTTGTTCTGGTAGTGGGGCTAAGCGTATGCAATTTTAATGTAGTACTTTATGTAGTATAATAACAATACTGCAATTCTGTGCTAGTTTGCAAATACCCAGATCAGTATATTAGTTTTCTTTCCTTGTAAATCAGAAGGAGAATAAACTGACTCTCAGCCAAACATGAAAATAAATATAATTGTTTCTTACTTCCCTGTATTATCTCTCATCTCTTTTATATTTAGTGGTTGGTTCCTGTTATTTAGCATTTAGTAGTATAGGTTGACTCCCATCTCAAACTGGCCCAGGATGCCACCTGCCATCGCTTATTTGTTAAATGTTCAAATACAGTAACTCCTCACTTAAAGTCGTCCCAGTTAACGTTGTTACGTTGCTGATCAATTAGGGATCATGCTCGTTTAAGGTTGTGCAATGCTTATAACGTCGTTTGGCAGCCGCCTGCTTTGTCCACTGCTTGAAGGAAGAGCAGCCAGTTGGTGCTTGCTGGTGGGGGCTTGGAACCAGGGTGGACAGGCAGCCCCCCATCAGCTCCCTGCTCCCCTAAGGTCCCTGTGCAGCAGCTGCCCAGTAGGCTAGTAGCCGGCAGTTCAGCTGTCCCTCCCCCCACTACCGTGTGCTGCTCCTGCCCTCTGCTTGGAGCTGCTCTGCAGAGCCTCCTGCTTGCTTGGGAGGGGGTGGGGGGGGGAGGAGGGCTAATGTCCCCCCTGCTCCTGCACCCTGCTTACCCCATCTCCATAGAGCAGGGGAGACACACAACAGGGCTCAGGACAGAGGGAGCTTCCTGGTAGCAGCTGCTGGGGTCTCAGCTTGCTGATTAATTTAACAAGGTAGTGTACTTAAGAGTGGTGTCAGCATACCTAAAGGGAAATGTGTACGTCTCTCTCTTTCACACACAGGGGGTGTGTCTGTCTCTGTCTGCCATGCTGTCTCCCCTTCCTCCATTCGTGCTGCCTTGTAGAGTGTGAGGCTACATTAACAACGAGTTAACCCTTGAGGGCTCAGCCAATTGCTAGTTCATCATTTAGCAGTACGGCATTCCCTGGGAAATGTCCCACCCTCTGACTCCACCACCTCAACCAAGCTTCACAATCATTGTCGCTGTGTACAGTATTAAATTATTTGTTTAAAACTTATAGAGTGGGTGTGTGTATATGTATATATAGTCTTTTGTCTGGCAAAAAAAAAATTCCCTGGAACCTAACCCCCCTATTTATGTGAATTCTTATGGGGAAATTTGATTCGCTTAACATCGTTTTGCTTAGTCACATTTTTCAGGAACATAACTACAACATTAAGTGAGGAGTTACTGTAGGTTCCTTTATGCTTTCTTCCATGCTGCCCCTCACGCTGGGGAGAAGCTCTCCATAAATATCAGCAAAACGTGCTCAATATCCTCCATCAAAATCCTCCTTACAACTCTCTTTTGTGAGGCCTACAAATTATTTTTGACAATGCTTAGGCTGCTGGTGTGCTGAAACCATTGCCTATCATGCTGACCAGTATTCTCATTGTTTCCTTGTACTTCCCTGACAGACTATATCCATCTGTTGTCTCTTGTCTTATATTTAGATTGTAAGCTCTTCAGAACAGGGACTGTCTTTTTGTTCACTTCGTACAGTACCTAGCACAATGTGACCTAGTTCACGGCTGGGGCTCCTAGGCTTTACAATAATACAAATAATAATAGAAAATCTCAGGGCAAGGTGTTAATGAAATACATTGTATGAATCGCTGTATACATACTCAATATAAAACTCTATAAAAAGAGTTAACCACGGTGGTGATTAGGGGCTAGTTTTAAGAACCCCATACAGTAACTCTACCAGCACGGTTATTAAAGGGATTAAGCTCTCTTCTTTGTCCAAGTAGAGGCCAGCAAAAGAGGTGGCACTGGCTGTGGTTCCTTTGAGTTGAAGAGCTGCTGGACAAAAGGAAAGTTAATGACTAAATCCACCTAACTTATCACATGCGCTCCAGGGCAGATGACTTCAGCTAAGGGTTTCCCAGGCATACAGGTGCCTAATAAGATTTTTCTAAAGCACCTAACTCCCAGTCATGAAAATCAATCCCTAAATGTCTGTCTTTTGAAAATGAGATTTAGGCACCTAAGTCACTTTAAGTGCTTTTGAAAATTTTACCCTTTATGATGTAAGATCACTGGGAGAACTTTAAAAGAGGAAACCTTGTTTGGTTCCACAGTCCTAAGGAGAGGTCTCCTTCTCTTGTCCTAAGCTGGATAAACCTTGGGATGGGTCCCATACAGTTCTTATGCAAATAAATTATGTGGAATATAGAATTTAGTTGTATCCCAGGACAAAGACCAAAGTTATCTATAGAGATCATCTAAGGGAGACAGAATATCATCATGGACAACCCCAGAAACTGAGAGCACAGCTGTGGAAACTGAGACTGAAAAACTTGTGACTAAGGCTGTCAAGTGATTAAAAAAATTAATCATGATTAGTCGCACTGTTAAACAATAGTAGAATACCATTTATTTAAATATTTTTGGATGTTTTCTATGTTTTCAAATATATTGATTTTAATTACAACACAGAATACAAAGTGCTCACTTTATATTTATTTTTATTACAAATATTTGCACTGTAAAAAACAAAAGAAATAGCATTTTTCAATTCACCTAATACAAGTACTGTAGTGAAGTCTCTTTATCATGAAAGTTGAACTTACAAATGTAGAATTATATAAAAAAACTGCATTCAAAAGTAAAACAATGTAAAACTTTACAGTCTAAAGTCCACTCAGTCCTATTTCTTGTTCAACCAGTTGGACAGACAAACAAGTTTGTTTACATTTGCAGGAGATAATGCTGCCCGCTTCTTGTTCACAGTGTCACCTGAAAGTGAGAACAGGTGTTTGCATGGCACTGTTGTAGCTGGCGTCACAAGATATTTACATGCCAGATGCGCTAAAGGTTCATGTGTCCCTTCATGCTTCAACCACCATTCCAGAGGACATGAGTCCATGCTGATGATGGGTTCTGCTTAATAATGTTCCAAAGTAGTGCAGACCTATGCATGTTCATTTTCACTATCTGAGTCAGATGCCACTAGCAGAAGGCTGATTTTCTTATTTGATGGTTCGGGTTCTCTAGTTTCTGCAACAGAGTGTTGCTCTTTTAAGACTTCTGAAAGCAAGCTCCACATCTCATCCCTCTCAGATTTTGGAAGGCACTTCAGATTCTTAAACCTTGGGTCGAGTGCTGTAGCTGTGTAATGACACTGGTTCTGGTGGGACCCAACTGAGAGTGCCAATTCAGTATAAATTGCTTAAAGCAGGGCAGTTACAGCCCAAGGCTGGGGTTTCTGTGCACACCAAGGCAAACCAAACCAGCCAAACAGAGAAGACTTTGATTTTACCCCACTGCCTAACCACAAGTCACACAAGCAATTCCCTTAGATACTCTAGTTTCCCAGTATCACCAACAGTGCCACTCATTATGGGGACGAATGGTTATGAAAGCCAATACCCCAGTAAAAGAAGAGAGGTTTTCTCGATCCCAAAGGACCAAGCCCCAGACACAGGTCAATAGCCAAATCAGATCTTACCCACAAATCACTCTGTTGCTGATCCTTTAGAATCTAAAATCTAAAGGTTTATTCATAAAAGGAAAAAGATATAGATGACAGCTAGAATTCGTTAAATGGCATCAATTACATACAGTAATGGCAAAGTTCTTGGTTCAGGCTTGTAGCAGTGATGAAATAAAGTGTAGGTTCAAATCAAGTTTCTGGAGTACATTCACAGCTGGGATGGGTCATTCAGTCCTTTGTTCAAAGCTTCAGTTTGTAGCGAAGTCCCTCCATAGTTATGAAGCAGGATTGAAAACCAGATGGAGATGAGGCAGCTGCCTTTTATAGTCTCTTCCAGGTGTAAGGATACCTCTTTGTCCTTACTGTGGAAAATTACAGCAAAATGGAGTCTGGAGTCACATAGGCAAGTCACGTGTCCATGCATGACTCAGTTCTTTACAGACTCAATCCATCGGTGGTCTTCCTGAAAATACCATCCTGGCCACTATGGATCTAGAAGCCCTCTACACCAACATTCCACACAAAGATAGACTACAAGCCATCAGAAACGCTATCCCCGATAATGTAACGGCAAACCTAGTGGCTGAACTTTGTGACTTTGTCCTCACCCATAACTGTTGCACATTTGGGGACAATGTATATCTTCAAATCAGGGGTATTGCTATGGGTACCCGCATGGCCCCACAGTATGCCAACATTTTTATGGCTGACTTAGAACAACGCTTCCTCAGCTCTCGTCCCCTAATGCCCCTACTCTACTTCCGCTATATTGATGACATCTTCATCATCTGGACCCATGGAAAAGAAGCCCTTGAGGAATTCCACCATGATTTCAACAATTTCTATCCCACCATCAACCTCAGCCTGGACCAGTCCACACAAGAGATCCACTTCCTGGACACTATGGTGCTAATAAGCGATGGTCACATAAACACCACCCTATTCCTACCTAATTGCCTCCAGCTTTCACCCAGACCACACCACACGGTCCATTGTCTACAGCCAAGCTCTACGATACAACCGCATTTCCTCCAACACCTCAGACGGAGACAAACACCTACAAGATCTCTATCAAGCATTCTTACAACTACAATACCCACCTGCTGAAGTGAAGAAACAGATTGACAGAGCCAGAAGTGTACCCAGAAGTCACCAACTACAGGACAGGCCTAACAGAGAAAATAACAGAACGCCACTAGCCGTCACCTTCAGCCCCCAACTAAAACCTCTCCAACGCATCCTCAAGGATCTACAACCTATCCTGAAGGACGACCCATCACTCTCACAAATCTTGGGAGACAGGCCAGTCCTTGCCTACAGACAGCCCCCCAACCTGAAGCAAATACTCACCAGCAACTACATATCACACAACAGAACCACTAACCCAGGAACCTATCCTTGCAACAAAGCCCGTTCCCAACTGTGCCCACATATCTATTCAGGGGACACCATCACAGGGCCTAATAACATCAGCCACACTATCAGAGGCTCGTTCACCTGCACATCTACCAATGTGATATATGCCATCACGTGCAAGCAATGCCCCTCTGCCATGTACATTGGTCAAACTGGACAGTCTCTACGTAAAAGAATAAATGGACACAAATCAGATGTCAAGAATTATAACATTCATAAACCAGTCGGAGAACACTTCAATCTCTCTGGTCACGCGATTACAGACATGAAAGTTGCGATATTACAACAGAAAAACTTCAAAACCAGACTCCAGTGAGAGACTGCTGAATTGGAATTCATTTGCAAATTGGATACAGTTAACTTTGGCTTCAATAGAGACTGGGAGTGGCTAAGTCATTATGTAAGGTAACCTATTTCCCCTTGTTTTTTCCTACCCTCCCTCCCCCCACACTGTTTCTCAGTCGTTCTTGTTAAACCTTGGATTTGTGCTGGAAATGGCTCACCTTGATTATCATACACATTGTAAGGAGAGTGATCACTTTAGATAAGCTATTTCCAGCAGGAGAGTGGGGTGGGGGCAGAGAAAACCTTTTGAAGTGATAAACACCCATTTTTTCATGGTCTGTGTGTATAAAACATCCTCACTGCATTTTCCACTTTATACATCCGATGAAGTGAGCTGTAGCTCACGAAAGCTTATGCTCAAATAAATTGGTTAGTCTCTAAGGTGCCACAAGTACTCCTTTTCTTTCTTTACAGGTGGCAGCCATGGCCCACATGCTACCTTGCAGGTTCCCAGGATGACTTCTTATGTGGATTGGAGTTTTCCAAGATCCATTGTCAGTTAAGTGTTTCTTGATTGGGCACTTAATTTGCACATTCCTTTCTCAAGAAGCTGACCAATTCCTTTACTAAGGCTACTTCAGAATCAAAACACATCGATTTACAAGTACATAGCAAATATTTATAACTTCAACTACAAAAATTATGCATGCATACATACTGTTAGCATACTCATAACCAGCAAATCATAACCTCTCCATAGACCCCTTACACGACAACCTTTATACAATATTTGCTGCAAATATATAACACTAGTTGCAACAGTGATCTGTACAGTTACAGATTATGTCAATAACGTCACAAGCTGTTTTTAGAAATCTCGTCTTGGTACCTTCTTTGTGTTTTGTCAAATCTGCTGTGAAAGTGTTCTTAAAATAAACAGCATGTGCTGAATCGTCATCCGAGACCACTATAACATGAAATATATGGCAGAATGCAGGTAAAATAGAGCTGGAGACATAAAATTCTCCCCCAAGGAGTTCAGTTACAAATGTGATTAACGTATTTTTTTTTAATGAGCGTCATCAGCATAGAAGCATGTCTTCTGGAATGGTGGCCGAAGCATGAAGGGGCATACAAATATTTAGCATATCTGGCACGTAAATACCTTGCAATGCTGGCTACAAAAGTCCCATGTGAATGCCTGTTCTCACTTTCTGGTGACATTTTAAATAAGAAGTGGGCAGCACTATCTCCCGTAAATGTAAACAAACTTGTTTGCCTTAGCGATTGGCTGAATGAGAGGTAGGACTGAGTGGACTTGTAGGCTCTAAAGTTTTGCCTTGTTTTGTTTTTGAGTGCAGTTATGTAACAAAAAAAACCCGACATTTGTAAGTTGCAATTTCACGGTAAAGAGATTGCACTACAGTACTTGTGGGAGGTGAACTGAAAAATACTGCTATTTTTACAACGCAAATATCTGTAATCAAAAATAATATAAAGTGAGCAGTGTACACTTTGTATTCGGTGTTGTAATTGAAATCATTATATTTGAAAATGTAGAAAAACATCCAAAATTTTATAACAAATTTTAATTGGTATTCTGTTGTCCAACAGTGCGATTAATTGGGATTATTTTTTATCACAATTAATTTTTTTAAGTTAATTGTGTGAGTTAACTGTTTTTAATTGACAGCCCTAGTTGTGACAGTAACAGATATCTTAGACCAGGATGAGCAAGACTGGTCATACTGCTTCACCTAAGAGATGCCACAGTGGCAAATTGCACATGATAGGAGTCAAAGTGGCCACTCTCTGTTTCCTGAGAGGAAATGATTAAAGGAGAAAAAGGCTTTATAAAGACCTAGATGGGAATAAAAGGGATTTTGGAAATGACAGTATGTGAAATCCTGAGAAGAAAATGCTATATTTATGCAACAATACTTAAATCTAGAGTATTTTGTTAATTTGTCTTGTTCTGATTTGGGGGATATCCCATTTTGGTGCCTTTGCAGCTGTCTGTGAACTCGCCTTTCTGTCAGAAAAGATGAAACAACCTGAAAATGAGGCTATTATAGCAAATCTGTTGATATGCATGTATGAAACTCCATAGACAGAGTTGAGGGTCTCGTTTAAAGGACTCCTACAATAATCACACAGATGGTCATTAAGGGAACCATAGGGGATAAGCACTCCTTTATCCTGACAGGGACTAGCAAAGGAGCCAGCTCCTGTCAAACTGTCAGAGGTTCCTTCCTGTTGCAAAGCAGCTGCATAAAGCGGGTGGGATTAACCCTACCCAGGCTCACCTAATTCATGAAAGGGTATGTCTACACTGCACCTGAGAGCAAGCCTCCCAGCCCAAGTAGACAGACTTGCATTAGCCTCAGCTCAAGGTAGTTTGCTAAAAATAGCACTGTGGATCTTGCAGCTGCAGTAAATATACAAGATAGCTCAGATCCAGAGGGTTGGCTGGATTTGAGACCCTGAGTTGCTTTCTGAGCCACAATGTCCACACTGCTGTTTTCAGCGCACTAACTCAAACCCTAACCCTAACCTGCAGTGTAGACATAGCCCTAATGCAGTCCAGTGCATGACTTCAGACATGGGCTTGTCTACACTAGAATCATGTTAAACACGTGTTAACTCATGCTATGTTAAACATGACGTGGCACTTTGGACTGCACATCAGCTGTTAGCTGGTCGTCACGGTTAACCTGATACTCTGCTAGATTCGGAAAATAGGTGATGTTTTAAAATACACTGGGAAACAAGTTTTGCTCAATATATTTTTGAACATCACTTGGTATATAGTGTAGATAGCCTTTTATGCCTTAAAAAACAAGTTAGTTGGTCTCTGTCAACCATGAGGAAAAAGTTAGAAACGATGTATTTACAGAGCTCCTGAAATACTGGAAAGGTCTTCCAGTTTGCACCAGAAGCAATCTCTCTGCCTGGGAATGTGTTTGTGTTTCAGAGGTTAATGTGCCAATAGGAAATATGTTCCAAGGATTCTAATCTATCATCCCTTTTCAGAGTCTCTAGGTTTACGCAGTAAAGTCTTCCGGAAGATTGAGGAACTGAGGATCAAGGTGGATTCTGTTTCTCTTGGTATTCCAGATGAATTCTTATGCCCTATAACTAGGGAGCTTATGAAGGAGCCTATCATTGCAGCAGGTATGTCTATGAGCTACTTCAAGTTTATTAAAGCAAATTGTTCAGGTGTAAAGATGAATACTGGGGAACTATTAATCAATATATATCTTGAAGAATGATAAGTACATGCATTCTGAATTCCTAGTATCCTTATGTGTATTCAAATTTCATCAAGGTAAAAAATAAATTTGTTTCTGCTCTTCTGAATATTTGGCTTGTGAAATCATGCTTCTGGTATTAAGATACATAAAATTTTGTAAAGGGCCTCTTATTTTGTGCCTATGCAAATTGTGTAATTACAAGACTAATTACGCAGTTGTTTTGCACAAGTGCAGGAAATGAGCACATACAAAAGTAAACCCCTTTAAAAACCTGGCACTGTATGTCTGTCAGTAAAAATAGAGAGGATATATGAAATGTATTATGTCACCTAAAAAGCTTGGATGGAACTAGAACCACAAATCCCACTGCAATTCAAATAGATCCTGGATTTATCAGATGTGCTGCATCTGTTAGTAAATGTTTATGGGATTAGGCCCTAAGTACCCAGATGGGGAAGAACTCATACATCTGTTGCCTTTGCAACTGTAACTCAGCCATAATGATAGTCTTTTATTTCCAAAATTACATGCTGTTTTTTCCACAGGACTTCTGTCTCATACAGTGCACAGGATAGACCTGCTGTGGGGATGAGTCAGGGTTGTGTACAGAAATTAATTCTTGTCTGTAGCACAACTTCTTCATTTGTTGCAGAGTTGGAAGGTATGTAGTGAATAAGATGGGATTACAGGAAGACAAAGGATAGTATCATGGTTAAATCAGTTGAATCCTGCCCTGGGTAATTGGTTCTATCCCTATCTTTGCCACAGAGTTCCTCTGTGATGCTAGGCAAATCACTTAAACCAAACTTTTCACTGATTGTGTGCACCTCATTTCATGTGTGCCTGACTTGAGACCCTGGTTCTGATTTGCAGAAGCATTGAGCACTTATAGCTGCAACTGAAGTCAACAGAAACTATGCTTTGACTGTATAAAGTGCCTGTATAATGTTCTGAAAAATCAGGTCCTAGGTGTGTCAAATTAGGCACCCAAAATTAGTGGACTCTTTTGACCTTAATCTCTCTCTGCCTCAATCCTCACCTATAAAATGGATAACGCCCCCTCATCTTATAGGGTGTTGTGAAAATAAATTAATTATTTGTGAGGCACTCAGATATTGCAGTGATGAGTGCAAGAAAAAAGTCCATGAGGAAATTAATTTTGTCTCCACAACAGGACTTGATTAGTGGGCAGTAAATAAGACCTAGGGTTACACATGGAAAATGAAGATAAAAAAAAAAAAAACTGGATAGCTGCTCATTAAATGAGCACTCTCCATCCTACGCACTAAATGAGGCAGAGATCCTGTGGAAAAATAATATGTGATCATGGAATTAAAAGCTGTATCAGAATGCATATGCACGGGGGCCGAGTTAAGGTTACAGGGGCAATCTCAATTCTGGCATTTCCAAACTTTTGAGTACTTGGTTCTGCAATCTTAGTTTTCTGTTAACATAGTTTTTATGTGTAAATTATATATATAAAACCCAATCCAACTTTTGTGCACCTCATGCATCACAAGAGTGATGGGTATGCAGGTGACTTTAAGGGGGGACTCGATCACTGTCTATAAGTACCTACATGGGGGAACAAATATTTGAAGAGCTCTTTAGTATAGCCAACAAAGGTACAATACAACCCAGTGGCTGGAAGTTGAGGCTAGACAAAATCAGACTGAAAATAAGACCATTTTTTTAACAATTAGGTTAACTAGACATTGGAACAGTTTACCAAGGGTCATGGTGGATTCTCCATCACTGGCAATTTTTAAATCAAGATTGGATGTTTTCTCTAAAAGATATTCTATAGGAATTGTTTTGGAGCAGTTCTATGGCCTGCATTAAATAGGAGGTCAGACTACATGAGCATAGTGGTCACTTCTGGCCTTGGACTATGTGAATCTGTGAAAGTCTCCTGTGCTCTCACTGATTCTGGGGTGCTGGTCCAGTGCCCCGCATAGTGTAGAACTTCTTGAAGGCTGATTTACATTATGTAAGCTGCTGGTAAGCCAGCTGCAGATGGTTGAAGTGTAGGGATGCCTTGCTACTCCCAAGGCACTGAGGAACAAGGAGAGAGTGGCACTCCTATAGGGTGCCACATCACCACAGTATTTCCCTACATAGAGGGAGTCGGGGTGAATGTAAACTTGATTTGCCTCACCAGAGCATTGCAAACAACTGTGGTGGATTTGAGGATGTGGCGCTTTTTCTTTCTTTTTTTTTTTTTTTTGGTAGCTCTTGTGGATACCATGAGATTTTTTACACTCTTTGGAAGTAGTCACTGTATGTTTGATCTATGTTCATGTTACTGTATCTCGTGACATTTTTATATAGAAAAAAAACAAAACCAATGATTTTCAATGAAAGTTGACAGAAAAATATATTGTGCAGATCAAGCAGTGGAACACCAAACTAGGAAATGCTAAACAGAAATAATACTTTAGTTCATTTCAAGAAACACTAGATGGACTTTTTTTATTTTAATGGGTTTGCCATATATTACTTCTGCTGCATGATAAAACATTTTGCTTTTACTGACTTTAAGAATTTAAAAGTCCCTGCTCCTTTTAGTGCTGTAGTACAATGAGGAACATGTTAGAATTATCATGATTTTTATTTTGGTAATGCCCAAGACTAGATGCTTTATGGAAAAGACAGTGTTTGCCTCAGAGAGCTTAGAAACTAATAATAACTATGCATTTTACTAAATTTGTTTTGAAGAGGTAGTATCAAAATAATTATATACCTGTGGGTAAAATATTCCAAAGTGTTTAAGTTACTTAGGAGTCTAATTTCCATTTTCAAAAGTGACTTAGGCAGTTTGGGCCAGATTTTGAAAGGTATTTAGGTACCTGACTCCCACTGATTTCTAGGCAGCTCTGAAAATCCCTATCTGCAACCTTAGGCACCTAAATCCCTTGGAAAATCTGTCTGTTAGCATTTAAGTGATTTAGGAGCCTATTGAAAATTTTACCCCACACTTTTTTTATATTGTTAAAAATGTGTATAATTTATGCTAGTTGTTACTCTGTGCATTTCACTGAGATTGCAAATGAAACAAGCCTGATCTGTTTGTAGTCAGTTTTCAGGTTCTAGTTTTTATGATGTCTTTTAGTGCTGTTCTGTTTGTATTTCCTGTGCTGGAGGGGAATGTTTAAATTAAGAAAAGTGTGTTAATAAATAAAAATAATAATAATATTTGTTAAGATAAATTAAGATTTGGACTAAACTAAATTGACAATGTTAATTTAAGAGATTTAAAATATTATTAAATCTGATGGTTTGTATTTCACAAAATCTATCTTGTTACGGTAAAATGGTGGGTTTTTAAAATAATGATATCGCTTTTATGCAGTCTGGTAAAGCACGGCTCTTACTTCCTATTCTGCTTTAGTTTAGTCAGAAGTTCACTTGTAACTGATGCACTGAAATAATTATATTTTGTGGGATGCATCAATTCTGTTACAGTTGATGTGTGATTAATATTTCACAACCCCTTTATAGTTTCTCTCTCTGATCTCAGAATCAATAACCTAGAGCATGCTAAATATAAATATTCTGCTGCATTTCTAACTTTCTTAGAGGTAGATTGTAAACAAAATTAGTTGCAAATGCTTATTGAGGCTCAGCATAATGCCTTATATTTTCTCTAAAATGTTTTATTGTCAGTGTTTACTTTTGGGGAAAATGTGTTTGACTTAAATATAGCTAACCAACTGCATTTGCAGTAAACTGTCAATGCATACATGAATTTTTAAAAGGAGCTGAGTGAGCAGTGTTGTTAAAATGCAGATTGTCAATTGCAGTTTACTGGCTAGTCATGTCATTGTTTCAGTGCTTCTTATTTATACCTGAAAGGCTGTGGGCACAGGGGACTTTGCCTAGCAGCTCTGATGATTCCTTTGACAGCTTTGTGATGAACTTTGCAAAACAATTTTAAAGCCTGTATTGAAATGTAATTAGTGATAGAATAGATCTGCTGAGAATCCCTCCTTTCTTCACTTATCAAATGCTCAATGGGAGGTATTTGTTCATCAATAGAAAATATTGTTAATTCTTCCACAGAATCATTTTGTTTTATTATAATATTTTTAATCCCATGGAAAGATGATTGCTTTAAAAAATTCTTGAGAGAAATACTAAGAATAAAATGAATGCTATCATAACTTGGTTTCACGTAACATTTTATTTCAGAGTTTCTCACATTGACATTTCATGTATGTATTAATTCTACACAGCATTTTAGACTAGATGAAAAGTTTAAAAACAATAGTACTAATTTTGCTAGCAAGCAAAATGATCAATGATTTAACTGTAGCTCAATCACAGAGAGTGAATTCAGACCAGTAATAGTGATAAAAATGCTTAGCAGTTGCTTTGCTACCAATGAGAAGATTATGATTATCTCTGCTTCTATAGTTCCTATTATGTGGGAGAAGGAGGGAAAGTCAAGATTAAAATTTAAAAACTGCAATTGAGAGAAGCTTTCTATCTTGGATGGCTAACTACATTTTGTTGCATCCCTGCTGGGAACAATTTCTAGTCTGTCTGTAACTATCTACATGTTGGGAATTTAGCTATCCAGGACGAATATGCTATTTCTATAGGGGATGCCTTGTGTATGGTAAAACCTGATAAAATCACTAATCGAGGGACAGATAAGATGTGACAGGTTTGAGGGGGGTAGCCATGTTAGTCTGTATCAGCAAAAACAACGAGGAGTCCTTGTGGCACCTTAGAGACTAACAAATTTATTTGGGCATAAGCTTTCGTGGGCTATAACCCACAAAGACAGCCTTTCATAAAGGAGGAGGCTGAGAACATTTATTTGAAAGGTTGAAGGGAATCCAGTAAAAGCATTTTACAAACACGTTTTTGTAAAATACTTGGAACGCAGATACTCAATAAAAGCAATTTTTTGATGCATAAATGGTCACTGGTAGCTAAATATTGATCTGTCTGGGGGTAATCCCTAGACAGAGGTGACATAAAAGTATAGGGTGAAATCCTGGCCCCATTGAAGTGAGTGGGAGTTTTGCCATTGACTTCAATGGGCCAGAATTTCACATACAATGTTTATTATATTTAATTTCTATCTTGTGTTTTAGAAAAAAACTTAAATCAATACACAGAGAACAGTCTCCCCTCCACAGATGGTGTATTGTACCTGATGGGTATAATCTGTGAATTTATGAATAACGCAATTGCAGTCCCTTCCATGACTACTTAGACCAGCGAAGGATTTAGGAAGAATGTGTGTGCTTATATTAGACTGTATTTAGTTAGACCTTGTCTACAATAGGAAGGTTCTGTTGATAAAATTATGCTAGATATACTAGAAAAACTGCTCACATAGATGCAATAATATCAGAATAAAAATGATTTTTACTGGTTCCCTCCAAATAGCATAAGCTATACCAGTATAAGCATTTATACTGATATAACTATGTCTATGCTAGGGCTTTTACCAGCATAGCCATGTCAGTAAAAATTCACACCGCAATCAGTCTAACTATGTCGGTAAAACTTTTACATGTAGACCAGGCCTTAGTTCAAGATGTCAGTGTCCTGTAGCCTCCAGAAAGAATTCTCTTTATATTCATCACAACTAATCCAGGTCTATGCTAGAAATTTTTCTATTTTGCTAAATCAGTCAGGGGTGTGATGTAGTGTGATTTGTGACAGACATAGCTGTGCCAACAAAAGCCTCTACTGTAGACTGTGCTTTTGCCAGTATAACTTATTTCATATGTGGGGGTGGGGGAATGGGGACACAGGTGACTCGAATAAGCAAAAGCGCAGTTTTGTTAGTATAAGCTGCATCCACACTAGGAGTACTTTGCCCTGATAGTATGCCCGTAAAGCTATACCAGAAAGGCCTTCCAGATGCAGACCAGGCCCAAATCCTGTCTGTTTTTCTGTATCACATGGGATACTACCTTAGGCACTGAAGTCTAAAGTGTTTCATCTGATCTCAGCAGCCCTTGAATTATTTTGGGGCAGCCTGTGATCACATTGGGGCTACCATGAGATTCTCTCTTAAGACAGGGGTTCATTTAATACACATGGGCTTTAATACTGGCATCAGTGAACTGGCTTTGCTGTAACAGTGGCATTTTGTTAAATTTGCAAGAATTTTTTTTATAACTGCACTCGAGCTTCTGATAGGCTTAAATTAATTATAGAAAACAATGTTAAAATACTTAGTGTCTAACTACAGTTGACATCATTTAAAAAGTAATCTGCTGCAGTTATACTTGGTGTTGATCTACCAATACAGTAGGACATGACAGAATTTCTGGTGGTGTACTTTGTTCACTGTAGTTAAAAATCTAAATTGGAATACTTATTTTCATGAAAAAACTGCACTTTTGCTGCAGAAATAAAGGGTCAGATGATAATACAGAACCATACATCCATTCTGTACAGAACATGGAGTGTCGTGAATAAAAAGAAGATCTTTTGATTTCTATGGGGTCCCATATTATCTGGCAAGTCCCATCCTATGTGCTCTGGCAAGTCACTTAACCTCTGTGTCTCAGTTTTCCCATCTGGAAATAATCCTTCCCTGAATTCCAGGGGGTATTGTTGAAGCTTAATCTTTACTATCTAACGTATATTAAGAGCCTTGGATGGACATTCCTATGTTACTGCAATTT
Organism: Lepidochelys kempii; assembly: GCF_965140285.1. Lineage (NCBI taxonomy): Eukaryota > Metazoa > Chordata > Testudines > Cheloniidae > Lepidochelys > Lepidochelys kempii. The sequence continues at coordinate 32,481,795 of NC_136390.1, read as the reverse complement.
TAATTGTATTTTCTCTTTATAGATGGCTATTCCTATGAAAAAGAGGCAATGGAGAACTGGATCAGCACAAAGAGACGGTCTAGTCCCATGACAAATCTCCCTCTCCAATCTCTTATACTTACACCAAATAGGACTCTGAAAATGGCCATCAATCGTTGGCTAGACACTCAGCAGAAATATAATGAAACAACTTAGTCTTGAATACACCAATTGTTCTGTCAAATTAATTGTAATGAAATTATAGGTAGTGGCAGAAAATAACTATCAGAAATCTTAAAACACTAGAAAGGAAAAAGGTAAGCTTTTCTCCATGATGTCTTTAGTCTGTAACTCACATAGAGTCCCTTAAATACAGAACTTTAAACCAAAAAAAAAAAATTATTTTGGTGCCTAATAAACTATTAAAATTTCTTTTTAATATTTGAGCTTTAATTACAATATTTTTGTATAAGAAAGTTCAAATGCTAATTGAAAATATGTAGGCTTGGCAGAATTTGATTTTTATTCTTTTATAATTTCATTGGATAATTGTGCTTATTTTTAAGGGTCTTTTTTCAATTTTTATCAGTTTAAATTTTCACAGTTGCAGGGAATTATTTAATGACACTTGATGTTGAGATTCAAAAAGTTAAAGCTTTATAACTGTTAAACAAATTGTCAACATCACATGTCAAAGTATTCAAAGTGAATATCCTTAAATCACAATCTAATACATTCTCAAGCACCATTTTTCCTAGTTTGCCTATCTGTAAATTTTGATTATCAATGGAAATATTTTAATTTTTGTGTGTACGATGAAATTGATGTTTGCAGACATTTATTGATTTTTAAAAAAATCTCATCCTTCCAAGCCTAAATATATGCATGCTTGAAAAAATAAAGTTGTCTGTTAGAAGTAGCAATACTGTAATGTCTATTTTTGAGTGTGTCTCAAAATATCTGGTATATTTAACTACTGCAAACAAAATAAGTGTGTTAAGGTTGCAAAGTCAACCACCCAAAAGTTAGGAATTGCCAATATTAAGGCTGCCTGTGAAACCTTTATTCAGCCCCTTTGTGCATATGTGCATGATATATGATATAGTCTTAAATTACATGATTACATACTATTTTTGACTCATTCAGTGAGTGCATCCCCATCTGTTTCTACCCATCAGATGAGTGAGGTCCTGGAACAGCCTTCCAATACGAGTTGTGAGGGCAGACAACTTAATTAGTTTTTAAAAAGAGCTGGGCAATTTATGAGTAGGATTGTGTGATGTGGTTGCTTGTAACAGGGCAAGGGGAGCAGCTCAACAGCCATGTGTTTCATTTCTAGTTTGTCTTGTGTTCCTAAAGTTCATGCTTCAGGGTTTCAGCTGGTCACCTGCTGGGGTCAGGAAGGGATTCCTTCCCTGTCCCCATCCCCCTATGCATTCTCAGGTGTTTTTGTCTTCTTCCTCTGGAGCATTAGGGATGACATGGCTGGAGATGGGATATGGGGCAGGACGGGCCAGGGCTCTGAGGTTACACCAACATTCTCTTAGGTGCTTGGCTGTTTGGTTCTTGCCCACATGCTCAGTGGGTATTTGATCATCCTTTATGGGGCCAGGTAGGAATTTTCCCCAGGTCACATTGACAGGACCGTGGCGGGGTTTTGCCTTCATCTGCAGTTTGTGGGTGGGGATCACTTGCCAGGATTATCTGGGTATATCTCACTTAATCATTTCCCTGCCATTGGAGGGACCTCAAGCACTGGTGCACCTTGGTCCTTGTTATTTGCTGCCTGTGGCACATGATAGTCTATTCTCCTGTGGGTCTCCTTTACTTCGATTTCATTTCCATTGCTGAGTTTAGTGTATGGGGACTGAGGGGTATTGGGGGCCACTGATAAACAGGTCAAACTAGATGATCTTGTGATCCTTCCTGGCCTTAAACTTTACGTTCTGTGTATGCGCCTGCAGGACTGGAGTGGTGCCTGCCTTCTCCCCACCTTAGGGCTGTGCTTTGAGATACTGAGATCCTAGAGAACTATTGTCCTTCTGTGACCATTTCCAGGATCATGAAAAAAATCTACTCCTTCAAAAACCCTTCAAAGATTTGAAAACCCAGTTCCACTTTTAAAAGGCATGTTTTTATTACATGTATAAGGGATCATCCTCCGAGCAGCCTTTGGTCCAGCAGAGTAGAGGAAAGAATGACAAGAAGAGAGGCAAGGGAGCGCTGTGTGTTTCCTTCTTGCATTGTTCTGAACCCTCCCATACACACCCACGCTTCCCTGCCCCCACTGCTCCCAGGGCCGTCCTTACCCATACGCAAAGTACGCAGCTGCGTAGAGCACCAGGAAATTTGGGGCACCAAATTTCCTGGTGCCCTGTGCAGCTGTGTGCTGCTCCAGCCCCTGCCCCACCTCTTCCCCATGCCCCCCCCCACTCTGCCCCAGCTCCACCTCTTCCCTCCCCTGCTCTGCCCCAGCCCTGCCCCGCCCCCACTCCCCTGAGGACTGCAGCAGGGTCGGGCCTGCACTGACGGCGGGAAGTGCAGCAGCCCAGCCCCAGCTGCGCCACCGGTGAGTGCTGGGGGGTGGTTCCCCCTAACCCCCAAGCCAGACCTCCCCCCCCCCATGGAGGCCTCCCTCCCCAGGGCGGGGGGCTGCATAATGCCCCAGAATAGCTAGGGACTGCCCTGACTGCTCCCCTCCTCTTCTGCCTCCCCATCTCCCGTTTCCCACTGCTCCACCACCTGACACACCATGGAAGCCAGGCAGACCCGTATCTGGCCACTGCACTCTTACTGAAGGAATATTGCGACGCAGAGAAACTGTTCTAAAACCACTCACCACACAAAGAGCCAACTTCCTTCAGGATATAACTGACCTCCAAAAAACTACAACATTAACACCATTCTTGCCACCATGAACATCACTTCCCTATACATCAACTTCCCTCACAATGGCGCTGTCTGACTGAAATAGTTACAGGATAATGGACAACACTCAGATATCCACTCCAAACACATCACCAAAATCCTTCATTTCATCCTCACCCGTAACAATTTTACATTCAACAACAAACACTTTGTCCAAACCATGGGAATAGCTATGGGTATTAGGATGGCTCCCTAATATACCAACCTCTTCATAGGCCACCTTGAAGAAGAATTTCTGGACAAATATACCATGAAACCAGTGGTATACCCAAGATACATAGATGATATTTTCATCCTCTGGACAGATGACCTAAACTAATTGATACATTTCAACCTCAACTTCAAAAACCACTCCCCATCCTTTAAACTCTCCCTAGAAAAGTGATACTCAGACCTCAGTGGCTCAAGAACCAAATTAGTGATCAGTTACCCAAAAGAGCCAGAGTCGTGTGACTTCGTTCCATTTACTATAGTACTATATATAGTGATTCTCACAGCAAATAAATAACTTAGTGCCAGTTAACAACTTAATTGGTTAATAACATAGTAAAAGCATCCTGATTGGTTAATAATTTAGAGTGGTTAATAATTCAATCACACAGTGTTTTCATATCATGTGCTGCAAAGAGCCATAAGAGACAAATTAAAGAGCTACCTGCTGCTCTAGAACGCTCCCATGCTACCATCAACTTCCTGGATCCCATAATCAGCTTCAGCAATGGAATAGACAACTATGTACAAGAAACCAATGGATCACCACACCTGCCTTCACAGATCCAGTAACCACTCCAACTATATCAAGAAATCTATTATCTACAGCCAGGGACTCAGAAGAGAAAACCTATACTTTATCACACTCAAAACCGCCTTCAACAAACAAGGACACTCCATCAGAGAAGTAGATCACATCATGGAATAGGTCACCCAAATACCCTGGGAGAATCTGCTTCAGTACAGAAATAAAACACTCTCTGACCATATACCCCTAGTTGTCACCTACCACTCCACACTGGAACCCATCTGGAGTATCATCAAACAATTACAACCCATACTTGACGGGGACCACATCCTAAAAGAATCTTTCTGGCTCCCCCCTTTCTTTGCCTTCAAATAACCCCCCAACCTCTCCAAGGTCATCATCAGAAGCAAGCTCCCTGGGGACAAGGACACACTAACTCAAAGCGGGACCAGACACTGCCAGAACAACAAATGCAAAACCTATAGCCACATCTCCATGGCTACAATGATCAACACCTCCCACAACACACCTTTCAAGATCCATGGGTCCATCACAACACTGTATGCAGCGCACTAAAGCAACTATGTGGGTGACTGGAGATGATCACTACGTTTCCAAATAACTAACACAGAAATATGATAAAAACATTGTATCAACGGTAGGTAAACACTTTTCCTGAAGAGATCACTGATGTCTCAGTCCTCATTCTTAAAGGAAACCTGTGTACTTCAAAAGAGGAGCCTGGAGCTTAAATTCAAAACTTTGCTAGACGTGAAAAAACATGGGCTGAACGATACACTGGGTGTATGGTTTATTACAACAATCTGTAATCTGTTAACTACTCCTGTTAAACAATCTGTTCCACCTGTTATTAGCACCCAGACCTGTAGAAGAGCGCCCTGTAAACTCAAAAGCTTCTCTCTAACAGAAGTTAGGCTAATAAAAGGTATCATCTTACCCACCTTGTCTCTCTATTGTCCTGGGACCAACCTCGTTACAACACTGCATACGCATTTCTACATACAGATACAAAAAATTCCTGGTATCTCATACATAACCCTTCCTAGCCCCTCTCAAAAAACTATAATATACACAAAGTCCCTCTCTGCACACAGCTCTCACCCTTGCCACTGGCAATTCATAGATTCATAGATATTTAGGTCAGAAGGGACCATTATGATCATCTAGTCTGACCTCCTGCATAATGCAGGCCACAGAATTTTACCCATCAGTCCTGCAAAAAACCTCACACCTATGTCTATGCTATTGAAGTCCTCAAATCGTAGTTTAAAGACTTCAAGGAGCAGAGAATCCTCCAGCAAGTGACCCGTGCCCCATGCTACAGAGGAAGGCGAAAAACCTCCAGGGCCTCTTCCAATCTGCCCTGGAGGAAAATTCCTTCCCGACCCAAATATGGCAATCAGCTAAACCCTGAGCATATGAGCAAGATTCATCAGCCAGATACTACAGAAAATTCTTTCCTGGGTAACTCGGATCCCACCCCATCTAATATCCCATCACAGGCCATTGGGCCTATTTACCATGAATATTTAATTACCAAAACCATGTTATCCCATCATACCATCTCCTCCATAAACTTATCGAGTTTAATCTTAAAGCCAGATAGATCTTTTGCCCCCACTGCTTCCCTTGGAAGGCTATTCCAAAACTTCACTCCTCTGATGGTTAGAAACCTTGGCCTAATTTCAAGTCTAAACTTCCTGGTGGCCAGTTTATATCCATTTGTTCTTGTGTCTACATTGGTACTGAGCTTAAATAATTCCTCTCCCTCTCCGGTATTTATCCCTCTGATATATTTATAGAGAGCAATCATATCTCCCCTCAACCTTCTTTTAGTTAGGCTAAACAAGCCAAGCTCCTTGAGTCTCCTTTCATAAGACAAGTTTTCCATTCCTCGGATCACCCTAGTAGCCCTTCTCTGTACCTATTCCAGTTTGAATTCACCCTTCTTAAACATGGGAGACCAGAACTGCACACAGTATTCCAGGTGAGGTCTCACCACTGCCTTGTATAACGGTACTAAAACCTCCTTATCCCTACTGGAAATACCTCTCCTGATGCATCCCAAGACCGCATTAGCTTTTTTCGTTCACATTGGCAGCTCATAGTCATCCTATGATCAACCAATACTCCAAGGTCCTTTTCCTCCTCCGTTACTTCTAATTGATGCGTCCCTAGCTTATAACTAAAATTCTTGTTATTAATCCCTAAATGCATGACCTTACACTTCTCACTATTAAATTTCATCCTATTACTATTACTCCAGTTTACAAGGTCATCCAGATCCTCCTGTAGGATATCCCTGTCCTTCTCTAAATTGGCAATACCTCCCAGCTTTGTATCATCTGCAAACTTTATTAGCACACTCCCACTTTTTGTGCCAAGGTCAGTAATAAAAAGATTAAATAAGATTGGTCCCAAAACCGATCCTTGAGGAACTCCACCGGTAACCTCCCTCCAGCCTGACAGCTCATTTTTCAGGATGAACCCGTTGTAGTCTCCCCTTTAACCAATTCCTTATCCACCTTTCAATTTTCCTATTGATCCCCATCTTATCCAATTTAACTAATAATTCCCCATGTGGCACGGTATCAAATGCCTTACTAAAATCTAGGTAAATTAGATCTACTGCGTTTCCTTTGTCTAAAAAATCTGTTACTTTCTCAAAGAAGGAGATCAGGTTGGTTTGGCATGATCTACCTTTTGTAAAACCATGTGGTATTTTGTCCCATTTACCATTGACTTCAATGCCCTTAACTACCTTCTCCTTCAAAATTTTTTCCAAGACCTTGCACCAGATGTCAAACTAACAGGCCTATAATTATCCGGATCACTTTTTTTCCCTTTCTTAAAAATAGAAACCATGTTAGCAATTCTCCAATCATACGGTACAACCCCTGAGTTTACAGATTCATTAAAAATTCTTGCTAATGGGCTTGCAATTTCATGTGCCAATTCCTTTAATATTCTTGGATGAAGATTATCTGGGCCCCCCGATTTAGTCCCATTAAGCTGTTTGAGTTTCGCTTCTACCTCAAATATGGTAATATCTACCTGCATATCCTCATTCCCATTTGTCATGCTACCATTATCCCTAAGATCCTCTTTAGTCTTATTAAAGACTGAGGCAAAGTATTTGTTTAGATATTGGGCCATGCCTAGATTATCCTTGACCTCCACTCCATCCTCAGTGTTTAGCGGTCCCACTTCTTCTTTCTTTGTTTTCTTATTTATATGACTATAAAACGTTTTACTATTGGTTTTAATTCCCTTTGCAAGGTCCAACTCTACTTGACTTTTAGCCTGTCTCACTTTATCCCTACATGTTCTGACCTCAATAAGGTAGCTTTCCTTGCTGATCCCTCCCTTCTTCCACTCCCTGTATGCTTTCTGCTTTTTCTTAATCACCTCTCAGAGATGCTTGCTCATCCAGCTTGGTCTACAACTCCTGCCTATGAATTTTTTCCCCTTTCTTGGGATGCAGGCTTCCGATAGCTTCTGCAGCTTTGATTTAAAATAATCCCAGGCCTCCTTTACCTTTAGATTTATAAATTCTTCTGTCCAATCCACTTCCCTAACTAATTTCCTTAATTTTTGAAAGTCAGCCCTTTTGAAATCAAAAACCCTAGTTGCAGATTTATTTTTGTTAATCCTTCCGTTCAGTTTGAACTGAATTAGCTCATGATCACTTGAGCCAAGACTATCCCCTACAACCATTTCTTCTATGAGGTCCTCACTACTCACCAAAACTAAATCTAAAATGGCATCCCCTCTAGTCGGTTCAGCAACTACTTGCTGAAGGAATCCACCAGCTATTGCATCTAGGAAAATCTGAGCCCTATTATTATTACTAGCACTCGTCCTTCAGTCTGTATCTGGGAAGTTAAAGTCCCCCATGATCACACAGTTTCCATTAGTATTTACTTTATTAAAAACATTAAAGAGGGCTCTATCCATATCCAAATTAGATCCTGGCGGTCTATAGCACACCCCAAGCACTATCCCAGGGGAGGCTCTAATAGTTTTCTTCCCCAATGTAATTTTTGCCCAGATGGACTCAGTCATATCCATTTCACTGCTTCTTATTTCTTTACATTCTACCTCCTCATTGATATACAGTGCTACTCCACCACCTTTACCTTTATTTCTGTCTTTCCTAAACAGCACAGACCCCTCAATACCTGTAGTCCAGTCATGACGACTATTCCACCAGGTCTCTGTTGTCCCTATAATATCTGGTTTCACTTCCTGCACCAGTAGCTCTAGCTCCTCCATTTTGTTCCCTAGGCTCCTCGCATTAGTGTACAAACATCTTAATTTTTGCTGTTTGGCCTCGCTCACATTCTGTACCCTATTAGGCACGGTCATTCTACAGCCAGTATAACCTGTTAGACTGGTATCTACACTGCCCTTCCTCCTACCCATGGCTGTATCCTTTCTTACTTCGTTTTCTTTCCTCTCAATGCTAAAATCCGGCGTGGAGATTACCTGGACATCTCCCAACCATCTCCCCCAAATTCCTAGTTTAAAGCTCTCTTAATCAGTTGTGCCAACCTCCATCCTAGAAGTCTATTTCCTTCCCTACTGAGATGAAGTCCATCCCGAGAGAACTGTCCTCTGTCCATGAACGCCTCCTAGTGGCCATACATCACAAAGCCCTCCTTATAGCACCACTGCCTAAGCCATCTGTTGATAGTCATAATCTTGTCACACCTTTGTTGCCCTTCTCTAGGAACAGGCAGAATCCCACTAAAGATCACCTGAGCCTCGATTTCCTTAAGCGTCTTTCCCCAGCCTAGCATAGTCTCCCTTAATACTTGCCAGCGAGAATCTAGCCATATCATTTGTTCCCACATGAAGGATAATTAGGGGATTCTTTCCTGCTCCCTTTAGAATCCTTTTCAACCTCAGGTCTACATCCCGTATCTTAGCACCTGGAAGACAGCACACCCTCCTATTCTCTGGATCAGCTCTAGTTACAGGCCTGTCTATTCTTCTCAGTAAAGAGTCCCCAATCACATAGACCTGCCTTTTCCTAGTGATGGTGCTATTCTCCAGTCTATCCCCTGTTCCCTCTGGCTGCAAGTTCTTTCCATTCCTATTCTCCCTTGTAATCCTCTTTAACCCATCCTGTATCCTCCTGGGGCTCATATTTGGTGTAATCTCCATTAACTCTTCCCCTTTTCCTATAGGACTAACCGCTCTTCTCTTCTTCCTTGCCCTTCCACCTTCAGTGACTACCTGCTGAGCCCCTTCTTCATTTTCCAACTCTGCAAACCTATTCTTGAGCTCTATTTCTCCTTCACTAGCCCATCTTTTCCTCTGCCTGGTTCTTTTAGTCACATGCTTCCACTGACCACTTTCCTCACCAGTCTCCCCTCAGAATTCCCGAGCCCTGATTCCACCTGCAAGCCTGAGCTTTTCCCTTCAGATACCTCATGTCTTTGCTCCATAATCTGCTCAAACCCCTTCCGAAACTCGACCAGACTTTCCACCTGCATCTCCAAACCTCGGATCTTTTCCTCCATCAGCTCTATCAGATGGCATTTCATACAGACAAAACTCTTACCAGGTGCCCCCTCCAGGATCATGTACATATGACAGCTTCCACATCCAGTCATCCTCATTGTGTCTTCCGCTTCATGGGTCACTCCCACTGCTGCTTCTGTATCTGTCATAGCCTTGCCACCTAAATCCTGTTAATCTGGGAAAAACAAACCACACCCAAAACACCACCACCCACAGCAAAAAAAAAAAACCCAAACAAGCACCACAAGACAAACTCCCCTTACAAACTCCCACTCAAACTCCCCTGTTTACAGCTCTGTTTGCTAGCTCCTGTACGGCTGCAGCTGTCTGTGCTGCTCCTTAACCTTCCCAAGCCCCCCCGCCCCTTTCCTTGCCTGTGCCCAGCTCCCAAGCCCCATCCCCAAATTTCCCTGTGCTCAGTTCATAGAACCATAGAATATCAGGGTTGGAAGGGACCACAGGAGGTCATCTAGTTTTAATACCCCCCCCCATGTAGACAAGACATCCCCACCAACTCCTTCCCTGCACCCTCTTCTAACCGCCCCCCCCCCTTCGCCACTTGCATACAGCTCCCATTCTCTCCAGCAGTACTGGGTTTACAATTGCCCACACCCCCAGCCCTGACTCCAGCACCTCCACATATCCCCAGCCCCCCCATGCCCTGGCTCCTGCACCCCCCATCCCCACCCTGAGCACCAAATGGGAGCTCCTGAACACCCCCCCCATTCCCACCAGTACCCATCATACCAAACAGGAGCTGCCCCAGGTATGCACTGCACACCCCAACCTCCTGCCCCAGTCCTGAGCCCCCCTCCTGCATCCCAACTACTGGCCAGACCTGCACCCTAACCCCTAGCCTGCTCCTGCACCCTAACACCCTCCCAGACCCTGCACTCCCCCGACTCCCTCCCTGACTCCTGCACCCCTCGCACCAAATTGGAGCTGCCCCAGGTAAGCACTCCACACTCCAACCTCCTGCCCCAACCCTGAGCCCCATCCCAAAGTCCTGGCCAGACCCCCACACCCCAAAGTTTTTTTACACTTTTTTTTTTTTATAAAGTGCTCTTAGCTAACTACTGTAAAGCGCTTTGGATAACAGTACAAACAATATTTGGAAAGATCATTAAATGGTCTGCTGAGACCCTCAGTGATTTCCAAGTGGTCTGTGGAAAAATGTTAGACTATAAAAACAATCAAGGTACCTCACTTTATTTTCATTTACTTGCTGTTACTTATAGGAGGAGGATGAAGAAAAAAAGAATGAAAAACCGGGGGATGGGGAAATAGTGTTCTTTTTCTTGGCTGGGTCCTAAGGAGGGGCCCCAAATATGAAGCTGACCACAGAGCCACACTAACTCTAAACCCACCACTGGGGCTGACCCCCTCCCCAACAGCTCCCCATGCCGCAGTTAGGGGCTGATTCCCCCCTTCCCCGAGCTCTGCATGCTGCTGCCAGGACAGGGGCTGATCCATCCGTTGCCCCAGCTCCCTGCACTGCTGCCAGGAGCTGGGGCTGACACCCTCCCCACATCACTGCTAGGGGCAGGGGCTGACCCCCCCAAGCCCTGCTGCCTGACCCCTCATGTTGCTACCCACCACACCCACATTCCTTCATGCCCTGCGAGTGGGGCGCACTGGACATTTTTGGTAAACTGGGCATTGGATCTTGCCAACTCATCAGTTGGCAAGAGCAAACGGGATAAATGCCCGTTTTTGTCAAAAAAGTCAGGAGGGCCAGGACAGAGCTGAAAAAGGGAACTGTCCCAGCCAAACAGGGATGTAAGGGCATCCTATCTCCAGGCAAGTGGGGTCCTGAGGGAGTCTGTTCAGCAGAGGGACAGACCCTGACCTCATTAATGGCAACACTCCTGAGACACCGGAGTGATTCCCTGCCCTGGCACTGGACCTCCTGCGGATGGGCTGCCAGCTCAGCCTGGCAGACAGTCACCTTCCAGCAGGGCCGGTGAGTGTAGCCAGGGAGTGGGTCTCTGGAGGTGTGTGTGCGTGTGGCGGGGGTGGGGGGGCTGCTGGCCAGTGAGGGGTCTCTTGGGGGTTGGTGGGGGAGGTCTGTGTGTTGGGATCCTACTGGGATCCAGGAAGTAGAAGACCAGAAGCCCACCCACTGCTAAAGGGTCGTCCATTCCCACCTCCCCCCTGCCACCCCCTCCCCTGCAAGGGATTCACAGGACCTGGAAGCCAAGTGATTTCAGAGGGCAACTAAAAAAATAACAGGAACAGGAGTGTGGTCAAAGGGTCAAACAAAGGGAATGCGACGGGGACACCGAGTAGAGAACCCCGGACAGCGCCCACTGCTCCTCGAAGGTGGCAAGAGAGTGAGTGGACGCCGCTCAGAGGAACGCTGCCTGAATGTGTGAACAGATGGAGGATTGGAAATAGGCCCCACAGTCACAGGAGTCTCCATTGGCCAACCTCCTCTCCCGGGTTTTACACCTGGCCATTTTGGCCAGGAGGTCCCGTGGCTCTGTGGGGCCACGGATAGGGAGTGCATAGATAAGGAGGTGAGGGGGAAAGTGTAGCCAGAAACATAACAAAATACTTGTGAGGAGCCAGAATAGGGGCTGCAACCTGGCGCGCTCCAAGTAAACGTGCGCCAGGGTCTCCCTCGCAATGCAGAAGGGGCAGGTGTAAAGTGCGCCAAATACACGCCCATGCTCACGGCCTCATAAAGGAGCCACCAACTGCTATCTCTGGCAGGGCTTGGAACCAGGGGAGAGTATAGGCTGGCCCACGGGGGTTCCTCACCTTTTAACGGTGGCAGGAGGTCCCACCACTTTGGGGCGGGGCAGGACGCAAGGGTGTGGAGCATGAGTGTGTATAGATGTTTCCTTTGCCCGGTCTGGAAACAAAGTGGCTGCAAGTTGTGCAGAAGGGGGGGGGGGGAGTGCGCGCACGCACAGTAGGGCGGAGGCTGGGGGTGTCCGAGTGGGGTGCTGTGTAGTTGTGGTGGGATGTAGGGAAGTGTATTGGGCAGTAGGCGGGTGGCTGTGGTGTGCAAGCCCCTGTGCATTTGTGGTGGAGGGTCGGGGGTGCGTGTGTGTGTGGGGCTGCTAGGCATATCAGTTCTGGGGGCTGCTGGGCAAAGGGAGTCGGGGGCTGTGTGGCAGGGCATGGGCCCACCCCCAAGGCGAAAGGGCATGCTGGCAGGGGCCGGTTTGTATACAGTGCCCTTGCACTGGGCAGGGTGGAGAGGGGCCAAGCCTACCGTGCCCCTGGCTGGCCTCTTGCTGAGGGGAAGTACCTCCCGACACCATGCCCCTTTGCCCCCACAAATATGGCCCGGCTCTCCAGCCCCCTGCGCCACCAATTCCACCGCAGCCCTGCATGCTGTCCGCACCCCCCACGCGCTGTTTCCCTCACTGCCTTGGCACTTTTCCACCCAACCAGGAACTTCTTGCCCCCACGCCGGAGCGGGCCCTGGACCCGCGGCACTGCTCTGACGCCAACACACTGCACGCAAAAGTTGGGGGCGGGTCATGTGGGGGTGTCGGAGCCGGCGCCGTGTGTGGGCGGGGTTTTATACACCATGAACCGGGGGGAGGAGGGGAGGCAGAAGCCGAGTGCGCTGGTGCCGCCCCTGCCAACCAGAGCGGCTGGCGCCAGGCCGCGGCCGCCCCCCGAGGCTCGCGGAGAGGTTGCGCCTTGGGCTTGTGGCAGCTGCCGTGCCACCGCGACAGGGCAGACACAGCGCGCCCCCCCCGCACCCCCACGGCCTCTCTTTGGGCCCCTGACCTATGGTACCGTACACTGGGCGCCCCCCGCCGCACGGGCTGCCGGGAGCCCGGGGACTCGCCCGGTGCCGCCACCGCATCGCTGAGCAGCAGCCAGGCGCCAAGCAGGGACCTGGGCCCAGCAGCTTGGGGTGGGCGAGGGCGAGACAGCGCAGCCGGGTCTTTGCCCCAGCCGCCGCCTCGGCGCCCCTCCCAGCGGGGTGGGGGGGCGGCGCGGCGGCTCCCGTCACACCTGCGGTGCCTCGTCGCTCGGGCCCCTGCTTCCCCCCCCCCCGCCGCCGCCGCCGCCTGGGCCGCGGCAGCGCTGCTGGGCGAGGCGTGGGCGGGAAACGCTGCCCTGGAGCGCCTCGCCGCTGCGCCTGTCCGGCGCCCCCGGGCTCTGAGGAAAACGGGCAGTTTACGTTGGGGCCGCCGCTGAGGGCCCGGCCTGTGCGGGGACGAGGGTGTCCATAACCCGGCGCGTTTCTGGCCCGGGGGCAGGTGTGTGGGGGCGGGCCCAGGGGCTGGGGAGCGGCACGCGCGGTGTGGTCCTGGCTTTCGCTTGCAGCCAGTCTTCGGTAACTGCAGTGGTGCGAGGCTCTCCCCCTTTTCCGCCCCGCGGTACGTTCTCCGTGGGGGAAGGAAAGGGGAGGGCGGTCATGAGGCGTTACCCGCCGCAGTGGGGATTCAGCCACTGGGCCCCAGCCAGAGCTTCTGCCCTGCGGGGCGTGTCCTTGATTATTCTGTCCCACGGTGCCCTGTAGCTCTGGCCCCCTGAAACCACAGCGTGGCTCCCTGGACCTCTGCTTGAGGAGCCCCGGCACGTACTCCATGACAGCCCCCGCCCTTTGAAGCAATTGAAATCAAATCCTTGCAGCTGGGGCATTAAGACCCAGACTGACCCCAGCCCCTGTGCTTCACAAACAGTGACTTTTGAATTTCCTACACCCTGCCACAGTCTCTCATGCTCTGGCCTCACATTGAGCCAGAGGCATAGGCTAGCACACAGCTGCCTCAGGGCACATATAGTCTGCTGGTTATCAACTTAAAAAGGGGAGGAAGGAAAGTTGTTTGGTACTTGAGAAAAGTGCCCTCCTATTGCACCGCGTGTCTCTCTCACCCACTCCAGTATAACTGTACTACAATGCTTCGTAGCCTTCTCCCTGGGTGTTTTTTCACGTCATTGTCCAGTTAGTTACGCACCAGGAGTATTCTCTGGCGGATGGTGGGACACAAGGGGCCCAGAGAGGGAGTTGACCTAATTTCCATAGTGGAAGGCTACCACTGTGATGGTGCTGGATCTAGGGCATAGTCTAGTCCCATATTGCCTCTTCATATTTTTTTAATGGACCTTCAAACAATTCCACCCATTTTTCAGATACAGTATGTCAGCCTATGCCTGGAAGTAATGCTGTTCTACTATATGCAAATGACACAACAAAGCAACCAACATGTAGCACTCAAACATCAGACCCTACCCAACTTACAGTTGCCTCATAAGCTTCTCTACCCCCTTCCCCCACACATGCACCGTAAACTGTGAGCCTGATTAAAAAAAAAAAATCTGCCTGCCCTCTACTGTGAATTAGGAGTGTAATTTCATTGCAATTAATTATTTAAATGGCTATGAATTAGAGGAGAATGAGTGCCCTCCACACTCATGCTTCAATGTGCAACCCCATAACCTTTCAAACTAAGGATGTAAGTAGGTTTAAAAATAGTTACTGTGTAATCTATTAAAATGTTATGAAATGGTTAACCTTTACAGAGTTCACAAAGGCAGGGAACTCAGGGTTCTGCAGCACCCCCATTTTACATGGGGAGGCGCTGACGGCTCTGCGCCGGGGCCAGTAGCCTGGATTGCCGACACAGGGCAGCAGCAGAGCCCTGGGCCTAGGCCAGCAACAGAGGCTTGGGCATGGGTTAAACTTTTACATCCCTATTTGAAACCACTCGCCCTTTAGGAGTACACATGTCAAATGCATAGGGGACTGAAGGTCTCAATAGGTCAGTACATGCTCCCACTTTTTCTTTTTGATCTGCAGTTGGGTTAAATACCACCACCCCCTTTTTTTTTAAATACATAGTTAATTCTAGTGATGGAGAGATAATGTATTATTAAAATAAAAATCTTTTGCTTAGTTTGGCAAAAGTAGGGTAGTTCTACTCCACCCCTATGGTGAACCCTGCAGAGAAAATGGGTTTAAGAAGTGTATTTTTTGCCGCTATACATTTCCTTCTGAGAGTTTGCTGCATTTTTCTACTGCCTAAAATGTTATTCTGCTAAAACTTGTATGGGATGTAGATACTTCCTTCAAAGAAAGTCTCCTTATGCAGAAGGCACTGTTGAACAAGACATTAGAGAAGGGCTCTGGGAAAATGACACACTTAGCTTGTGTAACAGTGCTGCCAAATGTACCTCAGTCCACATCTGCTCCCTTTTTGCAAATAAAGAGGGTGGCTCCCAATCAATTGGCTCAGCATAGTCTCAGTCAGACCCCTTGACAGCCCTCCAAGAATAGTCATCTGGGCTCCCTAAGGATTTGTTCATTGTTATTTTTTCACATCCCAGGGTTTTTGAGGGATTACTCCCAACCCTCACCTGCTTTTCCACTACATCTTCAGCAAGAGCAAGAGATGAAGAACAAGATACCCGTAACGTCATAGGAAGTCTTCTCCTAAAATGGCTCCTGCAATATTGGCTAGACCCTTGTCACCCAGTTTCCCATGTTCAGCAATGTTTCCTGACCCTGCCAAAGCTAGAGAAGATGAACATTGGAAGTCTGTCTCTTCTCTATAAGAACCCACCTTAACAATGGTTGTTGATCTGAGACAGCTGAGGAATGTCTGAGTGGCTCTGCTTTTGTAAATCTGATCAATAGAATCATAGAAGATTAGGGTTGGAAGAGACCTCAGGTGGTCATCTAGTCCAAACCCCTGCTCAAAGCAGGACCAAGCTCAACTAAATCATCCCAGCCAGGGCTTTGTCAAGCCGGGCCTTAAAAACCTTTAAGGATGGAGATTCCACCACCTCCCCAGGTAACCCATTCCAGTGCTTCACCACCCTCCTAGTGAAATAGTTTTTCCTAATATCCAACCTAGACCTACCCCACTGCAACTTGAGACCATTGCTCCTTGTTCTGTCATCTGCCATCACTGAGAACAGCCTAGCTCCATCCTCTTTGGAACCCCCCTTCAGGTAGTTGAAGACTGCTGTCATTTTTATCAGGTCTCAAAGGGTGGTTTGACTTATTTTATCAGCACCTGGCATCAGGTTCACTCGCTGGTTTTGGCTAACGGAAGTAAATTGAGTTCAGTCAAACCTTTGTTCTAGGAGGTAAATAATCCAGGCAGTTTGATGCTTGGGACTGAAAGACCTATTCTAATTTAGGGCTTGCCTACAAAGGAGATTTTTCAAGGATAATTATACCAGTATAACTACAGCGCTTTAAGTTAAACTATGCAATTATAACTCCCCTATACAAAGACTCTTCGGCTGTGTCTACACTGCCACTTTCAGCGCTAAAACTTTTGTCATTCAGAGGTGTGAAAGAACACCCCCCTCCGTGACAAAAGTTTTAGCGCTGAAAAGCGTCAGTATAGACAGCGCTTCACTGCTTGTTAGGGGTGTTTTTTTAAATCGCCAAGAGAGCTCTTCCCCAGCGATAAAGTGTCTCTACAGTGCTCACGTCACAGCGCTGCCACGGCTGTGCTGTAACGTGGGTGGCATAGACACACCCTTACTCTGGATTAATAGTCGCCTTTTGCAGTTTAGCTTAAACTGCTTCTGAAACAACATAAGGGAAACTGGAAAAAGACACTTGTATCAAAATAGGAATGTCCACACACTGATTTTTACTGAGGCAGTTACAGCACGTTATATTCACCCCGATCTTATACACCATTATAATTTCTCTGTGCAGACAAGTCGGGGCGGGGAAACTTTTTGGCCTGAGGGCCACATCAGGTTCCCAAAATTGTATGGAGGGCCGGTTAGGGGAGACTGTGTCTCCCCAAACAGCCAGGCGTGGCGTGGCCCAGCCCCCCGCCTCCTATCCAACCCCCCCACTTCTCACCCCGACAGCTCCCCCAGGACTCCTACCCCATCCAACCCCCACTGTTCCCTGTCCTCTGACAGCCCCCCGGGACTCCTGCCCCATCCACCACTCCCTGACCACCCCTGGACCCCCCACCCCGACAGCCCCCTGCCGCCCCATCCAACCCCCCCCCATTCCTGACTGCCCCCCTAGGACTCCTGCCCCATCCAACCCCCCTGTTCCCTGCACTCTGACTGCCCTGACCCCTATCCACACCCCTGACACAACCACACCCCCAAACTCCCCTGCTCTCTATCCAACCCCCCTGCCCCGGTACTGCGCTGCCTGGAGCATGGGTCAGGCCGCAGCTCTGCAACTGTGCTGCCTGGCCACCCAAAGCTTTGCACCAGCAGCGCGGCACGCTGAGGCAGCAGGGGAGGGGCCAGGGACGAGCCTCCCGGGCCAGGAGCTCAGGGGCCGGGCAGGAGGGGCCCACGGGTCATACTTTGCTCACCTCTGAGACAAGTCCTTGAAACAAATAAAATTTGAGCAGTTTAACCAGATACTCCTACTCATTGTCCACGGTAATCTCCAGGGCCTAATATATTCTGGAAAATAAAGAGAAGTTCCTCTATCTAGAGCTAGGAACACTAAGCATGCCTTGAGAGCATCTTTTGATCTCTCTGACAGAGCAGCCAGTTCACTTGCTTCTGCCGTGACTCCAAGGAGGCATGCTTGGCTCTGCAACGGCAGCTAATCACCTGAGGATGAAGTCAGAGTTCTAGGCCTCCCGCTTGAGGACTGATATTTTCAGGCTAGACAGATGTGGTGCAGTAGAACCTCAGAGTTACAGACACTTCAGGAAAATGGAGGTTGTTCAGAACTCTGCAATGTTTGTAACTCTGAACAAGCAGTTATGGGATGCTCCTCAGGGCGGACTGCTTGAAGTGGGGGTGGATACAGGCAGCTGTTTCTAGCCCTCTGGCTGCAAGGGTGATGAGTGAGGCACACTGGGGCACCGCAGCGTCAGCTGGCGCGCAGTGCAGGCCCTTTAAAACTGAGCTGCTCCGCCAGAGCGCAGTGTGCAGGCAGGAGCTCCAGCAGCTTACACTCCAGGCCAGGTTTCAGTAGCAGTTCGGGAAGTTTCTTTCCCAGCACTGAGTTTGAAAGCTTGTCCTGCTAGTGGGGAGGGAGAGGGGAAAACAGCATTCACCACCTCCTACATGTAAGTGGCTGGAGGTGGGTGCATGGAGGTGGGTGGCAACAGGCAGCCCAGATGTGCCTACCTTTAAGATGCAATACAGGCACAGTACAGTACAGAATTTGCTGGTTTTTTTGTTTGGGGGTTTGTCGTCTCCACTGCTGCCTGATAGCTTACTCCCCCATGGTGGCTGGTTGACCATCAGTCCTTAACTGGTGTTCATAGCTTTGAGTTTCTACTGTACTGGAGAAGCTGATGGCAATCGAGACAAGTCTTTCACCTTCAAAAGATCATCCTGCATATTCTCCAGTTCTCAGTCATCAGTATTTACCCTCAGAAGATACTGATGAAGCTATACAGACCTCAGAGGAAAAATACAGGGTGGGGAGAATCATATAATGCAGTTACGAAACAGACCTTTTTCTATAACTGTACTACAGACACATCAATTTAATTTCTGTGCATCTGTTGGTGGTTTTATACCAGTACCACAATACACAAAATAAGAGTGCACCTCTCAACCCACTATATTAATAGTCTTTATTTCATAAGGAAAAATACAGTAGCAGTGCAAAAAGAACTATAGAAGAAGAGAACAAGACTTGTACAAATATCGAAGGAACAGTAAACAATAAATAAGCTAGGGTGTAATAATGCAAACTCCTAAGGAATTTGTAAAAATGTGTAAGGTTGTTTTACAATGTGCATACATACTGTACATGGGAATAAAAGTTGAAAATTCCAACTTGTACAAAACAAATCTTTCTTACACAGAGGAATGTCATTACAACTATTCATTTTGAAAACATTCTTGCAAATATAGAACTTTTTTCCTCCCAAGCTCTGGAAAAAAAAATTTCAACCCCATCCTACAAAGCAAATGCACACCTACCCTTTTCCTCAAATTTTCATCTTAATAGTCTCAAAATAATACATCAGGCTTCCTATAAAATTTTTTCTATAAAGTATTTAATTCCTGTACCTCTTCTTTGTGAATGTACAATACATCATTCTGTATTAAGGTAGCACCTCAAAGATGTTTTAGGTAAACTATATAAAGTGCGGTTACTGGTATACTGTTAACATGCCATAATATAATATTCAGTGCAATAACCAGTATGGTTGAAGCTTTTTAAAAAAATGCATGCAAATCTGTTGCTGTAATTTACTGGATTTTACTTGGTTTCTTGCAGTAATTAAAAATATCATATTTACATGTCAAAACATAGCTGCTTAAAGTTTACTCATATACAAGTGACTTAATGTTCCTAAATTTACATCATGCATCCCAATTAAATCCCTCTAGAAAACTAATGAAATACTATATCTTTTTTATAAGAAAACAGTCATTTACAGATCTGGATGTTACATACTGTGTATTTACCCTCATAACTTTGTTGGAATCAAGCATTACTAGAAGGAGGCATAGTTATAATTATTATGCAAGTGATGACTTTTAATACAATCAGAAGCCAAGATTAAAGCCCTATATAAGAGGAAAATGTTACAAGTCTTACAATAAGGATGGAATATAATGAAAAGTAAATTATTTTTCTTCTTTCAAAGTCCCAGTTTGGTGCATTCACAATCTTAGCTAACCATGTAAATGCATTTCTAGTTACATTTGACATTCCAGTTAATATTCTTGTTCCATGGTGGTATGTATAGCTTCTTAAGAAAGTGGTTGTATCCCATATTTCTATGAATAATACTGGCCAACACGGATAACTTACTCATAATTAGAAAAGTGGCCAGATAATCAATATGTTATGGAGAAACAATATTCTATGATGAAACAGCCCTATAGTAGTGATTAACGTAAGTAATCAATATGCTGTTATGTGCTAAGTTTTACAACCAGTTTATTATTATATAAAATGATATATTCATACATTAGACTCTATGAATGATCGCTTTGGTTTTGCAGAAGTGACAGGACTTAGATGACCCTCCTTATTAACATGAAACTGCTGTTCAGATATAGCATCTGGATACAAATGAGGAACAGTTTTAGATGTCCTGGTATCTTGACAGTGGGCAGGCATTTGGCACTTGAGCTCCTCAAGTTCTTTATGCTGCATTCCATTTTGGATATTTTCTCCCAGGGCAATAGCAGGAGAGGAAGTTTTAGTCTGATTACTGTATCCACCTGTCTGTCTGGCAGAGAATTGCTCACAGTTTGAAGATTGAACAAACCCACCAAAAGCATCTGTTAGTAACCCTTCAGATGTCTGACAATGCCAAGTGCGATTGGTTTGATTACTCTGCTGCTGGAACCTTGCTGTCTTATCCATGATACCCATAAATGGTGTATTCCGAGGTCTGTGTTCAGTCGTACCACTCTGAACTTGACTAACTTTATTTTCCTTGATTCGAACATCTGGCCCTAACCCTTTCACGCTATCTGAAAAGCTGCTGCTTGAAGTTAAACTGTTGGTTGAGCTGGAAATGATCATGCTGCTAGATGGAGAGCCAGAAGAGATGACACTAGTTACAGAGCCTTGCTGCCTTGCTTCACTGCAATTCATTTGAATTCCTTGAATTGGAGCTGCTTTCTCCCTGACTGAAAGTGCAAGGACAGTAAGCCTATCAGTGGTTTTGGCCTTGCTTGTGAAAGAGTGAGAAGAGACACTCTCACCATCCTGTAAATGGGGACACTGGTTGGATGCTAACTTTTCATGGTACAGTCCAGAGCTGAAACCTGTAGGAATGCTTCCAGATGCTGAAATGTTTGGCCCATCTAAATGCTGACTTTTATTGGTTAGATTTCCAGGGTGTCGGGCTGGCATAGCATTTGGGGGAAGATGCTGAAAAGGAGACTGTGACTTTGCACTACACAGCGTAGCTCCAGTTCTTGATCCAGGCTGAATGGAGTTCAAATGCTGGTTAGTTTTCACAATCTGTGCTTGCTTTGTAGGTTGCATGATCAACCCTGGTTCTCTCAGATATTTACTCCCGTTTTTCTTCTGGGGGGACATGGGTCTGGCTTTCTGCTGAAGGCCTTCTTGAAGGGTTCTGCTGTAGGGAGAAGCTGTCTGGGAACGCTGCAGCCTCTGTGAAGATGGAAAGGGGTCATCATGGTGTGGAAATTCTTCTTTTCTCTCTTCAAGATTGAAATGATCATTCACTCCTTGGACAAGAACCTCCTCATTGTCAGACTCATTCTGCTGTGCTGGCTGTGGAGACTGCTGCTTTTGTTGCTGTGTTCTCTGAAACTGTTTGCACTCCTCTTCTACTCTAGCTAGGAGCCTTTTGATTTCTTGATTACTGGGGCACAATTTTATGGCTTCACGTAGGTCAGCAAGAGCTGTAAGAAACTGTCTGCGTGAAGGAAAAAATAAATAAAAGTAAACTATTGCAAAAGAACCCCTCACTCACCTTGTCCCTCTAAAAGAAAAAAACTTAATACAACTTTGGGCAATTAAACTTCCACCATTAGGTACTGGCTGTCATCTCTATTACCCATCAAGGCAGTCCTTTGATCTATTGTCTTTTATCAGTATCTGCTATTTGATGTGGTCGTGGTAGGAAATTAGGGAATCCTCAGAACCCCCCAGCGAGCCCCTGTGCATCCAGATCTCCCCCGCACCCAGATCCGCCGCCCACAACCAAATTGCCCCTCACTGAATCCCCTCAACCCACACCCAGATACCCCCACACTGAGTCCCTCCACACTTGGATCCTGCCTTGCTGAGCCTTCCTGCCCACACCTGGCATGGAGGGGCAGGGCCCTGGGCTGTTTCTGGGGCAGTCCCAGTCCTTGTGTTGTGTCAGGTTTGGGTGCAGCCTCACTGTTGAGGCCATCTCCCGGGGGGGAAGAGGGAGAGGAAGAGAGACACACCTGCACAGTGATCTCCCACCTTTGTGCGGCCAGTGGCCTGTGCTCCCCAATGCCATGCTGGAGCTTCCACATTTATTTGACAAATAACATCTGCAGAATTTTAAAATATTGTGCACAGATTTTTAAAAAATTTTTGTGCAGAATGCCCTCAGGAGTACTACCAACAGCTGACACCTACTTCCCTGCCCTGCTCTTCCTTACATCTTGGACTGCTGCTCATTCAACAGCTTCTTGTCCTCTTACATTCTGTCACCTATTATAGTTCCAGGGTTTTACTGCTGACCCATCCAGTTAGCTAGTTTTGGTACCCTGCAAGGAATGCTGATGGATTACTGCTGGCTCAGTCCAGGGGGTGGGCTTGTCAACATCAAGCCAAACCCCATAGAGGGCTTTTGGTCTATGGAAAAGGCTAGGATAGAAGGGAATACAGCTTAATTTACAGTCATTTATAAAAAGGCAGATACCAAAACTGAACATTTACTCACTCTGACCATCATTATTTAAACAAATGTCATCAGGAATTCCAGAAACAACTGTGTTTAATATGCTGCCTACCTAGCACCTTTCACTTGCATTAAATTCACTTAACTCCGAACAAAATTAACAAACACAAATGGAAAAGAAGAAAAGGGAACAAAGAATTTGCAAGTATATCTAACTTAAAGCACCTTAAATTTACCTGAAAATTAGCTGTTTAAAAATGTTATGAAACAAAGATCTGTGTGTATAGACACAGTCACAGACAGTACCTGCTGTTTCTCTTGGCTCTTGCTCTAGCATAATAGGCTTCATAGGATTTGGGTTTCAGATCAAGTGCCTTGGTAGCAAACTCTTCTGCCATGCCAAAGTCCTAATTTAATAGCAATTATATTTTCAATGTATACAGTGACATATAAATATTTTTTAAATGTTACATGCACGTTAGTTGCAGACACTACCAGAAACAATCTCGAGAGCTCCCATAGACTAGCCACTTCAGACAGCACTATTTAAATTGGCAAAAGGAAAGTTGGAGGGTTAAAAAAAGGGATCAGGATGGACCTTATTCTGCCATCCCTAAGGCTTGTCTACACAGGGAAGTTGTCCAGCATACCGATTCCAGAATAACTATTCTGTTATAGCCCCCCATGTCAACACTCTATTCCAGAATAAAAGCAGGGCAGTTATTCTGGAATAGCTATGCTGGTCAATTTTGCCCATGTAGTACTGAGTACTTTTTTACTTCATGAAGAGTCCCATTGGTTGTGGCAACATAGGGCACAAAATCAGTAGATGATGGCTGAAATAACTGTGGATAAAGAGTTTACTAATACTCGAGGTTGGGAAGGAAGGGGTCCCACCACTTACATGTGCAGTGACCCGTGACACTAGCAATCACTTCTAGAGTAACAGGTAATCTGCCCACCTGTATGGTTTTCCCCTCTCTCCTTGTCCCTCACTTCATGCTAGTACCACAGGGGTATTCTGTACATCCTCCCAATGGTAGCTTTTCCTGCCTCTCCTTTACCTCAGCAGGAAGAGCAAGAATCACAAGAGCATCATGGTGCAAGGACAGCATACTAGCCATTTATACATCTATGGGGTTTGAGCTTCATTGAGGTTTCCAGTATTCCAAGTATATGAGCAACAGATCAACAATAAGAACTTACATTTGTTTTTCTGCGACACCGTGACAGGTTTAAATACAGGGAAACTCTTAGTTCATTGAAAGCTTTCATTTCTTCTCCAAACCCTTCCCGAGGAAACTTCCTTAAGGCATACTGATATCGCTGAGCTGCTTCTTTCATCTTCCCTTTCTATAGGTTTAGAACACAAGAGCTTTAGAAGTTGGATTTGTAAATTCCTCAATAGTAATCATTCCTATTTGATGTTTGCTAAATAGATGCTCTTCAAATGGAGTCTATTTTTATAAATTTTGTATTTACAAATAAGTATATATAAATTATGTACAACTGGTGCCAAAGCAGAGTTCTTCAGACATGTAAGGTCTTGTTGATAACACAACTTCTTGGTCTGGTATTTGATGTCAAACAGTTTTACAAAGGGCAATTGAACAATTGGCTTACAGTCTTAATAGCAAAACTCTAAAGGCCAGATGATGCCTTTAAGCCACACCTTTTATTAGGGGGGTGCCTACCTGTAAAATCTCAGGATAAACTCAGAGGAAGGACAGCCTATATCCAGAACAACATACAAATGTAGATTCCAACACCTCCCAAATTCATTTAGGAGCTGGAAGTGAAACGATGAAGATGTCTTGCTACTGTGTGATTTGCTGTGGGGGTGGAGGGAAGGAATTTCAGGGGGAGGGAAGCGGGGACATCTTGAATTGCCTAAGAGAGATTGAAAAGTGAAGCTAACCTTCTCCAGTGACTACCAAAAAATTTCAAAGTATTGGAAATTCTAAAAGAATCCAAAAGATATTCAGAGAACATCTATGTGGTTAGACAAATGTCTATGAGAAGATGCTACTAACACTTCTTACAGAAGCAGAATTTAGATAAGGGCTAGCAATGGTTTTAATTTATAAAACTGAAGTACTTTTCTTTTTAAAAAATATTTTATAGTTAATTTCTTGTTTTAATAAACCTTTGCTTTGTACTTTGGGTTAGACTAAATAATAAACTTGTTTTATAAGTTCTCTCATGGTGTGTCTGTTTATAAAAATAGGCCTACGTTTTCAAAAGAGACTAGTGATTGTGGGTACATCAATTTTTAGGCACCCAACTTGAGATACTTGATTGGGACCTGATTTTCAGAGACTGTGCACTCAATTCTTTCTGAAAATCAAGCTCTTTTAAGATGCCTCAAGTTGGGTGCCTCAAAACCATCACTTTTGGTAATTTAGGCTATAAAGGAAAGCAATTAAAGGAGCAGGGAAGACTAATGTAACTGCCTTAAATATATGCTACTACAGCCTCATGAAGGCATCAGGGAGAGAACTCTTAGCCATGAACACTGTATACCAATGAAGCTTTGAATTTGAGTTCACTAGGCTTAGGCCATAGTGCACAAAAGACAACACAAATCAGTAAAACAAATACAAAAATTAAAAAACACAAGATCAGCCCTTCCCCTAGGATCAGTTACACCTTTAAAATAACAACCCCTGAAAATATATAAAAATAAAATGGGTTTGAAATACATTAATTTAGGTCATAAGGAGCCTCTCACATTTTTTTCTGGTTTTTGCAGATGCAGAGTAGCAATAAAGCTAAAGGGGCAGACGTTTGCAGTCCTTCCAAGGAGTGACCCACTGGATTTCAAATCCCATGCCTAAAATGGCCTTTGAGTGATGCCCATGTAATACCCATGGAAGCTGTGTTACACAAACAAAATACAGAAAGAATGTCGCACAATTTAAGATATTTCCAATCCAGTTCTTGTGAAGCAATACCTCTCCAGAGAAAAGCATTTATCAAACATGCTACAGTTTGCTCAATTCATATTTAAACAAATGACATACAGAGAAGTATCTCAACAAAAGGATACACTCGATGCTTTATGTACCTTGTTCTTACCTAATTCAATAGGATATCTTCACATTAGCTTCCTGCCATCTTAGGGAATAACTAAATATTACCAATATTTCAACAACTTAATACATAGTAAAGGAAATCCAGGTCAAACCCTCTTATCCATTTTTTTCCAAGATCTGAGTGTTCCCAATCAATTTCTCTCTTACAGGGGAAGGATATTTACTCTCAAAGCTCCTTGGTTCCCATGCCCCACAACATGAGGGAAGGGGCTTACATATAACTTATTAGCAATATTTTCTTAAAGACAAAGCAGCAGGTGTTTTAACAATCATTACCTACCTTTGAGTAATAGCACACTTACAACATTCACAGTTAGCAATGAAATTAAGAATCTACCTACTTTGTACATTATGTTTCCTTCTTCCATCAACTTCTGCAGTAGAATAATCAGAATATCAGGTTTAGAAGTGGCCATTGCCCACGCTGCATTTCCTGCAAGTTAAAATGTTATATATTTTTCAAAGGACATTTCTGATATTACTAGAAAAAACCTAAGGGCTTGTTTCCAACATAGTTTCACACTCAAAAAGTTCAGTGGATATTCCACAAGTGATGAATGATTGTACAAATGTTTATACATACAGAAGCCTGGTATTAATTGTTCAAAGTGTGTTTGCCCCGCTTTAGATCCCACTTCAGGAAAACACTGAAGCATGTGTTTAAGTGCAGTCCTAAATAAGGATGCTTTCCTTCACTGTGGTTTAAAGGTGCCCCAGACTCAGTAGCAATCACATACAGAAACACACAGTAGTAATAGCCACATAATTAACTGTTGAACCACAGGATAAATTAGAGCTATTAATTAATTGTATTCCTCATGCATCTGACAACTTCACCTGTACTCTGCCCTCTAATCCGTTGCCCCCAGAACTGTTAATTTCCAAATCTCTGAGCATTTTCAAACAGCTGTAATTTAACACCAAACCCAAACATGGAATTTCTCCTCAGAAAAGATAAACATCTCATGAGTCAAGGATTGAATATTATCAGTTCTGGATTTCATGCCTTAATCCATGAGGGCTAAAAACAGGGCCTTTATGTTATTAGAAGGCCAGTAATCTCACCTCTCCCTATAACAGAGATATAAGGTTTTTGATTCTAGCCCATCCTAGTAGATAGTGAGATATGGAACCTTAAAATCAGAACAGTAGTGTGTATAGAAAAGCTATTTTAGACTGTAACTTTAAAAACCTCTAAAAATTATTTCTATCCTCCGAATCCTAACTGCAGAGTAAGGCACCTGGTTTCGCAGATGGAAGATTAAAAATAATATCAATACAATTTTAAATAACCTCTGAAACAGTTCTAAAGTCGTTTTTCAGAACATTCTCCTACAGTGTGGTATAAACAGCTTTATTGGTACCCTTTTGGGATAACTTCATAATTCATGTCTAGCCACTAGTATGCCCTATTCCAAATAAATGTGGATAAAATCTTTACCATACCATCATGTCTTCTGTATGTATTAAAGGGAAAAAGCCCCTTCTTGACCATTAGTACCAGTTTGCTTTCTTGAGGCTTTACAGCCTCCTGCTACAGCCAAGGTTCAAAGTGTTAAGAAGGGAAATACAGAAGTGGGAACAAACAAATGATTGCTTGCTTAACACACTACATATATTTCATGCAACTGACCAGCAAGCCTGGTACAGATTCTTTGGCTTTAAGACATGTGGCTATCACCTGAAAAGAAGTGTCCAAAGTGCTTTGATCACCTAGCTCTTGAGCTATGCAGTGAGTTAACATCTGGAAAAGATTTTCATATGCTAAATACCTATTATACAACTATTTAAATTAATGGAAGCCCCAAAAGTTTCTGAAAGTGGAATCTTTTATTAGAACCAAAACATTATGAAGAGAAGCTAGAAGCAAGTAGGGCAGGCTGAAGATGATTTCCAAATGAAAAATCCCCTTTTGCACAATTAGAAATTTTCCCAAGCAAAAATTTCTGTTTTCTGCTGGGAAAAAATCAAAATGACAGCTCCCCAACTGCCTGCCTGGAAGGCTCAATTTCACTTTCTGCCTACAGGGAGAGAGTAAAATTGACAAACTTCCAGTAGGGCAGTCAGTAAGCCAAAAAAATCTGTTTTGGTTCGCCCAAAACAGAATTTTTGAGAATTTCTGTCTAGTGAAAAATTTAGATATTTACCTTTCACACCTCCACACCACCTAAAAAAACTCCGAAATTTTCCCTGGGGCAGAAAATTCCCTTTTTAGGCCAGCTCTAATAACAGCCCCTATATTTAGGTTGCCTAATAGCTTGCATTACAAATTATTCTAGAGACATTTTCTTTGAGAAGCTCTCACCCCTCCCTTGTTTGCAGCATTATTTTGGTAGCAGGAATGCCCTCAGACTACATAAATGCCTTTTTATTTTTCCCATAAAATTCCATTCAGCTTTTGCTGAGATATAAACTGTTAAAAAAAATCACCATTTCCTTCTCATGTTTGCATTCCTGAGAAAAATTCAGCACACTAAAATAACAATTGAATATAAAAATTCTAAGTCTGGATTGGCAATGCTGCTGTCAAATCAGCATCACCAGTTACACACACTGCACTGGGAATTCCCATGAGCTGTCAGAGCACATGTAGTTAGTGGGAACTAGTTTGTAGCTCATGCCCCTGTGGCAGCAACATGTGGCAGAAGGAGAGAGCAAACCAGTCCCGGCCTCCTCCCCACTGCACCCGGACCTCGCACCTAGCCCAAGTGGCTCATTCTCCTTCACAGCTCGTCTCAAGGGGAACCACATGGGGACAGAGCTCCCTTCAATTCCAGGGGAAAGAGATAAAGGAGGTAAGGAGGAAAGGAGGAGAGCATCTACACACTAAAATATTTAGATCCTGAAGTTCAAACGGCAGCAATTTGGCTTGCAGTGTTGAGGGTTCAGAGTTTGAACTCTGATGATAATGGGGGTTGTTACATAGGATACCATAGAATTTTTGTTTACCTTTCTCCTTTTAAAAAACTCTAGAAAGTTCCATACAAAATCTACATTAAATTAATATTCTTAAGGTTGCAAAGTCATGCACTCAAAAATTTGGAAATACCAGAATTAGGGTTGCCCACGTAACAGTAAGTCAGCCCCTGCCCTTGTGCGTAAGCATTTTGATTCAGTCTGTTAAATTAAATGTTCACTATGTTCAGCATTCAATGCACAAGGAGACACAATTACAGTTGCATGGGTAACCATAAAACTGGCATTTTCTAACTTTGTAGTCCTTGATTTGGCAACTTAAACAGAGTTTTTTTTAAAGTAGTACAAATTTTTGTATATAATGTTTTATAGACTTCCATTCAAAAGGAATGTGACAGACTCTCTAAAACTCTGTTTTAGAAAAATGACAATTATTGCACTATAGCAGACATTCAATTATTTCCCTTCTAAACAAAAACAACACACACAAAAATTGTG
This sequence comes from Lepidochelys kempii, assembly GCF_965140285.1. Lineage (NCBI taxonomy): Eukaryota > Metazoa > Chordata > Testudines > Cheloniidae > Lepidochelys > Lepidochelys kempii. The sequence goes on along the minus strand of NC_136390.1, from coordinate 32,452,840 downwards.
CTTTGACGATATAGGATGGGCTTACTAACCTAATTTGGCACCTTTTCTAAGTAGTGTGACCACTACCGACGTATTTCGACATCCAATTGCTCTGTCCAATGGACGCATTCCACTGTAGTCTACGTGTTCAATCACTGCACCCTTCTCTACTAAATAATGCACCTGGGAAAAGGAAGGAGACTGGATTAAAACCTTTAAAAACTTTCAGCATGGGAGGCAGGATAGTGAAGCCACTTCTTAATCCTACTTGGGAGTCCCCATTAAATAAAGTTAGTATCTAAAATAAGTTCAATTCTCTTTTGTCTTTTGACCCCAGAAGGGAAGGGAGGAAAAGGCAATAGCCACATTTCTAACTTTACTGCATTAACTTCAGTAATGAATAATAATCTTTTCCTGTCTTCATGTCGGTAGAAAATATATACAAGACACCATAAGGCCAACAGTGCATGATCACTCTCCCATTTGTTCACATCATGAGCTTCAAAATACTGGTATGGCTGCTAGTGTCCAAGATTATAAAACTGGGATGAAAATATAGAGAAGCCCTGCACAGACCATATGGGCTTCAGGATAATTAACAAAGGTTTTGATAGCATGTCACAGTATGTTGTGACATTAAAATGACAAGTGTGAAACTATAGTACCAGAATTTGTTCTGATGTGTTTGGGGAAGAATGGCATACAAATACAATAAAGAAGAATGTACAGGCTGTTTTTAAGTAACATTCACTTAGACATGGATTATTTAAAATGCCCAAGTTTAATTATATGCTTCAATTTTTTGTGATAACAGACATTGGCTTTTTGGACTAAGTGAAGAAAACTAAAGCAGTAATATTTATTAATTTCTATACCACTTATCTCTGGAGCAGTTTGATGCTGCAGTTAACAAATTAAGGGTATGTCTACACTGCATTTTAAAGCCCACATTAGGAAGTCTCAGAGTCTACAAACTCAGGCTTAAAATAAACAGCTATGTATACATAGCAGCTGGAGCTGGGGCTGAAGTCCCAGGAGGAGAGAGAGTTTCAGAACTCAAGCTGCAGCCTGAACTCAAACATCTACACTGCTGTTTTTGGTTCCGTAATGCTCGATCTGAGCTCTGAGACTTGGGACCACAAGTTTTAAAATGCAGTGTAGACATAAACTAAAACATGAAGTGGTAAGAACAGAAATGTAAAAGAGTAAAAAAAAATGTCAAATGCTGAACAAAATAAATGCATCAGAAACTTCTGGTACCCAAGAGTAGCTGGAATTGACCCATCATTAACTTCTCAATAACCATTCTTAAAGTGGGAAGTACAAGAAATGACAGTAATAGCCAAGTGGTTAATGGCCAGCGATATAGTTCCTTGAATAAGGAGCCTAACAATTGCTTTCTTATGTATGGCTGATAGTGGTTTAACCTGAAGGGAGGCATTCAGTACCCTTGCCACTCACAGCTCCCAGGTCCTGGTGCTGCTGGTTTGCTGGATAAGCTGTTCCACTACCACTACCTCCAACCGTCTATGCTGTTGGCTGCCACCTTGGCCCACAGACCAAGCTGCCCGGACATACAAGGTGAAAGAAGATGGTAACTCCTGACGCAGCTGTCTGCTAGACTAACTGGCAGTTTGAGCTGCTCCAGCTGGTGACCAATCTTGTCCCAGAGATAACAGTAAGGACCTTGGGTAGCACAGGAGATGTTAAGTCACACACAAGATGTAATGTCACCATCCAAACTGGGGAGTCTAAAGACTAGTTCTCTCTTCCTCTTGTTGCTTTTGGATGGGAATTCTGGATCTGAGGTGAGGTGCGGTGCGTGTAGAAGCCGGCAATGGAAACTCTGGTCAATGTCCTCCTCCTGACAGAGTGCTGCTACTACTGCTTTCCTACTACTGGAAATTCCGAGGATTCTGAAGTCATTTAAGCAGGAAAACTGTTCCAAGTAAATTATGTGTTTCTGAGCTTCATCACGCTGTTTTCAGCACATATGGACTAAGTGTTTTTCATGAATATACTGTGGCAAATTGCTGGCATGATTATGATGGGTCCTGCGCTTCCTCTTTTTTTTGGGGGGGAGGGGGTTTCAGGGCACAGTTTCCCACCCCTGAACTAGGGTATCTACTGTCCCACTAGTAACCCAGAGAAGGGTAGTGGAGAGGGAGGGACCCAGGCCCACCCTCTACTCCAGGTCCCAGCCCAGGGGCCCTAGGGATAGTGGCAAACCACTTGAATTAGTACTTCCTTCCCCTGGACTACTTCCCTCTCCTGCTCTTCAGCTTGTGGGTCTTCCTGCCTTCTCTCTGCACAAGCTGGGTGTCTCTTTACTTAGGGTCTTTGTCTTCTAGCCAGCCACAGCACTTCTCCAAACTCTCTTCTGCTCCAACTCCTTCAAACTGCTCTCTGCTCCAACACCAAACCACTCTACTCCAACTCCTTGTCCTGGCTGCTTGAAGTAGGGGGGTTTTATCAGGTGACTGGCTTCAGGTGCTCTAATTGGCTTCAGGTGCTTTTCATTAATCTATAGCAACTTTCTTCCCTCTAAAGGGAATAAGGCTTCTCCGCATCCTGGGGCTTACATGTCCCTCCTATATCACTCTCCTGCTGCCTTCTGGACATGCTGTATCACAATAGACTCAGTACACTCAACACCCCTACCCTCCAAAAATATATAGTTAGTAAAAAAAAAAAGTAGCAATACTGGAACTTTAACATGCAAGAGACACACCAGTTAGAGGAAAAAAGAGATTTATTTTTAAACAATCTAACAGCTACATTCCCACACAACATGTGCTGGTTGGAAATATTTACTTCATATTTAATTTTTGTTAATGTCATTTAATAAGCCACTATTCACTGAGAAGTATATGTGCAAATCCTGAAATACCAATGTTTTTTATTACACAGTGTCTAATATAGTATGTCAACGACAGTACTTCCAAAAAGGTGCCCGACTGAACAGAGGGGTACACCCAGAATCCTTCTGGGAGGCCTGAGGATTCCTTCTGCCTGTTAGAAATACACTCATGAGGAGGCTGAGCGTAGTGCCTTCCAAAATCCATTAACAATCACTCGTTCAAAATCAACTATGGGCTTGTGTAAATTAATTCAGATTAAGGTGGGGTGTGAATTTAAAGCACAATAGCTATTTCTGAGTAACTCCACATGTGGACCTTTAGAGGTTTGACTCTTCCTAAATAGCTATTCTGAAGCAACTGCATGGGTAGACATGCCCTAAACTGAGTAAAGGCTACCTCCATATGAGTAAGAGATTGAAAGCTCAGACTCTAGGTTTAATTGCTGGATTTGGTATAGTGCATGTCCTTCCCAGAAGTGTTCTGACATTATCTTCAAACCTGAAGTGAATCATCTCGTGGCAGGTAAGAAGAACATTACCTGTCCATACCAGTTAACTCCTAGAAGCGTAACTTCTGCCATTTTGGCTTAATTATGTTTTATTGCTGAGAGCCTCACCTCGTGCTTGCAAATTTGCAAAGTTTAAATCATGGACTCTGAAGTTACCATATATTGGCTGTCTCAGTTAGAGACATCTCTTATTTCAGATTCAAATTAATCACTGCCCCACTGTAATACTTATATTATAAACTAAGGAAGGAGTGGAGTGCAGTGGATAGGGTACAGGACTGGAAGTGGAGACCTCAGCTGTAATCCCAGTACTGAAGTGTCTGATTTGCCTTAGTTCATGCAGCAAATTTACCACAACACGTTAGTTTTCTGCACTTATAAAGACTGGATAGTAATGTTTATCCACCTTTATAGAGTGTTGTGAGACTTACAGAAAAAAAGCGTAATGAACGCTACGTGGTACTATCATCATAATCATAAATACTAGCACATCAAGAATGCAGGATACCTACACGAGGATTAGAGAAAGTGCTCTTTATGATACAGAAATGAACCACTCAATTTCAGCCTTCATGCACCATTATTTTCTTTATATATCCCTTTCATTCAGGGTCTTTGCTCAACGTTGTTACCCAACCTGGGCATCGGCAGGCTATTTTAAAAAGAGTTACAGAGAGACAAAGAGAAAGGATATTTTCCATGGTCTAGCAGACTTTTTTGTTTTATTTCCTTTCTTTTTCTTTTAATTCCAGTAGATCGGATGTACAAACTAGGTGTTTTTCTTACGGAGATTTAAGATAGCCGTTATGAAATATTACAACATACTGTAAAACACAAGGGCAACAGAAGAGGTTACTCACTTTGTGCAGTAACTGCAGTTCTTCAAGATGCGTGTCCCTACGGGTGCTCCACTTCAGCTACGCATGCATCTCTTGAATCTTGTTCAGATATTTTCTGCTAATACTGTCCATTTGGCCCAAGCATGTGCCCTATGCTTCATCGTGCCACACACCGAGGCTATATAGGAATATATGGGTAAACCGTCCTCAGTTGCTTCTCCACCTGGACATCCCATAGAGAACTGTCTGAAGCAGAAGGGAAGGAGGGTGGGTAGTGGAGCACCCGCAGGGATACACATCTGGAAGAACCACAGTTACTACACACGGTGAGTAACCTCTTCTTCTTCAAGTAGTGTCCCTATGGGTGCTCCACTTCAGGTTGCTTACAAGCAGAGGGAGCTTCAGAACAGAGTCTAGAATTGAAGGCGGTACTGTAGTACCAAGTTTAGAAAATGTATGTACTGAAGCCCTCATAATAGCCCTACATAACTCAGATACTGGCACATTCTTGACTAATGCTGTGGATGTTGCTGGTGATCTGGCAGAACGTGCTCTCACCCTTTGTGGGGGATGAACAACGGTTGCATCATAACAAGTAGGGATGTAAAAGTTTAACCAATAAGCATTAGACTTATCAGTTTTGGTTAATGATTAAACTTCACTGCTAGCCAGAGCCCAGGACTCCGCTGCTGCCCTGGGGGGCCAGCAGCCGGGACTCCGGCAACAGAGATCCCTAGGTGTGGGGGCCAGCAGCGAGGTCCTGCATAAAATGTGGCGGTGCTGCAGCCCACACACACATACACACACACCCCTCTAGTTCCCCAGTTAGATAGAAGAAAGGAGTCTCCCACAGAGTGGTGGCCTACTCCCCAGCTTGAGCAGAATAGAACGGAATAGACCTTCTTGTTCCTGGAGATGGCAAAGAGATCCATGTCTGGAAGTCCCCATCTTCAGAATAGCTGTGAAGAATTTGAGAGTGTAGCTCCCACTCTTAGTCCCGGGAGAAGCATCTACTGAGAATATTGGCTGTGGTGTTTTGACTACATGGGAGGTAGAGAGCTGAAATTTGGATCTGATGGGCTATACACCAGTGCTATAGTTTCATGGTTGGGGATCTTGCTCCTCCCTGTTTGTTGATATACATGCAGGACATGTGCCCATCATGCCCGTGATTGATTTGCCCCAATGAGAGATAGGAAATGAAAGCAAGCATTCCTGACTGCCCTGAGTTCCAACAGAATGATGTGGAGACTGGTTTCCTTAGACGTCCATCTGCCTTGAGTCATCAGAGCATTGAGGTGCACTTCCCATCACAACAGTGCATCTATTGTCATAGTTACTGATGGAGCTGGGTGACAGAAGGGAATGACTGCACAGATGTTGAGTTGATCTTTCTACCAGTCCAAGGAGTTGCTCACTTGAAAAGGTACTGTCACATGCCTGTAGGGTGTCCCTGGATGGAAAACAAGTCATTCTAAGACAACTCTGGAAGCAGACACAGAGACTTGATCGATCAGTCATGGAGGTGCAAACTACCATGTGTCACAAGAACTACAGACAGCTCCTTATCATGCATTGAGGGCTCCCAGAACTGTGCCTATCAAAGGGGCTTATGAATCTTTCTTTGGGAAGGTACGTCCTGGCTGTCAATGAGTCCAAGGATGCTCCTATAACTGTATCTTCTGTACAGGGATTAACATGGTTGTTTTACATTCAATTGGAGACACAATTCCTGGAAAAGAACAAGCGATGTCTGGATGGAAGACAGCACTGCTTTGTAGGAACAACCTTTGAGTAATCATTTGTTGAGGTACAAGATGACTAGGATTGCTTCTCATCTGAGGTAAGTAGCCACTGCCGCCAGGACTTTTGAGAACATCTTTGGGGCTGAAGGAAAGAACTCCGTACTGGAAATGATCCCAGACTATAGTGACACATAGGTATTTCCTGTGTGATGGAAGTATCGTTATATGGAAATAGGTATCTTGTTGATCGAGGGCCAAAAACCAATCCCCTTCCTCTAGTGAAGGAATTATAATTGTCAGTCACCATTCTGAACTTCTGACACTTTACAAATTTGTTCAAAAGTCTTAGATTCAAGATCAGTCTCAATCCTCCATCCTTCTTTGACACAAGAAAATACTTTGAGTAAAACCCTCTGTCCTTGTGAGGAGGTGGAACTGGCTCTACTGCTCCGTACTGAAGGACAGAGTTCATTTCTTGTCCCAATAAAACCAGTGAGCAGGGTCTGTAAAAAGGGATGGGGAAATGGGGAGGGAAGAAGGGAGGGACGGCATAGTCCAATGTTATGACCTCTATGACCTACTTGTCCGTAGTGATCCACCTTCCAGCATGTTGGAAATGGGAAAGAAGGTCTCTAAAAGGGGGAGGGGGGGAAAGGTGGGCAAATGGATGAAGCTGTAAAACCAGAGGCATGCGAGGATTCAATCTCTTGACTGACCCGTCAGAACTATTGCTTTGAAGATGACTGAGTGCTCATGTAGTGCAGGTGAATGGCACTCTCTCTGTGGAATTAAGTCTTTTTCTGGGATGTTCAGGGGATCTACGGAATCCAGAGAACTGAGCAGGACACTATCTCTGGGCAGTTTGTAACCTAGTAAATCTTTTCTTATTTGTACATGACCAGCGATCGTAAAGTAGCCCTAGAGTCCTTTAGTATGTGCAAGGACTCATACCTGGTCTCTGGAAAAAAGCTTATGACCGTTGAAGGGGAGGTCCTCAACAGTTTTCTGAATTTCTCTCAGAATCCCCGAGAGTTGGAGCCAAAATGCCCTATGCATAACAACTGCCATGAAGATGTTCCTGACAGTAGTGCCCACAGCATTCAAGGATGTTTGAAGAGAGGTTCTGGCCCCGTGAAATGATGGATTGGAAGTGTTCCTTATGTTTCTGCAGCAGATGTTCAATAAAGGCTGTAAATCTATTATAGTTTGTAAAATTATATTTGGCCATGATTGCCTTTTTGTTCATAATCTTAAATTGCAGGGTTGCGGATGAGTAGAACTTCTATCCAAAAAGGCCCAGTCTCTTTTGGTCCTTGTCATATGAAGCAGACTTTCCAGAAGTGTTACTTACCATGCTTATTTATCACATCCACCACAAGGGAGTTTGGGGGGAGGGGAGGGGAAGTGGGAGAACATAAGGGAACATAATATTTCTTACCTGCCCGTTTACATGTTGGCAGAACGGTAGCAGGTGTCTGCCACACAGTCTTAGTGGGATCCAGGAGCACCTTTTTAATGGGTAACACCACCCTGGAGGGTATTGGTGATCGTAGGATATCCAGCAGCTTGTGCTATGAATGGAATCTGAAGTGTGTCAGCTACTCTCTTTAGAAGGTCCTGAAACTTATGGAAATTGTCGGCCATGGAAGGTGGTGGGGGCATAACCACCTCATCTAGAAACAAGGATGAAATAGGTGTTTGAGAAGTGGCCTGCTGCTCCTCAGATGTCTCCTCCTGTTGGGGAGAGGGGTTTTTTGGAGAGGAGAGGACTGTACAGTTCTCGCTTCCTATGAGACAGCACCTGTTGTGAATTGCTGCCAATAAGCAGCCCGGGATCTCAATGTAGTCATGGGGAGTGGGGACATATGGAAGTGCAGGTGGTATGCAGGGTTGGTTCCACCATCCTCATTGCCAAGCATGATGATCTTCCTTATGACCGTCAAAGAATGGGTTCCTATAAGGCTATGTTGGAGAACCTTACACAGAAATAGAAGAGACTGACTGGAAGTCTTCTTCATCCTCGTCAATCTCCTCCAATGGGGGAGCACACAAAGAAAAGGTTGAGAGTCCTTGAATACCAGAGGACAATGGTGATCTGGAGATCGGGGTGTCAGAACCAAGAGATACTCAGTACCCATGAGGAGCAGGGACTTCATTTAGTCAGTTACAGACAGGTCCTTAGCCTATCAGAATTCTCGTAGTACCAAGTAAGGGATCGGTATTGACGCAGTAGCCGAAGCAGACTGTAAAGCTGATTGGGGCAGTACCAGTGCAGGTGCTGATGTGTGTGGCGCCCGGGCTTGCTCAGTACCAAGTATGCTGAATGGATAGGTACTGACAGCGGGGCTACGCCAGATGGTGATAGTCCAGAGTGCTTATGATTAAGGCTACATTTTAGTCATGCGTATTTTTAGTAAAAGTCATGGACAGGTCACAGGCAGTAAACAAAAATTCACAGCCTGTGACCTGTCCTATATACTACTATATACTCCTAACTAAAACTTAGGCCAGGAGTGCTGAGCGGGGCGGGGCCAGCCCAGGGGCTCAACAGGTGGTGGGGGTGGTGGGGTTTGTCCAGGAACAAACCTCCTTGAGGTAAGAGTCCTCTTTCTGGAACCTTCCCTGAAGTCTCCAAAAGCCTCCTTTCTTAGGGGAAGCCTGCAACCAAGGTCTAAAGGGCACTGGATCTGTCCGAAGACAGAGGCACAGGTGGGGTTGGGTTTCCTGACCTGACTCAGGGATCGTCTATGCTGAAAACTTACATTAACACAGCTACATCTCTCAGGGATGTGAAAAAAACATACCCTGACAGACGTAGCTATGCTGACCTAACTCCTAGTACAGACAGTGCCAGATCAGCAGAAGAACTCTTCCATCAACCTACCTAATGCTTCTCGATGAGGTGGATTAAAGACAGCAACAGGTGAGCCCCTCCATAACTAGTGAGTGTCTATACTGAAGTGCTACAGCAGCACAGCTGCAGCTGTAGCATTTTAAGTGTAGATGTACCCTCAGAAGTTGGTCAAAGGGAGCATTCTACCATTAGCAGTCTCAGCTTAATCTCCCTGTTCTTCCTTGCCCTGGATTTTAGGGCCAGGCAAAAGTTGCACTTCCGGGAGACATGGGACTTCCCCAAGCAATGGACACAGAGTGGCTGTCGCTAACAGATACAGTCTCTCATCAGGAGAGGGAGCCCTGTCAGGAGAATAAGGCTCCCTTAGGGAGAGAGAGAAAATTATAATCTCTAATTATAACTAATAATTATATATAATCTCTAATTATAACTAATACTAAACAAACCCCCAGTATGAACTGTATATAAGATAGCTGACACATGCTCAAGGCAGACATGCTAAGACTTCATCTCAGGCTGAGACAGCTGAGAAGGAACTGAGGACGATTCACCCATGCATCCTTATGTAGCCTTGATGTGTGGCACGAGGAGGGCTATAACAGAATATCTCATGAAGCGTATATGCACCTGAAGCATCTATAGGGACACTACTTGAAGAACACTGGATTTCTAGTACAATTATCTAGGTACTAAAAATCTGTTGGAAAATGTTTTTTCTGCATAAACACCTGCACTGGTGTCCAGGTCTAAATGACGTAAGTAAAGAGGCTTAACTTCCTTCTTAACTATTTGCCTACACTTCTTCCATTTACATTTTGATTGACAGATTCCAATTCAGACTGTGAAAGTTTAAAGTGGGCTTAGAGGATTTTCTACAAATTAACCTTACTTACAATATCAGAATCTCCATAAAAAGCTGCCAGATCCAAGGGTGTTCGTCCATTCTTGTCCATCTGATCTATTGTTGCACCTTTTTCAACCAAATATTGAACCACTCCCCTATGGCCCTTTAGGCAGGCCCAACTGAGTGCTGTCAGCCCCTCTTTATCCAGGGATGAAATGGCTGCACCTGAAATAAAATGCAAATGGTTTTTTTAAAAATTAAAGTTCCATGTTTAACTTTTAAAATTAAAACCAAAATTTGATGTGAACTTCAAAATATGAGTAATAATAAAACCCTTTCACATCCTCTAATCTCCATCAAAAGCTACAATAAAATAAACCTTATTGTATAGTCCGGCATACCGTTTGCAAAGAAGATATGATTGAAAACAATCAAAGTACTTGATGCTGAAAAATTATCTAATTTGTGTACCTGTAATTAAGTAGACAGAAAAATCCCTCATGCAATTGTACAATTATTGATTTTACCTTTGGAAAGTAGAAACTCCACAGTGCTCAAGTGTCCTTCGCTAGAAGCCACCATAAGTGGTGTCCTGCCTTGCTTGTCACTTAATTTCACATCAGATCCGTGCTCTAACAGAAGTTTAGCAATCTGAAAACACAATTTAAACTTAGATAAGCAGTTTAATTTTTAGAAATGCACTAATGGGATGTATAATGTGTTATTTATATTCTGTCTGATAATTCATGATGAATTTAGAACTCCAAAAGTTTGCAGTTCTAAGTCTAGTATTTTCCACTCTGCTAGGGCCAGTTTGTGCCATGTTGCAACACACCACCAAGTGTAGCAGGCCAGGGGAGAATCCCCCCATAATAGGTTGATCTTCCATTAGTACAGCACCAGCATAATAGCTCCTATGCTGCCTCTGCTCCCAGTTTAGGGAGCACAATTTTCTAGTTCAGAATGATGCAGTAATTTCAAGTGCTTTGTCCCATCTTAAATAACTCAAGTGGTGAGGTTTTCTTTGGGAACTAAGTATGTCTGAACACTTGCACCAATTTATTACATGCATAAAGATGGAGAAAGAATTTTAAAATTCAGGAAACATCTCCCATAATCATTCATTTTATTCATGAGCATTTGTCACACCTGCCAATGTCCCTGCCGCACTGCACAGAAAAGTGGAGGGATTCCCCTCCTGTTGGCTCTTGTCACAACAGCTCCATGTTCAAGCAGTAACTCGCATACTTCCAATTTCCCTCTTCCTGCAGCAGCTGTCAGGGCTAAAGAAAGTCAAAAGAAATTATTTCTTATTCACAAACTTCTTTTAGCTTTGGTAAACACAGCCTCTTATGGAGGAAAAAAGAGCAAGTTTTTCAACTAATACCACCTCTGTGCAGTATTCACAGCATTCTTATCAAATTGTCTCCAGATTCAATTATTCAAACTTTTTCACTGACTTTTTTTTTTTTAAATGCCCCCCACCCCACATTTATAAAGGCAACTCTGTGTTCTCTACAGAGCATCAGGAAGAGCAGAACTAAGATGGGAAGTTAAAGCACCGAAGTATACTATGACTGAGGAAAAGCTAAGTCTCAAACCCACTGATTAAATCATGTACATAGCTTGCATATAAGAAGAGTGTTTATGGACAGAACAAAACAGTTAGATCAACCAATTTGATAAGTCCATTATATTTCATTTTAGGTTAATCATTTTATTAAGATAGGTGAGCTGAAACCTACTGGACCATGCGTCTCTCAGAGGTTTATAGAGCTGATGGTCCTGTTAGTGAATCCCAGGACTATCACAGCTTCTCAGAATGCTGCTTATTCATTGACTGACAGCACCACTATTTATTGCAACTACTAAGCAGCAGATAGTCAACATTTCCCAGGAAGTTTGTATGTCTCATATAACTGGGTTTCTTCCTGATGGATGAGTTAAAGCTCTTTTGTCTATTTCTGCAGCAGACTGCATAGGAAAAGTTACACTACCTCTCTAATAAGGGTTTTGATTCTTAACTTGACCGTATTTGTTTTAGGCTTCAAATGACTTTTGCCAATGCATATTAACATTCTAGCTAGTCTCTTGTTAAAAATATTTTAGAATAGTACAAAAGATTACAATATTCTCAACTCTTGATTTCTACTAGATTGCAACCTCCTTGCAACTTTGGACTGATATTGGTGTGATAGATCATTAGAGCATTGGCTGGTCTATGCACAGAACCCAAATAAACAGGTGCACTGAACAGCAATTTGGCACTGGATTAAAACATTCTGTGGGCACATGCATGTGCCTTTGTGATTGATCATCCTTACACAACATGGTAGCATGTGAGTACAAGCAGCATAATTACAAAACTGTTGCTAGGACCTTTATTACAGGCATAGATAAGGTGAGCATCACTGTACATTTGCATGCATTGTTCATGGTTTATATTGAGGCAGATAATTCCTATCTATAGGGAGCTATAGAGTTTGTAATCCCTGTCAGCATCATGACTTTAAAAAGAATAGTTTTACAGTTAGGCTATCATTTAAACAACTCAATCATATTTTCCCATGGTTTATTATGCTTTTTCACTTCCACTGTGACACTCTTTGAAGCTTGAAAATAAAATATTTTCCCATCATGATTTTGTTCTCTTCCATTTGGCACACACCAGCTTTTTTGTGTGTTTTAAATGAAGCTTGAAATTAACAGGTTTTGTTGTTGTTGAATTCTTTGTACCAGAATCACCAGTGATGTAAGCACTGTTCTGGAAATAGTACTTCTTAGCTAACTTCAGCTAAAACCAGCAAATGATTCACCACCACACATAGTGCTTCTATCTAAATCCAGCATAAAGAGTTAATGCACACTTTGTTCAGTTGCTCAGTGAAAAAAATAGTGCATTTCTTTTCCTTGTTTAAAAATAATTTTCAATTAGAAAATATTTAAATACAGTATTTAAAAACTTGCACAAACGTGCTGAAAAGTAATAAAAGTACCATCATTGCAGGATGTAGTAAATCTGCTTTTAATTTTTAAAACATCTGACCTACATACCCACCCCTCCAGTTTACAGATACCTATTTTAAAATCAGACCAAATGTTTTGGTCTAAACAATTTGACAGTTCTTCTTGAAGATCTCCAATGTACAGATAGAACTGTCGAGTTACTAAAAAAGCAAACAAAAGCACCTTTTTAAAAACAGACTTCACATTTATCTCATTGTCACTTCCAGCTCGAGTTCAGGGTGTAACTCTGAAGTTATAGCAACAACATGACTAAAGCATACCATATTCGGCCACAAGCAAGACTAAAGAATAGCACTACAGCAAGCTAAAACAAACAATATCATGGCAAAACTATGTTCAGGAATTCCGAGTATTCTACGGAAAAGACCACCTCTGGTCTGCCTAATGTACTCTGCAAAAGCTCAACCCACTCTGCCTTAATAAAAAAAGGAAAGAATTTAAATGAGCAGCTAAACAAGCAACTGATGCAGAATGGAAAATATGAGAGCAACCCATTAGGCTGAAGGAAAACTAATAATCTGGCAGATCTTTGGTCTACAGCCAACGATGTTAGATGGAAAGTAATTGGGACGGAAAAAAGGATTTTTTTTTTTTATCTGAAACAAGACAGACACAAAGTTTGGAAATCTATATGAAAACATGATTATAAATGGCTTGCATTATAAATGGCTTGCACCAAGTGCACTATCCAACATGTCTGATACAAAAACCATTTAATATTGTATTTCAAGGTCATTCAAGTTTCCTTAAGATGCCAATAATACCTACTGAAGCACACAGTTTTGTGTTGGACTTTGACTCTGGAATTTTATCCTGTAAAGATCACCATTTGTCTTGAGAGCATTATTTGTTTTAATCATCATAATAGGTACATGCAGACTTTCACAGCCTACAAAAAACTGCTTCCTAAACAAACTTTATGTGTAAATATATGCATAAAAATATTTACAGTTTTCAACATTAGGACTGTTTTTCAATATGTTTCATTACCTCAGCTTTAATGACACTTCTAAGGGGCTTTCTTGTATTTCCTTTGTAAATTCATTTTCAGAGGTTTATATCTTGACCAAGAATCTGCTTTCAGCTGACATGTCCTTGCACATTACTCTCACCACATAATCAGTCTCTCTGAATCCCTCTACTATCTCCCCCTCTTCCACGATATCCACTTAAAACCTGGTCTCCTAACTTTAAGCCATTCATTCACACTACACCACTCTTAAGAATCCATTTTTATTTCATGTTGCCCTTGACCCTCCCCATCCCTCTTCTTTGCCAGTGATGCCAGCTTTGTGTACGGGAAATCTGCCCGCCCCATCCCAAACTGATATGGATTGCTAGTACTCTTTTCGCTCTTCAGATTCCTTCCTCAAGACCCACTTCTGCCGTGATAACTATATATAAAAAAGTTTTAAAAAATCAGCCACTGTATGTTGCCTAAGCTGAGGGGCCTCCAGGAAAGTCATTAATTACAAAACTATACAAATATATTATTTTGTTATTAAAAAATATATAGTTGAAGGCCTCCCTCTCCCACCATCCTTTATATGTTGCTTGTCTTCTTTGGTGCATGTCTGTCTTTGTGTTTGTACAAGCACAATGAGACCCCAATAATAACCAGGCCCCTGTATGCTATTGTAATATAAATATTGACTAATTTGCTTCATCCCACAAGCAATTATCCCTCTTCCCCTTACCAAAAGTTGGAAAAAAATAATTTTGCTCTTTAAATTTCAAGTAAGCAATTAGAATTAAGTTTGATCCAGCTGATGATGCAAGTATATTACCAATACATATTTATAATGCATTTCAAGATCTTCTTATAGTGCTGATGTGAAAAGGTGCCAGGTTGGAGGCCTTCATTTTCTAAGGTTGTCATTTAGCCAGAAAACAAAAACAGAACATATGCACTCCCCGATGCGACTCAACTCCAGCCCAAAGACACCTCTCACTTAACCTCTAAAGATAAGTGAATAATTTAGTGCCCATACATATTCAATCCTCAGCACTTTTCAGAGATGAGGATGGCAGTTACAGTGGATTTATGTGATGTGGAAAATTTCTATCCTAACAAAATCCTATTTAGTTCTGACAGAAAAAAGCTCCATCTCCTACTACACATGCAAAGGGCAGAATGAAACAGAGCTGGTGATTAAACATACTACAGAAAAATCCCCACAAAATGTATTTCACTTAGAAACTCAGATTGGCATTACTGGCGTCCTTTTTGGTTTTAAGATAAAATAAAAAAATGAAGATAGGATAAAATTACCTTAATGGCACAATGATTTATATGAAAAATACAAATATTTATACAACACTAAAAAATTTTGCTGAATAATTTTATGTTAAAGGACAAACACCAAAAAGCAATGACACTTTGCATTATGGTTCAAAATCTGAGTTGACATTTTGCAAAAAGATGTGAATTTGATCAGAGTAAAAACATTTCAAATCTAAATCTTCTGTTTTTACTGGGTGTTAAAATCAAAACTTAGTTTTAAATATAGATCTCTACCTAAATCATACTGCATACTTGCAAATTATATATATAGATATATAAATATAAAAATATAAATATAAACACAAAAAATAAAAGCCACTATGCTCAGAGCCCTTTACAAAGGAAAAAAAACAAGGTGAGTTAAGGATTTTGCATGTCTATGATTTTAAAAAGTAATAAAAAAAGACGACCCCAAGAGAAAGAATGAGATGATACTTTGTTATATTTAGTTTTATAGTGTGTGAGCATGTCTGAAGTAAAAGAAATAGGGCCCTGCAATAATAACCACTTTTTGCTCCCAAAGACAATCAAGGATTTTCAAGGTCACGTACTAAATCAAGTTATTTAATATTCTAAGGCTATTTTCATCAGCAACTCTTAGAAGTCATGTCAATCAAACACCACTTGTACAGTAGTTTGCCACATGCCACATTCTGTGACCTCAATCCTAGAGCCTTCTTTAAGAAGAGATTGACAAATTAATTGACATTAATATTTTCAGCCTTTTATTGGTAGAGTGGCACAAGTGATAATTATATGTCCCTCCATTATTGTTCATTTTCGGCTTTTATTCCAATCTCATTATTAAAACATTTACTGAATTTCATCCTCTGATGCGTGTGATCAATTCTCACCTTATGAATCCACACTACCATGTTTTAAATCCACACTTTACACATTGAGCTGAAAACTAGAAGTGAGAGAGTCACATGAGAAGTCATTTAGTTTCACATTTTTTATTATACTTATTTTCAACACTTTTTGAAATATTGAAGGATCATAAAGTTTTATCTCCAATTTGCCAGCCTTCTGCTGAAATTTATACAGAAGGTCACAGATTTTGCAATGGGGCACCAATGCAACATGGACTTTGGATATGGAGACGATCCATCTAATTAAAACTCCCTGCTAGTCTTGTTTGTTCCCCACAGTACATTTAAATTTATGGCACTGTTTTTAAAACACTTTCAATTTCAAACATCCCATTAAAAGAAGCAATACAACGCTTCCAAATGAATTCCTTCCAAGAGTTTTTAACATAGCTGTTAAATATAGTCTTAAAACACAATTTAAAAAGCAAAGTGAAATACTGTTTGAAAATCATGTATTTTCATTCTCCACTGTTTCAGATACTCCTGAGCAGTATCATGCCTTTCCTTATCAGTTTTATTCTCCTTTATCTGGCAAACACTGATCGGTTAATGTCACTGAAGCTTGAAGATGACACACTATTTGTGTTTAATTCTTCATTCGTAGTCCATCATCATCAACTATATCAGCTAGGCAAAGCTCCAGGAGTAACTTTTTTGAGTTTCAGTTGTGGACTGTGCACTCTCAGCATAATTATTGTAGGTTCTAAAACAAAACTTTTCAAAATCTAATTTTAAACAGAGACAGCAGTGAATAAAAGAAAAACATACAGTAGCTATTTAGAATCTGAAAGATATGTTCAACAGGTTATAAAATATTTTACATTGATACAGGAAGTCCTGAGTTCTCTCGCTGGTTCTAAAAAATAATGCTAAAACAAATTTTCAGCCTAATCTGATCGGTAATATCGCTTCACTAAAACGAATCCTTCAGATTACAGGCTGCCACACACTATCCCACTTTGGGCATACGTTTGTGATTAGTGAATGAAGGCACACCATTTCTTTTTCAATTTACACTGAGAAATTTCAGGTCACACACTAGTGTGCAAAGGTCAGGACCTCTTCTTAGACACTCATGAACTGCATTACACAAACTGTGCCCAGGGTTCTTACAAAATTAACTGATATTTAAGTCTATTATTATAAAAGACATGTAGCAGCTGTAGCTCTTTAGCTGTGATTAGAATAAAATCCTTCAAATCCAGACTGCTTACACAGCCACCCTATAGTTTTACTCAGCTGATTAACTCCCAACTGGTTTGTCACTAAACTCTTCATTTAATTTAACCATCTCCATAAGATAAATTCCTTGCATTGCAGGTATAGGAGAATTAATTAACTAAATCAAAGGATGACATGATCAAAATGTTCTAAGAGGTTAATCCATTTTGAAATGTAAGAACTGATAAGCGCACAGTTCCTCATGCTTCAGGGCACTCAAAATATATATAGAGATATTTTATTGATTTGACACTAAGCAATCTTATGTGCTTAGACTGTAAACTCTTCAAGGCACGAACTGGGTTTTCTGTTTTGCATATTCTGCAGACAGTTAAAAGCTGTGTACGTCTACAGTGTTAAATAGAACTACAGCAATATGGCAACTTAAAATGCCTAGTCCATCACAAAATACAAACTGGACAATATTGTAATAATATTCTCAGGTTGCCAATACGCTTTTAGACATATCAGGTGGTTTAAGATACTAAACTGCAATGCAAAGAAAAAGAGGCAGAGATACCAGCTGGGGAAGTCAGAGGGTACAGAGTACATAGGTGCTTGCAGAGAGTTTCCAGAAGGTTGAAAGAGAAAAGTAGGGGGGGAAGAGATTACAGACATATAAATACAGGATAAAGAGACAGATGTGAGGCCCAAAGGGAAAGAGTGTGGACAGAAGAGAGACTGGGAAGACAGAGCAACAGCATGAAAGGGCCCTTTACCTTTTTCAAGGTGAGAAAAAGAGAAATTGAGAGAAGAAACCTAGGACATGTTCCCACTTAACTTCCTCTCGCTGCCATTCCACCCCACCTTCCACTCTATCAGATCCCCACATACCTATCACCTGACTGGATTCCCATTTTGGACAAGATACCATTCTAATTAATATTTCTTAAACAAACAAAAAAATTAGGTGGTGATTAGTGCTAGTGCAGCAGGCCTTCAAATAAGTGGATCTTACATATGTTAACTATTCTAAGACACATTAAACCATTATAAACAAAAATATACAAACTACATTTAATAAAAAAGAAAAGTACACTTAGTTGAATAAGCATACTGTAATAACACTGGCTAAGTGTATATGAACATGTCTCCCTCTCCTTTAGTGACTGGCGGACAGGCTTGTGTTTTTGGTACTGAAAGTCCCGAGTTCTCTTGCTATCAATAACCATGGAACAAGTGTGTGGACGCATTCTTAGATTTGGCACATAAACATAACAAAAAATAAAATAAGAACTAAAATATTTATCTCCCCTTCACTGTGTTACAAGGAATTATTTTCCTCTAATCAAGAGAATTAACTATCTCTTGAAGTTCTCATCTACAAGTTCCTGTATGCTGAAGACAATGCACTCAGACAATTCAGATTGAACTGCAGCATATGTAACTGAAATGTTTGCAACAGCTGCCACGAATTACAGGCTTTTGATCAGTCTTATTACAAAGTGGGTAATGTTTCAGCCTATATCTTCCAAACCCCCTACATATCCATCTATCTTCATACAGAGATGCTTTTGGAAAACTGTGAGACTGTTCAAATACCTCTGAAGCAGGCCTCCCAATGATGTTCTTATCAATCAAACAGCACTGATGTGGATTTCTAGAACAGCAAACAGCATTCTGCAAATGTAGAGTACAGGCCTGGAAAAAATAGTTGGAGGGTGTATCTCATTTTCACCATGCTCAGCACCCAACATTCCATGGTGATATGGGGCCATACCATGATGAAGTGGGATAGGCAGTCCAAAAATAAAGGGGAAACAGAATCTGGAAACACGGGACCTGGTACAACGTCCTCAAGCATCCCATCAAAAAGCCTGCTTAGAGCCCCTGGATATCTGGATATGGCAGACATTGATGCCAAGGTAGAAGGGGGTGGCGGTCTGCTTTTAAAACCCTTGCTCCATCTCCTCTGTGGGTTTCGACGGGACAGCAGGGCGGAGTACCAGGAAGACTGCTTAGGCCTGATGTGCTTTCTCGAAGTCTCTGGCGTATACAATCCCATGGACTTGAGGGTCATTCTGGAGTCCTTCAGTCCATGGAGCTTCATGTCAGTCTGCTCTGAAAAGAGCAATGCTCCATCAAAGGGGAGGTAATGAAGGGTTTGATGGACCTCTTGCAGGAGACTGAAGCCATGAACTTCTATGCATGGCCACCACGTGGTGGAGGCCGTGGACCTGGCTGCCAAATCCACTGCATCCAGGGCAGCTTGCAAGGAAGCCTTGGCTAGCGACTTCCCCTTTCCACCAGTGAAGAGAACTACTGCCTAGTCTCTTCAGAAAGCGAGACCTTGAACTTCAACATGGAGTCCCACATGTTGAAGTCATATCTGCCCAGTAGATCCTAAGGTGCAGCCCCCCCTGGTAAGGTAAACTAATAAAAAGGTCCAGTTTCTTGGAGTCTTTTGCCTTAGATGTCACCATTTGCAGACCCTGCCTCTCCTTCTCGTTGGCCACAGACACCACCAGGGATCCGGGGGAGAAGGAGGGATGAGCATAAAGGAACTCATAACCCTGGGTGTGTACAAAGTACTTCCTTTCACCTCTTTTTGAGGTGGTGGAAAGGGAATCAGGTGGTTGCCAAAGGGCTTTCAGCAGGTCCACAATGGCCTCATTGAGAGGCAAGGCTACCTTTGACAGGCCCGCCATGGCCAGAATGTCAACCAGGCTATTGGAGAATTCCTTCACTACCTCCACCTGTAAACCCAAGTTTGAGATAACCCTCTTCAGCAGCTCCTGGTGGGCCTTACAGTGATCTTGCGGAGGCGACACGCCCGCTCCTGACACAGCCTCATCTAGGGAGAAGGCAGCCTGCACTGACTGAGGACACTCCTTCTCCCCTTCAAGGAGAGGCCAACAGGATCCCACAGAGCCGGTTCCTGAAATTCGGCACCAGCTTTGGAATTGGAGTCCAGATCAAGTGCTGCCTGAAGGGATGGAAGTGCCCTTCTCTTGGAGGCCACCAACTATGAATGTCTCGAATGGGGCCCTGGGATTGGGGGAAACCCCCAAGGGTTCCAAAAGGGCATTGACATGGGACCACTAGGCCAAGCACTTGATGGCACTCCTGTGCTATGGTCCATGGGAGGGTAGGGACTGAAGTAGCGGGGGGGAGGAGGGGGCGGTCAGCCGAGAGGAGTATGACCCAACCTCCAATTCCAATGACAAGTCTCCTCCGGTGGCCACGGAGTTGCGGTTGCCACCAGGGCCGGAGATTAGTGCCGAGGCAGGGAAGATTTTATTGGGGCCAGTATTGTCAGTTTCACTCTAAACGGTACCATGCGGCCCAGAAGAAAGCGGCCAGTGGGGGCTACATGGTCCCTCCTGCCCCCAGTACCAATGCCACCGACTCCTGTACTGCCGGCGACGATCTAGCAGGTCTCTAGCGGCAGCACGTGCCTCCGCCTCGGATGGCCACGATAGTGCTGGTGCCGCACTGTCCCTCTGGCACTGATGGTTTCTATGGTACCAGACTCAACAGTAGCAGTGTAAGGGCCAGAAACAAAGGTGTCAACTGCAATTCCAAGGCAGAGGAGCGGCCTGACTTAGGTCACAATCTGCTCTGCTTCCCGTGCCTGGCCTTCTTCGGAGTTGGGGAATGTCCCCTTTCGGCTGACAGCTTCCTGTGCTTTTGCCGAGGCACTGGGTATGGCAAATGGTGCTGGGACTCCTGCACGGTGGGAGGAGTGCTCCTCACCAATACTGAGATGCTTGATGCTAAGTCCGACTGGCACAGCTCGCAGGAAGGTCTCAGCACCACCTCCAACAGCAGGAACTTTAACCTAGCCTCCCAGTCCTCCTTCGTACGGGGTTTTACATTGCTGCAGATCTGACAGCTATCCCTGGTGCGAGCTTCACCCAAGCACTTTAGGCAGCTAGAGTGCAGGTTGCTCAAAGGCATAGCCTTGCTGCAGGAGGCACAGGGCTTGAAGCCCAGCACCTGAGGCACGCCTCAGCACTGGGAACGGACGAAACTCCGCTAACAGAGAAAAAACGAATTATACTAACTAAGACTAAAAACTATTTAAAACACTAACTATATACAACTATTAGGAAAACGAAGACCACTGAGAAAATCTTGCTGTACCAAGGACGGCAGTTCCAGCGACTGTCTGGCTGGTAAGAACAAACTGAGGGGGCGCGGAGTCAGCTGGGCCCTTTATACCGGTGCTGTGCACATGCAGCACCAGAGGGTGACAGAGCCGACCTGCCAGGTACACAGATGGGAAAATTTCCGGTGACTATGCTCGGGACACGCACACACATACAGTGCAATGGACATATGCAATCTCTCAAAGAACTCCTCTCTCATATCTGGTACCATCTAGTACCTCATAGGCATGTCACCATCCTTCCGCTGTTTACTCCTATTATTTTTCCATGTTTTTAACATTTATACAATTTTTCTTTTTAAAACAAGCACACACAAAACACACTGTTTCCCTTGGCCACTCTTTACTCCCTCTTCCAGCCCTTTCTATCTTTGACACCTCGCAACCCCCTACTTCACCAACCTCTCTCTCAACTGTGCTACACAGGATTGTCACCTTTCAGAAATTCCTGGGCAAGATATATTTGCATGATACATTTCTAAATGCAGTAAGAGCAGAGTTGTGAAAATTATGCAGTTTTTTTAGTTTGTTGGCAGTAGTCACTGGAGCAGGGACCTGAACTTGAGTCTCTCTCATCTCTATGTGAGTGCCTTATCCACCGAGATTTTTCTGCCCAGCTCTAGTTAAGAGTGTGCAGCACAAATATGAGTTCACATAGGCACACTGAAAATGTGAGAAGTTTCCAGAGTGCATAAATTAGCATATCTTTTCACAAGCCATATTAATCTGATGAGACCCAATAATTTTTTAGAAGTGTATCTATCACAGTCCCTTATTTCCCTCTATGTTTTTCTTAAATATTATATTTCTAAAACTGCCCATTTCAAAACTGCAGCTTAATTCTTTCTGGACTTATTCTCAGAAAAAGTGGAGGTGGGTGCCGCAGGGTGAGTCCCCGATGAAGTGAGCTGTAGCTCACGAAAGCTTATGCTCAAATAAATTGGTTAGTCTCTAAGGTGCCACAAGTACTCCTTTTCTTTTTG
Organism: Lepidochelys kempii; assembly: GCF_965140285.1. Classification (NCBI taxonomy): domain Eukaryota; kingdom Metazoa; phylum Chordata; order Testudines; family Cheloniidae; genus Lepidochelys; species Lepidochelys kempii. The sequence goes on along the minus strand of NC_136390.1, from coordinate 32,430,712 downwards.
CGAATACAGACTAACACGGCTGTTACTCTGAAACCTGATTCAAGGCTGTTCAACTCTGGCATAAATTAGGATTGCCCAGGGATGGCCCTAACTCACCCCACTGGCATAAGGTCCTTCAGGGACCATATGCCAATGGAGGATTAGGCTCCACCTTGCCTCCTCTCCTCTCTCCCACTTGTATTTCATCCCCAGAACACTCTCTGCATGTCCCCCTCCCCCTGCCATTTCCCTTACACTAAGTGACCAGTACAAGATGGATTTACACCAGCAGAGAATTCCCCTGAACAGGATTAATTCAACGCTGGCCTTCTCCAGATCCTGTAAGCTGCTTACACAGTGGCCTTATGGAACCAGGATATCCAGTCCTCTAGCTCAGGGGTTCTCAAACTCCCAAAGCATGGGCTACAAGCTCACAGGTCTCTTACTGACAGCTGGCCTCATAAGCCCCATTCCCAGTCCGTTCTCCCCTTCCTTTCACAATCGTCGTATCTTTGTACCAATGACTGCTCTTGCTTACATGGAGAAGTCAACAGGAAAATACTGGGTGTATTTATACATTCCTTTTAAAGCAATTTAGCAGCTAGAAAGAAGGAGAAGGAGCCAGCACTCTGCAACCAGTCAGTTCTCCACAGAATAGTTTGGGAACCCCTGCTCTAGCTCCATCCCGACTTACCCCCCCACCCGCCCCGCATTGTCTTTTCAACAGTTTTCTTCATTAGTGTATTTTCCTTTTCCTGGTTAATTATAATTCCTTTATCTTCCGTTTCCTCTCTGTCCTCTGCTTTACTAAATCCCTTCCTGAACTTGCATGCACTTCACCCCCACAAATAGCGAATGTTTGTTTTGTTTTTTTTGGGGGGGGAGGTCCTATCCTACCTCCTCCTCCCCCAGCAATTTTCTAATGGCAAACATGCTCCAATGGACTGAGTAATAAGGCTGAAAGGCAGGAACTCCCAAGTACTAAACTTTTAGCTTCATCCCTATCTGTCCATTACTGGGTCCTTCAGAAACTCTTACTGCAAGACCTGTGTGCACTTCACGCAATGTCTTCTATAGCTAGCCACACTCGTATTAGACATGATGATGAAGGCAGGGCAGAGCAACAACATAAAGGCCACTGAGAAAGGAAGGACATTTGAATGGTGAAGCATTCTATTAAACTTTGTACAGGAAGATGGAGGATCTGTGTGTGTGTGGTTTGTGCATGAGCACCCATTTGCATGACAGCATTGTTGTTATGCTTGAAATGCCTTGTCAAAGAAGAGGATCTTGCAGTATGTTCTGAAAGTGGTCAAACTCAGGATTAGGCTGATCTCTGATTGAGAAGTGAAGGGGAAAGAGTTGACTGAAGATTTTCTGCTAATAATCTAAATTCCTTTCTCCTCCCTCACCTCGTGTTCCATTTGGATATCCTGATGAGAGATAAATCAAGTGTTGAGGGGCTTACAAAGCTTAATGTTTCCCTTTGCTCATCCAGTGATTAAACCCCTCCTGAACTGCTTTCCCCTTGCAAAACAAAGGACATTGAGAGAGACAGAATGCACATAAAGTGGTCTTGTTCCAGTTTCCACCTTCTTGTACAAGAATTATCTTCATGGCCGTGTAATGGAGCAGAAACACTGCAACACAGGTACATGAAGAGTTTTAATCAACTAAAGTCAAGCTCATATGGCTACAGATTGGTTGGAGAAAGGGGGAAAATGTGTTGAGTGATTTCAAAGTGCCTGGTGGTTAATAATGGAAAAGCAAACTGGATTTTGTGGAAATTCGTTAAAAAAGAAAAAAGACACTGAAAGGTAAAATAATCTGATCTGTATTGTTTAAGCATTCAGATCACACTGTTAAAGGCAGCTTTCCGTCCTCACAGAGATTCTAGTGTTTGCTAAATTAAAAAAAAAAGCAGACTGGTTTTCCTAAGCAAGTATACTCTTAACAGGGAATGGTGTTTTCAGTCAGCTGATTGCTAAAAGCACTGTAGTTTACTCTCATAAGTGTTAATGCATCCAATTTTATGAATATATCAAGTCAGCAAAGTTAAGAGGCACCAAGCAAAAGCCTTCATTCAACAAAATCACACCCGAAAACCCCCAAATCCAACATTACCCAAGGATGCAGTTTGTGATCCATTTAAAAAATTGTGTTTTATTGGGAAGCATTATCTGATTTTATATTAGCAATGAAGAATAAAAATGAAGTTTTTGTGTAGAACACAGAGAGGAAGCATACTTGTCTCTCATCTGCAAAGAGGCTTCTGGGAATCATAAAATTAGACTGTTTGCAAGCCACACTACGCAAATCTCAGCTACTTAAATGAAGTTAATATGGCTATTCTTACAGCCATATTTTTACATATACTTTGTTCGCGAACGAGTTTGAAAAGGCATTTGCTGACCATGAAAATGTGAACATTTTGCACCTGTTACCGAGCTGGAATTGACTAGGCAACTTCCCAACATTTTTTTTCCTTTTAAAATACAAAGGCTAGGGCATTAAAATAAAGTCAGGGCATTATTTTAACACTCCAAGTGAACGCCATAATAAAAACATCTCTTTTGCACTGTTGGCCTCAGAGGAAAATCTGTAGTTTCATTAAGAAATTACTCATTTCCATACTGTGTATAAATTTTATCTCCCACCCCATTTATAAAACAATGGTTGGGCTTTTTATTAAGTTTGGCATTGTCATTACAAAATCTTTTATATGCTGATTTATTGTGAATTTCCTGTGATGAAAGTACAAAGCAGTTTAAATCAAATTAAAATCTCTTTCAATAATCTTATGTGGGCAACTCTCATTAGGAAAAATAAGAAATAAAATACCTGTTTCTCCCCACAATGCATCAGTGTTATTAATGTCTATTTCATGTTCCTTTTCAACCCCAAAGAGGTAACGAACCACCTGTCAAAAATAGTTAAAGAAATTAAAGAGTTAGAAAAAACCATTAGGTTGTCATTTTGCTGCGTACACAAATAGATTAAGGTTTCAGCAATGAGATTGCTTCTCTCCTAACACATGTGGACCAAGCAAAAGTTCAGTATTATTTGGGGTACAACTTCATTTTAAGATTAATTTTCTACTCTATAAAATCATTCAAAATCATTAAAAAAATAAACCCAGTATATTTCTATAAATCATTTTAGGGTGTTTTACATGTTAATGATTTTAATGAGCTCCTCAATATGCCAGCATAATCAAGGACAGACAATGCAAAAAAGAGTGCCAGTTTGGCCTAAGTCCTGTACGGGTTGGTTAATACCATGTTTTCCTACAAGGAATACAACACTTTCCACTCCAGTTATAATCAAAAAGCATGTTTTTAGACCCATCTTGAATTATATAGACTCCCATGCCCCTTCTATGCTCACTTTACACCACAATTTTTAGATGCAGCCTTTAAAATCTTTTTCCACTTTAGAGAGTTATGCTGCTCAGTGCGGACAGAGCATAACTTTGTTACAAGTGGGTTTTTTTTGTTTGTTTGTTTTTTCTAAGAACACTGAAGACCTCTCTTGCAATGTTTTTTTTAAAAAGCATTTTAATAAAGTTATGCTCTCTTAGCACTAGCAAGTACAATAGCATTAAATGACTTATTTAAAGCAATTTCCTAACAGTGTAAACTGCAGTGTGGATAGGACCATTGAGACTGCAGCAAAGGAAGTGGGGCAGGGGAGAAAGAGAATCCACGTTAGCAGAAGTTTTGGGTGTCAACTAAGGTACAGGATGTCAGAGAGGAGGAATGGTGTGGAGAAGAGCCCCAGGCTGCATGAGCACCGAATGTATTTCAAGAAATAGTGTGTGGAACGTATGGTGGATTAATTCTATTCTTTACATTCATCTTAAAGTCAGAAAATTCTATTGCACTTTTTCATACCTGCTTGGTGGAATTTTTCCAGCAATGAGGAATTTAGCTACCCTATTGCTCTATAAAGGCTGTGAGAGGGCGAAAAGGCAGAGATTTTAGATGGCAAGAAAATGTTTTGGTACTGAATGATTACTGTGGCCAGTTTTGTACTATGAAGGAACTGGCAGGTTTCACCTTCATCAATGGATTGGAAATAAACTTTTATTCGTGTGAAGGAATTTTTGCCTCATCTCAAATTTACCACAATCCATGACCCAATACTCATTTTGCAGAGCACTTCCAGCTTTTAAATCAAAAGTTTGCCAGGTCTGTCAAGGCTCTTCTCCTTACAAAACACTTCTCTACCATATGTTTGATAGCAGATAGTGGCAATAAATTCCAAGGGTGGCAAAAGACAAGTTTTTATCTTTCTCTCTCTTTTAGCCCAGTTTCTCAAGTCCTGGGTCCTACTCAGGAATTAAAATAACACTGTTCACATTTCATACTGCTCTGCAGTATTTGTTATTGCAAATTTATCATTGTATCAAATAATTACACCTTCAACATTTCAACCAGATCTTCTGCAGGGTACTTGGAAGATATGCTGGCTAAAATACTGGATCCATAACTACCTAAGGAAATTAAATGAGATACAAAATGTTGCAAAATAAGTTTGAAAGATATATGTTAAGTGTAGAATCAAACAGATGAGCAGCCATGACGAAAATACAACTATGAATGCAATACACATCTGGGATTTCATTCTCAGCCACCAATATGTAAAGAAAAAAAGAAAATATATTGAACAGCATAATCACTATCTTCTATCACCTTCTCTGCGACCTCTCAAAATCCAACTTGCAAGATGCCAGATGCACAACAAGCTGCTGCTCATTTTTTTTTTAAATGTACACATTAACAAAAACCACCGTATCAACCCTCTACTAGAACAATTCTACTAACTCAACATTCCAAAACACAGTTTAGGAATGCCACTCTTGCTTTTATAAACATCTACAACTTGATCACACAGATATTAAATATCTCTACTCCTCTCCCTTCACTTTTTTAGCAGTTGCCTCCACTCTCTCCCTTCAACTTTTGAAACATTGCTGGGAGAGTCTATTCAGCTTCTGCCATCTGGAATATCCTTCTTGTATTTCCCATTCTCACTGATTCTCCATCATATTTCACACAGATGTAAGACCTCTTTTCTCCCTCAATGATACATCTTAATTCTATTATTTTGTAACCTTAATTCTTTAAAGCATTCTAAAATACAGTCAGACTAGGGAACAGAGATAGCAGATTAGTGAAAAATAGTGATATTCTAGTCAAACGCCAATGAAGAACTCCAGAAATTATGGATTTTTCTGCAGAAATGATCAGTGAGATACTTAATGCTTACCTTTAAATTGTCACTAAGGTTAAGAGTTAATACACCATTAAGATAAATGGAGACAGCTCACATGTACTATCTTACTCTACCACTGGATATAGATTATATGAAAGATACTATACAAAATAAAGTTGGCTTGAATACAGTTTTTTGTGAACTGTGTTTCCTAATATATAGGGCCCTACCAAATTCACAGTCCATTTTGGTCAATTTCATGGTCAAAGGATTTTTTAAAATCGTAAATTTCATGATTTCAGCTATTTAAATCTGAAATATCGTGGCGCTGTAATTGTAGAAGGCCTGACCCACAAGGAGTTGGGGGTGGGGGTGGTCACAAGGTTATTGTAGGGGGTTGTGCTTCTGCACTGCTGCTGGCAGTGGCACTGCCTTCAGAGCGGGGCAGCTGGAGATCAGCGGCTGCTGGCCGGGAGCCCAGCTCTGAAGGCAGAGCCACCGTCAACAGCAGCGCAGGAGTAAGGATGGCATAGCCACCTTTACTTCTGTGCTGCTGCCTGCAGAGCTGGGCCCTCAGTCAGCAGCCACTGCTCTCCAGCCGCCCCGCTCTGAAGGCAGCAGTGCAGAAGTAAGGGTGGCAATACTATAACTGCCCTAAAATAACCTTGGGACCCCCCTGCAACTCCTTTTTGGGTCAGGACCCCCAATTTGAGAAACACTGGTCTCCCCCCCGTGAAATCTGAATAGTATAGGGTAAGAGCACACAAAAAAACAGATTTCACAGGGGAAGACCAGATTTCACGGTCCGTGATGCATTTTTCATGGGCATGAATTTGGTAGGGTCCTATGGATATATAAACGTCAATTTAGGTGGGATTTTCAAAGAGGCCTAAGGGATTTAGGATACCTAACAATGGGTTTTTGGTGCCTAGCTTCCTAAGGACTCTTGGAAAATCCCAGCCCTAGCACATAAAGAATATATCTAATTGTTGAAAAATTACTAAATGCTTTAGCACAATGTTTTTTCTCTAAATCTAGTTTTCTCACTTCACTACTGATTGTAGGATGTGGTAAATCTTAGAATGGGAACTAAATGCTTAAAAAAAACCCTATCTTATCTGAATATTCACAAAACCTTAAAATAACAAATATGTAACATTTTGAAAAGTTAATCAAGAGCGTTTTTTCACCTGCCAAAATGCGAATTAATGAATGTTATACCTGCCAGACCGGATAACCCTAACAGCTACTAAATAGGCTCCTTATACAATGTTAGGTGTACTGATCTAATCAAACAGGCAAGAGAAACAGAATTCTGAACTCATGTCTTGTCATGTAAGAGAGGAAATGACTTTCAATTATTCTGTTTTAAAATACATTTATATTAAAATCTGTTTAGTGATTTATGAGCTTCAGAGACTTTTGGATTTATTTAATTTAAAAAGCACTTCACTTCATCTTTAAGATGCAGCAGTGGAGATAATCTTCACTAGGTAGTGTATGTCATGAGTGGCCTCATATCTGTTGAAGTTAACGCTCCCCTCACAATAGTAAGTGTTATCCTCAAAAACAAATGTATTCAGTAATGGACCAAATACTTGTTGGAAGGTAAAGTGGATTTTCAAATACTTCATGCATATTGTTTCTCCATGAAAGAGTGTGTAAAGAAACTGAAAAGTTCATTCTATGTCTCATAGTGAGAGTGTTTAGCTGTCAGTTTTATTAGTGTAAACCACTTTAAAAGAGCAGAGTCCTAAAACAATAGGAAAAACTTTTCCTACAACATAAACATTATTTCTATAATATTAAGTTTCCTGTGTCATTTTGTTGCATCACATATTGGACACATACACAGAAGCTGAATCTTCCCCATTTGATCTTTCTAAATGTATCTCAAGTTACTGTCTAGACTCTATTCCCAAGAGGAATATATGAATCTGTTTTCTCAATGAACACATCACATGCATCCATAGTTAAATACGAATAAGATATGTGCACATTCTATTTATATTCATTTTTAGTGTGCCTATCACAGTAGTATAGATGGATCATATGTTTATTTTTATTTCTATAAACAAAAACACACTTAAAGAAGATTAATTTTATTATTTTCTAAATTGAGTGTGTCATTTGGGAAAAGACAGTTACCTTTTCCGTAACTGGTGTTCTTCGAGATGTGTTGCTCCTGTCTGTTCCACAATAGGTGTGCGTACTCACCACGTTCACCAGTGCCGGAAGTTTTTCCCCTAGCAGTACCCATAGTGGGGGGAGTGCCCAAGCAACTCCTGGAGTGGCGCCTCCATAGCGCGGTATAAGGGGCACTCTGCGCTCCCCCATCCTCAGTTCCTTCTTGCCACAACTCCGACAGAGGGGAAGGAGGGCAGGATGTGGAATAGACATGAGCAACATATCTCGAAGAACATCAGTTACGGAAAAGGTAACTGTCTTTTCTTCCTTGAGGGATTGCTCATGTGTATTCCACAATAGTTGGAATAGATCTGTTGGAGGTGGGTAGGAGTTCACAAATTCTCGGGATGAAGTACAGCCCTGCCGAACCCAGTGTCATCCCTGGTTTGGGAAACAATTGCATAGTGCGAGGTGAACGTGTGAACCGAAGACCATGTGGCAACCCTACAAATGTCCTAGATGGGGACGTGGGTCAAGACGACAGCCGACAAGGCTTGTGCTCTAGTCGAGTGCACCTTCACAATCAGTGGTGGGGGGGATACCTGCCAGACCATAACAGGTATGGATGCACGAAGTGATCCAGTTGGAGAGCTGCTGAGTGGAGCTGCTGAGTGCTCATGCGCTCATCCGAGGCAATGAACAGTTGTGAAGACTTCCTCAACGGCTTGGTCCACTAGAGGTAGAACGCCAGAGCCCATCACACATCGAGCGTGTGGAGATGGTGCTCCTCACTGGACGAGTGGGGCTTGGAGCAGAGGACAGGCAGAAAAATGTCCTGACCCATGTGATAGGCGGAGACCACCTTCGGGAGGAACACAGGATATGGGCGGAGCTGGACCTTGTCCTAATGGAAAACCAGGTATGACATCTAAGAGGTCAGGGCCCTGAGTCCAAGACCCTCCTGGCTGACATGATTGCGACCACGAGTAGGTGGGACCAGGAGCATGTGGCTAGCGGCTCAAACGGGGGCCCAGTGAGACAGGCCAACACCAGATTTAGGTCCCACTGCAGGACCGGGGACCTAGCACATGGGAAGAGATGGTCAAACTCCTTGAGGAACCGGATAGTCATAGCATGGGAGAATACCGTGTGACCCTGCACTGGCAGATGGAAGGCTGATATGGCTGCCAGGTGCACCTTGACTGACGAGGGCGCCAGGCCATGGGCTCTAAGGTGGAGAAGGTAGTCCAGGATAAGCTAGATCGGGGCAGCCACCGGGGAAACGCCCTGCTCATTTGCCCATCTGGAGAACCAGGACCTCTTTGCTGAGTAGGTGCGGCGCATGGAGGGCTGCCTGCTTTCTAGGAGGATGCATTGAACCCCTTCTGAGCACGTCCTTTCCTCCCTACCTAACCACTGAGCAGCCACATCGTGAGGTGGAGAACCACTAGGCTGGGGTGGAGGAAACGGCTCTGGTCCTGGGAGAGCAGGTCCAGGCAGAAGAGCAATAGCCATGGCGGAGCAACCGCCAGGTCTGTGAGGGTCCTGTACCAATGTTGCTTGGGCCTTGCTGGGGCAATCAGAAGGACCCGGGCCGTGTCCGTCTTTATTTTTCCCAGGACCTTGCTGATCAGTGGGAACGGGTGAAAGACATCGAGAAACTGGCCTGACCAGGACAGAAGGAAGGTATCGGAGATAGTGTCCCATCCCAGTCCCAACCTGGAGCAGAACCGGGAATAGCGCCAGTTCTGTCGAATCATGAACAGGTCCACCTGGGGAGTCTCTCACACTCAGAAAAGCCTGTGAGCCACCTCTGGGTGGAGAAACCACTGATGCTGAGAGAAGTCTCTGCTCAAGCCTGGTGGTATGCCACTCATAACTGAAACCTTGAGGATGAATACATTTTTCTTCCAAAAGAGTGCAGCCTCCATGAATCTTTATTTTTCGGGATAGGGGCTGGCTGACCCTGCCATTCCCTATGGTTGACCAACTCGACCACCAGGGAGTTGGGTGCCAGGTGGGTGTATAAGTACTTGTGTCCCTTGGCAGGTACAAAGTTCTTGCGTTCTACCCTCTTAGAGATGAGGGCCAATGAGGCCGGTGTTTGCCCCAGGGCATTTGAAATTTTTGCCACCCCTTCATGGAGAGGCAAGGCTACCCTGCCTGGTGCTGAAGAGGACAGCACATTAAATAGGGAGTTGAAGGGCTCCTCCATCTCCTCTGCCTGGAGGTGGAGGCTTGATGCCACCCTTTTTAAGAGTTCTTGCTGGCCCTAAAGTCCTCCTGCTGGACGGACGGGGGCGGGGCCGTAATCACCTCATCCGGGGAGGACGAGGAGTCTGGTGCGGTACTGTAGGTGTCTGCTGGCGCCGGAGGGTCCACCACCTGGTCGCTCTCCGGGCACGGTGCCGAGGATGTACATCCCATCGACTCCTTCCTCGGAGGTCTGGAGAGGAAGGCCAATGGTGCTTCTGGGGCTCAGGCCACCGAGCGAGCCCACACCAGGGGCTGCATTGGGGGCCACAGTGTCCACTGGTATCATTGGGCCAGCCATGGGGCCCGGTGCCACTGCACCTGCAGAGCCAGTTGTTCGGCCTGGCCCATCGATGGTCAGCTACGAATAGAGGCCGCGGTGACATATGACTTGTGGCTGTCCCTGGACCGGGCGGAGCAGTGGTGCCAGGAGTGACGCTGACCACGAGACCGCGATCCCAATGTGGAGGACCAGTACTGTCAGTAACAGCTACTCTGTGATCAGCTCCGATGGGCAGAACCACGCCGGCGAGACGCTGGCAACCGACACCCGGGGCTGTGGAGGTGATGCTTTGGCGGGGTCTCGGAGCAGGATTCCGAGCAGGAACGGTGTTGACGTCCATGCCATGACCGGCTGGAATAACTCCTCCAAGACGAGGACCTTTGGCGACGTCTACCTCGGTCCAGTCAGTGTTCACTCCTTGAGGTGGAGCGGTGCAGAGAGTCTCAGTCGGACGGAACCCAACCAGATAGCCTGGTGGGAGTCGAGGGCGCTCCCCGTGGACTTTGCCCTCAATGGTCACTGCGTGGTGAACGATATCGGGAACGTTCCCTCAAACGAGACCGATACAGAGCCGGGAGTGACCGCAGAGATCCCCACAGTAGCTTGCCACTGGAGCACAGAGCTGGCGGTGTTCCTGGTACTGGCATGGACATAACATCCCAGGCTGCCTACAGGGTCTCCAGCATGGAGGGCATCTGGACATTTAGGGAGGCCTGCTCCGAATGTGCTGGGCTACTCTGCTCAACTTGAGTCAGAGGCCTAGAGGCCGGTGGGGATTGAGGACTGCCCGACATGGGTCTAACCTCTGTCCCAGGTTTACTTCAGTGCCGCTGCGAAGAAGGCGTCTTTCTAGCCTTCTTGGCGTGCCCCATGGACAGGGAGCGGCGCTGACTGGTCGATGGTGCAGGAGGGATGCCACGTGCCAACACCGTGGTGCCGACTCGGAACGGCACGCTGGAGTCGGGGTCAGCGCCGACTCCATCGGAATAGCCTGGAGCCTAATGTCCCTTTCTCTCAGTCCAAGGCTTAAACAACTTGCAAATTTTGCAACGATCACAGCAGAGACAGTCCGCATGGGGGTCACTCCTTGGCATAGATCGCCTACAAGTGTTGCACGACTTAAAACCCGGGGCACAGGGAATGCCCTGGCCTGGGTGTTCTAACTAACTGAACTAACAAACAGCTAACTAACTACAGGTAAAAGAAAAGGAGTACTTGTGGCACCTTAGAGACTAACAAATTTATTTGAGCATAAGCCTTCGTGAGCTACAGCTCACTTCATGGGATGCATTCAGTGGAAAATACAGTAGGGAGATTTATATACATAGAGAACATGAAACAATGGGTGTTACCATACACACTGTAACGAGAGCGATCACTTAAGGTGAGCTATTACCAGCAGGAGAGAGGGGGGAAAAAACCTTTTGTAGTGATAATCAAGGTGAGCCATTTCCAGCAGTTGACAAGAATATCTGAGGAACAGTGGGGGGTTGGGGTGGGGGGAATAAACATGGGGAAATAGTTTTACTTTGTAATTCTTGACGTCTGATTTGTGTCCATTTATTCTTTTACGTAGAGACTGTCCAGTTTGGTCAATGTACATGGCAGAGGGGCACTGCTGGCACACTATGTCACATTGGTAGATGCGCAGGTGAACGAGCCTCTGATAGTGTGGCTGATGTGATTCGGCCCTATGATGGTGTCCCCTGAATAGATATGGGGATACAGTTGGCAACGGGTTTTGTTGCAAGGATAGGTTCCTGGGTTAGTGTTTTTGTTGTGTGGTTGCTGGTGAGTATTTGCTTTAGGTTGGGGGGCTGTCTGTAAGCAAGGACTGGCCTGTCTCCCAAGATCTGTGAGAGTGATGGGTCATCCTTCAGGATAGGTTGTAGATCCTTGATGATGCGTTGGAAAGGTTGGGCCTGTCCTGTAGTAGGTAACTTCTGGGTACTCTTCTGGCTCCGTCAACCAACAAAGAAAACAACAGAACGCCACTAGCCATCATCTTCAGCCCCCAACTAAAACCTCTCCAACGCATCATCAAGGATCTACAACCTATCCTTGCAACACTAATCAGACGTCAAGAATTATAACATTCAAAAACCAGTCAGAGAATACTTCAATCTCTGGTCATTCGATTACAGACCTAAAAGTGGCAATTCTTCACCAAAAAAACTTCAAAAACAGACTCCAACGAGAGACTGCTGAACTGGAATTAATTTGCAAACTGGATACAATTAATTTAGGCTTGAATAAAGACTGGGAGTGGATGTGTCATTACACAAAGTAAAACTATCTCCCCTCCTACTGTTCTTGTAAACTGCTGGAAATGGCCCACCTTGATTATCACTACAAAAGATCCCCCCCGCCCCCCTGCTCTCCTGCTGGTAATAGCTCACCTTTCCTGATCACTTTTGTTACAGTCTGTATGATAACACCCATTGTTTCATGTCTCTGTGTATATAAAATCTCCCCACTATATTTTCCACTGTATGCATTAAATGAAGTGAGCTGTAGCTCATGAAAGCTCATGCTCTAATAAATTTGTTAGTCTCAAAGGTGCCACAAGTACTCCTTTTCTTTTTACGGATACAGACTAACACAGCTGCTACTCTGAAACCTAACTACAGGTACTAACACTGAACAAACAAGCAGTTCTGGGGATGAGCTGCAGCAAAGCTGGAGCAGAGTAGTTCTGACGCACCTTCACTGGCGGCAAGAAAGAACTGAGGGTGGGGGGAGTGCGCAGCTCCCCTTATACCGGCCATGGAGGCACCACTCCAGGGGTTGCTGGGGCACTCCCCCCATACGGGTACTGCTAGGGGAAAAACTTCCGGCACTGGTGCACCTGGCAAGCATGCACACCTATTGTCGAACAGACATGAGCAATCACTCGAAGAAGAACCAATGTTGTCTATGCAGCCTTAAATTTTGCTCCCTTTTGCATATGCATTACTATAAAAAGATTAATATGATTACATCCCATCTTTTCAGCAGGAACCCTAATTCACTCCAAGTATCCCAGGCTCCTATATTGTAGAAGCTGGACAGCATTCACTAAACAAAGCAGGGGATTACAGACAGAACTGTCCTCTAGTTAAGGCACTAGAGACTTTGGAGATCTATGTCCCCCCCCGGCTTTTCCAATGACCTGTAGTATGACCTCCAACAATTCACTCTGTGCCTCAGGTCTCATCTACAAAATGGGGAGCATAATACTTATCTACCTCACAACAGTGTTGTAAAGGATAAATTCATTAGTGCTTGTGTGGCACTCAGATTCTATGATGCTCACCGCTTTAGAAAAGCCTATAGTGAAAGAATATATATCCTTATTTAAGGCAGATTTGGAAGGCAGTGCAATGTATATTATTTTAACAAGTATTTTGTAATAAATCATTTAAGCCAGTGCAAACTGCTGGGTCAACAATCTTAAATCAATTTTAATCTTCTTTATATTGATTTGGCTTAGTTCAGTAAAGAAACTACTTAAGCTAAATCAATATAAACCACGTTTAAATCAGTTTAACCATGTCCACACAGGGGTTTTGTATCAGCTTAACTAACGAACAGTTTATAAAACAATTTGAGTTAAACCGGTGCAGCCATGTGAATGAGGCCTTAAAGTTAGCCTAAATGGCCAGCTGAAGATTTTCCTAATGGAATTGTAATCCTCCAGCAGTGTATAGCCACCATAGCCAGTCTTACATTTTTCTTTGCAGCCTCTGGAGATGGACGTATTTTGGAGGTGTAAGTAGGGAAGGAGGTGCTGTTAAGTTCTTTTTATCATCAGCTCTTTGTGCCTGGGCGCAACTTAGAGAAGTCTCAAGACTGCTCTAAATCATGTCAAAACTGAAACAGCCTCCAGTTGGCCACAGAACTAGAAAACTGTATAAGGTGGACTAAAACCACCTTTTCAGTCATACTGGGGTATCAGACAAAGCTGGTCCAACTGAGTTTTGAGGACCTACCCCAGGAATGGACAACTTTAACATAGCAAAGAGCCACAGAATCCACTAAAACACTTTGGTGGGCTAGGGTGTGTGTCATGGGTTATTGAGGAGGGAGCAGAAGGGGTCAGATCCTGCCCACAAGGTGCAAGAGGCTGTGGGGCAAGGGAGAGTTGGTATGCAAGCCCAACCCATATTCACCCCGTAGCAGCAGCCCCTGTCCCGCAGTGCTGGGCATGTCATCCCACTCGAGCCCATTGGCTCTTGCCAGAGTATTATGTGATGCGTGCATCTGGGCGCAGACAGGGCCCTCTTCCCATGACACCCTGCCCCCTTCCTGGCCTTGGCACAGGGAGATCACCTGCCCTGAAGTGGGTTTGGCAGGCCAAATAAAATGATCTGGTGGGCTGGATGTAGCTCCAAGTTGCCCATCCCTGATCTAGCCCTGCATCTCACTGCATATGCAACAAGGGTGCAGAGTTAAGGTTACATATACAACCTTAACTTTAGTACTTTCTACGTTTAAGGCTGGAAGGTGAAGCAATCTAATGCTCTTTTAATGTAGTTTTCTGCATGGTATTTTCTTGGTTTTTAAAAGAAAAATTTAAAAAATCCATCCTAGGCAGAATAAGCCTTTGATTAAGGTAGGAAGTGATTCATTTGTATGGATTAACAGTAATCACAATTAGGAATTCTATATAACAGTTTTAAGAATAGTGAAGAAAAAGTAATTTGACAATTACATATCAACAAAAACAAGACACAAAGGACTTTTTGGTTAAATAACCATGAACACTATATACAGTTAAAACCTAAGATGATATCCAATTAAAGTCATTTGAAGCTGCAATAGTTTTCCTTTTTGTATTTATTATTATAAAGCATGATTTAAACCATTTTGATAGTTCAAATTAGTTTTGAAACATTCCAACCACTAACCTACCTGACTGTGTCCCATACTGGAAGCTGCTGTCAATGCCTGCTGAAGTGCATGACATTTTTTCAGTGAAATTTGTTCATGGGAAGGAACTGTCCAGTCAATGTTGAGCAAATAATCAAGGATATCACAGTGTCCCCTTAATGCACTATGGACCAAAGCACATTGGCCTTTTTTGTCTAGGTAGTCAGCCTGTATGCAAAAACAAAAATTTGAATGTTATAAGTAATCTCAGAGCTCTCAAAACAGATCTAACAACAACAAAACTCAGCTCAAAGCAATTAATAATAATCTTGTGGGAAGTTTGATGACTCTCATTATACTTTCAGAACACTATGTACTACATAAATCAGTTTTATATAAATATTTTTCTTTTAATTTATAAGTGATATTTTTGGAATTATGGTTCAACACAGAGCTAGAATTTAGAGGAAGGAAACATTAGCAAGAATGGCATAAGCAAGATATGAGAAGTAGTTCTTCCACTCAACTTAGCACTGACAAGGTTTCATCTGGAATACTGTGTTCAGTTCTGGGCACCACACCTCAGGAATGATGTGGACAAACTGAAGAAAGCAACAAAATGAGTAAAGGTATAGGAAACACAATTTACGAAGACAGATTGAAAAAACTGGGTTTCTTTAGTCTGGAGACGAGAAGACTGAAGGGAGATATGATAGTCTTCAAGTATATAAGGGGTTGTTATAAGGAAAAGGATGATAAATTGTTCTCCTTATCCACTGAGGACAGGACAAGAAGTAATGGGCTTAAATTACTATAAGGGAGATTTAGGTGAGACCTTAGGAAAAACTTCCTGTCAGGGCAGTTAAATACTGGAACAAATTACCTAGGGAGGTTGTGGAATCTCCATCACTGGAGGTTTTTAAGAACAGGTTAGACAAACATCTGTCATGGATGGTCTAGATAATACTTAGACCTGCCTCAGTGCTGGGGACTGCACTGGATGACCAATTGAGGTCTCTTCCAGTCCTACTTTTCTATTATACTATGTGACAATTCCCCTGTTTGTGTAAAATTAAAGAAACACAAGGAGAGGCTAACATAAAAACAGCTTTCCTACTGAATAACTTTAAATAAAAAATGATTACCAGAAGACACAGTGTGTTTGTGGGTTCCCTCCATTTCCTGCTATAGGACTTACACACACACACACCCTTGATTATGCCTAGACCCTCTGGGGTGTGCAAGAAGTATCACTGCCTTTACCTGTGTATAGTGGTCACACACAATGTTAGTCTTTGCTCTCCCAGAAACACAAGGAGTACTCTAATCTAGCTCTGTTACACCTCCAGATCTACACCCTGTAGCCCTATATGATAGATAAGGATTAAAATAAGGGGTCAATGCTGTCATTTTTCATTAAAGTCAGGGTCAGGGTGAGTAAATGGCCAACCCTGGACTTTTTTTTTTTAAAGGTATATTTTACATTTAGAGAGGCTTCTGACTGACCATTTCTTTATTTTTTCTTTTGCATGTTGAAAACCATCACTACTCTCAGACTCTTGCATCAACAGTGAGGGTAGTGCCAGCTGGGGCAGCAGCAACTGCCTGAAGAGGCTACATCAGCCTAACAAGAACAGCGGAGGAGAGCACTCTCATCCCCCCACAGAGAAACTGATACAGTTTAAGTGAGGAACATTGCATCTGACCCCACTGGAGAGGAGAAAGCAGGTGGGGTCGGAAGGAGCCCTATACCGCACCCCTCAAGGAAATCACTGATTCCCCAGCTTGTCCACCCCCTTGCTAATACTGCAGGTGTCTGTCTGGGCTATCAGTTTGTAAAAAAGTAGCTGAGAGGGTCAGTCTAGGGCTGCTAAATTAAAAACACCTCCCCCAAAACACTAAAAGATCAAGCCTGTCTAATTACTCATCTGCATGCTGAAAGTGATAGTCAGTACAAACAAAGAACAGGAACTTTCCACCACTTCTCCAGTATCTAGTTATTTTGTCTGTTTCCATTTTAGATTGTGAGCTTTTCTATTTTTCAGTGTAAGAAGTAAAACTAATCCATTAGAGCTGGCATAGCAATTGCATTGTGGGTTTTTCGGGGATTATTTTAAATCTGCTATTGGGTTATATTTTTATAACAGCAACAAGAATTTGAGTAGAAAGCATTTAATTTATTTTTTCTACCTTTGGTCTCTCATACATCTCCATTAGGTATGGAAAGTGATTATGTATAGCCACAAAACATGAGCCAAATGAAAAGGATGTGTAGAGCAACATCTCTGCCATCAGCAAGCAACTTAGGAACTAAATAATGCATGACCCCATTTAGAGGCCTCTCCATTATTCCAGTGCAACCACCGCTATTGGATTTAAAGCAGGAATTAATTCAGGGAAGTCCAATGGCTTGTGTTAGGCAGGGGGCCAGACTAGATGATCACAAGAGTCCCTCCTTTTGGCCTTTAAATCTCCGCGTTCTGGGTGCATATTATTCTTCCTTGTATTATGTGCCTAGGAGTCCCAGTCATGGATCAGAGCCCCATTGTGTTAGGTAGTATATAAAGTCATAACAAAGAGCTGGTCCGTGTCCCAAAGAGCCTACAATCCAAGTAACAGGAGTAAGTATCTGTTAATGAGCATTTTATACATGTGGCAAATACTAACTAGTCAAATTCTCTGCCAAGTATTTGCAGCTCCAAAACTAGTGTTTAATCTGTAGGGGGAAAAAACAACAACAGGATTTTGTTCATACTGCACTTTTGTTACTCATAATTTGACACAGGAGAAATAAATGAAACCCTAATAAATCAGTATATAAAAACATCTCAGGAAAACGCTGATCAATCAATCAACATTCCTCATCTTCAAAGTTCTCCACAGCTCTGCACCATACGTACATCTCAGCCTTTGTTCTCTCATTCTCATATCCTGTACTCGCCTAGTTCCACGTATATTTGCATTCTCTATTTACTTCCTTCTTCCACTCTATGTCTTCTCTCTCCCACATACATGTCCCTACGTACGCCTGAAACAATTTCTCTCCTCCTGCACACCAAGTAATTGTAACTTCTCTCCTTCAAATCCTTCCTCCAACCTCCTTTATTTTGGCTATCTCCCCCGCACTAATTTCCACTTGAGTGCTTTGTATCTTTGTATTTGCACTCGGCCAGAGACGCCAATCTTGCTTTGAGACTTTTACAGATGTTTATGAAAACAGCTGATGACGAATCAGGGAGGTTGCTTAGAACTCTCTTCCCCCGGCCTGGGACCTCTTGCTCTCCTCCTCCACTCCTCTCCCCTCACAGAAAATGGGACATCTCTCCCAGCACCCTCCCTATCTATGGACAAGGGAGGGAGCCTGGGCTCCTACTCCTGAACAGGAAGAAGGGGAGAATCAGCCCTAGGAAAGCTACCCTCTTATGCCACCTAGAGAGGCCCTTAATTACCTTGGCCAGTCCCATGGCTGAACCTCCTTCCTGGTATGATCCTCTTCTCCCTCCTCTGTCATGTTTCCTCTCCTCCTCCTCCTGCCCCTATAGCTTATCCTCTGCTGCAGACTGCGCAGTAAGGGTCTCACAGAAGGCAAGCCACGGCCATTGCCAGTGGGGTTTGGGTGCTGGAGTCACCACTCAGGCCACATGTTGCACTTTAACTGCTCTGTGTAGACCCTGCTGGAGTGCTGTAGGTCCTAAAGTGCACCATCAGAGTCCACACAGGGCAGTTAGAGAGCAATACACAGCCTGTGGCTTGGTCAGTAAATCCAGCAATGCCAAAACCCATTCAAAATCACTGCAGCTTGCCTCCAGTCAGACCCTCACTGTGCAATCTATGCATGTGCCACAAGTAGAAAAGAATGCCCCCTAATGCCCCAGCAATATTTGCTGTTTGTTGGACCTGAGTGGTGGTGAATGACCCACACACATGTGTTTTATATATGTATAAAATGTGTGCTTGCAAATGTAGTAGTTTTAAACCTGAATTCGTAGTTTCGTAATTACGAGCAAAAATTGGAAGGATTACGGAAAATTAGGAAGGGTTGGGATCTATCTACACCAACATGAGAAAGGAATACAATTAAATGGAAAAACAACAATAAACCACTATGAAATGATTGCAAGTAGGAAATAAACAAATATGCTCGCCCATGAACATGTTTCCTCTCCCCTTATTGCAATTCCACTCTTATTTCCCTCCCCAATTGTCATGACATTGATTGCTCATCACAAACTTGGGGCCTGCCCCAGGACATCTGCAACTGCCACTGATTTCATCAGTCAGCTTCAGCTCTTCGGCCACAATCTGGGAGAGGTTTATACATGTAAATAGTTCCATTAAATTCAATGGGACGACTCACAAGTGTAAAGATAATTACATATATGAATCACAGCTTTCTATTGTAAGCTCTTCAGGGCAAGGATCTATATAAGAATGTATAAGCCTTTGTTATCTGGGGTTTTTTTTTTTCCAAAAATGATATGTACACACCATACTCTATATAAATTGCTAATAAATATAATAAAACATGCCTATACAATATTTTCTTAGCCATGAGTACTGTAGTTAAAAACATCCTTTGGTGTCATAGCTTACCCTTGCACCCTTTTTGCAGAGCAATGAAACCAAGTTCATGTGACCTGCAGCTGCTGCATAGCTAAGTGGAGTCATTCCATTTTCAGATGTCCCATCAAGAGCAGCTCCGAATTCCACCAGAAGAGTGACCATTTCTTCATGACCAAGGTGAGACTCAACACACAGTATTGGAGCATTATTTAGAACTTCAGTCCTGTAATTCACATTTGCTCCCCCCAAGATCAGCAGACGACTCACCTGAAGGAAAATTTAAACAAGCTATTTTTTCTCCACATTTATCATAGCATATCATCGAGAGGCTACAGAAGTATCTCATTTTCTATTCTGATTTTGGTATTAAAATTATAAATGGAAACTGAATTTATTACATATTGATACTAATGTGAAGTAAAAAAAGTTTAAAAGCCATTGGTTAGCAGTTATATCTTTGGGTTACTAGCTATAAGTTCTAGCTATAAATCCACAATATCATGAACTTTAAAATCTTTATATCGCCTTCACCATTATGGTTTCATCTGTTACCATGGCACAACATATATCATTACACAAAAAACACCTTTGAAAACACTTAGCAGTTGGCCAAAATTGCAACCTTCTCCCCTCCCTGCGTTAGCAATTCCAATAATGGACCCTACACCTCCCACTTTCCCCAATTTTACCTCTTTCATCTTTAAAGTTCCCCATGGTATCTTTGTTTGTTCCCTCTCAGAAAACAACAATTATTTCCCTGCAGATCATGATTTTTTCCATTTCGCAAAACACAGATTGTGTTCCTTGAAATTAGCATGTTTTCTGTGTGCATAGCTTTGTTCCCTTACTTGCCTTACCACATCACCGATATGAGCACAAAGCTAGGCCCCACCGCTTGCTTCTCAGCCCTCCCTGGCTTCCCTCGCGAACAGCTGATCTGTGGGAAACTGGGCGGGGGCGGAGAAGCAGAGCGCGGTGGCGTGTTCAGGGGAGGAGGTGGAGGCGGAATGGAGGTGAGCTGGGGCCAGGCGCGGGGCGGGGAGCTGCCGGTGGGTGCTCTGCACCCACCAAATATTCCCCATGGGTGCTCCAGTCCCGGAGCACCCAGGGAGTCGGTGCCTATGGCACCACTTTTGATGTGATCGGTGGGGGGAGCAGCCACTCCCCCTGCTCCCCCCCAGCTACGCTACCCTGCCCCTCGGAGCCAGAGGGACCTGCCAGATGCTTCCTGGGAGCCGCCCCAGGTAAGCACCGCCGGGACTCCCCACCTCGCCCCCCGGCAGGTCCCTCTGGCTCTTAGGGGCGGGGTGCAGTGGGCACCCACTATGGTGGCCCATGAGACCTTCCTGCCTGGTTCTGGGGGCAAACAGGGGAGGGGGATGGATGGGACAGGGGTCCTGGGGGGGGGGGCAGGGAGGCATCAAAGAACGTGGGGGGGTGGATGAGGCAGGAGTCCCAGGGGGCGGGGGCGGGCTACGACCCCATCGTGGGGTGAGGAGGGAACCAGTTGTTAAGATTTTGGCATCACTGGGCCAGAGTTAGTTTCAGAGAATCATAGAAGATTAGGGTTGGAAGAGACCTCAGGAGGTCATCTAGTCCAACTCCCTGCTCAAAGCAGGACCAACCCCAACTAAATTTGCTGAAGAATCAGCAGGAAAGTACAAGAACAGAAAACATGTGCGTCAGGTCCACAAAAACATTGACTAGCTTAATTTACTGTCTTGGAAATGGAAGGATTCCCGCCCCCCCTTTTTAAATTGCTATGAATGACACCTTCCAGCAGAATATAATAATTTTAGGGTAGGTGAATTTGGCTTAAAGTTACTGTTAAATTCTTCTCTAACCGTAAAACACAGACATAAAAGAAATGTGCTAAAATTATGAAAATCCAGATAACACACAAAAGAAGGGCAATCTAAAGGCCTAGTCCTGCAAATACAGTTACTCACATGCATACATATTTATAGGATAGGTCCCTAAAATGGTCAACTATGAAATCTATTATTACCTCTAGTTGACATCACTATGGTTTCAATGCCTTACTGTTTCTCTTATTCATTTGCACTTTAGGGTTTTACTGGCATATTTGAAAATATCTGAAACAGGCATACGTGTTTCAAGTCAGGGGTTTCTTCTTTTTAATATTACAATTAAACCACAGCCAAGGTCTGACTATGTGGGTAAATGACAGCTAAATGGCTAGCAATTTTTTTCTGTTTTAATCAACAGCCAGATTGTAGATGGCTCTTAGTATGAGCAAAGTGAGAGCAGTGAGTATAAGGAGTTTCCTTTCCCCTTATGTTTGCCTGGTCTCTCTCTGCACCCCTTGAGGCACAGTCTACTGCAATTGGGGTAAAGACAGACAAGGCCATGTCACACTCCCCTGCATTAGCATTCATAGGAGGAAGAGGGAGGAGTATACTGAACCTCAGGAAGGGACACAACTCCTTCTCCATGCTGGATCTGTATAGTTTAAAATAGGTCATCACATGCTAGAAACTAACCTTTGGTACTACACTTCAGCATATTTAAGACAAGGAAGACTGAATTCTGCTCTAAATTAGTAAACTGGGTGTGGTCCTTGGGCTCCTGATAAATTGTCAATATAGCGCTCACTCAGACATAAATGTGGGCAGTCAAAATGGAGGGAAAGACTCCACTGACTTTAATGAGAATTGGATCAGTCTCCAAGACACAATCAATAGTAAGATTTAAACAGAAGAATCTGTAACTGAAGTTCCTGCACATTTATGTCAGATTTTCAAAAAATAAGGTTTTGTACAATTACCAAATAAAATTGCACGGTTGTGGAATTATAGTCAGAAGAACTATACTTAACCTTACTGGCAAGGGCATATTTTGAACTCATTTTCCAATATATGGGTTTTCTCCAGCCAATTTATGACTTGCTTTAAATTATATATTAAAAATATTTTCCTTTAAAAGAACACTGTTTTTTAGGCTGTAATTAAACGTTGGCATCTATGACATTATCAGCTCTCTGCTGAAATGAAAATCAACCAGTGAAAGATTTTTGTATGAATTAAGGCTTTTCACAGAAATACCCCTCAACAAACTCTAGTATCCAGAAGAACTGTAGATATTCATTCACCATTATGATTGTGAAAATTCCTTTAATTACATGCATAATTTATGCAAGTTCTGTTTTAAAAAACAGTGGATGTACAAAGCCAACCAATACAGTTAAGACAACATGGTGCCACAAATAATTTACACGGATTTCTGCAAAAACAGATAGTTTACAATACCTATTAAACACACAGTCTTTAAAATGATCCCACATTAGCTGTTTCAGCAAAGTTTCAGAAGAGTCAAGATAAATGAGATTAAATTTAAGTTATATAAATAACAACTACGGACCCAATATATATTGGACCACCTCACAACACCTGTTAGATGGGTGGGTTTTATTTTCAATTCCTCCCACAGGGAATCATTTGTGATAAAATAATACTTAGCTTTTAACATAGCATCTCAAATGACTTTACAAACAACTAAGCACCACATCCATTTTACAGACGGGTAAACTGAGGCATTAAGTGATCTGTCCCGAAGTAAAAAATAGAAACAGGTGTGGAAATCAGGAGTCTTCATACTTGACTATGCATCCATGCAATCTGTTGAAATTCAGATCTTCTCAGTTTAATGTTTAAACTCAGCACATTTTCTACTCTCTCTCTCTGTGTCAGGGTTTTAAACTGCTGCCCATCACCACAGTAATCCAAATGCCTTTGTAAAATTTTTTGTAAAATTGATAGCAACAGCAAAATTCCTAGTAGACTTCATGGAGTCTCTGACATTTCTATTCTGGAGTAAAATTGCTTCTTGGGGTAGAGATTTGTTTCTATTTTGTTTAAATTGATTCATGTATTAAATATCCATTTGGATTAAGTTTTAGGAATAATCCAAAAGGAGATAAAACGCAACAGAGTGAAGAACAGACTGTTTCTGATAGTCACGGAAGCCAAATTCCCCAATAAAACATAAAAGCTAAAAAAGAGCACAACACAGATAGCATTCATTCAGCTGCAGGGCAACAAATTTACAAGGGTACCTTCCCATAAATTTGGTCTGATATTTAATCTCATAAAAATGTTTATGATTTGTTGAGTAATGTCCTCCAGATTCTCAGTGTCTATTTTAAAAATACATTGACTTTCTGGGCAAAAACAATCTTAAGGTATTCATTGCAATTTATAAGTTGGCCCTAGAAAAGCAAACCTTTACTTCTCCCTTTGCTGACTTCATAGCACTTAAATATTATTCACAGACCATCTCTGGATGATATTTAGTCATCACTGGTGTTTTAATTATGCATGATATTTTCACATTAGGTCTAATTCTGTCCTCACTGAAGTCAGTGGCAAACTCCCACTGATTTCATCGGTGCAAGATCAGACCCATTTGTGATTCAGGTGGCATCCTCAGTTCATAATTCTTATTTTCTTACCTTCACATTAGGTGTATAGAGATTTCTCAGAGAAGCAAGGGCAGCTGACAATCCATCTGTGCTATATCCAATCCACAGGGCTTGAAGGTGACTGGAAGAAATTCCAGTTTTTTTACTCAGACCCTGGGAGAAATTATAAAATAAAGAGATACTTTTAGAAATAGGATTGCAGAGAGAATTTACATTTCTTTATGTGGATGAGGCATAAAAGGGATCACTTTATTTGTAAGAATATTAGGTGTTTATAAAGGTGGTTTGTAACTATTAAAGCAACCAGTCTGGAATCATCTCAGACACCTGTGCATTTATTCTGATATCATACAACTGTGTTTTTAAAATATGTGGATTTTACCTTGAAAATGTGCGCTTTAAGAATGTGATGACCAAGTTCCATCGTTTGCTGGCGATTTAATTTTCCCTCTTGCCGAGAAAACATGAATGCCAGTAGAGCATGCCCATTCCTAACAAAAGGAAGGAAATGAGAGAGCAGCACATATATTTAGTAAAGATTTAGTTACATCACCCAATACGTTCATACATTTATGTCATGCAAACTTCAACGTTTTTTGTTTCACCCAATTAAACTTTTAAAATATCTCCATGTGTCAATTTAAATATTAAAACCTTCAAATGTCACAAGAGAGAAAACTTTTTAATACTTGTCCTAAGTTCGCAAAAAGAAAAGGAGTACTTGTGGCACCTTAGAGACTAACCAATTTATTTGAGCATGAGCTTTCATGAGCTACAGCTCACTTCATCGGATGATGAAAGCTCATGCTCAAATAAATTGGTTAGTCTCTAAGGTGCCACAAGTACTCCTTTTCTTTTTGCGAATACAGACTAACACGGCTGTTACTCTGAAACCTGTCCTAAGTTCATAAGTTTTGACATTAGGAGAGGAGACAACAGAGCTCTGTCTCTAAGTACAGTGAATTCACTTCTAAAAGAATATATCTGAATTGAACAGGGTCATGGGAAATCTAAAGAGTAGCCTCATGAAAAGCGTTCAGGTCTCAAGCACCAGATCAGAATCTCCATTGACTGGAGATGGAAGGGGTGAGGTCAACAAGACACTGTAAATAGATATTGCAGTGTTCTGCTAAATCTGACTGTTGCATCTTTCCATACCTCTAATAAGATATGAAATTCTGTTAAAATCCTCAAGCCCCTTTAAAAAATGACAGAGCATCCTTTTCTTTTCGTAATAAAATAAAAACACACACACGCAGACACAAAAACCACCACCAGCTTGAAACATATGCCTAACATACAAACACAGAGTGGTGAATTTTACATAACTACACTATTCCAGTGTTATTAGATCAGTTTTATCATGTACAACCCATGGTTTTGTAAAACGCAGGAGAACTGAATTCTTAAAATTCTGAGGTAGCTGGGTGCAATACTGGTAAATCCATGTTTAGAATTATCACCAAAATCTACTTTATGTATGAGTGATGATCCTAACATGTTTTTAAAAGGACTAAACTCCAACGCCCTGAATAGTGTGGCAAAATGGACAATGCAGACTGGCAAAATGTGCACACACAGTGTTTTTCAGTGGCTCTGACCTACATGACCCATACTATACAACCCAAGAAAGGGGAGTAGAAGGGTCAAATTGAAATAATGAGACTGAGAATGTCTCAGTAATTTAAAAAAAAAAACAGAAGAAAATTAGACAAAATGATCTATTGCCCTATTTCCCAGTAGAAAAAGTAGCTTTCAAATTCGGAGTTTGTAAGAAGCCTTACAGTATTTTCCTATTGCAGATTTTGCCAAGGTGATAAAAATAGGAGGCTTCTCATAAATTATACTTCTTCACCAACGTAGTGAAATCACACAGCTTAACTATTACTAAGGGTACATTTTGCTCTCAGATATATAGGCCCAGTTCTCATTGACTCCATCAGGAGTTACATCTAGGCATCAGAAGACAAAACTTGGCTCTAAATATGCACAGCTTTTCCTTTGAAAAAAATGCATCTGTTTAACATTACTCTCCCCCCATCAGTGATCAAAATTGATTAGTAAAATCTGTAACAGCAGCTATCTGTACATATTACACCTTATTACAGCCTTAATTTACCTTGGCTCACATAAGAAGTTTGTATTTTCACCATCCGCTCTCCAAACAAGCCATTCCCTGAAGGAAGGATGGCAGAACATACGTGTTTTGTCACGCCTTTTTATCAGGAAATACGAAAGGGCCTCCATCCTCTGTTGGAAGTCTTCCCAGTCCTGTTCACCATTTATCTGACCAGCATTAATAGCTTGGAAAATCTGGTCATCTGTCATGGGATGAAGGGATGCTAGAGCCACATTTAACACGGGCAGTGCTCTCTCAAAAGCAGAGTTGGTCATGAACTTCATGTTGCACTGGAGCAAATAAAGTTCTGATAGAGACACAGGAACTACCTTGTAGCTTGCACTTTTTATCACTAAGTGACCTTTCTGAAAAAGATCCAGTGTCAGTTTCAAATAGAGATAAGATCCCAAGCTCTTCACGATCAGGTGGTTACTCACTTTCCCGATTATGGCTGCATCAGCTTTCCCATTTAAAGCTATATTGTTTATAATTTCCTGACTGCTATTGATCCTGTATTGAATATATGAATTCAAATCACCATGGATTTCTTTGTTATCTGGGAAGTCATCTAGGGATATTTTGAAAAAGGGTAGTGAACTCGTATTTTCCTGCAACAGAACAACACATACATACACACGCGCATTATAGCATTTCAGAATTGAAAATTCAGTCTAGCTTCACTATATTTTTCTTTTGTGAGAGGCATTAGATAGAGATGAGAAAGATCTATTAGCTCTAGTATGCTCTTGTAGATATAGTAACCTGACAACAGGTAACACAACATTTTATATTTTTACACTACCATCATCTTTTTTCTGAGAATCTCAAAACACTTTATTAACCAACCCCTGAAGGGTAGATGAAGGATATATAGTGGTCATTTCAAATTTAGGGCAGCAGAATACAAAGTTACTAGAACTGGAATTTGGCCAGGAAACAGTTTTACATCTCTTTGCTTACAAATAGTTCAGTAATGACCCAGAGAGAAGAGCACCATCACCACCACTTCCTGCAGCAGGTGTTCCTCGGAAGTCTCCCATCCAAGTACTGACTGGGCATGCATGACTACTTAGTTAAGGAGAACTGACAGTTACAGAATGGATCATCTAGGTATAGTGGTTTTACCTGAACACACATTTATGGTACATAAAAAACAGTAATTCAGATGATAGACATACAACTGCTTTTCAGGCAGATCAATACATATTTGTATAGTCTAGCAAACTTTGCAAACATCTTTAGTATAAATGAGCACCTTTATAATATAATGCATTTCCTATTTAATTAAAAACAGCTAAATTGATAAAAAAAGCTGAACTTTCAGTCTGGGGGCATTGACATTATGAAAACACTGTAGCTGCAAACCTCCCAGAATCCAGATAGTTGTTTCACGGACTATGTATTAGAGAAAGACGACTTCTAAATGGGTGATCCTTTCAGGAGAAATCCCAAATAAATCAATCTTTAGTTAGGAACTAACCACCTCAATTTCTATAAGATGTTGAGAATTCCTAACTTCTAGTGATTCAATATCCCATTCTCATCTCACCTGAGGTCTAAGAAAACTGTAGCTCATGTTTTGTCACTTATCTCATTGGCATACTCCAGAAAAAAAACTATTTATCCACCATAAAGAAAGAACACATGGCACAATTTTTATTTATGTCTTTGAATTCATCTAAAAGTGCATTAATTCAAAGTAATATAATTATAGCAGTGTAAAAGGTCACTTTTAAGAGAAAAATAAGCTAAACTAAAAATATGATTTTTACCTGAAAGTTAGTTCTTACAGTCACAATCAGCTTCAACCAGGAAGGAAATTTAGAGATAATGTTTGTGATAAATGAAGAAAGTGTGTCACCGTAATCAGGTTTGTGGAATTCAGCCTCATTTAAACCATCTATCAAAATGATGTATTCTTCCTCTGGAATTCTCTGCTCTGAATAACAAAAGTAAAAAACAACAGGAGATTGCACATTTTTCTGCACAATTTTGAAAATCTTGGCAGTAAAGGTAACTTTATATACATCAGGAGAAATTTTGCAAGTCAGAATATCCAACCAAAAATCACCACCGTCACTAATCTCACTTTAGATTAAAATTGAATTTTTAAAATCTAATTTACTATTTATGCTGTTTGTCTGCTTTTTGGCACTTTGCCCTCTTTAGCCAACGAAAATAGTTCATAGTTTCATTTTCTAGATCTTATGACTAGCACTATGCTGCAATGTCTGGGTTACAAATACTGCAGGGGAACTTCTACACATTTCCAGCTGTGTTTTGGTCACACTTTATATTAAAGCTCCATTTTGTAAATGGTATATTGAAAAGGTTAAATGATTAACAGATGTTACAAGCATGTTAAAGACATGAGTAGTAGGTGTTCTAGATGGTTATAAACACATCAATAGAAGGTTCCATATGTAATTACAAGCACTTACTGACCCTTAGATTCTAACAAATAACCATTTATTAGAACTTTTATTAATAATTTATTAAACCTTTACAAAACATTATAACACAAAACACCTATGTAAATAAGACATGGGGCAAGTTATTGAAAAAAGAGAACAAAACATAGCTGCTCATTAAGTGAGCACTGTCCATTCTGTGCACCATATGAGGTAAGGATCCTGTGGAAAAAACAGTATGTGACCACAGAATTAAGGAAAGTATGATAATGCATATGCACAAAGGGGCTGAATTAATGTTCCACAGGCAATCTTAATTATGACATTTCTAATTTTGGGCCACTTGACTTTTCTATTTTATAATGTTCTTTTAACATAACTTTTTGTATGTAATTTCCTATGTTTTTTAAAAGAGCACACTCTGCCACTTCAGCTATGGTGTAACTAATAGCAGTAGTGTGTCGTCACCCTCTATGCGGACCAGCACTAAAGAGGGATGAGAGATACTTTACCAGTGGGTTTCACAGTTATTTGCTGACAACAAAACAATGGTGAGACTTGGGAATCCTGGGCTCCATTCCAAGCTCTGGAGGATAGCATGCTCTAGTGGGCCAAAACTCTTCTGCATACTCCTTCAGAGAGGGACCCCTTCATCCCCACC
Source organism: Lepidochelys kempii (assembly GCF_965140285.1). Classification (NCBI taxonomy): domain Eukaryota; kingdom Metazoa; phylum Chordata; order Testudines; family Cheloniidae; genus Lepidochelys; species Lepidochelys kempii. Next base: position 32,401,807 of record NC_136390.1, on the reverse strand, counting down.
CACTCAGTCCTTTCCTCACCACAAATCCTTATCTCAGCCCCATTGTCCTCACCTACTTTAGTCCCAGACTCCACTACATTCAGGCTTCTCATTCAAGTCCCAATAAGTCCTAGCCTCACCCCTTTCAACGCACCACAACAGTCTATCCCACACTCCCCATCCTCCCCAAACCCCAGCTCCTTGTCTCAGTCCTTCCCCCACAACCTGGCTCCTCATCATATCTGCCTTTTCTCCCATCTTACCTTTTCCCTCCCCCACCCACTGTTCCTCAATTACAATCCCTGACTCCTCATCCAATCTCAGTCACCATCACTCACACCCCCTACATCCCAACTTCTAGTCCCACTCTCCCTTTTCCTTTTCCCCTGCCCCCAGCAGCCTCCAATCCCCACCACACCCAGGTTCCTTGTCCCAATCTACTCTCCCCACATCTCCCTGGAGGTCTGGCTTTTGTCTCCTCTGCATTTGAATTGGGCAGCTTCCTCATGCATGCTGCCTGGGCCCAGCAGGGAGGTCATCAAGAGCATGGGGGAGACGGGCTTTCTGCTTTCAGCTCAGGTGCTCAGACCCAGCCCTGGCATGGCACATAGCAGGTCTGTGCGGTAATTACAGGGAGAGTCCTGCTCAGCCCTGGGCTGGACCATGACCAGTGCAGATGGAATCTTGGGGAATTTAGCTGCTAAAATCTAAGAAGTTTCTACTGAGCATGCATGAACTGTGATTTTTCAAAGACTTACAATTTGGCCAAATTTGAGTGGATTTTCATGAGAACAGCAAAAGACAGATCCCTCACACATATTTTCAAGATTTACATAATTTCAAGTGCTCCACAGCATGGGAGTGCTAGAGCTTTTCAAATAAAAGATACCAGAATTTTGTCACATGGGCAAAATATATTTTTTTCTTTTTGCCTTGTATTCAGAAACACCAAATTGCTTTGGCTGATGTTTTCCAAATTCAACCGGAGCCAGACACCGAGCATGGAAAATTTCAGCCTAGACAGTTAAAGTATGGCAAAGTTATACACAGCTAAAAACTGGGTTTTATAATGGGAAGTGGTGGGCAACCTTAATGGCTGATAGGCGTCCTGCCTATAACTTATAAATGTATCCTTAACAATAAGTGTGACCATGTTTTCACTGACATTTTCAGAAAAGTCATGAAAACATTACTTTTAATATTAGGTATTGGAGGATATTATTTTATAACTAAAATACTTCTGTCTGAAAATTGTCTACTATTCTTACAAGTGACATCTAAAATGATTATAACTGAAAGACATTAAAGAAAAACATTCCTGCTAGTGAAGTCATTCCTATACATTTAATCACCTCCCTCAGATAATTAAATACGTATATCAGATCACTTTAGGGTTTTTTGGTCATTTATAAAGTTCAGAGAAAGTTTCTGAGTAGACTGCTACTTGGCATACCTTTCCTGAGGTTTGCAAGTGGTTCCAACACTCCTCTTTTAAAAGCTGCTGCTGGATCTTGGACACAGGACCTAAGGCTAAGCATACTTTGTAGCTGAGGCTCTTTTATCAGAAGATCTCTGTATGCTGTTAACTGATGTGACCGGCAAAGTAAAGCTGCAATACTGTGCACAAATTCTGGGACAAGACATGTATATGTGTTGTCAGCTTGGCAATAGTGGTAGGCAACAACCTAAAAAAAGAAAGTCAGGTTATCACATTTTTGTAGATGACACTGTAGAAACAATGTGAGCCGTAGCTCACGAAAGCTTATGCTCAAATAAATTTGTTAGTCTCTAAGGTGCCACAAGTACTCCTTTTCTTTTTGCGAATACAGACTAACATGGCTGCTACTCTGAAAACTGTAGAAAAAGCAAAAAAATTTAGCTAATTTATTTAGCTGAATGGCACCCCCCAAGCTCTGTTCAATTTTAGAAAAGTTATCTTGATTTATATTGTGTGAAAGATGAGCCTAATGGAATCATGGCACAAGAAAAAAACAACAGGGAAAACAGTGTTACTACAGCAGAGGGTGGAAAGAAGATACACAGAAATCGAAACATCCATTCTGGACATAATCAATAAATGACTAATTTGAGTCCCTGCCTCTTGGCATTTGTATATGACTAGAGTTCAGCAGGTAAGGCAGAACTTGAGGCCCTTGCCATAACACAAAAAAAACTTCCAGAACAAAACCTGAAAATCTGTGAAAGCTCTATCTGAGCAAGCTGATCAGCTGAATATTACAGTATCACTGTAGGTAGCTGACTGCTGCAGAAAAAAACAGTTACCTTTTCCGTAACTTGTGTTCTTCAAGATGTGTTGCTCATGTCTATTCCACAGTAGATGTGCGTGCTCGCCACGTGCACTGGTGCCGGAAGTTTTTCCCCTTGTAATACCGGTAGGGGAGTGCTCCTTATGACCCCTAGAGTGGCTTCTCCATGGTGTGGCATAAGGGGCGCTGTGCGCTCCCCCCATCCTCAGTTCCTCCTTGCCAGACAACTCCGACAGAGGGGAAGGAGGGCGGGATGTGGAGTAGACATGAGAAACACATCCCGAAGAACATCAGTTACGGAAAAGGTAACTATCTTCTTTGAGTGATTGCTCATGTGTATTCCACAATAGGTGATTCCAAGCTACATCTGTTGGAGGTGGGTAGTTCACAAACTCTTGAGACAGAGTAGGGCCCTGCTGAACCCAGTGTCCTCCCCAGTCTGGGAGACTATTGCATAATGAGAGGTGAACGTGTGGACAGAAGACCATGTGGCAGCCCTACAAATGTCCTGAATGGGGACATGGGCAGCCGACAAGGCTTGTGCCCTAGTTGAGCGTGCCCTCACAATTGGTGACGGAGGGAGTCCCACCAGGTCATAACAGGTACAGATGCTCAAAGTGATCCAGTTGGAGAGCCGTTGAGTGGAGATTGGCCGACCTTCCATGCACTCGGCTGAAGCGATGAACAGCTGCGAGGACTTCCTGAATGGCTTAGTCCACTCCAGGTAAAAAGCCAGAGCCCATCTCACATCCAGTGTGTGGAGGCGGCGTTCCTCACTGGACGCATGGGGCTTGGGGCAGAGGACCAGCAGAAAAATGTCCTGACTCGTGATAGGCGGAGACCACTTTTGGGAGGAACGAAGAGTATGGGAGGAGCTGGACCTTATATTTATGAAACACCGTGTACGGGGGCTCGGAGGTCAGGGCCCTGAGTTCTAAGATCCACCTAGCCGACATGATCGCAACCAGGAAGGCCACCTTCCACGAAAGGTGTGACCAGGAGCACGTGGCTAGTGGCTCAGACGGGGGCCCCGTGAGTTGGGCCAACACCAGGTTTAGGTCCACTGCGGGACTGGGGGCCTAACATACGGGAAGAGACGATCCAACCCCTTAAGGAATCGGCCGGTCATAGTATCAGAGAATACCATGTGGCCCTGCACCAGCGGATGGAAGGCCGATATGGCCGCCAGGTGCACCTTGACTGACGAGGGAGGCAGACCCTGGGCTCTAAGGTGAAGGAGGTAATCCAGAATAAGATGGATCAGGGCAGCCACCAGGGAAACTCTTGTCCGCCCACCTGGAAAAACGAGACCACTTTGCCAAGTAGGCTTGGCTTGTGGAGGGCTGCCTGCTTTCTAGGAGGACGCACTGAACCCCTTCCGAGCACGTCCTTTCCTACCTACCTAACCATTGAGCAGCCATGCTGTGAGGTGGAGTGCCACTAGGTTGGGGTGGAGAAGGCAGCCCTGATTCTGGGAGAGCAGGTCTGGGCAGGAGGGCAATGGCCACGGTGGGGCAACTGCCAGGCCTGTGAGGGTCCTGTACCAATGCTGCCTGGGCCATGCTGGGGCACTAAGAAGAACCTGGGCCTTGTCCGTCTATCTTTTCCAGGACCCTGCTGATCAGCGGGAACAGGGGAAAGGCATAGAGAAACTGGCTGGACCAGGACAGGAGGAAGGAATCTGAGATAGCACCCCTTCCCAGCCCCTTCCTTCTCCCGGCCCGGAGCAGAACCGGGGACAGCAACGGTTCTGCTGAGTCACGAACAGGTCCACATGGGGAGTTCCCCACACTTGGAAAAGTCTGTACTCTACCTCTGGGTGGAGAGACCTCTCGTGCTGAGAGAAGAAGTCCCTGCTCAAGCTATCTGCCTGAGTGTTCTGGGCGCCCAGCAGATGGAAGACCTGTAGGCAGATGTCATGGGCTATACAAAAAGTCCCACAGCCTGAGGGCTTCGCGGCAGAGGGCAGAGGATCTGGCCTCGCCTTGCCTATTGATATAGAACATCAAGGCCGTGTTGTCCATGAGGACCCTGACCACCTGGCCCTCTGGGTGCAAGCGGAAGGCCATGCACGCCAGCCATACCACCCTGAGCTCCTTGACGTTTATGCGGAGGGTCAGATCCTGAGCTGACCACAGACCTTGGGTCTGAACATTCCCCACATGCGCCCCCGCATCCCAGGTCCGACGTGTCAGACACCAGTTCCAGTGATGGGGCCCTGACCCTGAATGGGACCCCTTGGAGCATATTTCTCAGGGAGGACCACCACCTTAGCGAGGTGACCACTGTCTCGGGCACTGTGAGGACTTTGCCCATCCTGTCCCTGGCCTGGGAGAATTCCAAGGCCAACCAGAGCTGGAGGGCCCTCATCCTGAGTCTGATATGACAGAACACATACATGCACGTGAACATGTGACCCAAGAGCTGGAGGCACACTCTGGCTGTTTTCACCAGAAAACAGTGACCTGTGACTGTGTCGATGAGCCCCTTCAGAGTCTCGAACCTGTTCGGTGGGAGGGAGGCCCTGGTCAACGAGGCGTCCAGGACCGTCCTGATAAACTCTATGCATTGTACCGGGACTAACATGGACTTGGGGTTATTTACCAACAGGCCCAAAGTGGTGCATGTGGACAGAAGGAGCGCCACGTGATCCCGCACCTGCGACCGGGAGCAGCCTTTGACCAACCAGTCATCCAGATGCAGAAGATCGGGACCCCATAGCATCTGAGGTAGGCCGCCACCACTGACATACATTTTGTGAATACCCTGGGGGCAGTGGACAGACCAAATGGGAGGACCGCAAATTGGTAGTATTCCTGCCCCACCATGAAACAGAGGAAGCATCTGTGCCCCTCAAATATATGAATGTGGAAGTACGCATCCTGCAGATCGAGGGTGGCGTACCAGTCCCCGGGATCCAGTGGGGGGATGATGTAGGCTAGGGAGACCATGTGGAACTTGAGCTTCACCATGTACTGGTTCAGGCCTCGCAGGTCCAAGATGGGCCTGACCCCCACTTTGGCCTTCAGGATAAGGAAATAGCAGGAGTAGCACCCCTTGCCTTTGAACTCCCCTGGTACCACTTCCACCGCTCGTACGCCCAGGAGCCGACCCACCTCCTTCTCGAGCAGAGCCTCATGCGAGGGGTCCCCCAGGAAGGACAGGGGCGGGGGGGTGGTTGGGCGGGGAGCAAGTAAATTGGAGGGTGTAGCCGTGACCACTCTGGGGGAAAGCACACATCCGATTGGAGAAGGGAAGCTTTATTGAAGGTAGACCCCTGATGATAACTGGCAGGGTGCCCCCGGGCATCCCATCGAAACTGCCTTTTCCCCGCCTGCTTGCCCTTGGAAGACCCAGGCTGGGGGGGCAGGCCGAGATTGCCTCTGTGGGCACCTCTTATAGTCCCGCAACTTCATATAAGCAGTCTTGTATTTTGAGTGGGTGGCCTGAGTGGGAGTCTGATGCTGCTTGAACTTAAATTTAGCCAGATCCAGAGTCTGGAGGGTTGTGCGGGAGTCTTTCAGGCCATGCAGCTTTGTATCCGTTTGTTCTGCAAACAGAGTTTTGCCATCAAATGGGAGGTCCTGCACGAAGTCTGCGCCTCGCTGGACAACCCAGATAGCAGGAGCCATGACCACCCGTCTCATGGACACCGTATAGGCCATGGATTGCATGGCCGTGTCTGCTGCATCCGAAGCTGCCTGCAGGGTTGCCCAGGCAGTCGCTGTGCCCTCCACCAGCGCTCTGAACTCCTTTCTGTCGCGCACCTTGAGGGAGTCCTCCAACTTGGGCAGGGAGCCCCACAGATTGAACTCATACTAGCCCAGGAGAGTCTGGTGGTTCGCCACCCACAACTGGAAGCTCGAGGATAAATAAATTTTCCTTCCACCCTGCCCAGTGCCGAGGAGGACAGCACATTAAACATGGAGTCCAAAGGCTCCTCCATCTCCTCTGCCTGGAGGTGGAGGCTTGATGCCACCCTTTTTAAGAGTTCTTGCTGGGCCCTAAAGTCCTCCTGTGGGACGGAGGGGCCATAATCGTCTCATCTGGGGAGGGTGAGGAGGCCAGCACAGTACTTTGCGTGTCCACTGACACCGGAGGGTCCACCACCTGGTCAGTCTCTGGACACGGTGCCAAGGATGTACATCCCACCGACTCCTTCCTTAGGGGTCTGGAGAGGGAGGCCGATGGTCCTTCCGAGGCTCCGGCCACCGGGCAAGCCCCCACTGGGGGCTGCATTGGGGGCCACAGTGTCTACTGGGACCGGCTGCGATAGCCCCTCCTCGGTGAGGACCTTTGGCGTCATCTCCCTCCGTCCCACTGGTGTTCGCTCCTTGAGGCAGAGCGGTGCTGAGAGTCCCGATCGGATGGAACCCAACCAGACAGTCTGGTGGGCGTCCAAGGTGATCCACGTGGTCGCTGGGCGGTGAACGGCGTCGGGAATGTTCCCTCGACTGAGACCAGTACCAAGCCGGGGGTGACTGCGGAGATCCCAGCAGCGGCCTGCCTCTGAAGCACGGGGCCGACATCGGCGGTGCTCCTGGTACTGGCATGGACGTAACATCCCAGGCCGCCTGCAGGGCCTCCAGACATCCAGGGAGGCCTGTTCTGAATGGGCCAGGCTACTTCACTCGACTTGAGTCGGAGGCTTAGAGGCCGGTGGGGATCGAGGGCTGCCCGACGTGGGTGTAGCCTCTGTCCCAGGTTTACTTCGGTGCCACGGCAAAGGCGGCCTCTTCCTAGCCTTCTTGGTGCATCCTATGGACGGGGAGCAGTGCCAACTAGTTGATGGTGCCGAAGAGTCACTGCGCACCGACACTGAGGTGCCCAGTGCCGACTCAGAGTGGCGTGCTGGAGCCGGGGTCAGTGCCGACTCCATCAGAATAGCCCGGAGCTTCATGTCCCTTTCTCTCTTGGTCCGAGGTTTAAAAGACTTGCAAATCTTGCAGTGATCACTGAGATGGGTTTCCCCCAAACAGCTTAAACAGTCTGTGTGTGGATCACTCACAGGCATAAATCACGTACAAGTGTCGCATGACTTAAAACCCGGGGCACAGAGCCTGCCCCGGCCCAGGCTGTCTAGCTAAACTAAACTAAAACTAACTACAGGTACCAACACTGAACGAACAAGCAGTTCTGGGGACGAGCTACAGCAAGGCTGGAGCAGAGCAGTTCCGATGCACCTTGACTGGCGGCAAGAAGGAACTGAGGGTGGAGGGAGTGCGCCATGGAGGCGCCGCACCATGGAGGAGCCACTCCAGGGGTCGCCAGGGGTGTTCCCCTACGGGTATGGCTAGGGGAAAAACTTCCAGCACCAGCACACATGGCAAGCACGCACACCTATTGTGGAATATACATGAGCAATCACTCGAAGAAGAAAAGACTTCAATGCGCCTTAAAGTGAGGAGGAGTCACGGTTCAGGGTTCTGATTATTTCTGTGAAAATCAACCCATCACAATGAAAAGCAATGTTTACAGTTCACACAAGTGTGTCATTTAGTGGTTTTTATGGCTTGAAACTCTTTAGCACAGGGGTGGACAAACTTTTTGGCCTGAAGGCCACATCGGGGTTCCAAAACTGTATGGAGGGCCGGGTAGGGAAGGCTGAGCCTCCGCAAACAGCCTGGCTCCCACCCCCTATCTGCCTCTTCCCACTTGCCACCCACAGTCTGCCCCCCTCAGAACCCCGACCCATCCAATCCAACCCCCTGCTCCTTGTCCCCCTCCCGGGACCCCCCACCTCTAACCGCCCCCTATCCAACACCCCTGCTCCTTGTCCCCTGACTGCCCCCCAGGACCTCCTGCCCCTTATCCAACCCCCCCACTCCCTGTCCCCTTCCTTTGCCACTCAGAGCACCAGGACTGGCAGCCACGCCGCCTGGCCGGAGCCAGCCACACCACTGCACAGTCTAGAGCACAGAGGCAGGCTGGTGGCTCTCTCAGCCACGCTGCCTGGCAAGAGCTCGCAGCTCCACCATCCAGAGCACTGGCGGCATGGTGAGCTGAGGCTGCGGGGGAGGGGGACAGCAGGGAAGAGGCCATGGGCTAGCCTCCCCAGCCAGGAGCTCAAAGGCCAGGCAGGACGGTCCCACAGGCCGGATGTGGCTCGCAGGCCGTAGTTTGCCCTCCTCTGCTTTAACACCTTTTCCACTGGATGCAAGTAGATACTTTAAAACACCCCTTTAAAACAAAATTTTGCAAATGATTGAGGAAACCTATTTTTAGAGTAATATGAGAAACATATTTTTAAAATATGTGGAACTCTGATGTAGAATATTTTTATCCTTTAGGCAAAATCAGTTTCTCAGCATAATATAATCTAATACAGAAGTCAGTTGTAATCAAATACTCTAGATAGTCACAGATTATCATCAGTATGTAGTCTAAACTACAGTAATACAGCTTTTAAAAACTTTTTTCAAATTGAGAAAAGAGTTAATTTAAGATGTGAAGTAGTTTCCATCTCAGGGGAGAGTAGCTTGTTTTGGTTCTCAAGCACAAGACACATTTTACTAGACAGAACATATTATAATATGAGCACAAGATTCCCTACATATTTACATCACGTTCAAGTACACTCTTCTGCCCCTGTGGCAGAGCTTTAAACTGATTTGATCTGAGGAGAATCATGAGGGCATTGTCAGCATGCTCTTTGCTCTCAAGACTGAGATTGAGTCTTTGCTCTGGTTTTCTTGAAGGAAATCTTGGACAACTTTGGATGGTGTCTACATGATATCATGCCTACATCACCAGCCAAAAATCTCCTTATTATAATTATGGAACAGGATCACATCCTAGCTCCTTTGTTCAATATCATATTTCTGATGTTTAGAACAGCTGAAGCTCTTATTACTTATAATGATTTTCCATATTTTAGCAAAACCAATCTGCAATAGTCAGTGTCAGGGAAACATTTCCAACTAGAGATCAACAATAGATCTATCCATAAAATGTCAAAGCATAGGAGTATCTGGCACTAGGTGGGCCTAAGCACTGGAACATCCCCAAAGTTCTAGGATTTTCACAAGCAAAGGGCTTGGTTTGAACCTAATTATATTAATAATCACACTTCCCCCCTACCCCATATGTAAAGTTCTAACATTGAGTGAACGAATAATTGGGAAAGGTATGGAGAAATAGTTATTAATTCACCCTATGTAAGTTTTGTCTGTTTTTAGACTGTAGACTCTTCAAGGCAGTGAACATCTCTTACTGTGTGTTGCATAGTGCCTAACACAATGGAGCTCTGATGTTGGCTGGATCTCTAGGCAATACTGGAAAATAAATTTCACAAACGCACTATATATTATAAAAAGTATGAGCTAGGTAAGGTCTCCTCACTGAAGCTCAGAGAGTACTGAATCTTCTTTTTCAGAAAGAGGATTTAGGATAGGAAAGATCTCTTTCTTGAGAGCTTGACCATTAGTGGAAACATCTTTTTTCATCTTTGGCAGTTAAAATCTTTGCCTTTTTATCTTTGAAAGCTCTAGCCCAAATGATCCATATTTTTTGAAATTCAGGCTAGATTACTGCAAAATGTGCTTACCTTGAGATACCACAGACCACCTACAAACTATCAACAATCAATCATGCGATGGCTTGTCTTATAAATGGGAGAGAGCAAAGATTGTGTTCCACAACCTGCACAGGCTCTCCATTCAACTCCAAATTGGTTTCAAGGTATTGATCCTAATCTTTAAAACCCTAGAAGAACTCTTCAAGCTATTTTACATACTACCTTTCTCCCACCTCACTCCCCAATGACACAATTTAGAAGCTATAGTGAACCAGGACTCAACAACTGACAGCCTTGAGGGCTCTTGGAAGACAAGGATAGAACATTTCTGATAGAGAACTCACTGCTCTGGAACTCTCTATCACAGGAGAAAGAGATGAGACCAAATTCTGCCATGGTTAAGGCATGTTGCAGGCCTCACTTTGCAAGTTTTTCCACAATAACAACTGCATCAGAAAGACCTAGCAACATTCACTTGGGAAAGAGAATCCAAAGGATGCAGTCCCATCCAAGAGACAATTTGCTGTTAATCTTAATTTCTGTAACCCTTGCCCAAACACAATAGCAACGAGTGCATTGCAAATTGCTTTGAGCAAAACTTCTGTCTTTCCTTGTTTCATGCAAAATTGCACTATAAGAAGCTACACGGAGTAACTATCTGGTGGGAGCAGTAGACATCTAAGGAATTAGGGATGCCAGTGACTGATATTGAACAAAAGGAACTTTTTCTCACATTTCTACCTTCTCTTAACCTAGATTACACAGAGGACAAGCAAGCAGCAACAGCAGAGGCAGGAGTCAGGTATTACACAGACTCAAGTGAGCAATGGGACTGCTACCAGGTTGCAACTCATGAGAAGGGAGAAAGACCTGGCTAACTGTGCAGGGTGTATGCATGTGGTACACTCTTATATGAGCATGTCCCAAATCACTCTCCCGTCTCACCCCTACCACAACCAGGGAGTTCTGCAAAGCACCATGTCTCAGAGTTTAAACGCTTTTTAGTGTGTTAGAAGTCTACTGAATGGTGAAAGCTTACCTTTGAAGCAAGACATCTCACAGATTTGTCCATTTGATTTTGATGTTCAGGAGTACCAGGACAACTCAGGATCTTCACTGTATTGTTACCATTTGTGAAAGGAGCAGGCGGTGGTAATTTAGTGAGGGGAATCTCTTGACAGGGGTCACTGCCTATAAAAAAGTGCACAGACCAAACTTATGATTACAGACTACTGCTGTGTGGTAAAATATATACATGATAATGGAAGTTCTTAAAGTCTTGGGTAAAATTTACTATTAAGATACATGATTTTTAAACATACACTATATACCATCCTCAAAGGTAAAGCGTTACAACATGACATGCATATACATGTTTTCATCTTTATACTCTCTATGTGATTTAATTGACCTCTGAGCTGAAGAAATACCAAATACTGAAAATAAATACAGTGATGTGAAAATAAGTACAATTCTAAATGCAAGAACTCATTATATCATATAATGTACCAGAGCTCAACTGGTGTGGAAAGTACTAACTATGTTATCATAATAGCCTTTTCGTCACATCATCAATATGGGACATTTGAAAAGTGTCAGCATTGGAAGTACTCTGAGTAAATACATAGAACTATATCATCCTGTCACCTCTAATAAACTGAGGGAGTGCAATGGCAACAGAAGGGCACGGAAGGGATAAGTGTCACCTTCCTAGCATCACCTTCCCCTTCATCTCAGATTCTGTGAAGCCTTTGAAAAATCTGCGCTGCACATTTCAGGGTATGATTATACTAGAGCACCATCCTCCCTCCACAAACCAACAATAGCTTTGGGGTGGGGGTGGGGAGGAGGAGAAGAGTCTAGGTAGCACAGTTCATTAGAGCCATGCTGCCAAGTGAGTTTGGAGTGCTGGGAGGCCAGGTGGAGATTCAGAGTTTCCATAGCTACCCGGGGAGTGGGGGATTTTTTTGGTATGTGTGGGTGCCTGTGTGTTTAAGAAGTTGAACCCCTGGTCTATTCTCTTGCAGGTTATTGGAACTTCCTTTACCCCGAGGAGAGCTTTTCATGCAGGGGACAAGAAGGCCAGTAATTACTTATGTCTGCAAAGTAAGCAATATTCTGACCCTTTGTATAGTATAATAACTGAAACAATTATTTAGACAAGAAACATACTTTTCGGGGATGAATTAGGGCTGTTTGAAGCAATTTGCCTCATGCGACTTCCATGGCAGCTAAGTGCCACCAGCTTTGAAATTATAGCAGTTTTTCCAAATCCCACATTTCCAATAATAACTGCTCCTCTGTTTTCTTCCAGCTCTGGATTCTTCAAGGCTTCTTCAATCATTTGAAACAGCCATTCTCTTCCGACAAACACCGAGTCTGTTGTTATGCTTGGCACTTCAAACAATAGTGGCTTTAGCAAAATGTCTTGAGGCTTATAAGGGACAAAACGTGCTGAGTAGTGGAAAGGGAAAAACGTTTATTAGAAGCAAGTACTGTTATGTAATGAAAACCTATTTATTTGCAGCAGTATTTAAGATGACAATTTCAATAACTTTTGGTGGGTACGTTTACAATTTGAGAGGATTTCTTTTCAGCACTTTTATCATAAAAACAAACAATTACAAATGACTTATTGAACTGTCTATAAATTAGCAGCTTCAGTGTGGATTAAAACCACTTCATGATAAAATGCAAATAATTCTTGCGGTTTTCTTTTTGGACAGGGGTTCAGCCTTTATATTTAAAATGTTGTAGAACTGTGATAATTTGACTTTTAATGAAGAACAATTTTTTTCTATATATTTGAAAATGCATAACAAATTTTTCTAATTGAGGGCCCGGCCCTGTGAAATGTTTTGAGTCAGAGGGAGTTGTGGGTGCTAAGCACTTCACCTGGTTAGGTCCTTAGAAGCAGCAACAACATATATAGAGAAATGTAAAGAAATACTGAGAAGCATGAAAAAGTTTGATTATTTGACTTCCAAAATCAGTCAGCCATGTAAATGAGACATTACTGAACTGATTCTCAGCAGGTGATGAGTTCATACAGCCCTTTTAAAGTCAACAGGAGTTGCAGGTGCTCGACACCTCTGAAAATCTGACATATCTTCTTGTTCTCATTTGTATTCTCAAACAGATAATGCAAGAGCTATAGGGGCTAATGAATCTGGTTTTGATTGGAAAGATTACTTTAACCATGCGAAAATTTTTTTAAAAAAACACAATTATTAAATGATTTCTCAAGAAAAGATTTGTTTCATAACTGTTTTTTCAGCAATTAACTCATGAAGATAAAGTGAATATGAATGAGGGCACCAAAACATCTACACAGCGACTCACTGAAGAGCAATAATATGGAAGTTTGATTGCTTACATTTTTCTGTTTGTAATGGTAATCTGAACAGAAAAAGCAATTGACCAAAATAAAGTTAAGATGAGAAAATAAAAATTGCACACAATCTGCAATGAAAAAAATGCCACTATTTTCCCAAAGGGCATCCCATACTAGATTATTTATGTACCACTACACCAATCCTTAATGAATGAATTACTTTTCTTCCATAAACAAGATTCAGGTGCAAGGATAACCTTGGGATTGCATATAAATCTGTTTTTTAAAATACAGTATCATCCTGGTTATTTGAATGCCATGGAGGATACTGAATAAGTTTATCTGAAGTCTTGCTTAGCTGATCAAAGGAATCTTCAATATAAACATTGGAGGCACATCATTCAGTTATGAATATGCGAGGTTCAGATAATCCAGGTTTTACTGCACATGCATGTTAATTATATAAATATATGTTTATTTTTTAATAAATATTCCGTTTCTGATCTACAGTATGCCATACTAAAAGAAGTGTGAGCAAGCACTTTTTTATGATCAATAATGTCCCAGAACCTGTAATAGAATCTACTAGTGCAGAACTGAATGCCTGCATGGAGACCCTCTGGCTTCAGCTGAACACGTGAGGAGCCCAAGAACCTGTGCTTATATAGGATTACACCTACAAATTCTTTTGCAAAGGCTTTTGCAGCTTTACGATATTACTAAAACAACTACTGTGTATCCATTCTAAAATAACCACAAATGTATAAATACCTTTAATTTCTTGTTGTACTCTTCCTCCGGCAGTGTTATGCCAAGGCAAGCGAATTGAGGTGCGTAATGGAGTATTCCTTTGTCCATCCAAATAGCTCAGATCTTCTAACTTGGTTGAACTTGTTGCTAGGATATTAAGAACTGAAGTTTATTTTTTCATCTGAATAAATAATGACACAAAACTAAACTAAATACTGTATATCAGCATGAATTATTATTAATGATTATATTTATGCTTTCAACATGGAATTCATAGATAAATTTTCCTGCACAGTTACACCCGCAAATTCTAGGTAATATTTTTGATGAGCATGGTCATTTTCCTCTGTAAATGTAAGTCTTTGATAGTAAAAAGATTTTAAATGTCCTACCCACACCATGAACTGTCCATTTAAAAAAAGTCATTTTCATTAGATATGCTTTTATTTATTTTATATTTTTAATAAGAAATATTACCAGAATTTAAAATTATGCTAAAATTCCTAGTGAGAAGCTAAGGAGGGTGAGGGGGTAGAAAGCTTTACATTGAATTTTTATGATAAGCCTGGGCAGTCAGAAATTATTTAGTAAAGCTTCAATACTTCCAAGCAGAAACACAGCAAGGTAGCTAGATGAATCTTCTGCCCCAATGATTTCATTCATAGTTCTGGCAATCCAGATCTTGCAATTAGACAAGCAGACACTGTGTGCACTATTTCACCGCATCCAGAACATTAACAATCACCCCATTAACTATGTGACTCTTCATATTACTTTGCAAAGCTAAATAGATTTCTTAACTATACAAGTTCTTGATTGGAAGAGAAATCTTCTGCAACAGCACGTGATCACACTCTGTATTCATGGGATTAAAATGTACCGATAATTCCACAACGTATTGGCACACTACCAATTCTTCCTAGGACTGAGAAAAGTAATATACAAATATTGTAGTACACTTACTATTGCACATCATTTAAATGGAAACCTTGAACTATTATTGCAGTGGTGGGTTGAAGTCATTCACATTATATGTAGTTTATAGAGTGCTCTGGGATCAAATGCACTGAAGTGGAAGATTACATTTCTTTCCCTACCACCATTTAGGTCTTTTTCCATTTGGCAGGCATTCATTTCCCCTTTCTCCCCCTTGTTTTTCAAACAAAACCAACATTAATATGGCTTCTTCTTTACTTTGTTGTTTGAGACCACTATCAATGATGTCAGTAGAGCTTTAGGAACATACATTGGTAAACTGCTGCTTGCAATATCCGTAGAGAGCTCATAAATGCAACTGATCCTGGGTCCAGCAAAATGATGCATAATTTTTCCCTTTTGTTCTTAAACATTTTATGAAGAGGGACAGAAATAAAAAAAAATGTTAAAGACCCAGAGGACTTACCAAACAGTTATACTGGGGGGCACATTCTGAGCCTAAATCTCTTAGCAGTGTCTTCAAAAGCAACATTTCACATTTGGGTAGATCGTGCAGTCTTTCCCCTCTTGCGCTTCCTCATAAAACAGTAGTGGTGGGCCCTGTGCACAGTCAGATGGTGTAGTTCTGCCACCAGGAGCAGAAGGATATAAAGGAGCTCAGCTCAGGTTTGGGTAGCCCTGAGTAACAGAAGCAAGGCAGGCCGGGAACAGTGGATCAACAGCTACGCAGACTTGTCAGCCATTCCCTCTATGAAGGGGAAAGCGGGAGCTGTTGCAGTAATAGCTGCTCTGCAGTTGGAGCAGGGAAGGATTTCCCAGACCCTTGTAAGCTGACCCTATACAAAGCCTGGTTCTTCACACTTATCCCTTCCAGGCCTCATAAATCAATTGTTTACAAGGACAAGTATTTCTCATAATCTAGATAAAATTCCAAATTATTATTTATAATAGGAACCACTCATCTGCACAAATGATAATTTTCACACATGCACAGCAGTCTCATTCCATATCTCAGTAAAGACTGAACAATGTAGGGCCAGATCCTCCATATCTGGCTAAGCAAACTTTTACTAGTATAGCATATTTACTATGTTACTAAAGAGACAACTGACAATATAAATGAACAGCATATATTTTTCAGAGTGGTAGCCGTGTTAGTCTGTATTAGCAAAAATAACAAGGAGTCCTTTTGGTACCTTAGAGACTAACAAATTTATTTGGGCATAAGCTTTTGTGGGTTAGAACCCACTTCATCAGATGCATCCAAGGACTCCTCGTTATTTTTGCATATATTTTGTGGTTCCTTGGCTCCCATATTTTTAGAATTGTGTTTGGTTTGCTTACCAACTGACCTGTGAAATATTATTCCTGTCATTTTATCATTTAATACTAGTAAAAAAAATTCAGAATCTTACTCTGTCGTAAATGCAGCTTACTAATGTACCGCTTATGGATTAGCGCATCAAAAAATTGTAATAAGGTAACCTTTTTATAATAGTGGTGTTTAAAATCAGAGCATTTTTATTCCTCTTGTGTACAGACAGACAACGTGCTAGAGTTGTGGTTTTATATGGAACATTTTTTCAGAGGTGTCATAGGTTCGCCATCTTAATTACACACTCATAACATGGTGGCCTTCATTTGAGTGTTTCTGGAGCAGAGACTGTGCCTTGCTGTACATGTGGGCAGTGCCTAGTGCATTGTCAGTAACAACATCAACCAATTTAGTCCAGTAACCCAAGTTAACAAAATGTTAACAATGTGCTGTATGCACATTAGTAAACCCAAATTAACAAAAAGGAGGGTTTTTAGCATTACAAAGATCCAAGTCATTAGGTTATTCCCAGTTCAAGCAACTTTTACAAAGCTGTGCTTCATATGTACAGTGAAATAACACATTTACTTCCCTACAGTAACTGTGGTTCTTCGAGATGATGTAATCTGTGAGGATTCCACTGTAAGTACACATCACCTCATATGCACAAGATCAGTTTCTTTCTGCTAGAAGTATCCATCAGGCTTGCCCATGAACCCTGAGTCTCCTCATGCTCTGGCACGAAGGGCAGACCCTTCTTCAGTTCTCTTCAAAGCTTGGGCAGCTAAGGACTGCAAAAAGCAGGGACAGAGGGCAGGTTCTGGGATATGCACTGACTATCACATCTCAAAGAACTACAGATACTGAAGGGTAAATAACCTTATTTTCTTTGAGTAGGTTTCAGTGTGGATTCCACTGTCCGTGACTGGCAGTCAGTCTGGATGGTGGGTATGAGGTGTATCAGCTGTGTTAATCAAACAGAGATTGAAGTGCTGCTCCTCCAAACTTGGTATCTGTCCTAGCTGCCAGGTCAAGTCCGTAATGTTAACGAAGGGTGGCTGCTTTACAAACTTCTGAAACTGGCACATTTCTGAATCAGGCTGATGAGGTCACCTGTGCACCTCAACACTGTGAGATGAGAGAAAACAGAACATGACTGAACTGGTGGATGGTATGCTGGTATTGCAGCTAGGTAGACTTTCAGTCCAAGATGCTTGGGATTAGCCCTTCAACCAGATTCACATTGTTTTGGAGTTGCCCACATATGAAAAACCTTTCCCATTTTGCAGAGTGGAAGCCATCCTTCTCTGCTTAATAATTCCTTGTACTTGTCTGGAGCACTCAGTCAGTGATGGTCATCCAGCCAGCATCCAGGCCAGGCCATCAGATGCAAGAACTGTGGGTCTGGATATAGTATCTGACCCCGACTCTCAGACACTATATCTGTGCAGGCAGGCAGGGAGGCAAATGGGAGGTTGGCTAGACATTACGTAGGCTGACAGCCAGAGTTCTCTCAGCAAATAAGGGGCTAGTATGACAACAATAACTCTGTACCTTCTGATTTGCATATTACCTGAGAATCAGGAGAATCTGTGGGAAGGTGTGGAGGAGGTCTCAAGACCACTGAAAAAGAAAGGTGTCCGGTGAAGATCCTAGTCTCATACCGTCCTAGATCAAAAGGCTTTACATTTGGGGAACAGGCTGGCGGTCGGGATTCCCCATTTCCAGAATACTGGGTCCAGGATGGATTTCTGCCATGACTGCTCATAGTTAGTTACCATGTTCCTGCTCATAAAGTCTGCAAGATCATTTTTGACCCTTGTTAGATGAAAGGCCAGTGTGGTCACAACATGGTGGTGACACCATTCCCTGAACTCTATGACTTCCAGGCAGGTGGGGGACAAACAAACACCTCCTTGTTTATTGACATAATGCACTGCTGACATATTGTCTGTCAGGTTTGTACTACAGTTCCACAGAACAAGAAGGAATGCCTGATGGCTCTCAGGTCTAGGACATTCATGAGCAGCTTTGGATCATCAGAGGACCTGGCATTTGGAGGCAACTCTGATGGGCACCAAAACTGCCCCTTATACATCTGTAATAAGCACTTCTGTCAGGGAAGGGACATGGAGGACACTAGCTTTCTCACATTTAAAGGTTCTAGACATCAGGTAAGTTTTTACCAGACCTGGAGTAGTACTGTGAATTATTTGTTCACACTGTGTTTGGCTAGGCATTACACCAGCTTTAGCCAGTGTTGTTATGGATATAAGTGGGGTCAAGTTGGTACAGGACAACATGTGTCCTAGTAACCCTAGGCACATGCAAATCATTATGGACAGTCTTGTCCGTACAAATGGGACGGTAGGTATCAATCCATCTTCCACCAGCCCCTCTATGCTCATGCTCACCATGAGTCAAGTAGAGCTCCTATGAATTCTATAATCAGGGATGGTATTAGAGATGATTTCTTGTAGTTTGCTAGAAACCTACACTGAAAGAACAGGGAAGTCTACTTGATCTAGGGCTATCTTGGTCTTCCCATGAGATCTGCTCCAGAACAGCCAGTTATCCAGGTACAGGTAGACATGTACTCCCTCTTCCATTTAGGTACACCACAACCACTGCTGTGGATGTGATGAATATTCTCCATGCCGTGGAAAGTCCAAAGGGCAGAACCCAATATTGGTAAACTCTTCTCCTATCAGGAGAGTCCCTCAAAAGGGATGTGGAAAGGGAATGGGATATAGTGAGAATTTGATGGTCTAAGCATCCATTTGTCAGTGGAGATGGCTGACCATGTCTGGAGGAATGAGGCAAGGCAGCTTCTACTACAGGCGCTCATATGACGGATTTTGATACAGCTATTGACTGAGCTATCAAATTTGCTGCTATGTGGATAGAACTGTATGCATGGCTGGAGTTGAAGAGGATTGACATCCTCTATCATATCTCATTTCCTTTTTTGACTGACAGTCCAGCTGCCTGTGGTATGAAGGTGTCTTCTGTCTCTGCTGATGTTGCTGTTGAGTGCAGTACATTTTGCAGTACACTAGAGGTCTGTAGTTTCCCAGGGACTACAGGTTGCCTTAAAGTTCTTGAGAGTGGAAGGCACTTCCTGTTTTCTTACTAAATAATTCTGAACCCTCAAATGGAAAACCTTTGATTGTGGCTTGCACTTGGCAAGGAATGCCCAAGCCGGGAGCCAGAATGCTCTCTTCATGGTCACAGTGGTGGCCATGGGCCTAGCCACACTATCAGCTGTATCCATTGTAGGCACATCTTTGCCACTAGTGTCCTTCTTTTACAATGTCCTTACAGTCTTGTCCAGTCTCATATGGGAGACTGTTGACAAATGGCATCACTCTGCCCCATGTCAGAAAATCATATTTGGCGAGTAGAGCTCGGCAATTAGCCACTCATAGCGGGAGATAGGCAGAGCAGGAAGACTTTCTCCCGAACTGACATTTTGGATCTTCCTCCTTTGGTGCATTCTTGCTAGTGTGTGATTTCTTTTGGATGGCAGAGATTACTAGAGATCTGGAGTTGGAGTGTGAGTAAATGTATTTGAACCTGGAAGGTGACATCTGACCTCTTCTCAATACATTTTGCCAGTGGTGGTATAGTGGCCACAAAGCTCTGGCTGGAACTCGTAATCCCTCATTGATAGGGAGAGGGGCTCTGGCAAGATTCACAGACCACAGAACTTCCAATCATTTGTGAGATTGTTCAGATTTAACGCAAGTCTCGATTTCCAGTGTGTCTGCAATCCATTGCAGGAACTCTTGGAACACACTGAAACCATCCAGAGTCAGGATCGGTGCTGAGGCAATTGCCTTGTCCAGTGATAAGGAGGAGATGTCTTTAGGGGGCAACACTGGGCACTGATAAGTTATGCCTGTGGGTCCCACTCCTCCTGGTATTCTGGTATCTGTGGTCTTGCCAATAATGCTATGGTAGAGGGATATCTTCTCTTTCTAAAAGAGGAGAATGTTTCATCAAGACTTGGGAAGCCTCCAGCAACCCCAGAAGGGGGTAGCATCCTATATTGATACAGATGGTTGACAGGCTCCTGGCTGGGCCGCTGCCAGTCTCGTGGTGGTGGAGTTCAGAAGAATTCCTCTGGTCTTCTGGTGGTACTTGGGGACTATATGGGGAATGACACCCTGATCGATGCTGGTAAGGCGCTGTGCCCCAAGGATGGTGACGAGGAGCATATCTCCTCTATAGGTGATGCTAATGGGTGTGGTTCCCATGGTGCTGGTGTTGGTACCAATGGACACCCTGGTGCTGATGGCAGTTCCACACTTGTACACTCAGTGCAGTTTTCAGTACTGGGTCCAATACCAAAAGAGTCTGCTGCATCAGTTTGCTCTTTTTAACTCATCTTTGGATAATGGAAAAGTCATGCAAATTCATTAGGATTCTTTGTCACTGCACAGTCTAAGACTAAAATTTTCATTCCGCAGGAGGTCTAACTGAGTGAATAGGATGAAGCTAATGAGCAAGCATAGCAGAAAACTGGAAAGTTATGCTCTGTAATCACAGCAGTCTACTGGAAAAAATCTCGACTCCCTCCCTCTGTAGACTTTAACAGAAAGACCCTGCACAATATAATATTCAGAAGTAATGTAATCCTTCACTTAACAGTGGTGCCTTCATTGTTTCAAAATTAATGTACTAATGATTTTCAAGGCATTTTAAATGCTCAGTCAGACTATGCACATCAAGACTGTGCTTTCTGTCAGCTTCAAATGCATTACTGAATTTCACAATACAACTGAATCATTCAATCTAGTTATAATAAATAAGAAAAATATAATCCTAAAAGACAAAAAAACCTCCCATCCAGTACCTTGCTGACAAATTCGGAGTTCTTGATAATGTTCACTATGCCATATACTAGTGTATTTTTCAAATGTCAGTTCCAACTTACTGCACTTTGTTGGATATCCTTTCTGGAATAGGGCCACATTACACTTCCTTTAAAAATCAACTGAAGAATGGATCAGTGTTTTTCCAGTGTTTTTCCAGTGCAGCCCCACTTATTTGCTGCTTCAAATTTAAAAACACAGCAAAACATGATACTCTTATCACAGATTATCACTGTAAATTATTGAGCAATAGAGTGGTGATACTGTTGTATCTTTAAGCTCAGACCAGCACCGCTAATATATTCTGCACCAGAGCACTGTCACTGGAAATCCCAGTGGTTACAGAAGTAACTTCCCACTCACTGCAAAAAATGTTTCCCTAGAGAAAAAGGCTCAGAAAACTTCAGTTAAAACTTTAAACTAAGACCCGCCAATATCAGTCAGCAATTTTTATTTCACATCTCAAACTACAGCTCCTTTTTTTTTTTTTTAAAACTGTGGAATGCTGACTATATTCAACTCCCAGTCAAGCATAATACTTTTCCCCTCCATAAATCATTAACTCCTGGCAAGGCCTGGTTATGTTAGGGGGGCTCCTTCAGTCTACATCTTCTGGATTTTATAAACTTTAATTTTCATTTGTTTTAACTGAGTTTACTGTCATTATATTTGTTTCCCTTGCCAGTTCTGGAAAGTTTGTATCACACTAATTGTCAATGGGTTTACACAGGTATAAGTGAGGGGAAAATATGGCATTGCAACTGGAATTTAGTTAATTCTAGCAACAATACTCGAACCATAACTTAATCTACCTCACCTCTTCCAGAGCTGTATTGAAGGTGCATTGCCAACAGACAGTAGTTAAAAAAAACACTGAAGTAAACCCCCCCACCAGAAACAATTTAAAATAGTAATGGTACATTTACAAACCCAGTAAATAAGTGCATATCCGGATTAAAAAGCCCACAGAGTAGAAGAAAAACATATTCCTATGGATGGCACTATATACTATAAGTGTCTCAACAATAACATCCATGTTCAAACTTGAAAACAATTTAAAGTAATAAACATGTATTCAATTCACTGCAGAGTAATTGCCTTTTTCCTACAAAGAAATATCTTACTAGCAATGTTGTAACTTTAATACAAAACCTCATTTTGTACAATTAGATCACGAAAAATTCCTCCTCCTCTAGTTCAGTGCTTCCTTACCTGCAACAGAGTTGGGACGAGGCATTATTAAAGAGCTAGAACTTGGTGTATAGGAAACAGGCCCATCTCCAGTACACACTTCCACTTTAGACAAACTCTCTGCAGACCCAACTGTCTCCTCTTCTGCAACCGGTGAACAATTATCTGCCCTTCGATCATGAATAATTCCTTGATGTACACCAGCCCTGAGACTCCCATCCTTACTCCATTCCAAACTGGATCCGCTGCGATCATCATTTTCAGATGAACTTGTTATGGTTGCTGAAGAAACAAAAATCCTAAAAACTTAGGGAGGATGAAGTACCACAATGGCACTTCAGTGGCATGACACATTTACTATTCAAATGGCATTTTAGTTTACACAGGTAACATCCAAGTAAATTCCATACAATGTATTCTGTTCAATTAGAAGAATGCTCCTTGTCCATGAAAACAAACTGCTCAATTCCTCCTACAGGGGGCTGTAATATTTTGGTCTAATTTTGGTTGCTGGGTTTAGAGTGCTGAATGGTGTCGGCGGCCTGTGATACACAGGAAGTCAGGATAATCTGGTGGTCTCTTCTGGTCTTAAACTCTATGGCTACAGGAAAAGAGAAAGTCTGATAAAACAGATAATGAAAAGGCAGTTTGGAAACTCCTTTAAATCCATGTAATGTGTGGGAGATAATTTATCCAGTTCTTTTCAATGAGGGAACAAACTACCCTTTAAAGAATAAATCTCAAATTCCTTTGAAAATTAAATTTAATAATGTAACAAACTACTACAAGTATTTTTATAAACAAGAAATTTTGATCAACTAATAAAATCTAATAGAAAAACATAAAACAATAAAGCATTTTAAAAGTAAGAATCAAGAATTTAAATAAATTCTTGATAAGTCACTTTTCCAAATATATACTTTTTACAAAAGGGTCACTTTTCAACTCCAGAGTAGGCTGGGACAGTTCTACCAAAGTCACCATTCTGTACTTTCTGAATAACAGTGAAACTTTAGGACAGGACAGATTCCTGACCTGCTTTCTGTAAATCCAAGATGGAAAGCTAAAATGCTGACCTAGCTAAGTGTGCCAAAATATTCAGACAGTTCCTCCCACATTTGTTTCCATATGTCTCTTTGCAAAATAATAAGTTTTTGAGAATACCATGCGAATTTAGGTATATATACAACTTTCCTAGGCATGCTGCAATCTATAGCAAAGCACACATAAAACTGCATGCTGGGGATTTAGCATAGCTCTTTCACAGTCTAACAACACAGAATATGTCATAGTGAAGTATGTGTGAAATCAAAATGAAAAGGGACAATCCTTATGTTAGAGTTAGAGGAAATTCAGAATAATTATGCTCTAGCTCCTGTCCTTTGCTTCTAGATTAGTGTGGGGGGCTCTCTTTCCAGCTCTATCAGCTGTGGTTCTCATTTTGCCTTTGATAATCTGGATACCTCCAAAGCCCTTAAAAAACTCTGGCCTAACGCTTTTTATTCTTCCTCACCCATTGCACTAATACTTCCAATTTTCAGTATTTATACATTTATGAACAAACAAAAAGGATGACAAAAAGATATCTCATATTCTGAGATTTATTGTTGTTGGGTAGGAATTTGGGGGCAGGGAGAATAGAGCAGTATTCCTATTTTAAAAAGGTCGTTTTGACTCCTAACCTTTTTTTTTTTTTTTAAACAGAAAAACATTAGAGCTGAATTACAAACGAAGTATATTTCATTTTCTTTAGTTTTTACTGTCCCTCGTCTAGCAAAATATTTCAGCACATGTTGAAGTTTAAACCTGTGAGTAGCCCTGTTGACTTAAGTGGGGCTACTCGCATGCTTAAAGTTAAAAATATGCTTAAGTACATAAGGGCCTAAACTGACAGCAGAGAGGAGTTCTCCAACCTCCATCTCTAATAACATAATCTTCACATTAGGTTAGCATTTCAATCTAAAGTGCTGTAAAGCAAAAAGAAAAATCTTAAAATATCAATTTGATACGGTAATTCGTTAAGCAAAAGAAAAAACTAATTATGACACGTTGGTCCTCTAGTGCAGGGGTCAGCAACATTTCAGAAGTGGCGTGCCGAGTCTCCATTTATTCACTCTAATTTAAGGTTTCACGTGCCAGTAATACATTTTAATGTTTTTAGAAGGTCTCTTTCTATAAATCTATAATATATAACTAAACTATTGTTTGTGTAAAGTAAATAAGGTTTTTAAATGTTTAAGAAGCTTCATTTAAAAATTAAATTAAAATGCAGAGCCCCCCGGACCAGCGGCCAGGACCCGGGCAGTGTAAGTGCCACTGAAAATCAACTCACATGCCACCTTTGGCGCACGTGTCATAGGTTGCCTACCCCTGCTCTAGTGCTTAAGCACTCGGTCTTGCTGCAAGCAGGTTCATAATCTGAGTGATATGTAGGATTTTGGACCAGATGTAAGATTGGTACAACACTTGGTGTATTCTGGCACACGTAGCGTGGCCAACATTGTAGCTTCCAAACTTGGGTCAACAGAAAGCAGATTAAGAATCTATCCCGGGGTGGGCAAACTTTTTGGCCTGAGGGCCACATCTGGGTACGGAAATTGTATGACGGGCCATGAATGTTCATGAAATTGGAGGTTGGGGTGCGGGAGGGGGTGAGGGCTCCGGCTGGAGGCCAGAAATGAGAAGTTCAGGGTGTGGGAGGGGGCTCCAGGCTGGTGCAGGGGGTTGGGGAGTGAGGGCTCCAGCTGGGGGTGTGGGCTCTGGGTGCAGGAGGGCAGGAACGAGGGGTTCGGAGGGTGGAAGGGGTTCGGACGGCGGCCAATGGGAGCTGCAGGGGCGGCGCTTAGGGAGAGGGCAGTGTACAGATCCCGCTGTCTGCCCCTACGCGTAGGAGCCGGAGAGGGGGACATGCTGCTGTTTCCGGGAGCCACGCAGAGCCACAGCACACATGGAGAGGGGCAAGCCCTGGACCCCACTCCCCGGCAGGAGCTTGAGGGCCAGATTAAAAAGTCTGAAGGAGCGGATGCGGCGGGCCGTAGTTTGCCCACCCCGATCTATCCTATCCTAAGGCACCTCTGCTTATCAGAGATTACAGAATGAGTGACAACAACAAAAACAAAAAACCCAAACAGTAATAACATAATCTGCTCCCATTCACAGAAGACAAGGTGTTTAATACAGTGGTTTTGATGTATACCAAACTTTAAAATTTGAAATATATCTTTCCCATGGCTAGCTTTGTAACAATTCCACAGATTATAACTTTGCTGTCTACAAACATACAATAGCAAACTGCACCACCCACTTCCTTTTCTAATCAATTTTTGTTCAGTAAACAAGCCACCTGACAATCCACTACAAGTATGAAAAAAACAGCTGCTGTTTCAATATGCTTATTATGAAGTAACAATGAAGGCTCTCAACTCAAGATATCAGAAGGAATATTTCCCTAATCATCTTTTTAAAATCCTGGTGTAAAGAATGTTGATGTATCTGTAAATGAAATTTAGATTAAAACATCCCAAAATATTTGGCTTACCAATTTCAGAAACATTTCAATCTGTACAGAATGCATTTAACACCAAGGATTAATTATAATTTTGTGCTGTTTTTTCAATTAAAGCAATGCAAAACAGGAAAGCAACAACAAATAATTTCCCATACAAAATAGACTTTTATGGCATGAAGGTATACCATAGACCAGTGATCACCAACCAGTAAATCGCGATCAACTGGTCGATCCTGGAGCCTCTGACAGTCGATCGTGATCTCCAGCTGCTAAAAGTCCATCTCTGCACACTGCTCCTGCCTTCAAGCACCACCCCCACAGCTCCCATTGGCTGGGAACAGGGGACTGCGGCCAATGGGAACTGCGGGGGCAGTGCTTGCAGGAGTCACATGCTCCCCACCCCAGGGGCTGCTGTGGCATGCTGGCAACTTTAGGGAGCAACATGGGGCTGGGGCAGACAGGGAGCCTGCCTTAGCCCCGCTCTACTGCCAACTGGGAGCTGCCCAAGGTAAGCACGCACCCCAACCCCCAGACTTGAGCCCCCTCCCAGAGCCAGCACCCCATACTTTCTCCAGCACCCCAACACACTGCCCCAGCCTGGAGACCACTCCTGCACCCAAACTCCCTCCCAGAGCCCGCAACCATCTCGTAAGGTAGATTCGCCATTTCTCTGATCATTCTAGTCGCCCTTCTCTGCACTTGTTCCAGCTTGAATTCCTCTCTCTTAAACATGGGAGATTGGAATTGCACATAATAATAAGGTCTCACCAGTGCCTTGCATAATGGTAATATTTCCCCTATCTCTACTGGAAATACCTCACCCAATGTGTCCTAGGATTGCATTAGCCTTTTGCAGTCACATCACATTGGCAACTTCTGTGACAAATCCTGCATCTTGGCGGGGGTTAGACAAGATGACCCTTGCAGTACTTTTTAACTCTTGAGTTCTATGATTCTATGTGATTAACCAAGGTTTTTCTCCTCATCTGTCTCTTCCAACTGACAGATTCCCCAGCTTGTACCAAAAATTCTTGTTGAGAGTCCCTAAGTGGATGACCATGCATTTCGCACTATTAAATTTCATCCCATTTCTATTTACTCCTGGGGGAATTCTGCACCATTGCACATCTCAAGAATTCATGCGTCCCACAGATTTTTTTTCATCTAGTCTCTGCATCCTCCATTGGGGATAAATGAGATTAAAGAGTCAGATTTAAGCATCAGTGTAAGACTAAAACTGGCACTGTCTCCCCTCATCCAAGAGAGTGGGAGGTAACAGCAGGTAAGAGAGAGGTGATTCCTCAGAATAAGTAACCCAGGAGGCTCACAGAGCCTCTATGGACTGAGCAACTACAGAAGCAAGTGCACTTAGGTCAATCTCAAAGGGCTTGTCTACACAGTGTGTTGGTGCACATCAGCTGGGGTGTAAATTCTAGTGTACACCAATACGTCATGCACTGTCTGTATGGACACTGCTGGCATACAGTAAAAGTTTCCTAGTGCACACTGATGTAGTCAAGCAGTACTGCATGCAACACGCTGGTGTGCACTAATGCGCTGTGCAGACAAGCCCTAAGATTATGTACAGGTGTGCTGATTACCAAACTAAGCTACTAGCTTATTCACCCATGCATTTGGGGGCTTATAAAGTTTGTTATTTCAGCCATGTTTATAAAATCAACACATTTAAAAATAATTAGTTCTGCTTTAGATAAAAATATTAGATGATGTTCACAATTCATGCTGTGTATAAAGTAAATCAGTCTCTCTAGAGGTGATAATTAAGTCAACACAGCTAAGTTGACCTAACTACATCGCACAGGGGGTGAAACTCTTCCCAGCCCTGAGAGATGGAGCTAGGTTGTCCTAAGTTTCAGGTGTTAACCAGGCTTGAGTATTACATTTAAAGGAATTTATAAGTGACATTTTAAAAAAGGACCTTATTTAAAGAAATACCAACAATTTGGCATAATAATTATGGACTGTCAAGGCTAAGGCTTTTAAAAAGCATTCAGTAATCCTCATCACATTTCTGTATGACACAGTTACTGCATTTTTATTCTTGAGTCTGAACAACTTGGCCCTTTCTGAAATATTATAAATGAAGACTCCCCTTGGATTCAAAAAATAACGCCAGTGAAGAGTTCCACTCAAGCCTTCCATACTGAAAGGATAGCATTTTTCCAGGAAAGCTTATGTTTTGGCAAGTAGCCCAGGCTTTTCTCCTATTTAGCTCACTGCTAAAGATGAAAACCTGCCTCCACCTCCATTATGTCAAACTCAATGGAAGCAGAGACGATGTCAGTAAAGCATTAGAAGACTAAAAGAAGCCTGAGCTAGCAGTAGGGGAGGGGAGGGAAGCTTTCCCATCAAAGGGCCTGCTGGTCCAGAATAACCAAGTGGGAATGGAAATACAATGGAAGCCTTCTTAAGTAGCATGGAAGAACAAGCTATTTTCATGGTTGGGTGAACTGTGCCGAAAACCTTACAAAAGATATACTTGCTAAACTCTATTCAAAATGCACATTTAATGCTATTAACAAATCTGAATGCACAACTATACATATTTTTTATACAAAACTAAAATAAAGTTTATTTATAAGAGGTGTATCCCCCCTCCCCCTTCACTTCTGGAAAATACCCCTCCACACAGATTCATAGGCTGGTAACAGTGACTAAGAATTTTTTAGAGCAGTAATTTATACTCCCGATTTTTCTGCCTATCTCATCTATGGAGCAGGTCTGGGCCACACAGACCTTAAACAGTCTCCAAATGTATTCCCAAGGAATTTGTTTTCCATGGATTTGGGAGAAGATGTGAGAGATGGAAGGCTATATTTTAAATCAATCATTAAGCTCAGTAGAATATGTCCATCATGAACTATAGCAAATCATTTTTATGAGGGTCTCAGGGTCAGAAACCACACACACACACAATTTCAAGACACTATACAATACTGCCCTTCCTATGTCTGCTCCAGTTTCCTTCTGCACTCCTTCCAACCGGATCATTCCTAGTCTCTTTTCATGCTGCCACTAAATTCAAACACTGCTTTTCCCCTCCACCACCACCCCTCAAACCCATATTCAATTATTCAACAAGACCCCTCATCACTGGAGCGAACTAAAAACTACCTAGTTTGAGTTAATGTTTATATTATACACAACATTGAGCACATATTGTATTGTAAGTGCTCAACGATATAAAAATAAAGCTGCATACATATAGTATGCACATAGACTACTACTGGATTGCAGAGCTGTATATACGAAATACTGCAAGACTTACAAGCAAGAAAGGAGAACCCCATTTTTCCAGCAAATAACTGTAAAGCCACAACAATAAACAGAAAAAAAAATGATGTAGGTTAGGGTATAATTAAGATAATTTTGACAGTATAAATTTTAATTATAGTGGAGTCCATAAGAGACTTAAAGAGAACTCTATAATGCCTCTTTAAAACGTTTATAGGAAGTGGTGTCAAAACTTCCATTTGAGTGTGTTCCCTAACCCGATGAAGAAGAGACAATTGCTTTAATGAAATGAGTTATAACTGGAAGAGGCTCCTTTTAAAAGAAAGGAAATTATGCCAAGGTATGAAACGTGAGTTGAGAGGGGGAAACCCCATCTCACTTGCCAGAGTGAGCAGTTGTCTGGTTTTCTAAAATCTAGACTTTTTGGTTATTTCCAAGGTGGGGAAGTAAGAGCTCATGCCGGCACAAAATTAGGATAATTTAAGTCCATTGTTAGGGCCAAATTTTGCCCTCAAATGAATGTCACTTATTAACTTAAATAGCTCTTAAATTATTAGTAAATTAATATGGCGCATAGCCCTTAAACAATTGGCAAAATCAATTTTTTTTCAATAAAATACATCTAAAATGTTGAGCATTCAGTGAGCAGCGCAATCATTTATTTAAAAACCCTGGACAAGTGAAAATTTCAAATAAAAATGACTAACTTTTTAACAACTGGATATAGTTATTTACCACTATCTTACAGAAGCTATAAAAATTTTCAGACTTTGGCAAGGAGTATCTACCAGAAGAGCCCAAGACTTGATCTACACTTAACAGTTTTACCCGTCAAGCTTTTTCAAGTTGGAAGCGTGGGGTTTTTTGTTTTTAAACCAAAATAGTTACACCAGCATAAAGATGCCTAATACTGGTGTAGCTTACATCATTTCCTGAATTAGTTATATTGCTATAAGCACTTTTATATTGACAAAACTTTTATATTGACCCTCAGCTCTGCTAATGACTTGATGTATGACCTTAGGCTAGTGACAACCTCTCTGACTCAGTTTAACAGATAGGTAACAGGGTAAAGTACTTACCTACTTTACCTCACAGGCATATCCTAAAGCTTAATCAATTAAACTTCTGGCTAACAGTGACCTCTACTAACATGTTAGAGTTTTCAGTTGTGAAACGAGTTCATATAATTTTCTAAAGAGAAAAGTAAAAAACATCCACTTAATGTTTACAATAAGTAATATTTAAGAGTCACAATGGAGTTTCCCTCTTATCAGCTGCAGATGCTGGGTTTTGAGAAATTGTGAGCCCCAAGATTTATTTTAAAATTGACCTATCTCCAAGGTAGAAGAAGCCACAATGCTAAACAAGTCAGAGAAAGGGAGAATACAATTATTAATGTATTCTTTTCCTTCTTCTAACTTACGTGACAGCAAATAGAAAAAAGAAAAGGAGTACTTGTGGCACCTTAGAGACTAACAAATTTATTAGAGCATAAGCTTTCGTGAGCTACAGCTTACTAGCTCACAAAAGCTTATGCTCTAATAAATTTGTTAGTCTCTAAGGTGCCACAAGTACTCCTTTTCTTTTTACGGATACATACTAACACGGCTGCTATTCTGAAACCAGCAAATAGAAAATCTCTCTTCCAAGATATGGATGTCACTTGACACATGATAAGGGACTGGAGGACAATTTTGTTAACTATCTTACGACAACATGTTCTCAGGAAGACTATCTGTTTCTGAGATAACCACACTAAAATAGATTACTAAGGCATGATTACTAAGTTTTATTCCTCCATTTTGCAATGAAATGCTAAAATAGCTGAACGGTCAAACTGCAAAGTGAAATGTGCTATAGAAGAGCGTATTATCATCACCATCACTAGATCCCAGAGTGGAAATCAGCAAAAACTTCATAATGGTAGAAAGAGGGAATGCATTTATCTGAAATTCTTTCCATCAGCAAAAGATGGTGAATGTAGCCCTCTTTACTACACTGCATGTCACTGACTTTCTGACTAACTGTAGATCTTGTAATACTTACGTTATTTGCTTGAACTGATAGGACTCAGAGGCCTCTTCAATACATTTTTTCAAAATTTCTTATACACCTTAGCATTAGTCTCCTCCATATAGTTAAAAACTTATCTGGCTTACCCAGTTGACTGGGTTAAGAGGACAGGCATCCATTCATCCTCTGGAATCTTATGGATCCCACACAGTCTCTCAAAGGTGGATAGGAACTGCTCAATGCAGTCAGTCTCTTGATAAATTGAGCAGGCTTTTTCCCACTCCCTGCTGTTGAGAGGGGATGTACTCACAGTCTGAGGCTGCTTCTTTTGTTGCTTCATGGCATGCACTTTGTTCTCGGCTACTAGCTGCTCCATGTGTCTTTCGTGGGCTTCCATATCAATTTCAGCGTCAGCTTTGCGTCTTTGGTAGGCTCTCTCCTCAGCTTCCTCCATTTCTTGTGTGTCTTTGATCCAGAGTTCCCTCATCCTTATTTCATGCTCACGTTCTTTCTTGGCTTCCAGGTGCCTCAGCCAAACCAGTTTTGTTGCAGCGGTCTCTGTGGCATCTAGAGTATAGGGATGCTCAGACCCTGCTCTCTGGTCAAAGTCAGTGAGCAAAGCTCTCAGTTCCTGGTCTGAGTCTCTTTTTATGGGATGTTCCCCTATTTTTACACATTTTTAAAAGGTCTTTTGCGTCAAGACCCTCATATGATTCTGATCCACTCATTGTAACTAAACTTTAACCCTTTAAATTTGATATTGAGAGTTTTAACTTTTAACAGTGTTGGGTTACGATCTTTAAGGTTAACTGACCTATGGTATGTGAATTCTGTAACGACTAGACCAATCTGTCATGCTGTCTGGAGTGGCTCATGACTGTGAGTGCCTACCTCAGGGCAGACTGTCAGAAAACAGGGCAGACATCCCAAACTGGTGGTGTGTTCTAGAATTAGATTTCACCAAGCCAATAACAAATGTGAACTTCTTGATCATTATACCAGTTTTATCATGGAGTTACAGACAGTCTGCTTAGACTCTCTAGTCTATCTTGCCACCCGGACAAACTAGACTCTGTGATAAAAGGTCACTTAAACCAAAAATCACACCACATCAGGTTGCTCCCAGTCCCAAGAATCCAGTCACTTACCCCAGATCAATTGGCACTCTAGATCTTACTCCAAAGACAACACTGGTAGCCAATTCTATAGTTAACTAAAGGTTTATTAGCTAATAAAAGTAAGTAGCATTATTGAGAGGTTAAAGCAGGTAAAACATATGCACAGGTGAATCACAGTTTGTAATTCCAAATGGTGGCAGTGATGTAATAAACTACCAGTTTCTCAAAAGTCTCTTCAGGGTTCCCAGATTGTCTCTGGGGATCTCTGCTTTGCATCCGGTACACTTCTCTCTAAGAGTCCAAACAGTCCAGAGATGAAGGATCTTTCCCTGAATCCATATTTATAGCTTCTTCTCACAGAAAACAAGCTGACAGGGCCACTACCCACGTGGGCTTTTCCTTTGATGACGGAGAGTGAGGATGCATTTTTGAGTCTTCAACTACCCGACCACTTGCTTTGAAATTAGCAATTTTCTGTTAAAGTTCTTCATTTGCATTCCCCAACACTTCTTTCTTGTTTGATGCTTTGTTTGATAGGTTATTAAGTTATAGGGGTATACACATTGTAGATGTTTGCTACTACATTATAACAGGATACAGATAAATGAAAACAATGCAAGTAACATCCCACTAGTTTTCATGAAGTTTAAACGCCAAATACACTCCTATAAATTTAACAATCACTTTGAAGAACGTATACACAAGTGAATTAGCATGGCACCTGGTCTGCCAGCATCACACCTTCATTATAATAAAATGTTCTAATCTCTATATTCTAATCTCTATATACAGAGATTACTAAAAATGTTTAGTGCCTTACACAAGTCAATTAAGAAGCTGCCATCTTGACAACTGACTGATTTTATGTAGAACTGAAAGGTCACTTTTCCAGTTAGAAGGCATTGGAACACAGAAAGCGTCGTAGCTTCAAGTTAAGGGGATATTTTATGTTTGTTTTCTTATTGTAGGTAAAGTTAGCAGTCATGATAGAAATTAATAATTTTTAAAAGGGCTTAATTAGTTAATGAGTTAACACGTGGTTTAACTACTAACATAACAAACAAACCCCACTTTTACAACAGCTTTGAAGTTAGCTCAATTCAAGTTTTGTTTAACACGAAAGATGATCTTTCCATTTTACTCGGGACCCTGCTGGGAAGTAACACTAACATAGCAGCCTGCACTCAGGGATTCACCAGCCAGTTCTCTAAATGGAGGTACTGAAATAATGACAAATATTTTGCACGACTGTTTGCATTATGTGTTTCTGTCAAGCATCAGTAGGCTCAGTGCTAAATAAGTAGGGCCCTATCAAATTCATGGCCATGAAAAACGTGTCACAGACCATGAAATCTGGTCTTGTGCGCGCTTTTACCCTATTCTATACCGATTTCATGGGGGAGACCAGCGTTTCTCAAATTGCGAGTCCTGACCCAAAAGGGAGTTGCGGGGGATGGGGTGGTCATATGGGGAGGGGTCATATGGTTATTTGGGAGGTGGGGGGGTGGACGTATTGCCACCCTTAGTTCTGCGCTGCCTTCAGAGCTGGAGCATGGAAGCTGCTGAGAGCTTAGTTCTGCAGGCAGCAGCACACAAGTAAGGGTGGCAATACAATACCATACCATGCTATCCTTACTTCTGTGCTGCTGCTGGCTCTACCTTCAGAGCTAGGCTCCTGGCCAGCAGCCTCCGCTCTCCAGTTTTCCAGCTCTGAAGGCAGCACCACCGCCTGCAGCAGTAAGGGTAGCAGTAGTGCAATCCCCCCTACAATAACCTTGCGACTCTCCCACAACTCCTTTTTGGGTCAGGACCCCTACAATTGCAACACTGTGAAATTTCAGATTTAAATAGCCGAAATCATGAAATTTACTATTTTTAAAATTCTATGACCCTGAAATTGACCAAAATGGACCATGAATTTGGTAGGGCTCTATATACAAGACAGAAAAATAAGACTAAGCTCTTCAGGACAGAGGACAGAAAGAGAAGATGGAATACACAAAGGCCCAGAGCTTTGAATTTTCTCTTCAGACACATATTCTTATTTAAATATTAAGGTATCTAGCAATGGTAAAGAAATTAATCCTTGACTTTTACTGTGAAGGCAGCTTTCGCTAGAGAGATGTTCCTTCCCTGCTGTGACTAACTGTGGGGCCTCTACTTTCCCTCCTGCCCAAAGTTATCGATTTTGTGGAGAATCACCAGAATTTCACTTGTCCCTTGTCACCCTGTTTAAATCCTCCTTCCATACCCATTAACATTGGAAAAACCTGCATTGTTTTTAATTAGCATGATCTGACTGTGCTCATGAACAGTACAGCAGCACTTCCCTGTATCACCAATACTAAATACTTTTTGGTTGGAAGCTAACAGACTGGTTTCAAACAACTGTGGGCATCACCATGGCAAAACACTACTGTGCAGAAGAAGCACATGCCAAGAAGACAAGGGAAGGGTAGAAGTGGAGGCAGTTATTAGAAAACAGAGAAAGAACTGAAGAGAAAACCAACAAGAGTGATAAAGAAAAAGAAATAAGGGGTATTAGAAACATGAACAGGAAAAGGTGAAAATGCACACCTGAAACGACAATGCTGTTAGAGAAAGAGCAGCACTTTTAAATCCTCTCAAGCACAGGAAAGCATACTCAAACTATTAAGTAGAATTAGATAGGAGAACATCTTGTGGTCTGGTCCTTCTAGCTATATATAAACACTAAACAACAAGAGAAGATATCCATTAAGTTTTTACATTACTAAGAATTCGGTTGCTTACCTATAATTCCACTGTCCTTGCTTTCCAGTGTGGAGGTAGGGCTGCTAATGGTCCCACAGGGACTACTTTTATTAGCTGCTGTTTTGCCAATACAGCTATTCAGAGTTGAGCAGGGACTATCAGTGCTGGGTGACGTAGTGCTGCTTGTTAGTGTAGAGCAGGGGCTGACTCCTTGACTGGTTACTGTGCACTACAACATGAATGAAACAAACAATTACTGCACAGAAGACAGCATATCATTTCTTGAACATTAGAATTACTGAGATGAAATAGAAGGATGACAAAACCTGAAGAACCCATTTTTGTGCAGAACTTTAATTTCTACATTTTATTCTCAGTGATTTGGCAGATTCAGAGACATGTTCCTGAAATACCCTTTCAAAAGTAATGATTTTGAAGAAATAAAGGAGAAACACATTGTTCAAGGAAACATTTGCTGCTAGGCAGATTTCCTTTCTTTTAGACATTTTGCTGAAAACAAATGCTTTATTCATTCTCTCCATTTAAACTCTGGGATCGTTGTCTTGCTCACACTTAACCACCATTGAAACCTAAGTTGATGCTATAAGATTTAGGAGGCCTGGGATAAGCATAAAGACTGAGATCACCCAATAGCCACCAGGCAATACCATGACATTCTTGCAGAGAGATAGGACATCAGCCGCGCATTCCTCTCCCCTCACTGCTTCCAAACACAGACATCACAAAGCAGAAGTGAAACAAGGCTCAACAGGGGGTGGGGCGTTGGGGGGAGAATGTGTGCCCATCACAAGATCTGCTATTTTAACCATTACTAACATTTTCCCCTAACAAATCATTCTAAAATTGACTGTATAAGCCAATTATTTATAAAAAAAAAATCTCACTGCCCTTTATTCTTAGGGGAAGGAGGTGAGATCATTTCACAATTAAAAAGTCTCTACAGTTCTGATTCATCTACAAGTTCCATGACATTCCTTTCTATGAATACAGTCAAAAGTGCTTTGTTAAATATCAAATGACTGCAATTAACTCTTAGGAAAATGGTTCTTATCTCAGAGTTAGAATGAGAGTTAAGGTATTTTCTTTTATCATACCATGGTTTCATTTTTTTCTTCTACAATTATGTGTCCAGAGGTTGGGATCCCTTCTCCCAGTAAAAATCCCAATCTTGTCATCAGTTCTTGTGCTGCAGGTGAACAGTTTGATTCTTTATTAGGCTTTCCTTCTGTACCAAAATAAAAGATTGAACTTTGATGAAGAATGACAGTATTATACCTGGAAACTGTTGCTAGAGGTAAAAAAATAAATAAAAAATTAAAAGACTGCAATCAAATCTCAACACTGATTTTTCTATCTGCAAGATTTTAGTTAACTGAATGTAATAGGTGCAGCAGACAAACATCTTACTTTTTTGTCTAATAAGCTTTAAAAAGGTAGATTTCTCTTATGTTCATTTGCATTTTTATCCAACTTGTCAGATATGTTCAGTAATCGATAACCTTGTGTTAGCCACAACTAGTTGAGAGCATTTTGAACACACCAGTTCATGTCTACTGTGTAACGTGTTTGACACTGTGTTAGTGTAAACAGGATAAAATTCAACATCATTTCCAAGTATAGTTAAACCTTGTGTTTGTGAAGGTTCATGTAAGACTATGACTCCACTCCAGTAATTTTTAATAGCAGTATTCTGGAAAGTTATGTGTATAAAAACAGAGGTTACTAATTAAACCTTTTGCAGTCCCAACTACAGATATAACAACAAAAACAACATATTTTTGTGCTTTCTTATTGCATTCAGTGCATAAGTTTCTCGACCTTATGACTGCAAAGAAAACTTTTAAAATAATTTAATTTAATCGGTGCAGTCTTGTCTTCCCAAGTTTGCAGATGGACTGGAGCAATAAGCTCTAATACAGGTAACTTTCATCTAAACAGGGTGTAAATGCCAAAATCTAAAAATGCCATTTTTAAAATGTCCAAATTGTTAATTATTTCATTGTTGATAAGGAAAAATATCTAGCTGATGTGCTAATCACACATCCTCAAACCACCTCCCCATGTCTTCTCGTCTGTTATCAGCACTGTCACCAGCCAACTACAAAAACTCCCCTCCTCAAACCAACATTGTACACAATATAGTTCTCTATTGCCAATTCAAAAAACTGTGGCATCCAACCACTTAGGTGCAAAAACTCAATTTATCAAGGATTGAGAGAGTTAATGATCCAGGCTACTGTTCAAATGCATTAGCGGAAGGTAACCTGTTCCAAATCCAATCAGGAGCTCTAAACAGAGACCAGGTCAGGGGCACACATGCAGTGGTGGAGGCTAAGATTTTCTCTGGCTTCTTCCATCATGAAGACAAAGAACTAACCAACTAAACCGCTTGGATTATGGCAGTCTGCTTGTTCTGGATTACGCGCAGTCAGAGGGTCCCAGCAGTTCCATGTTGCAATATCTTATCTTTCTTTGGAGAGAAGATTTGATCAAATCAGAGGACGGGGCCTCCACCCTCAATCTTCCAACAATACTGTCAGAGGAGGACTGTGTAAAAACTCAGACTTCTTTAGCAGAGTTTCTCAGTGTACTTGGCTGGCTCTAAGTAAGCATCATTATACCCAAGTTTACAGATGGAAAAAACAGATAAAGAGTAAGTGACTTGCACATACTAATAGAGTAAGGATCTCTTCCTAGCTGGTGAAGCACACTAGGGAGGATCTGGAGACAGTTAAAGGATTCTTATAAGAAGTCAGGCTGCCCTCTGCACTTAAACTTACGGAGGAGGATCAGATGCTCAAAGACGTTCACCATGAATGCACAAATACATCAATTTATGCAAACACAAATCACAAAACCTGTTTATTTGACAGTTTTTGAAGCCAAAATGTATTATTTTAAATTTAAACTGTGTTATATTGCCATCTCTCGAGACAGGAAGAAGTTGCTGAGCTGCACTTCAAAGTCCTGGTGCACTGACCGACTGATGTATCCAAAATGAGGCCAGAAATAAAGATAAGCCTCATCTCTGAGCCTTGTACATTACCAAAAAGAAGAAATGGATTATTTCGTACCAGACCTACTTTGTCATCATCTTCCTCTAGTTTCACACTATCAATTGCACCTCAATGTGCTCTTTGAGAAGAGTACACACACTTCTCAAAATTG
Organism: Lepidochelys kempii; assembly: GCF_965140285.1. Lineage (NCBI taxonomy): Eukaryota > Metazoa > Chordata > Testudines > Cheloniidae > Lepidochelys > Lepidochelys kempii. The sequence continues at coordinate 32,363,823 of NC_136390.1, read as the reverse complement.
CAGTATTAGACATACCTGACATTCAGTGGCATTTGCAGGGAAAAAGCACAAAATTAGTTTTGATTTCCAGCTTCAAAAAGATGCACAAGTCAAAACACCCAACAACATTAAGTACAGCTCGGCAGTTTGCCCAGAAGGCAATAACTAAATTTTACTTTGTTTGTCTTGAGCTGCATTGAACCATCCAGTCCCCCAACAGCTGTACTTTACAAGTTTAACATCCTTCAACTGATTACACACCTGTTTGTTTCTAATTTATACATTTCTTGTAATTGTTTCAGTTCATCTGAAGCTTCATGAAGAATTATCTAAGTATTTTAAAAGTATTTAATTCTCCCCTAATGATATTGGGAAGAGGATATCTGTAAGGTGAACAGCATTAGGGTACCATTTTTCTGTAACTAAGATAACAGCAAGAGTTGTCATCACACATTATTCTTTGGATTTCCACACGTATGTGTTTCTTAGTATGATTTGAATGCAAAATGTAGACTTTTTTTCAATTTCATTTTGATTCTATATGCAGCTGGAGTATAAGCAGTGCTTTCCTCTCAAATTTATAGCTGTTGAATATTATACAGTCAGTAATGATATTTCTGACAGGAAAGCCAAGTTTCAATTAAAAAGGTAAATGAACTTTAACCATGCCAATTAACAGAAGGCATTAGGTGGACACTGTCAAGCTATTTTCAGTATTACAACCCTCAAATGCGTAAACCTCAACAAATCCATTTTGAAGATGAGGATTTTGCTTTTCATAGACACTATTACTTTGTGGTGCCTCCCTAAATTTGAGAGAAAAAGTAGTAGTTGTTTTTTTAAAGGGGGAGCAGTTTTTGTCCCTTTCCCAACAAACATGTGCCCATAATTCACCACACATGACCACAACAACTGACAGCCTTCTTATCTGCTTAGAGAAGCCAGGAATTGAAATCTTTGAGTTTCTGTTAGAGCTGGTTGAAAATTTTACATTAAAAAAATGTTTGTTTTTAAACAGAAATCTGGGGGGTTGGTTACACAAATTTATTCATGAAAAGCATCTGCTTTCTGTAAAAATGTTTGATATTTTGTTTTAAAAAATCCAAAGGCTCAAAATGCAAAAAAATTTTGGCCAAAACATTTTGGTTTTTGATAATTCACCAAAAAGTTGACATTTTTCATGAAAAACAGTTTTGTTTTAAGTTTTCTGGGGGGACGAGGGCCCTTTTTTGAATATCTAGTTTCTAGAGAACCTAGGACCTCTGGCATATCTAAAAGCTGCACAGGTAAATTACATCTGCATTGTTGGGTCCATGGTAGGACTTCTGTTCTTCACCCTTCCCAGATTTTACGAAAATCTTTTGGGGGTATTTTTCTGAGTGTTTGATTTTGGTTTCTTTTAATACAAAGCCCTGTATTTATTGTGGTAAGAGCTTTATCTTAAAGGAAAATCTTGCAGTTTGCCCTAAAAGTAGCCAAAATACTCTCATCTTATCATTCTAGATAAACCCCCTTTATCCCTCTAACTTCAGCTCTCACACCTTTGTGCTTGATTCTGAAGCTGCATCATTCCTGTTTTCTTGGGACAACAGATGGAGATGAGCTTGCTCAGGCAGTTGTGTCCTGGCCATTAGATAGCTAACAAAAGATATCAGGATCAGGGCCTTGAATTGGCAAGAAAAGTGTGCTGATCCCCAAAGATGTGAATTGCTGTAATTCAGTCTGGGGTGACAACTGCACAGATCTCTTTTACTAGATCCTCATCTCAGAAAAAAGGACTTAAAGAATTGATACTGTTGCTACCTGTCATATAAAATTAGCAAACAGTCCAGCTGAACCCTGAGGCTGTGCCCCACATTGGATTTCAGGCCAGTGAGGTCTTGTATGAAATACATTGTTTCTATGTGGGACAACAAGATTAACATCAAGAATACCCTAAATACATTTATGTGTATGTTGCCAAGAAGCCGAACCTGGGATTTCCAATGGTAAATTGCAGGCTAATAGTTCGTCTAGGAAACTGTCAGGAATCTTCACCTAGAGGCCTGTAAACCATTAGGAGCCCTAAATTCTTCTTCTTTCACTTCACACCCGTGTGAATACATACAAATGGATTTTGTTTCTGGGTGGGGATGTTTGCTGCCTAGGAGATTGTAAGGGGACAGAACTACTATCCCATCCCATTCTCCTTCCCTTTTGGCTTCTTCTGAAATCCTTCTTGGTTTTTGTTGCATTTATTAACCTGTGTAAACAGAGCTGGTGCTGGCATTAAACCAGGTCTTTGCAAAAGATGTCAGGTGTCTTGTCCAAAATCAGTTCATGGATGGTGCTGGTTGTTTTTGGTTTTTTTTTGTAGTCGATCTTGCATTCACCAAAAGGAACTCAAGACAGTTATATTCTGCTAATTTGCATGTTGTAATTACAGATGAGGTGCTGATAGGAATTGGGTTTATAAAACTGAGTACAAGACTTCAGCTGTGGTGTGGCCTTGTTGGTCCTGTTTAGCAATTACAACTGAGATTTGGGACAGTGCAGGTTTTTGGGATCCAGGTGCCTTAAAACTCCTGCAGTTGCTGTTCTCCAAGAACAGAAAACAGCAGCGCTATTTAGCATTTATGGTCAAGAACTCTGCTGGGAGATCTGCGAAAGAGCCAAAAAAGAGCTGGCATAAAAGTGTACCTGAGTAGTAAATTGATGTACATAAGTTGGTGGATGTGGACGTGCATGAATGCACACACACAATTTTAAATGAGTGTCTGCCAACAAAGGAGAGGTGCCCTGGGGATGCTCCCTGGGTTTGGTCACTAACCACTTTGGAAGATACGGTTGTGAAAATGTCATAGCTAGGTGAAAGCCCTTAGAAGAGACAGGAGCAGAATGGGCCCTGCCCTTGCCCACCAGGGGTGGAGCTAATGGTGGTCAGGGACAACTCCTGTATAAACAGTATGTGGCAAATTAATCTTCCAAGTTACCTCTTGATATGTCAAGACAGCAACTCTATTGAATACAGCATGTGACAGCTCATAACCTGGAACATAACTAATTGGCCATTATGTCAATGTATTTACAAGTAAATCTCAATACAACGTCTATAAGTTGCTATAATTTAAGTTTGCAAAAATCCCTTTAACCATCAGTTATTTTAAGCAAAGTTCTACTAGGAAAAATGACTATGTTAAAAAGAATTGTTCTCTGTGTGTATTCAATCTCATATTTGCTGCTGCTTTAGTGACAAACAGAAGTTAGCCCTGGGAGGGTGAGTCAAAAGCTATTTTTTTTGTTCTTCAAATAGAATTGAAAGCCATGGTGTAGAAGAGCAGGTTTTTGCCTCCAGAACTTTTGCAATAGGTGTTGATGACTGACAGGAAAGAAGCCAGCCTGCAGATTAAATTTTCAGCTCTGGTAGTTGGAATAGCCATTTCTCTGAGAGAAACATGTAACCTCCAAATACTTTTAAAATCATTTTACAGAGTAGAACCACACTTCAACAAAAAGAAGAAATGGTTCTCTTGTTAATCAACTTCTTCATTCTGCTTTTCCACTTGTGTTAAACCTATATTTATTATTATATCTGTTCCAATTATTTCTACCTTTGTCAGATTTAGATACTTGGCTTACAAAACCAAATTGATAAACCCCACAGAAACTTCAAAGATACTATATAGATTTCAAAATGCATTGGTGTCATAAATGTAAAGGGAAGGGTAAACCCCTTTAAAATCCCTCCTGGCCAGAGGAAAAATCCTCTCACCTGTAAAGGGTTAAGAAGCTAAAGGTAACCTCGCTGGCACCTGACCAAAATGACCAATGAGGAGACAAGATACTTTCAAAAGCTGGGAGGAGGGAGAGAAACAAAGGGTCTCTGTCTGTTGGTATGCTGCTTTGCCGGGGATAGAACAGAAATGGAGTCTTAGAACTTTTAGTAAGTAATCTAGCTAGGTATGCGTTAGATTATGATTTCTTTAAATGGCTGAGAAAAGAATTGTGCTGAATAGAATGAATATTTCTGTCTGTGTGTCTTTTTTGTAACTTAAGGTTTTGCCTAGAGGGATTCTCTATGTTTTGAATCTAATTACCCTGTAAGGTACCTACCATCCTGATTTTACAGGGGTGATTCCTTTACTCCTATTTACTTCTATTTCTATTAAAAGTCTTCTTGTAAGAAAACTGAATGCTTTTTCATTGTTCTCAGATCCAAGGGTTTGTGTCTGTGGTCACCTATGCAAATTGGTGAGGATTTTTACCAAACCTTTCCCAGGAAGTGGGGTGCAAGGGTTCGGAGGATTTTGGGGGGAAAGACATGTCCAAACTACATTTCCCAGTAAACCCAGTTAGAGTTTGGTGGTGGCAGTGGTTATTCCAAGGACAAAGGATAAAATTAATTTGTACCTTGGGGAAGTTTTAACCTAAGCTGGTAAAAGTAAGCTTAGGAGGTTTTCATGCAGGTCCTCACATCTGTACCCTAGAGTTCAGAGTGGGGGAAAAACCTTGACAATTGGCTATTATCAATTGTCATTTAATGTTTAATTGTGTTGGACCACAACTAATCCACATTTACACTGATTCCTTTTTGTTAAATTTCCATTGGCCTTACAGCAAGTGCTCTCAGAGCCTTAATTTTTCCCCAGAACAATTGGAACAGTGACAGAGCATCTAATAATGAGCTTTTGGTTCCTTCGCTTTCTGTGATTCATGATTATTTTAAAAAATAGTATTTTGTTCCAGGCTTGCGGTCAAGCGGTAGTGAAATTTGCTGCTATACTTCAGAAGAGAGAGAGTCTAAACTCCTCAACCCAGCAAATACTGCTCAGTCATAGACGGTGGGGAGCTTAGCATTAATCTTGAGTAAGGTTTCTGTCTAACGCTCAGAGAATGTGGCTCTACTCTGCTAGATGGAGGGTCACTGTTAGATGTGGCACTTGAAATGAGGGAGAATAATGTATTCTATGCATCTATTAACAGAGCTGGTAAGGAAGGGCAAGGTGTTCCCAGATTATCTGTGTTATACCAAATAGGATATATGCTGGTCAATCAATCAGATGGCTTGATGACTGATCACATTAGTTGATCAAAAAGAAAAAGAAAAACCTGAAACCAAAAGCCAATTTACCGAGATGTCCTGCCCATTAAAAAGGTCTCCAATTTTTCCATTCTTAACTATAAGTAAAATATAACAATGCAGATTTTGCTGGTGCATTTAAATTGGAAATATAAATAGGTTAAAAGGTGAATTATTTAAAGTGTTTTTGTTTTTAATGTTGAGAAAGAAAATGTTAGTTTTAGTCCCCAAATATAAGATCTTTTTTTTAAAAAAAAGTAGGTTTACAACAAAAAACCCACAAATGGTCAGAATATTCTACCGAAGTTTCACTATTTTTTTTTTTTTTGGCTTGGTTTTAACCACTCTCATTGAAGTTTTAACAACCTCAATCATTGCAGCATTGGAAGAAGAAGAACTGGAACCACAAAGCAAAACTAACTATAACCGACCTGCCTATTTTCATTGAATAAAGATATAATAAATATTAGTAACGTTATTTTAAAAATAAATAATTCCTTTTCAAACCTAAGAATGCCTTTTAAATTGAAGCACAAGAAAAAGAGATTTGATCAACTGTAACTGGATTGATAATATGCAATGACCTTAATGAGGTCAGTAAAGCTGTAAATTGATCAAAAATGCAACCATGAAAATGAAATGCTCATTTCAGTATGTATACTTACATACTGACTTGATTGTCATTTTCTTCTATGACATTCATCGAAACTACACTTCGTTATGTGCTGGTCAAATTTTATGAACTTGAAACTTTTCAGGAATACCAATTAACTTGAGGGGGATATCTGTTACCAGCTTTGCCAACACAGAAATCTGTTGATATTACCCTACTATTTTGCAAGCTTTCACTGAACTTTTTAACAGCAGTATTGTATTCAATATAAAACTATACACTTTGAATCAACTTTTTAAAAACCAATTCAGAAAAATTTAAGCAGGCCTCTAGCATAAGAAGTGACCCACAACCCTCACAGTCAAATTTTGTCCTCACAGGGTACATAGCTCCAAGAGTTTAGACTTTAGAAAGATCACAATCTTTCAGGAAACCTCTTCCTCCTTACTACAAATGCATTTAATTGTGCAAAACAGTCTTACAAGAGAGACTCAAGTCCCATGATTGCATAGCGCAGCTCTCTTTGAAATGAAAAGCTAGCCATTAAATAAAATAAAAGAGCACTGAAAATACATTCTTACCATTTTGATTGGGTTCTGTTGGCTCTGATACTTTTCTCGATGGTACAACAACCACATCTCCTGGCACTCTGGGACTTTCCACGTACTTGGGCTTCCTGATCGGACCTGCAGCGGGAAAAAATTTAGTGTGTCTAATTTTTTCCAGATGGAAAGCACGTTTCAGAATGAACAGTGTGTACCCTTAGAGATCTAAATAAACCTAAAGGACGACCTACTACACACACACACACACACACACACACACAGAGCTACTATAATAAAGGTCAGTGAACTGCTGCACTTCCTCTCTTACAGTCCGTTGAGGAAAGAAAAACTTGAGTCACGCTCACTTTTTGGAATGTAAACTCTGGTGGAAAACAAAAGCAATTTGCTTGCTGTGACGCTCCTGAAGCAGTGTCCAGTATATGTAAAAAGAGGGTGACTTAGACATATTCCAACCCAGACAGCTGCTAGTTACAGTCCTCTATTCAGAACTTAAATTTTCCAGCTCAGTATGAAGATAACTCTAATATCTCTGAAGCTAGTAGACAAAGATTACAGTAAGCAGACAACTTGCAACACTAACACTCAGAATACTTCAGTCCAACAACTTTATATTTCTGGGTATTTTATCCAATCAATGCTGCACAGTCTGATTGCAAGGGGAAGGTGAGATTGAGGGAGAAAAATATCTTCTTGTCAACCAACTGTTTCTCATTTATAAAGACATCTGCTTTCCCAGCTCTTGCTTAAAAATTAAATTAATTTGTACCTGGTATTTTAAACTACCTTTTATCATCATAAAAAAAATACAGAACAAAAATTTTGAATTAAATTGATACCTAAAGTATTCTTAGTTTGAGCTTCATGTTTTCTTTCTTAGATTATTAATGAGAGTATACTTTGCTAAATGAGATTTAACAATTACAGGAAACATTAGATGAAAACAGAGTTTCTGGTCAGAAAAATATCAACACAATGAGAACAATGCTGCCATCTAAGGGTTGACTAAAAGTAGAATACTAGTAATATTAAACCAACATAAATTAACTCTATCTATTTAGCCCTTAACATTTTCAGTTCATGTGCACTTGTACAGAAAACACCATTATAAAAATATCTATTCTGAGTTTGTTAGTTAAAATAAATTTGATCTTCTATGAAGAAAATTGTTCCAGATTAATGTATTTTACATTTATTGTAATTATAATGCTTAGCATACCAATTTTACAGTGAATGATTTAACTTCTATTTTCTATTCATTAAGAATGACAGGTAGATTAAAACTATTAAAATATATTTGTTTTGTGGCAAAAATTTAACAAGTTTGACCTACACCTGCAACAGGACAAAATTCAAAGCTAATATTGGAACTCCATTCTCAACTCACTAGACTCTGGCAGCAGCATAACCTGTGGTGATTATGCAAGTCACCTTTTCATTATCTACAGTATGCACTACATAGGAAGTTGAAGGATTGAATTCTTGTCTTAATAGTACAATAGATAGCACAGGCAGGCAGACTACTGTACCTGAACACAACATGTTGCAGGATTGGAGTGAGCATCTGCCTTATATTTATATATCCCCAGACAGAAAATTTTATGAAGCTTTAGTTAAGGTGGCAAATATATTACACTTACTTAAGGAGAAAAACTGAACAAAACACAGATTTATAAACATATCAGAAACCCAGGACATTCTGGGGCAGGGGAGTGGCGGGCAGTATTGGCACGTATACCAGTGCAAAGTCGAGATATTAAAAACAATCAAAATTCTCTTCTCATATTCCCTGTGTACACTGTGTACACTCTCCATGTAACTGGGGTAATCCATACAACCACTTTTAAAATCCAGAAAGATGATTTGAGGGAAGGGACAGAGTGTATTTCATGGGCTTGAGACATGAGGTGCTACACTGCTTCAGTCAGAGGAGTCCAATTTACTGGACCTGGGGGAGGACACGGATAGAGCTGGTTGCCTGAGTAGTTCCATTTTCCCTTCCTCCCTGGATATTAGCCTCCAGTTGTGTTATGGAGTTAGACAATCACAGTCTCAGATTCTGTCCAATCCCATACTGCCATAATGGAAGTTGACGAAGATTTTTCCTTTCTTGGAAGTCTGGCCAAGGTGAAATGGTTGCATAATTGTTTATTCTTATTTTTGAAATACCTACATTAGACCACAGTAACAATAAAAGCAAATAAAGAAGCCTCTGCATTCCAAACATTCCACTTTTTTAAAACAAACAATCATTTATATCTATACCAATTCTTTTCTTCATATAAACTTTGCAGATGGGGAGATTATGGTCCAGATTCTGCCACTTTTCGCACATTAAGTAGTATCCTATTCAGAGTATGGTACTACTCATTATAAGTAAGACTGGCAGAATTCGGCCTCTGTGCCCACTATCTTTCAGACTAGTAGAATTTCCTCCTAGCCTAGGGACAATCTACCTTCAGGGTACAATATATTGTATAATTTTGTACATTATAAAGCACCATACATAAGGGAGTCAAATACTTTGGATCGAATGTTCAATCTTCCCCATTTATTATTTTACTTTGGTAGCATACATGCATCCCAATTGGGTATCAGAATTCCATTGTACTAGACACTGCACAAAACAAAAAAACCGTACCTGCCCCAAACCTCACACTGTTATCTTACATTTGTAAAACATTTTATTTTTGACCAACAGATCATCTTTGTGAATTCTGCAAGCCAAAAGAACAGTTTGGATAAATGTTAACTGTAGAACTTTTGACAGAAGTGCATAAGATTCATACTACAGCTCACGCAGATTTCACATAAAACACAATGGAATTAACTAAGGATGATTTAAAAACTAAATGGTCCATAACACTTTTGTATTCTAAATTCATGTTACATTGAACAATATATTCTTACATGGTTTGCCTCTTAGTTATTGCACTTTTTTTCTTTAAACACACACAAGAAGTACAAAAAGGTTTCAGGCTAGTCAGCTAGTCAGCTTTTTTATGCTGAAACTAAGGTATTGTCAGTAATGCGTCAAATGAACAACAGGTTTTACACAGGAGGTTTACTTGACAGACAAAAAAGATGTCTGCATGCATCATTGGGTCTGATTCTCCTCTCCCACAGTTTTACAGTAAATAAAAGGAGAATCAGTCCCAAAATATAGAACTTGCTAGTTGAAAAGACATCATGTTGATGTCTTTGCTGCTACTTGTCTGCTTTGGTCTATATCTGACCGGAGGCTGTTTAAGTAGGCAAATGTCAGGCTGTGAATGCTTGCACACTCGAAGGCAGTGGCTCTCAACCTTTCCAGACTACTGCACCCCTTTCAGGAGTTTGATTTGTCTTACTTATCCCCAAGTTTCACCTCACTTAAAAACTACTTGCTTACAAAATCAGACATAAAAATACAAAAGTGTCACAGCACACTATGACTGAAAAATTGCTGACTTTCTCATTGTTACCATATAATTATAAAATAAATCAACTGGAATATAAATATTACACTTACATCTCACTGTATAGTATACAGAGCAGTATAAACAAGCCATTGTATGAAATTTTAGTTTGTACTGACTTCACCAGTGCTTTTTATGTAGCCTGTTGAAAAATTAGGCAAATATCTAGATGAGTTGATGTACACCCTGGAAGACCACTGAGTACTCCCAGGGGTACCGGTACCCCAAGTTGAGAACCACTGCTCTAAGGCAGCAATACTCACACAGAGGCTGGGGAGCTGCAAGAGGCTCTTTAATGCGCCTCCTGCAGCTCTTCACACCACATGATATAAAAACATTGATTTAATTATTAACCAATCAGGATGCTTTTACTATGTTATTAACCAATTGCAGAATACTTGGTCAGTCATTTTACTCTGAGAATATTTTTAGATTAGATTAGATAGAATAGTAAATTAAACAATGAATTCACACTACTGTGGCTCTTTTGTGTAATGTTGATTGCTAATTTGGCTCCTGAATGCTGAAGTCTGAGTATCACTGCTTTAAGGCATGTTATTCATTTTTAGGATTACAGATTTCATTTTCATATAAACACTCAAATAAGTGTGTCCCTGAAGCCTGTTTTACTCTTTAACTAACTAGGTCCCATCTTTCTGAAACAACCAAATAAAGCATGCTTTGGGAATGATGAGAACATAAAGGTTTTGCTTAGAATATATTCTCCAGGCTGTGCAAAAGGAAGGGCACAGGTTAGTTTTCATTTATGGAAGCTAAAATAATATTCAGAGGATGCTTGGTTTTCAACATTACCTGAACCATTCTAGTGCTATTGAGAATAGTTTTTGATGGTCTGCAGATGCAGCAAGCACCAGAATTTTAACAGGTTTTAATCTTTTGTACATCTTTCATAGAAATGTAAGATGCTGAAAAACTTTGAATATTTTAGTTTCAACTGATGCAAGTTAGCTCCAGATCAGGAAAGTAGCAGCCCTATCTATCTAAACTAGATTAAAGAAATGGTGGAATAGAAGAATGCTAAAGATTCATATGCCTCTTCATGCTTCAGCCATCATTCCAGAGGACATGCTTCCATGCTGATGACGCTTGTTAAAAATATAATGCATTAATTAAATTTGGGACTGAACTCCTTGGGGGAGAACTGTATGTCTTCTACTCTATTTTAGCTGCATTCTGCCATATATTTCATGTTATAGCAGTCTCGGATGATGACCTAGCACATATTGTTCGTTTTAAGAACACTTTCACTGCAAATTTGACAAAACACAAAGAAGGTACCAATGTAAAATTTATAAAGATAGCTACAGCACTCAACCCAAGATTTAAGAATCTGAAGTGCCTTCCAAAATCTGAGAGGGCTGAGGTGTGAAGCATGATTTCAGAAGTCTTAAAAGAAGAATACTCTGATGCAGAAACTACAATACTATACTTCTAATGATGGTATCTGACTCAGATGATGAAAATGAACATGTGTCGGTCCACACTGCTTTGGATTGTTATCGAACAGAACCCATCATCATCAGCACGGACGCATGTCCTCTGCAATCGTGGTTGAAACATCAAGGAACATATGAATCTTTAGCTTATCTGGCATTTAAATATCTTGCAATGCTGACGATAACAGTGCCAGGCAAATGCCTCTTTTCACTTTTAGGTGACATTATAAACAAGAAGCAGGCAGCATTATCTTCTGCAAATGTAAGCAAACTTGTTTGTCTGAGTGATTTGCTGAACAAGAAGTAGGACTGAGTGGACTTGTAGGCTCTAAAGTTTTACATTATTTTGTTACATAAGTGGACTCAAAAACAAAACAATCTACACTTATAAATTGCAATTTCATGATAAAGAGATTGCACTACCGTACTTGTATGAGGTGAATTGAAAAATACTATTTCTTTTGTTTTTTTACAGTGCAAATATTTAATAAAAATAAATATAAAGTGAGCACTGTACACTTTGTATTTTGTGTTGTAATTAAAATCAATATATTTGAAAATGTAGAAAAGATCCAAAATATTTAAATAAATAGTATTCTATTATTGTTTAGTATTGCAATTAATCACAATGAATTTTTTTTAATCACACGATTAATCACGATTAATTTTTTTAATCGCTTGACAGCCCTAATCTGAAGAGTAACTACTCCAAAGTTTGGTGTTCAAAGTCACTTGTTATAAATTAATCTAACTTTATATGAAAAAGTTTGAACAATTAGTAAGCAAGAAAGACCCCATTAAATGAGCATACTTGTAAACTTTTAAGGTGTATAGATCAGCCTCATCATATGACATGCATCCTAGGGTATTATGGAAATTAATTGAACTTTATGTACCAAGTGATATTAAAAAAATCAATCAAAGGCAACTGGTGAGTTACCAAAGATTTGGCAAAAAAGTAGCACTTCACCATTACAGAGTCAACATTTCATAGAATCTCAGGGTTGGAAGGGACCTCAGGAGGTCATCTAGTCCAACCCCCTGCTCAAAGCAGGACCAATCCCCAATTTTTGCCCCAGATCCCTAAATGGCCCCCTCAAGGATTGAACTCACAACCCTGCATCTGGCAACACTTACCATGCAGCAGCATCTAAGATTACCAGTTTTTCTAGCATTAATCTAGATGCTAGATTAATAGGAGATAGCTGTAGTACCTCCGTGATAATTCTTCGTAACAGCTGACAAATGTTAATCTTTTTAATGGCTTCTACTGTAAATTTACAATCCATTTTCAAAAAGAGGAATGAAGGATGCTTCTGTCAAAATCTCTTCCATAAGTCTAACTTCTATCCTCAGTAACTAATGGAATATTAAGAAAGAGCATTAACTCTTGGGCTTAGGTTTTCAAAGCTGCCTGAGGGATATGGATGTCCAATTCCCATTAAAATTAATAATTTTTAATTGAAAAATGTCAGTCCTAGAGGATAACAGAACCAAGAGCAATAAGCAGCGAAAGTTTATTTTGGGGGAGTGGCATCACAGAAGTTCCCTACAGTCAAGGTTAACTACTGCTTTAGCATGTACTGTGTGTGGTGTGGAGGTGAGGCCACGGCCACATTCTTGTCCATTTGGCTTATCTAGCGCCATTGCTAACAAGATTTACCAAATACATCTTGTACTCTGAGTTCAACCAACAGAATTCTGGCTGTCCATCGTGCAGATGCACAAAAAGTGCAAACTGCCTGTAACTACTCCATCCACCTGTACAAGTGCAGCCAGAATATAGTGAAAATGACCAAGAAGAATAGAGACCCTATGGATGGAGAGGATATATAGGGTTTACCCAGGAGTAATGACATGAAATCAAGAAAAGGGAAATGTAAGCTATGGAATAACTCCCATGAGACATGATAGAAACCCCATTACTCTGAATTTTTCTAGGGTTTCATCCAGCCTAGATTTAAAACTGTTACCTTGCATTGGTAGGAACTGCATGACTTCTACCTTTTAGGATATGACTATGAATGGTTTTTTATCTGTTGGTTTCTCACTAGGGTATCTACTGGACCGATGACTTGCCTTAACACTAGACCTTTCTTCAGCGATTTCAAATCAGTTAATCCAGTCAACAGGCTAAATGAAATCATGCCATTACCACCTCTTTTCCTCTGTTATTTTTCTTCCCCTATCTTCTAAATGATCACTATTGATAGACAGATAGACAAGTTGGCTGTCTTCCATATCAGCCTGGTTTTTCCTTTCTCCCACAGACATAAAGTTTACAATATCTAGAGTTTCAGGGTGGGAGTAACCTTGGGGAGGGAGAGGAGTGGAGAGTAAGCAGACAGGGACTTGCTCCTTTAAAAATTCTCAAGATATTTCCCAGAAGAAAAGGGGAAATGGATTTTTAACTCTACCTACACTATTACCACTATTTTAGATTAATTTATGCTTTTTTTTTTTTTTTTAGTTTTAATTACGAGTTTTCTTTCACAATTTTTACTGTTCCTCTCCATACACACCCTGGCCACTGAGAGGAATATTTAAAGTGAAATAAGTACACTGCTCAGTTTCACTCTTTAGTTCTCAGGTACAATTAAAATGCTGCAATGTATGACTTAAGGACACTGCAAGGAAATGTTTACATTTTTAAAAAAACTTTTGTTTTTAAAGAAAGGAAAACATTTCTGCTATTGAGTTATATATAAAAAAATCCTGTAGACCCTAAGTCCTTGAAAGTGTCCCTTTAAATTTAAAGTAGGCCATAATGTCTTGTGATCTGAATACAAAACAAATGAACAAAAGAACCACAACACAACCCAGTCAGCATGCTTAGATTCTGCCATTGCCTTGCTGACATACCTTGTCCTTTCTCTGCACCAGTTCCCCTATTTGTGAAATAGGGATAATTATTCACCTACCCTCACAGGACTGAATTCATGTTTGTAATGTGCTGTGAAATGTTTGGATGAAAGTTGATGAGTATTTTATTGAAGGGTGATTAAATGCCACACAATACTGATAATTTCGGTAGTTTCTTTCAGAGTAAAATCTGTTTCCATTTAGCTTAGACTGTATTTCAAGTTTTCCAGTCTCTTGACTCCTTTTACTGGGGCGGGAGATGCTACGCTGATGACAAATGAGCCTAGGATCAGAACAAAAGTTTGCAAGGGTGGTGCATGCGCTGTCTTCTTCTCTGCCCACCCTTAGGAAAAGAGGCACACAATTTAGGAATGCTTGTAGGTCCCCAACTACTCCTCAGTTCTCAGGGGGCACCTATATTTTTAATCCATATATGAAAAGCCAAATGTAATCATTGCTCTTGGATATGGATATTTATGCCTTTGTGACCTTCTGCTTTGACTACTGTAATGTAATAAATGGGGCTGCCATTGAAGGCCACTCAATCTGCATTTTATGCAGAATGATCCCGCTCACCTGCATGGCAGCATCAGCATCAGGGACCATATTACACTAATTCCCTGAAGACTACGTTGACTTCTTGTTGATTTCCAGGTGTAATTCAAGGTTTTGAAACTGCTCTTAAAGAAACCCAAACCCTTTACCATTTGGTTACTGGCCCAGTGAGAGACCATCTTTCTATCTATGATGCAACAGTTGAGATCAGATGGGAAGTCTAGATTTCAGTGATTGGGGCCTGCAAACTGGATGCTCTGGAGGGAGAGTGTCATTCCACAACTGCACACAGTGTCCTGAACTCTTTCATGGTATGGCTTAAAGCCCCTCTCTTCTTTCAGACTTCCACTCAGGGTGGAGATTGTTGAATATATTTACAGCCTAATCTGTGGCCCAGGAGTTTATGGATTGGAAAATTAATTTAGTAATTAAAAATAAATCCATTTGTGCGCAAGGAGTATGAGAGTAAATTTTATAAATAAAAAAAATAAAATAAAATGTTTAGTTACCATTTACCACCAGAGGGTGCTATTTCGACACTTTAAAAAATTGTGATATGTAAAGCATCTCAAAATGCATTCCTCAGAAATATAACCACTTCCTTTCAGAAGACAGTAATTCAACTCTCAACTGCAAATAGCACTATAATTAGATTGATTTTCTGCTCTGCTCTATGAGAAAATATTCTAATCAGAACAAGATTAATAAGCAAAAGCCTGTCAAGTGACAATTCAGAATTGAAATATCCTCAAAGTATATTTTAACACCTTGATCTCACTTTTCAGCTGCAGAGCAGTTGGGACTCATTGCTGAAATAACTTTTTTCTTTAGCCATTTTAAACTGACTAGCAACGCTTACAGTCCCCAACAGATACAATGAATTACTACAGGGAAGAGCAGCAAACGGTAATAAACTTTAGTATATTACTCTAGAAAGGGACACATTAGCAGAGTTTAATTGTGGCTCAAAGATAAACCATTCAAAAGTAAATTGTAAATGTAAAATGAAAATTCTGTTTACTCAAGTACCGTGTTGAATATTGCAACCAATCATGATAAGAAAAGTATTGGGCACACTAACATCTAACAAACATTCTCCAAATTCCACACTGGCCAGCTCCACTTAGCTGTGATGTTCCAGAATGCATTATTTAATGCTGCATACAGGACAATTACAAGAGATTTCAGAGCGTCTTACTTTGAAAGCCTGAGATACTTAAAAATACTGACACCTCCACCCTTCTCCAACCCACCAGAGGTTGCGATGACACTAAAAGATACATGCTGGGGCATCTCAGCAGATCAAAATCAGCAAGATTTCTTTGGATTTAACAACAGAGGTAGTCTAGTGATCTGTACAGATCTTGTGCTCTCTTACAACGCCGAAGATCTTGAGTTCAAATCCTAGGGAAGGCCTGGAGGCAGGAGTGAAAATGAATGTCTAGGTTCCAGGTTAAAATCATAGTATCTTAGGGCTGGAAGAGACCTCAGGAGGTCATCTAGTCCAACCCCCTGCTCAAAGCAGGACCAATCCTCAATTTTTTG
Organism: Lepidochelys kempii; assembly: GCF_965140285.1. Classification (NCBI taxonomy): domain Eukaryota; kingdom Metazoa; phylum Chordata; order Testudines; family Cheloniidae; genus Lepidochelys; species Lepidochelys kempii. The sequence continues at coordinate 32,347,732 of NC_136390.1, read as the reverse complement.
CCCCAGATCCCTAAATGGCCCCCTCAAGGATTGAACTTGCAACCTTGGGTTTAGCAGGCCAATGCTCAAACCACTGAGGTGTATTCTCCATCACTTGAAGTCTTTAAATCAAGACTGGATATCTTTCTAAAAGATATGCAATATCTCAAAGAAAAGTTATGGGCCTAATGCAGGAATTACTGGGGGGTTCTATGGACTGTGTCATGAATGAGATCAGACTAGAGGACCATCACAGTCCCTTCCAGCCTTTAAGAAAAATTAATATAATCTATGAATATTCCCAACGTCCTGCAAACAACCAAAAGGGACTGCTCCCATGTGTAAAGTTAAGCTTGTGAGAAAATACACAGAGGAGTGGGGCCTAAAACAGATATCTCACCTCTGAAGTGTATGGAATGGTCCTCTTATTCTTCTTAGTTACAACTTTCAGCACCTACTGCTAAACAAAACTTTAATTTTACACTTGTAGTGGGGTGATAGGAGGAAATTTACTCCTCCTGAAAGATGAACTGCATTTGTTTAATGTCTTTAAAAATATTAATTGGCTTTTCCCTAGTTCAAGCCTGGAGCACTATCGTCACTGCAGCAGGAGGAACTGGCCAAGTCCAAGATATCAACGATGGCCCATCTACCACTGTGATCTGCACTATAGTAAAGTCCAATACCTTCGCCAGTAATCTACTCATCCAATCAAAATGCACTTGAGTTCCTATTTCCCTTAACAATTATTATTCAATATCTAATTACATATCATCCCTTTGAAGATTACACTACTTTGTATACCTGCGCATAATTTGTTTATGTTGTTAATGTTAAATTTCCTTTACAAAATAGATTCACCTCACCATCTTATTTCACTTTCTCACCCAGGCTCCTCCCTGCCCTTGCTCCCTCCGTTCTTTTGCCAACTTCCTCTCTCAAGTACTGCATTAAGGAAGCTCCTGACTCCAAATGAACCAGGAACTTCAGTTCCACCAGCAATTCTTGGTTCTTTTCCCACTTAAGTTATAGTTCCTCTGTCCCCTCCTCTTATGACTGTAATCTGGGATTGAATTGGGAGGGAGGAAGGAAAAAAGGTGGTGATGTTCACCAGGCTCTGCTCTGCTCACAAACTACGGTCAGCCCATGTGATTAACCAAAATGGGATGCCGATCGCAATATTTTTTACAGATATTCAGAATATGATTCTGCAAGCTCTTTGGCAGGTCTTGGATATGCTCATGGACTCTACAAAGCTCCGTAGGCTTGGCTCTTTCTTGACTGAGGGACCAAAAAAAAAATAAGTGTAGCTATCACCAACCACCATCCACTTGTGACACCAAAACAAGACCTCAGACATAACAAATAGTGGAGATCTGTAATCAAGGCCTTCCTTTCTCACATGAGGAATAAAATAGTTAATGGTGTTTGTGTTTAAGTTTCATGTCTGGGAATCTGAGTTAACATCTCATTAAGATGAATGAGGACATAATCATACATTTCAGAGCTGTGTGCCTTGACCAATAAACATCTCTGTATCAAGTACACACTGTTCATATTTTTGAGGTTTCTTTGCAACCATAACAGCCACTTTTTCAAAAATAAAAACTGAGATTCTGAAGAAAAATACAGTCATTTCAGAGAGATACTGGTATGCCATAAAGCCCATGTACTGGCTCAATCTTAGCCCTGGCTACAGGGTTCCCCAGAGGATGCTGCTACACTTGGTCCTCTTATAGAAGCAGCTGAAAGGTAGGAGTCCAGGCTTTTCATAGAGACCACCATCATTTCATATTGACAGGTTTCAGAGTAACAGCTGTGTTAGTCTGTATTCGCAAAAAGAAAAGGAGTACTTGTGGCACCTTAGAGACTAACCAATTTATTTGAGCATGAGCTTTCGTGAGCTACAGCTCACTTCATCGGATGCATGCCGTGGAAACTGCAGCAGACTTTATATATACACAGAGAATATGAAAAAATACCTCCTCCCACCCCATTGTCCAGCTGGTAATAGCTTATCTAAAGTGATCATCAGGTGGGCCATTTCCAGCACAAATCCAGGTTTTCTCACCCTCCACCCCCCCACACAAATTCACTCTCCTGCTGGTGATAGCCCATCCAAAGTGACAACTCTTTACACAATGTGCATGATAATAAAGTTGGGCCATTTCCTGCACAAATCCAGGTTCTCTCACCCCCTCACCCCCCTCCCAAAAACCACACACACAAACTCACTATCCAATACCAGCAGGATAGTGAGTTTGTGTGTGTGGTTTTTGGGAGGGGGGTGAGGGGGTGAGAGAACCTGGATTTGTGCAGGAAATGGCCCAACTTTATTATCATGCACATTGTGTAAAGAGTTGTCACTTTGGATGGGCTATCACCAGCAGGAGAGTGAATTTGTGTGGGGGGGTGGAGGGTGAGAAAACCTGGATTTGTGCTGGAAATGGCCCACCTGATGATCACTTTAGATAAGCTATTACCAGCTGGACAATGGGGTGGGAGGAGGTATTTTTTCATATTCTCTGTGTATATATAAAGTCTGCTGCAGTTTCCACGGCATGCATCCGATGAAGTGAGCTGTAGCTCACGAAAGCTCATGCTCAAATAAATTGGTTAGTCTCTAAGGTGCCACAAGTACTCCTTTTCTTTTTGCGAATCATTTCATACACAGGAGAACCCCACATAGGTCAGTAAGTTGGATATTTAAAGCAGCAGATGTAAGAGAGGAGCACAGCAGCCAGCCCCACATGATCCACAAGTGCTCAGTGGATCACTGGTGGTTTGTAGACTACAGCTTAAGAAAAACTGACTTAGTGTTCTCCATACAGTGGAAGACTTCCCCACTGTGGAGGAAACATGCTGGTCTCCTAACACTGCACTTTCTAAACTACTGAAATTAGTTTTTCATATCCAAGTTCCTGCCCAAGTCTAGTAAATGAACATTATTACCACCTGCTGACTATTTCGTGCCTTACGTGAAATGACTTTGATCTCAATCCAGTTCCCAGCATGTCATCTCATTACAAGAGGACATAATTGGTACTAATGCAGTTTCAAACCTCCAAATTAGGGATGAGGCACAGTGGTAAGAAACTTGCCCTGACACTTCCTGTGCTCTGCCTTTTAGGGGGTGGGGAGGAGAAGAGGTCTTAACCCCCATGGTTCTCAATGCAGAACCTTTCACAAGCTTTAAGTTCATACCCAGAAATATTAAAACAAAAACAACTAAAAACCCTGTTGTAGCTACTGTACTAGTAATGTTAGCGTAAGCCCAAAGTACACACAAATCAAATCTAATACCAAGATTAGAAAAGCACACCAAAGACAGGTATAATGTTTACCTAATAGATGTCAGCATACAGTCTCCTCTTGATGTATGCTTAACACTAATAGGATTTCCACATGCCCATCAAAAATAATAATATAGTCTTCCACTGTGAAGCAAAAAAAAATAAAAAATGGAACATCATGTACTTAGCTGCCTGATATACTATATGTTTTATAACAGTGCCTGATATTTATTAAATAAACAGAGAGAGAGAGAGAGAGACAGAGACACAGTGACAGTGTGTGTGTGTGGATTTTTTCTGTATATACAAGCCTTAGAAGTAAACTTGTTAAAAAAACTAATTCCTTTGCCTCACCCCCAGAAGCCTGTGGGTACTGGGGCTCCAACAGTCGTAAGGAACCAGGGTATTTTTGAATGTGTGTGTGTTTGTGTTTTTTTTTTTTAAACAGTTCCTGCATATACTTGAACACTCTTTCAACATGGCTTAGCCTGGTTAGTAGGCCTATATCTCATTTAGTTGGAACTGCAGTCTAAATACTTGCTGGCAAATTTAGCTTTAAAGGCCAACACATTCGGTATAGGTTTTTATTCCGCCTTCGTCACAATGGTATTCAAGTACCTTCCAGTAGTACATTAAGCAACATGCTAACGTCTGTCATGTTTCTCTCATCCCCTCCCCAGCACAGATTGGTCAAAAAACAGAATTGTTAAATTACAACATTATAGGCATCAAAAAGATACATATGATGGAACGGAATTCTTTAATTCTTTGAAGTAACATATACTTCACACACTAACTACATCTTTGATTAATCTTTCCACAATGGAGAGATTAACCTTGTCTCTTTACAATGTCATATGTAGTACAGTGCTCCAGAGAGGAATACATGAACTGAAAGAGACTGACATCACCAAAATGTCATTTAGGTTAGTAATTGGGAGCAATTCAATAAAGTCTAGATAAATTACAAGAAAACAGAACAACCTTGAAGCTAAATATCCCATATGAATTAGGAAAGTGTTCATTGTAGTAGGGATAATACACGCCACATGGAAAAAATAGGTACATTTCTTTCCATGAATGTGTTAATTTCAACTAAAACATTTTGTTCTGATTTATATATTTTCCTATATATAATTTTGTAAATAAAACCTAAATTTTGTAAATAAACCTTTCAAGTGTTGTGCTATAGCTGTATATGACAGCAGATTACCTGAACTCAGTCAGATTTAACACTTTTGCAGTATTTTTTACACAATAGGATAGTCAAGTGCTAGCTTTCGCTAAAGTGCTTTCCTTCTGTAGGTTTAAGTTAGACCCTTAGAGAAGGGCCATTAGGATGATCCAAGGAATGGAAAACCTACTTTATGAGAGGAGACTCAAAGAACTTGGCTTATTTAGCCTAACCAAAAGAAGGCTGAGAGGAAATATGTGTCAACATGAGACAGAAAATCATTTCAAAAGGGAGGTTTTCAGAGTCATGTAAGAGATTTAGGAACACAAACCTCATTGAAAGCCAAGGTGAAGCAGTCCAAGTCAATGGTAATTGTGGTCCTAAATCCCTTAACGTGATTCCGAAAATTTCCCCCTTTGTTTATAAGTATACATCCCTTTGAGTTTTGCATGAAAGGGACCTGAACTACTAGCACTACCCAGGCACAAAGAGGCAGCTCCAGAAAGCTCCATATACACAAGTCAGATGCCGCACACAGGCAAATCGCAGGGGCCTAGGAGACCTCAATATCACAACGTGAACACTTTGATTCTTCTTTAAATTCCGTCACTTTCTGAAAGATTTGCTTTTTAAATCACATTTCTCATTCATTCCTTGTCCAGTTTCAGGAACTCCTGCAGTGTCAGGTCAACAGGGTTCTTATGGAGGGAGAGGAAAGCCCAGCAAGAGGTGTGTTTCCTCTGCTCATCAACGGGGTCATCATCAAGCTCCCAGCCTTCCAGCTCCTTGAAGCAGCAGCAGCATTGAACCACATCAGGCCCATTCTCACTGGGGCAGTGGATGAATCTGGCTGCAGCCATCTGCTTTGGGGTGCAGGCACAGCCCTCGGTGAAGGGCCAGCTATGGTAGATGGCCAGGCAGGCCTTGCGCTCATGTAGAGCTGAGGAGAGATATAATTGCTCTCTATAAATACATCAGAGAGAAAAATACTAGGGAGGGAAAGGAGTTATTTAAGTTAAGCACCAATGTGGACACAAGAACAAATGGATATAAACTGCCATCAACAAGTTTAGGCTTGAAATTAGGTGAAGGTCTCTAACAAGAAGAGAAGTAAAGTTCTGGAACAGCTTTCCAAGGGGAGCAGTGGGGGCAAAAAACCTAACTGGCTTGAAGACTGAGCTTGATAAGTTTATGGAGGGGGTGGCATGTGGCCTATCGGTGACCGCCAGCAGCAAAAGACCTAGTGGTCTTGCCACATGCTCAGGGTCTAACTGATTGCCATATCTGGGGTCAGGAAGGAATTTTCCCCTGGGTCAGATTGGCTGATACCCTGGGAGTTTTTCACCTTCCTCTGCAGGATGGGGCATGGGTCACTTGCGGGTTTAAACTAGTGTAAATGGTTAATTCTTTGTAACTTGAAGTGATTAAACCATGATTTGAGGACCTCATTAACTCAGACAAGTGGTTAGGCATCTATTTCAGGAGTGGTTGAGTGAGGTTCTGTGGCCTGCAATGTGCAGGTCAGACTAGATGATCACAATGGTCCCCTCTGACTTATGAGTCTATGAGACCCACAATACTGTCCTGCCTTTTTTTCTTTCCCCTCCAAATTTAAACTTAATTTATTCCTGTTTAATTGGATAACACTCAGTCAAATTGTAACAACTGAGACCACAGTTTTCCCACACAATTTAGGACTATTATGGGGGAGAAAGAAGAGAGTAGGAAAGAAATGGTCTCTCCATCTCCACTCAAAGTGCTGCTTGATGCAGTGCCTGTTCAGACAGATATCTGACTCCAATATTGCGTGCACCATCAAAAAAACCTGCAGTCACCATTATATTAAGAGGTGTTGGGAAACATCAAAAAAAGCCAAGACACAGAGGAGAGGGCAGGGAAAGAGAAAGAGATGAGAGATTGGAAAGGAAGGAGACAGCTGCTGCCAAGCTATTTTATACTGAACTTTTCTTTGTTTCAGACTTCTCAAACTAGAGTCCTGTTCTGTGACTGAATTTTAATTTAAACCATTAAAATGACACAAGGATGTATCATTACTTTATAGAAAAGATTCTATGTCAGATTGGTTCTCCTCAAATTATTTTAAAACTATTTATCTATGCAAGTACTTTTATGCATAAAATTGTCTTTAGTGTACTTAACCAGCAAACTAAATGTTATTTTATCAGTAAATATAGCAATGGGACTGGAAAAAGACTGTAATAAAGTACACAATAATGTATCCTAAAATAAAGTGTGAAAATTTACTTTAAATAAAAGGGGCCAAAAATACTGTCATTTTCTTGAACGTAAGTGCCAACCAAATTTTCCTACACAGGAAGGGAAAGTTACCAATATTGTTGAAAGCTTTAAACTGTGATTTATAACAGTGTGATGGCAGGAGCACACAAAAAATAAGACAAGTCTGTTTTACATCCTGGACAACTCAAATTTATATAATTTACCCTGTGGGTTTCATATTATTAATATATACAGACATGGTACAAGGTAAGAAAGTCAGTCCATAAAATGCTGGCAACAATACAGCTATTCTATTCCTTAAACAAACTAACGTAAATTAAGAGTTTCAAGACTCAGATAATATGTTATTTAGCCAGATACTTAATGGAGTTTCAATTTAAGAAATCCACATACAAACTCTAGTTCAGAAGAGCAGTTCTAAGACACGTGACCAATTATAGCAGTACAGGGCCACGTCTTAAAATTGATAAAATCACAGACACAAAATAAACAAACCATCTGGAAGCTCTGCCATACCTGTCTCCCAGTAAAGTGGGATAGGTATCGCTTTATTTCATTAACATTTGCTTCCACCATCTCTCCTAACATTTGATTATTTTCAACTATGGGTATTTTTTGTTGTTTTTTTAAAAAAAAAACAACAAAACAAAAAACCCCCACCTTCTTCTGTGCTCTCCTCACTTCTCCCTCTCTTTTCAGTCAACCACATTCTGAGATGGGAATATCACCATGCTACATAAACTGCTGATACAATAACACCGAAAATGGCTGTGAAAGCCATACTGCTGGAATCCTCTTCATCTCTTATTGCCCCATCCCAGATGACGGTTCATTTATGTAAAATCTTCCTCCTTTGCCAGTTCAAATTCTCCAACATTCAAAAGGAATAGCATACCAAGATAATGTATACGTCTGGCATATTCCTATGGAACAAAGCAGCCATATCCACTAATGAAAAATGTTTTAACAGCTGCTAGCTTTTAAATGACAGGCAGTAGTCCCAAAAACTTCAAAATTATTCCACTGTGAAACAGTCAAACAAAATAACAAGACAAGAAGATTTCTTGAGATTTCTCAATGTTTTGAATGAGTCAACATTTGTGTGTGAAAGTCACAGGGTAAACAAAACAATAAGTAGCAGGGTGGATTTGATTTAAATCAAATTGATTAAAATCACTAGTCAGGAAGACTCAATTGAATCATGGATTTATACACAAAAGTGCATTCTTGTTGGTTGTTATAACCTTAATACATATTCTTCACAACTCAGAGATAAATGTAGGTTTCATTTTTAGAAGGTACACACTATACATTTTTAAGTGATTTATTTTGAAAACTTTTCAGGTTAGTTTTACAGCTATATCAGAAAATCAATGATTGTTTGATTATTTCATTTACCAAAGGTAATTGAAGCAGATATTTATGAAGTCATTGGGAGGTGAACTATCTCCAATTCAACAGGTTAATCATTAATATTTGGAGGATTTTCTTGCCATACTGTATTAGGAGGAGACCACCACCAGACATTTAAATTGTTTTAGTTAACTAAAACAACAACGTTATGTATTCTGGATTTTTTTCTTCAACAACAAACATATAATATTTTAACAAAACAAGCAAATAAATTTTTGAATTTAGTTAAACATTCAAGTTTTTTAAAATCAGGTTTGTTTTTGTTAAAATTGTTTCTAACTAAAATAGTTAAATAAAATATTTAAAAACAGAAAACAAAATGTAAATCGACTATGCAGGCAGGTCAACATGAGAAACTTAAAACATGGCTTCTGCAGCTAACTCAGTCATCCTCACCTTCGTTTTCCTGTTTGTTCATAATCTGGAAAAGAAGGACAAGTTCTCCTGCTTTTTCAGGTCCCAGACTATTTCTCAATTTGAAATGAATTGGTCCAAAGGAAGAAAATATTCTTTCTACAGCGGCAGAAGAAGCTACTGTTGTTAAAAGTGAGATTATTACTTCAACAGTCTCAGAATCCAAGTGCTTAAGTGACTTCCATCAGTTCATGGTATGACTTTCTTTAATCATCATCAGCAAACATATATTTCTTGAATGGTTCTTATTCCCAAACTCGGTTTCTTTTACGGCCTGCTGCCATTATAGGTTTTCCTTTCTAGTAAGAGAATGGTATGGTAGATCTCAAATTAATGAAGGCTACACTCAGAAAGACCTCAACACTTCTGGAATATGCTGCTCAAACAGTTTCTACTGCCTGTCCCTCCCTTTTCAAATTTATCTCCAGACTTCTTCTCCTTCTCCAGAGCTATTCCGCCCACAACAATCTTCTATTCATTAAACTTTTTGAAACTTTGCACTTTTAGAGAGAGGTTAGGGATTGACTATGTGTGCACAAATTTGCAGAAGGGCAAAAGGATTGAGGTCTTATTTTTCACCTCTATATATTATTTATTTATTTATTTTAAACTATTTTTGCGTTAACAAGCATGTTATCTCTGGAGAAACAAATCCACAGTTTGAGAACTGCAAAACTAAGCGCACGTCTACACTGGCAAAGTTACAGTGCCGCTTAGAGAGCGCAGAAGGCAAACCGCTGTTGTGTGTTCACATTGACAGCTGCCTGAGCAATAGCGCGTTCACACTTGCAGCACTATTTGGAGCGGTGCACTCTGGGCAGCTATCCCACAGAGCAGCTCTTTCTCTTTTGCCGCTAAGACTTGTGGGAAGGCAGAGGGGACCACAGGGCATTTTGGGTCCAGTCCCAATGCCCAGTGATGCATTCCTTCACATCCAAGCAATCTCTGTGCTTCCATCCACATTTGGCGCCATCTTTCAATGGTTTGTGTACTGTGCACCCTGCCTCTTTCAGGCTGCAGGAATGGATCCCGAACTGCTGACCAGTATGCTGCTCGCTCTAACCAACACGTCACAACTGGCAATGGAGTTATTCCTTAAACTACAAAGGCAAGAGGACTGCAACGATCTCACCACACATAGTAGCTACGACACGAGATTGCTTGTGGCATTCACGGAGGTGCTGACCACAGTGGAATGATGCTTTTGGGCTCGAGAAAGAAGCACTGAGTGGTGGGATCACATTGTGATGCATGTCTTGGATGACTAGCAGTGGCTGCAGAACTTTCGCATGAGGAAAGCCACATTCATGGGACTGTGTGATGAGCTCCCCCCAGCCCTGTGGCACAAGGACACAAGAATGAAAGCTGCCCTGTCATTGGAGAAGCATGTGGCAATTGCACTGTGGAAGCTGGCTACTCCACACCGCTACCAATTGGTTGCTAACCAGTTCGGAGTGGGAAAGTCAACTGTTGGAGTCGTGTTGATGGAAGAGTGCAAGGTCATTAATCGCATCCTGCTTCAAAAGACCATGACTCTGGACAACATGCGTAATATTGTGGATGGTTTTGCACAAATGGGCTTCCCTAACTGCGGAGGGGTGATAGTTGGAATGCACATTTCACTTCTGGCACCAGACCATCTAGCCACCGAGTACATTAATCGCAAGGGATATTTCTCAATGGTTCTCCAGGCCCTTGTGGATCACCATGGGCGTTTCATGGACACTAATGCAGGCTGGTGATGATGCATGCATCTTTCGGAACACTGGCCTGTTCAAGAAGCTGCAAGCAGGGACTTTCTTCCCAGACCAGAAGATCATCGTAGGGGAAGTCGAAATGCCCACTGTGATCCTGGGAGACCCAGCCTACCCCTAAATGCTGTGGCTTATGAAGCCATACATGGGGCAACTTGCAGCAAGGAGCAGGTCAACAACAGGCTGAGCAAGTGTAGAATGACTGCTGAGTGTGTATTTGGCCATTTAAAAGCCCGCTGGCGATGCCTGTATGGGAAGCTGGACATGACCAATGACAGTATTCCTATGCTTGTAGCCACATGCTGTATTCTCCATAATATTTGTGAAGAGAAGGGTGAAAGCTTCACGCAGAGGCTCAGTGCCTGGAGGCTAAGTTTGAACAGCCAGAGACCAGGGCTATTAGAGGGGCACTGCGTGGGGCCAGAAGGATCAGGGATGTCTTGAGGCAGCAATTTGAAGCTGAATATTTAATATTTAAATATAATATTTGCTGGTTTCAGAGTAGCAGCTGTGTTAGTCTGTATTCACAAAAAGAAAAGGAGTACTAGTGGCACCTTAGAGACTAACCAATTTATTTGAGCATAAGCTTTTGTGAGCTACAATTTGCTGCTATACTCGGGATTGCAGTGCTTGTAATGCTATGAGGTGACTGGTACACATGATGCAATAAGGGGGTTTAACGTAATTGTATGTTGCTTTGCAGGGCTCTTTTTGCTTTCACGTAATAGAATAAAGATTGCTTTCAAACCAACACAATGCTTTTATTAAAAGAAAACAACCGAAGGAGAGAGTCAAACAACAAAAATACATCAGCAGGGAGGGAGATGGGGGAAGAGATGGTCTCCAGAGGAGGAGGGGTCCCAGGACAGCTACAGATTTGTGTACGTCCAGGAATCGTACCCAACCTTCTCCTTTGGAGTACAATACAGCGGGTGCCGTACTTTAGCAGGGCCAAACTGCAGAGGGATGGATGTTGAGTGCAGTGGGAGTCCACGCTGCTGGACTGTGAGGAGGGAGGAGTGGAATGCTGCGGGTAGAGAATGGAGCCAGGAGGTTGATAACAGTGTGTTGGTGGTGGGGGGCACATGGGTAAGAGTTTTGCGACAGCAGCTGCAGGAGAGGGCGGGCACAGAGCTGCTCGGTTTAAAGAGCTAGTATCGCCTGGAGCACGTCCACTTGGCGCTCCATAACATTTAAGAGCCGCTCCGTGGTTTCTTTCTGGTGTGTGCTGCATTCTCCTTTCGGTCTCTCTTCTCGCTGTCCTGCCACTCCTTCAATTCCTGTATCTCAGCAACGGAATGCATCATAACCTCACGCAGAAAGTCCTCCTCAGTTCTTCGTGGCTGCTTTCTAATTCTGCGCAGCCGTTCTACTGCCGATAAGGGAGGCTGGCCTCCCAATGTCATCTCTGTGAAGTTTAAATGCAACATTTTACAAGTAGTATTGTTTGCAGCACAGACAACACTAATTCGGTGCTTTAAAACACAGCCAGTAGTCACACATCTGTCATTAACTGGCTGACCCCAGGCAAGCACACATAAGGCACAAGACCCCCAAAATGGTGAGTAGCCGCAAGGCACGGTGAATCACTCTTCCCAGACCCTACTGTACACTGGGCACGTGGCTCTTGGGGAGATCCAGCACTGGGGGGGGGGCTTGATAATCATTCCTGTCCCCACATTTTCCACAAGCTGTGTTCCTTATGGAAGACATCTTGCTGCTGAGCGTGAGCAGGGAATCAAGGGAGGGTATTCTCCAAGCCTGCGGCTCCTACCCTGGCCCCTATGCGGCTCGCCTGTGTGCAGCAATGATCCTCCCTGCCCGCCCCGTCCCGGCCCCGGACAGCACAGTGGTGCAGGAAAGTTACCATTAATGAGGCAAGAAACAAAGCAGCTCTGCTGAGGAACCTGCAGCAGTGAATTCCCACTATCTCCACAAGAGTTTCCAGGAGATCTCTGAGGGAGATTCTCGTGAAGTGAGGGAGTGTATCAACAGCCTGTTCCGCTGCTCAGAATAGGCACGTGGTGGGACACAAGCCTGCTTTCTGCAACACTCCTGCCCCCAACAAATCGCTTTGGCAATTCCCAAAATCAGATCCACTTACCAGGGGCCTCCTCTCCTATTTGTGCTTCGCCAAGATCCGACTGCTTTGACTGGCTAGGCTCCTCCAGGGTAGAAGAGAGCTCCTGACTGCATGCATCTCTGGCCCCCGAGCCATCCTATGCATCTGGGACCCCTTCCCCCTCTTCGTCCAAGATTTGCTCCTCCTAGCTCGGTCCACTCTTGACTGGCATATGAGCCAACAAAGTATCCACAGGGGCCTTCGTAGTGGAGAGGTGGTCACCACCGAGTATTGCATCCAGCTCTTTGTAGAACCGGCAGCTCGTGGGCACAGCACTGGAGCAGCAGTTTGCCTCCTGCGCCTTGTGGTAAGCGTTACGCAGTTCCTTTACTTTTACCCTACACTGCAATGCGTCCCAGCCATGGCCCCTTTCTATCATGTATTGAGAAATCTGTCCGTAGGTGTCATAATTCCTATGGCTGGAGCACAGCTGGGACTGCATAGCCTCCTCTCCCCAAATACCAATGAGATCCAGCAGCTTGGCATTGCTCCAAGAAGGGGATCACCTGGTGTGGGGAGCAGGCATGGCCACCTGGAAAGATGTGCTGAGACTACTGCACGCATCACCGAGCAAACAGGAAGGGGACTTTCAAATTTCCAAAGGAATTTAAGGGGTGGGACTGACGGTTGGTCACCTGAGGGCAGAGTGGCAGAGTTCAAACCAATGACCAGAGAGGTGAGAACAGGCATTGTGGGAAACCTCCCGGAGGCCAATCGCAGCGCTGTAATCGCCACGGTGTCTACACTGGCACTGCAGCGCTGTAGCTCTGGCACAGAAAGGTCTACGCCTCTCGTCGGGGTGTTTTTTTTAAGAGCGCTACAACTGCGCAGTTTCTGGGCATTAAGTGGCTTGGCAGCGTGTACAGCTCGGGAGTTACAGCACAGAAAGCCGCTTTACTGTGCAGAAACTTGCCAGTGTAGACGGGGCCTAAGCATCTCTGATGGTATCTTCTAGACTGAGCACTGAGTCCCATTGGGTAGATAGAAAGATTAATCTAAATAATCTATACAGAAGCCCCTGGAACCCCATAAAATTGGGTCCCTAATCCATGAACTATTGAAACTCAATTACAAAACTTTTCTTAAAGATTACATGAATATATTGTCTCATACTATAGAATTAGAATGTATAACCCCATTCCATGATGAGATATCTTTGAGCTATAATGTATCTTAGTTTTTCCCTCAAAAAGCATTTTATCAAAAAATTCCAATTTAAATAAAAAAAATCTGTTTTGATTTTTTTTAAAAAATCATTGATTTTTATCCACCTTGATTAGTAGTCTGTTAGGCTAACCATAAAAATTTCAGTCACTTTGCATTAGATCACACAATTTTGAGATACCTTAAAAACACTGTATCTTTCTGAAATATCGTTAACTATCCCCAACAGTTCAAAACTAGGGGTAAAATTCTCGCCCCACTGAAGCAGATGGCAAAACTGCCATTGACTTCAGTGGGGCCAAGATTTTACCTTAGGTCTTAAAGTCAATATACAATCCTTTGTAAAAATCAAACAGAACTGAAACATGCTATTCGCTGGTTCAGTAATTTTACCTGAACTCTTAAAGTTAACACGGTCCTTTAAACATCAAGAGCCAAAAAGAAAGGTTACAAGAAGGATTTGGATGATAAAATAATTTTAGATAAAGTAAGTAAATCCTCTAAGAATATTTGTTTAAAAACCCTAATAGTATTTTGGAATACTTGTCTGATAACCTTTTTAACAAATGTTTCTCTTTCATTTTTAAATATCATGGCTTGTTGCCAAGAAGCATCTTGTACTGACAAACCTAACAATTTTTTGTCATGATACTCAAGTTCACAGATGCAGATACTAAGACAACAGAACTTCAAAACCATTACCTATCTCCCTAGATACTGGCAGTTTGGAAAGCTTCATCTGATGCTCAAGCCACCTGAACTCAAGTGATGCTAGTGTGTTGGAATGATTGAATTCCACAGAATGCAAATAAAAAGGAAATTAGAGGGTATACCTAATTTAGTAAGAGACATGCGCATTACTTCTCAAAACTTGTATTCTTAGTAGTAACAAATTAGTTGCCATGATTTCAACAGCTTAAAATTTTACATCCATTTATTTATTTTGGAAAATAAATAGTAGCTACAAACTGTGAAGATTATTCTCAAATTAAACACAGCTACAGCCATCACTAAATGCATGTCACAATGACACTATATAGTCACTACCACACTTAAAAATCAAGCAAAAACAGGATACAGATTTATAGCTATCTCTGCATATCTGAAGTACAAACTCATACTCTAACAATTAAATTTTTAAACATATTCAGACGACATTTCAAGGCAAACAGATTTTGTATTAAACTTTAACCAGCTAGAACAATTCTGTGCTAAATATTCCATTTGAACACAAGTTGTTTATGTCTTTCCGCAGGCCCATACAAACGCACATCAATTTTTCCTGGTTTCATTACAGTAGCTTTATTAACACTATTTGAAATAGGGGGGGAAATTTATAATGCTCTTGATATGAAATATTGCAAATATATTTTAGTTTATCAATTAAGTTTTACCTGGGGATTTTTTGTTTGCTCTTGTTTGCATCAAGAAAGACTGGCGTGGCAGCAAAGGTGATGATGGCAAAGACATTGAGACGCCTTTAGTCAAGTTTAGTCTATACATATCCTCAGGTACCTGCTGATTACCAGTGGGAGAATCTGCACTGTAGCCAGGTGTCGCAATAATGTGCAGTGCATTCTCTGGGCAGGAGTCACCTGCTGAAAATAAAATGTGGTTTGTGATTTACCAAATGCACTGAAATAAAGGTGAGACAATTACACTGAAATATAGCCTACAATATTGGTATGAACATGCACCATCCACTAACAAAAGTCTACTAGACCACTCCTACCATGGTCGGGAAAAGACCACCTCTCTGTAATATTCCTACCACTATAGTATCTAGGAATCAACAAAAAGCCCTGTGAACACACAGAACGTAGAGCAAGTAAGCAGAATTTTGTTTCTAACATCATTCAGAAAACAAGCTTATAGATAAGATTACTATCGTTTAGATTTTACCCTTTGAGGCAAAACCATATTACCACAATTAGACACAAATATTTCTATAGATGAAAAGGTATTTTACAATTGCTGTGATGCCCTGAAAGCCATGCTTGTCTGCAAAATCACAACTACAGCGGAAATCTGGAAGAGTTTTCAACCTATGCCAGGAATAACCTTATGAAATAAGGGCAACAGTAAGGGACCCTCATATTTGGCAAGTCCAAATTTGACCTGCCTTTTTTTCTGCTTGTATCTGTGAAATCCAAGACATGGGGTTTGATAAATAAATGCTTTTTTTATTTAAGAAAAAATAAAAAATTGTTGGTTCACAATACAATGACAAACTAGTGTGTATATCTAATAGAGGGGAAACTTATCAAGAAAAAACATTTTAGTTCAATAGCAGACCGAATTGCTATACATTTCAAAAGCCTGACTGCTCACAGCAATGAAGCAAGGAAAACAAGAAGGCAAGGCAGACAAGCCAGATGTGTATGGTCATATTAGTTCTTCAGGCCTCAGTGTCTAAAATAGAAATCAACAAAACTCACAAACAAAGCTTTATACCAAAATGCATCCGATATTTTATTTCCTAATGAAGACATTATGAATTATTGAAATTATAAATAATAAAAAATTGATAATTGTAAACTCAAAACTATAGTTAAAAGTGAACCAGTCTCGCAAAAATAAAAAGTAAAGCAAAAATATTATACATATCCTGAAAAATGAGAGAGAAAGAAAAGTCTAGAGTAAAGTTTAGCCTACATGCTCAGCTACCACAGTCAAGGCACATTGTTACTACAAGGATGGTTGCCGTAAAAGAACCTAGATAAATTAGAGTTATAGAGAAAACAGACGCTTCTTACCAATTCCTCATATTATCTTATTGAAAGTAAATAAACTCGATATTTCAATTAGATTCAAATCTTGTATGGTCAAGTTTCCTGTTTATTTTGTAGCCATGAAAACCTACAACCTTTTTAACAGCTGTTCTTCAGCGCTTTCCATCAGATGCAGTCTATTAATACAATCTTTAAAGCATCTTCTTGTATTTTCATACTGTACCATAAGGAAACCTCTTATCATTTTTAATAACAAGATTGCAGAGAGTATGTAATCTTCCTAGATTGGGGGGAAAAAAGGGGATGTATTTGTCAATTTAACTAGCAAGCTTTGAAACAGCACACATGGAAGTTTGAGATAAATGCACAATCATTTAACAAGCAAAAAGTCTAAATACACAGTGGTTTCCTATTTCCAAAAATGAGCACATCTCAAGAAGTCTGGTTCATATAGCCAGACTTACCCTGTTGTCAAACTTTACCGCTAGGAATTATACAGTGAGAAATATGCTTTCTCTTTGAAGGATGAATGAACTGCAAAAACTTCACTCTGGCTTTCGAAGTTCTCTCACTGAGTTGTAAGTCCTAAAACACAATTAAAACACGATAGCAGGATAACATACCACCTTCCTAATGTTAAGTTTATCTTCAGCTCCTCTCTTAATTTTCAGCCCCAACAAAGCTAGAACTGGTTGGTGGTGGGGTACATTTTTTTAGGGATTGAGTTTTAGGTTCAATCACAATGAAGAATAGAAATTGTAAAAACTAAGGAAAATGTACAATTACATTTATCTAAAGTCCCTTTCATGACTATTGTTGAAGCTTCGCTACTGGCTCAAAACCCCCTGAGAACTAGAAGAGACACTTCCGTGTGTAGCAAGTTGCAACGTACTGTGTGTAAAAAGATATTTCCAAAGAAATAATGAAACAAAACACCAGTAATTTTAATTTACAGATTTATAACCTCACAGGATGAGATTTTCAAAAGCACCTAGGCAATTAATTTCTATTGACTTTCAATGGAAGCTAGGCAGCTAACTCCCTTAAGCACTTTTGAAAATCCAACCCACACTTTTAGTATCAACTCTGCACCTATTGCACGTCAACCTTGGCAACTGGTACACTATAAATACAGATTTAGATTAGAAGTGACAGGCTCATTTATAACCGTAAAGACAAAACCAGTGAATATAAAATGAGGGGTTTTTTGGACTAGGTGTATGTAGGATACACATAGAAGCAGGAGCTCACATTCCATTCATGTCTTTGGACAAAGAAAAAAAGTGAGCAAGCAAGCAAGCAAGCAAAATGTAAATGCAGCTAACTGCAATTTGAAAATATTGACATTGTTGCTAAGGTTTTCACTAGACATGTTACAGAGACTGCAATTTGGAAATTGTGCAAGCATTCCAGCTGTGATGGCAGTGAGACAGTGCAAAAACAGACAACACATACAGAAAGAGGAACAAAAAGAGTTTTTCCTCTTGCAGGAAATAAAAGCAAAACAAAAAACAAGAAAACATTGGATCACACATTTTTTCTATTTTATTGCTGTGAAATAAATTAGCAGTGTTTTATATTCACATATTTTTAAATAAAAAACCAGCAATTATTTTAGTCTGCCTTTGCTGCCTACTAACTCTTTGAAAGATTAGGCTGTGAAATGAAAACTAGTGCAATAGGGCCAAATTCAGAGGAGTGAAACTACTACTATCTTCAATGAAATTACATGATAAATATATTTGGCTACAACAGTAACTTTACAAGAATTTTTAACATTTGTACATAGACCATCCTGTCTCAGCAATTTTTATTATAGCAGCATGCTGCCGATATTTACTTTGATTACACCCATGATCATGTCTGTTGCAACAGCAGCACACACCAAATTTCTATTACTTGAATTTCAAGAGCAACACAAAATTAAAACACAGAAACTCTTCTACCTGCACTCAAGTTCTTTCAGCTTGACAGCAAGCTCTCATTTATGTTCATTCACAGATCCTTGCTCACTAAGACACTGAGTGCATTGTTGCCATAATTAAACAGTTATATTTGGGGGGGGGAGGGTAGGGGAGGGAGAGGGGACATGAAAACAAAACTAATTTCTCTTACCTCACTTTATGCAACTCCCACCATTATGGATGAATGGATCTGACTAGCAAGTGTTTGTACCCAGAAGGGAAAACAGCTCTTGAGAACCTAAGATAGGCTAATCTAAAAGGGGAGACCATTAGGAACAATGGGGAAGGAGCACAGTCAGAAGGGAGCAAAACACCCCAGGAAAGAATCAGCCCTCTGGCTGCTCCTGAAGGACCCCTCCAAAAACCCACTGACGAAAGGCTGCATTACCTAATGCAAGCAATTCAGCTAGTAGTTTCTCAAGAAAGTATGAGCCTAGCAGAGAAGGCAGCCCAAGAGATCTCATCAATTGAGGCATCCTGAACTCTGTCCCAGGACATAGACATGACTTGGATAGAGCAAACCCAAAGTTCCTCTGAGGTGAGGGAGGCTTGTTAGGGCCTCTAATCCACTGAGGAAATGACATTTCTGAATGCCTTGTACCCTCTGTAAGGCCTTTCAAACAGTACAAGAAGGGACTGGACCTGTGGAATGGTTAGTTTCAGGAACGGTACAACTTTCATATAGTATTTTCAAATAATTGGCATAGTTGATCCCAAAGGGGAGAAAGACAAAGAACTGGGTATGAAAATCCTGCTTCCAGATTGGCTGCTATCTGCTAGCAACCCATTAATTCTGACGACACTGAAAAGTTAAAATAGCTATAAGAATCAGTTCTTAGGCATCTTATTCATTTCTACCAAATGTTATATACAATGCATTCTAGCTGTTTGATTGTTCTTAAACAATTGCCCCATGCCAATCTACATACCATCTTAAAGCGGTTTCCCTGTGGAACAAAACAGCGTCACAGTGCCCTGGCACCAATGCCACTTCAATTTGCCAGTTTGTATGCAACAACTATGACAGCTGGGCACTTGCAAAAGAAAAAACAACAAAAATACGCCCTGCCCAGGATGAGGCAGGAAAGAGACAGCACTATTCAGTTTAGTGGTCTTTAAACACCAACACAAGTAGTATTTGGAATACAGACAAGCAAACCTAGTTAGGTATTCCAAATTTCAGTATAACAAATACCGAAGTAATTCAGAATGGA
Source organism: Lepidochelys kempii (assembly GCF_965140285.1). Classification (NCBI taxonomy): domain Eukaryota; kingdom Metazoa; phylum Chordata; order Testudines; family Cheloniidae; genus Lepidochelys; species Lepidochelys kempii. The sequence goes on along the minus strand of NC_136390.1, from coordinate 32,328,250 downwards.
ATTTGCCCACAGAAAACAAAGTAATTTTCAGTGTTTCAAGCATTTTCAGTGTTTCAAATAAAGGCAATAGTCTCAGTGAACGTCGCATGTTTCACTCATTATGCTCTAATAAATTGGTTAGTCTCTAAGGTGCCACAAGTACTCCTTTTCTTTTTGCGAATACAGACTAACACGGCTGTTACTCTGAAGCATGTTTCACGGATATTTATATATTTGTTATAATATAAATTGGGACTACTGTCAGATCTAAAGTGATGCACAGTGTTAATGCCATAGAAAAATAAATACAATATTTTGAAGCAGTAAATTGTTTAGTTTCTCACAACTCCACTAGCAGTCTTCAGAGTGGGAGGTATAGACTGGTGATAGTACAGATCAAAAATTAATGACCACATAGGGTGTGAGAAATAATACTTTTCTGTTTTCTAGAAAGCACCTACATGTTAGAGAGATGAGCACTTTAGAAATATATACATAATCACTGCCAAAACACCAGTTTGCACCTGTATCCCAGGATGTAATCAGTTGCCATAAACATATTAAAAGCTACAATTACTCACCCACCATTTTAAAAATAATTCAAATAATTATAGCTTCATGTTTTCACAGTGTTAGATATTTTTATATTTTATATCTCCAGCCCAGTGTCTACACATCAGCCCTGGAATAACAGGAAGGTGACAGCTTACAAGTTTTCTAATAATGTCAAACTAAACAAAGACAAGTAGTCCTGTGAAACCACATTCTCTATCTTATAAACCTTTTATTTGTACACATTTCCACTGCCAATGTGTCTCTGGCCAACATAGTTTCATGGCCATGAATCACAAGGAATTAGGAGGTCCTATTCAATGGTCAAAGTAACCATGGAAACTGCCACAATTTAAAAAAGGGTGGGGGGGTGCCTTGAAAATGAAACTCAAATCCTATTGACATATTGGGATGCAACTGAAAAGTTTAATAAGATTAACAATTTTAAGTGGGGGAGAAGGGATGGGGATAGCTGACTACAATGTAATGATTATATAAGACTGATTATACTTAATGCAGAACTTGAATTTTAACAGACCTAAAACTAAATGCTTTATCTAATCCTATTGAAAACAGAGGATAACAGGAATGAAAACCTTTACTGGCTTTTTTCGTATATATTTCAAGATTAAGCATAATAAAAACTATTTTATTTCCTCATTCAGTATATAAGCTGTATAGTGTGGAAGAGACTTTGGAATTCTAATTATTATAACATTCAAGAAGAAGATCTAGTTTCAAACACCAATGGTTAAGTTAATGAAAATACAAGCTCTGTCAATACTTTGATTAGGTCTGAATACCAAGGACAACAAATATCCCATGGACTCTTTTTTACAGATATTTTTGAGATGTCAAGGGAAAAGCAAAATCAGCCACATCTGCTGAACTGAGATAGGCCACATAAGAAAATAACAAAAACAATCTTCTTGCCGTATAGAAAGGATGTAAAAATGGACCATAACAGCAGAAATGCTGTCCCAACCCCCTTTTTTAAGATGCATTGCTAATAGGTCTGCTCTTTTAACAAGCCTCCATTGTTTTAAAATATTTTTGCATGATACACAAAAACTATACCAATTTAACAGACTTATTCCTTTAGTTGGTCACCTTTCTAATGTACAGTGCCATAGTCTCTTGTTAGGAGACAAAGCAAACGTTTGGGGGGGGGGGGAGGGGAAACCAGTACACACACACACAAAAAAAAGTATCCCAACTGGGATTGGGGGGAGAAACTATGAAAACCTTCAAAATTGCAGCTAACAGTCCTCCTTTTATGGAAGAACAATCAATAACAGTGTTGAGGATGACAAATTTTCAGCATGCATTCTACCAAGCCAATTATAGATCTTTCCTGTAAACCTCTTTTGATCTCGGATGACAGTCAATAAAGAAGGATAATCTTTTTATCTTAAATATGACCAGTACATTTAACAAACCATATTATGAACATACCTGCATTAACATGCTAAATGCCCCAAGTAAGCTAGGAAAAAATCACTCTTTGATCTCTTCTGTTATTCACAGTTGAAACCCTCAACTTCCCATATTCCCTTCCTTTATTTCCCATCCCTTAACATGTTAAAGGTAGTTTAGGACCTAATCCTGCAAACACTAAATACCAGGCACATGCCAATGGGACAACTCATGGTCGAAAATTGTTTATCCCACAGCGTTTGCAGGACCACTGCCTTATGTTATAAGATCTTTCCAGCAGAAACCTATCATTTTCTTTATTTGCAAGCTCATGCATACAAACTAATGGACTTGACATCATCTATATTTACTCCTGGGGGGAATTCTGAGCCACTGTGCATGCGCAGAATTTAAGTCCCCCGCAGATTTCTTTGCTTCCCCACAGAAAAATGACTTTTCTATAAGGAAGCAAAAAGAAGCCACAACTCTGGTCATGCGACCCTCCCCAGCAGTATGTTTTGGGTGCCCAGGGCAGCCAGCAGAGAGGTAAATCACCGTGGGGCAGGGGGTGGGGCAGGGAAAGACCCAGCTGGTGGCTCCTACCCTGTGCCAGGTTCATCTGCTAGCCCCCGCTGGGCTGGGCAGGATTGGACTTCCTCTTCCCCTGCATGGTATCTGGGGCCAGGTCAGACCCACCCCCAGATTTCTCCCCAGGCTGCAGGAAGCTCTGCAAAAAAACTCCCCACTGCCACCCTTCCTGTACCCATTGCTCCTCAGCTGCAGGGGGAGGGATCCCTGCACAGGGAGCTACTCCCCCATCCGCCCAACCCTCATGCATCCAGATCCCCTCAAACGCAGACCCTCCACCAAGCCACACTCGCCCTGCACCACCCCAACGAGCCACCCACACCCGGATCCCCATCTTACCAAGCCCCAACCAGCTGCACCTGAATCCCTACCCCACTGAGCCCCACTTCCCCAGCATCTGGCCCCCACACTGAACCACCCACACCCAGACCCTCCTGCAGAGTCCCATTACCATTTCACCCAGAACCCGCCCCCCAACAAACCAGATTTACACACACACACACCCCTGCATCCCCCACTGAGCCACCTACACCCAGATTGCCCCCACACAGAACTCTCTCAGCCCACACCTGGATCCCCCCATACTTGAATCCTGCCTTGCTAAGCCTGCCTGCCCACACCTGGACTGGACTTCCACATACAGTGCTTCCGCCGACTGCACGGGCTGAAATTGTGGAAAAGCAGCATCACTTGCCCCATAACCTCAGCTGTGCAGAACACAATGCCATCCACAGACTCAGAAACAACTCTGACATCATAATCTAAAAGGCAGACAAAGGAGGTGCTGTCGTCGTCATGAATAGGTCGGAATATGAACAAGAGGCTGCTAGGCAGCTCTCCAACACCACTTTCTACAAGCCATTACCCTCTGATCCCACTGAGGGTTACCAAAAGAAACTATACAATTTTCTCAAGAAAACTCCCTGAAAAAGCACAAGAACAAATCCACACAGACACACCCCTGGAACCCCAACCTGGGGTATTCTATCTGCGACCCAAGATCCATAAACCTGGAAATCCTGGATGCCCCATCATCTCAGGCATTGGCACCCTGACAGCAGGATTTTCTGGCTATATAGACTCCCTCCTCAGGCCCTACGCTACCAGCACTCCCAGCTATCTTGGAGACACCACTGACTTCCTGGGGAAACTACAATCCATCGGTGATCTTCCTGAAAACACCATCCTGGCCACTATGGATGCAGAAGCCCTCTATACCAACATTCCACACAAAGAGGGACTACAAGCCATCAGGAACACTATCCCCGATAATGTCACGGCAATCCTGGTGGCTGAACTTTGTGACTTTGTCCTCACCCATAACTATTTCACATTTGGGGACAATGTATACCTTCAAATCAGCGGCACTGCTATGGGTACCCGCATGGCCCCATAGTATGCCAACATTTTTATGGCTGACTTAGAACAACGCTTCCTCAGCTCTCGTCCTCTAGCGCCCCTACTCTACTTGCACTACATTGATGACATCATCATCATCTGGACCCATGGAAAAGAAGCCCTTGAGGAATTCCACCATGACTTCAACAATTTCCATCCCACCATCAACCTCAGCCTGGACCAGTCCACACAAGAGATCCACTTCCTGGACACTATGGTGCTAATAAGCGATGGTCACAAACACCACCCTATACCGGAAACCTGCTGACCGCTATTCCTATCTACATGCCTCCAGCTTTCATCCAGACCACACCACACGATCCATTGTCTACAGCCAAGCTCTACGATACAACCGCATTTGCTCCAACCCTCAGACAGAGACAAACACCTACAAGATCTCTATCAAGCCTTCTTACAACTACAATATCCACCTGCTGAAGTGAAGAAACAGATTCACAGAGCCAGAAGAGTACCCAGAAGTCACCTACTACAGGACAGGCCCAAAAAAGAAAATAACAGAACGCCACTAGCCATGTTCTTCAGCTCCCAGCTGTAACCTCTCCAACGCATCATCAAGGATGATGGATGACCCATCACTCTCACAGATCTTCGGAGACAGGCCAGTCCTTGCTTACAGACAGCCCCCAAACCTGAGCAAATACTCACCAGCAACCACACACCACACAACAGAACCACTAACACAGGAACCTATCCTTGCAATAAAGCCCGTTGCCAACTGTGTCCACATATCTACTCAGAGGACACCATCATAGGGCCTAATCACATCAGCCACACTATCAGAGGCTCGTTCACCTGCACATCTACCAATGTGATATATGCCATCATGTGCCAGCAATGCCCCTCTGCCATGTACATTGGTCAAACTGGACAGTCTCTACGTAAAATAATAAATGGACACAAATCAGACATCAAGAATTATAACATCCAAAAACCAGATGGAGTACACTTCAATCTCTTTGGTCATTCGATTACAGACCTAAAAGTTGCAATTCTTCACCAAAAAAAATTCAAAAACAGACTCCAACGAGAGACTGCTGAATTGGAATTAATTTGCAAACTGGATACAATTAACTTAGGCTTGAATAGAGACTGGGAGTGGATGAGTCATTACACAAAGTAAAACTATTTCCGCCCGCCCGGTTCCTCAGACGTTCTTGTCAACTGCTGGAAATGGCCCACCTTGTTTATCAGTACAAAAGGTCCCTCCCCCCCGCTCTCCTGCTAGTAATAGCTCACCTTTCCTGATCACTCTCCCTACAGCGTGTACGGTAACACCTATTTTTTCATGTTCTCCGTGTATATAAATCTCCCCACTGTATTTTCCACTGAATACATCCGATGAAGTGAGCTGTAGCTCACGAAAGCTTATGCGCAAATATATTTGTTAGTCTCTAAGGTGCCACAAGTACTCCTTTTCTTTTTTCATAAGTGTCATTTTTTTTCACAAGCACATTAAACCTGTGTTCCATTATCCACAATGGTTATTTATTGGCTTCTGGACTGATTTTACGATGTTGACTTATAATGTCCTAAACAACCCGTAACTTGGAACTCTTTTTCACGATTCCAGACCTTTAGACCTCACAACTGTGCCCTTACTGACTGAGCATAAGTTTTATTAGCCTTCACAGCACATGCAAGACCTATATCTTTCCCCCGGCCTTTAGGAAATAAGGGAACTCTTGCTGCAATTTTTGCTGAAGTTTTGGTATCCACAGATAATCACCGTAGTCTATTTTTTAGATATATTTTCTGAAGTTATTTTACAGAATAACCCACAGAGGAAATACTATAGTCAAACTCCACATCTCTCTCTCATATTATCATCACAGTAATTATTTTGCTGTTGGAAAGAAGCACTAATATATGGTTTTGGTTAAGACAGGACAAAAAATATATTTGGGAGAATGGGAGAGAGCGTGACTGTGAAAATCATAAAAACCAGTAACAGTTCATTTAGCCTTCTTTGCATATGTTCCTATTCTCTTGCCACCAACAGTTCAGTGATCTCTCTGTTAAAGTTCTAAGTGATCAGTGAAAACAAGTCCCAGAAACCAACAAATTAACATGTTGTGTGCCCATACAATACCATTGATTATCCAACATCCTGAAGTACTTTCTACTTTGCTAAAAACTGTCTCATGCAGCTGAATGAGATTCTTCGTGACATACACAAGAATATATATATAACTCCCGCTAATGAGTGTGCATAGAGGAGAAAAGAGATTCCACAGATTAGTGGGGAACTCTGAGTGCTGAAGAAAAAAGATTTGGTTTCCCTCATAACATGCCATTGTCAGATGCTATTTCAAACCCCAAAGTGTGCCATCACAATCTCTAAATTCCAGGTGCCACAAAGATTACTGAAGATTCAAAAATGATTTTTTAAACCTAATTTGCTTCACATTTCACCCCCATCCTGATTTTTTTCTTCTTGGGAATGAACAGGTGACAGTATATGGGGTAGGGCGGCATGGTCCATCTGTTCTCTACACACCTATTATTTTCATCATTATGTGCTGATAACAAAGCTTCAGTTGTCTCTTACAGAGATTTCATCTTTTTTAAATTAAAACCAGGTAAAATCAAAGCAGGTAAGAATGTTGCCTGGGACAGGAGAGGACAAGCTATCATGCCATTGTCCCCAGGACAAAGACTCATTCCGGACTCATGGTTAGGGAATGGGGAGGATAATTTGCTTCCAGAGCATTACCTGAAGATTTTGAGGCACCAGAGCATCAGGTCCCAATCCCTGGGAACCTGAGACCCACTCCCACCAACAACAGTATCAACATTGGGGAACTGGAGGAGAAGTTACCCCAACACATTGCCCAAGACAGTAGAGGCCAGAGCATGAGGCCCTGGCCCTGGGAAAAGGAAACTAACTTCTGTCACGTAAGAGACACCTCTGAGGGGTGGGGTGAGGTGGGGAAATCATTCAACTATGTGTTTTCCTGTCACACCAAGTATGGAGGGACAAGACAAAGGAAGGACCTAGCCTGTGAGGAGAAGGCTCATCAGGAGTTAGGCACCTGGACTGCAGTCAAAATGTATTAAATCAGAACCAACCCAGGGAAAACTTAAAACAAGAAGTTCAATGCCTGGATGAAAATCTGAACCAGTCTGTTTTTATCTGAACCCATTTGTTCATCCTCAATATCTACTTCCCACCCACTGATTACTTCTCCAACAGCCCCAAATCTGAACCACTAACAGTAACTGAGGTTTTTGCATTAGCAAAAATTGTTTCCTTTAAAGTGTTATTGTTAAAGACAACTATTTTTAAAAGAAATTAAAGTGAGAAATAGAAATTAGAGCATTTGAAATAACGATTGCTTGTGAATATCTAAATATCAAAGCTAGCTTTGACACTTGGAAGTTCTCTTTGGAGTTAGCTTATGGAAAAAAGAATGGCTTCACCACACAAAATACCTACTTGCTCAGCAAAAAAAGGCACTGTACTAAACTCTTAAATAATAGCCAACCGCCACAGAAAATGGGCAAAGCATTGCAGAATAATCAAAAACAGTTCCATATTTTTAGCATGAAACAAAGCATCTTCTGTTGTGAGACATTTTTAGAAGACTGACCAAAAGTCACTCTAAAATTTGAAAGGATTCCAGCACAAGTTCAACATTCCACTAATGGTATCAGAACCTCATGCACAAGAAAGACCCTTTTCACTTAAAATTCAAAGCCTACCATACAGGGCTGACGTACCAAAAGCAAACTGGATTTGCATATTTAGTTTTAAAATGCAAACATATTTTATTTAATGATTTTGCAAGCCCTGAATTTGATGACAGGGTATCTGAAGCTCTGCTTACTGTTGGCTTAGTTACAAGTGTTAATCAAACACTGATGTTTAATGAGAGATCACATAGGGAAGGTGAGGGTCAAATACACGTTCTAAATAAACAGCTTTAGCTGAGACAAATCCTTACTGTTACAGAGAAGTCTTCTCAAAAAGGTGTAGCCATTCTTTATAAAGGACTAAATAGATGGCCTAATAAATAATTTTTTGCTTGCCAAACAACTCCATTTTGCTTTTATTATAAATGAAAGTGGCAATTTAGCTACAATGATTTAACAAAATTCTCATGTCAGCGAATTTAAGTGCATTTGTATTTGGTATTCAAGTGCTGCGCCTGTAGTGTAGGTCAAGCTTTTAATTGTGGCCTAGAATAAAATAATCCTAAATGGAGGAGGAAAAGCAAAACAATATGACTGGACATTATTTTAGCAATCAAAACTAAGGACTCCAAAGCAAATGCCCAAAAAGCACAAGTCACTGAAATTTTTTTTCAAAAAAAGGTATTAAAATGAGAGCAATGTCCAAGTTTCTTAATTAAAATCTACTTTCCAACCTCACATAACATTTGCTCAACACAAGAATAAGTGTATTTTGTCAAAATACACTTTTTACCTATATTATCATTCAGAATATAAAAATTAAAAGGTGTTTGAATATTTCAAGCATAATAGAATTTACTACTAAAAGTAAAAATGTTACTCAGATTTTGTACACTCAAATACTTATTCTGTATTATATTATACATTTAGGTCAAATATATTTATATAAAGAGACTAGGATATGAGGAGATGGTAAAACAAGGTAAGAGAAACTGAAAACTAAGAAGGTCAAAACTTATACTAAGAAGAACCTTTGACAGATTGTAAATACAGAACATTCGTAAAAAAATAAAAGATTCAAATCACTAGATTTACTGCATATCCCAATAAACACTATGATGTCCATTCACAAACAGCCAAAAACTTCAATCTGATTCTTGATTTCCTCAGATTCTATACCTTTGTGGAACTTATTTAGAAAATACACCATAATAATTTTTCTGTGGCATATCTTGGTTGCTTTGGACACAATATAAGTTGTCAAAGAAACAAATTAAATGCAAAAAACAAAAAACCCACAAATGACACCAATTTTTATTAAAATTAATGCATTTTTCATGCATGCCTTGTGCTACATTTGATGTTAAACTTTGATGACATTTTCTGCAGGAAGAACAGTGCAGGCTAAGCACAATACTTCCATTATTCTTGTTCCTTCAGGCCTGATAGGGGAGTCAACAGAACAACACTGCTCATGTTACTAAAAACTAACTGAAATAACTGACTGGTTTATGTGTGAAATTTTTAAAAGAAGTCACCCTTCTTCTGACCTACTGGTCAAGCTTCAGTCCAATATAACTATATTTTGCATCCAGCGCTGCTATTTATTTGGATAATTATATTCAAAAACTGAGTTTTCCTAAATATAGCCTATTCTTTCCATGAAACAATAGTGTGGCATGTTTAAGGGAAAAACAAACAAACCACATACTAGTGAAGAATAGGCAGTATAGGAGACCAAAAGGAAATACCAATGGATATCTGTAATATTTTTAAAGAACTTTAAATAAACTTACTATCTAAAACTCTATAAAAATATCAATTTCCATAATTAAATGTTTATTTTTGCTTAAACCTCTGAACATTAAGTGTGTAACAGTGTGCTAGTCGTGTAAGCATGGGTGTAGCCAACATGTCTCTTCTAGGAAGGCATTCGCACTTAAACCTTGAGTTTAGACAGTTACAGTCACCTGCTAAAACATGTGACAGAAGGATCACGTGATCGCCTACAGGAGCTATATAAAAAAGGCTCTTGATTCACGCCAGCTATGTTAGAGGCTCTCTACAGTGATTAAGGAGGAAGCAGGGAAATGGAGACAGGGAAGTGGAATTTGGCCTAAAGAGGCTTGAGGAGAGAAGTGGAGAAGCACTCAGCCCAGGAGGGATGGTGGAAAGGGCCTTGGAGACAAAGAAGGAAGTAGTCCCCAAGATGGGAGGATTGGAACCTTTCTGTCAGAGTGGATGGCACTCCACTGTGTATAGTCCTGGACTGAAGGATAGGTTAGGGATAGGCACCGGGTTCCCCTATACTAATGGTCCCCAAACATTTTACCCCGCACCTCCCTTACCCCTGTCCGTGCCCCTCCAGCCACAGCTCCGTGCAGGGGGGGGGGGTGGTACGGGACACGGACAGGGGTTAGAGGGCCAAGGCTGGGGCCCCAGCTGGGGCCGGAACCGGAGCGCCAGGGGCATGGGGCCACACCAGGAGCAGAGCACCGAGGGTGGGGCCGGTGGCCAGAGCCAGCAGCTACAACCGATGGACAGAGCTAGAAGCAGAGCTTGGTGGTGCTCCCTCCCTGCCCCCCACTGAAGTTTTTCCTTCAGTGGTATCTGCTGGGATGGCTCCGGTGCCCCCTAGAGTGGCACTCTCATAGCGCTGGTATAAATGACCCTGCCAAACCTTCAGACCCTTCTTGCTTGCTAACTCTGAAAACAGAGCAGGACGACGGATTTTGGAATGGACATGAGCAACACATCTCGAAGAACAACAGTTATGGAAGGCTAGTAACCATTTTTTTTTTCTATGAGCACTTGTTTTGTCCATTCCAGTGTAGCTGACTCCCAAGCAGATGTAGGGAGAGGGTTCGGAGTTTATTGACAAGCAGATTGCAACACCGCTCTCCCAAACCCAGCATTGTCTCTAGCCTGCTGAGTGATGGCATAGTGAGAAGCAAAAGTGCGGACCAAAGACTACACTGTCGCTTGACAGATGTCCTGGATAGGGACCTGTGCCATGAACGCAGCTGAAGATGCTTGTGCCCTTGCGGACTATTCTGTCCGGGCCCGAGCAGGGACCTTTGCCACGTCATAGCACATACAGATACAGGACATGATCCACGATGAAATTCTCTTAGTTGAGACTGGGAGATCCTTCTTCCTGTCTGAAACAGACACAAAAAGTTGAGTAAAAAGAAAAGGAGTACTTGTGGCACCTTAGAGACTAACAAATTTATTTGAGCATAAGCTTTTTGTGAGCTACAGCTCACTTCATCGCGTGCATGCAGTGGAAAATACAGGGGGGAGATTTTATATACACAGAGAACATGAAACAATGGGTGTTACCATACACACTATAACGAGAGTGATCAGGTAAGGTGGGCTATTACCAGCAGGAGAGAAATAAAACCTTTTGTAGTGATAATCAAGGTGGGCCATTTCCAGCAGCTGACAAGAACGTCTGAGGAACAGTAGGGGGGAAAATAAACATGGGGAAATAGTTTTACTTTGTGTAACGACCCACCCACTCCCAGTCTTTATTCAAGCCTAAGTTAATGATGTCCAGTTTGCAAATTAATTCCAGTTCAGCTGTCTCTCGTTGGAGTCTGTTTTTGAAGGTTTTTTTGGTGAAGAATTGTAACTTTTAAGTCTGTAATCGAGTGACCAGAGATACTGAAGTGTTCTCCGACTGGTTTTTGAATATTACAATTCTTGACGTCTGATTTGTGTCCATTTATTCTTTTACATAGAGACTGTCCAGTTTGACCAATGTACATGGCAGAGGGGCATTGCTGGCACATGATGGCATATATCACATTGGTAGATGTTCAGGTGAACGAGCCTCTGATAGCGTGGCTGATGTGATTAGGCCCTATGATGGTGTCCCCTGAATAGATATGTGAACACAGTTGGCAACGGGCTTTATTGCAAGGATAGGTTCCTGGGTTAGTATTTTTGTTGTGTGGTTGCTGGTGAGTATTTGCTCAGGTTTGGGGGCTGTCTGTAAGCAAGGACTGGCCTGTCTCCGAAGATCTGTGAGAGTGATGGGTCGTCCTTCAGGATAGGTTGTAGATCCTTGATGATGCGCTGGAGAGGTTTTAGTTGGGGGCTGAAGGTGATGGCTAATAGCTCAAGAAAGCTTATGCTCAAATAAATTTATTAGTCTCTAAGGTGCCACAAGTACTCCTTTTCTTTTTGCAGATACAGACTAGCACAGCTGCTACTCTGAAAAAAGTTGAGTAGTTTTCTGAAACTATTTAGTCCTTTTTCTCTAGAAGGCCAGCACACGTCTGACATGTAGTGAGTGAAGCCTCTGCTCCTGTTTGTTGGCATGTGGTTTTGGATAGAAGACCGGAAGGAATATGTCCTAGTTACTATGGAATTGTGAAACCACCTTTGGAATGAAGGCTGGATGATGATGTAGCTGGACCTTGTCCTTGAAGGATACATGTATAGAAGTTCTGAAGTAAGGTTCTAATTTCTGAAACCCTTCTGGTCGAAATAATGGCCACCAGGAAGGCTACCTTCCAGGACAAGTAGAGCAAAGAACACATTGCCAATGGCTCGAATGGGGAACCCATGAGCCTTAACAATACCAGGTTGAGATCCCAGGGCGGGATTGGTTGATGTACCTGGGGGTACAGCCTGTCAAGCCCCTTGAGAAACCAACTGCAGATTGAGTTTGCAAAGACAGATCAGCTGTTTCAGCAACGGTGAAATGCCAAACCTGCAGCCAGGTGGACACCGATAACTCCTGCTGCTTGAGGCATAGCAAGTAGTCCAGAATGAATGGAGCTTATGACCACGTGGGCAAGACACCTTTCTGTGCTGACCAAATTGAGAACCTTTTCCACTTTGCCAGGTATGTAGCTCTAGTGGATGGCTTTCTGCTTCCTAAAAGAACTTTTCAAACTGGTCTGGTGCATGCCTGCTCCAAGGGGTTCAGCAATGGAGTTTCCAGGCCATGAGATGAAGGGACTAGGGGTTCAGGTGACACAGGCAACCGTGGTCCTGGGATATCAGGTCTGGCACCTGAGGTAGTCGGATTGGTATTTCCACTGATACGTTCATGAGGGTCGCGAACCAATGCTGGCGTGGCCAGGCCAGGGCTATCAAGATGACTCTCACTCTGTCCAGTCTGATCCTCAACAAGACCTCATGTATGAGAGGAATGGGTGGAAACATGTAGAACAGATAACTGTCCAGGGAAAGAGAAAGGCGTCTCTCAGAGATCCTGGACCGTGGCCCAGGAAAGAGCAGAATTGGAGACACTTCCTGTTGTGCCTTGCTGCAAATAGATCCATTTGGGGAATTCCCCACTTCTGGAAGATGATTTGTAGGATCTCTGGGCGTATGGATTACTCATGGTGGCTGGTGAATACACTACTGAGATGATCTGCTAGTTCATTCTGAGAACCCAGTCGATAGGAGGCCTTGAGGTGAATCAAGTGGGTATGCAAAATTCCCATAAGCGAAGTGCCTCCTGGCACAGGTGAGAAGAACACGCTCCACCCTGCCTGTTGATATAGAACATGGCTGTTGTGTTGTCTATAAAGACTGACACAGCCCTGCCTGCTACGTGGGGTTGGAACGCCTGTGAATTGCCCTGAGCTCTCTGACATTGATGTGCAACAAGAGCTCTTCCAGAGACCAGAGGCCCCAAGTCCTGAATGAGTCCAAGTAAGTTCCCCATACCATTGCTGATCCACCTGTGATGAGGAACACTGAGGGTTGGGATCTTGAGAAAGCGACTCCAGCACACCCCACTAGCGGGACTAGCCACTATTCGAGGGAAGTAATCACCAATGGAGAAACTGTAATGACTGAGACTAGATGATGTTGGTTTGGCGAATATACAGATGCCAGCCATGCTTGGAGAGGTCTGAGCTGAAGTCTAGTATGCTGAATCACATAGGTGCAAAATGCCATGTGGCTCAGGAGCTGTAAGCAATTTCTCACCGTGGTGACAGGGTGATTCTTGAGGCTTTCTATAAACCTCTTTATTGCTTGGACACATGCTGCTGGGAGAGCTCTGGCCTGTACCGAGTCTAGAATTGCCCACATGAATTCTATCCTCTCAACTGGGAAGAAGGTGGATTTCTGCGCATTTATGAGCAGACCTAAGTTCTGGAAGGTCGACTGTATTAGTTTCACATCTGCTTCTACCTGAAGTCTGGACCAACCTCTGGCCAGCCAATCATCGAGGATGAATAAACATGAACCCCTTGTCTCCTCAGGAAGGCGGCAACAACTGCCATGCACTTGGTGAACACGCTAGGGGGCGAAGGGGAGGACCATGAACTGATAGTGCGTGTTGTTGACTATGAAGCAGAGGAACCATCTGTGGGACGGGATTAGGGACACGTGAAAGTTTTTCAAGTCAAGGGTGGCGTACAGTCCCCCAGATACAGGGAGGGAATTATGGAAGCCAGGGAGACCATGCAGAAGTTTAACTTCTTCATGAATCTGTTTAGGTTTCCAAGGTCTAAAATAGGCATGAGCCCTTTGGGATTAGGAAATACCAGGAGTAGAACCACTGCCCTTGAACTCCAGAGGGACCTCCTCTACAGCCCCGAGTTGTAGGAGTGTTTGCACCTCCTACATTAGGAGTTGTTTGTGAGAAGCATCCCTGCAGAGGGACGGGGAAGGTGAGTGAGAAGACGGGAGGGAACAGAATTGGAGAGACTATCCCAATTCCACCGTGCTCAAGACCCATTGGTCTCAGGTGATTTGTGCCCAGACATGGTAGAAATGGATAGACCACCCACAAAGAGAGAGAAAGGATCCGGGATCTGAATTAGTGCATCACCCCCAGGTGCACTTTCAAAAGTTTGGCTTGGAGGCTGAGGGCTGCTTCCCTGAGCTTTGGCCCTGGTTACAGGAGGACTGAGAGGGCCTCCATCTATTACTCCTGCCTCACTTCCTGTTGTAGTCCTGAATAGGAGAAGCTGAGGCGAGGGGTGGGTTGCAGCTTAAATTGCTTTCGTTGGAGGCCTGGCGTATTAAGCCCCATGGACTTAAGAATTGCCCACGAGTCTTTCAGGCTGTGGAGCCTAGTGTCTGTTTGCTCTGAGAAGAACCCCAAACAGTCAAGAGGCAACTCCTGGATTGTCTGTTGGACTTTGTGTGCGAGTCCCAACACTTGAAGCCCTGAGCTACATCTCATGGCTACCGCACTTATCATACAGGCTGCTGAGTCCACCGAATCTAGGGAGGCCTGTAAGGAGGTCCTCACAATGACCTTGCCTTCCTCCAGGTCAGCAGCAAACTCTGAATGGGAGTCCCCCAGAACCAGCTCCTGAAACTTGGACAGCATGTTCCAGGAATTAAAGCTATAGCGGCTAAGGACTGCCTGCTAGTTGGCAATGCGAAGCATGAGTTCCCTCGTAAAATAAACCTTCCTACCAAAGAGATAGCCTCCTTGGACTTAGGAGTTGACCCCTGTTGTCCCTGCCTTTCCTTCTGGTTTGCAGCCTCCACCACCAGAGTCCCTGGCTGAGGATGAGTGAACAGGTACTCATACGCATTGGAGGGCACAAAATATTTCCTCTCCACCTCTTCCGCCATGGGGGGAAGAGAGGTGGGTGTTTTCCACAACGCCTTAGTGGTGTTATGGATAGTCTTAATGAGAGGCAAAGCCACCCTCAAGGGACCTTCAGGGACCAGAATGTCAACCATAGGGTCAGTCTCCTCTGACACTTCCTCTGCCTGCATGCTCAAATTTTGAGCCACCCTCCTGAGCAAGTCTTGGGGTGCCCAGTTGTCCCTGGCAGGTAGTGTGGTCGAAATGTCCACCACCGCATCATTCGGAGAGAATGAAGATGCCCGCGGGAGCACTGGGTCTTCCTGACTCTCTGGTTTGTGGGGATCCCCTTACATCAAAATGCCTTGTGCAGTGCTGGGAGGGTACTGGTTTCTGGGCCTGTGCCCATTTTGATATCGGCCCCAAGCCCCGCAGCGGTCTCGGTGCCAGCCTACGTGCCCATCTCCTGCCCTCGCAAAGGTTCCCAGGCAACTGATGTCGACGATGGAGGGGCCCGTGCCTCCAAAGCCACCAACAAGAACCTGGACCCCAGCCCTTGGGCTTGGTGGTAGGCCCACAGAGTCCAGAAGGGCCACTGAGCTGGCACCTGCCACTGCAGAGGCCAGGGCATCACGGGTAGCGGCTGCCCTTCCTCTTGTCTAGAGCGGTGCCGGCATTGCCTAAAGGCATACAACTCCGCCTCTGAGTCCAACGAGGACGCTGACCTCAGTGACCAAGGAGGTATGGAGCGAGATGGCGCTGGGGAGCAGTGCCGAGGTGAGGGTGAATAGTGCCTCAACAGCGTCAGCTTGCCCCTAGAGGGCACAGTGCCTCTTTGTGGCACCCGTGCCAGGGACTGCACTGTCATCACTACGAGGTCACTAGCCACCTCAAAAGGTGTCTGGCGTAGAGTGAAGGTGTAGGTCAGGGGTGGGCAAACTACAGCTCCCGGGCCGCGTTCAGCCTATCAAACCTTTTAATCCAACCCTTAAGCTCCCGCCGGGAAGCAGGGTTGGGGGCTTGCCCTGCTCTGCACAGCTCCCGGAAGCGGCAGCATGTTCCCCCTCCGGCTCCTAAATGTAGGGGCAGCCAGGGAGCTCCTACTTGGAATCAAAATGAGGAATCACTCAAAGAAGAAGCCCTCTTCTGTCAAAGTAACTGCCGCTACAGAGGGTATTATGTGAGCATAGCTACACTGGTCGGGGGGAAGAAAGAGTTTCATACCCCTGATCAGTGTAGCTATGCCAATATAACTTTTCAGTTAGACCAGGCCCAAACACCAGAGCAGAGCTGCATTTTAAATCCTTTAAAACATGTTTCTTTCCCTCATCTCCTCTGCCCCCACTTGGTTTTTGAAGCTCCAAATACTTGAAAATTTAGTTGAGTTTCATAACAAGTGAATCAAATCTACATGCCCATGAACATTTGAAAAACTCTGGCATAGAGTAACACAAAGGTAAATTTAGCTATCTAACCACCAACATTTGAGAATGAACAGGATACAGAAAGATGGAAATTCCTACATCAGACTGTCTCAAATCAATGTCTATTCTCAGAGTTCCTACAGTCTTTTCTGTTTGTTTGTAACTTAAAAAAAAAAAAAAAAACCTATTCATTTTAAGAACATAAGAACTGCCATAGTGGGTCAGACCAAAGGTCCATCTAGCCCAGTATCCTCCTCTTCTGACAGTGGCCAATGCCACGTGCCCCAGAGGGAATGAGCAGAACAGGTAAATCATCAAGTGATCCATCCCGTCACCCATTCTCAGCTTCCAGCAAACAGAGGCTAGGGACACCATCCTTGCCCACCCTGGCGAATAGCCATTGATGGACCTATTCTCTATGAATTTATCTAATTCCTTTTTGAATCCTGTTATAGTCTTGGCTTCACAACATCCTCTGGAACAGAGTTCCACAGGTTGACTGTGCATTGTGTGAAGAAATACTTCCCTTTGTTTGTTTTAAAACTGCTGCCTACTGATTTCATGTGGTGACCCCTAGTTCTTGTGTTATGAGAAGGAGGAGTAAATAACATTTCCTTATTTACTTTCTCCACACCAATCATGATTTTATAGACCTCAATAATATCCCCCCCTTAATCATCTCTTTTCCAATCTGAAAAGTCCCAATCTTATTACTCTCTCTTCATACGGAAGCTGTTCCATACCCCGAATCATTTTTGTTGCCCTTTTCTGAACCTTTTCCTATTCCAATATATCTTTTTTGAGATGGGGCAACCACATCTGCATGCAGTATTCAAGATGTGGGCATGCCTTGGATTTATAAAGAGGCAATATGTCATTTCATGTCTTATTATCTGTCCCTTTCTTAATTATTCCCAACATTCTGTTAGCTTTTTTGACTGACGCTGCACACCGAGTGGATGTTTTCAAAGAACTATCCACAATGACTCCAGATCTCTTTCTTGAGTGGTAACAGCTAATTTAGACCCCCACCATTTTATATCTATAGTTGGGATTATGTTTTCCAATGTGCATTACTTTGCATTTATCAACACTGAATTTCATCTGCCATTTTGTTGCCCAGTCACCCAGTTTTATGAGATCCTTTTTTAGCTCTTCACAGTCTACTTTGAACTTAACTATCTTGAGTAGTTTTGTATCATCTGCAAATTTTGCCACCTCACTGTTTACCCCTTTTTCCAGATCAATTTATAAATATGTTGAATAGCACTGGTCCCAGTACACCTTTGGGGGACACCACTATTTACTGCTCTCCAATCTGAAAACTGACCATTTATTCCTATCCTTTGTTTCCTATCTTTTAAGCAATTACAGATCCAGGAGAGGACCTTCCCTCTTATCCCATGACAGTTTACTTTGCTTAAGAGCCTTTGGTGAGGGACCTTGTCAAAGGCATTCTGAAAATCTAAATACACTATATCCACTTCTAAGTACACTATATCCTGCTTCCGTATCAAATGACTTGTAAGACAGCTAATGTGACGCCAATTTTAAAAAAGGGCTCCAGAGGTGATCCTGGCAATTACAGGCCAGTGAGCTTGGTTTCAGTACTGGGGAAATTGGTTGAAACAATAGTAAAGAACGAATTGTCAGACACACATGATTTGTTGGGGAAGAGTCAACATGATTTTTGTAAAGGGAAATCATGTCTCACCCATCTATTTGAATTCTTTGAGGTGTCACAGTGCTTGGTACCGCGTTGGGCATTGGGCCTGGCATCACCAGTTGCTCTTGGGGGTCCAGGGGCAGCCTGGAGAGAGATGCCTCCCTTGTCATTGATCCGTGTCTGTCTGGCAACCTGGAATGGCGTTGCATGGAGTGCCCGGACCTAGAGGCTCTGGTGATAGTGCCCTGCTGCTTAAGGTGAAAGTCTTTCTTTCTTAGTGCACGGCTTGAAGGCCTTGCAGTTTTTGCAGCGCTCTGCCTGATGAGCCTCTCCCAGACACCGGAGACAGGAGTCATGGGGGTCGCTGTTAGGCATAGACTCGCGGCACTTGGTGCAAGCTTTGAAAGCCTGTACTTGCAGCATGCCCCGCAGTCCAAGGCTGGTGCTGGAACTAGCTTCCAGACACCTGAATACAATGGTATTTAACTAACTGATAACTATCTAAGAACAACTCTAACTAGAAGACTGAAAGGCTATGGGATCACTCACAAGCGAGAGAGAGAGAGAACGTTCCAACACCTCCACGGACAGTAAGAAGGAACTGAAGAGGGGTTGGGCCAGCAGGGTACTATATACACTGCCATAAGGGCGCTACTGTAGGGGGCTCCCCTGCCATCCCGACGGAAGCTGCTAAGGGAAAAAGTTTCTGACGTCCATGCACATCGTGCGAGCACACCTAATTGGAACAGAAGTGAACAATCACTCGAAGAAGAATCCTCCCTTCTCTAAAAAAAAATAGGATCAGAGGAAAAAGGTCTAGACCAGGGGTAGGCAACCTGCGGCACGCACGCTGATTTTCAGTGGCACTCACACTGCCCGGTTCCTGGCCACCAGTCCCAGGGGCTCCGCAGCTGGCCTGGGGTACCGGCTGCCAGCCCCCTGCCAGCTGAGGTTCCATTCGCCGGTCCCAGGCCCCAGCCGCCGGATTATTGTGAGCATCAAAGTTTGGAGATCTACAGAGTGCACTTGAAGCTACCGAGAGAGATCATGGGGCCTCTATTCTGACCTGCTGGACATCCCTGCCAGTGAAATTTAACTGTTTGAAGAAAATTGCGTTTGCAATGCTTTCAGCATTTGGATCCACATACTTGTGTGAACGAGTATTTTCACACATGAAATCTGTTCTCTGTCCCTCTCAGAGCCGGTTAACAACTGATCACTCAGAAGCCTGTGTGCAGCTTAAAGTATCCAAATACGTGCCAGACATTGGAAAACTCAGCAAGGAAAAGCAAGGGCAAGGATCACACTAAACTGATAAGATCTGCATTTTAATTTAATTTTAAATGAAGCTTCTTAAACATTTTAAAAACCTTATTTACTTTACATACAACAATAGTTTAGTTAAATATTATGGACTTACAGAAAGATACATTTTACCGTTTTTAGAAGGTATTACTGGCACACGAAACCTTAAATTAGAGTGAATAAATGAAGACTCGGCACGCCACTTCTGAAAGGTTGCCGACCCCTGGTCTAGACTTTAATCAGCAGACTCTGCCCAACTGATGACTCCTATAACACTGGACTGATAAAAATAGAGCTCTTTGATTTCTCGTAAGACCAATTTTCATGAGAGAAGTAGCACTGTGTTTGTAAAGAGATGAAATCTGCATTCTGCATACACCAGTCCAGACAGATGGGGTAAGGTAGCAAAATATTTTTTTCTAACCCACTTAAAGGAGAAATGCGTCTCAAGCTTCAGCCTTTATCAGAGCCTGGTCTAGTCTCCATTTCAAACAGCTTAATTTTTCTTTAAAATATTGAGATGGAAATTGGCTTAAGGGCAGATGGAAAATCCACCAATCAGGGCCTTACCACAGGAATCTATAAGCCACTATATTTAAACAAAGCCAGCTGTTGACTTCAAGTTAGCAGCAACACCACCACACACAAAGTTAACCAGATGTCTTTGGTCTTGCATTGGGATCATTTCTTGATATCTTTGATCCAGCTGTCAATTTTTTCTTCTATTCCAGAATGGCTCTCACCATTATGTCACTTAGAAAGAGACCACATTGGGAAATGTGGATTTCATATGATTTTAACAATGATCACAAGAATTTTCTTTAGTTCCCAGAGAATATATTGCCCACCAGATGGATGGATTTTTGCACAAGGTGATTTTTTTTTAAGTAGTCTCTTTTGATGCCAAGAGACACAGCTTGGTTCTTAAATCAGTTTTTGAAATCACCTATGAAGGTGACTGGCAACACAACTTCATTATTCTAAAAACTCCAAATTGAAGAGGTGGAGGTTTACATAATTTACTAAATAAAAAAGAGGGTAGTGTGTATGCATACATAGGTGTGTGTGTGGGGGGGGTGGGGATGGGGGAGTGATTCATAAGGTTGACAAATTCAGAAGTTGAGAATACTTAAATGAAGGGCTGTCGATTAATCACGGTTAACTCCAGCGATTAACTCAAAAAATTAATCGAGATTAAAAAAATTAATCGAACTTTTAATCATACTGTTAAACAATAGAATACCAACTGAAATTTATTAAATATTTTGGATGTTTTTCCATGTTTTCAAATATATTGATTTCTATTACACCACAGAATACAAAGTGTATAGTGCTCACTTTATTTTATTATTTTTATTAGAAATATTTGCACTGTAAAAATGATAAAAGATAGTATTTTTCAATTCACCTCATACAAGTACTGGAGAGCAATCTCTTTATCGTGAAAGTGTAACTTACAAATGTAGATTTTTGTGTGTTACATAACTGCACTCAAAAACAAAACAATGTAAACCTTTCGGGCCTACAAGTCTACTCAGTCCTACTTCTTGTTCAGGCCATCACTCAGAAAAACAACTTTGTTTACATTTACAGGAAATAATGCTGCCCACTTATTTAAATTTGCAACCCCCCGTTTGCAACTCGTTTCATGTATTTATACCTGCTCCTGTATTTTCACTCCACGCATTCGATGAAGTGGGTTCTAGCCCACGAAAGCTTATGCCCAAATAAATATGTTAGTCTCTAAGGTGCCACAAGGACTCCTCGCTGTTTTTATTATTTACAATGTCACCTGAAAGTAAGAACAGGCATTCACATGGCACTTTTGTAGCCAGCATTGCAACATATTTATGTGCCAGATATGCTAAACATTTGTATGCTCCTTCATGCTTCGACCACCATTCCAGAGGACATACTTCCATGCTGATGATGCTCATTAAAAAAAATTTAATTAAATTAAATTTCTGGGGAGAATTGTATGTCTCCTGCTCTGTTTTACCCGCATTCTGCCATATATTTCAGGTTATAGCAGTCTTGAGTGATGACCCAGCAAATGTTGTTCGTTTTAAGAACACTTTCACTGCAGATTTCACGAAACACAAAGAAGGTACCAATGTGAGATTTCTAAAAATAGCTACAGCACTCGACCCAAGGTTTAAGAATCTGAAGTGCCTTCCAAAATCTGAGAGGGAGGAGGTGTGGAACATGCTTTCAGAGGAGCTAAAAGAGCAACATTCCAATGCAGAAACTTCAGAACTGAACCATCAAAAAAAGAAAATCAACTTTCTGCTGGTGGCATCTGACTCAGATAATGAAAATGAAGGTGTGTCAGTCTGCATCACTTTGGATCGTTATCAAGCAGAACCTGTTATCGGCATGGACGCATGTCCTCTGGAATGGTGGCTGAAGCATGAAGAGACATATGAATCTTTAGTGCATCTGGCACATAAATGTCTTGTGAAGCCGGCTACAACAGTGCCATGAGAACACTTGTTCTTACTTTCAGGTGACACTGTAAACAAGAAATGGGCAGTATTATCTCCTGCAAATATAAACAAACTTTTTTGAGCGAATGGCTGAACAAGAAGTAGGAATGAGTGGACTTGTAGGCACTAAAGGTTTACATTGTTTTGTTTTAGAGTGCAGTTATTTTTTTGTACATAATTCCACATTTGTAAATTCACCTTTCATGATAAAGATATTGCACTACAGTATTGATATTAGGTGAATTGAAAAATACAATTTCTTTTGTTTTTTACAGTGCAAATATTTGAAATAAAAAATAATATAAAGTGAGCACTGTACACTCTGAATTCTGTGTTGTAATTGAAATCAATATATTTGAAAATGTAGAAAATATCCAAAAAATATTTAAATAAATGGTATTCTATTATTGTTTAACAGTGCAATTAAACATGAACAATCACAATTAATTTTTTTAATGGTGGGATTAATCCAGCCCTACTTAAAATGATATAGTTGGCCTGTTTCCTTTCACACTCAAGTCCAAAAATGCATGAAATGGCTTAGATAGGTAGAGGAAAAATATGCTCCTCTACTACTAATCAGATATTACTTTAAATGAGGAATACATACAAGAATATAAGCAGTACAAAACAGAGGTCTCACAATTAAATAGAATGAGACCGTATTTGCTGTTACATGAAATTTTGAATATTCTACGAGTTGCTTCAGTCTGCTTGACCTTGTAAAAGAGAAGCCAACTCAACTGGATGAGTGGATATGAGGAATACAATAAGCCTATACTTACTGTGTCACTTATGGTATCTAACAGAAAACTGTATAAATCACAAGAATTAAAAAAAATTCACCAGGTTGAGTCTGAACCACCATATTATGCCAATGCAGAAGTTCTAAACTTTAAGCGTATCAATTGCCACAGCCCCCCTAATAAGAAATAGAATAATAGTAATCAAAAGGAAGATTGTTACCTATTTAAGCAATGCCCCAGTATGACACTGGGGAGTTGAAGGAGCGGAGTTTGTGATTTAATGACTACTTCTTTGAAGAGATGATGTAAAACCATTCTCAAGACCAATGGCATTAATTAGAGTGTTCTGAACAAATCACAATATATGTAATTATATTCTGCCTAACTAACTTATCCTGCAGTTTCACATTACTCACCTACTGTGTTGAACTGTTGCTGGGTGCAGTTGGTGCAATCACTATGGCTGCACAAACAAATACCCACTTTAGAAGCGTTGCCCACAAGAATGAATGGCTACAGATCCAGAATGTACAGAATGGCTACAGATGGAAGACTTACTGCTTGTATCAGGTTAAAAATTAAACCTAAGAGGAAAGATGGAGCAAGTAGGTTGAGCTGATAAAAACCTCACTGATATCTCCTGTTTATCATAAAAATGCTAAGCAGATGGTGAAAGTACTAAGAACCTCAACATTTTACTACAAAACTGAGTTGCATAATTTAAAATGCATCATGACATCCACCCATGAGAATGAAATGTATGTCATAATAGGCAAAGTATGTGTCTAAAAAAAGCTCACTAATTAGACTAAAGACTGTAAATGTTGTACTGGCCTATACGGGGGCTGGCAGCACTGCTTATACAGGTGGCCTGACTCTTTCCATTATAAGACCCTGTTTCGTTTGCTTTTAATTTTGCTTAATTTTAACCACTTGGGGTGAAATTATCATCCATGCCAAGTGCCTGACTCAGGCTGGGGTTTTTTTGTTGAGGGGGGAGTGGGGGATTTTGTTGGGTTTTTTTGCTGTTTGGAAAATTTCAGCCAAAATGGTTCAAAAAGAGAACCTCTTGAGAAAGAGGCAAGAACAAAATACACTGTTTTTCAAACATTCAAAAAATTCTGGTGACCATTTCCATGGCAAACTCTAGATCCCCTGTGTTTTGGAGCACAGGCACTGAAATTTGGCAGGGGTGGCCTTTTTGTCAGGAATGAGCCTATTACTATCCCAAGGAAAATGTGCCCAAATTTGGGCAAGTTTTAAGCCAAAGTAGAGACTCAATAGAGTTTAGAGCCTTACTAGAGTTTAACAGCTATAACCTCTGAAGCTTCCATCCTCACTAAGCATGCTCCCCTCAGAGCTCCTACATGTGACCAGACTGTGCATGTGCCATCCCCACAGAGAGACTCAACATGCTTCCTCCAGATCAGTAGCTAAGTCATATTTTCCCTGTAATGACAGGTTTCAGAGTAACAGCCATGTTAGTCTGTATTCACAAAAACGAAAAGGAGTACTTGTGGCACCTTAGAGACTAACCAATTTATTTGAGCATAAGCTTTCGTGAGCTACAGATCTAAACTTTCCACAGTATGCATCCGATGAAGTGAGCTGTAGCTCACAAAAGCTTATGCTCAAATAAATTGGTTAGTCTCTAAGGTGCCACAAGTACTCCTTTTCTTTTTCCCTGTAATGGCTGTTTTGGGTTGTGGGGATGAGTTTGGGCACTGAACAGAGTAGGGAGCTTGTCTCTCCTATGCTCTAATGAACTCCATGTTGGCACACAGGCAGCACGGAGGATGAAACCATCTAATTCAAATGCAAAGGGGACAAAAATGGGACCTAGAGCATTGAGCAGGAGGGTTAGGGCAGATTAGGACGAGAAGGGAGAAGAGCAAAACTGGGACTAGAGGATGGCAAGAAAACTACATCTAGGAGCCAGTGAGTTAAACTGGGGGCAGAAAGCAGGACAGATGAGAACAGGTGCGGGGGGGGAGGGGAGAGAGCGCACTGGGAGTTGCCAGGAAAGAAGACTGGGACAAGTAATCAGTGAGCCAGGAAGGGGAGACAGATCTGACAAGGAGACAGGCTGTATGGGGGATAACTGGGACTGGCTGGTAAAACAGAGTGGGACAAGGAGCCAGGGGCACAGACTGAAGGAGCAGGGGCACAGACTGAATGAGAAGTCCAGGAAGGGACACAGGGACTGGGAACCAATGGAGATGAGAAACTTGGGTGTGGGAGCACATGATTGGAGACCATGGAGGGAGAAAGAAACAAATTAGGGAGAGAAGGAGAGAACTGGAACTAGATGGGCAAGGAGATTGGGAGTGGGGTGGAGGGGAGATTAGGGATGACTAGGCTTGGGACATGGAGTCTGGAGAGGTGAAATTAGGACTTACTAAGCAAGGAGACTGGGATCAGAAGCTTGGGGAATAGAGAAAAAAGACAAGACAAGACAAGAAGCAAGTGGGCGAAGGGAGAGACAAGACTGGGACAAGTTGGAGGGGACATAGCAGAAAGGGTCAAGCTCAGGGGGAAATGGGCAGAAAAGCTGTACCAGCAGATCATATTCACCTCCGGAGTCTAGAATGGAACCCAAGATCCCCAAGTTTCACAGTTCCTCTGCGACTAACAAATGTCTTTGAAACCCACTGGCATAATGTTCCATCTCCCTCTGGTATTGGTCCAAAGAGGATAACAATCTACTACTGCTATCAGTTACTCCATTAGCTCAAGTGATAAAAGTTCCAGCCCTTCTGATGACCTATATCATATTATACCACAGGATGGTATTTCTTGTTTTTTTCCAGTCTTCTTTAAAAAAAAATAAAGCAGCTAGAAAAATACATACAAAAAGCTATATGAATAGAACATTAAAGGTTGCAAAGTCAAGCACTCAAAAGTTAGGAAAAACTAGAATTAAGGTTGTCCATGCCACTTTAATTTTGTTCCCTTGTACATGTGCATTATGATACAGTCCAATTACATGATCACATACTACTTTTTTCCACAGGACCCTTGCCTTATTGACAGTGCAGGATGGATGGTGCTCGCTTGCGGTGTAACTATTCAGTATTTTGTTTTATTCTTGTTCGATGTGTGGCCGCATGCCTTATTTACTGGACACCTGCTACTTCGAACTCTACTCTGTTGACAGAATTATTAATTTCCTTATGAGCTCTCTATGGCACTCATCACTGAAGTATCTGAATGCTTCACAAATACTAATTAAATTATTTTCAAAACACCCCTGTGAGATGAAGGGATAATATTCTTATTTTACTGATAGTGCAGTGAGTCACAGAAAAATTAAGGTCCAAAAGTATACAGTAATTTTGAGTGCCCAATTTGACACACCTAGGATGTGATTTTTCCAGAATACTTAGCATTATATAGCAATTTGAACCTATAAACTTCAGTTGCACTCATGAGTGCCCAGCACTTCTGCAAATCAGAAGTCAAGCAGCTAGACACCTGGTGAAAAAGGGACTCCGGTGGCTCCAGTCAGCACCACTGACCGGGCCATTAAAAGTCCAGTCAGCGGCGCAGTGGGCCTAAGGCAGGCTCCCTGCCTGCTCTCGCTCCACGCAGCTCATGGGAAGCACCAACACATCCCTGCAGCCCCTAGCGCAGAGGCAGCCAGAGAGGCTCCACATGCTGTCCCCGCCCTGAGTGCTGACTCTGCAGCTCCCACTCGCTGGGAACCACGGCCTGCGGGAGCTGCGGGGCCAGTGCCTGCTGGCGAGGGCAGCATGCGGAGCCCCCCTGGCTGCTCCTGTACCTAGGGGCCAGAGGACATGTTGCCCCTTCCAGGAGCTGCCTCAAGTAAGCACCACCCATAGCCTACCCCACCCCCTGAGCCCCATCCTGCACCCCACCCCCACACCTCAAACCCCTCGGCCCCACCCCGGAGCACGCACCCCCAGCCAGAGCCCTCACCTGCTCCCATGCTCCTGCCCCAGCCTAGAGCCCCCTCCCATGCTCTGAACCCCTCGGCCCCAGCCCGGAGCCCCCTCCTACACCCCAAATCCCTCATCCCCGGCCCCACCCCAGAGCCCACACCCCCAGCCAGAGCCCTCCCCCTCACACCCCAACCCCCTGCCCTGAGCCCCCTAGCACACCCCAAACCCCTCATCCCTGGCCAAACGTCAGAGCCCTCACCCCCTCCTGCACCCCAATCCCCTGCCCCAGCCCAGTGGAAATGAGTGAGTGAGGAGGGTGGGGGCTAATGAGCAACGGAGGGAGGGGGGATGGAGTGAGAAAGGGGCGGGGCCTTAGGGAAGGAGTGTTCGGTTTTCTGCAATCAGAAAATTGGCAACCCTATTGATTCCATGACTTTCCTCAACCTCCATGACTTTGGCAGTAGCCAGTATGACTGACTCCAGGGCCGCCCAAGCAGCTTGCCCTGGGGACAGCCACACTGGCTACTGTTGGAGCGGCTTCACAGCCAGCCGCTTGGGGCCAGCTGCACTAGTGCCCTGAAGTGTCCCTGGGGCGAGCTGCACTGTCCACTGCTCAGGCAGCTGGCCCCAGGGATGCCAGGAGCAGCCGCTGGCCTCAGTGGCCCTGAGCAGCTGGTGCCACTGACCCCTGGATCCCACCCCCAAAGCAGCTCACACACACCCCAGCCCTCCACACACACCCTGTCCCGCAGCTAAGATTTAGTCAGGGTATTTATAGTACAAGTCATGGACAGGTCACGGGTCGTGAATTTTTGTTTATTGCCCATGACCTGTCCATGACTTTTACTAAAAATACCCATGACTAAATCCTAGCCTTAACTATGGACAACTAGCGAATTAGTGGGTTTATGGCATCAGCTACAATTTACAAAAAATAAAAGAAAGACTTTTTTATGGATTTCAGACAGTACTATATCAAGTACACATTGGGACATAATATCTCAAACAATATTTAGTTACTTAGAGCAAATGTCTAAAGCACAGGTATTTATCAATAATTTTTACCTCAAAGAATCTCAGTAATTTTTTCATCATTAATGTGTCTTGACTCTTAAAATAATTAAACTCTATTTAAATATACTTAAAAAATTGTAATTTCCTTAAGAAAATATTATTAAAATATCAATTTACAAAAATGTTAAATGCTGAATTCACGAGTTATGATGAGATCTACAGTATAACAATATTTAAATATTCATACCTGATTCTTTTTTGCTCCCCTTTGCACCTTCTCGGCTCTTTTTTAATACCGCTTTTAACATTTTAATACTGTTCCTGAAGGAAGAAAGAAAAACAAAACTTTAAATACATCATTAATAATGAAAGTTCACAGAAAAAGAAAACTGCAGTAGACAGGAGGAAGATAAAACTAAACAAAAGAGTATTCATTTGAAACATGTTGATGGTTTACATTAGTTTTCTATAACCAAGTTACATTGGTCAAACCAAATACTGAAGCTTCAAGGAATGTTTTAATACTTGAAGCAAGTGATAGGGGTTCACTATCTTGTTATAAAGCAAAAACAACACATAGCATTCTCCACATTCCACATATAATTAAGGTTATGAGGCTAAACCTGGATAAGTTACCATAAGACACTCTGGCAAAAGAATGTCTGCTCCTGACCAGAGTTCATCAAGGAGGAGGAAAATAAACTTAGACAAAACAATACCTTCTTGAGGTTGAGTGAAGGTGGCAAAAAAACACTGTTGACAGTAAAACTTATCGGCACCTTCAAACGCTGATATAAAGAGAAAGTACAATATAACTTCTATATGGAAGAAATATTTTTACTAACTTAATCCACCACAACTCATGCCACTAAGAAGTCAATTTATTTAAAACCATCTTTGCACTGTTTTGCCCCACAATCCCGCCATTACTATCAAGAAATTTTGCATTAAAAATAAAATTACAGTTTCTGTTCCTTATTTCCCATTCCACAATGTAAAAAAACTAATTTTCTGTATCATCAACTTCTGCAATTTCAGAAAGTTACAGACTACAGGAAGAGAAGAAACATCTGGAGCAGAAACTTCTAAACAACTGTTCTACTTTTCATGGAAATGAATATGAAACAATGAATGAAAGAGAGCACAAGGGTATTACTCTAAGAATAATGGTCCCTAAACTTAACTTTTCCATTAAACTTCCTGAAATATCCAAGAGTCCTCAACCTCATTTCAGCTAACTGATCTAATTAGAAAAACACAATTCTACAGGTTTTGTTTTTTCTCTTCTTTTAGGCATCAAACAAGAACACAGCATGCAGCAACAAAATAAAGTAATTATTAACAGGTTTCAGTGGTAACCATGTTAGTCTGTATCAGCAAAAACAACGAGGAGTCCTTGTCGCACCTTAGAGACTAACAAATTTATTTTGGCATAAGCTTTCGTGTGCTAGAACCCACTTCATCAGATGTATGGAGTCGAAAATACAGTAGCAGGTATAAATACACAGCACATGAAAGGGAGTTGCCTTACCAAGTGGTAGGTCAGTCTAACGAGATAATTCAATTAACAGTAGGATACCAAGGGAGGAAAAATCACTTTTGTAATGGTAATGAGAGTGGCCCATTTCCAACAGTTGACAAGAAGGTGAGAGTGACAGTAAGGGGAAATTAGTATGGGGGAAATTAGGTTTAGGTTTTGTAATGACCCAACCACTCCCAGTCTTTATTCAGGCCTAATTTGATGGTATCCAGTTTGCAAATTAATTCCAGTTCTGCAGTTTCATGTTGGAGTCTGTTTTTGAAGTTTTTTTGTTGAACAATTGCCTTTTTAAGTCTGTTATTGAGTGACCAGGGAGACTGAAGTGTTCTCCTACTGGTTTTTGAATGTTATAATTCCTCATGTCAGATTTGTGCCCAGGAAATGTGGTATGGGTGCAACTTCAAGAAAAGACAGCACTCATCAATCAAGTATGTTGCTGCAGAGGAAAAAGGAAGAACCATGCCTTTGCACTCAATATGTCAAAGAACTACTTACATTTGGGACTATAAACCCACTGCCATAAAAAGCCTACTTCACGGTATATATAACAATACACCTACATTAGATTTAATATACTTGATCATTTGTATTTTCTCTCCTCAGAAGAGAATACATTACCACCACCACCACAAGATGCACATAGTAAGATATTCATTATAAGTGCAGACATTAAACATAGGAGTTACTCAGCAGATTGTGAGACCAGTGCCAACAAACCAGTAAACTGGGGGTGTATTTTAGGCCTTGTGAAGAGAAAAGGGAACTTTAAAAAGGATGTGTGTTAGCCAATATGTTTTAATTAGAGCTGTCAAGCGATTTAACAAATTAATTGCAATTAATCGCGTTGTTAATAATAGAATACCATTTATATAAATATTTTTGGATGTTTGCCACATTTTCAAATATATTGATTTCCATTACAAACACAGAATACAAAGTGTACAGTGTTCACTTTATTTTTTATTACAAATATTTGCACTGTAAAAAACAAAAGAAATAGTATTTTTCAATTCACCTAATACAAGTATTATAGTGCAATCTCTTTATTGTGAAAGTTGAACTTACAAATGTAGAATATTATTATTATTATTATTCATGCATATACACAAACGGGTCAAATTAAGGTTGCCTGTGAGGCCTCAGTTCTGGCATTTCCTAACTTTTGAGTGCTTGACTTTGCAAACAGGGTTCTTTTAACATAGTTTCTCGTGTGTAATATATAATAAGCATACACAGTATACTTTAATACAATGATAAAAAGCACTTGGAAGTATAAGTTATCTGAGAACCTTGAGCATTTTTATGAATTCAGGCAAGCAATACCCTCTTTCAACAATGGGCATAGGTAACTGAAGCTCAGTGAGGCTGAATGATTTGCTGAAGGTCACAAAGCATGGAAGAGTCAGGATTAGAACCTAGCCCTAATGATTGTGAAGATAAACTGTCTAAAGTTGTCCTTCTGAGTCTACAACCTGCTCCAGTGCCTCCGTTTCTGTTTACAATTTTCCTGAGAAGCACAAGAGGGAAATGAGCAAAAGTTTGGTCTGAGCAACAACAGGTATGGGACTCATGTGTGCCTCCACCCAAGAAAAGACCACAGTGAGCAGTGATAAGGTTCCCTTTTCCCTTCCAGCAACTATTTGGGAGCAAAGGGACCTTCACGTTTATCCTACACCCACTATCCAAAGGCCAAAAGAAGGGATGAAGACATAGCAGAATCCAGGGAGAGAAAATGTTGGTAAGTGTGGGAAATGACCATGGAGATGATTGATGGGCTTTCTGTACAAACCCCCCACCACGGAGCAGACCTGCCATGGTAGTTCCTGCAGGAATCGAGCAGGAGCCCCACACCACCCTGAAGCAGACCTCAATTCAGAGTCAACAGCCACTGCAGGAGAGAGAGCTCATGAGAGAGGAAGGAAACATATGACTCCCTTCCAGCAGGGATGCAATTCTGCCCAATAACCAGGACTTCATCCCTGCCTCTCCAGAGAAACAGTGCAGTCGAAGCCACTAGCCAGGACTTCACTATGTCTCTGGAGAGGCAGGGACCGTAGGAAGTAACGCAGGCTTGGCTTCTAAGACAGCAACTGAGTGAGTCGTAGCCCCCACTCCCACATGCTCTGCGCGCACCACCAGCTGGCTGCGAGAGAGCCTGGCTGGGGAGGGGTGGCAGTGGCAGCCCGCTCCTTACCCAGGCTCAGCTTCTGGGCATAGGAGCCAACTCCAAGCATGCCTGGGGAAAAGGGGGGAGTCTCCAGCTCACTCAGCCGCTGTCCCCAGAAGCTGAGCCTGGGCAGGGGGCAGCCTGCTGCTGCCGCAGCCAGGCACTCTTCCAGTTAGCCACTGCGCTGCACCGGACAGCGTCCCAGGCAGTGTGCCTAGAAGAGGGCCTGGCCCCGCCCCTTCTCTTCAGGCTCTGACCCTGCCCTATCCACTCCCCGCCTGGGCCAGCTGCTGGGGGGCCACTCGACCCTTCATGCCCCTCCAACGAATTGCCTATGGACCTTTGATTAGTAAACATCTGGCACATTTTTTCAGCCCTGCATTAGAGACTAGTTTTACTTGTACACTTCACTCTTGAGACAGCTCCATTTATTTGTAAAACCAAAGATGTAGGTTAAATTCCCAGTAGGTGTATGCCTACGGCAGTAATTTTGAAATACTACAACACAAGTACCACCAGCACTTATCGTAGATGTGAACACCAACTCCTTTGCAGGGGAAAAAAAAAAAAACATTCAACAATACTTGGAAATGGAAGTTTCTTTTAAAAGGCTGAATAATTTGCCGAGTTCTGCTACATGGATACATGCATGATGTCTAGCATTTCAAACTTTGTATGACTATATATGTTTAGGAAAAGAAATTGTACACCAAATACCCATAGAACGCTGCACAAATACAATCTATTAAACTAATTTATTGTTATAGAAGTCATTTTGTTTCCCGGGCAATGTTTTTAAAGCTAGGAAACAACAGGAGGCAGAAATTCCTAATAGTAGATAGATTTAGAAGAGGGAGACTTTTTTGTTAAGTTAGACAAAAATCTACTGGAAACCTGATGTAGGCTCAGACTTAGGATAAATGGGCGGAGGGGCAGATGAAGAAGTAAACAATAAAAACAACAAATATCAGGCTGCTACACGGACAGCTCACACTAGGCAGAAGCAGCTTCAAAACTTGGATTTCTGCTTCTAAACTCTTTTCCTCTTCCTGAAACAGAATAAAATTCACATTTTTGAGTTACAAAAACACTTTGCTCATATGCTGCTACTAACATATGCAAATTCTACAGAATAAGTGTGTGTTTTAGTACTACATAAACACAGTTCTAATTCTTTCCTTATACTCCTGGCATATATCCCTACCTAGATTTCACACAAATCCAAGACTCCAGACCCAAAACGTTCATAAAAGTTTTCATGTGTTGCCTTGTATGTCATCCTAAGATTTCTATAAAAGGCAGTATGCTAAAAAAATAAGAAAAATATTTTGGATAATTATAAATTTTAAAAGTTTATATAATGGTGTAACAATATAGATTATGGCATTTGGAAAGAGTGTTTAACTTGGCAGCACAAACTGGTTAAACTGGTTATACATACTTCCACAAATTCCTAACTAACGAACATCTGCTATAAGGCAAGTCTTTTCTAAAAGACAAGATATCATGTAGCTCATCCATATAGAATATAGAGTTTTATACTATAGACAATCTAGTTATCTAGTGCTAATAGACTAATAATCCCTTGTATGTTGGATAAATTGAAAATTGTTGAATTCATACTCATGAATAATTGAAGTTTAGAAAATTTCATCAAAATGCATCATATTCCATCTTTTGGACTGAATGTTATATAGAGTTTTGTAACTATCTCTCTCCTCTCTATTGTCGGAGACAATGTTGCAATCTACACTAATGAAGAATAATTCACTGTGTGGTATTTTAGATTAGAATACAAATATGCTGAGAGATGCTTCCTTTTGTTTCTTTAAAGAAGGATATTTATAGCACTTCTCAGAAGCAATACTGTATAAATATAGGTTATTAGGGTTCTCTCTGTCATTTCAAAATTTCATTATGTTGCAGATTCCTCAAAGGCAACTCAGGTGTTAACCTCGTTTTAACTTTTAAAACACTAAAAAATTACTAAAAATTCATCTAGTCAATTTCCATAGGTTGGCAGCTCCTTTCTTCTACCATTATTATTCATACACACAGATAATACAAAGGTATATAGACAGTTTCTCCCATATATACTCTCACCTGTAGTGCCTCTGGTGGCAACTCTCACCTGTTAATTGTTTTCTGTGATCCAGTTGTGCCAATGCAGGCCATAGGACATCATGCCACTCAGTCAGTGAAGGATCAGTAATTTCACACCTGTGTGTCCTTCAAGCATTTCCCAGCAGCTCCTCTGCAGATGATGACTTCCACATTTGAACAATTAATATGAAATTAACTAGACTACAACAGGGACCTGCTTGCACTGTTAATAACTAGTTCCTTTAAACCAGTATTTAAAATGGTCAGAGTGCTCACATAGGCAGGACAAAACCTTTGTTGCCACTATTTCAGAGAGCAACAAAATCTTAGTGCAGGCAGGCCTCAAGTGTACTGATGCCTCAAGAAGAGCAAGGCCGAATTCAAAAGGACTTGCTTGACACTTGCATCCCTTTAACTCAGTGGTGGGCAAAGTACGGCCTGCGGGACCATCCTGCCCGGCCCCTGAGCTCCTGGCCAGGGGAGGCTAGCCCCTGGCCCCTCCCCAGCAGGTAGTGCGGCTTGCGCCCACCCACCTCCCAGGCGTTCAAGTAAGCTTGTCCTGCCACTCTGAGCAGCCTGGTAAGGGTAAGGGGGCGGGGGGTTGGATAAGGGGCAGGAGGTCCCAGGGGGCAGTCCAGGGACAGGGGGCGGTTGGATGGGGCGGAGGCAGTCAGGAGACGGGGGGAGGTTGGATAGGGGGTGGGGTCCTGGGGGGCAAGTTAGGGACGGAGGTCCTGGGGGGCAGTCGGGGACAGGGAGCGGGGGGGGGGGGGGAGATAGGCGTGGGAGTCCCAGGGGGCCTGTGGGGAGGCAGGGGTGTGGATAGGGGGCGGGGCAGTCAGGGGACAGGGAGCAAGGGGGGGGGTTGGATAGGGTGGGGTCCCGGGAGAGGGCGGATAGGGAGCAGGGGCCAGGCTGTTTGGGGAGGCACAGCCTTCCCTACCCGGCCCTCCATACCGTTTCGCAACCCCGATGTGGCCCTCGGGCCAAAAAGTTTGCCCACCCAGCTTTAAGTATATCATATCTGGGACTGGAGTAAGTATCCTCCCCTGTAGCAGACGAAAAGCATTCTCTCTCTCAAGTCAAACGTGGCCTGCCAAGTCTTCCTGTGTGGCCCACCAGCTCACCTTAAAAAAAGTTTATAATTAAATTCATGAACAGTGATGCACTGCGGATCATTTGTAATGACTTCCTTAGTAAGTACCTTAATGGCAGTGCTTAATTTGTAATGAAAGAGGTGCCGGCGCTCAGCCCCAGCAAGCCCTGGCTCAAATTAAGCACTGGCTGGGCAGCCAGAGAGCAGCAGCTCCTGGCCGGATGCCCAGCTCTGAAGACAGAACTGCCACCAGCAGCAGTAAAGAAGTAATGGTGGCATGGTATGGTGTATCACCACCTTTACTTTGGTGCTGCTGCTGGCTGGGAGCCAGAGGTGCCAGGGCTATGAACTTTCTATCCTAGAGGTGCCAGAGCTCAGCCCCAGCAAGCTCCGACACAAATTAAGCACTGCTTAAAGGATCTTAAGTTCTTGCGATAGCATTGGCTACGATTGAGCTAGGACACCACCCGTTTTTTCATTCGTGATGGAAATTGAGCCAAAAATTAATGTGACTAAACATTGCAAAGTCAACAGCAAAAATGAAGCTTTAAACCCAAACTGGACAGCAGTTTTTCTTTTTATTATGCCACCTCATTTAAATGCAAAACCTTCATGTTTAATATGCAAACTGTATCCATCTGTAAGGTCGTCAACATGAGGCAACACTTTGAATCAAAGCAGAGTAACTTCAACGAAGCCTATCATCCTGACAGTACTGCAAGATGTGACAAAACTGAAAATCTGAAGTCTTCATATCAAAATTCAAAATGTCATTCTAACATCATCAGTGACTAGAGGAAAAAGCAACAGCTGCTTCTCTTCGGATAATGTTGGTACTAGCTAAAAAGAAATAGCCTTTCCTGGATGCTGAGCTTGTGAAGGAGTGCAAGTTGGAAATGCTGGAGAAGGTTTTTGCTGGAGATAAAAACAAAGATGCCATTGTGAACCATGCAAAGCAAGTTCCCATCTGATTTGATAGCAGTGCAAAGTTTGGAAGTAATTTACAAGGATTGTTTATCAGCACTGCTTTTCAATTTGAAAAACGCCAAATATGTGTCTCTTGCAGTGGACAGACAAAGTGATTTAAGTGACACTGCCCAGCAATCACCGTTTGTTAGATTTTATGATGGTGAAATTTTTCAAGGAAGATTTTTGTGCTAAATACCATTAGAAACATACACCACAGGAGAGATCATTTTTGAAAAGGTAAAAGGCTTTTTGGGAGAAAAAAATGGTTTAGATCTGCAGAAAGTAAACTTGCTTGTTACAGACAGAGGTCTCTCCATGATTGTGGGCTTTGCTTCCCATTTGGCAGCAATACACCCTTCATTCAATATATATCACTGCATCATTCACGAGACTGCCTTGTACACTAAGCCCTGGTCTACACTAGGACTTTAGGTCGAATTTAGCAGCGTTAAATCGAAGTAAACCTGCACCCGTCCACAAGATGAAGATCTTTAGTTCGACTTAAAGGGGTCTTAAAATCGATTTCCGTACTCCACCCCGACAAGTGGATTAGCGCTTAAATCGGCCTTGCCGGGTCAAATTTGGGGTACTGTGGACACAATTCGACGGTATTGGCCTCCGGGAGCTATCCCAGAGTGCTCCATTGTGACTGCTCTGGACAGCACTCTCAACTCAAATGCACTGGCCAGGTAGACAGGAAAAGAACTGCGAACTTTTGAATCTCATTTCCTGTTTGGCCAGCGTGGCAAGCTGCAGGTGACCATGCAGAGCTCATCAGCAGAGGTGACCATGATGGAGTCCCAGAATCGCAAAAGAGCTCCAGCATGGACTGAACGGGATCTGATCGCTGTGTGGGGAGAGGAATCCGTGCTATCCGAACTCCTTTCCAGTTTTCGAAATGCCAAAACCTTTGTCAATATCTCCCAGGGCATGAAGGACAGAGGCCAAAACAGGGATCCGAAGCAGTGCCGCGTGAACCTTAAGGAGCTGAGGCAAGCCTACCAGAAAACCAGAGGGGTGAACGGCCGCTCCGGATCAGAGCCCCAAACACGCCGCTTCTATGATGAGCTGCATGCCATTTTAGGGGGTTCAGCCACCACTACCCCAGCCGTGTTGTTTGACTCCTTCAATGGAGATGGAGGCAACACGGAAGCAGGTTTTGGGGATGAAGAAGATTATGATGATGATGAGATTGTAGATAGCTCACAGCAAGCAGGCGGAGAAACCGGTTTTCCCGACAGCCAGGAACTGTTTCTCACCCTGGACCTGGAGCCAGTACCCCCTGAACCCACCCAAGGCTGCCTCCTGGACCCGACAGGCAGAAAAGGGACCTCCAGTGAGTGTACCTTTTAAAATACTATACATGGTTTAAAAGCAAGCATGTGAAAGGATTAATTTGCCCTGGCATTTGCGGCTCTCCCTGGATGTACTCCCAAAGCCTTTGCAAAAGGTTTCTGGGGAGGGCAGCCTTATTGCGTCCTTCATGGTAGGACACTTTACCACTCCAGGCCAGTTACACGTACTCAGGAATCATTGTACAACAAAGCATTGCAGTGTATGTTTGCTGGCGTTCAAACAACATCCGTTCTTTATCTCTCTGTGTTATCCTCAGGAGAGTGAGACATCATTCATGGTCTCCTGGTTGAAATAGAGTGCTTTTCTTCAGGGGACATTCAGAGGAGCCCATTCCTGCTGAGCTGTTTGCCTGCGGCTGAACAGAAATGTTCCCCGTTGTTAGCTACGGCCAGGGGGGAGGGTTGAGGGGGTAGCCACGCGGTGGGGGGAGGCAAAATGCGACCTTGTAATGAAAGCACATGTGCTATGTATCTAATGTTAACAGCAAGGTTTACCCTGAAAGAGTGTAGCCACTGTTTTATAAAATGTGTCTTTTTAAATACCACTGTCCCTTTTTTTTTTTCTCCACCAGCTGCATGTGTTTCAATTATCACAGGATCTTCTCCTTCCCAGAGGCTAGTGAAGATTAGAAAGAAAAAAAAAACGCACTCGTGATGAAATGTTCTCTGAGCTCATGCAGTCCTCCCACACTGACAGAGCACGGACGAATGGTGGAGGCAAATAATGTCAGAGTGCAGGAAAGCACAAAATGACCAGGAGGAGAGGTGGCGGGCTGAAGAGAGCAAGTGGCAGGCTGAAGACAGGGCTGAAGCTCAAATGTGGCGGCAGCGTGATGAGAGGAGACAGGATTCAATGGTGAGACTGCTGGAGGACCAAACCAGTATGCTCC
Source organism: Lepidochelys kempii (assembly GCF_965140285.1). Lineage (NCBI taxonomy): Eukaryota > Metazoa > Chordata > Testudines > Cheloniidae > Lepidochelys > Lepidochelys kempii. The sequence goes on along the minus strand of NC_136390.1, from coordinate 32,290,481 downwards.
AGTGTATGGTTGAGCTGCAGCAAAGGCAGCTGGAGCACAGACTGCCACTACAGCCCCTGTGTAACCAACCGCCCTCCTCCCCAAGTTCCATAGCCTCCACACCCAGATGCCCAAGAACGCGGTGGGGGGGCCACCGGCCAACCAGTCACTCCGCCACAGAGGATTGCCCAAAAAAAAGAAGGCTGGCATTCAATAAATTTTAAAGTTGTAAACTTTTAAAGTGCTGTGTGGCATTTTCCTTCCCTCCTCCACCACCCCTCCTGGGCTACCTCGGTAGTCGTTCCCCTATTTGTGTGATGAATGAATAAAGAATGCATGAATGTGAAGCAACAATGAATTTATTGCCTCTGCAAGCAATGATTAAAGGGAGGAGGGGAGGGTGGTTAGCTTGCAGGGAAGTAGAGTGAACCAAGGGGCGGGGGTTTCATCAAGGAGAAACAAAGAGAACTTTCACACCATAGCCTGGCCACATATGAAACTGGTTTTCAAAGCTTCTCTGATGCGTACCACGCCCTCCTGTGCTCTTCTAACCGCCCTGGTGTCCGGCTGCGCGTAACCAGCAGCCAGGCGATTTGCCTCAACCTCCCACCCCGCCATAAACGTCTCCCCCTTACTCTCACAGATATTGTGGAGCACACAGCAAGCAGTAATAACAGTGGGAATGTTAGTTTCGCTGAGGTCTAAGCGAGTCAGTAAACTGCGCCAGCGCACCTTTAAACGTCCAAATGCACATTCTACCACCATTCTGCACTTGCTCAGCCGGTAGTTGAACAGCTCCTGACTACTGTCCGGGCAGCCTGTGGACAGCTTCATGAGCCATGGCACTAAGGGGTAGGCTGGGTCCCCAAGGATACATATAGGCATTTCAACGTCCCCAACAGTTATTTTCTGGTCTGGGAATAAAGTCCCTTCCTGCAGCTTTGGAAACAGACCAGAGTTCCTGAAGATGCGAGTGTCATGTACCTTTCCCGGCCATCCCACATTGATGTTGGTGAAATGTCCCTTGTGATCCACCAGGGCTTGCAGCACTATTGAAAAGTACCCCTTGCGGTTTATGTACTCACCGGCTTGGTGCTCTGGTGCCAAGATAGGGATATGAGTTCCGTCTATGGCCCCACCACAGTTAGGGAATCCCATTGCAGCAAAGCCATCCACTATGACCTGCACATTTCCCAGGGTCACTACCCTTGATATCAGCAGATCTTTGATTGCGTGGGCTACTTGCATCACAGCAGCCCCAACAGTAGACTTGCCCACTCCAAATTGATTCCCAACTGACCGGTAGCTGTCTGGAGTTGCAAGCTTCCACAGGGCTATCGCCACTCGCTTCTCAACTGTGAGGGCTGCTCTCATCTTGGTATTCATGCGCTTCAGGGCACGAGACAGCAAGTCACAAAGTTCCATGAAAGTGCCCTTACGCATGCGAAAGTTTTGCAGCCACTGGGAATCGTCCCAGACCTGCAACACTATGCGGTCCCACCAGTCTGTGCTTGTTTCCCGAGCCCAGAATTGGCATTCCACAGCATGAACCTGCCCCATTAGCACCATGATGCATGCATTGGCAGGGCCCATGCTTTCAGAGAAATCTGTGTCCATGTCCTGATCACTCACGTGACCGCACTGACGTCGCCTCCTCGCCCGGTATCGCTCTGCCAGGTTCTGGTGCTGCATATACTGCTGGATAATGCGTGTGGTGTTTAATGTGCTCCTAATTGCCAAAGTGAGCTGAGCGGCCTCCATGCTTGCCTTGGAATGGCGTCCACACAGAAAAAAGGCGCGGAACGATTGTCTGCTGTTGCTCTGACGGAGGGAGAGGCATCTGATGACATGGCTTACAGGGTTGGCTTCAGGGAGCTAAAATCAACAAAGGGGGTGGCTTTACATCAAGGAGTATTTCAGGCAGGACTTCACGGAGGGTTCCAATAAGAAATGGTGCACCTAAGTTATTGTTCTTATTGGAACAAGGAGGTTAGTCTGGCCTCTGATTGATACATGGCTAGATTTACCTTGCTGCACCTTCTCTGTGAGTGACTGCAGTGTAACCTAGAGGAATGAGTTCCCTAGACGGGTGCAGGGGGAAGCAAATGGGTACAAAACAAATCTGCTCTATTTCTTGTTTTGATCCACTCCATCTATCTTTTACATCTTTGGCTGGCAGCAGACGGTGCAGAAGGACTGCATGCCAGCCACATCTCATGGCTGCTCGGCAGAAGATGGTGCAATACGACTGCTAGCAATCCGTATCGCCTGCCTGCTCACCATAAGACGGTTCAATAGGACTGACTGCAGGACTAAAGAGAATGACCTGGTCAAGTCACTCCAAATTTAGTCCCTGAGCCCATGTCTGCCCAGGTGCTCCTAGCCGACGTGGCCAGGAGCACCTTGGACATGACGATGACGGCTACCAGCCATATTGCACCGTCTGCTGCCAGAAGGCAATGGGTTGCTGCTACTGTGTAGCAATGCAGTACTGCGTCTACCAGCACCCAGGAGACATAGGGTGATGGTTACCTGAGTGGGCTCCATGCTTGCCGTGGTATGGCGTCTGCACAGGTAACTCAGGAAAAAAGGCGCGAAACAATTGTCTGCCCTTGCTTTCACAGAGGGAAGGAGGGAACGGGGGCCTGACGATATGTACCCAGAACCACCCGCGACAATGTTTTAGCCCCATCAGGCATTGGGATCTCAACCCAGAATTCCAATGGGCAGCGGAGACTGCGGGAACTGTGGGATAGCTACCCACAGTGCAACGCTCCGGAAGTCGACGCTTGCCTCGGTACTGTGGAAGCACTCCGCCAAGTTAATGCACTTAATGCACTAAGAGCATTTTCTGTGGGGGGGGACACTCGAATATATAAAACTGATTTCTAAAAAAACGACTTCTATAAATTCGACCTTATTCCGTAGTGTAGACATACCCTAAGTTGTCTGGGACTAACCATGAGTATTGTGATGAGATTAAGGAACTACATACGCTCAACTTCTAGCTTTCTACATCATCTTTTTAAAGCTCCTTTACAAGACATTTCAGCCAAAAACAGTGACCTCTTGCAGCACAGTGACATTTGCTGCTTAAGTGTGTTAGAGAGGCTGTGAAGCTTTGAAATAATATAATTTCTTTTAAACCACAAGACCAATATGGCTTGTGAGTTCCTGGAATTTATGAAGGATATCCCCTCTGTGTCACAGGTAGCTTTTCTGTGTGATATTACTGGTCACTTGAATTCCCTCAACTTGCAGCTCTAAGGCCATGCAAGCAACATTGGGGATCTGTTTGAAAAAGTACACGCCTTTCAGAGGAATCTTGAAATCTTTCAGCCAGACTTAACAGGAAAGATGTTGCACTTTCTCACACCGTCTGTTGTCACTACACATGAAACTTATATGAAAACGAAGCAAGAATTCCTAAACAATCTGATCAAAAATTTTAAAATGAGATTTGAGAAATTTTAAAATTCCAAAGGATTCGGTTTTGTTTGTTCATGATCCATTTGTTGTCTCTGCCAATGGACTTTGCCCTTCTGAAGCAAAGGCCATTCTTGAGTCAACTGATGAAGGTGCCTTTCAATTAGAAATTATATGGCTCCAGAGCTCAGATGCCTTGAAGGCAAAATTCAGAGAAGTGGGACTTTGTGATTTCTGGACTCAATATGCTGACCAGTTTCAGAATAGCCAGAATCTAGCCATCTATCTTTTAACAATGTTTGGATCAATGTGTCTCTGAGAATCTGGGTTTTCTACCATGAACATAGAAAAAACAATACTGCAATCACCTGACAGATGAGCATCTTCACCTGTGCCTTTCCCTGACCTTTTATAAATCATTCTTCAAAAACTTGCCAGAGATCAACGATGTCACCTCTCCCATCAGATATTGTCACAAACACAGGTAATAATGTTGATTTATAAACTTGGTTAAAAGACAGAAACACTAATACTTATGTTGCAATAAAGGTCTTTATTGGCAGCTAATTTTTGTTGCTGTCAGCATTCTATGCAAACGGCCTGCTTCGTGTCATAAAATTCTCAAATCAACCTACGGGTAGATCTAATTGAGTATCACTGATGCAGAGTTTAGACTTCTTTCTGCCCACCTAAAAGGACAGGACCATTCTGCTCTTTGTGTGCCACTATTTACAGAAGCCGCAACTGTCCAACCCAAAGGTGTTGGTTTCTGGCAGTCACATGCCATGCTAAAGACAGCTAGCATCACTAGCAACATCACCCTGTAGAAAAGAGGTGGGCAAACTTAGGCCCACGGGACTGTCCTGCCTGGCCCTTGAGCTCCTGGCCAGGGAGGCTAGCCCCTGACCCCTCCCCCGCTTTACCCCTTCCCCCACAGCCATGCCGCTGTGTGGGCAGCGTGGCTGGCTCCGTCCGGGCGGCGCAACTGCCAGACATGATGCTGAGCAGTATGGTAAGGGGGCAGGTGTTGGATAAGGGGCAGGGGATCCCAGGTGTTAGTCAGGGGACAGGGAGCAGTTGGATGGGGTGGAGGTTCTGGTGAGGGGATGGTCAAGGGATGGGGGGGGGCGTTGGATGGGGCGGAGGTTCTGGGGGGGGCAGTCAGGGAATGGGGGGATGTTGCATAGGTGTGGGAATACCAGGGGGCCTGTCAGGGGCCGGGGTGTGGATAGGGGTTCGGGTAGTCAGGGGATGCAGAACAGGGGTGTTGGATAGGCGTGGGAGTCCCGGGGGACCTGTCACGGGGCGGGGATGTGGACAGGAGTTGGGGCAGTCAAGGTACAAGGAGCTGGGGGGGGTTGGATAGGAATGGGAGTCCTGGGGGGCCTGTCAGGGGGCGGGGGTGTGGATAGGAGTCGGGGCAGTCAGGAGACAGGGAGCAGGGGGTGGATGGATAGCAGGTGGGGTCCTGGTTAGGGGCAGGGGGAGTTGGATGGGTCGTGGGTTCTGAGGGGGACAGTCAGGAGGCGGTGGCCAGGCTGTTTTTGGGAGGCACAGCCTTCCCTACCCAGCCCTCCATACCGTTTCACAACCCCGATGTGGCCCTCAGGACAAAAAGTTTGCCCACCCCTGCTCTACAATATGTTTGTGTGTCATTTCTTCCAGCAACACCATATCATCTGCACCATCCAGGTGCCCCTGTGAACTCTCCAGCTAGCATTTGGAGTTTGATGCATTCTTCCCAAATCCCATAGTACATTCAGGGGATTTCACCTGCTTGGCTGTTCCAAGATTAAGACTTCTTGACATCTGATTTGTGTCCATTTACTCATACATTGGTCAAACTGGACAGTCTCTACGTAAAAGAATAAATGGACACAAATCAGACGTCAAGAATTACAACATTCAAAAACCAGTCGGAGAACACTTCAAACACTCTTTGGTCACTCGATTACAGACCTAAAAGTGGCAATTCTTCAACAAAAAAACTTCAAAAACAGACTCCAAATAGAGACTGCTGAATTGGAATTAATTTGCAAACTGGATACAATTAATTTAGGCTTGAAGAGAGACTGGGAATGAATGGGTCATTACACAAAGTAAAACTATTTTCCCATGTTTATTCCGCCCCCCCCCCACTGTTCCTCAGACATTCTTGTCAACTGCTGGAAATGGCCCACCTTGTTTATCACTACAAAAGGTCCCTCCACCCCGCTCTCCTGCTGGTAATAGCTCACCTTTCCTGATCACTCTCGTTACAGTGTGTATGGTAACGCCCATTGTTTCATGTTCTCTATGTGTATAAATCTCCCCACTGTATTTTTCACTGAATGCATCCGATGAAGTGAGCTGTAGCTCACGAAAGCTTATGCTCAAATAAATTTGTTCGTCTCTAAGGTGCCACAAGTCCTCCTTTTCCTTTTGCGAATACAGACTAACACGGCTGCTACTCTGAAACCTGTTTCCGAAAGAATTTCTGTGGACTGAATCTGTTTCAGGCATGGGACTTTGAAGTCAAAGACTTCTGGAGTTCTTCTTTGGTGATAACTGCTCATAGAGACTGGACAAGCCAGTTATCATAAGTAGGACACTAGAGATCTTCGCTGTGATTGCTGCTACCATTATGACAAAGGTTAATAAGAGGTGGGGGAAAATTATGACTTATTTGGGTAATGGAGCACATGCTATTTCATCTGCCTGAATATTCCCCTTCCAGGCTTAAGCCACTCTAGAAAAATATAAAAGTAGCTAGTGTTCGTGGCAAGCTAAATGGTCACTAACTTATTTTTGTGCCTCAGATTTTACTCAGTTTTATGGTCTAATAAATCTTTAGGCAAGACACTGGAGTCCAGGGGATGAGAGGAGAATTTAGCACAGGCTGAAACTGTAAAGTCAAGCCTTGGGAGTTTCAACCACAAGGAATTATCTTCTGTGGTTATCTTTTAAGTCTTTCCAACATTTAGCCAAAGTCAGCTTAGCATTTGGGGATTCCCAACAGGATCACGCCATCTTGTGAACGAGGATATGAATCAATAGCATTTTTCAGGAAAGAAACCATTCCCTTTACATCAAGAAGTACTGGAGAGCTGCTTAATGAGAGCCTGCCAGTTCACAAACACATTTTTAATAGAACTTTCTGGCTTTCTTAGTAGCATCCTGAGTGGAGCATCCATTTTCTCTTCCAGTACCTCATAAGAGTACACACTTAAGTGATATTTTGCAAAATGCTCTCCTCCCCCGGATTAGCTCAGTCATTGTAAACTGGCCTGAACCACAAAGGTCAGGACTGTTTGGATCCAGAGCTTTGGTTCTGGACAGCTTCTAGTTTAAACCAGAATATTCTGAGTTGAAGTTTCAACTTTGTCCACATATTAGCTTAATTATTGCAAGACATAGCACAAAACTGCTCCAAGTCCATTATGGCACAATGGAGGTATTGAGGTGGACAGAGTGACAACCTAATGTTAGGGAGTCTGATAACAAGGTTCCTTAGATGAAAAGTCAATTGCAAAAAAGTTCTGCATTATCAGAGCCTATTACAAACTGCCCTTTTTTTTTTTTTGGGGGGGGGGGGGGGGTTTGCGAAGGTTAAGATTGCAAATTCAGATCCTGTCTAGCCTGGAAGACTGTATGATGACTGAAAGAAAAGGGGGAAAAAGAACTAGTGAAATGACAACACCACAAAAGCCAAGAGAGTGAAGATTCATATACTGTGATGGTAAGGTATTGTTTAATGAGACTGTTTTAAATTTTTAAACACTTATGTGACGATTCTGGTCATGGTCACTTAATGGGTTTTAATCTTTAAAAAAGAAAAAATTAACCCAACCCCTTACCCTTTCATGTCTTCTTTTTTCATTGTGAAGCAGCAACAATTTTTAAAAAGTGTACCCTCACAAAAATCATAGAATCATAGAATCATAGAATATCAGGGTTGGAAGGGACCCCAGAAGGTCATCTAGTCCAACCCCCTGCTCAAAGCAGGACCAATTCCCAGTTAAATCATCCCAGCCAGGGCTTTGTCAAGCCTGACCTTAAAAACCTCTAAGGAAGGAGATTCTACCACCTCCCTAGGTAACGCATTCCAGTGTTTCACCACCCTCTTAGTGAAAAAGTTTTTCCTAATATCCAATCTAAACCTCCCCCACTGCAACTTGAGACCATTACTCCTCGTTCTGTCATCTGCTACCATTGAGAACAGTCTAGAGCCATCCTCTTTGGAACCCCCTTTCAGGTAGTTGAAAGCAGCTATCAAATCCCCCCTCATTCTTCTCTTCTGCAGGCTAAACAATCCCAGCTCCCTCAGCCTCTCCTCATAACTCATGTGTTCCAGTCCCCTAATCATTTTTGTTGCCCTTCGCTGGACTCTCTCCAATTTATCCACATCCTTCTTGAAGTGTGGGGCCCAAAACTGCACACAGTACTCCAGACGAGGCCTCACCAATGTCGAATAGAGGGGAACGATCACGTCCCTCGATCTGCTCGCTATGCCCCTACTTATACATCCCAAAATGCCATTGGCCTTCTTGGCAACAAGGGCACACTGCTGACTCATATCCAGCTTCTCGTCCACTGTCACCCCTAGGTCCTTTTCTGCAGAACTGCTGCCTAGCCATTCGGTCCCTAGTCTGTAGCTGTGCATTGGGTTCTTCCGTCCTAAGTGCAGGACCCTGTACCAACTACATTTAAAAAAAAAAATCCTCTGCAGGTCACCATTAATACTTAAAGTTATATAAAATGCCAATAAAGGACTATAGCTTCTTGTCAATGACAATGTTTATAGGAACATTTTCAAGCATGCTAGCTTATACACATTTTGAATATTCAGCATGTAGAAACTACTTTCAAGCATGTAGAAAAAGATGGTCCCATTGCACCTCCATTCCAGATCACTAGCTGATATCCATTCCACAGAAGATTATTAGAAATAAAACCCATAAAGTTATTATAGATATTATAGATAATTATTTTTCTAAACATGAGAAACACCCTTCTAAAATAAAGGTATGCCAATATACACAAAAGACATTTATTTGTTTTTGAGGGAGGACTGGTCTAAAATGGTACATTAGTTAATACAAAAAATAGTTGGATTGTACCTTACACATTTTGGGGGGGGTCCCAAAAAACCTAGACTAACATTTTAGTAAGAGAAAAATACACCAGTCATTAAATGTGGGACTCTGATAAATTCTGTGTCTGCTGAACGCCACTTGCTCATATGATTTATAAATATTGCCATACCTAACTCTGCTCCTTCTGAAGTCAATGCAGAGTAAACCAATGCTGAGTGTTTTTGAAAATCGCACCCTTATTCAGGAAGAGGGGTGGAGGCAGTAAACCTTCTCATACGCCCTGAGGAATCTTTTTATATCACAGTATCTCTCCAAGTTCCTGAAGTCCTAAGTCCAAGTTTTCAGAAGTGACTAGTGATTTTGTGTGCCTAAGTGGAGACATGTTCAAGAGGCCGGATATTCAGAAGATAGGGATTCACCAGTTTCTTAAAAATCAGGGTCCTTTAAAACATATCAATTTGGGCATCCAAAATCATTAGTCACTTATGAAAATGTGGCCCCAGCATTTTATACAGGTAGCCAAGTCTTTATTGTTCTATTAACATCCAAGAAATGCATCTTGGCTCAAGGCAGAAGGGTATAATATCTAGGATACAATGGAGTGAAATATAATTTCCTATTTGTAGAAAAACAGTAGGAATTTAAAGCTCAAAGCTTGATTCCACCCTGATACATGGTCTGGCAAGACCTGCAAAAAAGCAGAGAGCCAGCAGCTTAGTGAGACACACTTGACCAAACAGTGGCCACTAAGAATAGGCTTACAAATGAGGAGAAAATTGAGCACTGAAGAAAGCAATAAAAATGGAACTCAAAAGGGCACTGAAAATTGTGCTGACATCCTTTGCTTAACTCAGCTTTTATGGAGAGCATAGAAGTAACATGTATTTAAGCACACAAATTTCAGTCCAAACCCTTCTCCAAATCAGTAGCCCCAACGCAGTTCAGAAATGACAGCATTTACACTGGGGACAGAGACTCAACAACAAAGTATCCATTTGTTAGCTAGTAGTTCTGATAAAGGATTAAGGTTGGGGAAAGCATTAATCTGGTCATGCCCACTGCTTAAAATTATTAGTTTCTGAATTGTAGGGTGGACTTTTAGACTTTTCCTGTCTTTGTTCAGACAGTTCAGACTGAAGGAGCCTATTCTGAATCCTGACTCAGTAGTGACATGATAGCAGTCTGTTCAGTGGTGATCTACAAATAGAAAATGTGGATTTTTGTCCTTTTTTGCTTCTTTACATAGTGGACCTGAATGACTACTTTCAAAAGATTTTTTTTCTACTTATTTCGAAACCTTACAAATTCAGGTACAGTCAGTTTTAGAAGATGCTTCACAAATGTTTCCACTGACAAATTTTTCAAAAAAGTTTCCCCATCATTGCCAATGCTTTCTGCTCCAGCTGTGTCAGCAATTTTGGGAGCCCTTGTATTGACAGGTCACTAGCTGCTGCAGATATTTTAACTACGTCAGTTAGAATGCTTGTAACAGCCAGCATCCTAGCTGCATAAGGTTCACAACATTACTAAGGATGGTAAGGCTGAATAAGTAATATAACAAAAAGTGTTCACTACAATAAGCATCCCCTAATAAAGATTAGAGAACCAGTGATTTCATCATATCGCAACTCAAGAATGAAAGTTGAACAATTTGAAGGGGAAGGGATTTTTAGTTTCCAACTCTTGTTTGCTTTTGTTAGCAACTGTTTTACCTTCATACTAAACAGCTTGGATATAGGATATCTTTGTTCAAGATTCAGCACTCCCAATCCCTCAATTAAAATGTTAGAACTCACAACAAACAAGATGTTTTCAAGTAAAACCAGACCTAATATTGCCATGATAAACAACAAGCCGAGAAAAAACAATCAAATGAATAAACCACCACACAGACAGACAAACTGCCAGGCTTGCTTCACACACCATAAAGCAGCAAAGAAAGGAACAATTTCAATTTTAAATAAGCCCTCTGACACTAACTTTTAAAACAAAACAAAAAGACAGGAAAGATCACCTTGTGCATAAGGCATTCGATTTGGGACTCAGGATATCCAGGTAAAATTTCCAGCTCTGCCACAGACTTCTTGTGTGATCTTTGGCAAATCAATTACTCTCTCTGTGCCTCAATAGAATGGTGTTAACAAAACTGCCTTTTGTAGGTCTTCTCTATGTATACAGTAAGCTACTGGGGGCAGGGACTGCCTCTTACTAACAGATAGTTATACTGGGGTCCCCAGTCACAGGGCCTATAGCCACTACAGTAAGAGGTGATAAATAGTAAGTTAGATTCATCTTTACTATCATTTCAAAGATATGCTGCACTCAATGTTTAATTAAACAATGACATGGATGAAACAGGAAGTGTGCATGTCTTCTTTTTTGCTTCTTAATGCATAGGTAGCAGCCCTGAATGCTTTTCTCAACTCTCAAAAAAATAGAGTGGGATGGCATTTCCTACTTCTTTTCTAACCTTGCAAATGTCAGAAGACATTGTCTTCCTTGTTTTAATCAGTCTTTACTGGTAGAAGGGACAATGTGCTGCACACATACTGAAAAGAAAAGGGCCTCTGAATGTATTTTACATAGAAAAACTGACCAATCCTCATAGCTGATGCTGACCCTGGCTCTTACTTTGGTTCAAATGTGAAGTAAATTGTTTCTTGTGTCCAAGCAGTCTCTCTTTGGGTCTGATTCTAAATGGAGATAGAAAATAACTTAAGGGCTTGAGGAGAGAAGAGAATGTCTGTGTCCCATTGGCAGAAATAGGGGAAAAACCTTAAGGGACAGACTAGAATAAGAAACACTACAGAAACTATTTGTACTCTAGTGAAATGTACATGCCCCATCCATCCCCATTTTTAATTTTTTTAAGACTCCAAATACTATGCCAAGTGTCAGTATCATATTCCAATGAAAAAAAGGTAGAAATAAAGAACTAGAACATTTTTGCCTACAAACTATGGGATAGCCTCATAAGCTATAGCAACAAGAATAAAATGCCTATTTCACAATCTTTTAAAATAAAAAAAAAAAAAGTGAACCTTTTCGGTTTTCACAGGATTGTTTTAAATAACTTGGCTGAAAGAAAAAAGTATTGTAGAAAACCTGCATTACCTAATCACAAAACAGTCTCATTGAATCTGACAGCAATATTGTGAATGACAAAACCAAGCTGGTGACACAGTGAAAGAACAGAAAGAATTGCATACTCTGTTTAATTCACTTTTTACTTCAGGAGTGTGCCAGGTGTACAATTTCTATTGCCATGAATGCAGAAGCTCGATACTTAGCTGGAATCTGAAGTTATTATACAATCCTGAGCTATCATTACAAAACAAATTCTTTACATCCGGCATGTCTGACAGAGATAAGAAGATGGAGGTGTGGGGCAATGTGGCATTAAATCAGCAAAACTTTGAATAATTCTGTTTTGAGTTTCCCACTTCTGTGTTTACCCAATCTTTATTTAAAAAAATCAAGGCCCATTCCACCCTTACAATAAAAGATCCAAAAGGACAAATGCTAGCTTCTTGCTCCTATTTGGAAGACGAGGGCAATGCTATTCAGATAATACACATAAGGTACCCAGTAATCCATAACTTCAAGACTATACAGAGACTTGGCAATACTGTCCATTTCCCTTCCTCTCCCCACTAAAATGACAAGTGATAGTCATAGTCCAACAGAAGATTAGGGTTGGAAGAGACCTCAGGAGGTCATCTAGTCCAACCCCCTGCTCAAAGCAGGACCAACATCCTAGCTAGGGCTTTGTCAAGCCAGGCCTTAAAAACCTCTAAGAATGGAGATTCCACCACCTCCCTAGGTAACCCATTCCAGTGCTTCACCACCCTCCTAGCGAAACAATGTCTCCTAACATCCAACCTAAACCTCCCCAACTGCAACTTGAGACCATTGCTCCTTGTTCTGTCATCTGCCAGCACTGAGAACAGCTGAGCTCCGTCCTCTTTGGAACCCCACTTCAGGTAGTTGAAGGCTGCTATCAAATCTCCCCTCACTATTCTCTTCTACAGACTAAACAATCCCAGTTCCCATTGCCCTCCGCTGGACTCTCTCCAATTTGTCCACATCCTTTCTGCAGTGGGGGGCCCAAAACTTGATGCAATATTCCAGATGTGGTCTCACCAGTGCCAAATAGCGGGGAATAATCACTTCCCTCGATCTGCTAGCAATGTTCCTACTAATGCAGCCCAACATGCTGCTAGCCTTCTTGGCAACAAGGGCACACTGTTAACTCATATCTAGCTTCACATCCACTGTAATCCCCAGGTCCTTTTCTGCATAACTGCTGCTTAGCCAGTCAGTCCCCAGCCTGAAGCAGTTCATGGGATTCTTCCATCTTAAGTGCAGGACTCTGCACTTGTCCTTGTTGAACCTCATCAGATTTCTTTTGGCCCAATCCTCCAATTTGTCTAGGTCACTCTGGACCCTATCCCTAACCTCCAGCGTATCTACCTCTCCCCCAAGCTTAGTGTCAGCTGCGAACTTGCTGAGGGTACAATCTATCCCATCATCCAGATCATAAATAAAGATGTTGAACAAAACCAGCCCCAGGACCAACCCCTGGGGCACTCCGCTTGATACCGGCTGCCAACTAGACATCAAGCCGTTGATCACTACCCTTTGAGCCCGACAATCTAGCCAGGTTTCTGTCCACCTTATAGTCCATTCATCCAATCCATACTTTAACTTGCTGGAAAAGAATACTGTGGGAGACCGTATAAAAAGCTTTGCTAAAGTCAAGATATATCTCGTCCACCACTTTCCCCATAGCCACAGAACCAGTTCTCACATCAGAGAAGGCAATCAGTTTGGTCAGGCATGACTTGCCCTTGGTGAATCCATGCTGACTGTTCCTGATCACCTTCTTCTCCTCCAAGTGCTTCAAAATGGTTTCCTTGAGGACCTGCTACTTGATTTTTCCAGGGACTGAGGTGTGGCTGACAGGTCTAGTTACCCGGGTTCTCCTTCTTCCCTTTTTTAAAGATGGGAATTATAATTTGCCTGTTTCCAATCATCCAGGACCTCCCCCGATCGCCACAAGTTTTAAAAGATAGTGGCCAATGGCTCTGCAATCACATCAGCCAATTCCCTCAGCACCCTCGGATGCATTAGATCTGGACCCATGGACTTGTGCATGTCCAGCTTTTCTAAATAGTCTTTAACCTGTTCTTTCACCACTGAAGGCTGCTCACCTCCTTCTCATACTGTGTTGCCCAGGACAACAGCGTGGAGATCTATTTTAACTAAGGTTGCCGATTAATCACAGTTACCTCATGCAATTAACTCAAAAAAATTACTCGTGATTAAAAAAAATTTATCACGATTAATCGCAGTTTTAATCACACTGTTAAACAGTAGAATACCAACTGAAATTTATTAAATATTTTTGGATGTTTTTCTACATTTGTAAATATATTGATTTCAATTATGAAACAATACAAAATGTACAGTGCTCATTTTATATTATTTTTTATTACAAATACTTGCTTGTAAAAACAACAAAAGATAGTATTTTTCAATTCACCTCACACAAGTACTATAATGTGATCTCTTTATCATGAAAGTGCAACTTACAAATGTAGACTTTTGTTACGTAACTGAACTCAAAAACAAAACAATGTAAAACTTTTAGAGCCTACAAGCCCACTCAGTTCTACTTCTTGTTCAGCCAGTTGCTCAGAAAAACTACTTTGTTTACATTTATGGGAAACAATGCTGCCCACTTTATTATTTACAATGCCACCTGAAAGCGAGAACAGGCATTCACTTGGCACTTTTCTCACCGGCATTGCAAGATATTTATGTGCCAGATATGCTAAACATTCATATGCCCCTTCATGCTTCAGCCACCATTCCAGAGGACATGCTTCCACGCTGATGATGCTCGCTAAAAAAATAATACATTAGGACTGAGTGGACTTGTAGGCTAATGTTTTACACTGCTTTGTTTTTGAATGCAGTTTTTTGGTTTTGTTTTTACATATTTCTATGTTTGTAAATTCAAGTTTCATGATAAAGAGATTGCACTACAGCACTTGGATTAGGTGAACTGAAAAATACTATTTCTTTTGGTTTTTTACAGTGCAAATACTTGAGGTCAAAAATAATTATAAAGTGAGCACAGTACACTTTGTATTCTGTGTTGTAATTGAAATAAATGTATTTTAAAATGTAGATAACATCCAAAAATATTTACATAAATGGTATTGTATTATTAACAGTGCAATTAATCTCACGATTAATTGTGATTAATTTTTTTTAATCGACTGACAGCCCAAATTTAACTATTTCCAAAATTATTCTGTCAGAGTTCTAATATGCTAATAACATTCTGAAGCAGACTTTACTGATCAGGGTTCTCATCAACAAAACAGAAGCAGTGAAAATTTACCATGAATTGACATGCTAATAGATGGAAACAGAAGTCACTATAGTTACAAGAACTGTTCTATTAAGGCCAAGATATTAGTTATTTTACAACATTTATATTTTATTAGTAGCTGAATTGCATACATTTTAGGAGACAGCTTCAAAGCAATATCTTAGACTTTTATTACAAAGGAACTGCAAACTATTAAAAATCCTACTTGTGTGTATGGTTAGGGAAACTTTTTTTGCAAATATTTTCATAAGCAGCAATTTTAGCATCAGGAAAAGATTTTTCTTCCAACGCCTCCTGCCCCTATTTGAGCTTTGGGAAAGAGGTTTAACAACACTGACAGCAATGCTGTGTGTCCACACTGATTTATGCCTTGAAACCAATGCAGGACAGAGTACTATATTTTTAAAAATGTTTTAATAGTTATGTTGGTAGGAAATGTTTTCCCGCTGGCAATGGAAGCTTGTCTTTGTTTAAGCCCATGTTATTTCTCTTCTGCCCACAATTAAACTATATTCAATGACTCACTACATCTGAAGAGAAAAATATTTCAGCTACAACAGTTGTTGCTTCGAATGAGGAATGTATGTTTGAATAATGTCCAAATACTTGTAGGAATAGATTTTGTTTAAAAAATTGCCTTCATACCTTTTTCCATGTTGCTCCCTAAACCTGGAAGGACATCACTCTTCCTGTGCATCAGCCATCGTCTTTCAAATCCAGGGGCATCATTTGTATGAAGCAATGGGGACAGTTGCATCGCCACCCACCCAGACTTAAAATGCAGTCATTAGGAAACCAATAATTGCCTAGTTCTTTTCATTCATCATGCTTTTTGGAACAGAGTAAGTTCTATATGCTGGCAACTCCCCCCACTCCCGTTTTTTTTTTCCCCTGAAATAAGGCCCCTACTTCAACTCATTCCTCAAAAATCCACTTTTTCCCCCTATTTACCCCCACCCCCACAATTCGCTTTCACTTTTGTGATGGTAATTTTTCCCTTTTGCCCTACTTTCATTTCTTTTTTAAAATATCAGAATTTATTATTAACTTCCTAGAGTAAGACTCACATTTTTATTGTTTGATTTATCTAGGGTGGATAAAAATCAATGATTTAAAAAAAACAAACAGATTTTTTTTTATTTAAATCGGAATTTTATGATAAAATGCTTTTTGAGGAAAAAAGCAATCTAAAGATAGTTTTAATTAAGATACATTATAGCTCAGACATATCTCATCATGGAATAGGGATTATAAATTCTAATTCTATAGTATGAGACAATATAGTCATGTAACGTTTAAGAAAAATTTTGTAAATAAGTTCCAATAGCTCATGGATTAGGGACCCAATTTTATGGGGTTCCTGGGGCTTCTGTATAGATTATTTAGGTTAATCTTTCTATCTACCCAATGGGACTCGGTGCTCAGTCTAGAAGAAACCATCAGAGATGCTTAGTTTTGCAGTTCTCAAACTGTAGATTTGTGTCACCAGAGATAACATGCTTCTTAACAGCAAAAATGATTTAAAATAAATAAATAAATCTATAGAGGTGAGAAACAACAGACCTCAACCCTATGGGTCCCTATGCAAATTTGTGTACACAGAGGCAATCCCTTACCTCTCTCTAAAAGTGCAAAACTTCAAAAAGTTCAATGAATAGAACAGGGCCCACTCTACCATTTTTGCCGCCCCAAGCAGCGAAGCAAAAATAAAATAAAATAAATAAAATTAAATAAAATAAATAAATAAAAAGCAGCTGCCGAACAAGAAAAAATAAAAAAGCTGCTGCCGAAGTGCGCCGAGGAAGGGAAAATGAAAAGGCTGCTGCCGAAGTGCCGCCGAGGAAGGGAAAATGAAAAGGCTGCTGCCGAAGTGCCGCTGAGGAAGGAGTGCCTCCCAAGAACGGTCGAAGTCCTGCCCCTTCTGATTTGCCACCCCAGGCACCTGCTTCCTTAGCTGGTGCCTAGAGCTGGCGCCTAGAGCTGGCCCTGGAACAGAAGATTGTTGGGAGCGGAATAGATCTGGACAAGGAGAAAAGTCTGGAGATAAACATGAGAAGGGAGGGACAGGCAGTAGAAACAAAAGTGAAACTGTTTGAGCAGCACATTCCAGAAGTCTTGAGGTCTTTCTGAGCATAACCTTCATTGATTTGAGATCTACCATACCTTTCTCTCACGAGAAAGGAAAACCTATAATGGCAGCAGGCCGTAAAAGAAACCCAGTTTGGGAATAAGAACCATTCAAGAAATATATATTTGCTGATGATGTTTAAAGAAAGTCACACCAGTGAACTGATGGAAGTCACTTAAGCACTTGGATTCAGAGACTGTTGAAGTGATTATCTCACTTTTAACAGCAGTAACTTCTTCTGCTGGTGTAGAAAGGATATTTTCTTTCTTTAGACTAATTCATTCCAAATTGAAAAATCGTTTGGGACCTGAAAAAGCAGAAAAGCTTGTTCTTTTTTCCCAGATTATGAACCAACAGGAAAATGAAGGTGAAGACTACTGAATTAGCTGCAGAAGCCAATATTTTAAGTTTCTCATGTTGACCTGGCCGACACAGTCAACTAAATTTTTTTTTAATATTTCATTTAACTATTGTAGTTAAAAACAATTTTAACAAAAACAAACCTGATTTTAAAAAACAAATGTTTAACTAAATTCAAAGATTCATATGCTTGTTTTGTTAAAATATTAGGTGTTTGTTGTTGAAGAAAAAAATCCAGAATACATAACGTTGTTGTTTTAGTTAAATAAAACAATTTAAGTGTGTGTCTGGTGATGTTCTCCTCCTAATACTGCATGGCAAGAAAATCCCCCAAATATTAATGATTAACCCGTTGAATTGGAGATAGTTTACCTCCCAATGACTGTATTAAAAAAAAACAAAAAACCAAAAACATGAATCATAACAAACATTAATTGAAAATGGTTTGTCTGTCTTTGGTGAATGAAAGTTTTAAATTGCATATAATTCTTTTACATAAAGTGCTTAAAAACAATGTTTTAAGTACTAGAAATTATGCTCTAGTTCTAACAAAGTTTGAAATGGCATCTTTAATCCACTTGGTGGAATTTCTTTTGCTGTTGTCACAGAACACTAGAGTTAGTTTACAGACCATCAGCTGAATGTACAGATTTATATTTTGCATATTCTCTATTCACCTCATACACCCCCACCCCATCGCCTCCTTTAATGGAAAACATCAATTCTAAAATTTTGCATCCACTTACAGAAACAATGACTAAGAATGACTCTATTGTTTTCCCAATTGAGATACTCAGCATCTCTCTATGAATCCCTCTTTGCGCCACAAGTTTTGCAGTGTCCACATAAAATAATCTTCAGAATGTCTCTCTCTCCTCCTCCTCCCCAAAGAAGTTTGAGAGTCTTGGTTTGAAAGAGTCCTTCAGGTAAGCCATTTTATTTGCAGAAGTAGTATATTGTTGCACAAAGGTCACAAACAGAAAATAACTATTTCTAGATATAAATGTGGGTCTTAAGAGCCAAGACTTCTTTTGGCCAGCTTCCTGGTAAATGTCACCTTTAGCAATGAGGTTCCACTTCTCTTTAACAGTAGTCTGGCAACATAAATCATGCCCACAGTCCAGGAACTCATATCACACTCTCTCGGACAGTCTTTCCCTCAACTGTCTTGGTCTGCCCCAAAGTTTTTAATAGACCTGTAAAAATGCTAAGGTGGATTTTAGCCAGCCAGCCAGTGGGCAGCACACTTCCTGAGCTTGCTTCAGAACTTACCTCACACAGATACTACTCTCTCTTTCCTAGTTGCTTTCTGGGAACCCAGCAGCCACATGTTTCCCTCTGAAAACCCTGTGGCTGATCACAGCCTCCTGAGCCTTGTTAAATAGTTAAAATTTTATTACATGCTGCGGCTGATGGCTGAAATGCCAGACTAATATCCACTCCTGATTAGTTCTCTTACCCATTCAATCATGGCAGGTTCTTCTCACAAAAATATTAGCACAAAGGTAGGCAACAACATTTTAAAGAGGATGAAGAGCACTAGATATATGAAACATAGCATTAATTGGTTTGTGATTTACATCTAAAGCTCTGAGCAGGGAAGGTGTTATTTCCACTTTATAGAATGGGAATAGAAACAGACATGTTTAGTGACAGCCCCCCACTCGCCCAGTTCACACAAAGCCAACAACAGAGGTGGGAAGATCCTTGAGATATGTATATACTCAAAGATGCTGGAACTAGGCGAGCAGCAGCAACTCTTGGCTTGAAGTGGTTTCCATCATATACAGGGTTTACAGTTTTGTTCAATAACTTTCAGCACCCCCACTATAAAAATTGTTCCAACACCACTGTCTACACTGCAATTAATTCAGTAGCTGGCCCATGTCAGCTGACTCAGGCTTGAGCTACGGGGCTGTAAAACTGTAGTGTAGTTGTCTGGGCTCTGGCTGGAATCTGAGCGCTGGAACCCCACAAGGGTCCAGGTGGAGTCCAAGCCTGAATGTCTTCACCACAGTTTTACAGACCAGTAACTTGAGCCCAAGCCAGTAGATATGGATCAGTCATAGGTGTTTAAATGCAGCGTAGACATACTCTCAGTCTCCTGACTCCATCTCCTGCTCTCATCTTAAAGTAGCTCTTACACTAAAAATGGTTTGGTGGTATAACTTATCCTAGTTCCCCTAGAGAAATAAGCTATAACTGCAAAAGCACTTTTATGCCATTATAATTGCATCTACATTACGATTTTTATCAGTACAGAATGTAGCAAAACACAAAAATGCCACACCCCCACCTGACACTGCTATACTACCGAGAGTTTCCAGTGTACACCAGGCCTGAGGCAACGCTTCCCGCTCCACACCCTACATTTCTTTATTTCCATAGGGTTTACAATAGTGTTAAAATACAAATACAAGAACATTTAAGAGACAGCCCAAGACAATACAATTTATCAGAGACCACATTTAGCCCAGGAGACCAGCAGCTGTTAGCACTTTAATCCAACAAAATAACTGTTCCTCAGTTAAAGTCAATACTGAACATTTCTTCATCAAACTACTTGCTTCCACTGATACTTTTAGCAAATGGATTTTTTCAGAAAACCCTGAGTTAAAAAAATTCAGTCTACAATACTTGTACACTATGCCCCTTTTCCCCTCCCCCATCACTTTCAATCCAAGACTTTCAGAATTGGCGATTGTAAAAAAGTTTAAACAGCCAAAACTTTGTCCTATTTTAATATGCCTTCCATGCTATACTTTAACCATATCATCCTTTACCAAAAACTGATATAGAACAGAAAATTTCTCTCTCTCCTCCCTGAATTGGTCTGTATTTTGCTACCCTTATGACTGTAGCTTTAAAATCATATTCTCTCCAATCTGAGTTTAAAGTAGCTAGCCTGAATTGCAATAACCAAATTCGGAGTTTTAGTTTCCTTTGTATAAGTTTATTTGTTGGCCCTCTGCTCTATTTTTGATGTAGCACTATGCAGCTTCCCTGGTGAATACTGAGGCAAAGCAATCATTCAAGCTCTTAAGAATGTTATTCAGTCACTACAGCCCACTCATCTCCTTTAGTAACCCACTGTCTCCTAACTTCCTTTTTATATTAATAGACTTTCTTGTGATTTATTACTGCACCAAATACTCTACCACATTGAACATGTTAACACTTTTTAAATCTGCGTAATTATTAAACATCTTCACATATGATAAAGTTTTGATTACATTTTTATTCATCCAAGTAATTCAGCCCTATAGTATTTTTATCTAATGGGAGTAATGACACATACTACCTTAACATACAATATTAATTTTCCCTTACGATTTAGACACTCATTAAGTATTCTTAAAAATCAGATACCCTACCAAAGTTTACAAAGTTAGAGGCCTTTAGATGTTAGCTTATATATTTTTTGTGATCACTCTCCTTTCCCACTCCAGATGCCACTGTAATTTAGCTCTGTCTTTTCCATTACCTTATACCACTTATTCATTGTCTTTCTACGAGTAGGAAAGTATAAGATTCTGATATAAGCAATATTTTTATATATACTTTGTATCTGAATTTTCATTTAATATTCTATAAGTATTTGGACAAGGAGTCCAAATCCTACTCCTGTTACTAGCTCATTCTCAAACATCCGATCATCTAACACACTCCCAGGTGCAGTGTAGATTTACCCTAAAGAACATGTATGAGAAATTTCAAGAGAAAAGCAGCAGCTTTATTATTTTTATTTTTTTGAGGTTGTTGATGGGGATCCAAAAATAAATAAATAAAATCACATTGATTTATAACAGAAAGCTAGCTACAGTCTCACCTACGGAGTCACTATCATGGCTTCATAATTAAAGGCTTTACTACATGACCACTCTCTCACAAATATTCCATTTCACCGACTAGCAAATCCTCCCTCACAAAAGTGCTGTGCTTCCTCCTGGATTTCGCTAGCTTCTCAATCTCTACTACTTTAAACTCCTCTCCATTCCTAAATCATTACAAGCAATTTGTAAATAACTGATTTTACTTTGGAAAAAAGGCATATGCTGAATATCCCTCTTGGTCTTGCTATTGGTGGCAACAGAGCACTTAACACAATCAAATATCTTTAGAATTGAAGGTTCAGGGGCACCCCATCTGTCCTATATTTAAAAAGGGACATCCCCTTTTCCCCCCATGCCCAGTATCCAAATAAGCAGCATTGGATTAGATAAAAATATGTTTTCAAGCAATGATCAGTCAAACTATCATACAACTTTTGGAAGTCTCCTAGACTAGTGTGGCTGGCCCACTACATTTTTATACTGTTTTTGTTTAAATAGAAAAACTATAGCCAGAACTCATACAGAAACAATGGAAAGTTTGACATCAGAAGACTCTCCTGCTCTAACTCCCTTCATTTCAACAGTTTGAGAGATTTCCCAAGTCTAAAAATACCAGCAGAAGCCAGCAAGTAACAGAACTACTTTAAGTACTATAGGGTCATGAGAAATATTTGTAACACATTTCAGTAAAGCTTTAAAATGTCACATAAGATCACGAGGCAGAGCTACTGATATTCTGGTTAAGGCACAGCCATAGGACTCCAAAGCATTTGGGCAAAATCCTTGCCTCGCTGAAGTCAGTGACAACTCCCACTGACTTCAACAGGACCAGCATTTCATTCCTTATGTGTAGTCAGTTTCATAGCTTCCCCTGTATAGTTAAATCAAGAGGGAAGAGAAAAACATTTTAAAATAAAAAAAATCCATAACTGGCCAAGGCAGTCAGGGGTAACTGTAGTACCTGAAATTCACTTTTTGAAATTCATTAGACATCAAGTTGCCATAATCTTTTGATATATGATAGATAAACAGAGGACCTGTTTCTAGAGCTGTCAATCCCACATCTTTCAGGAACAAATGGGTAACTCACAAAAAGTTATTCATTTTAAAAAAGGCACCACATCTGATGAGCTGCATCCTTTATTCCTCATTCAATGAACAAAAACTGCTATAGACATGCAGAAAAAAAGCTCCATGCACTAAAATTCAGAAACATCTAATGCACTTCTATAACTGCATGACAGGCTGCATTCTGCCAAAACCAAAACAAACCCACTGTTGTAAAATGGGTATTAATAACTATTTGTAGTTTCATAGGTGGTCATTTTTTCTTAAACACATTCATATAGTCAAATATTTACATTTTGCAGATGTTTCTCAAGATCAGATACTAAGACTGATACTTACACAGACACTAAAATTACATCCCATGCTGGAATTCTGTGTTTTTGTTCACTCAACAACCTAACCATTAACCTTGCCTATGAGCTATGCCACCTTCCCAGCACTTCACTGACACATGAAAGCTATTCCTCAATTCAATAGCAGATTGCTGACTTCAGAATTAGAAAGACAGAGGCTTCCAATATACCACTACAGCTACTGAAAGGAGAATTAGACCCTGATGCAGTATTAAACTACAATGAAAGAGGGAAAAGATGAGGAATCCTGAGAAAAACCTCCTCTCACTCTCATGTTAACTAGAAGAAAGCACTGCAACAGCACTTTTCACACCAGCCTGGTTTTAGATTTGGTTTCCCAGATTTTATATATTTCTTTTATCTACCAGTAACCCAGTTTTCTACTCTGCTGTTATTTTATCCTATTGTTGACTACCCACTTTGGCGTGTGTCCACAAGGATTGCCACCATGAGCATGATAAATATCTCCCGGTCATCTATGTCCACAATTTCTCAGGAACTTTCAGTCCCATCCTCTGCTCAACCCCTATCAACACACAAAAACCCATCACTTGTGTGTAGCGGTGGTAGCAGTATATAGTACTACAAGTTGGTTCACGTGACTGGGATATAGGGCAGACTTGTAGTGCTAGCCTGCATCCAGAAAAAAAGGCTGCTAGTCATACAAAACACAAGGACCCCATGCTCTTTTCTTGCCATCTACCTATTTTGTTTCCTAACTGGAAGTCCCCTACCACTGCAGATAGGCCTGCTCAGAATTTTCCCCCTCCTTTTGCACGCAGCATTAAACAACAGCAAGTACACACCTCTGTTTTTTTTAGGATAGCCTTCAACAAGATATAATCTCAATGTGCCGAAAGCTGACCAGAGGCAGCATCGAGGTACTGGTGGATCTTTGGTGTGATGCTTCCAGGATCCACAATTTAGGGAGCAAGAATTGAAATACCAAGCTGCATGAGGACATTTCAAATAAGGTGGCTGATCATGAAATCCATTGAATGGAACTTCAGTGCCAGGAGAAAAATCAGAGGAATTAAGATGCGCTAACTGGAAGGTCAAGTAATATAACCACCTGTCTAATAATATTCTGAGAACATGCCTATACTATTATTAGACAGATCTCCTAGCAGTGCCCCAACTATGGACCCTGATTTCACACTGCAGAGTGGGGATGAGGGGTTGCAAGCCACTTATGGTGATTCTCTGCTTTTGCATGAAGCCACTAGCTCATTTCTATATGTTGAAATTTTGGACCTCTCTTATGGAATGATGCAAGGGAATTTTCATTCAACAGTTACTCCAGTCAGACAGGTTTCTGGAAAGGCTAACTCCCCCTCTCATCCCTGTAGCTCATTAGTCCACTCCAGTCATTAATCTGCTCATCAGTTGACAAAAAAAATTCCATGGCATAGATGGATGGAGCTGTTCTCTTTTCCAGTCTGGGATCTTCAGCAAGTTCACATCAGCCTACTCTAACCTAAAATCATGTTAAAACCATCACCAGTACTGTTCTGCTTCTCCTCTTTCCAGATCTGGAAACTGTGTCAGTCTGCCATATAGAAGTTACAACGGTGTGTGTGCGCATGTGCTTCTTCTCCTTTATTGTTGAGAAGAAGGAGCAGGCCGCAAATGGTGAAATGTACGAATGAAATGGAATGGAAAGGAAAAAAAGTGAGATACAAGTTGTATTTCTGTTGTGCAATGATGCAGAAAGTAAAGGGAGAAACTTTCTCTGAGGAACTCAAAAACAGTCTTATTGCTTTCCAACATCCTAAAATACAAAGGGAGGGAAGGCATCCTCTGAGGGGATCACTAATGGTGAGCCAGAGGCTTCTGGATCTTCACAGGAAGTAGAACAGGAGTGAGAACGACCTGCTGTAGGACACACAAAGGAGTTTAACAGCTGGTCAGACTGGGAAATGAGGGGACAAGAGAAGGAACAGAAAATTTCTTATTGATAATTTCCTTTCCACTAGAAGCATCTCCCACAAGTCTTGACATCTGGGCTGTTCTCTACAGCTCATGGAGGCTATCACAGTTTTGGAGCTGCATGGTCTGGCCACATCCCCTCAGCCTCGGCTTGCTTCCAAATAAATTGTTCCCGAGATGTAAAACTTGCATATCATTAATAAATATCCCAGAGATAATGAAATACCTATGTACATTAGACTAAAGGAAACTGTCACATGGTAATGATTCCACTTAATATCTGATCTTTGACTCATGAGCCATCCAGAGTGGGTAGAATTGTGGGAAATGCTACTAGCAGAAAGGAAATGATCAGTAAAAAAATTTTCCATTCTGCGGCCCAGCATCTCCCACAATTGTTGTCATCTGGGAATAGCAAGCAGTGAACAGACATGGGAAGGTTTATGGAAATGTTCACAAGGAAAAAGGTATCCCTCCCCTTCTAAAATATCTGCTCACATGGCAAAATCATTTCCAGGCCATCATCTACAGTGCCTTCCTGCCACCAAAGGATGCCTCTGCAGAGGACAGGAAGTCCATCTTGTAATATTTGATAAAGATGATAGCATTTGACCAGGTGGCTACCTCTCTAATTTCTGCTGTGGATGCATTAGTTCTTTCTGCCCACAAGGTCTCCAGGGATCATTTGGAGCATTCCCTGACCCCTTCTGGAACTACAATTTCCAATGGTTTGTACACTTCCACAATACATATAGTCTAATTCACCTAGCAATAGAAAATGTGCAAGCTCTGAGTCCTTAGCATTATGGAAGGATACACTTGAAGTAATTTTTCAGAGCCCTTCTGACTTCTAAAGGTGTTCCATCTCTCCAAGGAGAGTTCATCGTCAGCATAAACAATTCCCAAGTTCTTAGCACCACCCTATCCTCGTGAAACACGCAGTAAGGTTCCTCCTTAGAGAGCACCACCCACTCTGACTCTCGCCTGGCAGATGCAATCAGAAAATAATTTTTGCTGGCTAAATAAAACATTGATGTAAATGGTTCGAAGGGATGTTAGGCCTCTCAGTATAGTCCATTTAGGAAACACAGGTCTAATCACCAACTTGGCCAACTGGATTGCTCTGAGGAATCTGGCTACTTCAGGGTTCTCTGCCAGAGAACGCATGGATCTTACAAACACCACATTACTAAGGGCTGACACATGACGTGCAATGGTGTTGGGTTGGAGACCTCTGTCAAAACCTTATTGGAGAAAATCCAGGATAGCTGGAATTGCTGGACTTCTAATATTTGCTTTATGTTCCTGCCACCAGCTGCGAAACTTGGTCTAGAGAGAGGAGTATGCTCTCAAGGTTGATACTCTTCTCGATGACAGACTTATTCTGATGACTTTGGAGGACAGACCCAGTGTTACTACTGCTTCCCTTTCAATATCCAGCCTGTTAGATGCAACCAGTTTGGGACCAAATGAAGTAGAGGCCCTTGTGGAGGATAGCCTGTGTCTTTGGGATACAGTGGTGGCCCCAAATTCATCTCTATCAGGTCTGAAAACCAGGATCTTATCATCAATGTGGTTTTACCATTACCATCACCTCTTCATGTTTTATTTTCTGGACCACTTTCCCTAATAATGGGAATGGTGAAGACGAACAGAGGAGTCTCTGCGGCCATCTGTGTAATAGGGTATCTGTACCCCGGCTCTGGGGTCCACTTCCCTAGTAAAGTACTTTGGTCTCTTCGTATTCATGTGATTTGTGAATAGGTCTTTTGAAGGCAAGCTGAAAAACTGAAATATTAACTTGCAGATTTCCTGATTCAGGCACCATTAGGAGCAGTTCTCCTTTCCACTTACTAAGCCAGTCTGCTTTCTAGTTCAGGTCTCCCTTTACGTGAACTGCCCTAAGAGAAAGGAGAGAATGCTCCATCCACTGCATGATTTTTACAGCTTCAGCATATAGCACTGGGCTTCTTGTTTTCCCATATGCGACCACGGTCGTGTTGTCTTACTGAATCAGGACATGGTTCGCTTCTAGGCTGAACTAGAACCTTCATAGCATCAGCTTGACCACTCTTAATTCTATGGGGTTTATGCTGTGAGTCCTTTCTTCCAGATTCAGCAGACTTTGACTCCCTCAGGGAACTGATGGGCAGGATCCCCTGGGAGAATAACATGAGGGGGAAAGGAATCCAGGAGAGCTGGCTGTATTTTAAAGAATCCTTATTGAGGTTACAGGGAAAAACCATCCCAATGTGTAGAAAGAATAGTAAATATGGCAGGCGACCATGGCTTAACAGTGAAATCCTTGCTGGTCTTGAACACAAAAAAGAAGCTTACAAGAAGTGGAAGATTGGACAAATGACCAGGGAAGAGTATAAAAATTTTGCTCGGGGATGCAGGAGTGAAATCAGGAAGGCCAAATCACACTTGGAGTTGCAGCTAGCAAGAGATGTTAAGAGTAACAAGAAGGGCTTCTTCAAGTATGTTAGCAACAAGAAGAAAGTCAAGGAAAGTGTGGGCCCCTTACTGAATGAGGGAGGCAACCTAGGTGACAGAGGATGTGGAAAAAGCTAATGTACTCAATGCTTTTTTTGCCTCTGTCTTCACGAACAAGGTCAGCTCCCAGACTACTGCACTGGGCAGCACAACATGGGGAAGAGGGGACCAGCCCTCTGTGGAGAAAGACGTGGTTCAGGACTATTTAGAAAAGCTGGACGAGCACAAGTCCATGGGGCTGGATGCGCTGCATCTGAGAGTGCTAAAGAAGTTGGCGGCTGTGATTGCAGAGCCATTGGCCATTATCTTTGAAAACTCATGGCGATCTGGGGAAGTCTTGGATGACTGGAAAAAGGCTAATGTAGTGCCAATCTTTAAAAAAGGGAAGAAGGAGGATCCTGGGAACTACAGGCCAGTCAGCCTCACCTCAGGCCCTGGAAAAATCATGGAGCAGGTCCTCAAGGAATCCATTCTGAAGCACTTAGAGGAGAGGAAAGTGATCAGGAACAGTCAGCATGGATTCACCAAGGGCAAGTCATGCCTGACTAATCTAATTGCCTTCTATGACGAGATAACTGGCTCTGTGGATGAGGGGAAAGCAGTGGACGTGTTGTTCCTTGACTTTAGCAAAGCTTTTGACATGGTCTCCCACAGTATTCTTGCCAGCAAGTTAAAGAAGTATGGGCTGGATGAATGGACTATAAGGTGGATAGAAAGTTGGCTAGATTGTTGGGCTCAA
Organism: Lepidochelys kempii; assembly: GCF_965140285.1. Classification (NCBI taxonomy): domain Eukaryota; kingdom Metazoa; phylum Chordata; order Testudines; family Cheloniidae; genus Lepidochelys; species Lepidochelys kempii. The sequence goes on along the minus strand of NC_136390.1, from coordinate 32,262,692 downwards.
CGGGTAGTGATCAATGGCTCCATGTCTAGTTGGCAGCCGGTATCAAGTGGAGTGCCCCAAGGGTCGGTCCTCGGGCCTGTTTTGTTCAATATCTTCAATGATCTGGAGGATGGTGTGGATTGCACCCTCAGCAAGTCTGCAGATGACATTAAACTGGGAGGAGAGGTAGATAAACTGGAGGGTAGGGATAGGATACAGAGGGACCTAGACAAATTAGAGGATTGGGACAAAAGAAATCTGATGAGGTTCAACAAGGACAAGTGCAGAGTCCTGCACCTTAGGACGGAAGAACCCCATGCACCGTTACAGACTAGGGACCGAATGGCTAGGCAGCAGTTCTGCAGAAAAGGGCCTAGGGATTACAGTGGACAAGAAGCTGGATATGAGTCAACAGCGTGCCCTTGTTGCCAAGGCGGCCAATGGCATTTTGGGATGTATAAGTAGGGGCATTGCCAGCAGATCGAGGGATGTGATCGTTCCCCTCTATTCGACATTGGTGAGGCCACATCTGGAGTACTGTGTCCAGTTTGGGGCCCCACACTACAAGAAGGATGTGGAAAAATTGGAAAATGTCCAGCGGAGGGCAACAAAAATGATTAGGGGACTGGAACACATGACTTATGAGGAGAGGCTGAGGGAACTGGGATTGTTTAGTCTGCGGAAGAGAAGAATGAGGGGGGATTTGATAGCTGCTTTCAACTACCTGAATGGGGGTTCCAAAGAGGATGGATCTAGACTGTTCTCAGTGGTAGCAGATGACAGAAAAAGGAGTAATGGTCTCAAGTTGCAGTGGGTGAGGTTTAGGTTGGATATTAGGAAAAACTTTTTCACTAGGAGGGTGGTGAAACACTGGAATGCGTTACCTAGGGAGGTGGTGGAATCTCCTTCCTTAGATATTTTTAAGGTCAGGCTTGACAAAGCCCTGGCTGGGATGATTTAGTTGGGGAATGGTCCTTCTTTGAGCAGGGGGTTGGACTAGATGACCTCCTGAGGTCCCTTCCAACCCTAATATTCTATGATTCCAGATTCCTTGAACTGTTTGGGACCCGAAGTGTGCTCCCCAGCCTGACAGGCTGACATTGGTGAGAATCAGGGGATCCGGAAGGCATATGGGCATGCCCTTGCGGACATTACACTGGGCTGATCACTTGTGCCAGAACTCTCACTTGATCTTTCATATGTTCCAAGGAGTGGTCCCATGCCTTTAAGATGAAGCCCTGAAGGTACCTGATGTGTGAGACTGCAGCTATGGAGTGATCCCTGTGCATGATACTTGCAGACCTAGCTGTTGAAGGCTCAATGCAATAATGAGCAATCTTGCAGTTTCAAAACAATGCAAGAAGGTCTTGAATCTTCTGGAATCTCTCTAGAGATGGGTATGTCCCTGCTACCGAGGTGTCTATGGCCACTCCCAATGAGCTGTTTGAGTGAACAGAATTGAGGAGCTTTTATTGACTATGATGATAAACCATGCACCTGCAGGAGATTCAAGGAAAAGGACTGTAGCTCTGTTAACCATTACAGAGGATGGAGCTCTGACTAAGATGTCATCCAGGAAGGAATATAGGTGGATCCCCTGTGATCTGAGTCCAATTATAATTATCATCAACATCTTTGTGAAGACCCAGGTAAACCACGGACAAGCCAAATGGGAGCTTCCAATACTGATAATGCTTCCTGTCATAGGCAAACCTTAAATACCTGTGTTGACCAGGTCTGATAGGGATGTGGAGATATGCATCCAGTAGATCCACTGAAGTCGGAAAATCCACCTGGGACAGAGTTGACACTGTAGAGGTTAGGGTCTCCATTGGGACTTCATTTCCTTTATCCATTGGTTGAGCCTTTTGAGATCTAGAATTGCTCAGATTCCCCCTATATGCTTCTGAACGATAAAGATGGGAGTAGAACCTGAGAACCTTTCTTCTGAGGGAACACTATTACTCACATACAGAGGAGGAGACAAATCTCATTTGAGATTAGGCCTGGTCTACACTACGGAGTTAAGTCGGCACAAGGCAGCTTCCGTCGACCTAACTCTCTAAGCCAGTGGTTCTCAAACTTTTGTACTGGTGACCCCTTTCACATAGCAAGTCTCTGAGTGTGACCCCCCCTTATAAATTAAAAACACTTTTTATATATTTAACACCATTATAAATGCTGGAGGCAAAGCAGGGTTTGGGGTAGAGGCTGACAGCTCACGACCCCCCATGTAAAAACCTTGTGACCCCCTAACAGGTCCCGACACTCAGTTTGAGAACCCCTGCTCTCAGCATCCACATTAAAATGTTGTAACTCGCCCACTGCACCGAATTAATAACTCCACCTCCACAAGAGGTGTAGCACTTATGTTGATGCAGTGTCAGCATTACTTATGTCGACTTTAGTGGCCTCCAGGAGGTGTCCCATAATGCCCCACCATGAAAGCTCTGTACTCCGCTGCCTGGCGGCCAGGTACACAGGTACATGACCCTCCCCTTTTAAAGCCCCATGCATTTTTGAAATTCTATTTCCTGTTTGCTGGCCTTGGAGAGCTCACCTTGAAACTGCCCAGCTGACCATACTGCAGACACACTCCTGCCTGAGTACACAGGAGGTTGTGGATCTCCCGAGTCTGTGAAGAGAAGAGGCTGTGCAGGCACAGCTTTGAGAGAGCAACAGGAACATAAATATCTATGAGCAGATTGTTCGGGGCATGGGGGAGAGGGGCTACAAGAGGGACCCACAGCAGTGCTGTGTGAAAGCCAAGAACCTCTGGCAGGCATACCAGAAGGCAAGGGAGGCTAACAGTTGCTCTTTTACTAAGAGCTGCATGCCATCCTTGGCAAAGACGCTACCACCACCAAGACCCTGTGGATACTTTCGGGGAGCTGGAGTCACAGGCCCCTGGAGTGAACTGTAAGGAGGTGCTGTTGGACAAGGAAGAGGTGGAGAGGAGTATGAGGAACAGCAAGCCAGGATCTATTTTGACTCCAGAGCAGTCGAGCCAGTCCCTCCAGACCAGCACAGGCGAGCCTGATGTAGGGGAAGGAACCTCTGGTAAGTATACAGTTTGCTTTGATATTGCAGGAACACGTGTTCATTTGCTCTTTTTTTATCATGCTAGAAGTGGCTCTGACTGGGGCGGTGCTTCGCGGTGGGAGAGCTGATCCCCATGCTGCAGGCCCAGTGGGAAGGACAAAAGGAGGACAGGCTGTGCAGCTGTTTCCCAGGGAGGAGCTACGTGCAGCTGCTGGAGGTAAGAGACAGGCTGCACCGAGTGCCTGGAGGGTGGGTGGAGGGAGTGCAGGGGGCTAGAGCCATGAGGGAGTGCAGGGGTTAGGGGAGGAGGGGGTGCTGGATGAACCCTGTTCTTACTAAGCTCTGACTAAGCTCTGACTAAGAACCCTGTTCTTACTAAGAAAAAACTCTCACTCTGACTTCAAAGTGAGTTTAGTCCAAGTGTGAAATGGTGCTCCAAGTATATTAATAAGAATAGAGATTCATCACAAAGATATTTCTGGTGCAAACCACAAAAAAAGAAGCACCTCTTCAAATTTCACATTTAGAATGTTCTGTGCATATGGAGTGACTTCACAAAAAATGTCAAACTGCTTCCAATAATCCTTTTTCCACTTTAATTTAAAATAGTCAGAACACAGTGGTCTTATCACTAGCACTGGCTGGGAATTTTCTGATAAACCAGGGTTTCATTGGAAAACACTGATTTCTCAAACCAGAAATGGTCACAGATATAGCAAGAGTGGATTCAACGAACTTCCAATGAACCACAGGCAGGTCTCCGACAGAACCCAGCCTGGTATCCTGCCATCTCACCTGACAGACTGCTGGGGACTGGGGTAACCCTGAAATGCAGATTGCCCAGGGACAGGGTCCCCAGGTGTTCTGGGTTCCAGCTGCGCAGCAAGGAACCTAAAAACCTGAGGGAACCCAGCTTGAGATCAAATCAGAATAAAACCAAATTTCAAAATTTACTGCAAACTGGGAATTCCAAGTTTCAGCCAGCTCTACCTATCAATAACTTCTCCAAGCAACTTTTTTTTAAAAAGTCTTAATATGTAGAAACTAGTGATGGGCTCAAGCACCATCATTCAGATCTTAACTTCTCAGAAGTTTAGGGGTGTTCACAGTTTTGGTTCAGGCCCATCTCTTAAAAGCAAAAAAAGAAAACAAACTTGCAATGAAAGAAACAAATTTATCTTATTGTAAGTGAATGAAATAGTTAAGGGCACAATTCAAAGTCTTTAGATTAGTTCGCATTGTAAAGAATTCTTCAAATGAAGCAAAATTGTAGTAATTCTGAGCCAAACTCTCAGTCTCCAGATTTTCCAGCAATTAAAGACTTTTGCAGTTTAAGTGCTAAGTCAATTTCAGAACTATTAGCTGTCAGTTTTTTAATGTATGTAATACCTATGGTTTGTTAAAACTAAATTAAGTGCATTAAATATGCTTCAGCAAAACTACTAGAAGCCAATACAACACAAGAAGTTTCAAAACTTTGCTAAAGTAATCAGGGCTCCCTATAGTTTGCCTTCAGCCATAAAACTGCAAAGTTTACATTCACACACTAAACAAACAAACTTTCTTTCAGGGCGTTTCCTATGTTACTAACAAGTTTCAGCTTCTCTCTTTTAAGATCTAAATTTAACCAAAACTAACATTTAGTCAATTTAAAAAAAAGCCCTACAACAGCAACACAAACATCCCATCTTACTGGCTACCCTGTTTTCTTCTTTGCAATTTATTACATGTATGTCCCTGTAAGAGATTCAGTAAATAGCAAAGTTACTCCATCACCACCCAATGCTGTGTTTTATATACCAGTATGTGCAGCTAGTACTGGCATTCACTTTGTTTAATTAGACATGTAAAGGTGAATGAATGAACTTTGCAGAAGGAAGTCAGAGGTGCAAGCAAAACCTGAGTCACCAGTGAGTTCCAAGAGTAGATCCATTTACTTAAGCCGGGGGGGTGACGACGACCCTCCTTACAAGGTCTTCAGATTTTGTTATACTTTCACTTAGAATTTTTAAATGCTGATGTATTTTCCCCACACTATTAGTTTAAAATGGCTTTTTATGGAAAGCAGCAGAATTAAAGTAAATGGCTACATTCCTTATAAATCAATCATTCTCTCCCGCATTTCAAAATTGTAACTTTTAGAGATCTATCATAATGCCATACACACAATAAAGTAAACCATAACAACCTGCACACATGCACGCACACAGCCCAACTTGAAGTTAAAGAAATTCACAGTGGATGTCAGAACAACTCATTTTACCCTTTTGTGGTCTGATTATTGCAATACTAGTGTGCTCAGTGTGGAGTAAACACAAAGACACACACTATCACTGTCCCAAGGTGCTTATGATTTAAGGGGCTGCAGGAGTAGGCCCTTATCACACATGAGTAGCCCCTACTCATACAAGTAATTTCTACTGACTCAACAGCAGTACTGCTGACATGATAATCAAATCTCATAGTCAAGTAGATATCACTTATTCATTTTTATGTTGTACACTTTTCTTTGGTAGATTAACACTGACAGTCTTTGTGGAAGAACTGCTTGAAAACAAACAAAAAAAAGATGTAAATGAAACAATGCTTGGGACTCCAGTCAGAAAGCAACATATATACCAAAGGCCCAATTCAGAACTAACATAATTCCACTGTTGCAAGTGGGTGTAACTTCACTGACTTCAGAGTGAATCTAGGAAACGCGCAACGCAGAATCAGCAGAGTTACATAATTTACCAGTTCCAGCTTTTAAAGAAACACAGAACAGTGGAAGGGAAAGGGGGGAGACCACAAATCCACACTTTATTGTAATTTTGTATCCACTGTGGTTCTATATAACACCAAAGATTACTAGAACTGAAAATTAGATTTAAAAAGGTCCCTATTTTCCATTTACTTTCTTATTTTCACCTATTGTTTGTATTGCAGTGGGGCTTAGAAACTCCAGTCACAGACCAGGATTCCATTATGTTAGTCACTGTACAAACACAAAATGATGAGAGTCCCTGGCCTCAAGAGCTTACAGTTTTGGCAGGGATTTTCTAAGGAGCCTAAAAGGGTGTTCAATGAGAGCAGGGAGCCTAACTTTCTTCCACTCCTTTGATAAAATCCCAATTTTACATATTTGACACCACTTTGGATACAGTCACTCTCTCCCTTGCTGGAGGGAAAAAATTAATTATAAAAACCTCTTATGAACACCAGCAGGGAAGCAGAGAACAACTTTTTTTTAAAAAGGAATTTTTAATAAAGTAGTTCAGGACATTACTTAGAGAATACAAAAATCCAGTTTCTGATAAAGCAGTTAGCTGATTGCTAAAGGTTAGTTTAAGGTGTCCCTTTAATGGAATCGCCTAGTTTTCCAATGCTAGTGTTACCTCCACTGGTGTCATACTTCCAAAATACTTTAAGCATCAAGCATGTCTTTTAAAAGTTTAACAATCAAAAAGTTACCTTGTAGAAATGTAGAGCATTTAGCTAGATAAACCATATCATAATTTTATTTTATACTGATAGTAAAAAAAAAAAAAAAAAATAGAAAGTGCTGATGGCATACCACCAAATCAAGTTGTATAAATGCACACTAAGATAAGATGGATAAGTTTTCCAGTTTAAGATGTAAAAGTGGCAAGCAACTGTATTAGTCCAATGAAAAGGAATTTTTAAAAACAAATTAAAAAGCCCACAATATGTGTATCATCTGATCTGAAAAATCTGCTTGTAATGTATTTCCGATTTTTTTACTGGACCGGTCTCTTTATGAAGCCATTGGACAGAAAAGCAAAAGGCAGGATGTTAGTTTAGGTGTTGCAATAAAATTCAAAAATGAAGAGATCAAGGGGAAAAGATGGTATTTTGCTGAATTATTGGACTCAAGGTAATCTGGGTTCTACTTTAGATTCTGCCACAGACTGTGAGACCTTGGGCAAGTCACTTAGCCAATGTCCCTTGGTTTCATCCAATATAAATTAGGGATATCTAAAAGGGGTGCTGCGAGACGTAAGTTATTGATGTTGACAGAGCATTTTGAGATCCTTGGATGTATGTTTCAGCACCATACAACCATGAATTATATTATAACCAGGTACAAGTGTTGGAGTGTCTCCTTACAAAATTTCTCTGATTTACAGTGACAAAAGGCTCCACCAAACACGTTAAAAAACAATCGTGAAAGAGCAATAAAAACAATACAATAAAGAGTAGGCATCCTAAAGTTGCCAGTGCGATAGAAAGTGTTGATTATTGTGCATATTAGGAAACTGATGCCTCTATCTACCTCCCTTCTTTAGGAGGGCATGAGGCGAGATCAGAGTTTACAATCCCTTTCTACCCAGATAGTTTTTAAAATCCCCCATTTCAAAAAGAGTAGTTAAATAAAAAATGAAATGGTCTCTGAGAATTATCCACTTGTTGGTGTGATTCAGTCCTTGTTTCACATCATTCCTTTTCTTCATCCACAAACTAGAGATACAGTAAGCCCCAATGACTACTTTGGAGTGCCTACAATCTGAAGCATGACAATGCCTCTTGTATCTGCACACTACTTTAAATATAAAAAAATTAGATATTTGTTAGGTAAAAGGATATATATGTGTATTTTTATACCCAATTACTATAGTGTGCAGGATAAATAGCTTGCCAACCTTCATGTTAAGGCAAAAGAACTCAGAGCAATACCAAAAAAAAAAAAAAAAAACACCACCACCCCAAACAACCAATCCATCCATTATCTATTTTGTTTTTTTGGGGAGGGGTGAGGCACACTCTCGTAATTAACATCTAAACTGACTTTTCCTCCCATTTTCTAGAAGATAAAAGAAAAAACAGTGTTAGAGGCTTTGAATACCATCTTTTAGCCGAAAGAAAACCTTTAGAGCAAAATTAGGTGTTTAGAATACTACCACTGACATAAACTTTAACTTCTAGCAGTGTTAATAGGAGTCACAACAGGCCATGATCATATTCTTATAAAGATGTGAGTTTGAAGAGTTGTTGATTAACATTTTGTTGCCAAGGAAAGTATTCATCCTGATAATATGAAATTCTATAAAAGAAAAAGTGAACAGTTCAGTTAAGAAAACGATTCAGAGTAGCAGCCGTGTTAGTCTGTATTCGCAAAAAGAAAAGGAGTACTTGTGGCACCTCAGAGACTAACAAATTTATTTGAGCATAAGCTTTCGTGAGCTACAGCTCACTTCATCGGATGCATTCAGTGGAGATTGCTCAGATGTCTTTAAAATAATACCATCAGATCACAAAGTTGCCATGGCACCAACTACAAGACTGTGGTTGGAGAGACAAAATGTCTCTTTATACAAGCTGTTATGGGAAGCTGAGCAAGCTTGGCTATGAACCAAATATGTTTGGGCTCTAGAGTGGACATAATTTATCATCATTTGGACATTCCACTGGTTAACTAAACCAAGAAAGCTGGACAGCTCGCACATTATAGCATTCAGATAAACAAACCTCATATAAAAAGAAAAGGAGTACTTGTGGCACCTTAGAGACTAACATTTATTTGAGCATAAGCTTTCGTGAGCTACAGCTCACTTCATCGGATTCATCAGAGCTGCAGCTCACGAAAGCTTATGCTCAAATAAATTTGTTAGTCTCTAAGGTGCCACAAGTACTCTTTTTCTTTTTGCAGATACGGACTAACACAGCTGCTACTCTGAAACCGCATATACATTCCCATACCTGTATGTTTACACAGATAACCTAAAGCTTATTCACATGTATTCACTTGCTTTCCTAACATAATTTAATAATGACACTATTTCCCCATCACCTATTGTCAAATCACAACAATTAGGAAATCTCTGAATAGGTTCATTTTTGGCAGTTATGTATCAGAAACTACACTGGGAGGAAATTCTGAAGGATGTAAGATACCACATTTATTTCCCTTACTTCCAGATACTTTTAAAATTAAAGCCATCAGGATATATTTAAAGACAATAGCCACCAAAATTTTTGGCTGATGTAGGAACTTTAAAAACAATTGACATGCAACGTGATTACCCAGTTTAAGACTCTTTAAATAGTCTGGATGAGTAAAGGACTCAAATACTATAAATGAGCACCTTCCTGTCGCTTGCAAATTCTTTCACTCCTACCAATCATACAAGTCTTCTGTAAAAAGAAATCTCAGGTTTCCCAGTAGTAAAGCAGTAGCACACTTGCTTTGCCAACCAGGATAATTCGCTTCCAAAGTAGATTACAAAAGTGTCACTTTGGCAGATGTCACATGACAGGAACAAAATCAGTATCAAAAACTAGATGAGCCGGACTCCCTTCTTCCTAGCCCCCTTCCCACAGAAGTACACCTTTCAGCTGTGTTCTATTTCCAAGTACACTTATTCACATAAAACCCAGATTTCCCTCCATTCACCACACAAAGAGAGTTATTTCACTCTTTCTATGCCAGTTACTGACATCAGAAGTGTTAAGTCATTACAATGAGGTTACAGAAAATTATGTGAAATACATGTTAAAGAAACAAATCCAATATGATTTCTATTCCTATTTGGTTTCATGCCATGCCTTTCAGTTCATGGAAGATTATGTTGAGAGCCGCAAATGCACAGTAACTCATCAGCTAACATATCTTTTTATTCTTTTTAGTTAGGATGAGATTATGAGACCTGGATTCACAAATTCAGGCAACAAAGCCATCTTTGATATTCACCTTTTTCTTTATTAAGAGATGGTACTAACTGAAAGTCCTGCCTTCTCCCCCATGCTGCCACAAAACACTTCATATCCTCCTTTGGGGTAGCTCAGTTTATCTTTTAACAATAGGGAAAGACAGCAGCATGTCACATGGCATGGTGGCATATGCCCATTCTTTCTATGTGGCTGCAGTTGCTGTATATACTTGATGAAACAAATGCAAAGCAATTTTGTAAGCTTCTTAACTACCCCTCCCTCAAATATCAATTAAAAACAGAGCAAACATTATCAGACCAAGATTTCTTGATTTCAGAGTCGTTCCCAGGCTAAGCAGAAAGTAGATTTTATTTGTTCTCCTGGAAACATCAGAAAAATCCTGAACTAAAAGATAGGGGTAAGCCATGTCCTTGTGAGTAAAATCCATGGACACGATGATTCTATAAAAACTGCACAAATAGGAGCCTTCAGCTTTCAGTTTGGAAAGGGACAAGGCTTCTTAACATCACTGTTCCCTCACTGCACCAGATGCCAGTCCAAGCTACAACCAACACCTGCTTTTTTGCCCCCCATCCCAACAATGCCTGAGCAAAGGCAAGGCTATTTCCATCAATGGCCCTCCTTTTCCCTTTCCCATATCCCACCTATGCCAAAACGCCAGGCAGAGCTCAGCTCCCCAACCCCCAAATTCTGCCCAGGTGTCAGCCCCAACACTCCCCTCCTCCCCCCCCCGCCAAAAAACAAACAAACAGGGTAAAGGTACCAGCCCGGCTTCCCACCAGTACTACGTCCAGAGGTCTGCCCCAACCTATCCTCTGCCGCAAAACTTTGTCCATGTGTCTGCCCCCCATATACTATGTCCACCCGCCAGTCTGAGGCCAGGCCCATACAGTGTCCACATGCCAACTCCAGCCCAGCCTGGCCCATCCCAAGTGCAGGGGCCAGCCACTGCCCTCACCCACCCTCTTCCTTCCAATACCGTGCCCAGGTGACAGCCCCAGCCCCCCCCCACCGTGCCCAGGCTCCCCAGACCACTCACCCATATCGTACCCAGACGCCAGCCCCAGTCCCCCAGTGCCAGTGTTCAGGAGCCAGCCCCAGCCCTGCACCCCCGAACCATGCCCAGGTGCCAGCCCCAGCCTCAGCCCCCCCTGACCCATGCCCAGGCGCCAGCCCCAGCCTCAGCCCCACCCCCAGACCCGTGCCCAGGCGCCAGCCCCAGCCTCAGCCCCACCCCCAGACCCGTGCCCAGGCGCCAGCCCCAGCCTCAGCCCCACCCCCAGACCCGTGCCCAGGCGCCAGCCCCAGCCTCAGCCCCACCCCCAGACCCGTGCCCAGGCGCCAGCCCCAGCCTCAGCCCCACCCCCAGACCCGTGCCCAGGCGCCAGCCCCAGCCTCAGCCCCACCCCCAGACCCGTGCCCAGGCGCCAGCCCCAGCCTCAGCCCCACCCCCAGACCCGTGCCCAGGCGCCAGCCCCTGCCTCAGCCCCACCCCCAGACCCGTGCCCAGGCGCCAGCCCCAGCCTCAGCCCCACCCCCAGACCCGTGCCCAGGCGCCAGCCCCAGCCTCAGCCCCCCCCCCAGACCCGTGCCCAGGCGCCAGCCCCAACCTCAGCCCCCCCCCCAGACCCGTGCCCAGGCGCCAGCCCCAACCTCAGCCCCCCCCCCCAGACCCGTGCCCAGGCGCCAGCCCCAGCCCCCCCCCAGACCCGTGCCCAGGCGCCAGCCCCAGCCCCCCCCCCAGACCCGTGCCCAGGAGCCAGCCCCAGCCCCCCCCCAGACCCGTGCCCAGGAGCCAGCCCCAGCCCCCCCCCAGACCCGTGCCCAGGAGCCAGCCTCAGCCCCAGCCCCCCCCCAGACCCGTGCCCAGGCGCCAGCCCCAGCCCCCCCCCCAGACCCGTGCCCAGGCGCCAGCCCCAGCCCCCCCCCCAGACCCGTGCCCAGGCGCCAGCCCCAGCCCCCCCCCCAGACCCGTGCCCAGGCGCCAGCCCCAGCCCCCCCCCCAGACCCGTGCCCAGGCGCCAGCCCCAGCCCCCCCCCAGACCCGTGCCCAGGCGCCAGCCCCAGCCCCCCCCCCAGACCCGTGCCCAGGAGCCAGCCCCAGCCCCCCCCCCCCCCCCCAGACCCGTGCCCAGGAGCCAGCCCCAGCCCCCCCCCCCCCAGACCCGTGCCCAGGAGCCAGCCCCAGCCCCCCCCCAGACCCGTGCCCAGGCGCCAGCCCCAGCCTCAGCCCTCCCCCCAGACCCGTGCCCAGGCGCCAGCCCCAGGCCCCCCCAGGCCCGTGCCCAGCGTTGCCGCTCAGCAGAGTCAGAGCTTAGCGCCTCCACCCGCCAGTTACCTGTTAGCAGAGCGCCCTGCTGTTAAGCGCCAGGAGCCCCCTCAGGTTTCCTCCTCCCCCGCCCAGGCCGGGGCCCCACGCGCGGAGCCGCGGCGGGGCAGGAAGCGGCGGAGCCGGGCTCCCAGGGGCACAGACTTGCCCATGCACATTCCCAGCCTGAAACTTTCACACACACTTTCCAGCCCCACCCAGCCCCGGCAAACCCTCCGCGGCGAGGGGCACCGCTCGAGCGGCGGCGAGGGCACTTACCTCCCTTCCCCGCGGGGGCCGCCTCCTCAACCCCTCTGCCACCTCGGGCCCCTCTGCCGGGCCCTCGGTGCGTCCCGAGCTGGGCTCCTCCGCAGGCAGCCAGCGGGATGAGCTCATTGGAAGCAGGCGGCAACAACAACCGCCGCCTTACGCAGTCTCCCTACGGCCGCCTCCCTCCCCCGAACGGACAGACTCCTGCTGGGGGAGGGGAGAGAGCTCCTGAATAGCACCCAGCTTACGCCAAATACGCCCGATGCTCTGCCTTGCAGCCTCCCACCTCCGGTCCGGGGCTGGGCCCGTGAGATCCCTGAGCAGCCCCTCTGCGGGGCTGCGTCTGCAAACAGAGCCCTGCCCTCAGGGTCCAAAGTTACTACTGCTTGGAAAGAGGCAACCCATAAGGGAGCTATTGGGAGCGATGAGCAGCGCTAGTGGGACTCAGCCAGGCTGGTTTTGCTGTAGCGAGGGTCCCAGCTAGGGTTTGCCTTGCCCGTCCTCCTATCCTTAACATCAGCAATGCAAAACAGAAGCCAAATGCAAATTTAAAAGAATAAGGCTAGCCGATGGGGTCACCCGGGGAAAAAATCATTTGCACCCGGACTTGTGGGTTGCCCGCTGCTGTTAATCTGTGAGTTATCATGTTGTTGTTACCTTCTCTCAGTGTTCCATGTTATGAACTTGTGTATGATGCTTGTTGTAATTATACCTTCTTAACTTTCCTGCACTGCATGTTCTTGTTCAGGTGTGTGTTGTATGTTATATCTGTGTTCTAACTGGTGTGTGTGCCCTGGTGTTCACTGCTGTCATATGTCACACATTATCAGTGCTATAAAGTAATACACCATAGCCAGATAATTTGGATAGTGCAGATTACAAAAAAGGGAAGATTTTTAAAGTCTCAGTGAAATACAGTGCAAAAATTCTTCATTATTAGAGGATGAAACTTCAAAAACTGCTTTAAAATCAACCCAAATGTGATGGTATCTCCCTCCAATCACTGAGTCTTCACAGGCCTATGCTGTTTGTTTCTGTTTCAATTCAAATATATTTGTATCACCTTTCATAACGTCTTAATACTTTTTATTCTATAATCCTGTTTTCTCCCATTTTTATTTTTGTTTGTTTGAAAGCAAGTAGGAAGCTTTGCAGGGGTTCCCAAAGCTTTTGCTGGCCTGACCCCATTTTAATTAATTATTTCCTCCTGGGACCCTAGACACTAGGGAGGACACCATTTAGACGAACTACATGGCATCCGCTGTACAGTATGACCTCACATGCACTGTATGTGTGAGGTGACACCTCATGTAGGACACCATTTTCCCCTTCAAAATGGCATCTTCCACATAGCATGACCTCATATGTAAGGTGCACGTGATGTCAAGCTCTGTGGAGGATGCCATTTGGTAGAGGAAAATGGTGTCTTCCACAGAGTATGACCTCACAGGCACCACACAAGAGAAGTCATGCTGAGTGGAGCAAAATGGCATCCTCTGCACACTGAGGATCATCAAAACCTCATCTCCTGATACTTCAACACCATTTGGGGTCACAACCCACAGGTTGGAATTACTCTGTTACACTGAACATTGAAGAAGGTGGGTTTGACCTACCATGTAGCTATTATAGTTGGCAGAGGCAGTGATGACCTATGGCTAAGATTGCCCAACACTTTATTTTCACTGCACAGAATGGACAGTGGTCACGGAATGAAATGAGGTCATGTAGTTATTGAGGCTATTATCTGTACACCCCTTCCTTCATTTGTTGCAGAAGTTGGAAGGTGTGTAGCGAATAAGAGAGCTGAAGGAAGAGAAAAGATAAGCCAGAGAGTGGATTTGTAGAGAGTTAGCGGGGCTGGGAATGTGTGTGTGAGAGTTGAATGCCATGCTGGAGAACTGGATTCTATCATTGCCTCTGCTGCAAAGTTCCTGTGTGCTGCTGAGCAAGTTGCTCGAACTAGACATTCCACAAATGGCCACTATCTGTGTTCTCCTCATTTTCTGAATGCCCAACTTGAGACTCCTGGTCTGATTTGCAGAAGTACTGAGCCTTCACAACTGCAACTGAGGTCAAGGGGAGCACTATTCTGAACGTACTGATGTACGGATGTATCTAAGGACAGCCTAAAACAGTCTGAGCCCAGGGCGTGAATTGCTACAATCATTCTAGTAAGGTTTTAACTCTGAAACACAAGCTACATCTTTACTGCAAAAATAGGTGTGTTTTTACATTGAGATATCTAACTCGAGATAGCTATTTTGATGTAAAATCCTTGTGTAAACAAGGTATAGGTAGCTTTTACCTCAATGTAACAAGTAGAGGCCAACTCTGTACCCCCATCTGCGGGTTACTTTAAACAAGATAAACACTATAGTGCCTTATCAGCAGGTGATGGGGAGGGATAGTTCAGTGGGTTGAGTGTTGGCCTGCTAAACCCAGGGTTCTGAGTTCAATCCTTGAGGGGGCCATTTAGGGATCTAGAGCAAAAATTGGGGATTGGTCTTGCTTTGAGCAGGGGGTTGGACTAGATGACCTCCTGAGGTCCCTTCTAACCCTGATATTCTATGATTTATCTGCACTAGGATTTACATCAGGATAGCTATTTCGAGCTAGATCTTGATGTAAAACATCTTTTTTGTACAGTGAAAACATAATGTTAGTGATGGCAATTTAAATGTCATCATTAGCTATTTCATAGTTGATAATTTTAGCAGAAACATCCATCTAATGTTCTAATCCCACAATCCCA
The DNA here is from genome assembly GCF_965140285.1 of Lepidochelys kempii. Lineage (NCBI taxonomy): Eukaryota > Metazoa > Chordata > Testudines > Cheloniidae > Lepidochelys > Lepidochelys kempii. Next base: position 32,247,666 of record NC_136390.1, on the reverse strand, counting down.
AACTGCCTCCCACACCTCTGCAGGTACCACAAACCCCAACTATTCCCTGCCTAGATACCAATTTCACCCCATGCAATTTCTACTATTATGCTATTATTCATTATCAATAAAAATTTTTGCAGGACCTTGAAAATGTGGAAACAGAGGAAAATAAACTGAATTTAATATAAAAAATAGGGGATTCCTGTGCAGACTGAGTTATTAATTTTCATCTTTAATTAATTAAAAACATACTTTTTTAATCTTAATGAAGCTGCTGAATAACCATTAGAGTGCCAAAACATCCAGTTTGCCACGGTGTACACATAGCCTTTCCACTATGCCAGTAAAAGGTTTAGGATAGAGCCCATGGATGTGTTGATAAACATGTCATAGGATTATTTACAAAAGTTACACCCCACCAGAATATTTAAACATGAATGCCATATGTGGTAATAGAAAAACAAAACAAAATAGAAACAAGGAGTGTTAGTGTCCTAACCATGATGCAGTTAAATTTTATCTGCTGCTTGTGTTTTCATTTTGACTTTCTCTAACAGCTTAGTAGCTGAAAAATTATCCCAAAATAAGGACAGGTTGTTGTGCACAACTCACCATATGGCTGGATACAGTACATCAGCTTCTCTTCCTTCCTGTAGAGAATCATTGTTGATCACATTCCATTCCCTCCATTTTGCTTGTGTGATTGGGCCTATCTCTGGAAAAAAGGAGATTTTCTGTCCCTCAAAGGAGATGTCTTTCTTGGATCTGGCAGCCTTTACAATTCTTTGTGTCTGAAATCTGAAACAAGAAACCACGAGACTTACAAGTCCAGTGTTCTGTGATGTGTTCCTGGTCAGGATCCTGAAGTATTGCTGAATAATGTGATAGTCCTCTCTATCTAAGTCAAGGAGCTTTGGGATACTATTAAGAATAAAGTCAATTGGATTTAGGTCCTGCTGTTCCACAGGGAAGCTCAAGACCAGATATTTTTAGCTGTAGCTTGATTGTGAAGGTTCTCTACTTGTCTTTCAGTACAGTAATACGTTTGATCACAAAAAAAAAAAAATCTTTCCTCTCATCAGTAGCTTCCTCATGGGAGGAGTTGTGTCCAAAGCTGTTTTTCCACTTGCACTATTTCCCCGTCTGCCCCTTCAACTCAGTTGTTCAGATAATTTGTCTGAGCCAATGGATTTTCCAGCTTTGTTCCACAGAGGTTATGGCTCCCCTTATATCCTCAAATTTATTATGCAAGCTCTCAAGGTTTTTAAAGAGCTGTTCTGATCACCAAGAGCCTCATCCTGAGATGATAAATACTGCAGCAGACTGACTAGCAACATGGGGGCCCAGGGAGCTAAGAAATCGGATTTCTTTGCTCTGTCTTTGTCCATTTTCACTAAATTTTTGCTTCTGATTTTGGGCTCACATCTTTAGCTGCTGTTTCAGTTCTATTTCTTTTGGTTTTGTTGGGCTATTTTTTAGATGCAGCTGCTTTATTCTGCCTAGTTCCACCCCATCTATGTACTTTTTGTTAGAAGATTGTTGACTTACTGAAAATTTCTTAATAAAATATATTTTTATTGACTTTACAAGAGAAAAACACAAAAATGAAAATAAAACATAAAATAAAGTTACAAATAATATCTTTGTTAAACTACTTTGTGATCGGTAAATACTATGACTCCAATCCTGAAAGCTCTTCTGCATGACCAGATCCCTGTGCAGAGTCTCAGTGACTTCAGTAGTAACACCAGTCACACATATCAAGTGAGTCATATGCATGAGGATTTGCAGAATTGCAATTCATCTCCTGCAACACTTTCTCTATACGGAATACACGCAAATAATTATGTATATGAGTAAGTGTTTGCAGGAACAGGCAGCAAATTTTAAGCTCCTGGAGGCAGAATTTATCTTTTTTGGCTTTAGCATACCATGCAAACCTATGGCACTGTATAAATAATAAAAATAATAAACATTAACTAAAAAACTCTAAATGTCACTCTGTTTGATAATTTTTTCCAATTAATAATGTGCTCCCTACAGTTTCTTTCATCCTCTCTTTTCCAGTTCTGATACCTCTGTTGCTTCTCCTCTCCCAACCCTTGCTCCTGTTATGTCTACTCTTTCCCAACCCCCTCCAGTTCTCTGTTCTGTTTGCTCTGTGTACAGGTTGGCAGCAAAGTGAAATTTACCAGAAACTTGACCTCTGTGCAAGGCCTGGCCTGGCAGACAGCACTTCAGAGAACAGGGTGCTAGTAAATTTTGCTTTACTGCCAGTCTGCCAGCACTTCATTTCTGCAAGGCATACAGAGGAAAGATAACAAATAAAACCCTGTCATTACACCACAGGAATTGTTGCCCTTAGGGGATAAAACTGTATTTTGTGGGTGTGTATGCCTGCCTACACCCAAGTTCTTACATTTTTCTATTTAAAAACTCATCTTGAGCTAGGGTCAACATCAATGATCACACACTGGAACAGTCAGTGCTTGGAAATAAACTAAGAAAACTGAAAACCTCATAAAATGCTCCAGAACAAAAGCTGACAATGAATATGGCGCTTAAAGCAAAGTCAAGTCAGAAATACTGTACTGCAAGATGAGACTTAAGTGGCCCATCATATTCTCTTTTTCCTTTTTTGAGTTAATTGCACATTAATGTTAATTCTTTATTTAACTTTTGTACATTTTTTGTAGGCTGGGTTGGGGGTGGGGTAGGCAGTGGTGTTTTTTGTTGTTGTTGCTCTTATGAACCAGAAAAGAAGCAATGGGTACTAAACTTCTCTGAAAAAAAAAAAAAAGAAATTAAGTGTCACTATTCAGTTCATGCAAGTGTTACAATCCATGAACACATACAGCCAGAGATATTCTGGTCAGAAACAGCCAAATACACACATAAAGCGTGAGAAACAGAACCCACGATCTTAAGTTCCAGATATTATAGGGATCTACCGCAGCAGGCTAGAGTAAATCCTCTAATTTACCTGGTCACACAGGGAACATATAATGAACTGGCTAGAGTGTATATGTACTCCACTACCCACTATTGGATGGAGTAAGAGTTGCTGGACAGTGTGTCACATGTCCTACATACTGCTGACACTTTAGTTAAAGTAGCAGGACCTGTACTTCCAGAGCAAGTGGGATGTGGGTTCTATTCCAGGGTGAAGCTCCAAGAGGCCATGGTTTGCAGCATAGTGACCACAACCCTAAATTCCTAGGTGACCATCAATATATTACACTGTAAACACTTTAACAAATTTCTCACCTTCCATCCAGTAGAGGGAGTGCAAAAAAGCTAGTTGATTACAGAAGTTCTTGCTCACTTTCTGCAGTGGGACTAAATAACATCCGAGTAGGGGGACTGGTTTGTGGTGGCAATTTACATAAGTTAGTCTGTTACGGAAAAAGACAAAAATAATGAATTTATTGTAAAAAATACTAATTCATAGATACCATTATTTTAATTAAAATCTCTTTTTATTGGAAAATTAAATTGTTAAGATATACTTGATTGCATGTAACTCATGGCAGCTGCCTGTTAATGAACGCACCACCAGTAGCCTCCTGCTTGGAATACATGAGCCCCTGTGACAAATCATGGGGTCTGTGAGATTTCCTACTTACTCTTAGTTTTTCCACGCAGCTCAGGTTTTAACTTGGCAGCCCTCATCTGCCTCATCAAATGGATCACCTGACACTGTTATATCTGCTTGCCTAGATGCAAGAGTCTTTAAGCGGTAAAAATCATTAATAAATATTTTAAAATGTGAAAATCATTGAATCCATGAGTCCTAAGGACAAAGCTACATCCTTTCTGTATTCAGTCAGTAAGGGCTGATCTGGGTGCTCAGATTCCTAAAGGACTAAGTGGGCTAAATTTTGCTGTAGGTGATTATCTGAGGACAGGATTTGGCTCACTGATTTTAAAGTCCTTTTATCTCCAGTGATTGCATGGCTTTCCCTATTCCTGCTAGAGTAGTTAATCTATTGCCTTTTGCCACTCTAGAGATTCCATCGCTTTGGAAGGGCTACTAGAAGAAAAAGCAATATAACAACACAATTAGTGGCAGCAAAGTTATTACAAAATAAGGCTATAACAACAAGATATCAAGAACATGATCAAGCCAATCGACTGGAGTCATCCAGATTCTATGCTTTGCTAAAAGAAAAGGAGTACTTGTGGCACCTTAGAGACTAACAAATTTATTTGAGCATAAGCTTTCGTGAGCTACAGCTCACTTCATCGGATGCATTCAGTGGAAAATACAGTGGGGAGATTTATATACATAGAGAACATGAAACAATGGGTGTTACCATACACACTGTAACCAGAGTGATCACTTAAGGTGGGCTATTTCCAGCAGGACACGGGCGGGCGGGGGGGAGACCTTTTGTAGTGATAATCAAGCTGGGCCATTTCCAGCAGTTGACAAGAACGTCTGAGGAACAGTTGGGTGGAGGGGAATAAACATGAGGAAATAGTTTTACATTGTGTAATGACCCATCCACTCCCAGTCTTTATTCAAGCCTAAGTTAATTGTATCCAGTTTGCAAATTAATTCCAATTCAGCAGTCTCTCGCTGGAGTCTGTTTTTGAAGTTTTTTTGTTGAAGAATAGTCACTTTTAGGTCAGAAATCGAGTGACCAGAGAGATTGAAGTGTTCTCCGACTGGTTTTTGAATGTTATAATTCTTGACGTCTGATTTGTGTCCATTTATTCTTTTACGTAGAGACTGTCCAGTTTGACCAATGTACATGGCAGGGGGGCATTGCTGGCACATGATGGCATATATCACATTGGTAGATGTGCAGGTGAACGAGCCTCTGATAGTGTGGCTGATGTGATTAGGCCCTATGATGGTGTCCCCTGAATAGTTATGTGGACACAGTTGGCAATGGGCTTTGTTGCAAGGTTCCTGGGTTAGTGGTTCTGTTGTGTGGTATGTGGTTGCTGGTGAGTATTTGCTTCAGGTTGGGGGGCTGTCTTTAAGCAAGGACTGGCCTGTCTCCCAAGATCTGTGAGAGTGATGGGTCATCCTTCAGGATAAGTTGTAGATCTTTGATGATGCGCTGCAGAGGTTTTAGTTGGGGGCTGAAGGTGATGGCTAGTGGCGTTCTGTTACTTTCTTTGTTGGGCCTGTCCTGTAGTAGGTGACTTCTGGGTACTCTTCTGGCTCTGTCAGTCTGTTTCTTCACTTCAGCAGGTGGGTATTGCAGTTGTAAGAACGCTTGATAGAGATCTTATAGGTGTTTGTCTCTGTCTGAGGGGTTGGAGCAAATGCGGTTGTATCGTAGAGCTTGGCTGTAGACAATGGATCGTGTGGTGTGGTCTGGATGAAAGCTGGAGGCATGTAGGTAGGAATAGCGGTCAGTAGGTTTGATATAGGGTGGTGTTTATGTGACCATCGCTTATTAGCACCATAGTGTCCAGGAAGTGGATCTCTTGTGTGGACTGGTCCAGGCTGAGGTTGATGGTGGGATGGAAATTGTTGAAATCATGGTGGAATTCCTCAAGGGCTTCTTTTCCATGGGTCCAGATGATGAAGATGTCATCAACGTAGCGCAAGTAGAGTAGGGGCATTAGGGGACGAGAGCTGACATGGCTGCTACTCTGAAACTTGTCATTATGCTTTGCTAGGCTCCCTTCCTCTCCTTTCCGTTCCGTATCCTCTTCTCAGTATCAAAAAACTGATTATATCTAGAATCTTGATCAGGAGACAGAAATTATTAGATGAACTTTGCCCTATATTTTATCTTGGCAGTCTCTCACTTATGAATCTGATTTCACAAGGAATGATTGATATCTAAGGAGGAAATAAGAGATGTATAAGATCTAGTGACTTGCAGAATTTCATTGCTTATGGATGGTACATACACGGCAAAAGCAGTGCATTTACTTAGCATTGGCCCCAGTTCAGCAATATTCTGAAGCATGTGCTTAAATGCTTTGCTGAATAGAGATAGACTTAAAATGTGCTTAATCTTAAGAAGGTGCTTAAGTGCTTTGTAAAAGTGAGGCCTTAGTGAAGAGTGTCAGTAGTACTAGCTCAAAGTTTCTGCTTTGGGACATACCAAACACACATATCTAAGAGATGAGCAGATTACAGAAGAACATCCATGGTACAGAGTTTAGAAGAAAGTCATGCTCCAAACAGGAGGAATTTCTTGAACCCAAAGTTTATCACAAACTTACTGTATGTGACATTTTTATAAGTACTCAAAGAATAGTGAAGACTGATGGATAAACATCAGAGTAATGGAAAGGCAAATGTTTTCAATTTGAAGAAGCAACAGTTATATGTCTGGAAATCAATTAATAAGTGGAAAACTCTGCTTCCAATTTATTTTCAGTAGTGCCAAATGATTTTGATTAGTAGAAAATTAAGCCCTATCCTGAGGAAATTCCCCAGATGTAAAAAAATCTTTGAGTCTCCTTGAAAAATTAGAAGCACTGGAAACATTTAACTGAAAAAATAATCGGTAAAACTGTTAACAAGGACAACCATGCTTATGAACAATGATGTTTTATAATTCCTACAATTTCATTTTTGCCTTTCAGGAATTAGCCACATCTGTGGCATGGGTCCAACATACAGATGGGCAGGGTAGATGTGTTCATTTAGATTTCTAAGAGTCTCTAGAGAAAGAAGGTCTCAAAAAGGGCCCTTTGGACTTTCTCAGATGTAACAAACGATAATCCATTCTTATGGTTATGTTAATTTAGTCCTATCAGGGTGTAGTTGAGAAGTTCATTGCTACCATGATCCTTCCTCCCTGCCAGTGATTGTGTCCATCAGAAAGCCATACTGGAAATAAATGAGGGTTGGGGAGTATTCTTTCAAAGATTTGTTACAAATACTTTGTGTTTTTTTTATATTTGTTTTTGATTTTAGGGACAAATGAAGGATCCCAGATCGTAAGCTGCACGGGAAAGAGAAAGTTCAGTGCCCTTTTGGTGGTGGCTGGAGGCATGATGTCTATGTAGGGCAGAAGAAATCCTTCAAGTGAGCTGGGGAAAGCGCACACAGCAATGATCCCTGCTGCTCCTTCTGAAAAGGTGTAGCATTCTCTCCTCCCAGTACAGTTTGACACAACTGGTCACAGTGGAAGGAAAGTCATAGGCATGCCCCCAGCGCACTCACACACAGTCCTCTATACTATGTTTAACAGCAATAGACACCACCAGGATCTAAGCCCTTAAACACAGTCTGTGACACACAAAACTCAGTCGACAGGACCAAAAACCATGTTCTTAAAGATGGATGGGGGAAGTTCCTGGGTAAGGTTTGGGGGTGGAATTTTTTCTTGAGTTTTCCTTTTCTGTTGTCTGCTGGCTGAGATTAGTTGTTACTGTCACAAACCAAGACATAGGCAGTCTTGCCTACTAGTCAGAGCTGGAGTCAGCGTCCAGGAACAGCGCCAAATGTCAGAGTCAGGAACCGGGAATCAGGGCTGGAGTGGAGTGGAATGGACTGGACTAGGCTGGGCTAGGCGGGAACAAGGCTGGCAACAAGGCAGGATCAGGGCTGGGGAAGACAGACACAGAAGAGATCACAGCTGCAGGCATGGGCATTAAGCAGCCAGAGATTGGTTGTTGCTGTTGGGCTTAAAAGTGGACTTGCTGACTTCAGCAGCCAATAAGACAGCCCTGCTGTGGCTCAGCTGTGCTCATAGGCTGCCTAGACAGAGCCGCTCGGGGGCAAGTGGGGCAATTTGCCCCAGGCCCCAGGGCAATATACTATACTATACAAAAGTATTGCAACTTTTTTTTGTGGAAGGGGCCCGCGAAATTGCTTTGCCCCAGGTCCCCTGAATCCTCTGGGTGGCACTGTGCCTAGAGACTAGGTAGGTGCAGCTGCAAGCCATCATTCTTGACAGATACTTCTATTTGATTATTCTATGCTACTCTCTTGGAGAATTAGTTTGATTTGTGTACCAGTATTAATGGTGTAGGGTGGTTACTGTAAGTCTAGTTATTGCCAGGTTGCTTGCACCTTCTGTTTCAGTGCTTTTTTTAGTACCAAATTTAAATACATAAATAGAAAGACAAGATAAATGCAGCCAGGAAATGTGAAAGGAAAAGTGCCATATAGTCTTGCTCAGTCTTTCTTTCCTTCTGTGGCTTTTTTAAATAAATGTGCCATCAAATCTGGAGAAAATATGTTGCTGAATGTAAGAAGTGACACCACATCTATTGTATCCAAAAATCATCTAATCTAAGTTAGCTTCAGAATCTTCTTAATGGTATTTAAGATGACTTTCCATCATTGCAAAGATTCCATTAATTACATCAAACTCCCACACAATTTTTAATCCTATGTTAGTGTTTCTGTTTGATTAAGAAGTTTATCAAGAGCACCATTAATTTCTTTAATCATCAGTCCACATGCGTATCTGCAATAAGGTCCCATATACGATTATAAATAGCTACTTGCAATATTTAGTCCGTTGCTCCACTGAGATGTATCTAGAAATTTATTAGTCTTGAAGGAAAGACTGATCTTCTTAGCTGCTAATACAGACCTTGGACGCCATTGTTTCTGATATATAGAGAGAGATCATCATCATCTTACTAATTCTACTAGCTTCCTCAGTGAAGCTCTTAGGCTATGTCTACAATGGCAATTGAATGACAAAACTTTTGTCTTTCAGAGGAGTTAAACCTTCCCTCCACCCCCCAGAAGACAAAAGTTTTGCCGCGACAAGTGCTGGTATGAACAGTGCATTGTTGGCAGGAGCACTCTCCTGCCAACAATGCAAACACCACTCATTGGGGGGAGGAAGTTTTTTGTTGGCAGGAGAGCCGACAAACAGTGCTACACTGCCCAATTTTTAGCGGCATGGCTGTAACGACACAGCCGTGTTGCTAAAAGCTGTGTAGTGTAGACAAGCCAATTTTGACCTACTAACTTTAGAAAATATAAATTCCAGTTTTCCAACAAGTCTTCTAAATCCCTTAACCAGAGGGCATCTTCGGTCCTGTAGAGCTGCTGATGTCAGATCCATGTAGTTTCTGAAGTTAACAAAGGCCTCCCTTCAACACAACCATCTTGAAGCCCGACCTCCTGAATGCAGCCAGACTGAAAATGCGTCATACAAATACATAGAATCATAGGACTGGAAGGGACATGAAGAGGACTAAGTATTATCTAGACTATTCCTGACAGGTGTTTGTCTAACCTGCTTTTAAAAATCTTCAATGATGGAGATTCTAAGGCACTTTATTGCAGTGCTTAATTACCCTGACAGGAAGTTTTTCCTAACTGTTCAACCTAAACCTCCCTTGCTGCAATTTAAGCCGATTGCTTCTTGTCCTATCCTCAGAAGTTAAGGAGAACAATTTTTCTCCCTCCCCCTTGTAACAACCTTTTATGTACTTGAAAACTGTCATCATGTCCCCTCTCAGTCTTCTCTTCTCCGGACTAAACAAACCCATTTTTTTCAATCTTCCCTCATAGGTCATGTTTTCTAGACCTTTAATCATTTTTATTTCTCTTCTCCAGACTTTCTCCAATTTGTCCACATCTTTCCTAAAATGTGGCTCCCAGAACTGGACACAATACTCCAGCTGAGGCCTAATCAGCGTGGAGTAGAGCGAAAGAATTACTACTTGTGTCTTGCTTACAAAACTCCTGCTAATACATCCCAGAATGATGTTTGCTTTTTTTGCAACAGTGTTACACTGTTGACTCATATTGTGTGATCCTTGTGATCCACTATGACCCTGAGATCCCTTTCCACAGTATTCCTTCCTAGGCAGTCATTTCCCATTTTGTAAGTGTACAACTGATTGTTCCCTTCTAGGTGGAGTACTTTGCATTTGTCCTTATTGAATTTAATCCTATTTATTTCAGACCATTTCTCCAGTTTGTCCAGATCATTTTGAATTTTAATGCTATCCTCCAAAGCACTTGCACTTTTGTATCTTGATGTTACAAAAAAGAACTTCTGAAACAACAGTTAGAAATAAATTAATGGCAGAGGAGAAACTGGACCAAATTCAGACTTGGTGTAAATGGGTGCAGTCAATGAAGTTGTGTCTGTTTACATCAGTGTTGACTTTGAACTGCTATATCCAACCTTCAATAGATCTACATGCACCAGTCTATGTTAACTCTGATAGTGACTAGAGCAGATTATGAAGAAGTGCTGCTGAGAAATCATTTTGCCTTTTAAAATGTACATATTTATTATAGGCACGAAGTGTGTGAAGTAATATCTTTTATTGGACCAACTTATGTTGGGGAGAGAGACCCATAGAAGAGCTCTGTGCAAGCTCAATAGCTTGTCTCTCTCACTAACAGAAGTTGGTCCAATAAAAGACATTACCTCATCCTTGTTTCTAATATCCTGGAACCAACACTGATACCACAACACTGCACACAAACATTTTATTTTGCGTTTTCATAAATCTCCTAAAATCTCACTGCCTGCATCTCCCTCCAAAATACCTGTATTATATTCAAATAGTTTGATGTTGAGATTGTTCTGTTAGAAATGTATAATACAATGGGATCTGCAAAATAGCATGATTCTGAAATCTACTCCTCTGAATTCAGTGCCAGTGTAGTATGTTTGCCACTAATTTATTTGGATCATATTTCATTTGTAATTAACTTGTTCAAATATGAAGATTGTATGTGTGGGTAGATACTAGGAATGGTAAGAAGAAATGTGATTTCCCCCTTCCCCTCCCCCCCCCATAAATGATGTGGTATATAGGTTTATATTTCATTTTTTGGGTCAAGTCCTCTGTGGTTTGTGTAAACCCTAGCATGATACTGAAAGAACTACATCTTTCCTTTTAATGCTTGCTCTTTAAAATTGTTGCAATAAAATTTGTGTGTGGATTAAAAAGAATGGCTCAGTGATAGGAGGATACTATAATGTCATCACTGGACAGCTCAACTGGTGGAAGCTGTATAAATTGTAGGCGAACAGCAACATCTTGTGGCATAAAAAAGGCAGGTATAATTAACAGCTAATGTTAATCTTCTCTGAAGTGCAGTTATAGCCATGTGGGTTCCAGCACTTTAAAGAGACAATGTGGGTGAGATAATATATTTCGTTGATCCAGTGAAAGATATTACCTCACCCACCTTGTCTCTCTAATCTTTTATCAAAAGATTCTTTAGACATGACTGAATCAATAACATGTCCTTTGAATAATGTCCACTTAACTCTCAGTAAATAAGAAAAACAAGTTTAAAATTAGCCTCTGCTAGAGTCTGAAGTGCTCCCAAAAACTTCAGAATCTTAGCCTCTCCTCTTTTCTTAGTCTCCTTTCCCCTTCCCTCCATTCCCCTCAATCCACTTTATTAATGTAGCACCTTAGGGCCCTAGTCACAGACCAGGTCCTTGTTGTAGTAGGCACTGTACAAACGCAGAATAAAAAGACTGTCCTTCCATTTTCCAATCTCTTGTTAACAAAGGCTTCTGGAGCACTAGACTGAACCTTCCAAAAGTAATTTTCCATGACAAACACAATAAGATATAGAAAGTGCCCTAATATTTGAAGGTGAAATAAATTGTTTAATTAATCATTTATGCTCCAGTGAAGAGTAAATTGTATTGTTGTATAATCAGAATATATATTTTCCATATCCCCAAACTAATAATGAACACCAGAGTATTTGTTAAATACTGAATATGAAGACCTAGACCTCTCAAGATCATGTAAGATCTTGAGATCAGTGAGATATGGAGTCAGTTAACAGTGTGTATCCAGTACCATCAATAATAAACAGGGCTGTCAGAGAGCTGAATCCATCAATCTCAGCATGTGTCCACTGCATAAGAGGAAACCAGCCACTGAGTAAAAGGAAGACTATAATTTCTTTGTCTCAGTAGTTGCAGAAGACTGTGAAAATGGATACCAAGTACCTGCCTAGTATAATAAAGTCTTCTGTAGAAAACTGACTTGGCGGCTCCCTCTCTATCCAGAAAGCTTGATGCCCTGGAAAGCTAGAAAACCAGAGGCAAGACTGATAGATCATTGGCAGTATGTGAAAGATCCCACCGTACACACCCTACACCAGAAAAACTATGTATCATGGCAATACAAAAATGACCACTGGGAAGTCTGCTAGACCAGCACTCATCCTGTAAATACCAAAGAGGACAGGAGAGGGTAGTCTATGAGCTGCAGAAAGGGAAAATAAGGAACAGCAGCACCCCAAGGAGTGTCAACCAGGGAGGACAGACATTTTTGCAAGAATGCATTATTGGGCTCTCAAAGCATATTTACCTGCTTGACTGTGAACTTTTTATGGGGGTTATGTAACAAGAGACACAATTACAATATAAATTACACAGAAAAAACTGGAATTAGAACCCTGATTGAGATCCCAAACCAGACCTCTGCCACTTCAACTAAAGGAGAGCTTAGTTGGGAGTTATAACAGGTGCCTTATCTTATACGTATGTGGACCAGTCACTAGAAGATGATGTAACACACACTTTACAGTGTATCTTGATCTGTATATATATTTTTAATATTGGGGGAAGGTTCATATGCTGGGAATGGCTTTGTACTTTGGTGTTCATTTTTTCAAGGTTGGAAGCATGAGCTTGACAGACTCAAGGGGATACGTTCTTATGTAAAGCTGTTTATATTTTTTTATTAATAGTTTCATGACTTAGATTTTTTTTCTCATTCCATCTGTGGGAGAATGTCAAATTGTTGTCTATTCTTCTATAAGTCTTCAATGAATCCATACACTTAAATTACAATATTACATATGAATCAAAGACTTATTCCAATATTACTAAAAGCATAGTTTTATGGTTGCTGCCATACTCCATCATATCTCCATCATGAACTGACTAAACTATGAATTCCCTGAGCTTAGAGACAGAGCCATTGCCTTGTAAAGGGTAAAATTCATACTTGTGCATAAGGCCAGCACAAGGCCTATGCATCACTTAAAATCTTCAAACAGGACTAATGAGGGAATTAAGCAGACCCTCTGAACAGAGGTAAATTTCACCTTCAGTAACCAACTCAGTATTTACTGAATTCCCTTGGTGGTTTTTTCCATGGAATTCATTGGTACTTGGCTTGAGGTCTTACCCATTTGTGTAAAGTGTTTTGAGGTTTATAGATGACAAACCACTATAAGAATTAAACTATAATATATTGCTGTTATTCCATCTGTCAAGATGATGAAAGAAAATCAGGCAGGGGGAAATATATTTGTCATGAAAAGTTAAAAATGAAAAGGACATTGACAAGAATATTTCATTTTTGTTCACTCTGCATTGTTTATAGCAATGGTCACCAACCAGCTGATCGCAATCAACTGGTCAATCCTAAAGAATCTCCCAGTCAATTGTGATCTCCGGTGGTGCAGCTGGGCTCCCTGACTGCCCCAGCCCCACACCGCTCCTGGAAGTGGCAAACGCAGTCCTGTTGGGGGGGAGGCAGGGGTCTCCCTCCGCGCACTGCTCCTGCCTGCAAGCACCGCCCCTGAAGCTCCCATTGGCCAGGAACAGGGAGAAGAGCTGAACAATCCTGGAAGTTCAAAAAAATATGCAAATTTCTCTGTCATTTTCATACATTGTCAATAAGTTGTTTAGTTATTATTTTAAGTAATATAAATAAATAATAAAGTCCTTATGCCCTTAATTCTGTTGGCATATGGTTCTCCTTGTGTCCCTTTGCTTCCCTTATCAATTTTCTACAGTTCCTAGCTTCTGATTTATATTAATTGTGAAAAAAGTTCAACCAGCTCTACTGCAATTAGTGATTTAGCAGAAGTGAGTCGAGACTGGGACACTTGTGCCCATCCTTTGACTGAAACGTCTATCCCATCTCACCCCCTCTTTGGACAGTGGAGGCTAGGTTGTGGGCGGTGGGAGGGGTCATTACTGGGACTGAATCTCTACTGCATTACAGCCCCTTCGTACTTCTCAGGGTGCACACAGTGACCATAATCTGGCCACAAATGCCCATCAGGTAATTCCCCTTCTGAAGGGGAATTCCTTGCAATGTATAATTGCATGCAGCTAGCTTCTTTGCTTGTGGTCCCCTCCTCCTCCAATATAGAGAGCAAGGGGAGGAAGGGGTATGTTGGGAGCAGGGAGAGACTGTAGCAGTGCAGAGCTCCACTATATCACTCCTCTACCGGCATAGGATCCATTAAAGACCCTAAATCAGTGGTGCAACTTAGAACAACCTAGCAGCAACTCAGTTGCATTGGGGCTAGCCAGCGCTCAGAATCAGGGAGACTTACCAACTCTTTGGTACCCTCCACTCCCTCTCTCCTGCACAGACCATTGCTTTGGCTCCCACTGATTGTTCCCCAAAACAGCCGTTAACTCCACTTATAAACAAATCAAAGTTTATTTATGGAAATTAGAAAGAGGGAGAACATAAAAAGCAGATAAAAAGTAAACAGCAGAGACTATGTCTACGCTAGACAATAGGTAACGGGAGTCAAGATAAATCTTGAAGAGACAATTTTTTGACTGAGCAGAATTACAAATTTTACATCACAGTAGTGGAGGTATGACTGTGACTGCTTCCATGGCTACACTAGCGAGTTTACAGCAGTGCAGCTTCACCCGCCACTTTGTAGCAGTGCTAGAGCAGACACGCTAAGGGGATGGGAGAGAGTTCTCCGGGAGCTGTGTTTGCAGGAGAAGCTCTCCCACCGACATAGCGTTAGCCACACTGGCTCTTAGGTCAGTGTAACTTACGTTGCTTGTGGGTTGGGTGGCTTACTCAGATTCCTAAGCGACATAAATTATATCGACCTAAGCTGTAGTGTAGCCCTCGCCTCAGTCATTTCATACATTCTCTTCACCACTACTCTAATCCCAAAATATAGTTTTGGGTCTTATTCTCCTCTTGAATTTAAAACCATTTAAATCAGGATTAACTCTACCAAAGCCTGTTGATTATACTTATAAAAATAGAAAAAAATAGAAGAAGCACTGGCTCCTTTATTTTTGCAAGTGGAAGTCCATCATCAGCACCTTTTGGACGTGACATTAGCTTCTGGGAGGGGAAGAGAGATTAAAAACATAGGAATTTATGCCACTTCAGCAATGAAGGAGAGCTGCAGTGATGGATTAATTGGTTACTGGGAAAGTCCCTCCAGACAGAGGGATTTCCGGGGTAGCTCAAAGCCAGCATAGTAACTTTATGCCCCCCAGTTCCCGGCTCCTGGTACAGGAGGCATTCCCAGAGGAAAGTAAGAAGACCAAGGTACCTCTAGGTGATCCTTACATTCTGGAAAGGATCCTTGGGACCTCTGATAACTGGGTGTAATTTAGCACAGTCCTAAGGCTCTAAATTGTGCCAGAACTGAACAGGGGAGTGCAGGGACCAGGAAGCGGCACCAGAAAGAGGAAATCTGTAAAATCTGTCCTTGGGGGAATTCTGTGCCAAAAACTTAAAATTCAGTGCCCAAAATTTAAAAATTCTGCACACAATATTTTAAAATTCTGCAAAATTCTGCATATTTTATTTGTCAAAACAACACAATATAATCATGCAAGTTTCAATTATTTTGGTAATTTATTTCAAAATAGCTGTTGACAAGTAGGTCTGTAACAATACAGACAACAAAAAAGATTCAGGAAATATTTTTGACAAATAGATTCCTTACTAGGCATATTAACACAGAACTTAAATGAGTAATAATTCATTTAAATTACAATACAGATATATATTTTCACACCCCTCAGAAGCAGTAAAAGGCTTGGAGGAGTTAGGGGTAACAGAGGAGTGGGGGAGATGGAAGTAATTTCTGGGAAGCAGCCTGAATGTGAACTTGGAGGGTTGTTGGGTGTGGGTGGGAGAAGTATGGAACAGAGTTTTTTTGGGGGGCGGGGAAGGGATTGTTAGGGATCCTTCCCCATACAGATCCTGGCTGACCCCTAGCCTCTCATTCAGTCAGGCACATCTGCCCTTGTCTCCCTGCATCCCTGTCCCCCCTCCTGTGTCCCTGCACCCCAACTCAGCAGCTCCCCTCCCCCTGTCCACATGTTCCTGAACTTCCACTCAGCTCCCACCCCAGTCCCCCACCACTAGCTCTTCTGAAACCCAATTTGTGCCCCCCTTCCCAACAGCCCCATATGCCGAATGTCCCCGCATAACCTGTGCCTCCTGACCTGGCCCCATGGGCAGGGTGCTGTGTGGAACAGGGCCTCTTCTCTTCCCTATCCACAGCTGGGGCTGCTCCTGACCAGGAGCAGCTGCTCTCTGTTCTGGTGCCACAGCAGCCCCGGTGAGGGAAAGGCATAACTGCATCACTTCTGGGCAGAATGTATTTTCCTCTGAGAGAAAAAAAATCTTTACATGAATTCTGCACAGACACAGTGGTACAGAATTCTCCCAGGAGTAAAAGCCATCTTAGACTGCCTCCCCATTGGGCCTGCTGAAAAAAGGCCTGAACTAGAGGCTTCATTATTTGTTCTTCTTTCCAAAGGAAAATTGTTCCCTATGGTGGAAGAGAAAGGGGCACTCAAACCAAGAGAAAATATTCCTCTCCCCCAGACAATTATATATTTTGGTAGGACATCCTTGAGCCAGAATGCAAGTAGCCCATTATGGGCCTGAGCCTACAGGTGCTGAGCATCTGCTTCTCCCATTGACTTCAGTAGGAATTACAAGTGCTCAGCACCTCTCGGGATGAGGCCCTTTAATAGCCCTTCAGCCATTATTTGCCCCCAGAATCAGGAAGGGTGAAAACAGCATTTTAAATAATCTCAAAATCTTATTGCCATTTTATTTCAGTAGATATCCCGTATTTTCCATTGACTTTACACCAAGTCCACTGTTGCTATTTTTAGCTTTGTTGCAGTGTTAATGGAATCATTTCACCCATCTGAGAAAGTTTTAATTAATTTGTATGCTATATTTTAGACTTGGGTCTAGTCTAGGGGTGGGCAAACTTTTTGGCCCAAGGACCACATCTGGAAATATAAATTGTATGATGGGCCAAGAACACTCACAAAATTGGGGTTGGGGTTCAGGAGGGGAGTGAGGGCTCTGGTTGGGGGTGCAGGCTCTGGAGTGGGGCTGGGGATGAGGAATTTGGGGTGTAAGAGCATGCTCCGGGCTGGGACCGAGGGGTTCGGCGGGCAGGAGGGGGATCAGGGCTGGGGCAGAGGGTTGGGGCATGGGGAGAGGCTCAAAGGTGTGGGCTCCAGGTGGCACTTACCTCAAGTGACTCCCGGAAGCAGCAGCATGTCCCTTCCCCAGCTCCTATGCAGAGGCGCGGCAAGGCAGCTCTGCACGCTGCCCTGTCCGCAGCCACCGCCCCTGCAACTCCCATTGGCTGCGTTCCTGGCCTGTCCCTAGGCATAGAAGCTGGAGCGGGGCCATGCCACTGCTTCTGGGAGCTGCGTGGAGTGGCCTCCGACCCTGCTCTCTGGCTGGAGCACCGGAACGGGGCAAACCCCAGACCCTGCTCCCCAGTGGGAACTCAAGGGCCGGATTAAAATGGCTGGTGGGCGGCCCACCCCTGGTCTAGTTAGTAAAACAGACTTCCACTCATCAGTCATAGACTACAGAGCACAAGAATTGTACCCCGTATAATCAAAGTAGCTACTTCATAAGCTCAATAATTAACGTACTGTGACAGGATCGGGCCAAAGAGTAATAGAAAGCAGATATATTAGCCCCAGGTTAAGTAGGTCCCTTTCCCTGGGTAAGGTAACAGGGAAGGTTCCAGAACAATCAGGAACCTTCTGGAGACAATTAAGACAGACAGGCTGATTAGAACACCTGCAGCCAATCAAGAAGCTGCTACAGTCAATTAAGGCAGGCTAATCAGGGCACCTGGGTTTAAAAAGGAGCTCACTTCAGTTTGTGGTGTGCATGTAACGAGCTGGGAGCAAGAGGTGCTAGGAGCTGAAAGTGAGAACGCATACTGTTGGAGGCCTGAGAAGTACAAGCATTATCAGACACCAGGAGGAAGGTCCTATGGTGAGGATAAAGAAGGTGTTGGGAGGAGGCCATGGGGGAAGTAGCCCAGGGAGTTGTAGCTGTCGCACAACTGTTCCAGGAGGCACTCTACACAGCTGCATTCCACGGGTCCCTGGGCTGGGACCCGGAGTAGAGGGCGGGCCTGGATTCCCCCCAAACCTCCCAACTCCTGGTCAGACACAGGAGGAGTTGACCTAGACTGTGGGTTCACGAAAACAGCCAAATTGAGGGCTGCTGTGAAGCTCCAAGGTGAGCAAATCAGCCTATAAGCGCAAGACCCACCAACGTAGAGAAGGAACTTTGTCACAGTACATATAAAGTAAATTAAAAGCTTCTGCTTCACCTTACAGAGTTGTGTGTGTGTGTGTGTAACTAACCAAGATACTGTGCTGGCTGGGTCTGTGTGTGGGGCACATCCACAGACAGCCTCTAAAGGGTGTGGCTTCTCAGGGGCAGGGGAGGGGAAGGAGGACTTTGACTGAGGAAGTAACCTGAGTGAAAGGTCAGGTAAGGGGGTGGTTCCTGCCTGTGTAAAGTGAAATGAATGTATTTTTTGGAGTCAGCAGCAGCAGTTGGAGAGCTGCCTGTCTGCACCCTCTTCCAGTAATAAATGCTCTGCCATTACTGAGCTCCTGCCTCTGTCATCATCATTCCATGAACTCTGCCTGCTTATGCTCATCCACCAAAAAAGAGACAGTGAGGTCACACAACACATTTCAGTTATTTATAATCAGTAATACCTGACGCATATTAAGGAAACAAAAGAGGGACAAGACAGAAGCCAAGAACTCTTCCCAAAATGACAGATCTACGTTACCTTTAAAACTTACGTGGAGGTTGGAAAAAATGGCCCTTCAGAATGTGAGCTGAACTAGTGTGAACAGAATGTAACTTTGTTAAAATGCTTATAAATTCTATATAGTATGTATAAAGACTACATTAAAATAATATTAAGGTTTCAAGGTCTAGCACTCAAAACTTAGGAAGTATCAGAATTAAGGTTGCCTGTACATATGATCTCACACTATTTCTCCCTCCTCCCTCCGATCCAGCCTCATTCAGTGCACAGGATGGTTGCTGCTCACTGAGCAGCTATTCAATATTTTATTTTACCCTCATTATTTAAGGTGTGGCCCTATGCCTCATTTACTGCATGCTATTCAAACCTTGCATTGAATTCAGAATTAAGGATTTCCTCCAGTAATCGTATCTGAGTGCTTAACAACTGTTAAATTAATTTATCTTCACAACATCCCTGTATAATAAGGTAGTTTGTTATCCCCATTTTACAGCTGAGGAAATGAGGCTCAGATATTTATGTCTATAGAGTACACTAATTTTAAGTGCCCCATTTGAAAAATCTAGGATCCAATTTTTCAGAGAATTAGCATTTTATATAGTCACAGCTGAGCGCTCCTTGACATCTATTCTATTTGTGAGGCCAGGATCTTGCAGAAAATAGCTCCATTATCAGGGTTCTGCAGTTTAAATTTTCTGAATACATCCATCCTGAGTACTGAATGAGACAGGACTCCTGTGGGGGAAAAAAAAGTTGTGATAATGTAATTAAAGACTGTATCATAATTAGGCTTGTAGGGATTAGATTTTTTATGGGTAAGTGTCAATTTCACTGTACAGCCACAAATTGAGGAAAAAATATTTCCATCAATAAAAACTGAAATTTGCAGATAGGCAATTTCCTGTTCATTCCCTCTGAAGGATCTGGCATCGGCCACTGTCAGAAGACAGGATACTGGGCTAGATGGACCATTGGACTGACCCAGTATGGCTGTGCTTATGTTCTTAAGAAAAATATTGCTTTAGAACTTCTTAGAGTTTGATTTAAGGATATTCACTTTGTATTTCTTGACATGTGATGTTCACAGTTTCTGTTTTAATGGTTATAAATCTCAACGTCTACTGTCACCAAATAATTGTCTGGCCCCACACCCGCAGTGTCCTACAACTGTGAAAATTTAAAGCAATACAATTGAAAAAAATACTCAAGAATATCTATCACAGTAAGGTTTAAAAAATAAAAATTGATTTCTGCCAAACCTAATCATAATACATACGCACAAAGGAACCAATTTAAGGTTGCATAAGCAACCTTAATTCTGGCATTTCCTGACATATGAGTGCTTAACTTTGCAGCCTAAAAATTCTTTCAATGTGAATATATATATTAGGGCTGTCAAGAAATTTTTTTTAAAATTGCAGTTTTAATTGCAGTTAAACAAGATTAGAATACCATTTATTTAATTATTTTGAGGGTTTTCTATATTTTCAAATATAGAGTCTGGGCTGGGGGCTCTGGGCTCCAGCCCCCCTCAGGGCACGGGGCCTCTGTTACCTGACAAGCTGTGGGCTAGGGCAACAGCGGCTCTGGGAGAGCAGGTGGCATCTTGGTCAGGTTGGCTTCTACTGTAGCTCCCTCTGCAGTCTGTGAGCTCTGGGCTGAGGAGGGCAGGGAAGGGGCTCAGCGGGCCCTATTCCCACTTCAGCCGGGGATTGGCTGAAATGAGCATACTTGAGCTGCCTGCACAAGCCACAGCAGCCCCGACTCTGCTCCCTGTAAGTGTCCCACACATGGGAGACCCAGACCCTGCCCTGAGATAGCTTCATTGCCCATAGACCCCCCCACGCTTCCTTTGTAATGAAAGAAGCCCTGTCACAAATTAAGCACTTGTTGGGTGGCTGGAGAGTGGCAGCTGCTGGCCGGGCGGCACCCAGCTGTTAAGGCAACACTGCCACCGGCAGCAGCACAGATGCAAGAGTGGCATGCTATGGTATTGCCATCCTTACTTCTGCGCTGTTACTGGCGGCAGTGCTGCCTTCAGAGCTGAGCGGCAGCTGCTCATCAGAAGCCCAGAGGTATTGGGGCTATGAACCACCAAGCCTAGAGGTGCTGGGACTCAGCCTTGGCAAGCCCCGGAACAAATTGAGCATTGCCCCACCCCCTGCCCCGCTCTCTGTACATAGTTTGCTACAGGAGCCTTCAATGCAGATACAAACACATACAGGTCCCATGGACACTGAGACTCCCCATGATCATAGCAACCTGGGTGGTGGCCCACATTGCCCATCCCTGTTGTCTGGACACTTTACAGAGGGCAGGGTGCCAATCAGGAGCCAGGAGGCTGCTGTCAAACCCTTGAGCTTGAACTTCCTATGGTCTGTTTCCACAGATGGTCATGGGAAGCGGAGTGCAAGCTGGTTCTTGCTGTTGCTGGTTGGCAGCTTGGGGATTAATACAAGAATGAAAAGGTAGGTAAGGAACTGAAGGAACAGAGATTTTTCAGGTGCTCCAAGCTTCGTGAAATGTGGGCAGATTTTCTACAGGGACACCAGGACAACTTCTCTATCCCTAGCCAAATTTCAAAGTCCTTGCTCCAAAGCACAGAGGTGCTAGAGCTTTCTCAATGAAACAGTTGTAAAAACTTTATCACATGAGCAAAACAAAAAATTTCCTCCTAACCTTGTTCTGAAAAAATGATTGAATAATTTTTGCTGAAATTAAAATATATATAATTTAGGCAAAGGGAGACACCCAGGATGGAAGATTTCTGCCTAAATGGTTGAAGTCCAGTAAAGTTTAAGCAACTGAAAACAGGATCTTATAATGGAAAGTATAGGACAATCCTAAGTAGAGTCACTAACTGCCTGTGCCACCTATAATATATATTCTGGAGGTCAGGTAGTCACATTTTTAAATGTCTCAGATTATTTAATACAAAGTTATGTCCTGTCAGTGTTTACACGGAACCATTTTCCTCTAAAACTTCCCACCATTGGTTCTACTGATGTTAGCAACCATGAGAACTGTAGTATAGAAAAAGAGTTGGCAGCCTTCCATTTTTTTAAGCCACCTGGTTATCTGCTCAGAGCAAGTCAAGATGACATTGTAGTAAAGACACCACTGGCCAATCTACACTACCATCATTGCTACCGGAAACAGAAAAATACCGCAGGGTTGCAATGATGGGGAATCTTAAGGAAAACATCTTGTTGCTAACTAGTGTTATTGTAGCCGTTTTTGTCCCAGGATATTAAATAGATAAGGTGGGTGAGGTAATGTCTTTTATTGGACCAACTTCAGTTGGTGAGAGAGAGAAGCTTTTGAGCTTACACAGAGATCTTTCCCAAGTCACCTGTCTAAGCCTGAAAGCTTGTCTCCCTCACCCACAGAAGTAGTAAACTAGGAGACTGGTGGCACAACTACACTGACAAACTATTTTCAAAGACAACTTCTTAATACATCAATTACCAACAACATAGAGCCATGTTCCTGCCGTTCCTCTCCTCATACAACTACTATGAGGAGACTTTTTTAGAAACATGAAGCAGACATCTAGGAACACTGGGACATGCTGTGGCCCAACACTCCCATGCATGCAAGTAAGGAGGTACAACGTGCTCACTCTCCTGAGCTGGCTACCCATATTATGGGGTGCAATGCTGCTGGTACAAGAAAAACAGCCTCTATAGGACTACTACTTCTCCTCTCTTCCAGTTGGGTTGGGAGTGGGAAGAGCTGTGCTGGAGAAATAATTTGTACCAACCCTACATCTTGGGCAAATTACTGCTTCACTACCCACCCTGGCACCAGATAGGGGCTGAGAACTGTGCTTCTGGAGCAGCACCACCCATTATCCTTTACACAGGACTTGTTATCAAGACATGAGTTGCCCTACAGTGCAGGGAACAATCCTTTGCCAGTGCGGGGGATGGACTAGATGGAAAAGAAATGGTTTTCTTTTCCAACTCAGATTTGTGTGATATGATTCTCTGAAAATTTCATGAAAAGATAGAAGATTCTACGAAGTCAGGTGAATGAAGCCATGTAACAAGAAATTAGTATACTTATGAAGTGTTTTATTGCCAGAAATGGAAGAAAAATACAATACAGTTCAGCCAGCAACTATTTCCCTATGTTTTGGTCCTTTTGCAAATAGCATTTAATAGCGGATTGTGGTTAGACGAGCTCACTGTCAAGCAGACATGACTATTTTGCTTTATATCTTAACATTTCCGGGGTTGTTGGATGATGTAAATTCTTTTGGGCCATATACTCTTCTCTAGGGCTGGTCGTGGCTTTTGATGAGCCACTTGTGCTGCTGCTGCAGGAAATTTATGGCTGATCTGAAAGATTAAAAGAAAAAAGTCACAACAGAAAAACACTTTTTCTTGCTATTTTTCTGCTGAATTTCATCTTGACACAAAGATTTTTTTTTTAAAAGCTTTTATATTTTAGCAGACCAATCTTAAGTGTCTGCCATTGAAACGAACAGTATACACTGGAGACATAGCAGCTCCATGTATTTGACTAGCAGTGAAAGACTCCCACCTAGTTGTCACCAACTACACTGCATACATACCAGTGTCAAAGTTACTTCAGCCTGGTTAACATGTAAATAAATGACTGGGGGGGGGGGGGGGGAAAAGAGAGAGAGAGACACACACACACACACACACACACACAAAACTATAAGGGGTGCCAAGCAGAACCAATCAGCATTCCAGCTGCTGTTAAAGTCACTCTGAATCTTTCCAAGTTCCAGTCGTTACAACACTAGCCCATTGTGATATCTGAGAACCTCTTCCCGATCCTGGAGAAAACTGCATGTCTGAAGAATCTGGGAGGTCAGAGAGAGTGGAAGAAATGCTAAGTTAGAATAGAGGAGTTAGGAGATTGGGAGGAAAAAGAGAGGGGAGGAGAATGGAGAGCCATGTGTACTGCTAGTTTTAAAAAAAGGAAAAAATAAATTCTGCGCTAATTTAATCTCTGATGTGACTTTGCTGAGCATGTCCCACACCAGGAATTTGATCCAATGAGTTAATGTTACATACAATATTTATATGCTGAAAATGTATTTAACTGAGGCTTCAGTAAGCGCTAGGCAAAACTAAGAATGGAATTGTCTCAGGCTTAGGACTTTAATGACATCATGTGTTTGTGGAATATAGGCAGAATCTTTAAAATCGTATGTAATGGGAGTGCAAGTTAAGAAGCAGCTTGTAAAACGGGTTCACTCAAAATGTGTAAACTGCAAGTGGAGTCCTACAGTGGATCACTATGAAATGCACTGGATGTTGCTGTGGATTGCAACCAAAACTGACAGGAAAGATGTCCCATTCATAACAGTCTGAGAGAGAACTGCAGTACCATGGGAGTATCTGCAAAGGCAGAGGTCAGGAAACAGCACTGGAATCTCCAAAGTCTCACATTAGTCCTCAGCCACGATGGTGGCATGGGCTATTGGACAGTGCTGGGGCTTCTTCTAATGTATGTTGTGTGTGATGCCCAAGAGGATCACCTGTGGCTGTTTTGCTGACACTGTCTTGACTTCCTTGTGTCTATTTTGCTGTAGCTTTGTTTGAAACTTATCAGGGCTGATGGGCACCTGTCCTTATAACATTGTGAACTTCCCTCAGCTGTTTCATATAGGTGATCTCCTTGCTTGTGCTCATCTGAGTTGAATTAAATTAAACACTTAGCTCAGTTAAATTAATCTTGTGGTTAACGCACAGGACTAGAATCCAGAAGATCTGGGTTTATTCCCAGCTCTGCCATTGACTTTCAGAACCACCCTCAGTTATTTTCCCCAAGTTTTTAATAAATCTGAAATTAATGTGGCCCTTTTAAAAACTTCAAACTATACCATGTCTTGTTATACCCAAAATATTTGTGTTCTATTAACAGTCACAGTGGAGTACAGAAGAGAGTTCAAAGTTACATCTTGGTAAATTAACATTTTAGAAATACCATAGCCTCCACAGAAAAACAAAACCTCTCAGCAATTAATTTGTAGAATAATTTTTTTAAATACCTAGTTGAATCCAGGACATAGTCCCACATCCATTAAATTACAGCAGTTATGGTAAATCAATTTTATGTTATAACACCTTGTCAGCATTTCTTTATAAGACTAAACAGGCATGTGTGCCCTATTCCACTACATATACTTACTTTCTCCAGTGCATCGGCTAGTAAGACACCCATATTTTGCATTTTTGTAACACTAACAATTGAGCTGCAAAGCAAAAGACAGATTTTTTTCAGGATTTTTGTCTCCCCAAATGACTTAAAGGAAACTTTGAGAATAAAAGTAAGGATATAAACAACATAGCCTTTGTGATTCAGCTGTAACTTTGCTCTATGATATAGGGGGAAAAAATAAGAGTTTACGATCATCTCCCTATAATTGCCAGGTACATAGTTTTCCCTCTCAATTTGTACTTGGTAACAGGAAACTAGAAACAAGATAATACTTTTCCATGGTGCCTGATCCCCCAGAAGGCCTCTTTGATGAGGAATACATTTCTTTGTATGTTGCTGGGCAGTTTCACTGATACCTAGAAATGTTTCAGGAAGTCACAAGGTCTACACTGCAATAAAAGACATATGGCACGGCCAGGGCTGGCCCAGGTCAGCTGACTCAAGCTTGCAGGGCTTGAGCTGCAGGGCTAAAAACTGGAGTGTACATGTTGGGGCTTAGCATGGAGACCAGGCTCTGTAACCACTCACCCTCATGATGTCTCAGAGCCTGGGCTCCACATAGAGCCCCCGTGTATAAACTGCAATTTTAGCCCCACAGCCCGAGTCCATTGACCTGGCCCCTGAGACTTGATGTCATGGGTATTTTTATTACAATGTAGATGTACCCTCAGTTTAAAATTTTACTCTCCCCCCCCGCCCCATCTCAAAACTGGGTCCATTATTATGGAAAACATTACTAATATTTTTAGAACTAAAAAATAAAAAGGTCCACTTTAATTTGAAAATAGGTCTATTGTCAAGCTCAGATGACTTTTACATCAAAAACCTTATTGTTTGCATTTTTCCAATGCATAGACATTTTATCAAAATTCAGATTAAACCAAGATTTAGAGGCTATGAAGTCCTATGAATTTAAATGGCAACAATATTTGTGTGAAATTCTCAAAAAAAAAAATTGTGGATTTCACACAGATTTGATGATACTAAAGTTTATCTATCAGAAAGTGCACGTATCTGAAGCATTTTCAGTTGAGTCTACAGTGTTCCCATTTGCACAGACATCCATCAGGGGAAGACTAGGACTGATTATTTGTCTGTTGCTACCTACATTGAACTAGCCACATTAAAAGACAATTCTCACCTGAACGGGAAGATGTAACTACAGCTAGGTTTGTTTATTCTGTAGATGCAGCAGTAACAAGTGAACTTACCAATGGTGAATTTAAAATACTTCAACAAATAGACATACCAACCAAGAACCAGATCCTACTACCCTCTGAGACTGCAAATTCCAAGGAGACTAATCACAGTACAAAGTTACACAATTAGGCCCCTAAGTTATCTGCCATTAAATTTTTTTAACTTTCACCTACTAAAGATATTTAAAGTAGTCATTCTCTAGATAGATTTTAAATGGCGAGATTTAGGGAAATTGCATGAATTTATTTCTCATGAAAGATGTCTGACAGTTGAAGTCCTCTTTTAACAGGACATATATATCACAGATGCTGTTGCCCTACAACTGGGCCAAACCCTGACCCGGAGAGGCCACCTTTAGAATGAATAGTCCCATCTCCAAGCCTCCTCAGTCTCCTGGCTAAGACTGCCAACCTGAGTGCCCACTGTGATGAGACCCCTGTTATGAGTCCAGTAGGAGCTAGACTCAGGACAAACTCAATTCATGTAGGCCACTTTACAGGTGTCAGATGGTAGTGATTATACCACCACCAACCTGAGCCACATTTGAACCAGTGATCTAGAGGGTAAAGACTGCCTAAGACATTATCAGCCCTCCAAGCCACACTGTCCTCCTCTTTCCCTAAATCACTGGATTATTCTCTGTGAATGAGGGGCAGTCTTTGCTCCATTTATTATGACACTTAAGTTTCCTGAACAAGTTAACATGTATGCATTATGAAACAGCTACTTTAAAATGTTTTATAATTTTTATTGATAAAAAATGAGACCTCTTATTTGTAGCTTTTACATAATTACATCTTGAAAATAAAGTTCAGTATCCCCTGCGTAAAATATACTCCAGTAATCACTTATTTCTTTCCAGTTTCTAATGGATTTTATAATTAGTTCTTTGTTTACTAGTTCTGCGTGCCAGAATCAATGCTGTCACCTCAGCCCAGTTCCAGGAATAGTGTTTTAGTTCAAGGTCTTCAGAGCCAGCAAGGGAAGTGCAGTGCTGATTTCTGTGGGTCTGCCAAAACAATTAGGAGCAATTTGTTCCTCAGCTTTGAGAGCAGCGGGGGGGGGAGGGGAGGGGTTATGATAAAACAAAAAACTATAGATTAGAGGATTTTAAAAGAGATCAGATTTAGTGTCAATTAAACCCAAGTTTTGGCAGGTCAGTCACATAGACTTCCTATGTCACCTTGGACAAGTCTCTCTGGGCTTAGAGTATGATGTCTCTTAGGGTATGTCTACACTGCAGCTGGAAGGTGTGATTCCCAGTGTGGGTAGGCAGACACACAACTCAGTTTGAGCTAGCAAGCTAAATATAGTAGTGTGTATGTTGCCGCATGGGCAGCAGTCTAGGCTAGTGGTCAGAGCCAGGGGGTTGTGTGGGCTTGGACCTGGGTGGCTACCACCACCAGTTCCAGCTGTGGTAGATTCTTCCTGTGCTGTCACAGTGGAGTACATTTGTAAGGCTGCCTTCCAAGAACTCCGCACTAAGTTAGGACTTACAAGGTATGCTAGGAACAGGACTGGGATGGAAGAGACATTCTGGGGACAGGGCTACAACATACAGCTCTGTGGCCCATATGGCAGCTTCAGGAAGCTGTTGTAACATAGATAGGCCCCCAGAGCTGTCTAAGGTACAGTGGGGGCTGCTCCAGCCCCTGGAACAGCCCAGGGTCAGGAGGGTGCTTAAAGCTACCTTAGCCCCATTTGCCTCCAAATGCACCCATTGTTTCAGGGAAAGAAAGACAAGATCAGATTTTCTAATATTAAAAACACTGAAAAAAGAAATAGATTTACAGAGTTATACATGCTACAGCCAGAAGGGACCATTAGATTGTCTAGTCTGACATCTTCTATGTCACAAGCCACTAAATTTATTAAAGTTATGCTTGTATTGGAGTCCAATAACTTGTGTTTGGCTAAAGCTTAATTTGTGTTTTGGGTAAACCATAATTTCCAGAAAGGCGTCTAGTTAATCTGAAGACATCAAGAGATGGAGAATCCACCATTTCTCTTAATGGTTCTCCCTGTTAAAAACAATTGTGCCCTATTCTAATTTGAATTTGTCTGGGTTCAGCTTCCAGAAACTGGTTCTTGTTAGGTTTTTCTTCTCTAGATTAAAAAGGTATTTAGTACCTGAAATTTTCTCCCTGTGAAGGTTCTTATGCATCATAATCAACTCACCTCTTTCTTCTTTTTGTTAAACTAACCAGATTGAGGTCTTTATGTCTCTCATTTGAAGGCAGGCATTTTCTCAAGCCCCCTAATCATTTAAAATAAAACAAAGCTTTTTAAAAGGAGACTATAAAGAAGCAAAAATGGGTACAATCCAATTATTTTTCTTTTCAGATTACCTTCAAATCTGCCTTTCATTTGTATACTGCAGAGTTTAGTGCTTGCTAATTGCACCGTTCAAAACTGTAAAGCTTTATTCTTTTTGGAAACCTGATCCAACTTGCTGTTGATGTTTCAGGGTAAAATTAAGGCATAACTGCAGATGAAATACCTTGTTTTCTCTTTTCCAGGGTTCTTGGGATTTTTCTCAACAGCTCCATTTTCTTGCTTTTTGGAAGCTCTCCTACTTCCATATTTGACTGTTAGAAAACAATTTACACTGTGTGAATAGCTTAAACAGCTACAGAACTGTTCATCACAAGGTTGATTTATTTTGTTTTGTTTTACCCAAAAAAAAAAAAACCCACCCCAAAACTGCACAACATATACTCAGGAAAACATAGTAATAAGATAAAAGATTAACTCTCAAGAGAGAGAGTTTGAACTCTCTGTTATGGTTCTTCTGCAGTGTGGGTGGAAGTTGAAAACAAAAATGAGACCCAGAGAACCACCCAAGATTATCTATAGACTACAGCATGACCAGAGTAAGTTCAAGCTATTGCAATCTTTAAAAAAAAAAAAAAAAAAAATAATTAAAAAAAAGAAATCTTATTCTTCAGAATAGAAACTATACTGGTTCTAAAATTTGGCTGCCCTCATGCATTCCTTCCGAGAAATCTTAGATGCAATTGTTTATAGATTATTATTATTTTTTAAAAAGTCGAGTCCTTCTACATCAGTTTTCAACACAGCATATGACTAACAACAGGAAGATTGTTTACATGATTTACTCAAGATACACCAGAATAAAACTGTGTGTATAGTACAAGTTATAATGCAGCTAGGAATCAACTGCATATTTATCATGCACTAGTGTTCCTTCAAGCTTAATTATAATTTATTAAAATGCCTGCCAATCACAAAACCAATTAGTACTAATTAAGCTACAGATGACCTAACAATGACAATTTAAGTGTTGAGCAATGTCAGACAAATTCAGCTTTTTGAAGGAGCATGTAAAGATATTTCAGATAACTTGTCAAAGCAAATACCTTCTTCCTGTGCACAAGACTATTTGTAAATTTTATAACTGTCAAAGTAAATAAGAACAAGCTGAATATAGATTTTTGGTTCATTTAATCTAGTTGTTTCATCTTATGGCAAGGTTCCTATTCTGCATTTAAAAAAAAAAAAACCACCAAGACAAGAGTTTCTTTCAGATCTATAGTTTTTGGGGGATGGCACAAGCAGGAAAGGAAAATACTGGAGGTGCCCAAAAATTAGATCTGAATCTAGATCCAAATATGTGGTTTGCATCTCTAGAAATATACAATAAGCATTTGTAAATCACATATTTTGACAGTAGGATACATAATTTTCATTTCAGAGTGGTAGCAGTGTTATTCTGTATCAGCAAAAAAACAAAACAAAAAAACAACCCCCCCCCCAAAAAAACCCAAAAACCAAGGAGTCCTTGTGGCACCTTAGAGACTCACAAATTTATTTGGGCATAAGCTTTCATGAGCTAAAACCCACTTCATCAGATGCATACAGTGGAAAATACAGTAGGAAGATATATATACACAGAGAACATGAAAAAATGGGTGTTGCCATACCAACTGTAATGAGACCAATCAATTAAGGTGGGCTATTATCAGCAGGAGAAAAAAAAAAAAACCTTTTGTAGTGATTGGTCTTGTTACAGTTGGTATGGCAATACCCATTTTTTCATGTTCTCTGTGTATATATATCTTCCTACTGTATTTTCCACTACATGCATCTGCTGAAGTGGGTTTTAGCCCACGAAAGCCTAGGCCCAAATAAATTTGTTAGTCTCTAAGGTGTCATAAGGACTCCTTGTTTTTTTTTTTTGTTTTTTTTTTGATAATTTTCATTGAAGTTTTAATAGTGAGATGTGAGGCTCCAAATATATATATGCAGAAGCATGTACATATCGTACAAAGCTGCCCACTGCATGAAAGAAGAGGCTAAAGGAATACAGGGAGGGACCCCAAGATACCAGGGCATTTAAAAAAAAAAAAAAAGAAGAAGAAATCTGCTTGTGTACAATTATTTTGTAAATTGCAAGTCTAAAAATAGATATACCATTCAGAATGAATATGCTTTTAAAGACAAATTATTTTGCATTTTAAAAATGAAGTTTAGTAAATTATTGGAGTCTAATGTGCATTAACTGACTAATTAGGAGGGGGAAATCTTAGTAGATTTAGAAAAGAAGCTTTTGAACATAAACTGCAGAACTTTTATTATGTGGATTTAGTGTGAAATAACATGTGGGGCAGCTATAGAGTACTAATCAGAACAATTTTTTCCAAAGTCCAGTAGGTCTTCACACAATTAGCTAATGTACATAGGGATTAGTTAATGTTTGTACAACTTTGAATATTTAAAGCACCAAATAAATGCCAATTATTATGACAAATCATAACTGCTTGAAAGGAGAAGTTATATATAGTACTACATTAATGATCTTCAGGTTATGTGAACAAAGGCACCATCTAACATGACATCTCAGAGTACTTATATGTTTCCTGTTATATGCTGAAAAAGACGACAAATTAATAGTTATTTAAATGCATCAATCACATTTTTTGTTATTCCTTTATATCACATTCCTGAGTAAGTTTATCATCACTCTGCTCCTCCTCTCAGAGTTGCCACAATCCAGTGTTTGAGTTTCAATTCAGGACTATGGAACGGATTATGAAGTCCCAAACACTCACATGTGATTTCACCTGATAAACAGGAGGCGATCCATGAGGAAAGAAACAACTTTCATTTACACACAAGTGTTACTCAGAATTTATACAGCAGCTATAAAAGTATTATTAAGTATATACTTCAAACTGCCTGTCACAGAGTTTGCAATCCAAGACCTCAGTCCTGAAATCAGAAGTTCACAGATGTATTCTTATCCCCACAATGGGTTCCACTGAAATCACTGAGGTGCTACATAGATACAAGTATCCACTTGTGCAGAGTAGATTGCAGGATCCAGGCCTTCTACTACCATTATTGCATTTTAAAGGATACTGCAACTACAGAGGGGCGTTGATAAAATGTTAAGGGCCCAATTCTGTAGATGTAGCTCAGGCACATGCCCATAGACTTTAGTGCAAGCTTTGGCTTTGTAAAACCTAGGTTATAATTTGGTAAAATAATCCAGAAAGTGGCTGTAATTCCTTAAATGGACATTGTCAAATTTGGAGATTCTAAGTCATGGTATACCTTTCAGCCTCTCCACACACTCTCTTCATCCGTGTGAATTGTTATTCACCTTTTTTATTTTTAAAAGATTAATAAAGGAAAATGCAAACCAGCAGACAGGGACTCAAAAGGGATGAAAGCTCTTGTTAACACACCAGAGTCAGGGACTCAGGACTGAGTCTATTCCCAGCTCTGCTTAAGAGCTAGTATGCAATCTTGACACCCACATTTTTAAAACAGCTGCTAGTTTTGGATGCCTGCACCACAGCCTGCTTTTCAAAACAGGGACCCAAAATAACCCAATCACTTCAAAAAGTACCTGCTGAACTCCCTGGCATAATATTTCCTTCCATCCTCACAGGAGCAAGTCCACTCTGACTTGTAAAAACAATGGACTCCTTGTTGTTTTTGCTGATACAGACTAACACGGCTACCACTCTGAAATAGGACTTGTAATGCACTTTGGGATTCTCAAATAGAAAGATCTGTAGAAGTCGAATCTGGTTGTTAACATCA
Organism: Lepidochelys kempii; assembly: GCF_965140285.1. NCBI lineage: Eukaryota > Metazoa > Chordata > Testudines > Cheloniidae > Lepidochelys > Lepidochelys kempii. The sequence continues at coordinate 32,215,472 of NC_136390.1, read as the reverse complement.
TCAGGAGAAACCCCAGGATAGCAGCAAACCGGGGTGAACACAGGAGGTGGAGGAAGGTGTGAGGGTGGGTCTTTCCAGAAGTGAGTGGTGATCACGACAGAGTTTCACTGATACCCTGTCAGGCGCTCACATTGGCTGTGTTACACCCCTCTCCCTCTGGGGAGCTGCAGCAACAGCCCCAAAGGAACCAGCCGTGCAGAGCTGGTCATGGGGCCAGATGCTGCCGAAGGGCTGCTAAAGGCAGGGAGAATTGCGCGGCCAGGCAGAGTTTGAACGTCAGGTGTGCGCAAAGGCCAAGAGGGGGGACGGGGTGCGAGAGTCTCACCCCTCGCTCGCCGCATCCCGGACCCTGCACGACGGGACGGGGGTCCCACTCACGGGAACACAATGAGGTAGGTAGGGAGGTGTGTGTGTGTGTGTGAGAGAGAGAGAGAGACCCCACGCCCCCCGGAGCACATTACACGATGAGGCGCGCGCAAGCGTGTGTGTGCGTGTGTGTGTGCGTGTGTGTCCCCGTCCCCTCTTCCCAACCACAACCGCGGGGAGCAGCCGCCAGAGGAAACCAAGCAGCTTCCTTGCAAAGCGGGGGCGCCTACCTGCTGGAGGGCGCCCGCCTTTCAGGGGGGACGGCGGAGCTGACGCTTCCTTCGCCATGGCAGGGGTGGGTAAGTGTGGACGGGCGGCAGCCAGTCACGACGCTGCAGAGGCGAGCCCTAGCTGCGAGCAGGCGCACGGCGCTCCCTTTTATGGAGGCAGGGCAGGGGGCCTGCCAGGGCAGCGCAGAGCAGCGGCGTGGTCGGGACAGCGGGGAGAACGCGTGTGGGCGGCGCTGGCGGAGAGAAGCGGGTGTGGGAGCTTGTGCTGTGCTGTGCTGGGGGGCAGCAGAGGAACGGGCTGGGCGGTGTAAGAATGGGTACAGTGCGGGTAGGAGAGGAAGGGGGTGCGGTATAGGAGTGAGGGGTGGGTACAGCGGGGGTAGGAGAGGAAGGGGGTGCGGTATAGGAGTGGGGTGGGGACAGTGGGGGTAGGAGAGGAAGGGGGTGCGGTATAAGAGTGGGGTGGGGACAGTGGGGGTAGGAGAGGAAGGGGGTGCGGTATAAGAGTGGGGTGGGTACAGTGGGGGTAGGAGAGGAAGGGGGTGCGGTATAAGAGTGGGGTGGGGACAGTGGGGGTAGGAGAGGATAGGGGTGCGGTATAGGAGTGAGGGGTGGGTACAGCGGGGGTAGGAGAGGAAGGGGGTGCGGTATAGGAGTGGGGTGGGTACAGTGCGGGTAGGAGAGGAAGGGGGTGCGGTATAAGAGTGGGGTGGGGACAGTGGGGGTAGGAGAGGAAGGGGGTGCGGTATAAGGCTTAGAGGTGGGTACAGTGGGGGTAGAAGAGGAAGGGGGTGCGGTATAGGAGTGAGGGGTGGGTACAGCGGGGATAGGAGAGGAAGGGGGTGCGGTATAGGAGTGGGGTGGGGACAGTGGGGGTAGAAGAGGAAGGGGGTGCGGTATAGGAGTGAGGGGTGGGTACAGTGGGGATAGGAGAGGAAGGGGGTGCGGTATAAGAGTGGGGTGGGGACAGTGGGGGTAGGAGAGGAAGGGGGTGCGGTATAAGGCTTAGAGGTGGGTACAGTGGGGGTAGGAGAGAAGGGGGTGCGGTATAGGGCTGAGTGGTGGGTACAGCAGGGGTAGGAGAGGAAGGGGGTGCGGTATAGGAGTGAGGGGTGGGTACAGTGGGGGTAGGAGAGGAAGGGGGTGCGGTATAGGAGTGGGGTGGGGACAGTGGGGGTAGGAGAGGAAGGGGGTGCAGTATAGGGCTATGGGGTGGGTACAGCGGGGGTAGGAGAGGAAGGGGGTGCAGTATAGGAGTGAGGGGTGGGTACAGTGGGGGTAGAAGAGGAAGGGGGTGCGGTATAGGAGTGGGGTGTGTACAGTGCGGGTAGCTGAAGAAGGGGGTGCGGTATAGGAGTGAGGGGTGGGTACAGCGGGAGTAGGAGAGGAAGGGGGTGCGGTATAGGAGTGAGGGGTGGGTACAGTGGGGGTAGGAGAGGAAAGGGGGTGAGGTATAGGGCTCAGGGGTGGGTACAGTGGGGGTAGGAGAGGAAGGGGGTGCTGTATAGGGCTGAGGGGTGGGTACAGTGGGGGTAGGAGAGGAAAGGGGGTGTGTATAGGGCTGAGGGGTGGGTACAGTGGGGGTAGGAGAGGAAGGGGGTGCGGTATAGGAGTGAGGGGTGGGTACAGTGGGGGTAGGAGAGGAAAGGGGGTGCGGTATAGGGCTCAGGGGTGGGTACAGTGGGGGTAGGAGAGGAAGGGGGTGCTGTATAGGGCTGAGGGGTGGGTACAGTGGGGGTAGGAGAGGAAGGGGGTGCGGTATAGGAGTGGGGTGGGGACAGTGGGGGTAGAAGAGGAAGGGGGTGCGGTATAGGAGTGAGGGGTGGGGACAGTGGGGGTAGGAGAGGAAGGGTGTGCGGTGTACGCATGAGGGGTGGGTACAGTGGGGGTAGGAGAGGATAGGGGTGCGGTATAGGAGTGAGGGGTGGGTACAGTGGGGGTAGGAGAGGAAGGGGGTGCGGTATAGGAGTGGGGTGGGTACAGTGGGGGTAGGAGAGGAAGGGGGTGTGGTATAGGAGGGAGGGGTGGGTACATATACATGGTAGAGGGGCATTGCTGGCACATGATGGCATATATCACATTGGAAGATGTGCTGGTGAACAAGTCTCTGATAGTGTGGCTGATGTGATTAGGCCCTATGATGGTGTCTCCTGAATAGATATGTGGACACAGTTGGCAACGAGCTTTGTTGCAAGGATAGGTTCCTGGGTTAGTGGTTCTCTTGTGTGGTTTCTGGTTGCTGGTGAGTATTTGCTTCAGGTTGTGGGGCTGTCTGGAAGCAAGGACTGATCAGTCTCCCACGATCTGTGAGAGTGATGGGTCATCCTTCAGTTGATAAGTTGAGGATGCTTTGGGAGGTTTTAGTTGGGGGCTGAAGGTGATGGTTAGTGGTGTTCTGTTATTTTCTTTTTTGGGCCTGTCCTGTAGTAGGTAACTTCTGGGTACTCTTCTGGCTCTGTCAGTCTGTTTCTTCACTTCAGCAGGTGGGTATTGTAGTTGTAAGAACGCTTGATAGAGATCATGTAGGTGTTTGTCTCTGTCTGAGGGGTTGGACCAAATGCGGTTGTATCGTAGAGCTTGGCTGTAGACAATAGATCATGTGGTGTGGTCTGGATGAAAGCTGGAGGCATGTAGGTACGCATAGCGGTCAGTAGGTTTCCAGTAAAGGGTGGTGTTTATGTGACCATGTACCAGCAATGCCCCTCTGCCATGTACATTGGCAAAATTGGACAGTTACTACGTAAAAGAATAAACGGACACACATCAGACATCAAGAATTATAACATTCAAAAACCAGTCGGAGAACACTTCAGTCTCTTTGGTCACTCAATTACAGACCTAAAAGTGGCAATTCTTCAACAAAAAAACTTCAAAAACTGACTCCAACGAGAGACTGCTGAATTGGAATTAATTTGCAAACTGGATACAATTAATTTAGGCTTGAATAAAGACTGGGAGTGGATGGGTCATTACACACAGTAAAACTATTTCCCCATATTTATCACCCCTGCTGTTCCTCAGACATTCTTGTCAACTGCTGGAAATGGCCTACCATGATTATCACTACAAAAGGTTTCTTTGCTCCCTCCACCCCCGCTCTCCTGCTGGTAATAGCTCACCTTACCTGATCACTCTCATTACAGTGTGTATGGTAACACCCGTTGTTTCACCTTCTCTGTACATAAATCTCCCCACTGTATTTTCCACTGAATGTATCCGATGAAGTGAGCTGTAGCTCAAGAAAGCTTATGCTCAAATAAATTTGTTAGTCTCTAAGGTGCCACAAGTACTCCTTTTCTTTTTAAAGATTATTAGCTAACTCAGCAAGAAGCACTTGCATTTCAAGGTACTAAACATCCTTAAGTATTTACAATTAGTTTATGTGCTTAAAGAAAAAAATTCGTAAACCTGTGTTCAGGTATGAAAGCAACAGTACAAAAGGGAATGGTGGTACTCACATAAAATTCTTAAAGTGCAAGATGGAGTCCACTAGAAACTCAAATATTTTCAAAATATTGTAACTTATTAGACATCTGTAGCACACCAGAGGGTTGCTTCTTATACTTTTGAATCCATCTGGGCAGATGTTACATTCCTGGCCGTACATGCTACTTGTCATGAGTTACAGTGTAAAGCTTCAAAATTTTCATTCCATGACCTAATGTAAATTTCAGACATTGAGCCAAATTCAACATAGGTGTAAGGGGAGGCAGTGACTTCCATAGAGAAGGATGAACTGGGCTCTATACCATATCTGTAGCAAAAAAACCTTGTGCTTTGAGGGGTTGCGGGGGCATAAAAGAGAACAAAATGTATTTATTTCTTTTATTTTCTGAATGATAATAATACTCTAAAATTTGTAGCTCCCATTTGGGAAACAGTAATGTATGTATGATGCTGGCAGACCAGATGCTAGCGCATGCTAAAGCCCCAGGTCAATTCACTTGTGTATTAGTATAAATCAAAGTAATTGTTAAATGTATAAGAGTGTATTTGGTGGTTAAACTCCATGAAAACTAATGGAATTTTATGTGCGTTGTTTTTACTTATTTGTATCCTGGTATAATAGAGTAGCAAACATTTACATTGTGTTTACCCCTGTAACTATAAAAACCCATCAAAGGAGAAAGAAGTCTTGTGAAAAGCAGATGAAGAACTTTTAACAGAAAAGTGCTAATTTCAAAGCAAGTGGTCATTGTGTATGATGTTTGGAGGTCAAAGACTCAAAATGCATTTCTCACTCTCCATCACCAAAGGAAAAGCCTACGTGGGTAGTGACGCTGTCAGCTTGTTTTCTGTGAGAAGAAGCTATAAGAATAGATTAAAGGAAACACCCTTCATCTCTGGATTATTTCGATTCTAACAGGGTGGAATAATGAACAAGAAGACCGAGATCCACAGAGTTATTCTGGGTAGCCCTGAGAGACTTTTGGGAAATTGGCAGTTTATTACATCACTGCCAGCGTTTGGAATTATAGACTGTGACTCACCTGTACCTATATTTTACCTGCTTTAACCTCTCAATAACTCTCACTTTCTTTTCTTAGCTAATAAATCATTAGTTAGTTTACTATAGAATTGGCTACCTGCATTGTCTTTGGTGTGACATCTAGAGTACCAAATGATCTGGGGTAAGTGACTGGGCTCTTGGGATTGGGAGCAACCTGATGTGATGTGATTTTTGGTTTAAATGACCCTTTATCATAAAGTCTAGTTTGTCCACGTGGCAAGATAGTCCCCTTAGACTCTCCAGTCTGTCTGTGACTCCATGGTAAGACTGGTACAGTGATCAGGAGTTCACATTTGTTACTGACTTGGTGAAATCTAATTATAGAACATACTACGAGTTTGGGGTGTCTGCTCTGTTTTTTGTCAGTCTGCCCTGAGGTAGGTACTCACGGCCGTGAGCCACTCCAGACAGTGTGACAGTATGGTGAAAAATACCAGACACTAGGTATTCCAATGGTATTAGCATTTTAATAAATACTGTACATTTCTAAAAACCCAACTGATTCTTTGTGGTATCAGTCAAAGTTTCAATTATTCAAGAAATTTTCAGCTGAAAGTTGACTATGTAGCCATGTAATTTTATTCTGTCATGCAGGTTGAAATTCATTCACTCTTCTGCTTATGCTAAATGGGGCCAGAATTTCATCAATATCTATTTTCCAGTATCTTGGAAATTATTGTGAGTATTGTACTTACAAAAAAGTAAACAAAAGAGTATTTTACTGACAAAAAAGTAAACAAAAGAGTATTTTAAAAAAGAGAGATAAAATTAATAAAAATCCAAATACAAAATTATATATTTCATTATTATCATCAAGGTATATAGCCACCTTACAGATTGAGTGTCACCTGGAATTAGTCTCTGGCTAGGTTCTTATGATGCGTTGTCTGGATGTTCAGTCTGTGTCCATCACTGGTGATCTTATTGTGTCACTGAAGCTTATGGCAACCATGTGATCGCTGATCATGTAGTGGCATTCCTTGATAAAAATGCTTTGTAATTTCAGCCAAATTATTTCCATACCAAGAAAAGCTCTGAAAGCGAACCAATGCTGATGGAGGAAGTTAGTGGGTTCAGCTATGAATATCCTCACTGGTGATCTTGTCCTGACCCTTAATATGAAGCAGCTGATAAAGACAATGAGAATCAAAATCAATCCACCACTCTTCAGCCTTCCTCTGCAACCAGACTTCACTACCATACAATTAAGTTGGTATAACCATAGATCTATTGAGCTGCAGATTTGTGGTATGCTTGATATCACAACATTTCCACCAAGGCTACTGAAGGGCCTAGAACAGAATGGCAGCTGCTGCTGTACAAGCAGCCATATCTTTAAAACATCTTCCAACACAATCTATAACCAGGGGTACATTTAAGGGTCAGAACATAGTCACCAAACAAGCAGCATTGGGCCCAATGGTCATGTCACTTCAAGCTTTTTTTAAACATAAAAGGTAAAAAATAAATAAATAAAACAAATCACAAGCCTAAACAAAAGGGAATCTCACCCAAATTGTGTTGACTTGCATATTTCCAATTATTGGAAACTAGTACCATGGTGACACTTTTCCTTGGCAAATTGTTCTGGAATGCTATCCAGCTCCAAATTTGTTATGGTCTGTCTCAATAGGAAGGAGCTCAAGGTCACTCAGCTGTGTCTGTTATAGTGTTGAACGCATGTAGTTTTGGGCACATCTTTCGATGCTCATTGCACATTCAGCATTAGCCACTTTAACTGGTATGGTGAGAAAGAGTGGACACAACATTTTCATTTCTGGTAAAACATCATCAAGAGAACTTGACACTATGAAATTCAGATCACTCTGCACTCTAAGTGACAAACTTAACATTGTGTCTTTTGTAAAATAATACATCTTGAAAGACAATCTCATGAATCAAGTCTAAAGAAAAATATAAGTATTTTGCCATGAATTTCAGAACGTTTTCCTTTGATTCTTCTGAAATTATTTTCTGAAGTCACGTGGGATGGAAGAAACCAGATAGAGTAGCTACCTCTTGAAAACAATCACATGGAGATCTTAGTTCTGTGATGACATTGTCTAAAACATCAAAATATTCCTTCAATGGTTATCCTTTGCTTCTAAGACAGAATCATGTGCAAATTCATCATCCATGCGGCATACACGTGTCTTCCTATGGCTTGGATAGTTTACATTTTCAAAGCCCATTCAAATCACCTGTTCTGTGACTCTTTTACAATTTCCTCATACTTTTCTTCAGATCTGAGTTTGCTAAGCTCATTCACTATGCTCTCAAATGTCCGGAGGACTTGGAACAGATCAATTTTCTTTGGCTCAAGGATTCCAAAAGCTGGAGTCATGACAACTAAGCTCCTATGCCACCATGACAGATTAAGGTAGAACATCCAATCCATCAAAGACACGTTGCTTTTTGCTCAGAGTATGTCCTCACTACCCTTTTGTTCAGCTAGTTTCATCTCCTAGACATTCAATTATAATCTGAAAATTTACTGTCATTGTCTCAGTGGATTTCATTCAAGCTGCCTATCTAGTCTTGCAGAGTGCCTTTAGATGTAAAGGTCTCCTTTATTCTTCCAAAGCCTATTCAGTGTCACCTGCTGCATCAATCCTGTCAATTTCTTCAGGGGCTGAAGTGCATCATCAGGTTCCCCTTCTCACTGCAAAATTGTACTCTCTTCAGCAAGAGTTTGAAGATAAAGAATATTTTTAGACTCAATCATTAGTTTTTCCCATTGATAATAAGAGTCTGTGAAATATTTATATATTTCCTGCAAAATTGCGAAGAAAACCTTCAGGTCTGGACTGCCTTTATTTTCAGAACCATGCACCAAAACTAGGTTAATTTGATGTGCTGGGCAAAGGATGTATAGTGCATATATTTTGTCTCCCTTGCCTGAAAGGTATTCTTTCACTTTTGCTTGAAATCTTGCATGACCTCTGCCATAACACTGGCCCCATGTGCCTGTCCAGAAAATGTGTTTGGAATCTAATCCATACTTGCAGAATAAAACATTAGTTAACTGCTCACATAATGATGCAGCATCTGCCTTCCTTACTGCCACAATGCTTACAAAATTCTCTTTTATATGTACTTTTCCTTCAGTATGATCAATATTAGCAAAGCAAAATGGTCATTTGATCAACATGACTAATATCCATGATTGCACCTGCAATGACAGGAACAAACTTAGCTTCTTTTCAGCTATTAAGTATGAGCCTCCTGGTAACTGATGCTAAAAGACTTATAAGTTCATCAGTAATTGTTTTGGTCAAGTATCTGATTCTCTTGGTGTCACTCTTATGCTGGGCAAAAGTTGTATTATGGTAAGTAGCTTAATGAGGCTTAAATAAATACTACAACTGGTGCCCTCCAACACTTTGCGGTGGCCATGGAAGGGGACTAGCTAAAGTGTGTAAAGCAATATTTTTAGTACTTCTTGCCATTTCCTAATATTTTCAGCTGCTTGTTTATCAAAACATGCATTGATACTATGACCCGTCACAAACTGTAGAGCTGCCTCATGTGACTGTAGATGTTGTTTCCTCTTCCCATGAACAGACACTGACTTTAGCATATTCTTCCAATCATTGAAATCTGTTAAACACATTGATTTTTGAGTTTCTGTATCCCCGAACAACAAGGAAATGTGACAGTATACACAATCTGAACAATATGGTATCTAGGCACATGACATGCAAATCTTCAAAGAGTGCATTTTTCATTTTGTAAACTGAAGACGAAAAATGGTTTATAGGAAAAAGATGAAACTGTCCATTTGGAATATCACTTTCAGTAGGCTGGCAAGGACCAATCTACACAAGCACACACAATTGCTTTTGTGATAAAAATGAATCTTAAAAGCGACTTATCAGATGTGAACTTCAAACCTATACCTTTGACCTGCTTCATTGTTGGCCTGGGGTAAGGAATAGCTTCCATATAAGGAGAGATTAAAAAGACCAAAACTGTTCAGTTTAAAAAAGAGACGACTATGAGGCAATATGACAGGCCTATAAAATCATGAATGGTATGGAGAAAGTGAATAGGAATGTGTTATTTACCCCTTTAAAAACCTCAAGAACTAGGGGTCACCCAATGAAATTAATAGGCAGCAGGTTTAAAACAAATATAAGGAAGTACTTCTTCACACAACACACAGTCAAAATGTGGAATTCATTGCCAGGGGATGTTGTGAAGGCCAAAACTATAACTGGTTCAAAAGAGAATTAGATAAATTCATGGAGGATAGGTCCATCAATAGTGATTAGCCAAGGTGGTCGGGCACACAATCCCATGCTTTGGATGTCCCTAAACCTCTGACGGCCAGAAGATGGGACAGGTTGACTGGGGATAAATTCTCATTAAATTGCCCTGTTCTGTGCCTTCCCTCTGACCTTGCTGACTGTATCACTGTATGACACTTCCCAAGCATCTGACAGTGCCACCTGCTCAATATCCCATTGAGACAGGTGAATACTGAGCTAGCTGTAATCTAGTATTGGAGGCTGCCGGATGGTAATGGCAAGGAACTTTATCCGGATTAATTATCAAAATAATGCATGCTGCTTCTTGCCTGCCCGGACTGGCCACCAGCAGCAGTGATTCACCAAACTGAACTAGCAGGGCAACATTCTCTGCGTATTAGAGGTCTCAAAGCAAAATGGTGTTCAGCTCCATGCTACCAACAGCTGCCTTCTTAAGCTTATCCCCTCACCAATCAATACCGATATTGAACAATGATGACGACAGAACGCAGCCTAGCTGAACTACTGTAGAAATAGGAAACCATGCCACATATCTACTATCAACTTGAACACAGTTTTCTGTTCCAATCTCTTCTCTCAAAATGTAAATCAAGGCAACAGTTGGCCAAGAACAACTAGCTTTCCTCACTATAATTTAACATATGAATAGTTAATAGAGTTCAGTCAACATTTTCCAGCAATGAGTGGCACAAGCAATTTCTACATTTGTAACATTTAGAAACAATATTCTCCTGGTTTTATTTCATCAGGGTTTTTTTCCTGTTTAAATATAAATCCAGCAAGCTAGGTACAGCATATTAATGAGAATATCACACAATTGAACATTACATACAACTGAAACACAGTCGGTGTCAATGAAGATGTCTAAATTCTACCCTATTTTTGAAAAATAAGGCTGTTTTACTTATGGTCTTAGTTCAACGTCAATGTACCATGGCTATTGAAATATCTCATCAACAGTTCAAATGAAGTAGGTTGCTGGAAATAACAAAGTCTAGTTTTGTAAAAGTGATGGTCACGAGCATAACTCATACGGAAACTTTTTGCAGGATTGGGTCCTAACCTAACACTAAAATAACTTCAATTAACTGAAAATAAGTATATGCAGTAACGCTCTCTGAACCCCATTTTTAATTCTTATAATCCTATAGTCCCAGTAGTTAATCCTATTTCATCCTATGCAGAAAGTAGATGTCTGATTATCATAATAATTATATGTCTTTACAATGAAATGTAAAGACACCAAGCAGATAAATCTAATCTTAAAGCTTTATTTATTGGATATAATTTTTTTTTACAGTTTAAGTTACACTAAGTTTCAAATAAAAATGCTAGTAAAATATTGTCTTCTAAAAGCTATCACCCTATGGTGCACACTTTCTGGGCTAATTACTGGACTGGTCTGAACTACATTAAAGGGACACTATGGGTACTTTGAAAGAGACTATAAAGTCAAAGTTGCCCCAAAATTTAGATTTTGTAAAATAAACCCTTACAAAAATTACATACTTCAGGAATTAAATATAAATTCAATAGAATTTAAAAGAACACCCAAAACCTTAGAAACTGGCTACAAAGTGAAACTGGCCTGACTATATTCATTGTGCATGTGAAGAGACATGCAAAAAGTAAACAAATATGAGCATGAAACACTATAGGGATCTGGTGAACATGGGTTCAGCTTGCTCACTCATCCAGAGGGGGCTGATAAAACTGCACTGGATAATTCCAGGTGCATGGATAGCCCTGGAGTGTATCCAACGGGGCAGGAGATACTGCACTGTGGCACAGGTGCCTCCAGAAATGCGGGGCAGATTTAAATGGAAGTGAGTCAGGGTAGTAAAGGGGTTACTGTACCCAATTGTGCTAGGTATGGACTAGAGCCCTCCCCCAGAGGGAAAAGGAAAGGTTCCTTGAAGAAGAGGGTGGGGACCCCTACACTGAGAAGCCCCGGGGAGGAAGAGGAGCAAAGACCTCCGGGGTAAGGAACATGAGAACCATAGACAACAGAGCTAGGAGAGGGTAGACAGAGAGGAAGGAAGTGCAGGAGAGATGGCCAGCCCAAGCCCCTTAGAAGGAGAAAAGGGGTAACTGGAGCTCACCACAATGCAAATCCCAGGAGAAGAAATGGGGACCCTGCTGGTGGCTTGGGAGAACCCAAGGTCTGGGATGTCCAGCAGAAGGTTGGGATTGGCTTCGACCCACTACCAGAAGAAAAGGCGATAGAGGAGAAGGGACACCTGCAGGGGTGCAATTGGTGTGTGGACCTGTGGGTGGCAGCAGAGCTATGGGGACATCCACCCCCTAACCAGTGTACTTTTTGTAGGTGGGGGATGAAGGAACCTCCAGAAGATAGCCCCAGTGATTGCCCGAAAGAGGGAGAGAGGCTTCCCTGGACAAACCCCAGCAGAGGGGGGTGGAGAGGCTCAAGCAGGATGAACCTGGCGGTTCATAAATGGGGAGGTGTGTGACAGGGTGCTGGCTCAATAGGAAACCCTGAGCCAGCCCTGTGTCACACCAGCTCCAATCAGGAAAAAGGAATTGGAGCTGGCTGAGTAAGCCCAGCCCTACGTGGCAAACTGGGAACAGCTGCCGGCCTTGCTAGCCAGGGGCTACATAAAGGCTGGCAGGAAGGAAGCTGAGGGAGAGGAAAGGGAGGAGCCAGGGAGTTAGAGGCCACTCTCCCCTGCTGGCTGCAAGCCTGACACTGTCTGTAGATACACGGTGGTGGGAACTTTTACTGTAAATAAAGAGCATGGGTGATTGCACCAAAGCAGAGGTCTCTGGCTGGTTTGTGGGTGCAGAAGCAGCAGAGGATCGAGGGACCCACCTGAGCCCTGTTAAAACATGAGAGATACTATTTGGGGATATTATTATTTTTAAGTGTCATCAGCATACCTTGTTCTGCATGTGGGTATTACAGAAGAAGAGTGGGTTTTAGATAGGATTTGAATGAAAAAGTGGATGGTGGCTTCTCAAACTTGGGCCTTGATTATTCCTACCTAGTTCCTGTGCCTTCCATGCCCCAAGATCATCACATGGAGGGGATCCTCTGCTCCAGATATCCCACTGTCTGTGGCGGGGAGTGGGAAGTCAGGTCAGGGCCGGCCCACAAAATTTTGGCACCTGAGGCGGGGAGCTCAAATAATGCCCCCATGCCTCCTCGCTTGGGCCAAAACTTTGAAAGGTCTCAATTCTGCCTTCTTCCTGTTCTACTCCTCTTATGGTACTGCTCTGCTACCTTCCTCAATAAAGGAGAACTAACAACTTAAAATGCCTTGTTCAAAAATTTTAAATAACACTTAACTTTCAAACGCCTGAACAGCAAATGTAACTTTTCTTGTCTGCATAGTAAACACTGGCATTTTTATCTGTTTGAATAATCAAAGTGGTGATTTCCATGCCTTCTTGGTTGCAAAGATTTGAACTGCTTCCTGAAGGTCCAGTCTGGGCCAGCTCATGTTCTACTGAGATGGTTGCAAGGCTGACGAGCCTCTCCTGTGTCATTGTGGAGTGTAGATGTGTTTTATTAACTTCAGCTTGGAGAAGCTGCGTTCTCCACTGGCAACTGTTACAAGTATGCGCAGAGCAACAAAAGCATTTGGAAAGAGGGTGGTCATTTTATTTGTGCACATATATTCCAGAACAGCCTTTGGAGTTGATTCTGCTGGAAAGTATTTTGAAAGTGCTTTCAGTTCATCACCTAAATCACCCGCATCAATATCGCGCATGTCATCATGTGTCAACACTGTCTCTAGTGCCCTGCATTGCTGGTGTAGGTCTTCTTCAGGTATAGTGAGGAGTTTCGGAATATCATACAACATTCAAAATATACTGCTGTGTTCCTTTAGCTGCATGAAACGTTCTTCAACTGACTGTATTGCACAATCTAGCACCTGGTTAAAGAATTCAACTTTGAATTGCTGTTTGGGGTCTCTTATGGGATTATCCCGTGCCTCGTAATCAAAATGTCGTCTTCTTCTTTGGTGACTCTTGTATTCTTCAATGGGTGGGAAAATAGCTTCAGTGTGAAGTTCCTCTGCCAACTTCTGTGCACTCTTCAGAATGTTTTGAAATCCCTCATCTGACCGGTAAGACTGTAGGTATGACTTTGCTTTGTCCAGTTGTTCTATTGCTCCAGATATATCAAGTTTAACACCCTGGAGTCTCTTGCTTACAACATTTATTTCAAACAGTAATGCCACAACACTAAACCACACAGAAATGTGAAGTTATATGTTTCTGGTGATTCCATTTCCCTCTGCCACTGTTCTCCCACGAACAGCTCCTGTCATAGCATTATCCTACATAATGGCAACTATGGCATCATCCATCTTCCCAATATGGTGTTTGATAAGCTTTATCGCCTCCATTCAACTTTCCCATCGTGTGGCACTCAGTAATTTTAGTGTCAGAGAGGATGTTCCCAGATGTTGCTTCAAAATTTGTCATTGATGAGTTGATGGAGAGAGAAATACATGGATGCTTTGAATTACATTAAAAAAAAATTCAGCAGCCTCACTAGAAGCTGATGCTGCATCACTGACCACCAACTTCAATGAATGAACTGCATGGGACAAAAAAAGCTCAAGGGTTTAAACTCTTGGATCTGTGTCTGCACTCCTCTGTTCTTTCCTCTCATGTTGGCACCATTATCGTAGCCCTGACCTTTCATGTCAGCGATCACAGTTCCCGTATCTTCCAGCTTTTTAAGAAGCACATTTGTCATACCACTTCCTGTAATATCATCAATGTCAATAAATTCTAGAAAATGCTCTCTGACAGTCACCATTGCAGGGACATTTTCACTCGGTTCTGTTGTTACAAAATGCACCATTAAAGTCATTTGTTCCGTATGGCTGATGTCAGGTGTGCAGTCCAGAATAACAGAGTAATATCTTGCTGACTTCAGATCTGCCACAATCTTCTGTTTGACTTTTGTTGCCAGTAACTGTATGATCTCATTTTGAATTGTTTTTCCAAGGTAGTGGTGTATGTACATTTCGTGGATGGTAACTCTTCTTGGATGCTCCTGGAGTACAGCATCAAACTCCACCATCAGCTCTACAATTTTAAGGAAGTTTCCATTGTTTGACGCACAGGGCTGATCTGAAGTGCCACACAGTGCTAGGTTTTGGGTAGCAAGCATTCTCACAATGGCAATGAGCCTTTTCAGAACATTTTGCCAGTAAAGAGAGACTGATGCAATCTTCTCTTGATGCTGATCATCTATGGGGGCCTTTAACCTTAGTCTCATCTCAAGCTCTTTCCACCTGTGGAATGCTCTCTGGTGGTTTGCTGCCTTCTCATGGGATGCCAGATTTCTAGCCAGATTTTTCCAGTCCTTTGTTCCTGTAGAACCCAGTGTAGCTGGAATATTAGACTGGAAGAGTTTGCAACAAAAACAGTATACAGCATTCTGGTTTTTGAGTACATAAGCCATGGCCTCTCCATTTTGTCACCGTTGGGGATTTCACGCCAGTAATGTGTTGGATGGAAACTTCTATTTTCATTGTCTTTGGGGAACGTGAAGTTTTTCACTTGCTGTTCCCCAGGCAGTACAAGGAAGTCCCTCAGGCTACTGCTCAAGTGGGTCCACAGTCCTGGATCATCTAGACTTAAGGAACTAAACTCAGCAGCAGCTGTTTCTTGCACCTCTAGCATACTCTTTTCTGATCTACACTTTTCTTCAGGAATGTGCATGGTTACATCCATTTGAGATGGAGGTATGGATGCTGCAGTAGCTGCCAGGTCACCTGCACTCTAACTGGAAGATCAGGCATCTCCTCACCACTCACAGCCTCACTGGGGCCAGAAGGCTCACCGTGAACATTTGTCTCTCAGGAGAGCTCCTTCCTGCTTCGACAGAAAAGCTTCATTTGCCTTTTTTTCTTTTTCTGAATTCTGCCCCAGAGGGGGGTTTTCTTTCACTCATGACTACTGTTCTGTGCCAGCTATAGTGGCTCTCAACACTCAGTTGAAGGGGACAAATAAGCAGGCTGGTAGGAGGGCCTGAGTGAGGGAAGATATCAGCATCTTAAGGGCCTAACTGGCTCCTACTACTTCAGTTGACTGCCTGTTCTCCTCAAGTGGGTTCAGGGAAGCAGCAGGCAACAGGAAGCTCCCTGAGAAGCTGGTGTTAATCAGTCCAGGCTGCTGGGGGTGCTAGAGAGGTACATAAGAGGCTCCTCCTCCTCTCTGTCCCTGCAGCTCCTGCTGCTTTCTGTTATTCCCTTTCAATTTTTCTCCTGCCTGCCTGTTATGTCTCTTGTGCCTTCCTTCCTCCAGCACAGCACTCCACCATCTCTGTGCATCTGGAGCAGAGAGAATACATATGCACCAGCAGGAGACACAATTTTCTACACTCTGGGTCCTAGTGGCAAACCCCCCCAGTCTGAGGTGGCCACCTCATGGTAAGGCCAGCCTTGAGTCAGGTGCCTCTGTGGCACCATCGCCTTCAAACTCCATGGAAGGCTCTCTGAGGGCCAAGGTTTCACTTGGGCGGGGAGACAGATGCTAGGCGAGGGAGGAGTGGGCAGGATTCAGGGGGACAGTGTTATCCCCTCTCTGGCTCCACGAAAATTCACTAAAATATTATTGTCTGTATTTTTTTGCTGAGTTCTGCCCCACTCCCCAGGGTGTCTCAGGGGAATCAGTAGCCAGGAGGCATCTATGGTAGAGCTATGCTGCCAAGGAATGCTTTGGGGAGAGCATTGCTTAACTTGTGAGTGCTGATGGGGATCATATCACATCGTTGTGCAGCACAAATCACTTTCCCAAAATGTAACTCAGACTACTATCTAGCTTTCTAATATTTGAAAATAGCATTTAACAAACAAAAGTTCAACACTAGCAATGGGCAAGGAAGGATATCTTATCTATAAGGAAAGGGAATGGATGTGAGAGACATTGGAGGACTCAAAGTAAAAGACAGTAATGCATGTGGGGTGACAGGATCAGTGAGAGGGAAATTGTGGGGAAGAGAACACCAGGGGTAACATCCTGGCTCCATTAAAGACAAAGGCAAAACTCCTAGTGATTTCAATACACTTTGCCCGAAGTGTGTGTGACAATCATACGATTATGGTCATCACTTTTACAAGCCTATGATAAATTTTATACAAAGTATACCTTGTGAGGTATCATTTGAAAAGTCATAATTGCTGAATAGCATTATCCTGTTAAAATATGTGTATCAACACTATATGGGGAGTTATAAGATTCTACTATGATTGTTACTGAAGTATGTTGTAATTCTGGTTAACACCCTCAAACCAGTTTTTCAGAGACCAAGACACATTAGCATCCCTGATAGGTGTTAAAGGGTCACTTAAGTGGCCATCCTCCAGCGGAGTTGGGGGGAGGTGTAAACAAGAAACTTAAATTTCATCACATTCACAATGGACTGCAAGTCACCATAAGTCAGCAAGTATGTTTCTAGTACAAGAAATTGAATTATAAAGGGTGAGGAAAACACAACTTCTCTCCTCCTTCCATCTTTCTGCTCATGACCTCAACAACTCTTAAAGAACTGAACAAAGGTGGGAGTGGTCCTAAGCTGAAAGGAGATGTAGCCTGTGAAATTTACTACTGTGTATGGTGAGGAAAACCTTTGCTTTTAAATTCACTTACCTTGTTAAGTTAGGTATTAGCTTGTATATTACTCTTTTCTTTTGTAAACAATCCTGACTCTTATGCATCAATACTTTTAATCACTTAAAATCTATCTTCTGTAGTTAATAAACTTATTGTTTATCTTAACCAGTGTGTTTGGATTAAGGTGTATGGGGAAACTCCATTTGGGATAACCAGGTTGGTTCATTATCCTTTTCCTTTCATGAAGTGACAGACTTTTTGTGAGCTTGCATTGTTCAATAGTGTGCTGGACAGTACAAGATGCAAATTTCTGGGGGAACAAGGCTGGGACTAAGAATTTGTGAGTATTATCATTTTATGTAATTAATGAGTGATTAGTGAGAGTGCTCATGTAGTTGTGTGAGCAGGCTAAGAGTGGCTGTTCTGACAACAAATCAGTGTTAAAGGCACCCCCAGGCTAGAGATTTAACAGGACACAACTGTTCAATTGTCCAGATTGTACCCTAGGTAATGTCACATGTATTGGGGGCAGGAGATGTTCAAGCAGTATTCTACGTAACTATACACATCCCTTCTTCCTGCACCTCAGCTTAACCTTTTGCTGAAGCACAGGCCAGAGTTCTCTCTTTTCAGGATTTTTCAGAAAGGACTACAGAGTTAAATGTCAGGGCTATTGTGTGTAAAACCCTGATAAGTAGATGAAAATAGTTTCCAATCAGTTTCAAAGAATAACATACACTTTCTTAATAAAACAAACATTAATGCACACAGAACACAATGTAACTAGTATACTATAAAATATTATAAATACTATTTGGAATACTATGAGTAACTTTTAAACAAAAGCTATCATAACATAAATCTACTGGTGTTCCTTTGACATACTTTCCCCCTTGTGTTTGTTACAAACATTCAAATATAAAGTGTCAACTTAATGTTTTCTGTATTTTAGCACACATCAAGACACATTACCCTCTGATCTTCTCTCAAAGGGAATTTTGCAGTCTTTATATTTTGATCATAGTATGTAGTGGGTGGTAATTGGACTCTTCAGAGCTTGAGAAATGGCAGTATCTCAGTCCTTTTAAACACTTCATATCTGTCAGCACACAAACTGTCTGGGGATCTCCCCAGCTAGCTGCATTCTAATCCTTGGGTTAACAGCTCACTGGTCCTCTCAGTTTTTGTTGAAACAGAAATCTGAAGCCTATATCCAAAGTGGTACAGGTATTGGGATTAGTATATAAAGAAATCTTCCCCCAACCACTCTTCTGGTCTTCAAACAGCCCCTGCCCGCACCCTCATTAGGCTCTTCATCATCAGAAGCAAGTTCCCCACAGATCAGGACCCACCAATTCAAGATTGCACCAGACCCTGCCAGAACAACTAATGCAAAATGTGCAGACGTACCTCCACTGGCACGATGATCAATGCTCTCCACAACACAACTTTCAAGATCCATGGATCCTACACACACCTATCACGTGGTGTACGTCATCCAGTGCATCAAATGCCCCAATAACAACTATGTCGGTGATACCAATCCTTGCAGTCTCAAATGAAAATGATAAAAGACAAACTTCCTATTACCCAGGTGTGAACACTTTTCACAAACTGATTACTCCGTATCTGTCCCATCAGTCCTCGTCCTCAAAAGAAACCTGCACTACACCTTCAAAAGGTGAGCATGGAAACTTAAATTCATAACTCTGTTAGGTGCTAAAAATCATGGTCTCAACAGAGACATTGGTTTTATAGCTCATTACAATAATTTGTAACCTACTAACCCTCCTTTCACCTATGACTGCAGAGGTGCTAGCCACTTCATTTTAAGTGGCTTCTTGCAACATGTGTTAACCCCATATGCTTAACAATCTATCCCACCTTGTATTTAGCTGACACTCTTGGGTTACATTTTCCAGAGCTGAAGAAGAACTCTGTGAAGCTCAAAAGGTTGTCTCTTCCACCAACAGAAGTTGGATCAATAAAAGTTATACCTCATCCACCTTGTCGCTAATTATTTTATGGAAAATTTGATTTATTCAGCACTTGAATCTAGAGTGCCAAAGTGTTCCTAGCCTATAAGGTTGATGTTACAAGGTTTACAAACCCCTAACCCCCAGTTTCTATCGTGAAACACTGATAGGGTTAGACTTGCCTTTTCGTTTTTCTTCCCTCCCCCCCCACAGTGCACCCCACCCTTCTTCCCATCTGGCTGAATCCCAGGTAGGTCTGACTTTTGCCCCAGTTGCCTTGATTTTCTGAGGAGCTGAGTATTTGCAGCTCCAGATATCAGCACCTCTGAAAATCAGGTAAAAAGTTTTCATTATTGGACCCTTCCCTTTTCTGGAACTGATTTGCATATTGGCTTATGCAAATATTTCAGTCTCAGAAGCAACAGCACCATCTACTGTTGCTTCATGCAAACCTGAAAGGCACTCAGATACTACTGATGGATGAGTGTGGTATAAGAGTATAAATAGAACAGAAGAGATTACGGGGGAGTTTACTAAAGAATCATTTTTACACTGTTAATAATCAAAACAAACAGTTTCCTTTAAGTTAAATCCACTGTAGCAACTTCAGTGTGCCTTATCAACCCAGTAAGATGAAAGGCTTTTTCCACTTTAAATGTGTAGAGTTAGGGATTAATTGGAATTGTATATTAAAAAGTATCCATTTTTCTTGCAATATCTGGGACAGTTTATTTTTTAGAAAGTACATTATACACAGATTAGACATGCCACTAATTTAGAATAACAATATACACTCAGCTATCATAGAAATGTCCCACCCAGGCATTATTTGCTGCTCCACTACTGCTCTGAAGATTTTATTTCTATTTCAGTGTCAGGCTGTTTAGATCTAGTAGTTTTGCTAATTTAACCAAATATACTATGTTAGCTTCCCTATTAATTTCTTAGGCTTTATATTTTCGAACAAACTGAACATTACATTAATATTTCTGGCATGTCGTGCAGCCTACTAATGACTGGATATTTTACTTGTAAATAAGAACAAGTAAGTAGTGCTGGTATGATTTGAAAATGTGATGCCCCCTTAGACTAAAACTGAGACTGTCCATTCTAAGTCAAAGAAATCCTGCTGGTTTTCCCACACTTGCAGGAAACAAGATGCTAACATTTCACCTCAATCGCCCTAACGTTAGCTTCACTATTATTATATGAATCATATAGTCTTCTCCTTCCATTCTGCTTTAATCAGCTTAGTGCATAATACTGAACAACCAAGAAAGGTCTTTCATCATTTTGAATATCACACAAAGGTTTTTCTGCAGAGTAAGGTCTGCTGCCCTGCTCATTAAATAATTCCACTTATTCTTGTTTTCCTTCATGATACATGTGACCAAGGAGAGAGAGTTTGAAAAATCCACTTTTTTTTATTATTATCCAAATGCAGCTGACATGGACACTGTAATCTCTGCTCTTTTATTTGGATCCTTTCAAATATGTTTGACTGGTGGCTCGTAAATTAAACAAACTGAAACTATTTGTTTGTAAGGCTAACATATTAAGAGGCCAGAACAAAAATTTCAGTGTTTAATAAATTTAATGGACAGTAATTATATCTGAGGTACAATTCAAATGTGCATAGCTTTCACTCGCACACTTGGAAGTGGAGACTCCTATTGTGATGACTAGGACTCACTGTTTAATTTACGACAGGTTTCAGAGTAGCAGCCGTGTTAGTCTGTATCCGCAAAAAGAAAAGGAGTACTTGTGGCACCGTAGAGACTAACAAATTTATTTGAGCATAAGCTTTCATGAAGTGAGCTGTAGTTCACAAAAGCTCATGCTCAAATAAATTTGTTAGTCTCTACGGTGCCACAAGCATGCCTTTTCTTTTTGCGGATACAGACTAACACGGCTGCTACTCTGAAACCTGTCATAAATTAAACAGTGAGTCCTAGTCATCACAATAGGAGTCTCCACTTCCAAGTGTGCGAGTGAAAGCTATGCACATTTGAATTGTACCTCAGATATAATTACTGTCCATTAAATTTATTAAACACTGAAATTTTTGTTCTGGCCTCTTAATATGTTAGCCTTACAAACAAATAGTTTCAGTTGCACAGTGGGAATAGATGTGCCAGTCCTGGAAAACAGACTAGCTTATCATCTGCAGATAAATATAATGTATGCACTTAGCAAGCAGTCTGCGCATGCTGTGCAGTTGTTGATTTTGCTTCATTTCTCTGCCAACAGATTGATGTTTATGTGAATATTAACAGAGTTGAAGAATGGCCCTCCCTACCCAGGGCCATGCTGCAGAATTAAAGGCTAAAAGACACTGAAATAATGGTACCTGAGGTCAATTAGGTAGTGTGCAAAATTGACTTTGGGACAGGCCACTTTTGGATAGCATCCACTTTGTCCTGCAGGGGGTTGATAGCTCCTTGACCCACCTGGTGTCCAAGGTAAGTCACTCTGTTTAGGCCTATTTGACACCACTTAGCCTTAACAGTTAGTCCTGCCTCCCTTATGTGCTGGAAGACTTCTTGTAGATGTTCCAGGTGTTCTGCCCAGGAATCCGAAAATATGGCTATATCGTCAAGGTAGGTGACTGCATATTCTCCCAATCCCGCTAGGAGACCATCTACAAGTCTTTGGAAGGTGGCAGGTGCATTAAATTCATACAGCCCGACATGTGTGGTGAAGGCTGACCTTTCCTTGGCAGATTCATCTAGCGGTACCTGCCAGTATGCCTTCGTTAAGTCCAAGGTAGAGATGAACTGGGCCTGTCCCAGTTTCTCTAATAGTTCATCTGTGCATGGCACTGGATAGTTGTCTGGGCGAGTTACAGCATTTAGCTTAGGGTAGTCCACACAAAAACATATCTCCCCATCTGATTTGGGAACTAGAACCACTGGAGATGCCCATGCACTGTCAGAGGGGCGGATTACACCTATCTGTAGCATATCCTGGATCTCCCATTCTATAGCAGTTTTAGCATGAGGAGACACCCGGTAAGGTTGGACTTTAATTGGGTGAGCATTACCTGTGTCAATGGAGTGGTATGCCCGTTCAGTCAGTCCTGGGGTGGCTGAGAACGTCGGTGCATAGCTAGTGCACAGCTCCTTGATCTGCTGTCGGTGCATACACCCAAGGGACATGGAGAGGTTCACCTCTTCCACGCCACCAGCACTTTTCCCTTTGTAGGAGACACCTTCAGGCTACTCAGCGTCATCTCCTCCCTGGGCTGTAAACTGACAAACCTTTAATTCTCTGGAATAAAAAGGCTTTAGAGAATTAATATGGTACACCTTAGGCTTTTGGTTGGAGGTGGGGAATGCTATGAGATAATTAACAGCTTCCAGGAGCTCCTGGACTGTGAATGGTCCTTCCCACAACGCTTCCATTTTATGGGCCTGGAGTGCCTTTAAAACCATGACCCGGTCCCCTACTTTGAAAGAACGCTCTCTGGCATGTTTATCATACTAGGCTTCTTGCTGTTTTTGAGCATCCTTTAGGTTTTCTTTAGCAAGGGCTAAAGAGGTTCGGAGGGTGTTTTGTAGGTTGGTTACTAAGTCCAGAATGTCAGTTCCTGGAGAAGGTGTAAACCCCTCCCATTGCTGCTTCACCCACTGTAATGGCCCCTTAACCTCGTAGCCATATACAAGTTCAAATGGTGAAAACCCTAAACTGGAATGTGGTACAGCTCTGTAGGCAAACAGCAACAGCTGCAACACTAGGTCCCAATCATTGGAGTGCTCCTTTACGAATTTACATATCATGGCCCCCAAAGTCCCATTAAATTTCTCCACCAGGCCATTTGTTTGATGACGGTAAGAGGTGGCAACCAAGTGATTCACCCCATAAGCTTCCCAAAGGCTTTCCATAGTTCCTGCCAGGAAATTAGTTCCTGCATCTGTGAGGATGTCGGAGGGCCAACCTACCCTGGCAGAAATGTCTGCTAGTGCCTGGCACGCACTTTTAGCCCTCGTGTTGCTTAAAGCTACTGCTTCCAGCCATCAGGTGGCAAAATCCATGAAAGTCAGTATGTACTGCTTTCCTCTAGGTGTCTTTTTTGGAAAAGGACCCAGAATATACACACTACTCGCTGAAATGGAACGTCAATGATGGGGAGTGGCTGGAGAGGGGCTTTGACCTGATCTTGGGGTTTTCCCACTCTTTGGCATACCTCACAAGACCGGACATAGGTAGAAACATCCTTGCCCATTCCCTCCCAGTGGAATGACCTCCCCAAACGGTCTTTGGTCCTGTTCACCTCAGCATGGCCACTAGGATGATCATGGGCTAAGCTCAAGAGCTTTACCCAGTACTTAGTTGGAACTACCAATGGTCTTTGAGGATGCCAGTCTTCCTGGTGTCCACCAGAAAGAGTTTCCTTGTATAAAAGTCCTCTTTCTACAACAAACCTGGATCGATTAGAAGAGCTGAGAGATGGTGGATTGCTCTGTGCCACTGTCCAAGCTCTCTGGAGGCTTTCATCTGCTTTCTGTTCCATCTGGAACTGTTCCCTTGATGCTGGAGACATCAGTTCTTCATTGGATTGTGGACCTATGCTTGGTCCCTCTGGAAGCGATGTAGAAGATGGGGCTGTTTCCGCTGACTGTGAACCGCTCTCTGCTGGTGCATTATGTTGGGTTTCAGGCTCCAGCTGAGTCTCTTGTGTAGGGTTATCGACTGCTGCTGGTTCAGGTTCGGTGGGGCCCTCTGGTATTGGGGTTGCAGGTACTGGATTCAGTCCTGGCAATGGGTCTAGTGCTGGTTGTTCCGCTGGTTCTAGTTCTGGGGCTGGCTCTGTCTGGGTCTCTGGGACTGGCTCCACTACTGCTGTTGCAGACATTGGCATGGGGTCCGGGTCCATCACCTCTGACTGGGTCCTGGTAGAAGTTTCCAGAACAGAGCTAGGCATGATGGCTTGCTTAGCCTGGCTGCGGGTGATCATCCCCACCCTCCTGGCTAGCTTCACATGATTGGCCAAGTCTTCCCCCAACAGCATGGGGATAGCATAATCATCATAGACTGCAAAAGTCCATGTTCCTGACCAGCCCTGGTACTGGACAGGCAACTTGGCTGCAGGCAAATTGAAAGAGTTGGACTTGAAGGGTTGAATTGTCACTTGGATCTCTGGGTCGATTAAATTGGGGTCCACTAAGGAAGCATGGATAGCCGACACTTGTGCTCCGGTGTCCCTCCACGCTGTGACCCTCTTCCCGCCCACACTCACAGTTTCCCTCCGCTCCGAGGGTATCTGGGAGGTATCTGGGCCTGAGGACCTCTGGTGTGATTCTGGTGCAATGAACTGTAATTGATTGGGGTTCATGGGGCAGTTGGCCTTCACATGCCCCGGCTCGTTACATTTAAAACATCATCCAGTTGACGGGTCACTGGGGCGAGGTGGGTTGCTGGAGAACGGTGTGGCAGGACGCTAAGGTGTCTGGAGTATTCCTTGGTGTGTATTTGGGCTGCCCCCGGTAGTAGGGTGTGGTCTGAGGGTGTCCCTTCTGGTATCCGCTCCAACTGCGACCAGGGTTGTTCCTCTCTTCTCCCTCCACCCGTTTTGTTCCGGCTTGCCCCACCTCTCTGGTAGTACGGGACTGCTCGTATCGATCAGCATAAGAAGCAAGACTTTCTGCTGAGTCCATTTCCTTATCTCCTAAAACTGTTTTATTTCCTCCTTGGACATATTCAGGAATTTCTCCTAAGCTATCAAATCACACATTCCGTCAAAGCTACTGACACCCCTTCCTTGGACCCATTTATCTAACAGATTCTTCATCTGGTTTAAATAAGCCACATTACTTAGTCCAAGCTCTCTCTTAAGGGTTCAAATTTTTACTCTGTACATTTCAGATGTAATTTGAAATTGCTTTAAAACCAAATCCTTGAACTTATTATAGTCAGAAGCCTCATCAATAGGCATTTTATTGAATATGTCCAGAGCTCTTCCAGTTAATTTTGCGACCAATGTGGTCATCTTGTGAGCTTCAGGAATTTTATGGAGAGTGCACAGTCTCTCAAAGGTGAGAAAATATTCAGCAATATCACTGGATTCATCATACTGTGGACACAGTCGCTCCCATTTGTGGATTGTTGGGGAAGGATGGTTAGGGTTATCCAGTAGATTCCGCTCAGCCCTCACCTTCTCCAACTCCAGTTCACGCTTCCTCTCTTTTTCCCTCTCCTCCATTTATTTTTCCTTTGCCTCCATAGCTCTCCTGTGAACAGCCTCTTGGTGTTTTTCTGCTGATATAGCTCTCCTGTGGGCAGCCTCTTGGTTTTTTTCTGTCTCTCTCGCTGCCTCCAGTTCTCTCCTGTGGGCAGCCTCTTTGGCTGTTTCTGCCTTGGGCTCTGTCATGTTTGCGTCTCTGTTTTTAACTAACTTCACACCCGAGAGTTAGAAATAAAACAAACAAGCAAACAAAAAAAAAAACCTTGGCTTGTAAAAAAAAAAAATAGGTTGTGCTGTAACTGGATACCCATGTTCTCTGATAGGGATAGTCAGCCTACAGAAAAATCCTTAAAAAACAAACATACTAACACCTTTGTCTCCAGGCAAATAGACAGAAAAAGCCTCTTGTTGCTCTTAGCTAAAAAAAAACAACCCACCTCTTCAGGTCTGTGAAGACTTGTGAATTTCCCTGCAGGAGGTTAACTACCCTGCCTTTAGGTTGAGAAAACTCCAGCTCACAAAAGACAATTCCCTTTTGTCTCTGCTCTGGGCCCCAAGCAGAGACAAAAAAAACTCTAACTGCTTTCAGCTTAAAACCTGCTTTCCGGCAGCCCAAAGGAAAAAAAGATTTCCTTTTAAAATCTGTGCTTTTGGTTCAAAAAATCTCAAAATGATTTCAAGTTAATCCCACCACTTTGCCACTATATCAAGGTTCCTTCCCCACTCTGAACTCTAGGGTACAGATGTGGGGACCTGCATGAAAAACCCCCTAAGCTTATTTTTACCAGCTTAGGTTAAAACTTCCCCAAGGTACAAACTATTTTACCTTTTGTCCCTGGACTTTATTGCTGCCACCACCAAGCATCTAACAAATGTAACAGGGAAAGAGCCCGCTTGGAAACGTCTTTCCCCCCCAAATCCCTCCAAGCCCTACACCCCCTTTCCTGGGGAAGGCTTGATAAAAAACCTCACCAATTTGCATAGGTGAACACAGACCCAAACCCTTGGATCTTAAGAACAATGAAAAAGCAATCAGGTTCTTAAAAGAAGAATTTTAATGAAAGAGAAAGTAAAAGAATCACCTCTGTAAAATCAGGATGGTAAATACCTTACAGGGTAATCCGATTCAAAACATAGAGAATCGCTCTATGCAAAACCTTAAGTTACAAAAAGACACACAAACAGGAATATACATTCCATTCAGTACAACTTATTTTATCAGCCATTTAAAAAAAACAGAATCTAACGCATATCAAACTAGATTGCTTACTGACTTTTTACAGGAGTTCTGACCTGCATTCCTGCTCTGGTCCCGGGAAAAGCAACACACAGACAGAGAGAACCCTTTGTTTCCCCCCCCAGCTTTGAAAGTATCTTGTCTCCTCATTGGTCATTTTGGTCAGTGCCAGCAGGTTGTCTTTGGTCATTTTGGTCAGTGAAGCAAGGTTGTCTTAGCTTCTTAACCCTTTACAGGTGAAAGGGTTTTTCCTCTGGCCAGGAGGGATTTAAAGGTGTTTACCCTTTCCTTTATATTTATGACAACCCCTGGACTCTGTCACCAGGGATATGGGGCTACAATGGGAGAAGTTCCTGTGCTCTCATAGCCAGGCTCAAGTTGGCGTGGGAGGTGCTGGAGAAACAGGAAATAACAGTGTGGAGGACAGAGAATGAACAACAGTGATAAAACCAGATCTCAAAGGTATATGTATTACATTGTGGGAGGGGAAGTGTTAAGGAACAAATATGTTCTGATTGTGATGGCTCATGATTATCTGATATGGATAGGGGCATCAGTTTGCTAACACACTGTTTTGGTTAATATCGTCAGGACAACATGCATATAGAATCAAGTTAGGGAATGATATTATAGCTAGAGCCCTGTGCATAATGCAACTATGCTATTGGGAAAATTGCAACATAACTGTCCTTTTTGAAACTGGTGCATAAATGTCCTCGAGAATCTCAAGTCTCATAAAAAAGTTGTTAGATCTTATGTTTTCGAAGATAACTTTCAAAATATGAACTGAAAATAAATCAATGCTGTGATGTTATGCCAATAAAATAAAAATCAGTAGGATCTTATTAAAGGGAATAAGGCAAAATGCCACATTTATTGTGAATACAGAAAGAATCATAGTAAGCAGTTAGTTATAGCTATAACATTCCATTCAGTTTCATATTTATTCACACATTCATTCATACACACACACACACACACACAGGTTCTGCAAGGTTGTTATCATAGTTACCAGCCTTAGAGTTGCTTGTGCCAAGCCTGGACACGAGGAGGGAGCAGGGCCTTGTCAGATGCACATCTGATGCTCCTGGAAGTTGGTTTGCAGAATCAGACCCCAAAGTTCTCAGTTTATAGAGTCCATTTTTATAGGAATTTATTTCTATGCCAGTCTGTGGGAATTGCTTCATCATGCTGTTGCTGAATCAATCAGCAGATGGCACATTCCTGATGGCTCTGTGTTGTTCTTCGGTTCTCCCATCCTTGAGGCTGTTGGGTGGATTCCAGTCTGCCCTCCAGGGGGCCTCCGGGTGTTTCCACTTGATACCTTCTTTGGCCGATGGACACTGGATTCTTAGGCTGACACCTCCCTGATCATTCATTTATTATCCACACCAAGCATCCATCCACATACATCCTCTATCTCTATTTTAATCACAATTGTTAACAAAGCGAGATAAATACAACAAAAGGGCGGGGAGTCTCTTTGTGAGTAGTTGTTACAAAGTATTGCTTTGAGAACAGATTCTGTCTTAGGATGTACTAACACAATTAGCAGCTTGCAAGTTTCACACAGAAAGGGAGAGAAACAGTAAAAACAAGAGACCAAAAACCAAGAGACCTCTTAAGTAGTAATACCCTGGAATTTAAACTATGGGGAATCAAACTCATTTGTGATTTTAATACAGAACTTCTTTAATATGATCCAACAGTGATGCCTGCCTGAGTCTGCTGCTCTATCGGGTGGGGAATGAAATCTTCAAAAACCTTCCCCTAAATGAACTTCCACCCCTTCCTAAATGCATCCTGTTTTCCCAGCACCAAAATCCACAAACCTTCTGGCTGCCATAAAAGTCTTCTCAGTAGGTGAAGCACCATTGTGCATCAATCGCTGTGTAACTTCTTGGGGAACTTAAAGATATCCTCATAATTGTACATGAAATTTAACAAGATGCCATAACTTCTGCTTATTCTACCAAATACAATAGTTTCACCATTACCTTGCTGTTTTCCCATTCCCCTTTTGTTTATCTCCACCTATTGTCATTTATCATACATTTAGATTGTAAGCTTGTTGGAATGGGGATTGTGTGTGGACAGTGTCTGGCATAATGGGGCTCTGATCCCTCATTGTCAAATTGTACGTTAGTTTAGAAGGCTTCACTAACAGGTGGGAGCATAGGCGCTAACTTTGTTGGTGCTCCGGAGCTCACACACCCACGGAAAATAAATAGGGGTAGCTCAGCACCTATGAGCTATAGTGGTTCCTGGCCTCCCTGAGTTTCATACTTGAGGTCTGTTAACAGCACATGCCTTAGCCCAGACAGAGCTTGAGTGTGGAATGTGATAAGTTCTGGGCTGCTCCCAGCTACTGCCCTTGGGGCAGGGAGTTCGTTTATAAACAGAGGCAGGATGATTAAGATAACAAAACGCTTGTCATTAAATTAAATTAAGGATTGTTGGATGATCTCAAAAGCATTGCCAGGGACTCCAGTTAAAAGATAGATAGGAATAAATGATGCATTTTCAGAATGGAGAGAGGTAAACAGTGGTGTCCCCCAGGGGCCTGTACTGTGACCAGTGCTGTTCAACATACTCATAAATGATCTGGAAAAAAGGGTAAACAGTGAGGTGGCAAAATTTGCAGATGATACAAAATTACTCAAGATAGCTAAATCCAAAGCTGACTTCAAAGAGTTACAAAGGGATCTCGCAAAACTGGGCAACAAAATGGCAGATAAAATTCAATGTTAAATGCAAAGTAATGCACATGGCAAAATATAATCCTAACTGTACAATCTAATAATCTAAATTAGCTGTTACCCATCAAGAAAGAGATCTTGGAGTCATTTGCAGTATTCTGGAAGCACTATGCAAATTTATAAGGATCCTTCTTACTGTGCCTGTATCATCCTGAACTGCAAAATGCTCATTCTCCAGCTTCAGAAGACTTAAAAATTATCTCCAGTCATCAGTGGGACAGACACAACTGAACAATTTAGCTGTCCTTAACGTGCATCAATACTGTACCAGGGAACTAGATGTAAATAAGATTGCTGACAGTTTCATCCAGAAAGCTACAGTAAGACATAATGTCTTTAAACTGGGATGTTAGTGAAGACAGCTTACAGGTGATTGCAATGAATGTAATATATTATAATTCAGGATAATGTACTTATGTAGTTCATAACAATTTAATCATTATTAAAATAGTAAAGATACCAATGATAGACATACATTCAATAACTAGAATATGAAAGAAGTGTATAAATATGCTGAAAATAGCCACCCCCAAAACTGGCAGTGCCGCCCCCACCAAACACACCTAATGCTTCAAAAGCACTCACTGGGAAATACAAAAGTCAGTGCTATTGGTGGGAGGCTATTTGGAGTAATGAGTCACCTTTTTCCTCACATGAAAAACTAAATTGTAGGATCTCAATTTTCCATAGTTCAACAAATGAATGAAAACAATAGCATGAATAGAATCTACCCTTTTCTATTGTGATTCTACTGCCTATGAAGTCTGAATCAGACTTTATCATATTCCTGGAGAGTGTCTTCGGAATGTTCAGAGAGAAATACATCTCAGAGCACAGATAGATAACATCAGTTTGATGCCCAAAGTGATACCAGAGTTCAAATAAGTGGCCATTAAAGAGGAACTCCTTGATCCCAGCTTTGCTGTCCCGAGAGAAGTATTATTGAGTAAGTTATTTCTGGTTTTATTTGATCTCTTCTAGCTCCTCTAGACTTTTTGGTTTAGATATTTCCTGACAGTGTTCATTAGGTTGGCTATTAGGAATTTCCTCATATCTTTTGATGCTCTCTTATTAGACTTTGTAAATTTAATTGAAAGTCATACATATTGATCTCATTGAGTTGGAAGGGGCACTGCCACAACCTTGGGATTGTGGACTTGGGGTCTGCTCTTACTCCCACTATAGTCAGTGGTTGACTTCAGCAGGAGCAGGATCAAGCCCATAAGTATCAGATTTCAGAGAGTAGTTAACTTGGCATTTGCATTCAAAGAGATGCATGTGCCAGTGTTAGATTCTGGTTGTTAGTAATTTTGTGATTGACCAAATTTGAAATGGGATTTGTTTTGTAATAAATTTTTTTCTAAAAAATTGGGGATTGCTTAGAACAGAAGCAGGACCATGGGATGGTTAGTGTGAGCTAGTGTGCTTTGGTCAGATGGAGCATGGCACAGAGTACACTTGGTCTGGTGGGGTTGTTAGTCAGCCCCTCTTGTGTGAATCTCTATGGTGGTCCCATTCAATCCTGCTGGTGTATATGGGTTTCCCCTTATACTTGGCAAGATTAGCTGGTCCTGGTCCTCAGGAGATCTGGAAATCTCTTCGATTCTTAAGTCTTCGTGGAGGGATCGGTAGGGGAACTCAAGCCTGCCTACTCCACTGGGTCCCAGCTCAGGGCCCTTTAACCAGGCAGTCAGAATCAAGCCTCAACAACTCCTCCTTCTGTGCCCTGAGCTCCTTCCTACCTCCCTTGGTTCTGTAGGTTTTTCCAGCCTGTTGATCCAGTCATCCTTGCTCTGGGGTGTTGTTTCTGGGAGGCTTCTCATAAGCTTGCTGATAGGATTATCCTTCTCCAGCCTGCTTGTTCCTCTAGCACCACCCCACCCCTCTGCTTCTCAGCTGGTTTATTCTCCTAGCTCCTGTGAGGCTGCCAATAAGTAATGGCAGATGGTTGTTGCATTAACTCCTTGGTTGCCAGCAATGTTCCTTCTAATTTTTGACAGGCCGTGTGCACAAAAAATGTCTTCTGTGCAAATTTTTGTGCTTCTGTGCAAATTTTTGTGTGTGCGGTGTTTTGCCGTGTGCGCGGGGTTTAGGATCTGTGTGCACACGCACACGTGCACAGCTTAGAGGGAACAGTGGTTGCCAGGACAGCATGGGATCTATACACCCCATGACAGTTAGTTTAGAGAAAAGATGCAAAATACCACATGAAACTGGTAAAGAATTCACTTGTAAGTGTTCTCTGAAGCTGGCTACTCTGGGATTATTTTAGTGTTGGTGACAACTGTCTTTTCAAGATTAATATAGATTTTGTGCTCATTTATAGATCACCACAGACTAAAAGATTCATAAAGGACCTCACTGATACCTTGTTGACAATGGGGGCAAAATACCCCAAACCTCTTGTTCTGGGAGATTTCAGCACACATACTTGTTATACCGATGTAAGCAGAGTCAGGATGAGCTCCACCCTGACATCTGGTGGTGAGGTGTGGCAAGTTGTGGAAAAGAACTTCAGGGGCTGATCTCATTTGCATAGGCACACCCACCACGCCTAGAATGAGACCATAGCTGCCCAAATGGTCACTTTGGCTGTTGTGGGATCCCCAGTGTCTCTGTTATTGGGGCGGGAAGAATAAATTGTTATTACCCTGATTATGGGAACTGTGCTTGGAACTGCACGTGGCCTTTTGTTATGATGGAGGGATTCACCATCAACTAAGTAGCACTCGCTAGGCAAGGGTCATGGGTTCCAAAACTGTGTGAATGGAGAGAGGCTGGGGACAAGTATTAATACTTGGTGGCATGGGCCCCTTGGTGCGGGCCTTATATGCTAATTGCACTTCCTCCTCTCTCCACTGTGGAATATCAGAGCTAATTTTGATTTCATTAGAAGTCTAGTTATAGGCTGCTGAGCTCACTTTGGGCTGACAGTGCACCAGCACTGGGGCTCCCCTATTATAAGCTGAATTCACCTAAGAGCTGAAATCACTGAGTGTTGTGTTAAGTAGTGGGGGAGCCTGAAGCTATATTGTGGAGCAGTTCGATGCGGCGCAGTGTGTGGATGGCAGGAGCTGCTTGTGGGCCGTGGAGCTGAGTGAAGGAGTTCGTGGGGCGGCTGGTGGAGCGGAGCGGAGCGCAGCTGAGCGAAGGAGTGTGTGGGGTGGCTGGCGGAGCGGAGCGCAGCTGAGCGAAGGAGTTTGTGGGGCGGCTGGTGGAGTGGAGTGCCACTATGGAGCTATGGGACGGTCAGCTTCAGATCACGTAAGGTGCCTCTTACCCCTGTCCCATTTCCACCCAGGTTGGGAGGTAAAGCTCCGCAGATAAACTTTCAAACTCTGGGGCTGCCCTGACCAGGGACAGAGACTTTTGGGGCATTGGACTTTTGGGACTTTGGGTGATTTGGGGTTGCTGGACTCAAGAACCAAAGGGAAAAGGGCATGCCCCAATTTGCCTGGGGTGGGTTTTTTTTTGCTCATGGGTTGTGTTATGAATCCTGTTGGTGGTGTTTCCCCAACATAATGCCACATTGTTTCTCTCTGTTATTAAAAGCCTTTTGCTACACTCAGACTATGTGCTTGCGAGAGGGGAAGTATTGCCTCTTGGAGGCGCCCAGCGGGGGTGGTATATATTTGTCCCAGGTCACTGGGTGGGGGCTCGAGCCGGTTTGCATTGTGTTATTGGAATGGAACCCCTAGATATTGAACCCGGCCCTTGTTGCTGCCAACTCTGACGGGCAGAAGGGTTACACCAATAAAATAAAAACCAGCAGGATCTTATTAAAGGGAAAAAGGCAAAATACCACATTTATTGTGAATATAGAAAGAATCAAAGTAAGCATTTAGTTATAGCTATAACATTCCATTCAATCTCATATTTATTCACACATTCATTCATAAAAACACACACACACACAGGTTCTGCAAGGTTGTTATCATAATTCCCTGCCTTAGAGTTGCTCATGTCAAGCCACTGGCCAGGTGGCCTGGACATGAGGAGCGAGCAGGGCTTTGTCAGATGTTCATCTGATGCTCCTGGAAGTTGGTTTGCAGAATCAGACCCCAAAGTTCTCACTTTCTAGAGTTCATTTTTATAGGCATTTCTTCCTATGCCAGTCTATGGGAATTGCTTCATCATGCTGTTGCTGAATCAATCAGAAGATAGCACATTCCTGATGGCTCTGTGCTGCTAGATGTTATCTTGTTCTTTGGTTCTCCCATTCTTGAGGCTGTTGGGTGGATTCCAGTCTGCCCTCCGGGGGTCCTCTGGTTATTTCCACTTGATGCCTTCTTCAGCCGATGGACACTGGATTCTTAGGCTGACACCTCCCTGATCATTCAGTTATTATGCACACCAAGCATCCATCCACATACATCCTCTATCTCTATTTTAATCACAAATTGTTAACAAAGCGAGATGAATACAACAAAAGGGCTGGGAGTCTCTGGGTGCTGTTTCTATTGTTACAGAGTATTGCTTTGAGTCTCTCTCTGTGTGAGTAGTTGTTGTTACAAAGAATTGCTTTGAGAACAGACTCTGTCTTAGAATGTACTAACACAATTAGCAGCTTGCAAGTTTCACACATAGAGGGAGAGAAACAGTACCAAAAACCAAGAGACCTCTTAATTAGTAATACCCTGGAATTTAAACTATGGGGAATTGTCATAAATATAAAGGGAAGGGTAAACCCCTTTGAAATCCCTCCTGGCCAGGGGAAAGCTCCTCTCACCTGTAAAGGGTTAAGAAGCTAAAGGTCACCTCGCTGGCACCTGACCAAAATGACCAATGAGGAGACAAGATACTTTCAAAAGCTGGGAGGAGGGAGAGAAACAAAGGGTCTCCCGTCTGTCTATATGCTGTTTCTGCTGGGGATAGACCAGTAATGGAGTCTTAGAACTTTTAGTAAGTAATCTAGCTAGGTATGTGTTAGATTATGATTTCTTTAAATGGCTGAGAAAAGAATTGTGCTGAATAGAATAACTATTTCTGACTGTGTATCTTTTTTGTAACTTAAGGTTTTGCCTAGAGGGGTTCTCTATGTTTTGAATCTAATTACCCTGTAAGGTATCTACCATCCTGATTTTACAGAGGGGATTTCTTTACTTCTATTTACTTCTATTTCTATTAAAAGTCTTCTTGTAAGAAAACTGAATGCTTTTTCATTGTTCTCAGATCCAAGGGTTTGGGTCTGTGGTCACCTATGCAAATTGGTGAGGCTTTTTATCCAACATTTCCCAGGAAAGGCGGGGTGCAAGTGTTGGGAGGATTGTTCATTGTTCTTAAGATCCAAGGGTCTGGGTCTGTAGTCACCTAGGCAAATTGGTGAGGCTTTTTACCAAACCTTGTCCAGGAAGTGGGGTGCAAGGTTTTGGGAAGTATTTTGGGGGGAAGATGTTTCCAAACAGCTCTTCCCCAGTAACCAGTATTTGTTTGGTGGTGGTAGCGGCCAATCCAAGGACAAAGGGTGGAATATTTTGTACCTTGGGGAAGTTTTGACCTAAGCTGGTAAAGATAAGCTTAGGAGGTTTTTCATGCAGGTCCCCACATCTGTACCCTAGCGTTCAGAGTGGGGAAGGAACCTTGACAGGAATCAAACTCATTTGTGATTTTAAAACAGAATTCTTTAATATGATCCAACATACTGACAAGGCCACAGATGCAAAAGCCCCAAAATTCATCTTCCCACTTGCCTCCCTAGGACTTCTACAGATCATCTCTGGTGCAATCCATACACAGCTGGTCACACTGTGGACCTGATCTTCAGCCTAGCTGTCAAGATCAAGGACATCACAACCCAACTGCTGTCTTGGACAGACCATCATGTCATTAAGGCTGTGATAAGAGACCCTCCAGCTCTCAGGCAGCAAGAAAGACCATGGCAAAATCAGGATAATTGAAGACTAATGGACTCCAACAAATTCCAAAGCCTTTTGAATGACTACACTCCACCCACAGGATGAGGAGTAGAAGACCCAGTAAATCTGGATTCGGGCCAGAATGTGGAATTGAAATAACTTTAATGGCACTGGTGGATGATCTTCTTCTTTCAATGGACAGAGGATGTACCTCCATTCTCATCCTCATTCACCTTTCTACAGCATTCGATGCTGTTGACCAGAAGATACTACAGCCTTGTCTGAGAAAGGTGGTAGGAGTCCAGGGTAATGTGCTAAAATAGTCTGAGTCCTTCCTGGAGGGACACTCCCAACAAATAATGATGGGTAAATTCACCTCACTAGTAGACCCCTCAATTCTGGATTCCCAGAAGGATCAATTCTCTCTCCAATCCTTTATAGCTTCTACATGCAACCTCTAGGTGAACTGGTCAGACAACATGGACCCAAGTGCCAGCAGTATGGAGGTGATACACAACTTTACCTATCCTTCACCACACAAAGCTGTCTCAGTGCTTGGATGAGATCAGCTCATAGAGGAAAAACAGCTAGTTGAAACCAAACACAAGCAAGACAGAGGTGATGCTGGTGGACAGAAGAAAGCATTTTGAACAGTTTGCAGCCACAGTATAGTCTCCTGTGGTTGAAAATACACACATATAATTGGTCAGTTTAGTCTGTAGTCAAGGAATACTCTTGGATTCCTTGCTGACACTAAGCTTCACATAGCAGCTTCCATAATGTTTTCCATCATCTCCAGTTGGCTAGAAGACTCTATGCTGTCCTGGCAGGTGATGATCTGGTGATCACTTCTTGACTCACTAATGCAATGTGATGTAACCAGGCATGAAGCTTTCAGTGCTTATGAAACTCCAACTACTTCAGAACACTGCTACCTATCTCCTCAACAACTGAGGCTACCGCATGCAAATCCACACGGTCCTCCCATAATGGCAGCTTTCAGAGTGGCAGCCGTGTTCGTCTGTATCCGCAGAAAGAACAGGAGGACTCGTGGCACCTTAGAGACTAACCAATTTATTTGAGCATGAGCTTTCGTGAGCTACAGCTCACTTCATCGGATTATTGCATCCGATGAAGTGAGCTGTAGCTCACGAAAGCTTATGCTCAAATAAATTGGTTAGTTTCTAAGGTGCCATGAGTCCTCCTTTTCTTTTTGTCTTCCCATAGAATTTCAAATCAAATTCACTGTCTCCATCCTTATCTTCAAAGTGCTTCATAACCTGGGTCTGGGATATTTAAAAGATTGCCTAAAGTTCTGGGATGAATACTGTGGTTGATAACTAAGTTCCTCTGACACAATGATACATCCTACAATAAGAGTAAAGCTCATGTGTGGAAGACAGAACTTTGTTGGGACCTGGTTTGAGACTGTGAAATGAACTCCCACCAGAACTACAGACCATCACAAAATACACCGCCTTCCACTCCTAGTGCAAGGTCCTTGCCTTCTTTAATATACATACACAGCAATATATATATATTTTTTAAAAAACCCAAAACACACCATACCCAAACCAAAATACTCCATTGCACACAATTCTCGCCTTGGGGAAAGGTTGAGAGAAGAAACAACACATGACAGCTGTATAGACATGTTGCTTAATATATTACTGGAAGGTTCTTAGACACTACAGTGATAAGCATGGTATAAGAACCATGTTTAGTTAGTATAGTATAGCAAAGCATAATATAGCACAGAATGTTACAAGGACATTCTTTCCTGACTGCAAAAGATTAAAAAAAATCACTTGGCAAAATCAAGAGTCAGCCTGTCATTCAGTCTGTTGGAAATGTAATCTAACTTGGCTAAAAGCTATCCAGAAGAATCATACCAAGTAGATTCCAGGGTTTCAAACATGTACTTTAGCTACAGACCTGGTTGTCTTTTTAAACCTATGTCAGATCTTCCTACCACTGTGATTAATTTCAGAATTCAGTGCTCTCATTTAAAAAACACCATTTGTTCACATCCTTCCCTCATGACATTACAGCAGTTTTTCTCATCTACATTTTCTTTGGAATCATGGCTTTTCAGACTCCAGAATTACTGATCTTTGGCCTCTCTCTGGTAAATTGAGCCTGCTCACGCCTGTGTGTGACATCGGAAATGTGAAATCTTATTAGTTTTTTCTTAAGCTCCGCCAGTGACAGGCAATCTATCTCTTAATGGAGTCAATGCAGCCATTTATCTATGTGGCAGGAGCACAATGGAGACTAAAAAGCATTATGGTGCAGTAACGTGACTCATTTTTGATTAATAGATAAACAAAGTTTGTTACCTTTAAGTTAAAGTTGCTCTATGTCTTAGGTTTTTAGGTGCCTGTCATCATGGTAGCTCATAATAAATGTGAACTATATGCATTCTAAGCAACATTACAGATAAGAAACCTAAAAGCATGGAAAAAAACAAGTAAAGGAGGGTGGATATATTTTCAGAGAGACTCATAGCTCATAGAAGTACTTAGATAACTGTTCACATATATATATATTAGAGAGACAAGCTAGAGAGCTAATATCTTTTATTGGGCAAATTTCTGAGCTACACAGAGCTCTTCTTCAGGTTTGGGAAAGATACAAGGTGGAACAGATTGTTTAGCATAAATAGTTAACACTGTAAGAGATCATTCAAGATGAAGTGGCCAGTTAACATCTCTGCAGTCATAGGACAAAAAAGTGGGTTACAGATGGTCTAATAAACCATAAATCCAGTGTTTTTATTAAGACCATGATTTTTAGTGTCTAACAAAGCTATGAATTTAAGCTCCCAGGGTAATTTTTAGAAGGTGTTGTGCAGGTTTCCTTTGAGTACAAGAACTGGGAGGTTATATATGGAGTGATCATTCTGTGAAAAATGTTCGCCCATGGGTGATATGGTCTTTTATAATTTTTCCATGTGAGTTCATTTGAGAACTCATCATCAGCTACTGCCACACACTGAAAGGAAAAATCAGTAAACCTACCTGGAGATCGTGCAAAAAACCCAAACCAACTTTAAAAAAACCCTCATGACAGTCATCCAACAGAAAATCAAATGGTGGATCCACTACAACAACTCCACAA
The DNA here is from genome assembly GCF_965140285.1 of Lepidochelys kempii. NCBI lineage: Eukaryota > Metazoa > Chordata > Testudines > Cheloniidae > Lepidochelys > Lepidochelys kempii. Next base: position 32,177,368 of record NC_136390.1, on the reverse strand, counting down.
CCCACAGAACACCATCTCTGGGAGAAATCACGGCACCAGGACCCACCGTATGGACATTACTTGACACCCCAACATCATCAATTTATCAAGACTATCCCTAACCAGAGCTGAAGTACCTGTACTCTCCAAGGGACCTAACTTCTGCCCCATCACAGAACCTGATACCATACTAATGTGGAGAACTAGAAGAATTTTTTCACCGACTCTGCCTGGAAGAATTGTTTCACAACAATGATGACACCACCCACAACTATCATGTCCCTACAGACAGTCATAAGAAAAAAGAATCATTTGACTGGACACCCCACAGTGGATATCCCACTTGATCATAACATTGTTTGCTTCAGAAAAAAAATTGACTCTGAAATCCTTAACAAACATCACATCCACCACAATCTCTCCACTGCCAAGAGGACAGTTGCACAGTCCCTGAAATCTAATTACCAGATAGTGATCAAACCAACAAACATAGGGGGTGCCATAGTAATTCTCAACCATGAGGACTAAGTTAATTAGGCCAACCAACAACTTTCTGACACTACCTACTATAAAGAACTCAAAGAGGACCTCCACCACAATTCAACCAGGAATTTAAGGACCTCATCAAATATTTCCCCAAACTATTCCAAGAGAAACTCTACAATCTCATATCCCACAAATCCACCCCAGTGATCTTCTATGATGCTGACCCATCATATCTGGCCATGGCACTGGTAATAAAGGAATATCAGGACTCATAGAAACCATCCTCAAACCACTCACCACAAAGGGCCAGCTTCTTCCAGGACACATCTAACTTCCTCCAGAAACTCCACAACATTAGCAATCTCCCACAGAAGAAAATCCTTGCCACAGTTTATGTCACTTTCCTGTATGCCAACATCCCTTATAATGATGGCATCGCTGACACATTGCCAAACTCATCCATTTCATTCTCACCCATAACTATTTTACATTTAACAACAAACATTTTGTCCAAACCATGGGAACAGCCAGGAGTACTAGGATGGCTCCCCAATATGGTAACCTCTTCACTGATTGCCTTGAAGAATAATTTCTGGACAAATGCACTGTGAAACCAATGATATATCTGAGATACGTTGATGATATTTCCATCCTCTGGACAGATGATCTAAACTTCCTCATAGATTTCCAACACAACTTCAACAACCACCACACATCCATCAAACTCTCTCTAGAGCACTCCTACACCAGCATCAACTCCTGGACACCATGATCAGCTTCAGCAATGGAACCCTACAGACAACTATATACAAGAAACTCATGGATCACCACACTTATTTCACAGATCCAGTAACTACCCCAAACACACCAAGAAATCTGTTATCTACAGCCAGGTACTCAGATACCACAGAACATGCTCTGAGAAGAAAGCTCGGGATATATAACTTACTACACTTTAAACTGCTTTCACCAAACAAGGATATTCAACCAGAAAAGTAGATCTTATCATGGAATGAGCTACCCAAATACCCAGATAAAATACTTCAATATGGAAAAAAAACCTCTGACCACACACCCTTAGTTTTCACCTACCACACCCACACCTACAGGGTATCATTAAAAAATATTCAATGGGGACCACATCCTGAAAAAAATCTTCCCTAAGTCCCCTTCTTCTGGCCTTCAAACAATCCCCAAACTTGCCAAGTTCATCGTCAGAAGCAAGCTCTCCACAGACCAGGACCAACCAACTCAAAGCAGCACCAGCCCCTGCCAGAACAACAGATGGAAAACCTGCAGGCATATCTCCACTATTATGACATACCTTTCAAGATCCATGGGTCCTACGCATGCCTATCACAACATGTGGTGTACCTCATCCAGTGCACTAAATGCTCTAATAACAACTCTGGGGGTAAAACCAGACAATCACTGTGCTCTCCAATGAATTCACACAGAAAAATGATAAAAGACAAAAACACCATATCACCTGTAGGTGAACACTTTTCAGAAAACAGTCACCCCATATCTGACCTCTCCGTCCTTGTCCTCACAGGAAACCTGCACAACGCCTTCTAAAGATTAGTTTGGGAGCTTAAATTCATAACTTTGCTAGAGACTAAAAATCATGGTCTTAATAAAGACACTGAATTTATGGCTCATTACAACAATCTGTAATCCACTAACCTCTACTTTTTGTCCTATGATTGTAGAGGTTTTATCTGGCCACTTCACCTTCAGTGGTCTCTTACAATATCTGTTCCACCTTGTATTTAGCCATGACGCTCCAAATACCTTTCCCAGACTTGAAGAACTCTGTGTAGTTCAAAAGCTTGTTTTTGTTACCAACAGAAATTGGTCCAATAAAAGTCATTACCTCACCCCCCTTGTCTCTGTAATACTCTGGGACCAATACAGCTACAACAACCAGGGCCCTCCCTACCCATACGCAAAGTACGCAGCTGCGTATGGCACTAGGAAATTTAGGGCACTCACCAGGCGGCAGGAAGTGGAGCGACCCGGCCCCAACCTGCTCCACTCTGCTCTGGCGGTGAGTGCTGGGGGAGTGGGGGGTGGAGGTGGTGGTTTCCCCCTTGTCCCCCAAGCGTGCTCCTGCCCCCCCGCAGAGGCCTGGGGCCTCACACAGTCGCCCTGCGGGGGGTCTGTGTAGGGCACCAAAATGGCTAGGGACGGCCCTGACAACAACACTGCAAACAACTCATGTATATATAACATTTCACATTCCACAAATATCTATGTGTGTTGGCTGCATATCTATACTTTTTTAGGTAACCCATATCTCTACAAGGGGCTCAAATAGCCCTCCTGAACTCTGAGGAAGTTCAGATCCAGATTCAGATCTGCATCAAAATTTTGTGACAAGCCTAGGCACTATGCTGTTGCCTTGGCCAGAGCAAACTCTGTTCTTTGTTTAAATAGAGGATCTACTTTTATTAGTTGGTTTTGACCATGGATTCTGGCTGCTCTCACAGAATAGAGACAGAATCAGACAGATACCTCTTTATGTCATGCTGGGCTAGACTTGTTTAATCTAACCTGAGTGGCCTGTGAAAAGCATGTAACATCAATATATTGGGGGGAGTAAGAGAACCAATTCTAAATGGCCCATCTGTGACAGACCCTCTTAGCTCTATGCAAACTGTTGCATAGGTTCCGTAGTTGCTGGTGGATCATCATAACCACAACTGTCAGTTCTCCCAATATTTGGTGTATTTCTGAAAGTCCCAACTTTTGGATTCATTTGATTATGTGAGGTTTCAGAGTAGCAGCCGTGTTAGTCTGTATCCGCAAAAAGAAAAGGAGTACTAGCGACACCTTCTCTAAGATGCCACAAGTACTCCTTTTCTTTTTGATTATGTGAGAATCTCAGAGTTTCCAGCCTTCAAATGAATGTGGAAAAAAAACCTTGAGAAACCCTAACGCCTGTACTACCAAAAGGCAAATAAAAAGCACCCACCATGTGTTTTTTAAATCTTGTGATTTTTATGCCCATCTTATGATTTTTGAATGTTTGGGGTTGGCAATGCTGGATATCTTTCCCCTTAATCTATCTTCTATTTTCTCTGAAGAAATATCACAGAAGAGTATATCACAGAAATATCACAGAAGAGTTCATAAGTATTGTTTGCCACTAGAGGGCATGCGACATTCAATAGTTCAATGATAATGTTCTAGCATTGCTTACCATGATTTTCTAATGAGTCTTGTATAAAAAGAACTCACACGTGATTAATGTCCTTCATGGTGGGGAATATATAAGTAGACTCAAATTCTCTGGCAACTGCACATGATACAGGTATTTCCTGGACCATTAATGCTAAAGAGCTGATCCTGCAAACATTTACACACTTCAGTAACTTTATTCCTAGAATTAGTCAAGTGTCTGTTAGCAGGATTGGACCCTTATATTACTGGCATTGCCCAAACTCTCAGATAAATTAATGCTTTAATAGCAAGTACATGTTTATGTATATTATAAGGATTACACCATTCAGTGATGGTCAGAAATACATTTGAACTTGGTCTATCTGGGGTGTCAATATTATTAGGTCATAGATACTGTAAGCAGTGAATAGACTATTAAAAACTATTAATTTTATGAGCCAGTAGCACTTTGTTTTCCATATATGCATGCACAAGATCCAATTAAGAGGTGGTGTAAGTTATACATCTGTAAGTTGGTGTTCTGTATGTACCATTACATAAGACATTATGGAGTTGATGTAGGGGTTTCATAGTTAAAGTTGTATTTTGTTTTACACTTATAGTGATATGTGGAGTCCTTAATAAAAGAAGAAAATTCACAGAATGACTGTCAAATACAAACTATTTCAACTTGGATGATGAACCTGAATTTTCTATTAACTTGTAACTGCCTGTGGAACATCCTTTGCAGGAATCTAAAAGACTGAAAATCATTTTTTTGGTGATATTTGTAGGAGATGTATAACTTTTTTGTGACTATGTAATATAACATTAAAACTTGAAAAACTTTATATTCAACCCAGTGTTCTCCCTACACATAACAATGACATGGAAGGGCTAATGGTAGAATTTGTAAATAAACCAAATACTAAAAAGTTATTGGCTCTTTTCACGATAACTATTGAATTGTATGCAATGGAGGAAGATAAGACATTACTTCCACTTTGCTTCCATTCTCTGTGGGTATGTCTACACTACGGAACTAGGTCGAATTTATAGAAGTCGGTTTTTTAGAAATCGGTTTTATATATTCGAGTGTGTGTGTCCCCACAGAAAATGCTCTAAGTGCATTAAGTGCATTAACTCGGCGGAGTGCTTCCACAGTACCGAGGCAAGCGTCGACTTCCGGAGTGTTGCACTGTGGGTAGCTATCCCACAGTTCCCGCAGTCTCCGCTGCCCATTGGAATTCTGGGTTGAGATCCCAATGCCTGATGGGGCTAAAACATTGTCGCGGGTGGGGCTAAAACATTGTCGCGGGTGGTTCTGGGTACATATTGTCAGGCCCCCGTTCCCTCCCTCCCTCCGTGAAAGCAAGGGCAGACAATTGTTTCGCGCCTTTTTTCCTGAGTTACCTGTGCAGATGCCATACCACGGCAAGCATGGAGCCCACTCAGGTAACCGTCACCCTATGTCTCCTGGGTGCTGGCAGACGCGGTACTGCATTGCTACACAGTAGCAGCAACCCATTGCCTTCTGGCAGCAGACGGTACAATATGACTGGTAGCCGTCATCGTCATGTCCAAGGTGCTCCTGGCCGCATTGGCCAGGAGCACCTGGGCAGACATGGGCGCAGGGACTAAATTTGGAGTGACTTGACCAGGTCATTCTCTTTAGTCCTGCAGTCAGTCCTATTGAACCGTCTTATGGTGAGCAGGCAGGCGATACGGATTGCTAGCAGTCGTACTGTACCATCTTCTGCCGGGCAGGCAAGAGATGAGGCTGGCTAGCAGTCGTATTGCACCATCTTCTGCCGGGCAGGCAAGAGATGAGGAGGGATAGCAGTCATATTGCACCATCTTCTGCCGGGCAGGCAAGAGAGGAGGATGGATAGCAGTCATATTGCACCATCTTCTGCCGGGCAGGCAAGAGAGGAGGATGGCTAGCAGTCGTATTGCACCATCTTCTGCCGAGCAGCCATGAGATGTGGATGGCATGCAGTCCTTGTGCACCGTCTGCTGCCAGCCAAAGATGTAAAAGATAGATGGAGTGGATCAAAACAAGAAATAGACCAGATTTGTTTTGTACTCATTTGCTTCCCCCCGCACCTGTCTAGGGCACTCATTCCTCTAGGTCACACTGCAGTCACTCACAGAGAAGGTGCAGCAAGGTAAATCTAGCCATGTATCAATCAGAGGCCTGGAACATGCACCCCACATAGTTTAACATTTGGCAAAGCTATCAGCAACTGAAATCCGGGTCTTTTAAGGAGACCTGTTGGGCAGCCTTAATAACTGGCAATCTCATACCAGCCCCACCCATAATATAATATAGATGGAGCTATAGGTGTTTAGGAATAGAAAGGGTTCCATTTTTTTCAAAAGCAGGCAGGCAAATAATAATCCAAACTAACCTCCTTGTTCCAATAAGAACAATAACTTAGGTGCACCATTTCTTATTGGAACCCTCCGTGAAGTCCTGCCTGAAATACTCCTTGATGTAAAGCCACCCCCTTTGTTGATTTTAGCTCCCTGAAGCCAACCCTGTAAGCCATGTCATCAGACGCCCCTCCCTCTGTCAGAGCAACGGCAGACAATCGTTCCGTGCCTTTTTTCTGTGTGGACGCCATACCAAGGCAAGTATGGAGGCCGCTCAGCTCACTTTGGCAATTAGGAGCACATTAAACACCACACGCATTATCCAGCAGTATATGCAGCACCAGAACCTGGCAGAGCGATACCGGGCGAGGAGGTGATGTCAGCGCGGTCACGTGAGTGATCAGGACATGGACACAGATTTCTCTGAAAGCATGGGCCCTGCCAATGCATGCATCATGGTGCTAATGGGGCAGGTTCATGCTGTGGAATGCCAATTCTGGGCTCGGGAAACAAGCACAGACTGGTGGGACCGCATAGTGTTGCAGGTCTGGGATGATTCCCAGTGGCTGCAAAACTTTCGCATGCATAAGGGCACTTTTATGGAACTTTGTGACTTGCTATCTCCTGCCCTGAAGCGCATGAATACCAAGATGAGAACAGCCCTCGCAGTTCACAAGCGAGTGGCAATAGCCCTGTGGAAGCTTGCAACTCCAGACAGCTACCGGTCAGTTGGGAATCAATTTGGAGTGGGCAAGTCTACTGTTGGGGCTGCTGTGATGCAAGTAGCCCATGCAATCAAAGATCTGTTGATATCAAGGGTAGTGACCCTGGGAAATGTACAGGTCATAGTGGATGGCTTTGCTGCAATGGGATTCCCTAACTGTGGTGGGGCCATAGACGGAACCCATATCCCTATCTTGGCACCAGAGCACCAAGCCGGTGAGTACATAAACCGCAAGGGGTACTTTTCAATAGTGCTGCAAGCCCTGGTGGGTCACAAGGGATGTTTCACCAACATCAACGTGGGATGGCCGGGAAAGGTACATGACACTCGCATCTTCAGGAACTCTGGTCTGTTTCAAAAGCTGCAGGAAGGGACTTTATTCCCAGACCAGAAAATAACTGTTGGGGACGTTGAAATGCCTATATGTATCCTTGGGGACCCAGCCTACCCCTTAATGCCATGGTTCATGAAGCCGTACACAGGCAGCCCAGGCAGTAGTCAGGAGCTGTTCAACTACAGGCTGAGCAAGTGCAGAATGGTAGTAGAATGTGCATTTGGATGTTTAAAGGCACGCTGACGCAGTTTACTGACTTGCTTAGACCTCAGCGAAACCAATATTCCCACTGTTATTACTGCTTGCTGTGTGCTCCACAATATCTGTGAGAGTAAGGGGGAGACGTTTATGGCGGGGTGGGAGGTTGAGGCAAATTGCCTGGCTGCTGGTTACGTGCAGCCGGACACCAGGGCGGTTAGAAGAGCACAGGAGAGCGCAGTACGCATCAGAGAAGCTTTGAAAACCAATTTCATGTCTGGCCAGGCTATGGTGTGAAAGTTCTCTTTGTTTCTCCTTGATGAAACCCCCGCCCCTTGGTTCACTCTACTTCCCTGCAAGCTAACCACCCTCCCCTCCTCCCATTAATCATTGCTTGCAGAGGCAATAAAGTCATTGTTGCTTCACATTCATGCATTCTTTATTCATTCATCACACAAATAGGGGGACGACTACCAAGGTAGCCCAGGAGGGGTGGTGGAGGAGGGAAGGAAAATGCCACACAGCACTTTAAAAGTTTACAACTTTAAAATTTATTGAATGCCAGCCTTCTTTTTTTGGGGCAATCCTCTGTGGCGGAGTGGCTGGTTGGCCGGTGGCCCCCCCACTGCGTTCTTGGGCGTCTGGGTGTGGAGGCTATGGAACTTGGGGAGGAGGGCGGTTGGTTACACAGGGGCTGTAGTGGCAGTCTGTGCTCCAGCTGCCTTTGCTGCAGCTCAGCCATACACTGGAGCATACTGGTTTGGTCCTCCAGCAGCCTCACCATTGAATCCTGCCTCCTCTCATCACGCTGCCGCCACATTTGAGCTTCAGCCCTGTCTTCAGCCCGCCACTTACTCTCTTTAGCTCGCTACTTCTCCTCCTGGTCATTTTGTGCTTTCCTGCACTCTGACATTATTTGCCTCCACACATTCGTCTGTGCTCTGTCAGTGTGGGAGGACTGCATGAGCTCAGAGAACATTTCATCACGAGTGTGTTTTTTTTTTCTTTCTAATCTTCACTAGCCTCTGGGAAGGAGAAGATCCTGTGATCATTGAAACACATGCAGCTGGTGGAGAAAAAAAAAGGGACAGTGGTATTTAAAAAGACACATTTTATAAAACAGTTGCTACACTCTTTCAGGGTAAACCTTGCTGTTAACATTACATACATAGCACATGTGCTTTCCTTACAAGGTCGCATTTTGCCTCCCCCCACCGCGTGGCTACCCCCTCAACCCTTCCCCCTGGCCGTAGCTAACAGTGGGAAACATTTCTGTTCAGCCGCAGGCAAACAGCTCAGCAGGAACGGGCTCCTCTGAATGTCCCCTGAAGAAAAGCACCCTATTTCAACCAGGAGACCATGAATGATATCTCACTCTCCTGAGGATAACACAGAGAGATAAAGAACGGATGTTGTTTGAACGCCAGCAAACATACACTGCAATGCTTTGTTGTACAATGATTCCCGAGTACGTGTTACTGTCCTGGAGTGGTAAAGTGTCCTACAATGAAGGACGCAATAAGGCTGCCCTCCCCAGAAACCTTTTGCAAAGGCTTTGGGAGTACATCCAGGAGAGCCGTGAATGCCAGGGCAAATTAATCCTTTCACATGCTTGCTTTTAAACCATGTATAGTATTTTAAAAGGTACACTCACCGGAGGTCCCTTCTCCGCCTGTCAGTCCAGGAGGCAGCCTTGGGTGGGTTCGGGGGGTACTGGCTCCAGGTCCAGGGTGAGAAACAGTTCCTGGCTGTCGGGAAAACCGGTTTCTCCGCTTGCTTGCTGTGAGCTATCTACAACCTCATCATCATCATCATCATTTTCTTCGTCCACAAAACCTGCTTCCATGTTGTCTCCATCTCCATTGAAGGAGTCAAACAACACGGTTGGGGTAGAGGTGGCTGAACCCCCTAAAATGGCATGCAGCTCATCATAGAAGCGGCATGTTTGGGGCTCTGACCCGGAGTGGCCGTTTGCCCCTCTGGTTTTCTGGTAGACTTGCCTCAGCTCCTTAAGTTTCACGCAGCACTGCTTCGGATCCCTGTTATGGCCTCTGTCCTTCATGCCCTGGGAGATTTTGACAAAGGTTTTGGCATTTCGAAAACTGGAACGGAGTTCTGATAGCATGGATTCCTCTCCCCGTACAGCAATCAGATCCCGTACCTCCCGCTCAGTCCATGCTGGAGCTCTTTTGTGATTCTGGGACTCCATCATGGTCACCTCTGCTGATAAGCTCTGCATGGTCACCTGCAGCTTGCCATGCTGGCCAAACAGGAAATGAGATTCAAAAGTTCGCAGTTCTTTTCCTGTCAACCTGGCCAGTGCATCTGAGTTGAGAGTGCTGTCCAGAGCAGTCACAATGGAGCACTCTGGGATAGCTCCCGGAGGCCAATACCATCAAATTGTGTTCACAGCACTCCAAATTCGAGCCGGCAAGGCCGATTTAAGCGCTAATCCACTTGTCAGGGGTGGAGTAAGGAAATCGATTTTAAGAGCCCTTTGAGTCAAAATAAAGGGCTTCATCGTGTGGACGGGTGCAGGTTTACATCGATTTAACGCTGCTAAATTCGACCTAAAGTCCTAGTGTAGACCAGGGCTGTGACTCATCGGATGTCTTCTCCCCTGGCACAGATAGTCCCACTTCCATTCCCCTCTCCAAAATGCTACAAACAGTTATGCAGCATTAGAGCTACACAGTTATAAATAAAAAAAATATATATTAAGGTTCTTACAACATTAACTTGGCCACACTGGACATTTTGTGAATTTTATGACATAAACTATTATATTTTAACAACACATGTAACAAAAAGAACAGAAATTTATATTTATATATATATATATATATATATATATACATACCCACACCCACAACACAGAGGAATTAGTACAGCTTCCAGAACATATTGTGTGTTTCTAGACATTTTTATTGTAATTGTGCAAACTTAATGTTGTGTTAACACAGATGTTTGCATTTCATTTCCCACGTTTAACGAAACAAAAATTTCTCATGTGTTTAATAATGTTACTACTTACATTGTCTAAGCTAGACTTTGAAATTCTACCTCATTGATGTGAATTGAGAGGGAAAACGTTGAATTGATGTTGCTCATGTTTGGCTGGACACAGTTTCGAACGAGGCTTGGCTAGCAGTGCAGTGGCATGGAGTTACATTGTGACTGATGTAACTACATAATGAAAGAAGAGAGAAAAATAATCTTTATAAAAGTAAAGGTTAGAATTGGCAGTGTTCAGAATTCTATCAAAACTGTGAAAGATCCTAAAATTGATTAATCAGGCATGTTGTCATGCCCATACTCCTATTCCTGACATTATGGCAGATTTTGGGAGGATTTTTTTCTGTGGGCTAGTTCATAATCTGTCCTTTTTCAGGTGTCAGAGTAACAGCCGTGTTAGTCTGTATTCGCAAAAAGAAAAGGAGTACTTGTGGCACCTTAGAGACTAACCAATTTATTTGAGCATGAGCTTTTGTGAACTACAGCTCACTTCATCGGATGCATACCATGGAAACTGCAGCAGACTTTATATACACACAGAGAATATGAAAAAATACCTCCTCCCACCCCATTGTCCAGCTGGTAATAGCTTATCTAAAGTGATCATCAGGTGGGCCATTTCCAGCACAAATCCAGGTTTTCTCACCCTCCACCCCCCCCCCCCCAAATTCACTCTCCTGCTGGTGATAGCCCATCCAAAGTGACAACTCTCTACACAATGTGCATGATAATCAAGTTGGGCCATTTCCTGCACAAATCCAGGTTCTCTCACCCCCTCACCCCCCTCCCAACTTTTTTTTTTTTTGGTTTTTGGGAGGGGGGTGAGGGGGTGAGAGAACCTGGATTTGTGCAGGAAATGGCCCAACTTTATTATCATGCACATTGTGTAGAGAGTTGTCACTTTGGATGGGCTATCACCAGCAGGAGAGTGAATTTGTGTGGGGGGGTGGAGGGTGAGAAAACCTGGATTTGTGCTGGAAATGGCCCACCTGATGATCACTTTAGATAAGCTATTACCAGCTGGACAATGGGGTGGGAGGAGGTATTTTTTCATATTCTCTGTGTATATATAAAGTCTGCTGCAGTTTCCACGGCATGCATCTGATGAAGTGAGCTGTAGCTCACGAAAGCTCATGCTCAAATAAATTGGTTAGTCTCTAAGGTGCCACAAGTACTCCTTTTCTTTTTCAGGTGTGTTGGTCGGGATGGGGGGAAGTAAGCAAGAAACCTCCCCTTTATGCAGCTTGTACAAAGGCAAAGCATGAAAGCAGTCCTCATGAACGGAGATTGCTCAGTCCTTTCATCTTCTGAGGAACTTATCACCTGGAAAAAGGTGGAAAGGAGACAGGGACATAGGAACCCCACTACCACCTTCCACACTGTGCACAGAGCAGGGTCAGAACACTGGGGGAAGCAATCTTCACTATCCTAATATGTGATACAGAGTGTACAGCCAGCAGCCTTGGGAGATATTATGGCTCCTGAGGACTGGTTTTTCCAGATGGTGCCCCAAAACTGCCTCCACGTAGTGTTCTGAGAGTGCTCTGTCTCTCTCTCTCTCTATACATAAATAGTTAATAGATAAGGGGCCAGTCGGATGGTGCTCAAGAATACATAGCATTGCTCATGGTTTTCTAGAATCATAAAATTTGTAGTGCACTCTAAATGGCTTTCTTTGTGCAACTTTTTACATCAGCTCTTACACACAGGGATGAATGCAAACTGCATAATCTAGCCCCATGTGTGTATCGGGGGACAGTTAAAATCTCCCTCATGCAGGTTGTTCCAGGAGTTAGGAAAAGGTGCAGTGAATTCCAAGGCACCAATGAGCCCCACTAAAATATTAGCAGATGCCCATGGGCATGCTCAAATGTGATGTTTCAATTGTGAATAACTTTTTCTCTATCAAATCTAGTCAAGTCATTAGGGCTCAGTGAGGGCTATTATCCATGTATTCAATTTTAAGTTACAAACTTCAGCCATTTTTAGCTCAGTTCAACCAAGTGTGGTTAGAATTTATTTACCCCTTTTTTTTTCACAGTGGGAAAACTTTCCCTTCATTGTCCCATAACTCAAAAATAGCTCAAATGGTTTTGCTCAGTCTTTTATAGAAAATTCACCTTCAGACAAAGAATCAGAATAGAATACTTCATCCCAAAGGGGGAGTGTTGCAGAGTGTTATGGGGGTATGAAAAATGGGTGTGGGGGTTATAATGGAACTTGTTTTGCAACCTTTAGTATTGCAGACATGACCAGAGCCCACTACAATTAACATGTCTGTAACTGTTAATAAATGCTTATTCAGTACTTCCAGTGTCTATGGGCCTAATGATATCGACAAAATAGACAAGGCTGTAAGGTTAGAAGGGACCATCGTGATCATTTAGTCTGACCTCCTGTACATTGCAGGCCACAGAAACTCATCCACTCACTCCTGACATAGACCCCTAACCTCTGGCTGAGTTACTGAAGCCCTCAAATCACTCTAAATGCATTTTTGACAGTTGCTGAATGGCCTGATCCTTATTTCATTATAGTGAATTGTAAGTGTGTGCAAAATTTTGAATTAGATAAATCCTCTTCTGCTAAGTCAACACAGGAACATCTCTGAGAGTGACTGACAGCTTTAAATAGGATCTGGATCAATAGGAATGTGGGGGGGATTTACAGCCAAATAAAAAGGATTATACATTTTGTTCCCATGTCAACCACTCATGGTTCTTTTTTTTTCTTCCTGGTATCAAGAGTAATTTATCCTTTCATGCTAGATAGTGATCTCAGTTCTATCCATCTCTCTGACCACACAGGGGATGAGCTGGCTGATTCTAGTATTACTTGACAGTCTGAATCATTTTAGTAGATGGTCAATGAATTGTGCTCCACTCCAGCAACCTGATTATAAGCTTTTTATAATGAGCCAGATGTCTTTTTCACTTAACTCTAATGGAGATCAAAGCCCTATGGTGGTGTGGGATTGCTGTATGGGGATATGTAAGGGAACAGTTCATTTCACACTCTTCAAACTTGAGAAAAATGAGCCTATGCCTACCTTGAGCAAATAACTTGGAAAAAGAAATTAACCAATTAAAATATAAAAAAACCTGTGTTATAATTCACTCTGTAAAGCAATACAGAGAAGAATAAGCATCAAAATAAAATAAAATAAAAAAAATCAGCTTATTACCAACAGGGAAGCTTACACTTAAGGATGATTCCCAATACTAGGGATGTACAAAGGAATAGTTATAGCAGACAGGATGCTGTGATGCCTAAGGATTGGCCTACACTGGGGACTGCTCTCACTGGGAACTCTAATCTGCACTCTGACACCCTCAGAAATCCTGCAGCTTTTCTACCACGTCTTGAGCAGGGAAGGGCTAGATGCAGCTGCCTGCAGTATGCAGTTCAGGCTCAAGGTAAGTCTTAAATGGGCTCAGATCTCAAACAAATGCAAGAGAGGGTCATATCATAAATGACTGCCTGTTGGCTGACCATTCTTTAATCTTAGCTTGATCAGGCTTCAGATTTTGGCATCCTGGGGTCAGAGTTGTGGTGCTCATGGGGAGGGTATGGTATTGTTCTGGGTACTGGGGAGTAGAGTTGAGGGTTTGTCATGTGACCGTTATGGGAGGCTCTTTGCAGAAATGTGGCCTGATTCTCAGGTCCAGATGAGCTATAATCACTGCAGAGGGGTGACAGAGAGTGGGATAAGTGTGACTTTATACCCCTTCTGTGGCTTCTCAACTCTGGGGCTGGCTGGGAAACAGTATGCCCCCCAGTATAAGGTAGAACAGTCCAAGAGCTGATCTATTTTATGCCCTGCTGCCAGTATCCCAAAGAAGCAGTTCTGGCAGCCAGCAATATCCAAAGCACAAAGGTGTTCCAGCCATATCCCCTTCTCACTGGCAGCCCCCTGAGTGGAGGAGTTTGAAAGGGGATGGCATAGAGCTGCTGTACTAGTCAAAGCTAACTGAGCATTTCTATTACATAGGGGTATTCCCAGCAGGCTGGATCCATTGGGTTTCTAGCCCCTTTGCATTGGCCTGGAACAAAAAGTTGGGCCCAAGGTGTAAAGCTGGGATGCATTCACTTACTTGAGTGATGGGCACAGTGCCTGAGTGCCTGGAATGGACCACACTGAGAATGCCACACTCAGGGCAGACTGCAAAAAACAGAGCAGACAATCCCCCAAAACTGGTGGTTTATTCTATAATTAGATTCACCAAGTCAGTACAAAAGAGCATTTGCAGTACCATGTGGTTAACCAGAAGCCAAACACAGTCTGCTTTAGGCATTCCAGCCCTTGGCTGTCATCCAGATAAACAGGTTTACTATAGTGAGAGGTTACTGAAAACCCAATTAACCATATGTGAGGTTCTATTAATCCCAAAGGATCATACACTTACCCCCAGGTCAATAGGTATCTCAGATCTTACCCAAATATCATGCTATCAGCCAATCCTTAGTAAACTAACTAAAGAATAATTAATAGAAGAAAAAAATAGAATTCTAAAGGGTTAAAAGATCATATACATACAAATGATTGCAAAGTTCTTAGATCAGGTTTGTAGCAGTGATGGAATAGACTGCTGACTTGCAAAAGTCTCTCTGGTAACTTCCAAAAGGTTAGAAAGTCCTCAGTCTATAGTTCAAAATACTACTTTTAGTTGTAAATCCATAGTCCAGAGAATTGAAGAAGGAAAGAGGCAAAATGGAGATGTGTCAGGTATCTTTTATATCCTCTGCCACGTGCATGGAAAGTCACTGTCCCAAACAAAGCCCACAGCCCCTGTGTATGGAAAGTTACTGACAAAGATGGAGTCCAGGTTACATGTTCTCATCACATGTCCTTGCATGATTTGCTGAATCACGGGGCAGCCATTGGCTCCTGGCTGTCTGAGACATCCATAGGAAAGTCCTACTGGGTTTCTTCAATGGCCCATTGTGAGAGTGGAGTGTCCTTAGTGGGCCATGAACACATAGCTGTCTAGCCCTGATCTAAATCTATCTGGGGGATGTCACCCAGGAACACAACACATGTTTGAAATACAAATGCGTATTAATAACTTCAGATACAAAGATGATACATGCATGTAAACAGGATAATCATAGTTAGACATTCATAACTTTTCTACTGATACCTTACATGACATACTTTATATGAGATTTGCTGCAATTATATAACAGCGATAACAACAGTGATATAAATTGTCATCTACAATCATACAGCATCACAGTACCATATAAGACAGAGAGACATAAATAGAGACTATGCTGGAGATTGCTGGGCAGGGGGAACTCGGCCTGTTATGTTCCTGTAAAGCGGATCCCAGATTGGTCCAATTCCCCTGTACCTCAGAGGCCTGGCCTGGATCAGTGGGCCTGTTGAATCTATGGTTAATCTGTGATAAATCAATGCTGTCTCATGGCAAGCTACTTAAGTGCCACTGGAGTGGTGTCAAGCACATCCTTCCCTTTCTAAAGAGCCAAGCATGCTGCACCTTAACAGTACTAACACTTTCTACTGACCTAAGAGCAAAGGACTGAGACTGGCTCCCACATGTGACAGGATAGTGCTGCATTGCCCAGCTGCCTCTAGGCTGTTTGGACCAGACAGCTCTAATGTTCTCACTTATGTGTTTCTGCCATACCCATAACATTTTTTATAACTGATTTTTATAACTGCCTAGTCTAACCACTTAAGCAAGGACTCCTTTCTATTTTTATATATAACAACATACCTTGCTAGCGAGCACTGTATTATTATGTCCTTTGACTGGCCTGTGTTCAGAAAGGGTGCAGTCAGCAGCTGAAATTTTGAATCCATCCACACTAATTGGGCTCCCCTTCTATTCTGTGGTGTCACTCCCCACAGCTATAAATAACGTATAGAAGACTATTGGTATTTCAGCACAGCAATATCTTTAAATGAGCTATTTATTTCTTCTCTTGTGGCACCTCTATGAAGTGCTACCCCCTTTTGATAATTTTTCACATCATCACATCCCCTACTGGTTATTGCTGGAGCTTCCCTATAGAAGTGAACAATTCCTCTGCCCACTCCCTTAGCTCAATTCTACACCTTTTTGTTAAGCTCATTGGATCCCACAGACAGCACAGCAAGAGTTGTTTTCATATTGGTTTGGGTTGCATAAGCCAACAAGTCTTTCAAGGTAAAGTGTTGCCCATATTCTTAGTATTCTCTTTGGGAATGTTTTTGAGGATGGATTATGATGATCATCATTCTTACAATGATTAAATCTCTTTGTGTTGGGTAAAGAACCAATTTAAACATATTTACAGTTACAGAACTTCCCAGTGGAAGAACAAATGTTTTGTTTTCTCCTCTGTTCATTGATAGAACTATGAGTGTCTGCTGTTTAATTTCCTGAGGCAACACGGGTGACTGGCAGGTTTTCATTGTTCTTCATAAGGCCTTTTATTAACACACTGTTAGATCTCTATGTCTGACCACACCCACAATGTTAGCAATCATATTGGGTGTAATAGTAAAGGTTTACTGCAGGAATTTATGATACCCTGTGGATCAGTGCTTACTAGCTAGATCCCTGCTTATCTTCAGAAACAACTGCAAAATGATCACTCTGTCTCAAAGTGCTTCACAAACAAGTGCAGGTTTCATTTTAGTGTAAATTGGGATAAACTTTTGCATTTTATAGTCCACACCAGGAACATTCTGATTTATAACATCCTTACATGGTTTTGCATGACTACACAGTACATTTGAGATGCAGGTTAGACTGAAAGAATTAAAGTCCTTCCTGAAAGAGCTGCAGGGGGGATTTTCAAAAGTGCCTAAGCAGTTAGGAGCACAAGTTCCATTGTCTTTTAACAGGATTTGTGCTCCTAACAGCTGTAGGCATTTTTGAAAATCTTACCCTGTGACTGTATTGTTAATGGAAAAGTTGAGAATATTCTCAGACAGGATACTCGCCAACATGCACCCTAAGGAGCTGGTCTCCCTTTCCACTGTTTCTATTATTTGTCCTCATTCCTTCACTATAAGAGGTATGTCCACTGTAGTCTGTTGTCATAGTTTGTTATGATACCTGTCTATTTTAGACTATATGCTTTTCTGGACAGAGGAGTTATTTTCTTACGTGAGTGGAAAGTACCACACACTAAATAATACTATGTAAATGAAATCAAAAGGGATAAGAACAGATTGGAACAGAACCACTCTGAACCTTGTCTAATATTCTCTCTGTACTCTCGCTGGTTGTACATATTCTTGGCTTTGTGATACATTCATTTCAATATGATTCCATAATTCCTCATTTTTGCAGTTCTCCATTGACATAGGTGTTTATCTTCTAGAAACAAGCCAGTTTGCTTCTCCACACACACACTAATGCAGTGGGCAGGGTGGGTGACAGTGAAACAAAGCAGAATGCAAATGCCATACAGGCTTCTGACATCTACATCACAGAAACAATTGCTCGAGTCACACTCACAGGAACAGTGTTTTATTTCTACCTTCAGTCCCCAACTCCCACACATTGAGGTCCTCTGATTCTTGCTTTCTTTCCTGGATAGTATTTACAGAGAATTCAGGTTATTGTTTTTATTTCTATTTTGTGCTGTTCAATCTTATCAGGCATGAGAGAGGAGACAGAGTGGAGCTGAGATCAGTAATCGGAGGGAACCAAGCCAAAAGAAACAAGATCCGAAAAGGGCTGTGAAGGGAGAAAGAGAGAGTAGCATAAAAAAAAGAATGGGGTCATGTGTGTAAGGAGTAGGGGGTAGCATAAAAAAAAGAATGGGGTCATGTGTGTAAGGAGACAGAGGGCACAACTGCCCCATCCTTTCTGCCATAGACCTGGCCACGATAATACTTGCGTTTGCTTCCTATTACTTGGATTATGGCAAAGCAATTTATTTGGGTTTGTGAGTATAAACTGAGAAAACTACAACTGGAGATGAATGCTGCAGCCAGCTGTTCAAGTTACCAAGAGTACCGGTATGTCCTTCCAGTGCTCTTCTCTCTGCTCTGGTTCCCTGTACAGCACCTCAGTCATTTTAAGGTCTTGGTTCTTATTTTCAAAGTGCTAATGGCCAGAGGCCTAAGACACTGGCTCATCCTCAGGGATCTCAACTATCCTTAACACCTGCACTGCTCAGGGAAAATGGAACTGGTCACCAACCACAAAGGTGAAGGTTGTCTGGCAAGAGAAAGGGCTTTCTTAGTGGCTAAAGCTCTCTCTCCTAAGGTCTGAAACCTCCCTCAAACCTCACTATGCTCCAGGCACACTTCTGCAGATTTGCCTTCCTCATGCACTTTAACATACACAAAACAACAACAAATACCTAAACATGCCACCCACTCTGTCCCCATGAAAGAAACCAGTCAGACCGAAATAGGTCAGTTCACCACAGAAACAATTTACTAAGATAAAAGCTATGCATTCAGAGTGCATGTATTCAAAGGATCAAAGACTAGCAATCTTCTCAGCCACAGAGTGGCCGCCATGATAGGCCTTGTGAGAAAGGTTGAAGAACTCAATGGAAGATTTGATATTGGACTTTTGAAAGGAGATCCAGTACAAATCAACTTGAGACAATGCTGAACCCTACAGTGTACAAATACCCTGACCACACAAACCTTGGAAGAGACTAGCTGCAGTTTTATGGAAGTTCAGAGGGCGTTATTACCTGGTTGTAGTGACTATTTTTCCAGGTATATAGAAATAATGAAAGACATAACATGTCACAGTGTTATCGAGAAACTAAAGTTCACTTTTGCTCACTTCTGTATTCCAGAACAACTAATGACAGACAACAGACCACAATTCACTGCAGCAGGATTTAAGTCATTCTGAAGAAAATATGATTTTTGATCATATTACTACCAGCCCACATTACCCACAAGTGAATGGAGAGGCTGAGAGCATGCTGTACAGACAGCCAAGGAAATCCTACAGCAGGAACATCCATTCCTTGCTCTTCTGAGTTACATATCAACATGAATAACAGCTACTGGATATAGTCCAGCACAACCTCTGATGGGAAGAAAACTCAGAACTAGTGTTCCAACTTTGGAAAAGAATCTATCGCAAAAGTGGTCAGACATGAATACAGTAGCCAAATCGGATAAACAGACTAGAAGAGCTTATGAACACTTACAACGGATGTCACTCAGTTAAAAAACTGCCAGGTCTAGCACTCAGTGACTGTGTTTGCATCAAATTGGATGGAGAAAAGGGATGGACAACTCCAGCTGTCATAAAGAAAAATAATTCAGTGCCCAGATCATATATGATTGAGACCAACAGTTGAGAGTTCAACAGAAACCATTGACATCTACAGTTTGTTCCTGACCTCAGAAACGACAATCAACAGAGCAAATGCTACAGATGGCAAATGCAGAACAAGAAGATGACTCAAGGATTCCAAACCGACCACGGTCAGTCAACTAAGTTCTTATGCATTCGGGTCATGTAATTAGAAAACCAGTACAATTCAGAGACACTTAGACTGATTCCTACTGAAATTCAAAGACAGTGATAGTGTAAAGATTGTAAATAGTAGGAATGTAGAAGTTAAAGAAGGGTGGTGTAATGTAATGTTAAGCTGTATTCTACTGTTCAGCCATTAAGTAGCACTATGTGTAAAATACTTTATTTAAGCTAAACTGAGCCATATCTAGCAGGCATTAAAGGATCTTATACTGAACACATCTAGCATATATAAACAAGCTCTGTAGCCAGTCCATATCTAGTACAGAAGTACATGACAATCCCCATAGCACATTAACATATACTGCTTACTAGGCATCTGCAAAGATTTTGTTAAAGCCTCTTGAAGCCTCTCCCACACTGTGACATTACTCAGGACTGGAGAGAACTGGCTGGACTAACCTGGACTGAGAGTTGCAGGAACTACTGTTTGGGCAGTGTAAGCTGGTGGGTGTTTCACCAGCCAGGAAAGGGAAATAAAGTTTGAGCTATTAGTCTTACAAAACCCTTTCCTCGGAATTTGTTTTCTTGTCCATGGAACAAAAAGTACATCAACTGAAAAACACTGGGCAATAATTCTTATAGGTTTCAGAGTAGCAGCCGTGTTAGTCTGTATTTGCAAAAAGAAAAGGAGTACTCGTGGCACCTTAGAGACTAACCAATTTATTTGAGCATAAGCTTTCGTGAGGTACAGCTCACTTCATCGGATGCATAAAGTGAAAAATGCAGTAAGGATGTTTTATACACACAGACCATGAAAAAATTATCCCTGATAATGTCACGGCAAACCTGGTGGCTGAACTTTGTGACTTTGTCCTCACACAGAACTATTTCACTTTTGGGGACAATGTATACCTTCAAATCAGCGGCACTGCTATGGGTACCTGCATGGCCCCACAGTATGCCAACATTTTTATGGCTGATTTAGAAAAACACTTCCTCAGCTCTCGTCCTCTAATGCCCCTACTCTACTTGCGCTATATTGATGACATCTTCATCATCTGGACCCATGGAAAAGAAGCCCTTGAGGAATTCCACCATGATTTCAACAATTTCCATCCCACAATCAACCTCCGCCTGGACCAGTCCACACAAGAGATCCACTTCCTGGACACTACGGTGCTAATAAGCGATGGTCACATAAACACCACCCTATACCGGAAACCTACTAACCGCTATTCCTACCTACATGCCTCCAGCTTTCACCCAGACCACACCACACGGTCCATTGTCTACAGCCAAGCTCTACAATACAACCACATTTGCTCCAACCCCTCAGACAGAGACAAACGCCTACAAGATCTCTATCAAACCTTCTTACAACTACAATACTCACCTGCTGAAGTGAAGAGACAGATTGACAGAGCCAGAAGAGTACCCAGAAGTCATCTACTACAGGACAGGCCTAACAAAGAAAATAACAGAACGTCACTAGCCGTCACCTTCAGCCCCCAACTAAAACCTCTGCAACGCATCATCAAGGATCTACAACCTATCCTGAAGGACGACCCATCACTCTCACAAATCTTGGGAGACAGGCCAGTCCTTGCCTACAGACAGCCCCCCAACCTGAAGCAAATACTCTCCAGCAACTACATACCACACAACAGAACCACTAACCCAGGAACCTTTCCTTGCAACAAAGCCCGTTGCCAACTGTGTCCACATATCTATTCAGGAGACACCATCACAGGGCCTAATAACATCAACCACACTATCAGAGGCTCGTTCACCTGCACATCCACCAATGTGATATACGCCATCGTGTGCAAGCAATGCCCCTCTGCCAAGTACATTGGTCAAACTGGACAGTCTCTACGTAAAAGAATAAATGGACACAAATCAGATGTCAAGAATTATAACATTCATAAACCAGTCAGAGAACACTTCAATCTCTCTGGTCACGCAATTACAGACATGAAAGTTGCGATATTACAACAGAAAAACTTCAAAACCAGACTCCAGCGAGAGACTGCTGAATTGGAATTCATTTGCAAATTGGATACAATTAACTTAGGCTTGAATAGAGACTGGGAATGATTAAGTCATTATGCAAGGTAACCTATTTCCCCTTGTTTTTTCTACCCCCTCACCCCCCCTGTTCCTCAGACGTTCTTGTTAAACCCTGGATTTGTGCTGGAAATGGAAATGTTTCAATGCTGTGCGTGAATTGAACAATCTCACTTCTGTGCATTGTCCCCTGTGCTTCACTAGATGTGGCCTTCAGGAACACCCCACGTACCCCAGCCGGGCATCTCTGCCAGATAAGAAAGTGCCCAAGATGCAGCAAAGAAGACACGTTCTGGGAGGTTCTGCAGTGCTCCAGTGCAGAAAAAAGGGAACGAAAGGAGTGCTGGGAAGCCGAACGGCAGGACATGCATTTGTTAAGGATGCTATTGAGCGGATGATTAAAGTAATGGAGGAGCAAATGCAGACGCTGAAGTCCTTAATAAAGCTGCAGACTGAGCAGATCAGTGCTTGACCTCCACTGCAGCACATTCTGAACTCTTTTCCCTGCCCCCCCCCAAAGTCCACCCACTCAGGCCTTTCCACCTTCCGGGACTTCTCGGTTTCCCCTTCACTCCACTCCCGCAGACAACTTTCACAGGGACAGCTGGACCTCACACAGCTGTGAAAGTCTGCCCTTCCCTGGTTCCTCCTTTCCTGCCAATCATCTCTGTGTTTGTGTGCGTGCTGTTTCTTGTGCAATAAAAGCAAACTTTTCTAATGGTAAATCATCTTTTTCTTTTCCCTACAAGGTGAGATTGCAGGCACCGCCAATACGTGCACAGGCATTTTAATCACTTTATTACAGGAATATAAAGCCCCAGTGTCAGCATTGCCCCCTAGGAAAACTACATGTCATGTAACGTTGAAGCAACTCAGACAGAGATATACGTTACTGGTGGTCATTGTCAAAGTGCTGCCTCAAAGTCTCCCTGATTCGAATAGCTCCCCTCCGGGCTCCTCTGACAGCCCTGGTACCTGACTGCTCAAAATCAGCAGCCAAGCGGTCTGCCTCAGCACTCCACCCCTGAGCAAACCTTTCACCCTTAGTTTTACAGCGATTATGCAACGTACAGCACGCGGCTATGACCATAGGAATATTATCCTCAGTGAGGTCCAACCTGCTGTAAATGCATCACCAGTGTGCCTTTAATCTGCCAAAGGCACATTCAACGGTCATCCAGCACCTACTGAGCCTGTTGCTGAACTGCTCCTTACTGCTACCCAGGTGTCCCGTGTAAGGGTTCATGAGCTGTTGCTATAAGGGATATGCAGGGTCCCCCAGGATCACTATGGGCATTTCAACACCCCACACTGTAATCTTCTGGTTAGGAAAGAAAGTCCCAGCTTGCAGCTTTCTGTACAGGCCGGTGTTCCTGAAGATGCATGCACAATACACCTTCCCAGACCACCCTGCATTGATGTCAGTGAAATGCCGACGGTGATCCACAAGCGCCTGCAACACCATGAAGAGGTACCCATTCCTATTAATGTATTCCGTAGTGAAGTGGTCTGGTGCCAAAATTGGAATATGTGTGCCATCTATCACCCCTCCACAGTTAGGGAAACCCATTTCTGCAAACCCGTCCACTATTTCACGCACATTTCCCAGAGTCACAGTCCTTCATAGCAGGATGCAATTTATTGCCCTGCACACTTGCATTAACACAGCCCCGAAGGTCGACTTCCCCACTCCAAATTGATTTTTGACTGACTGGTAGCAGTCTGGAGTTGCCAGCTTCTACAAAGCAATTGCCACACACTTCTCTACTGAGAGGGCAGCTCTCATTCTGGTGTCCTTACACCGCAGGTCTGGGGCGAGCTCTGCGCGCAGTTCCAGGAAGGTGGCTTTCTGCATCTGAAAGTTCTGTAGCCACTGCTTGTCATCCCACACCTGCATGATGATCCAACCATTCGATGCTTGTTTCACGAGCCCAAAAGATCTATCTACTGCCATCCGCGATGACAGTTAACAGAGCATAGGAGAGCAGTGTGGGATCCATCCCTTCTCACAAAGATGCCAGGGTGCACAGCAAAGAAGGGCCATTGAAAAAATCCCACGAAAGAAAGTTGGAAGCCCATGGAATGCTGGGACAGAAAGCAATGCATTATGGAACATTTAGCACTGTCCCAAGATGTGCCATGGTCTGCTCCATCATCCCACAACACTTAGCGACAGAAGGACTGTGGGATAGGTACCCACAGTGCATTACTCATACTGTTGATGATGGTGCCCCCACTGTGGATGCGATCTGCCAACCGAGGGAGCAAGTGTGAACACGAAATTGCAATTTTTATTAATTCGACTTTTGGGTGTCGACATCATTTTTGTCAACACAAATTGGTAGTGTAGACATGGCCCAAGTAAGATCAGGTCTATCCTAGCATCCACGCCTGTAGAATATTCTGCATAACCACAGCATCCCATAATATATTACTCAGGGTTTTTACTCCAACCATCTCAGGTTTTGTCTCAAAATAAATCCCAGTGACAACAGAGACATGCGAATCCTCCCTAGACTAGCAAGAACTATGTCACTATTTTCTCTTAGTGTGATGGAAAGCCCTGCCATAGTGCTGTCACTTAACTTGCTCTTCCACTGCACTGTGTGTCCATCTGCCACTCCTAACAGCCAACACCTTTTGTGCCTAACTGTAATTTATACAGACTTAATATCCGTGCCTGAGTAGTTCACATGCTGATGCTTAAGTGAAATGACTTGCTATGATTGCCAGTATACTTCCTGCTCTAAACACCAGGACATCAGAATTGATGCTCATTTTTTTGCAGCCATTTGTCTGACTTCTTAGAAATGAGCAAGTTCTCCTTTTAAGAAGTATAACTGCAACCTGATTTTTGTTTTTCAGTGATTTGCCTCTAGGTGGCATACAGGCCATAATAAAGACGGATGGAAGACACATGCATTGAGCCACTTTCAACTGCAAATTACATTGGCCTTTGCTTCACTGTAACATGTACACTTCAGCTGCAAAACTGGCTGATAGCAAAAGTGTTTGAGTATTTATTTACAAATGGTAATAATCTAAGAGGCAGAACTAAGATGGGGGGGGTGTTGTTTTGTATTTTTTGTGAGTTTTGTGTATTTTTTGTAAAACACTGCAGTAATTGAAATTCCAGTGAATTAATCTCCGATAAGCATCTCTGTTGTCCTTCTCACCATGTCCCTGAAGTGAGAAGAAGACGGTATTTAGGATTTTATTACTGTGGTAGGGCCAGGGGAATAATAAGTTGCGGATGTTGTTGTGGAACCTTTACCAAGGCAAACAGTTAATATTGATACAAATGAAACCCTACAGTGAGGCAAAGAATGAACTGTAACAAAGCAAATTGCCATGGCAGCTAATTGAGCAAGAAGTACCATCTATAACCCCATAGGTTAATTCAGTTTTACTTACACACTGTATGTCAACATAGTTTTAGATGCTATGGTGGAGTTGGGGGGAAGGGAACGTCATGTTTCCTAACTGAGCAAGTCCATTAGTCACTGTGCTAGTATAAAACGGAGTGTGCAATATTAAACACAAAAATTAAAAGTAGTGTTAAGAGTCAGATGCTTTCCACAAAATGCTAGCAGGGATACTCATCCATATAAAATTCACATACTTTATAAAAACAACCATCCTTATCTATGTTAATCAGTAACACCTTACACAATCAAAACTCCAAGGAATGTCAAAAGTCAAATTTACTTTTTACTCTTTCTAAATGCTGTTTATTTACTTTTTGCACTGCTTTGGAGTTGGTTATAACAGCACATCAAATAGTATTGTTTTTGGCTCTCCTACACTTCACTCACCAAACCCAGTCAGATCTGTTTTACCAAGGTTTATCCCAAAGTCCTTTAGTATGCCTAACTTTTAAATATGGGGTTACAGAATCTCACATAATATTGTATCACCTGCAGGATAAGATGACTGATAAAGTGTCATTGTGGTATTATGACCATGCCAACCACCCTGCTGCTCATTTGTCTCCCCCTGAGCCTACACTGGATTCTTTTGCCATCCTTTTCTTGTATTGTCAAGTGCAAGGGGAAATGCAACTTCTTCATCTTCAACTCTGTGCTTAGAAAATTACCTCACTCCTGATTTAGGCTACTCTGAGGTCACAGTTCAAGCTCCTTCTTCCCAAGAACAAGTGACCCAATTTAGCAGCATCCCCTTCCAGTTCTGGTTGCCTTAAATTGAAGCAGAAGCTCCTTGGCACAGTTAAGAACACACTGAAGAAATACATTAAACAGAAGTTACAACAATGTTTACTTAGGCTATGTCTACACTACGGACCTTACAGTGGCATAGATGTACTGCTGCAGCTGCACTGCTGTAAGGTTTCCCGTGTAGCTGCTCTATGTGAGTGGGAGAGAGCTGCCAATAATTAATAATAATAAAGCTGCCAATCCAGGGCCTTTCATGAACAGAGGAACTGATGAAGATTTTTTTCAGCCTGCTCACTCCAGGACTTAGTGCGTAGGACAGAAACTGGACTCCTGGATACTGGAAGATGGGGGGGGGGGGGAAGGGGGAAAGATGCAGCTTCATATTATTTGTGGTGTTTTCGTCACATTTGTATTTGCTATTCTCAGTGACTGGCCACTATTTCAAATAAATCTTACTGATTAGAAATGGGACTGGGCTGCAAACTTTAGATCTGGATTCAGACTCCCCCAGTGTTCAGATCCCAGTTTATGGTTTGGTCCACAGTGTGGCCATCCATGGAATTCAGATTAGAATTTCCCTGAAATTTGTAGGTGCCTTGCTTCCAGCCCATGTCTGTAGCTGACCATCTAATAAAAAACTGACATGTTTTTGTGCAGACATGGAACTCCAACGAATTTGGGATAATTTTAATGTAAGTTCAACAGTACGAGCATCAGCATTCTGTATACACACTGTACTCAGTTTGTTTTGAAGGCAAGAGTATGCCTGTGTTTTGGCTTTGGCAAATGCTGTGGTGCCACCTGTTAGAGAAGATGTTCATATGACAGATGCCAAGCCCCCATTTTCCACAGCAGACTCTGAGGCATCTGCCTAAGTAAGACTCTGCATCAGATCCCTATGAAAAAGTATTTTAAAAAGCATCAAACCTTTCATTCTTGCTCTAGATTGATGAAAAGCTGCCATTTCTAGTGAGTCCTTCTTTCTGCAAACAACAGGCAGGCAGCTGCCATGCTCACACATTCCCTTGCACATGGGAGAGTGCATCGGTCTCCAGCTATAGTAATTATCACATACTGATTGTCTCTTGGCAGGCTCACCTACTGACAACCAATCAGAGAGCAGGAAGTTTGTAGTGCCATACTAAGAGCCATAGTGTGCAAAGTGGGCGTGCAGGAGCCAGTTGTCATGGAGAAATGAATTCTTATTTTTGCAGGTATTGGGCTTTGGTTGCAAGTTGTTTGATACCTCAATTTGCGGTCAATTCTAAAAATTACCACTATGCCAATGACAAGCGTAGGTGAATAAACTTTGCAATAGGACGAACAGGAACAGCCAGCAAAGACTGTGTAATTATGGATGTTCTTAATTTGTCTTTGCCACAGGATGGCAAAACCCATGACTTTGCTGAGGGTAGCCTTTTTGGGTTAGGTCACATGATGAAGAACTGGAATTTGCTCCCTATCAGGTTAGTTTGAAGATTTCTCGGATAAAAATATCATGTGGTGCAAGGTTTAAGATGATTATAAGCTTTTCTGGGTAGGGAAGAAACACATACTGATATGTCAGTACAGAGCCAGGAAGACTTACCATACAGAATGAATAATAATGATACTAATTAAGGAAGCTCCCCTGTGAGATGCAGTTTGAATCACATAAGGCAGATGTCTCCAAAATTGTTCACTCCTCTCATGGGAGCCATCCTAACTTGCCTGTTGTATTAGGACATGTGCAGGGACCATGGTTTTAGGGGCCTCCTCTTAGAATGTTGTTGTGCTGTGGTAAGTGGTTGGATACTGAATGGAATGGGTCTGAAATTTTGCTACTTTATTTCACACCCTCCCAACACTATGATACAATTACCCCTAAGTTATAATAATGAACTTATATTTTTTCACTGGAGGATCTCATGTCCTTTTACAAAGGCAGGTGACTATTGTTATTACCTTTTTTTAAAATGAGGAAGTTGGGGTACAGAGTTTAAGCCATTTGCCCAGGTTTTCCACAATAAGTCAACTAGCAGAGCAGGAAGAGAACCCAGGTCTTCGCACTCTTAGTTCTCTACTCTAGTGAATGGAAAGGGCTTCCTTCCTAGGAAAGATGGGAAGAAGAAAGATAAACCATAGCTGAAATTTGTACCCTAGAAATAAATACATTGGCTAGCTCAGCTAAAGTGAAATGAAGCTAGACCTGGGATGTAAGTTTTCGGATGCCAGTTCAGGGGATCTGCTGAAACATACTATGCAGAACCTGTGGCCTATAATCCTATTTAGTTCATGGATTATTATTTTATACTCTAAATAAGACACATTGAATATCTGCCAATCTTTACTTCCCTGTAAGCTGAGAAGTATTTCAGGCCAGATAACCTGGCTCACTGGTTTGGGACGTGCAGAGAAATTTTGAGGAGCATGCTAAAATGATACTCTATTGCCCTCACTCTCCTGGGTCACGGTGTATTTGTGGACATTAAAGGTACTGTATACTGTGCCTGGTTTTTGGAATGGTGTAACAGATAAAAGGGATGAGTGTTAGCAAGAAAATGTGTGTGCACCGAAAGCAGTAAACTAGCAATAGTCAGAGTATCAGCTAGACATCATTAACAGCAGGTATATGCAACAGGAAAATGACAATGGTTAGGTGCTTGTTTCCTCCCAACCCCTTCACTCCCCCCTCCCAGTTCCTGTGTATGTTAACAAATTGAAATCCTGGATATAGCATATGACTGAACATACAGGATTGGTAGCATTTTATGCAGTGAATATTTAATAAAATATTTAAAAGAAAAATACAGAAGTTGGGACATATCCTGGATTCATAAGGAAAGAGAGAGAACATAAAAGAGACTTTAAGGAACATATGGCCCCAGCTCCCATTCTCTCAGGCCAAGGCACTGATGCCAAAAAAAAGGTGAGTTCTGCACTGGCAGGAGGTGAATCTATCTCTTGTGAAGAGCAAAAAATGCGGACAGAAATGATCTGTAGTGTATTTGCATATCCTTCTGTTCTTTATCTGGCTCTAGGGAAAGGCCTTTTTAATGGACATACTTGCTTCAGATGATCAGCTCTGTTATTTGAAGGCTACAGTAGTCAGTCTCAGACAATAAATCTAAGTTGATCATCTGAACAGAATATTTTCATCGGAAAAAGGGCTTTCTAGAAGCAAGTATCTCTCAAACACATAGGATAACCTCAAACGCTAATTTGCTGGCAGTCTGGACTATTGTCAACACTCTAAGGGTTCAAAATAAGACATTTGTCATATCCCATGTACTGTTAAGAACTCACCCCTTTCAAGAAATAGTCACTCCATACAAAGCAGGCATCTCCCCATGCAACTCTGCTCACGGATGCTATTAAGACCAGCAAGTACTTAATGCTTTTTCCATCTGCAGAAAGATGAAAACAGGCATGTTCTTCACACAGCTCTATAGAATACACATTCTATTCTGCTCCCACAGCTCAAGCTGTGGAGTCGGCATCTCCCCTCCCTCCTCCTCAGATTTAAACTGGCACATTGAGCCAGTGAACATATGTATTTATCTAATCATGCTGTGCTAACCATATTCCTTTACATAATATTTCAATTCCCACAAGGAAAGACATGGCCAAGTTTTAGCTTACCTTAAAACAAATAATCACTGTTGGATATTCTTGTGTCTGCTTAAGAACAGGTATTTGTTAAATAAGAGAGTTTGTTTGTATAGACATTCAAAATAAGCAGTCTACTTTGGTTTAAAAACCAGCTCTGAAATCTTTAATGAAATACAAGTTTAGTGGTCTTCTCTCTATCCACAATAGAGAATTCATCACGACAAAAACAATAGATACTTCCAACTCAGTTAGTTCCCCATTATTATTATTTTGTCCTACAGGAGACTATTTCTGCATATTTATATCAGGAAATTCATAGCACATTTAATATACCTGTATTGTAAACTGTTCCTTTGAGTTAAAAGGCATCTGAACACTGCAGAAATACTAATCCTCAGGCTTTTAGAAAGTAGGGGGGAAACTGTGCCCACATATCTATTCAGGGGACACCATCACAGGGCCTAATAACATCAGCCACACTATCAGGGGCTCGTTCACCTGCACATCCACCAATGTGATATATGCCATCATGTGCCAGCAATGCCCCTCTGCCATTTACATTGGTCAAACTGGACAGTCTCTACGTAAAAGAATAAATGGACACAAATCAGATGTCAAGAATTATAACATTCATAAACCAGTCGGAGAACACTTCAATCTCTCTGGTCACGCAATCACAGACATGAAGGTCGCTATCTTAAAACAAAAAAACTTCAAATCCAGACTCCAGCGAGAAACTGCTGAATTGGAATTCATTTGCAAATTGGATACTATTAATTTAGGCTTAAATAGAGACTGGGAGTGGCTAAGTCATTATGCAAGGTAGCCTATTTCCCCTTGTTTTTTCCTACCCCCCCCCCCCCCCCCCCGCCAGATGTTCTGGTTTAACTTGGATTTAAACTTGGAGAGTGGTCAGTTTGGATGAGCTATTACCAGCAGGAGAGTGAGTTTGTGTGTGGGGGCGGTGGGGGGTGAGAAAACCTGGATTTGTGCTGGAAATGGCCCACCTTGATTATCATGCACATTGTAGGGAGAGTGGTCACTTTGGATGAGCTATTACCAGCAGGATACTGAGTTTGTGTGTGTGGTTTTTGGGAGGGGGGTGAGGGGGTGAGAGAACCTGGATTTGTGCAGGAAATGGCCCAACTTGATTATCATGCACATTGTGTAGAGAGTTGTCACTTTGGATGGGCTATCATCAGCAGGAGAGTGAATTTGTGTGTGTGTGGGGGGGGAGGGTGAGAAAACCTGGATTTGTGCTGGAAATGGCCCAACTTGATGATCACTTTAGATAAGCTATTACCAGCAGGACAGTGGGGTGGGAGGAGGTATTGTTTCATATTCTCTGTGTGTATATAAAGTCTGCTGCAGTTTCCACGGTATGCATCCGATGAAGTGAGCTGTAGCTCACGAAAGCTCATGCTCAAATAAATTGGTTAGTGTCTAAGGTGCCACAAGTACTCCTTTTCTTTTTGCGAATACAGACTAACACGGCTGTTACTCTGAAACCATTCACAAACCTATTATTTGTCCCTATGGCTAAAGCAAATGAAAAACTCCTCAGAACACACCATACCCACACCCCCAAAACCTGGAACACATACCCAGCTCAAAGGATAAGCAAATCTCTCTCCAAAGAGATATATTGGAAGTATTTATGTGCCAGGTCTTTCGTAATGATAATAAAGCTGACTGTTGTGCTGGATGCTTTTTCAAGCAAATGGTCTTGTGAACAATAATGATCAAAATAATATAAGAATATGAGAAAGAGATTTACATTAAAGTTCCACACACTTAATCATAATGTCCTTCCCACAGTGGGAATTTCAATAATTATCTTCACTCTGCTTAATAATTCTCTAAACTCAAAGTGTTTTATCTAAAAATATTAAATCTCAGTAAGAATCTCAAAGATTTGTTTTATCCTTTTCTTGATTTTCAAATTTCCCTGCTCTCTAGTCACCCAGCATTTCCACTTTATATCATTAATACAAACACCGACAAACAGAGTGTTTGTCTTTATTATCTTCTTCACTTCTGAAGGTTAGTGAAAAGATGTGCAAAGCTATTGAGTGAGAGAACGACAAGAAGAGGATTTCAGTTACTAGCTTTAAAACAACGTAGACCTAGTTTAATGATTTACTTTCCTATACAGCACATTAGCACATGCAGTGATATGGACAGACAAATTACATGATCAAAGCAGTGTAGCTGAAATCTTAGGGAAACAACCCAGGCAAAATACGTGTTAGAGGGACATGTGATCATATATACTAAGCCAGTGTTAGACAAGCCCATCCCAAGCATCTGTGGTCCAAAGGAGTCCAAATCCCATCTGGGGTGCCTTTTTTTTTTTAAAAATGAGCCATGGCTACGCACATTAATAGGCACCTTGCCATAGTCTCAGAGGACACAGAACCTGGGCTCTTCATCGCCTAGCTCTCAGGCCTCTAGCACTTGAGCTAAAAAGAAAGTCTTTGATATGTAAGTAGCAGGCTGTCTTAGTCACTAAAACCTAAACTGGCTCGCACGCACTAAGACAGTGTATTACACTACTCTCACACTATTTTCAACTATGCCATCCTTAGACCAATAGTATGAGATCGTCTAATAGCTTTGTCCTTCAAAAGTAAACAGTCCTGTGTGTTCCATGTTACCCTTTATAGCCAACCAAAGAATGCCTCATTCACCATTGTCTTGTGCAGTCATTTACATCCCTGCTCAGTGGGTGTAAAACACTCCCAAGATTAGAACTGTGGCATTTTATGGTCACTTAGCCTATGTGTAAATGGCTACACAAACCATGCGGTGCTGGTGAGTCAGGCACAGAAAATCTCGATCTGAGCCTTAACCAGACCAGACCCAGCACAACCCTTTTCAAACAGTCAGATCTCACGTCAAACTCTGCTGCTTAGGGTGACCTTGATAAGCTAGCCCTGAGCTGAAAAACAACCTCCAAACCCCATCAAATATCAGGAAAT
Source organism: Lepidochelys kempii (assembly GCF_965140285.1). NCBI lineage: Eukaryota > Metazoa > Chordata > Testudines > Cheloniidae > Lepidochelys > Lepidochelys kempii. The sequence continues at coordinate 32,144,858 of NC_136390.1, read as the reverse complement.
TAAAATGTTTGTGGTTTCCTATTGGCTGACCTCAGAAACAGGGTTGTTCATTTTTTCAATTTTTACAAGCTTATGTTGGAAATCCAGTGGGAAGCCACTTTTTGTATTTTTTTTTAATTAAATGGGTATCTCTAGCGTTTTGTTTTATAAAGATAGATAAGCTGGTCCCATGCTTTGGTGTTATAGTCTGGTCCAACAAGGATTTTGATTCTGGTTTCCCTTTGTTGTTCTTAGTGTGACTGACTAGGAGTAGTCCAAGAAAGAATACATCTAGTGATTCTAGATAAACAATGGATTATTTCATACAGACTAATAAATCATTCAGAAAAAAACAACCCATCCCATTATTGGTAGTTGTTTCATGCTAACCATTAAAACAGATCACCAGGAACCTCAGTCTGCTTTTCTATTTGCTGTACAGTATCTGGTTCAACATGACCTGCTGTCAGTCACTTTAGAAACTTTGCGCGCAATTCTGTCCTTGCAGGCATGGCTGGGATCCCACTGATTTCAGTAGATGCATGCTGGAGGCAGCAGAGTCTATTGGAAATAGCAGCAGACTGTCTTCTAAATCCCAAGGTCACATACAATAAGCCAATGGTAGAGTTAGTGATAGAATTTCTGCATCAATCACATAAGGACATGATACCTTTTTTTAAGGTGGTTTATTGGTCTGACAGTCACTGAATAGAAAAGAAAAATCAATTGGGGAGCCACTTCAAAGTCACTTAACTTCTGTGTCCCACTTTTCCCATCTGTAAAATATAAAGATCTATGGCTGCAAAGTGCTATATAAATGCTAAGTATTATTAAAGGGCAGAATTTGACATTGTGTCTTGGACTTTTGCATATAAAGAAGAGAAAACGGCTATTATATCTGCTTTGGATTTAGTCATCCTGCCTGAGTACCCCACCATATTTTCTTCTAATTTAGTTCTCTGTGAAATGCTGTGGTGAAAAGATAGGTTGTATAATAAGTACTGAAGGTACAATGGTGAGATTATTCATGATTTCTCTTGGGAGGATGGTCCATATACTGAGTATGGCTGTAGAAAATATCTTACTTCCTGGACACTCAAATTTATATCTTGGCTTTTTTAGTTCTTTTCTTGCAGACAAGCACAGCTGCTCTAGTGGGTTCCAGAGGATACCTCTGTGATAACATGGGCCTATCCCATTCAGAGCTCTGTAAATCAGAAACAGGTCTTTAGAAATGGATCTTAGAAATGGCCAGAGCAAGCTGAAGCACACTGGTATAATATACTCTCATCCATTGAGAGGAGATTATACCTTCCTCATAGAGTATATCATTGACTAGAACAGAGGATGCTAGGGAGTCACAGTATTGCCAACCTCAGGCTTTCGAAAATTGTGAGTTTGGCTTAAAAATCAAAGTTTAAAAGTAATGTCACTTTTGGGTTCTTTTTGTCTTCTGGTTTCATAGGCTTTAGAGTTCCCATCAGTGATCCTGTCACAGTGATGGTTCTATATGTTACTATCTCAGAGATAGCTCATATTCATATAAATCCAGTGAAATACCAGCAGATGAAAGAAAATTAATAAGGGACCATATTTTCTGCTTTTAGACTGGGACACCTACATTCCAGTTCAAAGATAATGCTTTTGCCAGAGAGTAGTGCAGTCTAATGTTCTGAAAACAAGACTAAGAACCAGAAACAACTCATTTCTGGTCTTGGCTCTGACAACAACTTCTTCCCTGACCCTGGCATGTCATGTAGCCTTTCTGCTCTCAGTTTACCTAACTGCAAAATGAGGTTAATAGTAATTGCTACACACTTATCTACATCAGTGAAAATGTGAGGATTAATCAGTTAGGGCTGAGGTCTGCTGCCTTTACTTATGTTGAATACTGCCATTGAAATCAATGATAAAACTCACTGTGTCAAGAGTGGCAGAATCTTTCCCTGAAAGTTTTAAAGGGCTAACAGGGGATGTTTATTTGGTGAGAGCTAATTAAAATTGCCTAATGCTTCAGCACTACTGGTTGATAAAAGTTTAAACAAAAAAGAAATCAAATTGTTCATATGTGCAATCAAAACATACACTCATAAGTATAAACCAGTGTCTGATAACAAAACACTTTACATCTTAAAGGCCCTGCACAGGCATAAACTGATTAGTCCTCAGAGCACTCCAATGAGGTAAAAAAGTCAGTATTACAATGACCATTTTACTGATGGAGAAAGAAAGAGAAAATCAATAGCAGAATCAGGATCGACGCTCGATAGCTTCCCCATCACCTCCTATTTAGTCCAGTAGGCCATTCTGCCTCTCGCTGGCTGAAGCAGCAAACAAGTCTCATTAAACCCAATCAGAATGCACCTGTTCAATAGCCCTGTGGTATGTAGCTGTCACTGCACCGACCTGCATCAACATTTTTTTTTTTTTTTTTTACTGGACTGTGACTTTATAACAAGATATACTACAGTACCTGCTTGGTAGCATATAATTAACTACTTGAATGCCAGAGAATTGCAAATGCTTACAGAATTGCTCACTGGTCAAGTCAAACCATTCCTGCATGTGGGAAAAGGAACATTAAAAAAAGTCCTTTTATGAACATTGTGGTCATTGTGAGAGCTGACAAGTTGTCCGTGGCCTAGAAACTCTGCCTGGGACTTAATGAAGGCCTTGAAATTACTGAAAAATGACACCATCAAAAGAAATTACATAGAAAAATTAATCAAAATCCTTTTTTAACGTATTTGGTGGAGACACCTTTATCTAGACCTTGCTTCTAACAACCTGCTCAGATATGTTTGAGTTAAATAGTTGTTTATATCCATTAGTGAATGAGGATTGTTAGAAGTGTAGATATATCCAAAGTACTCCGCAAATACCTGATTAATAGCTATAGAATCCATAATTATAGCACATAGTCAAGAGCCTGAATGTCCTCAATAAATCTCCTCTCATCTGCCTTTTTTGGTTGCTGGGACGAGTCAACTTGATTTATTCCCCGGTTCACATATTTCCACTTTATTATTATACTTTTGAGAATGCAGCTTTTTAATGGTTGGAATTTAATTCTGGTCTAGTTTGCAACAAGTAACCTAAGACACGAATCTCCTCGTCGAAAATAGGCTAAGTCTCCCAGATTGGCCAGACTTTCTGCTGCTTTCCTTTAATTCTCCCCTTTTCAGCAGCAGGTCTCCTCTTCTCATTCTGGAAACTACTCGTATTCCTCCTTGCTCTGGTCACCTGAGCGCTGATAGGCTTAGGGCACTGCCCTCCAACCTGTTAGGTGGAGGCAGCAGCTTCTCTAAGGCTGCTGTGTGCCGCATGGGATGGTTTATAGTCCCGATTAGGTTTGGAGTCTGTCTTTTGGAGGGTGGTGCCAGCACAAAATCTTAAAAATGGAGGGCCTCTCTGCTCAGCCTACACATGAACAGTTTCACGACACTGTTCTTAAAAAGGGCACTCAGTGCCCTTTTTTAAGTAGAATTCCTCAACACACATGTGTGCAGAATGTTGTGAAATGGCTGCTTCCCATCATCCCAGAGCATAAAGTCATTAAGTGATTCATGGAGATATAGTTCTGTGTATCGATAGACATATGACCAAATCCATAGAGCTTCTGCCTACCAGCAACTACTACTGGAATCAATGAGGTTTGCTGGAAATTAATGTTATTCAGAACTTGTTCCATTCTTTGCAAAGTGCTTTGAGATCCTTTGGGATGAATTAATGAAGATATCACTAATGTATATCCAGCAGCTCAGGTGCTCCTGCAGCGATGCAGTCAGAATCAGCAGTCTAGATATGCATTTCACTTTTGGAATGTCGTTCAGGAGCTTGGGGAGTAGGAATCTTGTGGTTGCTTTTAAACCTGACTGCCCGACACAACAGAATGACACACAGCTACTGTTTTCCCTGCACCACCTTTAAGTCCCACTGTTTTCTTGACGCATAAATGATTACCCAGTGTGGAGTAAAAGCTTTAAATAACAACCTTAATGTAAGAAAAAAAAAGTAACCAAGAACTGTACTTAGACTGGAAGTGAATTTGTTCCGTAATAAACTTCTAAAATAAAGGTTTTAGTGAAAAGCAGACCATTGTTTTAGATATACAATTCATGTAAAACCCATTAACAAATCATTTCAGGGACTGGTGGGAGATGGAAATAATTTAGAATAAAACATTTCCATGATCACTAGCTGAGAATGGCAAAGTTCAAATTAAGAACAGTTAATATCACAGAAACGCAATTCTTTTTTGTGAACTCTAACCCCAAAGCTTAGCTTTGTGCAATTATGCTTAATAATAATAATAATAATACAACCTCATTTGTCTCAAACAAAATCCCTCAAATGGACGCTTCATTGTTTGTTTTAAACACACACTGGGCAATCTGGTTTAGAAAACATAGCGCTTAGCTGACTGGTTAAATTCATCCTGAATGAATGAATCCAAACATTGCTATGATGATGATTACATCATATTACATTCCGAGTGCCATAATGTGGTGTTCATAACGTGGTGGGTGTTGACACAGAGCAAATACAGATGAGATGCTCAGTACCACAAACATTTGAGCCACCACTAATGAATTAGAAATGATTTAATATAAAGTGGAAAATCCTGCACTGTTTTGCACTGGCAGTGCTAGGGAACTTGCAGAAAGATTCTTCCCAAGCATGTTCATATAGGAGCTGGGAAGAATATACACCTAGAACTCCACTGAAGGTCAACTAAGTTGTCTGGTGGTTTCACATAACCCCAAGGAGGGAAGGTCTTCCAGCCTGTGTGTGTGTGTGTGTGTGACCACACTCCCAGACCACATGTCTGGGAAACAATTATGTCGTCACAAACTGAGGTTTACCAGTGATTTTGCAAAGGTACAAATAAATTTTTAATCCTATTTTAAATGGCCTTGGTAACAAATAGGGGACAAGAGAAATATAAGTACAGAAGCAGAAGTTTCTAAATAGATGATTCTTGTACTGTTTAGAAAGAGATGTCAGCAGCTTTTTAACAGGATTATGAACATTTCACCAGGAAGCACAGCAAGCAAACAAAAATCAGACTTTTAGATATGAAAATGTATAATTATCCATACAGCAGAAACCTCAGTGAAGCAGAGGTATTGTACACTCATCAAAAGAACTGAGAACTCCCAATAATTTAACTTTTGTATAAGACTTAATTCTCTCCAGGCAGCTGCTTGATTGGTGCACACGAACGCCACAAAAGAAAAAAAATCTTTTCAATGTTCTGCAAACAGCAACAACTTTGTGGTGTAGGTGGAAATAGACATCATGAAATTTTATATATCACTGGGGGGAGAGGAGTTATTTCTAAAATTGCAGCACTGTCCAACAGTTGGAAGCTAATTAAGTATTGGAGTACTTTTCCAGCTCTACCAGCAGCTTACAAGACTTTGCAAAAAAGTTGTAGTGTCCTGTAACATCTGATAGCATCTTAAAATTCACTCAAGTTTTTGCCTTTGCACCAAGCAGTCAGTTCTCCTGTAATATCTTTCTATTGTTCTTCTGAATGGCTGTTCACAGGTGCTTCTCCCATGTAGCTGTAATGTAGTTAAACATGTTTTGAGTCCTAATCTGTTTAGTTCTTATTTTTTAAATAGTGTGTGACAAAATGACTTATAACATGAGGCTTGTAAATAAATAAAAAGATTTTGTTGTGGTTTCCCTCTAATTCAGTTAGCAGATTGAATATCAAGCACACTCGTTAAATTCTTCCAGATCCCACTCTTTCAGATTAACATGCTTCAGACTAATGACTGAAATCCTGTTTTCTCTCTCTGTAGAATAATAGTACCATAAAGAAATATGAACTTCATGCTGCTCGGTCCCCGCAGTTATCGGTTCTGTTGATGGCTCCTAATGCCAGTGTGTTGACCATTGAATCATAGAAGTGTTGGACTGGAAGGGACCTAAATTGGTCATCTAGTCCAGTCCCCTGCACTCAAGGCAGGACTACTTAATAACTATACCATTCTTGACAGGTGTTTGTCTGACCTGTTCTTTAAAACTCTCCAATGACGGAGATCCACAACCTCCCTAGACAATTTGTTCCACTATTTAACTACTCTGACAGTTACGAAGTTTTTCCTAATGTCCAACCTAAATCTCCCTTGCTTCAATTTAAGCCCACTGCTTCTTGTTCTATCCTCAGAGTTTAATGAGAACAATTTTTCACTCTCATCCTTGAAACAACCTTTTATGTACTTGAAAACTGTTATCAGGTCCCCCCTCAGTTGTCTCTTCTCCAGACTAAACAAACCCATTTTTTAAAAATCTTTCCTTATAGATCATATTTTCTAGACTTTTAATCATTTTTGTTGCTCTTCTCCGGACTTTCTCCAGCTTGTACACATCTTTCCCGATATATGGCTCCCAGAACTGGACACAGTTCTCCTGCTGAGGCCTTGTCAATACCAAGTGGAAGAATTACTTCTCATGTCTTGCTTACAACACTCCTGCTAATACATCCCAGAATGATGTTCGCTTTTTTTGCAGCAGTGTTACACATAGAAATATAGGGATGGAATGGATCGGATGTCATCTAGTCCACCCTCCCTTGCTGAGGCATGATTAAATATACCTAGACCATCCCTGACAGATGGTTGTCTAACCTTTCCTTAAAATCCTTCCAAGACAGGAATTCTACAACCTTCTTAGGTAACCTACAGATGGGCCACATTTACTACAGTCCTGTTCTATATAAGCGGTGATTATTTTCTTACCAATGGTGGTGGATTATTTTAAGTAGGTAGAACTCAAGTTCCTCACCAGATTCTCATAGTTGTAAGGAAGGTGACACTGTGAGTGGAAAGTATTTGACAATGTTCATAATTTTGAATTCTTAAATGCAGTAATTTCTATCCAGTTCCAAAGACTAAGAGAGGAACGAGAAGTAGGTCAGTGGAGAAGTAGAAGACATTGAACCCCTCATCTGAAAGAAGAAAGTCTAATACATAGCACTATAAATGATTGATTCTGGATGAAAACATTATAAGCCTGACATTCATTGATATGTAATATTTACAAGCTGAGAACATTCCTACTCCCACTTCGTTTTAGAAAGAACATTTGGGAGGAGGGAATATTTCTACTTTTACCGTGGGCAGCCTCATTTGCTCTCAACATCAGACACCACCTTTATGCCCACACTGCACAAAGATTCCACTCTACTTTGAACTCTTCTTTTCTATCCAGACTCACATTTCAGACATTTCCAGATGTCCCATAGTTATTTCAAATTCCCCACACCAAAAACATGTCTTTTCCTCACCACTTGTTGATAACTGCACTAATTTATCCAGGACTACAACTTAATTTAATTTTTTATTTCTCTTTCATTCATTGCTCACATCCAAACTCATTCCCAGCTGTTTTTGTTCCATCCCCATAAGAGTTCTAGAACCCATTAGGCTCTTTTACAATTGCTAAAATCATGGTCCTAAATTTTCAAACCTGACTAGATTTTACACAGTTCACTGCATAATCTCTGACATGGTTGGGGCAACACCCAAGAAAGGCCCAAGGTAACTCTGTGGTGAAGACAAATCCTAGGTTTGGAACAGCTCCCATCTAAGTGGAACAAAAGCATTCTTCCTCTCCTTTCCAAAATCTATCCTTAAAACTCATGTTTTGTCTAGCCTTCCACGGACACTTGTTTATACGTAACTATTCCAATCACACTAACTCCTTAGGGCAGGCATGGACATGAAACCGTACGCACAACTGTCCCTTAAATTTGGCTCTTGTCCATAATAAGCATTTCCCATGCAGACAGGACCACAGACCTGAAGGTGGTATCTTTTGTAGCCTTTTTAGTAAGAATCTCAAAATGGGAACCCTTCCTTGATTACCTCTCTAGACCCTTTGGCAGGACAGCATCAGACCCAACCTACTGGTATCAGTTGTCTCTTCATTCTCCCCCACTTTGTCCCCCTAAGGGCCATCAATAATACCTCGAACTATCCTTTGAATTGCCCGCTTCTTACTTATTCCACAAAAGTTATTTCCACATATGAATCCTTTGAGAGAGATGTGTATGTCTCTTACTCAATCTCCACTGCATATCTTCTAAATCCATTCAGGATTATATTTGCTGCTTTGAATAAAGTTTTGGCTCCTGTTTCTCTTGTACCATGTTTACAATGTAATGCTGTGGAAGGTGTATACAAAAATGATAATTTCCCAGCTTCTTGGTGGCATTTAATTTCCAAATTTGCATTCCACTTCCCAAGGCCATCTGCTCTTTGTTCTAGTTAAGTATGCTTTTTCCATTTTTATTGTCCTCCCTGGAGATGTCAACCTGAATGCACAATTGTGAGCTTGATTCTCTTTAAAGGAATGCAGCTCATAATTGTGCACCTGACATTCTGAAACCAGACTGAAAGTCTAACTGGATCACAAAAATCAGTGTGCCAAAACAGAACAATCTAGCCCAATCATAATTTCTTTTCAACTCTCCCCACCAAGTCTCAAACAGCGTATGAAGGGAATTAGCCAACTAAGAGTTCATTTTAATTGGTATTACACCAAGACAAGACAACAATGTGTAAAGTACACAAGATCAATAAAAAACAAAAGTAAATGAACATAATGATATCTGTGCTATGGCACAGAAGAACCAGGCCTGGAGGGATTTCCTCGGTCTCTTGCTTCTGAACTCAACTGAACTCAGTCTCAGCAGAGGGGCAGAGTCACTTCAGCACACTACCGCTCAGTACTCAAGTGGCTTCCTCCATAGTCTTTCTTGGAGCACCACCACAACTGGATTCTAAGAAAAGAACACCATGGACTGTAGCCATCTGCAGAGGAAACATCTAGCTTCAGAAAGCAAAATTGTAAACTAAATCATAAATCCTCCCCTCAACAAGCAAATGATAAAATCCAAGCTAAAAAGATACAGACTGTAGGGGGTGGGAGATCTTGAAATATCTTGTGAAATACTTCCTAATAAAAGTAAGTGCCACCTTTTAAGTTCTTTTATTATGTAGGTTTAGGCTCTCAACACAGTGTAGCACTGAGATATTATTATTTTATTAGATATTTGTACAGAGCCCATCACCACACATTTAGATGTTTACAGTCAATTTTTTAAACAGACAATACATACAAACATATGAGTAACCCGTAGGCGTGGTTTAGTGGAATTACCACCTTTTGGGCTATATTCTCTGCACCCAAGAGTTGTAAATCGCTATGATGACAGTTAATTAACAGCCTGCTAAATGATCTGTTTGGAGGTGGCTCCTAATAACAATAGACTAAAAATGGAATAAATTAAGACATTCTGCATTAAAAATAGATCTTTTTGGAAACAGAAGGCACCGTCTGCAGACATGGGAGACAAATTGTGCCCATGATTATACGTATGCAACCATACGGTAATCTGTGAGGGGGATGTGCTCCAGAGCTGTCAGAGTTTGGCCTATAACTTGTTATTAATTTTGTTGGGAATTTTTCATTCACTAACACAGAGGCAGCGGTGTTCTAGGAGACAGAGTCAGGAGAACTGGATTCTATCTGTTCGCTTGCTGTGTGATTCAGTTCACCTTTCTGTGCTGCAATTACCCCAACAGTGAAATGGGGATACTTGTAAAGCACTTTGAGCTCTATAAAGTGAAACAATGGCAAATGAATATTATAATAAACGCATAGAAGAAGGTTAATAGCATCAATGGCATGGGACAAATGCGTAAAATTTATTACTGTTTTTTACACAAGAATTGTAAACGGAGCAAGTGGAATATGGGCCAGATGGTCAGCTTGCTGGATGAAATTTCTGTGAAGTAAAAGAAGGGGCTTAAATCTATTCCAACTTTTTTTCTGGCAGAAACACAATAAAACTGTGAAATATCCTGGATTCACTGAACAGAGAAAGTAAAAACACTAGGCTAGAGGAAAAAACAAGGGAGCCAAGTGCATAATTTCATGCTTTGGTATACCAGCTTGACAAATAATAAATGTATGAACGATAGAAAACTGGGAAAATGGCCAAAATGGTGTGAAATATTTAAACTTCTTACAACATGCAGTTAGAATTCATATTTGTTGTACTTATTTTTGTATATTACACACAGAAAATAAAAAATGAGCAGGGAACAACTTTCCATGGATGAGACTTCCACATTTATTTTTCTTCCATGTGCATAGAAAATGGCAGTGAAGTATCCTATGAAAGAGGCAGGGAATGAGAAAAGTGTAGATATACGGACTGTACTTTGTGCTTCAAAATTACACTATTCATTTCAAAACCAAAAATGATATATTTTTAAATTTATAAGAGTTCCTTGTTATTTTCTTTTTCTGTTTAAAGATGTCAGCTTTCCAAATCTGTTTTCAAATGACACACTGCATAACAAATGATGGCATTTTTAACCAATGTGGCGTTTCCATATTTACACCAATGAAAGAAATTTACAAGACGTAATAGCATACAATCTCAACATTTAGTAATAGCAATAAAACAAGAAGGGCATCCATTTTATTTTTCTGTACAAACTATCATAACAAGACTTTTATTCACATTTTAAAAATCGGCTTTAATTTTATCTGACCTACACTTTTTCCAAATTCATTTTACTCAATTCTCAAACCTTTCATCACATCGCCCACACCTTCACCAGACTACAGGAACTACAAGTAATTAGATCTAATGTCTAAACAGAGCAAGAAGTTCTCCCTTCCAATTTCTCTCTCACCTTCCTGATAAGTCCTTGAAAAATGCTCCTCCTTGTTCCTCCGTTCACTTCACTTTTACATTTCACCATCCAAACAGCAAACAGGCCATTCCATTTCTTCCCAAGCAAGATTAGAAGCTATAGCATCCCTCTGTGTGACTTTCTGATGTTACACCCAAGAATCAGGTGACCCAGGGTATTGTTCTGCTCTGTAAGAGGGCCGCCTAGTGGAATAGAAGTCTACGTAATTTGTGGTTGATTTCAGTCCATATTGTGTCATGTAATCTGTAGTAGCTGGAAAATGAACTCGATCATCAAAATAGGGGTCTTCATAGCTATGTGGGGACTGCAAATATAATCTGTATGCATCATAGTTCTTTCTGTTGGCATCATCTTGACTGTAGTACAACTGCTGATGCTGTTGACAAAATAGACAAATAAAAAATTATTTTTTAAAAATGGGATTTTAAGGGAAAAATATTTGAGTTTCTTTTTCTACCTTTGGGTAAGATTTCAGAGTTGTTTGTATAATCGGCTTTATTGCATAGATGTAGCTATATATTATCCCAGGGGTTGGCAGCGAGCTGATTTTTACAGGTCAGCAGCGGGCTGAGCAGGGCCAGCAGCCAGGACCCTGGCTGGCAGGAGCCGGCGGACAGAATTCCAGACTGGCAGCGGGCTGAGCTGCTCAGCCCACTGCCGGTCTGGGGTTCTGTCCACCGGCCCCGCTCAGCCCACTGCCAGCCTGGGTGAACAGAACCCTCGGCTGTGCGGGGCTGGCGGCTGGGACCCCGGCTGGCAGGAGCCGGTGGAACTCCAGACTGGTAGCGGGTGAGCTGCTGCCAGTCTGGGGTTCTGTCCGCCACCCCACTGATGGTCTGGGGTTCCAGCCGCTGGCCCCCTGCCAGCCGGGGTCGAGGCCTCCAGCCCTGCTCACCCCTCCTGCCAGCCTGGGGTACCGGCAGCCAGCCCAGGGCTCTGCTCCTGGCCTGGACCCAGCGCTCTGCAGCCCTTGTCAAAAATTACACTACAATTAGCTTAAAAACTTGAAAACTTAAAAACTTTGTTTGTATATTACAGTAATCATTAAAAAATGTAGTATGTTAATCAATACATAGGTTTGATTAAACAAAGTAGTTGTACTTATGCGCCTGTGCTTAATTTGTGCTTTCGATGATTTACCTTCTAAAAAAATCTCGCATGTCTCGCACCCCCCAGGGGGTGCATGCACCCCAGGTTAAGAACCACTGCACTAAACTGATAAGATCTGCATTTTAATTTAATTTTAAATGACGCTTCTTAAACATTTTAAAAACCTTGTTTACTTTACATACAACAATAGTTTAGTTATATAATATATAGACTTATAGAGAGAGACCTGCTAAAAACGTTAGAATGTATTACTGGCATGCGAAACCTTAAATTAGAGTGAATACATGAAGACTCGTCACACCACTTCTGAAAGGTTGCCGACCCCTGTATTATCCATTCACGCAATGGAGTGGTGTGGCTACGTCTTTGCATACTGATCTCTAAAACGTTACTCTTTTAAGCCACTATGATTTTTCAGACCCATAATTCTCAGTGGATGCAGCTCCACCAATTGGGTCAGTATCCCACAGAAGACACTTTTTTTTTTTTTTTTTTTTTAAAAACGAGCGTGAAGTCTAACCAAAGGTTAGATGAGAAATTGGAAAAAATTCTTTACCCCCGCATCTGCTCTACACCCTCCACAAGTGCAACTACACCCACTGGGAATCACAGGTCTGGGGGGGGAAAAGAAGTAGACACAGCTATATTTACTATCAAACATCCAGATAACAAAAGTATCTTTAGACTGCATGGATTATAACTGTCCCTTCAGAAACTACAAAAAATGCAAATCAGGAGATGGGTCTCACAGCCAGCCACAACAAGAATAGATGAATAATTAAAGTCAAGGGATTAAAAAAGGAAATGCAGAAGCAATAAACTGTTAAGTTATATCCAGATACAATAACACTCTCTAAAAACCCATTTATTAGAAGTGCTTTCTGCAAAGCATATGTATAACATGCAACGGTATACTCTCCTTTTAGTTCTATTAAAATAAACAATATTATCATTACACGTTGAGCCTTGCTATCAGTATTCTTTTAAAATGAGATTTCAAAAGTTACCTGTAGCCGTCTATTTTGTTCTCTTGCTGGTGAGGAATAGGAACTGATGTAAATTGGTGAAGGTTTGCTGGACCCTGTAAAAAAATATAGTATTTTATCATTTAATGTCCGTCAATGTCTTTAGTTTTTACAGTACCTATAACAAATGAAAGTGGCACTTGTATATTTAGAAACTTTCACATCCTGCTAGTCCCTCACTGTGTTGAAATCAGTGGAATTGTTTTACAAGGGCCTGACATGGTCTACTATATCAAGATATTGTCATTACTCTCATGACATCTGAAGTATTAATGACATTGGCTAAACCGTGCACCTTGCAAATTATTATTATTTTTTAAATAAAATCTACAAGATTTCCTTCTAATTTATTTCCATGGCACTGGGATTAAAGCTTTCCTTACGCTGAACATGAAGGCAGAGTCCATTGGAACATATTTAAGGTTACAGTTGGGAAATTTTTTTGTTTTCTGCGGCTATTTTAATAGATTTCCCTCCGTAAGTCTGAGGTGGAGAGAGATTAGGCGCCTGACCAGAGAGATAGGAGAAGCATGAGTATTTTCTGCCCTCCATTTATATCTATAAACAACTTAGAGTGAGGAATCTATCCCAGCTAGGAACTGAACCAAGATTTATGGGTCCAAAAGGAGAAGGTTTACTAGTTGGGGTAAAGGAGAATCTGTCAGCAGTAGCAGAACCTTAATCTTCTTCCTAGGGTGTTGCCACTAGAGGGCAAAATAATTACCCTGTGTGAAAATGAAAAATGAATCATCATAAAGAGGAGCAATAATTGAACAGTGGCAGTAAAATGACTCCCCTGGACATGTACTCTCAGGGCTTGTACTCAGGACTTCTGATTGTAAAACATGAGCCTTTACTGCCTGAACTAAAAGATCAGGTTATTATCTAAACGCAGGAACAGACTCACATAATCCTTTATGTGTTTTAGCCACTAGAGGGAACAAAACATCATGGTGTTAGTGTGGGCTACAACAAGTTAAGTGAGAGCAGAATGTTTTGAGCTCAAGATAGACTGGAAGCCACGAATTCCTCAATTCTAATCTTTGCTCTGCCATCAACTCCACCTGTTGCTTTGATCAAATTACCTGATGATTAGCTTACACCTTAGATTCCCCTTATGTAAAATGGTGATATACCATCTATCATCTACCTCACAGGGGTGTTGTGGAGATAAATTAGTTAAAGTTTACAAATCAATTTACTATCATCTAAGTGCCATTTAAGTTTTAATTATTATGATTAATGTACATTTTTGAGCACTCACAAAAGGGTGTTTTACCCACATAAAGATACAAACCGTGGTCACCATCTACAGTGTGTGATATTTTATCTATGAAGTTTAAGAAGCTACAAAAATAAGAATGTGAAATAAATAAGGTAATTTTCAGAAGGGGGCCTATACAGATTATTTTTGCAGTCACCTTTTCCTTCACTCTGCTAACCTTCTTTTAAAAAACGAATATAGTATTTCAAAAGGAACAAACCCCATACCTATAACAAATTAGTTTATTGATGCTGGAAAAAAACAAACAAACAAAACCAAAACAAAACAAAAAACAAAAATAGTTATGTGATGTGTCTATTGAAAAAATGTTACTTTACAACAATGAGAGCAGGACAAATAAATCTCACAATATATGTTTTAACAGGCATTTCTTTAGAAAAGAAAATTGCATTTGCAATGTAGCATTCCTGATGTAAAACACCCATTTACTACCATAGTAACTGTACATCATTCGTAAACAGTAGTGTGAAATCACAGCTTAAAAGAAAACAGCACAAATGAGATCTGTCCCACAGCAGCAGTTAAATTGCCCCAGGATTTTTGTTTTGTTTAATAAACCAGCTTTTTAAACAGGGAATTTGTGTTTTTCCCTGTTCACTCTGCCTTACTTGGGGAACATAATAACGTGTAAGACAGCTGAGATCAGGAAGAATATGAAGTCTTGCATATTTCCCCCCCTAATATTTATGAATAAAGCCATAAAATAAAAATTAATATTCAACAACATGGTTTGATAATAAATGTTCACTTTGGTGTAATCAAAGATCACTTTTAAATGGGAAGCACCACACATTTTATTACTCACTGAACCACAACCTTTCCACATTTTTAAAGACAAACATGTAACCTCATCTCTTCTTTTTCGAGTAAATTGGGCATTTCTCAGAGAAACAGCAAAAAATAACCAAAACAAAAACCCCATTTCTGACACACACAGTAAAGTTAATAATTAAAAATGAACACAAAAACAATGTAAAAAGTGAAGAAGCTTAAGTAACTGAAGCTCGGGGCAGCTGAGATGTCAAGATACATGCCAGTTTTTACTTATAAAAATTCCTTTGCA
The DNA here is from genome assembly GCF_965140285.1 of Lepidochelys kempii. Lineage (NCBI taxonomy): Eukaryota > Metazoa > Chordata > Testudines > Cheloniidae > Lepidochelys > Lepidochelys kempii. The sequence goes on along the minus strand of NC_136390.1, from coordinate 32,129,651 downwards.
GCACAATATTTAAGTTGGCTTCAAATTTTATTACATTGATGCATTGTTTTTAAAACGACAAATGCAAAACAAAACAGTATAAAATGTCATATCTGGGAGGAAAGTGATTTGCTCAAGGAATCAGTGGTGAACAACTGACATAGCATTATTGTTCAAGACAATTTTGTTGCTGCTGAGGAATGCAACAAAAATAGTCCAATCACTAGTTTTTAACTGCACACACTACATTGTCCCAGGCCGAATATGGACTACATAAAAGAGTATTTTAGAAGCATTTTGTTTAGAATAAATCTAACTGGTCTCTTACCAGTATATATGTCTTTATGCGTAATGACATCACCTTGGCTATTGTAATACTGCATAGAAGGTTGTGTCCTATTGTATTCAGAACGAGGTTCTCTGATTCCTAACAGTGCTGGCGATGAAGATGTGCTGCCAACTGTTGAAAAGGAGGTAAGAGAAAGAAAGAGCATCAGTGTTTGAAAAAACCTTAGGGAAATGAGAGCGATAGTTGGAAATATGACAGTGAGTTTGGTTATAGAATTATCACCACTCTCAAAAATATTGTCTGTACGAGTGAGGCCAAATTTCTTCAACATCCTAAGAATCATAAGAACATATGAACGACCATACTGCATCAGACCAATGGTGCATCTAGCCCAGTACCCTATCTTCTGTCTGTGGCCAATGCCAGATGCTTCAGAGGGAATCGACAGAACAGGGCAATCATCAGCTTCCGGCAGTTAGATGCTTAGGACACCCAGAGCATGGGGTTGCAAACCATATCATCTTGGCTGATAGCCATTGATGGACCAATCCTCCAGGAACTTATCTAATTCTTTTTTAAAACCAGTTATACTTTTGGCCTTCACAATATCCCCTGGCAATGAGTTCCACAGGTAGATTGTGCATTGTGTGAAGAAGTACTTCCTTTTGTTTGTTTTAAACCTGCTACCTATTAATATCACTGGGTGACCTCTGGCTCTCGTGTTATGTGAAGGGGTAGAAAATACTTATTAACTTTCTCCACACCATTCATGATTTTGTAGACCTCTATCATATGCACCCTTTTTTTCAAGCTGAAAAGTCCCAGTCTTATTAATCGATCCTCACATGGAAGCTATTCCATACCCCTAATAATTTTTGTTGCCCTTTTCTGAACCTTTTCCAATTTCAATATATCTTTTTTGAGATGGGGTGACCACATCTGCATGAGTATTCAAGGCGTAGGTGTACCAAGAATTTATATAGTGACCCTATGATATTTTCTCTTATCTCTCCCTTGCCTAATGGGGTTCCTAACATTTTTAGATTTTTTGACTGCTGCTGCACATTGAGTGGATGTTTTCAGAGAACTATCCACAATGACTCCAAGACCTTTCTTGAGTGGTAACAGCTAATTTAGACCCCATCATTTTATATGTATAGTTGGAGTACGTTTTCAAAGGTGCATCACTTTGCATTTATCAACAGTGAATTTCATCTGCCATTTTGTTGCCCAGTCATCTAGTTCTGAGAGATCCTTTTACTCCTTGCAGTCTGCTTTTGACTTAACTATCCAGAGTAATTTTATGTCGTCTGCAAATTTTGCCATCTCACTATTTACCCCTTTTTCCAGATCACTGATGAATATGTTGAACAGCACTGGTTCCATACAGATCATTGGGGAACACCGCTATTTACCTCTCTACATTCTAAAAACTGACCAATTATTCCTACCGTTTCCTGTCTTTTCCTGTCATGAGAGGACTTCCTTCTTATCTCACAACTGCTTTCTTTGCTTAAGAGCCTTTGGTGAGGGACCTTGTCAAAGGCTTTCTGAAAGTCAAAGTACATTATATCCACTGGATCACCCCTGTTTGTTCACTCCTTCAAAAAATTCTAACAGATTGATGAGGCTTAATTTCCCTTTACAAAAGCTGTGTGGAGTCTTCCCCAACAAATTGTGTTCATTTATGTATCTGGTAATTTTGTTCTCTACTATAGTGTCAACCTGGTCAATTTGCCTGCTACTGAAGTTAGGCTTACTGGCCTGTAATTGCTAGGATTGCTTCTGGAACCTTTTTAAAAATTTGCATCAAATTAATTATCTTCCAGTCATCTGGTACAGAAGCTGATTTAAGTAATAGGTTACATATCACAGTTAGTAGTTCTGCAACTTCATATCTGAGTGCTTTCAGAACTCTTGGGTGAAAACCACCTGGTCTGGGTGACTTATTACTGTTTATCAATTTGGTCAAAAACCTCTTCTAAAGACGCATCTATCTGGGCCAGTTCCATAGATTTGTTACACAAAAAGAATAGCTCAGGTGTAGGAATCTCCCTCACATCCTCTGCATTTAGCTTCTCTGCAATGGCCTTGTCTTCTTTGAGTGCTCCTTTAGCACCTTGATTGTCCAATGGCCTCAATGATTGTTTAGCAGGTTTCCTGCTTCCGAGGTACTTAAAAATGTTTTTGCTGTTAAGTTTTTGTGTCTTTTGCTAGTTGCTCTTCAAATTCTTTTTTGACTTACCTAATTATACTTTTATGCTTGACTTGCAAGAATTTGTGCTCCTTTCTATTTTCCTTAGCAGGATTTATCTTCCGATTTTTAAATGCTCCCTGTTTGCCTTTAACTGCTTCTTTTACTGGGTTGTTTAGCCAAGGTGGCACTTTTTTGGTCCTCTTACTATATTTTTTAATTTGGGGTATACATTTAATATAAGCCTCTGTTAGGCTGTTCTAAAAAAGTTTCCATGCAGCTTGCAGGCATTTCACTCTTGTGACTGTACCGTTTAATTTCCATTTAACTAGCTTCCTCATTTTTGTGTAGTTCCCCTGTCTGAAGTTAAATGCTACTGTGGAGGGGTTCTTTGGGATTTTCCCTCCCACAAGGATGTCAAATTTAATTACTTTACGGTTGCTACTACTGAGTGGTACAGCTATATGCACCTCTTGGACCAGATCCTGTGCTCCATTCAGGACTAAATCAAGGATTGCCTCTCCCCTTGCGGGTTCCAGGACTAACTGCTCCAAGAAGCAATCATTAATGCTGTCTTGAAACTTTATCTCAGTATCCTGTCCTGAGGTGACATGTACCCAGTCAATACAGGGATAGTTGAAATCCCCCATTATTATTGAGTTTTCTATTTTTGTAGCCTCTCTGATCTCCTAGAGAATTCATAATCATCATCACCATCCTAGTCAGGTGGTCAATACTATATTCCTACTGCTATACTCTATTATTCAAGCATGAAATTTCTATCCATAGGGATTCTATTGTACAATTTGATTCATTTAAGATTTTTTACTATATTTGACTCTATACTTTCTTTTACATATAGTGCTACTCCCCAATCAGCATGATCTACTCTGTCATTCCTATATATTTTGCACACTGGTATTACTGTGTCCCATTGATTATTGTTGTTCTACCAAGTCTCTGTGATGTCTATTACATCAATATCCTCATTTAATACCAGGCATTCAAATTTACGCATCTTAATATTTAGACTTCTTGCATTTGTATACAAGCACTTATAAAATTTTTCACTTTTTAGTTGTCTACCATTATGTGACGCAATTGAATAGGGACTCTTTCATTTGACTGTTTCTCTTTAGTTCCTATATGTACTTTATCTACTTCTATCTTCTCTTCTTTACTAGGATATAGAGTATCCCCATTAATAGAACCTCCCACATGAGATGTTTCTGTCCAAATTGTGTGCTCCTCTGCATCTGTCGGCTTTCCACCAGCCCCTTAGTTTAAAAACTCCTCTATGACCCTTTTTAATTTTACATGCCAGCAATCTGGTTCTGCTTTGGTTTAGGTAGAGCCCAACTTTCCAGTATAGGCTCCTCCTTTACTAAAAGGTTTCCCAGATACTAATAAACCTAACCCCCTTCTCTCTATACCATTGTCTCATCCATGCATTGCGACCTTGCTGTTCTGCCTGTCTAACTGGCCCTGTGTGTGGAACTGGAAGCATTTCAGAGAATGCTACCGTGTGGGTCCTGGACTTCAATGTCTTACCTAGCAGCCTAAATTTGGCCTCCAGGAACTCTCCTCGCCAGCACTGCACATATGCCTGTCTAGATGTCTTGAGAGAGTCACAAACTTCACATTTGGCAGGTAATTCACTAAGCAGTTCTCCTGGTCATCAGACATCCAGCTAACTATATTTCTAATGATCAAATCTCCCATTACTATTACCAGTCTCTTCCTAATAACTGGGATTCATGTCTCCTAACAACAAAAGTTTTGGAGAGTCTGTTTTAATTCATTGGTATGTGTAAAGCACTTTGAAGGAAGTATTATTATAGTATATAAGTATTATATGCATAAATCATACTGTGTTTTGTTTTGTAACAAAATATAAAAGAAAAACCTTAATTCCAATGCACTGGTCTGAAAAGCAAGACTGATAAGTAACCCAAGGGCTAAAAACTGTAATATCACTGAAAGTAAGGTAAGGTAGGCACATTCAAAAGTACCCTGAAGTTCTAAAAGAGACATACTAGATCCACCTCAAGTGGAAAAGCCCTTCAGCCAACCTGTCCACAAAAGGGAAAGGTTTATTAACTGACCTGACTGAATGATAGGTGACATTTGCTGATTTGTTGTAGACAAGGAGGGATGTGATTTGAATCTGTCTCGTTCTAATGTTGATACTGGTGTAATAAAATGATTCTGATTCCATCCATCCTGTGGAGTGGGAAACCGAGTATGTCAAAATGAATTACATTTCATTAAAATAAATGGCTCAGAATCATTGTGAAGTTGTTTCCAGATGAATGCTAATTTTGTCAGAACCATACTTGTAATTTACCTTTTTATAAATGCTACGGAGGTCTCGGTATTGCCATAATGTATTCAATACCTGAGCTGCTGCCTTGACCACTTTCAGTGATGATCTACGAAGGTAAAGAATATTCGATTATTATACAGGATTGACTCTTGTAAAGAAAGTGCACTTACATATTACAGCTTGAAACACTATGGGAAATGGGCTGGGTAGTCTCAGCCTAAGGCCCAGTGAACAGATTCCCATGTCACAAAAATTCCACTATTGCAATTAACAGTCATATTGGCAGTCTCAGCAAAGAGACTGTATAGGATGGTAAGACACAGCTTTACACTAGAAGTGATCCCTTCCCTTCAGGTGAGCCTTGAAACACATGAAAAGGCAGCATGTGTATGTCTACACCACAAAGAAAAAGCAGTGGCTGGCTTGGGCTTGTGAGGCTTGGACAGTGGGGCCGTTTCATTCCTGTGTAGACTTCTGGCCTTCCCCTGGAGCCAGGCCTCAAAGTCCCAGAGTTCAGGTTCCAGCCCGAGCCCAGAAGTCTACACAGCAATGAAACAGCCCACAGCCCGAGCCCGAATCAGTTGGCCGTGGGTTTTTCTTTGCTGTGTAGATATACCCTATGGGATAGTCAGGACTGCTAGTATCTGTGGTGTACATGTTTGTGAACAACCTCTTTCTCCAGGGCTGTCAATCCAGCACGCTTCATGAAAGCATATGCTATAGAAAATAGAATTAAAATATATCATAATAAATCATTTACACTCCTGCCTTTAAAGCAATCATCCAATACAAATATAAAGATTATTGTAGGAACGGCTGGTAGCCTGTCGCTTCCCATTATAAGATCCTGTTTTCGGTTTCTTATAACTTTGGCACACTCTACCACTTGGACTGAAATGTTCTGTGTCTGCCTCAGGCTATTTATTTATTTATTTATTTATAATTTTCAGCAGTTTCCAGGAACAAGTCAAGGAAAAAATACACTTTTGCCATGTTAAAAAATTTTGGGGACTTTTTCTTTGACAAACAATAGCTCCCCCATGCATTGGAGCAGGAACTTGAAATATGGCAAGGGGTAGCCTTTGTATCAGGGATATGCCTTTTGCTGTCCCTGTAAAAGTCTACCCCAGTTTAACCAAGTTATAAACCTTGAAAAAAAACAAATCACAGTTCCCACATGCTCAGTAGAGACTTAGATTTTAGCAGCTAAATTCTCCAAAGATTTCATCTTCACTGAGCATACTCCATCCCCTCATAGCTTCTAGTGCTGACAGGATTGTGTATGCATCATCCGCACAGAGTGACTAGAGGGGGATGCGAGAGAGAAAACATGACTAGTTGCTGGGATGGTGGAGGGAAATAACACAGATTAGCTGGACAAGGAGGCTGAGACTAGGGACCAGTAGGGGTGAGGAACCGGGGCAGGAAACAGAGAAGACAGATCTGACAAGAAACAGCTACTTAACTAAAAGAACGAGGAGTACTTGTGGCACCTTAGAGACTAACAAATTTATTTGAGCATAAGCTTTCGTGGGCTAAAACCCACTTCATCAGATGCATGCAGTGGAAAATACAGTAGGGAGATATAGATACACACACAGAGAAGATGAAAAAATGGGTGTTGCTATACACACTATAATGAGAGTGATCAATTAAGGTGAGCTATTATCAGCAGGAGAAAAAACCCTTTTGTAGTGATAATCAGGATGGCCATTTCTAACAGTTGACAAGAAGGTGAGGGTAACAGGAGGGGGGAGAAATAAGCCTGGGGAAATAGTTTTACTTTGTGTACTGACCCATCCACTCCCAGTCTTTATTCAAGCCTAGTTTAATGGTGTCCAGTTTGCAAATTAATTCCAATTCAGCAGTCTCTCGTTGGAGTCTGTTTTTGACGTTTTTTTGTTGTAATATTGCAACTCTTAGGTCGGTAATCGAGTAACCAGGGAGATTGAAGCGTTCTCCGACTGGTTTTTGAATGTTATAATTCTTGACATCTGATTTGTGTCCATTTATTCTTTTATGTAGAGACTGTCCGGTTTGGCCAATGTACATGGCAGAGGGGCACTGCTGGCACATGACGGCATATATCACATTGGTAGATGTGCAGGTGAACGAGCCTCTGATAGTGTGGCTGATGTGATTAGGCCCTATGATGGTGTCCCCTGAATAGATATGTGGACATAGTTGGCAACGGGCTTTGTTGCAAGGATAGGTTCCTGGGTTAGTGTTTTTGTTGTGTGGTGTGTGGTTGCTGGTGAGTATTTGCTTCAGGTTGGGGGGCTGTCTGTAAGCAAGGACTGGCCTGTCTCCCAAGATCTGTGAGAGTGAGGGATCGTCCTTCAGGATAGGTTGTAGACCCTGGATGATGTGCTGGAGAGGTTTTAGTTGGGGGCTGAAGGTGATGGCTAGTGGCGTTCTGTTACTTTCTTTGTTGGGCCTGTCCTGTAGTAGGTGACTTCTGGGTACTCTTCTGGTTCTGTCAATCTCTTTCTTCACTTCAGCGGGTAGGTACTGTAGTTGTAAGAATGCTTGATAGAGATCTTGTAGGTGTTTGTCTCTGTCTGAGGGGTTGGAGCAAATGCGGTTGTATCTTAGAGCTTGGCTGTAGACAATGGAGTGTGGTCTGGATGAAAGCTGGAGGCGTGTAGATAGGCATAGTGGTCAGTAGGTTTCCGGTATAGGGTGGTGTTTATGTGACCATCGCTTATTAGCACTGTAGTGTCTAGGAAGTGGATCTCTTGTGTGGACTGGTCCAGGCTGAGGTTGATAGTGGGATGGAAATTGTTGAACTCATGGTGGAATTCCTCAAGGGCTTCTTTTCCATGGGTCCAGATGATAAAGATGTCATCAACGTAGCGCAAGCAGAGTCGGGACATTAGGGGACGAAAGCTGAGGAAGCGTTGTTCTAAGTCAGCCATAAAAATGTTGGCATACTGTGGGACCATGCAGGTACCCATAGCAGTGGAAATTGGCCATCCTGATTATGACTACAAAAGGTTTTTTTCTCCTGTTGATAATAGCTCACCTTCATTGATCACTTTCATTATAGTGTGTATAGCAACACCCATTTTTTCCATGTTCTCTGTGTGTATACATATATCTTCCTACTGTATTTTCCACTGCATGCATCCAATAAAGTGGGTTTTAGCCCACAAAAGCTTATGCTCAAATAAATTTGTTAATCTCTAAAGGTGCCACAAGTACTCCTTGTTCTTTTTGCTGATACAGACAAACACGGCTACCACTGTGAAACCAGTTACTTAACTGCGGTTCTTTGAAGTGTGATGCAGACATGAATTCCACTTAGGTGTGTGCACGGTCCAGTGCAACAGAGTAACAATTTTGCCTAGCAGTATCTGTAGAAGGCGATCGTACGCACCTTGTGGCTGTAGCCTCCCCTGGCTATATAAGTCAGTGCTGCCCCAACCCCTCTCAGATGCACTTTCAGTGAGCTAAGTGCAAGTCCCAATGACTGAAGGTGCAGCAGGCACCCCAAGATGTCATGGATAGAAGCTAGTGTTGGTTGAATTCTATGAGCCAATGACCACACCGAAAACCGCTTCCATTTAGCTGAACAGGCCATTCTGATAGAAGATTTTCTGTTGTTGAGTAGGGCCTATTCAACTATCATCAAAAACTGCTCTTCCTCCTCATTTAGCCACATAGCAACTACCCCAAGAGATGTAGGGAACTGAATGCAATGTGTGACTATGATTCTTTGTGAGCAGGTCAGGATGGAGAGGATGGGGTATGGGAGACTGAACTGACAGTGTGGAAAAGTCAGAGAACCAGCGCTACCTCATCCACGCCAGGACAATGAGAATGAGCTTGGCCTGATCTGCTTTCAGCTTGAGGATGATATGTGGGATGATTGGGTTTGGGGGAAAAGCATACAGGCAAGCCAAATGCCAGCTGAGATGAAAAGCATTGGACAAGGAGTGCAGACTGAGGCTCCCTTGAGAGAAGAACAGGTTTCCTGTTGTCCCTTGTAGCAAACAGGTCGATTGTCAGAATGCCCCAAGCTGCAAAGATGACCCAGAGAATGCCTGTTTTCATTAGTGATTCAGGGAAAAATTTCTACTGAGATGGTCCATGAGATGATTTAGGACCCTGGGCAACTGGTCAGCTATTGGTTAGTGATCTCTGTAATGGGCTTCACTCACCACTGCGGCACCTCCTGATGGCTGTCTTGGGAATTAGCTCTGATGTTAATGCGCCCTCTTTGGGTGGTGCCTTGCTGCTATCACTCCTGCTCTAGGACCCACATCTCTCCAAGGACTGCAGCATCCTCTTCAGCGACACACACTGTGCTCCCCCCTTCCGGGGACCTGTAGTCTGCTGTTCAGCCATTTCCCTTAGTGGCTACTGCAGCGAATTGTCTGGTCACTTCCTCATGGCCCTCAGCATGCCTCTTTGCCTGCAAACCTCAGCAGTCAGCCCAGGAGCTCTCTCACTCCCTGCTAGCAGCACTGCTCTGTCCAGGGTGCTGGCAGTCCTCTCAGCCCTCCAGAGACACAATCCTTTCTCCCTGGGCTCCCAACAGAGAACTGCCAGCCTCTGCCCTGCAGCTCCTTTTTTATATGGGCTTGCTTGGCCCTGATTGGCTGCTCTCTTCAGTCCTTCTCTAATTGGCTGCCTCCAGTGCAGCCTCCCTAGGGCTGCTTTTAATCCCTGCCAGTGAGGGGCAGCTGCCCCATCACCATTCTCCTTGATGTAGAACTGCCACAACCTGATTGCCTCTTGGGACAGAATCCTGGAACACATTCCCCCTTGCTTGTTCACATAATGCACTGTGGTGGTATCATTGTAACCATTGAGCCCAATATGGTCCAGGAAAACATGACATGCATTGTAGAAGGCCTGAAGCTCCAGCAAATTGATAAGGACTCCTGCTCCAACCACAGAGCTTGAACTTTCATAAGCCCAGGTGTGCTGCCCAACCTATCAGGGAGGCATCAGTGACAGCAGACCTGGTTCACAAGTGCAAGAGGGAATGCCCTGGCAAATGTTCTCTGGACACATCCACCACAGCAAGGAGTCCAGGACCAGTTGAGAAAGATGAACCAATCTGTCTAGGGGGTGAAGAGTCGGATGGTAAACCATCCTGATCCACATTTGGAGAGGGGTGAAGGTTCAACTTTGCAAACTAGACCATCTGGATGCAAGCTATACTAACGGTACTAATTAACTATACACAACTAGAAAAGTCACTAAAAATAGAGGGCTTGCAAGGTGAAAATCACACAGAGCTGTGACTCCAGCAGGGGCAGAAGAAGGAACAGAGGGAGGTCAGGGTGGCATTGCCTCTGTGACAAAGTTCCTCCTCTACCTTGGTGGGTCTGGGCTTACTGGCGGATTTACTTGCCTTGGAGCTTCATGGCAGCCCTCAGCTTGGCCGTTTTTCTGAACCCACAGTCCAGGTCGACTCCTCCTGTGTCTGACCAGGAGTTGGGAGGTTTTGGGGGGAACCCGGGCCTGCCCTCTACTCTGGGTTCCAGCCCAGGGCCCCGTGGAATGCAACTGTCTAGAGTGCCTCCTGGAACAGCTGTGCGACAGCAACAACTCCGTGGGCTACTTCCCTATGGCCTCCTTCCAACACCTTCTTTATCCTCACCATAGGACCTTCCTCCTGGTGTCTGATAATGCTTGTACACCTCAGTCCTCCAACAGTCCACATTCTCACTCTCAGCTCCTAATGCCTCTTGCTCCCAGCTCCTCACACGCACACCACAAACTGAAGTGAGCTCCTTTTTAAAACCCAGGTGCCCTGATTAGCCTACCTTAATTGATTCTAGCAGCTTCTTGATTGGCTGCAGGTGTTCTAATCAGCCTGTCTGTCTTAATTGTCTCCAGAAGGTTCCTGACTGTTCTGGAACCTTCCCTGTTATCTTACCCAGGGAAAAGGGACCTACTTAATCTGGGGCTAATATATCTGCCTTCTATTACTCTCCTGAAGCCATCTGGCCTGACCCTGTCACACCTCATATAGCTAAAGGAGGTGCTACGGCATAAAGGCCTCCCCTCTATGGGTTCTGAAAGGTAAAATTTCCAGCCCTGGTGCGCACACACCTAAGTGGAATACAGAGCTGCACCTACTTGAAGAAGAAGGAGCTGAGGTTTAGGGGGGAGAACTGTGACTAACTGGTCAAAAAGATTGGGATAAGGAGCCAGGAGACTGAGATTGGATGAGAAACCTGGGCAGATAGATTGGGACTGGGTGTCAGTGGGGAGGGAGGAGGAATATGAGCTGTAGAGTGGACAAGAAGCCCGGAGTAGGGAACAGGGACTGACTGGTCAAGGAGACTGGGACTGGGATAAGAAGCCATGAGAATGGGTAGGCAAGGGGACTGGGACAGGGCAAGGAGATAATGGTTAGGTAGAGTCAAGATTGGGACAGGTTGGAGAGGATGGGACAGAAGGGGTCAAGCATAGAGGAAATGGTAGTGTCTATGCCCACTAGATCATTGTCTCCTCCACAACCTGGACTGGAAACCAAGATCTGTGAGTCTCAATTCCTCTACTTTCAGCAAATGTATATGAAACCCATAGGCAAAATGTCCCATACCCCTCTAGTGCTTGTAATTCGGCGTGCAGGATGGAACATCTCTGGAAATAAATCAGGTTGGTGTGGTAAAAGAGGCTCTTGTCTTTAGGATCCCTGCATCATTTGTTCCACAAATTGGAAGGTGTGTCATGAATGAGGCAGGAGACTGCTACAACAGATAGGAGGGCCTCATGGTAATAGCAGCTGAATGCTGCCCTGAAGAATTGGATGTTATCACTCCCTCTGCCACAGAGTTTCCATGTGATACTAGTAAGGTCGTTTAATTCAAATTTTTCACAGTTGGTCATTACTTCGGCACCCCTCATTTTCTGGCTGCCCAACTTGATACCCTTGGAGTCTGTTTTCCAGATGTACTGTGTGCTCACAATTGCAACTAAAGGTAATGGGAGCTGGGCTTTGAGCATACAAAGTGCTATGTAATCGTAAATATTCTGAATAATTAGGCTGTAAGCATCTCATATTGGGCACCCAAAATTAGTGGATACTGTTGACCTTAATCTCTCTGTGCTTTAGGTCCTCAGTTGTAAAAAGAGGATAATACCCCTTCATCTCACAGGATTATTATGAAAATAAAATTAATTAATTATTGGGAAGCACTCAGATATTACAGTGATGAGCACCATAGAAAAGCCCATGAAGAAATTAAGAATTCTTATTTCAGAGCAGGATTTGGGTAGTGTGCAGTAAGACCTAGAACCAAACACTGAACGATAAGGAGAAAACAAAATATTGAAGAGCTGCTCATTAAGTGAGCAACCTCCATGCTGTGCATGGATTGAGACAGAGGTCCTGTGGAAAAAATGATATGTGATCATATATAATTAAATACTTTATCATAATGTTATGCACAAGGGGGCCAGATTTGGGTTCCACAGGCAATCTTAATTCTGGCATTTCCTAACTTCTAAGTGCCTGACTTTTCAATCTTAATAATGTTTTATTAACTTGTGTGTGTGTGTTTAATATTCATAACAGCATTTTCAGATACTTTTATCTTATAGGTCCAATTAATCTGACTATAGTATATTACTGTACATCCCCTAGAAGCTTTATATGGAGAATACTGTACAAACTAAATGACTGGCAAGTACTATATGGAAATAATACAGTTTGCAGCTGTGGGAGACTAGTTGTCTTATGAGCAAATCTGAACCGAAGGAACAAATCCCTTTTCTGCAGGAAATTCACTTTAAAAGTTTTGTTTTCTTGTTTTTATCTGAAATGGATTAAAGAAACATTTTACTATCAAATCTAGCTGCCTACTTGCCTGTCACCCCTTCCTTTTGTTATGTTCACCAGTTTTTCTATTCCTCCTGTGTCAGCCAAAGCTTTGGCATTTTCCATGTTTTTACTGGTGACCTCATGCAAAGCACAGCAGATTGCTGCTACAGTCTCATCAGACAATATGCTTGGACCATTGCCTCCTGGAAGGCGATTCACCAGATCTCGCATAGCGTATTTACCTACCAAAAAACATAAACCAAGTTAGGAAATGTACTTTGCAATTTACATTTGAAACATAAGCACTCTGACAAGAAATATATAAGTCTAAAAGCAACAATGAGGAAAGTAGAATAAAAAATCAACACTAAGTGGAAAACTGAAATAATTCAGATTGCACACAGAGGCAAGAGACACTATAGTGTAATTTCCTAAATGAAAAATACATTGCATTTGTCTTCTGTATTAGCAAAAGCCTGATAAAAAAATATTATGGCCATATGCCAATGTACACAGACATACACTGATCTGTGAGCTTATTTATTTTAGTTAAGGATGTTTAGCAGAGCTGTTTTATAGCAAGAGATAAGCAATGTTACAAAAAGATTACTTAAGCATCTTTCAAACAACTTAAATTTTATAGAAATGTGTAAGACGTTACACTTGTGCATATTCCAATCTTCTTTAGGCAGGACTTGAATTTATAGGCGGTTATTGCATGATCACAGTTCATTGCTTCTGATTTTGATAGTTTATAAACAATTGAATAAAGGAATAAAAAGGTTGAGAAAATGTTGGAACTTGCTATCACTTACTCTTTCCCCTAATTCAAGCCATGCCTTAGTTGCTGACATATATTATGATTATTTGAAACTCTTTATGCCTTTAGGTGGACACAAACCACCACCTTACCAGAAAATGGCACAAATAAAACTTTAACAATGTTAATGTACACTGTAGGATATCTGCTGACACATCCATATAGGAAGAGACGCAATAACGAATTTGGTTAAATAAAGTGGGATACAAGGCACAACTTTGCCTTAACACTGGATAGCTTAGAAATAGGAATTATTGATGGGAAGTAGAATTGCTACAGGAAAAATGACATTATTTCTCATCACTGGGGGAGCGGTGCTCATACTAAGGCTTCCTTTTAGAGAGGTGTGCAAAAGTCTTTCAGTAGTTTTGGAGGAATTACCAGACATTCTGTTCACCTCATTTATCACCCGTAAAAGATTAGATCTCAGCTCTTTCAGATTTCAATTACCAACTGACAAACAGGAATAATCACTTTGCAAACAAAGGAAATTAACTAAAGCTAAAGTAAATATTTTTTTTGTTTAGCCTGCTTTGATAACTGAATGGCTATTAATGGATTTTTATTGAAGACATATTTTATATATAATGGTGAATAATGGATAGATGGGATAAATTTTACATAAAGGTATTAACTTTGTATTTATATAATGTGTCAGCGGAGAAATTCTGATCCTTAACTACAGAAGAAATGCTTCTGAAAGTAACTTCTTTTAAGCATACTAGAAAACTGCAATATTTTTAAAATCCAGACAACTTGGGATATATTGGTACTGGGATATATTGGTACTGGGATATATTGGTACTCCCACCAGCCTTTGAGGGAGCTAACCCAAAGGTGAAAGTGGTGGCACCTTTGGTGTAGTACCTGCTAGGGTGTGGAACTCAATCTACCTTGACATTTGCTAGAGAGTGTTTATATCCCCACATTTAAAAACAAACAGATTTTTCCTTAAGGTTTTTATTTAAAAAAAGACTCCTATATATAATCCTATTATTTCCATAATTAGACACTTTCTCCTCTTTCCTTGGTTGGATCTTTCTATCTACTTTTTGGAAGATTGTGATTATTATATTGTTTGTAGCTATGTGCAAAACATTATGTACACACATTTTCCAACTATAACAGGTCTATTTTAAAGTGAAACTTAATTTTTGCAAATATGGTTTTCAGAGCAAAAACATGCCAAACCTCATTGTTGTTAAACAAATATTTCTTCACATACAAATTTAGGAAACGCAGAGTTATGTAAAACAAGGTGGCAGAAGTATATTACAAAATTCCAAGAAATGAAAATTGTAACCCTCTCAGTACTTCTACTGTTATTTTGATTTTATTTATTTAGATTGGAAAAAAAATCTAACTCTGGGGTCCACGTACAAGACTTAAAATTCCCAGTAGAATAATTATATTAGTCCAGTTAAATCTAGGTATGTCTATTCTGCAAAAAAAGACCTGTGACATCGAGTCTCAGAGCTCAGGTCAGCTGATTCAGACTTGTGCTATGGAGTCAAAAATAGCAGAGTAGATGTTCAGGCTTGAGTCTGAACTCTAAGACCTGGCAAGAAAGGCGGGTCTCAGAGCCCCGGCTCCAGTCCAAGTCTGTGCATCTACATTGCTGTTTTTAGGCCATTGTGTGAGCCCCATAAGCCTCAGTCAGCTGACCTGAGCTCTGAGACTTGGGGCCACAGGTCTTTTTTTGCAGTATAGATGTACCCTCCATTGCCATTTTGCAGTATAGATGTACCCACTATCATAGTCAAACCACACAAAAACATTATCCCATACCAATCAATAACCCCATCCCCTTCTCAAAATTCTGTAGAAAACTAGATCAGTTTTGCAGCATGTCCAGAGGCTTAACAAATCCAGGCTCTGGTGGACAGAAGAGGGGGCCCATTCCAGAGTTGAACAGCCTCAGGAAGAATACTATGCCAGTATCTCTCTTTCCTACACTTAGAAAGATCCAGCTGAGTATCATCTGGATGCTACAGACATTGGAGCACACATCTTCTTATTGCCTTCTTGTTCGCCTCATAGACATTGAGCAAGAGAGGGGAAAGAATAGAACCCTGCAGTACCTCCACACAATAAAGTCTCAGGGTGCATAAATGATAGCCCACAATCACCTGCTGGGTGCTCCAAGTAAAAAGGAGTAAAAACACTTAAAAAGGGGCTCCCATCTACTCCTGCCAAAACTTAGAGCCTTTTGATGCCTTATGATCAGCTGTACAGTATGATCAACTATATGTGACTGAAGACAACGTATAGGTCTAATAAAATCAACACAAACTCTATTTGTTCACTGTCAAGGTTCCTTCCTCACTCTGAACTCTAGGGTACAGATGTGGGGACCTGCATGAAAAACCTCCTAAGCTTATTTTTACCAGCTTAGGTTAAAACTTCCCCAAGGTACAAACTATTTTACCTTTTGTCCCTGGACCTTATTGCTGCTACCACCAAGCGTCTAACAAATATAACAGGGAAAGAGCCCACTTGGAAACGTCTTTCCCCCCAAAATTCCCCCAAGCTCTACACCCCCTTGCATCGGTGAGGATTTTTAACAAGCCTTCCCCAGGAAAGGGGGTGTAGGGCTTGGGCGGATTTTATCTCTAGAAGAGCAGACCTGTCAATTACATATATATGTATACTTATACCTGGAGCTAGTTTATGCTGGAGTTGGGATTTTTATGGCAGGAGAAACAAAACAAAACAAATCTGATATTGTCAGAATAAAGCACTTATTTGTGTGTTGAGATATGAACTGTTAAATCCCTTTATGATACAGCACCTTGTAGCCCTCTGACAAAGTTACTAGTTAGCTTCAAGAAAGGGGAGTGGTATTTCTCATCATGTTCTACAATGAAACTTCCTGTCTGATTTAGTTTGAATTTAAGCAACTTCTTTCTGCTGTAAGGGGACTGGCTGCACAGGTTGACTAAAGACAAACAAATAAGACAATGTTGCTCCAAAAAGCTATTTTTCCCAAGAAGATTAAAATGTATGTGACTCTAATGATGTAATATGATAAAAGGGACTACACAACTAGATCACATGGTGTATTCTCATCCTAAAATAAGTTTTCTCCCTACAAGCACTCAAGAAAAGATTGCCTTGTGCTGCTATCCCTGCATACTTAAGTATAGTTACGTATACTTACCAATTAGCTCTTTATTGCGAACATCTAAAGCCATATTCCTTAAGGCAGTTGCCACAGAAGAAACAACTCTATCATTATCCATTCTCAGAAGTTCCACGAGGATTGGAAGCCCTTTTTCTTTTCTGACAGCAGCTCGAATATATGCTGCAAACTATTACATAAAACTCAATTACTTACACACCTACCATTTTAAAACAGCACCAATATTATCTTTTACTGTATTACAATTCATACATATTTTAGTGGGTCAGTTCCAAAGGCAGACACAAGATGTGGGTGCCCAGTTCCCATTACTTGGCGCTGGGAGTTAGGCCTGCCCTCTGGGCCACTGCAAATGTTCTCATTGTAGAACAATGTTTAAATATATGAATTAATAAAAGAAATGTACTGACAAAGGAGATTAAATCTATTAGAGAGGGAACAGTGTTTCAGGAAAAAGATTGATTAAAAAAGTCAGTTGCAAAAGAGTGAAAATCCCAAATGATATTGGTCAGCTATTTTTGTATAGCAAAGAAAGCAACTAATATTTTTATCTTTATGACAAATACATAAAAGTGATTAAAAAGAGATGTCATGTGCTGCCTTTGTAATGCAGCATATATGAGGGCCACAAGCAGGAGTGCACAGTTGGCATATAGCAGCAAATAATAAAAATACTGCCTTGCTCTTGTTAATAACCAATTAGGCATGAACTACCATCATTTACTGTAATACCCATGTTCTGATACTTGGGAAGAGGTGGGACTTGCATCTATTATTTTGTACATTTTTAGTTGACTTTGATCTTCAATTTTTGGCAGTCATTTTCCAGCACAATTCAGTGTTCAAAGTTTTTTTTGGCACATGTATTCAATGGGAAAAACCTACACATTTTCATTTTTTTTCTAAATAGTGGTAACTGAATTTAATGCCATTCCCAATAAGTCACCCATTTTCTGCTGCTTGCTCTTCATTGCCTTTCACTGTGAAAGTGAAAAGGAGCAGAATGGAGAGGAGTGTAAGGGAATTGAGACCAAGAGAAGTGTATAAAGTTTTCTCTTTCTCATCTTTACCAATGTTTTCCCCCTCACATATTTTATTGGTAAATTTATTTAAAAATGAAAACCAGAAGAACTTTATATTTTTATATTTTGTATGACAACTACGAATACTATTAATGAAATAATGGATGTGGTACAGTTGGAGATTTAAGCCAATGCCCAGCAATCTTGAGCTCCTGAATGCCAAACCCAGGACTGTCATTAACATCATAAGTGGTTGTGGACAAATAGTTTAACTTCTTTCCCTCAGATTATACTTCTGTAAAATGACAACAGATTTGCTTATCTATTTCATAAGACAGTTGTGATTATTAGACAACTTTTGTAAGAGTTTAACAAAGGGCTACAAAAAATCGAACTACATGTTGTTGTTTCTCTAGACAAGAGAATATCAAGGACAAACAGAATATGAAAATAATTAGATTAAAAAAACTGAACAAAATGGAATCTCCCTAAATTAATCATAATTCCAAGTATGTGTGTCCACATCACAAAGACATCTTGAAATTTGGCACGTTTGGCTCTGTGTTCAGACAGGCATGGGACAGGAATTATGGAACTGCCAGAGGCACTGCCAGGGTGCCTGAATGCACTGTGCTTGACTCTAGTTTATGCTTTGACATTTCCTTTGCTTTTCTAAACTGGGGTCAGGCAAGTATTAAGGAAGTGATGCATTTCGAGCAGGATGCGGAGGATCCTCCATTTCCATTGACTTCAGTGTGAGTTTAGGAAAATGCCCACATCAGAGGAGCCACTGAGCATCTCTCAGGACTTTGGGTTTCATGGAGTAACACAGGAGGGGTGCACTGTAGGACCACTAACAACACCATGGAGAAACCATGGATTAATGGAGAAACACCATATGCACTTTAGGAAATGGCAACCCCTGCTCAGGTGTCATGATGTTGTTAAAGGAGAACAGTTAGTTGAAATACAAGTGTAGCAGGAGAGGTAGAAATTCATTTGCCACAGGATTATGGGATGGGTTTAATAGAATACCTTCCAGTTGCCTGCAGAAAGATTCTGGAGAGATCCTGCAGAGCCCTCTAAAGTAGCTGGGTTGGAGCTTTCTGCTAGAAGTGTTAGATATGGTTTTACTACAGATGGGTGCCACAGCATTTCCACACCCTTAGGAGACTTTGAAAATCCTGGTATAGGGCCAACTCCATCCCACTGAGAAAGAAACACACATTAACTGTAAGTATATTGGTTTAAGCAAAATTGAAATCAACTCTTTATATCATAATTTAAAATATTGGATATAGTCACCATATTATTGGATATGGTCAGTTTTCTCCCGGACACAGTGTTTTACTATTGGAAAAACAATACTTGATGTTTTTATAATAGAAGAAAAATACAAACCTGATCTTCTTGTGAAGTTCGTTTTTTCTTCTTCTTTTTTTTCCCCCAGCAGCTTGGCTCTGAATCTTTGCTGGGTGATTCTTTCCCTAACAAGTCACCCAATTCATTTATACCCAGCAGACGTGCCTGAGGTACCTCCAATTCTAGGCGATAGGACAAGTTTCTCAGTGTGCACACACAGTTCTCCACTGTCTGGAAACCAAAGTATGGAGATATCCTGTAATTAATTTACTTTCACAAATGGTGAAACAGTGTATAAAACAAATCAAGTACAGGTGAAAATATTTTTGGAGCACAGGACCGGGGAACAAGAACTCCCAAATTCTAATCGTCAGTCTCACAATGGCTCTCTCTATGGCTCTGGGTAAATTATAGTGTCTCTGCTTGTTTTCTCAACTATAAAATTAGTGATAATAGGGGCCTACCTCACAGAGGTGGTATGAGGATTAATTAGGCATTTATTAAAAAGGATTAATTAGGCATTTATTAAAAAGTGTTTTTAAGAGAAAAAGCATGGTAACTGCTAATTATTATTTCCCCCCAATGGGTGCTTCATCATTGTGAGAATTAAACACATAGAATAAATAAATTTGTGTTCCACAACAGAATTTGATTTTGTGAATAAATAAATGTAGGGGTGGAAAAGGTTTTGTAAAAATAAGTAGAGCTCAAGAGTTTTGTGGCTGACTTGCACTATCCAAAACAAAAACGGCACATCAGACAACTAGTCTGATACCTAGAAATTACTTAGTTAAAATAAGCACACACCTTGCTGTCATAATCTGATGTGTTCACACATGTATGGATCACATATAGCAAAGAATCAACCAGCCCTTCACAAGACCTCATCTGCTTCCTTGCCTCTTCTCCTGCAGAGCTTAGATTCCTAAAGTGTTAAAATGCAGTAAGAATGTCAATCAAAATACTCTGTATTTATGTATGGTATTCACTGTCATACATATATACAAGTAATGGTCTAATCAAATCATTTGCAGAAGGAAAGTCTTTTTATATAGTTGGTTGATAATCTACTTTGGGAAATTACAAGCAAATATGCCATTTGGCTCAATCCGGTGTGTTTCAAACACACACAAGAAATTGTTCTTCAGAAAGTCTCTTTATGACTCAAGAGTAAAGCAGTAGTTGGCAGGGATAGGTTAGCAGTATTCCAGTATGTGAAATGGACACCACCAAATCCAGGGAAATCCCCCTGCTTCTATTGCAGCACTGTATACCAACTGTGTAGGTTAAAGCAGTGGTTTTCAAACTGTGAGTCGCAACCCAGTATTGGGTCGTGCAATGTAAGGCACTAGGTCATGGCGGCCAGCAGCAAGTCTGGCTCCTGGGGGTGGGGGTGGGAAGACAGGGCTCCATGTGCTGCCCCCGCCCTGAGCACGGGCTCTGCACTCCCATTGGCTAGTTCCTGGCCAGTGGAAGCTGAGGCGTGGCCGGGGGGGGCAGTGCTTGCAGGCGAGAGCCGTGCGGAGCCACTTGCGCACCTCTGCCTAGGAGCTGGACCTGTTGCTGGCCACTTCCATGGTGCCAGGACAGGCAGGAAGCCTGCCTTAGCACCCTTGCTGCACTGCTGACAGGGAGCCACCCAAGCTAAGCCTGTGCCCCAACCACACACCCAATTCCCAGCCCTGAGCCCCCCACAAACCCAGAGCTCCTTCCTGCACCCCAAAACCCTCATCCCCAGCCCTACCCCAGAGCCTGCATCCCCAAGATCAGACCCCCTCCCACACCCAACCCCATTCCTGCACCCCAAACCCCTCATCCCCAGCCCCACCCCAGAGCCTGCACCCCCAGCCCAGAGCTCTGACCCCCTCCCACACCCTGAACTCCTCATTCCAGACCCCACCCCACCCCCCTCACCTCTGCCCCAGCCCTGAGCCGCCCCCACACCCAAACCCCTCATCCCCAGCTCCATCGGGTCATGGGCATCATCAATTTTCTTCAACTGGGTGGCTGAAAAAAAGTTTGAAAACCACTGGGTTAAAGGAACAAAGTCAACTTGAAATCTCACCAATTAAAAATAATTAAAAAAAAAAAAGTAGTTTATGTACTGCATGTGGCCCCTAAATTCCCTGCCATTTTTTGTGGTTTTATGTTTTCCTATTTTTAAAAGGGCTCTTTTTTTTTTCTTACTGCTGTTTGAAACACCTGCTTAAACAAGAGATGAAACAGTGAATTGACTATACATAAAGTGTCAAATGCAGAAGGTAAATGGATAAAAAAAATAGAAAAAAGAAAAAAAATGTGTCTCTAATTGCTTTCGTTTATAGTAATCTCATATATTACTTGTAACAATAGCAGGTAAAAAAAGTTCACTCAACAGAACAATTTTTAACTTGATAGTGTCTATTTAATTTTTGTACATTGTTTGCTGTCAGTAATGTTTAAAATATTCGATCTAACAAAGTACTCCTAGTTTTCTTACTTAGGTTTTTCATTAAAAATAAATGTCTCTAAATAGTTGCATTTGCTTCAGAATTCAAATGTATTTTTCATCAAAATTAAGTTTTATATTTTATATAATCTTATTAGTGATGTGAATATTATCACGTGATTTCTGTAGAGATGACTTTACTCAAGTTAATTCAAGGTTCGAAAGAATAAGTTTAATGGACAGTACCCTCAGTATCAAGACAGTGGTGACTGATTAATAATGAAAAGATTAGCTATGAGCACAAAAACAATAGAAGCTTAATCCTTACCAAGTAGCAGCATTCATACATTCATAAAATAGTACCTCTGAGCTCCTAAGTTTGTATTTATGCTCTTTTCCTACTAATTGGCATGCGAGGAAGAACTAAGAGGGTTAAAAAGGATGTAACAACTATATTATTTAAGAAATTGCAATTTAAAAGGAATTTGAATACATTGTTGTATAACTTGATTACTATTTTAACAGAGATCTTGAACACGGTGATTTACCTCAGGCATCCTGTAGTATTGCGCAGAACTAGAGAAGTCTGGAATTTAATTTTATGATCATCATCAAAGGAAGAATTATTCCATCCAGAATGTGGAACTATCACAGTGTTAGTTAGTGTTGATAGAGCATCTCGAATGATTGTCATCTTTACTGCATCACATGAGGACAAGTTCCAGAGAACTCCTAAAAAGGGAATTCCATTGTACTATTTAATGTCAGAAGATAACTTGTAACTTTGATTACAGTGAACAAATATAAACCAATAGTAACCACAAAATATCTATCTTCTTAAACATAGGGGAAAACTAATTTACCTATATACAACAAAAAGAAATATAGTGGATTAATTCTGCAATGCAACCTATATACTCCACATATGACCAACAGATGGCCTGCAAAGTTGCCCTTAAAAGATTTATTTTACAGGCTGGGGAGACAAATCCCAAACTGTGGGATATGTTTTCCCCAACATTCTTCAGTCTGGCTGATCCATCAGCAGAGTACCAATTAAACTTTCTGATGGAACAGATAGAACATGCAGTTATTATCACAATGGACCTAATGTTGGGTAAGCTGGTGGGTCCCTGGGGTGGGTGCGGGGGATGAGCGTGAGAGAGCATGTGCACAAGTGAATGCAATATACTTTTCACATCAAGGAAAAAAGAACCTTAGAGAAACTCCCTCTATTGATTTGATGTGGTACAAAAGAAAGATTCACTGAGCAGGACAGAGCCCTGTTTCTGTTACCTGACAGGCGAGGGAAAAGTCCCCATCACATTCTAGAAGCCAGGAGGAAGATACTCCTGTGCTTCTTTAGTAACAATACAGAGACACCCAGAGTCCCAGTGTAGTTGCCAAATATTCCTACATGTTCCCCAGAGATATATACACCACAATCCTGACACTTGTACCTCCAACTGCTAAACCCTTAAACATCTCAACAACCTACCAAACTAGCAACTCCTCTCAGACAAAAATCTTCCCCGCACTCCCCACAAAATTACAAGCACCAACTTATAGTTCTTTGGGGGTGGGGGAGGGCAGAGAAAATTCTGTAAAGTTGGCAGAGGATGAGAAAGAACAGTGGTGGCCAACTGTGTGGAAAATTAACTTAGTACTAGGGTTCTAAGCAAAGTGGCATGCTGCATATATTTGCCACCCTGGAGATGCCATCTTGAGTGCAGAATCTAAGTTTTCAATTTTAAAAAATTGAATCTGTGAAGTAAACTGATCTGAGCTCACCTTAAGATGTTAACTCTGAAACTCAGTGATGATAACTTAAATGTCAACATTAACTATTTCACTATTGACCAGAACATGTAAGAAAAGAGACTACAAAGGTCTGTACAATTTACTGTGAATGACAAATAATTTTGGAGTCAAGAATGAATATTGCTTAGGAGAATTCTACCACTTTTCTTTTTTGCTACAGTCATGAAAGAACTAAGCCCAAAGAGCCCAGCAGACTCCAAGGGTGTATATGAATCCAACAGGAGAAGCCAAGCCCTTGGAGTCCAGCAGAGCATACATGATGATATTTTGATCATCTCCACAATACACTGTGAGTGGTGTCTCATTTTATGTCTCAAGTGTGTGGACCTTTGAAGAATATCACTTCTCCACATGCTCTGATGTCCCATATTTGACTTCTGGTTAATACTTGCATTTGGATAGTAGGTAAATATGTATGCAAGTTAGGTGCTCCTCTGCTTTTAGCAACATGCCAATACAACCTTTACTATTACAAAAGCTGACCTTCGCTACTCAGGGTTAAATTGAAATAATCCTAGACACAGGAGTAAATCCACTTATTCCTGTTCAAAAAGACAAACACTTGGAATCAGATTTGCCAAATTCCATTCAGTGTACAAATAATTTACAGTAAAAGTTTTAAAACTGTATTTAAGCTTAGGTCATGGGTATTTGTTTTAGAACACAATTTACACCCAACATTATTTAAGATGCAATGTTCTGGTCAACTCCACTTCATCTAAGATGATTTATGGATTGGGACAGAAGTCTTAGGTTGCTTTCATTTCTGCTATTTGAAAAGAAATGGTCATTCTGTACTCAAACAAATGAAAGACTTTTTTTTTGTATTAGACTCTATACAAAAAACATGCAGACAGCAACTTTATTGTCAGGAAGGGTGTTCCAAAAGTTGCGTATCTAGTACCAAACTTCACCATAGAAAACAAAGAATCAAAACATACTAGATATAATTTAACAAACAATTTCTTGGCATCAAAGGGAATTGGAAAGAAACCAGTAATTTATTCCTTCCCCTCTTTAGCAAGGTTATAATAATGAAATAATATTATGAATAATAATTATAATAATATGAAATAATATTCTGCTGTTCTAAGCACTTTGTTGGTGCTGCTGTAGTGGTTACACTCGACCATCACTGTATGAAAAATAATCATAAGAAAAAGCATTAGGAAGAGGCTGGTCAATTCTACTTATCCCTTTGCAGTGAAAAGATTTCTGGGACCAGCTATTGAAATTAATAATATCTGTGCACTCACTACCTCATTTAAAAAGTAATAAAGCACATCCCCTTCATCTTCACTGAAGGGATGACACTTGATGGGTCATAAAAAATGCTATTAAGAAAGTAGTAAACAGAAAAGACATCCACCCTAAGGGACAACAAGACAGATGAGAAGGCAGAGAATACAAGAGTTATATCCTTTCATAACAGCTATACAACAAACAAGATAAAGTACATGCTCCTAGATTCTAATATGGAACAGACCCTTTTAATAGCAACAGCAATTACTTTCAATCATTTCAAGACAAAAGTTTTAAGAAAGAAGCAGAGTAAAGTTTATTCTTGTTACCAATACTATTTTGCACTTTTCTAATTCCGTTCACTGTCAAAGTTCTACAGCTATTATAATCCTTACAGTACCCTCTTGAAAAAGACAAGAATTACCAACTCCAGTTTTCAAGGAGTTAAGGTGGTGAGGGACTCATACAGGGCAGTTCAGGTTAAATTTTTCAAAAGTGGTTTCTGATTTTGGGTGACCAATTTGAGACCCCAAGCAACTGATTTTCAGGAATGCGGAGATCCATAACTCCAGCTGAATGCTGCTGGCCACCCAAAAATTGAGAGCCAGAAAATTTTTGTCAAGTATCAGGGAGTAGCTGTGTGAGTCTGTATCCACAAAAACAACAAGGAGTTAGTCTTTAAGGTACCACCGGACTCCTTGTTGTTTTAGAAAAATTTTGAAGCTTTTAAATTAAGTCTCTTTCCCAAGGCTGCAGAGCAATTCAGTGCGGCAGGAGCAGAGAGAGGTAGCCCTGTTTTGAAATAATTAGATCGGGGTGGGCAAACTGTGGCCCTGGGACCACAACCGGCCCTTCAGATGTTTTAATCTGGCCCTCAAGCTCCTGCCAGGAAGTGGGGTCCGGGGCTTGCCCTGCTCCATGTGTGTTGTGCCTCCGAGCAGCTCCCGGAAGCAGTGGCATGTCCCTCCTCCAGCTCCTATGCATAGGGGCAGCCAGAGGGCTCTACACGCTGCCCCCGCCCCAAGCTCCACCTCTGCAGCTCCCATTGGCCAGGAACCTCATTTCTGGCCCTACCCCAGAGCCCTCACCCTCTAACCCCAATTTCATGAGCATTAATGGCCCACCATACAATTTCCATACCCAGATGTGGCCCTCAGGCCAAAAAATTTGCCCCTCCCTGCATAAGATTATATTCCTTCTCCTCATGAGTAAAGTAAATTAGGGTGACAGGCATGCCAAAGTAGAGAACAAAAAAGCTTCGAAACAAACAACTTCAGCCTAAACTTTCTCCCCAAACTTGGCAGTTCCCAGGGTTTGCCCTTGAGGACCTTTGCTGTCACAGCTTTTGTTGGAGCTAACAAGATCCACCTATTATGTGCGTCAACAGAAATTATTTTAGTTTTTATACTTATCCAGGGACCGATAGCTTGCCACCCTGCTACAGACATATAGTTTATAAAAAACGAAACCAAATCTGAAACCAAATCTAAGGAAAGACAGATGTATACACACATATTTGAGATCAGTTGGATTGATATAGTTTAGTAGATAATTTAAGCAGTATCTAGTCCACTGCATTTTTACCATATTTTTCCCCCACCAGGGAACACAGATTGAAAATTCATCTAACTTCTCAGTTAGTATTCATCCAACTTCTCTGTTAGTATTCATCCTTCACCTGATGTTTTTGTAATGTACTCTTCATGTATCATATTTCACTACTTATAGAGCAGAATAGAAGCGTACAAACCTCCAGAGAAAGTTATTAAACAGCATTTCCTCAATAGTCCATTACAACTATTATAAATGACATGATTAATTTTTCAATTTGACCAAACCCTTAAAACATTGTTAATTCTCCCTTCATTATACAAACATTTCTGGCCACAGAGAAACGAGACAGAACAAAACCTCTGGGCATGCAGCAAAGCCCATCTTTTTCAAGGCTGTTGAGTAGGGGTTGGTTAAGGCAGATATATTTATGGGCAGTCCTCTGTTTTATGTTGTGATTTTCAATTATGAGATACTCAGTTGGGGCACTGGATGCATTCCTACACTGGCTTCCCATTGAACAACTGAGATTTTTCAAAAGCTTCTAATTCAGCAAATTTGAGTGGATTTTCACAGGAAGGGCAAAAGGCAGATCCCTGAATCAAAGGCCACACCCTCTGCCAAATTTAAGGTTCCTGTTCCAAAGCACGTCTCAAATGTCTCAAAAAAACAACAACAAAACAACAAAAAACCAAACCCCAAACCCATAAAATGGTTGCCAGCATTTTTTAACACTGGAAAAACAACTTATGTTTCTCTACCCTTGTTCTTGGAAATGGCCAAACAGTTTTGGCTGAAATTAAGCCTGAGACAGACACTCCAGCATGGGAAATTTCAGCCAAAATGGTTAAAGTTTGACTAAGTTATAAGCAACTGAAAATAGGGTCTTATAATTGGATGTACTGGGTAATCTCAATAATAGACGTTTCTACCAGTCTCATCTATGATACACACTTGAAGTTAATATCCATGTGAAACTGCAGAGTAAGACAACAAGTTGCACTTATCATGTACCTTGGACTGCCTGACCTGAACTCTGCATGAATCCCTCTCTATCACTCTTAGTCTAAAGTTACATCTACATTTAGGGTGGCATGTAGAGTACAGAGACTGCACGGGTATAAATACCACTGTAGATGGTGAGGCATGTCTTAAGTGAGTAGATTCCAGGGTAGCAGCCTGTTAGTCTGTATTCGCAAAAAGAAAAGGAGGACTTGTGGCACCTTGGAGACTAACAAATTTATTGAGCATAAGCTTTCGTGAGCTACAGCTCACTTCATCGGATGCATTCAGTGGAAAATACAGTGGGGAGATTTATATACACAGAGAACATGAAACAATGGGTGTTACCATACACACTGTAACAAGAGTGATCAGGTAAGGTGAGCTATTACCAGCAGGAGAGGGCAGGGGGTGGGAGGGACCTTTTGTACTGATAATCAAGATGGGCCATTTCCAGCAGTTGACAAGAACGTCTGAGGAACAGTGGGGGATGGAGGGGGGGAATAAACAAGAGGAAATAGTTTACTTTGTGTAATGACCCATCCACTCCCAGTCTAGAAAAATAGTTTGTGTAATGACCCATCCACTCCCAGTCTCTAGACTGGGAGTGGATGGGTCATTACACAAAGTCTCTAGACTGGGAGTGGATGGCTCATTATACAAAGTAAACTATTTTTCTAGACTGGGAGTGGATGGGTCATTACACAAAGTAAACTATTTCCCCATGTTTATTCACCCCCTCCACCCCCCACTGTTCCTCAAACGTTCTTGTCAACTGCTGGAAATGGCCCACCTTGATTATCAGTACAAAAGGTCCCTCCACCCCCCGCCCTCTCCTGCTGGTAATAGCTCACCTTACCTGATCACTCTTGTTACAGTGTGTATGGTAACACCCATTGTTTCATGTTCTCTGTGTATATAAATCTCCCCACTGTATTTTCCACTGAATGCATCCGATGAAGTGAGCTGTAGCTCACGAAAGCTTATGCTCAAATAAATTTGTTAGTCTCTAAGGTGTCACAAGTACTCCTTTTCTTTTTAAGTGAGTAGAGTATCCTATATGCCTGAATCCTAGTGCATGTACTATACACGGCTCTCTACACGACCAAGCAGTGCCTTCTATGTCTACACTGCTAATTTTTAGAAGTGCAGAATCCCACTGCCTCCCTGCTGCTGGAGCCTTTCTTCACCACAGTGAAAGGCTCTGAGAGGGGGTAGGCAGCAGGAAAAAGCTCTGGGAGTGGGGAGCTGCTGGTGCCTTTTTCCGCTGCCTCCCCCACTAGAGCCTTTTACTGCAGCATGTAGCTTCCTGTGTAATGCTTGTACTCTACATGCTACCACAAGTGTAGACATAGCTTAATATTAAAAAGCATGCGTTCCTCTAAACATGGAATTTCAAAATTTCACTGCTCTGAAATGCTGGCTGGGCAACATTCACTTCTGCAGTAGTGACAAGATTAAAGTCCAATATCTCTATCATGGTTATTGGGTTAGCTGGATCTGTGCTCCTTTTGAAAGCTTAGGACTTGTCTACACTTAAAGGGCTGTAGATGCGCTGCTGTAGCTCTTTGGTATAGACACTATCTACACTGATGGGAGGCTTTCCCCCATTGGTGTAGGTAATCCACTTCCCCAAGAGGCAGAAGAATTCTTCTGTTGAACTAACATAGGTTTACACCATGAGTTAGGTCGGTATAGCTACATCTCTTGTGTGTGGATTTTTCACAACTCTGAGAGACATCGCTATACCAAAGTAAATTCCTAGTGTAGATCAGGCCTTAGTCATCCCTTTTCCAGTTATAAAGCTTTCATCTCTAGCTCTTTAGAGTTACAAGATTCTGAAGGGTATGGGGGCTGCTCTGTATTAATCTAAGAACACTATATGTTTGATATGATTTTCTAAGGCCTTGTATTCACTGCTAACTACGATGTGTTTTTTTAATCTCTGGGTAACTAACATGCATGATCTCAGCTGAGGTAAAAAACACACTGACCAGACACTTGAGTTTTACTGCAAGGTAAACATACATATGCCCCCTCCCAGGGTTGACCTCACGAAGATTACCTTGCAGTAAAACGATGTTCCAGTTGGAAGAAGAAATTGATGATTGAGCCTGGTATTTTCTTTTATGTGGTTTTTTTTATTTACAAGGAACGTACAAAGTTCTGCTGCTCCAAATGCAGGAGGAACTAAAAACAAAAGCAGTAGTTTCTTAGCTTACAAGCCCAAACTTCTTTCAGCCAGCAATCCCCACCCAGACCCTTTCTCTAGGTGTCTCTCGGGACCACATTGGGCCTATAGGTTGCTGTTTGGCTTTCTTGCTCTGCCTTTGAGTCTCTCAGCTCACTTCTCAATTGTCATTGCAGCTGTCATTCTGGTGTGCCCATGCTGGAGGGCAAGAGCAACCTTGGCAAACAGACCCAGGAATGTGGACTTTCACATCCAAAAGTTCTGCAGCCACCGTTCAGTGTCCCAAACCTGCATTACAATGTGATCCCACCAGTCATGGGCCCAGAAGTGGCTCTCTGGCATCTCAAACTGCTCCATGAATGCCACCAATAACCTTGAATTGTTTTTCACTGTGCCCCTTAGCAGCCTGTGTTGGAAGAAATCATCTCCCCCATTGTGTGGTTTTCCCTGTAGCTCTGCAAATATAGAATTGTGCATCCTGTATTTGCAACTTTCATGAGACTAATGCAGAGGTCTGCAGGCTCCATGCTTCTGTTAGATGGTGGACATCAAAAAGTGCCAGGCAGATTTGTGGGACTTTTTAAAGAGGCACAAAAATTATGGCATATGGATGGCATTATGGGATGGAGAAGGTTGCATGCTGGGAACTTGACCCCTAGCCTCAAGAGATCCCAGGGCAAGTCATTCTATCCCACAACACATTGCAAAAATTTCCCAAAAGGCACTGCAATGGACAGTGGTGCATGCCACACTGGGATACCTACCTATGGTGCACTGCACTTTGCACTGTGCAGCTGATTCTGTTGAAAAGTGCAGCTGATCCTGTCGAAAAGTGCAGCTGATCCTGTCCATCTACCTATCTTATCTATTTAAGTAGATAAACCCACTTATCTATTTAAGTAGATAAACCCCAGCTACTAGGGTGTAAATACTGCCCTGCTACTCCCAGTCTTTCCCTGTCTCTCTGGGATTCTGAAGAGAGGGGCACTATCGGGAGGAAGGAAAAAGGTGCCATGAGAGTGGGAGAGTCCAAGTGGAGAGGCAGGGACAGCTCATGGTGTGGGGATGAGGCCATAGAAATGAAGCCAGAGGACTCCCCATCTCACAGTGTGGCTAGGTCTTGGATTACCTCAATCTGGCCCTGGGCTGTTGGTGTAAAGAGTCAGCCTCCTCCTGCCTTGTCCATATTTGAGCTACTGAAGTACTGTGGGACGTATGCCTTCAGTTTGTGGAGTCTGAACTGTTCTTGAAGTCAGAAGAGGAGTAGGGGGCAAAGAATAGAGACAGAAAAGAAAAAAAAATCAGATTTAGAGAACTCAGCAAAACAGTGAAATACAGAGAATAAAGGATGGGTCATGTCTCACCATTGGCAGCAGTGGGGGATTTAAGACAAGTAATGGAGCTGTGATGGGGGAAGAAATTCATTAGTGTGAAGAAATGAAGAAAAAATTCAGGAGAATGGGGAGGCCAGTAAAGTGGAACAGAAAAATAGAATCTCAGAATATTTCCCTTAGTTACATGAACAGCAGCCCTCTGCGAAATACCAAAAATATATAAAATGCAATATGAAAAGCAACAAAAAATAGCATTTTTCTATTCAGATATCAATGGTGTGTGTCCTTCTCATCCCCTGTCAACTTAGGCAACAGGTTTTAACCATAGTTTCTAAAATGGTGTGAACACACTTTGTCCCTCACTATACTTGCAAGGACAAAATGTGTTCAGCAATCTGTTGTCAGCAACAGATGCTTTTTGTACAGGAGGTAAGATTTAACTGTATTATTTATAATTTACACATTTTTAGCTTTGTTTATACTAGGACAATTACCTATTGCTGACAAAAGGTGCCTGCAGTAGTTGCAAGCTGAGTTGGTTTTTAGTGATTTAAATACAAACACAGACGAAAAGAAGCTGATACCAGCACAGTTTCAGAAACCATCACTGAAACCTAAAACCGAAGTTTCGTAGTGGAGTGAAGGTTTATGACAAATGTAGAAAAAATCTTCGAGGTTTTTCTGTTCCTTTTAAAATATATATTGCGACAGGGTCAGACCAGATGGCTACAGGAGAGTAATAGAAGGCAGATATATTAGCCCCAGGTGAAGTAGGTCCCTTTTCCCAGGGTAAGGTAACAGGGAAGGTTCCAGAAGAATCAGGAACCTTCTGGAGACAATTAAGACAGGCTGATTAGAACACCTGCAGCCAATCAAGAAGCTGCTAGAATCAATTAAGGCAGGCTAATCAGGGCACCTGGGTTTAAAAAGGAGCTCACTTCAGTTTGTGGTGCGTATGAGGAGCTGGGAGCAAGAGGTGCTAGGAGCTGAGAGTGAGAACGTGTATTGTTGGAGGACTGAGGAGTAAAAGCATTATCAGACGCCAGAAGGAAGGTCCTATGGTGAGGATAAAGAAGGTGTTGGGAGGAGGCCATGGGGAAGTAGCCCAGAGAGTTGTAGCTGTTGCACAGCTGTTCCAGGAGGCACTCTAGACAGCTGCATTCCACAGGGCCCTGGGCTGGAACCCAGAGTAGAGGGCGGGCCCCCAAACCTCCCAACTCCTGGTCAGACACAGGAGGAGTTGACCTGGACTGTGGGTTCAGAAAAATGGCCAAACTGAGGGCTGCCGTGAAGCTCCAAGGTGAGCAAATCCGCCAATAAGCGCAAGACCCACCAAGCTAGAGGAGGAACTTTGTCACAATATATATTTTTAAAACTAAAGATATGTTGGAGAGTTGATTTATTTTAAAGGCAACTGGCAAAGGATTGATTAAATATGGGCGTGTTGCACTTTTGCCTTCTTTATAGTGTAATAAGAATATCAGAGGGTGTTTTAATTTTTCCCCTTTTTATTTTTGGAAATATACAGAATGTCCACTCCTGTCTTCCTCTGTTCTGCTTGAGGACTACAAAATGCATGGAGTCTTGTCTGCCATATTTTTGGCAGAAGCTTACAACCATTGAAGCTTTCACAGTGATAATGGCATGAATGGATAATGGATGCAAACACCATGTGGTCTAATCCTGCCCAGAGCAGAATTCAACAGCAAGCTAATGATATGAGCTACAGGAGCCTTTTCTGCACTAGAACTTCCATTGTTATGGTCTTTGGAAGAGCTGCAGTGGTGTTAGCAACAAGGGGAATTTTTTGCCAAAATTTTGCTACTGTAGCCTCAGAGGGTGTATATTATTAGGGCCACTGAACAGTGAAGTCAGGATGGCTTAGAGCAGTGGTTCTCAATCCGTGGTCCAATCAGCACATGGCTGTGGCCCACATGACATCCACAGGGCCATACAGGTAGTATTGGATGGAGCCCAGAATGGTAAATAGGTTGAAAAACACTGACTTAGATACTGGATTTGGGCATTTCTATCTGAAATGAAGACTGACAAATCTTGAGATTGTGTAGGCAGAAGTTTAGAACAGGACAGAAAAAACCCACATAGAATTTCTCAGGGAGAACCTGCAGAAAAACTCCCTTTCTCTCCAACCGGAAAGAAATAGGCAGATAGCTCTTCTAGGATACTAGCCAAACAGTTAAGCAAAACTACAATGGAGCCGAGTCTGGAAGGAATCTGTTTGTACACTTGGAGCTGATCATGTTCCTTTCCTGGTATGTGAAGACGAGGCCCCCCGACTCCAACACACGATATGAGATTTTCGCCCACAGAAACGAAGCAGAAAGTATCAATCCTGGGCCAGCAGAAAGAGTTTATTCTGATATTCTGCTTATTGGGATTCTCTCTCTAACAGGATGAAAAGGATCCTCTAGATCAAAGGGACTTCCTACAAGAAGAAGATGAGAACTAATGAAATTCCTCATTCTGGGAAGTAAAACTAAAGTGAGAGGATGATGATGACTACACAGAGGAGCAAGGAAACTGGGGAAGAAGGATACTTAAGGGATTCAGTGTTCTAATATCACATTACCTTTCTGGAGGTTTAGAGACCTTTGTAAGGGAAGGTCTGTCAGTTAAGTACAAAGACAAACTTTGAGATCCCAATTATGGTGCCGCTTGTGGCACAAACTGACAGTGGAAACATACATGGATCTTCCCATGTGTAGTGATACAACAAGAAGAGACTCTGAGGATGATTCAGCTCAAAAGAATGTGGCAAAAGGATGAAAACCCAATGTCAATTACTGGGACCTCAAGCCTTGTGCAATGAGACCCACTTTCTGTTGGAAATGTCACTACAGCTATGATAATACGGGAAGATAAGGCCTTGGCATCAACCACGAGGAATGGAAAAATGGGCATTTCCATGCCATGGAACAGTGGCTAATGGGCTATGTACACTTGTTCCCATTTCTCAGAAGCCACATCCTGGATGACAGAGTGCAGCACTGAAGCCACTCCAGGGAGTTTGTAGGAGGGAGAAAGAATAAAATCAGCATGGCTCAGGAAAGGTCGTATTGCCAATGCCAACACTGCTCCTGCATCTGTGTTCAGACAGAAAAACTGACCATGGATACCACTACCCAGGTCTTGGTGTGGATTTGCAGATACTTGTGGCCTGCATTTCCTCATCATAGAAAGCCTTGGTGGGAGTACCATCAAGTGAGAGAGGTGTCTACTGGTAGAATCTCTCCGAAAACAGGTGGGAGAACTACAGGAAGAGCTGGCTAGACTGAGCACATGAGAAATTCACTGAAAACATCCATACAGAGAACTCCAAGGGTGAGGAAGTAATCCAGCTGGAGGGGACTGTAGTAGCATTACCGGGGAGGAAATGGCTTCTTTAGAGGGAGGAGGCTGGCTGCTGGTTACTTCTTGCAGCAGGCCGTGCTCCACTTCTGCTCTCAACCCACCATCCATAGAGAGAAAAAAATGGTATGCTGCCCTGGCAATGTGAGATGAGGAATCTTTCCCAAAGGAGGAAGAGGAGAAGCCATGTACCATCAGTGCTGGGAACATTATGGCCACCACTCTCAAAAGGAAACAATGGGTGGTGGTGGTGATCGATGACTCCCTTGCAAGGATAACATAGGGATCCAGTGCTGGCCTGACCTGGTATCCTAGGAAGTTTGCTGCCTGCCAAGAGTCTTTATCTGACACATTATGGAAGGATTGGTGAGGATCATCCGACCCAGTGACTACTACCCTATGCTGCTCATCCATGTGGGAACTAACGATACTGCGAGGTATGACCCTGAGCAGATCAGAAGTGACTCCAGGTCTCTGTGAATGAGGGTGAAGGAGTTGGGGATGCAGGTGGTGTTCTCATCTATCCTTCCAGTCAAGGGCAAGGTCCCAGCCAGAGACAGACACATTCTGGAGGTGAATGCATGGTTGCACAGATGGTGTCACCAAGACTTCAGCATCCTCAGCCATGGGATGCTGTTCTAAGAAGACTGCTGAGCAAAGATGGAGGTCCGCTGATAAAGGAAGGGGAAGAGTATCTTCAGATACAGCCTGGGTAACTTAGTGAGATGGACTTTAAACTAGTTTGGTGGGGGCAGGAGACAAAAGCCCACAGATAAGTCCAAAACATGGAAATCTGGGTAAAGGATCCAAATCTGGGCAGCAATCATAACAGGGACAAAGAAGAGACAAGAGGGAACACAGAGGGGAAATCTAATGAACATCTTAGATGTCTGTATACTATTGCAAGACGTATGGGGAATAAACAGGAAGAACTAGAAATACTAGTGAATAATCACAATTACAATATAGTTGGCATCACAGAAAATTGGTGGTAGAACTCACTTGACTGGAATATTGGTACAGAAGAACACAGATTGTTCAGGAAGGACAGGCAGGGAAAAGAGGGAGATGGCATTGTCTTGCATATCAAAGATGTATACACTTGCACTGAGGTTGAGATAGAAGTGGGAGGCAGATGTGTTGAAAGTCTCTGGGTAAAGATAAAAGGGGTAAAAACAAGGGGTTACTACAGACCACCTAACAAGGAAGAAGAGATGGATGAGGCTTTTATTAAACAACTAAAAATCATCCAAAACACAGGACTTAGTGATGAAGGGGGACTTCAAACTAGCTAGACATCTACTGGAAAAATAATACAGCAGGGTGCAGATTATCCAACAAATTCTTGGAATACACTGGAGACAACTTTTTATTACAGAAGGTGGAAAAAGCGACTAGGGGAGAGACTGTTCTAGAATTGATTATGACAAATAGGGAGGAACTGGTTGAGAATTTCAAAGTGGAAGGCAGTTTGGGCGAAAGTGATCATGAAATGATAGAGTTAATGATTCTAAGGAAGGGTAGGAGGGAAAACAGCAAAATATAGACAATGGACTTCAAGACGGCAGACTTTAGCAAAATCAAAGAATTGGTAGGTGAGAGCCCATGTTAAGTAAATCTAAGGGAAAAAAGTTCAGGAGAGTGGGCAGTTTTTTGAGATTTTAATTGGAGCATAAGAGCAAATTATCCCAATGTGTAGGAAAGAGAGGAAGTCTGGTAAGAGAACTCCCTTGCTACACCAGGAAAAAAGTGGAAACTACACCAAATTATGAAGGCTGAATATAAAAAACAACGCAAGCATGT
The DNA here is from genome assembly GCF_965140285.1 of Lepidochelys kempii. NCBI lineage: Eukaryota > Metazoa > Chordata > Testudines > Cheloniidae > Lepidochelys > Lepidochelys kempii. The sequence goes on along the minus strand of NC_136390.1, from coordinate 32,093,990 downwards.
ACAGACAAAATTAAAGCACACCATGAGATTGAACTAGGTTGAGACATAAAGGGCAACAAGAAAGCCTTTTACAAATACATGAGAAGCAAGAGGAATACCAAGGACAGGGCAGGCCCATTACTCGATGAGAAGGGAAAGACAGTAACAGAATACGCAGCAATGGCCAAAGTATTAAATGACTTTTTGATTTCAGTTTTCACCAAAAATGTTAGTAGTGATTGGATGGCTAACCTAGTGAACATCTCTGTAAAAAGGTTGGATCTGAAGCTCAAATAGGAAAAAGAATTACTTAGACAAGTTAGGTGTCTTCAAGTTGACAGGTCCTGATGAAATACATCCCAGAATACTTAAGGAACAGGCTAAAAAGATCTCTAAGCCATTAACAATTATTTTTGAGACTTGTGGAGGATAGGACAGATCCCAGAGGACTGGAAAAGGGGTTGAGGTCCCGATCTATAAAAAAGGGAATAAAAACATCCCAAGGAATTATAGACCAATCGGCTTAATTTCGGTACCCAGTAAAATAATGGAGTAAATCAAGCAATCTATTTGTAAGCACCTAGAAGAAAATAAGGTGATAAGTAAGTCAACATGGATTTGTCAAGCACAAGTCAAACCAACCTAATATCTAGAGCCCTACCAAATTCACGGTCCAGTTTGGTCAATTTCATGGTCATAGGATTTAAAAAAATAGTAAATTTCCTTATTTCAGCTATTTAAATCTGAAATTTCACAGTGTTGTAATTGTAGGGGTTCTGGCCAAAAAAGGAGCTGGGGGTGGCAGAAGGTTATTGTAGAGGGGGTGCAGTACTGCTACCCTTACTTCTGCACTGCTGCTGGTGGTGACACCGCCTTCAGAGCTGAGCAGCTGGAGAGTGGTGGCTGCTGAGGGCCCAGCTCTAAAGGCAGAGCCGCTGCCAGCAGCAGCGCAGAAGTAAGGACGTCAAGGTATGGTACTGTCACCCTTCTGTGCCGCACTAGCGGGGCGCTGCCTTCAGAGCTGGGCGCCCAGTCAACAGTCGCCACTCTCCAGCTACCGAGCTCTGAAGGCAGTGCAGAAATAAGGGAGGCAATACCGCAACCAACCCTAATATAACTTTGTGACACCCCTTGCAACTCCCTTTTGGGCAGGACCCCCAATTTGAGAAATGCTGGTCTCCCCCGTTAAATCTATATAATATAGGGAAAAATCACACAAAAGAGTGTCAGTGACGTGTTTTTCATGGCCGTGAATTTGGTAGGGCCCTACTAATATCCTTTTCTGATGGGGGGAAAGCAGTAGATGTGATCTTTTTTGACTTTAATAATGCTTTTGATACTGTCTGACATGACCTTCTCATAAACAAACTAGAGAAATATAGCCTAGATCAGAGGTGAGCAAACTACGGCCCGCGGGCCACATCCAGCCCATGGGACCATCCTGCCCGGCCCCTGAGCTCCCGTGGAGGCTAGCCCCCGGCCCCTCCCCCACAGCAGCACCGCCGCACCACACTGCCAGCGCTCTGGCCCGCCACTCCTGCTGGGCAGCGCGGGCGGCATGGCTGTGAGCTCCTGCTGCTCTGAGCAGCATGGTAAGGGAGCGGGGGGGTTGGATAAGGGGCAGGGGGTCCCTGAAGGCAGTCAGGAGACAGAGAACAGGGGGCGGTTGGATGGGGCAGAGGTTCGGGGGGAGGCAGTCAGGGGATGGGGTCCCCGGTGGGTGGTTAGTGGTGGGGGGGTTCCAGGAGGGGGTAGTCAGGGGACAAGGAGCCAGGGGGTTGGCTGGGACGGCGGTTCTGAGGGGGGCAGTCAGGGGGTGGGAAGGAACAGATAGGGAGCAGGGGCCAGGCTGTTTGGGGAGGCACAGCCTTCCCTACCTGGCCCTCCATACAGTTTCACAACCCCGATGTGACCCCCGGGCCAAAAAGTTTGCCCACCCTGGCCTAGATGAACCTAGTATCAGCTGTGTGCACAAGTGTTTGGAAAAGCATATTCAGTGAGTAGTTATCAATGGTTCATAATCAAGCTGGAAGGTCATGTCTAGTGGGGTCCCACAAGGATCTGTCCTGGGTCTGGTTCTATTCAGTATCTTCATAAATGATTTGGACAATGGTATAGGGAGTACACTTATAAATTTGTAGAGGATACCAAGCTGGGAGTGGTTGCAAGCACTTTAGAGGACAGGATTAGAATGATCTTGACAAACTGGGAAAATGGTCTGAAATAACTGGTCTGAAATTCAATAAGGACAAAGGCAAAGTACTATACTTACGAAGGAATAATCAATTGCACAAATACAAAATGGGAAATGACTGACTGGGAAGGACTACTGGGGGATAAGGATCTGGGGGTTATAGTGGTTCTCATACTAAATATGAGCCAACAAGGTGAGGAGGTCAGACTAGATGATCATAACGGTCCCTTCTGACCTAAATATCTATGAATCTATGAATGTAATACTGCTGCAAAAAAAGCAAACATCATTCTGGGATCTATTAGCAGGAGTGCTATAAGCAAGACATGAGAAGTAATTCTTCCACTGTACTCAGCACTGATAAGGCCTCAGCTGGAATACTATGTCCAGTTCTGGGCACCACATTTCAGGAAAGATGTGGACAAACTGCAGAAAATCCAGAGTTAAGCAGTAAAAATGACTGAAGGTCTAGAAAACGTGACCTATGAGGAAAGATTAAAATATTGGGTTTGTTTATTCTGGAGAAAACTGAAGGGGGATATGATAACAGTCTTCAAGTACATAAAAGGTTGTTATAAAGAGGAGGGTGATAAATTTTTTATCCTTAACCATGGATGACAGGACAAGATGTAATGGGTTTAAATTGCAGCAAGGGATGTTTAGGTTAGACCTTAGGAAAAACAAATTACCTCGGGAGATTATGGAATCTCTGTCATTGGAGATATTTAAGAACAGGTTAGACAAATACCTGTCAGGGATGGTTTAAATAATACTTAGTCCTGCCTCAGTGCAGGAGACTGGACTAGATGCTCTATCAAGGTCCCTTCCAATGCTACATTTCTATGACTCTAATTCTGCTGAATTCTTGAGGATTAAATATTGGTTGTGGAGTGTCTCCACTCATGTTGTAATGTGCCTTGGGAGGGAGAGAAGGACTATTTGGGCTTCTTGCAGGGGTCAGAATTTGGCTTAGGATTTTTAATGATAAAAGGAGAAAGGGAACAGATCCAGGTAATATATCACCATATTTCTCGAGTATGGTATGAGTGTGAAATGGATGTATCCACCATCAACTGCTCCCTGCAAAACTTCTTTGTAATTTATTAATTTATATCTCAGATGTAAATAATAACATATTGTAGTGTTCTATACATCATATTTGCATAAATAAAGGTAAATTACAGCTCTGTGGACAAATGCTAGACAATACTACATCAGTGTTTAAAAGGTGTCTAGATCCTATCATAGTTTATAAAGAAAGGGCCAGATATTTACTTCTCATAACATTCTCCAGGATTTCTCTGGATCACTCCTTTTCAAAGAGCAACATCTCCAACAAACACTGTTTTAAAAGCATAATGATTTCAGACAGTTTGATGTTTTCTCACTTGCAATCATCAGTACTGGAAATGAAGGTTACTCAACTGTCTGGTAACAAATCAATGACATTTCTTCTGGGTTCAATACTCTCCTGCTTTTCATCCATGCATTTAAGACATCTCAGACATGCATTTTACAATGTTACTGAGACTTCAGACATCAAGTAAAAATAAAATTGAAACCAAACGTATCTTTTGATTTAAAAAAATATTACCATAGCAATTGATAATTGTGAATTGTTAACAGAAAAATTCATTACGGTCATAGATTTCTACCTAGACGTAACTCTTCAAATATAACAAAGAATACACAAGAATGTTACAAGAAATGGTTGTGATTCATACTTGAGAGTTTTTACAAAACCTTTGGAAACATAATCAGTCCCAGCTTCTTTCAAAGGTAAAGATGCAACATAAAATGCAGGAATTTAACTGAATTGTACGGAGGAGTGTGGGAGCTTTTTAACCTATGGTTTACTAAATTAGTTAGAAAATAAAGCATTCAGTGAAACCTAGTAATAAATTAGATGAGGAGACATAGTTTAAAAAAGTTATTTCAGTGAACCACAGTAGAATGAAACAACTGTACAAGAATATTCATTCCTACTTTTTTTGGTCTGTCAGGCATAGAAATTCAGAAAATAACGTGACTACATTCCACAGTAGATGAATATTTCCACTCATTCATATTGAAGTAAATAGCTTGTCACTTTTTAAAAGTTGTTTCCTAGTTACAGCTTTTAAGTTTTTCAAGACTATGACAATCTCTTTGTGTGATTTGTCAATGCCTACTGCAGTGGGATCCTGATCCTGCTTGGACTGTCTGTGCACTATTGCATTAAAAATAGTAAACTTTTTTTGAAGTACAACAAGATGCAATAATTTTGAGTGGTTGACAGTCTGTTGAATCCTGGTGGCTGAAGCCACTTGGAAACAATCAACTTTTCTGCATAGTAAGTAATTTTCCATTTACTTCAAGAACAGGTTTGACTTGATATGGGCAGGCTTGGTTGCTGTCATGGGAGAATTTCTGCTTCTAGAGGGAACAAGTTAAATGCAATCTTCTATCTGGGATTCAGACAGTTTTGCTGACAGATTATGAAAGTACTAGGGGAGCTTTAATCTATAAGCTGAGAGTTGGACTCATTTTCCTCATTGCTCGTAAAAAGCAAGTGGGGACATATTGGTTTTTCTGACAGTTAAGGTTAATACCTCCCTGTGGAAGATGGGATGCCAACATTTCTCAAATGAGTGAATACCAGGCCTGTACTCAACAAGCCATTTCTTGATATTGGAAATTCTTTCCAACTATTGCCTTGTCTTTAACTATCCTTTTGGAGACAAGAGTATTGAGAAGATTGCAAAAAGGGCAACTCTGTCATCTAGAATCCTTAAATTTTCATTCATACTATTCATTCTGGTTTAAGACCTGCACTAATATTGTGAGGTGACAAACTTCTGGCAATGGACCATGAATAGGCATTCATGATGATTCTTTTAAATCTTTCAGTAACTTCTTATACTGTTAACTGTGAGGGCCTTTTTTAAAAAAACTTGCCAGCAGATTCGGTGTCTGGGATGGATGGTATTACGCAAGTAGTTTTATTCCTGTCTGAGAGGTGGCAAAGGGTTTTTAAATAGTCGCTCCTCTGACCTAAGAATCTCTTGTGTGGGGGCTCTGCAAAGCTCTGTTTTGCCACCAGATTGAATCAAAGTGTATTTGAAGTTCCTGTGGTAAGATAGTGAGATGATACCCTTGTGAGCCACCAGTTTGCAAATTAAATGTGCATCATCGGGCCCAGATGGTACTAAGTTTGTCCTTTACCTGTTTAAACTCAAACTTAAGCTGTGGATAAGGGTGAGATGGCTGGAGTTCATTCTGGAGAAGATGCTGAGGATGTGTCCACTTTTTGCCCAAGAAGTTTGCAGTTTGGGAGTGTTCTGGGATCCCAACCTTTTGTAGTGCCCTAGGTGGTGTCAGTCGCAAACACCACCTTGTTGAACATGTATCCAGTTATGTACTTTAGATTTTCTCTTTGGTTTTGGACTTTGTTACTATAATACAGATTTTTGTGACTTCTAGAAAACACTACTAAAATGTGCTCCAGTGGGCTACACTTGAAGACCATTTGAAAACTACAACTGGTGAAGAAGGAGGTTACTTACCTTATACAGTAACTGGAGTTCTTAGAGATGTGTCCCCCACGGGTACTTGATGTCAGGAAGTGTGCACACCTGTGTGCTCTTGACTGAAGCTTTTAATTAGCAGTGTCTTCAGGGCCATGCCTGCGCCCTAGACATCCTCATACTCTGGTATGAGGGTATATGGGCAGTGGAATGGGAGGGCAGACTTGCCACCACTCCCATCTCTTTTCAACCATAAAAATGTGGTAAAACGATTCCGAGGCAGATAAGAAGGAGGGTAGGTAGTAGAGCACCCAAAGGAGGACACAGCTTAAAGAACTCCAGTTACTGTACAAGGTAAGTAATCTCTCCTTCTTTGAGCAGTGCCCCTATGGGTGCTCCACATTAAGAGATTCCTGAGCAGTATCTCAATTACGGAGGACGGTGTCGAGTAGGCAGATTCAGTACAGACCATAGAACAGTATCATCAAAAGCCACATCATATCTGTTTAACGACGTTAGGCACAGGGGTATTGTAAAATGGGACCCTACCCACACCCTAAGTTATTCCTGTGGGATGGGAAACAACCGGTATTTCATGACCCCCAATGTTATCAAGAGGAAGAGTCTGGGTGTAGTTTTCCACCTGTGAGAAGGTAAGACACTAGTAATTTTAGGGGACTTTCTTCCCCGGGATCTACCTAGTGAGGTTACACCAGCAGGGCCTTGCCTACTGGGTCCTTAGAACACTCTGGAATTGGGTTTAAGGCTGCAACCAAATTACCAATTACCCTCCCTTTTGAGGGACATCACAGCTGCTTGTGAGATCCTGGGACTGAGCTTCAAAACTGGAGACTATGGCGAAGGAGCTTCCAAATTGCCTCGCCCTTTCGTCACAGTACCTCCTCCCCAGTTGCTCCTCTTACCCACGTCAGATGTGTCTATGAGGTGGGGTGCTTCCAACCAGTTACTAGATAAGAGTTAACATACTCTTAACTGGGGTAGTAGCTATATCTTGAACTGAACTGTTTAAAATGGGGCACACACAAAATAGCAGATCAAAATCAAAGAGTTTTATCTTTCCCAGGAACAGCCTAAAAACAGGAGAAAATGTGTTAGCCAGCTTCAAAATATACTAAGCAGGTCAAAGGTTTTAAATATACTAAAGCAATCCTTATACTCTGTAGGTATACATACAACCCCCTCCACCCTTTAAACCGTAAGTCTCTTTCTCCCCAGTAGGTGTGAGTGAGTGAAGACCCACCTCCTAAGTGGGTGAATGCACTTGCTGAATACTCATTGGGGGAGTGGTCTGCTCACCGACCTGGCAGTCCAGTGTCAAAAATGGGGAGAAAAAGAGAAAAGAAAAAAATATGTCCTCTTCTGAGCTTAGGACTGCCCGGCCTGCTGCAAGGTGGGGTTGCCTCTGGTGCACAGCTCATGCATATCTTTGCCTTGGGACTGGACTGGGAAAGCCTCCACAGATCTGGCTGCAGTTACCCCACAGGACTCTCCAGACTCTCCCTGGCTCAGTGGCTGCTAGGAACTCCCCAGGCAGATTCTATTTACAACTCCCTGCTTGGTTGGTCTCAGAGCAGTATGGGGAGAAGGGTTACTGGAATCCCACAGCTTGGCCTCCTCCCAGCTACTCCATTTACTCTCCCTAGCTAGGGTCTCTGTGACTGTCTCTCATTCCCTTTACAGCATGTCTCAGACACTCCCTATAGGCCCATCCTGTTTCTAGTACTGTTGTTCATGCCCCTTTATGGGGTCCTGCTTGGCTTGGTCTGTCACTGCTTCACAGTGGGTTTTCCGCTTTCTGTACTGACTGTCTCTATTGTACTGTTCTGAGCTTGCTGGCTCTCACACACATGTTGTTGTGTCTTTAGGAAGCTCCCCTCTGGCCTCTCACACTGCACTTCCCCTCCTGGCTTCTGGCCAGAGCACCTCACCCTCTCTGGTACTGCTCTCTCTGTCTTTCCCCCAGCACACACAGAGGCCGGGACAAAACACTACAATTAACACACCTTCAAAATCCACCAACCATTCACAGCCTCATAAAATACCAGTACTACTGCCCCTTTACAAACAAGCAAACATCCTACACCTCCTGTCCCCAACAATCCATCACCCAAATGAATCAGACTACATAAAGTAGAAGTCTCAATTTATGATTTCTGTCACCCTCTTCATTCACTGACAACCATCTCTCCCAGGCAGAAGCAGGGCTTCCTATCACAGTAATAATATGGGAGAAGTAGAAGGGACTCAATTTGTTGATGTTGCTACTGGCTGGCTCCCCTCTTGAGAAATTTTACACTAGTTCTCAGATTTGAATTGTCAATTCATGGCAGAGCTCTCTTGGTGGATGAGTCAGTAATTAAAAACTGCATCTGGATTCTAAAATATATAATCTGGATTTTGTACTCTTATGGATATTTTTCTACTATATAAGACCCAAAAGCTCCTGAAATTCACAGGATAACCCAACCTAGTGAGAGGTAAGTAAATTAAAATAGAATAGATTAGCCTGCCATTTCCAGGTGTCTAAGAAAGTATCTACACACATACTGTCTATGTGTGGGGAACTTGAGGACAGAAAGAGGAATTTCTGAGTATGATCAGCAGAGCCCCACCTGATATAGTTAATGTCTATTATGGAAGTTAAGCTGGAATGAGTCAAAGACTACACTTAGGAATAGTTGTTGCAGAATGCCTAATAAAATGTGCTGCACTTACCAAAGAAGCATAACCCTCCTCCCCATCCAATTGATTAGCCTCTTTGACTGCAGAGCTTAAAAGGGCACCAAAGCAATGGTTCAGCAGCAATGGAGGCTGCATTCAGCTAGATCAAGACCTTTGTCACTCCTGCACTAAATGTTTCTGAATATTTTGAGATTATTTTAAAAATAATTTATTTTCATATTTTGATTATTATAAGTGATTTTGTACATTACTTATTTTATTTAATACATGTTACTATTTGATTAACCTAAAATTGATAAGGAAGTGATCAACAGCAGGCAAATGCAATACTGAATACAACTGATAGAAGGATGGTCACATCACTCAATATTAAATTTACTTTCGAAAAAACAGAAAAACAACTAAGGCTGCTATATACATTTGAATAAAATTATATGTACTACTTTAAAGATAAAATGCTTAGGGCTAAAGTTATTTTGAAGTGCCACTTAACTATTTAAGATGAATACATCAAACTGTTTTACGAACAATAGCCATTTAACTAATATTTTAAAAAAACTAGTTTTTACCCATTGTCAAATACAAATTAAGGCCTTGATCCTGCAAATTCCTGCATGCAGGCAAGCCCTCGTACTCATGTACAATCCCAAACAAGTAAAAAATAAATAAAATAAAATAAAAAAAACCCAAACCCCCACACCTCTGTATTTGTACTGCTTATGACTGACCCATGGCTCACAGGAGGTGGGGGGGGGAACATGGATAGGGTTACCTACCATACGTCCGAGTTTTCCTGGACAAAGCCTTTCTTCAGTCTCTGTTCTGTGTCTGGGGGAGATTTTAAATAACAACAGGAAATGTCCGGGGGTTTTGCAGAGCAGACAAGGTGCAGCTCAGAAAGAGCTCTGATTTGTCTGCTCCCTGACTGAGGCCGTTATCCCCTTGCAGAGAACAGCGTGGGAAAGGGACTGGCCCAGGTCATACAGATGGGAAAGTCAGGAATAGAGAGCCTGATCTCCTGAGCCAAGCTCTTCGCATTCTCCTGCAGGCTGGCCCAATGCCACGATATGAAGAGATTGCATTCTCGTATACCCCACTGAGCAATGACTCATTCTGAATTTGAGTGAATGAGCTTCCAAAGTGGAAGCATTAATGTGGAAAGAGACACCAAATAATTAAGAAAACGTGTTCTTCCCAAAGTTTATCAGTGCTGTTTATCCTGAAAAACCTCGTTAATTCAAAATTCCATTCAAATGTAGATAAACCCAGAGAATGCCACATTCTGTACTGTCAGCCTAACTCATAAGAGTCCACTAAATTCAAACCAAGCCCTGTCCTCATGACATCAACCCAGAGCCTCCACAGCCTGTCCCCTGCCCTCATGCTGACCTTCCCTACTGCCTCTTCAGCCTGGCCATCTGCTTTAATCCTCACCCTCGTCTTCCCATTCCCCTCTCTCCCCCATTTTCCTTCCAGCCCTTCTAGCAGAGCTGGAGCCTGCTCAGAATGAGCCCTGCCCCAGGACCCTCAGACCTAGTGGCCCACTCACCATTGGCTCCAGCCTCATGCAGAACCTGTTACTGAGTAACTCACCATAGACACCTGTTCCTTCTTGTGAGGGTTAAATACAGAGACCTCACACCCCTTGTGTTCACAGCAATTTCCTTCCCATTTCTTTGTGCCACAGGCTGAGAAGGGAGCAGGTTATCAATTAAAAGAGTCCAAGAAATTGGGACTCCGTCTTCCCAGGCCACCAGGTACCAGTATATGCCTGCTACTCTCTGAACGCTCCTCCAACTAAACTCCTAATGACTTGGCTAACAGTAAACAGAGTGATTACAGGAAGATAAAGCTGAGACCCAAGAATCTTAGTGGACAGCCCTGTCCCTTCCACCATGCCCTCTGAAACACCATCGTTAGTAAATACTAACCCTTTTAGTCCTCTTTTCCTTTTTGTATGTTAAATTCATTCACACATTAATTATTCTCAAAAAAATCTTTATGGTATTAGCAAAGAGTGTGTTTGAATAGTAAGGCCAGAGTGTTGGTTTATAACCTACGAGTGACCTGTATTCAGGAACTTTGTGTGATTGAGTGTTGAGCTGTATCTAATTATCCTCAGCATCTTCAGATGTGGGAATCCAGGTGTCCAGAGAAAAGACACCCTCAAACTACAAAAATGTCTACAGAAGTATGTAATAAACAAAACTGGGTGATTGATAAGGGATAATTTTTATGGCAGATGTTTTCTGTAATAGATGAAATAATGGCCCATTGAAAGATGTTTTTAACTCATTAAAAACTGTCCGTTTTTACAGCTCTTAGAAATAATGACCAGATTAGAGATTCCTTTTTACTCATCAATTAGGTAAACTGAGCACCATAAAAGAAATTTAATCAGTAATGTCAAAAACAAAGAATACATAGTGAAATTAATTATGGGAAAAAAATTTCTCTCCAAAGAGGAGTTTGTGTCTCATACCCTATAAAAAGAACAAAGGGCTTGAAAACTAGGTTGGGGAGTGAAAACTGCCATCTGTGAAAACTTACCAGTTATAGAGGGGAGACAGAAAGAGGCCAAGTCTTCACCTGACACCAAGAGTGATGTCTCTCTTCTTTCAGTATTCTGTATAGTACTATACTAATCTCTGATTGATAATCTTTGATTAAATAATTCCATTTGAGCCTGTTATTTGACAGTCTTGAATTGTTATTAAATTCAAACATGCAACACCGTCCTGAACCTGCTGATTCAGCCCTATCTATCCATTCCTGTGTGATGCTTTCTCAGGGTGCCCAGAACCAGGAGCCAGTGTTACTCCTCTGTCTCAGCCAGAAAGAGTTTTGCTGGAGTTTAAACTGTGTGCCAGCTCCCTGACACACCAGTCTGTCCACCTCCTCAGCACACTCCTTGAGACTCTGCCGGTCTTAAAAATACCTTGCAGGTAACATTCAGGGCATCCCAGTTCCCAATTCCCCATGAAGAACGTTCCTCCTCAGCATCAAACCCATCACTGACCCCGTTTATAATGCTTACTACTCTTAAAACAACATGATGTATTGAGCTTAAATAGTCAGTATAACTTTAGCCTACAACATTATACATAAAGTATCTAGGGCCTTTTGAGGTCAGACAGAGCCTGAAGAAGAGCTCTGTGCAAGCTCAAAAGATTGTTTCATTTACCAACAGAAGTTGGTCCTAAGACAGACATTATTTCACTCCCCACCCCGTCTCTCCATTTCTATAATTGTTATTTGTTATCTAATTAGTCTTTCACGGTAAATACGTATCAAAGTAATTTCCAATTCCTTGTGTACTGATGAAATCTAGAACCTCCACAAAGCAGTTTATCAGAAACCCACACCACCTTTTTTGTTTACATTAGCAAAAATGGCGAGGAATACAATAGTAGCAGAAATATCATGGTGAAAAGATCCTTAGATATCACTTGCAAAATCACCTTTTTCTTTCACTTTCTTGCTCCTGGAAAGTTTGCTGATATTCATTTCATTGTTTGCAAACTTCACTTTATTTTGTTTTTTATTAACTGTTGATGCTTAAAAATGAAACCCAGAGACTATAGATTGATTTAGAATCAATAACCGCTCCTAAGCGCATACTAATTCTTATTGCTCTAGCTTTTGTAACAGCATTAAAAGTATGCATTATAAAAGAAATACACCTTGAAAATCATAGTGCTCATAACTAGTTTTGAATTAGTGTTGTAGTTTAGGTAAATGATGTTACTAATTTTTCCACCACAAGGTATTTAAATCACATGCAGTGGTTATGGTTTTGTCCCATTTTGAAGGCTCAAGAAAGGTCTGATATCCTTGAATTGTTGAATTCTTTATGGGGAGACTGTGACAGGGACACTTGCCTCTCGTGAGTGTCTCCTGTTAGCTGGGTGCGATGCTGCAGGTTCTCCTGTGCCAAGTGCTCCCCGTAGGTTGTTGACCTTACTAGATGGGTCTTCAGTGGCTCAGCCCTCCAGCCAAGTCATGCAGTCTAAAATGAATGAACTCCTTCTGGAGTAGCAAAGAGTTCAACACACTGTCTGCCATCTCCAGGGCCTTCACCCCATCTCTGGGCCCCTTTAAGTCCTGCCTTTCACTTGGGTTTTCCAACAGAGCTTTGTCCTTCCCAGGCCTTAGACCACTTTGCTTTTAGGTTGATGCCAAAAACCTAAGTGTCTTAACTATCTCTAACACAGTAAAATTCCTTTGTATGAACATGCAATTAGGTTAAGTTTCTATACCCAGTTTGATGCCAAACCTTCTGTACGTTTACCTAGTTTAACAAAAAAGGAGACTTTTAAAATTAATTTTGAAAGAATGTTTGCATCTTAAGAACAGATGATAATGTCTGAATGATCTGAAAGATCATAATGTCTGAATGATCTCCTGCAATGTCCCTCAATTTTAAGCATGCTGCAGAAAAATCTCTCCTCGGATATTTGTTTCAGTAAAATAATTGTTTTGATTAATTGATATCTTTATCAACTTTGTTACCACTATTTTAGGAATATTACTGTGCAATGTGTGCTTCAAACATAACTCACACAATTTTCATAAAGAACTCTTTGCACTAATATGAATGATGGGCTACTTTGGAACTCATAGGAAGGATCCTTACACATCAACACAAATGCAGATTCTGTATTTAGTTCTGGATATGGTTTCTATTTCCAAGTTTTTCTGCCTTTTCAATCACCTTACTATTACATCACTTACTATTGTTTTTAAATAATGGAAGGTTCCAGTTATTCAACATTCAGCAATTTCTCCCCAGATCAGGTTGTTTTCCTGAGAGAAATTTTCTTTTCCTGAAATTTCAAGTTTCCAGAATTCAGATTTTAAAAATTTTGGATATGTTCTAGAAACTATTTGCACAGTCAAAGGCTTGCCTTTATCAGTGTGCCAAAAATCATAAGCCAATACCTCCTAGTGAAGAAAAAAGAAATCCAAACAGATAAAAAACATTCACTCTACATAATTCTTAAGTTTATCTGGAATAATAAGAAAATTCGCATCCATCCCATCCCATAAGAAATGACACTGGAGGGTAGGATTTCATAACCAATTATGCTAGAACATATGTGCTGTAGTTAAAGACAGTAAACCACTGGCGATAGGAATCCTTTTAAAAAAAGGGAACAAACATAATTAGTGCTGAGACATTGCTAATGAGACTGAATTTATTTGATGGAAAAAACCCATGAAAACCCTTTTACGCATATGAAAAAATGTACACGTGTACTTCATTACAGAATGAAGGAAAGTGTTAAACTGAGAGGCACAGTATAATAAGAAATGTGATGAACACTTTGAAGCACTAATTAACAACGCTGGGATTTATCTGAAATTTAAGAGAGACCATAGCATTACCCAGTAGACCTGTACTACAGACATTTTTCAACATGTATCATGCTATGTGCAGGAAAGAATATATTGATGAGGGACTGCTAGGGTGTGGTTTGCCATCTATAGCTCTGTATTTCTAGGTTTTGCAATTGTTAACTGAATAATTGAAATGATTGGATATTTTTGCTTGAGTACTTTACATTATTTTTTTAATATACTGATACTTTTCAAAATGTCATAAAAAATCTCTGACCTTCTACAGTCTATACGGTGGGTTTTTCAAAAGTGCTTAGCACTGATATAACTCTGCTCTAACTGAAGTCAATGCCATTAACTTCCACAGGGGCAGAATTAGCCCACACTCAGCACTTTTGAAAATCCCATTGTAGTTTTTTAAAAAAAGGAGCCTGAAGAATCTATGAGACTCAAGGTCACCTTTCTTAAAGCATCCACTTGAAATTAATTAAAACTGAAATGAATAGACTTATTTGAAAATTCTATTTTTATTCACAAATTACATGCTGTAATTTTGTGAAAGATTATAGTGTATTCTTCATACAAAATAAGATTGAATTCCTTCTATGACTGAAAATCTGACTGAAAACTTTGCAGTTCAGATGTATCCAGCACATATCTAATACAACATGACACACAAGCTAAACTCATTTTAGTTTAAGAATAATTAAATAACCTGTCTCCTCTTTATAAGGAAATAACCATATCACTGGTAGAAAAAGCTCCTAAGTCTGAAGGATAAGGAGTTTATATAGCTTAGGATATTATTACCAGTTAACATGAAGCCCTATCAAGTTATTACTGTATTTTGCAGGTATTTTAAATTGAACATTAAAATTTTAAATGGAAGAAAAAAATTACATAGAAACAGAAGGGCTGTCAAATAGCAGAAATAAAAACAGTTAAAGGAAAGTGAAACCTCTGTGGCTTTCTTATGCTTTTCTAATGTCTTTAACTCCATAAATTAAGTATGTAAATCATCTTTACATAAATAATAAATCATGTGTGTTTATTTTTTACTTGGCAATTTGTGCTGATACAAATGGAGCTCCTTTGTATGATGTGACCACAAGATGCTGTGATTTATTAAATGTACAACCAGGTGTACTTACTTTCCATTTAGTGCATATAATGAAGTGAATATTTGTAGGAACATACCATTTTTAAAATCATTTCACTAGATTGCAAATGGAACATTTTGTCATATATCAAGCAATTTCTCAGAACACCTTTTTCCATGACAGTACTACATATTACAAAGGAGATATGCAGTCCAAAATTTAGCTTCACATTCTGATTTGAACAATTGGATTGGTTACTCAAAAGGCCAAGAGCCCTCTGATGCACACTGGACAACTAAATTTTTAAGCTGTCATAGAAATACACATCTAAGCAACTAGATTTAAGGCAATTAAATACCTCTGGATTTATGAATAGAGTGATGATTTAGACAACTGCGTTCTATTTTAGACAATGGAAGTTGATTTTTTAAAAACTAGATGCAAGAGAGTTTAAATTTTCATTGTTTAATTGCTCCAAAACAACTGATGCTTATTATCTCTCATGATATATTTAGAAGTGCACTGGCATATTGATAAGCATAATACATTTCCAGATGTAGTTGGCAAAAGTTGGAACATCTGTAGCTGAGACTCTAGAGCTACAGTATATACACCATAGTCAAACAGTTAAATAATTTACCATAGCTGTTGGTTAAGGTAACATTTCAACAACCTTTCACATCATTTTGCTGAATGCTTTATGTTTGTTTCACACACTGAACGCTAATGCTGTGTAAGTGTTATATGTGTTGAACACATTTTAACACTTACAGCTGTTTAGTGTATTTCAAATTGCATTTAATCACAGAAACAAATGTCTATAATAGTATGCCTCTACATATATTCAAGTATCTACCAATACAATTATAATATTTCTATAAGATTATCTTTAAGTATAAAATATAACTACTGTGGTACTGACAACAATAAACATCAGCAAGGAAGTGCTATATAACTAAAAAAGCTAAATAATTCAGAATACCTAAGCACTACGTCAAACAAGGAACTGGAATATCAAAATACATGCTCACTTCTGGGTCCATTTTTGGAATTCTACAAGATCAAGTTTAAAATAGTTGTCAGTAGAATCCTAAAAATGTAACAAGATCAACAATAGAGCTTAATACAGCAACAGTCACATGCAGGAATTGAGGACTGCATCTGTGGATCAAATGCATCCACAAATTGGATGTTTAGTTATTCTACATTTTTCACAATGCATCTGTGGGTATATACAACTCATATTTAAGTGACAATAATCATAATGAAATCTAGATTGATATATTGGCCAAATTAGTAATGCACAAAGAAAATTCTAATAGATATCCTGCAATGTTAGCATGCATTTTCCAGCCAAATAACTTAGCTTCAACTGCCACAGAGAAATATAATTTACTTCACCACATGCTATTTCCTTTCCAAAACATACCTGTTACGAGCTCTCTTATTTCTGCATCAATAGATTTTCTTAACAATCTCAAAAGGGCAGGTATCCCACCAACATTCTTCATTGCTATTTTATTTTCATCAGTCGACTTTCCATAAACGAGGTTTCTCAGTGCGCCACAAGCGTTTTTCTGAACTTCAAGGACTCTGTGATCCAAAAGGTCAACCAGATGCTTGATTCCTCCTAACCTACATACCTAGAAAATAATACTCAATATTAGTTCAAATTAATGGTTAAATAAGTTTCATTCTGTGCATAAAATGAAAAAATATATATAAAGAAAATAAAAAGTATCTTTCTATTCCAAGAAGAAATGCTGTTGTACATGGGGACTTATCAGTATAACACTCACATTTTATTGCACAGCTAAGTGTTTACTGGTACTTCCATTATACACAACTATTTTTAGACATTTATAAAGCAATTATTATTGAAATCTTTACATACTGTTTGCAAGTTACAATCCGTACCACAGTACTTCCCACATCTAAGAATACCTCTATAAGGAATTCCAAGAGTACCACAGTAATGCTAGAGAAGCAAAATTATAGAGTTTTAATACCAGCTATATAACTTCATTTCAATAAGAGTTTTGGCATAGAAAAGGTTCCTTCTTACAAGCAAGATTTAGTTGACAAAAATGTATTAAATAACTAACTACATAAAATAATAACTATAGTAGGAAAACCTGCATACCTGTTACTTAAAGAAAAACAGAAGAGAAAACTTAGGGTTAAATCTGGCTCAAAACAAGATTAATAGCATTGTTTACATAATAAATAATAAATTCTAATTAAAGCAATCTTTAAAAATCCCTCAGCACTGTTTGCAAGGCAAATATTGCAGCATTGTATTAGCATGTGAGAACCAGAAAACAAAATTTACAAGGAGCAAAAATGAAATTGACTAGCCTCTTGTCTCTATTCAAGTTTCCCCTCATCAATTAGGACCTGAAACTGCTCCAACTGTCCTTTATGAATTTGGTCAGTCTATTATAGATAGTAAAGTCGTACATGACCATCAGTGCCTGGCAGATTGAAACCCAGAACCAGAGGGAGGCCAGTGAGTGCTCTTTCCTCCCAAAGAGGTCTATTCTTTTAGCCTCCTTCTCATTAGATGTAGACCTGGCCTGTCACTGTCATCACCAGTGAGTCAAGGGCCAGGTCAAAGGAAATGTATCCTGATCACTTAATGAGCTCAAATTAACTCTTCTCTGTTCACTTGAACCCCAGAGCTATGGTGGCCAGCATCTGCTAGAGTGTGTTGGCTGATTCAAGGATGGCCTCGTTAATTGGTAGAGCCACCCTGCTTGGGCCTGTGCTGTGCAGAATGTCCAGCAGTCTATATGGAGCCTCTTGGATATCTTCCAGAGGAATATAAAGGGTCTCCACCACAGATTTAACCAGATGCTGGAAGGCATTGAGTCATCTGGGCATGGTGGGGAAGCTTCACGCAGAGAGCATGGCTCTGGCTCGACCCCTATCCTATCTTGGTAAGGGATTTGGCAATGGGTTTTGCACCAAGACTCGTACCAGCTGGCATCCCAGGCAGACCTCCCTCAACTGCTTTGTCGTCCACAGAAATGACTTACAAATACTGAACCTGGAAGGAATATGGGCTTCCCCCAGGCGGAACACAGGGAGCGTGTGGGGTGTGAGCAGGGATCACTAGCATACACCAGGGGGAGTCTCAGTGACAGCACCACACCCCAAAATACACTAATCTAAACTATAAACTAACCATTCCTAACTATTTACAGGAAAAAGGCCAAAGAGTTCCAGTGAGCACTGAGGCTCCATCCCAGACCACAAGTGGTGACAGAGAACTGAGATTGCGGCAGTGCGGCAGCCCCTTTATAACCTCAGTGAATAGCACTAGGAGAGCAGGGGTGCATGTGTGGACGAAACAGATACTGCTTGGAAGAATTCTCTGGAACTGAGTGCATGGAGAACATGAGCTACCTAAAATGCACTACATATAAATTGCACTCCACATAGGGACAAACACTCAAAAAGATTGAAAATTTAATGAAAAGTTTTAGTATATCGATTTATCCCAAGAGAATAATACAGTTCCAAAAAATACACAGTATTAGGGTCTAGCCAAATCTATCAAATGGAAATTTTTAAGATGGAAACTTATATGTCAAATTATCTAAGGGTGGTGCTTAGATTGCAAGATGATAGGAGCCTTTATATATATATATATAATATATATAATATATATATATATACACCCCTAAAATAGCCGAAAAGGTTCAGAATGAATTCTGAAATGTAAAACCATCAGTAATATAATTCAAATTTTGTAACTGATCAGCTCAACTCTTCTTATGTAGAAAAAAGAAATAAATGAACGGCTGGTGAATTTGGATTTTTTTTTTATTCACCTGTTTAACAAAAAAGTCTGTTTTTAAAATAAAGCCCTAAAGTCAATCAATCCTTACTGTAATCTAGTTTACTATTGTTGGGGTTACTGTGCAATTGACAGTCTGGTATATACTTGTTTGTACTTCCACAACACAGTATAGAGCTACCCTGCAAATTGACACTATATATATGTATCACACTTACATATAGTGACACTATTATGAAACTGAAATAACAGTGATGAGGTATTAATCTATTATAAGAAGTCATTACTATGTCAGCAATCTCTAATACTGTATCTGCAGTATACAAAAAGAAAAGGAGTACTAGTGGCACCTTAGAGACTAACCAATTTATTAGTCTCTAAGGTGCCACTAGTACTCCTTTTCTTTTTGCAAATACAGACTAACACGGCTGCTACTCTGAAACCTGCAGTATACAAGAGATTGAATCAGTGCTTACAGTGATTTATATAGTAAGATTCCTGTTGCTAGAACCTTGTCTCTTCTAAATGCTGTACTGCACCAAGCACACTGTCAATACCCAAATTATCTATTAATTTGGTATCCATTACAAGCCTTTTTTACTTCTGCTCCTTTTGATGCAAAGAGCAACTTTACAAAACATTATAGTTTTAGCTCCATCCAAATAAGGCAAGAACATTCAGAGCAAAGATTTTTTTTCCCCCCCATTCTTAAATCTCCCTATTGTGCTTCCAACAATACAGTGCATGTGGTAACAAAATGTGAATACATGAGATTTCAATGACATCTAGACACATCAGGGTGAGTTAAGAAAAGAGTGATGATGGTTTTACGTCCATTTCCATGCCTTAGTCATAACTTGATTGAATGCTGTTTTGGGTATTTAATGTAAAATGAAATCTGAATCAGAAATCCATTCACAAGACCTTTTCACTGAACAACCATCCATCTATTCAAAGAACTATTCTAAACAAAACTATAACAATTGTCATTAATACCAACGGGCACTTTCTTTTCTAAATGAAAAAAAGAAAAAAACCCCAAACGACAGTTCATGAAATGAAGTATCAGTAATTTAAAGTATTCAAAGAAAAATGCAAGTTGTTGATAGATGTTCTTTAAACATGTTCACTGCTTAATCGTTCTGTTTAGTTTCATAGGCAATTTAAATAGTAAAGATTGGTTCATTGTAGATAAGTAATTTGCATACCTTCATATGTTGCAGCAATGCAAGCATTTTAGTTCATTTTGCAAGGCTTTTAATACCCTTGATAGTCTAGTAAATTAATCTGATCCTTATAATAGTGATAAAACAATGAGTCTAAATAATGAAAAATACAAAGTTAAGGGAGCTTTAGATAAGGCTTTACTGATTGGGTGGTAAAAGTAATTATGGGCCCTCTCCGATCCAAAATAGCCTCTTGGCTGCTTATCTCTGATTTGAAGGGGGCATTCTCCTCATTCATAGCTCCTTCCCAGGAGTCACAGACTCCATTAAGCCTCCTCAAGTTGAGTAAATCTCCACCCAGCATCCTAATTTAAGGGACAATTTCTCCTTGGCTGATTCAATGTTAGCCAGTCAGGGAAGAACTGATAAAGGCCTCATTGAAGCAGTCTCTTTTGAAAGATTTGAACACACTTCTCTCTCCTACTAGAGGCTGGCACAAACAAGTTATTTCAGCTCTAGTGCTACAGAAATTCCTAAGGGCTGCTTTGTCCCAGTGGAGTCTGAAGGGAAAGGAATGATGGATCCAGTATGTGGATCTCATTTGTGAGATTTTTCCTTTCTCAGAGTAGTTCTACAAACCCACAGCATGGAGCTGGAAGGACTGGGGTATTTTTGCCTTTTCATAAAGGGGACAAATATTTGTCCTTTTCTCTTGGATAGGCTGACCTAATAAATTCAGTCTTTGGCACAAAAAATCATGGAGCAGGCCTTATGTGAATGGCTTTAATACATATATAATAATATTGACTTGGTTACTATATAAAGTTAAAAATATACATATCACAAATATTCAATGCTAACTGGAATTAAATAAACAAGCAAGACCTCATCTTAATATGTATATGTGAATTGATACTACAGTCACATTCAATAACTTTTTTCCTTTCCATTAAAAAATTATCTTAATTATGTATGCATTTAAGACAGGAGAAACAAAAAACAAACATTAAAAAGGCTACTTTTTATCATTTAAACATAAACCCAATAAAGACAAAATTGAAGCACTGTGTCACAAAAGCAAAGACTTCATACAGATCAGTGAATGCAGATAAACACTATCCCAGAAATCCTTAAATATGTAGTGCTGCACCTCATATGAAGCAGTCTCACCAAAAGGAGTCAGATCGTCTATAAACTTCTCTATTTCACACTGCCAGCACAAACCCTAGCACAGAAACAGTCCCAAGATTTTAAAAAGTAAAAGTAAAAATAAAAATATATTTTAGCTGAGGGTATCCAAGAGCCATAAGCCAAAATACAGAATTCAACTACAAACTACACTTCTGAAACCTATTAAGGAAGGCATTACCTTCGCCTACTACCTAAGGTCAACATTGTTACTATTACTAGTGTAATAGGATTGTGCTGGGGAGCAAGATATTTCACATTTCCCTGCCATGACTACATCACAGGACTGGAGCACAACTTCTCTGGGCCTCCTACTGACCCTCAGGTGGTTGAGACCTTGACTCTGTACTCCCCACGATGCACCATCCAGTATAATCTGTGACAGAAAATAAATTGCTGCAGATTATTTCACCTCGACCTCCAGAGCAAGGTGTATGAAATTAGGGATTGAATTGCAACTCAGTCACAATTTAGTCCCTGGTCTGCTCCTGGGGCAGCGCACCTATGCGCTCTCATTTCCTCGGAGCTAGTGGTAAATCCACAATCTAAGTCTTTATAATTATAAATCTAGTCAAAGAATATTATTACTTTATGCCCACAAATTTCTAATAATTGGACACAGTCAGAGGAAGTGGCTCCAAAACCGTAACAAAAGATTAATTCGGCTTGATCCCACACCCATTTTTCAGTAAATGGTAAAACTTCCATTAACTGCATGGAGAACAGGACTGAGCCTTTGAACTGCGGTGTAAGTTTTTTAAAAGTTTATTTGCTGTTTTCAGACATATATGCTATAGTGAATTTTGAGCTGTCTCTCATGTAAATCAGTATTTATACTTAATCCTAGTGAAATAGGAGTCCAATGCAAATATGATGAAACACAGGTGCAGGGGTCTGTGCCAGTTTCTTTACATGTGTGGGGCAAATAGATTAATAGATTCCAAGGCCAGAAGGAACCACTGTGATCATCTAGTCCGACCACCTATATAACATAGGCCATAGAACTTCCCCCAAATAATTCGTAGAGCATGTCTTTTAGAAAAACAGCCAATCTCGATTTAAAAATTGTCAGTGATGGAGAATCCATCACAACCCTTGGTAAATTGTTCCAATGGTTAATTATCCTCACTGTTAAAAAATGTATGCCTCTTTTCCAGCATTATAAATGTCTTGTAAAGAGGTCAGTGTGTCTATTTCTTAGTAAGATTTGAAGTATTTTTCTCCCTAATATAATGAAGTCTTTTGATATTAGAAAAATTGCACTGGAACAACAATTATGGAAAAGTTTAAATAAATGAAGAAAATTAAAAAGGAACTGTAATAGGACTGTTGTCTCCAACCTAGGTTTGGGGGCAATCCTCCTGTAAATCAGGGACCAAAAGACCAGTCTCCACTTCCTTCAATGCAGTCCAAATAGGAACACAGTAAGAAAGTCTCTTCAGATTCATATGGATGAGAACAGCTTCTCTGGGTAAGCAAGGAGGCAAGTTCCACAGCTCTTCTGTGTCTCTGTTCTCTTCCCTTACTAGGAAGCCACTAGCTCTGTTCCCTCCCAAGTAGGAAAGAGACAGAACTTGTTTCTCCCTGTAAGGCCCCCAGGACCTCTAGAAATCTCAGAAATTGTATGGTTTCCCTGTTTGGGGGACACAGCTGTCAGCTCAACCTCTCAGTAGCTTAATAGATCAAAAGTGTTTGTTCCTATACCCCCCACTCCCTTCTCTCAGCACCATAGGCACAATTCCATTTTACACACGAGAAATTAAATGAAAAAGATCATCCTGAGCTCAAACACAGAACAGTAAAATACCTGGAGGAAATGGTACAGAACACAGAAAATTAATCTCAGATGGGGATGTCAGAGGCTATCTTTCACTCCAATTTACAAGGAGAGGAATTTACAAGGTTCTAAGTGAAATCAATTGCTGTCCACGAAGAAGAGCATTTTGTGACCTCATACAGTACAATAAATACTGCTGCTTCTTGTTATTTTCAATACTCTTTGAGGAGTATTGAAATTTACAAGAAGTTCAGGGCTCTCAAATCACACAAGTTAGCACATCACAGGAGGTGCTTAGCAACTTGCATGATTTGGATCTTTATCTCTACTGACAGATACAAGAAAAATAAAGTGCCGTCATCAAACAGAGTATTTTATCCACATAAGTCAGTTGCTTGCTGATATTTAAGTGTACATTTTTGGTACTTCTGGGTTCTGTTTCCAGGCTTTGCCACAGCCTTGCTTAGATGAGCCCAGGGTAAGTCACTTAATTTATCTGTTTCACTAATACTTTTAATGAATGTAAAGACACAATGAGATTATTGAAAGAAAAGTGCTATATAAATTAACAAACACAAACCAAATTTAGTGACAGCTAAGATTTCATCAGGACTCATCCACCCACCTAAATGGTTGAAAGCATGAAAATAAGAAGTCAAGGCAAATATCTCCAATACTCCTTACCACCTTCACATCACCTATGACACTGTTGATAACAGACTCCAGTTTGCTCTGCTGCATTAAACCTTGATGATGACCACATGTTCTCTCATATCAACAGATCAACACATCTGACTGTCACAGATGTCACATCTCTATTGTCACTGGCCATTGTCGGAAGACAGGGTACTGGGCTAGATGGACCTTTGGTCTGACCCAGTATAGCTGTTCTTATGTTTACATAGCCCATTCATTTGGAAAGTTATTCTGCTTTAACATTGCTGTGGTTGTCAGTAAGCTTTTTCATGACAGAGTGAGTTGGATGAAGTGAGATATCTATTGCATTCCAGTATGTGTTGGAGATGGAGGTGAATGCTTCATGGAGTGTATTAGCAATTGTGTTGGAGGCAACATGGACATGACAAGGAACCCAGGAGACATTTAGTTTATTTCAGCACTTTCAAGGATTTGGATAGGTGGGCTGGGTCCCTAGTGCAATCCTGCCTTTAACAAACAGAAAAACATGTTTAGTCAATTTCCCTATTCCATCAAGCACTGTAAACTAAAACTCCCCAAGAGGCACTGCACCATGACATGGAAATGCAGTTTAATGTTGAAAGTACTCAAGGCTAAACTTTTTCTAGTTGAACTGACCCCTCACCCTCCTTTTTTGTGCAAAATCAAAATTATCCTGTGGAAAATTGACATTTTGCAGAAACTACATTTTCTGTCAATAAATAATTCTCATGTAAAATTCCTAACCAACTGTTGTCAAGATCACAACCTTATTTTTAGCAATAACAACCTGTCAGCTGCAGAGAACTTCTATGAGTAAATTTGTGTCACCATTCACTTCCTGAAAGATAGACTCAGACTCAGACTTTAAGGCTAGAAGGGACCATCATGATGATCTAGTCTGACCTCCTGCACATTGCAGGCCACAGAACCTCACTCACCCACCCTTGTAATAAACCCATAACCTTTGGCTGAGTTATTGGAGTCCTCAAATCGTGATTTAAAGACTTCAAGTTACAGAGAATCTACCATTTACACTAGTTTAAAACTGCATGTGACTTGTGGCCCATTCTGCAAAAGAAGGCAAAAAAACACCTTGGTCTCTGCTAATCTGACCCAGGAAAAATTCCTTCTCGACCCCAAAAAAGGATAATCAGTTAGACTCTGAGCATGTGGGCAAGACCCACTAGCCAGACACCCGGGAAAGAATTCTCTGTAGTAACTCAGAGCCCTCTCCATCTAGTGTTCCTCACTGGCTTTTGGAGATACTTGCTATTAGCAGTCGAATATTGGCTACATGCCATTGTAGGAAATCATGACATGCCCTCCATAAACTTATCAAACTCAGCCTTGAAGCCAGGTAGGTTTTTTGCCTCCACTATTCCCCTTGGAAGGTTGTTCCAGAACTTCACTCCTCGGATGGTTAGAAACTAGGGCCTGTTGATTCATTAAAGTTGACTCACACGATTAACTAAAAAAAATTAATAGTGTTTAATCAGAGTTTTAATCGCACTGTTAAACAACAGAATACCAATTGAAATTTATTAAATATTTTGGATGATTTTGTACATTTTTGAATATATTTATTTTAGTTACAACACAGAATACAAAGTGCTCACTTTATATATTTTTGATTACAAATATTTGTACTGTAAAAATAATAAACAAAAGAAATAGTATTCTTCAATTCACCTAATGCACTCAAGTGCAATCTCTATTGTGAAAGTGCAATTTACAAATATAGATTTGTTTTGTTACATAACTGCACTCCAAAACAGAATAATGTAAAACTTTAGAACCTACAAGTCCACTTAGTCCTACTTCTTATTCAGCCAATCACTAAAACAAACAAGTGTGTTTACATTTACAGGAGATAATGCTGCCCGCTTCCTATTTACAATGTCACCTGAAAGTTAGAACAGGCTTTTGCATGACACTTTTGTAGCTGGCATTGCAAGGTATTTACGTGCCAGATATGCTAAACATTTGTGTGCCCCCTCATGCTTCGGCCACCATTCCAGAGAACATGCTTCCATGCTGATGACGCTCGTTAAAAAAATGCATTAAATAAATTTGTGACTGAACTCCGTGGAGGAGAATTGTATGTCTCCTGCTCTGTTCTACCCACATTCTGCCATATATTTCATGTTATAGCAGTCTCAGATGTTGACCCAGCACATGCTGTTCATTTTAAAAACACCTACATCACAGATTTGACAAAACTCAAAGGTACCAATGTGAGATTTCTAAAGATAGCTACAGCACACGGGGTCTGAGAGGGTTAGAAGTTAAAAGAGCAACACTCCAACATGGAAACTACAGAACCCAAACAACCAAAAAAGAAAATCAACTTTCTGCTGGTGGCATCTGACTCAGATGATGAAAATAAACATGAGTCAGTCCCCACTACTTTGGACTGTTATCAAGCAAAACCCATCATCAGCATGGATGCATGTCTTCTGGAATGGTGGCTGAAGCATGAAGGGACATATGAATCTTTAGCACATTGGGCACGTAAATATCTTGTGATGCTGGCTACAACGGTGCCAGTGAATGTCCATTCTCACATTCAGGTGACACTGTAAACAAGAAGCGGGTAGAATTATCTCCTGCAAATGTAAACAAACTTGTTTGTCTGAGCGACTGGCTAAACAACAAGTAGGACTGAGTGTATTTATAGGCTCTAAAGTTTTCCATAGTTTTATTTTTGAATGCAGTTATTTTTTGTACATGATTATACATTTGTAAGTTCAACTTTCATGATAAAGAGATTGCACTACAGTACTTGCACTAGGGGAACTGAAAAATAGTATTCTTTTATCATTTTTACAGTGCAAATATTTTTAATAAAAATAAATATAAAAGTGAGCACTCTATACTTTGTATTCTGTGTTGTAATTGAAATCAATATATTTGAAAATGTAGAAAACACCCACAAATATTTAAATAAATGGTATTTTATTATTGTTTAACAGTGTGATTAATCGCACAATTAATCGCACAGCCCTATTACAAACCTTTGTCTAATTTCAAGCCCAAACTTATTGATGAAGTTTATATCCATTTGTTCTGTGTCAACATTGGTGCTTAACTTAAATAATTTAACTCCCACCCCTCCCTGGTACTTATCCCTCTGATGTATTGGTAGAAAGCAGTCCTATCTTCCCTCAACCTTCTTTTGGCTAAACAAACCAAGCTTTTCTAAGTCTCCTCTCATAAGATAAGTTTTTTATTCCTCTGATCGTCCTTGTAGCCCTCCTCTGTGCCCATTCCAGTTTGAATTCATATTTCTTAAACATGGGAGACCAGAACTGCACATGGTATTCCAGATGAGGTCTCACCAGTGCCTTATATAATGGTACTAATACTTCCTTGTCTCTACTGGAAATACCTCACCTGATGCATCCTTGGACTGCATTAGTCTTTTTCACAGCTGCATCACACTGGCGGCTCAGAGTCATCCTGTGATCAACCAATATACCTAAAGTCTTTCTTCTCCTCTGTCACTTCCAACTGATACGTCCCAGGCTTATAGCAAAAATTCTTGTTAGTCCCTAAGTGTATGACCTTGCACTTTTCACTATTAAATTTCATCCTATTTCTATCACTCCAGTTTTCAAGGTCATCCAGATCTTCTTGAATGATATTCCGGTCCTTCTCCGTATTTGTAATACCTCCCAACTTTGTGTCATCTGCAAATTTTATCAACCCTCTCCCACTTTTTATACCAAGGTCATTAAATGTTAAATAAGATAGGTCCCATGACTAATCCCTGAGGAACTTGACTTGTAACCTCCCTCCAGCCTGACAGTTCACCTTTCAGTATGACCTGTTGTAGTCTCCCCTTTAACTGGTTCCTTATCCACCATTCAATTCTCATATTAATCCCCAATCTTCTTCAATTTAACTAATTTCCCATGTGGAACTGTATCAAATTCCTTACTGAAATCCAGGCAGATTAGCTCTACTGCATTTCCTTTGTCAAAAAAGTCAGTTATCTTCTCAAAGAAGATCAGGTTGGTCACTGTCTACCTTTTGTAAAACCATATTTATTTTATCCCAAATACCATTTACCTCTATGTCCTTAACTACTTTCTCTTTCAAAATTTGTTCCAAGACCTAGTATACAACTGAGGTCAAACTAACAGTCCTGTAGTTTCCTGGATCACTTTTCTCCCCTCTCTCAAAAAAAGGTATTAGAGTAGCAATTCTCCAGTCACAGGGTATGACCCCTAATTTTACAGATTCAATAAATATCCTTGCTATTGGGCTTGCAATTTTATTTGCCAGTTCCTTCAATATTCTTGGATGGAGATTATCTGGGGCCCCCGAGTTAGTCCCGTTAAGATGACTTCCACCTTGGATGTGCTAATTCTTACTTCCATATCGCCATTTCCATTAGCCACTCTACCACTATCCCAACATTCCTCATTACCTTCATTAGAAACTGAGGAAAAAAAATTGTTTAGGTGTTGGGCCATTCCTAGATTATCTTTAATCTCCACCCCATCCTCAGTGTTTAGTAGTCCCACTTCTTCTTTCCTTGTTTTCTTTTTTATGTATATGACTAAAGAACCTTTTACTATTGGTTTTAAATCTCCTTTGCAAGGTCCAACTCTGCTTGGCTTTTGGCAGTTCTCACTTTATCCCTACACTTTCTGACCTCCAAGAGGTAGCTTTCTTTGCTGATCCCTCCCATCTTCCATTCCTTGTAGGCTTTCTGCTTTCTCTTAATAACATGTTTAAGATGCTTGCTCATCCAGCTTGGTGTGCAACCTTTCCCTATGAATTTTTCCCCTTTGTTTGGGTTGCAGGCTTCTGATAGCTTCTGCAACTTTGATTGAAAGTAATTCCATGCATCCTCCACATTTAGATCCTTGAATTCTTCAGTCCAGTCCACTCCCTTCCCTAACTAATTCCCTTAATTTTTTTAAAAGTTTGCCCTTTTGAAATCAAGGTCCCTAATTGCAGATCTATTTTTGTTTATCCTTTCATTTAGTTTAAACTGAATTAGCTCATGATTACTCTCCTACAACCAGCTCTTCTATGAGGTCTTCATTACTCACCAATACCAAATCTAAAATGGTATTGCTTCTTGTTGGTTCAGTGACTATTTGGTGAAGAAATCTGTTTGCTATCACATCCAGGAAAATCTGGGTTCTACTATTAATAGCAGCACTTGTCCTCCAATCAATATCTGGGAAGCTAAAGTCTCCCATAATCACACAATTTCCGGTACCATTTATTTAATTAAAAACATTCAAGAAGTCTCTATCTATACCCAAATCAGATCCTGGGGGTCTGCACCATACCCCAAGCATTATTCCAGGGGAACCTCTAGTAGCTTTCTTCCCCTAAGTGATTTTGACCCAAACAGACTATTTTATCTATTCCCTCACTTCTAATTTCTTTACAGTCTACATCATTATTAATATACAATGCTACTCGATCACTTTACCTTTATTTCTGTCTTTTCTGAACAGCATATATTCTTCAATACCTGTACTCCAGTCTACTACTATTCTACTATGTTTTGTTATCCCTATAACAGCTTGTTTCACTTCCTGTACCAATAGTTTTAGTTCCTTGATTTTGTTACCCAGGCTGCTTGTACTGGTATAAAAACATCATAGTTGTTTCTGCTTGGCTTCACCCAGATTCTGGTACATTCATTCCACTGCCACGGTCACATACCAGACTGTTAGCTTCATTGGTATTGTCATTATCTTTCCTCTGGATGTCCATTCTCCTACCCATTGCTGTTCCTTTCTCCATTGCTGTATTCTCTCTTTCTGGATTTTCCTCCTGGTCACGTTAGAATTAGGCGTGGAGATTACATGAGCATCTTCCAGCCATCTCCCTTGAGTTCCTAGTTTAAAGTTCTTTTAATCAGTTGAGCCAACCTCCATCCCAGAAACCTATTTCCCTCCCTATTCAGGTGGAGTCCATCACATGAGAACAGTCCTCTGTTCATGAATGCCTCCCAGTGATAGAACACCCCAAAGCCCTCCTTATAGCATGGATGCCTGAGCCATCTGTTGATCATCATAATCTTGTCTCACCTTAGTTCTCCTCCTATAGGGACAGACAGAATCCCATTGAAGATCACCTGAGCCTCCATTTCTTTAAGCATCTTCCCCAGCCTGGCATAGTCTCCCCTGATGCATTCCAGCAAGAATCTAGCAGTATCACTTGTTTCCACATGAAGGACCATCAGTGGATTCTTTCCTGCTCCCATTAGGATTCTCTTCAGCTTCAAGTCCTACTGGCAGACCACACACTCTTCTGGATCAGCTCTGGTGACAGGCCTCTGTTCTTTTTAGTAGGGAGTCACCAATCATGTAGACCTGCCTCTTCCTGGTGTTTGTGTGATTCTTTGACCTACCTCTTGTTCTTTCTAACTGTAAGTCCTCATCTTTTGTTCTCCCATGCAATCTTCTGTGAGTCATCTTGTATCTTCCTGAAAGATGCTACAAGATCTCCCGAACTTCTGGAAATTTAAGAAAGGCAGGAGCAACTGCAGTAACAGGATGAATACCTCAATCCACCAGCAGGCCTGACTATTATGTTGACTCTTCCCTGACAGTCAGGGCCAGCATTAAATGACAAAAATTATGATTTTTGCTAACGCATGATTGAAGTAGTGTCAATATTTAATACACTGGCCCAACTTATACTCTGCCATTGTAAATTATAACTTATTCCAAAATGCCTTGAACCACCACCTCTACTGAAAATATTGCATAAACCCACACTAACGCAGTGTGGTTCCACTTCAAACAAGCTTATGAATCTGCTACTGTCTGAGTTAATGACCATCATCCTTTAGCTCAGAAAGTAGAGGATCATGTTTTTAAATCCTCAGGTCCATGGTTCAGTCCCCTGTAGATGATCTGATTAGGGATGCATTACATATCATCTAGCCATGAGAGGGGGACAAGAAGCCACACTGTGTCAGCCTGGGTTATAAACTCCTCATGCCAGTGATGCTTGTTCTGAGCCTCAGGTAGTTTGCAGAAATTCAAATCTTCATGTGAGTCTGCCAGAATTAAACCTAGGATTCATGAAGCTAAAATTTTGAACCTCTTGTGCTTTGGCTGAGGGATTAAGTAAGGTCTGTTAACTTGGAGGCAGTAGCAGACTCAAACTTGTATATATGGTGCAGACATTTTGTGTAAGCGTGGGTTACACTCTGCTCCTATCTGGGGAAGCTTGTCCCATGCTTCAGGTGTCCATAGCTGTTCATTCCACATATGTAGCTCCCTGAAGAGTGAATCTGGAATCTCTGGATCTGAAAGAACAAACTACTGATGCTTTAACTGAAGTACTAGATCCAGGAGAATAAAGGGAGGAGCAAACTCATAAGCTACTACTTATGGTGTAGCCCTCAGGACAAATCCATACAGTGTTAGGATGAGTTACAACTGCATCTTCTGAAGTCCTTTGGTGATTTGTTAAGCAGTATATCTGATACACCACACTATTTTAAACTTTTTATCATTGTGTGGACATAGCTCCTATGCTACCATACCTTATATCCTTAGTAACACCGTATCAACATAACTTATATTAACATTTAAAACAGTAACTTTTTCCATATTAACTAATTAACTCCATTAAAAAATATTGCAACTTTTATCAAACATTCTTCCCAACTGGTCATTGCGAAGAATCACACACGCTTAATTTCATATCTTGGACTACCATAGTATGTTTTCAAAAGGGGTCAGAAGAAACCATTAGACACTGGACATTCTTTTTTGTCACACAGTGCATTTCAAAATAGCAATATCTAACCTGTTTTTTTTAAAATAATGTCAAGCATTTAATGAACAACAATGAGCACTTAAAATTGGTTTTCTAACTCCAAACAAGAGATTGTATAGAACGTTTTCATCTCTTAAAATGAAAATCTAGGAGCAAATTTAACTATGAGAGTGCAAGTGCTCCACCATAACATGAAGTATTATTATTGATAATAAAACACTAAAAATTGTTGAGTGAAGGGAGATCAAGGATCTCTACTAAAAGAGAGAATAGGACAAAAAAAAAGGAAATACCAGATGTGCTCCCATATAATTTGCTGGTTGGGTTATTAGCTCCATCTCCATTTTTTCACCTAAATATTTTAAAATAAATAACACTGCATAAAAGGAATGGTGAATAAGATGCACATGTGAGATGCGTATGACATAACAGATTCCTTCAACAATTGATATTTATTACTGCTGTATGAAAGGAATAAAACGATGGCCAATAGCCCTTATATGTACAAAGTTGATATAAATTCTAGACATTAACTATGTTCTTCCATTTACCTATATCTTCCCACCATATCACACTTGATAAACTCTGTCCATAGCTCCATAAATATTCAAGGTTGTTTTGATTAGTGCTTCACTGTACACCACAACTTTTGCTTAAAATGCTTGCATCAAAAAGAGTGGAAGGCCTATGTAGATTTTTTTTGGAACCCCTTAATCATCAGTAGTAGTTCTTTAAATGCTGATTTCATTAAGCCTACGTTTAAGAAATAATATAAGATTTGACATCAGGTTAAATACTAATAATACAATTTTGCTGGATTACCCTCTTTCAATGATTTGCACTTGATATTAAGAGAGAAGTGATAATATATCTAGAATTCTCAGAATTAACATGCCTCTAGTACAAACACATGCTTAAAAGCATCTAGACCAGGGGTTCTCACACTGGCGGTTGGGACCCCTCAGGGGGTTGTAAGATTATTACACGGGGGGGTCACAAGCTGTCAGCCTCCACCCTAAACCCTGCTTTGCCTCCAGCATTTATAACGGTATTATGTATATATATATATATATATATATATATATATATATAAAGAAGTGTTTTTAGTTTATAAGAGGTGGGTGGCACTCAGAGGCTTGCTATGTGAAAGGGGTCACCAGTACTGAAGTTTGAGAACCACTGATCTAGATCCAAATGTTACAGTCACCTTTTGTGATCAAAATAAAAGGGAAAAGTGTACTTGCTCTTTGTTTGCAGTTCTTTACGAAACAGAAAAAAGAAATCAACACTGTACCTCAATTTTTACTTTGTTATCTCCAAAGCACAGGTGCTGAAGGTAGGCTGCTGCATTTGCTTGAACTGATGGGAACTGGTGCTGAAGCATGTGAATGACTTCAGGCAATTCTGGATCCCGCCATGCAAACTCCCTTCATTAGATAAACAAATTCAAGGGAAGGTGTTAGTTTATACATATGTTTTACTTCCTATAGTTACTGGAGAGTCTTAGCAGTTTTCTAAAATATTTGCTGCCCTGAAGTATCAAAAGTAAAAGAGCAAACTAAATGTGTGGAAATGGTTCATTATTCCATTCCACCTTTCAGTTTTCCTATCAGTGGAGAAGCCTTTATATTCTTTATTCATCACAGCAAAACCATTATAAATGTCCATACTGCCTTCCTCAGTTAGATTGCTACTACAGATTGTATAGTTAGAGTGAAATATATGTACTTTAACTCTACTTACTGAATCACTGAAATCTATGTAAACCTCCTTAGCTTTAAAAAGAGAGTGGGGGAGGAAAGGAGAGGATGACCCATATGAAGATACCTAGTTCTTATTAATTTATTTCAGCAGAGGACAGGTGTAACTGAGAACATTCTTTTTCTGAACATTTAACACATTTTTACTGTTTTATAGTCAATCATACTTGGATAAAAACAGGACTGATACAAGTGGCATTGTCAACCATATCAAAATAAAGTACCACAAGGCTGTAGCAGGTTGAAATGTCCAGTGACTGTGGACTTATAACTTGTTTTATTGTAACTGTTTCACCAAGGACACAGTTATTTTAGGTAGCCAAAAATCTGGCAAGTCATTAGACACAACCATGACATTTATAGCTTTAGGAACTGATTCAGTGATATTTGTTGGGCTATTTTCTCTTTCTAAAGAATTTTAAACAAAATAGTACAGAGAGCTTACTCTTGCTGAAAATCCAAACAAGTGAAGCAACTAAAGTTCCAAGAACAGAATGATCATGTTGTTCCAAAGTAATCCTTTCAAGCAGTTAAGACTCAGAATGTGACATATAATTCTATCAATTTGGTTGTTGACCTTCTAAATATCCTCTTTTAAAAGACACAAATTATGTAAGTTTGGGCTCAAATTTTAAATATTGCCTATATTAAGAAAGATGTGAACAAAAGCTAATAATAATTTATATTTTAATTGCTATTTTATATTTCAAATTTCAATGGAAACAGTTGTTTGGATTCAAACATTTTCCGGCAGTAGAGGTTGCAGCAGTATGGTAGTACATATGAACCAGCAGTTAAAACGGACTAAACACAAGGTAAAACTGTTTCATTGTGAAAGCAAATTATAATGCAGAAAGCAAAGAAATAGTTCTAGCGGTGAAAAGTAAATTAGATTTTTTAAAGGTCTGTTTTAATAATAAAAGGATTTATTATTAACAATGGTATGGAATTTTAGGAGTGCTTTTTTTTGTAGGTTCTACACAAAACAGTAATACTGCACTTCTATTGGCTCACCAGTAGTACTTAGCAAACAAACACTATTCCTAGAGCTACACTTATTCTTGCTGACATCATTAAGACAAGACTACAAGTGAGCCAGTTAAATTAAATGAACTGTCTCCATTAGAAACACAAGAACTATATCAAGATTCCCCAAATGGAAAAAATGACAAAACTGATGGAAAAAGATATTTCATTTTCAAGATTTAGGGATGTGATTGAGTATACTAACCCCACACTGAGTCAACAAGGGTTAATGAGCTACAGTGGGCCCACTCAGCCCTGCCCTGCTATACCTGCACTTACTGTCAGATAATGATGGGCCAGTTAAAAAGGGAAGAGGACAGCCCAGTAGGTGCACTGACCAGGGAGAACAGGACCAGACCGGAACCTCCACAGAGACTCCTGACTGTCAGAGCCCTCTGGAAGAAGATAAGCCTGACACAGGCCTATTGCTTTTGGTTTTGTGACTATTCATTTTCTTTACTACAAAAAGACTATTGGGCTGTCTGTGCTGCCTCGGATAGCCCTGAGGGGCCTAATGCGACTGTTGCAGGGAAACCCTGTCCAGTCGGGATGTCAGGAACTACGTCAATCAACTCTGTGGACTTTTGATCATACTTGAGTTTGCCCTGTAGTTTGTTCCCCAAGAACCAGCGGTCACACAGGAGCCTTCCAAACAATGGAGTGTAACATAAACCATGTTTGTTAGTCTCTTTTAAAAACAGAGGTGTCTAAAACTTGTCAACCTTGCCATTGTAGACTGACTATAACAGAGCAGATTTTTGGTTGTCCTCATGTTTAAATGGAGACAGGCCCATGGATTCTACAGGATTCAATTTAAAATGCTCCATTTTAAATGGATTTTATAGAAGAACCAAAAGTGTGAAAGGTGTTTTAAAGACAGAGAGGGAATCTGGTAGCTGCCTCAATTACCTCACAATCCAAGGGCCAGATAATAATTTCCAGAGGTCACAATAGACACAAACTGTACTGTAAAGCTCTCTTGGCTTTATCTAGCCACGTCTGATAACCTTTAAAATGAAACAAGTGGCTGTATGATGATAAAGATGTCATCCCTAGCTGTTGGAGTAACATGCACGTGCTGTTAATGTCTCTTTAAAACATTTTAAAGTCAGTTAGTGAATATTACAATTTTTATTAAAAAAAATCGAGATCAGGCATTGGAGATAACAAACAAATCAGGTGCATTTCTTGTTTTAATGATGAAACAATGAAGATGGGACTGACTACACTCAAGGCAGCTTTATCTGTACCTACACACCTAATTGTTCACAAATATAAAGTAGGGTAGGCTACAATTTTTTTCAGAAGCATCGTTAACAGTGGGTGATAGTCTGTGAATAATGTCAAATATTGGACATAACAGAATAAATTTTCTTCAGTCCAGAGTCATAATAAGCAACTATTGTTGACTAAACTGCAAGAACAGAATCATGAAGAACCAGAGGAGTAATTCTGAAAATAGTATATTTCTTAAAAATAAAGAGAGTTTAGCATAATTTTTAAAGAGTTTCTTTAATATGGTTCTGAAACTCAGTCTGTGGGCTGCACTTTCAATAAGTGTGGTTGCTTCTACAATATATATTATATATACATTACTATAAAATGTTTTACAGGGCACATTTCAGATAATCAAACTAGTCATAATAGTTTAAAAACCATCAGACTATGAAATTATCATATTATACATAACATATTACAAAAACATGAAATTCTTGATTTAGAGAATCAAGAGGTTAATATTAGTTCTTTCTAACTAGATCTTCAATTGAATGCTCTCATTACTTTATATTTTATGGAATATTTATAATGCTGTTAAATTGCTAACAGTCAAGATACTACAGCATAGCAAATTTTAAGACATAAAACCTAACTTGTGCAATACTTTTTACCTTAAGAGGGGTCTGGCTGTCACAGGGAAAGACAAGATCTGGATAATGGATAAGAGATGGGAATTTTATACAGCATAAGAATTCTTCTTATGTTTCCCAAAGCATTTATTGCTCAGTGTACTGTAGCTCAGACTCCATTTTATATTTTGAATAATACAGTGTTACAAGGCCATGGAGAAAGATGGTAATTAGCTTCCTATGAATACTGTGTCTACAACTTGTACAACAAATATACTAATGAGACAAAGAAAAAGATTTCTCACAGTCTCCCTCTTTTGTTCTAATATACAGATTAGAGAATAATGCATACCATTTCTTTATTTTCACCAAAATGAGACTATGGGCTTGTCTACTCTTTGAAATTTACCAATATAATTATTCTGGAATAGCTATTTCAGTAAACTTCCAAGTGTAGACAAGCCCTTTGTCTTTCTGATACTTCTGAAGACCTGGTTCAGTCACCTTTACTCTGAAGAAACAGTACCTTACTCCTCAAATAGATCTTTTAAATCAGTGATACTCAGACCTCAGTGGTTCAGAAGCCAAATTAGCAATCACCATTACCCAAAAGAGCCACAGCAGTGTGAATTCATTGTTTCATTTACTATCTTATAGCTATACCTCTTCATTTACTATTTTATAGCTATAACTATATATTATTCTCACAGCAAAATGACTGACCAAGTATTCTACAATTGGTTAATAACATAGCAAAAGCATCCTGATTGGTTAATAATTAAATCACACAGAGTTTTAATATCATGTGCTGCAAAGAGCTGCAGCAGACACATCAAAGAGCCACTTGCCCTCATAAAGAGTCACTTTTCTGAGTACAACTGTTGTAAATCAATATTTAGTATGTGGATCAAGCTAATGGGCTACATGTTAAAAATGCACCAGTGGCTAGATATCACAAACATGGCTTGTTAAAGTCTGTAGCACTATTAAGTTGACCCAAAGAAGTGGTCTGAAAGTTTACTAATAGGGACCAAATTCTGTTTGTTCTATCATGCAAGTAGGCCCATTACTGTCTACAGGACTACTTGAATAAGTAACGCCAGAAAAGCGGTCTCCATTTCCACTGTAAATGCATTTGTGCTCTGTTAATAGGAAGCAACTTTTTTCTATCTTTGCAAAATGGGACACTTCTTCTGAAGATTTCCACGGAGTGTCCCGTGTAACGAAAGCTGTTCATAAACAGAATGATCTAGTATATTTAGATATGTACTTATTCATTTTCAAAACCTGGCAAACATGTGTGACAATTTAATTAAAAATACTCAATAAAACCAAATGAAACCTTCCAAGTTCACAAATGTTCCTCAAAGTATACTTGGAAGAGAATTACAATAATTGTTAACACAAATGTATGCAACAGTCAACTACTGTAGCAAAGTAAAAGCAAAGCACTTACTGGTTTAATTTCTGAATAATTTTATAAACTGTTACTCATTAAACCTAAATTAATCACAATGATCTGTATAAGACAGAAGTGAAAAATGCACTACTAAGTGTTTCTATTTAATCAAGGAACAATTTTAGAATCAGATAATTCTTGCAATGGTACATGATTCTTGAAAGCTCAGTTGGACTTGCCTAGGATCTTTCTGTATGCTGTCTATAGATGGAGATCTTGTTGTACCATCATCAGCTGGCGTTGCATGTTGTAGCCTGTTATAACTGGACTCTGACAGTCGGTACTGCATTGACCTGTAGGGTTCCGCATAGGCAGCTGTTGTGTTCAGGGGATAATTATTTCTTTGGTATGCAAGTGTGCTACGCTGACTGGATGACCTTTGCAGATTTCCAACACCTAGTGTAAAATCAATATTAAAATATGCTAGATACCTTTTATAGACATTTGTTATGAGACAATTCTTGGTTTAAATAAAAAGCAAGCAAAATTAAAGTTGAAGTGAGACTGAAATACCCAGAGCTCTAAAAAGCTATCATTGGATAGGGCCCCAGCACCTCTCATATGATGAATCCTTACAGAAAAAGCTCCAAGGACGATAATGGGCTGATTACACAAGTAAAGTTATTGTGGGATCAGGCCCAAGTTATTTCTAAATAAGATTAAGAGTTTCAGTATTTAATGTAGTAAGTACTACATGTGTCAAATATATTAGCAGTAAACCAGGAACTGAAGAGGAACCTGGTTACAAATAGAACAGCTTCAGAGGTATTTAATAACATTCGATTGTATGCATCTATAGTACTGAAGAAAGAAAAATGGGAAACAAAACAAGAAGCTCTCCTGATATTAATGCCTCTCCTTTTCATAAATTAGATGCAAGTCTTTCCTGCTTGCTTGGGCAAAATATTAATTGGGGATTGAATTAGATTTAAAGGTTCTTTCAAGGCACTAATCTCAAATAGTTCAGAAAAACAAAAACGGGTCACTTGTGTGAAATGAGGTATGAATATGAACCTTTTTGATTAGAGTGTGTTCTTATGGTATTTTCTGCTCTTCTAAAAAAACATAAGGATATTAACTGAACTAGAACTTTATTTTTCAGTTTCCCAATTGAGCTAAAACTTTGACAAAATTTACCTGGTTCAATTTTGCTTACATGAGTTTAGTTGTGGCAGGTGGGACAGGGAAACTGCAAAACTTGTGCCTGATTCATAGTACTCTGAATGCCTCAGCTGGTGCAAAATTATTAACTAGCAATTTAAAAGGTTTAAAAACATTATTATAGGTATTGTGAACTGTCACTGTGAAGACTTACACAGTAAAACCTTCCTAATTCAGTCT
Organism: Lepidochelys kempii; assembly: GCF_965140285.1. Lineage (NCBI taxonomy): Eukaryota > Metazoa > Chordata > Testudines > Cheloniidae > Lepidochelys > Lepidochelys kempii. The sequence continues at coordinate 32,055,360 of NC_136390.1, read as the reverse complement.
AATGATTGGGAGACCTATTGCAAACTACTAAATTGTGCAAATTAGTAAGTGAACAAGAGATCTAAAACCAGAATAATGCATCACAAATGTACCATACCTTTTCCTTTTATTTGAGAATTTCAGTTTTGCTACAATTATTTATGACAGTACTTCAAAGTATGTCATTGTATATTCTGTCATATAGCATATAAAAGTAATTCGATTTTAATATTGGATCTTACAATATAGCATTCCAGTATTAAATCTTTGCGAAGTTGGGTGAGACCACGTGTTTTATGGTGCAAGATGTGAATTAGTGCAGTGCAATTTAGCAGGATTCTACTGTATTGGTAAAACAGGAAAGTGAGAGGAAGGATATGATAAATATGGGTCAACAGCGTAACACTGTTGCAAAAAAAGCGACCGTGATTCTGAGATATAGTAGCAGGAGTATTGTAAGCAAGACATGGGAAGTAATTCTTCCTCTCTACTCCATGTTGATAAGGCCTCAGCCAGAGTATTGTGTCCAGTTCTGGGCACCACATTTCAGGAGAGATGTGGACAAACTGGAGAAATTCAGAGGAGAGCAACAAAAACGATTTAAGGGCTAGAAAACATGACCTATGAGGAGAGATTGAAAAAAATTGGGTTTGTTTACTCTGGAGAAGAGAAGACTGAGTGGGGATATGCTAACAGCTTTCAAGTACATAAAACACTGTGACAAAGAAGAGGGTGAATAATTGTTCTAATTAACCTCTGAGGATAGGACAAGAAACAATGGGTTTAAATTGCAGCAAGGGAGGTTTAGGTTGGACATTAGGAAAAACTTCTTAACTGTCAGGGTAGTTAAGCACTGGAAAAAATTGCTCAAGGAGGTTGTGGAATCTCGGTCATTGGAGGTTTTAAAGAACAGGTCAGACAAACACCTGGCCAGAATGGTCTAGTTATTAAGTAGTGCAGGGAACAGGACTAGATGACCTATTGAGGCCCCTTCCAGAACTACACTTCCATGATTAGCTAGTGAGGGTTTAAACCAAGAAATACTAGCAGAACTACACAGGTTGTAAATTATTGGCCAATATGTCTTCAAAGAACTACAAAACCCACTCAAGGGGGAAGAATGCAGAAAAACTGTAATGCTTCAGTATGCCATAACATATAAATAGGAGACTGGAAAAGACAACGATCTTCTAAGCACTGGAAAAAACAAAACAAAACACCCAACGCACAATCATGTGGCATATTCCTACCAGAACAACACTCAGTGCTTAATAGATAAGTAAATAGATAATAATTTTTTTAAAAAACCTCCAAGTTCTCTACCATTATGTCCAGGAGAAAATCCACCCCAAATTTAGCATTCAGTTTAATCCTGTGAACATATACAAGAATACTATTGTATCCTGAAGTGTCACCAGCCTTAAGAGAAACAAAAATAAAGTAAGACTCATAAAATGACTTCAGTAATGAACCTTGTAATGGTGACATTTCATTTGATTAGAACAAATATTTCAAACAATTTGTTTTCAGAAATTTGGCAGGAGATATGAACAGCAGTTTTAGTCTATAAAATTTGAAAAACAAAAGTTTTTGTCTAGCTCTATCTCGGAAAACAGTGAGACACATGTATGTGCATGCACAAGGTCCGACATATGTAGATACTTTTTAATACTACTGCTAATGTTTGCCACCACATACAAATTTTATAATACATACCAAGTCTTATCTGTATGCAAAGGACTGATCTTTATTTTGAGTTTATGACCTATATTACACTGAAAAGATTTTGAGTCTAGCTCAGGGGTTCCCAAACTTGGTTTGCGGCTTGTTCAGGGTAAGCCCCTGGTGGGCCCCGAGACACTTTGTTTACCCGAGCGTCTGCAGGTATGGCCGCTTGCAGCTCACAGGGGCCGCAGTTCGCCGTTCCCAGCCTATGGGAGCTGTGAGAAGCAGCACGGGCTGGGCCACTGCTTCCCGTAGCCCCAATTGGACGAGAACGGCAAACGGTGGCCACTGAGAGCTACAAGCAGTGGTACCTGCAGATGCTCAGGTAAACAAAGCATCTCCGGGATCGCCAGGGGCTTACCCTGAACAAGCCGCAAACCAAGTTTGGGAACCCCTGGTCTAGCTCAAAACTGACTTATCAGCATATAATCTTGAGTACTTGCTATAGGCATCACAAAAGAATAAAGAGCATTTTAAACTATTCTGTTTCTTACTCCTATCTGCCATTATTGTGCAAGTCTTTCAGATTTAGGTCTCTTCCTCTTCTTCACTGATTTATGGCTTCTATTCTATTATTTTAAATTAGCAACACATATCTATCATGCATATTGACAGCGTGGCAACAATTTACATTCTCTCAAGTTGAAAACAAATATGAAAATCAAGGAAGATTTTTGGAGCAAATCATCTAAATGTGTGGAACTCTGAAAAACCTCAATTCTATACCTACCTGACCCAGTTCGATATAGTGCTGTCTGGGACCCTTGGTGTAGCTCAACTGCTCCATGATTTGGACTGCGGTACACGGGACTGTAATAGGTTCTCCCTTCATATATGGGGGTGATATGTAGGTCAGGAGATATAGCTGAACGTAATTCTTGCCCAAGCTGACTGTTCTGACTAGCATACGAACTCCTCAAGCCTAGAAGCAAGAAAAAGGTAAATATGTATGATATGCAATTTGTGGCAATTTAAGTCAATTTAAGTCAACTGGAATTCAGAGGCTTTGTGGCAGTTCTGCCTAAACTTCGTAGAGTTGTTAGAATTAAAGCACAGCAGTGAAATCAGTATGGACTACTTTTAATAAGCAACAGCCTGGGTCTCCCCAAACATAATGGACATGTTTCTGCTCCACCTTCATCAGAAAATAGCCCCCATTAAGCAAGTGAATTGTGATGGTCCCTTAGCAATTTTACTGTTAGTCTTTTAATTAGCCAAATTGATTTTATGTGCTCCACAGTAAAAAAGGAAGTAAAATGGAAAAATTATTGCTTGTTTTTAAGGTTTTTTTAAAAAAAATAACTAAGAAAATATGAAGTGCCCAGATTTTGCACAGTACTTTTTAGGAACATGATGACGACGACATCATTTTAGCAGTAACTTCTATTTTTAACATTTTTTTAACCTGGGTTTTTATGTAATTTAGGCAAGCAGATAAATCAAATTGTTCCTGAAACTTTAACATTTATTCTGAAAGTTTCAAATGTTATTTGTAACTTTGCCTATTCACATCCTGAAAACAGTTCAAAACAAGAAAGAACAGAAATTTGTTTCATACTCCTATTTGATTTTCACTTGTTGCTTAACAAATGGTTTAGTTGTAATGTACTAAGGTTCTTAAATGTTTTGTATCGAAAACTTCAAAACAGTTCAAGATCATTATTTCTGGATTTGATGACTGCTCAGCAGAAAGCAACAGACTGTTAAACACCATTACATAACGTCTCTCTCTTTGATGACAAATGTAGCAGTTCCATTCCCCAATCTATACTGTGCTGTCAAGCGGATTAGAAGATTCTGCAAAAACTATGCACAAATGAAATATTAAGTTCACCTCCTGCTGCTGCTGAAGTCAATGGGTGGCAATATTCTCATTGGCTTCAATGAGTGCAGGATCATGCCACCTGCAAAAATATTACACTTTACAGCCAAGCTGTTTAATGGCTATTTCATTACCAAAAAAAAAAACATTTACAGGAAGATGCATTTTATAAATGTAAAGGTCCTAGCCTCATTTTGTGTTCTCCTTCCAATATTTGAAGGGCTAACTGGAGAAATAACCAATTATAAGAAAGTATTTTCTTGGTATTTATTTAAATCATGACAAATTCATAGACTATTCAGTTAATGAGGTCCTCTCAAATGTTCTTAATTCACAGATTCCAAGACCAGAAGGGACCATTGTGATAATCTAGTCTGACCTTCTATATAATACAGACCATCGAGCTTCCCCAAAATAATTCCAAGAGCATATCTCTTTAAAAAAAATCCAATCTTGGATTTAAAAATTGCCAGTGAGGGAAAATCCTCCACGGCCCTTCTTAAATTGTTTCAATGGTTAACTATCCTGATTGCTAAAATGTTATGCCCATGTCCAGTCTGAATTTATCTTGCTTCAAATTTCAGCCATTGGATTGTGGTATAACTTTCTTTCTGCTAAACTGAAGAGCCCATTGTCAAATACTTGTTCCCCATGTGGTACAGACTGATCAAGTCACCCTCCCTTAACATTATCTTTGTTCATTCATCTGATTACCCACCATGAACCCCAATCTTTCTCAAAATCACAGAACAGGTGATTCTATCCCGGAAAGCAGCAAGTATGGCCTACGTTCTTTGTTTCTAGATGTACATGTTCACATTTATTTGTATTAAAAATGTATATTGTTTGCCTATCTCAGTATATTTAAATACGTTGTGACAGGGTCGGGCCAGATGGCTACAGGAGAGTAATAGAAGGCAGATATATTAGCCCCAGGTTAAGTAGGTCCCTTTTCCCTGGGTAAGGTTCCAGAAGAATCAGGAACCTTCTGGAGACAATTAAGACAGACAGGCTGATTAGAACACCTGCAGCCAAACAAGAAGCTCCTAGAATCAATTAAGGCAGGCTAATCAGGGCACCTGGGTTTAAAAAAGGAGCTCACTTCAGTTTGTGGTGCGCGTGTAAGGAGCTGGGAGCAAGAGGCGCTAGGAGCTGAGAGTGAGAACGCATACTGTTGGAGGACTGAGGAGTACAAGCATCATCAGACACCAGGAGGAAGGTCCTATGGTGAGGATAAAGAAGGTTTTGGGAGGAGGCCATGGGAAGTAGCCCAGGGAGTTGTAACTGTCGCACAGCTGTTCCAGGAGGCACTCTAGACAGCTGCATTACACAGGGCCTTTGGCTAGAACCCAGAGTAGAGGGCGGGCCCGGGTTCCCCACAAACCTCCCAACTCCTGGTCAGACACGGGAGGAGTCAACCTGGACTGTGGGTTCACGAAAACGGCCAAACTGAGGGCTATTGTGAAGCTCCAAGACGAGCAAATCCGCCAATAAGCGCAAGACCCACCAAGGTAGAGGAGGAACTTTGTCACAATGTGTTAATAAGGAATAATTACTGTTAATAAAATAGATGGTAGTGATATATTAATAGTCTGCTACAGTAAATGCAGACAATTAGAAACAGAAGCTGATCATTACAGCAAAGAAGACAAGTGCATTTCAAAGGCAAGTATTTTTTCAGAATACAAACATCTTCTCATGTCCTTAGCTATAATATACCAAAGGATTACACCACAAATACAATGGAATTAAATAAAATAGAAGATCCATCCAGCTAATTAATTATAAGTTATTTTTGAAAATGACTAATCCCATGGCAGTTCATATTGCCATAACTGTAAACATGCATTCCTCAGATTTATTCAATCCTTCAGCTAACTAGAAAAGGCCAGTTAATAAGGGTATGTTTAAAAGTCTACTGTAACTTTATTGGGAAGATAAATTATTTACTTTGTTTTTAACAATAAATTCAGTCATTCGGTAGTTTGACTGGCTGGTAAGATATATATGGCCAGATCTGCACATTTTCTAAGAACAAGATTTTGCCCAGGTACCACTATGCAAGCTTCCCCCTTATCCCTTGTAAATCCTGTGTGGCAGTTTCCTGTCCTCCACACCAGAGATTCTGTTAAAGCTCAGCAATGCGGTATCTATAATTCTACCTAACCTAATACCCAACCCCTCTCTCTGTCTCCTAGGCCCTATTTTCTTTCTGGACTGCTAACCTTCCTTCCTTTTCTTCTGGTAAAAGTGTATTCAAATATACCTTGGTATCTCCATTTTTTAAATATAAAAATCCTAACCTTGACTCTGCCTGTCCTTCCAACAACTATCCTGTTTTTGCTTATTCTCCTTTAGCTTCAAAGGCATTGAGTAGACTGTTTACAACTTATGTATTACCTCACTCATCTCAGACTCAGTATTTTATCCATTCCAATTTGGTTCTGCTCACTCCAATCTCTTGAAAGTGCTCTCAAAATTTGAAAAGACCTCTTTATGGCTAATTCTTGAGGCTTATATTCCATGCTCAAAGTTTCTGCTGCCGTTGATACCAGACACACACCCCTCCTTTAGCTTCTGTGACTTGCCCTCCCTCCTTTGGTTCTCTTCCTTTCATTCTGGCCACTCTTTCAGCATCTTTCAATGACATTATCTTGTTTCCATTCTCTCTTTCTCTCTATTGGAGCTCTCTCAAGTTTCCTTCCATTCTTGGCTCTCTCCTCTTTTCTTTTCGTCCCCAGACTTCGGGTCACTTCATTAGTTCCATGGGCTTAACTATATTCTTTAAGAGGATTACCCTCAAATATACTTTTTCTTTGCATACCTATCTCCCGTGGTTCAATCACATGCATCAGTTTCTCAGACGAGCTTTGCACCCTTTACTCTTCTTTCCCTGATTTGTTAATTTTGGTTCTCCCCCACAACCTTAGAGTTGCACTAATGCTAGATTCCCCCCCCACCACAGGATTATAAACACAATTGATCCAAAATCCCTCCCTAAATACAAATAATTACACAAACACAAACTACAGAATTAATCAAGACATACAATAATAGTAAATAAAAGTGAAAATACAGGTACTGCAACTAGTCATACAGAAATATGATCAAATTTGTTCACAAAATCAGGTGGGGTTCAGGAGGAACAGTGAAAGGTTCCAGTCCACAGAAAGTTCATAGCCCAGAGAAAACAGTGTTTTATTCACATTTCAATTCACACTTCAATTCAAGACTTTATTCACACATTTTTTCCAATCCATTTTATAAAATTCACATGGAATGGCAATCATGCTTCCTGTATATAGGTCATAATTCTAGGCATTGCATTTTTAATAACTATTAATTATAGTTACACAAAATGTTAATATTTGGACTCAGATAAGATAAAATGAGGGACATTATTACACAACTCCAAATCATGATTCTTAGAGAAAGAAGTGATATTATACCTTAACTTGTATTTTAATACCCTTCTCAAAAAATCTCAAACCTGCCCTACTATGATGTCTGAGAGGAAACTCTCTGGTCAGCATCAGGGCTTCTAGGGACATTAAAACTTGTCCAGAAAAAATTATCTAGATGGTGGGGACAGAAAGCTTAAGTGACTCATCCAAAGTAAATCAGGAAGCTAGTCTCAGAACTAGGATTAAAATTCAGGTCTTCTAAACCTACAGTTAGGCCCACTAGATCACCATGTCACCTCCCAGGCAAGTCATTAAACCATTCTGCATATCAGTTTCCTCAGGACAATGGCATGTACCACACTGATCCTCTTCTGAGACCACAAACCCAGAGGAAAGAGAGGAGCTGATCAGCCATTCTACTAGCTCCTCTCTCAGCTTTGACAGCAGTGTGCATTTTTTGAATTGTGCTAGAGGCTGCTGCAGTACTAACCTTTTTCTCCCCTGTCCAAATTTCTTCCCCTAGAGTGGGTCTAGTAGGTGCAAATAGTGTCAGTGGTCAGAAAACTGATCACATATAAATTTGAGTCTAAGGTTTCAGGTGTCACTGCAGGATCACACATGTGGCTCTTTTAGATGAAAATTAAGAGACAAGAAAGGGTAATACACAAGTACAACTTCAAGGTCTAAAGTAACTAACCTAACAAACATTTACCTTCTTCCCTTGGGAGAATTCTACACCATTGTGCATGCACAGCATTCATGTCTCCTGCAGATTTCTTTGCTTCCCCGCAGAAAAACGACTTTCTGACAGGGAAGCAAAGGGAAGCTGCAAGAGCAGTCACACACCACACTTGCTGTGCAGGTACATCATTTCAGGCACTTGGAGCAGATGGCAGAGAGGTAACTCACCCCAGGGCTGAGGACATCCCAGCCAGTGGCTCCTACCTTGAGCTGGGATCAGCTGTTAGTCCCAGCTGGGCTGGAGGCAGGAAAGGACGAGACTTCCTATTCCCCTGCAAGGAGTGGCTGGGGCTGTGTCAGACCCACTCCCAGAAACCTCCCCCAGCTGCAAGAAGCTCAGCATGCTCCCCTGCTTCCTGCCCCCATTGCTGCTCAGCTGCAAGGGAGGGGTCACTGTACGGGGAGCTGCTCCCCCATCTGCCCAACCTCCATGCATCTAGATCTCCCATACCCAGACTCCCTGCCAAGCCTGACCCTCACCCAGAACTCCCCTAGCCCTCCATACTCAAACCCCATCCCATTGAACCTCAACCCCTCCATCTGGAGTCCCCCTGCACCCAGACCCCCTGCCTCTGGACCCCCACCCCTGCATCCAGACCCCCCACTGAGCTCTCTGCACTCAAATCCCCACCCTGATGAGCCTGAGCTCCCATACCCAAGCCCCCACATCCAGACCCCCATGCCAGACCCCCAACTAGCTGCATCCATACCCCCACCCCACCAAGCCCCACTCCCCCAGCTCTCAGGCCCCCCCGCTGAAACCCCCACACCCAGACTCCTCCGCTGAGCCCCAACCACTTTCACCTGGAAGCCCCTGCAGAGTCCCATTGCCCCTGCACACGGAAAACGAGCCTCTGGGCATCCAGATCCTCCCACACCTAGACTCCCCACTGAGGTACCTGCATCCAGATTGTCCCACACAGAGTACTCTCACCTCACACCTGGATCCTCCCCGCCCCCCCACTGAGCCCCTCCACACTTGGATCCTGCCTGGTTGAGCCTGCCTGCCCCACACTTGGGCAGGACCCCAGGGTCCTTGGGCAGGCCCAGGACTTGTGCTGTGTCAGGGTTGGTTGCAGCCTCACCATTCAGCCCATGTCCCATGGGTGGGGAGGCTGAAGGGTGATCTCTCATCTTCATACAGCCAGTGGCCTGTGTTCCCCATTGCTATGCTGGAGCCTCTGCATTTATTTACTGACAAATAAAACTTGCAGAATTTTAAAATATCGTGTGCAGAATTTTTAATTTTTTGGTGCTGAATGCCCTCAAGAGTAATCGTCTCAAATAAACAGATTCTACTTTTCAAGGTTGTATATGAGCTATGTCTAAACATATAATAGCTGCTCCATTTGCCTGCACAGTCACCATAATGCTAATATTTAATTTGTTGTGAAGTGCTTTGAGATTCATGAGCTAGAGTATGAAAAGTACTACATAAAAATAAAATAATATTAATGACTTATTTAAAACAAAGTTAGGTTTAATATAAGTTCACCCGCACCACTTGTAACTTTGTATATAAGCTGTATATGTATTTAGATACAATTTAACTTCTAATCCAGTCCATATTTTTTGGAAGAATCTTACAACTTCATCCAAGTTTTGAAAATAAAAGTTCAGAAAGCATGCTATGTTGTATGTCACTATCATAATCTGTTAAACTGAGAGAAAATATGGTATTTGCTACAAAATTCCATGGTCACAAATATGAATGCAATACACCATTTGATACAGCTTTTGATACAGAAAGCAATTATAACTTGATAGAAGAACCTAGAATAATTGGTTTTTTACACAGTGCTTAATTTGTATATTTATAATTGCATTACCGATTTTCTACACATGAAAGTGTGCACCAAGTTTTAAGCAGTGTCTTTACCTTTTTACTAACCTGTAAGGCTATCTGGACGTGGTGGTACCATTCTCTCATAGACATCATATTGCTGTCCATACTGGTCAATGTCATGAATTGTTCTTTGTAATGTTGTTCCCAAATGCTGTGGAACTGCAGTCATGCCAGCGCGTTTTGGGGAAGAAGATCCCATCTGGGCTTGGGATGGAGAAGCTACTCCTGTCTGTGCATCAGTTAGAGCAAGAGGTGAGCCCACTCTGACAGATGCTTGGTACTGAGAAGTTCCTCCACTGGGGTTAGCTGCCTGCCTAGAAGTGACTGAACTGATCCTCCGTACAGCTGCTGGTGAAGCAGGTCTCTGTGTTGTATAGGGAGATGTTGCTCGCTGTACAGGTAATGTAGTGGATGAATATGCGCTAGAAGTAAGAGGTCGTGATTCAGTAACTGATGGAGAACCATAACCACTTCCTACAGAAGTTCTCAGTGACCCCCTTGAGGGAGAAACACCTGTGCTGATAACGTAAGAAGGAGACTGTGTTCTGGATGGAACTGAACTAACACGTCTCATCACTCGGTTGGCAGCAGTACTTACGGAGGGCTATTTAAGAAGAAAAAGAAAATGAGTTTTATTAATTTCAAATATTTTGGCCCTGTGATTATTTTCATTTTTTATTGAAACAGAAAAGCCAGTGGAAAAAGCACATCATTCAATACAGTATAAAAATGACCACACAAGTAAAGATTAAATTTACAGTAAATTTTCAGTCTCTCTACTTCTTAAATTTCTTTTATATTATGTCTTTCTCCCTGGGAAAACACATTAGTTGAGTTCTTCACTTATTCTCCACCTCTTCTCCATCTAGAAATGTTCCATAATATCAGATCAAAATCTGAAGACTAATATTCCTCCATTCTGTACTTCTGAGTGCTTCTCTGCCTCTTTTTTTATGTTAACATACTAACACTTTTTCACACCCAGTTATAATAACTAATTAGTGTTGAATCCTATCTGTAGTTATATCCATGGTTCTATTATAAAAGAGATAAAACTGAAAGAAAGTAGGACTGGTACCAGTCTGTGATTCAGGAAAGAGCTGAAAAAACAAAGGGTAGCAGAAGGAGATGAAACAAACATTGCCTATCTTTAACATAAGACTTACACATAGGCATAAAACTATGATTAAGATTTTTTGTCTCTCTAAAGTTAAATTGCTTCAATTGTGGTTTTATCGAGATAGGATACAAATAATGTACTCTTTTACCTGCTGTGCTTAAGAGTTTATTGGGTTTCAGTTATAATGAATTACCAACACTAGATGCATAATAATTTTAGTAAATAAATACTCTTCTGGCTGTCTACCACCTAGACTACTATTTACCCAGAAAAATTTTACTATTTCATTAATTTGAAATGTTTCAAAGGAACTTTATTTATTCTTGCCTATAATAAAAAATCTAGAACTAGCCATATATTTCTGTTCAAAATGTATTTCGGAGCAACAACTAAGCTGAAAAAAGCATTTGCTATATTGCATACCTGAACTAACGTTTGTCCTTCAGCCCGTGAGTTTCTCACCAAATGATTACTAGTGGTTCCAGTAAGTGAATGCTGCTGTCTATTTTCTGACTTGCCCAAGTTCTGGCTGTTATGGAAACTGCTTACTTCCTGGTAACCACTGTCAGAATAAGAATTCATTTGTGTTGAACTTCTTGAGTTACCTACTGACCCTGCAGATATGAAACCAGTATGAGAAAAAAGCTATTACACAATTCTGACACAATCAATAAAGAAATAAACTTCCAGTATTTAAAATGAGTACAACAGACCCTCACTTTCATGGAGAGATGTCTGTTCTGGTGAGTAGAGGTTCCCTTGTTCTGGCTCTGTTCTAACCTGATAAGTATTGATATGGACACTGTCGGACACTCTGGGTTTGCTTACATCTGAGGTTGGCACATCTGAAAGCAGAGTTCAATTAGTTAAAGCTAATGTTGCTTATATAACTGCCAGTACTTTTCTAGTACTTTGTTATGGTCTTATACACCACCTGTTACAAAGAACTTAGATGCTATATAATAGGAGAAGCACAGTTCCATTGGTATGTCAGTACCAACTAATCATACACAATTTATCTGAACCTTATATGTGAGAAGCTCTTCAAGCTAGTTTCTTATACTTCTGAAGGTGGTATAAAATTTTGAGTTTTGTTATACTTCTCCTGCCTATTTTGATGCAGAATGCAGATTCACATCTCACAACTATGAAGCGCATTATTTAAGATGTGATTCTACTCTGAAGTGACTGCAAAAATGGCACCTTCTAACTTAATGGATATCTACACTGGCACTTTTGTTGGTAAAACTTTTGTTAGTTAGGGTGTGAAAAAAATACACCCTCCGCAACCAGCATAAGTTTCATCGACAGAAGTGCTGGCGTGGACAGCGTCATGTTGCTGGGAGATGCTCTCCCGCTGACATAGCTACTGCTCTATGTTGAGGGTGATTTAATCATGTTGACAGGAGAGCTCTTTCCTGTTGGCAAAGAGCAGTTATATGGGAGGCTTTACAGCAGAGCAGCTGCAGCAGTACAGCTGTAAGGTCTCTAGAGTAGACATAGCCTTATTCTCTGTGTATTTCAATCTGCAGACTGTAGTGCAAAATAAGTTCTGATTTGTTAAGTCCTTTATCACTACAAGACCAGCACAATTAAAAGGCTGGCTGAATTCTATTCTTACTTTTCCATCACCAACATAAATGTTTATGAAGTCATTTACGCACATAAAAATCAGTTGAGTACAATGAGCCTACACAAGTGCCTCTAAGAACCTAATTTGGCCTGAATAACCTTTATTAGTATGAATGATAACATGTAAAGGAAAAAATCCAGCTTTACTTTCAGATCCCAACTTGAGATTGCAGAACAGAGTTCAAAAAACTATGTTTACATGTAAACTTTCACATTTGATAAGAATCATTGAGACACCACAAACATGGAAACCCATGACTATATTTTTAGTTACATTTCAGATCAGAACCACACTGCCTATCAGAAATCAATGAGAAATCTGAAACAATCCTTGAACAACTTTCCTTATTGTGTCTATTTTCCTCTGAGCACACAAGCTGTTTTGTCATTGAATGATGCTTCACAAAAGATGTGTTACTAGTATTGATTTTAGTATTTTAACAAGAAAATAGAGCAGTAAAACTTTTAGTTTTGGAAATCTATGTTATGTAAGAATTACACTGACTTTAATACATAAAGAAAAGGTGTGTGTAATTTCATCCTTACACTATCCCTGCAAATAATTCCTTCATTACATCACCTTGTTTTTTTTTAATTCTATTTGCATGACAAGATTATACTTCCAGTTTTGAGCAGCATAAGACTTTTGTTCTGTAGATCTACTATTTTTGCCCCGACTTTTCACTCATGTGATCAGTTATCATTATAACAATATTCTCGCCTGCCAAAAAAGTAAAGAATGCACCCTCCTCTAAACTTGGTATTAACATGGCTCCATTAAGTGACAGGCAAAGTGGAGAGGGTGTTCACATCTACAAGGGGGTATCCATTCCGACATAAATAAACGTCTATAGTTACACCAAAACCCAAATTTATTCTGTTTTATAGAGCAGCTATTAGATGCTGAGACAATCACTAGTTCCTCTTCTGGGATCAGTTTTACTGTTTTGTATTTTAAAGACAAAATAATCTCTGCAGATATATTTCGAATAACAAGTTTCAAGTAGTATGTTTTCATTCCTTCAGAAGTGATTTTGCTTCCAATAAATGGATTTTACAAGATGCCAGCAACCCCTTTAGATTAATTTAATTTAAGATGGTTGCTGAATGGCTTCAAGATGTCAATGAATATTTTACATTCAATAAACATGATTTCTCCCAAAATATTGGATGCTTTTCTTTCATTATCTAAAAGTTTTTTAAGACCAGAAACAAATGTCAATGAAGTTTAAATGTGTAATGGGGTGTCAAATAAGAGGGACATTTTTTACCTTTGAATATGGTTTCTGAAACATTGGGCATCCAGCCATTCATGAGGCTGGCAACCAAGATGCAGACAACTTCTGTGACAGAGTGGGATATGTCTAGGTCAAACCACTGTGATCTCCATGTTGTATTGTAACCTCCATTTGGTATTATGGGCTAAACCCATGTTGAACCTTGCAGAAGGCAAGGTTTGTATGAGGTATTCCAAAAAGGCACCCTGCCCAGGAAAGGTGCTTGACATCTCCTTGAAGGATGATCTCAGAAGTCATCATCAAGACAATAATTGAGGGCATTGACTCAATTACCAGCCCATAACCATGAAACAATCTACACTCTACACACAAGCCTGACTGGGAGAAGGGGCTGGAGTTTCCTTGACCTGGAGACTATATTTAAGGAAAAGTGTTTCTCGGGGCAGAGGACAAATCCATTGCCACATGCAAGATGACTGGGCTGGAGAGACAGAAGGCAGGCAGGAAGAACTATGCCTAGCCACTAAATGCTAACAAGAATGCAGATTCAAAGAAGGGGGAGATCAGTGTTAGGAGCCAGGGTCAGGCGGTGGGTGGAGCTCAGGACTTTTATTACTTTGCAAAGATCTGTAACTCTCTAGTGCTTAAGAGTAAAGTGACTGTAGTTAAGAAATTCCTTTGCTAGGCCTTTGCTACATGAACACAAATGTACATGGCAATGCTTTTTCATTGTTCTTAAGATCCAAGGGTTTGGGTCTGTGGTCATCTATGCAAATTGGTGAGGATTTTTACCAAACCTTTCCCAGGAAGTGGGGTGCAAGGGTTGGGAGGATTTTGGGGGGGAAAGACGTTTCCAAACAACTCTTTCCCAGTAACCCGGTTAAACGTTTGGTGGTGGCAGCAAAAGTCCAAGGGCAAAGGGTAAAATAGTTTGCACCTTGGGGAAGTTTTAACCTAAGCTGGTAAAAGTAAGCTTAGGAGGTTTTCAAGCAGGTCCCCACATCTGTACCCTAGAGTTCAGTGTGGGGAAGGAACCTTGACATGTACATTGGTCAAACTGGACAGTCTCTACATAAAAGAATAAATGGACACAAATCAGATGTCAAGAATTATAACATTCAAAAGCCAGTTAGAGAACACTTCAATCTCTCTAGTCACTCGATTACAGACTTAAAAGTGGCAATACTTCAACAAAAAAACTTCAAAAACAGATTCCAACGAGAGACTGCTGAATTGGAATTCATTTGCAAACTGGATACAATTAACTTAGGCTTGAATAGAGACTGGGAGTGGATGGGTCATTACACAAAGTAAAACTATTTCCCCATGTTTATCCCACCCCCACTCCCCACTGTTCCTCAGATGTTCTTGTCAACTGCTGGAAATGGCCCACCTTGATTATCACTACAAAAGGTTCCTCCCCACCCCGCTCTCCTGCTGGTAATAGCTCACCTTACCTGATCACTTTCGTTACAGTGTGTATGGTAACACCCATTGTTTCATGTTCTCTGTGTATATAAATCTCCCCACTGTATTTTCCAGTGAATGCATCCGATGAAGTGAACTGTAGCTCGCGAAAGCTTATGCTCAAATAAATTTGTTAGTCTCTAAGGTGCCACAAGTACTCCTTTTCTTTTTGTGAATACAGACTAACATGGCTGCTACTCTGAAACCAGTTTAGAACAGGGGTTCTAAAGTCCCGAACCCATTTTAATGGGGTTGCCATGGCTGGCTTAGGCTTGCTGGGCCCTGGGGCTAAAGCCAAAGCCCGAACCCTACTGTCTGGGACCAAAGCCCAAGCCCTGGGCTCAGGTTGTGTAATAATTCTTGTTGTCAGAAGGGGGTTGCGGTGCAATGAAGTTTGAGAACCCTTGGTTTAAAAAGTAGATTAAAGTGACAATATTAGACTTAACGATTAAAGTAAATTGGGCTCTCCTATTCACACTGTCTCATAACACAAGAACAAGGGTACTTTCAATTTCAATGAATGGCAACATATTTTTTTTAAAAACCTTTTATTGGTTTTAAACGTAATGAATCATTAACCTTTGGAACTCAGTCACAAGCTGTCATTGAGGCCAGGAACATAGCAGGATTCAGTCAAAGAAATGTTGGATATTTTAAAAAGCACAGTGACGGAGCGATAAAAACCTTCATCCTTCAGGGCATGAACCAGCCTCTGTGGGGATTAAGACAAAATTTCCCATATTGGCATGTTATTCTGTAATTGAGAGAATTGGGGTTTTTAAACATTTTCCTCTGAAGTATCTATTACAGATACTGTCAGAGACCAGATATCTGACTAAATTGACAAAGGATCAGGTTTGACATGGCAATTTCTATGATTTAGGAAAGGTATTTTAAAATAAAGGTTCTCATTGCTTAAAAATTCTTCAGCTCTAATAAAAGGAACCATAAAGAGTCATCTCTCTCAACAAATATCAAAGGAAATTTTGTTTCATATGATTATGTGATAAAGGATTCCAGAATGTGATCTTGTGGAATCGAAACTGGTTTGTCTTTCAAGAATTTTTCAGATAAATTGAAAATAAAGGCAATGAAAGTCACTATGATAATGTTGACACTTTGCAGAAATGTGGATTCACATACAGTAGGTTTCTATTCAATGTAACAGAACAAAGGTGGGGACAGTGTGATTTTCACTCATTTCAAAAGAAATGATTGTTTATGTAATTGTTTATGTCTTCAAAGAGTTCCAATATGAATCTTGAAGATAAAAGTCTAATATCTGCTATTTTTAAACCTACCCTTCCAATTCATCATCAAATCTTTAAGAGAGAAGGATATTTCAAACGTTTACTGTAATGGCATACATCACAAAATAACAGGATGGTCATAAAATGTTAAAGGGTTAGGTAGTGAAATAGAAGTATTAACTTTTCTCAGCAAAGACTGCTCTACTATTTTGAAGATGGTTCGTTTGTTTAAATGCAGCATGACTTAGCCTCTTTCCCAGAACTACATTAAATACATAGCATTAAAGGGGTGCTGATTTATTAGAGGTACAAGCCTGAAAAAGGAATATTAAACCATCAACGTTAGCTCTCTAGTAAGAAATTAAAAATAAAACAAAGCAAAAGAAAATCTCTTGGCATTTTTCAAATACTGTGGGTTATCCCTAGTACCCTATACAAGATCCTCCCCAAGAAAATAATCTCAAAATCAAAGACCCTGACTGTGGCTAAGTGCATAATGCCTACTATATTATCAGTACCATTACATTTTAAAATTAGTTTGTTTGTTCAAAGAAAAGGAGGACTTGTGGCACCTTAGAGACTAACCAATTTATTTGAGCATGAGCTTTCGTGAGCTACAGCTCACTTCATCAGATGTTTACCGTGGAAAAGTCTGCTGCAGTTTCCACGGTAAACATCTGATGAAGTGAGCTGTAGCTCACGAAAGCTCATGCTCAAATAAATTGGTTAGTCTCTAAGGTGCCACAAGTCCTCCTTTTCTTTTTGCGAATACAGACTAACACGGCTGTTCCTCTGAAACCTTTGTTTGTTCAGTACTTCAGTAATCTTGTTTCTCTTACTTCTGGTATCCCAAGCCGTAACTCTGAAGACTATCTCTGAAAAGGCCATCTTAGGATCCTATGAATATTCTGGATATATATATCTATAGATATAGATATATATAGGTTTGGACCTATGTCTTGTAAGGCTACAGGTTATTTGGAAATACAGTAGATGATATTTGATCTTTGTTCTTTTTTTTTTTTTTTTAAAAAGGTAGCCTGATAAAATCTTTAAGGTATTTTGACATGCTATTTTATCACTTTATTTTGTCTCATACTGTAGTTTGTTAAAAATGTATAAACTTCAAATAAAAACACAAAACAGAAAGCCACTATTCAAAGAATAATTTCCATCTGGATAGTGGTATTAGTACAGAAGCTGCATACAATATGAAACAAGGACCCCTCCTTCCTATTTTACTGCAGTAGCTAGATTCTTGGTTTGGAAGGACCTCACCATCTTGGTGCCATGTCTGAAGCAACACTTTTTTTCTGTGCTATTATCCAACTGTCTACTTTATTGAAGATTGGTTTTGTGAAAGGCATTTCCATGAGGATTGCTAAGAAAGCCAATGAAAATACAGGATTAACTACTGTGGGGAAAATTCATGTTAATTTTGCCAAATGCAGCAGTGTATATCTCCCCTCCTCACACCTAGCATGAGGTCATAATTTGTTATTTTATTATTAAATATTTATATTGCAATAGCACCTCAAGGATTGGGGCCTTGTTTGAGTGCTGGACAAACAAAGTTGCTGTTCACTGCCATGAAGAGCTTATGATTCTAAGATAAGGGGCATAAAGATGGGAAAGCGAAGGATACAGTTCTATACACACACACACACACATTATAAACAGAGAAAATATGCCCATTTGCTCTTCAATTGAGGTATCATTAATTTATTGATTTCTTATAAGTGTCACATCAGAGGTGGATCTTGAGATGAGAGCTGGAAGGGAAGATAATTTAGTGATCTTAGAGATAAGTAGAGGAAAAGAACTAAAAAGAACTGCAGAAGACAGCACGAAGAGGAGTGTGTGTGCAAATGCACACGTAGCTGACAGAAGGGCAGACAAGGCTGGAATCATTGGTGGAAAAGACAAGGAAGTGGGGAAATACGATATAAAAAGCAATGCAAGACAAGTGGTAGAGCACAATCTGAAGGATCTTGAAGGAACTAGAACTTAATGTGGTGAATCAGGATAGGCCAGTGGAGGAATTCAATGGAACAGGTGATGTCAGAGCAATGGATGAAGAGGATGGTCTCAGTAGCTGTGTTCTGAATAATTTGGAGGGGCCAATATGAGTCTCAAGGAGGTTGGAGAGGAAGCAGGTACAGTAATCATGACAAGAGATAAGAGCTCCGATGAGAGTTTTGGCTGGCAGCACAGAAAGAAAGATTTTAGAAATACTACAGAGGAAAAAAGGCAAGTTCTGGACATAGCGTAGATGTGCAGGACAAATTGAAGGTGACCCCTAGTTTACGGTTTTAGGATACAGGGACAAAGTTGATGTGTGTTCAACTGCAACAGAAAATGGAGGGATGAGTGGGGTTCTGGAGGAAAGATTAAGCGTCATGTTAACATTGATGGCAAATAGAGGTGCATTAGGATGGAGAGAAACAGAAATGTCAGTAATCAGTGTAGAAATGATAGGTGAATCATAACCGTGTGAGATCACCGAGACAGGGGAACCAGAGATAGAGCCCTGAGAAGCAGAAGTCAGGAAAGAGTTTTAAGAATGAGGTATCTAGTAAGAGTCTACGATTGTGGACGGGTACTCTAAGTCTGGATAAATGCTGTTTAGCAAGGAATATAGCAGAACTACAAGAGAGATCAAGTTCGTAGTTGAGAAAGTCCACATGGTCAAAAGATTTTCTTTCAGAGGCATTCACTGGCACAGGAGCATTGATAAGAACTAAATCTTTAAAGTGAGCCAAAGTTTGGGCCTGGAGACTGAGGTGGCAGAGACGAGGAGGGAGTGCTAGAATATTTTAATTTCCTTTAAAAAAAAAATCAAAATTCTATGTGCCAGCTAAAGGTAATGAAACTTCTCCCAAACCCTGGTAAAGGACTAATCAGGTATGTTAAAGTGGTGGTACTCAGGATGAAAAACAGATTAGTTATGAAAGCAACTGCTATTACAATGTGCTTCAAATGACAACTCTAAAACACAGGCACAGTTTATTTGTGCCTAAACCTATGAAGCAAAAAAGAAACACATTGAGTTTTACTGGCATGTAGATCTAAATAAAATATCAAATGCCTCAATAATTGTGCAAGCAAACATAAAAGAAAATTCACATTACAAACTGTACTCCCTAATTTTCCTCTATGAGCAGGAAGTGTTTAATATCTTTCAAATTATAGATTAAAAACAATTAAAATTTCCCACTAACTGCTGACAAATTCACAGGATTGGTTAGCCAATCAACACAATTACTTGACAGAAGAACATTTTTAGGTCAGAAACAACTGGGTTATTATGACATTGCAATCAATTCACTATAGCAACTATTATGACCATGTTATAAGTAGAATTGACATGAAGTACTATTACATCTAACCATTTCAACATGAATGTTGCACAGAATATAGGATAATATATGGATGTTGAAATGTCTCCCTCCTACAGCTCTTTCAACATTGTCTGGATGACTGATTATGAGAGATCAATATTATTAACAGCCTTGAGTAATAAGTTTGCATGGATAGAACGCTACATTTAAATGATTGTACATTAGCCTCTAACTTACCCACTTTAATCTTTAATTTTAATTTCTTTTTGTCACAGAACAATACAAGGGGTGCCATCTATATAATATCAATGGACTGAACTAAATCAATTTCAATTGACAACAATAATCTTCACTATCTGAGGAGACACAGAGGAAGAATGAAGAGCTTGTGCAGTGATACACAGGCATTACTATGATGGGGTTCAGAATCAACACTTGGCATCAGTCCCACATTCCTCACCTAGAAAACACTGACAGTTGTGATAAAAACTGGAAGATCCATAAGGCTTTGAAAGGAGTTCTGGGTGTTGATAGGAATGCACAATAAAATGCATTGTTCCCTCTCTAGCTTTTTGTGTTACCATAAATCATGAGAACCAAAGTCCACAACAGCTTTTTATACATGATTGCTGATCTAATATTCTATTTATGAGTATCTGCAAAGCAACATACTTCATGTTATATCTCTGTTATAAATTCTGTACAGTTGTACTGGTGCATAAAGAGTTTTTATTTTAGTTCACATCTTATCATGTGCTGATGTCTTTCTCTGTTGTAAATTACTAACTTCAGAGGAAAAAAGAAAAAATGATTTAAGGTGGCGTTCTCATTTATCTTTAACTTCGGTTTTTTTTTCAGGTCTCTGTTTGTAAAGCATCCTGTGCTGACAAATCTTCAAAATAAAGCTTAATAGTAAAAATATAAGAAAGCAAAATCTACCATAGTGCTATTATTGCTTCAATTTAAAAGTAAACAATATTAAATAAGATTTTTACATCAATTTACATTATAAGTAAATGATACAATTTGTTGTAATATATATTTTTTCCATTATTACTCAGGCTCAGCAATTGCTCTAGATCAGTGGTCCCCAAACTTTTTCAGTCATGCCCCTCTTGAGCGCTGTGTCCAGGAGCCAGGGCTGCGGCTGGGAGTGGGGCCATTGCTGTGTCCAGGAGCCAGGAACGGGGCTGGGGCCACTGCAAGGAGTGCAGTCGTGGTTGGGGCTGTGGCCAGTAGCATAGCTAAGGGGGGAGCGGGGCAGTGGCCGTTCCCCCACTGAGCACAAGTGGCACCTTGTCAATGTCTTGGCACCTTTTAAATTTTCCCCTATTGAGGGAACAGGGGGAGCAACGAAAAAAAAAAAAAAGGCGCCAGCGGCGGGACCTTCACTCGCTCCGGGTCTTCAGCGGCACCTTGGTGGCGGGAGCTTCCAGTGCCGCCGAAGACACCCAGAGTGAGTGAGGGCCCACCGCTGGAGCGCCGGGTGAGTAAAAGAGCTGCAGTGGGTGGCGTCTTTTTTTTGGATCGCTCCCCTTGTTCCCTCCACCTGGCTACGCGGCTGGCTGTGGCCAGGAGCAGAACTGCAGCTGGGAGCAGGGCCGGGAACTGCTGGTCGATGCTGGAGCTGTGCCTGCGGTGAAGGTGGGGCCAGGGCAAGAGCAGAACTGGGGACAGAGTGGGGTTGGGTGGAGCTCCCTCCAGCCCCCCGTGGGGGCTGGGGCTGGCCTGCGCCCTGCCGCCCCTCCCCCAGAATATTTCTCCCCCCCTCCCTCAAGGGGTGTACCCCACAGTTTGGGGACCACTGCTCTCCATGATCCCTATTTAACAAACACTATCAGCCGCACAGTATAGAAGGATGCGGGCAGCATCCTCCTGAGTCCTCAGCTTCAGTGAGATTTTAAATTGGGCATAATATTAGGGGAATCCCATGCAGCAGAAGCACTGTATTCCTAGGATCCTGCACAAGGCATGGAAGTAAGGATCACTTAGAGTCTCTCTGATGGTCCAGCTATTACAGCTGTGGATAAACCATTTTGATAAGTGCAACCCTCACTCCGGGGACACGGAGGAAGAGAAAAAGTCAGAAAAAGGGAAAGAAATATACAAATGGAAGGAGATTTGAGGGATGAGAAAAATAGAAAAAGACAGAAGAAAAACTAGGGCAGAACTGCTTAAAGAGAAGTCATGGAGACAAACAATGACTGAGAAGAAATTTGCTACATGAGAAAACTGAGGAGGCAAAGAGATGACTAAGATGTGCGTGTGTGTGTGGAACACAGAGGAGGAGATGAGGACAGGACAAAGAATGAAACCTATTAAGTGACATCTCCTTTTTCAGCTATGAAGAGATACTGGAACATTAGATAAACAAACAAAATGGGATAAAATATTAACAACAGAAAATATGAAAGGGAATAATAGAAGAAAAAGTTAAATTTCTGATTACTTTAAAATCTTTCAGATATTCCACAGGACAAAACTTAAACCTTCCTCCAAGTAAAACTTCTGGGAAATTCAGCTTTTCACTTATCTCATCTTCTTCATCCTCACCTTAAACTGGGGGAGATATATATGAATGTTCATATAAAACCATATCCAACTTCTTGCCAGACCACAGAAGTCACTAAAAGTTGGATTCTGATGTACTGAGTGGAACAAGGTTAGAAACATATTTGCTATCCCTTAAAAAGTGTTCTAAGAATGCCTATAAGCACTTCCATGTTCCATAAAAATAATTGAAAAAACAAAATAGGCTGTAGCGAGTATCAGCTTTGTTTTTTGGTTTGTTTTTAATATAATATGCCTTCCACAAGTCACCTAGGCAGACAAACTGATTACCAGGACTACAGTTTAAACTAATTACAGTGGTGTAAATACTAAAATCTTAAATCTAATCTAGAAAAGGAAAAAAGAGGGAAAGGACCACAATCTTAATTCAGAGTTGAGAGGGACACATCTTGTGAGAAGTACTGTGAGAAAAAGTCAAGCCCATTTTCCTCATTTTATGCCCTGCTTATTAGCACCCAACCTGAGAAAGGGCATAAAAAAAAAAGGGAAGTCCGAGGGTCTTATAATTAAGTATAAACCAAAGGAAGGGAAAAGGTTACTTTGTTCACTTCATAAGAAATTATATTCTGTGATGTCTCAATGCCTGGTTTAACTTTCTTTAGTAAACCCAGGAGGCAAAGGTCTTGCAATAATTTCACACAATATTTTTTCCTATCTTCAGCATAGGGAAAAAACAGAACAAACAACATATGTTCTTTAGGTATATTTTCTGAAATGATCTTGTGGCAGGTAACTGTTTTTGAAATCATTGTCTAACTTTGTCCCATTGGTAAATTGCTTCCTGAAAACCTATCACAGTAAGGAAAAACAAACCAAAGTCAATTTACCTTTAAATTACGTAATAAAATCTTGATTTCACACTTCTGGCATTACAACTGTCACCATGGTGATTTTAATGTCTCACACACACAAGACTGAATTTATTGCAAGGAAGATTAGAAAAACATGGAAGCATATTCAATTATTACTATTTTATAGACAAAAACTGGTTGGTTACCTATCTACCGTAACTGTTGTTCTTCAAGGTGTGTTGCTTGTCCATTTGAAGTAGGTGTGTGCGCACCAAGTGCACTATCGTCAGAAGGTTTTTCCCCTACTGGTACCCATCAGGTCGGCTGTGGAGCCCCCTGGAGTGACGCCTTCATGGCTGTGTATAAAGGTCCCTGCCGACCTACCGCCTCTTCAGTTCCTTCTTGCTGGATACTCTGACAGAGGGGAGACGGGTGGGTCTTGGAACGGAAATGAGCAACACATCTCGAAGAACAACAGTTATGGAAGGTAGGTAACCATTTTTTCTTCTTCAAGTGATGACTCATGTCAATTCCAAGTAGGTGACTCCCAAGCAGTCCCCAGAGGAGGGGTCGAAGTTCACCAAGTTCCAGATTGCAGCTCTGCTCTACCAAATGAGGCATCAATCAATCCTGAAGCACTTGCATGAGAGGAAAGTGATCAGGAACAGCCAGCATGGATTCACCAAGGGAAGGTCATGCCTGACTAATCTAATCGCCTTTTATGATGAGATTACTGGTTCTGTGGATGAAGGGAAAGCAGTGGATGTATTGTTTCTTGACTTTAGCAAAGCTTTTGACACGGTCTCCCATAGTATTCTTGTCAGCAAGTTAAGGAAGTATGGGCTGGATGAATGCACTATAAGGTGGGTAGAAAGCTGGCTAGATTGTCGGGCTCAACAGGTAGTGATCAATGGCTCCATGTCTAGTTGGCAGCCGGTATCAAGTGGAGTGCCCCAAGGGTCGGTCCTGGGGCCGGTTTTATTCAATATCTTCATAAATGATCTGGAGGATGGTGTGGATTGCACTCTCAGCAAATTTGCGGATGATACTAAACTGGGAGGAGTGGTAGATACGCTGGAGGGGAGGGATAGGATACAGAAGGACCTAGACCAATTGGAAGATTGGGCCAAAAGGAATCTGATGAGGTTCAATAAGGATAAGTGCAGGGTCCTGCACTTAGAACGGAAGAACCCAATGCACAGCGACAGACTAGGGACCGAATGGCTAGGCAGCAGTTCTGTGGAAAAGGACCTAGGGGTGACAGTGGACGAGAAGCTGGATATGAGTCAGCAGTGTGCCCTTGTTGCCAAGAAGGCCAATGGCATTTTGGGATGTATAAGTAGGGGCATAGCGAGCAGATCGAGGGACGTGATCGTTCCCCTCTATTCGACATTGGTGAGGCCTCATCTGGAGTACTGTGTCCAGTTTTGGGCCCCACACTTCAAGAAGGATGTGGATAAATTGGAGAGAGTCCAGCGAAGGGCAACAAAAATGATTAGGGGACTGGAACACATGAGTTATGAGGAGAGGCTGAGGGAGCTGGGATTGTTTAGCCTGCAGAAGAGAAGAATGAGGGGGGATTTGATAGCTGCTTTCAACTACCTGAAAGGGGGTTCCAAAGAGGATGGCTCTAGACTGTTCTCAATGGTAGCAGATGACAGAACGAGGAGTAATGGTCTCAAGTTGCAGTGGGGGAGGTTTAGATTGGATATTAGGAAAAACTTTTTCACTAAGAGGGTGGTGAAACACTGGAATGCGTTACCTAGGGAGGTGGTAGAATCTCCTTCCTTAGAGGTTTTTAAGGTCAGGCTTGACAAAGCCCTGGCTGGGATGATTTAACTGGGAATTGGTCCTGCTTTGAGCAGGGGGTTGGACTAGATGACCTTCTGGGGTCCCTTCCAACCCTGATATTCTATGATTCTATCACCTCTAGCCTGCTGTGTGATGGCGTACCACGATGTAAAGGTGTGAACAGATGATCACGTCGACACCCTGCACTAGGTATCCTGAACAGGGACCTGCACTAGGACTGCTACAGATGAACCTTGCGCTCTTGTGGAGTGCACCGTCAATGCTGGGGCTGGTATCTTTGCTAGGTCACAGCACGTCCTGATACAGGGTGTGATCTAAGATGAGATTTGTGGATATGAGATTGGCAGGCCCTTCATTCTTTCAGCAATGGTGATGAAGAGTTGTGTCAACTTCCTAAACAGCTTTGTCCGCTCAATGTAAAAAGCCAGGGCCTGTCTAACATCTAGGGAATGGAGCACGTGTTCCCTGTCATTAGTATGAGGCTTTGGGAACAACACTGGTAGGAAGATGTGCTGATTTACATGAAATTGTGAGACTACTTTTAGGGAGAAAGGCTGGGTGTGGCTGCAACTGCAACGTATCCTTATAAAAACACTGTATAAGGGGGCTCAGACATTAAAGCTTTGAGCTCACACACTTCTGGCTGAAGTTATAGCCACGAGAAATGCCACTTTCCAAGAGAGGTAAAGCAGAGACCAAGTTGCTAGAGGGTTCAAAAGGAGGGCCCCCCATCAGCCTTGAGAGGACCAGGTTAAGGTCCCATGGAGGGACCGGTAGCTGCACCTAGGGGTACAGCCTGTCTAGCCCTTTAAGGAAGTGTCCAACCATGGGGTTAGTAAATAGTGACTGCCCCGCTGCACCCGGGTGGAAAGAGAAATAGCAGCCAGGTGCATCTTGATTGACGAGACTGCTAGGCTTGCCTCCTGGGTTTACTAAAGAAAGTTAAACCAGGGAGCAGTACCGTGGCGAAGGTAATCGGCACTGCATCATAGTAGGCTTGCCCCATGCCGAACTGATGCCGGCGCACAGGCCAGTGGAGCGGGGGACTGTCATGGCAATCAGTTCCTGGCTGCCTCGAACATGTCCACTGTTGAGGGAGCATCCAAGTCCTCCTCCAAATCTTGCTGCACCAGGGAGTCCACTGGAGCCGGACTCAACGGACCTGCCCGAAAGGCCAGAGTCGATGGCACCTGTCTAGGCGTCCCAACGCAGGACGCACCCCACTGGTGCCCGTATGCTCTGCTGCTCTAGTAGGGGAGCGCACCCTGTCAGCCCTCTTTTTCTTGTGTGGCACTGACCACTAGGGAATCACTTGCTAACGGAAGAGAGAACTGCTCCAATGACCATCACAGGTGGTAAGAAGGAACTGAAGAGGCGGCGGGTCAGCAAGGACCTATATAGATGGCCATGAAGGCACCACTCCAGGGGGCTCCACAGCCGACCCGCCAGGTACTGCTAGGGGAAAATCCTTCTGATGATTGTGCACGCAGTGCGCGCACACCTACATGGAATTGACATAAGCAATCACTCAAAGAAGAATTAGGCATATTTAATCAAAGTCTAGGCACTTTTACTGTAAATATGTTGAAATAATTTTATGGTTCAAGATGGGCACTGTAAGTTACTTTTAGCCAAATGAATTACTATCTCACCAATTACGTATCATCAAATGTGAAATACAACCACACCAAATGTCAAGATGTTGGGAGGAAAGGTAGGCTGAGTTCAAAGGATCTATGGTGGCCATAATGACAAATCAGCCCGAGGAGAATGAGGCAGTTACGCATTGTATTTTTTTTTAATAAATATCATATGCCCCTCAGCGTACCTGTGCGCTATTATCATGCCTGAATGCAGTATTAAAATGAAGGAGCCTGTAAGGGAGAAACCAACTGGAAATGAAACAATAACAAAGATAAGGGGCTATGATAAGGTGTACCAAGAGTCCTCTGGGAAACAATGAGGAAACCAATAATTGTGGGGGGGAATACCCTGTGCCTAGCTCCAGGTAGTTTGGTGTGTTGTATTTTTCCCACACCAAAACCCCAGGAACAAACGGTATACTAAAACTGGTCTTAACATACTGGTCTTAAGAAGAAGGAGAAACAGAGACAAGCAGGACAAACTGTTTATTCCACCCCAGAGATGGAGGTAACTGCACTTGATGGAACATACCAAAGTTTACAAGGAAAGTTTAAGGGTTAGGTGACAGGAATAGGTGTTCAGATCCTTTATTGGTTTTACCTCTTTGTGTGCTACATACCTTTGGGTAAAGGAATAAATAATGCCCTGTTTTGAAGAGCTCTTTGTCTCACTACACATTTATATTGTCACAGGCTCCTGAGGGGAAACTCATATAGGTACCAAACTCCACTGGGCCTGTTGTGTTAACATGGCTGAAAAACAGACGGACTGCAGCCTAGAGATTCAGTTTGAGTGATTGGACCTGGAGTTCCACCCAGACTGATGTGCAGGAAGCCAGGCCAGTTACCCAACAGGGTGCACTTGAGAGAGACTAAAAACTCTGAAGTGCAGTTTATCCCCTAACCATGATGTAGCCTGAATAAATAATCAAATTTCTAAATCTAAATTTCTGAATCCTAAAACTGGATTCTTTCTACAGCAGAAACTGGAAAAGGGTGGGTCTACTTTCACATTCTATAGGAAGTAAAGGAATCCCTGATCTACAGAAGTGGTTCTTAAAAAAAAAAAAAAAATGCAGCAAGGCAGTTATTAAACTGGCACCAATGTCTAACTGAAACTATAATTGGAATTTTATTTCACCAACAACTGTGCTTAAGATATAAACCTGTAATTAGAGGCAGCATGAACTAGTGCAAAGGGCACTGGACTGTGAGTCAGGAGATTTGGGTTCTGACCCTGGCTTTGACACTGTCCTCAGGCAAATAAATCTCTTGTGCACATTTCTTTTCTCATTCTGTCTTGTCTGTTTAGATTGTGAACTCTTCAGGGTAGGGACTGCCTCTTCAGTGATAAATTATTGAGTTTGATGGAGGAATTACTTATTGAAATTGTATTGGCTGTGTCATAAATATAAAGAGAAGGGTAGCATAAAATCTCTCCTTGGCAGCTGTACTAAATTGCTTTACCTGTAAGGGGTTAAGAAGCTCAGATAACCTAGTTGGCACCTGACCAGAAGGACCAATGAGGAAAGAAGATACTTTCAAACCTGGGAGGAGGGAAGGGAGAAAATTTGTTCGTGGCTCTCTTTGTCGTTCCCTCTCCAGACAGAGCGGGAGATCAAACAGGTACAACATCTCCTGCAAATATACCTGGAATAATAGATCTAAAACCACAGAAATTGTAAGCAGGCAAGAAAATGCGTTAAGTTATCTTTTGTTTTGGCTTGTGAATTTTCCTATGCTACAGAGGTAGCTTTATTCCTATTTTTGTAACTGTGAAGATGAGCCAGAGGGGAATCCTCTGTTTTAAATCTTTTTATTTACCCTGTAAAGTTACCTTCCATCCTGATTTTGCAGGTGTGATTCTTTTACTTTTTCTTTGTAAAGTTCTTCTTTTAAGAGCCTGATTGATTTTCAGTGTCCTAAAGACAAAAGGTATGTTCTGTGCTCACATTGCAAACCAACTGGTTGGTATATTATTCTCAAGCCTCCCCAGGAAAGGGGGTGAAGGGGTTTGGGGGGATATTTTGGGGGTATAGGGATTCCAAGTGACCCTTCCCTGAAATTTTGTGTAAAAACACTTGGTGGTGGCAGCAATACTGTCCAAGGACAAGGAAAGGAATTTGTGCCTTAGGGAAGTTTTAACCTAAGCTGGTAAAATAGGGGGTCTTTCATGCGGGTCCTCACAGCTGTACCCCAGAGTTCAGAATGGGGGGGGAACCCTAAAAGGCTGTTTTATGCAGGAAGTCAGATTCGATCACTATAATCTATAATCTTCTGATTTTAAAATCTATGTATATTTCCACCCACTTTCACTGTCTAAGATTGATAAGAAGCAGAATACAACACACCACAGGACTAACTTTCTTTGTTTTAGGAAGGGAAGCTCCCATATGCACTGAAGAAAGTGAATAGAAAAAAAAAAAGATTATTTTGACAATTTTCCCTTTGCCTAAACAGGGAGGAGCTGCAAAAAGAAAAACAAACACTCTTCAAACTTAGACATCATGGTATAATTGTCACAGACATTATCAGCTATGAAGAGTAAATCTCTACAGTACATAATGGAATAATTGCAGACGAGACCCAATATACAAAAAAAGCTTCTCTTATAGTTTCACTTTTCTCTCAAGAAAATTCAAAGGCACAAGAAACTACCATACGGACAAAATTATAAATATTCTAATTGGAATACACTTTACAAAAACAAAAGGTAACACACTGTAAACAAAAGTATAGAATAAAAACACTACTTTGCACAAGATACTTTCAACAGATACATAGTATTTGTGCTATCAAGGTTAATATTCAGTTTACTTTAGAACAGGTAGTAAATTATGAGAGAATGCTAGGAAAATAAATTGCTTTTTTAAAACATGAGATGAAAAGTTTACATAGAAAAAGATTGTACCTGCTGATCTCCAAGGAAATGACTTCTCAGTAGAGCTACAGAAAAAGGAAAAAGAAAGTTATATTTATTTCCTTTATCACTAAAGTTAAAAAGGGAGCTATTTTGGATTTATAAACTAAACATTTTTTCTTAATATGAAACTATCCAAAAACCAGCAAAGACTAAAAAAAAAAAAACCTCAGATGCTTCTCAAGTAAATGTTACTAATGTAGTGCTTTTTATTCTGCACAATTTAACATTCAGAATAATTTTTAGCTATACTCTATTGTATTAATCAAAGGAAATTCCTCTAGGTATTTCACAACACGAAGTGGCATTAAACCTATCTGCAACAGGATTCATAAGTGCATGACTTGTGATATACACTGCATACCTGAGGTGTGACATCTTCAATATAATGCTGTAAAACATTTTGCAAGATTCTGTATGAAGGACACTATATTGAAATAAATTACAACTAACAAAGGCTGATGACAATTTTAGTGGATATATTCTATGTAACATTTTCCAAAGCAGTTTTTTTGATGTCTAGCACATGATCATGAAAAGTAAAACACTAGTTATATAACTGAATATGCATATTTTTGAAGGTTAAGACAGACAAAACAATTTTAGATGCTAAAGGATCTACACGACCTGTGCAATAAAGTCTCACCAGATAAGTATGTTATCAGTATTGTACATTCTTTCACATTGTGAATTTATTTATGATCATTTAAACTCTTCTCCCTGCCACATTAACATTTTCAGATGTTAATATATATTTGAATACTACCGCATTTGCAGGTGGATGAGAAATTCAGACTGGCATATATGTGTATTTCATTAGAAGAATTTATGCAAAATAAAAGTATTTCCACACACTAGATACAATTGACAATCTTTTAAAAACAGTCAATGCAAATGATAGATTTAGTAGAGTATTGCAAAATATTCCAAAATACCCTTATGCTTGAAGACAAAAAGGACTCTCCCTAACATCAGTTTTCCATAATATTCTAGAAAACCAGGAAAATGGAAAGCTGCTCAGAATATTTCTGTTACATCATGTTACTTTCTAAATTGGCCCTCTTTTTTCCTTTACATCTCATCATCTCTGCCACATTACATAACAAAAATCTCAGCAACTCAGTTTGAATTGAGAAAGCTAGCTGATTATCATATTTCAAAGTAAGCGTGTATACAGGACCTTTCTGGGTTCTTCTGTGAAGAAATACTGCCATTCATGCTCAACTGTGCCAACTTGTGTTTTGTGACACAAATGGGAACTATAATTAGAACCAAGTTTAACCAAAACCAGGATTCAAATCTGGAACTCAAGAAGATGAAAAGCTACTCTATCTATAGCTAGTATCTGCTTTTTTTTAACTACTAGTCCATCAATCCACAGCAAGTAATTTCTTGTACTTCTTGGAGGTATAGAAGCCAATGTTGTGTTAACCCTTACTTTTATTATTTTACAAAATGCCAAAAAAATTTATTAGACTGAAATTTAGCATGTAAGATTACAGCTAAGGAGTGATCTGGGAAGGAAGACTGCCAGGTATTCTTTTCAGTCATTTGATGGTACAATAATAGAAGTTTAGGTTAAAATGTTTACTCAAGCTGCTCACTTGCCTTACATCTTTATTTACACTGTACCATATTTTCTATAAAGGCTGTGAAGAAAGAAGTAGTCTAACATAGCCTGTTGAAGGTCTGGGTATCTGAGATCTTGTAGACATTTCATGTTGCCTGAAAGGCAGCATTATGCCAGAATTAAATTGGGATAAAAAGGTTGGGTATACCTGAATTTAGATATGACAATCAGTCATCTTACACCACCACTGCTACATGAGCTTAACTGTCAGAAAGGGTGAATGTACTGCTCTTTTCACAAACACTCCTTCCCCTGCTTGCAATTCCCATCTCTACCCCAGTTCCAACTCATTTGTTTAAAGCCCCCTTACTCTAACAACATGTAAAGTACACTGCTATCTCGCTTCAAAAATAATTACCCTGAATAGTTTTTCCACAGCCAAGGAACTGAGTCCTTTAACTTTAAATAAAAATTAAGGGTATTTCAATTCTGAATATGACCTATGGGTTTATGCACAAGTTCAGAGTGTTTCTTCATGTAGACTTTGTGCCTAGACACAAAAATGTACAAGTCAGCAAAGTAAACTGTCGTCAGCCCTGCTGGCTTTTAGCCTGCAAACTAAACTTTACAGCTGTATTTGAGTGCAAACATTAAAAATGATTTTCATAAGAACAAACATGAAAATCCACATTAAAATTGTGATTGAGTTTAGTCTAATACACATGTGCAGGGTGAACAGATCTGTATTATCCAGGACTGAATGCTGAAATCTAACCTTTCTTCATGCATTTGCTCTTTACTGTACACACTCACGTGGATTTATTGAGTTCTGTATCATTCATTGTCCTCAGCCTACACTCCAACACTTGCCTTCATCAAAACTCTAAGAAATATAAAGAAGTTATTCAGAATGACAGACATTGTAGCTATCAGTGTCATAATCCTAATATCTCCCTAAACATCAGAATACATCCCACCTATCAGGATCTCTAATTTTCCTACTGGAGATTAAGGCAGCTTCAGCCCTATTTATTGGGATTGCACTGATCATATTGTGGTGATGGGTGAGGGTGAAAAAAGCTTAATACGGAAAGCTGGACCCTTGTATACACAAGTTCATGAAAGTGATTCCCCCCGCTCCCCTCGATGAGTCCCTGGATAGCTGGGTTCTCTGCATTTGCAGGATTTGGGAGAATTTAAGGGCTTGTCTGCACATAAAAGACTGCAGTGGCACTGCTGAACCACTACAGCACTACAGTGAAGACGCTACCTCTGCTGACGGGGGGCGTTTGCACATTGGCATAGGTTCTCTACCTGCCCGAGAGGCAGTAGCTGTGTCAACGGGAGAAGTCTTAAAAAGAATCCTTAAAAAGAGATTTTATACTTAAACATAATCTGTTGCTTATGGAGCAATATGAAAAAACAGGTATCACACACTGGTCATTTGTCACACGTTTTGATGGCTTGTCTCATATTGCCAAGCTTTAAGGTAGAGAGGTATGTTTGCTCATGTTGATACATGAGACAGGAAGAAACATATTACTTACTCTACAGTAACTGGTTCTTCGAGATGTTGTAGTCATTGTGGATCCCACTAGAGATATACATACACCTCATGAGTCCGAGTCACTTTCTTTTTTGGCTAGCAGTGTCCACTGTGCTTCCATAGGAGGAAATAAAGGTCAGGGAAACCATGACCCTCCCTCAATTACCTTACAGTTCAAACCCTGTGTTGCTGAGGACTCAGAAAAGTGGAGACAGAGGGCAGGTCATGGGATCTACACTGACTAAACATCTTGAAGAACCACAATTATTGTAGAGTAAGTAACCATTCATTCTTCAATTATGTGTCAGTGTAGATTCCACTATATGGCAAACAGCAGCAAGAGAAGAGCTGGAGCAGGACTAGGATCAGGGCTGGAGGAAGAGCAAGACTGGAGCAGTCTAAGGCTTGAGGAGTCCATTGCCACCATCAGGCAGGAATGAGTTCCAAGCCCCAGAGAGACACTGACCTGCTTTCCTTCTGTGAGGCTTATATACCTGGTCTGGGAATTTCAAGACCAGTTCTTGGCCTGTGGATTGACTGGAGCCTAGCACAGGGGTGACTTATCACCTTGAGGGAGGGCAGGTATGGAGATGGCTTTTGATGCACTTGGAAATATAGGGCAAGAGACTTTTTTATTCCTTGGTTAGGCTTTTATCATTAGGACATGGCTTTGCTATGTCAGATACTCAATATTCACATGGACTTGGGTTTGTTGCTTATAGAGGGTTACTGTCAGTCAGAATTTGTTATGTGACTATTAAGAATGAATATATCACTTCATCTATCCTTTAATTTTCATGTTAAACATCACATCTACAAGAATACATTTTAAATAATATAGTGCTTTTTATGCTTTCAAATTCTTGCTGTAGAGCATCTCCCAATAGAATGTCATATATTCAGCTCTAGAACCTGTAATATACATCAAAATGTTTGCAAAACATGAAAAGTTTTGGCTAAGTGCCAAAACATGAAAAGTACAATATAATGGGGTCTTACATTTCTTCAGTTTTTTATTAAAACGTTACCCATGTTTTTCACTTCAATATTTTTCAACTGATTCATAGATATTTAGGTCAGAAGGGACCATTATGATCATCTAGTCTGACCTCCTGCACAACGCAGGCCACAGAATTTCACCCACCACTCCTACAAAAAAACCTGACACCTATATCTGTGCTATTGAAGTCCTCAAATCGTAGTTTAAAGACTTCAAGGAGCAGAGAATCCTCCAGCAAGTGACCCGTGCCCCATGCTACAGAGGAAGGTGAAAAACCTCCAGGGCCTCTTCCAATCTGCCCTGGAGGAAAATTCCTTCCCGACCCCAAATATGGCGATCAGCTAAACCCTGAGCATATGGGTTTAAGATTCTTAAAGATTATTCATTAAGATTATGAGCATAAGATTCATCAGCCAGATACTACAGAAAATTCTTTCCTGGGTAACTCGGATCTTACCCCATCTAATAGCCCATCACAGGCCATTGGGCCTATTTACCATGAATATTTAATTACCAAAACCATGTTATGCCATCATACCATCTCCTCCATAAACTTATCAAGTTTAATCTTAAAGCCAGATAGATCTTTTGCCCCCACTGATTCCCTTGGACGGCTATTCCAAAACTTCACTCCTCTGATGGTTAAAAACCTTAGTCTAATTTCTAGTCTAAATTTCCTAGTGGCCAGTTTATATCCATTTGTTCTTGTGTCCACATTGCTACTGAGCTTAAATAATTCCTCTCCCTCTCCGGTATTTATCCCTCTGATATATTTATAGAGAGCAATCATATCTCCCCTCAACCTTCTTTTAGTTAGGCTAAACAAGCCCTGAGTCTCCTTTCATAAGACAAGTTTTCCATTCCTCGGATCATCCTAGTAGCCCTTCTCTGTACCTGTTCCAGTTTGAATTCATCCTTCTTAAACATGGGAGATCAGAACTGCACACAGTATTCCAGGTGAGGTCTCACCACTGCCTTGTGTAACGGTACTAAAACCTCCTTATCCCTACTGGAAATACCTCTCCTGATGCATCCCAAGACCGCATTAGCTTTTTTCACAGCCATATCACATTGGCAACGCATAGTCATCCTATGATCAACCAATACTCCAAGGTCCTTTTCCTCCTCCGTTACTGCTAATTGATGCGTCCCTAGCTTATAACTAAAATTCTTGTTATTAATCCCTAAATGCATGACCTTACACTTCTCACTATTAAATTTCATCCTATTACTATTACTCCAGTTTACAAGGTCATCCAGATCCTCCTGTAGGATATCCCTGTCCTTCTCTAAATTGGCAATACCTCCCAGCTTTGTATCATCTGCAAACTTTATTAGCACACTCCCACTTTTTGTGCCAAGGTCAGTAATAAAAAGATTAAATAAGATTGGTCCCAAAACCGATCCTTGAGGAACTCCACCGGTAACCTCCCTCCAGCCTGACAGCTCACTTTTCAAGATGGACCCGTTGTAGTCTCCCCTTTAACCAATTCCTTATCCACCTTTCAATTTTCCTATTGATACCTATCTTATCCAATTTAACTAATAATTCCCCATGTGGCATGGTATCAAATGCCTTACTAAAATCTAGGTAAATTAGATCCACTGCGTTTCCTTTGTCTAAAAAATCTGTTACTTTCTCAAAGAAGGAGATCAGGTTGGTTTGGCACAATCTACCTTTTGTAAAACCATGTTGTATTTTGTCCCATTTACCATTGACTTCAATGTCCTTAACTACCTTCTCCTTCAAAATTTTTTCCAAGACCTTGCATATTACAGATGTCAAACTAACAGGCCTATAATTACCCAGATCACGTTTTTTCCCTTTCTTAAAAATAGGAACTATGTTAGCAATTCTCCAATCATACGGTACAACCCCTGAGTTTACAGACTCATTAAAAATTCTTGCTAATGGGGTTGTAATTTCTTGTGCCAATTCCTTTAATATTCTTTGATGAAGATTATCTGGGCCCCCCGATTTAGTCCCATTAAGCTGTTTGAGTTTCACAGTGCCCTTTTTATTCTTTAGTATTTTGGACAGGAAAGTCTGATGCAGGGAGTGTCTTCATGGTTATGGTGTTAGTAGAGTGCCTAGGATTACGGGGCTGGGAACTGACCAAGTCCTCTAGGTGCTACTGCAGGATAAATGTTAAATAAGCAAATAAATAAATAAATGAACTATTTCTGAAATCAGCATTTTAAATATTTCCAAAGATGAATTAAGAATCCTTAAATGGCACTTTAGTAAAGCCTTATCTCACCACAATTATCATGGAATGCATTGTCCTTTTTACAGGGGAGTATGTTACATATGTAAATCTGATGCATATAAAGAGAAAAACAGAATCCTACAATATACTCTTGGTGTGTTTGCTGTGGGGATTGAATTTAGGATCTCAGGATCTGAAAGTATGAGCACTTATTGGTGGAACCAAAGGACCAGATCCATTGAACCTGGATACAACAGTTTTACCAGTGATGTTGCATCTTCATTTAGCTAAAATTTGCAAAATAATAGCCATGGGGAAAACTGTGAAGCAATTAAATGTACATTACAAATATGCCTACAGATCATTGGCTGGAGAAAGACATAAAATTTTCCCATACGAGAAATTCATTTGCATCCTGAAATTCTTTCTGAACACTTAAAAAAAAAAAAAAAAAAAAAAGCAAATTATTTCAGTAGTGTTTTTCATAAGTGCCATAATTTAGAAAACAGAAAATTGCTGTTTCTCTCCATTAGTCTTGTCATTTTCCATTTGGCATTAACATATTTAGTGTTTGGAAACTTGCTTGTCTTTGTTTAGTTTACTTACTTAGTTACTGCTGTAGGCCCTGTCCTCCATCTGACTCCCCTCCACTCTGTTACCCTCACTTTTTGTAATTTAGCATTGTAAGGCACTGTGGGGCAGAAATTTTTGTGCATTTCCACTTGTTTCTGTAAAGTCCTTAGTCTCCTTTTAGGTACAAAAAAATAATAATTTGTTTATGCAGCAACATTGATGAAGTCAGCACAACTGGAAAGGAGTGATAGTTTATTGAGTAATACTACTTTGCAGTAAAGCACAATTTATTTTTGTGTCTATATAAACAGTTGCTATTTGGGTTTGCTTTTAATATTTAAGAAAAGAAGAATTATATTTCAAACATATTTGGAATCCAAAAGACATATTCCCCTGTAAACAGAGCTAAAATACAGATTTGGAAGCTACCATAAACTATGTGACTATGTCCCTGAATTTGCAGCATCTGATTCCTGATTTAAAATTTGCAGCCCACACATCACCATGGCCTGAGATTAGAAAATATGGACCTGGTTCTTGTCTATAGTAAGGCCCCCTTTACACAGCTCTAGCAGTGTAGAGGGGTCTAAAGTATGTGTAAATGTAATACCAAACAGATCAAGTAGTTTATTTGTTTTAAATACGAACGAATTTGTGAAGACCTACATTATATGCTGTAACAACACTGAGCACCCTGTGTTTCGCAACCTAGACATATTTTCCATGCAGATTTAGCACATACATTTTAATATGTTTTTTATTTTAGTTTTTCATGGAAATCCTATTATTTGTAACATATTCCATAAATATATAATTTTAAACAAGCACCATTAGAGAAAGTTAGGCTTACTTATAACTAGCGTTCAGAGCTCATCTTTTGAATGCTGTATTCAAAAAATCACCTACATCTACATGAAAATGTCCAGTAAATATGTAGAATAGATTGTTTTGTTTTTTTAAAAATCAAGATAATATCCTCTACCAATACATGTTAAACAAAATGACAAATTATACAGTTCCAATATATTCAAAATGTAAGAGTCTAAATTAGATCAAGAGGTGCCAAATTTTATTTTTGGCAGCCCTGAACTTCATGGCAACAGGTTAACAGTGAGGTGCTCCCAGAATCTGCATTAGGACCAGTGTTTTAAATATTTTTATTAATGATCTGAAAAAGAGGCGAACAAAAGGTGAGGTGAAAAAATATGCTGATGAGATTATTTAGATTAAGAACTTCAGAGGGACCTAAGAAAGCTAGATGAGTGGGCAGCATAATGGCAGATGAAATTCAGTGTCAACAATCACAGGGTGATGCACAATGGAAGGAATAATATGAACTACTCATACAACAGACTAGATCCTAAATTTACAGTAACCACTCAGAAAACAGACATGGGCATCATTCTGCAGTGGTTATTATGATTCACTATTTGTATTCCTAACAGTGTTTGAAGACCTCAATCAAAATCCAGGTTCTGCTGTGTTAAGCACTGTACAAACATATAAGAAGAGACAGGCCAAAGAAAAATTCTGCTCAATTTGTAGATTATATATTAGGTTGTAGAAAGAATGGAACAAGAAAAGAACACTGAAGACTTTACAATGCCATTACATAAACCAATGGTACACACTCTCTGTCAGGGTTCCCTCCCCACTCTGAACTCTGGGGTACAGATGTGGGGACCCACATGAAAGACCCCCTAAGCTTATTTCTACCAGTTTAGGTTAAAAACTTCCCCAAATCCTTTCCTTGTCCTTGGACGGTATTGCTGCCACCACCAAGTGATTTAGACAAAAATTCAAGAAAAGGGTCACCTGGAGTCCCTGTTTCCCCAAAATATTCCCCTAACCCCCCTCACCTGGGGAGCCTTGGGAATAATACACCAACCAATTGGTTACAATGTGAGCACAGACCAAACCCCATGGTTTTTAGAACACTGAAAATCAATCAGTTTCTTAAAAGAAGAATTTTATTATAAAGAAAACAGTAAAAGAATCACACCTGTAAAATCAGAATGGAAGGTAACTTTACAGGGTAAATAAAAAGATTTGAAACACAGAGGATTCCCCTCTGACTCTGCTTCCCAGTTACAAAACAGGAATGAAATTACCTCTTAGCATAGTGAAAATTCACAAGCTAAAAAAAGATAATCTAATGTATTTCATTGCCCTTACTTACAATTTCTGTAATTTTAGATGAGTCATTTCAGGTATGTTTTCAGGAGATGTTTTACCCGCCTGGTCTCTCTCTCCATCCAGAGAGGGAACAAACAAAGAGAGCAGCAACAAAACTTCCCCCCCACCCCCCTCCTCCAATTTGAAAGTATCTTCTTTCCTTATTGGTCCTTTTGGTCAGATGCCAACCAGGTTATTTGAGCTTCTTAACCCCTTACAGGTAAAGATTCAATATAGCTGCTCAGGAGGGATTTTATGCTACCCGTAGCTGTATGTTTATGACACTCTCCCATAGAATATGGGTTCAATATTGGTCACCCTATTTATTAAAAATTTATCTGAGGTGGAAGGGGTCCAGAGATGGGAGACAAAAATAAGAGACTTCCACATGAAAAGACATTGAAGAGTGAGAACTGTTTGTCTTAGCGATGCAATATAGAAAAGTGACAAAGGCACGCACACAAAGCAATTAATGGTATAGGAAAAGGTAAATTGGATGCTATCTATTCTTAATACACAAAGAGGATGTCAAGGTTCCTCCCCCACTCTGAACTCTAGGGTACAGATGTGGGGACCTGCATGAAAACCTCCTAAGCTTACTTTTACTAGCTTAGGTTAAAACTTCCCCAAGGTACAAATTAATTTTATCCTTGGTCCTTGGAATATCCACTGCCACCACCAAACTCTAACTGGGTTTACTGGGAAACGTAGTTTGGACACGTCTTTCCCCCCAAAATCCTCCCAACCCTTGCATCCCACTTCCCGGGAAAGGTTTGGTAAAAATCCTCACCAATTTGCATAGGTTACCACAGACCCAAACCCTTGGATCTGAGAACAATGAAAAAGCATTCAGTTTTCTTACAAGAAGACTTTTAATAGAAATAGAAGTAAATAGAGGTAAAGGAATCACCTCTGTAAAATCAGGGTATTAGATACCTTACAGGGTAATTAGATTCAAAACATAGAGAATCCCTCTAGGCAAAACCTTAAGTTACAAAAAAGACACACAGACAGAAATAGTCATTCTATTCAGCACAGTTCTTTTCTCAGCCATTTAAAGAAATCATAATCTAACACATACCTAGCTAGATTACTTACTAAAAGTTCTAAGACTCCATTCCTGTTCTATCCCCAGCAAAAGCAGCATACCGACAGACACAGACCCCTTGTTTCTCTCCCTCCTCCCAGCTTTTGAAAGTATCTTGTCTCCTCATTGGTCATTTTGGTCAGGTGCCAGCAAGGTTATCTTTAACTTCTTAACCCTTTACAGGTGAGAGGAGTTTTCCTCTGGCCAGGAGGGATTTTAAAGGGGTTTACCCTTCCCTTTATATTTATGACAGAGGATATTCAATTAATTTGAAAATCAAAAGAAACTGTACACCATACATAGTTAATTTGTGAAACTCACTGTCACAAGATATTACTGAATCCTATAGCTTAGTAGGATTTCAATAATTATTTGGAAAATTGGAACATTCACAGTTACATTAGATACATTAACAAGTTTAAATAAGGGATTATAAATCCTCAAATGTATCAACCTCTAAATAATGGAGATTCAGGCAAGTCATTCCATAATTGTCCACTACAAGGTTTCTGGCATGTTCCTCTGAAATATCTTGTTCTGGTCAATGTGAGAGAATACTGGACTAGATGAACACCTGTTGGATCCAATATGGGAAGTCCTATATTGCAACTTCCGATAACCTGAAGAAATCTGATTCCTCCTAAACTTTTTGGATAATTGTGATCTTACTACTCTAATAAAATTCTTCCACCATGTACAAAAATGCTGGGTTCAGCTGTTAGTCCCATCTGGGCTGGGGAGGACGGGACTTCCTCTTCCCCTGCATGGCATCTGGGGCCAGGTCAGACCCACCCCCAGATTTCTCCCCTGACTGTAGAAAGCTCTGCAAACTACCCCTCAACCCACTTCCTGCACCCATTGCTCCTCAGCTGCAGGGGGAGGGATCACTGCACAGGGAGCTGCTCCCTCATCTGCCTAACCCCCTTGTATCTAGATCCCTTATAACCAGACCTTCCTGCTGAGCCTCACCCCCCACACACCTAGAACCCCCCTGACAGGCCCCACTCCCCCTGCACCTGGACCACCCGGATGAGACACTCTACCGAGCCCCAACCAGCTGCACCTGGATCCCCATCCCACTGAGCCACACTCCCCCAGCATCTGGACTCCCCCTGCTGCGCTCTATCACTTGCACACCAAGACCGCCCCGCTGAGCCCCAACCACCTTCACCTAGACCTCCCTGCAGAGTCCCATTACTGTTGCACCCAGAACCCTCCAACAAGCCCTTGTGCATCCAGATCCACCCCACACCCAGGCTGCTCCACAGAACCCTCTCAACCCACACCTGGATCCCCCCATACTAAGCCCCTCCACACTTGGATCCTGCCTTGCTGAACCTGTCTGCCCACACCTGGTGCACCTGGCACAGAGGGGCAGGGCCCTGGGGTGTTTCTGGGGCACCCCCGGTCCTTGCTCTGTGTCAGGGTTGGGTGCAGCACTGAGTCTGTGTCCCAGGGGGGAGCTGCACAGTGATCTCCCACCTCTGTGCAGCCAGTGGCCTGTTCTCCCCAATGCCACGTTGGAGCCTCCACATTTATTTGAGAAATAAAATTTGCAGAATTTTAAATTATTTTGTGCAGAATTTTAATTTTTTTGGCACAGAATGCCCTCAGCAGTAAACTTTATCCTGAATTCATACAGAAATTAAACATTAATTATACTTTTAGATAGCTAGAATCTTTGAGGAAATCAGACCACCTGATATGCATGAATGCTTTTCAGGCAGAGACATCTTGCTGCATGCAGTGGAATGTCCTATACCAGCTAGGATGGCACAATCAGGTGAAGTCAGGAATGCCTTGTATGCTACTGCTTCTCAGATGGACCAAGATTCCCTTGACTTTGCCTTATAGTATACTTGCTCTTACCTATATTGCTCAACACATTGACACTCTTAGAGCAATGATACCATTAACACACACAGATATTTTATAAATGAAGAGTATCTTATGTTTCTTTGATAGGAAAATGTTTAATACCCAATTGATGGTGTGTAATATTTTACTGAATTCATCTGGAGGTTTTTTTTGTTTTTACAATAAATCTGCACATTATATTTTATTTATATTGTGGAAAAGGAAATGATCTATTACACACAGCAGAGAAAACAAACCATTCTAGTAGTTATGAAAACCATTCTGTTTAAAATCAAAAGTTTTCATATAGCCACTGTATTAGATTGTTAGAGTTAGCTTGAATGCTTCAGTTTAATAGGAATGCTGGCTGAATTTCTGTCAGCATAAATGCCCTACAGGACTTTTAGATACACATTTTTAATTCCAGCTGGTGGGGACCATTACCATTGGGATTTTTGCATCCCAGAGGAAATTGACTTGTGGCAGAAATTGTTTGCAATCAGAATGGCAATGAGAAGTAATTAAAAATGGTTGCTTGAAGAGCTGTGCTTCAGTGAACTGCTCCAAATAAAACTACTTCTGGAGGTCTGTATCTCTACCATTCACTGCCTGCAAAGTTGATTTGACGACAATTTACTGTACTGTCACAGTGCAGCCAAAGTTTTATTTTCTTTTTGTTAAAAGGTTAAATTACACCTCGTGTTGTTACCAGTAACAAATGTGCATTCAGTACTTTACAGTTAAATACAAAAATATGTACATGGTGTAATAAATTTAAGAGTTCTACTTTCCAACAGTACTCAATTTTCATCAGCTACATGGAAACAGTAACTAGTGAGGGGAGGTTTCAGAGTGGTAGCTGTGTTAGCCTGTATCAGCAAAAACAACGAGGAGTCCTTGTGGCACCTTAGAGACGAACAAATTTATTTGGACATAACCACTTCATCAGATGCATGGAGTGGAAAATACAGGAGCAGGTTTAAATACATGAAAAGATGGGAGTTGCCTTACCAAGTGTGAGGTCAGTCTAACAAAACAATTCAATTAATAGTAGGATACCAAGGGAGAAAAATAAATTTTGTAGTGGTAATGAGAGTGGTCCATTTCAGACAGTTGACAAGAAGATGTGAGTAACAGTAGGGGGAAATTAGGTTTAGGTTTTGTAATGACCCAACCACTCCAAGTCTTTATTCAGGCCTAATTTGATGGTGAGCTGGCTACATGATGCAACAGGTTAATGCAACTAGCCTTCCACCTGGCAGCATAGGCAGCCTGTTTAATAAAAGTTTAATTATCTCTTCCTAGTATGTATAGACTTCGGTCTGCATCACAGAATTATCACACAATCTGATAAAGCTGACAGACTCTGGTCAGGAGAAGCCCAGGGCTGAATTTGCAGTAGTAATGCAGGTTAGAAATGAGGTGCATTGATAGATGTATGATTATGGAAAGCTGAATATCCTACCTGCTGCTGCACGGAAACAGTCTTTAAAGAACGAACAGGTACACTGAAAAGCTTATTACTATTCTTCCCAATCTATTATTTACAATATATTTCAATATTTTGTATTACTCATTTACATCATCAAAAACAATTTTGCTGTACCATTTCTGTCTCTAAGGCTGTCTCTCCACACCATAGCCTAAGCCAGCA
Organism: Lepidochelys kempii; assembly: GCF_965140285.1. Lineage (NCBI taxonomy): Eukaryota > Metazoa > Chordata > Testudines > Cheloniidae > Lepidochelys > Lepidochelys kempii. The sequence continues at coordinate 32,012,386 of NC_136390.1, read as the reverse complement.
AAACTCTGTAGGCACAGCCTAGTACAGACACAATGTAAGCTGACAGGAGTTCCTCTGTCAGTACAGTACAGTACAGTACAGTAATACCACTTCCCCAACCAACATTAGCTAAGCAGACAGAAGCACTCTTCTGCTGGCATAGATGGATCTGTACAGGGGTGTGTGTGAGAAGGTGCCATGTTCCCTCTAATTTTTCCCACCCATGTGCGGAATGAATTTTGTTATGTGCACCAATATGGAGGTGATGTGTGGCACATCACCTTCATATTGGCGCACATAACAAAATTCATGTGGTGTGGGTGGGGCTGAAGGGTTTGGAGTGTGGGAGGGGTTCAGGGTTGGGGCAGTGGGTTGGGGTGCAGGGGTGTGAGGGCTCCAGCTGGGGATGCAGGCTCTGGGGTGGGGCCGGGGAGGAGGGGCTCAGGGCTTGGGCAGAAGGTTGGGGTGCAGCCGTGTGAGGGCTCCGGCTTGGGGTGTGGGCTCTGGGGTGCGGGCTGGGAGTTTGGGGTGCAGGAGGGTGCTCCAGGGCTATGGCAGGGAGGACTCCCCCCAGCTCTCTCTCTCCCTGCAGCAGCACCTGGGCTGGGGGAGAAAGGTGCCTCTCCCCGCCGGGGCAGCTCCACGGCTGGGGCTGCAGTATAGGCGCCCTTCCCCCAGCCGGTCCGCGCCGTGCCTGGGCACCCTGGCCGTGCCTGGGACCGGTCCGGGTGCCCTGGCCATGCCTGGGTCCGGACTGGGCCACGCTGCTCTGGCTGTAGTTGAGTCTGGTCCAGGCTGCGCCACCCGAGAAGTGACTGGGTTCTGGTGCCCCAGCTGTGGCAGGCTTGGGCCGCAGCAGAGTTAGGGCCAGGGGAGGGCTGCCCAGGCTGTGGCGGGTCCGGCCGCAGCAGGTTGGGGCTGGGGAGAGGGGCGCGCCTCCCCCAGCCATGGCAGGTCCCCGGACGGGTTCCCTGAGTGCCTGCGCAGTGCTAAATAGGCTGCTGCATGGCTGTGCAGCTTATAGAGAACTTAGGGAAGGTGGGAGATGGTGTAGTTTCAGGCACAGCACTTTTTCCCTACATTCCTAGCCAACACAGCAATGTCAGCAAAACTTTGTAGTGTGGGGAAGGAATAAATATTCTTGTAATTTCAGAGGGTGTCAATGAAAACCTGAAGACACTAACAGATTATCTATGTATAAATAAAACTATGGCAGAGGAAACTTTTTGACATGCAAGTGCCATAATACTAATAAATTTGTGGCTCTGAGATGCAGTTGAAATAGGGCTGCTCCTCTCGGTCACTGGCACACCACTGTGACTTAGGCCTGGTCTACACCACAAAGTTAGGTTGCATTGACCTAGTTGTGCATGTATCTACACTTAAATTTGTCTCCCACGATGTAAGCGCCCTGTTAAGACAATGCACCATCATCTCTCCAAGTGAGCCATGGTCAACATACTGAGGTTGACACAGTACAAGAGCAGACACTAGGTTTCTTATGTTTACTCTGACATCCTCCAACAGTTGTCACACAATACCAGACACTGAATACTCTGGTCACCCTTGTGAAATCAACTGCCCAGGGGTCACAATGCCCCCCTCTCCTTTAAAGCCCTTAGAATTTTTAAAATGCCTTTTCCTGATTGTCCAGTGTGGCGAGCACATCTAGCAGCTCTCCACTGTTGTGTGCAGCTGCCCAGCTCCAGATTCTCTCTGGCCTGGAGTACATAGGAGATATTAGATCTCCTGGGCCTGTGGGGAGAAGAGACTGTGCAGGCACAGCTATGGACCAGTAGAAACATGGACATCTATGAGTAGATTGTGTGGGGGATGCAGGTGACGGGGTACGAATGGGATCAGCAACAAGTCTGCATAAAAGTGAAAGAACTGCATCAGGCATATCAAAAGGCCAGAGAGGCCAACATGCAATCCAGTGCCAAGCTGCAGACCTGCCACTTTTACAAAGAATTCCATGCCATAGGTGGCAGAGACCCACTACCACCCTGCAGACTACCAAGGATACCTCCGAGGAGCCTGAGTCACAGGCCACTGCCATGAACAGTGAGAAGATGGAAGTGAAAGAAGAAGAGGATGGGGGGGATGTGACCGGGAGACCAGGCAGTCAAGCATGGGTGAAATAAAGGGGAAGAATCCTCGGATAATTGTGTAATTCTATTTCCCATTACATGATGCACTGATGGTGCCAACTTTAACAGAATATATCTAGTTACTTTTAATTAATTTACTTGTGCTAGGAAAGGTAGTGGTACAGAGAGAAGTATCATTGTTATGTTTTTCATTCCTGGGGGGGGTTGTGAAGGGAGGAACAGAGCAGTTTGTTTATGTACACAAGGATGTCCCTTGAATCCACCCAAGACATCTCGATAAAATGGTCACGGAGGTACTCAGCAATCCTCTTCAGATGATTTCTTTCTAGGGAGGGCAGTCTTACTTCTTTCTTCATAAGACACTTTCTCCACCTCCACTTTCTCCACCAGATAACTTTGGCAGGCACCATTGTACTTTTCAGGCTAGCAGCATATGGGCCTGGGCAACTTTGGGAGGCCAGCAGCACCTGTGCTCTCTGTACCTTTGTCACCCTCAGGAGTGAGATATTAGCTAAAATCATCACTGCCTGCGGCAAATGGTGCTCGTATTCAGTACCATTGCCCTAAATTCATAGTTTCATGCAACCGAGCAATTCCCTCCTCATTTCCTCATCCCTGGTGGTGCCGTCCACACGCACTGTGAAGCAGAAGCATCAATAAATATGTCTTGTTTAAAAGTTTAGGGGAGCAAAGGAAGGGAGTTCTGAATCTTAACTTTTACTTTCCATTATGACTATACTGACAATGGTACCTCTGTGTATTTTATCTACAGCTGTTGCAGCCTTGAGGGATTCCCCCTCTGTACTTGTGGAACCCCTGAAACAGAGGAGGAGGAGAAAGGAGAGGACTCGGGATGACATGTTCAATTAAATTTTGCAAGCCAGTGCTGCATCAGACCATGAGCAAAGGGCCTGGAGGTTGAACATTGAAGACAACCTGGAGAAGGAAAGAGCGGATTGGAGAAAAGCCCAGGTATCGCAGCAGTTAAAGGGAGAGAGATGCACCAGGACATAATGGGTCCTCTCCAGCAGGAAGCACAAATACAACCAACTCTTGGGGACCTACAAGTTCAACAACAACAAGCCGGCCCCCCTTTGCAGTTCATGAAAACTCCATTACAGCACCTCCTTAAGCCCTCACTTCAATATTCCATATAGTATCAGTGGCTGCATCTCTACCCCGACCACTCCACCCCGTGGGGATGTAAAGGAGAACCAGAGAGTCACATACAGTGATCTGGGAGAGCCAGGGTTGCTGTTTGTGTAGGTAAAATGCACATCAGTTTTCTTTCCACTTGTTAAGTTCTGTTCCATAAATTTATTAATGTACACGTATTTGCTTTTAACTTGCACAGAATTTTCTTTGCACAAAACAGAAAGGCCAGGTAGAGCCCAATATACCACAATGCATTACTATGGCTCACTATTAAAAGTGCTCTTTCAAAGCTTCTCTAATCCATATAGCTCTGTATTGAGTTCTTCTGACAGAGCTTGTGTCTGGCTCTTTAAACTCTGCAGACAGCCGCACCACCTCCACGCAAGCAGTAACTTTTCCCCCTTTGCTTCACAGATATTATGAAGTACACAGCAGGCAGCTATAATCATTGGGATTTCTTTTTCCTCCACTCAGATCCAATCTTGTGACTAAACAACACCAGCAGCCCTTCAATCTACTGAAAGCACATTCTGCACCTGCTGAGCCGGTAGTTGAATCTCTCCTTGGTGTGAGGCAAACCCACAGCCAAACTAGGGATGCTGTCTCAGCTGCCCCTCCTCCAGTGCCCCTGCAGTAGGTGGACAGGGCCTGCTCTGCCTCCACAATCAGGTCCACATCTCCCGCTTCCAGGCCTTTCAGAGATTCCTTTGTGGGGTGGGTAGTCTGGCATGGAGTGTGTTGGTGCATACCTTCTTCAGCTGCCTCCAAGGGCACCGATATGACCACCAGCTCTTCTACCTCCATCCGAGGGGTCTCTCATGTGACCTCTCTGAGCTGCTGGTCTTCTACCAGGACCTCCTCAGAACCTGGAAGCTAGTCTTGGCAACAAGGCCAGTGGTAACTGCCGAGAGGGAGGATCTCCTCACAGAGCCTCTGCTACACAACCCCCATTTCGGTGTGCAGGTGGTAGTGTCCCCCTCGGCGCACCAGAGGTTGGTGCCACCAGGATCGGAGGCCTCCTGGACAATGACTGGAGGGACTGGGTAGACCCTCTGGTGCTCGGTCAGCCCATGGGGCTCTCCACCCCTTGTGTCCACCAGGTATACTCCAGAAGGTGAGGGTAGCCTTACTGCTTACCTCTTGGGCTGTACTTGATCAGTTCCCGTGGGAGGGTACTCCCTGGCCACCTTCCGGACCTCGCCATCGGGTCCCTACCTCGCGAGCTCCCCCGCCTTGCCACCCACTCTATAACACCTGAGCCGGCTGCACGACCTGCAGCCGGTCTGTCTCTGAACCGTGCCTAGGAAACAACTGTATGCATTCATGCTCCATACTCTTCATTTTCTCATCCTTGTGTCCTGTCTCAATACCAAGTGGTAGGACCTCCTACCAACTGTGGACAGTGAGGAGCCCTGGTGGGCCAGTCAGTAATCTACCCTAGGCCCGCTGGGAATATTAGTTGGCAACTCCTTCATGGATCCATGAGCATAGGCATGTATTTGGTGCAATTCACCCTCCTGCCCACACTTGCCCTTTTTGCAACGTGAGGGAGACCCTGGCACACATTTACACTGAGTGCGTAAGGTTGCAGCCCCTTTTCTGGCTCCTCCAGAACCTTCTTCTCAGGTTCTGGCTGCACTTCTCCCCACATCTCCTGATATTTGCACACCCCATCCATTGGCCCACGAAGTCGCGAGATCTCCTTGTCAACTTCCTCCTGGCACTGGCCAAGGTGGCTGTCCATCATACGAGAAGGAGGACTGTTGGATAGGGAGGTGCTCTGAGACTGTGGGGCCTATTTCTGCTCCTCCCTGAAGTCATGTATCAGGGTTATGTATTAGGGCAGAGTTCCTCTGGGCCGCATCTACTGGCTCCCTGAATGCCTTTGAGGAGCAGTGGGGTCCTCTGCTAGGAGTCCCCCCTCTGGCTCCCTGCTTTTGACCCTGTGACCCTCACTTCTGTCCCTGCTTTCTCATTTGTTGCCCCCTGAATTTACTTGAGTCCTGGGTTCAATAGTTCCTCCCCTTAGACTGGAGGAGAAGCAGATGTAGATGGAGGTGGACACAACCTCAATAGTTGCCCCTCCAACAGAGCCGCAGTGAGTCATCACTCAGGCATGCAGCAGTAACTCAACTGCACTGACTTACCCTTCCACACAGAGTCTCCAGTCATGTGGCAGCATCCTATCCCTGAGCAGAGCCTGTGTCAGATGACCGACAAGCTCAGGTATTTCCCCAACCCCACTAAAACTGCAAATCAGTCTGTTCAACAGCACTACACAGCCAGGAACCGTCCTACTGCTTTGCAGTGTAACACTCTCTCTCGACTCCCAGCCTTGCCTAAGCCCTGTTCCAGCCTGTCCTAAGCCCCGTTCCAGCCTTGTCCTGGCCCTACTCTGACCTCCAGACCTATTATGGACTTGTTCTAGCCTTGCTTCTACCTCCTGACCCGCTAGCTTGGACTTTTGACTTGTATCAGGACTGACTATAGTACTGACATGGCTTGTCCATGGCCTCTGATCTGGGTTCTGACCCTGGCCAGTCCCCAGAGTTTGGTTACTGCACTACCCTCAGCTCAATCCCGACCCTACATACAGCTTTAATCTCAGCTCCAACCACTAAGCGTTACTTCCAGGAGGAAGCACCTGGCACTTGGTGCTTATGAGGTGGCTAGTGTACAGCATCACAAGTCAAGGGAACAAGGGGTGGGCTGGGTCCCCCAGGATTACTAAAGGCATTTCAACATTGCCAATGGTAATCCTCTGGTCAGTGAAGAACATCCCTGCATGTAGCTTTCTGAAGAGTCCTGCATTCTTTCTGAAGAGTCCTGCATTCTTAAAGATGTAAGTGTCATGCACTTTCCAAGTGTCACTAGAGATCTACCAACGCTAGCATAACAATAGAAAAGTAGCCCTGTGTTGATGCACTCTGTGGCAAGGTGGTCTGGTGCCATAATAGGGATATGCGTATTGTCTATTGCTTTTCCACAGTTGGGGAAACCCATTGCTGCAAATCCATCCACTATGTCCTCCACATTGTCAAGACCATTGTCTACCAGGAGATGAGTTATGAGGAGAGGCTGAGGGAGCTGGGATTGTTTAGCCTGCAGAAGAGAAGAATGAGGGGGGATTTGATAGCTGCTTTCAACTACCTGAAAGGGGGTTCCAAAGAGGATGGCTCTAGACTGTTCTCAATGGTAGCAGATGACGGAACGAGGAGTAATGGTCTCAAGTTGCAGTGGGGGAGGTTTAGATTGGATATTAGGAAAAACTTTTTCACTAAGAGGGTGGTGAAACACTGGAATGCGTTACCTAGGGAGGTGGTAGAATCTCCTTCCTTAGAGGTTTTTAAGGTCAGGCTTGACAAAGCCCTGGCTGGGATGATTTAACTGGGAATTGGTCCTGCTTTGAGCAGGGGGTTGGACTGGATGACCTTCTGGGGTCCCTTCCAACCCTGATATTCTATGATTCTATGATTCTATGATTAATGGGCCTGCACATTTGCATGAAAACAGATCCACTTGGAAAATTCACTGTGGATTTTCCAACTTTAAAATGATATCCCACTGACTGCTAGCAATCCAGAGTTGCAAATTTCCACAGTGCAATGGCCACTTGCTTCTCCACTGTCAGTGTAACTCTCATTTGGGTGTCCCTGTGCTGGAGGATTGGGGCCAGCTCAGCACGCAGACCCAGGAATGTGGCCTTGAGCATCTGAAAGTTCTGCAACTATTGCAAGTCATCCCAAGCCTACATTACATGATCTCACTAGTCAGTGCTTGTTTCTTGGCCCCCAAAACAGCTGGCTTTTGCATCTACAGCTGTTCTGTGAATGCCAACTACCTTGAATTGGGTCTCGCTAGGTCTCACAGGAATCTCCCCGCCAAGAAACAGTCATGCTCCCAACTGATTTTGTTCTTCTTATGGCTCTGCAAAAAGAAGAGGATTGTGCACCCCGTGCTTGCAATTCTTATGACAATAATGCAAAGCTGTGTAGGCTCCATGCATCTGTCAGAGATGGCGAATAGCAAGGAATGCCGCACAAGTCCTTGGGTTTTTTAAAAAAGGCACAACAATTATGGGATATAGATGACATTGTGGGATGGAGACAGTTGCCTGCTAGGAAGTTGACCCTTGCTCCCAGTCATGCCTATGTGACTTGTTTCTGCCCCACCGATTTTAATCACATCTTGCTTTTCTGCATGACCAGGATTTTACAGCCTCGATGTACAATAATATTGGGTCATGTGGAAATATTTATTAGCAGATAAATTGATTAGTTATGTATCTGTTTTAAGAATACTTTATTGTTAGTGACCAATTTAAAAGAAATGACACAGTAATATACATAGGTTTATAAGGAGTTAATTAGAAAAAGTTTAATTGGAAGATGGTATTTTATGTAGCAAAAATGTGAAAGATTTGTTTTGGGCAGTCATACAGGACACTTTAGGACACTGCTAATAATTTTCTTAAGCTTAGTAAAATTGCATTTTACTGACACATGAAGACCTAGGTTAGGGAATTTTGTGTTCTGAATTAGTATAGAATTCACTAACCAGTGATGCTCTTAGTTGGTGGCTGGACTATGTGAGTAACTACATTTAAATCACAAACTCAAGATACAAAGGCAGCAGCTCTCGAAGGTGAACTCCAATTGGAGCTTTCCCCTGTCCAGGCCAATAAAGACTAAGCTAATCTTGTCTAACCAAAAAATTGCTGCTTGTGTAAACCACACACCTCCTGGGTGTGATGTTCTGTCCCATCTAGTGGCACCAAGACCATTAAGAGAGAGAGAGAGAGAGAGAGAGAGAGATATCTGCTCTACAGCCTTAATTAACAGGCAGTTGACTTTTAGCTTATGTGGTAGAGGCTCATGCACTAAGCTCCAGAGGTTCCCAGTTTGATCCTGCCCGCCAACGACCAGGGTCTGTCGGCGTTACACTTGCATCTCTTAGAAGCGGCATAATCTCAGTTTCATTGAATGGGTGATAGCAGAGAATAAATGAACCAAAGAAGTGGATCTCATAGGCTCTAGGATGTAATAGCCAATCCACAATTTTTATGCAAGTGTCCTCTGTGAGCTATAACATAGCACTACACTCTGAGTAGCAGCTGATTACCCCCTCAATCAGTGTCCAGTGCAATTGTAAAAGCAAGAAGAAAAGGGGTCAGAATGAAGCTTGGTGTTTGTGTAAATGTAAAATTTAAGACCAACACTCCTCTGATTTGATATCCATAACTGCCCATGAAAGCTCCTTGGGGTATACCCTTGGACAGGTGATCTTGGATTCCATACTCTGAAAATATGAAGCATCAATACCAAAAATCTTTAGATTACTATTCAATTAAGTTTTTTTTGTGAAGTATCAATCAAATATTTCAAATCAGACATCACAAGACTCATAAAATGCGTACAGTACCTTTACGGTTAGCTATGAAAAACCTATAGCACAAATACCCCCAGAAAATGTATGTGCTTGGAGATTTTAACTAGACTCATTATTTACATATACCAAAACCAAGACAAACTGGCTTAATTTAAGTGCTAATTTCCCTCCCCCAGCCTCATTAGCTTAATTATGTAAATGGTCATTTATTAAACCACAATGGAAAGAACCAAAAGATAAATAAAATTGCATTTATGTCTAATGCAGAATGTGATTTCCTGTCTTGTAAGTGGTAGTAGGAGATAGAAGTATATTACCCTTTTGTCACTGCATAAATAATACCACATCAGTTCAACACCTGCACTGACATCCTGATTATTTTGGATGTAATGAAGGTATGGACTGTTTTTCTGCAAGACTCCTAAAGGCTTGAGCCTTCAACATTTAAGAGGCCTTACCTGTCTAAGAGATAATATCTTTGCCTTTAAAATGGACTGGCAGCTGAGGTGAACTTGGACTTTAATGAGAGGTACCTGGAGGCAGGCCATTTTGAATGTGGGACCCTTAGAACTCATTCCCTCATGTGGCAATAGAGCTCTAGTTGTTTAGCTTATAAGGCAGTGCAAAGACCCAGCTCTTTTTTTTTTTTTTTTGAACTTCCAGTTACAATGAACCTAATAATTAACACTCACCAAGAGAGCATCTTAACACCTATTACTGTTTGTTTTGAATTCACCTTTGTGTTCCTCTACTCTTCAAACAGTGACTTCAGCTATGATTTGGCGTAATCTCCTTATATGGAGATAGTGTATTTAATGTGTGGAAATGCTAATTTATTCTATGGCTAGGGTGATCATACGTCCAGATTTGGCCGGGACAGTCTCCTTTTTAAGCTGTCTCTCACATCATGACTTTTTTCACAAAACTGGGCATTTGCCCCATTTGTTCTTGCCCTAAGAGGAACATTCAGACAACAGCAAATGGGACAAATGTCCATTTTTGCCAAAAAAGTCATGACAGCTGTGATATCAACTTGAGGTGAACGGCAACACATGGTGGAGCTCAGGCAAGCTGGTGTCGCCACTTACCCGGTGTCCCTTTTTCAGTATGGGGAAATATGGTCCCATATCTATGGTCTTTCCAAGTTGTTCTTGTGCCTGCCAAAAACACCTCTCCCAGTGTAAGGCCAATTACACAACTCATTTTAGATCATCTCTTATTTCATATTTGAAGTATTTCACCTGTCATTTGACAATATTGTTACTAACATAACATTAGTTTTTCTACTCTGTAAGGCTTTGATATATACAAAAACACCTTGCATGTGGAAATATATATCTTTTTCAACTGTCCCCATCTGTTTTCAGTTTCTCTCTCTTACATGTGCACACCTGAAGGGGAAAAAAAAAAAAAAAAGCTGGGTCTTTCCACTGCCTTATAAGCTAAACAACTAGAGCTCTACTGCCACATGAGGACATGAGTTCTCAGGGTCCCACATTCAAAATGGCCTTAGGTTCATTATTAAGTTCATTGTAACTGGAAGTCCAGGTACAGTCATTTAATGAAAGAGCATGTTAAGAGCCTTAATAGTGAGTGCTGAATGTAACAGGCTTCAGTTTCAAGGGCTGCCCATCCCCTAATTTTCTGGAGGATGTGTAATTACCCACACATATTTATAACCAAAAACATTTCTAATTACACAAAAAAGTGTACTGTAATGACTGCAATTCTTCTATACACAGAATTAAATGTTTTTTAAAGATGACTGACAATGATTGATACATTGTGTTTTACACTAAAATATTCAAAAGTGCGCATATACAAGGAATTTTCAGAAACAAAATGCAAAGAAAATACTTTTTTAAAAAGGTGAATAAAATTAGATAACCTTATTCAGAAAAAATGTTGCAACACTATTACTGTACTATATGTGAGCATGCTGTCTAGATTTGTGTTGAAATAGCATCCTAACTTGGTTGCAAATATTTATAAATGAAGAACTCCCTGTTGGACAATTTCTGAGAAGTATTTGAAAAAACAAACTCAGTACAAATATTATGCCCTCATAAATTATATCAATAGTTAGTTATTGGAAACATTAGTTTACTGATTTGCTGCAAATAAATAAATTAGCATAATTAATTTTCAAGTCCATAAAATCAATGTGATAACTTCTCCCCTCTACTGTGTTATGACTTAGGATAACCCAAGCAAAATTAAAGCTTTATTTACTGCTGAGAAAGATAATCAATGAAGCAAGAGGCCTTTTTAATACCAGCTCTAGTGAGATAGCATTTTTGAATGCTGAATACAGCAATGAAAGCTGAACAAGTTTTATAGAAGATAATTATCCGTAGCACCCAAGACAACTGAATAAAACATTTAACTTGGTGGTATGTGGAAAATAAAGCCATGAAGGCCTGTACCTTGTGCTGGCAATACTTGGTGATTCTGCGCCAAGCCTACATCTTTCTAGCTGACTGGCAACGATTTGCCTTTCCACCTCCAGCTCTCTGGTGAGTCTTTGAAACTGGAGCTCCTGTGATTCCAAAATAAAAAAATAAGGCATTCTAGAGTTAAAAGTACTTGGTGTACATCAATACTGGAACATTAATCATTATACATGAAAATATTGCCTTGGTCTGACTCTTAACTAGCTGAAATAATCGATAAGCACAGTAATACACACAGTGTGATTTCATAGCTCTTTAATATTTGTAGTAACTTTTGGTTTAACCTTTTCTATTAAAAGGAGAAAGAAAAGATGCTCAGGTCTGCTTCTATCTAATCTGTGATTTCAACCCTTTCAATATCTTCCCCTGCTGCTGCACTTTAACAAACTGTGGTTTACAATACACCTTCCTCAGTGGTGTCTGTAACTGAGGCTTATCGCACAATAGCACAACTTATTCTCAACTGTAGAGCGTTAAAACATCAACTACAGTACATTGGGATTTTTGCACTAAAAATCCCAAATAGATTAAATTATTGTACAGTTTCCAGGCTGACAGAAATATGTTGCAGAGACAGTCTTTCACCTTTGAAAGCTATAAAAAAAGCATTCTAATTCTAGACAAAGTCTTGTTATAGTTCTCTACCGTATAAGCATCACTCCTCCCCCACTATCAAAAAGGCAGTCATGTGTAATGTAGTGCTAACAAGAGATAGCTGAAAATGCAGAAGGTTAAACCACAGCATTTTAGATTGTTATTACAAGCTAAAGAGATTTTCTATAGAAATTATACTCTGCAATCTGTACTTCATCAAGGGAAACAAACCATATTATAGGAAGAGACATTTTACTTGTATTTAGACAGCTTTGTAATCAAGCAAAGAGGCTGTATCTGAGCAATTGTACAGTATTTGCTAGTCAAATTCCATATCCATTGTGCATTCTTTAAATACGGAAACACTGTTTAAAAAGTGTTTAAGCATGCAAGTCAGACTATATAGAGGTGTTTTTTAAAAGGTAATTTATCAAATAACTGGTTTCAGAGTAACAGCCGTGTTAGTCTGTATTCGCAAAAAGAAAAGGAGGACTTGTGGCACCTTAGAGACTAACCAATTTATTTGAGCATAAGCTTTCATGATCTACAGCTCACTTAAGTGAGCTGTAGCTCACGAAAGCTTATGCTCAAATAAATTGGTTAGTCTCTAAGGTGCCACAAGTCCTCCTTTTCTTTTATCAAATAACTGTAGCTCTTTGAATGTATTTTATAGTGCCAGACTATATATAGTTCCATACCTTGCTGTGTGACCACAGAATCATTTGAATAGTAGTTGGTAGTTAGGGGATGCATACAACTATCTCAAGTTCCATGCAGGATGGGTATATATACACTGCTCCACTAACAGTCCCAAAGTACCTCTCCACTATTCGAAGGCCTATTTTTAGCTGGACTCTTAGGCAGAAGGAAAGGTCAGTCTGGTTCTGTGGAGGTAATATATTTCAATAAAAAGCATTATTACTGGGAAAACAAAAACAAAAAAATAGCTACTCACTTTCTCATAACAGTTGTTCTTTGAGGTGTGTTGCATATGTCCATTATATTGCAGGCAAATTGGCATCTCATGCCCAGGTGCTGGAAAGTTTTCCCTAGCAGTACCCATATGGGAGGCCCCACACACCCCAGGAACTTGTATGTTGAGTGGAGGGTGCAAAAGGGAGGATCACTCTAACCCCCTTCAGTTCCTTCAGACTGGAAAGCTGATGATAGCCTCCAAGGCATTGGGGAAGGAGGGTGCTTTGTGAATGGACAAATGCAACATCTCAAAGAACAACAGTTACAAGAAAGTGAGTAGCCATTTTGATTCTTTGAGTGCATGCATATGTCCATTAGACAGTAGGTGACTCCCAAGCAATTATCCTAGGTGTTAGGGCTCTGAGTGTCATCAGAAGAGGGTCTGTAGGATCCTCCTTCATTTGTGTCTTCTCTTGAAGCAGCAAACAGTGCATGTCTGGTGAACGTAGTACAGAAGACCATGTTGCTGCTCTGCAGATGTCCACAGTAGGAACTTGTGTCACAGATGTTGCTGAGGTCGAATGTGCCCTGGTTGAGGGTGCTGTCATCTTTTCAGGAGGTCCTACACCTCAGGAAGCATAACACAAAGTGATGCAGCTGGTGATTCATTTTGAGAGTCGCTATGCTGTAACTGGTTGATCTATCATATATGTTCTGCATATGAAACAAGCACTGGGAAGACACCCCAAAGGACTTTGTCCTATCCAAGTAAACAGGCAAAGTTCAACGCACATCTAGAGCGTGCAGTCTTCATTCATCCTTGTGAGCATGCAGCTTTGGAAAGAAAACCAGTAAGTATATAGACTGATTCAGATAGAAATCAGATATCACCTTTGAGAGGAACTTTGGGTGTGACCTAAACCAAACCATATCTTTGTAGAAATGGGGTAAAGCAGGTAAGTGACAAATGCATTTAGCTCTCCCAAACACTGAGGTGACAGCCACTATACCTTCACTGAGAGGTATAGAAGCGAGCAGGAAGCTAAAGGTTCAAAAGGATCATCAATAAGAGCAGACAACACTAAATTCAAATCCCAAGTTGGTGCTAGATCCCAGATAGGTGGGAACAACCCATTGAGACCTTTCAAAAACCCGGTCAGGATAGTGTTAGTAAAAACAGCTCTAACCTGGATTCAAGGGTAGAAATGCTAAAATAGCAGCGAGATGCACCCTAAATGAGCTGAGGGCTTGACCTGACTCCTTAAAATGCAAGAGATAGCAGAATTGTTTCAATTTTAGTTGAGTTGGGAACACATTATGGGAGGCTGCCCAAATGGATAAGTGCTTCCATTTGCTCAGGTAAGAAGTTTTTGTGAAAGAATTTCTGCTACTAAGGAGAACATTCTGGACTGCCACTGAGCAGTGTGCCTCCTCTGCATTTAGCCCCTGAGGAACTTTGCTGTGAGGTGCAGTACTTGAGGATTCAGGTGCAACACCCGCCCATCTTTCTGAATGATGAAGTCTATAGTTAGTGGCAACAGCAAGGGTTCTCGAGTAGACAGCTTGCATAGTTGGAGTACTATGGCTATCTGGGCCAGGATGGAGCTATAAGGATCCATCTGCCTCCATCTCATTTCAGCTTGAGAATGACCCTAGGAATCAGGGGCACTGGTAGATATACATACAACAAGTTCTTTTCCCATAGAAGCTGGAAAATGTCTGATATTGACCCAGGGCTGTGACCTTGCCTGGAATCGAACCAGGGACACTTCCTGTTCTGCTGAGCTGCAAACAGATCTACCACTGGAAATTCCCTATGAAGAATATCAAATCAAGAATTACTGTGTTGCGAGACCACTTGTGGTGTAAGTTGAAGGACTTGCACAGGCAATCCGCTTGGCCATTTTAAACACCCAGCAAGTAAGATGCCCTGAGACTGACCGAGCTCTATACTTATATTCTGCAGTTTGACTGCCTTCTGGCAGAGGATGTTTGACCTGGCACTTCTTTTACATGAACAAACAAGCACCGCTGTGGTGTTGTTGGTGACAGAATGGACAGTGTTGCCCTGAACACTAGGAGGGAGGTTGGAACTGCTGACACACACAAAATATTGCACACAACTCAAGAATATGTGTAACCTGGTCTCATGGACAATTCACGAACTTTAAGCCTGATGATCACCCTGATGTGCTTCTCACCCTAAGGCTGAAGAGTCCATTACCAAAGTCACAGAAAGGGAAGTTGGAGAGAAGGGAAATCCCCTGCACAGGTTGTCTTGGCTCATCCACCAGCCCAGAGATGGTAACACCACATCTGGGATGCACACTAGCTTGTTCAGATGGTGAATGTGAGAGCGATAGACTGACTTGAACTGTGCCCACACCACTGTGAGGTGCAGCCTGTCACAAGGGGTCTCATATGTACATGCAGTCATGTAACCCAGAAGTCAGAGGCAATTCTTCGCAGTGGTTTGTGGCTGGTCCTTGAGGGACGCACAAAGATCCCATATCATCTGAAATCTGGAAAGAGACAGAAAGGCTCAGGCAACATTTGAGTCCAGGACCACCTCAGTGAACTCTATTCTTCGTAGAGGTGATAACATTGACTTTTATTTGCTTATTTTCAGGCCCAGGATGCTGAACATGGAGTCTGATGGATAGCAGTCTCTACCTGGTGTTGGAGCGACCCTGAACTAACCAGTCATCTAGGTAAGAATACACATGGATGTCTCTCTGGTGGAGGCAGACTATTACCACTGCTATGCATCTGATAAAAAACTGTCAGCACGGATAAAAGGCCAAAAGGGCAGAACAGTGAATTGGCAATGATCTCCTAAGACAAACCTCAGGAACTTCCTGTGACCAAGATAGATCGCCACATGGAAGTAGGCATCTTGTAAATTGAGGGCAGAAAACCAGTGTCCTGGATGTAGGGAAGGGATAATCACAGCAAGGAACACCTTATGGAACTTGATTTTCTCGGTGTACTTTCTTGGTTCAGGTTTTGAAGGTCAAGAATGGGTCTGATGCCTTCTCTGGCTTTGGGTATTGGGAATAATCCCAATAAAGAGGAGGCACTTCTTCTGTAGTTCCCAAAGAATATAGAGTCTGCATTTGTCATAGTACAAACTCACGAGAGGGATGCCTGAGAGGGTCCTGAGGGCAGAGGGAGATTTTAAAGAAATTGCAGGGTATATCCAGATTTCACCGTGTTTGGCACCCATTTGTCTGAGGTCATGGCCTGCCATGCACATAGGAAATGGGAAAACCTGTCCCAGAAAGGTCCAGTAAGATCCAGGGTGGAAAGTATGCTGCCTTCATCTTAAGTGTCAAATCAACTGCTTCGAGATCTATGGATGTCTGGATGAGGAGACTGAGGAAGCAGAAGGCAAAAATCTCCTTCTCTGAGATCTTTTCTTTTGGCCTGGTCAGCAGGATGGAAGGGTTAATATTGCTGTCCAAACTGGAAGTATCCCCCCAAGTCCAACCTGTACCTCATCATGGTGGAAGGGGTGTAACATCTGAAGTAAGGCATAGCTCCAATGAGTAATCCCAACAAGGCTTGTCAGAAATATCGCCATGGGCGTTATGCAAGGTAGACAGATCCAAAGTGAATCCTGAAAATGATGGCTAACACAGGTGGCAAAGATGCAAGGCAGCAGTTGCACCTAGCTACCTGAGGTAAAGAAAGTCACTGAGAAAGACTCAACGGCTTGGGTCGCACAGCGTGAAGCCAGTACTGGTAGACCAGGAAAAGGGTCATGTAATTGCACCTCATCTCGACCGCTGGGATGAGACGAGGTATTTCCTGGGATAGTCGTTTGCCTTCTTTTTTTTTTTTTTTGACCTAGTACTCAGCACCGGGGTTAAAAACCCTGACTTACTTTCAGCTGCAGATGCCTTGTTGATGCCGTCTACCCTCGGTGCAAACATGACGCGTTCGTGCCAAAGCCCCCTTGGGACGCGTGTCCTCTGATGTCGGCAGACACATCTGCAGTACATTGTGACAGTGCATCCAATTGTATCTGGGATCTCCAACAGTCCACCAAAATTGCAACTTGGAATGTTGCAACTCTTCATAAAGTGGAATGATTTCATGTGTAATGCATGCAGATGTTTATGGTCACTTGGGTATACAAACTACTGGGGCCATTGTCTGCAGGCGGTGCCTTACAACAAGATGTTCCAGCGAATGCTGTTCTCCAGGTGGCTTGTAACATCCAGGATAAAATTCCACCAACCGAGATTTAGAGGCAGCCCAGAGGCAGACTCCCTATTACACGGATTCATCAAGTCATTTCTGATGTTGGATCCTCAGGCTGTCAAGCCTTTGCAGTTGTGCAGGAATGGACCAAATGGCGAACAATCACTATGGCTGACTGTCTGGCTAAGCAATAAAGAAGAAGAAGCTGGAAGTGAGGATGATATTTTGTCCTCTTCATAGCTGGAGTGTAAAGGCCCAAGGATTTTAAAACTGCTCTAGAGTTCTTTACAGCATGTAAAGCCTCACCTGTTTTGGATGAGAACCAACCACAGCCCTCGAAGGGAAGGTCCTCAGTTGTCTGTTGTACCTCTGTAGGAATTCCTGAGGACTGCAACCAGCAGGAACAGTGCATAGTCACTGCCATGGCTATAGTCCTGGTGCAGAATTTGCAGTGTGCAAGTAAGCCTGCAGAGCTAATCGAGAGTCCAGACTGCTCTCTGCAGCAAGGGACTGGAACTGCTCTCTGGAGCTTTCTGGTAATTTATTTATCAACTCAGTGACTGCTTCCAAGTTAGAATCATTGTACCGGGACATTAAGGCCTTGTGAGTGGCAATTCCGGCCATGTAAATTTTCTGTAGAATGAATCTTGCTTCCAAAAAGATCATACTTTTGGTATCTTTTTCTTTAGAGGCAGACTTATCCCAGCCTTGATGACTCCTTTTGTTCACATTGGCCACTACTAGTGAGCCCATCATAGCATGCAAATTAAACTGCTCAGACTCCGGAGACAGAACCTGATATTTACCTTCTATTTGGTCACAGCTGCATGGAGGAAGGGGTTTGCAGCAGTATCCTAAATAGGCTGCATAATGGCATGATTTATAGGCAGGGTTACTTTCCTGATATAGCCAGATGCAAAATATTAATCACTTTGTGGGTATTCTCCTCCACTAGCTCCGCTTGAGGTAAGTCCTGTAATTGTGAGTCTGCAGGTTGATTGGTACCAACCATCACAAGCCTCTCGGTACCAGCAGAAGAAGGTTCCCTCCTATGCATCTGCTCCCACGAAGTAATAGCAATATTGATCTGGATGCTGGGGGCATTCCCCAGGGCAGCATTTCTCAAACTAGGGGTCCCAACCCAAAAGGGAGTCGCAATGCTATTGTAGGGGGATCATAAGATCATGAAAAATATTACCAGGGAGAGGATGAGCTGGAGGGTGCGGGTACAGCAGCTGCTGCTCTTGGCCGCCTGGCTCTGAAGGCAACACTGCCACCACCAGCACAGAAGCAGAGGTGGCAATAGACCACCATGCCACCCTTACTTCTGCGCTGTTGCTGGTGGTGGCACAGCCTTCAGAGCTGGGGGCCTGGCCCGTGGCCGCTGCTCTCTAGCCTCTGAACTCTGAAGGCAGTGCTGCCGTCACCAGTGCAGAAGTAAGGGTGGCTATACCATGAGTATGCTCCTATGAGTATGTACAGTGGATCTAATTTGGCCAGTGAGGAGGCTGGTATGGTACCAGGCCCCAGTTGTGTTTGGCCCTACTCTCCTCAAATCTGCTTCACTGAATGTAAGAAAAGGACCTGAAGAAGCTTGGACTCTCAGTAGTGAGAAATTGAGAGCCAAAGATTCTGATGAAGAATGAATGAAAAAAGAAAAAAGTATTACTAGTAAGAAAATAAGCAGCAAGTTTGTTCGTTCGCAGGGAACACAGAACATTCCAACTACCAAGCTCGGACAGTAAGAAGGAACTGAAAGAGGGGAAAGGCAGCTCCATCCTTTATATCCTTGTGACATTCCAGGTACAATGTCACATTGTGTACAATTCAGACCAGTGGGGGGCTGTGTCACCCATGCCCTGCAACCTTGGGTGCCTTACAATGCCTTGCTGAAGCAGCTCCAACCGGGCCACTCACAAACAGCTTTCCAGCATACAGGCTCCACCCGGAGTGTAATTCCAGCCCGCCAGTTACACTCTGGCTCTCACCAGCCTTGGAAGGTGACCCCAACAGACCCTCAGTCCCAAATTTCCCCCCTCAAAATGCATGTCGTGTACTGCCCAGACCTCTCCTGGATAGTACAAACATATTAAGTCCATTATCCCAAAAGAAGTTACTAAGTGAATGAATACAAGTAAGAAGGCATAAGAGTCAGAAATAGTTACAAGAAAAATAAAGGTAAAATGCTTACTTGTGCCTAAGTTAAACTATATCAGATTCAAGCATACTTTCTCACTACATGCTTCCAGCAAGGTTACTGACCAAACTCTTCAGGTCAGGACCCCTCCCGCAAAGTCCAACAGCTGTTTTCTTTTGTCTTCTCAGATGCAGAGAATACGATGGGCAGAAAGAAAGAGAGGGGTGTCTGGGGGTGTTTGCCCCTTCCTTTTTATAGTTTCAGTCCCCTTTTTGAAAAACATTTCTAGTTGGGAACTCAGAGACAAAGAGAGTGTGTGTAAGGATGTTCCCTGCTGTTTCTTTTTCACCTGTTTGAGCTTCCTTTGTTTTCCCTTGCTGCTTGATGACTCTGTTTACTGCTAAAATGCAAACCAATGCAAACACACTCCTTTGTTTAACACAGGCCTGTTTGACCACTTTGGTGCCTCATGAGTTTTTGAACATGCACTTTTATCATCATACAGGGAAATCTTCTAACTTTACAACCATGTTGCCACGCATTTTATCAGGACACTACTGACAAGCAAATTATGAGTTTTCAAATGATATCTTACAAAGCATACATTGTACAAAGATTATTACAATAATGTATAGTGTGTGTATTCTGTCACAATCCTCCACACAGAGCATGAAGAGCTGGGGTGTGGCCACCCCTACAGGTGCCACTAGGACAAACTCTCCAGCACCAGTGCACAAGACACCTACAGCATAATGGAAATTATATGTAAGGATTCTAAGAAGAATTATCCCTTTTTCTTCTTTCATGAGATTGCTTCCATGAAGTTCCATTGTAGGAAACAAGCTAACAATAGCCTCTTTGATGAAGTGGGCTAAGGGGCCCACTCAGTTGAAAAGCATTGAAAAGCATGCAGTGCAACCAGATTGATGCAGTGTCAAGAGCAAATCAAGTTGTGAAGGTGTGAACCAAATTCCATGCAGCAACCTTACAGATTTCCAACAACTGCACATTACAGACAAATGACACAGAAACTATCATCCCCCTAGTAGAGTGAGACCCATTATCTACTTCATAACATAACTGAATGCACTATTATTCATTTAATTTTCTGTAGGCTGAGGTAGCGAGACATTTAGATTTTTTCCCCCCCTCAATGTCTAAGAAGAGTATGGCTGGCTTACTAAATATCTTTGTCTTCTCTAAATACTAGCAAATATCATTTTTATATTCAGGATGTGAAACTTCACTTACCCACTATGGCTATCAAATAACAACAGGAAACTGGACTGATTAAGATGAAAATCCAATGCAGTTTTGGTCAGAAATTTGCGGTGAGGTCTATTACCATCCTGACTTTGCAGAAAATGGTAAAGAACAGGTGGGATTCTAACTCAGACCTGCATGACTGAGGTAATGGCAACTAACAAGACTAAAAGATCCTTTGGGCTCATATGAAGAGTTTATATAATACCAAATTCAAATCCAAAGTATCAGAAGACTCACAAACAGGATGGTATATGTTTGTAAGACCTTTTAAAAATTATTTCTCCAGAGAATGGCCAAAATTATGGTCATTTTCACTGAGACACAGGGTAGGCAGAAATCACAGGATGTAAACTGTAACAGTTTGCAGAAACAGTACCTTGACAGCAGAAACATGAGAAAGTCTATATTAATCAGAACTGGATGAGATAGGATATAAGGCCTCTATCTTGACCGAACTTTTAATGCCTTCCATTTGCCAGTGTGACACTCTCTAGTGGTAGATTTTCCCTAAGATGACCACCTTGACTGCTTCAGGCACAGGTCAGACGTAAGACATCTTGACCAAGGAATCCAGTAGTCATTCTATCAGGTGCAGAGTCCCGAGGTCATCCTGCAATTTTGCTGGGACAGGAGATTTTGACTCAGGGGAATAGTGGCTAGATGATCTTTGGATGGGGTTAGAAGCTCAGGGAGAGAGGTTGGTTACCAGTAACTGTTTTTCTTCGGAGTGTAGCTTCTGCATATTCACACTTATGGAATCAGCAGCTTCTAGCATTAAGCTGTGGAACCTTTTGGAGACTGTATCATCTGAACCACTTGCCCTGCCTTTCCCCTTTTCTTCAAGGAAAATTCAGTTGGTATAAAATTGGGAGTGACCCCAACTGTCCTTCATTTTCTTTCCTAATTTTGGAACTCTTGATCTGAGACTCTGAAGAAGTGGAGAAGATAGGCAAGGAGTCTGAATATGCATCATAGACAACACGCTCTCAGGGAAGAACAGTTACAAATAAGTTTCAGAGTGGTAGCCGTGTTAGTCTGTATCAGCAAAAACAACGAGGAGTCCTTGTTGCACCTTAGAGACTAACAAATTTATTTCGGTATAAGCATCTGATGAAGTGGGCTTTAGCCCATGAAAGCTTAAGCCCAATTAAATTTGTTAGTCTCAAAGTGCCACAAGGACTCCTCGTTGTAGTTACTGATAAGTAACTTTTTTTAGTTTGATTGACTTCTGTATACTCCCACTTGTGAGAGATTGGCAAGTAGTCAGACGGTAGGGCAAGGAGCTGCAGGTGAAAAAGGGTGGCAAAACTATCAAAATGAACATCCGTTCTAGATCACAGGCCAAGAAAGTATTAGAAATTACTTAAGTTCACTCTCCCAGATCAGACCTCAATGAAGGACAAATTTTTGTTTCAAGCAATTACAGAGCTTCAAGTAATAGCTGTGCAAATTCTATTAAAAGGATAGTATGAAATCATCCAGTGGATGTTACCTTCAGATTAGCTGAATACCATTTATCATCTCCAGATAAGTGAAGTAAGAAAGAGAGAGACTTGGGGATCTCTGAAGATCCAACTGATTGCACAGAATAGAGAATTCACCTGTGAATGGCTGCTTCACCCAACTCGTAAGCAAATCAAGTGTGCCCACAAAGAGATATACAATGGTGGATGGACATTCTGCAAGGAACAAGAGGACAATATGGTGTGCTGTTTTCCCAAGCCAAGACATGAGACGTGACTATGATAGAATAATGTTCTGAAGTGCTGGTGTATAATTGGCACCTCTTCATGAGATACCTCACAGATTATAGACTACTGAAAGAGAAGACTGGCCAAGCACTGTTGGATATCATTCCTGACCTACCCAACAAAGGAAAACAGAGGGCAGAAGATTCTTGACGTGAACTGCTGGCTAGGTAAATGGTTTAAGGTAGAGTATTAATTCTGTAGAAGATTGGTCCACCTTCTCTGACGACAGGGGGTTGTACAGATTGGTTTCCCTTCTAATGAAATAGAGACAATCTCCTCAGGGATAGGCTGGCTAAAATAGTTAGGTGGGCATTAAACTAAACTCTTTAATCTAAACTAACTGAACTTCAAAAATGGGAAGGGTGACAAGAAGAAGCAAATAAGCACTCATTTAGCATGAAATCAAGATCTTAAGAAAAACATTAATCAAGACAACCAAGGAGGTGAAGAGAAGCAATTATTTAATTGCTATATACAATGCTAGGAGCCTGAGTAACAAACAAGAGGAATTGGAATTGCTTATTCAGGAGTATAAATTTGACCTATTTGATATTACTAAAACTTGGTGGGAAAAGTTGCATGTTTGGAATGTTAAAAACACCAGTTAGAACCTATTTAAGGAAAAATCAAGTAGGCAAACAGAGAGAGGAAATAGCAGTATGTCAAAAATGGTATTTCCTGTTTCCGAAGCGCTGACAAATCAAGTAAATGATCTCGAATGCTTGTGGATCAATGTTCTAACAGATAAAGCAGAAGATGGAATACTAATTGGTGTCTGCTACAGAGCACCAAATCACACTAGAGAACAGGATGACTGGAACCATAAGCACATACCTATGTGTGTGTGTGTGAGGTGGGGGAGTGGGCAGGGGGGCAGGAGCTACCTTATCAAGGGGAACTTCAATCAGAATAACATATGCTGGAGATACCTGCTACTAGTGTTAAAACATCCAGGGAATGTCTAAAAACTACTGTATTTTACTAGCTTATAGAGTGTTGTGTCCAATAGGGGGAATTCTATATTAGATTTCATATTGACAGATAAAGAAATTATAACAGAACTAAAAATTAGTGCTAGCTTAGAAACAAGTGATCGTGACTTGATCATGTGCAAATATATAAGTCCAGTGCTTTAAAAGGGCCATTTTCACAACACTGAAAACAATGATGAGATTTTTAAATCAACAGGCCAAAATAACTTGTATCCAGGAGTTTAAAAAAGCCAACAGTGATGAAGCCTTAGAACACTAGAGAAGTTATAAAGGACTGGAAGAAAGCTAATATTATGCCAATATTTTAAAAGGGTAAATGGGACAACCCAGGTAATTATAGACCTATAAGCCTGACATCTATCCAGGGCAAAGTAATGGAATGGCTGATATGAGACTTGATTAAGAAAGAATTAAAGGAAGATAATATAATAAATGCCAACCAACATGGTTTAAGGAAAGTAGATGATGTCAAACTAATTTTTTTTTTAAACACAACATTGGTTTGATTAAGGTTGATTAAGGTAATAATGATGATGTAATATATTTATACTTCTGTAAGACATGTGACTTGGTATCATATGCCATTTTGATTAAGAACCTAGAATGATACAAAATCAACAAGGCACACATTAAACAGACACGAAATCTGGGAGACTGGTAAATAATGAAGAGGATAGATTATATATACAGAGTGATCTGGATCACTTGGTAAGCTGTGCACCAACAATGAATGTGTATTTGAACACAGCCAAATGTGAAATTATACATCTAGGAACAAAGAATGCTGAAGTAATTTATTAATAAAAGATTAAGATTAAGATTTGTTCATACCAAAGGAGTTCTATGACTTAGCGAAACAGACCATACCGTGATCTCTCTGACAGCATGATCCTTGTTGAAGTGCCTCTTTTTCCTACTGAGAGACTGCTCGGAACTATTGCCACTAAGGAACTTGCCTACATGCATGGTAAGCTACTGCATGGTAAGCCAGGCGTGAATCTACAGATTGTTCAGTAACATCCCTTGTGGACATTGCTACGTGCACTGAAATGTCCCTGAGGGTGGTTTGGCTTACTACTTTGAAAACACAGTAAGCCAAAAGCTGTGCTCTGGGACTTTCAGGGCACTAAAGCAGTGTCCACATGGCACGTTACTGCACAGCAAGCTATAGATTCATGCCCTGGTTTGCCATGTAGACAAGTCCTAGGGATGCTGTCCCTCAGCTCCATCCTGACAACTTGGATACTTAGCTGTTGGAACCGGTTTTAATGTTTACTTACATGGTAGCCTTTATAAGGGTACGTCTACACTACCCGTAGTGATCGATCCCTGATCGCTCTGCCGTCAACGCCTGTACTCCACCATGGCAAGAGGCGGAAACGGAGTCGATGGGGGAGCGGCGGCAGTCAACCCCACGCTGTGAGGATGTGAGGTAAGTTGACCTAAGATATGTCGACTTCAGCTACGCTATTCTCGTAGCTGAAGTTGCATATCTTAGGTAGATTCCGCCCCCCCCTCCCCCCAGGTGTAGACCAGGCCTAAGAGAATGACCTTTTTCAGCAGTTTGGTATTTATTGTCAAGCTTCGGCACTGAGGGAGGCTTATTGGCTCCAATGCTTGTGCCTGGAACACCATTTTAAGAGATTATCTCCTTTTATACAATTGTATACAATACCAGACTTATACAATACCAGAGCCCTCTTGTAAAAGGAAATTCCAGAGCCAAGTCTTTTAGCCCTTGGCCCTTTTGCAGAAGTCCTTGCAAGCATCATAGCCATAGGATCAGAGCTACACCTCTTGAACCTAATTTTCCCACACTAGGAAACAAGTTTAGCAAAATATTTGATGACAGCCCAAAAACTACAACACATAAATTAAGAAAAACATCTATACTATATCTGACAACTTATGAACTATTTCATAAAACAAATATGATGGAGAAAGGGAGAGGCTTGTTCCATTATAGCTCCATCTGGAGGATGGGGGGGAAGGGAATCTGTGGGATTTAAGGTATTTACACATTCACGTCCATGGAATGTTTTGCTTCAAATAATTGCGAGCCTCCTAGCTGTCAGCTTCGGCTCAAAAAAGTTCTGTGACTTTGTGAGAAGGTGTGCAACTCCTAGAGTGGCTATGCAGCAATTATGTCATGAAAGAGAATTGCCAAATACATCTTAAAATAAAATATTTGAAAAATCACCTTCACCTTGTTTTAACTTATTTGCCAAAAACAAGTTCAGAATTCTGTGTTTCCTCTTCAAATGCCGATGACAACATCAGAAACATTTGAAGACTATAAGATAGCTGCATCTGCTGCAGAACAATATATAATCTTGACCGTCTGAGATCAGGCAAAATGTATCCCATTGCGGTCTATCTATAATATTTTGTTCTACACACATATACTGTTAATGATTTAGAATCGCAGGTTTTTGGGTTTTTTTAAAACCCCACACATTTTGTATTTTGGAAACCATTAAAGTACATTTATAAAGAAAAATATTTTTAGTCACAAAATTTTATTTTCTGTTTATAATTCTATATAAAGCATATAAAGCAGGTACCAAACTGGAAGTAGTTTCAGTAGTCATACACTATCAGTGCTATAAACCAGTGGCCTATTTTCTGAGATGTTATGAGGCTATTTGCTTATTAAAATGTATCTGACCACTGTTAATCTCCAAAACCACACTGGTTAAAAAGCATATTTTAAAATATCATTTTTGGTGACTGGTTTTCATTTCTATAAAGATTAAAATGATAGATTATGTAGAATGAAGAAGAAAGTGAATTCCATGATGCAGCTGTGGTTTATGAAAATGTGAGATTAATTGAACTTTACTGGCTTGGCTTTGCTAACTTCAAACATTGCTAAAAGAAAAACTAGCAAGCCTGAATCCATCAGTGCCCAGAGATGCATACTGTACAATCTATGTGAGTAAATCACACAGTACTTTGGTAATGCTCATTTTGGCAAGGCACTAATCTGGTCATAAAGGGTAAATACATTACAATCATTTACCCTAATACACAAAGTAGATCCATACAAGGAAAACTCAGCAATAGTATCTGTATTACCAAAAAGGGGGGGACCCCAAAATAAACCACCAAACCAAACCCCACAAACTGAGGTTTAAAAGAAGGCATAGCAAAGTACTCAACTACTCACAAATAATAATTAGTAAATTTTAGTGGAAAAGACTAAATATTTTCTGTACTGCAAAATCCAATTCTAGAAGAATCATACTCTCACCTAGTTTTTTTTTTTTAAATTAATATTTTTTTGGTGAGAGAAAGAAAGCACGAGTGAGTGCATGTACATGCACACACTGAGAATTGGTATACCTGGTGCCAAAATTTTGGGTCATTGTTCACTGATGTTATGTCATGCTACAAATATATTACCTCCTAATGTTTTTGATTAGTTAAAAAAACCGGCACAACTAGTCATGAATTGTAACAAGATATTCACCTAATTTCTTTTGCGGAAGCTACACTGCTGATTTTATGCCAAATGTTGTTAGTTGTGTATTGTGGCAAAGCTCTGTCCATTGCCTGAACCTGGGTGGCCTCCTGCTGTGCTACCATGGCTTGTACCAGAGCTCTTACCACCTCCTCCATTGTGGTACAAAGTAAACAAACAAAACAAAACAAAAAAACCCAAAACCCCAGTGCACTTTTTTTTAACCTCTTTCTTCCACCATGCTGTGAACGATTATCCCACCCCTGACACCTTCTCTCTATAGAGGCAAGGGTCAGAGCCTACTGAGCCACTTTCATCATAAGCCAGCGAGGGAGGTGAGGAGAAGCTATCCTCCCATGAACAGTCTCTGTTGTCCACCATGTACTCCGGGCTCCAGCCCAGGGACCCTAATAGTATCAGCTGACTTTTTAGAAATAGGACACGTACAATTCCCTGGGCTATTTCCCCACAGCAGCCCCCACTTCCTCAAGTTCCACTTCACCCTGACCTCAGGGCCTCCTTCCTTGTGCCTGATATGGTATATACTGCTCAGACTCTCCAACAGTGCAACTTCCTCCTACAGCTCCTGACATCCATGCCCACCTGACTAACCGGGAGGCTTTTAACTAGTTTCAGCCAGCCCCTGATTGGCTCCAGGTCCCAATCAACCTAGCTGTCCTCCCTGCCTTCTGGAAAGACCTTAATTGGCCCCAGCTGTCTTAATTGACCTGGAACAGCTGCCATTTGCTGGTAACAGGGATTTGTTTAGCCTGTGGGTAATGTATCTGTCTCCCATTACTTTACTATAGCCATCTGGCCTTGCCCCGTTCACAGTATTTTTAGCATTCTTGGTAACTTTTATATTTTGGGGCTGATTGATGGCAAGAGACAATAGTATGCAAATCAATAGGTGCTAAACATTAAAGTCATGAAAGGAAAATGACCAATTTGCCAATTTCAACGCACTATGATACACAGAAATTTTTGCACATGCAAGCAAGGAAGATAAAAACGGCTATAAAAGTCACAACAACCCCATATCTATTTTCTAAACTAAACAAACATTGCTTTTGTCTGTTTTCAGCATGTAACTCTATAACAATAATCACAATGCATTACATGTTTTTTAAAAAATTGGATGCTGATGCAAATCCCAATTCTGCAATGAGGTAAGCAAAGTAATGTATATCATATTTATGGTAGTAGTGACTGATCTATGAAATTCAGAATTACATTAATACTGAACATTAACAAAAACAAATTGCCATATAGTATAACTAATGTGTATGTATTGATGTAAAGTTAGTTATCCCCAAGAAAGTATTAAAAAACTGACTGACTTCCAAAGACCTGCATGACTTTAGCCGATGACGCCTGAGAGCTGGGACATGTGGTAGCTGGAAACTGCGGGGGCCCCGAGCTCCCAGCCACTGCAGGTGGGGGGTGGGATGCCCTGAGAGCTAAGAGCTGCTGCAAGCAGAGCTCCAAGCTGGGGCCCCCTCACAGCTCCCCATTTTGTCATACATATTTTTAGTAAAAGTCGGTCACTGTCTTCCATGGATTTTTCTTTATTGCCCGTGACCTGTCCGTGACTTTGCCTCTGCAGCTTCCTCTCTCCCGTTTCACTCCACACCTTGAATCTGACCATGTTGGGGGCGCTGAGCTTCTCCTCTCCAGTTCTTTCTGCTTCCAATCTTTCCTTCCTCCCGCTTCCATTCTTTCTTTTTTGAAAAACACTGCATCCATCTTTACTCTCCTCTCCCATCCATGTTGCTGTCATTTATTGTCCGCTCAACCCTCCCCATCAGCTTCCTCTCCTACCAAGTTCTCATCCTCAGTGACTTCAGCTTCAATCTTGACGACCCATCCAACCCCTGGCTGCATCTTTCTTTGCCCTCATGTCTTCATTTAACCTGCAGCCCTTGCTCAGCTCTCCTACTCACCAAAAGGCCATTCACTTGACTTTGGATTTGATTACTCTCTTGCTCCCTGTTCAACCACCACCTGGTCTCTTTTGTTACTGAGCCACTGTTGCTTATAAAAGTTCAGACTGTCTCTGAAAACGCTGGACAGACAGAGAACAGGTTGCCAGGGGCTCAAAAAGATGACCCATAGCCAGGACAGTATTAAGGTCCCACAGTAACGGGCTCTTTCACAGGCAGGTGGAGAAGAATGAACCACCATAAAGGTTTGAGAAAACTGACTTCCCTTGGATAGGTGGATGAAATGCAGAGATCATTGCCAAATGAACCCACAATGAACTGAGTGAGAGAACTGAAAACTGAAGGTATAATAGGTCATCCAAAATGTCCTGAATACAGGCCACCATCAGCTGCATTTCCCAAGCAAGTGACCAAACTGAAAATCACTTTCACTTGGACAAACAAATTGCCCTAGTAGAGGGCTTTCTGTTTTTAAGCAACACCTGTTGAACAGGTTCTGAACATTATTTCTCCTGTTCTCCTAGCTATGCAGCATCCATGCTGTGAGATACAGAGTGCTAGATGCAAAATTATCCAAGTGCTGAGTCAGTACATTGGGATAAAGAAGAAGAGATATGAGAGGCTGAACAGATAGTCTGAGTAGCTTGGAGACCCAACATTGCCTTGGATGAGCTGGAACAATGAGAATCTGTTTGGCATGATTCAACTTCAGCTTAAGAATGACCTATAGGATGACTGCGGTTGGAGAGAAGGCATACATCAGAGCCAATGCCCAACTGAGATGGAAGATATCGGTTAAGGAGCCTGGACTCAGACCCATCTGACAGCAAAACTGATGGCTTCAATGAACTTTATATTTTGGTATTAGCATCGACTTCTCTTCGTTCAATATGAGACCCAGATAATCAAAGAGAGACAGTTTGAATTAGACTTGTTCTCTGGACTTGCTTCTCACTAACCAATCATCCAGGTACAAGAAAACAGTAATTTCTCTTTTTCTGATATATGCTGACACTGCAATCATGCATTCTGTAAAAACACGAGGTGCTGAGAACAGGCTGAAGGAAAACAGTGTGCTGACCGTGTTGGCCTGCCACAACAAATCTCAAACTTCCTGTGGCTCAGGAGAATCACTATGTGGAAATAAGCAATGTGTCGGTCTAGGGCAGCAAATCAATCACTGTGCTTCAGTGTGGAAAGGATAGTTGGTAGGGCGACCATATGGAATCTCAAGTATCTGCTGTATTCGTTGAGGCTGTGGAGATTGAGGATGGGTCTCATCCCTCCTTTGTATTCTTGGTATTTCCTGGTCCCCAAATCCAACCTCTTTTCCTGATACTCCTTTACAATTCTCCACGCAAGCAGAGTCTGGACCTACTGAAGGAGCAGTGTCTCGTGAGTGGGCTCCCTGAAGAGGGGTGGGATAGATGGGTCGGGGGATGCACAGGAAATATGTGGCATAACTTATTTCTCACAGTGCTTTAGAATTTGATGGGGAGTAAAATTTATACCAAACTGAGGAGATGGAGACAGAGAGGTCAAACTGGAACACTGCCCCAGATATGCAAGTCAAAATGGCTGCTTTGACACTGGAGGACAACAAGTTGGCTGGCTGAAATTAGACCTAGAAGACCTCCTCCTCTGTGATCTGCGACTCATCCTGGAAAAATCTTACTGTCTCACAGGAAAGGATAACTGATGGAAAAAACGCTGAAAGCTGTATTGCTGCTGCTTCTACTGACCTCCATATTGACTCCTATTTGTGGGTGGGGTATAAACATCCAAGGAATGCAAAGAAGCCTGGAAGTCTTTAAATGAATTTAAAGTCTCTTCAGTCTTCTCTGAAAACAAAAAGTGATTGTCAAAAAGGTAAGTCTTCTATGTTCTGCTGAACATTAGGAGCTATGCCGGAATTTTGCAACCACAAGCCCATCCTCATAGTCACAGCTGATGCTTCACCCAGAATTATGGCAACAAAGTATTGGCCATCATAAGGCCCTCTACAATGAACACCTTAGACCCCTCCCTGGAAACATCTGGTAACTTATCTGTGAATTTGGATATAGCATCCCAATTAAAGCCATATTTGGATAATAGCACCTGCTGATTTGCAATGAGCATCTGCAATAAAGTCATATAAATTTTCCTCCCCATCAAGTCCAATCTCTTGGGCTCTTTGTCCTTGGGGATGGGCCTATATCTCCCTCATTGTGAACGTCTTTACTGCTGTTACCATGAGAGAGTTAGGAGCTGGATGGGAGTAAAAACACTCAGAGCCCTGCATGTGGACATAATACTTTTTTCAGAATGTTTAGCTGTAGGTGGTAATGAAGCTGCAATATTCCATGGGGACTTGGAGCTCCAAAGAGCTCCATTTATTGGGAAAACCATTCTCCCTGGAGTTGGAGTTGATGACTGGAGGATATCCAGCAACTTATGCATATTCTCCTGCACAAATGCGGCCTGAATTCCCAAGGTGGAACCCATATGCCTGAGAAGCCCCTGGTGTTACTGAAAGTCACTGGGCACTGGTAAGGATGAGACCTGTACTGCACAATCATTCAGAGAGTAAGAATAAGAGTGTGGAACCAATGGGGGCTGCTGTGGGCGTGGAGTGGGGGGGAAAGGGTAGGTTCATGTACGAGCAGGTCCAGCTGAGGAAGAATGACCTCAGACTGTACTTGTAATAGGGGTGGCACAGGAAGAGAAACTGCAGGTGGAATCAATGATTTTACCCTGGACTCTGTCGAAGAACAGGATCTCTCAGACCAATGCACATCCCAAGGAGGCAATTGGGAATAGAGGTATGGCATTGGGGGTGGCCAGTAGGTACTAGACCGGGGTCCCTACCCCTCCACTAGGAACGTTGCTGATGGTTACCTCAGGATGGTCTTGAACGCTTCTGAGAACAGTGTTTTGAAGGTGTTGGGGAACCAGATCTTAAGGAGCCTTGAAAGTCATCCAGTGGGAGCAGAGGAGCCACATCTGAGGGAGCAAACAAATGATCAGCCTCATCCAGAGCCTAATATGGAGAAAGCATCAGTGCTGAAGATGAATGAATAGTTGACGCTGTCAGAACCAGAATAGGCATTGTACTTCGGTACTGTAGCAAATGATGTCTGAGACAGAGGTTAGCACCAAACTTAGTGATGGGTTCTGTAAAAAGGACATCGTTGGTACTGAAGATAACATCTGTGCCAATGTACTACAGGGTACCACAAAGGACGTTGGCTGTGACTCTGAAGTCTGAGCCCCTAACGGTTCATGCTGATGAGCGTGCTAATGTGATGCTGATGAGCGAGACAGCTATGTGACCAGATCAGATAGCACAGCAGAAGATGATGATGTAGAAGCTATGCCCTGAAATATAGGGGAATCAGGAATGGAAAGGCAAAGCAGATCTGACACTGTGCAGGATGCCAATGGAATGATATGCTCTGTGCTGATGATGATAGCAAACTCACTGGATGCTCCATGGCCAGTACCATAGTAGACTGTAAAGAGTCCAGTTGATCTTGGTGCAGAACTGGAGAGTGGTTGAACATGCCAGCTCCATTGTGCATAGTGGAGGACTCATGGTGCTGATCAGCATTTCTCTTAGAAGATGAAGAGGAGTCTCTGAGTCCTGGAATGGTTCTGATTCATCTTGTGAGACCTCTTCTTTGGAGGACCCGAAGGAGGAGAATGAACCCTCCTCCTGTTAAGGGAAGTGCTGAATCTTGAGCCAGGAGCCACATCTTGTCTAGGCTCTAAAGGAGAGCATGGGGCCAGATGATCTGAATATGTTCAAGTGCCAAAGTGGGACTCAATCTGTTCTGAGAGATGCTGTTTCAGCAGCCCTAGTAGCTCCTCTCCTTAATGTTCTCTTCTCCCAGGTATAACAAACACCATGTATTGGGGTTACTATAATCCACATGATGGACAATGTTTAAACCCCAGCGAGGGCAACTATCTATCCTCACTACTATAACTAAACATAAGGGTACTAATAAATTACACTAACAATGAATTGTATGTAATAAAATCCCAGAGAAAA
Organism: Lepidochelys kempii; assembly: GCF_965140285.1. Classification (NCBI taxonomy): domain Eukaryota; kingdom Metazoa; phylum Chordata; order Testudines; family Cheloniidae; genus Lepidochelys; species Lepidochelys kempii. The sequence goes on along the minus strand of NC_136390.1, from coordinate 31,979,997 downwards.
TGGACATAAACAGTGTGAGGTAAATCACCACAAGAATGCTCTGACTCTAGCCATTGGCAGTAGGAAGGAACTGAGTGGAGGGTTTGGGGTGGTGCTGCCCTTAAATAGCTAGGGGAGGGGCTACAGCCCTGGGGTGCAAGTGCTGCCCCTACAAGTATTACTAGGCAAAGTTCTCTGACTTCGGTATGCTGGGCACACGCATAGCTGAATGGAATACAAGTCTGCAATAAATTAACAGACGAAACAGTTACATTGGGGCTGCATTTTCCCTACTCTGATCCTTAGTGTTTTGTGAAGCTAAACTTGGATGAAAAGCAATTTAAGAATTATTTCCTTACTGAAGACTTTTGTACATGTATATACAAAAGAGGAAGGTAGGATAAAGCATGGAGTTTCCACTATAATCAGTGTAACAGGGAAATTATTTGCTATGAAAATTATTCAAATAAGATTAAATACCTTAAGGAAAATGCTATGAACATTTATGAATAATTTTGTCCATATAGAGACATATTTAGTATTTCTAGGTCCCTCACAGCACATTTACTATACAAAAGATGGTGAAAAATTATTTTCTTATCTATACAGATGAGCAATTATAACTGAAGGCAACAGCAAAGAAACTGATAGAATCAAAATCTGAAACTGCTGGAACTGCTTTTCTTCTAGAGTCAATCATGCTTGTACTGTTCTCAGTATTATTAAAAATCTTAAACTACTGCCAGGGGAAAGCTTTTTTCTGAAAATTTTTCCTCTCCAAAAACGATCACTGAAAAGCAAGAAATTCAATGCTGAGTGATCCAGTCATCTGTTTAATCTTGCTGAGTCAGCAACAATTCATTTAAAATCCTATAGCATAACATTTGCATGTGCAAAGAAGTGATTCCACAGATCTATAATTTCATTCAGAGCAGCAGTTGGCAACTAGCTGCCTTTCAATTTCAAAAGAAATTACAATTTTGAAAGGCATCATCATAACAGGGGATTTAAGTAATGACTTGATATTGACAATAAAAAGAGAAATGCAATATCTTCAAATGTGAATGAAAGGAACAGTTAACATAGAACCACAATTGAGAAACCTCTATCCAAGTCTCTTGAAATTGTATCCCAGAGGAAAAAAGATAAACCAACAAACATTCTAGTACATAGTTTTATGTAAATCCAGCTTCGGTACTTTCCTGATGATACCCCTCCCCATCAAAGTATGTAAACTTTAAAACTCTTTTGAAAGCATATTTGTGGTTTTCTTTTAATATCTCCAATTTCACAAGAGTAAAATAAATATTCGAAAGCTATGATTTGTTTGTTCCAGTTTCTCCAGAACTATGCACTTTTAAAGATCTTAATTACGCTGCAGACATTTTGAATGTTCCACACTAAGCATTATTATTGTAATATCAGAAATTAGACACCACTATAATTTCCCCTGACGTCTGTAAACATTCCCTCCATAGGGACTAAGGGCTTGTCTACACTACAAAATTAGTAGTAGTAGTAACTTAAATTAAGTCAACCTACAGTCACCGCAGCAACTAAATCAGTCCACATGGCCCTCCTTCAGCCGGTGGTATGTGTCCTTCCTGGAATGCTTGCACTGACTGAAGCAGGATATTGTGTGGTCACTGATAGTGTGGGAAACCAGTTGATGTGCGACGCACACCACTGGAGCTCCCTGCCCTGGGACTGACTGCTAGAGCTGAAATGTGAAATCGTAGCAGCCAAGAACATCAATTTCACAGCTGGTAGGCTCCCTGCTGTGAAATTGAACCTATCACTGGGCTCAGGACTTTGGAGGTAAGCTCCGGGGCAGGGTGGGAGGACTCTAGTTGTCAGCCCCATGCAGTACTGACTGCCAACAGGTGATGTAAGTAATGCATTGTCTACATGGACACAGTGTTGCCCTAACTACATTGACCAAAGCACTATGCCTCTTGCAAAGGTGGAGTTGTAAGGTGGCATAGTTTGTTTCATGGTAGATTCGCTCCTGAATCACGTTAAACAAATTAACTACTTTCACTATTTCTTCTTCAATGGTTAAATAAAAATAGTCAAGGTGTGACAGCTTTAACTATTTTAAAGATAGAAACCCATTGTAAATGAGAATGTTTACTTAGTAAAAGGGAGTTAAGCAGTAGCAAATAGTGTGTAGCAGTCTCGGTTTAAGTGGAATAAAGTAAATAATTGCACTGGAAAATGTTCAGTTCTTGGCTTTTTGCCCTATAGGAAGGGTGTTTAATTACTGACACTGGCATACCTATAACAACAGAAAACTGAATTCCAAAAATTCCTACATTTAGATTTGTAAGATCCCTACTTTTAACAGTTCTAAGAAAGAGGAAAGACCGTTTTCTCTCTCTCATTTCTTTCCAATTCACTCTGTTGTGCTCAAGTACTACAGTGTATTCAGGAAAATTGGCTGTTATACTGAAGCTTGTGTGCTTTAATAGCTACACAAACCATAAGATGTCAGATTTCTTGCTTTGATCAGAAGACTATTATTCATATAGTTTAACATTTAACATGCTTTCCTTTAATAAAAGTAGGAGAATGGTATATTTCTACATTTATTTAAAAGAGGCTAAAACCTCTCTTTATTTGCTCCCCATAAAACAAACCAAGGTATGGAGATTATAATATATGCATTTCACACAAGTACCTGGTATCAATCCACTGTAGACAATAACATAGTCCTAAACTTAATATAGATAAATCAAGCATTATTGCTTTAAAAATATGAAAATGTTTTTATAATTGGATCTGGAAGTTTTCAAAATGTTAACTTCCTCAATGTGCACAAATCCACATTATAACTATTCAAGCATAATTAAGACTGCATTCATAGTTTTTAGCTTAAGTGAGATGTAAATCCTTTTATTAGGCATGAAAACAAATAATCAAAATTAAACCACTTTATTCAAAGAGATTTAATTTTGTGAAAGTTACAAGAAAATTTATTCATTGTTTAGGATTCCAAAATTATTAAAAATTACGTTGTGAAGTTTTCAGTACTTGTGTGTAAATGCTTCTCTGGAAACTCACCTATCTTACAAATGACTTTGCTTTTACTTCCAAAAGTTTAGGTAGATATAGATTATTGCAGATTGGTAGCTCTGCTATAGTTAATGTTATGTAAGGGATGAGTCTCTCCTGTGAGCGGCTCCAGCCAACCCACAAATGAAGAACTGGTCCTGGGACTCCCAAACCACAGGAGGAACAGCAGCTCGGTCTGCTCATCATCACTCCAGGGCTTGGAATGCTCTCCAGCCTGAAGGTGGCAACTTCCCAGGTCTTAGCCTGCTCCAGCCTTGTTCCCAGTCCTGCTCTTGCCGCTACTCTGCTTCTAGTCCTACTCCAGCCTGCTCTTGATGCTACTCTGTACCTAGTCCTGCTCCAGCCCCACTCTGGACTTCTGATTCCAGCTCTGACCACTAGGCCTGACTGCGCCAACACCAACCACTAGGCCTAACCATCTCCATCCCAGTTTGAGAAGTTGAGCATTTCTTACAGTTAAAAGATGACTATTTTAAGTACTCTAAAATCCACATCTTATTCAGTTTGTCTCAAAGTTTGCTGTGCCTCGTAGGGGTGCAGGATAGGGTTAGTGGTCCAAATTTGGAGTCATTTGAGCAAAGAGTTCCTGAGATACGATCCCTCTGCTGCAGCCACTGAACTTCAGGAAGACCCATGTACTGTGTATTTGAGTCCCTGGCAGCTTTCAGAGAATCTGTGCTGTGCATTAGGTGTTCTATGCATACATTATAAAGGGGCTCCTTTTGAAGCATTAAAGGTAGTAAACCTCACAATGAAACCTCAATGGCCTTTTTTAAGCAAAGCCTCCATATGCCAGTAACACACATAACAGCACTTTATCCTAACTAATGTTACAGTAGAGTTTGGGGAACAGAGCACATGAGCACTGTAGGAAAAATCTAACATCTTCTCTTTGTTAAGGCAATGCTCTGATTTAGGTCAGGTGTAGCAAAGAGACGTTACACCTGGCCTATCCAAACACTGAGCCTACTCCACATAACCCACCCAGACTTCCTAAAAGTTACCACCTTTTCACTCTTTCCCAGAGAGTTATTTATGGCACCCCCCTTTCTAAGCCCTGGAAGCCACAGTCAAATATGCCAACAAACTGCTGACAATTACCGTGGCAACCGGATCCCAGTGTGCACAGCTGCTAATACAACCTACAGAATTCAGTACTGAAATGAGACCTACTTGATTCCCCTGAAGGTACACATGCACCTCTTCTCATATCACAATGAAAACTAAATTCCTCCACCACTTAACACAGTTACCCCTAACAGCTGGAGTGTATGCAGATAAATGATGGACTTCAAATCCGTGGAATTTAACATGCTCACACCTTTTCAGAATCCTTCTTCTCTACTTATTATTTCCCCACCCCTACTGAACCATTCCTAGTACCTTTTGCTAGTGCTGGAGGTAGAGCTAAGATTGTATTGTGGGTTTGGTGTGTACCTTCACTCATATCAGAGGTTTTCAGAGGTTTGAGTGTAGCTGGACTCAACATTCTAGAAAGGTAAGTCAGACTGCTGGGCAATTGTAATTTCGCTTCAGTGAAGTTTTTGGGCAATGTTGATAAATGCAAATTGGAAAATATAATCCCAACTATACATATAAAATGATGGGGGTCTAAATTAGCTGTTACCACTCAAGAAAGAGTTCTTGGAGCCATTGTGGACAATTCTCTGAAAACATCCACTCAATGTGCAGCGGCAGTCAAAAAAGCGAACACAATGTTGGGAATCATTAAGAAAGGGATAGATAATAAGACAGAAAATATCATATTGCCTCTATATAAATCCATGGCACGCCCACATCTTGAATACTGCGTACAGATGTGGTCACCCCATCACAAAAAAGCTATACTGGAATTGGGAAAAGGTTCAGAAAAGGGCAACAAAAATTATTAGGGGTTTGGAACGGCTGCCATCTGAGGAGAGATTAATAAGACTGGGATTTATTATCTTGGAAAAGAGATGACAATGGGGGGGAGGGGACCTGAGAGGTCTATAAAATCATTATTCATGTGGAGAAAGTAAATAAGGAAGTGTTATTTACTTCTCATAACACAAGAACTAGGGGCCACCAAATGAAATTAATAGGCAATAGGTTTAAAAAAAAGAAAAGAAAGTATTTCTTCATACAATGCACAGTCAGCTTGTGGAACTCTTTGCCAGAGGATGTTGTGAAGGCCAAGACTATAACAGGGTTCAAAAAAGAACTAGATAAATTCATGGATTGGCCCATCAATGGCTATTAGCCAGGATGGGCAGGGATGGTGTCACTAGGTTGTGTTTGCCAGAAGCTGGGAATGGGCAACAGGATGGATCACTTGATGATACCTGTTCTGTTCATTCCCTCTGGGGCACCTGGCATTGGCCGCTGTCAGAAGACAGGATACTGGGCTAGATGGACCCTTTAAGGTGCAGGATAGAAATCCTTCTGCCATGGACCCACGAAAGCCTACCGGACCATAGATCTCCTCTATTACACACCCTACCAGTTGCATAGTAAGAAAGCTCCTGTCCTTGCAGAAGTTCTTGTAGTTCCAAAGGTCCTCAGGGGCTCTTACACACTTTTTGCCATCTACAGAAAGAAGTTAGAGAAGGACAAATCTTGAAGCTCCTAAACACTGCAAGGAAAGAAATCATTCTGCTAGTTCCTAAATTCCACAGTGTTAAGGACAGAAGATGGTTTAAAAATGAACAAACCCTGCAGAACCTCCTAAATTTCACAGAACAGTTGCGATGATGGGAGGCTTTTGCTTTTGGAGAATTTTACACTTCTTTTCTCTAATACTGAGTAAGGACCCTTAATCCTCTTCATAATCCAGGAGCATCTTAGTGCTATGACATCCTTAAGCTATCAAAATGAAGGGTTAGTAACCTTAGTTCAAGCCCCATGATTTGGCTGTTATGAATTCTTCTTTAAAAAAATTAAGTTTTTGTATGTCCCATCTGAACTGCTGAGGTGGGAGCAGCAGGAGAGACTAGAGACACAATCTCAAAATGTTCCCCATTTTCAGAAGACTGCTGCTTGATGCTCTTCAGGAATGGCACAGAGATTTTACTACTCCTAGAAAGGAGCAGTAAATTATGAGTATGAGTGAGTACTGCAGCAGGAAGGCAGCATTTGTGACCTCTTGGCACCAACTGTCAGAGGGCACAGGAGGTGCACAAAGTTTTACAGGAATCCCCTGGGTCAGATATATGCATAATAATTCACTAAAGTGTGGCATGTGAGGTTTCTACCGAGAGCCAGTGATCACAGTCACTGTGAAATGTATGTATGGATACTATCTAAGGAATTATGCATCTATATTTAAAGTTATATTTTATGACAGATAACAAGGAGGTGACCTGTCTTGGCCAGGTCCTATCAAGTAGGGGGTAACACAGACTTATTTCCCTGTCTAGTCATTGTGTATCCCAGTGTATGCCTCATCCTATACTGAGCCAGATGTTGATTAAAGAAACTGAAATCTACAAGAAAGGAGTAGACAGGAAAAAACCACCAGCGGGGGGATATCCTCTTTATGAATAAGGACAATGAATTGTTCTGATATACCTGTGGATGAGAACAGGCACCTGGGATCTTTCACCAAGGAAACAAGCAGACAGCGTGACTTGTCTCATGAGTGGAAGATCACAGCCAAGCCTGGACTTCGGGTGAGCATTGCACTATAAGACAAGAAAGTAAAGTAAGTTTAGGTTCTAGAATGTGGGTTATGATTTTATGGCATATGTAAAATTTGTTTCCAATACTTCTACTTGCTATCACTTGAATATTTGTACTTTGGGATTTTTTTTTTATATTTATATACATATTTTCCAAAATACCAGATTCATCACAGTACACAAAATAAGTAAAGAGGGCTAGGACAAAGTGAGGGAATGGAAAGCAACATATCTATCTTCAGGATCTACATTAATCACAGACCTCTAAAAAGTTAACCAGAATTGTTTTGAATTTTTTGAATGTTCTCCTTCTGCAGAATGCCAGTATTCATTAGCTGCAAGGTCAGCCATATCACTAAGCCAGGCATCACTGTTAGGTGGGGATCGACTTTTCCATTTTTGCAGGATTTATTTTTTAGTAATTAAAGCTGCAAGTTGGAACCACACTACCTTGTTATCAGGTAACTTCCAGGTATCAGGAATACAGCCAAGAATAAAACTTAAGGCGGGAGGGCCCCAACATAGCATCCAATATAAAATTGGTCCTTTCACCCACCTCATATCAGAAATTCTTCATAGAGCGGCACTCCCCAAACATATCAGCCAATATAGCACCAAGGGAGTTACATTTTGAACAGTGGCCAGCATTTGAAGCCCATTAGCCTACATCTCTGGTCTATAGCTGGTTTAACATTAGATACAATTGTATTCCATTGGGAGATTGGAGATTCCATTGGACATAAAGATTTGGCTACATGACTATTCCAAGCAACATTCAAATTATCAATCTTTGGCAGAGATTTTTTGACCAGAAAGTCATAAAAGGATTCTGCTAACTGAGTAAATCCAAATTTCCTCCAAAATAATAAAAGTTCTGGAGGTTCTGGTGTTCCTGGTGCATCTGGTTTAAATACATTTGTAAGTAAATGGTCAAATTGGAGGTATTTCCATGCTCTGGAGCAGGGCAAGCCAATTTGTTGCTGAAGATCTACAAATGGTTTAAAATGATCATTGTCAATTAACTGACAGTCATAATACCTCTCTCCTGCCAATCCCTCCACATCAAGGTTTTGCCACTGATTTTATGGACAGGATTGTTCCATAGGACCGCCTCTACATAGAAGAATGGATGGAAGCAGAACTTTCTTGCCAAGTTTGACCAAGCTTGTCTCACAGCTGTTATTGTGGGAGCTCAGGAGCCATCAGATCTAAAATAATTAAATCCTATAATGCCTGAAAGGGATTCTCATTCAATTCTCATTCAATCTGAACCCAAAATGGTGTTTGTGTGGTCATATCTAACAGCCAAAATGATGCCTGGCTTAATAAAAAGGAGAAATGATAATTTTCCAGGTTGAGAAAACACAATCCTCCCAGAGATGGTGGGAGCTGTAATTTGTTCAGATCCAGTTTAGGTTTCTTACCTGTGCATGAAAGGAATGCTCTGAAATTATTGTGGACTTTCTTAAAATAAATTTGAAGAACACAGAAAATTGTGGGAAGGATATTAATTTTCAGTACACTAATTTTACTCCACAAATGGAGTTAAACTTCACCTCCCCAAATTGTTAGCCACTAGGGCTGGCTACCATTGGTTCTACACTTATCTTAGGAATGTCCTGAATATTATTGGGAATATTCCTAAATATTTTATGCAAGAGGATTGCCAGTAAAAGGCCCAATTTGAGAAAAGGCCTTTGTGGTCATACTTATTAATGACTAAGATTTTTGATTTACCCCAATTAATTTTATATCCTGAGAGGTGTCCAAACTTATTAATAGTGGTTAGATGGTTAGGAATGGTAGTCTTGGGCTTGGATATAAATACAAGATCATATTCAATAATCCAGGTGTAAAGTTTCAGAGAACTTTTTGTAAATTTCAGTTGGGAACCCATTTGTGCCAGGAGTCTTTCCAACCTTGTTTTCTTTTATAGCCTGAGTAAGTTCTGCTTTTTCTATGAGGCAAATAAAAATTCCTTCTGAGAGTCAGAGATCTGTAGCACAGACAATCCACTAAAAAATTATCTCGGGCATCTTTAACTGATTCCTCTTCTGCTAAACATAAATTTGAATAAAACTGCTGAAATTGTTCTTTTAATATCAAACTGTGTTGTATATAATTTATTGCTACTATCATGAATAGCAGCAATATTACTTCTCTTAGCCTTTTGCTTAAGTCTATATACCAACAGTTTGCCAGCTCTCACCAGATTCCCACTACTTGTGCTTCAAACAGAATAAAACAAACTCAGCCTTTTGGAACAAAAGTTCATTGATTTCATATCTTAGATTGGTGAGGGTTCTGAGTTTCTCTGGGAGGGGGCAGAAGCATAGCCTACATCCAAGTTCTTAGTTTCTTCTGCAAGGGTATCAATTCTGTGCTCTCTCCATTTCTTTTTAAAGGTGGCATAAAAGATTATACGGCCTCTGAGGAAGGCTGTAAAGGCTTCCCGAAGGATGGCAGCTGATGAAACAGTGGAGCATTTGTTTTACAAAAAAATTTTTTTAACTACTGCTGGATAGAGTTAACAAATGATATATCAAACAGCAGAGAAGTATTTAATCTCCACATCTTTGTTGGTATTGCATACCCTTGAGGGCCTAAAAGACATATGTACATACGGCCATACTGGGTCAGACCAAAGGCCCATCTAGCCCAGTATCCTGTCTTCCCACAGTAGCCAGTGCCAGGTGCCCTAGAGAGAATGATCATCAAGTGATCCATTCCCTGTCGCTCATTCCAGCTTCTGGCAACCAGAGGCTAGGGACACCATCCTTGCCCAATCCTGGCTAATAGCCATTGATGGACCTATCCTCCATGAATTTATCAAGTTCTTTTTTGAACAGAAGCATGGTCAGATATAACAATAGTATCAATGTCACCAATCAGTGACAGAATTTATCAAGTCTTGTGACCTAAGTTCTCTCTAAGCTGTATGGCTGCGCAGCAGCCTATTAAGCACTGCACAGGCGCTCAGGGCTGTGGCGGGGAGAGATGCCTCTCCCCCAACCTTGTCCTGCCACCTCTCCGTGCCGGCCCTGGCCTGGCCCTGTCATCAGAGACTCGGGGAGTCTTCTCGCCATGCCTTAGAACTGGGGCAGCCTGCACCCCAAACCCCTCATTCCCTGCCCCACCCCAGAGCCCACACTCCCAGGCAGAGCCCTCATCTCCCCGCACACCCCAACCCTCTGCCCCAGCCCTGAGCCCCCTCCCACACTCCAAACCCCTCAGCCCCACCCCCACCAGATGAATTTTGTTATGGGCACCAATATGGAGGTGATGTGTCAAACATCAACTCCATATTGGTGCACCTAAAATTCATTATGCACATGCGTGGGAAAAATTAGAAGGAACACTGCTTGTGACACTAAGAAATAGTCCAATCTTGAATATGTTGAAGAATCTCTGTATTGTGTTAAATTATATTGTTTTCACTATAAACATATCTAAGTGCTGCATGTTAAGCAGAGTGGTAATCTGAGATGAAACTGGTAAAATGGGTTTCTTTAGGAGCAGCAAATCTGAATATTGCTAGTTTCCAGTGGAACACAGGCTGGACACTTCAATGAGATGCTCGGAGGGCTCAGGGGTTGGAGTGTGCCTGTTGCTACCTTGTAGAGAAACAGCAGGGCATGTGTAGACCTAGAGGGGAGTCCTTGTATTGTCTGTGGCTGGAGGAGTTGGGAGCTGACCCTCCCAGTAGGCAAAGACAAGGCTTCCTCATGCTAAAAGACAGGTTGTAGGGAGGAGCTTAACAATCTTTGGAACCTCTGGAAAGTATCACATTCTTTGGAAGCTCAAAAGGGGGCCCATCTGAATTTTATATTTAAAAAAAAACCTCAACACGTTAGCAAAGTCACAGTCTCAGGACTCAAATCCAGTGCCATCTAAATGAAAGGAGTTGCAGCATTACCATTAAACTCACTTTTACAGAGAGAGTATTTACAGGCCCTGACTGACCACTTGAAGAAAAAACTTAGAGAAATAAGAGAAATAAGGCCTCTCAGCCCTTGGCTCTCAGGGCACCTTCTAAACTTATGAACCTGCCTTTCCTTCCTCTGGCAATAGTACACTGCAAAGTTTAGGAGCTCCACAGGAAAGCTTGCTCTCCCCCTAGCTCCAGTACCCCATACTCCACAGTGCCTAACTCTTTAATTTCCCTTCCCCCCAGTATCTTTGATTATAGAGGCTTCCCTAATTATTCTATAGTTAAGGTTGAGTTTGGTTTTTCAGATAAAGCAAGGTTTAAATCCCCTGAAGTATGAAAACAAGTGTTCATCATAATCTACAACCCTCTCTCAACGATTTAAGTTTCCGTACAGTTAAAAAGCTAATTGTTCAGTAGCTAAGTCATTTTGGAGTTCAAAGGATTTAACTGATTTTTAGAAAAGGCTTTGTTTATATGCTCAAAACTTAGGAATATGAAATACTAAACAAAATCTCTTGCACAGACTAGTTTAAACAGTTAAATAATGCTAAAAGACAGTTACCGTTTCCGTAACTGGTGTTCTTCGAGAGGTGTTGCTCATGTCTATTCCACAATAGGTGTGCGTGCTCGCCATGTGCACTGGTGCTGCAAATTTTTCCCCTAGCAGTACCCGTAGGGGAGTGCTCCTAGTGACCCCTGGAGTGGCGGCTCCATGGCACGGTATAAGGGGCACTGTCCACTCCCCCCATCCTCAGTTCCTTCTTGCCAGACAACTCTGACAGAGGGTGGGATGTGGAATAGACATGAGAAACATATCTCAAAGAACACCAGTTACGGAAAAGGTAACTCTCTTTTCTTCTTTGAGTGATTGCTCATATGTATTCCACAATAGGTGATTCCAAGCTATATCTGTTGGAGGTGGGTAGGAGTTCACAAATTCCCAGGACGGAGGACAGCCCTGCCGAACCTGGTGTCATCCCTGGTTTGGTGAACGATCGCATAGTGCAAGGTGAACGTATGAACTGAAGACCACATGGTGGCCCTACAAGTGTCCTGGATGGGCACGTGGGCCACGAAGGAAGCACGAGGCCTGTGCTTGAGTCAAGTGTGCCCTCACAATGGGTGGCAGGGGGACACCCACTAGCTCATAACAGGAGTGGATGCACAAAGTGATCTGATTGGAAAGCTGCTGAGTGGAAATTGGCTGGCCCCTTGTGCGCTCAGCCGAGGCGACGAATAGTTGTGAGAACTTTCTGAACGGCTTGGTCCACTTGAGCTAGAAAGCCAGAGCCCGATGCACATCGAGCGTGTGGAGGCGGCGCTCCTCACTGGACGCATAAGACTTGGGGTGGAGGACCGGGAGAAAAAATGTCCTGACCTGTGTGGTAGGCGGAGACCACCTTCAGGAAGAACGCAGGGTGTGGGCGGAGCTGGACCGTGTCCTTATGAAAGACTGCACGGTGGCTTGGAGGTCAGGGCCCTGAGCTCTGACACGCCTGGCTGACGTGATTGCAACCAGGAAGGCCACCTTCCACGAGAGGCGAGACCAGGAGCACGTGGCCAGTGGTTCAAACGGGGGCCCCGTGAGACAAGCCAACACCAGGTTTAGGTCCCACTGTGGGACCGGGGATCTAGAATATGGAAAAAGACGGTCCAAACCCTTAAGGAACTGTCCAGTCATAGCATGGGAAAATACTGTGTGCCCTGGCACCAGCGGATGGAAGGCCGATATGGCTGCCAGGTGCACCTTGACTGACGAGGGCGACAGGCCCTGGGCCCTCAGATGGAAGAGGTAATCAAGGATAAGCTGGATCGGGGCGGCCACCGGGGAGACACCCTAGTCCGCCGCCCAGCTAGAGAACTGAGACCACTTTGCCAAATAAGCATGGCGAGTGGAGGATCGCCTACTTTCAAGAAGACGCGCTGAACCTGTTCTGAGCACGTCCTTTCCTCTCCACCTAACCACTGAGCAGCCACGCTGTGAGGTGAAGTGCCACTAGGTTGGGATGGAGGAAGTGGTCCTGGTCCTGAGAGAGCAGGTCCAGGCAGAGCGGCAATGGCTATGGCGGAGCTACCGCCAGGCCCGTGAGGGTCCCATACCAATGCTGCCTGGGCCACGCCAGGGCAATCAGGAGGACCCAGGCCTTGTCCATCTTTATCTTCTCCAGGACCCTGCTGATTAGAGGGAAAGGGGGAAAGGCATAGAGAAGCCAGCCTGACCATGACAGGAAAAAGGCATCGGAGATAGCGCCCCTCCCCAGACCCGTCCTGGAGCAGAACTGGGGGCATCGCCGGTTCTGCCGAGTCGTGAATAGGCCCACCTGGGGTGTTCCCTACCTTTGGAAGGGCCAGTGGGCCATTTCCAGGTGGAGGGACCACTCGTGTTGCAAGGAAAAGTCCCTGCTCAAGCTATCTGCCCTCTCGTTCCAGGAGCCTGGTAAGTGGAAGGCCTTCAGGTGGTTGTTGTGGGCTATACAGAAGTCCCACAGTCTGACGACGTCATGGAAGAGGGCCGAGGATTGGGCCCCGCCTTGTCTGTTGATATAGAACACTGAGGCCGTGTTGTCCGTGAGGACCCTGACTACCTTGCCCTCCATGTGCGAGAGGAAGGCTATGCACTCCAGCCACACCACCCTGAGCTCCTTGATGTTTATATGTAGAGTCAGGTCTTGAGCCGACTGTAGGCTTTGCGTCTGAAAGTTCCCCACATGGGCTCCCCAACCGAGATCCAACGCCAGCCCCAATGACGGGGCCCTGTCCCTGAATGGGAACCCTTGAAGCATGTTGTTTGGGGCGGACCATCACCATAGTGAGGTGATCACAGAGTCCGGCACAGTGAGGACCCTGTCCAACCAGAGCTGGAGGGGCCTCATCCTGAGTCTGGCATGATGGACCACGTACATACACGCTGACATGTGACCCAAGAGTTGCAGGCAAACCCTGGCTATTGTCACCAGGAACCTTGTGATTGAGTCAACGGGACCTTTCAGGGTGTCGAATCTGTCTGGTGGGAGAAAGACCCTGGCCGACACTTCATTCAGGAGCACCCCAATAAACTCTATGCATTGGACTGGGACTCACGTGGACTTGGTGTTGTTTACCAACAGGCCCAAAACAGTGCATGTGGACAGGAGGAGTGCCACGTGATCCTTTACCTGTGACCAGGAGGTGCCCTTGACAAGCCAATTGTCCAGATAGGGAAATATCTGGACCCCCCGCTGTCTGAGGTAGGCAGCTACCACCGACATGCATTTTGTAAACCGTGAATTGGTAATGATTCTGTCCCACCACGAAATGGAGGAGGCGCCTATGCCCCTTGAATATGTGGATGTGGAAGTACTCATCCTGTTGATCGAGGGCAGTGTACCAGTCCCCAGCATCCAGGGAGGGGATGATGGAGGCCAGGGAAACCAGGCAGAACTTGAGTTTCACCATGTTCTGGTTCAGACCTCGCAGGGCCAGGATGAGCCTGAGCCCCCCTTTGGCCTTCGGGATAAGGAAATAACGGGAGTAATGCCCATTGCCCATGAACTCCTCGGGCACCGCCTCTATCATTCCTAGTCCTAGGAGCCACCCCACCCCCTGCTCGAGCAGAGCTTTGTGCGAGGGGTCCCCCAAGAGGGACAGGGGTGGGGCATGGTTGGGTGGGGAGGAAGTAAACTGGAGGGTGTAAGCCTGGGAGATGGTGTGGCAGACCCATCGGTCGAAGGTTAGCCACGACCATTCCAGGAGGAAAGCACACAACCGGTTGGAGAAGGGTAGCTTTATTGGGGGTGGATCCCTGGTGAGGACTGGCAGGGTGCCCCCGAGCATCCCATCAAAAACACCTTTTCCCCACCTGCTTACCCTTGGAGGATCCAGGCTCGGGGGGCAGGCCGAGACTGCCTCTGAGGGCACCTCTTATAGTCCCTCTTCTTCTTATGCGTGGCCTCATACTTCGGGAGGGCGGCCTGGGCAGGAGTCTGCTGTGGCTTGAACTTAGGTTTTGCTGGAGATGGAACATAGAGGCCCAGAGTTTGGAGGGTCGTGCGGGAGTCTTTCATGCATGCAGCCTTGTATCTGTTTCCTCTGCGAACAGAGCTTTCCTGTCAAATGGGAGATCCTGCATGGAAGACTGTGCCTCGCTGGACAGCCCAGAGAGCAGGAGCCTTTGCCCTGATTGGCTCTCCACAGGCCCTTGCTGATTGTCTGATTGGTTTGCTCAGCCTCTCTGGCCTGTTCTAGCCCTTTTTCTCATGCAGCTGCTAGGGCATCCCTGCAGGCAGCCTTGGATGCTGCGGACATGGCCACACCATCAATGCCTGTCTCATGGACACCGCGGAGGCCATTGATGGTGTGGCCATGTCCGCAGCATCCAAGGCTGCCTGCAGGGATGCCCTAGCAGCTGCTGCCCCTTCCTCCACTAGCACCTTGAACTCCTTCCTGTCGCGCTCCTGGAGGGAGTCCCCCAACTTGGGCAACTGCCCCACTACAGGCTCCCTGCCCCACTCCATGAGAAAAAGGGCTAGAACAGGCCAGAGAGGCTGAGCAAACCAATCAGACAATCAGCAAGGGCCTGTGGAGAGCCAATCAGGGCAAAGGGAGAGGCAGCCAATCAGGGCCGGGATGGGCCCTATATAAAGGCTGCCTAGCAAAGGAGAGAGCAGTCTCTCCCTGACTAGCAAGGGAGGAGGACTGACTTCTGAGTCAAGGAGGTAGCACCTTGGATAGATCAGTGCTGGGCAGGCTCAGGGGAGCAGAGGAGAGCTCTGCCCTGGTTATCTGCCAGGCTTCAGCCCCTGCTAGAAAAGGGTCGAGAAGGTGCATGGGGCCAAAGGGGAAGTGGCCCAGGGAAGATAGGTGGACAAGAGGGGAGAGAAGGAGGGCAGAGAGAGGCTACCACTAGAGGGTCCCTGTATTGGGACCCAGAGTAGCGGGTGGGCCTGAGTCCCCCACTTCCCCCCCTGCACTGCACCTGGCCCCAGAGGAGTGTGGCCGAGACAGACTGCAACTTGCCCCTGAGGTGATGGGCTAGTCTTTGGGGTTGTGGTTGGCCACTGAGGCAGCTGCAAACTGAAGGACTGCTTTCCCCCGCCCCAGAAGGGGGTGAGAATGGAGTAGTGGGCACTGCCAGAGGGCAGCGTCCTGAAGTGGACACTGCCGAGCGGGGAGCAAGGCGGTTCCCAGAGCAGACCAGACAACGGGCGAGTACTTGTATACTCACCCAGCGCCCAACTCCCTGGTGATCGAGTCGGTCAACCACAGGGAACAGCAGGGTCAGTCAGCCCCGACCCCAAAGTAGCTCAAAGATGCTCGGAGAATAATTAAACATGGGGGAGGCCTCATTTCTTGGAAGACAGGATTAGGCAGATAAATAGATCAGCAAACTGAAAACAATGTTTGTGCTAACTAAGACAGGTAAATGGGTCAGTGAGCTAAGAGACAGAATGTCTGAACTAGCTAAGGCCTTGGCTACACTTGCAAGTTAGAGTACATTAAATCAGCTCCGGAAGCCCTAACTCCTGAGGTGTCCACACTCGCAAGGCACTTAAAGCGCCTGGACTATGCAGCTGGAGCTCTCTGGTAATCCACCTCCGTGAGAAGCATAGAGCTTGCTGCACCCCAGCTGAAATGCCCGGGTGTCAGTGTGGACGACGTGTTGCATTACTGCGCTGTGACTGGCCTCTGGAAATGTCCCATAATCCGTTGAAGTCAAGTGGCTACTCTTGTCACTGTTTTGAACAGCTGACACTCTCTGGCCCCCCAAAACAGTCTCTCCCCCCACATACACACAACACACTCCCTGTCACATTTCACCCCTAGCCCCCCATTTGAAAAGCATGCTGTAATCACTCGCACACTGGGATAGCTACCAAATGCACTACTCTCTGTGGCGTTGCAAGAGCTGCTAATGTGGCCACACCACTGCGCTTGCAGCTGACAGTGTAAACACACGGCAGCGCTTTCCCTGCTGCTGTCTCTGAGGGCTGGTTTAGCTCCCGGCACTCTACATCTGCAAGTGTAGCCATGCCCTAAGATAAGAGGAGGGAATACCCAGGGAAACATTACAAAGAACAAAATAACGGACAGATAAATGACGAATGTAAAGATGAGGTAAAGAGTAGATCGAACATGGGCAGTGCATGTATAATACCCCTGCTGGAGGCCTTGTGGTCCTACCACACCCTGCCCCAGGAAAGGAGCAGTGAAGGTGGGTCCTCCAGGCAATGCAAGAATGGCTGCAGGGAAACAGACAAAGCACAGCAGGCTCAGTTAAAAGAAGCTGCAGGGCTTGAGCTAGTCAGTTCCTGGCTGGGACCAGAGGAGCAAGAATGGGTGCTTGTTGCTGGTCACAGGAGCTCAAGAACAAGCTTAATCAGAAGGAAGATTCTGGAGATACTTGCATGTAGCAAGGAAGGAGAGGATTTGAGAACTTCAGTCCTGAGGTCAGGGTGAAGAGAAGGGGCAAGAGGGGAAAAGGCCCAGGGAATAGCAGCAGCAACCATGTAAAAGGAAGCAGTACGTGGCTGCTGTGTGTAGGGTTCCTGGGCTGGGACCCAGAGCAGTGGGGAGGCCTGAGTCCCCCCATTGGCAAAGTTGCCAAAGCCCTGAGAAGGGGACAAGTTTAGTTTAGAAGCCCAAGCACAGGGCTGGAATTTAAAGGCTCAGGAATGGGGCTGAAGACACTGCAAAGGGACCTGGAGGCACTGTACTATATCAGGGGAGGCATGGACTTAAAGCTAACCCAGAAGGGGCTGAGAACTGAGCCCAGGGATAGGGGTAAAGACATTAATATGGGCATAGGGACAGGCTTTGTCTCCATGCCCTGTTGAACCTTTTACCCCAGAAGCAGTTCATCCATCCATTCACTTATTAACTGAGTGACTTAGCTGGAGGGCTGAGCCACTGAAGTCCCCCCGAGGAGGGAAACAGGGGGCACTGAGAGCAGAGAAAGGAAATAGTGCACTATTGCACCCAGCTGACAGGAGATGCTCTCGAGGCAACTATGTACCACCACAAAATGCAATAAGCTGTGTAGATGTATATATAAATGAAGAGAGTTTCTTGTAACTTTGGATCTGTGACGTATCCTGCATCCACCCCCTACATTGGAGTCTGATCAACTCAGCATAGAGCTGCCATATGCCACATAAAGATACGAGTGACAAGCCTGGAGTCAAACTCAGTTCTTGGAAAGCTGAGTGGAAAGAGGTTTTGGAGGGAATTCATACAATATACAGAGCCCAGATTACTGAGGAAAGGAAGTAGGATATTTGTAAAACAGGATATGCTGTTTTGCAGAGCTTCAAGTTCTTCACTGCTGAGCTTAGGAACTCCATAAGGTAGACACGTTCCCAAACAGTGCTCTTCCTAATACTCACCGAAGTAGCGCTCCTCTCCTGCTCATCTCAGATGTATGTAGGAGGTGAGCCCATCTGTGGATCTTGGGAAGTTCACAGAAAATAGGGAATGAGCCCAGCAAGGAGCTGAATTGACAGGGGTATATGTGTATATGGGATATAAAGTTTTCTATGAAAGACATATGGTCTATCAGGAAGACTGGTAAGGTGGCAAGCTGCAGAATGACTGGCCAATGGAGCTTCAAAACTCTGCAGAAGCAAGGTCTTTGTTGCACCAGAGTTTATGGTCTCTGCAAAGCAAACACTTACAAGCTACTTTCTAAGATCATTGGCATGGCATCTTCACAACTGTGCACCTCCTAATGTTTTTTCATATGATATTGTTAATCCCATATACTAACTGTAACATGAAATGAATGTTTAGGTAAATTAACTGATCATCCCCAAATCATTTTTTTCCTAATTTTGTTGTTGCATTGTATTTTCATAAGAGTATACTAATTACTTCACAAACTTTAGTTTTACATTAATGAAGTTTGTTTGGGAATACAGCATGGCTCCAGTTCTATTCCCAATTAAGTTGGTGCAATTTTCATTTAAATTAGTGGGCGCTGCACCTACATAATGGACGACAGAATTCAACCCCAAATATCTTAATTTAATAAGAGAGAAAGATAACACATTTTTTACTTATAGCAGAACAAAAACATCTGAAGCCACAAAATGGATTTAGTTCCCATTTGTTTTTCTTATATCTAATGATTACAAAGCAGAAGCAATTATTGAAATTTTGAGGAGGTAACAAATCAGTTATTCCAGATAAATAATCTGTACACCAATTTATGGCAGACTGAATTTGTATCAGGGTCCAAAATATGTGGGTTTAGAAGTAAGCACTGACAAAACCTTAATAAGTGTGGTGATAAATATCCTATGAAATAGTAGTCAAGTTTAGCTGTGCATGGGAAACCCACATATATAAGTTTCACTAAAAAGTAAAAATGAACAAATACACAATAGTATTTTATTTTGGGGTATCCAAATACAGAAGAGGATCATACAAAACTGTATAGAATTAGTATAGTACACATTTTTTACAATGAGAAAACTACTGTTCAATCTGCACTCTTCCATATAAATAGAACAAAAAACCCCCAGTGAAATACATGATTAACCCAATGAATGGGAATGCAAGGAGACCATAATCTCTGTCAAGACCTAGCCTTATAAACCTAGAACATACAAAGCAATCTTTCAATGCCATATCAAAAGCTATATGATGGCTGATAATTGAGTTTGCCTTCTTTTTTAAAATTCTTCCCTGTTCTTTAGAACTGATTTACATTAAATGAAATTTAGTGTTCACTTTGGCTACATTCTTCCATATTCAATAGACATTCTTTCAAACGGAAGTGTTTCCATATCTCTAATCACTCTCAATTCTTGAGTATTTCTTGTTCTTTTTTGCCTTCAGATGAGGAATCCAGAACTGAGCACAGTATCCAAACAAGGATTACCACTGATTTATATCATCTCATAACATTGTCAGTTATTTTATATCCTATTCTTATATATTTTAACATATGCTTTATCACCATTGAGCATGTTTTCACTGAACTGTCCACAAGGAAACCAGAACTTGTACCTGAGTAGTTTCAGTTAATTTAGAATCAGTCACAGAGTGGGTTCTCAATGCTTTACAGAAGTGGTCCCAGAGCAAACAAACATGTATTCAGGACACAATACTAAACAAAACAAAACTGAAACACCCAAAACTTCAAGAAAATTTAAATAAGTCTGCCACTTCATCATACACATATCTCCACCCACCATATGCTACGGTGATATGAATTTGTTAAACTACAGAACCATGTAACAAACTGAACTTAACATGCATCTTAGACCACATCAGTATTCCTACTAATCCATCTTTGTAAGAATTACTAATTTTTCAAACCTCAGAGCATCTTCAAAAGCTGCCATTAAAAATGAACAAAAAGAACTGGTCACAGAAATGGGCTTCTTTTTCCCCCTCTTCAAATGCAAAATGCTTTCCCCAAGTTAGTGATGTGAGATCCTGAATGGTAATACTGAGTCCTCTAACAGTGACAAGTTGACCATCCAATATCTTGTGACCCAAGAGGTTGACAACATGAGGCTTAAAGCAATTAAAAAAACCCAAATCCCCCACATCTATTCATACAAAGTATTTTTCAGGAAATAATACAATTTAAATTAAATTAGTCTAAATGGGTTGGATAATTTAGCATGCCAAAGCCAAAGTTCTCCAGAGCCAAGGGCTCCTCGGGTTGACATATTTAAGGCACATCCATTTCATAGCCAATAGTACACAAGGAAGCAATGTGACCAGCATCATATCTAACTGCCTTTGACTTCCCTAACCTAATGGATAGGGTACCATTTTATAGTTAGGTGAACTGAAGGTCGCATTTCAGTGTGACAGCAACTGAGACTTGAACCCACAACCTGCAGCATTTTAATCTACATCCTCAACAACTCAGCTACCTCATCTCCAAATAAGTTATTTTCATTCACTGATCTCTAGTTTTGAGTCATGTGTCTTCCTCATGGTTCCAGAATTTCCAGTTTTTAGAATGTCTTCAATGATAGCACTGTTTGGGGAAGGATTTATACTTGTGTGCACCAGTATCCAAATATAATTATTGGGCAAGTTAGATAATGTTGTGGCAGCCTCATATCACTTTCCCTGCTTTAATGTTTTTTTAAGTGCATTATGTCCTCCCGAAAGGTATAGGTCTGGCAGCTCTAAAAACTGAAGTTGGTTTATTCACAGAGCAGGCACAGACAGCAGCAGTGCAAACTTCTCCACAGGGTTCTGCTAATGGGCATCAAATGTAACAAAGACAATGGTTCTCAAACCATGGGTCGGGACCCCAAAGTGCAACATGACCCATTTTAATGGGGGTAACCAGGGCTGGCATTAGACCCAGCCGAGCCCCACCACCCAGCGCTGAAGCCCAAGCCCCACTGCCAGGGACTGAAGCTGAAGCCCAAAGGCTTCAGCCCTGGGTGGTGGAGCTCAGGTTTCAGATCCCCTCATCCAGGGCTGAAGCCCTCAGGCTTTGGCTTTGGCTTCAACCCCCCACAGGTAGCAGGTCTTGGGCTTGGGCTCAGGCTTTGGTTCCCCTTCTTGGAGTCATTTAGTAATTTTTGTTGTCAGAAGGAGTTTGCGGGGAATGAAATTTGAGAACCGCTGGACTAGGATCACCTCTAAGGCTGAGAATGTAGTTTATTTTCCAGGCCCACACAGCCTTCTGCCTTTTTTCTAGCAAAATATTTATTAAACTTGCACTTGGGTTAAGACAAACAAACAGGTGAGCTGAAAACAATAGTATTAATTTTAATTTTGCTGGTTGAGGATTTGTAAGGTGGTACCTGTCCTCTAAGAACTGGACTGAGATCACCTTGGCATTACACATAGATCACTAGATAACCACTAAATGGCACAATTAACATCGGGTTCCTACTATTCTGGGTTGGATTAGAACCATCAGCCTAGAGGTAGAAAACGCCATAACACAAACAACTTCAATGCAAATTGAATGGACATTTTTCTGATTTCATTTAAATAAATTTGTAAGTCAAAGTTTATTCTGCTCAGACTAGGAATATGTACTGGAAGTATGCGGTGGGATGACTTCTCCCTGTGGCACAGTACAGGAAAAACTTCAGAATTAAACAATGAAGATTGCTTTAACGCAGCCAATTTCTTGAAAGCAGCTACAGAACTTGAGGTGCGTTTATATTCAGTTTACATCATCACTGCCATACATTCTCTTTTTTTTTTTTTTGTCCTTTTGCTTCTCCCTCTTTTCCAAACCAACTGAGTAGGATGACAACTGTGGGGGGGGGGGGGGGAGGAGAAATGGCAGGAAACCTTGTAGAGACATATGTCAACCAAACCAAAAGAAATTCTGAGTTAAAACAGCTCTGGCATCATAATCTCAAAATTGTTTGCATAGGTATTGCAATTTGCAAAACATGGATTTTTGGAACAATGAGTGATATTCTTCATTTTACATCTTCTCCCTAGCACTCTAAGAGCAAAGGATTAATATTAACATGGGACAAACTATGACAACTGTTATGATAATTAT
Organism: Lepidochelys kempii; assembly: GCF_965140285.1. Classification (NCBI taxonomy): domain Eukaryota; kingdom Metazoa; phylum Chordata; order Testudines; family Cheloniidae; genus Lepidochelys; species Lepidochelys kempii. The sequence goes on along the minus strand of NC_136390.1, from coordinate 31,957,874 downwards.
TTGGATTCAAAGTTCTTAAATTGAATTGCATACTGAGGGGTTTTTTTTTTTTATACAAAAATATTTTAATAAAGCTATCAAAAATCTACTTCTTTCGGAGAAGAAAGATTTCTAGGTTGCATTTTGTAAGTATAAATCCACACTAGAGGGCTGTCTGCCTTGCAGGTATCAGTTCCTGTAACCAATTACTGCGTTTATTAATGTTAGCATTGTTTCAGTTCTGTATTCAAGTTAAAAGGTTTTCTTAAAAAAATAAAACAAAACACACCCTTGTTTTTTTCAAAATGCTAATTCAAACTTATGCTGAACTTGATTTCAAACAAGCAAAATATTATATTCTGGAAACCTTGACTTTTATAGAAGAGTAGACAAAACCTTAACAAGAACAATGCATGATGATAAATATGAGATGTTTAAAGGAAAAACAGCATTCACATTTTTAATATTTATCTAAACTATGAATTTCAAAGCAAATCACTAGCTCAAACAGTTAAAACCATCCTCTCAAAAAATGAAGTTAATATGACAAAACAAGACACTCACAAGAAGTCTGAACAAATCTGTTGTCTGCAAATTACTGAAACATTCCTGCACAACTACATTAGGAACACGTATGGTTTTTATAGTCAAAGTTTTCCATTAGCTTTTTTGCCAAATTTCAAATCTGATTTACAAAAAAGATTTCAGGGTACAAATAAAATGGGTACAGATTACTATACTATTTCCCTTGATTGCGGATAAATGAACACGTATCCTGCTTGTTCAGATTCTGACATGTACACTGTTGAGGTTTACATTTTCTGGGGGAATTCTGTGCTAAAAATTCTGCACATAATATTTTAAAATTCTGAATATTTTATTTGTCAAAATAACACAAAATAATCATGCCAGTTTCAATTATTTTGGTAATTTATTTCAAAATACCGGTCAGCAAGTATGTCTGCAACAATACAGACAAAAAAGATTCAAAAAATGTTTTTTGGCAAATAGATCCTTACTAGGCATACTAATACAGAATTTTGAGTAATAATTCATTTAAACTACAATACACATCCTGCAGAATCAGTGCTAAGGTTTGGGGAAGTTAGGGGTAACAGAGGAGCTGAGGGAGAAGGAAATAATTGCTGGGAAGGAACCTAGAAGTGAACCTGGAAACAGACTGACAGAGCCAGAAGGGTACCCAGAAGTCACCTACTACAAAACAGGCCCAATAAAGTAACAAAACGTCACTAGCCGTCACCTAAAGCCCCCAACTAAAACCTCTCCAACGCATCATCAAGGATCTGCAACCTATCCTGAAGGACGATCCCTCACTCTCACAGACCTTGGGAGACAGGCCAGTCCTCGCTTACAGACAGCCCCCCAACCTGAGGCAAACACTCACCAGCAACTACACACCACACAACAAAAACACCAATCCAGGAACCAAACCCTGCAACCAACCCCGGCGCAAACTCTGTCCACATATCTATTCAAGGGACACCATCATAGGACCTAACCACATCAGCCACACCATCAGGGGCTCATTCACCTATGTGATATATGCCATCATGTGCCAGCAATGCCCCTCTGCCATGTACACTGGCCAAACCGGACAGTCTCTACACAAAAGAATAAATGGTCACAAATCTGACACCAGGAAACATAACATTAAAAAACCAGTAGGAGAACACTTCAATCTCCCTGGTCACTCAATAACAGACTTAAAAGTGGCAATTCTTCAACAAAAAAACTTCAAAAACGGACTCAAACGTGAAGCTGCAGAACTGGAATTAATGTGCAAACTGGATACCATCAGATTAGGCCTGAATAGAGACTGGGAGTGGTTGGGTCATTACAAAAGCTAAACTTAATTTCCCACATACTAATTTCTCCCTCCTGTTACTCACAACTTTTTGTCAACAGTCTGTAATGGGCCACTCTCTTACAACTTCAAAAGTTATTTTTTCTCCCTTGGTATCCTGCTTTTAATTGATTTATCTCGTTAGACTGACCTCAGACTTGGTAAAGCAACCCCCCCTTCCCATGTGCCCTTGCACCCCCCTTCCATTCAGCCCCTGGCTCAATGCGGTCACTCCACTAGCTCCTGTGCCCCTGCCCCAGTCTGTACCCCGCCCTAGCCCTTTTGAACCCAAGTCTATGTGACTCCCCCCCCCCCCCCCAGCAACCCCATGTGGCCAGCTCTGTCCATCCCCCCTCACCCGGCCCTGAAGGCATGTTGCTGTGAGAAAAGCAGTCTCTGCTCTCTCCCCCTCTCTGTGGCTGGCTGCTTTGGCTCGTGAGCCAGCTGCCCTCTCTTCTAGCACCACAGCAGCCCTGCAGGGCAAATGGGGTAACTGAAGCGCCTCTCCAGCAGAATGTATTATTCTGGATAGAAAAAAAAATTTTTGTGGGGCACATAAATTGTGTGTGCCCGGTGGAGCAGAAGTCCCCCACGAGTAGGAAAAGAAACATCTTTTAGAAATTCTTGAGTTGGAATGGATCAAGGAAACAAAACATAAACGAAGAGTAGAACATGCTTAATTCTGAAAAGCACAGTATACTTCTGAACTGATACAGAAGAAAATAAAAATACCTGCTCTTTTACAGAAGCTAGAATGGTAGTGGCAGTAGTCTCTGGCTCCATGCCTGGGCCTGTGGAGGTTTCCTGGGTGGTCTGCTGCAGCCCCTCCTCCACTAATGGGGTCTGTTCAGGAGCTGGCATATTGCCTACAACCAAACAACATTTAACTAGTTAATATTTTCAGCTGGCGGTGTTTAAGTAAATGCAAGTCTTCTGGCATAGACTTTACTTCTGTAGGTTTCTTTCAGGCTTTTTGTCAAAGGTTTAACATGAAAAACCTAGAGAATTTTTCACATTCTGACTATCTGCATGTATTGCTATCAACACTGTGCTTCTCTACCAATTTTAAACTGGAATGTTGTGATGTTAGGTCACAAAGAAAACATTTCAGACAAAGCTTTAAAAAGTGCTTTAAAATGCTTAGAAAAATACTGCTTTATGGTACCAAGTAGAGAGAGCCAATGCAAGCAATTTTTATTATCAAATAAATGCTGAACAGCTAAAGTTAACATCAAACAAGTATAGGACCATTGGAAATTTAATCACACTTGCACTTTTCAACACTGAATAATAATAAAAAGCAGCATGTTCCAAGAGTATTTTACAACTACAAAGTACTACTCACAGGGCTCTTTAATTATTAATGAATAATTAATGCACACATTTTGCAAAAAGAAAAACTGCAAATTTCTCTTTGCAAATTAGGTGAATTGCCCAAGGCCTATACACAGTGAGACCGTGTAGCATAGCTGGGATTAGAACTCAAAAATTCTAAGCCTCATGATCAATGGAACGGTATGGTCTAAAAGGCTGAAGACAAAAAAGATACTATTAAGGAATGAGAATTATATTTTTTTAGTTAAAAAAGTTAATCAGTATGAACAGTACCAAAGTAAGCATCCAGTAACACACCATAAATAAAACGTTAAATGTACAGGAGACATATCATTCAAGAAATCAACTTTTATAAGTAAATGTTCTAAATAATCAATATATATTGCTGTGCCATCTGCATATGGTGCTCCCATCTTCCTTCACAAGCAAGAACAACAACAACAAAAAGAAGTGAGAATTAACTTGCTGAATTCTTTTCCAGAGCAAACAAGGTTTTATGCATAGTTGTATTAATACCCTGCATTCTTATAGCTCCTTCTAGTCTAGGCTCTCAGAATGCTTTACAAACATTTAATGAATTAAACCTCAACCACCACCCTATATAAAGGTAGATAAATATCTTCATTTTTTACAGAGGACAAACCTTGGGCTTCATAAAAAAACTTGCGGCAGTGCCAGGCACTGATCACAATACTCCTGAATTCCTGGTCAGTTTTTAATCACATCATCTCTCTCTTGCCTGCTGATTCAACCTTTAACTCTTGCTTAAAGGAAAAAGGATTATCTATGCAAGACTGTGTAAGTAAGGTATAAGAAATGGCAAATGTGTACAAGCAGCATACTTTTAGTGTATAACCCTCAAAAGTTTTTTTTTCCTTTAAGAGGCGCGTTTTAGTTAATGTGCAAGTTAACTCTTGTGAAATGTTAGTTTTAACTGGCCAGATATAGATTCTGAATGTGGTTTTTTCCTTCGCTTTGTAATCCTTGTAGAATTTGCACTTTTGAAAGAACCATTTTTCACTTTTAAATAACTATTCCTAAATGCATCCTCTTAAATTGTATGCATTCCCTATACTTGACTACCAACTGTAGGACAGAAGAGTATCTTGTCCAAGATAAACTTTCACAAATGTATGAACTAGATTCTGTGATTTTAAAAAAACCTTAAAGAAATTAAAATAATTAAGAAAAATTAGAAGAGAAAGATGTGGAAAGTAGAAATGTAAAACCGAAGACTTTTAAACTTTTTATATGATACTAATCTGCTTCTGGTGAAACAGAATACTTTTGCTTACCTTTTCAAGTTTAGAAAAAAGCCAGAAACATTAGTACATGATGGTCTTTAATATTGTATGTAGCAACTTCCACAGAAGTTAAAGTTCTAGAAGTGCTTTAACTAAAACCATGTAGAAACTAACTAAAATAATCTGGATTGTTTAAAAGTAAAAACAGATATTAACGGTATTTACAGCAATGGTAACGTAACGCATCTAAACTGAAGTAACATCAGAAGTTGAAATGAAGATGGGATGAGTGGGGAAAAACATGTTACATATATGCACTATATTTTATTATAGTATTATATTCTTTGGCAATAAGAAACAAAGAAGGGATTGCTGCTTGAAGCGAATTAGTATAGACCGAAGTGTTTTGTAATCAGATTAAAGAACAATTGTTGTTGCACTATTTTTATTGTATTCATTGTTTTTCTATGCTGAAAGTGTCAGTACAGAAAAAAGGGAATACTACTATAGTGTTTCAGTTCCCATTGATACTGTGTGAGTTGCCAACATCAAATGTTAAAAAGTCATGAGTAAAACCCAAATAATCACGAGGGGTTTTTTTTTAAATCAAATTTTAGGTTCTTACTATTTGCCTTCTGGATTTTGATATTTTTGTGGTATTTAATGGTCTCCGCTCAGAGTCTGGTTGGGACGCGTGGCCTGGTGGTCATAGCCACAACGCCAGACTACCAGGTGGGTTATGGGGAGGGGAACCAGGGCCCTCCCACTCTACTGGGCTCTGACCCAGGGCCCTTTTAGCTACCAGTAACCTGGCAACCAAGACTATTTAAGGCTGTCTTCCCTGGGCCTCTTCCTCTTGTCTCCCCCCCGGGGTCACCTCAGTCCAAGGCTTTCACCTGATGGGAAAATCCAAATCCCAAGAAAGCAAGAGGGAGTCGCAACTGTCCAGGGCCACAGAATACTTCCCTCTCTTCTTGTCTCGACGAAGGTTCCCCCCTTTCCTCACCGAGGGCTCCTTTAGGCAGCTGCATCAGAGCCTTTAGGTTTCACTCTGCTCTCCTGGAGCTGTGGGCTGCAGGTCTGTTTACCTTCAGCATTGCTCACCAACTGAGCTAATTTGCTGCCTTTTAATTCCTCCAGCAGATGGAGAATTTGCTGCTGGTTTGGCGGGGCAGGGCTGGCTGAGCCCCAAATGAGCCCTTAAGCCCTTGCTGCTCAGTGTGGGGTTTGTACACCCCATCACAGAGTACAATTTGGTCATATATGTAACCTTTTCTCTGTGACAATGAGGACTAGAAACATATTTTTTTTAAAAAATGGCAATCTATGATTCCCATTTAATCATTTGTTTCCAGGAGCTGGGTCTTTTAAAACATCAGATATTATGAGATCCACAGTAGAAGTGAAGAGTTAGTAAAAGTGCATTAGCCAGAAGTAATTATTCATTCAAAGGCTATTTGCACATTAAGTGGGATATGATTGACCCAACTAAGAGATTGTGAATCCTAGAGCCATTGCCCTCCTCCAGCAACCTTTCAAATCAAAGTACTTAGTTAGGTTGTCTATATCAGTGGGTTAAATGAATAACTGAAGAAGATTATATAATATATGCAGATTGTGTAGTTTTAATAATAATATAATATTTATATATTATATTATAATATAATATTTAATAATAATAATTTCAATGAGTCGAAAGAATAGTAAATATGGCAGGCGACCAGCTTGGCTTAATGGTGAAATCCTAGCGGATCTTAAACATAAAAAAGAAGCTTACAAGAAGTGGAATGTTGGACATATGACCAGGGAAGAGTATAAAAATATTGCTCGGGCATGTAGGAATGTTATCAGGAGGGCCAAATCGCACCTGGAGCTGCAGCTAGCCAGAGATGTCAAGAGTAACAAGAAGGGTTTCTTCAGGTATGTTGGCAACAAGAAGAAAGCCAATGTGTGGGCCCCTTACTGAATGAGGGAGGCAACCTAGTGACAGAGGATGTGGAAAAAGCTAATGTACTCAATGCTTTTTTTGCCTCTGTTTTCACTAACAAGGTCAGCTCCCAGACTGCTGCGCTGGGCATCACAAAATGGGGAAGAGATGGCCAGCCCTCTGTGGAGATAGAGGTGGTTAGGGACTATTTAGAAAAGCTGGACGTGCACAAGTCCATGGGGCCGGACGAGTTGCATCCGAGAGTGCTGAAGGAATTGGCGGCTGTGATTGCAGAGCCATTGGCCATTATCTTTGAAAATTCGTGGCGAACCGGGGAAGTCCCGGATGACTGGAAAAAGGCTAATGTAGTGCCAATCTTTAAAAAAGGGAAGAAGGAGGATCCTGGGAACTACAGGCCAGTCAGCCTCACCTCAGTCCCTGGAAAAATCATGGAGCAGGTCCTCAAAGAATCAATCCTGAAGCACTTGCATGAGAGGAAAGTGATCAGGAACAGCCAGCATGGATTCACCAAGGGAAGGTCATGCCTGACTAATCTAATCGCCTTTTATGATGAGATTACTGGTTCTGTGGATGAAGGGAAAGCAGTGGATGTATTGTTTCTTGACTTTAGCAAAGCTTTTGACACGGTCTCCCATAGTATTCTTGTCAGCAAGTTAAGGAAGTATGGGCTGGATGAATGCACTATAAGGTGGGTAGAAAGCTGGCTAGATTGTCGGGCTCAACGGGTAGTGATCAATGGCTCCATGTCTAGTTGGCAGCCGGTATCAAGTGGAGTGCCCCAAGGGTCGGTCCTGGGGCCGGTTTTATTCAATATCTTCATAAATGATCTGGAGGATGGTGTGGATTGCACTCTCAGCAAATTTGCGGATGATACTAAACTGGGAGGAGTGGTAGATACGCTGGAGGGGAGGGATAGGATACAGAAGGACCTAGACCAATTGGAAGATTGGGCCAAAAGGAATCTGATGAGGTTCAATAAGGATAAGTGCAGGGTCCTGCACTTAGGACGGAAGAACCCAATGCACAGCTACAGACTAGGGACCGAATGGCTAGGCAGCAGTTCTGCAGAAAAGGACCTAGGGGTGACAGTGGACGAGAAGCTGGATATGAGTCAGCAGTGTACCCTTGTTGCCAAGAAGGCCAATGGCATTTTGGGATGTATAAGTAGGGGCATAGCGAGCAGATCGAGGGACGTGATCGTTCCCCTCTATTCGACATTGGTGAGGCCTCATCTGGAGTACTGTGTCCAGTTTTGGGCCCCACACTTCAAGAAGGATGTGGATAAATTGGAGAGAGTCCAGCGAAGGGCAACAAAAATGATTAGGGGACTGGAACACGAGTTATGAGGAGAGGCTGAGGGAGCTGGGATTGTTTAGCCTGCAGAAGAGAAGAATGAGGGGGGATTTGATAGCTGCTTTCAACTTCCTGAAAGGGGGTTCCAAAGAGGATGGCTCTAGACTGTTCTCAATGGTAGCAGATGACAGAACGAGGAGTAATGGTCTCAAGTTGCAGTGGGGGAGGTTTAGATTGGATATTAGGAAAAACTTTTTCACTAAGAGGGTGGTGAAACACTGGAATGTGTTACCTAGGGAGGTGGTAGAATCTCCTTCCTTAGAGGTTTTTAAGGTCAGGCTTGACAAAGCCCTGGCTGGGATGAATTAACTGGGAATTGGTCCTGCTTTGAGCAGGGGGTTGGACTAGATGACCTTCTGGGGTCCCTTCCAACCCTGATATTCTATGATTCTATGATTCTAATATTGGTGCCATATGTCCACAGTCATCTAGGCAGTTTAAAACATAAATAAAAGCAAGTACCAAATTAGCAGCTAAGTCAATTTACCAAAACAAAGCAAATGAAATCGAGACCAAACAGAAAGAGATGCTCCTCTCCCTACACATATACAAAAAAGTCTTCATTCCCACCTTGATTGATATTAGCTATATACTACAGCCTATAACCAATTTGGTAATTAGAATTACTAATGCTCAGTGAACTTACTATCATTTCCGTGCAGTAGGTGGGCTGTGCTAGTTTTATTGAGCTTCTGCAAGAAGCACATTTCATAGAAAGCTTTCAGGAGGTCACAAGGGCAGGCATTTCTGAAATCATTTCTATGTATTTATCCTTGCACATATTAAAAAGATTAAAAATACCAATCCTGATTGCTGCAAAAACTTGTACTTCCAGGTACTACTTCCATTAAAACTGAGCCCTAGTTGCCTACTTTTTATACTTGTGGCTATGGCAGTCTTCAATTAAATAAAGCCACCACAGAACAGAAACATTGTTTAGTGATTCCTCTTCCCCACAAGATATTTAATTCTGCAGTCCGATCGAACAAAGACTAACCATCTCACCATCTGCAAGCTTTGACCAAAAAATGAGATCATGCAGACTGACTCACCAGCACAAAGATAATACAGACTTGGGTATTAGCAGCATGCTGACTATATCTCAGACCATGTATTGTATAATTAATATTAATGTAACTCAGCTTTCTGCTGTTCCAAATCTGCATCTCTAGTGAAGGGAAGCTTGCAAAATTTGTAAAATCACCAGCAGGAGTAACTTTCAACAACCCATAAAATAGAGAGGAAAAAAAGGTTAATTTTTGTCAGTCTCCCTTTGTCATTTGTGATTTCTTATGGCAATTCACTAGACAAAGCTCTCCCACTTGGAGAAAAAGTACTTTCTTAACTGGTGCCAATTTCTGTAGCACCAGACAACCTCACGAAAAGAGAATTAATACAAGACAGGGTCCAACAAGTTGTTCGTATTTCTTCCTCCTTCCCATTTATTCTTGAGCAACTGATTGTTTGTTAGATTCAACCTATTTGAATACCGTGTTACCAGTTTGATCAACTGCTCTTTTTTGGGCTTGCTTACACTTGAAATTTGTTGCAGGTCAACTTGAGCTATTTCATATTAAAGTGCCTTGTGACCACAGACAATTTTTTTGTTATGAATCATCTGGTTTTTTAATATGCATTATTAAACCCACTTTGAAAGTGGGTTGCTGAGATGTGGGATGAGATTACCTTCAGCAAAGTAGATGTGGATGCATACCCATCCCAAAATGAATAGTTGCCCCTTGGCCAAGTCCTCCTATTAGCATCCCATACTGCTTTAACTGGCTAGCTGAGTGATCATGTCTGTTTACCTGTGTGCCCTCCACTGTCCCGGGTGTCATCCTGATCAGTATCACATCTCTGTCTAAATGGTGGCACCCAGCCAGGTTCTGTCTTTTGCAATTCCAGCTGCTGTAGAATTCATAGCCCATATTGGGCTAACTTCCTTCTCTCTCTCTCTCTCTCGTAGGCTTTTAACACCACTCCGACACCCACCCACTACTCAAAATGATGGCTGCGGCAGAGACTGTACAAACTCTCCACACCTTTATTTCTATAAATATGCAAACACAGAAAGACCACTTCAGTTTGCTGTGTACTGCTCTCCCCACCACATTCCCCAGCATGGTGCTTATTGGTCTCTCATCTGCATGGTTAACACCCTCTTCCCTCTAACATAATGGCAACACCAGATGGGAAACTATTTGAAGAAATGGACTTTTACTCTAGCAGTAAATTCAGAAAAGAAAAAGCAAAAAAATTCATGTTTCTGGCTCTCAGTGTCATTAATGCACTTAGTTTTGAACAAACATGAGTCATTATAAGTTGAATCGCCAAATCATGCTGCACAGATATTTCCTAAAAGAACGATATTTTAAAGAATTTGGCCACGCTTTGAGTTACTGAAGAATGTTGTTTATTTTGCTGTGTACTTTATGCTTATCCATGGGGTTAAATATGAGAAAAGGCACAAATAGTGCTCTAACTTGGCAACGAGACTGCACAGCAAAGCAGCTCTCTCGGCACTACCCAAGTACCTTGTGGTTCCTGTCCACTCCTGCACCAGCTCTGGGAGGAACCATCCAAGCAAACAGCATCACAGCATATCTTCCCAGTTCGCTCAACGAATTTTTGAACAGAGTACTCTGTCTTTTGGGGACACGGCTCAGGTTAACATCCTCCAAAGTACGGACAGAGTACAGAAGTTCACATGCAATTACTAGCCTGCTGCTGCCGCCCCCTCTTTAGTTAGCTACCACCTTCTCCCCAGTAACTCACAGCCCATCTAGAATTTAGTACTCCATTCCTCAAGTTTGCAGACCAAACTCTTCCCTGCTATCCACCTCACACCACAGGGCTGGGGGCTCCTAAAAAGGAAGAAAATATTGTAAATGTCTTACCATCTTCAAGCTCACTCAAGACTGGGAAGAACCAAAAGAAATGGAGTTTTGGCATGGAGACTACAATTCAAACAATAACTTGTTCTTTTTCTCCATACCACCAGATTGGGGGGGGGGGGGGTGAGGGGAGAGAAGAAGAGAGAGAGAGACTGATAAAGGAAATGGTTAGCACCTCGCAGACAGCTGCTAGGGATGATGGGAGGCAAACAACCATCTTGGAATACGTGGCCTTGAAACCTACTTTTGCACAACTTTATGAATATTTTATAATTTTTTTTAAAGCTCACAGTGTTCATCTTGGTGTATTCTTGGTTAATGAAGTAGTGAAAATGTGCTTACACTCATTGTTCCAAATCTTGCACAATTCATTGAAAAGTACAGCATCATGATCACAACAACCACATGTACCAAAAACAAATAACACACACACAAGATTACAAGCGCTATCAAAATTCCCACAAAGTGCACTAAAACCTCAAAAATAAATGTTACAGCACACACATCATGATTCAGTCATTGTATTTAATACATGTACACAAGACACATTCAGTAATGCTGATAAATTTCTTACGCAAAGAGCGTATGTACTTTTGAAAGTGGCACCTAGACTTGAAGTATGGGTACAATGCATTCCTCACTGTGTCCCTGTCTTTGTATCATTTTGCAGAAGCCTCTTCTAATATGGCTGTTGAAAGTTTTCACCAAATTGACTCATCTCCTGCTGTCATCCATTTGCAAGGCTCTTTCCCTGGCTCTCAAAGGCTGAGCAAAACACAGCAAGCAGCTATCATAAGACGACAACAACGTTTCTAAGTCTCCACATCAGGATCCTGCATCTACTTTTCAGTCTTCCAGATACACCATCACAGTAATTCTGCAACTACTCAGCATATAATTTAAACACTATTCATAAAGACCACAGGAGCAAAATTCCTTTTTGCATTGCAAAAGACAGTCCAGAGTTTTTGAAGATCCTGGTGTTACGGACCTTTCCAGACCACTTCACATTAATATTAGAAAAATACCCTTTTCTACTGATGAATTCTGAGGCCTGGTGGGGTGCGTGGTTAAAGAATAGGCAAGTGTCCAATCAATGACCCAATATAATTGGTGAACCCCAAGCCTGCAAATCCGTTAATAACCTTCTATGCATTTCCCAGCCTTAAGATTTGGGGTCACGGGGAAGGGAAGAATCACCGGAGTAGAGGGGAAAATCACCTTATTGCTAGCACCACACACCTCCACAACAGCTCTGACACTTGTTTTACCAACCCCAAAATGTTTAGCTACTAACCAGTAGCATCAGGTGTGGCAAGCTTCTAGACAGCAACAGTCATGCATGTCTGCACACTAAGGGGAGTTCTCATGTAGGTGGTCTGCTGTTGCAACTCTGACGCGAGCTTGGCACAGATCTTCAAGGAAGCTGCTTTCCTGTAGGTATCCCACAATGTGGCAGCAGAATAGAATAGAGTAGATCTCAGAATGCATACAGCACACAAGTGGAGAAATGCACCATAAGGTCTGACCAGAATGCTGAGTGCTTTTTTTCAAAACATCGTTGTGTTGTGTGGTAGCAATGATATGAGGCATAACTACCTTAGTTGCAGGATAAAAGCATGGTGCATATACTCTATTCATGCAAAATTTGTTGTAGGTCACTTAACATGGGTACACAAAACCCGCAGGAAGTTTTATGTGCAGACATGCCCTACCCAACTGATCTGGCCAATTGTTTCACTTAGCTATGCATTTCCTTTTCTCACTCTGCTCTTCACCACACCTTCTTTTCTGCATCACTATATCCTCTTCTCCTTTAAAGGGCATCTTTAAGTTGATCAACTTGTTTTTTGTTTTTTTTTTGCAACCAAAGTTAAAGATTAACTCTTCGTCATTTTCAAACTCTGATGTTGTACTTACTGTAGGCGGAGCTGATAGTGACGCCTCTATTTAGGTTGCCCAACATTTTCCATTACAGAATCTCAACTTTTTTGAGAATCTTTAACACCTAAGTCTGTAGGAGGCCTTTGACATTCAACAGGAACAAGGTCCTAGGGCTTGAGATGTATCTTTCATGTGCCCCATGAAATTACATTAAAGTCTGGCTGAGATAAATTCTTGAAAAAAGAAATCCTTTCTGTTTCTTGCATGCCTTATGAAAATGTTGGCAATCTGCCAAAATAACTGAAAATGAACTTTCTAAAAAGGTGAAAGAGCCAGGCCAAACACCCCACAAATACACCTCTGGAAACACACACATCCCCAGTAGCCTACCTCCTCCCCACCTCAAGACACCACACTGGGTAGGAATCCTCCAGTTCTCGGATTAAGGAGAGAAAAGCCAGACTGGAATTTCTATCCAGTCACGACAAAACCTGACACATGGTTCCAAAGGCCCACCTCTCCCACTTTTAGATAACAGCTTTTTTCTGCTGTCACCTAATTTAGCTCCTGTAGCTCAAGTGATGGCAGTCTGTGCTGCAATGCTGAAGATTCAAGGTTTAAACCCTGGTGATGCATGACAGAGGGGGTTGTAACAAATAGCATTTGTTTTTGCCTTTTTCCTTTAAAAGGGTTAGGGAAATCTGCAACCTAAATAACGTTATATGTACAAAGTCAAGCACTTGTAAAGTAGAGCTGGTCAGGAATTTTTTGACAATTATTTTTACTGGAAAATGCCATTTCATCAAGACAAATCTTTTATAGAACAAAGCTTTTGTTGGGACGGTATTGCAGGCCCAGGATGGAATTTCTGGACAAAATGAGAGACAACAATAAAAAATATATTTTATATATGGATCCATAATATATGAATATATTTTATATATGGATCCATGAAATAAAAAAAATAAAAAAATAAAAAATCATACCGTCACAGTAATGAGACAGCAGGATTAGGCAAAGTATGAAGTGTCAAAATAAAAAAAAATCCCAAAGACTAAATATTAAAATAATTTAAAAAAAAATCAAGTTCAGAATAGACGATAATAAGTTTCAAACAGATGAGAAACAAGATGTCACGTAACAATGTATTGATAAGAAAATTATACATTACTAAACAAATGGCATTCCAGTACTCTATTTGCATTATCTTTCACGAAGTGGCCAAGACATTCCAGAGGAAAATGAAATAATGAAGCTAAACAGGAAGTTATGAGAATGAGATATGAATTACATCCAGATCTAGTTGAAATTTATCCTAGAATCCTAAAAGAAAATCTTTCTCAAGCACAGGTGTTCAGTGGCCTGAATATCATTGACAGATTAGACCTGTCCTTTTTACAGCAAATGGAGACATTCTAAAGCAGTGGTGGGCAACCTGCAGCCTGTCATGGTAATCCGCTGGCGGGCCATGAGACAGTGTTTACATTGACCATCCGCAGGCATGGCCGCCCGCAGCTCCCAGTGGCCACAGTTTGCCGTTCCTGGCCAATGGGAACTGCGGGAAGGGTGGCCAGCACGTCCCTGCAGCCATCGCAGCTTCCTGCAGCTTCCATTGGCCAGGAACGTTGAACTGCGGCCATGGGGAGCTGCGGGCAGCTGTGCCTGAGGACGGTCAATATAAACACTGTCTCGCAGCCTGCCAGAGGATTAACCTGATGGGCTGCAGGTTGCCCACCACTGTTCTAAAGGCTGTATTACACCCATACAGAGACATTTCAGACTCCTTTGCTGCAGATCCAGTTCACCAATTATTACTAAAACATTGCTACTGAAGAAATGCCTAGATGAGATCTCAAACAAGCTGAGGTCCCATTAGGCTTGGCAAGATGTATAGTAAAATGGCAGCTCCAAAAAAATCTTACCAATCTAAGAAAATAGCTTATTAATGACTGTTCACCACTAGAAAGAATTTGGACGTGTAGAAGTCCTCTCACAAACCCCTCAAATCCAGGTAACTGGATTTCCAAGTAACTGAAATTTCTTAACTGTATTGTCAGAGTAGCAGGAAGATTCTAAATTTGTATATTTTTGTCTTGCTTGACTGCATGTGCAAAAGTGGCTTAGTTAAGTCTGCCACCTTACCACATCTAACTCTGGTTTCCCTCAGCAACAGACCAGAGCAGTCTATCTGGGAGCTCCAGCCTGCCAGTACTAGTAACTCATCCAAACAGCTGGAATCAAGCAAACCTTAGATCCCTGTGGTTTGAATTTCTTTCCTCTCAATTTCTACAGAGATCTTGACAAACTGTTTTGATAGTATACTCATAGTAATTCTTACCTATTAAATAATTACATAGTTATTTATTTAGTTTTTCTTTTAAAGATTCAACCTTTGATGAAAGGTGTGCTGGTCTTGCTTTTCTTATTCCAGAAAAAGACACAGCTCCTATTTAAAGGAAAGGTTTTCTGAAAAACTGAAAGGCTTGTCATCTTCAAATAACTCATTTGTAGACTAACCCAACTGGTTGCAAGACAGCCTGAATATCCACCAAAACAGAAGTGATATCTGCAGACTGCTGATCTTGGACAAGGAGCTGGGACTAGAATAACTTTGTACTGTACTTGTTAACATTGAATCTCAGGTCTGGCAAAATGTTAAAAATCTTAGGAGGCAATTCTTTCTGGTAGAAAGGACTGACACCTCCAACAACAAAAATGCACACCCTCGACTTTTTCTTGAATTTCTCTTTCACTATACACATTTTATGAAAGATACTTTGATTTGTCCCTTGAACATTAAACACCCTAATGAAGAATCCTTTTATTCTATTTACACAAAGACTATTTTCACGCCACAGGTGGCCTCATAAAAGATATTTTACTTCTTTTTTTTTTTTTGCTTGCTAATAAGAGGTTTATGTTACATTTGTACAACTTGCAGATTGTACACAAACATACCTTGCAGGTTCTGAAGACTTGTTTCAGAAGAACTAGTATGTAATACTGTAGTTTTCCCTATTACGATACAGATAATCTGCTCTTTAGAACTTTTACTTCACAATCCACAAAATGGCTTCTCTTGATAAATTTCAGGTAATTCCACAGTTCACGTGCGCTTGTTATAGCAGGGGTGGCCAACCAGAGCCTCAGAAGGAGCCTAAATCTACCAATGTACATTGCCAAAAAGCCACAGTAATAAGTCAGCAGCCCCACATCAGCTCCTCCGCCCGCCGCTCCCAGTGCCTCCCATGCACCGGCAGCCCCGAACAGCACCTTCCCCTCCCTCCCCGCACCTCCCGATCAGCTGTTTCATGGCATACAGAAGGCTAGGAGGGGGAGGAGTGAGGGCACAGCAGGCTCCAGAGAGGGGACAGGAAGGGGTGGAGTCGGGGTGGGGCAGGGCCTGTGGCAGAGCCAGGGGTTGAGCAGTGAGCACCTGCCGGCACATTGGAAAGTTGGCACCTGTAGCTCCAGCCCCGAAGTCGGTGCCTATACCAGGAACTGCATATTTACTTCTGAAGAGACGCATGTGACTCCGGAGCCACAGGTTGGCCACCCCTGTGTTATAGTATTCAGTAATCACTCAGACATTGACTGAAGCAGATCTCTATCAAGCTCCTTATCTCAGTTCCAACTGCCTGTCAACAGCATATCCAAGCCCCTGAAAGTACAGTTCCCCACATCTTCCTTTCCCAGCCCAACTTAACATCAACAATCAATCAATATTTACATAAATACTTATAACCAACTTACTAACAATGTTCAGCTAATCATGCACCATTGCTTGGACTTGAGGACCCCTTGAGGATATCAATACAACTGTTGTCAGGAGGCGGTAAGTAGAGGTGGTTGGGAATTTACAGCAAAACAGTTTTGTCAAACTCTGCTGCCTTTTTCAGGAGGCACTTTATTATTTTGATTCTGTTTCCCACCAACCCATTGGACTGATGATAATGGGGACTAAGGGTTACATGTCCAAACCCAAACGTCACTGCAAATGGCATGAACTCTCGGCCACTAAAACTATGGCCCCTTGTTAGACATAGGCATGGTAAAGCTGACATAGCAAACAAAAATACAATCAATGTGTACAATCATCTATTTAGCAGTAGTATCTTCTAGTAAAAACTAGAAAGTGAGAGTAATAGTCTAGAACAAGTACATCATTTTTTCTCATCAAAATAAGCAAATCTGAGTGTACTTTGCTCAAGGGGGACATTTTTTCCTGTGCAACTAACATGGTTATGCTTGACTTGGCTATATTTTTGGAATATACAACAAATCTTGACAGCCTCTTCAATGTGACTTTACATTTGAGATCAGTATAAAATGTATCTAGCTCTTCTAAGATTTTTCAATTCCTAAATGACCTAAATGTATCCTTAACATATTTTTCTGTAGCACCTTAGGGATCACCATTTTGGTGCCTTCAAACAGAATCACATCTAGGACTGAGACTTCCCCCTTGAAAGGGAGTATGGGGCTGGGCACCTGCTAACAGTCTTGATTACATTCTGTAGGGTCCCATTTTGAGCCATAGCTCTGACAAACACTGTCCACATTTCATTTGAGATAGGACAGAGTATTTTATTTTAAATTGTATTTTATTGTTTTTATTTTAAATACACACAAATACATGAACAAAATGGAAATAACATATACATAACAATTCAAATGTTCATTAGTTGCAAACCTAGGGGGTTTAAAAAACCTTGAACCTGTGGAGGTCATGCAGGGCATCAATTATTAAAGTGAATAAATAGATAAATGAAATGAGAATATAACCTATGAGAACCGGGAACAACAGTTTAGTTTTAAATCAAGCTGATATGTACAATTCTAGCTGTGGACTTTACTCCACTGCATTTTTGTCAAACACTCTACAGAGTATCTGTAATCATCATCATCTCC
The DNA here is from genome assembly GCF_965140285.1 of Lepidochelys kempii. NCBI lineage: Eukaryota > Metazoa > Chordata > Testudines > Cheloniidae > Lepidochelys > Lepidochelys kempii. The sequence goes on along the minus strand of NC_136390.1, from coordinate 31,940,462 downwards.
CTCAGGTTTGTATTCAAATTGCAAATTATACATTTGTAACTGAAAAAAAACCAAAATGCTATTCTAGGGGCAGGGGAATTACCAGGCCCCATTTGGTAATGGCATTAAGTCATTTGTAGTTAGTTTCAGTTTAACATTGGCCTCCCATAAATAAAGACATGAAACTTTTTACAGCCATAAACTAAGGCTAAAGATTCCTTCTCTTTTTGAGCATACTGACATTCAGTTTTTGTTAGAAACTGATGCATAAGCCACTGGTCTCTAGATTTCACCATAATATTGTAAGAAAACTGCACTAACACCCTCCTTGGAAGCATCCGTGGAAAACTTAGCTTTGTCACAGTACCTTAGGACTGGAGCCTCTAACTATTTCAGTTTCTCAAACTCCTTATTAAGATTAGCATCTCATGTCCATTGGACATGTTGGCACGGTAGCACTCTCAGGTTGCTGGCTTGGACAGCTAGATTTGGCACAAAGTTCACCATTCCAAGGAATCTTTGTACCCTTCCACCCTTCTTTGTCTGTTAGGGCAGTCATGCTGGTAAGCATCTCAACCTTGCTGTGGTCTACCTGTACACCTTACTGTGTTTATTTCTATAACAGATATGTTATTTCCATTACACAGTATTTACATTTTTCATTTGTTTACCTTTAGCCCAGCAGCTCTGGCTCTTTCCAAAGCTTCCCGATGCCTCTGATCATGCTCTTCTACTGTTTTTCCCCAGATCAAAACGTTATCTATGTTGACCTTAGCACCTGTTATACCATCAAAAAATGATTACATTTTCCAGTGAAACGTCTCAGGTACCAAAACAATCCAAATGGCAGTCTGCACAAACACCCAAACGGGGGTGCTGAATCTGCACAAATGAGCACTGTTTTTCTAAGGGCACCTGCTAGAACCCTTGTAGAAAATATTTAGCATCTGCCATATCCCCAAATATTTCTCCCCTCCTAGGTGGTGGAAAGTTTTCCATTTACATATATTTGTTTAATTATTTTGGGTCTAGACATAAAGGAAAGGTTTTGTTCCCCTCCTCCTCCTCCCCCACCCCACCAACCCACACACAATAACCAATGAGTGTACCTACTCTGTTGGTTCTTCTACACTGGTACAGGTCTGTTTATAATTCTATAAAGATAAAATCTTCTCTCCCTAAAACAGCTCATGGTGGATTAAAGAAAAACCACACAAAACAATCCCTGTGATTTTTTTTAATAATTGATTTTTTTAAAATTTAAGTCAGATATTTTATTTGAATTAAATACACATTTATTTAAAAAAAATCTATTTAAAATTATGTTTGAAACGGACAACCTATGTTGAGGCTTAAATTTATTATAATCAATTAAAGTCATTTAAATTAAGTGCAAAAAATAATGTTACATGGTACATGTTTGCTGCCAAGTTTTAAAGAAAGTCACAGGCTAAGCATCTGGAACCTGAAGTGTTAAACCAGCTTTTGACAGCAATAACCTCTTCTGCAGATGCAGACAAATTATTTTCTTCATTACAGCTTATTTGCAGAGCTCAATTCAATGATTAGTTCATTCAAAAGCTAAAAAAAATCAATTAGAAACTGAAAAAGCAGGACAGCTTGTTTTCCTCTACTAATCTATGAATAAAAACAAGGTTTATTAGTTCTAATATCTTGAAGGACATGTTGATCAGAAATAATCAGTTCAATTCACTAACTTCAGATAATACTTCCTTTCTTTAAAGGATTTATTAATTTAAAATGCAAAATATGTTTTGATAAACTTTTATCTTCTTAAAAAGAAAAAGAGTACTTGGGCACCTTAGAGACTAACCAATTTATTTGAGCATAAGCTTTCGTGAGCTACAGCTCACTTCATCGGATGCATACTGTGGAAAATACAGAAGATGCTTTTATACATACAAACCGTGAAAAAATGGGTGTTTACCACTACAAAAGGTTTTCTCTCCCTCCAACCCACTCTCCTGCTGGTAATAGCTTATCTAAAGTGATCACTCTCCTTACAGTGTGTATGATAATCAAGGTGGGCCATTTCCAGCACAAATCCAGGGTTTAACAAGAACATCTGAGGAACGCGGGGGGAGGGGGGAGGGGAGAACAAGGGGAAATAGGTTACCTTGCATAATGACTTAGCCACTCCTAGTCTCTATTCAAGCCTAAGTTAATTGTATCCAATTTGCAAATGAATTCCAATTCAACAGTCTCTCGCTGGAGTCTGGTTTTGAAGTTTTTCTGTTGTAATCTTCTTATGTATCTAGCATATTGAAGGTAGTTTTATTGAATAAAAAAATAAATTGTAATTTCTGAACATTTTAATTGAATTTCCATCCAAATAGAGGTTGACACAAATCACAAGCAAAAAATGAATCTTCATTTAGTAAAAAGTTAAGATATAAAATTGCTTAAATAAATTTGTACAGAAACAGTGTATCCCCTTTTGCCACGGGGTGCTTTACTCACTGCTGGAGTGCCACCCCCTGGCCGCATCTGGGGTTTAGCTCTGCCAGGCCGACACCCGTTCCTGCAGCTGCACTCTGTCACTTTCTCTGCATCTCGCTTTCTCGGGACTCAGCTGCTCCTGCTTCGGGCAGGTCACCTTCTGGGGGTGGGTTTGCGTTCATAAAGTCTCTTGAGACCCACTGTCCCAGGCAGTCTTTTACCTTGACGCCTCAGGTAAGTGGCCACAGCATACTAATCCACAAGGATGGGCTATCACCAGCAGGAGAGTGAATTTGTGTGGGGGGGTGGAGGGTGAGAAAACCTGGATTTGTGCTGGAAATGGCCCACCTGATAATCACTTTAGATAAGCTATTACCAGCGGGACAGTGGGGTGGGAGGAGGTATTGTTTCATATTCTCTGTGTATATATAAAGTCTGCTGCAGTTTCCACGATATGCATCTGATGAAGTGAGCTGTAGCTCACGAAAGCTTATGCTCTAATAAATTGGTTAGTCTCTAAGGTGCCACAAGTACTCCTTTTCTTTATACATTTTGTGAACACCTTTGGGGCCGATGAGAGGCCAAAGGGCAGCGCCATGATTTTAAAATGGGGTCTACCCACTATGAAACAGAGGAAATGTCTGACTTTGGAATATGGAAATGAGTGTTTTTCAAGTCGAGTGCGGCGTACCAGTCTCCCACATCCAGGGAGGGGATAATGAAGGCCCGGGAGACCATGTGAAACTTCAACAGCTTGAGAGACTTGTTGAGGCATCACAGGACCATAATGGGAAAAAGGCCCCCTTTTGCTTTTGGGATTAGGAAGTAGCAGGAGTAGAACCCTTTTCCTTTCATGTCCTGAGGGACCTCCTCTACCATCTCCATGTGCAGGAGGTTCTTAACCTCTTGGACGAGGAGTTGCTTGTGAGAAGTGTCCCTGAAGAGGGAGGGGGAAGAGAGGAGTAGGAGGGAGGGGCAGCCGAGAATTGCAGGGTATAGCCACGAGATACTATCTCTAGCCCCCCGTGGTCCGAGGTGACCTGCAACCAGGCCAAACAGGGGGATGAAGATGGCCGAGGAAAGAACAAGGTGGATCTGGGGAGATGACTGGGGTATCGTTCTTAGCATACCTTCAAAATGAGCGCTTCTGGCCTCCGGGATGCTTCGTTGGGCTGGGCTGCATGGAAGAAGGGGAGAAGGAAGGGCGACGACGACTAAAGATAGTGTCTCTGTCCCTTCTCCTCTCAGACCCTTGACGAGGCGGGCAGCCAGAACTGCTTCCTTGCCAATTGCAGCGTATGCAGACCCAGGGAGCAAAGATGGCTTGACTGTCCTTTAGGCCATGCAGCCATGCATCAGTCTACTCTGAGAAGAGACCATTTCCATTAAATGAGTGATCTTGAATTAAGGCCTGAATTTCTTGAGACAGCCCAGCGGTCTGAAGCCAAGAGCTTCAACTCTTGATCACCACCAATGAGACCTTTCTAGCCACTGAGTCAGCTGTGTCCCACGCCATTTGAAGGGAGCACCTGCTGCAGTACCCTCCTCCACCAGGGTGCCAAACTCCTGGGCCAAGTCCTGGTGCAAGGACCCCTTGAACTTACAGAAGGAGTCCCATAAATTAAATTTGTATCTTACCAAGAGAGCCTGGTGGTTCACCACCCGGAACTGAAGGCTGACAGTTGAATAAATTTGCCTCCCAGCCTCTTGGCCTCTTTATTTTTGGGGGTCAAACTCGTGAGCCCCAGCTTTTCCTTTTTGTTGGCCACTGAGATGACCAGCGAGCCTAGAGGGGGGTGGGTATACAAGTACTTGAACCCCTTGGCTGGGATGAAGTACTTTTTCTCAGCTCTCTTGGAGGTGGGAGGGATGGAGGACGGGGTTAGACAGAGGGCCTTAGCAATTTTCAAAACTCCATCATGCACTGGTAGTGCAACATGGGCAGGGGTAGATGCCAAGAGCATACTGAATAGGGTGTCTGCCTGCTCAGCCATCTTCTCTACGTCTAAGACCAAGTTCTAGGCCACCTGTCAAAGCAGGGACTGGTGCTCCATAAAATCATCCAGTAGGCTGGCCCTCAAAGTTCTGCCACTGCCTCGTCTAGGGATGAGGACGACGACTCTACCACCGGGGAGGCCCCGGGCCATCATTCCCTATGGGAAAAGGGGGTTTCAGGGTGGGTACTCACTCCTCTACCCTGACCTCTGAGTGTGTTTTGCACACCAAGCCCAGTGCTTCTGGTACTGTGAATTGTTGCTCCGAGGCAGCAGCTAACGAATGGTGCAAAGGGGGCATCAGCATCACAGGCATGCCCATGCACTCCAATAGGGCCACTGCACTGGCCACTGGCCATGTTGCCAAGGAAGCATCACAAAGGTTGATGCAGCCTCAGGTGCCCAATCACACTGGTGATGCCTCAGTGAGGGGCTGGGCTTTCTCTTTGTGCCAGAGGAATCCCCTTCCAGTGACCAATGTGGGGCTGTTGATGCCCGCATCTGTAGGCTAATCATCGGTGCTGGAGACCAGTGCTTCGAATAGGAGGACCAAAGCCAGAGCTGGGGGGGACCAGTACCGTGACACAGATCATTCCCATGGTGTGGAGGACAGGGATCCGTGCCGAGAAGATGACTGGTGGGTGGGTGAACAGTGCTGGCGATACGGTGACTGGTGCTTCCCCCTAGGCGACCTGTGTCGTGAGGACGGAGACTGCGATCACGGTGCCAATGATCTTGGGCAAGCTGCAGAGGACCGGGGCTGAGAAGCCGGAGATCTGTGGTGTGGAGTCAGGGAGCACTCCCTCGGCTCTGGGGATTGGCAGTGCTCAACTGCTCTCTGGGGAGCCCTAACAGCTGGCTTGCCCTTGTAGGGAGCCCTTGCCACTTCCTGTGGCACACACAGTGCTGGCGGCGCTGGTAGAGGCCTCTTCTCCCTAGGCACTGGGAGAATCTGAGAAGGCGTTGGTCCTGCCAAGTCTGGGTCTCCTACCGTTCCCAGGAGTCAGGGGCGGATCTCTTGGGCACTAGGGGCCCTGACTGGAGAGGCAAATTCATGTGGCTCTGGTATGCATGGGCGGCCCAAACTGCGTCCTTTGCCCTGTACCCCATGGCCTTTCTTGCCTGGTGAAGGGAAGCTGTGCTTCTTGGCCGCCTTTTTGGGTGCCAGCGATGGAGAGCAGTGCCAGGCAGAACACAATGGCGGGAGTGCACTACGCCCTGAGGCCAAGGTACTAGGGGTAGAGTCTGGCCGGGAAGTCTCGGAAATTGGGCAGAGAGCAGCCTCCAAGAGGAGGGCCTTCAGACGGATGTCACACTCTTTCTGGGTCCTGGGTCTAAAATTTTTGCAAATGTGACACTTGTCCTTCATATCTGATTCCCCCAAGCACTTCAGGCAGCTGCTATGGGGATCACTAACAGGCACAGGCCTGTTGCAGTCCCAGCGGGGCTTAAACCCCAGAGACTGGGGCATGCCTTGCCTGGGGACTCTAACTTCTAATAACACTTAATAAATACTTAACACTAACTACTATAAACAAACTATTTACAAGGCCCTAAGGCTCCAAGTCAGAAGAGACGAAAACCACTAGTCCTTGCTAAGCACCACGGGCAGTAAGAAGGAACTGAGAGGGTGTAGGGCAGGCAGAGCCTTGAGTGCGACACTCAAGAGGGTGCCACAGCCGCCCGTACAGATACCGCGAAGGCAAAAATATCTGATGGCTGTGCATGCAGGTGTGTGCACATCTAGAATGGAACCGACATGAGCAAGCACTCGAAAAAGCTCATTTTCCAGCGCGTGTAAAGCATGCTTAAAATCTTCTAAATAAAATTTTTAAACATCAGCATTTCCAACTCTCACAATTTTATGACAAGTCTTACAATATATATATATTATAGTATATATACATATACTATATATATGTTTTTAATGACATCGCAACCGGATGCAGGCATGTGAGAATCTCAACTCTGATTTTTTAAAGAAAGTCATTTCTTAGCCCTCATGATGGTAGAGGAAAAGTGTGAAAACATGACCCAAGTGTACCTTAAAGACTCACGAGCCAGAAGACAAGTAAAAAGAATGCAACATTTTAAAGATCTCATGGCTTTTAAGCCAATCTTGTAATTTTTGGCTGGTGACTTATGATTTGTACATGCTTGTGGTTGGCAGTACTGTAACAATCAATATTTTCTCCCACTTTTCACATACTGGAACACAATTTTAATTGTTTGAATTTATATGAAGCACTAGCCAATATAATTTTGGTTTATGCATCAGGATTATTATAGCGGCAGTTCAATTAATTTAAGCTTGATTGGGTTCAGCAGCACAGAAATAATTAAGAGACATAAAAGAACTAGCAAGGACACATTTCAGTAGTTTTAAAATAGTTATAGAGCACAGTACAAGACATTCTGGGTCAAGCCCAAAGGTTAAATCATACAGCAGATAAACATTAGTTAAAAGATCTTATTTTAATGATAAATGTTTTGTACTTCTAGAGCTTCTTGCATCCAAGGATCTGAGAAAACTAACAAATAATCAACCAATTAAACCTTTAAACATCCCTGTGAGGCAATGCATTATGCCTATTTTAAAACATGAGTAAAGGGAGGTTAACAGATTTATCCAATATCACACAGGAAGAGAATCCTGGAGGTCCAATTTGTAATCCAGACCTCTAATTAATAGTTATTGCCTCCAGTATTAGAAACATCTAGTTTACTTTTGCCTGCTATGAGAAAGGCTTACTTACTTTCATCCATATAAATTTGCAAGGGAACCAACACAAAGGATTCCCATCTGACAGATGCTCACACTACCGACAGATAAGATCTTTAGAGGAAGTGTACTGCTATATGTAATATGCTGAGAGACCCCAGACTCCAAGTATTTTCTAGAGATCTAGAAAATAACCGTCTACATGTAAATCCTTCACTTTAATAAGTTGCTTCTAAAACATACCCTAGTTCAGTCTGGTAACTTGAGGACCAAGATCTCTATGGGTGAAATCCTCACATGATTTAAAATGTCTATTGATTTCAGCTGAGCAATGACTATTTATTAGAGCTGTCAAGAAATTAAAAATTAATTGCAATTAATCGCACTATTAAACAATAATAGAATACCGTTTAAATATTTTTGGATGTTTTCTACATTTTCAAATATATTGATTTTAATTACAACACAGAATACAAGGTGTACAGTGCTCACTTCATATTTTTAATTACAAGTATTTGCACTGTAAAAAAACAAAAGAAATAGTATTTTTCAATTCACCTAATACAAGTACTGTAGTGCAATCTCTTTATCATGAAAGTTGATCTTAGAAATGTAGAATGATTTAAAAAAACAAAACAAAACTGCATTCAAAAATAAAACAATGTAAAATTTTAAGAGCCTGCAAGTCCACTCAGTCCTCCTTGTTCAGCCAAACAGGTTTGTTTACTTTTGCAGGAGATAATGTTGCCTACTTTCTGTTTACAATGTCACCTGAAAGTGAGAACAGGCGTTCTCATGGCACTGTTGTAGCTGGCGTTGCAAGATATTTACGTGCCAGATGCGCAAAAGATTCATATGCCCCTTCATACTTCAACCACCTTTCCATAGGACATGCATCCATGCAGATGATGCGTTCTGCTCGATAACAATCCAAAGCAGTGCAGACAGACACATGTTCATTTTCATCATCTGAGTCAGATGCCACCAGCAGAAGGTAGATTTTCTTTTTTGGTGGTTTGGGCTCTATAGTTTCCGCATTGGAGTGTTGCTCTTTTAAGACTTCTGAAAGCACAATCTACACCTCATCCCTCTCATATTTTGGAAGGCACGTCAGATTCTTTAACCTTGGGTCAAGTGCTGTAACTATCTTTAGAAATCTCACATTGGTACCTTCTTTGCGTTTTGTGAAATCTGCAGTGAGTGTTCCTAAAAGGAAAAACATGTGGTGGATCATCATCCGAGACTGTTATAGCATGAAATATATGGCAGAATGTGGGTTAAACAGAGCAGGGGACATACAATTCTCCCCAAGGAGTTCAGTCACAAATTTAATTAACATTTTTTTTTAAATGAGCACCATAAGCACGGAGGCATGTCTCTGGAATGATGGCCGAAGCATGAAGGGGCATACGAATGTTTTGCACATGTGGCACATAAATACTTTGCAATGCTGGCTACAAAAGTGTAATGCAAATACCTGTTGCCACTTTCTGGTGACACTGTAAATAAGAAGAGGGCAGCATTATCTCCTATAAATGTAAACAAAGTTGTTTTTCTGAGTGATTGGCTGAACAAGAAATAGGACTGAGTGGACTTGTAGACTCTGAAGTTTTACATTGTTTTGTTTTTGAGTGCAGATATGTAACAAACAAACAAAATCAACATTTGTAAATTGCACTTTCATGACAAAGAGATTACACTACAGTACTTGTATGAGGTGAATTGAAAAATACTATTTCTTTTACCATTTTTGCAGTGCAAATATTTGTCATAAAAATAATATACACTTTGATTTCAATTACAACACAGAACACAATATATATATTAAAATGTAGAAAAACATCCAAAATATTTCATAACTACAAGTTGGTATTCTATTGTTTAACAGTGAGATTAATCAGGATTGATTTTTTAAATGGTGATTAATTTTTTTTTTCGATTGACAGCCCTGCTATTTATACAAGTTGAAAATCTGACCGTTTAACTTATTTCCACACTATGTACCCCATCTCATCTAAGAGTAACTTCACCAGAATCTGGATGAGAGTCTCTAAAGAGACTATCATGGGAATGAAACCCATTTGCTGCATACAGTATTCTTTTATATATTGCGATCCTTATATAGATGGTAGTCAAATATAATTCTTAGTTCTTTTCCAATCCAGTTATGGAAGTTATTTTCATTCATAAATTTTAAGTCCAGAAGGATCATTACAGGGTAAGAGTTGTACAAAGGCACATAGGGAACATCCTATTTGCCAAACACTCAAGTATCAAATTTATACTTAATAATGTTAATCTAATACAATTCTCTTCCCTAGAAAAGCTGGTTACACCATTTTTGCAGAGCTACTGGTTTTGTTAAATGCATATATTTAAGAGAACTTTTTAGAAAAACAAAGGACAAAATTAAAAAGATGGTTTCTCCCATCTTCCTGGGCAACATCAACAATATCTAACAATACTATTTTCTGAGTTTTTCCAAAGTGGGGAAAGAAAACCTTAGAAATTAAAATAAAATTCACTTTTTAAGTAGTGGACATAATGACACGATAATTACAGATATAAAAAAGTGTAATTAAATGGGCATATTAAATTATTTAAACATGCCTAGAAACTAGTTATAGCATATTACACATGAATTTTAATAATCAGACGTGTTCTACCAAACGACACAAAAAGGTTAAGACTTCCATCAACTAAATGTTTTACTCTGTATTTTGATACAGATTTTCACAAAGCTAAAATGATGGTTTTAAAACAATGTTCACTAATCAAATTAACTAAATCCTTTCAAATATTCCATTTTATTAAGAAACTGCAAAATTTTAAGACTTACAAGAACTAACCTTTTATTAAAAAATAAAAGATTAATTGCTGGTTTAGGTTTCCATTTTCATAATATATAAGCCTACTCTTGCTTCATTATACAAATCCAGGAAAACACTTATGTAATAACACAGGAAATACAGTCATACATGACAACTGTTGAAAAGAATGCATTTTCTAAAGCTCACTTGAATGATAATTCAGCTATGTTCACCAAATAAACATTATACAAGACTTCGTTAATTGTTAAAAGAAACTTGTTTTATAGAAGGAAACAATTTATAATTTCTGGTATCTGACTGGATGTTAGAGTACAGTATAAAGTAAGCAACAGGAAACAGGATAAGCACACACACACACACACAAAAGGAGCTTACTTCCCGTTCAGAAGAAAACAGGTCTCAAGTGTTCCTGAAATTCACCTACATAGAAGACAGAGTAAAAACTTGTGCAGATGCAACATTGAAGTTACTGTGTCACATATCAAAAAACATTACACAGTAACAAACATATCCATTTATAGCCTCAGTTACTAGATTTAACCTTGGTTTGTAGATTTCATATGTTTGTACTAAAATATTCCATTACTATGAATACAAAACTATCTAGTACAGATAGTTTTTAAAAAATTGTTGAAATCTTTCTCTGATAAATTTTCTAAAAATTAGTTCAGCATATTTAGTCACTATCTAAAAAGAAATGAAATGTTATGGTTACTAGTTATATACCTCTACCCCGATATAATGCGGTCCTCAGGAGCCAAAAAAAATCTTATTCCGTTATAGGTGAAACTGTGTTATATCGAACTTGTTTTGGCCTCAAGCATTTCCGTTATTAATAGTCACTTCCCGCCCCGACTGACCCCTCAGAACTCCCGACCCATCCAACCGCCCCAGCTCCTTGTCCCCTGACTACCCCCTCCAGAGACCACGCCCCAACCACCCCCTCAAGACCCCACCCTCTATCTAAGCCCCCCTTCTCCTTGTCCCCTGACCGCCCCCTCCAGAGACCCCTCCGTCCCTAATCACCCCCAGGACCCCACCCCCTACCCAATCCCCCGGCTCCCTGTCCCCTGACTACCCTGCCCCCTATCCACACCCTCACCCCAACAGACCCCCCAGGACTCCCACACCATATCCAACGCCCCCGTTCCCTGTCCCCTGACCGCCACACCCCCAGAACCTCCGAACCATTCAACCCCCACTGCTCCCTGACCACCCCGCGAGACCCTCTGCCCCTCATCCAACTCCTCAGCCTCAGCCCGGCACCCTTAACACGCCGCTCAGAGCAGTGTGTCGGAGCCAGATACGCTGATCTGCTGGAGTGCGCAGCCCCGCCCCCCAGAGCACTGCTTTACCACATTATATCCGAATTTGTGTTATATCGGGGTAGAGGTGTATTTCAGCATTTGCTCCTCTACAATGTTAAATCAAGTTGATTAGTACAGTCTGTAGTCCTAAACAGCCCTAGAAATTAAATGGCTATTAGGATCCCTTTTGTTCTGTTTTCTACCTCTGGAAGAAAGCACAACTGTATTTAATTTTAGAACAGTTTAAACTATAGTCATTTGAGATCTGCAGTGTTGAATTTTTGATTATTTTTCAACAGTAATGCACAATAATGTTAAAAAACCAAACACCAAACCCCACTATTTTGCTTTCCGTAGCAGAAAATAATTTTGATTGTGGCTCCCTAGCTCTCCTTTCACTGTTTTATCTTAATATTTCTGCTTGCTTGCTGCTTTTATGTTAATTTTGTCTTGATATATTTGTCTTTATTAAAAAATACTTTGCTTATCTCAGTAAATCTATGCTTCTGCTAAATTCATCTTTTACAAGAATGCCCTGGGTAACTGGCATTTTTATCTGCAATTTTGATGTTATCTACCAGCTATCACACAACTACTACAGTACAAGTAAAGTTACAACAGGAGTTTAAAGGAAAGGAAAATTTTGTTTCAATTTGACAAAACAACAAGTCACACATTAAGAACTAGGCTTAATAGAGTTTCCAGGCTTAATAGAGTTAACTAGGTTTAATAGAGTTTTCTGAAAACTTGACAGCTTTTATAAGTAGATTGTTCCAGGGGGTTGTTTGAAGTAGTGGTAACATTACTAGAGTTTTAGATATTTTTACAATCCCATCCCATCACCATTTCCCCCACTCACTCCAAAAAATGGTCAATTTGAAGAAACTTGGGAAGGGCTACACTACTTGGTAATGTGCTCATTTTCTGGAAGTATTCTCATTAGTTGCCAGTATTGGAATGGATTGATCTTTCAATCTGTGTTTCAGCTTTTCATGTACTCTTTCTAGCATATCTACTGCAGCAACATTGGGATAAAAATATTCCCAACAGAAAAGTATCAAGTAAGAAAACATCTATACTTTAGATAAGCTATTACCAGCAGGACAGTGGGGTGGGAATAGGTATTGTTTCATATTCTCTGTGTATATATAAAGCCTGCTGCAGTTTCCACGATATGCATCTGAGGAAGTGAGCTGTAGCTCACGAAAGCTTATGCTCTAATAAATTGGTTAGTCTCTAAGGTGCCACAAGTCCTCCTTTTCTTTTTGCGAATACAGACTAACACGGCTGTTACTCTGAAATCTATACCACTGTTAGCTTTAACTCTTCGTAATTGAAACGGCTGCCACTGTAATCCAAGACCAAATATATTCAACATATTTTAAAATTCTGAACTGTTTGAATTGAGATGTCGGTCATATTATAGAATTTTACTAATATTACCATTTTACACGAAGAAACATAATTCTCTGGAAGTTTCCTTCATATGGTCAGTATAAAGAGAGGTTTCAGAGTAGCAGCCGTGTTAGTCTGTATCAGCAAAAAGAAAAGGAGTATGTGTGGCACCTTAGAGACTAACAAATTTATTTGAGATAAGCTTTTGTGAGCTACAGCTCACTTCATCGGATACATTCAGTGGAAAATACAGTGAGGAGATTTATATACACAGAGAACATGAAACAATGGGTGTTACAATACACACTGTAATGAGAGTGATCAGGTAAGGTGAGCTATTACCAGCAGGAGAGAAAAAATGTGTGTCCATTTATTGTGTACATTGGCCAAACTGGACAGTCTCTACGTAAAAGAATAAATGGACACAAATCAGACGTCAAGAATTAGAACATTCAAAAACCAGTCGGAGAACACTTCAATCTCTCTGGTCACTCGATTACAGACCTAAAAGTGGCAATTCTTCAACAAAAAAACTTCAAAAACAGACTCCAACGAGAGACTGCTGAATTGGAATTAATTTGCAAACTGGACACCATTAAATTAGGCTTGAATAAGGACTGGGAGTGGATGTGTCATTACACAAAGTACAACTATTTCCCCCCTACTGTTCCTCACACATTCCTGTCAGCTGCTGGAAATGCCCCACCTTGATTATCACTACAAAAGGTTCTCCCCTCCCGCCCTGGTGATAGCTCATCTTACCTGATCACTCTTGTTACAGTGTGTATGGTAACACCCATTGTTTCATGTTCTCTGTGTATATAAAATCTCCCTACTGGATTTTCCACTGCATGCATCCGATAAAATGAGCTGTATCTCATGAAAGCTTATACTCAGATAAATTTGTTAGTCTCTAAGGTGCCACATGTACTCCTCTTCTTTTTGAATATATAGTATTTAGAGCATCTTTAAGGCTTAGGGTTCTGGATACCAGGGACTGCTGGGACACACACATTCACTGTGTCAGAACTGATAGGCAGGCAAGGGCATAGGAGCTGCGGCATAAGCTCTGCACTACCTGCACATTCTCCCCCCCCCCCCCCCCCACACACACAGGAGTATTCCTACAGTAGCAGGTTAAAATGGCTAAAGCAGCTTTTTGCTGCCAGAGTAGCACAAAGGTGCCACAACTTTGGGCAATATTTGGACTGTTACATATAATTTTAATTTGTTTCATCAATTGATATCTATTAAAAAAGTAATGTTCGAACTTCAGATATATACCAAGTCATTAATTACTACAAGCATACATTCAAAGCCTGGATATAGCCTGAGGCAAACAATAATTTAGTGAAGGGAGAGTGCAACAGAGAAGTTTAATACAAATATCCAGAACTTGTGCCAACCAAAAAACCCTCAAATATCTTGACTTTCATGTTGCAACACCTGACTCTCCTTCCTTCACCCTTTTACTGTCAAATTTAGATTGCCATCTCACCAGGGTTTAACTATATTTTCTTCAATGTCTGAAAATTGCCTTGCACATCTATGGCATTAAGAAGAATAGTAAACAGTAAGCACATTGAATTTTTTGGCACACATTCAAAAATTAGCCACTGAAAGCCTAATCACAAGTTATTTAAAATACAGTTTACAGGGTTTAAAATAATAAAAAAAGTAAATGATGGAAACAATACATTATAAAGCCGTTTATTTAAGGCTTGCCATATTATGTTTTCAATTCACAATTTGAGAGGTAGATAAGATGGGGAATGATTATACACAAGGCTTCTCAGTAACCTATTATAAACGTAGTCTCATAGTATTTTTGACATTTCAATAAAAGCCATGAATAGGACATTTTATCACTGGACTTGAAACAGATGCACCTTCTGTTGACATAAATGTATTTATGTATAGTTTTTAACATAGCTATAATTGTATTAGAAATGTAAATGTCAAGCACACAGAAAAGAAATTATTTGAAAGACCCATTGCTGTAAAGGCATAGAACAAAGGGTACCATAGAGAATTTAATGTGATAATACCTGATTAATGCAGTTCTCTGCCAGTTAAGTTCTTGTACAACTAGTCAGGTAAGGATACAAATGACAGAGCAAATATTGTTTCAACATGCCTAATATGGGCAGGGCGAAGGAGAAGCTGTGCCTCAAAGGCCTGCCTCAAACATATCTTGCCCAGAAAGTAATATAACTCCACCTTAGTTTTTCTGACTGTCAGAAATACAGTGGAATCCTAGTAACTACATAGCCTCTGTGTAGATATCGTCTCTAATTACTTCTTTATTTCACACTTTTGTTTAAAAATGTGACCTGCAAAGGAAAAAAAAACTGAGTTGTGCCCTTTATTTCTCTATAGCAACACTTCCAAGGTTTTTTTGCTGCTTTTTTATATTAAAAACATTAGAGTGACTGTCAATTCAATTTGAGATTGAGTAAAAAACATTCAGATATAGATCTCTTCAAATATTTTTAAATTCCTTTAAAAATAATTTTCAGCCCTCTTGCCTTCTATCTAGGCAGAGATCAATCAACCAAATAAGCTCAGGTACCCTCTTCCCTCTAACTGCACAAACCTTACTGCATCTTGTTGCCTATTCGTCCCCAGTTCAGTGATGGTGCTATTGTTACTGGTGAACACCCTCTTGAAGAGCTCAGGGAAGAAACCCAGCTCTGCCAAATACATGAACTAAACTAAGAGAAAAATTCTCTATTTTTTTTTCAGTTAGCATCCTGTTAGGAGATACCCATAACTTCGAATTTTCAAAAGATGGAAGCATGATTTCAAGTTCATAGCGTCCCTTCAGTACCTTGTTACTCAGTTACTCTGGCTGACTGGAAAACTAATAGCTTAGGACATTACAATTATCAAAGAAGGAAAACTCAAGCAACTAGGAGAGAATAGATTTTTATTTATATTACTATAATGCTTAGAGGGCACCAATCAAGCATCAGCGCAGCCAAGTGCTGTACAGACATATATTAGGGACAGACAGACTCTTCCCCAAAACGCTCTATCTTACAACAAGGCGTAACAGATATATAAGAATCCAAAAAGGAGAGAAAGTAGGGGTAAAGCAGGTTATTGTATATTAAACAGAGGTCTGTGGCTCATCACCTGTCTAGCCATTTCAGCTAGTGATACTTCATAGGCATCATACTATAGGGGTGCTTTAAGGCGGAAACTGAAAGATAAGGTAGTGATTTTGTGGATTTTTTATGGGCACTTTTATTACATGGCATTTTATTCAGCTATTTAAACTTTGCATTTTATTAAAGCCTATTTTACTCAGACAGTTGACAAAAACAGTTGGGGGTAAAAATCTTTGTTAGAAATCCGGAAGCCTCAGTCTTTTAATGGAGATCTGAGAATGCTCTCAACTCCTTTTCTCTGGTTTTCCAAAGCAATAGCAAGCAAAGAAAAAAAAGACAACTACATCTGATAGTCCTAATCTTTAAATCTTTTCAGGTTCCCCTCTGTATACAAATAATGGAGCAAAAAGCACAACTATTTTTCTTTTGCAGATCACCTTTAGTGTTACCCACCATACTGACTCACAAAATGTGTTAAAATCTTCAAATCAAGAGTTGAGGACTTCAGTAACTCAGATAGAGGTTATGGAGCTATTACAGGACTGGGTGGTTAAGGTTTTATGGCCCATGATGTGCAGGAGGTCGACTAGATGCCAGTCTATGATCTCTGGGGGAGTGATTGGATGTCAACTGTTTCTGATGAACTTTGCAGCCTACACTAAACTGTTCTTTATTTGGTCACCAAGCTGCCATGAGCTGTGTCCCTTCTATCACCACCTTATGGCGGCCAAGGAAGTTGAACAATGCTACTGTATGTTGGGAATATGGGTGACTCAGGAAGGATATCAGCAGCAAGACCTTTGGTACCTTATTTCCTCTGTTGGTGGACAAGGGAAGGAAGGGCAAGAAGAAAACATCATACATTTATTGATGCATAAGTGTAAATCAGGCCAAGTTGCCTAATTTCAGTTCCCCTGGGTTTTTTCCAGTAATAGTTTTCAGGAACATAGGATGTTTATAAACAGGATCCAGCTCTTCCCTTTAACGAAGGATAAGGTTTCACACTTTGCATGAAGAGACCTGGGAGGACCATTGTTGGCACAGCTGTCTCTAGTAAGAAATACAGTTCTATACACAAAATGAGGACTGGGAGTGCTGCTATAATTTTTGAAACTGACTTCAGGTATCTCTTGCCCCAATGCTAGGTCCAATTTAATGAGTCCATCTGGTGCGACAGTCTTAGGATATGGATAAGATAGGTTTCGCGTATGTGGACAGAGTAGATTTCCCCATGCACTCACAAAGGCCATTACCCTCCACTATTTGCTACAGTGACCCCTAAACTTCCTCTTTACCAACTTCTTACGCATAGTTCACCATGGTTTATAGAAGACATGTGACAGATGAAGCAAGAGGGGAGAACAAACAGAACACCACTGGCTGAAGTCTTCTATCTGTATTGGAATTGGTCAGACTTGGCAGATAATTTTTATTTTTTTTTTTTAAGAAATTGTGTGCTGTGGTCATGCAGGAAGCAAAAAGATTTCTTTGCTTTTGCTCTAGCTTCTGCACAGCTGAACTATTTTGAGTAGTTGTCAGTTTAGTGAATCTGACATACCTTCACCTACTTATAGAGTCAATCTTTTTTTGACTTAAAGAATTTTCCTGATATTTTTGCAGACTAAATTACTCTGATTTGGACTGAGCTTTCTAGTGGTATGGAAAACAAAACACTGTTTTGAGGAGACAAACACTGCATCTCCTCTGCATTTCAGCCAGTGCCACTCACTACTATAGAAGTGTTGCAACAGCTTCAGACTGCAGATTGGACTCATTCTTCCTTTGCTGGTAAAGGCCAGCATGGAAGTACTTGGTCCACTATTGTTGGCTGAGATGGTCAATATTTTTCTTACAGGATGGAGAGAGAAAATGGAGGCAAGGATTCCAGTGGCTCTCAGAGAATCTAAATGCTCAAGGAACAAAACACTTCCTAGTGATAATTTAATTACCAACTAGTTACCAATCACGCATTTTGGGGAAATTCATTGGGATGGTTGTGGCCAGGCAATTTTGGCATTTTCTTCATTCTGGGCAATCTGGTTATAGCCCTAGATAATGGGTAGCAACTACATTCTGTTTGTATTAATTGATTAGTTGCCTAAAAGATCTGACTCAAACACAAGCTACGGCTTGATACAGGAATCAAATGGTGAAATGCAAGAAGTCGAGCTAGATGATGACAATAGTGACTTCTGGACTTAAAATCTTAAAATCTTTCTGGACTTAAAATCTTAAAATCCTAGGGATACATGAAGACAAAAAAAGTCTTTTGACATGGTTGACAGTGAATTTTTGTTGCCTCCTTTGCAAACAACAGTGGAGGTGCTTGAATTTTTCTGAGAAAACCCAATAGGCAGTTGTGTGGAATTGTTCTTCTGTCCTGAGATGTCTTCCTTAAAGGATGCTATCGGAGACTATATTGCCATCTCATTTTCAAAGTAAATGACAGCTACTGAGTAGGCAGGTTAACAAGGAGACAAGGATTGTGAAGTACTGAGTATATAGATGACTCCCAGCTCTGTATCTCCATCATAGATATTAGGCCTGAGAAACAGAACAAAACTCCATTTATAAACATTTGAGGCTTGGACAAAGGCTAGCTGGCTGAGTGATAATATTGATGGGCTTCAGGAAGCAGCCAGAAACTATATATCAGCACTCTTCCCTGAGTGAGACCACCAATTGTACAAAACAGGTGCACAATATGAAGGTGCTAGAGACCAGGCTAGGGATCCAAATGGTGACTATGGCCAAGAGCATTTTGTTTCCATCTGCACTTAGTGAGAAGAGTGGCCACCTATTCTCTCTGATATGGACCTTGCCAAAATTATCAATGCTTTTGTCACCTCAAGATTAGATTACTTTAATGAACTCTACATGAGGCTTCATATTGAGACCATTCAGAAGTTGAACCTAGTGCAGGATGTTGCAGCCTACTCAGTAAGTGGAGCTGCATATTGACAGCATATTAAATGTGCTCTTGATCTAATAGCTTCCTATAAGCTTCTTGATGGATTCAAACTTTTGACTTTAGTCCAGGGGTCAGCAACCTTCAGCACATGGCCCATCAGGGTAATCTGCTGGCGGGCCGCGAGACATTTTGTTTACATTTATCATCTGTGGGCCTGGCCCCCCCGCAGCTCCCAGTGTCCACGGTTCACAGTTCCCAGCCAGTGGGAGCTGCGGGAAATGGCGGGCTGCAGGGATGTGCTGGCCGCCACTTCCCACAGCTCTCATTAGCTGGGAACGTCGAACTGCGGCCACTGGGAGCTGCAGGGCACCATCCCTGTGGACGGTCAACGTAAATAAAATGTCTTGCGGCCAGCCAGCAGATTACCCTGATGGGCCGCATGCTGAAGGTTGCCGACCCCTGCTTTAGTTTATCAAGCCTAAAGTGGTTTGGGACCTAGCTACTCAATAAGCTGCTTTTCCCCTTATGACATACTGTCAGAATTAAGATCTGCAGAGGCATGCAAGGTGGAACCCCCTTAGTACAGATGAGAGAAAACTGATGCCAGGGTATTGAATGAAGGGTCCTTAACTATAGAATTTACTTCCATACTTCACCAGAGCTTCGATTTGTTCTTTATTCAGGCATGCTGCTAATTCTGCTTTTGTTTCTCAGGAGGGATGGGCTGCAAGTTGGGGAAGAATACATTTACGAGGAGTCGTTTTTGTATTTTGAGTTTAATTTGTGGCAGTGGGATACAGCCGAAAGGATGAGTACATATACATTTTATTTATAAATTTTTAAAAACCAAGCAAAATAAGTTAGATCATTTGTTCTTGCTTGCATTTTTGGGAAAGTGTGTCTTTCAAATTCATTTTGAACCTTGAGAAACCTTGAGTAGGGGTGGGGCCAGGAGAAGACAAAGAATCAGCTCTTCTTGTTCTTGCTCCCCCCTCACCAAATACAGGGACAACCAGATTTTGAATCTGCACTATGGATGAGAGCAAGGTTAAAGATGAGTCTTTAAATTGACAGAACGTTACTCTTTCCTCCTTCCTCCCAGCAAGATGTCTTTTTGCTGCTCAGAGTGATAGAGTACACACTGTGCCACATTTTTTTCCACATTGCTAGTAGAAATGTTTAAATATCTTTTTTTTTTTTTGGGTCACTGCTCAAGTCACCCTGGATACAACAGAAACAAACAAATTATATAGTTTTATTACAGACATTTGTTAAGATAAGTCTTTGTATAATGTCCCTGAAGTTTTTATTGGATATGTTATCCACTTCCTGACAAAAACTGTTGGGTAGTGTTATCGTTGTCAAAGAATGTTTTTCAACTCAGAGGTAGATGCACTTAATAAATTATAAGGCCAGACAGGACCACTGTGATCATCTAGTTTGACTTCCTGCATAACACAAACCATGGTACTTCAGTGAAATAGTTCTTCGTTGAATTAAAGCACATCTTTTAGAAAAATATCCAATCTTGATTTAAAGCCAGTGACAGAGAATCCACCACAAGCCTGGGAAAGTTGTTCCAATGATTAATTACCCTCACTGTTTAAAATGTGCACCTTATTTCTTACCTGAATTTATCTAGCTTCAACTTCTAACAATTGGATGTTGTTATAACTTTGTCTGCTAAATTAAAAAGCCCTCTGATCAAAATTTTCTGTGCCCCATGTAGGTACTTAGGACTGTAATCAAGTCACTTCTCTTTGCTAAACTAAACAGATTGAGCTCCTTGAGTATTTTACTATAAAAGTCATGTTTTCAAATCCTTTAATCATTCATGTGGCTCTTCTCTGAAACCAGTCCACTTTATCAACTTCCCTCTTAAACTGAAGACCCCAAAACTGGACACAGTATTCCAGCAACAGTCACACTAATCCCAAATACAGAGGTAATATAATCTCACTGTTTATAATCTCACTGTTTATAATCTCACTGCAATCCAAGGACTGCATTAGCCTTTCTGGACACAGTGCTGTACCGGGAGCACATATTCAGCCCATTATCCACCATGTTCACCAAGTCTCAAACCTGTACAACACTTTCAAAAGACAAGTCTGGGAGTTTAAATTCATCACTCTGCTAGATGCTAAAAACCATGGACTGAAGCGAGACATTGGATTTATGATTTATTACAATCTGTAACCCACTAACCACCTCTTTTTGTCCTATGACTATAGAAGTGTTAACAGGCCACTCTACCTTGAATGACCACGTAGAATATGTACTAACTAATGACTCAACCACTCCCAGTCTCTATTCAAGCCTAAATTAATTGTACCCAGTTTGCGAATTAATTCCAATTCAGCAGTCTCTCGTTGGAGTCTGTTTCTGAAGCTTTTTTTGTTGAAGAATAGTCACTTTTAGGTCAGAAATCGAGTGACCAGAGAGATTGAAGTGTTCTCCGACTGGTTTATGAATCTTATAATCTTGACATCTGATTTGTGTCCATTTATTCTTTTATGTAGAGACTGGGAGTGGTTGAGTCATTATGTGTGTATATAAATGTGTGTATATAAATCTCCTCACTGTATTTTCCACAGTATGCATCTGATGAAGTGAGCTGTAGCTCACGAAAGCTTATGCTCAAATAAATTGTTTAGTCTCTAAGGTGCCACAAGTACTCCTTTTCTTTTTGCGAATACAGACTATTAGGACGAGACTGGGTATTACAGAAGATACCGGATACATTTCTAATATTAAATTGCAGGCTTTACAACACCATGCTGCACAGACAATTTAAACAGAAGTTCACCAAGTGAGCTGTGTGTCCAACCTCCATTGAATGTTTTCCTTTTATTTCTTAATCTCTCCTCTGAGGCAACTGCAAGGTTGAGGGAACAGAGATAATCCCAACCTTAGGACGGAAGAATCCAATGCACCGCTACAGACTAGGGACTGAATGGCTAGGCAGCAGTTCTGCGGAAAAGGACCTAGGGGTGACAGTGGATGAGAAGCTGGATATGAGTCAGCAGTGTGCCCTTGTTGCCAAGAAGGCCAATGGCATTTTGGGATGTATAAGTAGGGGCATAGCGAGCAGATCGAGGGACGTGATCGTTCCCCTCTATTCGACATTGGTGAGGCCCCATCTGGAGTACTGTGTCCAGTTTTGGGCCCCATACTACAAGAAGGATGTGGATAAATTGGAGAGAGTCCAGCGAAGGGCAACAAAAATGATTAGGGGTCTAGAACACATGACTTATGAGGAGAGGCTGAGGGAGCTGGGATTGTTTAGTCTGCAGAAGAGAAGAATGCGGGGGGATTTGATAGCTGCTTTCAATTACCTGAAAGGGGGTTCCAAAGAGGATGGCTCTAGACTGTTCTCAATGGTAGCAGATGACAGAACGAGGAGTAATGGTCTCAAGTTGCAGTGGGGGAGGTTTAGATTGGATATTAGGAAAAACTTTTTCACTATGAGGGTGGTGAAACACTGGAATGCGTTACTTAGGGAGGTGGTAGAATCTCCTTCCTTAGAGGTTTTTAAGGTCAGGCTTGACAAAGCCCTGGCTGGGATGATTTAACTGGGAATTGGTCCTGCTTCGAGCAGGAGGTTGGACTAGATGACCTTCTGGGGTCCCTTCCAACCCTGATATTCTATGATTCTATGATTCTATGAATACAGACTAACACGGCTGCTCTGAAAGCAGAGAATGCAGATTTAATTAAAATGTGGATACCCTCTCCTAGTCACTGAGTATCCATGGAAGAGACTTAGTATTACAGAAGATACCGGATACATTTCTAATATTAAATTGCAGGCTTTACAACACCATGCTGCACAGACAATTTAAACAGAAGTTCACCAAGTGAGCTGTGTGTCCAATCTCCATTGAATGTTTTCCTTTTATTTCTTAATTTCTCCTCTGAGGCAACTGCAAGGTTGAGGGAACAGAGATAATCCCAACCTTTTTCCAGCCAAGCGTAAACAAAATGTTTTTCTTTGTATTAGGATGGGCTCTTTGCTTAGTCATTTTTCAAAAAGCATGAGTGACCAGAAAAAATAATATTTTTAAAGTAAATTTTCTCCAGTTTATTCATAGCATTTTTATCTACATTAGAATATGCAGTCAACACTTTATTTAATGGCGCAGGAGAAGAGGTAGAATTCATACCTTTACAGCTGCTATCACTTAGGCCTGGTTACATAACATGTTTGTAACCAAAGTACCTAAGTTGTTAAGGGCAGGGTGAATAAAAATCAATTATTTAAAAAATAATGATAATCAGTTTTTTTGATACAGTGCTTTTTGAGGAAAAAACCTATCATTTTAATTAAGATATCGTTGAGCTATAATGTATCATCGTGGAATAGGGATTATAAATTCTAATTCTATAGTATGAGACAATATATTCTTGTAACATTTAAAAAAAGTTGTGTAAATGAGTTCCAATAGTTCATGGATTAGGGACCCAATCTTATAGGATTCTAGGGGCTTCTGTATAGATTATTTAGGTTAATCTTTCTATCTACCCAATGGGACTCACTGCTCAGTCGAGAAGATACCATTATGGATGCTTAGTTTTGCAGTTCTCAAACTGTGGATCTGTGTATCCAGAGATAACATGTCGTCTTAACAGCAAAAAATGTTTTAAATAAATAAATAAATAAACAAACAAACAAACAGAGGTGAGAAATAACAGACCTCAACCCTATTGTCCCTCTGCAAGTTTGTGTACACACAGTCAATCCCTTACCTCTCTCTAAAAGTGCAAAGTTTCAAAAAGTTCAATGAATAGAAGATTGTTGGGGGCGAATAGATCTGGACAAGGACAAGAAGTCTGGAGATATATGTGAGAAGGGAGGGACAGGCAGTAGAAACAAAAGTGAGACTGTTTGAGCAGCATATTCCAGAAGTCTTGAGGTCTTTCTGAGCATAGCCTTCATTGATTTGAGATCTACCATACCATTCTCTCACTAGAAGGGAAAACCTATAATGGCAGCAGGCTGTAAGAGAGACCCAATTTGGGAATATTTTAATGACGTTCCTCTACCCGTGGGTGAGACAGGCACGCGTGCAAAATGCAAACAGTGCAACAAAGAAATGCAAAGCCTGGTTGCCTGATGGAAACTACATCATGAGAAGTGTTCCTTCTCAGGAAGAAGCTGCACTGAAGATGATGAAAGGAACATGTCTGAACGTGCAGGATCTTCAGGTTGGTAAACTTTTTTATTTCATACTTCTTAAGGACTGCCTGTCTTCCTTCTGGACTATTCTTGAATTCTGATGTTTGAGCAAAAAGTATAGTTGTTACTCTATGGTACTATCATTTTAGATGCAGTTGTGATATAAAATAGATAGCTGAAATAGGCAGATCTTCCTTTTACAATTTCACCTTTAAAGTAGTACTGAGTGTCAGTGAATGCAATGAGTAATACTAAATATGGAGCATGGTAATAATATTTAAATAACTGCATTGACTTATTTTGTTTAGGAGAATCCATCCTCAACATACAGGATTCTGAAGACTATTCATCTTCAAGATCACCATCATTTTCTATAGTTTCAGAGTTATCTGCCAATGATAGTGTTTCAGTCACATAGTGTATGTCACATAGCCACAGTATATCATCTGTAGCAAAAAGAGAAAAAAATAAAAAACCAAACACACACACTCCATCATCCAGAAACAACCACAGATAAGTTTGTGATAAGAACCAGCAGATTACAAGAAGAGGTAATCGAGGTAAACAAAACTGCCTGGTTTGTTTATGCAACAAACTCTCCTTTCCATATGATTGAGAACCAACAATTCATTAACATGGTTCATTCATTAAGACCAGGATACAGTCCACCCAACAGAGCATTTGTCGCAGACAAATTGCTGGATAAAGTGTACGAAAGAGAAATTGAGCAGTGTGCAAAGGGTCTAGAGGGTGAAATTGTTAACCTGAGTCTTGATGGTAACCTGACTCTTGATGGGTGGAGCAATGTCCACAATGATCCTGTTGTATGTGCTTGTGTGACAACAGAAAAAGGGAATGTCTTCCTACAGAAACAATTGATACATCAGGAAATGCACATGCAGCAGAATATTTACAAGAAGTAGCAGTAAAAGCTATAACAAACTGTGAAAAAAAAATTCAAATGTGTAGTACGCAGCTTGGTCACAGACAATGCTGGAAATGTATCCAAGATGAGAAGAAATGTAGAAGAGAGTAAAGAGAGTCTCAAGCTAATAACATACTGTTGTAGTGCTCATTTGATGCACCTCCTAGCCAAAGACCTGTGTTCCAGAAATAAAGGCTAATGTTGAAATTGCAAAATACTTTCGTAACAACCACTTTGCAGCAGTTGCTCTGAAAAAGGTGGGAGGAACCAAGCTAACTCTCCCACAAGATGTGCACTGGAACTCAGTAGTGGACTGTTTTGAGCACTGTATCAAGAACTGGCCTAATTTGATGAGTGTTTGTGAATAAAATCGTGAAAAAAATAGATGGCACTGTCACAGCCAAAGTTCTCAACATTGGGCTAAGAGAAATGTTGAACACATGCTGAGTACCCGGAAGCCTATTTCTGTAGCCTTGAACAAAATGCAGGGAAATACCTGCTTTATTGCTGACACTGTTGAAATTTAGAAGGAACTGAGTGAGATCTTAAAAAGGGAAATAAGCAATGACAGAGTTAAATTAAAAGCATTAAAAAAAAAACGAATGGGACAAGCACTATCTTCAGCTCATTTTCTTGCACATATTTTCAATACTCAGTACCTGGGTCAAACCTTAACTGCTGAAGAAGAGGAGTTGGTTAGGACATGGACATCCAGCAATCATCCCTCCATAATGCCAGCTATAATAAACTTCAGGGTTAAGGGTGAACCATTCAAGAAATATGTTTGCTAATGATATTTTTAAAGCAAGTCACACCAGTGAACGGGTGGAAGTCACTTAAGCACTTGGATTCAGAGACCTTTGAAGTGATAATCTCACTTTTAACAGTAGTAGCTTCTTCTGCTGGTGTAGAAAGGATATTTTCTTCCTTTGGACTAATTCATTCCAAATCGAGAAATTGTTTCGGACCTGAAAAAGAAGGAAAGCTTGTTTTTCTTTTCCAGATTATGAACAAATAGGAAAATGAAGGTGAGGATGACTGAGCTAGCTGCAGAAGCCAATATTTTAAGTTTCTCATGTTGACCTGGCTGACATAGTCAATTTAATTTTTGTTTTTAAAAAAAATTATTTCATTTAACTATTTTAGTTTAAAACAGTTTTAACAAAAACAAACCTGATTTTAAAAAAACTGGAATGTTTAACTAAATTCAAAAATTCATATGCTTGTTTTGTTAAAATATTATATATTTGCCACTGAAGAAAAAAAATCCAGGATACATGATATTGTTTTAGTTAAATAAAACAATTTAAGTGTGTGTCTGGTGATGTTCTCCTCCTAATACAGCATGGCAAGAAAATCCAAATATTAATGATTAACCTGTTGAAATGGAGATAGTTCACCTCCCAATGACTTCATAAATATCTGCTTCAATTACCTTTGGTAAATGAAATAACCAATCATTCATTTTCTGATATAGCTGTAAAACTAATCTGAAAAGTTTTCAAAATAAATCACTTTAAAAATGTATAGTGTGTATCTTCTAAAAATGAAACCTGCATCTATTTCTGAGTTGTGAAGAATATGTATTAAGGTTATAATAACCAATAAGAATGTACTTTTATATAGAAATCCATGATTAAAACGAGTCTTCCTGACTGGGTAAAAAGCCTTGTGGATGCAGGGGAAGCAGTAGACATGGTATATCTTGACTTTAGTAAAGCTTTTGATACTGTCTGACATGACCTTCTTATAAGCAAACTAGAGAAATATAGCCAAGACAAACCTACTATAAAGTGGATGCACAACTGACTGGAAACCCATACTCAGAGAGTAGTTATCAATATTTCACAATCAAGCTGGAAGGGCATATCAAGTGGGATCCCACAGGGATCTGTCCTGGGTCTGATTCTATTCAATATCTTCATAAACGATTTGGATAATGGCATGGGGAATACACTTATAAACGTTGTGGACTATACCCAAACCGTTTGGAGGCTGGGATTGGAATGCAAAATGATCATTTTTATATTCATCCTTCATAATATGATCTAGTTTCCACTCTTTTTAGGACTCTTTTCCTGCAGCCAGGATGGTCTCTCATACTTCCTATCTTTGCTATACATTGGGATAGTTTGCTCTTTACCATCAATAATGTCTCTTTAAAAAAAACTGCCAACTCTCCTGAACTCTTTTTTTCCCTTAGAGTTTCTTCCCATGGATCTTACCTACCAATTCTCTGAGTTTGCTAGAGTCTGCCTTTTTGAAGGCCGCTGTCTTTATTCTGTTTCCCCTCCTACTATTCCTTAGAATCATGAACTCTGTCATTTCCTAATCACTTTCACACAAGGTGCCTTCTACCTTCCAATTCTCAACCAGTTCCTCCCTATTTTTCAGAATAAAATCTGGAACAGCCTTTCCCCAGTTGCTTTCTGAATAAAAAAAAGTTGTCTCCAATGCATTCCAAGACCTTGTTGGATTATCTGTGCCCTGCTATATTATTTTCCCAGCAGATCTCTGGCTAGTTGAAATCCCCCATCATCTCGAAGATCTGTGCTTTGGATGATTTTGTTAATTTAAAAAGAGCCTCATCCACCTCTGCTTCCTGGTTAGGTGGTCTATAGTAGATGACTACCGTGACATCAGCTTTGGTTTTTTTACTTTTTATCCTTATCCAGAGACTTTCAACAGGTCTGCTTCCCACTTCTATCTCAACCACAGTGCAAGTATCTTTGATATACAAAGTAACACCTCCTCCTCCCTTTTTTCTCAGCCTGTTCTTCCTGAACAAACTGTACCCTTCTATAGCAATATTTCAGTCATGTGAAATATCCCGCCAATTATGTTGTAATTGTGATTATTCACTAATATTTTTAAATCTTTCTGTGTATTCTCCATACTTCTGGCATTAGTATACAAACATTTAAGATGTTCATTAGATTTCCCCTCTATATTACCTTTTGTCTCTCTTTTGTCCCTGCTGTGATTGCCCATGTTCCTCCCAAATTGCGACCCTTCAACCAAGCCTCCATGTCCTGGACTTGGAGGGGCTTTTGTCTCCTGCCCTTGTCAAACCTAGTTCAAAACCTGTCTCACTAGATTAGCCAGGTTGTATCCAAAGATACTCTTCCCCTTCCTTGCTAGATAGACTCCATCTCTGCTCAGCAGTCCTTGGAACAACATTCCATGGTTGAGGAAGCCAAAGCCCTCCTGGTGACACCATCCACATAGTCATGCATTCATCTCCAGGATTTATGGACATGCTCAACTTTAAGATCATGAGTAATCCCCACTGAAATCACAGGGAGTAAAGTTACATACCTGTTTAACTGTTTGCAGAATCAGGGCTTAGTTTTCCAATATTTTGTTTTTTGCTTACAGCACTTTTGTAAAACTCAAATACCCTAATAGGAATAGTGTTAAAAAAAAATCCCACAGCATTTATATTTTAGTTCAATCTAATGAGCTTTTAGTTTCAAATAAGACTTACAAAACCTCAACCTAATTCAACGTCAATAACTTCAAAAGTGATTTAAATTATTTAAACCAATTATTTAAATTGCTCCACCCACCATAATGTAGACAATGGGTTAGAAATTGCTAGGAGGTGTTTCCTTGTGTGACAAGGATAATACTTAGAATCATCAATGTTCATCTGAATATTTGTCTACAATCACTAGTAGTACAATCAAAAAGTGGTAAGTGCCATGTCACTGATTTTTTTGACAGACAATGCAGGCAGTATAGCCAAGACGAGACTTGTGCAATTAACAGTTGGTATTACTATAATAGCACAGGGCTTTTCCACATATATTCCAAATTTATTATCCAAAGTCTTGGAAGGATAGATCAAATAATCTACATGATTACATTTCCACCCGCCCCCCCTCACTTTGCAGTTGATGAATACAAACAGGAAGGTGGCCAGACATTTCTCATGCCTCATGAAATACTTTTGCAAAGTGCCTAGAAGTTTGTTCAGAGTGGCCCAAATTAATGAAACCCTATGAAGGCCATTGGCAGAACTAAGTATTTGCCTAAGAGATCAAATATTGTCCTGAAGAGGTGCACTGAAGAATTACTTCAAATACTGAAGCCAGTAGCAATGGCACTTGATTTTCGATACTTGGTTGCCTACAACAGCTTTGCAACAGTATAATAGGATACCTTACCATGAATAAAACTGAAATGTCAGTTTAAAATATCTGACAGTTATTTATGTTTATGCTGTGTATATTATACATATATAATAGAATATCAATTAAAGTTCTTACTTTGCAATAGCACTGCTTTTCAAGTTAGGTTGAGACTTTGTAAATCTGACTTGAGTGATGGTGCGGGGGGAGGAATTTGACTTAAATCACCTTATTTTAAATCCCTTCACCCTAATTAAACAGACAACAACAAGATTAGTCTTATTGTAACATGGGTCATTCTGAAATTAAGGAAAGTATGTTCAGATCAAATAAAAGTAAGTGCTACCTGTAGACAGTGCATAGTTAATTTGTGGAATTCACTAGCACAGTAGCAACTGAGTTAAATACAATGGCTGAATAATTCTGTCTATGTTAATGCACCGGTTAGCTACTTTTGGACTTTTTAATTATTTACATACCCCCCCCAGAGTCAGAAGGGGAGAAAACAGAAAAATAATCAAATCCTAAGTTGCGGGGCACAAAACTGAATATTTCGTTCTTCCCTCCTTTCTATGAGCATTAAGTATTGGCTACTGACAAGTACAAGATTCAATGAACCAACAATTTGGCAAATCCTATATCCCCTTTAGCCTATTTATTTAGAAAATTTACCACATCTAAAGTTGTTGGTTTCTTTTTTTTAAAAAAAAAAAATCAATATCCAGCTTTGCAAATTACCTTTGAGGACTATTACAAATGTATCATGGCAACCATGCATGAGAACAAGACTCTGTTAATGCCATGCTAATGGCTTCAAACAAAAATGTATTGTATATACTTCTTCATAAGCCAAATTTTTTTAGTAAAAAAGGGAAGCATCAGAGAAGGGGGTCGGTTTATGAACGGGTATAGAGATGGGGGAGAGGTGGGACAAAGCCACTCTCCCGCAACAGAGGGAGCAAGGAGAGGCAGCAGAGCCAGCAGAACCAGAAGGGAAGAGGCAGGACCAAAGACTCTCCACTTCTGGCCATGCTGCTCTCCCCCAGCCTCTGAAGCAGCTGCAGCTCCGGGGCTGGCAGGCTGCAGATGCGCCGCCCAGCCCCGCCCGCTGGAACATGCTGCGGCCGCGCCATCCGGTCTGGCCTGCCGGAGCAAGCTGCAGCAGCGCTGCCCAGCCTGCCGGAGCAGCTCCAGACAGGCCAGAGACATCCTCCCCTAGCCTTCCCCAGATAAGGTGGGAAGGGAAGGCATGGGATGGGGAGAGTGTGGGGGTCCCGGGCTAGGGGTCATGTGGGGGGGTGGTCACAACTTCTCCCCCCAAAAAAATTTCCCCACCAGTTGCTGTCCTGGCCCGTCAAAGCAAGCAGCTGGTGTACCGGGACACTTTGTTTACTTAGGTTTATCTCTGTGCCTGCGGACACTCAAGGTAAACAAACCATCTCGGCCCGCCAGCAGCTTATCCTGATGGCCTGGGAGACAAAGTTTGCCAACCCCTGAATTATAGGGTCGGCTTATGAATGGGTCATAAAAATTTTCCATTTTTACTTATCCATCTTTGGTGGCGGGGGGTGGGGGTCGACTTATAAATGAACCGGCTTATGATTGAGTATATATGGTAATAAAAACATTGTTCACAGTTCTTCAAATGCTCTAGAGTAACACTAAGATAATTTAAATGTAAGTTTATCTAATAGAGTAGCAGGAACTGAATGTGTAGATTCTGAAGTTTCAAACATGAGAACTTATAGTACTCAAATTCTAAAATATAAAGACTGAAAAGCCCAATTAAAAAAATCATTGTCATTTGGCATTAATTTCCTATATATAATTCAGATGATATTGTAAATTGACAAATCAACATAAAATGGCAGCTATATTTTCTGCTTCAATGAATGGCAAATGCTATATTTTTCTTTCTTGTATAATTACACCTCTACCCCGATATAACGTGATCCAATATAACACGAATTCAGATATAACGTGGAAAAGCATTTCCCCCCCTCCCCAGCTTGCGCAAGCCTGGGAGGGAGTGGGGAGAAGCGGAGCGGTGGTGCACTCAGGGGAGGAAATGGAGCGGAGGTGAGCTGGGGTGGGGGTTGGGGGGGAGCCACAGCAAGTAACGGGGGGGCGGGGCGGCAGAGGAACCACTCCCTGCCCCAGCTCACCTCTGCTCCTCCTCCACCTCCTCCCCCAAGTGCGCCGCCACTCCACTTCTCCCCCCTCCCTCCCAGGCTTGCCCTGCCAAAACAGCTGATTCACATAGATTAACAATTTTTCTCTGTGGGTGCTCCAGTCCCGGAGACGGCGCCTATAGTAGCAGCTCTGAGCAGCGTGTTAAGGGGGCCAGGCTGGGGGGCAGTCAGGGAACAGGGAGGGTTGGATGGGTCAGGGATTCTGAGGGGTTAGTCAGGGGGTGGGAAGTAGGTCGGGGCCAGGCTGTTTGGGGAGGCACAGCCTTCCCTACCCGGCCCTCCATAGCAAGTTCGATACAACGCGGTTTCACCTATAACACGGTAAGATGTTTTGGCTCCTGAGGACTGCGTTATATCGGGGTAGAGGTGTATGTTTATTTACTGTATGATCCAGATGGCAGGAGGGAAACTTACCAGGTAACAGTCACTTAATTTTTGGCAACATATTTTTATTCACCTTCAAAACAATAAAAAGAAAATTCAGAGTAACTCAAACCTACAAAATCATTCAGTGTAGGCTGATATTTGATCTTTTGGCTAAAACAAAGTAGAATAGTATTTTGTTATCTAATACAGACTCAATCTGAGACATTATACCCTGGATTTGCAAGTGGATGGGCTTTTTCTAATTTTTTTTTCTATCTACAACTCTGGCCTGATAGCTAACACTGTTGTATAAAATGCATAATGAAACTCCAGTTGTAACTATTGTACTTTTTTGTTTTAAGACAGCTCTGAAGTGGCTAATTGCACCCCTGAATTTTACAGAAAACTAGCTGAAACATTCTATTATTGTTATCCCATCCTCTCTCCACTTGCTAATGTTGCCAACCTGTTACCTCTTGTACTTAGAGAGTAAGCGCTTTGGAGGAGGGACTATCATTTACTAAGTATCAGTTCCAACCCAAGAATGACGGGGCCTCAGTCTGGTTGAGGTGTCTGAGCACTACTATAATACAACGATAAACTTGCTTTTACCAATGTTATCTCGAACTATTATTTGAATGTTTTGTATCTTATTTTCTTGTATTAATTGTTAAGTTTCTTTGCTGATTTGTTTCAAAGAAAAATAAAGCACAAGATAACTATGTAACCTGACTTTTGAAAATAGTTTTTAGATAAAACTATAATAGTTGAAGCAAGTGTGCAGCACACCATCAAGTCAACAACGATGTAGTGTAGATGCAGCAACTCTATGCTAGTAGACTATGAAGATTTCTTTTTGCATAGTCCTTTAACCGAAGACAGAACATTCAATAACACATGAAAATTTAAAAACACCTTTTAAAATGTTTCTTTCTATTAGGAATGATAAAAGTATATTATATACAAACCTGTTATATTTTGTTCTTTGGAGGAAACACCTTGTGAAATATATTTTGTTGTAATTTTTTTAAAAGGTATTTTTGACTAAAAGCAGCACAGAGGTCAAGTGCTTTTCCCTTCACTTATGACTTTTTTTTTAAAACTATGACAGTTTGTCTAGTGCAGTTTTTTAAATTGTGATGCTACAAAAAGTAGCTTTTTACAAGTGAAGTGTTAACAAACTGAAGGAATGATACTAGTATGTCCTACTGCATTTCAGTACATTACATAATCAGTATCAATCTCATAAGTGCAACTGGCTCTAGAAGCAGCTTCCCAAGTATAATTTTTCTTGCATTTACACAGACAGCATTTACTTGATGCTCAAGAGAGCATCACTCCTACCCATCAAAAAGAGTAACTTATACCATATACACAGCCTTAGAAAGAGTAGATTTCTATTGGTATGTCGGTAAATGTTTATTTCACTGTATATAAAAAAAAAACTGATGTAAAATACTTGCATCAATAATAATCAAAATTTACAGATAGGCAAAGTTAGAAAAATGCTGCTTGAGAGTTTATTTAAAGCTATTTACTTAGTATATTTTAAAACAGGATGCTGATAATTTGTGTTTTAATGGTTATAGTTTTACCTTTTTGAATCTCCACGTCTACTGTAATTATAGTTGTCTGACCCCCCAAATTTCCTACAATTGAAAATTTAAATAAATAAAAATTGAAAAAGATACTTAAAAATAAACTTGTTGAAATTATAAGAAAAATATTGAATTCTGCCAAGCCTACCTATGTCCCAGCATCCCTATTGCAACACTAAAATGAAACTTCCATTAGGGCACACTACATTCCAATAGTACAGGTTAATGGATGTTCAATAAAAGGATTGCTTAAGTTAACAATTTAAAATCTACTTTGTATGAATGGATCTTCAATTAATCAGTCATACAATCAGGGAAAAGCTTGCCAATCCAAATAAATAAATACATATTTGTCAGGGTGGATTTAATTTAAATCATGATTTAAATCACTAATCAGGAAGACTAGATTTAATAATGGTTTTCTACATAAAAGCATTCTTGTTGGCTGTTATCTTAATACATATTCTTCACAACTCAGAGATAGATGTAGGTTTCATTTTTAGAAGGTACACACTATACATTTTTAAAGTGATTTATTTTGAAAACTTTTCAGATTAGTTTTACAGCTATATCAGAAAATGAATGATTGGTTATTTCATTTACCAAAGGTAATTGAAGCAGATATTTATGAAGTCACTGAGAGGTGATCTATCTCCAATTCAACAGGTTAATCATTAATATTTGGAGGATTTTCTTGCCATGCTATATTAGGAGGAGAACATCACCAGACAGACATTTACATTGTTTTAGTTAACTAAAACAACAACATTATGTATTCTGGATTTTTTTCTTCAAAAGCAAACATATACTATTTTAACAAAACAAGCATACGTCCCTCGCTTCTCACATTTATCTCCAGACTTCTTGTCCTTGTCCAGATCTATTCTGCCCCCAACAATCTTCTATTCATTGAACTTTTTGAAACTTTGCACTTTTAGAGAGAGGTAAGGGATTGACTGTGTGTACACAAACTTGCAGAAGGACAACAGGGTTGAGGTCTGTTATTTCTCACCTCTATATATTATTTATTTAAAACAGTTTTGCTGTTAAGAAGCATGTTATCTCTGGATACACAAACTGCAAAACTAAGCATCCCTAATGGTATCTTCTCGACTGAGCAGTGAGTCCCATTGGGTAGATAGAAAGATTAACCTAAATAATCTACACAGAAACCCCTGGAACCCTATAAGATTGGGTCCCTAATCCATGAACTACTGGAACTCATTTACACAACTTTTTTTAAATGTTACAAGAATATATTGTCTCATACTATAGAATTAGAATTTATAATCCCTATTCCACGATGAGATACATTATAGCTGGAAGATATCTTAATTCAAACCATCTTTAGATGTGTTTTTCCTCAAGAAGCATTTTATCAAAAAAATCTGATTTAAATAAAAAAAATACAATTTTTATTTTATTTTTAAATCATTGATTTTTATCCACCCCGATATTTGCAACAACTGAGCAATTACTGGAATTCAAGGAAAATTCAACTGGGAGTTCTCTGCTTAGATGCTTTTTTTGCAGGTAAGGGGGGAGTAGCGAACAGAGAGGCACAATAAACTGGAAACATTCTCTCACCCACTACATATTTTATATTTCTGGCACAGATGGCATAAGCAAAATATCTCATCCCATCCCAATTTAATTTGCCTTTAGTTAGTTTTCAGTTAAATTTAAACACGTAAGAATATAAGTCTTCAAATGAATATTTTTCAAAAATTTGTTCATAATAGGTAAAACTCACCTACATATGTACAGCAAGCCTAAAGCTTTCCATGCCACTTAAGCCCCATATAGTGGGACTGCATCAGAGGACATGAACGGAAGAACTGTGTAAGCAGGCTTCTGTATTCTGTGTGCCTTGAGGGGAAAAGGAACACAGGCCTCATACCCCCTGTGGGAGATACATAGTGACCTTGGTTGCAAACTATTCCCGTGTACTATCATCCGCAGGGGGGCAGGCAATGCAGGCACAACAGCTGAAGGATAAACTTCATTCACCATCCCAACTACACTTAGTGCCCCACACAAAGAGCAAGTAATCAGAATTTGTTCAGCAGGAGTGAATTTCACCCATAATGCTTGTTAAATTAAGCATGGAACATTTTTTTCAGCATGCTGTGCTGCAGTAGACAAGTTTTAGCTTGCACAACTTCATATGATTTACAGTGCTTTTTTCTAAAGTCACAAAGAAAAAACTGCTTTCTGTACTTTGCAACTTAAAGATAAGCACAATTTTTGATTCACAGAATAGTTAAATTCCAGATGAAGATATTAAATTAAATCAATATTATTCTCAATCACTTGGAATTATGTTACATACAAAAACTGCTAAAAAAAACCATTAAGATTATGAAGTTAAGCATTCAAATGTTAGGAAATGCCAAAATTAAGGTTGCTTTCTATTAGTATGGATGCATTGTTCTGGACTGAAGTAATAAAATCATCAGTATTTCTAGCCTATCCAGCAAAATGAAGGCAGAATTAAAAATAGGGGTTTGGCTTTGTTTTTTTAAAATGACAAAACTGAGAGCTTATGGTACATTTTCTGAACCCCAAAGGCTTTTCAATACAACTATCTCCAGAATCAAGGAGAGACAAAACTAACCACAAGTTAAACTGGAAATAATCAATTACTGTGTTGACGTGATTGTTACATTTAACTTTCCCTCTTTTTCTGACTTTAATACAAGACAAAATACCAAACCTATTGAGGCTACTAGAGGGTCTGTGCAGGAGCAGTGGATTCAGGAGACTAAAACAAAAACTTAGGACATGTCTACACTTAAAAGGCTGCATCGGCGCAGCTGTACCAATGCCACTGCACCGGTGTAGCATTTTAATGAAGATGCACTATGCCAACAGGAGAGAGCTATCCCATCGGCGTAGTTCATCCACCTTCCTGAGAGGTGGTAGCTATGTCGATGGGAGAAGCTCTCCCATTGAAGTCAGAGCTCACAGGGACAGAAGGGGATGAAGGATAAACTGCAGACCACTTTTTCTGCAGAGCTGAAAATAAGGGACACTGAATGAAGTATAATAGTCACTGCTTGCTTAATCTTCTCACTAAAATGAAGTCATAAGAAGAATGATCTAGAGTCCAAAACAGTAAGACCTTGCAATTTATTTTTTTTAAGTACCTTTGAAGGCTTTTAGTACTTCATTAGAAGACCCTTGGTCCCCAGGTTGCCTCATTAGTAACAAATCATGAGTCAAAACTACTAAGTGAGAAATATTTGGATGCAAGCAAAGGCTGAAGAATGAGGCATGGTGTTGCAATGTAATCCTAAATAAATTCCCTTCCAGAAGCTGTGGGGGGAAAATTCCAAGCTAGCTTTCATGGGGGGTGTGGGAGGGAGAAGTGGGGGAAAAAAAACCACCATAAAATTAATGTTTTAGCCAAAACCCCATTTTGCCCAGAATCCCTGAATAACTCAGTAAGTCCAAGTTTACTAATGAAGCTGCAGACAATAGGAGTTTGAAGATGCCTTGCATTAGGTTCACTATGTTCTGAAGGTTCTGTTTGATTTTGGATACCCACATCCAATTAACAGTATAAGGAAGTTGTGATCAGCAAAGATTAAAAGTATGACTAACATCTGGACTTTGACTATTTTCTATCAGAGGGAAGGTGGAAAAAAGTAGTAACACTTGATGTGGACCTCAGTTAATTACCAAGAAACCCTTGCTCAAGCTTCCGGACATCTATGTTGTTAATAAGATTTGTGAACTTTGCAAGACAGTGATGATCTAGTCTCCTTGAAGGAAACAGTAATTTTGTTATTATCTGTTAGAGGCTCTCCGGGGTTAGAGCCCTACTTGCTTGTTAGAAAGTGTCCAGGGTGAGGTTAGGAAAGGGGAAATAACTTTAACTTGGTGAGATATAAACTAGCTGGCCTCTTGCTAAGGGACTTGATGTAAGGTTTTTTTTATTTTTTTTTCCCAAGCGACCTTCCTTGAAGGTTTCTGTACATTACAGAATATTTTCATCTCTCTCAAACACCTGATGTTATAGTGTTTCTAACAGCGATTATAGTGAACCTCTTCCCTGAGCCAGGTGTGGGCTCCCCACTCAGGGTGACCAGATGTCCCGTGTTTATAGGGATAGTCCTGATATTCAGCGCTTATGTAGGCACCTATTACGCTGCACACCCCATCCCGATTTTTCATATTTGCTATCTGGTCAACCTATCCCCACCTCAAGATCTTCTCTACACTACATGAGCTACCATTACTGACAATGAGTATCTGCAATAGGTGCAGCAAAAGTGATACTAACCACGGTTTAACTACAAGTGTAACCAAGGACAAATTGTTCATTTCAGAAATAGTAATAAAAACCTACGGTCTCCGAAAAGATGCTGAACATTGTTTGTAGTTAAAAGTAGGCTTGGCATAATTAGATTTTTCTTATATATGTATATAATTTTGACAGATAATATCTATGTTTATTTTTAAGCTTTTTTATTTTTATCTATTTAAATTTTCACAGTTGAGGAAAATAATGGCTGGGTCAGATAGTAATTCTTTAAGGACAGTGAGATTCAAAAGATTAAAGATTTAACACACAAACTGTCAACATTACATGTCAAAACTTACAAAGTAAATATCCTTATACCAAAACTCTTAAGTTTTCAAGCAGCATTTTTCTTATTTTGCCTATCTGTAAATTTCAATTATTGATGGAAATATTCTTCATTAGTTTCTCTGTATATGGTGAAATAGACATTTACAAACATTTACTTATAAAAAAACCCAGTGCTTCCAAGCCTACCTGTAGTTAAGTCTTGGTCAGCACCAGTTCTGCTGCATCCACTGCCAGCAATGAGTACTTATTGAAGTGTAGAGAAGGCTCAAGAAACTAACCTCTCTAGGAAGTCATAAAGAGGGAGTGTCTGTTGGAAGTTTGTTACAGAACAAGGTCGCCTATAAGTTTCCAAAGGAGAACATCTGTACCTCATTCAGGACATCAATGTATAAATGGCCTACTTATTCAACCAGGATATTAAGATCACAATATATTAGACAAAACTTAACGGAGAGTTTGATATGCTGGATACCCTTTAAACTTTTAATTTAAACTCAGCTGGGATAGGCAAAGAAGGAAAAATCTCCAGAAACCTCTCCCGCAATACAAGGAAATTTAGAAGTTACATTTAGGAAGTGGAAGCTTTTTCTGTCATACATATTAAAATCAACAAATTTGCATTGTGATTGTCAGACACTGAAGGCAGATCTGAACTGGTACATGTCTTGTTAGAGTAAAACCTTTGTTCCACAGGAGTTAAGTGTCTTCAAGGACTGCTAGACAGAACTGTCCTGACACAATATGGGGAGGTGGAAAAGGTGGTGGGGACAGTCGTCTGTAAATACTGTACAAGATTTTTTTGTCCTAGAAAGAGGAGTGGACCAAAATCATGAGGAAGTCAGATGTAAAGCTTACGGACCTTCTTCAATGAGACTTCACCTCCCAGACAGCTTAATCCCATTAGAAAAAGTGAGTGAGTGCTTCTTGACTTATATAAAACCAAAAACACTTAGCTAACTCTGGTATACTGAAGTATTATAGAACAAAAATAGGTTTTTCCAAGGATCTCAGAAACCCATGCACCCTGGATTAGAATTAGCATCTTTAAAGACTTTACAGCCCCAACACATGGACTTTTGAAAGAAGATAGCAGAAGCAAAACATTCTTAAACTATTTCTACACCACTTAGCTAGTGGATTTCATTCACCTAGGATTCTCCTTTTTAGAGGACTTAACTTGGTTTCAATCCCCTAGTTCAGCTGTCTCCACTGGAGAAGATCTCAGATTCCTCTTGAGCTAAGCAAGGGGAAAGATGTTCCCTGCTCAAATACTCTAACATTTCTGTCCTAAAATCATCTTACCTAGGAATACTGAGATTAGTTAGAAGTAAATATAAAACTGCAGTGAAGGGTTAAAGAAAATTTGCTAAGCCGTACTGCCTTCTTTAAACCTGCTTTGAGCCTAAGGACATGGATGTAATGAGAGGGTCTTGTGGCTTTAAGGTAACCAAAGAGAGTCTTGGCCCCTGCACAGGCACACTGAACAGGAAGTTCCTCCCCCACTCCACCCTGGCTGGGATTGTAGCCAGAGAAGGAGCAGTCAATTCAGAAATGAAAGCATTTGGAGTGAGTGTGTGCGTGCGGGGGAGGAACCTGGGTGTTGGTTGTCTACACAGAGCCTAGAGAGGCAACTAAACTTTCCTTACAAGATTTGTAGTTTGATACTAGTTATGGAGAGAATAAGGGAAATGCCAGCAAGTAAACTGACAGTGTTGGTTCAAAAACTGCTCTCCTGCTGTTCTTATGGTAGTACTGTTTGTCAGAAAGTGGAGGATGGACTCACAACACAATGGAGGCATGAAGTGATCATGAAAGAAAAGCTGATCTCTGCTAAAGCTGGACCCCTTGCCATTTACCCAATTCACTGTACAGCAAAGCAAGAAGAAGCTGTGTTTGGTTCCAGGGAGGAGTGCTCTGCAATAGGGAGGTAAGCACTAACCAAGATTTTTTAGGCAAACAAATTGGCCTCCTATGCACCATACTGCTTTCTAAACAATTGCTGCTGAGGTGTTCAATTACTGATAAATGCTCGTCATCTACTGCTAATTTAGGGGAGTCCTCAACTGTCCCCAAAATGAATGTATAAAGACCTCCTCTCTCTTCCAGACAGAGACCAAACTAGAGGGGAAAGGAGAAAACTACTAAGAAAAAACAAAAACAGAGAAATACTTTTTCAGATGAAATAATTCTTTGCAAAAGGCTTTCATATCTCACACACAAAGAAATCTCCGCTTGCACAGAGCAGAATAGACACTCTGAAGAGGGCTGCCAGATTCAGATTTCAGCTGTCCTGGTCCCTACTTCCCACACCTCCACAAAGATAGAGGAACTGTCTCCTTCCAATTTGACTAGATCAAAATACCCATGGGTTATGTTTTCTGTCCAGAGCAGTGGATCCATCACAAGAAAACACGAGTAAAATAGAGAAAATGACAATTATCTGATCCTGGGCATGTGTAGTATTTAAAGATACAGTGTACAATAGCACAACTTGGGTTTTAAAGATGAAGGAACACAAATACTCCACTTTTAGCATTTTTATATTAAACTTATAAAATTGAAAGATGAGTTAATAGGGCTTTTCAGTCTATATTATGTCAATATTATAATTGACATACTTTTAAAACTAAAAATGACACTAATATCAGCTTAACACCCTCACCTTTCCCCCAGGAGGAGTGCCCTCAAGAACAGAAAAACTACCAACAAAGTGTTTCAATACAGTGTTTACAAAAGTCCTGTAAAACAACTAATTGAAAGTTAGAAAGGAGAGTTTCTTTTTCAGCTAAATACTCATTTGTATTTTTAAAGAAATATCTGTTCCTGTTACAGCCAGGGCTATAAGAATTATGAGCTAAGTTCATTTGGTGATGTGTGACTGATCATCTTGTTTATATTTGAACATGCCACAGTTATCCTTAGAGTTTACTCTTAGATTTAACAGTTAAAATCTTGTACAAGGGCAAATCTAAGTATAGAAACTTCTTGGTAAATAAGCAATTCAATGTTGTACCACTAACACAGGGCTGGGAAAACATTTGGCCCGAGGGCCACATCTGGGTATTGAAGTTGTATGGTGGGCCATGAATGCTTATGAA
Organism: Lepidochelys kempii; assembly: GCF_965140285.1. Lineage (NCBI taxonomy): Eukaryota > Metazoa > Chordata > Testudines > Cheloniidae > Lepidochelys > Lepidochelys kempii. The sequence continues at coordinate 31,899,662 of NC_136390.1, read as the reverse complement.
ATTGGGGGTTGGGGTGCAGGAGGGAGTGAGGGCTCTGGTGTGGGTGCAGGCTCTGGTGTGGGGCCAGTTATGAGGTGTTTAGAGTGTGGGAGGGGGCCTCTAGGATTGGGGAGGGGTACGGGAAGGGGGTGAGGGCTTCAACTGGGAGTGTGGGCTCTGGGGTCGGGCTGGGGATGAGAATTTTGGAGGGCAGGAAGGGGGGGGGAAATCAGGGCTGGGGTGCAGGAGGGGATCAGGGGTTCATGCTCCGGGCGGCGCTTACCTCAAACAGCTCCCGGAAGCAGCAGCATGTCCCTCCTCTGGCTCCTACATGGAGGTGAGGCCAGGCGGCTCTGCATGCTGCCCCATCCGCAGGCACCTCCCCTGCAGCTCCCATTGGCCGTGGTTCCCGGCCTATGGGAATTGCAGGGGCAGCACTTGGGGCAGGGACAGCATGTGGAACCTCCTGGCTACTCCTACGCATACGAGCCAGAGGGGAGACGTCGCAGCTACTGGGAGCCATGCAGAGTTACGGCATGTGCAGAGTGGAGAAAGCCCCCGACCCCGTTCGAGCACTGGAGCGGGGCAAGCCCCGGACCTCACTCCCCGGCTCAAGCACCGGAGTGGGGCAAGCCCCGGACCCCACTCCCCAGTGGGAGCTCTACAGCCGGATTAAAACATCTGAAGGGCCGGATGCGGCCCTCAGGCCATAGTTGCTCACCCCTGCTCTAACAGATTGGAATTTAAAGGGTGAGGGACTTTCTTCAAATATTCAAAAACTGAAATATAACCTTCTATTTTCAGAAATCTCAAGTAGGAAAGCATGTCAAAAGTCACCAAAGGACTCCACATCACAAGATTTTTAAAAAAAGATTAGAAGCAAAACTGCAACATGTTGCCCAGAAAATACTACTTAATGTGGCATTGAAGCAGTTAACCAAGTTTCCTACTAGACATTTATCCTGTAAGTGTTGCCAGCCTACTGAACACATTTTAACAAGTTTGTTATGTGAAGTTCCACTATAAAGTTTGGATACAAGTTTAAAGGAATGGTTTGCAGTTTAAGTAAAGTAATCAGTTTATTCAATCTGTAATGCTCTATGATTAACTGTTCATCATCACATACGTTTCCTGTGTGCCCTCACTATTATAATTTGCATTATATTAGTCACTACAGGTCACAAACAAAAATCAGAGAGTCAACTGTGGTAGGCACTGTACGCAATAGAAGATCAGGGCTGGTCCTAGAGATCTTGCAGTCTCAGGCTACGTCTTTATGCACAGTTGCACTGCCTTATCTAGATCATTTAAAAATTGATGTAGTTAAACAACTGCAGACCCTCTATTAGGTGTGCTTTGAATGGGCTTAAACTGGTTTAGCATCAGTCAGTAAATTATTAAATTAAGAAACAGTCTGCAAAATCGTGTTATGAGCCCTGGAAGTACAGGTAATTTTGGAAGAAACACTGCAGGGGGAAAACTTGCCTCTGCAACAATGTTTATAAGTGCACTCCCTGTCCTGCAGTGGTTAGGTAAGTGGCAAACTGAGATTTCTGTTCTAAACTCTTTGTTACCTCAGCCTCCCACTCCATTTTCTATTTCATCCACCTGTTGTATCATGACACATCGGTTCTGAACTCTGTGGGAAAGGGCCTGTGTTCTTTGTTACTTACCCATTTGCCTAGCAAAATAGGTCCTGAACATTGATAGGGGTTCCTAGGTGCTATGATAATACAAATGAAAATAAGCAAGGGTTAAACCAGTTCAATTGTTTCTACATGAGCGGTTTGCACCAATTTATCTAGTTTTAAAATCTATTTAGTTAAGAAAGTTCAACTTTTCTCCTATAGACAAGGTTGAAGTTGAATGCAACAGTAGGTATAAAGTACAATAGGAAGGAGCTGAGGAAGAAGAATGAGGGAGCTGTTTGGACAATAAAAAATGTTGAGTAGTAGGTATCTAAATGCCTATGCTTTTCCAACAAGAATCTCAGACCCTCTTACTATTCCATTCAGTTGTTGGTCGTTTTGTTCTCTCAGCACATATAACAAGCATATCCTGGCAATAAAGCTAGTGATCATGGACATGTTTATTCTGCCTACAGCAATACACTCTACTATGATCACTAAGCTCCTTGGACTAGTCACAGTGCTTCTTATAATTACAGAATGTCACAACAGAATGTCAGAGGCATGCCTCAGAAGTTGATTCTTCTGTACTTAGTAATACAACAGATTTCTTTTACTGAGATGCTGTTGGAAAAAGTCCCATATTCTGTGATCTCTTCATTACTGGTGAAGTACTAACGTGTTTAAATAATCCACATGCAAGTCTCAATAACATTGTGTCACCGTTAACTGTACTATCTGCTGCATAATACCTAATCAAAAGAGAGGTGAAACATTCAATTGTATCCAAGTAAAATGAAACAAAAGAGCACTTATGAATGACTCAAGTTGTGAATATGCATAGTTTTTTCCCCAAAAGTTCACAGAATACATGCAGGGTTTTTTTACGCCTATCATTTGATATAGCACACATTAAAAACATACAACACAGCTCTTTTACAAGTTCTGTAGAGGTGCTTATTCTCATAATTTTCATAACTGTCTAATATAGGCAAAGTAAAAATAGAGAACTACTTGTTACATTAGATACCATTTTCAAGTTTTAAAAATTAACTTCAACAAAAGTCAATATTTTGCCAACATATGAAGCTGCTAGAACATTAATAAAATACTATATCACATTACTTTTTTTCTTTTACCTTTTAAACACATCTGCAGCACACAGAGCAGTAAATGAGAATGCTATGCTTCAAAAGAATGCCACACAAGGTATGTAACATTTCCAATCAGAAAACTGAGGTGAATTCTCTCCCTGTATAAAATGTATTTTCTCAACAAAAACAAACAAACAGAAAACTTCCTTAAAGTGTACCAGTTTGATTAAAGCATATAACTTCTACTGTCAGGAGGAACAAACAAACAAAAAACCTCTTATTTTTTCATTTTCTGTTGAGTTTGAAAGTTGTTTAAGCCAGAGGCCATGCTCTACAACCTCTGCCCCCTTCACCTTTGATTGGAAGATACACAGCATATTGTTCATGCTACCTACATGCAAACAAAAATAGTTTTAGTAGCATATTCCAATGGTCAGACAGCACTTACAATTTTATCAAAGTGAACCAGTATTAGTTGAACTTTTAAAGATAGATATTTTAGTTTCATTTGTTTCCTAATTTAAAAATACAGTTAAAATTGAGAGTTACGTTCCAATATTTTAATTTTCAGAGGTATCAGAAATTCACCAAATGTCAATGTCTTTCCAAGACAAAAAGTGTACAGTCTACCTATTCAATAAGTCAAGAAAGCTTTATTCTCCCTGCCCTTCCCAAGTCTTGTACAATGATTAATAAAAGGAGTGACAGCCTTCAGCGGAATCAAAAGCTAGCTATAAAGTATTATTATTCTGAGGCCACACCTGTCCCTGCAAACAGAGAGTTTCATTTTTAATTATATATCACATGTGCATTTGGACTGTTATTTAAAATGAATATGCAGTGGAAAATTAGAAGGACAACACAAGGCTTAATCTACCCTGGGCTACATACATATTTATTTCAACTGTAGTAAGATATTGTACATATTTTTATATCAAAGTAGAGTTGGCTTCTGAAAATTAGTGTTCCTATGAGAACAAATATATACAATGTTCCTGTACACAATTTAGGATTTCCAACTTTCATTGACCATAGAAATACTGGTTTGTGCAGAAACACCCCAGAATCCAAGAATTTTAAAATCCATTTTCACTCTTCCTATTCTGCACTTCTCAATACCTTCCCTCCAGACAGGATGGGTGTGTTGACTGGTAAATCATGTTTCCCAATTTCCTTATTCTTTTTGTGTGACTGTAGCAAAATGTCCATGCACAGACAAGTTACTAAACTCAGTCTATCCTCAGAGGCAAATGTGTTGGCTGTAAAACAGCTGCATGTATCATTACAGTCACCCAGAAATGCTCTTATTTTGAAGATTTGTCACTTTTCTCCTATTTGTGTTGCTTATTGATCAAGCAAAAAGGCTGCCAAGTTACCAGATTCCCATAGCTGTGCTTCCTACCACCAGCAGTAGAGGATTTTAGGGCTTAGATAGTTTTCTTCATTGAAGGTTTGGGTACTGGTGTGCAATCTGAAATGTAGTTATATCAAAAGCATACCTAAACTTTAAATTGTATTCAACATACATAATCAGTGACTGCAGATCACCTCATGGCTTGTGGACATAAGGCAGTTCAGTATAATAATCACAGCGGAGGAATACAATGCTGTTTCCTTAGCTTAAAAAATACCCTCAAACAGATTTAACAGTTCAGCTTGATATCCTGATCATGGGGCCCTATTAACAAACCTGTCTCAAACAATGTTTGTCAAAGCAGCAGTTTACACAATAGTTCTTGGACTTGATCAGTAACTACTACAGTTTCTTTAGCTAAGCACTGTGTAATTATTTTCTTTGATCTGACAGAGAAAAATAAGCCACAGACAGAAAATAATCACCACAAGACTATGCACAGACACCCATTACTAGTATTCTGTTATTTTATCTACAGCTCGACTATTGTTTTCTAAAAGTTTTCTAAATCTCTTTTTCTCTCCCCATCACTCCCAAATCACTTCCTCACAAATATCAACTTAAATGGCTATGACAGTTTGAATAGCAGAATGAAAATTGCCCTGGTGCTAACAAATGTAAATCCGGGGAAAGACGTGGTGGCGATTGTTGCCTCCTGCTGGGTTTCTGTGCTGTTTCAGATGGTAATTGACACGCCCTGTAATTTAATAGTACCAGACCGTTCTATCTGTCCCATCTCTGGCAAAACACTGCCTCTCTGTTCCTTTTCATTACGTATTACGTGAGAGTATAAATACAAGCTGAGTATGATAAAGAGCGGTAGTTCATGTTAAACAAGAAGGATCCATGCACAGAAATATTTTCCAGATTAGATCGCCGTTCACAAGTATTAACAAAAACATATAGCGAAATGTGTGTTGCGGCAACACCACACACGATGAACATTTTTCTTCTCCTCCCGCCCGCCCCCGCCGCTACCACCACCAAGCTTCTGCAGCTCGGTTAAGGAACATACACCAAACAATTTAAATACCAATTGCACAAATGTTTCAGCAAAAACTTGGCGCAGAAATCAAAGGCCCTTGATAACGGGGAGGAAGTGAATATCCAGCCTTGCTCAACTCGGGTGCGGTGAGGGACAAGTAACCTTCAAACTGATCTCATCGCGGAGAAATGCAGCGAGAATCTAATCTGAACCTATGCAATGCCATGCCGAAGGCATTAAGGCAAGCAGCCACCGCTCCTGCCCGCTCTGCAGCATGGAAACACAGAGAGGTTCGCTAGCTCCCGGGTAGATGCTCTAGTGACCTTTGACTATTGGAGGAGAGCTGGGCAAGGAGCGATCTGTTGCAGCGCGTTGTGTGCGCGCTTCCCCTGGCGCATTCCTCGCATTCCAGCACAATCTAAAGCCCCAGGAACAAACAGCGTGTGTCCCCCTCGCCTCCCCCGGCCCCACACACGGTACGAGCCGCACACCTGCCTTCTCATCCGCCCTGCGCTCCGCTCCGCAAGCGCCGTTTGTCGCACTCCTGGAACATGCCGGCAAAAGCAGGCAGCCTTCTGCCCCCTCCCCACGGGGCTCCGTGAGCGCAGAGGGGCAGTTCCGTGCGCCTGCCACCTAGACTCTTAGCGCGGGGAAGGGGTTAGAGGAGACGGTGGCTGCGTTCATACAGCCTTAGCCCAAGCAAAGCCAATTTTACAGGGAAACGGAAGGCTGAAAGGAAACAGGAGCTTGGGAGGGCCGGGGGGAGAAAAGGTCTGGACGACAGAGGTTAAGAATAGAGACGGCGTTAGGGGGAGAGTTTTGGGAAAGGAGTCAGGCCAAAGGCGGGGCGTTTTGGGGGCGATCAGATGAAGAGCCAGGCCTGGGGGGAGGAGAAGATTTGGGGGGCTATGGGTAAGGCTGGGGGAGGGAAGCGAGACTAGTGCGGGAAAAGACAGGCTAAGGGGGGAAGGATGGGGGGGGGTATGGGAAAGAGACAGACCAAAAAGGGGGAGGCTGGGGGTGGCCAAGTGGGGGCACAGGGTTGTTAGGGGTGAAAAGACAGAGATCTCGAGGGGAAGGGATCTGGGGGTGAAGGGAGAGACAGGGAGCCACGACCCCCTCAGGGAGACTCAACCTGTCTCCTCGGCTCCCTACAGCTGGTTATGCTCCCTGCTGGCTCAGCCTCCCCTCTGATCCGGAGCCAGGTCCCCGCCCCAGGGTACCCCCCCCGAGTGGCCCCCCGAGGCCTCCCATGTCCCCGGAGCCTCACTCACCGCGCAGATGACACCGCTGGCAAGGGCTGGAGGCGCGGAGGGGCCCCAGCTGTAGCCTCCCCGCTGGGCCGGGCCCTACCCCGGGGTCTCCATGGTGGTGCCGCCGCCACCGCCGAGTCCCGACCCCCTTTCAGCCTAGTCTCCCTAGTCCCTCCTCCCACCACGGACGTCAGCACACGGGCCTGCCTTGTGCTGCAATGTTATTGGAAGAGCCCTGCTCAGGGCCGCACCCTATTGGTCACTGCCTTATATTAAACCACCCAATGAGCCGGCTACTTGAGGTTTCTATGGTTACCGATGCTGTGATGGGGCTGAGTGGAAGGACTTGGACTCGGAGCTGCAGTTCCTTGAGGCTCGGGTGTGTGCGACGGAAGGGGGGCGGGAAGCGGGAATCACTAGGTCACTGGGGGAGAGGGAAGGCCCCGGGCGGAGAAAGGTCACTGGGCGGGAGGAGGGGAGCCGGTGGGAGGGGGAGGGTAACTGGGTAGGATAAGGTCCTTTTCCACGCTCTGGAGGCTTTTCAAGCAGAAGCACCTGCACTGCTAGGGATTTACACGGGAGCCAGCACGCTGCAGTCCTGCCCTGGCTTGGTGATTGTCAAACTCGTCTGCCTCGCTGGAAAGGTGAGGCGCGAGGAAAGGAAACGCGTTGACAACGTGGTGCAAAATCCCCAAAGCTCCCACCCTAGTAGTGAAGTTTGCCCCAGACCATTTCTGCTAGTAAGTAAGGGTGGGTGGGGGTCTCCTAAGACACCATCTAAGAATCCATCCTCCTCCTTCTGGTAACTGTGAATCTCAGCCTTGATTTCAGCTCTAACTCCCCCTTCCCCTCCCTCCCCCATGAGGCTTGGCTCTGGGTGAGCAGCTGCTGTTCCTGTATGTTGTATAAGTGGGCCTGGTGAGAGAATGGCTGTCCATAGCTATAGATATATTGGAATGGCTCATATATTTAGCCATGAGCAAGAGCAAATATAATAGGACTTAAGAATACTTCCTACCTGGAAGATGGGGAGATGCAGCAATTAGTCACAAAATGGCTACTTTAGAACTGCAGCTGCTTGACTCTTCCAAATTTAAAGGGGCAGCCTGAGAAAAGTATGCTGGGCAAAATGCTCCTATTAAAGGGCAACCCTTTAGTAGAGTCAGCAAAGGCCAGCAAGTTACTAAGGAAATGGTGCCTGCTAAAGAAATAATATCTGCAGCATGCATCACTGCAGCCTTATAGGTCCTAAACAGATCATACATAGCATTATCTGACTACTAAGTTTTTTGTTGTGGTACTGTCCTGCCTATGTGAGGTGAATGTAAAGATTCTTCTGTGGGCTCAAACTTTTGTGATGAGTTATTGCCTGTCTATGAAATCAGCTAGACTTCAGTTTCTGTGTTATTTATATAATATATATGTAAACCATCTTTCAACCTATGTTTTGCTCTGATAACTTTAATCTTGGTCTATTAATTGTGGTGCTGATAATGTGGGAAGCTAAATCATAAAATGCATTTATCATAGATCTTTAAGCATGTTGCCTACTTGCTGTCTTCTGATCTTATATAAAATAGGTGACTTTAAAAATATTAGGGGTGAATCTGGCACTCTTGGAAAGTATTAACAAGACCCCGCTGGAGACTGAAGTTCTCTCTTCCCCCAGACCAGCTACAGCAGGGGTGGGCAACCTTTGTGGCCCATGGGCTACATCTGGCTATGGAAACTGTATGGTGGGCCATGAATGCTCATGAAATTTGGGGTTGGGGTGAGGGCTCCAGCTGGGGGGTGCAGGCTGTGGAGTGGGGCCAGAAACTAGGCATTCAGGGTGCAGGAGGGGGCTCTGGGCTGGAAAGGCAGGTTGTGGAGATTGGGGACTCCAACTGGGAGTGCGGGCTCTGGGGTGGGGCTGGGGATAAGGTGTTGGGGTGCAGCAGGGTGCTCTGTGCTGGCAGAGAGGGGGATCAGGTTTGGGGCATGGGAGGGGTTTAGGGGTGCAGGCTCTGGGTGGCACTTACCTCAAGCAGCTTGTGGAAGCAGTGGCATGTTGCCCCTCTGGCTCCTACGCAGAGGCATGGCCAGGCAGCTCTGCATACTGCACCATCCACAGGCGCTGCCCCTGCAGCTCCTATTGGCCATGTTTCCTGGCCAATGGGAGCTGCGGAGGTGGCACTTGAGGTGGGGGCAACATGTGGAGCCCCTTGGCTGCCCCTACGCTTAGGAGCTGGAGTAGGGACATGCCTCTGCTTCCAAGAGCCGTGCGGAGCCAGGGCACACATGGAGTAGGGAAAGCCTGAGACCCTGCTCCCCAACGGGAGCTCGAGGGCTGGATTAAAACATCTGAAGGGCCAGATGTGGCCCCTGGGCTGTAGTTTGCCCATGCCTGAGCTACAATATGGGAAATGACAGTACAAGCTTCCCTACAATGTACCACAACTCTGACCTGAGGGGATCACTTCTAGGTGTAGGAGGGGTATTCAGTCTCCTCCAGTTCTACTTAGTCTTTGACCACTTTGCTTATACAGTTGGTAAGGCTTTCAACTGTGACTTTGTGTTGGATACTTTGCAGTGACTAGTTGTGAAATGAAACCAACAACTCATTTTACATGAATTACTAAGCAATCCTCAGGTAATCGGTTCTGTCACACTAGTAACATGGGCCAAATTAAAACCTGTGACCTGCAGGTGAATGCTCCTTGGGCTTGATTCTGAACTCAAGGACACTGGTTTTATACTGGTATAACTTCATTTGGAACTGTTTCTGATTTTCACCAGTGTAAGTGAGATCAGAACAAGTCAATCTCATTTACTGCTCATGTAAGTCAGCCAGTGCTCTAAATAGGTGGTTTCTCAATATTTATTAAAGGAAAATCCCTCCCATCACTTACAGTAGGGAAAAATGGGGTCCAAATGCAAGTTCAATATGCAAATTTTAGTGTAATAGTAATTACTATAATTCTCAATCTCTTCTCTATATGCAGTGAATTCACAATGATTGGGGGGTTAGTTCTGCGCTGTGCCTCTTGAGCGGCACAACACAGAGAATGGCTTTTATGCCACTTTGCCCATGAGCTATCTTTGCCTCCTTTCAATTCTGAGTGACTCAAAGGACAGCTGCAACACCTAATATAAACTGGTTGTGGGGCAGCTGAAAATCCTTGAAGTCGCATGCTTTATGGGCCATCCCAGCATATCACTTGTGCTGGGGCTTCCAAGGGGGGGAAGCACGGTCTTGCTTACAGTGACTCTACACTGTACCTGCAGTGAGCTAGTTTCCACCCAGCCTACTTCAAGAACAGGGGATTGAGTCTGTCCAAGCTGGTTTTGGTAGTAATGGGAAGATGGAGAATGGCAAATTATTTGGTGAGATCCTGCCAGATTTGAAAGCCTGTTAAAGATCATTTTCTTTATCAGTGAAGCACAATAATTTCAGACCTGTTCTTAGCCACAGATTCATACAAAGTAAGGGTAGAAGGGACCATTAGATCATCGACTTTGGCCTTCTGTACATCACAAGCCATTAAATTTCACTAGTTACCTCTGTATTGACCCCAATAACTTGTGTTTGCTAAAGCATATCTTCCCAAAAGGTATCTAGTGTTGATCTGAAAACATCAAGAGGAAGAGAATCTACATTTCCCTTGGTAGTCTCTTCCAGTGGTTAATCACATTTGCTGTCAAAAATTGGTTCATAATTTCTAATTTGAATTTGTCTGGCTTCATCTTCCTTTAGTTTTTGTTATGCCTTTCCCAGGATTTGACTTGAGTGTAAAAGTATGGAGCCCTGCAGGAGCCCCAAACCCTCTCCCTCCCCTCCCCCGAGGCATCCAGGGCCAGCTGCAGCCGCGCCTCCTCTCCCCAGATGCCAAGCCACCCAGAGAAATGCGTGCGTTTCTCTTCTCCAGAAGACACTTTTGCTATGCCCCATGCAGGTTCTGGGGCAGCTGATGAGGCAGTAGCACAGGGGTTCTCAAACTGGGGGTCGGGAGCCCTCAGGGGCTCATGAGGTTCTTACATGGGGGGGTTGCGAGGTGTCAACCTCCACCCCAACCCTGCTTTGCCTCCAGCATTTATAATGGTGTTAAATACAGTAAAAAGTGTTTTTAATTTATAAGGGGGGGTGGGTTGAACTCAGAGGCTTGCTATGTGAAAGGGGTCACCGGTAAAGTGTGAGAACCACTGTGTAGCACATACTGCCTCCTCATTCACCCTGGAACCTGTATGGGGCATAATCAATCAAAAACTTCCCCCCAAAATCCTACAACCAGGCTGAGCCTCTTCTGGCCTATTGTACCTACCGCCCATATGTAAAAGCATGATATACTTGCTTAATCTCAATATCCTTAACAGAGGACTCTGTCTCCAGTGCATTCACTAGTAAGTCCTAGAAGAATTTGATGTCATTTGTTCCTTCTGAAGTCTGGGATTCCTATGGCTCTTAAATCTGGTCTCTTAAAAGTATTCTCTGGGTCTTCCAGTCTTTTGGATGAGCAGTTTAGTTCAGTGATATCTGGTGACTGCTTTATTGGTGCTGTTATCCTCCTACCTTTCCAGTCATTAATGAGTTTCTGCTTAATTTCTCCTGCTTAATTTATCCTGTCCAAATTAGTCTAGCTTTTTCACAGAGGTTCTCAATACTTTCAAAATTCTACCATGCCTAGCTTTAATTTTGAGCTAATACTCTTACATTTGGGATCCTCTTACCTGGATGAGTGCAGAGGAGCACCTTTGGCTGTTGGTAGAGTAGTGGGAACTGCAGAAGCAGAGGGCCTAATCTGTGAAATGTTGGATTATGAAGATAAACATCAGTGACCCTCAAACTGTACTGTACTTTACTGATAAAATAGGTAAAGATTAAAAAAATCCAGAAATCTCATTCAGATGCTGAGGTTACAGGACTTTGATTAGTTGGAGAGAGTGTGAACCTCATGGAAAGAAAGCTGACCAAATGAGCATCTGCAAGATAAAACATTTAGATGTGTATGTTTAAGTAGAAATGTTTTGATTTCAAAATGGTTATTAGAAGTCATTAGTTGATGTTTGTTTGAATTGCTCAGTGTCACGATCCCAATAGTGATACAATCGACTTGAGTTCATTTGTTTTCTGCAATCCCATTGGTTAAAATGTAGTAAATTTCTCATACACTTAATAAAAGGCCTTTTTCTCAGTTCTAATGTCCTAGCAGTAATGTGACATTTTGTTACTTGTCAGTCAGATCATTTTTTACTATAAAGAACACAGCTTTCATTCAAAAAAGCAGCATGACTTAATAGTATGCTTTAATATAGGTATAACTTTGTTTACCATATTACTCTTTAACTATGATAGTTGGAGGGGGGAAGGAATGGTCTGGATACTGTCAAATAATTACGTTCACCTTTTTAATTAGTTTTTTCTTCTCCATTTCTTTGTTAAAGCATCAGTTTTGAGCATTTGGCTCTTGATCCTACAAGGTGCTGAGCATAGTTACCCAACACACGGTAGGATGCTGTTTATTACTGCAGCCAACTAAGCAGGGTTGTTCAGTACCCAAAGTGGGTATTCCAGTGAGAAGATCTGAGGCAGAATTAAGAGCCAAGTATGATTCTAAATGAGGAAAGAGGGTAATTAGCAACTATCTTGGCCTAAAGTTATTCCCAGTTCCAGCCTTATAATAACGTTAAGAAAATACACTCAGCAGCAGGATATAATCAATTTTGGAGAGCACAGGCAGCAGTAACTCTTCATAGGCAAAGTTGTGCTAGGGTCCATTGCAGCCCCTACAAACTGCAGTGGCTCCCAATATGTCCACAAACCTACTTATCTGCTTGTTAAGATCTAGTTTTATATTGTGGTGTATAAATTTAAGCTATAGTGAGTAAATTACCAAATGCCAAAATTCTTCCCATTAGGCCAGGGATACAGAAGTCCAAGCTATGAGCCTTAACATGGAAGCTGCAAAAAGAAAATTGGATTCTAGCTATAAGTTTTCTTATTTACCACTCTTGGAAACCTAACCTCAGCCATAAAAATTATGTAACTAACAGTGTGGTAGCAGAGAGGACTATGCATTCATTCAGTTAGGTGTTCCATTTTGTTGTCACCAAATGCTGCTATGTACACAAATCAACAAAAATGTGTTCATCAGGAATAACAAAACTTATTACAGCATAAAACAATCATAGGACTAGAAGGGACCTCAAGGGGTTGACTGGAAGAGACCTCAAGAGGTCTTCTAGTCCAGTCCCCTGCACTCAAGGCAGGACTGATTATTATCTAGACCATCCCTGACATGTGTTTGTCTAACCTGCTCTTCTTAATCTCCAATGATGGCGATTCCACAACCTCCCGAGGCAATTTGTTCCAGTGCTTAACTACCCTGACAGGAAGTTTTTCCTAATGTTCAACCTAAACTGCCTTCACTGCAATTTAAACCCACTGCTTCTTGTTCTATCCTCTGAGGTTAAGGAGAACATTTTTTTTCTCCTTCCTCCTTGTAACAATGTACTTGATAACTGTTATGTCCCCTTTTGCAGTCTTCTCTTCTCCAGACTAAACTGGAATACTCCAGCTGAGGCCTAATCAGTGTGGAGTAGAGTGGAAGAATTACTACTTGTGTTTGCTTACAACACTGATAATTCATCCCAGAACGATGTTTGTGGGGTGTGTGGGTTTTTTTATATTTATTTAGCAACAGTCTTACACTGACTCATAGTTAGCTTGTGATCCACTATAACTGCCAGATCTTTCTGCAGTACTCCTTCCTAGGTTAAAAGAAAAGGAGTACTTGTGGCACCTTAGAGACTAACAAATTTATTTGAGCATAAGCTTTCATGAGCTACAGCTCATATTTCTCATTTGTATGTGTGCAACTTTGGAGGATGGATCCCTCAAGTATAGTAACCAACTTCCCAAGTGGAGTACTATGCACTTTTCCTTATTGAATTTCATCCTATATACTTTCATTCTCGGTGCAGTACCCTTTAGGTAGGATCCAGTGACGCTTTGCTTCACAACAGTGATTTAAATAACGTGCACAGAAGTGGCAATTTTCAGATGGAACTGCTGAATAACTCATTCTGGGCTGCTTTAATTGTTCTATATCAAAATGTACTATTGAATGTGTTTTTAGACTCCACTGGCTTTACAGGTGGTGCCAATGCACCCATCTCAGATGTTTTATCAATGTTACATAAACTACACCAAGTATTCTGATGTGGCAAATGGCTTTAATTAAAAAAAAAAGCCATGTGACTTTAGGATTGTTTAAGTGTTTCTCAATGGCAGTGTTAACATGGTCTTACCTAAAATGTTTATGAAAATTGCTTATTATTTTTATTTGTTGATAAAAGCTTATTTGTAAAATGTACATCATTATATAAACTAATGGATATTTTGATAGCTATTTTAAAAATATTGCAGTTAAATTACTGCAGGTTAACTGATTTTATCATGTAAATCAATTGCTTCATGGAGGTAAATATGAATAAATATACTAATCTCTTTTTGGCATTCTCCTAGGTTTTTAATACTGAGAAACAGTTTTGATAGCAAATCCTATGTCTGATCCAAAGTCCTTTGAAGTCAATGGGAGTTTTATATTCTGGCCCTGTGAGCAGGGTTAGTTGGTGTGGTGGTAAAAACACCTGAGCCCTGGCTATACTAATGCTTCCACTATTCCTATTGTCAGTGGTGAATTACAGGACCAGTTTTGTTACCATAGACAATGCAGTTCTGCAAAGCTGTTGAGCAAGGTGACTTAACTAAATCCTGATCCTATGAAATGTGGTAAAATTGTGCTCAACATCGTGCTTAATGTTCCTTCGCCTTCTTGAAAAGATCAAGCTACTTAAGCACCCCTGCAATATAATGCCACTGGTCCTCTCTTTCAAACTGTATGTAACCTCATTCTAGGTTACTTCTGTGATCTTCTTTCCTCCTTACTCAAAGCTTCTGCATATTAGCTTCCTTGTCATCCTTCTCTCTCTCATCTTGATGCTTTCTTCCATGCTGCTTTTACACCTGGAACTCTCTCCTTCTCCTGGTGTACCAAGCAATCACCCTTTCATGCAAATCCCTAATGAAAACCCACTTCTGTGAAGCTCTTTAATGCTAATCCACCATATAACACTTTTTTTAATAACAGCACTATTACTGTAGAAATCCAATTCCTGGTAATCTATTTCATTACATGTATCTAAAGTATTGTTTGGTCTATCTAGATTAGAGTATTTGGGGAGGGAACTGTCTCTTCCATTATGTTCAGAATAACTCCAAGAATATACTTCATCTGTACTTTATCTTGGAGAGTGCTGAGCACTCTGATGCCTACACAGCAAAACACTAACTTGTGTCTACATGCACTTAAAGTTAAGCATGGGGGTTAGTGCTTTGCTAGATTGGAGCTGAAGCGATCAGGACTTTGGAGGGTGGATCCCTCAACTTAGACAATCCTTAAATATACAGACAGGGCAAGTATAGTAACCATATTTAAAAAGGGGAGTGAAGAGGACCCGAGTAATTCAGCTTTTCTTTGATACCTAGAAAGATACCAGAATAATTATTAAACTCAGTTTGTAATCATCTGAAGGATAATAGGGCTATAAGGAATAGCCAATGTGGATTTCTCAAGAAAAAAGCATGTCACACCCACAGCACTGACTTTCCAAAGTACTGGGGGGTGCTCGACCCCTAGGTCCCATCCCACTCCACTTTTCTAACAGCACCCCTGGAGTTGCCACTTATAGTTACACCAGTCTGATTTCAGGGTTTTTGTCAGGGTTACTGGCCTAGTGGATAGGGAGAAAGCAGTAGATATGAAAGAGCTGGGGGATTTATTTTATTTTATTTTTTTTATTTTTTATTTTTTTTTGTAAGGCTTTTGACAAGGTTCCACATGACCTTCTCAAAAGCAAATTAGGGAAATGTGGCCTAGATGTTGAAAGACAGTACTCAAAGATTAGTTGTCAGTGGTTGCTGTAAACTGGGAGGGCATATCTAGTTGACAGGTTTCAGAGTAACAGCTGTGTTAGTCTGTATTCGCAAAAAGAAAAGGAGTACTTGTGGCACCTCAGAGACTAACCAATTTATTTGAGCATGAGCTTTCATGAGCTACAGCTCACTTCATCGGATGCATACCGTGGAAACTGCAGCAGACTTTATATACACACAGAGAATATGAAACAATACCTCCTCCCACCCCACTGTCCTGCTGGTAATAGCTTATCTAAAGTGATCATCAAGTTGAGCCATTTCCAGCACAAATCCAGGTTTTCTCACCCTCCACCCCCCCCCACACACAAACTCACTCTCCTGCTGGTAATAGCTCATCCAAAGTGACCACTCTCCCTACAATGTGCATGATAATCAAGGTGGGCCATTTCCTGCACAAATCCAGGCTTTCTCACACACCCCTTTTTCCCGGGGACGGACAGACACACACACACACACACACACACACTCACTCTCCTGCTGGCAATAGCTCATCCAAACTGACCACTCTCCAAGTTTAAATCCAAGTTTAACCAGAACGTCGGGGTGGGGGGGGGGGGGAGAGGGGTAGGAAAAAACAAGGGGAAATAGGCTACCTTGCATAATGACTTAGCCACTCCCAGTCTCTATTTAAGCCTAAATTAATAGTATCTAATTTGCAAATGAATTCCAATTCAGCAGTTTCTCGCTGGAGTCTGGATTTGAAGTTTTTTTGTTTTAAGATTTAGAACAATCTTAAAACAAAAAAAACTTCAAATCCAGACTCCAGCGAGAAACTGCTGAATTAGAATTCATTTGCAAATTAGATACTATTAATTTAGGCTTAAATAGAGACTGGGAGTGGCTATTTCCCCTTGTTTTTTCCTACCCCTCCCCCCCCCCCCCCGACGTTCTGGTTAAACTTGGATTTAAACTTGGAGAGTGGTCAGTTTGGATGAGCTATTGCCAGCAGGAGAGTGAGTTTGTGTGTGTGTCCCCAGGAAAAAGGTGGGGGGGTGAGAGAGCCTGGATTTGTGCTGGAAATGGCCCACCTTGATTATCATGCACATTGTAGGGAGAGTGGTCACTCTGGATGAGCTATTACCAGCAGGAGAGTGAGTTTGTGTGGGGGGGGGTGGAGGGTGAGAACCTGGATTTGTGCTGGAAATGGCCCACCTTGATGATCACTTTAGATAAGCTATTACCAGCAGGACAGTGGGGTGGGAGGAGGTATTGTTTCATGATCTGTGTGTGTATAAAGTCTGCTGCAGTTTCCACGGTATGCATCCGATGAAGTGAGCTGTAGCTCACGAAAGCTCATGCTCAAATAAATTGGTTAGTCTCTAAGGTGCCACAAGTACTCCTTTTCTTTTTGCATATCTAGTTGGTTCCTGGGTCTGCTATTAGTCAATATTTTCATTAATGACTTGGATAATGGAGGTGGAGAGTAGTTTATAAAATGTGGGGATTACACCAAGCTGAGAGGGGTTGCTAGCACTTTGTCAAGGTCCTTTTGAATTCTAGTCCTGTCCTCCAAACTGGAGAATTGATCTGAATTCACACTAGTCTTCACTGAATTTCATCTTGTTGAAGTATTATATTTAAGAAGGAATAATCAAATGTACACAGTGGTGGATTAAGATATATTGGGGCCTGGGGCACAGAACACTGGGGGGGACCCACATCCCTCCCAGTCATGGACCACTGTGGGGAGCCCTGGATACCCTCAGAGGCAGTGATGCAGGCCAGGGGCAGCTCTCAGGCACCCCAGCTGCCTGCCCAAGGCAGGAGCAGGGTCTGGGGCTCCCCACAGCTGCCTGGGCTCCCTGGGCCTAGGGCACTGGTCCCCAAACTGGGTGCACTGCCCTGGAGGGGCATGGAGGAACATTCAGTGGTGCGCAGTAGGGCCTAGCCCTACTCCCAGCTCTGCTCTGCCCCCAGCCCGAGCTGTGGCTCTGCTCTTGGCCACACCCCCACTCAGTTCTTGACTGCAGGCCCTAGTTCCGGGGACAGAGGGGGCATGGACTGAGTAGGGGGGAGGGCATGACTGGAAAAGTTTGGGGACCCCTGGCCTAGGGTAACCATACATCCTGTTTTGGCCCCAACTGTCCTGACCTTTTCTGGCAAAACTGGGCATTTGTCCCATTTGCTCTTTCCAACTGATCACCAGTTGGCAAGAGCAAACAGGACAAATGCCCAGTTTTGCCAAAAAGGAGCTATCGGGGTGAGTGGTGGGGCTCAGGCCAGCCCTGGGAAGGGGGGCTTTGGCAAGTGGCTCATGCCAGCCCCATGCTGGCAAGGCGGAAAGGGAGAAGGGGCTTGGATGAGCTCCATGCTGCAGGGGGTAAGGGATAGGGGAGAGGGGGGCTTGCTCCAATGCCAGGTGGGGGACCCTCAGTTGAGTGCCATGCAGGTGGGGGGGCCCTTGGTCCAGCATGGGGTGGGCAGGGGGGGAGGACCTTGACCCAGCTCAGTGTGGGGCTTGGGCAAGCAGCGCTCAGCCAGCTCTGCCTGGGGAGGGGGGATATTGCTCACCACCCTTCCACAGGGTTCCAGTTGGGGTGGAGGCAGGGCCTCAGGGGGTGTGGGGGGAGAGATGGGGAGCAGAGGGTGGGGCTAGAGTTCCATCTGCTCCTGTGTGGCCCCCAAATTGGCTGGGGCCCCTGGGCATGGGCCCTGTCACCACATTCAGTAATCCACCACTGAATGCACAAATACTGTACAAAATGGGAAATTCACTGATGAGGCAGTAGTACTACTGAAAAGGATCTGGGGGGTTATTATGGATCACAAGCTGAATGTGAGCCAGCTATGTGGTACAGTTGAGAGAAAAAGGCTAATATTATTCTGTGGTGTATTTATTAACAGGGGACTCCTATAAGACATGGGAGGTAAATATTCTGCTGTACTTGGTGTGACAGGTTCCCCCCAGGGTGCCACTTGAAACTGGGATACCACTCAGCCCTCTGACCCATCAGCCTGGGCTCCATGCTGGGGTAAGTTGCCAGGCTCTCCAAGCTTGCTGTTTCTCCTGCTCACACACAGATAGGGACACACCCAGTTGCAGCTTCATACACAGATGCTGAGATCAGCTCTGCACGGGAAGGCTCAGCTAAGGCACCTCCCAGTTGATAAGACTCACGCTCCCCTCTAGAATATAAACACAATTATACCATCTTGTGCTGCACAGGGAACTCTACAGCATAAGCTCATAAAATTCATCCCCTCCCTCAGTGTGGAGAGAGAGATGCAACAGTGTTCTGCTGCAAATTATAATTTCCATACTAGTTTTAGACCAAACAAGTTTATTAACTAAAAAAGATTTTAAGTGATTGCAAACAGATCAAAGCAGATTACCTTAGTAAATAAATAAAACTGCAAACTGAGCTTAACCTACTAGGTAGGTAGGATATGAAATAAGCCAATTCTCACCCTGAGTGGTAAACAGGCTTGCAGATTCTTAAGGCGCAAGTTGCCTTGGCTTTCCCAAGCTAAAAAGCCCTCTAGCCTGGGACCATAACTTCCAGTAGTTCAGTCCTTGCCTGTCGGGTGTTGCCAGGTGTGTTGTAGGAAGAGTGAGGTCCCATCATGATGTCATAGTCCCCTTTTTATATCTGCTTCCCACTTGCTGGAAAGCTCTTTTGTTGTGACCTGAGTCAAACAGTTCGCATTGTGTAGTGCTGTATCTGAGAGGTTTCTGTTGTACACAGTTCCTGGGGTAATCCTTGTGCTTGTGTGCATTTCCTCAGTAAGCTATTTACATATTTGGCCTTTTTACTGTTACACTCACAAGCAGCCTTTCAAGTATATTCAACCTCGCATCGTGTTTCAGTAACACATACGTAGCCTAACTTCACATACGACGATAGCACATACAATCCAACAAGATATTACTGTCTAGAAGATTGATACCTCACAAGGCATACTTTGTACAAAACATATCTTAATTATATGACCGTGATTAAATATTGGTGTCACACTTGGTACTGCTGCAGCCTTAGCTGTAGTATTTTTTCATTATATGTGCCACACTTTAGGTAAGATGTGGATAAATTGGAGAAAGACCAGAGGAGAGCAGAAGAATGATAAAAGGCTTAAAAAACATGATCTATGAGTGAAGACTTTGAGCATGTTTAATCTTGAGAAAAGAAAACTTGGGGGATCTGAGAAGAGTCTTCAAATATGTTAAGAACTGCTATAAAGAGGAGTGTGATCAGTTGTTCTCCATGTCCATTGAAGATAGGATTAGCAGTCCTCTTAATATGCAGCAAGGGAGATTTAGGTTAGCTATTAGGAAAAACTTTCTAACTACAAGGATGTTCAGCTCTGGAATTAGGTAGCAGTGAGGTTTAAGTACAGCCTAGAAAGACCAATACCTATCAGGGATGTGGACTAGGTATGCTTGGTCTTGCCTCAGCATGGGAAGGATGCACTAAAATAACTAGGACATCTTCAGGTCCCTTCCAGCCCTACTTTTCTGAGTCTGTTTTTTCCTTCCCAGTTTTGGCCTTTTCTATTTGACTAATATTTTGTTCTGAGTTACTTTACTAGCTTGCAAAAAGAAAAGGAGTACTTGTGGCATCTTAGAGACTAACCAATTTATTTGAGCATAAGCTTTCGTGGGCGACAGCTCACTTCCACGGATGCATTCACTAGAAAATACAGTAAGTAGATTTATATACACACAGAAAATGAAAAAATGGGTGTTACCATACACACTGTAAGGAGAGTGATCACTTAAGATGAGCTATTACCAGTAGGAGAGCTGATGGGAGGAGTGGGGAAGAAAACCTTTTGTAGTGATAATCAAGGTGGGCCATTTCCAGCAGTTAACAGGAACGTCTGAGGAACGGGGGTAGGGGGGAAGGAAATAAACATGGGGAAATAGTTTTACCTTGAGTAATCACACATCCACTCCCAGTCTCTATTCAAGTTCTAAGTTAATTAGAATTCCAATTCAGCAGTCTCTCATTGGAGTCTGTTTTTGAAGTTTTTTTTGTTGTAATATTGCGACCTTTAGGTCTGAAATCGAGTGGCCAGAGAAATTGATGTGTTCTCTGACTGGCTTATGAATGTTATAATTCTTGACATTTATTCTTTTATGTAGAGACTGTCCAGTTTGACCAATGTACATGGCAGAGGGGCATTGCTGGCACATGACCGCATATATCACATTGGTAGATGTACAGGTGAACGAGCCTCTGATAGTGTGGCTGTGACTCAGCCCTATGATGGTGTCCCCTGAATAGATATGTGGACACAGTGGGCAACGGGCTTTGTTGCAAGGATAGGTTCCTGGGTTAGTGGTTCTGTTGTGTGGTGTGTGGTTGCTGGTAAGTATTTGCTTCAGGTTGGGGGGCTGTCTGTAAGCAAGGACTGGTCTGTCTCCCAAGATCTGTGAGTGATGGGTCGTCCTTCAGGATAGGTTGTGGATCCTTGATGCGTTGGCGAGGTTTTAGTTGGGGGCTGAAGGTGACGGCTAGTGACGTTCTGTTATTTTCTTCGTTAGGCCTGTCCTGTAGTAGGTGACTTCTGGGTACTCTTCTGGCTCTGTCAGTCTGTTTCTTCACTTCAGCAGGTGGGTATTGTAGTTGTAAGAAGGCTTGATAGAGATCTTGTAGGTGTTTGCCTCTGTCTGAGGGATTGGAGCAAATGCAGTTGTATCGTAGAGCTTGGCTGTAGACAATGGAGCGTGTGGTGTGGTCTGGGTGAAAGCTGGAGGCATGTAGGTAGGAATAGTGGTCAGTAGGTTTCTGGTATAGGGTGGTGTTTATGTGAGCATCGCTTATTAGCACCGTAGTGTCCAGGAAGTGGATCTCTTGTGTGAACTGGTCCAGGCTGAGGCTGATGGTAGGATGGAAATTATTGAAATCACCCCCCACCCCCCCACTCCTGCTGGTAAAATCTCATCTTAAGTGATCACTCTCCTTACAGTGTGTATCATAACACCCATTTTTTTTATGTTCTGTATGTATATAAATCTCCTCACTGTGTTTTCCACTGAATGCATCCGATGAAGTGAGCTGGAGCTCACGAAAGCTTATGCTCAAATAAATTGGTTAGTCTCCTAAGGTGCCACTAGTACTCCTTTTTTTCTTTTTGCGAATACAGACTAACATGGCTGCTACTCTGAAACCTGTCGTTTTACTAGCTTGGTATGTTTTTCATACACATTAAACTTACTGTGCTATGTGTCAGAGCTCTGGGAAGATGCGTACTACTACAAAGAGGACAAAAAACTTTTTGTTGGTCAGACAAAATGATGGTTTTATTTCTTCTTAACAGAAAGGTAGATATATTAATCTAAATATTTGGAAACTGGAAGATTTCCTCTTTTGATTTTAACAGATACAAGGCAGGTCAAGTTTTGGACTTTGATGTTTCATTAATGTTCTTAAAGTAGGAAACCCCAAGCAAATTTCAATTACTTGCTCTATGCTTATTTGCACTGTAATTTCGGTTCTTTGCTTTTATGGATTGAATGCTTTATAATTCAAAACTGATGATCTAGTCCCCTCTTAAGGGACGGCAGAGACATTTAGACTCAAAATGTGGGGCTGCAACAGATGAGATTTAAGCAGTGCTGCTGGAACTAGGAGTGCTGGAGGTGCTCCTGCACCCTCCGACTTGAAGTAGTAATGACAAACACCAGATACGTGGTTTCCATCATCAGCACCCCCACTATAAAAATTGTTCTAGCAATCCTGGATTTAAAAGCCAATATTAAAATAAAATATTGGACAAGCTCTTATTGGACCAATTTCTGTTGGTGTAATACAAGCTTTCGAGCTACACAGAGCTCTTGTTCAGGTCCTGGTTCACCTTGTCTCCCACAGCCTGGAACCAACACTGCTACAACAACACTGAAAACAACACAAGAGAACACTTGCATAGGATAGTGGTTTCCAGCTGGTAGATAAATGCCTTGGTTTTGTTTTACATTTATCAAAAATAAATATCCAGGCAAAGCCAAGATGTCTGTTTTTAATGCATCAAGCATTGGTTCTATGGTAGAGTCATTGTAATAGGACACTATTTCTGTTGTACTAAATGAGTGATGCAGATTTAATCGGATGGATGCTGGTGCAATAGAGTGATAGCTGTTCAATGTTCTGGTATGGTAAAGCGGGTTTTTATGTGGGTTGGAGAACAAGCAAGATCTATTATCTGAGTAAATCTAAAGGTCTGTTTATCAACAACTTTAGTGTTGTGACAGGTTTCAGAGTAACAGCCGTGTTAGTCTGTATTCGCAAAAAGAAAAGGAGTACTTGTGGCACCTCAGAGACTAACCAATTTATTTGAGCATGAGCTTTTGTGAGCTACAGCTCACTTCATCAGATGCATGCCGTGGAAACTGTAGCAGACTTTATATATACACAGAGAATATGAAAAAATACCTCCTTCCACCCCACTGTCCTGCTGGTAATAGCTTATCTAAAGTGATCATCAGGTGGGCCATTTCCAGCACAAATCCAGGTTTTCTCACCCTCCACCCCCCCACACAAATTCACTCTCCTGCTGGTGATAGCCCATCCAAAGTGACAACTCTTTACACAATGTGCATGATAATAAAGTTGGGCCATTTCCTGCACAAATCCAGGTTCTCTCACCCCCCTCCCAAAAACCACACACACAAACTCACTATCCTGCTGGTAATAGCTCATCCAAAGTGACCATTCTCCCTACAATGTGCATAATTAAGGTGGGCCATTTCCAGCACAAATCCAGGTTTTCTCACATCCCCCCCACCCCCATACACACACAAACTCACTCTCCTGCTGGTAAAACCCCTTCAAAACTGACCACTCTCCAAGTTTAAATCCAAGTTAAACCAGAACATCTGGGGGAGGGGGGGTAGGAAAAAACAATTTTCCTCTTGAAAGCTCATGCTCAAATAAATTGGTTAGTCTCTAAGGTGCCACAAGTACTCCTTTTCTTTTAGTGTTGTGGGGTTTTTTGGTTGTGTGTTGTGTGTGTGTTTTTTTTTTTTTTTAAATCAAGCAGTTGCAAGTGTCTGATGTATAACTGAGGCTCTAGGCTGAAGGCACCTTACCACTTGAAGTGTGGCTGTTCCTTAACTGCACATCTTGAAGTATGTTCTACTTGTAACTTATTTATCTTTCACATTTTACAGAGAAATATTTAGGGCGAGGAGTAAAGGCAAATTTCTTTTTTTAATTTAAAAAGTTATTGTTAAAATACTACTTTTTTAATGTACTGAATCCTAAAATCTAGGGGTGAAATCCTGACCCTGTTAAAGTCAGTGAGAGTTCTAAGGGTTCATCTACACTGCAATTAAAAAAAACCCACTGCACTGAGTCTCAAAGCCTGGGCCAATTGACTTGGAATTGTGGGGCTAAGATTGCAGTGTAGGTGTTCAGGCTTGGGCAGGAGCCCTGGCTCTGAAACCCTGCGATGGCAGTGGGTCTTGAGAGCCTGGGCTCAAGTCTAAGCCTACACTGTAATTTTTAGCCCTGAACCTCACAAGCCTAAGTCAGCTGACGTGGGCGAGCAGCGGTCTTTCATTGTAGGGTAGATATACATTAAAGGACCAGGATTTCACCCAAATGTGTATGAGGAACTTACAGGAAATATCTGCACTGAAACCAGCAGCTTTTGTTAGAACAGTACTTTCTCTCTGCTGAGCCTTTGAGACTGACAGGCATACTGTCTGCTGCTGGCTAACTTCTAAATGGATGCATTTGGTCAGCAGAAATTGGCTGTATAGGGGGGTTGTTTTTTTAGAAAAACAAAGCACCAGCTGAATTGTGAGATTCAAAGTAGCTTGGCAGACATAGGTGACTTCAGTTCCTGCTCTTTCATGTCCCCTTTCAGCTCTTTTTAAACCAATTGTCGTGTTTGTTTTTTGCCTTATTTGTTAATTCTCAGTGTATGATGTTGCCTTTAGATTCATTTATTTCAGGTGTGATAGTTCAGATGTGACATTACAATATGCTGATATGAAGGATATGAGCTCATTTTTGTTTGTTTTGTGGACAAAGTATCCCATAAATCCAACCAGCTTCATATTTAAATGTTACTGATCTTGATCTTTAGGTTAAATTTCATTTAACAAAGACTTAATGAGATGTGATTTCTGATATCTGACTTTATTTCTACAAATACTTCATCCTTTTTTGTTTAAAGACTGCACATTTGCATGATATTGAGGGGAATTTTCCATAGATGTTTTACTACTAGAGCATAAAACTATCTATTTGTAATAGTGTGTTCCTCTGTGTGAAGAGGAGGATGTGTGTCTGAGACTGTTGGTAGCACTTGTGAAGAGAAATACTGTGAATAGATGTTCTCAGGTAGCTGGTTGAATTGACAGAAGGGAATGACTGTGATTAAGGATAATAGGTATTTCGTTCTTTTTACTCCCAGCCTTGCATCAAGAAGTGGTTCTTCCCCATTTTTCCTCATTTATTCTGATTTCCCTTCTTAATCCATTGTTTGTTTTACTCAATATAATTAACAGAGAACCACCACAATTATACATTCATATCCTCTTCTGAATCGCAACATGCAATGGCAAGTAATTGATAGGTCCTTTAAACCTGAACTATCAGACCAAAAGTTCAGTAAACCATATAAACATATTCAAAGCCCCTGAAAGAAATGGTACTGAAGAAAGAGGGTTCCTGAACATCAGGAAGAAATTTTTTTTTTATTTGAACACCACATGCATATAAGCTGTGTCTACATTCAAAAAATCATCAGCTAAGTTCCCACTGGTGCTCCATTGGGAACCTTAAGGGTAGACAAACCTCTAGTGGCATCTGGTATTTTTAGTTCTGTATGGTAAGCTATTTGCAATAGTGGTAGCACTGGTGGAGAGTAGACAAGTCTATAATATAGTATCTTCAGTGACACATGCCAGTGTGAATTACACAGCCTTCAACCACCCAGATAGTACAGATACATACTACAGTGCCACTGCTTGATATGCTATTAATTTTTGTAGTAAAAATTTTACTCTTATATTTTGTATCAACATTTTCATATTGCTATATAACAGGACATTCCTGGCTTTGTATTAAAAGGAAACTATCCATTTTACCTTTTTTAGTCAGTTTCTGAGATTACCTTTTTGAATAGTATGTCCTGAAAACTATTTAATATTCCTTTTCTTGAAAAAAGGAATTTTTTGATCTCCTGATGGATTTGAACCAAGATAGAAACTGACAAACTAAAGGCTGATTCTGCAAATATTTGTTCCATTGAATTAAATAGGTGAAATCCTTGTCCCATTAAAGTCAATGGCAAAACTCTCATGCATTACATAACCCATGTGGGTCATTGAGCCTTCAGCCACCCAAGAAGTGCTTATAACAATTTACCCAAATTAAGGGCCCGATCTTGCTCCCATCAAAGTCATTTGTAAAACTTCCATTGATCTCAGTTGGAGCAGGATGGATCCTTCAGAGTATATCCATCCCAGTTCAGAAAATATTTAGGTGTGCTTAAGTTCTGTTTACTTCAGTGGGATATAGATGTGTATTAAGCATGTGCTTTAATTGCTTTGTTGAATAGGGGACATAATCCTGCACTCTTTTCAGACAGGCCATTTAGTCATTGGGAGCTTATCTAAAGAAGGAATTTGGGGTCAGGCCTGAACTTTGTATACAATGAAACCTTTTCCACATGAAGACTCGGAATAGTATCGTAATTAAACAAATACCTGTAGTAAGTAATCTGAATGAAAAGTCATATATGTAGTAGTAATAAAACATTAAAATTATCAACATGAACAGGAATTCAGGATTAGTAATTTTTACTGTTAACTAAAAAGTTTAGTTACGGCTGACTGTAGAAGTGGCTGACTTGGCAGTACTTCAAAACATATAATTTTCTGTGTATGAAAGACTTCTGTTCAGTGTCTATTTCCTTTATTCGTCTTGTGTAATTTTTCTTTCTAAGATGCATCAAGGCTTCCAGCTTTGAGGCTTTATTGAAGTTTCAACAAATCCTTGAAACTGAGTCTGAATTTGCATAGGGACTCTCATAGTGGAGAAAAGTTTCAGATGTATCAAATTTAAAACAGAAATCCATTTTAATTTTCATTTCTTTAATCATTTGTCTTGCTACATTTTCTAGTTATTGAACACAAAACAGAGGCTTAAACAAGGGCTTGCTCTTTCTCAACCCCATCATATTTTCTTTAGAGAAATCACAAAGTCAACATTATGACATTAGAATAATTTCCATTGAAAGAGATTGAGATCAAACAGAAGCTTATAACCTCATTATAGGATAGAGGAACAGCTAGGCTGGGAGGGAATAAGCTCTTACCTAATCATATCTGAAACAATAGCAACAAAAATACTGAAAACAGGCCAATTAAATTGCTTTTATATAAATTCTTCTCCCTCAAGTTTGCTCTGATATTCCTTTCTCAAAGGAATGAAGGCTACTGAAACCTTATTAAAACACTGACAGTGCGTCAGAAGTATGAGACAGTGGCATTAAAAAAAAAAAATCTGAGGATGGAGACCATCTTGGGTTAAGATGGTCTTATTAGTGGCCTCATTATGCTTTCCAAACAAAGAAGCACCACCACAATGGTGTTTCCGATGAAGGCCATCACCTTCCACATGGACAGGGTGCAGAGGATGGAGTCCAGCCAGCCCATCACCGAGAGCGCCATGTCCAAGTTCTGGAGCCCTGCTGAGGCCATGATTGAGTGGGAAGGCACCTGTGTCTCTGCAGTAACTCTCTCCAAGGTCCAGTTCCCACCCCTAAGCTCCAGCACACTGGCTCCGCAAAGGCATGGTTCCTGTCATTAGAAGCTCAAGGTATAAAGTCAGGCAGACATTTAGAGGAAAGGGGTACAGATATATAGAATAAAACAGCAAAGGTGGTGTTGACCTCAACTGGATAAGGTTGTATATAAGGTTATAATAAAACAATTATTCCTCAAACTTTTCCTCCATCAGCTAATTTCCTGTAGATCTTGAATATGGAGAGTAGGCTTGCAGATGAGCTTAGGAAGACTATTGTATAAATAGTGGATAATAAGGTTGGACAGAAAATAAGAGGATGAAGCTGAGCTGCCCAGACTAGAGTAACAGATTTTTTTTATCTAGGCTTGGTGAGAGAGTAGGCAGCTTGGTCCTTGTGCTCTATATACAGTCAGAAAGGACACTTTGCATAGCAGTTAGGAGCAACTGGAAGAGAGAGGGAAGAGTCTCATAAGCCCCCAGAGAAACTTTTTTCCTCTGAACCAACCAATCACTTTTCCCTCTCAAACTAGGATGTTCTCCCTGAAGCAAGAGGTTGCCCCATTTATGCACTAATTTTGACATCTGAGATTGATAACTAGCTTATTGTTGATCTGTTGACTTGATACTGTCAGAGGACAAGACTATTTATTTGACTCTCAGAGGAAGTATGTTTATGGTTGTAGGAAAAAATAACTACATCCCGCCCCCCCCAATGGTCCCTAATTACATACTATTTTCAAATGTTAACACTGAGCATTTAAGTAAAACTTTTTCATTTCCTGACTTGAGAGCTTTATTGTGCAATGGTGTTTGGTTTTTGGTACATTTTTTTTTTTTTTTAAATTTTCACTGCACTTTTCATCCATAGATTTCAAGGTACATCTTGATAGGAAAATAACCCTTTGGTTACTATTTTCAAAATGGGTGCTAATTTTGTACTCTTTGGTTCTGATTGCCCAACTTGAGACACTCTTGGGCTGATATTCAAATGTGGTGATACTGAGGAGTTTTGGTAGCCCTTTACTTCAGCAGATTGGGGCCACCATGTATCACGTTGGGCAGTGGCTTCTTTATATTTTAAAAAAAAAATCTGACCATTTCTGCTGGACCTCCATTTTCTCCTCTGTAAAATGGAAGAGTGATATCTGCCCTCCTTTATTAAATACTACTTAGGAATTAAAAGTCCATTACCCAATGAGGCCTATGATCTCTTCCTTGGCTCCCCTTATGTTAGCAAACTTGGTGGATCTCTGTACAGAAACCAGCTCCATGCTTCCCTCTGACCTACTGGAAACCCCTATACTCCAATCCATGGGTATCCAGATACATGGATCTGTGTGGCCAGGAAGATAGAAAGGGTGAAGCAGGTTGGCAACTCTCCATAACGTCCCCCTGAAACCTTCAGAAATTTCCCTATGGATCATGCTTACCTTGTCAGTAACAATTTTCTATGCTGTTGACCTCAAGTTCTCTTCATTCTTCTTTCCACCATAACGAAAGTCATGTTGCCAGAGGAGGAGTAGCAAGGGAGTAATGAAGAGCTGGGCATTAGGATCTCTACAGGACTGCACCATAATGCAGAGTGATATGTTGTGCATCTTAGGACACCCATATGTATGTTTGAGTCTTGCCCCTGCCTTTACAAGGATGAGTGGAATGATATGATTAAGTTGAAACTCCCCTTGTGCCTAACTAAACATGTGTATATGTTCCTTTTGAAACATAAAAAATTAAAAGAAAAAAGCTAATTTCATGTTGCCTATGTCTCTGGAATTTTTTTCATTATAGAAAATATTGAACATAAAGATTTAGGACCAAATTTTCTAAATCTAGAGCCAGACCTCTGATTTTAATTAAATCAGTGCCAGGCTTTCCACACTCTTAGATCAAACTTTTTTTAATGTTGTCAAGGTTCCTTCCCCACTCTGAACTCTAGGGTAAAGATGTGGGGACCTGCATGGAAAAACCCCCTAATTGTTTTTTACCAGCTTAGGTTAAAACTTCCCCAAGGTACTATTACCTTTTTGTCCCTGGACCTTATTGCTGCCACCACCAAGCATCTAACAAATATAACAGGGAAAGAGCCCACTTGGAAATGCCTCCCCCCCCCAAATGCTCCCAAGCCCTACACCCCCTTTCCTGGGGAAGGCTTGATAAAAATCCTCACCAATTTGCATAGGTGAACACAGACCCAAACCCTTGGATCTTAAGAATAATGAAAAAGCAATCAGGGTCTTAAAAGAAGAATTTTAATGGAAAAAAAAAAGTAAAAGAATCACCTCTGTAAAATCAGGATGGTAAATACCTTACAGGGTAATCCGATGCAAAACATAGAGAATCCCTCTAGGCTAAACCTTAAGTTACAAAAGACACAAACAGGAATATACATTCCATTCAGCACAACTTATTTTATCAGCCATTTAAACAAAACCGAATCTAACACATATCTAACTAGATTGCGTATTCACCCTTTACATAAATTCTAACCTGCATTCCTGCTCAGGTCGTGGCAAAAGACAACACAGACAGAGAGAACCCTTTGTTTTCCCCCCTGCCCCAGCTTTGAAAGTATTTTGTCTCCTCATTGGTCATTTTGGTAAGGTGCCAGCAAGGTTGTCTTAGCTTCTTAACCCTTTACAGGTGAAAGGGTTTTTCCTCTGGCCAGGAGGGATTTAAAGTTGTTTACCCTTCCCTTTATATTTATGACATGTCAATATGCTCAAATCTAGGTCAGATGGTACAATGGGAGGAAATATTAAGTCTGCAGCATTTTGGAAAAAACGTAAGATTCAGATCACAATTTCTCTGAAAAAGAATGCAAGAAAGAAGTGGCCAGCATAGCTTCACAAGGGACTGCTTACAGAACTGAGGACAAAGTAAACCCACTGCTGAAAATGGAAGTGTGGAAGGAACCAAATATGGAGATTCAAGTAAAGCCTGACTAGCAAAAAATTTGGGTAGTGTTTAATTAAAAAAACAAAAAAAAGTAATGCTAGTCAAAAGAGAATAAGAAAAGGTATTTACAACCATGTTGGGGCAAAATAAAGAGAAATTAGGCCCATCAATAAATCAAGAGAGATTTAATCAACATTACTTTAAAAATGGCTGAGGTACTTAACTGTCTTCTGAATTTGATCAACTGAAATAATAATAATAATAAAGTTAGTACAAAAGTTTCTGGTTGCATTAAGTTCTAAATATGTCTCAGTTAAATCTATAATACAAATGTAGTTAGGAATTGTGTGTACGCAGGGGGCTTCCTTAAAAACTTAAGCCAATAAAGCGTAAGATTTTCCAAATCATCCAAGTGACTTAAGCACCTGAGTCCCATTGGAAGTTGATGGGACTTATGCTCTTAAAGTACTGAGATGCATTGGAAAATCCCATCCAAAGAAATTACTATAATGCTTAAATATATTTTTCTTTTTTATATATTAAAAATCTGTACTGTTCTACTACTAACTCAGCCTAGCAGACCAAGCAGCCTCAAAATTGAAAGATGAATAACTTTCAGCATGGAACTGAAAACTCTGGATCATACCATGCAGTCCTTAGGCAATACTGAGGCCTTGTCTACACTATATAGTTTTGTTGACAAAACAGTGGAGGTGTACACTGTGCAATGCTTCTCCCACCAATGTAACTCTTGCTACATTGACACAACAAAACCACCTTGACGAGCAGCATAGAGCTTTTTGCGCCTAAGTTAGAACAATGGAGTGTCAGTGTAGATGATGCACTTGCTTATGTCACCCTAAGTGGCCTTCAGGAGGTGTCCCACAGTGCCCATCATGGCTGCTCTGGTCAGTGATTTCGACTCTGCTGCCCTGAGCCAGGTACACAGGCATATGCTTCTCCCCTTTTACAGCTTTAGGAATTCTTGAAGTTCTACTTCCTGCTCACTCTGTGTAGAGAGTTCACACAGCATCTTCTCAGCTGATCATGCCAGCTTTCTGCAGAAAATGCATCCCCTACCTAGCGTACACAACAGTTGTTACTTTGTGGGGAGAGGAGGCTGTGCAGTCGGAGCTCCAATCCAGCTGCAGGCACTTTGACACTTACTAGCAGATTGCTCATGGCATGGAAGGAACAAAAGGGACACACAGCAGTGCCATGCTAAGATCAAGGAGCTGAGGGAGGCCAACCATTGCTCTGCTGCAGCATGGAAAACATGCCTCTCCTGCAAGGAGCTGCACACCATCCTCTGCAGCGGCCCCACCACCAAGAGCCCCATGGATACTTCAAGGAGACTGGAGGCAGCAGCCAGGAGAGTCCACCCCGAGGACAAAGTGGTCCTCAAGGAGGTCAAGTTGGAGGAGGATGTGGGACAGGCAGGCAACAGGGTGTCCAGGGCCATGATGAGCCAGGACCTCTCTTTGACTCTGGAGGGGTCTAGCCAATCCCAGCAGTCTGGCTCTGGTGTGCCTGAAGCAGGAGAAAGGAGCTCTGGTAAGTACTCATTTTGCTTTGATACTGCACAGTTACACGAGGTAGAGGTGTCCTTTATTTTGTTATATGGTGCATGTAGGAGAAGAGATGCGAACAGTACCTCATGTTAGTTTCTGTCTGCTTCTTATTCCCCAGTGCAACTATGCAGTGCGGGCCCTGCAGAAAAGTTTAATGCACACTATGATCTCCTGGGAGTCCTCCATAGATATCTCTGGGAAACTTTGCTGAAGGTACTTTGCAATCCTCTGCCAACAGTTCCGTGGCAGGCCTGCTTTGTTTCTTCCCCCACTGTAGGAATCTTTGCTGTGCCAATCAGCAGTTACTTCTGCAGGAACCAAGGCAGCACATACGTGAGCAGCAGAAGAACCTAGTCTGAAGCTGCATGTATGCAGGAGACGCATCCTTGGTTAGGTCCCAGCTTCTATCACCCCCCGCCTGAGGAAAACAGTGCCAGTATTCAGAATAGTGTCCCTACGTGTTCATAGTGATCCCCTTATGAAACCACCCAGACCCTTTTCCCATCTTGCACCTCACACCCTTCTGCCTCAGGTCTAACTCATCATTTTTAGTGCTCTCACTGTGCTGCATGCTTGCCAAGGGGAAGTGAGAAAAGTGTATGTAGCTTTTATGATTCAAGACTGAGTGCACTCACTATACTGACTCTGTGAATTTTCTTTTGCCTC
Organism: Lepidochelys kempii; assembly: GCF_965140285.1. Classification (NCBI taxonomy): domain Eukaryota; kingdom Metazoa; phylum Chordata; order Testudines; family Cheloniidae; genus Lepidochelys; species Lepidochelys kempii. The sequence goes on along the minus strand of NC_136390.1, from coordinate 31,867,498 downwards.
TGCAGATGTACCCTTAAGGGCCAGTCCCCACACACTAGTGGAGTGCCTCCATTAGCTAAGGAAGCAAATGAGGAGTAAGGAGGACCTGTTTTGAGAAGTGCTGCAATCATCTGGTCTCGCAAATAGCGAGCACAGAACGTGGAGAGAGACAATAAACAAACTAAAAATGGATAGCCAGGAGAGGAGACGATGGCAGGAGTGGATGATAAAGCTCAAGGAGGACCAAACAGAGATTGCTCTGCAGCCAGAACACATTGATGCTGGACTCCCCCTGCAGCCCATATAGAAGTGCATTCCATGACTTCCCCAAACTCCTCCCTCACACATGTTCTTTTTATATTACTGGCACTTTGCAGTATCCCTTGCTCTCCACCCCTAAAAATATATTCCATAGTGACAGCTGAACTTACACAAATGAGGTGCTCTCAGCTTTGAGAGAGTGCCACTCAGTGTCATGTCCCTTTGTAAGAAATGTAAATCTATATATTGTTTAATAAAAGTTTAGTCTTACAAATACAATGATTCTTTTATTTGTGTCCTACATACAGTGGTTGCAGCAGAAATTCATACACAATGGCAACTGGCACTTTTGCAGACTACAATTTATACTCAGGCAGCAATCATTACAAGAGTCATTCAAGGCAGCAAGTAAACAATGTCTGGCTGAATGCATTACAGAAAGACACAGGTTTCTGGTGTAAGGCTTCATGAGCCACTGGAGCAAGGGGTAGGCAGGGTCTCCCTGGATCACTATGGGCATTTCAACATACCCTATTGGTATCTTCTGGTATGGAAAGAATCCCTGCATGCAGCTTTCTATACAGGCCCATGTTCTTGAAGATCTGTGCACCATGTACTTTCCCTTACCACGCTGCATTGATGACCGTGAAACAACCCCACTGATCCACCAGCACCTGCAAAACCATAAAGAGGTAGTCCTTTCTGTCAATTTACTCCATTGTAAGGTAGTCCGGGGCCAAAGTTGGGATGTGCCTTCCACCTATTGCCCTGCTGCATTGAGGGAATCCAATGCAGAAATGCCATCCACTATTTTTCTTGGACGTTGCTCAGGGTCAGTCTTTCACAGCAGGAGGCAATTAATGGCCCTGCACGCTTGCATTAATGCAGCCCTCATGGTGGACTTCCCAACTTCAAACTGATTTGTGACTTGCTGGTAGCAGTCTGGAGTTACCAGCTGCCATGTAGCAATTGCCACATGGTTTTTCCACCATGAGGGCAGCTCTCATTTTGGTGTTCTTGGGCTGCAGGGCAGGAGCAAGCTCCACACACTGTTCCAGGAAGGTGGCTTTGAGCATCCAAAAGTTCTGCAGCCACTGTTCCTCATCCCATATCTGCATCACAAGCCATTCCCACCACTCAGTACTTGTTTCCCACGCCCACTAGTGATCCACCATGGATAGCTGCTCCATACATGCCAACATCAATCTTGAAGTGTTTCTTTCCATGGCACACATCAGGGCTGGCACCACAGATGCCTGTTCAGATTCACAGCTCATGAAATACTGCAGGATCGGCCATATTGTGTTTGATAACACTCATCACAAGACTGGAGAGCAGTGTGGGATCCATGCTTTCAGGCAGAGATGGTGGGGGCAAAGTTTACAGGGGCAGTTGAAAAATGGAGTGAAACCGCTTAATGGGACTAAATCGGGGGACCCAGATAATCTTCATCCAAGAATATTAAAGGAACTGGCACATGAAATTGCAACCCCATTAGCAAAAAATGTTAATGAATCTGTAAATTCAGGGGTTGTACCATATGACTGGAGAATTGTTAACATAGTTCCTATTTTTAAGAAACGGGGGGGGGGGGGAATTGATCTGGGTAACTACAGGCCTGTTAGTTTGACATCTGTAGTATGCACGGTCTTGGAAAAAAATTTGAAGGAGAAAGTAGTTAAGGACATTGAGGTCAATGGTAATTGGGACAAAATACAATATGATTTTACAAAATGTAGTTCGTGTCAAACCAACCTGATCTCCTTCTTTGAGAAGGTAACAGATTTTTTTTAGACAAAGGAAATGCAGTGGATCTAATTTACCTTGATTTCAGGAAGGAATTTGATAGTTCCACATGGGGAATTATTAGCCAAATTAGAAAAGATGGGGATCAATATGAAAATTGAAAGGTGGATAAGGAACTGGTTAAAGGGGAGACTACAACGGGTCAAACTGAAAGGTGAACTGTCAGGCTGGAAGGAGGTTACTAGTGGAGTGCATTACAGAAAGATCCTCAGGGATCAGTTTTGGGACCAATCTTATTTAATCTTTTTCTTACTGACTTTGGCACAAAAAGCAGGAATGTGCTAGTAAAGTTTGCAGATGACATGAAGCTGGGAGGTACTGGCAGTACAGAGGAGGACCGGGATATCATACAGGAAGATCTGGATGACCTTGTAAACTGGAGTAATAATAATAGGATGAAATTAATAGTGAAAAGTGCAAGGTCATGCTTTTAGGGATTAATGACAAGAATTTTTGTTATAAACTGGGGACGCATCACTTGGAAGTAACAGAGGAGGAGAAGGACCTTGTAGTATTGGTTGATCACAGGATGACTATGATACGGCCATGAAAAAGCTAATGCAGTCTTGGGATGCGTCAGGCGAGGTATTTCCAGTAGAGATAAGGAGGTGTTAGTACTGTTATACAGTTATAAGGAGGTGTTAGTACTGTTATACCTCATCTGGAATATTGTGTGCAGTTCTGGTCTCCCAGGTTTAAAAAAAGATTAATTCAAACTGGAACAGATACAGAGAAGGGCTACTAGGATGATTCAAGAAATGGAAAACCTGCCTTATGAAAGGAGACTCAAAGAGCTTGGCTTGTTTAGCCTAACCAAAAGAAGGCTATGGGGAGATATGACTGCTCTCTATAAATATATCAGAGGGATATATACCACGGAGGGAGAAGAATTATTTTAAGCTCAGTACCAATGTGGACACAAGAACAAAGGGATATAAACTGGCCATCAGGAAGCTTAGGCTTGAAATTAGATGAAGATTTCCAACCATCAGAGGAGTGAAGTTCTGGAACAGCCTTCCAAGGGAAGCAGTGGGGGCAAAAGACATATCTGGCTTCAAGACTAAGCTTGATAAGTTTATGGAAGGGATGATATGATGGGATAGCCTAATTTTTGCAATTAATTGATCTTCAACTATTAGCAGTAGATATGCCCAATGGCCCGTGATGGGATGTAAGATGGGGTGGGATCTGAGTTACTACAGAGAATTCTTTCCTGGGTGTCTGGCTCGTGAGTCTTGCCCATCATATTTGGGGTTGGGAAGGAATTTTCCTCCAGGGCAAATTGGCAGAGGCCCTGGGGGGTTTTCGCCTTCCTCTGCAGCGTGGGGCACAGGTCACTAGTTGGAGGATTCTCTGCACCTTGAAGTCTTTAAACCATAATTTGAGGATTTCAATAGCTCAGACATAGGTTAGAGGTTTGTTACAGGAGTGGGTGGGTGAGATTCTGTGGCTTGCATTGTGCAGAAGGTCAGACTAAATGATCATAATGGTCCCTTCTGACCTTAAAGTCTATGATTCTGTGATAGTCTGAAGCCCATGGAAAGATGGGATGGAGAAAACTGCCTCATGGGGTGGTGAGCCCAGCCTCATGATGCACTGCAATCCATTCCCAGAACTCCTAGCAGCAGAAGGTGGTGATTCTGCACAGTGGGATAGCTACCCACAGTGCGCTGCTCTCTGTCAGTGTGAGAGTACTAGCTTTGGCATGCTCCGCTGATAAGGAACATTGGGTGAATGTGCACAAACGATGTAATTACAGTGGTCTATGATCATCAATTTAACTGAGGTTGACATAACTCTGTAGTGTAGACATGGCCTTATTCACACAAAGTACCCACTGAAATTAATGGGAGTTTTGCCTGGGTAGTTCTTGAGTAAGCAGGATTTGACCCACAGTTAATCATTAGAATTGTTATCTCTAAAACTACTATTGATGGTAAATATTTTTGGTTTTCATAAGTGACATTTTGTGATTTAAAAACTGCATGAAGCCTTACGTCAAACTGTAAACCATCCCACTTTAATTGAAGACTGGTTCTGCAACCAACAAATATTGGCAAGTTTTAAAGTATTATGTAAGAGTGCATAATTGAATGGAAATTACTTTTTATAAGATTACAAAATACCTATTCCTACACAGCATAATACAAATGCAAATATATACCTGTTAAAGAAGAAAGGGTGGAATGTTGCTGAAAACTGCTTTCAGGATATATTGTTTGCCGTGGTTGTTGTAACCGTATTGGTCCCAGGATATTAGAGAGACAAGCTGTTAAGTGTTATGCAAGTTTACTTCAAAAGATGAGCCTGGAAACTTAAATTCATAACTCTGCTAGACACCAAACATCATGAATTTAATAGAGACACTGGATTTATAGATTACAACAATCTGTATCCCACTAATCCTCCTTTGTCCTACAACTGTAGAGGTGTTAACTGCCCACTTCACTTTGAATGATCTCTTGCAAGTTGCAATGTATTAAGTCCTTTATCTTTAAAAAGAACTTGTGGCACCTAAGAGACTAACACATTTATTTGAGCATAAACTTTCGTGGGCTACAGCACACTTCATCAGATTTGCATAGAATGGAACATATAGTAAGAAGATATATATACATACAGAAAATATGAAAAGGTGGAAGTTGCCAGACCAACTCTAAGAGGCTAATTAATTAAGATGAGCTATTATCAGCAGGAGAAAAAAAAACTTTTGTAGTGATAATCAAGATGACCCGTTTCAGACAGTTGACAAGAGGTGTGAGGATGCTTAACATGGGGAAATAGATTCAATTAGTGTAATGACCCAGCCACTCCCAGTCTCTATTCAAGCCTGAGTTAATGGTATCTAGTTTGCAAATCAATTCAAGTTCAGCAGTTTCTCACTGGAGTCTGTTTTTGAAGTTTTTCTGTTTCAAAATTGCCACCTTTAGTCTGTTACTGAGTGGCCAGAGAGGTTGAAGTGTTCTCCGACTGGTTTTTGAATGTTATGTTTCCTGATGTCAGATTTGTGTCCATTTAGTCTTTTGCGTAGAGACTGTCCGGTTTGGCCAATGTACATGGCAGAGGGGCATTGCTGGCACATGATGGCATATATATCACATTGGTAGATGCGCAGATGAACGAGCCCCTGATGGCGTGGCTGATGTAATTAGGTCCTATGATGGTGTCACTTGAATAGATATGTGGACAGAGTTGGCATCAGGCTTTGTTGCAAGGCGAGGTTCCTGGGTTAGTGTTTTTGGTGTGTGGTTGCTAGAGAGTATTTGCTTCAGGTTAGGGGGCTGTCTGTAAGCGAGGACTGGTCTGTCTCCTAAGATCTGTGAGAGTAAGGGATCGTCTTTCAGGATAGGTTGCAGATCTTTGATGCACTGGAGAGGTTTTAGTTGGGGGCTGAAGGTGACGGCTAGTGGCGTTCTGTTATTCTCTTTGGTGGGCCTGTCCTGACTTCTGGCTACTCTTTTGGCTCTATCAATTTGTTTTTTCACTTCAGCAGGGTATTATAGTTTTAAGAATGCTTGATAGAGATCTTGTAGGTGTTTGTCTCTGTCTGAGGGATTGGAGCAAATGCGGTTGTATCTTAGAGCTTGGCTGTAGACAATGGATTGTGTGGTATGTCCTGGATGGAAGCTGGAGGCATGTGGGTAAGTACAGCAGTCAGTAGGTTTCTGGTATTGGGTGGTGGTTATGTGATCATCGCTTATTAGCACCGTAGTGTCCAGGAAATGGACCGCTTGTCTGGATAGGTCCAAGCTGAGTTTGATGGTGGGATGGAAATTGTTGAAGTCATGGTGGAATTCCTCAAGGGCTTCTTTCCCATGGGTCCAGATGATGAAGATGTCATCAATGTAGTGCAAGTAGAGTAGAGGCGTTCGGGGACAAGAGCTAAGGAAGCATTGTTCTAAGTCAGCCATAAAAATATTGGCATACTGTGGGGCCATGCGGGTACCCATAGCAGTGTCTTTATCTTCGTCACAGATAGATACAGGGATGGAAATCTGAGTACCTTTCCCAGAACTGAGGAAGAGAGCTTGTCTCTTTCACCAACAGAAGTTGATCCAATAAAATATATTACTTCACTGTAGCCTAATCTATAAATTATGTTTTAATTGAATTGATTACTTAAGAAGTCCCAGTTATCACTTTGAGGGTTAACAGGTTCTTGTCCCAAGATCAGGCCCACTATTATTAAAATTACTATATAGTTGGGAACCCCTATGTGTACAGTTGCAACACTCACACTATATGAACTGTTCTATATTTACAATCATTCATTAATACATTTAGCAAAGTCACAAACACTCAGTAAGGTAGATAGAGATAATATAAATTGTACATCTGACCATCCATATACTCACACCAGTCCTTGCAGAACAACCTGAAATATTAGCCATTATCTTCTTCATCACCATCGCCTTCACCTTCCTCCTCATCATCATCGATGGTCATCATCCTGGCACCTCCCAAGGGGCTATATCTCTCTGTCTTCACACACAATTTGATAACTTTTATAATACGTTATGCAGATGCCTCTATATCTAATGCATATCCAGTAGGGGTTTCCCTCCTCTTCCTTACTTGTATTTCTTCACCCTACTAATGTTGGGGTGTCATTCTCTGACCTATATGTTGGTATATTAATGATCTCAACTTCTTATGTATGTCAACTTGTTGCTATCGCACTCTTGTGGTCAGATATCTGCAGATGTGAGCTCATGTTCCTGTGGTTGGCTGATGTCATTATAGATAAAATTCACCCTCAGACTCTATTTCCAGTTCCCCAGAACTTAGGGGTGACCACTAGGTCATTTATCTGTGCCAAAGTTAATAGGCCTCAAGTCTTATGCAAACTGCTCAAGCCAACGTCTTACAGGATACAGGCCTGTAGGTTCCTTGCATTACTGCTGAATATAGTAAAGGCAAGCAAGCCCTCTGACACCCACCTTGTCAATGAGACATGTTGAAATAGAAAATTCAGTGGCTATCCTTCAGAATAAAAAACAATAAGAAATTACTTCAGTGTCTGTGAACTAAGACAGAGGTACAAGATAAAGTAAGCAATATTTCTGCCACTTATAATTTCCTTGAGTTATGTTTCTCAGAATGGAAATGGAAATGAAAAGGAAAGTAGATTTTTTGCTTTCTGAAATTGCTGAATCACTGTTCCTCTACTGACTCAATTGTGCAGACTGTTCAGCACAGTGGGGATTTCTTTAATACTAGTGATTAAAAAACCCTATGCTATCAAAGTACTTTCAGATAGCAGAATGCCCATACTAATACAAAATAATTGCACTGTAATGTAACTGACCAATACATACTTTTATATGCAGTGTTGTTGTGGCTGTGCTTGGTCTCAGGATTTAGAGACAAGGTGGGTGAGGTAATATCTTTATTGGACCAGCTTCCGTTGATGAGAGGGGCAAGGTTTCAAGCTTACACAGATCTTTTCTTAGAAGAGCAGCACTAATTTCTCTTTGGCTGGGGGAGCAGTACAGAGCTCTGGGAGAATGCTATGGCATCAGAGCACCTTAAGAAACCATGGTGAAATGTTTCAAGCTACAATTTTTAGCCTGTGGTTTTGCCTTCTGTGCATGCTAATGAACAGCTCCCTCATGCCAGATTCTCCCACACTGAAGTCAAAGGGAGTGTCCTCAGGTGCAGGAGTGGGGAGCATGAGTAGGAAACTATAAGGGTACATCTACACTGCAACGTAACCCCAGGGTTAGTTGGACTTGAGACAGCTGACCCAAGTTAGGGAACCCTGGGCTTGAGCATCTTCATTGTATTTTAACCTGATGTTAAGATTTATCTAACCTGTGCTCAAACCTGAGGCTCTGGCTTCCACACTGCAGTGTGCAGACCCACATCAAAGAAGCCATATCCCAGAGTCCCTAGCGCCCCTCCCCCCCAAAATGTGGCTGCTTTAGCCCTAGAACTGGGTGCACTGTAGGAAAACTGTACTGCCTGCCCTGCATGTTACAGGAAGTTTGAAGCAGCTTGGCTTGCAAAGGGTATGATCAATTCATTCTCCCTTGCAAATCCAGGAGGCTCTGTGATAGTGTGCTTGCCGATCGGTGATCAGAACAGATACTGGTGCCAGCTTCCTCCAGGGGTTCAACCCCCACTCCTGCCCTGCCCCCATCCACTCCGTTCCTCCAAGCCCCCACCCTGGCCAATGCGAACTGTGGAGCCAGCACTTGGGCGGGAGGGGTGGGGAGTGGAGTGCACGGAGCCCCTGTGGCCATCCCTATACCTAAGAGCCAGAGGGACATGCTGGCAGCTTCCGGGGTGCCGCGGAGGGAGCCTGCCAGCCCAATGCCAAGTGGACTTTTAACCACCTGGTTAGCAGTGCTGACTGGAACCGACAGGGTCCCTTTTCAACCAGGCGTTCCAGTCAAAAACTGGACACCTCGTAACCCTACCTGGGAAGCATCTTGTCTTTCAAATAGAGAATTCGGTCTGTTCTTCCTAGTGCATATGTGTTACGTAGAATACCATTACTATGCTAATATGTCACTTCAGCTGAATATTGTTTTTCATTCCCATAATGCTAGTAACTAACTGTGATAACCAAAGATATTTCTGACTGAGAAATTAGTAGAAAGCCTGTTATAGACTGGCCAATCAGAGCAAAGCACATAGTAACACATTTGAGGGGTTTATTCTCTTGAAGCCTGCATGTTTGATAGGAATTCTAGGTACCTACACAGGGGAGAATATAATTGAATATGATACATGTATAAGCTAAACACTACCCCATATTTGGTACAAGTGCAAATCCTTCTTTTAAATTCTGATAGATAGGATTATTCTCCAAGTTCATGTCACACCTGTCTTTTGTTCTTAATTGTGATCCCTGGTTAATAACTTCCCCTTTTTCTTTTGGAGGACTAAGCAAAGGAAAAATGGGTTTGTTCTCTGTTCTGCTTCTTTATGAAGTTCTAAAAGATTTTCAAAAAAGATTTTCAATATCACTAAAAAATGAGTTGGGTTTAAAAATAAAAATTATAAAAAAAATATTGTCAGTATTTTTGCCTTCTGTTTTATAGGCCAATAGGATTCATGTTTTCATGCTTTCCTATACTACAGTGATGGCTGTCAACTTAATGAAAGCTTAATTCCCATGTAACCACACTACTTAAGGAACTGGGGCTTTTAGGAAAAATAAATATTGTAAGATTTGTAATAAAATTATGAAAGTTGGCAACCTTAGATTTTGTCTTTTTAGACTATTCTTTTTCCTTCTGCTTGTTGTTTGTCTTAGGAATTCATGTCATGTCTTGTCTTGTCTATACTGCTTTCTGGGGGAGTAGGCAGGTGGGAGGAGAGAGAAGACTCTTGGTGATTGAAAATGCGGTAGGATATAGTATCAAAAATACGAGGTGAAGGTCCAAGAAGCAAAATTATTTTTATTCAGAAAGACCTTCCTCAACAATATATATGCTATTAAAGACATCTTACTTAAAACATCCAATGACTCCTCCAAGAAAACATGGAAGATAAGACTAGGCATTCTTGATATTACGAAAAATTTAAAAACAGGCAGAAAATGTATGTGGATTTTGAAAAATGCAGGGCTTCTTTATGCGTCAAAAATAAAAAGACACAGACAAATCCAATTTTTGTCCCTTTGCAGGTCACCTTTAACTTCTCACCCATCATCAGCACTGATAAATGTTTGGAACAGTCTTATGTACTTTCGTCTAAATTTCGTGTAGGAGACAGGAATAGTAGTGGAAATCTCAGGAGAGGAATAGAGGGAGAGAGAATATGTATGACCAGCAATTGTCTGATCCAGTATGGCAAATTGAATGAAACTTGTGTACTGGATGTGGGGATTGGGTTGAGTGGGTGATGGAGAGGGAGTTGTTTAGGGGATAGGTAGTTTGGGAGAAGAATGGATTTCTTCTGGGTTAATGGAGGGATAGATATAAGTGGTTGGGCAGGTGACTTGTAGAGAAGAGTCCTGAGGGACTAATAATGGTGTTTAGTCTGTCCTGCTCAGACTACAATCAGCCAGCTATCATGTCTTGGCCTAGACCCTTTTGTTAGTTAAGCACTGCACTACCTTGTCAACCTTTTGAATAATCTCTCTCCTTTAGGATTGTTTTGTTTTGCCAGGAGCCTAGATGCTTGTCAGAGATCTCATTTTTCAGATGGGATTTACAGTTCTGTGTTAAATTATGGGAGGAAGAAAATACATGGCTGATGAGCGGGCAACATGGCAGTGAGATACCCATAGGATTGATTCGTTATTTCTGGAGAGGGATCTGTGATGAGTTTGTCTCTATGGTGTGGGAAAGGTTCGAGCAGAGAAATTTGGTGATAGGCTGGGAGTAGCTGGTTCGTATGGACTTTGCATCCTGTCCTGGAATTCTAATTTGGATATCCTGCTGCAATACCAGCATCCCTTTATAACCACCGTAGGGCTCGTCTGGACATCTAAGATGTTCTGCTTTAACTACATTTGTATAAAAGTGCTTTTTCGAGTATAATTTTACTGTACAGGAAGGCAAATAAGCTGTATCAGTGTATTATATCTTTATACTGGAATAATTCTGTCCACACTGAGGATTGTACTGGTATAACTATAATCTTTAAATATTTTGGTTAGGAGTGTGATTTTTTTTTTTTTTTTACTAATACAAAAATGGTGTGTAGATGAAGCCTTAGTGTGTCTAGAAGGTTGAACAAAGCTGCTGCATAATGGAGAGGTAGAGAGTTTACTCAGTGGGCATGGGAATGGATGACTGCTAGATTGCTGCATCTTAAAACCAAGATAATGTTCGTAAGTTGCGGGAAGCAATTAGAAGAGTTTGTGAAATAAAATTGGCACCTTTGATTGAGAGACTGCCATTTGTAGCATAGGTGGACAACTTAGACTGGGCTCTGCCTGAATGCCCAGACAGCATCTGTGGCCAACAACCCACAGACCCACTGCATCTGGTAAAAAGGGACCTTTTGTCATTGATGCAGATTATGCCACAATTATCTATGTTTTTGTCAACTCAAGATTATATTTCTGTAGTGTTTTCTACATAAGAGTACACCTTAAGGCCACTCAAACTGAAGCTTGTACAGAATGCCATGGCTGCTTAAGCACATTTTAGGTCGGGAGTACACTAAACCAGTTTTCTCAGATGAGCACCGGCAGCAAATAGGCTTCTGTATAAAATTCAGTGTGTAGGTGTTAACCTACAAAACTAGATCTCAGATGATCTAGGGCTATTTGAGAGACTGTCTATCCCTGCCACAGTTTCAATCAACAGAAGTATTCAAGCTGGAGTTCCCTCACTAGACAAAATAGAGCTGCTGATCTAGTATTCTCCATTAAGGTCTTCCCTTTCGTTTGTACTCCTCTTGGTCCTTTGGAGCCTAGATTTGCTATGCTTTTGGGCAAAATGCAGAGCTCATCTTTTTGCTCAGACTTCTGTGGGGGAGCTGGGATCTAGTTTGGAATGAGAGTTTATTTTATATTTAGCTGTCAAGGTGGGATGAGTAATTTCGTTTACATTGTATTTTTAATTTGTCTGTTTACGCTCTTATGACACCCATCACTGTAGTTTGACTGACTAACATAATGTATTTGTCTTCAAAACAACCCTGTGAAATGGATGTATTGCTTCTGGAACAGACATGTGATAGAAACCTATTGACGCTTTTAGAAATCTAAACAAATATTTTTCTGACTTTGAGTACTTCCATTCTTTTTGTTCAGTTCAAGGGTCTATTTCATGATAACAGCAAAGAAGACTGAAGAACATAAATCAAGGAGTACTGAGGAAGGTCATACTTGATCAACAGGCCTTAGCTGTTTTCTGTTTGATGTGACTATGTAACATCAAATGTACAAAACCTGTTCGGCCTGAATCTACACTGTCTTTTAACTTGTCGTCATACCTGTGCAAAATGGGTATAAAACTAACTCTCAGTCATATGGTTAGTAGTCTGTGTGCTATGCTACAGTCGTGATTCAAATTTGAATAGTATTGACTGTTTGTTTGCAGTGAAAATGGAACTTATTTGCAGAATTTTAATCTTCTCGAACAAAGATGTGACTTCCCAATGGCCTTTGATGGTTTTGCTGTGCAGAGTATTGTCATTAAGGAACATAATAGCTATAACCATCAGATATATTTCAGTACATACTTTAAGAATGTACTGAACTAGGCATCTTGGTTCCCTCATTTATTCTGCTACAGAACATCATGTGCAGGATCTATCATAGTGTCCATAAATTCTTAACTGAGGTCAAAGTGAATTACAAATAGTTTATTCTAGTTTGAATTATATGTTAAATGTCAAGTTTCCTAATGGAACCTGTGACAAAGCTCTGTCCTTGTCTCAGTGGGTCCTGCTCTTCCTGGAGGATTTTGCTAGCCTCAGAGGCTCACTGTGACCCTCCACATAGTCCTTCTCTCTCTAGAGGCAAGGGTCATAGCCTACTGAGCCATTTTCATCATAAGCCAGCAAGAGAGGTGAGGAGAAGCCACCCTTGCACAGTCTCTGTTGTCTCCCAGTCTCAGTGATTAATCGGGGAGGGGAGGGGGGATCCCTGGCCCGCCCTCTACTCTGGGCTCCAGCCCAGAGACCCTAATAGTAGCAGCTATGGTAGCTGACTTTTTGGAAACAGGACATGTGAAATTCCCTGGGCCACTTCCCCACAGCAGTCCCCTCTCAATATCTCCTTCACCGTTACCTCAGGGCCTCCTTCCTTGCGCCTGATATGGTTTGTACTGCTTAGTTCCTCCAACAGCATGGCTTCCTCCCACAGCTCCTGACACACGTGCCCAACTGACTAACTGGGAGGCTTTTAACTAGTTTCAGCCAGCCCCTAATTGGCTTCAGGTATCCCAATCAACCTAGCTATCTTCCCTGCTTTCTGGAAAGATCTTAATTGGCCCCAGGTGTCTTACTTGACCTAGAGCAGCTGCCGTTTACTTATCCTGGTACCAGGGATTTGTTTAGCCTGGGGCTAATATATTTGTCTCCCACTACTTTTCTATAACCATCTGGCCTTGCCTTGTCACATTCTCCCCTCCACCCCCCCGCTCAACACCAAAGAGTTGGGACTCCGGGCAGTGTGCTCATGATAGACCATCTGCGTTGTTGTGGTGGCATGCAGCCCTGTGCCATATGCGGAACTGGATTGGTTGGAGGGATAAGAACCATCTGGTGACCCTTGCATTCTTTTCCTTATTCCGCTGCATCCACTGGAGGGGTGCATGGTCCGTCACAAGAGTAAATCGCTGGCTGAAGGGGTGTCTCCATGGCCCATTTGACAGCCAGGCATTCTCTCTCGACTACTGCATATTTCTGTTCTCTTGGGAGAAGCTTTCTGCTTAGGTAGAGGATTGGGTGTTTCTCTTCTCACACCATGTGCAACAGAACCACCCCCAACCCCACCTTGGAAGCGTCTGTTTGTAAAATAAATTCCTTGTTAAAGTCCGGGGCTATGAGTACAGGGTCATTATAGAGGACAGTCTGAAGGTCTGTGAACGCCCCCTCTGCTGCGTCAGTCTACTTCACCATGTCTGGGCCTTGGGCCTTCACCAGGTCTGTTAGGGGACTTGCCCTAGTGGCGAAGTGGGGAATAAAACGTCGGTAGTAGCCTATCACGCCTAGGAACATGCAGACCTGCTTCTTTCAAGTCGGCCAGGGCCAGTTTTGAATTGTCTCTAGCTTATTCGTTTGGGGCTTCCCTATGCCCCTGCCTACAATATATCCCAGGTACCTAGCCTCTGCTAGCCCTATGGCGCATTTAGCGGGATTAGCAGTGAGGCCAGCCCATCTTAAGGTGCACAGTACTGCCTCAACTTTCTCCAAGTGGGTTCCCCAGTCTGGCGTATGGATGATGACATCATCTAGGTATGCGGCTGCATAACTAGTATGGGGGCACAGCAACTTATCCATGAGGCACTGGAATGTGGCCGGGACCCCATGTAGCCCAAAAGGCAGGACGGTGTACTGGAATAGCCCGTCCGGGGTGGAGAACGCTGTCTTTTTTTGAGCTGCTTTGGTCAGGCGAATCTGCCAATACCCTTTTGTCAGATTCAGCGTAGTCAAGAATCGGGCAGTACCCAGTCAGTCAACCAGTTTGTCGATGCATGGTATGGGGTATGGATCGAATTGGGATACTTCATTCAGTCAGCGAAAGTCATTACAGAATCTTATAGTACTGTCAGGTTTAGGCACTAGGACGATTGGATGGGACCACTGACTGTAAGATTCTTCAATAACCCCTAATTCTAACATTTTCTTTACTTCAGCCTTGATTTCTTCTCTTTTGGCTGCCGGGATTCAGTAGGGTCTCAATGTTACCTTGGCTCCAGAGATCTTATGGATATGGTGATAGGTGTCAGTCGTCCTCCCCGGTTTTGTAAAGAACACATCTTGGTTGCTATTAATCATGTCGGCTGCCTGGATCTTTTGGATCGGCGTCAAGTCAGGTGATATCCTTACTTGCTCGTGTAAGTTATCCTCCTGGGGAAAGGTCTCCTGGGTGACTAAGCATGCCTCTCAACTGTGCCAAGGTTTTAGAAGATTGATGTGGTAAATTTGCTCCGGTTTCCAGCAGCCTGGCTGTCGCATCTTATAGTTCACCTCTCCCATGGCTTCGATCACTTCGTAGGGTCCCTGCCACTGGGTCAACAGTTTACTTTCTGCTGTGGGCACCAGTACCATCACCCAATCCCCTGGTTGGAATCGTCGAAGCTTTGCTTGGTGGTTATAATGGGTTCATTGGGTCTCCTGTGCTCTCTCCAAGTGTTCCTGTACAATGGGCATAACTCGGGCTATCCAATCTCTCATCTGCAGACTATGCATGCTCGACTATGTTCTTTCTGGGATTTGGCTCCTTTTCCCAGGCTTCTCTGGCTATATTGAATATACCCCGGGTGTGGCGCCTGTATAGAAGTTTGAATGGAGAGAAACGTGGAGGCTTGCGGAACCTTGGGGATGGCGAACGTGAGGTAAGGCAATAGAGTATCCCAATTTTTCCCATTCCAGCTCACCACTTTCCTGATCATGGCCTTGAGGGTCCTATTGAACCTTTCCACAAGGCCATCAGTTTGCAGGTGGCATACACAGGAGCAACGGACAGAGATCTTTCATCAACTTGGACACAAAAGGTGTCCCTTGATCAGTCAATTATCTCCTTGGGTAGCCCAACCCAGGCAAAGATCTGTACTAGCTCCTTAGCTATAGTCTTGGAAGCCGTGTTGCGTAGGGGAACAGCTTCCGGGTACCAGGTTGCATAGTCCTGTACAACAAGCACATGTTGGTGGCCCCGAGCTGTCTTCTCTACGAGCCCTACCAGATCCATGGCTATCCGTTCAAAAGGAACCTCTATTATTGGAAGAGGTATCAAAGGAGCCCGCAAGTGCAGGCGAGGGCTATGTAACTTACACATAGGTACAGTATCATCTGACATCTTCGTGTACTCTCGGCCAGAAGAACCTCCGCAGGATCCGTGCCTGGGTTTTCTCTACCTCTAGGTGTCCTCCAAACAGGTGGCTGTGGGCGAGACTCAATATAGCTTTTTGATGTTTTCGTGGCACCAGAAGTTTTTGTATCTCTTGCTCCTGCATTTGTACCATGTGGTTCAGGAGATCTTTCTTCACTATAAAGTAAGGTCCAGGTCCCCTGACCTTCCCATCCCCAGGATCCCATTGATCTCTGCCACCTCTTTCCTGGCGTTATCATATCTCGGGTCCTCCATCTGGTCCCACCCAAAAGTCTCTCTCCCGGGACTAACCTGCCCGAGCTCCCAGGAGCCGGCTTCTGCTTCTTCCAACGGCTCACTGCCGTCACGGCTGGGGGCAGCCTTCGGCTCACCTTCTGGGGTGGAAGTTTCTCTGTTGGCTGCTCGAGTCCATTTGCCTACTAGGGCAGTCTTCTGACCCTGGGTCAGGATCTGGGATCCCAAGGCCTTCGTGGCCTTCTCTTTTTTTGTCTTCCAGGTCTTTCGGGGGGCTCAGAACAGATCCTGAGAGATCTCAGAGAACATCGGCGGTTGACATTCCCCCGGTGATGAGTCACTGTCCTCAGGATCCCCACCTCCTTCCAGCCGCTCCGGGGGGAGTAAATTATCAAACCCTGGATAGTCACTTCCAATAACTACAGGATATGGGAGTTGAGGAACTACGCCCACGGTCACCTCAATGGGGTTCCCTTGAAGCTCTGTCTTCACCGGGATGGTGGGGTAATGGCTCACAGCCCCATGCACACATGTCATTGCTACACGTTTGGCTTGCAGCAGCTGACTACTTTTTACCAGCTTACCTGATATAAGGGTGATAGCACTCCCAGAGTCCACCAGTGCTGTAGTCTCTGCTCCGTTTATCCTCACTGGCCTGGTATAATTATGCGGGGCTAAAGCGGCCCCCACGAGGTGGATAAGGGAGCACAGGACCTCCCACTCCCCCAAGTTTCATTGCATAGGCTCCTCGGTGCTGGGACACTGTGCTGCTATGTGTCCCCACTCCCCATATGCATAACATCTATAATTGCTTCTAATCACTCTCCCAGGGTTCCCCCCACACAGGCTAATCCCTTCCTTCTGGGGTCCTTGCTGGTTTTTGCCCCCCCCTTCTTCCACCTTGGACTCCCCGGGGGTTTGACTGTCCAACCTTCCAGGGTTGGGGTTGGGTGCTTGCTTCAAAAGGGGCCTTCCTTGGGTAGTCGGGTCAATTCCCTGGCTGTCATCAGTCTTTCTACCAGCGTGATCATCTCATCGTAGGTGGATGGATCGTTCTGGCCTACCCATTTATGGAGATCTGGTGGCAGTCCCCACATGTAATGGTCTCCAAAATCTCCGGGCTGCATGCCTTGGGCTGTAACCACTTTCGTCCAAGGTGTATGAGGTCGAATAGCTGGGACCTCGGGGGTTTGTTCTCCTGGTATTTCCATTTATGGAACCTCAGGGCTCTGCCATCACCCCGATCGTGCTAGGATCTCTGCCTTCAGCCGGGTATAATCAATGGCATCCATGGCAGGCAAGTCAAAGTAGGCCTTCTGGGCCTTTCCGCACAAAAAAGGGGGAAGAATGCTGGCCCACTGCTCCTGGGGCCATGCCTCATGCTGAGCAGTCCTTTCGAATGAGAGGAGATATGCCTCTACGTCATCTCCCAACATCATCTTTGGCAGACAACCAGTGGAACTCAGGATTCGCGTCCCATCAGACCCCCAGGCCTGGGTGGTGAGGATCTTCAGCTGATCCACTACTTTTCATAAGAGGGCACGATCTTGGGTCGCCTGGCCCATTAATAATTGATTGGTTTTATGCTGTAGCCACATAGACTCCTATTGTGCCATTGTCTGAACCCGGGTGGCCTTCTGCTGGGCTGCTGTGGCTTGTACCAGAGCTCTTACCACCTCCTCCAGTGTGGTAGAAAACAAACAAAAAACCCAAAACCCCAGTGCACTTTTTTTTAAACCTCTTTCTTCCACCACACTGTGAACGATGATCTCACTCTTAACACCAGTTGTGACAAAGTTCTGTCCTTGTCTCAGTGGGTCCTGCGCTTCCTGGCAGATTTTGCTAGCCTCAGAGGCTCACTGTGACCCTCCACATAGCCCTTCTCTCTCTAGAGGCAAGGGTCATAGCCTACTGAGCCGTTTTCATCATAAGCCAGCAAGAGAGGTGAGGAGAAGCCACCCTTCCTTGCACAGTCTCTGTTGTCTCTCAGTCTCAGTGATTAATCAGGGGAGGGGAGGGGGGATCCTGGTCCCACCCTCTACTCCAGGCTCCAGCCCAGGGACCCTAATAGTAGCAGCTATGGTAGCTGACTTTTTGGAAACAGGACATGTGAAATTCCCTGGGCCACTTCCCCACAGCAGTCCCCTCTCAATATCTCCTTCACCGTTACCTCAGGGCCTCCTTCCTTGCGCCTGATATGGTTTGTACTGCTTAGTTCCTCCAACAGCATGGCTTCCTCCCACAGCTCCTGACACGCGTGCCCAACTGACTAACTGGGAGGCTTTTAACTAGTTTCAGCCAGCCCCTAATTGGCTTCAGGTATCCCAATCAACCTAGCTATCTTCCCTGCTTTCTGGAAAGATCTTAATTGGTCCCAGGTGTCTTACTTGACCTGGAGCAGCTGCCATTTACTTATCCTGGTACCAGGGATTTGTTTAGCCTGGGACTAATATATCTCTCTTCCACTACTTTTCTATAGCCATCTGGCCTTGCCCTGTCACAAACCCTACAGACAACTATATACAAGAAACTCATGTATCACCACACCTACCTTTAGAAATCCTGTAGCCACCCCAAACACATCAAGAAATATGTTATCTCCAGCCAGGCACTCGGATACCACAGAATATGCTGTGAGGAAAATGTCTAGAATACACACCTTAACAGACTCAAAACCCCATTCACCAAACAAAGACTCTCCACCAAAGAAGTAGAACCAGCCACCCAAATACTCCGAGAGAACTTGCTTCAACACAGAAATAAAATCTCCTCTGACCACACATCCCTAGTTGTCATCTACCAATCCACACTGGAACCCATACAGGGCATCATCAAACAACTACAACCCATAATCAATGGGGACTCCATCCTGTAAAATCTTTTCTGAACCCCCTTCAAACAACCTTCCAACCTCCTCTATCAGACTAGGATACACTCATACAAAGTGGTATCAGACCCTGCCAGAACAGATGCAAAACCTGCAGACATATCTTCACTGCTACAATGATCAATGGTTCCCGCAACACACATTTCAAGATCTCTGGGTCCTACACATGCCTATCACAACATTTGGTGTACCTCATCCAGTGCACTAAATACCCCAATAGCAACTGTGGGTGAAACCATGCAATCAATATACTCTCAAGTGAACTCACACAGGAAAATGATAAAAGACAAAAACCCCACTTCATCTGTGTGTGAACACTTTTCACAAAGTGATCACTCTATATCTGATCTCACAGTACTCATCCTTTAAGGATACCTGCAGCATGTTTTCAAAAGATGAGCCTGGGAGGTTAAATTCATAACTTTGCTAGATACTAAAAATCATGGACTGAATAGAGACACTGGATTTGTGGCTCATTACAACAATCTGTAACCCACTAACCACCTCGCCTCAGCTGCTTTCCCCACTCTCTCCTCCCCCTTAGAATCATAGAATATCAGGGTTAGAAGGGACCTCAGGAGGTCATCTAGTCCAACCCCTTGCTCAAAGCAGGACCAATCCCCAACTGACCTTAAAAACGTCTAAGGAAGGAGATTCCACCACCTCCCTAGGTAACCCATTCCAGTGTTTCACCACCCTCCTAGTGAAAAAGTTTTTCCTAATATCCAACCTAAACCTCCCCCACTGCAACTTGAGACCATTATCCCTTGTTCTGTCATCAACTACCACTGAGAACAGTCTAGATCCATCCTCTTTGGAACCCCCTTTCAGGTAGTTGAAACCAGCTTTCAAATCCCCCCTCATTCTTCTCTTCCACAGACTAAACAATCCCAGTTCCCTCAGCCTCTCCTCATAAGTCATGTGTTCCAGTCCCCTAATAATTTTTGTTGCCCTCCGCTGGACATTTTCCAATTTTTCCACATCCTTCTTGTAGTGTGGAGCCCCAAACTGGAAACAGTACTCCAGATGTGGCCTCACCAATGTTGAATAGAGGGGAACGATCACATCCCTCGATCTGCTGGCAATGCCCCTACTTATACATCCCAAAATGCCATTGGCCATCCCAAAATGCCATTGGCCTTCTTGGCAACAAAGGCACACTGTTGACTCATATCCAGCTTCTCATCCACTGTCACCCCTAGGTCCTTTTCTGCAGAACTGCTACCGAGCCATTCGGTCCCTAGTCTGTAGCGGTGCATGGGATTCTTCCATCCTAAGTGCAGGACTCTGCACTTGTCCTTGTTGAACCTCATCAGATTTCTTTTGTCCCAATCCTCTAATTTGTCTAGGTCCCTCTGTATCCTTACCCTCCAGCGTATCTACCTCTCCTCCCAGTTTAGTGTCATCTGCAAACTTGCTGAGGGTGCAATCCACACCATCCTCCAGATCATTTATGAAGATATTGAACAATACAGGCCCGAGGACCGACCCTTGGGGCACTCCACTTGATACCGGCTGCCAACTAGACATGGAGCCATTGATCACTACCTGTTGAGCCTGACGATCTAGCCAACTTTCTATCCACCTTATAGTCCATTCATCCAGCCCATACTTCTTTAACTTACTGGCAAGAATACTGTGGGAGACCGTGTCAAAAGTCAAGGAACAACACGTCCACTGCTTTCCCCTCATCCACAGAGCCAGTTATCTCGTGGCCATTAGATTAGTCAGGCATGACTTGCTCTTGGTGAATCCATGCTGACTGTTCCTGATCACTTTCCTCTCCTCTAAGTGCTTCAGAATTGATTCCTTGAGGACCTGCTCCATGATTTTTCCAGGGACTGAGGTGAGGCTGACTGGCCTGTAGTTCCCAGGATCCTCCTCCTTCCCTTTTTTAAAGACGGGCAATACATTAGCCTTTTTCCAGTCATCTGGGGCTTCCCCGGATCGCCATGAGTTTTCAAAGATAATGGCCAATGGCTCTGCAATCATATCCGCCAACTCCTTTAGCAATCTCGGATTCAGCGCATCCGGCCCCATGGACTTGTGCTCGTCCAGCTTTTCTAAATAGTCCCGAACCACTTTTCTCCACAGAGGGCTGGTCACCTCCTCCCCATGCTGTGCTGCCCAGTGCAGTAGTCTGGGAGCTGACCTTGTTCGTGAAGACAGAGGCAAAAAAAGCATCGAGTACATTAGCTTTTTCCACATCCTCTGTCACTAGGTTGCCTCCCTCATTCAGTAAGAGGCCTACACTTTCCTTGACTTTCTTCTTGTTGCTAACATACCTGAAGAAACCCTTCTTGTTACTCTTAACATCTCTTGCTAGCTGCAACGCCACGTGTGATTTGGCCTTTCTGATTTCACTCCTGCATGCCTGAGCAATATTTTTATACTCTTCCCTGGTCATTTGTCCAATCTTCCACTTCTTGTAAGCTTCTTTTTTGTGTTCAAGATCAGCAAGGATTTCACTGTTAAGCCAATTTGGTCGCCTGCCATATTTACTATTCTTTCTGCACATCGGGATGGTTTGTCCCTGTAACCTCAATAAGGATTCTTTAAAATTCAGCCAGCTCTCCTGGACTCCTTTCCCCCTCGTGTTATTCTCCCAGGGGATCTTGCCCATCAGGTCCCTGAGGGAGTCAAAGTCTGCTTTTCTGAAGTCCAGCGTCCGTATTCTGCTGCTCTCCTTTCTTCCCTGTGTCAGGATCCTGAACTCGACCATCTCATGGTTACTGCCTCCCAGGTTCCCATCCTTCCTTTCCTCCCTATGACTGGAGGGGTGTTAATGGGCCTCTTCACCTTGAATGTTTTCTTCAAGTGTGTTAACTACTATGCTAAACAATCTGTTCCACCTTGTGTTTAGTAGGGACACTCTGAGTTAGTTTCTGAGATCTGAAGAAGAGCCCCGTGTAAGCTTGAAAGCTTGTCTCTCTCACTAACAAAGTTGGTCCAATAAAAGATACTACCTCATCCCCTAGTCTCCTTAATATCCTGGCACAACAGCACTGCATATAAGTTTCCTACAAAGCCTTCTACTCCTATTCTATTCTTGAGATAATTTTAATAATGCTAATAAGCTTTGAAAAGCATTATCTACATAATAGGTGACAATCCTGGAATCTTATCTTTGTGACACTCTGAAGCCTAGAATGTCTCTGAGTGTGAAGCAATGGAAACAGCTACGAGCATGGTTGAGAGCTTTTTTTTGTTCAGAATATCAGCAAATTCAATCATCGCTGGGATTCACAGTCCATTAACATCAAGTTCTTAACTTATCAGGCATTTTGATTTTACAAAATATATCCAAGCAACAGCAAATCATGTATCTATGCCATGATTGGTTGAGTTATCTCTGACCTATTACTACTCCTACTCTACAGCTAACTTGCATGCAACAGTTTCATTGGTCGTATGAGGAAGGCTGAACAGATGGCAGATTACTTGGCCCAAATGCTGCACCCAGCGGCGCTGACTTTATAATCTGCTGGCGGGTGCTCAACCCCCAGCTCTGCCTTAGGCCAGGCCCCCACTCCACCCCTTCCCACTCACCCCCCACTCCACCCCCACCCTGCCTCTTCCTGCCCCCTCCCCTGAGCATGCCTGGCCCTCGCTCCTTCCCTCCCCCCCAGCACCTCTTGCACGCCGCAGAACAGCTGATTGTGGCAGGCAGGACAGGGAGTGGAGGGGAGCTGGCTGCCGGTGGGTACTCAGCACCCACCGATTTTTCCCCATGGGTGCTCCAGCCCTGGAGCACTCATGGAGTCGGTGCCTATGGCTGTACCCATGCAACAGCACTGGCTTTCAGCTATTAGTATGTGTATAATGAGTGGATGACTTCATGTTCGACTGTATTTTTCTGAGTAACATAGATCTACCACAGAGTGGCTACTTTTTCTGTTTCTTCTAATGTCATCAATATAATATAAAAGGGATTTTGCCAGTGTTTCACAAAGCGATTCATGAAGTCTGTCTTAAAACAAAAGATGAACCCTTATAATTTATTATCTGGTTAGAAGGTAGTTTCAACAATATGACACTAACTTTCCTGTCCCAGTGTACAAACAAAATAAGAGCATTACAATTTCTTAGCTAAATTGGTTTTTAGAATATCAAAACTTTTATTTCTCAACAGATGTAAGAAACATGAGTGGAAGGGACCTTCGAACGTTCATTACAACTCACAGGACTAGTGACATAGGTATATATATTTGAATTTTTATTAGTTTAACTGTTCTATCACAGTCTACAATAGAGCAATATTTATAAGCTACTGTGTACAATTACATACATATGAATGGCACTATAACATTCTGATCTTTGGTATTAAAAAAACCCTCCTTCATGATAGAAGGTATCATCTGGCATCATTTTGGAAGCCACTGTTTTTTTTCTTTCACATTTTATTTATTGTGCTCCTTTGCCCGCTGTAATATGTAAATGTCATAACATCTGGTTTGTTACTAGGTAAATGTTGTTCATAACATTATTTGTATTACCTTAGCACCTGGAAGATAGGTACTAAGATACAAACAGAACAAAAAGAAGGTCTCTGCCCCCCAAAAGCTAAGTATAAGGGACAACAGATGGATACTGATAGGGGAGTACTAGAAAACAATAGGAAAATATTTGTCAGTATAGTATAGTAGGCAATGGTCTCAGCATACTACTGGCCTAACCATTGTCAGGTTTTCTGTAGGCGTCACAGCAAAGGAGAGCGATAAGGAGGAAAATGAGGTAGCTTTGCGGATGTTTACAACACATACTCAATATTGGAAGCATCATCCCATGTCATTTTATTTTCAATAATCAATCAGAAGGTATGTTGACACCAAAACATAAGAGCAAGTTTTGCTAAATAAGGTAACCTAGTGGGATAGGCCTTTTCTTTCCAATCCCTCCTGCATTCAAATCTTGTGTAGGCAGATCGCATTGACTTTACGAGCCTCCTTGAAGGAGTGATTTTTTTGAAGCGTGATTAAAAGAAGAAGGTGAAACTAGGTTCAGAAGAGAGTTCCAGGCATAAGCTACATGACAGAAGGCACAAAGAAAAGTGTAGAAGAAGGACATGAATAACACAACCTTCTTAGGATGAGCAGCGAGAACGTGTAGATTTGTGTAGAAAGGAAATGCGGGTAGAGATATAAAAAGGGAGTAAGTTGTGAAGAACTAGGAAATGATTACTTCATTCTCCTCCACTGTCATTCTGGTCCCTGTCTCGACCACATGAAAAAATATATTTAGAAAGAAAATTTCCAGGATGATGGAGACTTATTACCTGGGGAGGACATACAGTATTACTTCTTTTACCAAACATTGGTAACGGAACAAATATTTTTCAGGTGTTTTAATGTAGAAACTGCTAAGTAATTATTTCATGGTTGACAGAAGCATATGGACCTTTATATGTTTACTTAGTGATCTCTTTTAATGTATCTTTCTGTGTGAAATGGATGTCTGTTAAAATTCCAAAAAATGAGTGTAGTCTCTCCCATTTTCCCCTGTCCCCTTTCTTTATCCTCTCGCTTTTCTGCCTGTTAAGTTTCTCCGTTGACTCACTTTCTGTTCTTATTCATCTGATTCTCCACATTCATTGTTGCCTCCTCTGCTATTCTCTCTTTTTACTTGCCCACTCACACTGTCCTCATCCCAGATACCCTCTCCCTTACTTAGATTGTGTAGGTGTGAGAGAGATGAGAGACTGAAGAGAGGGTATTATTTCATTGAAGTTGAGTTGTTCCAGGGATGTGTTTTTGCCATCAGTGTCTAAAACTGATTTGCGGTACCACAAGACACCAGGCAGTGGCTGACATTTTTCAAAGGAGCCTAAGGAAGTTGCCTAATTCCCTTAAACTTGCACTCCCATTTGAAAATCCCAGTCAATCTGTCTTGTATCTACCTGCTTGTCCAGATGTTTTAAACAGTGACCGTAGGAATCCAGAAGTAAGATGTTATAACCTATGTTGCATGCAGTAGGAACTGATTATGTTGTCCTTGAAGTCTGTTGTCCTTAGCAAAGCTTTTGACACAGTGTCCCACAGTATTCTTGCCAGCAAGTTAAAGAAGTATGGGCTGGATGAATGGACTATAAGGTGGATAAAAAGCTGGCTAGATTGTCGGGCTCAATGGTTAGTGATCAATGGCTCCATGTCTAGTTGGCAGCCGGTATCAAGTGGAGTGTCCCAAGGGTCGGTCCTGCGGCCGGTTTTGTTCAATACCTTCATAAATGATCTGGAGGATGGTGTGGATTGCACCCTCAGCAAGTTTGCAGATGACACTAAACTGGGAGGAGACGTAGATAGGCTGGAGGGTAGGAATAGGATACAGAGGGACCTAGACAAATTAGAGGATTGGGACAAAAGAAATCTGATGAGGTTCAACAAGGACAAGTGCAGAGTCCTGCACTTAGGATGGAAGAATCCCATGCACCGCTACAGACTAGGGACCGAATGGCTCGGTAGCAGTTCTGCAGAAAAGGACCTAGGGGTGACAGTGGACGAGAAGCTGGATATGAGTCAACAGTGTGCCTTTGTTGCCAAGAAGAGCAATGGGATTTTGGGATGTATAAGTAGGGGCATTGCCAGCAGATCGAGGGACGTGATCATTCCCCTCTTTTCGACATTGGTGAGGCCACATCTGGAGTACTGTGTCCAGTTTGGCGCCCCACACTACAAGAAGGATGTGGAAAAATTGGAAAACGTCCAGCAGAGGGCAACAAAAATGATTAGGGGACTGGAACACATGACTTATGAGGAGAGGCTGAGGGAACTGGGATTGTTTAGTCTGCGGAAGAGAAGAATGAGGGGGGATTTGAAAGCTGGTTTCAACTACCTGAAGGGGGGTTCCAAAGAGGATGGATCTAGACTGTTCTCAGTGGTAGTTGATGACAGAACAAGGAGTAATGGTCTCAAGTTGCAGTGGGGGAGGTTTAAGTTGGATATTAGGAAAAACTTTTTCACTAGGAGGGTGGTGAAACACTGGAATGGGTTACCTAGGGAGGTGGTGGAATCTCCTTCCTTAGACATTTTTAAGGTCAGGCTTGACAAAGCCTTGGCTGGGATGATTTAGTTGGGGATTGGTCCTGCTTTGAGCAGGGGGTTGGACTAGATGACCTCCTGAGGTCCCTTCTAACCCTGATATTCTATGATGGCTTCCCGTATATTTAAAGAAAGTAAGTTTATTCCCCTCTTCTCCTAGCCTACATAATTCAGAATGATTAATTAAATATAGTGGAAAATGTTTTCTGTTCTTGTATTGGAAAATCAGTCTGATATATAGCTGAAATAACTGAGTTTTTACAGTTCGTTCCATTCATATGTAAATAGAACTATTCATCTGACATCTTAGAAGTTATACTGGTTCCTTAAGTCAGAGTTCATGATAAATATGACTGAGTAGTTATCATAGAATCTTGGGGTTGGAAGGGACCTCAGGAGATGATCTAGTCCAACCCCCTGCTCAAAGTAGGATCAAACCCCAACTAAATCATCCCAGCAAGGGCTTTGTCAAGCCTGATCTTAAAAACCTCAAAGGGAAGGACCACCTCCCTAGGTGTAACCCATTCCAGTGCTTCACCACTTGAGACCATTTCTCCTTGTTCTGTCATCTGCTACCACTGAGAACAGTCTAGATCCATCCTCTTTGGAACCAGGAATAACTAAAAGTACATTTTAGCCTGTGTTTTTCTATTATTTTATCAGAATTTACTAAAATTCCAGCAAATCCAATTTAAATTTAATATTATTTATTTAAACTGAATATTATTTATTTATCTGCATTCCTGTAGAGCTTAGGAACTGTAGTCATGAACCATGACTCTACTGTGCTCCTTATGTTAATTTTTGGTGTTGATTGCTAATATCATTGATTGACTAAGATAGTTGCAAAATAAACAAATTGTGAAACTGTTTATGATATCATTTTTACCAGTTTAGAGCTCAGTTTATTTCAGTAGTTACTCCTGATTTGACACTAAAGTGGAATGAAAATCAGATCGACTGAACACAAATTACTTTTAATGTGTAACTATTTTCCTAATATTTTCGTAGCAAAATCATATGTTTTTAAGTACAATACTCTGTCATCCTGTGAATTAAGCTTTAATTTTGTGTCCAACATTTAAAAAATGTTTCTATACAGTTTGAAATGACTTTTTTATGTTAAATATAGATAATCTGGTTGTTCGTATGAAAAATGGTCTTTTCAGCCAGAAGTATAAACCTGTTGACTACAAACAACTACATGCACTTACTGAAGAAAAGAAAAAAGCGTCTGCTAATATACAATTAAAGGTAAGCTGTTTTTTATTCCTAGAAGAATTAATTTTTTATGTATAATAATCTTCATTTAGTTGCTTCAGTTTATTATTTGTATTGTGGTCTGCTTAGAGGTTTGTATCAGGGACTGGGCCCCATTGTTAAGCACCTTGCTTGTGTATAATGAAAAGAAGGTCCCTGCCCCAACAAGTTTACAGTCTAATATATGACAAGGGACAACAAATGCAAAGGAGGAGGAGAAAGGTAACAGTGTGTTGTTATGATTAGTGCAATAAACAGTGGTCACAGCACTCTGAATCAGAAGAAGGACAATATGCTGATTTTCTTTTTATGTGGAGTTTCCCCATGCATAAAGGTCTGCATGGAAGAAAATGCAAAGAAGGGGTATTAAGGAAAGTTGGACTGATGGGTAGTAAAGGCTGGTATCCTTGGCAGAGCAGAGGTGAGGGTTGACAGCTTGATATCTAATGAGAAATGTTCAGTAGACTCAAATCATGAAAGGTCTTAAAAGTGAAAACAATTACCTGTGTTTGTCGTGAAAAAGGAGAAACTCATGGAGAAGTACCTGTATTTGTGGTGGAACAGGAGGAGCTCATGAAGAGATGCAAAGAGAGGGAAGGAGACAACATAGTCAATGTGATGAACCAGGTAGATGAGAATTACAAAAGTGTTGTAAATGGTTTTAAGAGCAAGATGGCATTTGTTGGAAGGCCAGAAAAGAGGCAGTGACTTCATATCTTAACTACTGTAATGAGGACGTGGGCCTGAGTTTTAGCTTTGGAATGAGAGATGCCATTGTGTAAGAAGAAGTGGCAAGGGTTAGACATGACCTGCATGCGTCTAATTCCAGAATAGGCACTCACATGTTATGGTGAGGAGGGATATATAATACAGGTAAAATGTAGGGTGGGGGCAGAGACCTAGTGTAACATTTTAAGGACTTCCTGACTAGAAATATTGTAAACTGAACATTCATTATATGTTAATTTATGCTTTACTTAACAAGTAAGTGGTTAAGTGGTTTCTAACAATTTGAAAACAGCATTAGCTGCAGTTAAACAAAGTTCATGTATAAATAAGTAGCAATAGCTTGCTTTAAGATGCCTCTAGACAGACAGGGAAAGCTGGCTAGTATAAAAACCATTAAAGAGAGAAAAAGAGTTAAAAATACTAGACATCAATATCAGAGCAGTTTTTTCCCCCAAAAAACATAAAGAAGGTGTTGGTATCCTGCATTTGTGTCTTCTCTTTTCTTTTCTCTTTTCTTTTCTCTTTTCTTTTCTCTTTTCTTTTCTCTTTTCTTTTCTTTTCTCTTTTCTTTTCTTTTCTTTTCTTTAAAACTTTCCTCATCTGTACCTTAATGTAATAGTAACATCAATAATTTAATGTACAGCTCTACTCTGAAGAATGACTTAGTAAAAATGGTACTTTATTCTCCCAAAGCTGTATTAGAGTGGGAATGTATTTTTCACAAAAATAAGTTATTGCTCTGAATACATAGGATGCAGATCTGCTGATCAAGATATCAATTTTTTCAGTCACTTTTCAGAGTAGAACCACACTCAGCCCTGCACTATATATTTCTACATTTCTCCCATTTTGGAGGTGCATATTAAGACTATATTTTGGCTTTCTCCCAACATTCCCTAAAATCTTACAGAGGAAACTCAGGACATTTTGGTGAATTAGCCCCAAAAGACTACAAGGACAGCTGAGTTTAAAAATAGTGGCTAAATTAAGTTCTAATCCCACTGTGTAGCTACAGTATGATTTGTTCTGGCTTGTGTTGATGGGTCCGAATCGTCTTATAAAGAGGATAAAAATGTAGCTGAGTCTGTAGACCTCTACTTCGACTAAAGCACTTCTTACAAACCTACTTGAAATGTGGCTTGGTCTTTTCTACAAAGGTTCAAGTAAACCATATTATATCACTAGAAAGCCACAATAAATCTTAAACATTGTTATATTTGGTTTCATAAGGTTGCTGAGACATGGAAATTGTCTTGCACTGTATTGTGGTTAATTGTGCATGGTTTTTTTGTACTCAAGTAATTTAGGGAGATTCTTGGATTCATGAGATATCAAGGGTGTCCAGACATACCTGGTTTGATTTTTAGCTTGTAAAGAACTTGGCATAAAAGGAAAAACTGCTTTCTCTGAGGAAAAGAAAATATACCAGACTCCATAATGTTTTTAAAAAATAACCTTTTAAGAAAATGACTTTTAATCCTGGAGAGATGTGGATACTATGGAAGACTCCTGGCTGCCATTCAGGAGAATTTGCTGCTCGTACTATATGGCTTCCTTCTTTCCTTTGCAGTTGCTAATAGATTCTTCAGCACAAATATAAAGGTCAGGTACAGAAAAACAAAGAAGTTATAGTTCCTTGTAAAAGTAGGGCTGTTCTTGGTTTATGGCAGTTTTCACTGATTATTGGTAGGTAATAAAGGTAATAAAATTAACAAATTTCAAAAGAAACTGACATCAATCATTCACTGTAATTGTTTCGTTTGGGCAAGGACTATCGTTACATAGAGCACAAAAGAAAACTAAATCATTATGAACTATGATCACCCTCTCCTCCCACAGTAACATCCAATATGGCTATATTATTTTTTCCCAGATAACAGCAAGTGCAGTGGAAGGACAGTACGTCCCTGGGTTTCATCCCTCCTAATGTGGCCTGCTCATTGTCTGCCCAAACCTCACCCATTACTCTGCATAAATCCCAGTCTCATGGAGGACCTTCCATTGAGTTCTTGGGAAGGGCAGGGGAGATGCCATGGTGCAGAAGCAGCTGATTCCCAACTTCTATGTGGGAGGGACGTGCCTACCTGAGTGGATCTTGTTTGGCAAATGCAAGGCCTGATTTTGGGTCTTTTTTGGGGAAAACTCCCAGAGAAGTCAATGGGAAATTTTGTCTAAGGATTTCAGGATCAGACCCAAAGTCCTGTTTGGAAGATTAAGGAGTTCTTGTAGATTGCAGTTCAGAATTTCAGTGAACAGCACTTAATAAATGTAATGCATTACTTAGGCCTGGTCTACACTAGGAGTTGAGGTTGAATTTAACAGCGTTAAATCGATGTAAACCTGCACCCGTCCACACGATGAAGCCCTTTATTTCGACTTAAAGGGCTCTTAAAATCGATTTCCTTACTCCACCCCTGACAAGTGGATTAGCGCTTAAATCGGCCTTGCCGGCTCGAATTTCGGGTACTGTGGACACAATTCGATGGTATTGGCCTCCGGGAGCTATCCCAGAGTGCTCCATTGTGACCGCTCTGGACAGCGCTCTCAACTCAGATGCACTGGCCAGGTAGACAGGAAAAGAACCGCAAACTTTTGAATTTGAATGTTTGGCCAGTGTGGCAAGCTGCAGGTGACCATGCAGAGCTCATCACGAGAGGTGACCATGATGGAGTCCCGGAATCGCAAAAGAGCTCCAGCATGGACCGAACGGGAGGTACAGGATCTGATCGCTGTATGGGGAGAGGAATCCGTGCTATCAGAACTCAGTTCCAGTTTTCAAAATGCCAAAACATTTGTCAAAAACTCCCAGGGCATGAAGGACAGAGGCCATAACAGGGACCCGAAGCAGTGGCGCGTGAAACTTAAGGAGCTGAGGCAAGCCTACCAGAAAACCTGAGAGGCAAACGGCCGCTCTGGGTCAAAACCCTAACATGCCGCTTCTATGATGAGCTGCATGCCATTTTAGGGGGTTCAGCCACCACTAGACCAACCCTGTGCTTTGGCTCCTTCAATGGAAGATACGGAAGCAGGTTTTGGGGACAAGGAAGATAGCTCACAGCAAGCCAGCGGAGAAAGCGGTTTTCCCGACAGCCAGGAACTGTTTTTCACCCTGGACCTGGAGCCAATACCCCCCAAACCCACCCAAGTTTGCCTCCTGGACCCACCAGGCAGAGAAGGGACCTCTGGTGAGTGTACTTTTTTAAATAGTATACAGGGTTTCAAAGCAAGCATGTTTAATGATTAATTTGCCCTGGCATTCGCGGCCAGTACAGCTACTGGAAAAGTCTGTTACCGTGTCTGGGGATGGAGCGGAAATCCTCCAGGGACATCTCCATAAAGCTCTCCTGGATGTACTCCAAAAGCCTTTGCAAAAGGTTTCTGGGGAGGACAGCCTTATTCCGTCCACCATGGTAGGACACTTTACCATGCCAGGCCAGTAGCACGTAGTCGGGAATCATTGCAGAACAAAGCATTGCAGCGTATGTTTGCTGGCGTTCAAACAACATCCGTTCTTTATCTCTCTGTGTTATCCTCAGGAGAGTGATATCATTCCTGGTCACCTGGTTGAAATAGGGTGCTTTTCTTAAGGGGACATTCAGAGGTGCCCGTTCCTGCTGGGCTGTTTGCCTGTGGCTCAACAGAAATGTTCCCCGCTGTTAGCCACGCAGTAGTGGGAGGCGGGAGGGATTAGCCACGTGGTGGGAGGAGGCAAAATGCCACCTTGTAATGAAAGCACATGTACTATGTATGTAATGTTAACCGCAAGGTTTACTGTGAAAGAGTATACCCATGGTTCTATAAAATGTGTCTTTTTTAAATACCACTGTCCCTTTTTTTTTCTCCACCAGCTGCATGTGTTTCAAGGATCACAGGATCTTCTCCTTCCCAAAGGCTAGCAAAGATTAGAAGGCGAAAAAAGCGCAGTCTCAATGAAATGTTCTCTGATGTCATGCTGTCCTCCCACACTGACAGAGAACAGACAAATGCGTGGAGGCAGACAATGTCAGAGTGCAGGAAAGCACAACATGAACACGAGGAGAGGTGGCGAGCTGAAGATGATAGTTGGCGGCAGCGTGATGACAGGAGGCAGGATTCAATGCTGAGGCTCCTGGAGGATCAAACTAATATGCTCCAGCATATGGTTGAGCTGCAGGAAAGGCAGCTGGAGCACAGACTGCCGCTACAGCTTCTGTGTAACCAACTGCCCTCCTCCCCAAGTTCCATAGCCTCCTCAGCCAGACGCCCAGGAACGCGGTGGGGGGCCTCTGGCCTCTCAGCCACTCTACCCCAGAGGATTGCCCAAGCAACAGAAGGCTGGCATTCAATAAGTTTTTAAGTTTTAAAGTGCAGTGTAGCCTTGTCCTTCCCTCCTCCACCACCCCACCCGGGCTACCTTGGCAGTTATCCCCCTATTTGTGTGATGAATTAATAAAGAATGCATGAATGTGAAGCAGCAATGACTTTATTGCCTCTGAAAGCCGTGATCAAAGGGGGGAGAGGAGGGTGGTTAGCTTATAGGGAAGTAGAGTGAACCAAAGGGCGGGGGGTTTCATCAAGGAGAAACAAACAGAACTTTCACACCGTAGCCTGGCCAGTCATGAAACTGGTTTTCAAAGCTTCTCTGATGTGCACCGCGTCTTCCTGTGCTCTTCTAACTGCCCTGGTGTCTGGCTGCATGTAACCTGCAGCCAGGCGATTTGCCTCAACCTCCCACCCCGCCATAAATGTCTCCCCCTTACTCGCACAGATATTGTGGAGCGCACAGCAAGCAAAATAACAATGGGAATATTGGTTTTGCTGACGTCTAAGCGAGTCAGTAAACTGCGCCAGCGTGCTTTTAAATGTCCAAATGCACATTCTACCACCATTCTGCACTTGCTCAGCCAGTTGTTGAACAGCTCCCGACTACTGTCCAGGCTGCCTGTGTACGGCTTCATGAGCCATGGCATTCAGGGGTAGGCTGGATCCCCAGAGTAACTGTAGCGATTTCAACATCCCCAACGGTTATTTTCTGGTCTGGGAATAAAGTCCCTTCCTGCAGCTTTTGAAACCGACCAGAGTTCCTGAAGATGTGAGTGTCATGTACCTTTCCCGCCCATCCCACGTTGATGTTCGTGAAACCTCCCTTGTGATCCACCAGTGCTTGCAGCAACATTGAAAAGTACCCCTTGCAGTTTATGTACTTGACAACTTGGTGCTCCGGTGCCAAGATAGGGATATGGCTTCTGTCTATGGCCCCACCACAGTTAGGGAATCCCATTGCAGCAAAGCCATCCACTATGACCTACACGTTTCCCAGGGTCACTATCCTTGATATCAGCAGATCTTTGATTGTGTTGGCTACTTGCATCACAGCAGCCCCAACAGTAGATTTGCCCACTCCAAATTGATTCCCGATTGACTGGTAGCTGTCTGGCATTGCAGGCTTCCACAGGGCTATTGCCACTCGCTTGTGAACTGCGAGGGCTGCTCTCATCTTGGTATTCATGTGCTTCAGGGCAAGGGAAAGCAAATCACAAAGTTCCTTACACATGCGAAAGTTTTGCAGCCACGGGGAATCGTCCCAGATCTGCAACACTATGTGGTCCCACCACTCTGTGCTTGTTTCCTGGGCCAAGAATTGGTGTTCCACCACATGAACCTGCCCCATTAGCACCATGATGCCCACATTGCCAGGGCCCGTGCTTTGAGTGAAGTCTGTGTCCATGTCCTCACCACTCTCGTCACCACGCTGACGTCGCTTACTCGCCCGGTTTCGCTTTGCCAGGTTCTGGTGCTGCATATACTGCTGGATAATACGCTTGGTGTTTGATGTGCTCCTAATTGCCAAAGTGATCTGAGCGGGCTCCATGCTTGCTGTGGTATGGCATCTGCACAGAAAAAAGACGTGGAACGATTGTCTGCCATTGCTCTGACGGAGGGAGGGGCGACTGACAAGATGGCTTACAGGATTGGCTTACAGGGAATTAAAATCAACAAAGGGGGTGGCTTTACATCAAGGAGAAACAAAAACAACTGTCACACAGAATGTCCCCCTCAAGGTTTGAACTGAAAGCCCTGGGTTTAGCAGGCCAATGCTCAACCCACTGAGCTATCCCTCCCTCTGGTATTCCAGGCAGGACTGAATCTCCATTAAAGTTTTCAAGATGCCCCTGACAGACCTCACCGAAACGATTTTCAGCCGTTGATTTCACGGAGGGAGGGAAGGAGGGAGAGAGGGGGGAGCAAATAAATACAAAACAAATCTGGTCTAATTTTTGTTTTGATCCCCTCCATCTATCTTTTACATCTTAGGCTGCCAGCAGACGGTGCAGTAGGACTGCTAGCCATCCTCATCTCTTGACTGCTTGCCAGAAGATGGTACAATATGACTGCCGGCAGGACTAAAGAGAATTACCTGCTTGAGTCACTCCTATTTATGTCCCTGCGCCCATGTCTGCCCAGGTGCTCCTGACTGACCTCACCGAGGCAGCCAAGAGCACCTAGGACATGATGATGATGGTTATCAGGCCTATTGTACTGTCTTATTCCACAAGGCAAATGAGTCGCTGCTGTGTAGCAATGCAATACCGCATGTGCCAGCACCCAGGAGATGTACGGTGACAGTGAACTGAGTGGGCTCCAGGCTTTCCGTGGTATGGCATCTGCACAGGTAACCCAGGAAAATGGGTGCGAAATGATTGTCTGCGTTTCTTTCACGGAGGGAGGGAGAGAGGGCCTGATGACATGTACCCAGAACCATCTGCGACAATGTTTTTGCCCCATTAGGCATTGGGATCTCAACCCAGAATTCCAATGGGCGGCGGAGTCTGCGGGAACTGTGGGATAGCTACCCACAGTGCAACGCTCCGGAAGTTGATGCTAGCCTCGGTACTGTGGAAGCACTCCACCGAGTTAATGCACTTAGAGCATTTTCTGTGGGGACACACACACTCGAATATATAAAAACGATTTCTAAAAAACCAACTTCTATAAATTCGACCTAATTGCGTAGTGTAGACATACCCTTAGGAAAGTAACCTTAGGTTTTTATGTGGTATGTTCTATTTTTGCTTTATGCATTTTAGTTCTCTTTTGTTGATGTTATTTATTAAACCTTAATCAGAATATATGCAGTATTGACAGGTTTTTCGATATTCATGATACTGTGTGTTGGACCTCAGGACAAAGAAACGAATCTTGCAAAAAGAAGTTGTGAGCCAACGAGGTGACATTGAACGAGAGCAGGAATACTTGTCTCCTTTATAGTATAGTTTCCTTTAATGGTACAGGTATAATTTATCAAAAGAGTTGTCAGATATTATTTCTTCATAAGCTGGTAGGATAGAATTCTGCTGAGCTCATTCAAGCTTTAAAACTAAATTTTAGTCTTATGTTTTTTGGTATTTCATTTTTCACAAGTCTCTTCCAGCCAAGTAGGCAGTAAAACTGTACATTGAAACCTGCACAATTTCAAAAAGGTGTTCCCATATGTTGCTTTTTTTGTTAAGGGCTATGAATGTTTAACTCGTGGTCTCCTGGCTCTCAGCTCATTGTACCTTCTCCTTACTTGATAGGGGGGGTCTCTTTTTTCCCCTCTTTAGGTCTGTCAGAGGAGAAGTGGTTGAGGCTCCCAGAGGAAAGGAGATAGAAGCTCCAGTGATGGTAGCTCATCAGACTGTCAAAGTTGTCTGATTTTGACAAAGGGCCCTTTGCTTTGAGCAGCCATGGCTGGAACAGTGGAACAGATATGTTGTTTGACAAGCTGACCCTGTCCCAAGAATGTGGGCACTGTTGTGCTGGAGTTAAAGAGGGTAATAACAGACACACTGAGGCCCCCTTTCCACTATAATATGCTTCTCCTGGTCCTCTGTACTCTGCTGTCTCCCTTTCCTCCATATCCCACAACACAGAGAAGCTGAGGGAAATTTTGTCTCCCATTCCATCCCAAACCTCCCTACTCTTGCTGTATTCAGTCCTCCCCCCGACCCCTCAAGAAAACTCCATACACAAAAAAATTATTTAAAAGGGATGAATGTTGGTTAAATTTGACATCCACTCCCCAGGACAAATCATTAAAAGCAAGGAAACACCAAATTCTGGGACACTTCTTACTATATCCTAATCCCCACTGAGCACATTTCTTTTGACAGCGACAGGCTCTGCACCTTCACAATGAGCTTCCTTCTTCCTCCAACAGATGATGGAAAACACAACATGTTTATTTACTTCACCTTTGTCAGAGATCCTAGTGAGTTCTCCTTCCTGGCCACCCATTAGGACTGCTGTGAGGGGAATCCAAGCTCTAGGGTGTTTCAAGCCCCAATCTCAAGGTCCATAGGCACACTCTCAAGGTACAGACCTTCTATTTGGCCCCCCTCCTTCCCCCCGCGTGTCTTACTGTTTAGCTGCCTGACCCTCTGGGTGTAGCACTGACCCTTCAGACCAGGGCCTGCCCACAACATTTTGGCACCTGAGGCAGGGAACTCAAATGACGCCCCCATGCCCCCTTGCTTTGGCCAAAACTTTGAAAAGTCTCAATTCTGCCTTCTTCCTGTTCTACTCCTCTCATGGTACTGCTCTGCTACCTACCCCAATAAAAGAGAACTAACAACTTAAAATGCTTTCAAAAATTTTAAGTAACACTTAACTTTCAAACGCCTGAACAGCAAATGTAACTTTTCTTGTCTGCATAGTAAACACTGGCATTGTGATGGTTGCAAGGCTGACCAGCCTCTCCTGTGTCATTGTGGAGCGTAGATGTGTTTTTATTAACTTCAGGTTGGAGAAGCTGCGTTCTCCACGGGCAACTGTTACAGGAAGTGTTAGAAGTATGTGCAGAGCTACAAAAGCATTTGGAAAGAGGGAGGTCATTTTATTTGTGCACATATATACCAGAACAGCCTTTGGAGTTGATCCTGCTGAAATGTATTTTGAAAGGGCTTTCAGATCATCACCTAAATCACTTGCATCTATATTGCGCATGTCATCATGTGTCAACACTGTCTCTAGTGCCCTGCATTGCTGGTGTAGGTCTTCTTCCGGTATAGTGAGGAGTTTCGGAATATCATACAACATCCCAAATATACTGCTGTGTTCCTTGAGCTGCATGAAACGTTCTTCAACTGACTGTATTGCACAATCTAGCACCTGGTTAAAGAATTCAACTTTGAACTGTTGTTTGGGGTCTCTTATGGGATTATCTCTTATCTCGTAATCAAAATGTCGTCTTCTTCAGTGACTCTTGTGTTCTTGAATGGGTGGGAAAATAGGTTCAGTGTGAAGTTCCTCTGCCAACTTCTGTGCACTCTTCAGAACGTTTTGAAATCCCTCATCTGACCAGTAAGACTGTAGGTATGACTTTGCTTTGTCCATTTGTTCCATTGCTCCAGATATATCAAGGTCAACACTCTGGAGTCTCTTGCTTACATTTATTTCAAACAGTATGTCATGCCACAACACTAAGCCACACAGAAATTTGAAGTTATGTATGTTTCTGGTGATTCCATTTCCCTTTGCCACTGTTCTCCCATGAACAGTTCCTGTCTTAGCATTATCCTCCATAATGGCAACTATGGCATCATCTATCTTCCCAATTTGGCGTTTGATAGGCTTTATCGCCTCCACTCGACTTTCCCATCTTGTGGCACTCAGTGGTCTCAGTGTCAGAGAGGATGTTCGCAGATGTTACTTCTAAATTTGCCATTGATGAGTTGATGCAGAGAAAAATACATAGATGCTTTGAATTACATGAAAAAATTCAGCAGCCTTACTAGAAGCTGATGCTGCATCACTGACCACCAAATTCAATGAGAACTTCATGGGACAAAAAAAGCTTGAGGGTTTAACTCTCGGATCCATGTCTGCACTCCTCTGTTCTTTCTTCTCATGTTGGCACCATTATCGTAGCCCTGACCTCTCATGTCAGCTATCGCAATTCCCGTATCTTCCAGCTTTTTAAGAAGCACATTTGTCATACCAGCTCCTGTAATATCATCAATGTCAATAAATTCTAGAAAATGCTCTCTGACAGTCACCATTGCAGGGACATTTTCACTAGTTTCTGTTGTTACAAAACACACCATTAAAGTAATTTGTTCCGTTTGGCTGATGTCAGGTGTGCAGTCCAGAATAACAGAGTAATATCTTGCTGACTTCAGATCTGCCACAATCTTCTGTTTGACTTTTGTTGCCAGTAACTGTATGATCTCATTTTGAATTGTTTTTCCAAGGTAGTGGTGTGTGTACATTTCTTGGGTGGTGACTCTTCTTAGATGCTCCTGGAGTATAGCATCAAACTCAGCCATCAGCTCCACAATTTTAAGGAAGTTTCCATTGTTTGGCACATACAGCTGATCTGAAGTGCCACGCAGTGCTAGGTTTTGAATAGCAAGCATTCTCACAATGGCAATGAGCCTTTTCAGAACATTTTGCCAGTAAAGAGAGACTGATGCAATCTTCTCTTGATGCTGATCATCTATGGGGGCCTTTAACCTTAGTCTCATCTCAAGGTCTTTCCACCTGTGGAATGCTCTCTGGTGGTTTGCTGTCTTCTCACGGCATTGCAGATTTCTAGCCAGATTTTTCCAGTCCTTTGTTCCTGTAGAACCCAATGTGTCTGGAACATTAGACTGGAAGAGTTTGCAACAAAAACAGTATGCAGCATTCTG
Source organism: Lepidochelys kempii (assembly GCF_965140285.1). NCBI lineage: Eukaryota > Metazoa > Chordata > Testudines > Cheloniidae > Lepidochelys > Lepidochelys kempii. Next base: position 31,829,194 of record NC_136390.1, on the reverse strand, counting down.
GTTTTTGAGTACATAAGCCATGGCCTCTCCACTTTGTCACCGTTGGGGATTTCACTCCAGTAATGTGTTGGATGGAAACTTCTATTTTCATTGTCTTTGGGGAACATGAAGTTTTTCACTTACTGTGGCCCCTGTAGTACAAGGAGGTCCCTCAGGCTACTGCTCAAGTGGGTCCACAGTCCTGGATCATCTAGACTTAAGGAACTAAACTCAGCAGCAGCTGTTTCTTGCGCCTCCACCACACTTTTTTTTCTGATCTACACTTTTGTTCAGGAATCTGCATGGATACATCCATTTGAGATGGAGATCTGGATGCTGCTGTAGCTGCCTGAACTCTGACTAACTGGAAGATCAGGCATCTCCTCACCACTCACATCCTCACTGGGGCCAAAAGGCTCATCGTGAACATTTGTGTCTATGTATCTCAGGAGAGCTCCTTCCAACTTAGATAGAAAAGCTTCCTTTGCTTTCTTTCTTTTTCTGAATGCTTCCCCAGAGGGGTGTTTTCTTCTTTCACTCACGACTACTGTTCTGTGCCAGCTATAGTGGCTCTTAACACTCAATTGAAGGGGACAAATAAGCAGGCTGGTAGCAGGACCTGAGTGAGGGAAGATATCAGCGTCTTAAGGACCTAACTGACTCCTACTACTTCAGTTGACTGCCTGTTCTCCTCAAGTGGGTTCAGGGAAGCAGCAGGAAACAGGAAGCTCCCTGAGAAGCTGGTGTTAATCAGTCCAGGCTCCTGGGGGTGCTAGAGAGGTACATAAGAGGCTCCTCCTCCTCTCTGTCCCTGCAGCTCCTGCTGCTTTCTGTTATTCTCTCTCACCTTTTCTCCTGCCTGCCTGTTGTGTCTTGTGCCCTCCTTCCTCCAGCACAGCACTCCATCATTTCTGTGCATCTAGAGCAGAGAGAATACATATGCACCACCAGCAGACACAATTTTCTACACTCTGGGTCCTAGTGGCGCCCCCCCACAGTCTGGCACTTGAGGCAGCCGCCTCAGTTCGCCTCACGGTAAGGTCAGTCCTGCTTCAGACTCCTCAGTACTTAAACACCCCTATCTCCCGGAGCTCCACCCCAGAAGTGTGAAGCTTTCATTTACAGTTTACCTCTCAAGGGTGCACAGTAGTTGTGAAGACATTAACACACGTTGCCCAGTCTAACACCTTTATACTCTTTTTTATATTTAATCATGTAAAGCACAGGAGAGTACAGATCATAGAAAACAAAAAAACATCCTTAACATATTGTCCATCACTAGCTTACCCTTACCTTGGGAGTCCTTGAGAGATCATCTGTGTTCCATCAGGCAGGATCCTCCATTGAGTATCCCTAGCCTCTGTTTGCCAGGAGCTGAAAATGGGTGACAGGGAATGGATCACTGGATGATTACCTGTTCTGTTTATTCCCTGTGGGGCACTTGACATTGGCCACTGTCAGAAGCCAGGGTATTGGACTAGATGGAACTTTGGTCTGACTCAATATGGCCGTTCTTATGAGTTGGCTACCCTGCTCCTGCAGGAGCCTCTCATATCTTAATCTGGTGCAAAATGGTTCTCTCCCCATTTCCCCCAGCCCCCTGAGTTACTTTATAGATTCCTGCTGAGTCACCTGCTTCTTTTTTCTCCTCCTGGTAGTTTTCCTTTACTCTCAAACCCTGCTCCCTTCAGACAAGAAGAAGAAGTGTCGTCTTCCAGCTAAAGCAAACCCATTGTCCCAAGGTGTTTTACTTTGAATAAATTCTCATTGAGTGGTGATCACACACCATTGTTTCTGACCTGGAGGAGACACGGCACAATCCTACTAACTCATGGTGGATCCACATACATATAGGCTTTCCATAACACAGTAATTTCATAAAATAATCCACAATTCAGAAGTGGTACACACAGAACCCCCAATTCATGCCAACACTATAATACAAAACTCTAATTACAGCCTTACACTTTCCTGACCAACAGAGAACACACCACATACTTAGTCTGAGCACATATCTCGACACTGAATATTTGCTTATGTTGTTCAGATTGTACTAAATAGCATATTAAATAAACTAATTGTGGCCCAACCCAGCAAAGCACTTTAGAAATATGAGTAATCCTATGGTCGTCCAAAGTCCATGGGATGCTCACTGTCAAATTGGAGGACATATGAAGTAGGGTCTCACGGGGGTCTGTTCTTGGTTTGGTACGAGACAATATTTTCATTAATGTCTTGGATAATGGAGTGGAAGATGTGTTTATAAAGTCTGCGGATGATACCAACCTGGGAGGAATATGGTGCACTTTGGAGAACAGGATCAGAATTCAAAAAGACCTTGATAAATTGGAGAATTGGTCTAAAATCAACAACATGAAATGCAATAGACAAGTGCAAACTACTACTTAAATACAAAATGGGGAATAACTGGCTAGGTGGTAGCACTGCAGAAAAGGATCTAGAGATTATAGTTAAGGCTACAATTTTGGCACAGGCATTTTTATTAAAAGTCACAGACAGGACATGCGTAATAAACAATAAATCACAGAATGAAGCCTGGAGCCCCACTGTCCAGGGCTGAATTTATTGGAATTTTGTACAAGTCACAGAGGTCTTTATAAAATCATGGAATCCATAACCTCTATGACAGAGTTGTAGGCTTAATTATAGTGGATCACAAACTGAATATGAACCAACAATGAGATGTAGTTACAAAAAAAGACATCATTCTGGGATGTATTAATAGGAATCATATGTAAGACATGGAAGGTAACTGTTCCATTCTGTTTGGCAATGGGAAGGCCTCATCTGGAATACTGTGTCCAGTTTTGGGTGCCACACATCAACAAAGATTTGGAAAAATTGGAGAGTCCAGAGGAGAGGAACAAAAATGACGAAAGGTTTAGAAAACCTGACCTAAGAGAAAAGGTTGAAAGAATTGGACATGTTTAGTCTAGAGAAGAGAAGGCTTAGGGGGGAACCTGATAAGTCTTCAAATACGTTAAGCACTGTTATAAAAAGGATCATGGTAATAAAGGATAGGACAAGAAGTATTCTGCTTAGTTTGCAGCAAGGGAGGCTTAGGTTAGACATTAAGAAAAACTTCCTAATTATTAGAATAGTTCAGCACTGGAACAGGTTATCTAGGGAGGTTTTAGAATCACTGTTATTAATGGTTTATAAGAACAGATTAGACAAACATCTGTTAGGGATGATCTGTATCAGTGGCTCTCAAACTTTTTTATTGGTGACCCCTTTCACACAGCAAGCCTCTGAGTGCGACACCCCCCCCCCATATATTAAAACACATTTTTCAAATTTAACGCTATTCTAAATGCTGTAGGCAAAGCGGGTCTTGGTGGTGGAGGCTGACAGCTTGCAACCCCCACATAATAACCTCGTGACCCCTGAGAGGTCATGACCCCCAGTTTAGAGCCCCTCAGCTATGTATACTTGGTCCTGCCTCAGTGCAGGGGGCTGGACTAGATGACCTCATGTGGTCCCTTCTCACCCTACATTTCCATGATTTTTATGTACTTAAAGTATGTTGTATTGTACTTCATCTTTTATATTATCCTGAGGATGATGAAGATATCACTCCTTTATATCATTGTTCATATTAGGGTTTGTCTATGTCAGGGGTCTCAAACTCAGTTTATCTTAGGGCCAGTGCCAGTCCTCAAATCCTCCCAGTGGGCCAATAATGTCACTGAAGATGGTGTTCAGAAAAGAAAATGTTTAAATTGTATTTTTTTATTTCAAATTTCTTAGAAATAATAAAACCGTTATACAACTTTATACAATTCTTCTCCTGTCAGAGAGTGTTTATTGTTTGCCAGACATCTGGCAATGCTTCAGTTCTGTCAGTTTGTTGATGTTTGGCCTCTGTGACTGAGCAGTTGAAACCTTCAGGATTGCAGCAAGGTGTGCATCAGATAGTTGTGTTCGGTATTTTGATTTGTTTATATTCATTGTGGAAAAAAGTGACACTGCCTCCATCGCTGACTCTGCCCTGCGACTAGTGATGGTATCTCTGTCCATCTCCTCCAGCCAATGGGAGCTGCAGGGGGCGTTGCCTGCAGCCAACATTGCTGGCAGTGTGTCTGCATGCGTCTCTCCTCCACAGGCCGCAGTGGGGAGCTTCTGGGCTCCAGATGGCCCACGGGCCAAGATTTTGAGACCCCTGGTCTGTGTGTTGCTTTAGTTTGCATTAGAAGGATGTACATTTTAGTCCATACTAGCACATTGCACACTAACTGGTCTATGCAGATTCTGCTGGCACATACTAAAAGTTCCCTAGTACATGTTAACTGTTTGAAATGTGAGTCCATTAATGTGCACTAGGGAACTTTTGGTGCCTGCCAGTAGGGTCGACACAGGTCAGTTAGCGTGCAATACTAGCATGCTAGTATGGACTAAAATGTACACCCCTCAGGTGCAGACAAAAGCACTGTTTAGACAAGCCTTATGTGTATTAAATTAGGGCAGTTTTCATTGTAAGCCTTCTTTTGGGACAGATTGTGAAGCCCTTGGTGATGTTATTAATCACACATAAGTAGCCCCTCTGACGGGTTCGGTCACAGAGACCCCCTTGAGACTGTCACCTGTTGTGCTGGAATTACCTCTGAGCCCATTTTCCCTGATGGCTTGGATCTTCAGAACCTTGCCTTGTTGAGCCAGACACCCCAGTCTGCAACACAGACCCAGGTCTGAACCACACCCCCAAAGCTGCAGGCTTTAACTGAAAACCACTCAGCAGGTTACCTATCTTCAGCATCCAGACATCCAGCTCCCAATGGGATCCAAACCCCAAATACATCCGTTTTACTCTGTATAAAGCTTATACAGGGTAAACTCATAAATTGTCCGCTCTCTATATAGAGATATATGCACAGCTGTTTGCTCCCCCAGGCATTAATCACTTACTCTGGGTTTGTTAATAAGCAAAAGTGATTTTATTAAATATAAAAGTAGAATGTAAGTGGTTTCAAGTAGTAACAGACAGAACAAAGTAAGTTACCAAGCAAAATAAAACAAAACATGCAAGTCTAAGCCTAATACATTAAGAAACTGAATACAGGTAAATCTCACCCTCAGAGAGGTTCCAATAAGCTTCTTTCACAGACTAGACTCCTTCCTAGTCTGGGCCCATTCCTTTCCCCGGTACAATTCTTGTTAGTTCCAGCTCAGGTGGTAACTAGGTTTTTTTCCATGACTGCAGCTCCCTTTGTTCTCTTCCACCCCCTTTTTTATCTTTGGCACAAGGCGGGAATCCTTTGTCTTTTTCTGGGTTCCCACCCTTCCTTCTAAATGGAAAAGCACCAGGTTTAAGATGGATTCCAGTATCATGTGACATGTTCACATGTCCTGTGAGACTTCATTACTCACTGGCTGGCACCCGCATATACAGGAAGGCTTACAAGTAAACAGAGCCATTAACAAACAATTGTCCTGGTCAATGGGAGCCATCAAGATTCTAAACCACCATTAATGGCCTACACTTTGCATAATTACAATATGACTTCAGAGTAATATTTCATATTTCTAGCTTCAGATACAAGAATGATACATTCATACAAATAGGATGAACATCCTCAGTAGATTATAAGCTTTGTAATGATACCTTACAAGAGACCTTTTGCATAAAGCATAGTTCAGCTACATCATATTCACCCTCATAAGCATATTTCCATAAACATATGGAGTGCAACGTCACAGCCCCATTCACTTCAATAAGATTACATAAGTGCTCATAATGTAAGAAAAAGCTCAACAATCTGGCATTATATGAGGTGAAGGTAACTTGCAGAAAACTAAAAGTGACTCTGCTCAAAGATATTTTGAACTCAGCTATGTTTGAAGGACTTAAATATTTGCTAGTTTTTAAAGTGAAAAATATTAGTTTTAAAATAGGGTTTTTACTTTATCACTGGATGGATAAAAAGTTATGCTAGTTAGCAAAGGGCTAAATTATCACTTGCCTTATCCACCCTCGCAGGGACGGAAGAGTTATACATCTCCTCCTTCCTCCCTTATATGGATTGCTTGTATCACTGGTCCAGTTGTGTGCACTGAGGAGGAGGAAGAAAACAAGCGCCTAGGAGATAGGAGCAATTTCTCAATTTAGATCAAAATGTTGTTTCTCACTAGAGTTGGTTGAAAAGTAGAAATAATTTTTTGTGAAAAATTTGGAAATTTTCACTTTTTTGTTCTATATATTTCCAATAGAAATGATTTTTCATTCATCAAAATTCTTTGAACATTTTCAGCTAAAAAAATTATTTTACATAGGGTGGGGGTGTCAACTTCCCTTCTTCCTCTCTCTCTCTCTCTCTTTTGCTGCCCCTTCCCTTTTTCCATTTTGCCACTGAATAAGGGGAGGGGGAGCCGAAAGATTTAAAGGTGGGGGGGGATATTTTTTAAAAAGAACTGACCTTTTTTTTTGCTTTTCCTTTATTTAATTTTCATCCAAAAATGGGAAAACTAAAGTAAAGTCTTCATGAAAATTTCCAAGGTCATTTTTTATAAGAAAAATTTGTTTGAAATTTTCAGTCAGCTCCATTCCTCACAAAGATGTGCTTGCAGAGGCACATAGGTTCATACAACCTAGTATTAAAAGTTTATTTGGGGAAACCATTTTGTAAATATATCAAACTAATTTGAATACTAGTAAGAATTTTTTCTTTTTCCTTTTTTACATAGGTTAAAAAAGTAGAACAAGCTTCAAAAACTAACAAAGAACAAATGCTGCTGAAACAGCACCACCAGATCTGGTGGCAAGAGCATAAACGATTGAGTGAGAACAGGTAAGAACTGGGGAATCTTAGAGATTATAAAAGAAATGCTTTGATAGCAAAAATGTTGGTATAGACTGCTTGTTTGAAAGAAAAAGATAAAGTAATCGAACAGCAGTAGATGCAGAGTATTTGAAAAGAGTGGGAGATTGTAACTACCCACATCTAAACTGAGTTTACAGATAAGAAGAAGATAGGTAAAGAGGGGGAGGGTGGGGTGTTCTGTCTCAGTCTCATACTCACAGCCAGTGATGAGCTGCCAGAAGCTGAAGAACTGGTTCCTTCAATCGCTCCGGGTCTTCGGCGGCACTGAAGGGCCTGCCACCGAAGACCCGGAGCGAGTGAATGACGTGCCGCCGAAGACCTGGAGTGACTGAAGGACCTGCCGCCGAAGGACTGCAGGCTGCCGGGTGAGTAGAAATTCTCAGGGGAGCCTCCCCAGCCGAGAGCTCAGGCGGGATGGACAGGACAGTCCCGCGGGTTGCATGTGGCCCGTGGGCCGGAGTTTGTCGAACCCCTTTAACAACCGGTTCAAAACCGGCTTCAAAATTTAACAACCGGTTTGCGCGAACCGGTGCGAACTGGCTCCAGCTCACCACTGCTCACAGCCAAATACTTGGCTATCAATCAATATGTGAGCAGCCTAGAACCTACTGGACTATTGGCCCACCCCAGAGTCTCTAATGTTTAATTCTTTATAAATGGTCACATTCTGTTCTCAGATATGATATGCAACTCTCACTTATTTCAAAAAGAGTGGTATGGTCGTTACTTATGTCTGAAGGCATGATTTGGCCCTAATTAATAATGGTAAATAAGTTTCTTGCTGCCACTGCACTGCTAATGTACTTCAGAAGCTATTTCTTCGTTTTGTTGAGGTAAAATATGGAAATACCATCTGGTTTTTCCTTGAAAATATATATTTGACTGCCTGCTAGGTTTTATTTCCCCCCAAAGTGTTTAGATGACATTATGCCTGATCCTGCAAGCACTTTGGATACAAAACTCAAGTAGAAACGAACCCTTAATGCTTTCAGGGTCTGCATTCATCACCACACTCCACTGATCAGTACCATCACTCTTCTCCAAGGGATGGTAGCTTCCATAACCAACCTCAGATCAGTTTTTAATCCTGGAAATCTCTTGTAGGAGAGTGTAGTTCAAGTTGTCTTCCCAACCCCTTCCCTGCACATGTTGAATGCAAAGGAGACTTATTCTATTCTTCTCTTGTAGAGCAGCCTAAAGTTAAAGTATCCTACTGCTGTTGTAGAATACTTTCATTTTTGCCTAGCAAGGTCGCTGAATGACTAGTAGAGGGTCTTACTGTGGATCATAGAGAATCAGTGGGAGGTCCCATGCCATCTGTATGGAGATATCATGCCTACTCTCCAATTCTGTGTCCCCAAGCCTTGCTTCTGTCACTCAGAAACAGTGCAGCCCCAGCGGAGTTGCAGTATCAGGGACCCCTCTGGATGGGGCTGCCTCCAGGGATTGCCATGACAGAGGGGAATCCAAAGGAAGGCGGTCTTTTCTTTGGAATAGGCATGGTGCCAGAGAGCCTGATATGTATCTTGTATTCTGCTGACTTGCCTCGTCTCTGCCCCAGCTCACCTAGTTGCCTTCTATACAGAGTCTTCCCCCTATTCAGTTATCACATGAATTGTGTGTAGGGCAGTGGTTGTTTTCTATCTTTGTTTATATGAGTAAGAAATTAAGGTTTATGCATATGTTCCAATTATACATTTCAGACATAATGTGGAAACAGAAATACAAACTTTCCTTGATGAAGGGAGCCTTGAATGTGAACTTCTTTTGGATATGTCAGACTTTGGTAAGAATTTTCACTTGATTTCTTGATTAATTTAAGTGGGTTTTTAAAAACAAATGTATTGACCATTACAGATAAATTACAGAACAATTTAGCAAATATTTGTCTTTTTTTTTTTTGAGAAAGCTTTATGTTTAACTGTCTATAGCACATAAATTATCAAAGGAACTGGTTACATATCAAACAAATACGGTAGATCCCGTCTGGCAACTGAGAGAGGATTTGAAATGCAGGCTGTCTGAAATGCAGTGCTACCCTTCACAGAAATCCTGCATGGAATATGAGTTCATTCCAGTCAAGGTGTTAGAGCAGGTTGGTAACTTCACTTCTACAGTTTGTTGCTGTTTTGAATTTTATAATATTTTCTTTTGCTTATTATTTTTTTGAGGGAGGGAAGCAAAAGTTTCAAAGCCTTTTAAAAGAAGTGTGAAATGTAACCTTAAGATGCATATACTATCTGAAAATATTGTAGCTATTAATTTTTAAGGCCATGATCAACCTCCGTGCATCTGATTATCCTCACACTTACATCAGTATAAATCTGAATTAATTCTGTGGAAGTTACACTTGTGTAAAACTGGTGTATGGTAGAAGAAAATTAGGCTTTGCTTCTAAATGACAGTTTTGATATGAAAAATATCAGTCTTAACTGTTAATGTTTCATAAAACTAGGTAGACTTTGTGAAGGAACAACAGAAAACAATTTTGGAATTACTTAATCAAGAAAAATTGGCTTTGGAACAAGAACTTGAAGACTGTAAGAATAAAGTAAGAGAATGGTCACATTTCCAAATTAATTGAGTTACTCCACAACATAAAAAATGTATTAGACCACTGATAACTGATTTTTTTCTTTCAGGTACTAATATACTCTTTTGAAGAGAAAACTGGCCTTTTTCATGAAGTTCCTTCACAGTTACTGGCCTTGGAATGCCCATACCCCGATCTGAAGTCTTCAGTCCTTAATGAATTCCATAAATTTGCAGATGAATATTGGTCTAAACTTCAAGAGATTGATCAACAGTTAAACATAATATCCAGGTAATAAAATCTGTTTTGATTCATTTTTTGAGGGCAGGATAACAAACTGTTCTGTGTTCTGTTATCTCCAGAGACTGTAGTTCCTTTTAGCAGGAGAATTATTTCTTTTGTTGAGTACAATACATAGTTGACTCATTATCCAGTTCTATGGGATTAAATAGTCAATAATTATTTGCACAGCAGAGAGAATTGCAAAAGAACTTACTGAAATAATAAGCAAAATTCTTTATGGATTAATGAACCAACAGTATGACGTATAGCAAATGTTATCTTCACTGACTTCGTCATTATATGGATAGAAATTTCTTTGAACATTATTTTTGTATGGTAATTACTTCACATTAGGAAAAAACATTTGCACTTCCTTCCTTAGGGAAATCTAAAATATAAACACACGTGCACAGCAGAGTCCTAATCTTTTCATGAAGTGCAGATCATTGCAGCAATAGATTACCATGAAGACATATTATAAAAACTAGTTTGGAGCTATTTTAAAGGGACCATTAAAAAATGAGAATCAGCTGCCCCCAAGAGATAGGGCTTTAAGACTGTTTTTTGTTTTGTTCTGGTAGAGCACCTAGCACAGTGGAGTCCTGGTCCATGTCTAAAACTTGTACAGGTTACAGTGGTAAAAATAGTAACAACAAATATGGCGAGAATTGGCAACATTAGTACTGTATAACTTTTTTTAGAAATATTATTTTATTTTAGGGATAGTAGAGACCAAATGTTTAATTACAAGGCTATAATTTTGTTTCAAAATTCTGATAACTATAGAGTACTTTGTAAAGGGTTTGTCTACATGAACAATTAGACTGTGGCAAGCTGGTGTGTGAATCTACCCTACACTAGCGTGCCATACTCTAACTGCTCACGTGCACCCTGCTGATGCACATTAACAGTTCATTAGAGTGCTTTGAGCTAGTCCTGTTTCAGCAGGGTGCACGTAAACAGTTAGAGCTTGGCAGGCGAGTGTTCACCCACACCCCAGCTTGCCATGGTCTGATGTGTAGAGAAGCCCTCAGTTTACTCTCATCTGACTTTGAGAACCCTGAAATAGCATTATGGAGTCTTAAAATGTAGATAGCTGTTCCAAACATAGTTCAGAATTATGTGTGTTCCCCCTTTTTTTCGTATAAGTGTGTGTGTGCATCTTATATTTACAAAAAGAAAAGGAGGACTTGTGGCACCTTAGAGACTAACCAATTTATTTGAGCATGAGCTTTCATGAGCTACAGCTCACTTCATCGGATGCATACTGTGGAAAGTGTAGAAGATCTTTTTATACACACAAAGCATGAAAAAATACCTCCCCCCACCCCACTCTCCTGCTGGAAATAGCTTATCTAAAGTGACCACTCTCCTTACAATGTGTATGATAATCAAGTTGGGCCATTTCCAGCACAAATCCAGGGTTTAACAAGAACGTCGGGGGTGGGGGGGCAGGGTAGGAAAAAACTAGGGGAAATAGGTTACCTTGCATAATGACTTAGCCACTCCCAGTCTCTATTCAAGCCTAAGTTAATTGTATCCAATTTGCAAATGAATTCCAATTCAACAGTTTCTCGCTGGAGTCTGGATTTGAAGTTTTTTTGTTGTAATATCACAACTTTCATGTCTGTAATCGCGTGACCAGAGAGATTGAAATGTTCTCCGACTGGTTTATGAATGTTATAATTCTTGACATCTGATTTGTGTCCATTTATTCTTTTACGTAGGGACTGTCCAGTTTGACCAATGTACATGGCAGAGGGGCATTGCTGGCACATGATGGCATATATCACATTGGTGGATGTGCAGGTGAACCCCATCATCTCAGGCATTGGCACCCTGACAGCAGGATTGTCTGGCTATGTAGACTCCCTCCTCAGGCCCTACGCTACCAGCACTCCCAGCTACCTTCGAGACACCATTGACTTCCTGAGGAAACTACAATCCATCGGTGATCTTCCTGATAACACCATCCTGGCCACTATGGATGTAGAAGCCCTCTACACCAACATTCCACACAAAGATGGATTACAAGCCGTCAAGAACACTATCCCGGATAATGTCATGGCTAACCTGGTGGCTGAACTTTGTGACTTTGTCCTTACCCATAACTATTTTACATTTGAGGTCAATGTATACCTTCAGATCAGCGGCACTGCTATGGGTATCCGCATGGCCCCACAGTATGCCAACATTTTTATAGCTGACTTAGAACAACGCTTCCTCAGCTCTCGTCCCCTAATGCCCCTACTCTACTTGCGCTATATTGATGACATCATCATCATCTGGACCCATGGAAAAGAAGCCCTTGAGGAATTCCACCATGATTTCAACAATTTCCATCCCACCATCAACCTCAGCCTGGTCCAGTCCAAACAAGAGATCCACTTCCTGGACACTACAGTGCTAATAAACGATGGTCACATAAACACCACCCTATACCTACTGATGTGGGTACCTACTGACTGCTATTCCTACCTACATGCCTCCAGCTTTCACCCTGACCACACCACATGATCCATCGTCTATAGCCAAGCTCTGCGATACAACTGCATTTGCTCCAACCCCTCAGACAGAGACAAACACCTACAAGATCTCTATCAAGCATTCTTACAACTACAGTACCCACCTGCGGAAGTGAAGAAACAGACTGATAGAGCCAGAAGAGTTCCCAGAAGTCACCTACTACAGGACAGGCCTAACAAAGAAAATAACGGAACGCCACTAGCCATCACCTTCAGCCCCCAACTAAAACCCCTCCAACGCATTATTAAGGATCTACAACCTATCCTGAAGGATGACCCAACACTCTCACAAATCCTTGCCTACAGACAGCCTCCCAACTTGAAGCAAATATTCACCAGCAACCACATACCACACAACAGAACCACTAACCCAGGAACCTATCCTTGCAACAAAGCCCGTTGCCAACTGTGCCTACATATCTATTCAGGGGACACCATCACAGGGCCTAATAACATCAGCCACACTATCAGAGGCTCGTTCACCTGCACATCCACCAATGTGATATATGTCATCATGTGCCAGCAATGCCCCTCTGCCATGTACATTGGTCAAACTGGACAGTCTCTACGTAAAAGAATAAATGGACACAAATCAGATGTCAAGAATTATAACATTCATAAACCAGTCGGAGAACACTTCAATCTCTCTGGTCACGCGATTACAGACATGAAAGTTGTGATATTACAACAAAAAAACTTCAAATCCAGACTCCAGCGAGAAACTGTTGAATTGGAATTCATTTGCAAATTGGATACAATTAACTTAGGCTTGAATAGAGACTGGAAGTGGCTAAGTCATTATGCAAGGTAACCTATTTCCCTTTGTTTTTTCTTACCCCGCCCCCTCCCCTTAGACGTTCTTGTTAAACCCTGGATTTGTGCTGGAAATGGCCCACCTTGATTATCATACACATTGTAAGGAGAGTGGTCACTTTAGATAAGCTATTACCAGCAGGAGAGTGGGTTTGTGTGTGGGGTGGGGGATGAGAAAACCTGGATTTGTGCTGGAAATGGCCCAACTTGATTATCATACACATTGTAAAGAGAGTGATCACTTTAGATAAGCTGTTACCAGCAGGAGAGTGGGGTCAGGGGAGGTATTTTTTCATGCTTTGTGTGTATAAAAAGATCTTCTACACTTTCCACAGTATGCATCCGATGAAGTGAGCTGTAGCTCATGAAAGCTTATGCTCAAATAAATTGGTTAGTCTCTAAGGTGCCACAATTACTCCTTTTCTTTTTGCGAATACAGACTAACACGGCTGTTACTCTGAAACCATCTTATATTTAGATCTTATAACTCCAAGGAAAGAGTAAAATCTCCCTGTCAGTGGATGGATGAAAGAGATTTATAAAAGGTAAAAGTCAGGCTCAGATGGTGAGGTGGCTATTATTCCTTATCTTGATAGAGTTTGAATAAATGAGTGTTTTGTTTCTTATTTAAGAAATGAAAAAATAAGTAAATATTACAGATAATGAAAACTACCAAACGGCATAGTTGAGGAAACAGCGAATTGTGAAATTGAGGCTACTATTGGTAGGTAGCATTTTTAATTTGAGATGATGGATTATGGAGTTTTATTCAATTAAATCCCCCTCTTTACTGCTGCTGGGACATCTATTTTGTTATAGAAAATCCTGAAATATGCCACAATCAGACTGCTGAATCTGTAAACACCTTTTAAACCTCAACTTCTAAGGATACAGGCAAATGTCTAAATTATCTAAATAATTGAAAGAGGAATTGAGTATTAAACTACTTATTTGTATATTCAAAATGTGCATACCGTGCAGTGTCCTTTCAGATGAATAAAATATCACAGTATATCAAGGAAATCTAGCCCCTCTGTATGAGCACATTAGTTACATGTGTCTGGTACAACAATCAGCAATCATATGGTTGACATGCTGGGGAAGTTGACATCTCATTCAGTGGTATTGCAGTCTGTCTGTCTGTCTGTGCAGATTCAACAGCGCATGCAGTTTACATTGTTGTGGCTATTGTACAGGATATCTGGGGATTATGAGTTGAAAAGGGTAACTTCCCTTATGAGTTGTTTATATTCTTTAGAAGATACAAAGCTAGGGATTAACTCTTGGTAAATCTGCTTCAGTGGAAGCAGCTGCCTGAGAGGAGTTATTATGTATAGGACAATTGCCATGTTTCAGTTCTGAAACCAAATAATGGTTATAGACATTTCTGTGGAGGAAAGATATGTATGAAAGCAAGTGCCACATTTATAATTTGGGCCATGTTTTCACCGTGGTGAAAGTCTGACATCTCTTGGCATCTGGAGAGGTGTGGTATCTGTTTAAATATTATTTGTAGTGTACTCAAACTCTCACATTTTAGATGATATGTTGGATATTTACAGAAGCTAAACTAAAACTATATGTTCCAGGATATTCTGCCTGGATATGTGCAACACCCCTAGTGTATATGAAGGGAAAAGTATGAATCCCCAGAGGCTGAATCACACTTTCTCTGAATGTTTGCCTATGAGAAACTGGTGAACCTTGGCATGGAGCTGTAGAACTAGCATTTGAAAATCATAAGTGGATCAGGAAGGTCCTCCAGATCCCTTTTTGGAGACCTAAAGAACTTCTCCATCTCTCTCCTCATGAAGGTGGAGATTCATCGGTGAGAGTAACTTGTCATTGGAACAATTTGCCTAGAGACATGGTGGATTCTTGTCACTTGAAATATTGAAATCAAGACTGGATATTTTTCTGAAAGATATATTTAGAGTTATGAGATTGATGGAGATATTATTGGGTGTGGTTCTATGGCCAGCTATGTAGATGGTCAGACTAGATGATCATAATGTTCCCTTCTAACGATAGAATCTGAGAGTGATTTTATTTAAAATAAATAAAATTGGCAGGTCTTAAAATCTTTCTTTACCAAGAATGAAGATGAATCCTTGGGGTTTTTTTCTCCTCTTGCATCCCATGCAAAATTGTCAGCTTTAGCACTATAAATCGTCAAATTAGTCAATTATAGTAGCCTACAAATGCAGGAAAATGTGAACAGGTACCTCTGGGAAGGTACAAAAAGCTTCCTTTATCTCCATCATATGACAACAATTTGAACCCTAGCAATAAGCTACCAAACACAATTACCAGCTATCATGGTGGGAACACTTTGTGTCTATTAGAGCTGGGCAAACTAATTGTAGCAAACAACTTTCTGATTAATGTAGCCCTTTTTACTCTTTGAATAATTACAAATGTATTTGCAGAATTGCAGATAATTTGCAAACACTGTAATAGAAATTCTTATAGCCTCTAGTTTTGCAAAGTATTTACCTCAACTACAACATGAACTATTGGTCACTAACTTCAGATGGTACTGTTTCTACTCCCAGACATAATGGCTAGAGTATTATAAGCAGGGGAGGTCACTTCCTGTGGTATTCTTATGCAGACACTCAAATTTGTGTATGAATATGGATATTCACACCCAAAGTAGCCTCAAACATTCATGTGATGAAAAACAGTGTCTGAGAAAAAGTGAAACAAAAAGATCAAGAACAAAGAGTTATTTTGAAGGTTTATAAACAACGGTTTTGTCTCGCTCTAGTGTTCTTCTTTAATATACTATTGCAACCATGCTATAGTCATAACTAGGGACCTTTGCCACTGTTTCCACACAGCCATTTTTAATTTAATGGTACACTAGAAAATTCTCTTTTTATATGAAAGCTAGGGAGGAAGAAAAGCAACTTTTAGTCACTGGTCTTCATCCACCGGGTGAATGAGAACAATCTTCGTCAAGTAATGTACCTTTGGGTCTTCCACTTCAGGTGTGCATGGTCTTTGATCAGAGAGACTTTTGGTAGCGGTGCCTGTTGGTCCATACATGTGCCCTAGCTATCCTCATGCCCTATGAACGTTGGACAAAATGCCCTCAGTTCCTTCTCAATCGCCTCTGCCTGAAAGGAGGGTATTGTATTACCTTCTTCTAGCTCGATTACCCTTTTAAGGATAGCTTTAGTCTTCATTTATTGTTAGGCTTTGTTATCTTTAGTTTTCAGTAACTTTTAGTTTTGTTTGTGGAGATTTCTTTGTCAGATCTTTCCCTCCTTCCCCAAGGGAGCTTTCCCCTTTGGGAGTTTTTATCCTCAGAATATGCCTAAATGCCTGAGACTTAAACATGGCCTCACTTGTTGGGATTCTATTCCAGTTAGTGACTATCACTCTCACTGTATCCACTGCTTAGGGGACACTCATGTCCCATGAGCATAAAATCTGTTTGGGGTTTAAGACTGGGCCTAGAAAAAATAGGGAGATTAAGATTAGGCTTCTCATGATGGAGCTCTCCCTTCAACCTGCCTCCAATATGGGTCCAGATACCCCACAACCACCCCTGTACAGCTCTCCTCCAGTGAGCACAGTATGCTATCAACCTCCTCAGTCTGCTCACCTGCTATATTTTTGCAGGACATAACCACAGTGTACAACACCAAGACTTTGGAGAAGAGTTCCAGGTCTCCTCAAAGAAATGTTGGTGTCAAGAAGCCTAGGTCACCACAAAGACCTACTGTTCTGGAGACCTCACATCCCACCAGGTTCTCTTGAACTGATGATTCTTCAGCTAAGGCCCGGATCTTCTGAAGCACATGGTACCCAGTATTCCTTAGTACCAAAGTCAGCTTCATTACCTCCCTGAAACTATCAAGATATTAGTGATCCCAAGAACTCTGCTTCAAAGTGGCACTGACTGTGGGTCCTCCTCCCATGTTACCACAGGTATTCAATCTGCATTACAAGGTGATAGATCCGTACCATAGAAGCAAAGGTCATCCTCAGTGCCACTGCCTACCACCACAGAGCCTCGCTAGGTTTCAGCTCAGATCCACTGAGCACCACAGGAGTTTAGATTCTCCGGAGACTTGTTTATCTCAGATGAACCTGAGTACCTTCAACTAATGGGCACTGAATCATTCTGTATGAGAACCTTGTACATAACCAATACCACATCTTTCTTTGGTACCATCTAGCTGTCTGGTACTCATGAAAAGAGACAGACAACTTCCCTCATCACAACCCCTGTCCATGAAGAGGATACAAGCCTCTGACTGCCAGCTACTGGGATGCAATAATTGCCCAGTTGTGTTGATTCTCTCTGAAGCATCTGGCAAGGGCCACTGTCGGAAGACAGAATACTGGGCTAAATGGACCATTGGTCTGACCCAATATGGCCATTTTTATCTTCTTACTTACACAGTTCAGGGCTACTGCACAAGTATTTTTTCTCTTCTGTGGTCCAGAAAAGGCACCTACTTTTAGGCTTCCAGCTGCCAACTGTCACCTCTCTCTTCTTCCTGATGGGTTTTTCCAGGCTGCTCCATTCCCTGCCTATACTATCATTTCCAGCAAGCCAGACCACCTAAACAGACCAGCGTCTGTGCTTTGCTCTCTCTTCAGGGGCTATAAAGAGCATAAATGTCCACTGTAATAAGTTACCACACAGTCCTTTATAAGTAAGCATGTTTATTCTTAAGGTGAAAGCATTACAGAGAAAACATATTCAAAAGAATTAAAGACCTACACTCATGCTAAAAAGCTTATCAAAGGTCACCCCAACTCCAGTCTCTGGATCTGTCAGGTGTCAGGGTAAGGTTGAAAGGACTATGGGTGGGGGCCCTCCCTTGGGACATAAGGTTCTATCCATTTGCTGTATCAAAAAGAAAGCCCTGAGTCAATTTAAAGACTGGCTATTTATCCAAGAGGGCTTTCTTTTTGTGGTCTCCAGAGAATCCAGTTTGAACCAGTATATGTGAGCCTCTCCAGATGGCGAAACCACTCGAGAGGTGTTATAACCTGAGTGAATCTGCCTAATCACCCCCTAACGTTCTTAGTTCCTGGAGGGCTGTGATCACCCTCCCGCATGGAATTACATACAATCCCTGTCCCACAGTGATACATAAACTTACTATATTAGGATCTCCCAACGATATTGCAGGAAAATTCTATATCTGTGACACCTTCTTCTGACTCTCAGATTTCAGTATGAGGCTTGCTCGATTACCAACCCAAAGCTGCCTCTCTTGACATTTTTTTCGGAAAGAAATGCTTCAAGGCATGGGCTGCCTATCAGCAACAATTTTCTAGAGCACCCAGTTATGCCCAGGGGGAGTGCCACAGACAGCAGTCAGCAATCCCCTGTTCCTGCCAACCTACTTCCATTTCACAAGGAGTCTTTTGAGGAATGAGAGCAAGGACTGATGAGAACATGACACCACAAACTAGCATATCTTCCTCCTCATCATCTGATGAAGCAGTGATACTCCCTCAGCCCGCTTATGTGTATTCTTTTAAACAGTTCCAGGAGCTGATGAAGAGGATGACTAGCTCCAAATTCTCCTACAGGAGGGTTTCAAGACTTAACATAAACTTTTGGACATTCTTCACACTGCAACGTGTGGTCAGGTAACCTTGTCTGAATGAGAATCTATTTGAACCTGCCAAAACAATCTGGCAGACCCCGACCACCTTCAACATATAGAAGAGCAGACAAAAAGTATTATGTTCCAACTAAGGGCTCTGAATTTTTGTTCACCCAACAATTTTTGTTCATTGATGCTGTGAATGAGCATGGCAGGCAACACAATAAAAGCAATCCTATATGATAAGGATGAAAACCACATGGATCTCTTTGGTTGCAAGTGGTACTCTTCTATGACATTGCAATTTAGGATCAGCAACTACCAAGTTTTTATGGCCAAGTATAATTGCACAAACTACAACAAATATAAGTCTTTTGTTGACTGTATCCTTCTCAGACTTTTTGGAAGCAATTTCAGGCAATTATCATGGAGGGCCATTTACTAGTGAGGACTTTGATGCAGCGAACAGAGTAGCTTGCTCTGTTTCTACAGTGATTGTCATGCATAGTGCCTCTTGGCTCCAATCCTTGGGATTCCTGAGGGAGCTCCAGAACACACTGAAAGCCTTCCTTCTGAGAGGCTCAAGCTTTTCAGTGAGTCCTTGGATGAATTTTGAACACTGTCGAGAATTCAAGAACAACGCTCTTGTCCGTTAGTATCTACACACCTGCAAATAAAAAGATTCAGATGGTCAGAGATGGCTGAGAGATCCCAGTCCAATTCCTTGTCTAGCGTAGGTCTTCAGAAGCGTCTAAGAAGAGACCTAGGCTCCAGAAGAGCGAACCATCCACTACTTCTACTACTACTAGTCATCTTTCCTAATTGATGCTTAGACAATTTTGATGTATTGGTTCATGGTCAAAAACTGTTCACCTTCAGGATCTAAAGCTGAACCTTTATGGATTTTCGCTCTCATTTCTAAACCTCATGGGTGCAGTTTACTTCCAACAGATGAGTATTGGAGGTTATATCATCAGGCTATTCCACCCATTACACTTTTATTCCTCCACCCAACCCCTCTTCCCTATTCCTTTTCAGGGACCCATGTTGTGAACATCTATTGAGACAAGAAGTCCTCTCCTTTCTCCACATAAGAACCATAGACACAGTTCCTGCCCAACGCAGAGGGAAGGGGTTCTATTCCAGGTACTTTCTGGTTCCCCGCAAAAAGGGTGGATGGAGGCCCACCTTGGATCTCAAAATGCTGAATGTTTTCTTCAAAACTCATGTTCAGAATGGTAATTATCGCAGCTATAATTCCATCTCTAGATCCAAGAGACTACTCTGTGGCCCTCTACCTACAAAATGTATACATTAACATCACAAAGCATCGATCTCATGAGATTTCTTTATATTGTAGTTAACACTTTCAATATTGAGTGCTCCCTTTCAGAATCTCTGCCATCATCAGGGTCTTTATGAAGATTCTGAAGATAGTGGCCACTCAGTTACATTAGTCAGAAATAATGATCTTCCCTTACTTCAGTGATTGGCTCCTCAAGGGCTGCTTGTACAATGAAGTTGTTTCCATGGTAAGGAAAGCTATTGTATTAAACAGTACCATGCTTTTTGTTGGGTTTATTTTAATGGTTATAGGTAGCACATTTGGGTGTTCATTGGTAGAGACGATAAAAAATGGAATTTATCAGGAAGCCTAATCTAATATGGATATATTTTAGCATATTGGGTCATAGAAGCCCATTTGTCTGTTTTGCCGAAACTACACTGACATTCCTGACTGGCTAAAAATTGCTTAATTTTGTTTTTATCATTCAGATGAGTATATCCTGAACACACAAACTTCTCTGTGTTGCAGACTAACTGAGTTTCTGCTTTTCGGGATTTCTTCTAGAAAACAGAGGAGTAATCAAATCAATGGTTTTCAGTGCATTAGAATTTCTGGTGTTTGTTTTAGGTCCTTGCATAACATTAAATATAATATGAATCATCCTTATCAAACATGCTTAGTCTACTGAGGACTGTTGCACCAGCTCGACTGGCCACAGTTGAGGGCATCATACTAATATTGTATATACATAATTAGTAGTAAACATACTGTTTAGCTTTTAGTTTTATCTTTCAAGTACTGGTGGGAAGGGAGCAATCTGCATGATCATGGGTTGTTTGAAAGATGTATTGAAATATAAATCCATTAAATTCAATGAGGGGGCTAAAATGGACTTGAGGTCAGTGATATCTATTCATGTAACACTTGTTTTGACATGGACATTTATACATTATACTGTCATTTCATGTGTATCTGAATTACATTTTAATGTTGACACTAAATTTGCACCTAATTAATACTGTCACACAATATATGTGTTAGAATTTTATGGCATTAAATGCACTTTATGTGAAGCAAGATGTATTACTTTCTAGTATTTTGATTCAAAAACTCCTTATAACTCTTGGCACTTCCTCAGTTAGGGAAGCATTAGTCTTAATTTAGTGTGGGTGATCTTTGAATGCAAATATATCAAAGTTGTCATAACAGATTATTTTTTTCTTTTTTTCTGTTATGAAAATGTTGTTTTTAATCTCTAATGGAGTGTAAGAAAACTAAACAGCCATCTGTCACATTACATGCTATTTTTAAAAATTCTATTTGGAATATTATCTTTATTCTTATTAATGCATCTCCATATGACACTTAAGTAATAAGTAACACTATGTACAAAATATTTTCCTCTTAATTCCTGGTTGTCTTGCACCTTATGTAGTCAATATATCTTCAAAACAGTGGATATAAAATGCTACCAAGCAGAAATCTCACTTACCTTAATGGTGGTGGTTTTATACCAGTTTTGTATTTACTTGTCAGAAGTGTTAATTGCTACACAAGGTGCAAGGCAAAAAAGAACCATCCTTTCATTTGTATTTGTATTTTCAAGGGGTGCTCCATTCTGCCTTCAAGAGTCACTTTACAGTTCTGATAAGCAAGGGGACAACAGATCTGCATATATGTTGTCCTTTCCTCATTCCAATGAATAGTAAATTAAGCTTCCCTTGTTAAAATGAGAGTACGGTACTTACCATAAAAAGAAAAGGAGGACTTGTGGCACCTTAGAGACTAACAAATTTATTTGAGCATAAGCTTTCGTGAGCTACAGCTCACTTCATCGGATACATTCAGTGGAAAATACAGTGCGGAGATTTATATACACAGAGAACATGAAACAATGGGTGTTACCATACATACTGTAAAGAGAGTGATCAGGTAAGGTGAGCTATTACGAGCAGGAGAGCGGGGGTTGGGGGGGGAAACAACCTTTTGCAGCGATAATCAAGGTGGGCCATTTCCAGCGGTTGACAAGAATGTCTGAGGAACAGCGGGGGAGGGAGTAAACATGGGGAAATAGTTTTACTTTGTGTAATGACCCATCCACTCCCAGTCTTTATTCAAGCCTAAGAGTATGTCTACACTACGAAATTAGGTCGAATTTATAGAAGTCGGTTTTTTAGAAATCGGTTTTATATATTCGAGTGTGTGTGTCCCCACAGAAAATGCTCTAAGTGCATTAAGTGCATTAACTCGGCGGAGTGCTTCCACAGTACCGAGGCTAGCATCGACTTCCGGCGTGTTGCACTGTGGGTAGCTATCCCACATTTCCCGCAGTCTCCGCTGCCCATTGGGATTCTGGGTTGAGATCCCAATGCCTGATGGGGCAAAAAACATTGTCACAGGAGGTTCTGGGTACATGTTGTCAGGCCCCCTTCCTCCCTTCATGAAAGCAACGGCAGACAATCGTTTTGCGCCTTTTTTCCTGAGTTACTTGTGCAGATGCCATACCACGGCAAGCATGGAACCTGCTCAGCTCACTGTCACCGTATGTCTCCTGGCTGCTGGCAGATGCGGTACTGCATTGCTACACAGCAGCAGCAACCCATTGCCTTGTGGCAGCAGAGGGTGCAATAGGCCTGAAAACCATCCTCATCATGTCCGAGGTGCTCATGGCGCCTCGGTAAGGTCGGTCAGGAGCGCCTGGGCAGACATGGGTGCAGGGACTAAATTAGGAGTGACTTGACCAGGTCATTCTCTTTAGTCCTGCAGGCAGTCCTATTGTATCATCTTATGGTGAGCAGGCCGGAGATGAGGATGGCTAGCAGTCCTATTGCACCATCTTTTGCCGAGTAGCCAGGAGATGTGGATGGCTTGCAGTCCTACTGCACCATCTGCTGCCAGCCAAAGATGTAAAAGATACATGGAGTGGATCAAAACAAGAAATAGACCAGATTTGTTTTGTATTCATTTGCTCCCCCCTCCTTGAAATCAACAGCCAACAATCATTTTGGTGAGGTTGTCAGGGGCACCTTGCAAACTTTAATAGAGATTCAGTCCTGCCTGAAATACCAGAGGGAGGGATAGCTTAGAGGGTTGAGCATTGGCCTGCTAAACCCAGGGTTTTCAGTTCAAACCTTGAGGGGGCCATTCTGTGTGATAGTTGTTTTTGTTTCTCCTTGATGTAAAGCCACCCCCTTTGTTGACTTTAATTCCCTGTAAACCAACTCTGTAAGCCATCTCGTCAGTCGCCACTCCCTCCGTCAGAGCAATGGCAGACAATCGTTCCGCGCCTTTTTTCTGTGCAGACGCCATACCACAGCAAGCATGGAGCCCGCTCAGATCACTTTGGCAATTAGGAGCACATTAAACACCACGTGCATTATCCAGCAATATATGAAGGACCAGAACCTGGCAAAGTGAAACCGGGCGAGTAGGCGACGTCATCACGGTGACGAGAGTGATGAGGACATGGATATAGACTTCTCTCAAAGCACGGACCCTGGCAACGCGGGCATCATGGTACTAATGGGGCAGGTTCATGTGGTGGAACGCCAATTCTGGGCCCGGGAAACAAGCACAGAGGGTGGGACTGCATAGTGTGGCAGGTCTGGGACGATTCCCCGTGACTGCAAAACTTTCGCAAGTGTAAGGGCACTTTCATAGAACTTTTGTGATTTGCTTTCCCCTGCCCTGAAACACATGAATACCAAGATGAGAGCAGCCGTCGCAGTTCACAAGCGAGTGGCAATAGCCCTGTGGAAGCTTGCAATGCCAGACAGCTACCGGGCGATCGGGAATCAATTTGGAGTGGGTAAATCTACTGTGGGTGCTGCTGTGATGCAAGTAGCCAACACAATCAAAGATCTGCTGATATCAAGGGTAGTGACCCTGGGAAACATGTAGGTCATAGTGGATGGCTTTGCTGCAATAGGATTCCCTAACTGTGGTGGGGCCATAGACAGAATCCATATCCCTATCTTGGCACCGGAGCACCAAGCCAGCGAGTACATAAACTGCAAGGGGTACTTTTCAATGGTGCTGCAAGCACTGGTGGATCACAAGGGACGTTTCACCAACATCAGTGTGGGATGGCTGGGAAAGGTACATGACGCTCACATCTTCAGGAACTCTGGTCTGTTTGAAAAGCTGCAGAAAGGGACTTTCTTCCCAGACCAGAAAATAACCATTGGGGATGTTGAGATGATAATAGTTATCTTTGGGGACCCAGCCTACCGCTTAATGCCATGGCTCATGAAGCCATACACAGGCAGCCTGGACAGTAGTCAGGAGCTGTTCAACTACAGGCTGAGCAAGTGCAGAATGATGGTAGAATATGCATTTGGACGTTTAAAAGTGCGCTGGTGCAGTTTACTGACTCTGTTAGACCTCAGCAAAACCAATATTCCCACTATTATTACTGCTTGCTGTGTGTTCCACAATATCTGTGAGAGTAAGGGGGAGACGTTTATGGCGGGGTGGGAGGTTGAGGCAAATCTCCTGGCCGCTGGTTACGCGCAGCCAGACACCAGGGCAGTTAGAAGAGCACAGGCGGGCGCGGTGCACATCAGAGAAGCTTTGAAAACCAGTTTCTTGACTGGCCAGGCTACGGTGTGAAAGTTCTGTTTGTTTCTCCTTGATGAAACCCCCCGCCCCTTGGTTCACTCTGCTTCCCTGTAAGCTAACCACCCTCTCCTCCTCCCTTCGATCACGGCTTGCAGAGGCAATAAAGTCATTGTTGCTTCACATTCATGCATTCTTTATTAATTCATCACACAAATAGGGGGATAACTGCCAAGGGAGGGGTGGTGGAGGAGGGAAGCACCGGGAAGGAGGAGGGAAGGACAAGGCCACACAGCACTTTAAAAGTTTAAAACTTATTGAATGCCAGCCTTCTGTTGCTTGGGCAATCCTCTGGGGTGGAGTGGCTGGGTGGCCAAAGGCCCCCTCACCGCGTACTTGGGCATCTGGCTGAGAAGGCTATGGAACTTGGGGAGGAGGGTAGTTGGTTACACAGGGGCTGTAGCGGCGGTCTGTGCTCCAGTTGCCTTTCCTGCAGCTCAACCATATGCTGGAGCACATTAGTTTGATCCTCCAGCAGCATCAGCATTGAATCCTGCCTCCTCTCATCACGCTGCCGCCACCTTTCAGCTTCAGCCCTCTCTTCAGCCCCCCACCTCTCCTTGCATTCATGTTGTGCTTTCCTGCATTCTGATATTGTCTACCTCCACGCATTCGTCTGTGCTCTGTCAGTGTGGGAGGACAGCATGACATCAGAGAACATTTCATTGAGACTACGTTTTTTTTGCCTTCTAATCTTTGCTAGCCTCTGGGAAGAAGAAGATACTGTGATCCTTGAAACACATGCAGCTGGTGGAGAAAAAAAAAGGAACAGTGGTATTTAAAAAGATACATTTTATAGAACAATGGGTACACTCTCACGGTAAACCTTGCTGTTAACATTACATACAAAGCACATGTGCTTTCGTTCCAAGGTCACATTTTGCCTCCCCCCACCACATGGCTAGCCCCTCACCCCTCCCCATGGCTAACAGTGGTGAACATTTCTGTTGAGCCACAGGCAAACAATGCAGCAGGAACGGGCACCTCTGAATGTCCCCTTAAGAAAAGCACCCTATTTCAACCAGGTGACCAGGAATGATATCACTCTCCTGAGGATAACACAGAGAGATAAAGAACGGATGTTGTTTGAACGCCAGGAAACATACACTGCAATACTTTTTTCTACAATGATTCCCAAGTACGTGCTACCAGCTTGGAGTGGTAAAGTGTCTGTCATAAATCTAAAGGGAAGGGTAAACACCTTTAAATCCCTCCTGGCCAAAGGAAAAACCCTTTCACCTGTAAAGGGTTAAGAAGCTAAGACAACCTTGCTGGCACCTTACCAAAATGACCAATGAGGAGACAAGATACTTTCAAAGCTGGGGTGGGGGGAAACAAAGGTTTCTCTCTGTCTGTGTTGTCTTTTCCTTATTAACCTGTAAAGATTAATATCCAAGATCCAAGGGTTTGGGTCTGTGTTCACCTATGCAAATTGGTGAGGATTTTTATGAAGTCTTCCCCAGGAAACAGGGTGTAGGGCTTGGGGGCATTCTGGGTGGGGGAAGACATTTCCAAGTGAGCTCTTTCCCTGTTATATTGTTAGACGCTTGGTGGTGGCAGCAATAAGGTCCAGGGACAAAAGGTAAAATACTTTGTACTTTGGGGAAGTTTTAACCTAAGCTGGTAAAAATAAGCTTAGGGGTTTTTTCATGCAGGTCCCCACATCTGTACCCTAGAGTTCAGAGTGGGGAAGGAGCCTTGACAGTGTCCTACCATGGTGGACAGAATAAGGCTGCCCTCCCCAGAAACCTTTTGCAAAGGCTTTGGGAGTACATCCAGGAGAGCCGCAAATGCCAGGGCAAATTAATCATTAAACATGCTTGCTTTTAAACCATATATACTATTTTAAAAGGTACGCTCCCCAGAGGTCCCTTCTCCGCCTGGCGAGTCCAGGAGGCAGCCTTGGGTGGGTTCGGGGGGTACTGGCTCCAGGTCCAGGGTGAGAAACAGTTCCTGGCTTTCAGGAAAACCGGTTTCTCCGCTTCCTTGCTGTGAGCTATCTACAACTTCATCATCATCATCTTCCTCGTCCCCAAAACCTGTTTCCCTGTTGCCTCCATCTCCATTTAAGGAGTTAAACAACACAGCTGGGGTAGTGGTGGCTGAACCCCCTAAAATGGCATGCAGCTCATCATAAAAGCGGCATGTCAGGGGTTTTGACCCAGAGCGGCCGTTTGTCTCTCTGGTTTTCTGGTAGGCTTGCTCCTTAAGTTTCACATGGCACTGCTTTGGGTCCCTGTTATGGCCTCTGTCCTTCATGCCCTGGGAGATTTTGACAAATGTTTTGGCATTTCAAAAACTGAACTGAGTTCTGAGAGCACGGATTCCTCTCCCCATACAGCGATCAGATCCTGTACCTCCCGTTCGGTCCATGCTGGAGCTCTTTTGCGATTCTGGGACTCCATCATGGTCACCGCTGCTGATGAGCTCTGCATGTTCAATTCTGCTGATGAGCTCTGCACTGCAGCTTGCCACGCTGGCCAAACAGGAAATTGAAATTCAAAAGTTTGCGGGCCTTTTCCTGTCTACCTGGCCAGTGCATCTGAGTTGAGAGTGCTGTCCAGAGCAGTCACAATGGAGCACTCTGGCATAGCTCCCGGAGGCCAATACCGTCTAATTGCGTCCACACTACCCCATATTCGACCCGGCAAGGCTGATTTCAGTGCTAATCCACTTGTCGGGGGTGGAGTAAGGAAATCAATTTTAAGAGCCCTTTAAGTAAAAAAAAAAGCGTTTCGTTGTGTGGACGGGTGCAGGGTTAAATCGATTTAATGCTGTTAAATTCGACCTCAACTCCTAGTGTAGACCAAGGCTAAGTTAATTGTATCCAGTTTGCAAATTAATTCCAATTCAGCAGTCTCTTGTTGGAGTCTGGTTTTGAAGTTTTTTTGTTGAAGAATTGACACTTCTAGGTCTGTAATCGAGTGACCAAAGAGATTGAAATGTTCTCCGACTGGTTTTTGAATGTTATAATTCTTGACGTCTGAACTGTGTCCATTTATTCTTTTACGTAGAGACTGTCCAGTTTGGCCAATGTACATGGCAGAGGGGCATTGCTAGCACACATCACATTGGTAGATGCGCAGGTGAACGAGCCTCTGATAGTGTGGCTGATGTGATTAAGCCCTATGATGGTGTCCCCTGAATAGATATGTGGATACGGTTGGCAATGGGCTTTGTTGCAAGGATAGGTTCCTGGGTTAGTGGTTCTTTTGTGTGGTGTGTGGTTGCTGGTGAGTATTTGCTTCAGATTGGGGGGCTGTCTGTAAGCAAGGACTGGCCTGTCTCCCAAGATCTGTGAGAGTGATGGGTCGTCCTTCAGGATATGTTGTAGATCCTTCATGATGCGTTGGAGAGGTTTTAGTTGGGTGCTGAAGGTGATGGCTAGTGGAGTTCTGTTATTTTCTTTGTTGGGCCTGTCCTGTAGTAGGTGACTTCTGGGTACTCTTCTGGCTCTGTCAATCTGTTTCTTCACTTCAGCAGGTGGGTATTGTAGTTGTAAGAATGCTTGATAGAGATCTTGTTGGTGTTTGTCTCTGTCTGAGGGGTTGGAGCAAATGCGGTTGTATCGTAGAGCTTGGCTGTAGATAACAGATCGTGTGGTGTGATCTGGATGAAAGCTGAAGGCATGTAGGTAGGCATAGCGGTCAGTAGGTTTCCGGTATAGGGTGGTGGTTATGTGACCATGTGCCAGCAATGCCCATCTGCCATGTACATTGGCCAAACTGGACCGTCTCTACGTAAAAGAAAATAAATGGACACAAATCAGACGTCAAGAATTACAACATTCAAAAACCAGTCGGAGAACACTTCAATCTCTTTGGTCACTCGATTACAGACCTAACAGTGGCAATTCTTCACCAAAAAAACTTCAAAAACAGACTCCAAGGAGAGACTACTGAATTGGAATTAATTTGCAAACTGGACACCATTAAACTAGGCTTGAATAAAGGCTAGGAGTGGATGGGTCATTACCCAAAGTAAAACTATTTCCCCATGTTTATTCCCTCCTCAGCTGTTCCTCAGACATTCTTGTCAACTGCTGGAAATGGCCCACCTTGATTATTGCTGCAAAAGGTTGTTCCCCCATCCCCTGCTCTCCTGCTGGTAATAGCTCACCTTACCTGATCACTCTCGTTACAGTGTGTATGGTAACACCCATTGTTTTATGTGCTCTGTGTATATAAATCTCCGCACTGTATTTTCCACTGAATGCATCTGATGAAGTGAGCTGTAGCTCACAAAAGCTTATGCTCAAATAAATTTGTTCGTCTCTAAGGTGCCACAAGTACTCCTTTTATTTTTGCGGATACAGACTAACACTGCTGCTACTCTGATACTTACCATAAGGTACTCTCTTACCTTAAGGTCCCTTTACATTGCTAGATCTATGTAAAGTGATCTTAGTGTAAATGAAAATCAGGGCAAACCCGATTGCTTTTTTTCACTTTAATTTTGAAGTTTTAACTTAGTGGGTTTTTTTTTATATAATCACAAATGCATATGGCTCCAAATATCTCTGGAATGCCATGCAGATGCTTTTAACAGCACATAACACTACAACGATTTTGAGAAAGGAAATAAATGAAAAATGTTTGCCTGTTAAATACATTCTGATCACTTTTAAAATATGTAAATATTTAAAATATAATTTTGACAATGACAAAGGGTAACAACCCCAATAGAGACAAAAGAACTTAAAGTTAAGGCTGACATTTTATCTCTTAAACTATGATACTGTGTTTTGGACTTTTGTTAAATCTTAGTATTTCAGTTTTCTGACATCCGTGCATGGTGGTCACTGTACTGAGTCAATTGTTGCCTGAATGCATGAATAGTTTTGATGACCTCATAAAGAGAAATGTAAAAATAAGCCACAAATGACTAGCTTCTCGCTCACTGCCACAGGAGGAAGGCTGGGTGCAAGGAAAAAAAGTGGAACGTAAAATGCATGAAAAAGCAAAACCAACAGAGGCACCAGAAATATCTTTCATGTTCCATACCGCTGATTCAGAGAGGAGTGATAGGTCAAAGGTCCGTGTGCTGAGAGATAATCAGAGACCCAATGGAGTAAGACCTATGCATAGATTGATATGGATAGAGCTAGATTGGATAATATGGGTCATTGCCTATTGAGCAGCTACTGTGCAACAACAGCTACAAGCACGGTGCAAACCAGAAAGCATGTACCAAAAGTGGCAAGGCAACTCAGGCACTAGCAATGAATGCTTGTTATAGCTCCACTAACCACAGCAGTGTGGTCTGATTCAGTGTGGACTGATTTTAAATCAAAGCCATTTCAATCACTGATTTTCATTATTTAAATCAGCAGACAGGATACCTTGATTTAAATAATCGATTTTAGTCTTGTTTTGCATTGGTACTTTAGTTAAAGAGAGATTGATTCTCATTCAGTGGTAATCATTAGTGCTTTGAAAAGAACAAAAATAACACAATAACATTATTGTAAAAGACTCTAAGATTTTGCTTGAAATGCTCCATTCTGTCTGTTGGTATTGATCTTCCTGGGAAAGGATTAAGTCAGTTCTACTGCCTAAGTGAAGCAGGATACTCATTTATCTTGCCCAAAAATAAGGAGGGTGGGACTGACTAATCTTTATTCTCAGATGAAAACTGGTCTGAAATGTTTTAGATAGCATAGAAATTATGTTAAGGAGCAGAAAGATGATTTGTGAGGCGACTGGTTTCCTTGCACTTATGTCATGTCATAGTTCTTTCAAGAGAGTCAATCTAGGGAGAAGCTGAGTAATCTTGAGTGAGGAACCCTATAAGGAGCCAAGCTTTGGGAAAGGTGTGAGGTGACCTTGGTTACATTATTGCTTCC
The DNA here is from genome assembly GCF_965140285.1 of Lepidochelys kempii. Lineage (NCBI taxonomy): Eukaryota > Metazoa > Chordata > Testudines > Cheloniidae > Lepidochelys > Lepidochelys kempii. The sequence continues at coordinate 31,798,894 of NC_136390.1, read as the reverse complement.
TTTATTGTTAAAGCCAAATCACTGGAAGAGGTTATTTTGGACTTCACATAGTGTATATGGAATATACTTGTAAAGGAGGCTAGGAAAGATGTCTTTGTAACCCAGTGGTGAATGTATGGTATGAGTTCCCTCTTTGCTGATCCACAGATGATATGAATTGTTACAGCCCCTTGCTACAGAACCCTGGCTCTTTAGCTCAAGCTGTAGTAGCTTATATTTTAGCTCTGGAGATCCCTGGTTTGGTCCCCAGTATGTTGGCCAAGAGGGCAGCTGTCATACCTTCTCACAACTACATATCCAGCAGTGATGAGCAACAATAAATAACCCAAGTATGAGTGAGTATACATGGATAGTCAGTCAGTGAATGTAATAAAATGAAGGTACAGTAGATTAGTGCTTCTCAAATGTTTTAATGCTGCAGATCACTTTGTAAGAGAAAATCATCTCAATCTACCACTCCCTTCCAGGCTCATCACTCCTACTTCTTGATTCTCAAAATATTTCATTCTACAGATGTCAACAAGGGCCCTGGCCCATTGGTGGTTCATGGACCAGAGCTTAAAATCGGGGGGTGCGGGAGAGGGGGGGAGAGGGGATTGTGTGTTGTTATTTTTTTAAAGCATCACATTCCATCAGTAGCACATAAAACACCATAAATAGTACACAGTGACATCTCTGCATTACCCATCAGTGCCAAACATAGCTGACAACTGTGCAGACAGCAGCAATCTCTGTGTGACAGCAGTGGATTGCTAACTAGCAAACACTACCTATGCACAAAGGGAAAGCTGTGTGCAGGCTAAGAATGAGGCAGTTGGTCATGGCTTCATTGACCAGGAAATGTGGTGAAGGCTTACATGGCAAAAAAAATTGTACTCTTTTTGAAGTAATTGCACAGAGTAAGAACCACCTCATAGAAAGAAGATTTAGCACATGATGTGTGCTAAGGGTGCTTAAGCACTGGAATAAATTGCCTATGGAGGTTATGGAATCTCCATCGTTGGAGATTTGATCATCTAGATAATACTTGTTCTGCTATGAGTGCAAGGGACTGGACTAGATGACCTCTTGAGGTTCCTTCCAGTCCTACAATTCTATGATTCAATGAAATTAGTACCAGGCCCATGTTAAACTAGTTTGGGGTTTTTTTAGGTCTCTCACCACTGTAATATTTGACTACCTCACAATATTAAAAATATGCCACATAATCTCGAGAAAGCCAAGCTGTCCATCTGTCTCCTTTAATCCTTTTTCTTATAGCAATATGGCTAATGGATGATTTCTTCTGTAATGAGTGGTGTTACAGTTTGGTTGTTTAAATAGGTGGGTCTTACAGCCTATGCTGAAAAGAGATCAGCACTCATTCAGCCTAATGTCTTGCACAGGTTTGTTTCATAATTTTGGACCTCTGACTGCACATACTTCCTCTGCCATTCTAATATTTATTCTCAGATGAAAGTTGGGCTGAAATGTTCTGGATGAGCATAGCAATTTTGTTAAGGAGAAGAAAGAGATGATTTGTGAGGTAACTGTTCCCCTTGCACTTAAATCAAGTCATAGTTCTTTGTGTTGGAGTGACAGTGAGTACATATCATCTTTAAAAATCACAGACTTACTCCTAAACCATTCAGTACAATAGTGTGCATAGTCACTGTTAACATGCAAGACATCTGATCTGGCTGCACATTCAGCCATGTGATCTGCAAAACTTCCATAAACAGTAACCAATCATCCCTATAAGTCTAATTTCTGTGAGACTGGGTAGTGGGAGGCAAATTGCTTAGCATCTTGTTAAGATCAAGGCCCCTTCAGCTGCCTGGGTTCAGCTGTAATCAGTGTTCAAGTCCTTTTAAAAAAAAAAAGTGCCAGAATGTACTTCCAGTTAGTACTGGAACACCATTCTGGCTCCCAAAAGAGTTTGAATTGTGTTCCAGTATGACTCAAGCCACAAATTGCATACAGGCATAAAGAGATTAATGGTGACTAAACAGTTGGTGTGCTGAGACTTCTATCAATACTTATTTTTTTTATCATTTGTATTACTGTAGTATCCAGAGGCCCTAGTCATGGACCGGAACACCAATGTGCCAGGCACTGTACAAACACAGAACAAAAAACCAGTCCCTACAAGGCATTCATGTTCCACATGTTTTCTACTGAGTCACATTGGTGCCCCTACTCAACAAAAGGGGGAAAACTTTATATGAGTGATGATGAGAGTTTGAGTCATAATAGGCTTATGCTGTATTTTGCACATATTAATCCAGAGTTTGGATAAGCCACACACCTTTTTGGCAATTCACACCTTTGTATCTGCATAATTACTTTCATGTGTCACCTCTCTTTTTCTCCCCTTCTTTCTTTTTTTATTTAAATTAGAATCTGTCTGCTAGTTTCACACCATATGTTCATTTCATACTCAGTTAAATTTTGCCTACTGGGACTAGATATGAACTCAGGCATTCTTAACTGCCTCGGAAATCAAGTAATAAACATGTATGGCCCTTTAAAAAAAACTGTATTCTTCTTCACCAGTGGAAATTTCCTGAGCCACCTCGACTTAGTGAATGAAAATAAAATATTTTTACAACACTCATTGTAGAGGAAATAACAGCCAGAAGTGACGTTTTTGAACCAATTATATTTCACTTCGGATCTTTTACACAATGTCATTTCTTGAGTACTTTCACATATGTTAGCACTGTATCTTGTCTCTCTCTCAATCTTATTTTCTTTCTCTCTGTAATGGCTTTTTAGGGCCTGAAGGGACCCCTTTGGGTCAGCACTATCCTATTCCAGGAACGATACCTGTGGAATAGAAAAACATCCTTACTGAGAGGCTTCAGGGAAGCAGTTTAGGGTTTGGGAAAATCAATACAACTATCACTGTTTCTGGGGATGAGGCCAGAGTTCCAGGAACAAGATAGGGTTTCCTCCTGGCTAGGTTTTCCCAAGATCAGCCCTTTTCTGAGAGAGCTGTCCTGAGAAATCTGTCCAGATTTATGGGCTCAGGATCATCCTAGATGTCTTGTGGGGTTTTTGCACCTCAGAGGTGGCAACCCTAAAGCAAGGAGGGCTGGAATTCCCATCTCTTCGTAGTGGTAAGCTGGTCCTTTTATGGTTCTAGCCAGCGTCTTGCTCTTTCATGCGGCCAAGTGAACACAGCCGGCTGGAAATTATGGTCTTCAGGGCAGCCAGAAATGTAGTTCAGGGTTCTGGTGAAGCCTGTTGAGGAATGGCTCCAGATACACAGGAACCACCTTCCCAGCAGATAGGGAGAGACATGGGAGAAAATAGGAGTGCTGACTGCTCTCCTCAAAGTTTTGGCAAACTACCCTCTGCTGTCTTTATTTTACTTTATGTAACTGTTTCTTCTTTATAGCCTTAAGGTTGGGGAGGGACTGAACTCATTAAAGAAGGACTAGGACGAAGTCCAGGACAAAAAAAAAAATGTGGTTTTGTTATTTTCTCTTTTCCCCAAGAACAATTCACAAGCATTGATTTATTTTGTCGTGTTTGTCCTAGCACACACCTTTTCCATTTTTTCTATAAGTCTAGTCATACCTGACCTGTGTATGGGCAACATTTTTGTATCCTCTGTGCACCTGTACAGGGGCTAAGCATAATCTGACCTTGAATGCAGACTTAATTACTATGTCATCCTATTTTAAAAGGTTGTACATTTCTGTGTCTCTCTGAGTCTCTGTACCTTGGTCATGCCATTTTGGCCAATGAAGTTTATAAAATCAATTTAAGTGTGGCCTTAAGCCATACTCGGATACTATAAGATCATCTCATTGGTGCACAGATACGATGTTAAAGAATGCTATGAAAGAACCTAGATAGATATGAGCTCCTTCCTTCTTTACCCCATATTTTCCATCTCTTGTAAAATATTATATTATTGTAATTACTTTAGGAAAAACAATATAGTTCTATTCTCTTTTACTATAAAGCCAAGTTAGGAAAAAAACAGTTCACTTTTATAAAGACATGATAAACAGCCATGTTTAGAAATGCCATTTACTGTAATTAAGACAATTTATATATCTGTTCCCTGACCCTGCAATGAGTTTCATGAAGGAAGACCCTAGTATCAATGCAGAACTCCTTTGATGTTAACAGGACTCCACTCAGGTGCAGGAGTATGCTCACTCAGAGCCCATTGCGGGGACAGGCCTTAGAGAAAGAAATCAAATGCAAATTTTATGATTTTCATATCTAATTCGTTTAAAATTTATGTTGGATTTGATTGCTTACAGGAACTTTGGCTGGAGTGAAGAAGATCACTGGGTTTATCAGACTGTTATAAATCAGTATCCAAGTGACCTTCAGAGCAGAAGAACTCTGTACTTGGATATGCTACAGAGACATCTGCCTCACAAATCTAGGCATGATCTGGTCAGTGCCACTTCATATGCTAGAAAGTTCCCTTTTCAAAAAATTGATTAAAAATAGTACTAGACTAATACACTTTATTACCAAAGCTTAGGAGAAAAAAATTATATTTTGAAATTAATCCACTTATAGTGGTTAAAAGAAAGGTTTTGTGTTTATAAATACAGTCAAGACTGAGTATCCCAGTTCATGCTGAGTTTGCTCAGTTACCTGTAAGAGAATTCTGAAAATTTATCACCTCTCCAAAACAAGGCCTGTGGCACTTTTCTAATTGCATCTGCTCTTCTGGACAACCCAACAACAACAATTCAGCTTGCTAGGATAGTTTGTACTTATAAGTGTTGATGTGCACACCATACTATCCTTGCACTCTGCCTCCCTATTCTCTTCTCATGAGCAGACATAGTATTGTTACACTCTGGGACCAATCATTTAACTATTCCAAAGCATACAGTTGAGGGGAAAAGGGGGGAAGGTTTTCGCGAACTGTTAAAAAGAGTATATTTTAGCAAAAGAGATGTACCAAAAATGCCTTCAGTAAGCGTAATGCCTTACAAAATGGATTGCTGGCGGGGGGTTGCGCTCTATAGTAGTTTATGGAATCCATAAATCTTTTCAGGGCAGAATGAAAAAATGTGCAAAAGGGAGCATCTTTTTTTCTCTGCATGCTCTTTTGCAACAAAAAGGGATGATGATCAATCCCTCTAGGATAATTTATTGTGAATTTCAATACTTCTCCTGCTCCCAGGAACTGAGCTGGAAGATACAATGAGAGAGCATGGGCCTCGTGTCACATACATGAAAATAAAATGTGCAGGTCTAATTTTAGGCCTTGAAAGGGTCCATTTTTAAAAATCCAAAACTATTATTCTCTTAACCAACTGTATTTCAGCATTCTAAATATAGAAATGTTACAACAGTGCTAAAACTAATTCTTAAAATAGTTACATAATATTAGCATAACTAAACTGGGTTTGTTTAATTCTGCATTAGTGATTGGCAGCATATTTTAGAAGCTTGTATATTTGTTTCTTTTTTGAATGTTTGGCAGGTGTGAAATTAGCATATATTAGGCTTTATGAAACACAGGTAAAATGCTAACAGTTGGATATTAGACAAAAGTGTTTTAAAAATTAAAGTGCTTCATAGTGGGAAAGTCTTTGAATAATGAACTAAAATCTGATGGGTTTTAACATATGGGATATTTCAGATACATATATATTTTTAAAAAGTTTGTTGAATGTTTTCCTTTTTCCTCCTAAGAGTTGTTGCCTGTTTTGGTACTTCATCGGCTTTAAGATGGGCATGCTTGTCAAATATTGTGTCATTTTGTGGATAAATGCAAGGGGCAATTGTAGCATTATTGTTTACATGATAGTGTCTAGAAATCCTGACCGAGATCTGGGGCCCTGTTGTGCTAGTAATGAAACATAAACGGTGTAAGAGACAGTCCCTGTCCCGAAAATGATAAAATCTGAGCATCTGACTCTGTTCATCTTCCTCACACCGTCATGCCTTATTATGATAGTAGTCCTGTTGATTTCAATGGATTTTTGTGGAGTAAGGCCCTGATCCTGTTCTCACGGAAGCCTCAAGCCTTGAATAGATGAGGCAAATGAAGAGTGGGTGAGGGGAAGTAATAGTACAGCTCCTGGACTCTTTGAGGAGATTAAAGATTCATCTCCCCTTTTTTTGACATACATTGTTGGAAGAACCAAAATTTATTCCTAGTATTTTATGGATTGGGTTAAAACACGTTGAAGCTAATGGTTGTAACAGTTGCCCTTCCTTTGGGATAAATGTAAGAATGAGTTAAGCTCCTTTAAAAAACAGACAGCTGAAACAGCAGCTTCCGCCCAAAACAAAGGCACATATGGGCAAAGGGGTTTTGCTACTATTGTTTGTGAAGATGTGTGTGTCTGTGAAAGATGGGCATAAAGACCAGAGAAGCAGAGCCAGAGAAGGAGGGGAAAGCCAAGGATACAGCCTGAACAAGTGCTGGGAGCATAGCCCTGAGGAAAGCCTAAAGAGAGACCTTTTGGCTGAATGCTCACAGTTCCAAGCCTTTTTCAGCAGCAAAGAAACTATCTCCTATTTGTCTGATTCCTTCTGTGTCCAGAGAAACAGGACTTTGTACATTTTTGTAAATAAATGGGATTGCATCAAAGTGACCTGGCTCCATCATCAATTTCTCCTCCTAACCAAAACAATCGACAGGACCCTTAATTTTGAACAACTGCCGGGGTCAAAAAGGGGTAACAGTAGATTTCACATTAGGAGAAATAGTGAGGCAAATTAAATTCTCTTTTATGCTACATTATTGCAACTCTATTGACGTCAGTGGAGCTATGGTACCATAAAGGAGCACAGAAATTTGTCACTAAGGGTCTGATTTTGTAAGGTGTTTAGTATTTCCTGTGAAGTCAACTCAAATCCTGCTGAAGTTAGGAAAATTTGAGGGTGCTGAGCACCTCAGAGAAGACTCTCAGCACCTACATTTTCATTTCCATGGAAATATTGTTAATTTACTTTAAATTTACAAGTCATTAAAATTAATGTTCAGAATTATTTATTCTTTTATCTATGGTTTTAAATCTTTTTGAAATTTTACTTTTTAGGTTGCTCATGAAAAGGCTTGGGACCAGCATCATTTTGCTAGGAATCAACGTAGAGCTTTGATTCTAAACTGGGCTCAGGCTAGAAAAGCCTTTTTACTGAAAGCAGTAATGACTATTGCTGAAGCCTGTGCTGCTCATGAGACAGAAGTGATGTTGGCTAATAATAGAAGAAAGCAACAGGAAATCTGTGCTGATCTGAAAGGAAAGGTAAGCTCAATTAAAAGACCACACATAAATATATTGGTAGTTGTATCCTGGTGGATTCAAAATTAACTCAAGCAAAAATCTTGCATAACCAATAGTATTAAGATAAAAAATCCTAATGGAGACTGGTTGTCATATTCTTAAAAAGAAAAGGAGTACTTGTGGCACCTTAGAGACTAACCAATTTATTTGAGCATAAGCTTTCGTGAGCTACAGCTCACTTCATTGGAAAGCTAATGCTCAAATAAATTGGTTAGTCGCTAAGGTGCCACAAGTACTCCTTTTCTTTTTGCGAATACAGACTAACACGGCTGTTACTCTGAAACCTGTCGTATTCTTGTTTTTACTAGTCTGATTTAATCCTTCTGGGCAGCCCTTTATTACAATAAAAATACCTGTACGTGGGTGAAGAAGACTGTGATCTTTTGGCAGAGATCTGTACGTTTTTATCCCTCTATTCTCTTGTGCAACTTGAACAGCAAATGACTTTGAGGTTTCAGGTTTAAGAGTAGCAGCTGTGTTAGTCTGTATTCGCAAAAAGAAAAAGAGTACTTGTGGCAATTTGTTAGTCTCTAAGGTGCCACAAGTACTCCTTTTCTTTTTTTGAGGTTACACTGTTTTATACCAGAGCTCCTGTTTGGCTTCTTTGGAGCTCATGCATGCTTGAATAGCTTTACAAAGATATTTTCTTATGCTAATAGAGATTATTTAAAAATACATGCTGAGCACCTTAGCTAGTATAAATCAGTGCAGCTCATTGAAGTAAATGGTGCTATGCTAATTTATACCAGCTATGGATCTGGCCTATCAAGAATAGGCATATATGAATAATAACCTCGACATGAGAAAAGGTGAAAGTTTTCATTCCAGAACTTCACCTTCCTTTCCTAAGTGCCCTTTTTCCACTGGTGCTGGACTTCATTATTATAACTCTCTAAAGCTGTATCTACACTCGCAATGTGAGTGGTTTAATAAGATCGAGAGAAGGCGAGATAAAGTGATTTGACATAAGAGGCTAAAAGTGGGGACAACTGGAACCAGGTTGAGAACAAATGGGTTAGGGTTAGAGGGAAAATCTGGAATAACATCAGTGCAGTGAGAAACAACACTCATTGGACTAAGCACCCCACAGACAGGTGAGGCCATTCAGGAAGCTCTTGCCCTTGGACCCACCACACTGCTTTTACATGTTAAGGGCAGCTCTACTCGGATGGATGGACACAGAGAAGAAAATAGAGAATTGGGGAAGGCCAAAAGTAGAAAAGGAAACAAAATAAAAATTTAACACATGTGCTAAGCATCGCTTTGCTTGTATGATCACCTGCCTTCCCCTGCTTTTTCTTTTCTACTTAGTGTGAATAATAAATAATGGAAGAAAGTAGAACTGGACAAAAAATAGAAAACATTTTTGTGAAAAATTTCATCAGCAGTTTATGAACTTTTTTTGTTGATTAGAAACTATTAGTTCAAAAATGTTTGGTTTTGAAAGTTTGTTTTCCTTTTCTGCCCTTTTATCTTCCCCTTCCTCCCCCCACCCCATTTTGCCACTCGATGGCTGAAGGTGGGGAAGCTTGGAAAGGAGGGGGGCAGGAAAGGAAAAGATCAAAGTGTTTGTTTTTCTATTTGTCAAAAAGAAGAATTCCAGTTTTGAAAAAGGCTGATGAAAATTGATATTTTCATGAAAAAAAATCAAGTAACTCTAGAAAAAAGGGGCCCAAAAGGGCCAAATAAAGGAGAGTTAGGATGAACAGATGGACAAAGAAAAGCAACAAACATGGAAAATAAGATCTGTGCCAAGCATCGTCCTGATCTCCTTGCTTGTATTTTGTATCCCTCTTACAATTCTTCATTGAATTTTTGGTTTTTAGGACTGTATACTCTTGGGGGAAGGGATCAAGTTTTCCATCATGACAGTACAGTGCCTAGCACATTTTTGGGCAGTATTGTAATACTAGTCATAAATAAAAGAAATAAATTGAGTATTCACTACTCTGTGATTCATACTTATCAGTTTGCGAGTGTAGATGCAGCCTTTAGCATGTCACGTTTGTTGTATTTTTATCATTTTAGGTTAAAATGGTAAAGTATAAATGTGATCATACCGATTTTGATGGGCTTCACACATTCTGTGGGTGGGGGAAAAATGGGGCTCCATTCTAAGGGAAGAAGAATGGTCTCAAAAGGTTAAACTGTGAGATTGTGAGCCAAGACACTAGGATTCTGTTCTGGGTCTGCCACAGGCTTCATTTGTCACCGGGGCAAGCCACACAACATCTCTGTGCATTAATTGCCTCTTCTGTAAAGTGGGGATGATGCTTCCCTACCTCACATGGGGGTTATGAGACTTAACTCATAAGCAGAGCTGGGTGAATAATATAACATTTTTCAGAATTTTTGGCAAATTGAAAAAGTATGTTGGTGAATCAAATGAACATTTTGTTTCCAAGCATCTCTACAGAGCTAGATTCACAAAGGAAGAGGAAAATGATATCTGCGCGTCTCCTCTAGAACCTTTAGCCCAGTGCTTAGGGGACACTCACCTTGGACGTGGGAGACCTAAAGTTGAATCTCTGCTCTTGGACAGGGATTTGAAGCCCGATCTATCCCTTCCAAGTGAGTACCCTAACCACAAGGCCCAGTGTATTTTATTCAAAGTGAAATAGCTTCAACAGGAGAGACGCACCCCAGAATAGCCAACAGCACAGTAGTTAGGGCACTTAGCTGGAAAGGAGGAGACAAGGTTTTAATGGCTCCAGAGTGGAGATTCAAACCTATGTCTCCCACAGCCTATTCTTACCACTGTGCTAAAGATTGTGAAGGGGAAGTGTCAACTCCACTGATTTGCGAGTGGTGATTAAATTCCCTTGTGAATCTAGCCCAGAAAATGTTTTGGATCAAAGCTTTTGGGCAAATTTGTACCAAATTCGCAAACAGTTGGTCGACCTAAACTGCAGTTTTTTGTCAAACTATTTGTCCAAAAACTTTCACCCAGCTCTACTCATAAGTTCTTGCAGATAGTTTTGAGACTTCAGATGACTTTTAGAAATGTTATGTAAAACAGTGTATTATTGATGGTAAACATAACTACCACCAATTCTTAAAATTAGTGCTAGTCTGTTTCTGAAGAGCAATATAATGAATTTCAGTTTCCTCTTTTGTTTTCTTATGAGAATTCACATCTTCTAGAATGTGGAAAAGTTGATGCCATGGCTTGCTTGTCCCTATCAGAGGGCTTCTAGTAATGGTTCACAAATATTCTGGAAGGCGTAAATGTGTTAACAGAATACTAGAGATGGTAACACTTCTTTTTCTGTAGAGAGTAGGATGGGAAGGAAGGATCTGAAAACAAAGAAAAGGAAAGTGATACCATGTTGATGTATAATGGGGAAAGTCTCACATTTCTGAGAATGAAAGATCGATAAAAGGCATGTTAAAAGTTGTTTGAACTGGGCTCTGATTTTTCCAGTTACTCAGAAATTAACATTTGAAAGCATGCTGCATTATTCTCACTCTTCTAATGTTATCTCTCTTGAACTCTTACTGGTTAGCAAGTACTTGTCAGTTGCTTTTGGTTCTATCCAAAAGGTATTATAAAACAAGAAACCTTAAATTGGATCAAATTTTTCAGTTACTCTGGATTTACAGGAGTATAACTGAGAGCAGAATTTGGTTCTTTAAATGAACCTATTTTTCTATGTTAGCTTGGTGCACCTTATGGCCCAGATCCTCTGTTTTGCTGAACTTTTGTTTGGCACAGCAGTGGGTCTGGATGCGTGGTTATTAGGGAATTAGGGTTATTAGTTATGTCTCCAAGACTAGTGGATCAGCTTAGTGCCCTGGCTTTGGGTAACACAGCCTGGGCCTGTCCTAACATATTCCAGACAGCAACTGTCCATAGGGGGACCATTTGCCAGCTGAGTATTGCTAAAGTACAGAACTCTGGCCACACTCCTTTCTGTACCTCACACCCTTCCCAAGCAGTGGCCAAATGGAGGAAGTGATGCACAAGCCAAGTGCTCTGTCTCTGCACTAGCTGAGAGCTCCCCTATGTTGCAGGAATTCTCAGCTAGTCAGATCTGGCACCTTTCCAACTGTGATGAGGTCCCCAGGGTGCAACCTGGACTGTGGGACTTCTGAGCCCTCCAAATGCACCAGCCTGGGTTGCCGCTCACACTATAATGATGATGTCAACCTACAAACCTCTGACAGGCACTGCACTTACACAGACATCCACCGGCAGGGACACACCCAACTGAGTTACATGAATGATTTTCCAGCCACTCATGAACCATCAATAGCAAGGCTCCAACCAGTTCCCCCCCAGCTCCAACCTTACACCCCAGGCTGTCCCCTGTTACACTGTTCAAGGCTGCCTTGGACAGTGCACATTCATTAAAGTAGTTCACCCCTGCCAGAGTGTCAAGTGGACACATACTCACCTTTGTAAACTAAGCTGAGATTTCCCAAGCACTTCAACCAAAACACACTGTTTTAAGTAAAATATAAAACAGATTTATTAACTACAGAAAGACAGACTTTAAGTGATTATAAGTGGTAGGCATAAAGGTCAGAGATAGTTCCCTTAAGAAAAAAAAAAGTAAACATGCTTTCTAAATTCTAAATGTCTAATCTAAGCAAGAGTTGAATCATACAGCTTTTCTCATCCTGACAGATGGTACAAGCAGGTTACAGTTCTTTAATACACAGGCTGGGACTATTTTCCAGCCTGGGACCATCTTTTCCCAGTTTAAAGTCTTTGTCCTCCAGATGTTCTTCCAGGTGTTGAATTGGAGGGGGAGAGAGGCCAAGTGATGATGTCATTTCCCCTCTTATATTTTCTTCCAGCAAGCTGGAGAGATCTTTCCTGTAACATGGGGATCCTGCAGTCCCCGTTGATCAAGCTGTCTCTACTGCATACGTGCTCTCTCTGAGAAGTCTCTGGGATGGCATTGGGAGAATAGATTCCCTTTAATGGGCCATCAGCACATGTCTGGCTGGTCCTTTGTTGCAGCTGAAGGATTGGCTGTGTGCGTCAGTAACACATATAACAATCTACAGGTGAAGAAATGCAAAGACTTATCACCCCCATTTGCAGACAGGAAATCTGGAGCATAGAAAAGCCAAATGACTTGTCTAGGAGTTATTAGCTGTAGGTTTGTGGGTTAAGCCTGGGCCTGGGAATCTGAAGGCTTAAATGTAAGACCTAGGAGTTGTATGTATATACTCTGTGAACTTAAGCAAGCCAGTTAATCCATTTCACTTACTCTTTCTGGTGCTTGTTTAAAAGATTTTTTTTCCCTTCCTCTAGGTGAGAAGTTTTATGTTTGTCCATATTTGTAGTGCAGGTCCAGCAAGCCAATGGGCAAAGTTAAGGATTTGAATCATGTATACAAGGCTAGGGTAAGGACATATTTTACAAAATGATAATACCCTAAGTCTGATTCCAATCTATATCAGAGATAGGCCAGAAGGGACTATTGTGTTAATCTAGTCTGACCTTCTGAATAATACAGGCCATAGCACTTCCCCGCAATAATTTATTTTGAACTAGAGCATGTCTTCTAGAACATCCAATCTTTAACAGCCAGTGATAGAGAATCCATCATGATCCTTGGTCAGTTGTTCTTCAAGTGATTGCACATGTGCATTCCGCTCAGTGTCTGTGCACCCCAGACGTAGCTGGAGTGGAATGCACATGCACGTGGAAACTTTTTCTCTCAGCTGTACCCATTGGGCAACTCACCCTCCTCCTGCTGCTGCACACCACTGCATGCAGCTGAAGGGCAGAGACACTTCTAGCCCCCTTTCACTCTTCCTTACCACTCACAATGGTCATTGGAACTCTGTTAATACCAGAAGAGTTGTCTCTGATTGGGTATAACAGTATGTATTGTAGTTAGTCTAGTGATTTTAGTATAGTTTGTAAGTTTTTGGACTTTTTTTCCCCATTTTGAGGCCTTTCTGCTTATGGTACCAAGATAAACCCTGCTCACCATGTTTCAAGCTGTGTGCTTCTTGCTCAAGACCTCTGCCATTGAACCTCACAATATCTCCCTGAAGTGCTTGGGTGAAGCCCATGTAAGAGACTGGTACTAGAGTTGCTAGTACTAGTTGAAGGCTAGGCTGAAATTTCTGCTGGTGGAGGGCCTGCTCAAGCCACCATAAGAGCCACCCCAGGCTGACTGCTGCCAAGTGCTGCAGCTTCACTGAGAAGCACACCTCCAGCTTTAGCGGAATCCCAGCACCACTCTCCATTGCCCATACTGAGGAAGGAATAAGACATCTTCTCCTGGTAGAGGCCTCTTTGGGTCTCTACCCCCTAAATCTGATAAGAAGTGCAAAAAGGAGAAGAATAGGGTGCACCTGAAACCAAAGTGCTCCTCCACCAAATCCATGCCTAAGGCTTTAGCGCAGCCAAGTCCACCATTGAGCCTAGTGCCAGAAGCAGCACAGTCATCTTCTTTGGCACCACAACAGGATGCCATCTCAGTGCCAACTACCCTGGAGCTGTTTGTGGCAGCAAGAAATCTGCTTTGCCTCTTGGTGCCCGTGTCTCCATCATTACAAGAGTTGGCTCCCTCTGCACCATTTCCCCATCCACTACCAGCAGTTGCCTGCTTCCCACTCAAGTGGCCACTCAGTACCATCCTAAGGGAAGCCTGCAATGCCCCACCCATCAGCACATTCTTGGCACCGGTTCCTGGTCCTGACTGGATTAGCCCCTCTATGATCAGAGGAAGGGAAGTCTTCATTGTTACATTGTGAGGCGGGATCTTACATCTCGTAAGTCTGAAGCAGGACATGCCAGTATTCTCACAGATCCTGTCTTTCAGTCTACCTCTCAACCCCTCAATGGAAACTGCTATGAGAATGTGGGCTGACTAGTGGTGTCCGGCCTTATATCAGTGGCTGTTTTGGAACCCTTGAGCTTTCCCCCCAGTTTCCAAGTATTTCCCTCATTGTGCTTACTCAGTGCCCTGATCTAGAAGGGCAATGTCTGCACACCAGGTGGCACCATCTCCAAAGTCTGGTACCAGGCATCAAGAAGAGGTCCCAGAGGCAGAACAGCAGCCAGTAGAAGAAATTCTACCCCTTCCCCTCTTGGCTTCCTCGCCAGATGAAGTTGCTTTATCCAGAATCTCACCTGATGATTTTAAAGTGTATCAGGAGTTGTTAGAGAGAGGCTGCAGACTTCAGCATAGAGGTTGAGGAGGTCAGGGAGTCCTCACCTAGCCTGGTTGACATCTTATCTGTGGGTACCTCCAGAGTGGCTCTGCCAATTATTGGGGCAATACTAGAGCCTGTAAAGGCTCTATGGCAGATTCATTGCCTCCCACCTTTAAAAGGGCAGAAAGAAAATACTATGAACCCTCCTGAGGTTGAGGACCTTTATAGTTACCCACCAGTGGGCTGATTAGTTATGATAGCACCTAATGAGAGCGTGCATGTGACAGGGGCACTAGATTGTCACCCCCAAATCAAAACACAAAGAGGCTGGTCTTATTTGGCAGGAAGATTTGACAGGTGGGTGCAGCTGCATATTGCTAACTAACAGGCTCAGCTGGGGTTGTATGATTTATAGGGCTCCATGGAGAAGTTCAGAGAACTGCTTCTGGAGAAAACTAGGCAGGACTTCTCTTCCCCGGATAATGAAGGCAGACTAGTCGTGAGACCATCACTGCAGGCATGGCTGGACGCAGCAGACTCAGCAGCTAGAATTATGGCTTCTGCAGTTGCCATGAACAGCTCATCCTGGTTGCAGTCTTCTGGTCTTCCCTCTGAAGTCCAGAATACTATCCAGGACATGCTGTTTGAGGGTCCTTCTCTATTCTCAGACCAAATGAACAGAAAGCTCCATGGGCTCACTCTGTTTTCCTTAGAATCATGAAATCATCATTTCATGATCACTTTTACCCAAATTGCTTTCAACCTTCAGATCCTCAAGCAATTCTTCCCTGTCAGTCAGAATCAAATCTAAAATGGTTGACCTCCTGCTTACTTCCTCCACCCTGTGAAACAAACTGTCCCAGACATTCAAATAACTTATTGGACATTTCATTTTGCCATATTACTTTTCCCAACAGATATCTGGGTAGTTCAAGTCCCCCATTACCACCAGTCTTGAGTTTTGGATATTTGTCATTTTTTTTCCCCAAGAAATGCCTCATCCACCACCTCTACTAATTTGGTAGTCTGCAGTAGACCCCCATCATGATCGCTGTCAAAGCTGAATCCCCACTCTGGCACTTTGAGTGCAGAAGGTGGGGGCCCGCAAGGATTTTAAAAATTAATACTTGCCACTCCAGGCTTGTATTACACTCCCAAGGTTACAGCTTTTCTCTGACTTTAGGCTTGGTAAACGCTGCCACCACCCAAATGCAAAAAACGCCCTTGAACCCAGGAAGGAGCACTTGGGAATTCCTCCCTGTGAGGTACCCTCAAGCCCTTTCACCCCCCCTTTGGGGAAGAACTGAGAAAGGAAACAAAGGAAATTAGCTGTTGCCACCAGTTAATCAAACATGCACAAACTTCTTAGGACACCAAAAATCCAATCCTGTCCTTAAAAAAGGTACATTTTATTAAAAACAAAATGGAAGAAAATACATCTGGAACTTAGGCTTTTGCTAGATTTTAAAAGAGTAATTCCAAAAATTAAGCATCCAAAATAGCTTTCTTGGGGGTTCAGCTTAAAGGTTACAAGCAAACAAAAGCATCTGGAGTTAGCACAGAGGAGATCCACAAGCCAAAATAAAGAAATAAACCTGATTGAGTCTATCTAAACATTCCATGTCCCAATGATTCCTTCTAGGTATGGAAGATAATTTTGCATACATGGTTCAAACCTTACACAGCATTCCTGCTTATAGCATTGCTGCTCCGTGTTCCTGCAGCCCAGAGAAAACAGACAAAGGGAAAGTTTCTTTCCCAATTTTAAAAAGTTCTACCTTCCCATTGGCTCTTTTGGTCAGGTGCCCACTTCCGTTTCTTTACCTGGGGGAACTTTTAACCCTTTACAGGTAAAGCAAGCAGAGAACAGCTACCAAGAGGGATTTTACAGCTAACTGGCTGGTTGGGTGTTCATAAAAAGGGAGTTACCCCCTCCCCCACTTCATTTATCACAATGGCATTCTTGTCTTCTTCCTATCCCACTCGGACTTTCAGCTGGTCTACCTCTCACCTCCGTTTGGCTCTCAGAACAAGTGTTTATTTTCTTATGTATCATGCAAGATCTCTTTCCTCTTTTTCCTGCCTGTCCTTCCTGAATAAGCTATACCCACCAAGTCTTAGCGATGCCAATTAAGTAATTTAGCTTATGTATGAACTACTTCCATTTGTGTATAGGCATCCAAGATATTGAGCAGATTCATCTACTTTCCTTCTTGTTCTCCTGTTACCCTACTTGTAATTTGTTTCCCCTGCAAGATCTAGCCCTCTGTTAGATCTTTAATACTTACCTGAGGTCTTTTGTCATCTGCCCCTTTGACTAGTTTAAAACCCTCCTCACTAGGTTGGAGGATCAGTGTCCGAAGATGCTCTTACCTTTCTTGGTCAGGTGGACCCTATTTCTTCTAAGCAGTCTGCCTTCCTGGAAGAGCATCCCATGACTGAGAAAGCCAAAGCCCTCTAATAGACATCACTGTACAAGTTACTTAAATGTTTACATGCCAATCACTATTTTAGTTTCTCCTTTTACAAATATAAAAAATACAAACTTTTCCCAGGGTTTAATCTGGAAGTCAGATTGTTGTTGGTTTTTTGTAATTAAGATAGTTATTAGCAAAATACAAGCTAAGTTACCAAATGCTCATTTTGTTAACCCGATTCTCACATTGCAGGTTTCAGAAATTGTTTGTACCACATATAGACAGAAATTCTTTCCAATCAATCAGTTGTCCTGCTACTGATGACTTAGTTATGTCGTTAACGCCACACATGACTGTAAGCACGATGAATGTTACTTCACTGTTGGAGCTATCACCATCGCACACCTAACCCACTTATGGAAGCAGCAGGAAATAGGCCTCTGTAGCTGGTGGGGGATCTTGATGTAATGTGCTTCCCCTGCCCTGACACTCCTTGGCAGTGTCAGTGAGCCTGTGCTAGAACTTCAGGTGCTACATACAGGAGAAGCTCAGTGCTATCTTGGTTGTGGGTGATGGGTAGGTCTGGAAAGTGTTTTTAAAAGAGTCTGAGCGAAAGTACATTGAGATTAATTAACAAAGGCATAGTTCCTCAAAGGTATTTAGGGCCCTAACTCCTATTGATTTAAATGGAAATGAAGAACCTAAATACCTTTTAATCTGAGCCAAAATGAGACAAAAAGGATGGGTGAGAAAATATTAGTAAGTTAATTTTTTTAAGCATTTTGCTAAAATCTGAGTAGGCCCTTAAACTGTATCTGTTCCCTTCCTCCTTTGATTGAGCTGAACCACCATCTATTGTGGCTCAGAAAACTTAGGTAAAAGGAAAATGGGCAATATTACAGATTCAGCTACATAATTTCCTCACATTATTTGCCAAGTTTATATATGCTGAAGTGTGGTTTTATTCTGAAAATTGACTGTAAATTTTTATGGGGTTTTGTGACAGCTTTTAATGTACTTTTTCCTTAAAAACTGTAGACATGGTGAATCAGAATGCTTGTGCAGATAGAGAGTTTGGCACTTCAGGGAGAGAAAGTAGATTTTATATTCGAAGTTTCTTCCCAAAAAAAGCATATTTACCTAGAGCAGAACAGGGAGGGGATGCAGTTTACAGAAGTAATAAAGAATCAAAAGAACTCTTCATACAATTATAGAAGGACATATACAAGATTGTACTGTTTCAAGCAGTAGCAAACAATCAAATAATTGATAAATGGAGATACAGTTTAGGTATAGGTAGGTGCAAATATCTGAGACAGACAGCATATATAATGTTTAAGCATGCTAATAAAAACTTTGACATTCCGTGTACCAAGAACAAAAAAGTTCTTCTGTATAAAAACAGAACACTGACTGAAAAGGGAGGACGTACAAGGACAGGCCATGAAAGCTGACATACATTGATACATTGTCTTGAGCTAAGATGCGGTGACAAGCTTTCAGCTCCAAGGAACTGAGATGGGTCTCATATTCGATTGAGAGTTTTATAGCTACCAGACTATGACTGAGTTTCCTGACTGACTGTGAATATTCCCACACTGACTCTTTACATTCTGGGTCTAGACAAGATTAAATCTTTTTGTAAAGACAAAATTCTCCTCTATTGTTACAGTCCTGTGTTTAAATGCAACTATAATATCAACATAACCTGAAATTGAAAGGCAGCACATTCAAAACTGATGTAAGGAAATATTTTGTGTACAACACATGATTAATCAATGGAACTCCTGGCCACCAAATATCATAGCCAAGAGTTTAGCAGAATTCAAGGAAGGATTAGATGTTTATATGGATAGTGAAAACATCCAGTTATATGAATAGAATAAAACTACAAGTGATGTAAACCTTCATGCTTCAGGGCATAATTTCACTGCAAACCGTTGGGAGTTAGAATGAAGCTTCCCCTATGAACAGATTATTCCATAATTGTCTGTTTCCAAAGGTTATAATGTCTTTGAAGTTTCCAGTACTGATCACAGTCAGAGACAGGATACTGGACTAACTGGATCACTTGTCTGATTTGTTATGGCAACTTTTAGGTAAACTGAATTTGACTACAGGTGCTATCTGAAAGTCCCACAGGATGAAATAATCACTACCCTCCAGGGAGGCACAGACTTAAATGGCTTGCCCAAGGTCACATGAAGGAAATCTGTTTCAGAGCAGGGCATTGAATCTGGGTCTCCTAGGCTGTCACCCTAACAATTGAACTCTCTTTTCTCTCTAACTCCCATTGTCTGTAAAGGATGTTTGTACTGTACAGGTGAAACTAAGGACAGAATTTGGCCCTGAAACGGGAGTTAGTTTAACCATTCTATCGATGTTGCATGAGCTAGAATAGAATCCAGATCTATGGTGTATTGGCTCTCAGTGCTAAGACATAAAAAAAACAAACCCTTAAATTGTCACTAAAGTAAACAGATATTATGCTGAACAGCAGTCAGATCTTTGGAGTAAAAAGATGTGACTTTCACATAGCTACTTTTCTGAACATAACCACACTTCATCTTCTGACTATTTTAACATGCAAACTTCAGTTTGTAGCAATTAAAACAGTAAGAAGATCCCAGGTTGTCATATTAAAGACCCAAAACGTGTACGTATACTACTATAATATAGCTTGCTGTGTAGAAAATTGAATCAAATATTATGCTAATGTCACTGTAAACATACTGAAGCTTTGCTCAGAATAAAAATACTCTGATCTAAAAAAGTATCTAAAAACAAACTATTGATGCATTACTCTGAAATGAGCAATTTTCTTAAGCTATGAAAACAGAACTGAGAAGTTTTAAAGGAAAAGATATCCTGCAACACACTATTTTAAAAATAAATATTTAAAAACTGTTTACACTAGAGAAATTTGTTTAAAAAACAAAAAACCCATCATTGCTAAATTTGGTCAATCCCCCAATTATAGCAATGTTAAGATCCCTGGTGTAAATGCAGAGTTTCCAACTCTTGTCATTTTTATCATAAGTCTTCAAATATCAGTAGTTTAAGTTTCTCATGATCTCCCAATTTCTGGCATCAAACTTGTGAAACTTTGCCCTTCTTCAAGATGGACATGATTTCTCTACAGCCTTTGCATATGAAAGTGGTTGCCTCTAGTAAAAATGGCTGCTGACTCCCATTGTTTTCAATGAGACTGTACCCAGGCTACTCTTAGGAAAGATGAGAGGATATAGGAGGGAAACTACATGTATAAGTGAATGTGGCGAGCCATGAGAAAACTTAAAAGAACCAGAGGAAACAGAAGGGAGACTGAAGACATGAAAAAGGCTAGGGGATGTGTAACAGGGCCTCCTTGGTCCCACTTCTGTCTTGATCAACAAACTACGCAGAGACCCTTGTTCTGGTCCAACATCTTGTGCAGTTTATTTATAAAGGAGTCCTTCCTATCATTACTCCTGAGGGCATTCTGCATCAAAAAATTAAAAATTCTGCACACAATATTTTAAAATTCTGCAAGTGTTATTTGTCAATAAATAAATGCAGAGGCTCCAGCATGGCAGTGGGGAGCACAGGCCACTGGCTGCATGAAGGTGGGAGATCACCCTGCAGCCTCCCCATCCGGGGGACACAGACTTCACCCAACCCTGACACAGCACAAGGCCTGGACCTGGGTCTGCCCCAGAAACACCTTGGGGCCCTGCCCCTCTATGCCAGGTACACCAGGTGTGGGGCAGGCAGGATCCAAATGTGGAGGGGCTAAGTGTTGGGGGATCCAGGTGTGGGATGAAAGGATTCTGTATGGGACAATCTGGGTACAGGCAGCTCAGTGGGGTATCTGGGTGTGGGGGGATCCAGATGCACAGAGGATTGTTGGGGAGGTTCCAGGTGCAGGGGAAGGGGCTTCCAGGTGAAAGTGGTTGGGGCTCAGCAGAAGGGTCTTGGTGTGGGGGTTTGAGCAGAAGGGTCTGGGTGCTGGGGGAGTGGGGCTTGGTGGGGTGGAGGTCTGTGTGCAGCTAAGCGGGGGTCTGGATGTGGGGGCTCAGGGTGGTGGGGCTCATCAGAGTGGGGTTTGAGTGCAGGGAGCTCAGTGGGGGGTGGTCTGGGTGCAGGGCTGGGGGTCTGGAGACAGGGAATCTGGGTGTGAGGGGACTCTAGATGTAGGGGTTGAGGTTCAATGGGGTGGGGTTTGGGTATGGAGGGGCTTAGGGAGGTTCTGGATGTACGGTGTGAGGCTTGGCCGGGCTGTCTGGGTATGGGAGGTCTGGATGCACGGGAGTTGGGTGGATGGGCAGAATTCTCTTCTGCTGTGCCATTTGTGCTTGGCTAAACGGGATCATCCCAGGCAAAGGGTATGTTCGGATGGGCAGAATTCAGTTTCCATGCAGCCATGGTAAGGCAAAGGGTATGTGGGGTTGGCTTCTTACGCATAATATATGGGAATGGTTTCAAACTTCAGCACCATCCTTTCCCATAGCAAGCAATGGGTTGGGTTTCACATTTGAAAGGACGGGCTGTGGTTTTCGGGTGGATGTGCAGCACATACCCTCCCCCACCCCACCGCATGGCTATTCTCTGGGATGATCCCGTTTAGCCAAGCACAAACGGCCCAGCATGAACAAGGTCCTTCTACTGTTCCCTTACAAAAATTCCCCTATTTCAACCAGGTGACCATGAATGATATCACTCTCCTAAGGCTAACACAGAAAGATATAAACCGAATGTTGCTTGAATGTGACCAAAACCCAGGACCATTTGTTGCCATGCTTTGTGCTGCAATGATTCCAGAATGCTTTCAGAGTACCTCCAGGAGAGCTTCATGGAGATGGCCCTGAAGGATTCCCCCTCCATCACCAGACATGAGAACAGACTTTTCCAGTAGCTGTACTGGCCACGAATGCATCCCAATTCTTCAGGGCAAATCAAACATTAAACACTATTGCTTTTAAACCCTGTACTGTAGTTACAAATGTGCACTCACCAGGGGTGCCTTCTCCAGCTTCAGGGATCCCACCTTCGGAGGGTATTGGCTCCAGGGTGATGAAAAGGTCCTGGCTGCCGGGGAGAATGGATTCACCGCTTGCCTGCTGCGCATTCTCCTCCTCCTCTTCCTCATCCATAAAATCTGCCTCCCTGTTGCATGAGACTCCCTCCTTGCAGGTGTCCACAGACAGTGGTGGGATAGTGGTAAGGTCCCCTCCTAGAATGGCATGCAGCTGATCATAGAAGTGGCATATATGGGGCTCTGACCCAGAGCGACCGTTTGCCTCCTTTGTCTTTTGGTGGGCTTGCCTCAGCTCCTTAACTTTCACGCGGTACTGCTGTGTGTCCCTGTTGTAGCCTCTCTCCAACATGCCCTGTGAGATTTTGGCAAATATATTTGCATTCCTTCTTTTTGATCGGAGTTCTGCCTGCACAGATGCTTCTCCCCATACAGCAATCAGATCTAGTGTCTCCCTTTCAGTCCATGCTGGAGCTCATTTGTGATTCTGGGGGGACTGCATGGTCAGCTGTGCTACTGAGTTCACCACACTGACCAAACAGGAAATGAAATTTAAAAGTTCCTGGGGCTTTACCTGTGTACCTGGCTAGTGCATCGGAGTTCAAAATGCTGTCCAGAGCGGTTACAATGGAGCACTCTGAGATAGTTCCCAGAGGCCAATACCATCGATTTGTGTCCACACTACCCCAAATTCAACTCAGCAAGGTCAATTTTAGTGCTACTCCCCTCGCCGGGGAGGAGTACAGAAGTAGATTTTAAGAGCCCTTTAAGTTGGTGGAACAGGGTTGGTTGTGTGGAAGCATTCATTTGAAAAATCAACCTAACGCAGCTAAATTTGACCTAACCCCATAGTGTAGACCAGGCCAGGGTTTGGGAAAGGAGACTGAGGAAGAAAGGAGGGAAAATATAGGGGCAGGTGAATGTGAGGAACAGAAAACCATATGTAAGTGGAGCAGGAATTAACTGACAATGGAGAAAGACAATAGAACCTTCCACACCTCAGCAGTTGAGACGGTAAATAAGTCCCCCTGTAACAGCATGCACTCACTGCTACCTTCTCCTGGCTGTTCTGGGGATTAGTTCCATCCAGGTCTTACATCCCCTTCTGCTACTTGTTCACATACCCTGCCAGCTTTATTTCTTGCTCTTCGACTCAGGTTGCTCTTGCTTCATAGCTTGGCCTTCCAGTCCGGTCACTATAGTCTTCTCCTTCCAGGGTGTCAAAGGACTATTGAGAAATTGTCCCAGGCAGTGTCCAATTTCACTGTCCAGCCTGCACCACTTACCCCAAGTAACTGGTAGGGGAACCTGGACCTGCCCTCTACTCTGGGTTCTAGTCCAGGGACCCTCTGTCTAGCAACTGTGGTCTGTTTCCTCCCAGATGCTGCTCTTTCCTTGGCTTCCATCCTATGTCTTGTGGCTCCTCCCTCTCTCCATTTACCAGCAAAAACTCCTTCCTCTCAGGGAGTAACTTTAGACTACTCAACTCCATGGCCCCCGAACGAGCGCACACGCACACACCTTTTCCCAAGGGATAGCTGCAGACTACTTCCTTTGTAGCCCCTTTCTGCTGTCAACTTCTTGGCTTTATTTCAACCCCACCTATTCTCAGCTGGGCTCTATCAATCAATTGTTTAAATCCTGGCTCTTCCACAGGTGTAGTCTATCAGGTTAATTAACCTAATTTAAACTGTTCTGCCTTGTGTGAGGCTTGGGATTTGCAAATCACATCACTCCACATTCCCTCTGAACAGTTAACAGGGAGGCTCTGTTTAAAATTGAATTTTGAACATGAAATGACCATAAATTAGGGACAAGTGGTTTCCATCTAAAGTCTCAAAAATGAAACACACTAGAAATCCAACAGTTTATTTTCTAAAAAAAATCCATGACTTTTAAGCCAACCTCATGAGTTTTGGGAATTGAATACAAATTTTCCCTACTGAAGACCTGACTTAAAAAGGGGGGCACCTTATCCCTCGGTATCACTGTGGTAGGTAATAGACATACACAGAGCTTTCAAGCATTACTGCCACTCTATAGGGCAGGGTTATAGATACAAACAGGAAAGGCAAAACAGCATTGTTTGGAGACCATACTGATAAATTAACAGAACTGATTGATTCTTTTAAAAATTCATCCTCATTAACACTTTGATGAAATGTAAGGGGGTGTCATTCATTTGTCATATTAAGTAGGTCCCTGTTGTAACCTCTAGTATCTCATACCCAAAGATAGTTAACTGAATATCTTTCAAACAGGAGATGCAAGTTTAGATTTCACTTTCTTGGTTTCTTTCCAAGAATAACAATGTTTAATTTTAGATTTTAATGTACAGTAATTAAGTGAACAAAATTATACTCTAGGTTTCAGTATTTTTCTTATTTTTTGAAACAGAACTACTATTTTGGGCGCTTGGGAGACCTTTTTTCATAACTTGCATCCATTTCATTCCTTCGTGTTCATCATAAACAGTCTTCTGTTAAAACCTTTTAGCTGCTCTTCAAAGTAACACATGTAGAGTTAAAGAGGAGAAAAAAAGAAGCTTATGAAAAGAGTGGGGTGGGAGAGAAAAATGCATGTATTTGAAAATCCTTATTTTAAAAAGGAATGAAAAATACCAAATCCCTAATATCATTTGTGTATATTATATTTATTTTTAAAGTAGGTCTGCTTGTAACCAATTTTGCAAAACTTTGTCTCACAAAGTGCTGTTAGACTATTGTACTTATAAAATATTTGAAACTAAGGGATTTATTCTCCCATTAATACAATAGCAATTTATGTGCTTAACTTCCATTAGCCTTAATGGAAATTATCTGTGTAAATCCCTGCATGTTGATAAGAGACTAGATCTTTAATTTTGTATTTTCCTCTCCATTTCCTTCCTCTTTTTCTTTCAATTTTTTCTTTTTCCGCTCTTTGGACTGGAGGGAGTCATTCAGGCAAGAGACATAGATCAGCACACACTACTTCTATTTGAAATATTCATTACTGAATTGTATTGCAAGTGAAGAGGCTGCGCTGCTGGTAATGAAAGTCACCTTTTTATGAGTTTTCCATGTTAATCTTCTAGCGCTCTCAGTTTGACTTCACACTTTGGCCTATGGTATTGTAGGTAAGACATAATGATCTTTTCTATAAAGAGATTAAAACTTCTGCCAAATTCACTAAATCAGCTGTGTTATGTGATGTGTCTGATTGGAACTGAGTTGAGAAGAATAGTCTCACTGAAGACCTCCTTTTGGAATCCTATAAATCACTTAGTTCATAAACTTTATTAACTTTATCACCTTTTACATACATTTTGCTTGATTCTTGTCTTCAGAAATCCCCAGAGTTTGATGGCTCCAAAATGGCCTCATCTCGGTAAATAGAATTCCTGTAGTCCTGATCTTAAAAACATGAAGGAGAAACTTACTGAGTGGTTTTGGATCTAAACTGGAAACTAAGAGGCAACTTCCTTCCCCTAACCTGTGTGATTTGTTTCTGTTAAAATGTAAAGGGAGCCTCAGATTTACCATTAAGCAGATTCCAGACTCCTACTGAGCGCCTGCTTCTCAAGTGGTGAGAGACAGAATAGAGTGTGGGTCAGGGGCTGAGAAGGAGCAGACAATGGAATAGGGCTCAGGTAGAACCCTAGGCCAGGGAAACAGAGGAATGTGAGAGAGGGGAGGAGCAGTCAGTAAGTGGAGAGAGATTGGACAATGTTGGCTAGCAGGACCTAGTGTAGTTCATTCCTAATGCTGCTTTCTGGACTTCTCCTGGCTGGGATTTCCCCTTAAACCTCCCTTCTCTTCTCTACTTACTCCATAGGTCCTTCCTCTATCGCATGAGCCTACACCCATGAAGTAGAAATAACTAAGGCAAATGGGTAAAAATAATTTGCTATATCCTCCGCTCTGGCTGAAATGTGATTGGTGCAGAACCAGCAGGGGAAGCACCTTTCTGCTTCCCTGATCCTGGGGCCACTGCAAACTTGATTGGTCCCTGAAGTACATTAGATTATCCTAAAAACTACACTAACTTAGAACTAGCTGCTTACAGCCTCAAAGGGCCATTACAGCAGCTAGGGATAAGCCGGGCACATTAGTGCCCCAGCAATACTCCTACACTGGGGGCCAGGATTCAGATTGGTATAGAAGTAGTAGGCTGTTACCTTCTTTGTAAACTCACCCCTACTTAACCAGTGGTTTATACAACTATTTGTGAGACGCCAGTTTTCCACTGTTTATAAGGATTCCTGGGTCCTAGTCCTGGATTTGTGAATGGAATGTTGTCTAGGGGTTAGAGCAATAGTTACAGACAGCAGAGCCCCACGCAGAGCTTTGGCAAGTGGATGAGGCTTGGCTCTGTCATATTAGAGACCTGGATATGTCATGTTAAAGACCTGGGTTCTATTTTCTGATCTACCTGAAGTGACCTCGTGTAACCCTTCAATTATCTTATTTGTAAACTGGGATGAATGATATCTGCCTGTCTCCTTGGGTAGAAGAATGAGGCTTTGGTCAGTAATAAGGCTGTGAACTCTACTAACACATCAGTAGAAGAGGTGAGACCAAAGCCCATATTCCCCTGGGCCAAAGAGTATTTTGTGGCATGGTGTCTCTTTGCCCCGGAGATGCAAGCAGTTGTGACAGGGTTAAATTAAATGAGACGTAGCAAAATGTTTGCTTAAAAAGGAAATGTTCTGAATTTTTCAACAGTAGCTCTCCTGGAGGTACTCTGAAAGCATTCTGGAATCATTGCAGCACAAAGCAATTTTTCAACAGTAGCCTCAAAATTAAATTACATGTTTGAATCTCACAGATCTAAACCTGAACTTTTTCATTCCAGTTCAGAAAATCCCAGTCCTGCTATTTTTCTGAGAATTTAGATTTACTTAGACTGTTTCAGTAGTTTACCTTAGCCCTAATATAAAAGTAATATTGTTAAGCTGATAATGTCAGCATTAACAGGCTTCATTCATTCACTGTCTATTGTTAGAAGGTTTTAAGGTCTCCTTGTACTTCTTTGTTTCCTTCAGTCTTCTCAGGGTGACTTAAATATGACCATGTCCTTCACTGTCTCATTTTAAAAACAATCCTGTTTCAGCTTATTAAAAGAGCACAAAAAGCAACTGAAACTAAACCTTTTTATTTTATAGTCCTATCCTGCTGAAACAGTTGAACAGATTACTTCCAAAATTTCTTTTAAAAAAATACCCGTTTAGTCAAAGACCCTGTATTACAAGTTTCACACTGGGAGGGAATTTCCATCAAGGTATTATATATAACTAAGCTCCAGAAAATAGAGTCTTAGAATGGAAATTTGGACATCTTTACTATAAGGTTCTACCAAGTGTCACTATAATGATTTTACCTAATCCTTGTCCATCATTATTATTGTTTCACATATCTATTCAGATACACTGGTTTAAGACTATAATGAGGAACATAAGAATGCCCATACTAGGTCAGGCTAAAGGTCCATCCAGCCCAGTATCCTGTGTGCCAACAGTGGCCAATGCCAGGTGCCCCAGAGGGAGTGAACCTAACAGGTAATGATCAATTGATCTCTCTCCTGCCATCCATCTCCACCCTCTGAGAAACAGAGACTAGGGACACCATTCCTTACCCATCCTGGCTAATAGCCATTAATGGATTTAACCTCCATGAATTTATCTAGTTCTCTTTTAAACCCTGTTATGGTCCTAGCCTTCACAACCTCCTCAGGCAAGGAGTTCCACAGGTTGACTGTGCACTGTGTGAAGAAGAACTTCCTTTTATTTGTTTTAAACCTGCTGCCCATTAATTTCATCTGTACGCAGTATTCAAGATGTGGGCGTACCATGGATTTATATAAGGGCAATAAGATATTCTCTGTCTTATTCTCTATCCCTTTTTAAATAATTCCTCACATCCTGTTCGCTTTTTTGACTGCTGCTGTGCACTGCGTGGACATCTTCAGAGAACTCTCCACGATGACTCCAAGATTTCTTTCCTGATTAGTTGTAGCTAAATTAGCCCCTATCATATTGTATGTATAGTTATTTTTTCCAATATGCATTACTTTACATGTATCCACATTAAATTTCATTTGCCGTTTTGTTGCCCACTCACTTAATTTTGTGAGATCTTTTTGAAGTTCTTCACAGTCTGCTTTGGTCTTAACTATCTTGAGCAGTTTAGTATCATCTGCAAACTTTGCCACCTCACTGTTTACCCGTTTCTCCAGATCATTTATGCATAAGTTGAATAGGATTGGTCCTAGGACTGACCCTTGGGGAACACCACTAGTTACCCCTCTCCATTCTGAAAATTTACCATTTATTCCTATCCTTTGTTCCCTGTCTTTTAACCAGTTCTCAAGCCATGAAAGGATCTTCCCTCTTATCCCATGACAACTTAATTTACATAAGAGTCTTTGGTGAGGGATCTTGTTAGAGGCTTTCTGGAAATCTAAATACACTATATCCACTGGATCCCCCTTGTCTACATGTTTTTTGTCCCCTTCAAAGAACTCTAATAGACTGGTAAGACATAATTTCCCTTTACAGAAACCATGTTGACTTTTGCCCAACAATTTATGTTCTTCTATGTGTCTGACAATTTTATTCTTTACTATTGTTTCAACTAATTTGTCCAGTACTGACGTTAGCTATTTTAAATTAAGAAGGATACTATACAGTTCTTATAGGCCATTCTTTCTTCTGTTGACATTTTACTTGGAAGCCTATCTGCTGTAGAATATTGCTCTGCTACTGCTTTCTTTGCCCACCTACTGGTTATCTTATTCTTGTACAGCTCAGAAATACTGTAATTAGATTCTCATTCTATCTGCATGAGACATGCCCAAACCCCTTGGCTTCCTCTGTGGGATCATCAGATAAACATCTGTTAAATAGCATTTTCTACTCAAGCCTTCAGATGTTAAATTCTTTTCAAGCTGAACAGGCTCTTGTAAGCAGCATCACATTACTTAGACTCCCTCTAGTGTTAAATTTACTATCAGGAAGTCACAACTAGAGTGAGCTATGAAATGAATGTGTCTTGGTGAAACTTAGCTGTTTTAGCTTTTGACATTTTGAATACCTCTCTTTCTTTATGAATGAATTTGCAGTTGAGTGTTACTTCCCTTCCATGGCTCTTTCCAGAACCTCCACAATTCTAAGACAATATTCACTTTTGACACTTTCTGTAATGGATCTTGTTTGGTTATCTTGCTTTGACAATGCCCCTGAATGTTGAACAGCCTTCCTGGGCTGGTTCACAAAGTCACTGCCTTCTATAGCCCTCCTGAATATGCATTTCTGAGATGCCTACAAGAAAACTAGATGGCTTAGGGGCCTGCTCCTTCTGACATTGGTGGCAATGGGAGTTTTGCCACTGACTTCAATAGAAACAGGGTCAGATCATAAGTCATCTACTTCATTTATTTATCTTGTGAATAACCTGCTTTATATGGAGGGATGAAGTCAAATGGGAAGGAAAAGGACAAGGATATTGGAATTGAAGCTGCGAATTGGTGTGGGGGAAAGATGTGTGGGCTGAAATATGGAGGAAGGGTGCATGGAGGGGAAAGCAGTGTGTTTAATTTAAAGGAGAGATAGAAGGATGGATGTGGGGAACAAAAACAAGTCACTGGTAATTCACTGGCCTATCATGAAGTTTGTCTGTGATTACACCTATTATTTCTCATTGTACCAGAGAAAAGGATAATTTTGTCAGTAAACATCCTAGATCATTCAGCACCAATTTCACAGCTTCTCGCTGTCATTCACATTGTCCCCTCAGCATGCATACAGCACATATTATAAAGGGGTTGTGGGGAGGGGGAATCAACCCTACCAAGGCAATCCTGTACTTCAGTGTTAAACATCTTTGTTCTACTTTTAGTTCAGATTGTTTACAAGCAATTGTTAGGAAGATTGGTGTAAGCTACTCCTATAACCTTTTCTTAGGAACTTCAGGTGAATGATTTTTATGCAATATATATTCTAGTGGAATAAATCATATTTAGTTCTCTTTTATAAAAAAAAAATAAAATGATTCATCACTGATGCTTACAGTTTTTTATAGTACAGTACTTAACATAAGAGTTATGTTAATGTGTCATTCTCATTAACAGTAAATCACAAAAACACGTGTCTAATGAGTTGCATAAGTACTAAGACTGGCCCTCTGATACTGTAGGTGCTTAGCACACTTACAGATCAGACAGTTTAGGGGTTTGCTTTGGGTTTCTTTTCTTGAGAATGACTGACTGTATTTAGTTTACTTTTTCAATTGAGGTTACTTCTTGAATTATGCAGCCACGAAACAGATGGTATGGCAATTGAGAGTCTGTTAAGAGAACATTCTCAAAGTTTTGGGAAGAAAGACCATGAAAAGTAACAAGTATACACTGAGAATATTGCAGTAATATTTTTCTTCTCAAAGGTTACAGTTGTGAATTCCAGGCTAATGTCTCAGTGTAAGAATAATTTCAAAGAAAATAGCTTCTTACCTGCTTGCTGCTGCAGTGCAGTCATCCTCCTACACCCTATTTGCTACCTGCGTGTCTGATCACATGCCCTCATTTACAACTCCCCTCTTCCACAAATACACACACCCATCAGACCCCACACATACATATCTGTCCATGCTCTCTCCTCACAAACAACCCACTTTCCACATTCTCATTCACAGTTAACCACACTCTTACTCAGAGGCACATATATGTTCATTCTTTGCTCCCATCCTGCTTCCTGGTAAAACAGCTGGTAGTTCTTGCCCAGCAGGGAAGAGCTAACTGTTTCACAGGAGGGGGAAGGAGGAAGAGAAGAGCCCCATCTCCTCAACAGCTCCCTGTTCCTTGGACCTAGCTTCCCTATTGCTGTCCACTTCCTCCTCTCTCTCCACAAAAAGAACTAGTGGCTCAAGCCTCACTAGTTCCCGCTCCCTTTCGTCTTATTATTGAAAAAATTCTATATGACTTTCCCATTCCCCTCAGATCACTTTCTCCCCTCCTCCCCCCAACTCTCTTCTCCTTCTCCCTGGTCACAGATGTTGAAGTTTCTTATTTGATCTCTTCCTCTTACCCTCCACTTGTCCCAGTGACCCCAACTCATCCTATCTCCTGATTTTTCTTCAAGCCTGTCCACATCATCTGCCTTATACTTTTCCCTAACCTCTCAGTCTTCTCTGGTTTTCCCTTCACAATAAAAACTTGTTGTAATTTCCCATCTTAAAAATACCCATCCTTGACCCCACTTGCCTCTCTACCTATTGCCCTGCTTCTCCAACGTTTGCCCAATCTCCTTTCTCATCTCTAAGCTCATTGAACACACTGTCTACAATTGCTGTCTGGAGTTCCTCTCCACCAGCTCATCCTAGACCTTCTCCAATCTGGCTTTCAGCTCTTGCACTCACTGAAACCCCTCTTCCTCAAGTCTCTAATGACCTCTTCTTAGCCAGATCTCAGAACTAGTACTCCGTCCTCATCCACCACAACCTGTTAACCACCTTTGACACAATCAACCATAGTCCTCTTTTTGAAATCTTGTCCTCTCTTGTTTTCCATGACTCTGTCATCTCCTGGTTTTTATCCTGCCTCTCTAATTGCTCCTTCAATGTGTCCTTCAGAGGATCCTCTTCTTTTGCTCTTCAGCTTTTTGGGGAGGTTCCACGGGGTTCTGAACTTGGTCCCCTTCTCTTCTTCCTCCAAACCTTATCTCTGGGTAGTATCAGTAAACACAAATTGAACTCTATCTTTATGTAGATAATTCACAGAGCTACTTCTGTACTCCAGACCTATCTCCTTCTGTCCAAACTAAAATCTCAGTCTGTCTCTCTGATGTCTCCTTATGGTTGTATAACTGCCAGCTCAAGCTCAACATGGCTAAAAAAAGAGCTCTTAATCTCTGACCTCCAAGCCTTCCCGCTGCCTTGTTTCTTGATCACTGTGGTCAAAACCACCATCCTGCCTGCCACTCAGGCCTGTAAATTCTCCCTAGGTCTTCACATACATTTGCAGATTTCAAGGCTAGAAGGAACCACTGTGATTATCTAGTCTGACCTCTATAACACAGGCCATAGAACTTCCCCAAAATAATTTCTAGAGCATGTCTTTTAGAAAAACATCCAATCTTGATTTACAAATTGTCAATGATGGAGAATCTACCATGACCCTTGGTAAATTGTTCCAGTTGTAAATTTGTAATGGTGAGAATAATTAACACTTTATTTTCAGTCTAAATTTGTGTAGCTTCAACTTCCAGCCATTGGATTCTCTCTGCTAGACTGATGAGCCCATTATCAAATATTTGTTCCCCATGTAGGTACTTACAGATGATAATCAAATCACCCCTTAATTTTCTCTTGTTAAACTAAATAGATTGAGCTCCTAGAGTCACTAATATACACGTTTTCTAATCCTTTAATCATTCTCGTGGCTCTTCTCTGAAAAGTCCCTAGTTGGTCAACTTCCTCCTGGAATTGTGGACAAGTATTCCAGCAGCAACTGCACTAGTTCCAGATTCAGAGGATTGCCCTCTTTATGCATCCAAGAATCTCATTAGCCCTTTAGCCACAGCATCACAGTGGGAGCTCATGTTCAGCTGATTTTCTACCACAACCCTCAGATCTTGTTCAGAGTAACTGGTTTCCACACTAGAATCGCCCATCATGTACTTGTCGTCTATATTCTTTGTTCCTAGATGTATACATTTACATGTATTAAAACACACATTGTTTGCTTGCACCTAACTTACCAAATGATCTAGATCACTCTGTATTAGTGACTTATCCTCTTCATTATTTACCATTACCCCAATTTTTCTGTCATCTGTAAACTTTATCAGTGATTATTTTATGTTTTTTTCCAAGTCATTGATAAAAAATGTTAAATAGCGTAGGACCAAGAACTGATCCTTATAGGAACCCATTAGGAATCACTCAATGGTGATTGCTGTTTACAATTACATTTGGAGACATATCAGCCAGCTTTTAAGCCATTTAATGTGTGTCATGTTAATTTTATATTGTTCTAGTATTTTTAATCAAAATATCATGCAGTACCAGAAATCTATTACATCAATTACCTTTATCAACCAAAGTTGTAATCTCAGAAAAATAAATAAATAAATAAGAATAAAGTAAGTTTGACAGGATCTGTTTTCCATAAATCCACGTTGATTGGCATTAATTATGTTATCCTCCTTTTAGTTCTTTACTAATTGAGTCCCATATCAGCCGCTCCATTATCTTCCCAGACTGACTGGCCTTTAACTACCTGGGTCATCCATTTTACCCTTTTTAAAAATTGGCTCAACATTATCTTTTTTCCAGTCTTCTGGAACTTCCCCAGTGTTCCAAGATTTATTGAAAAATCAACATTAATGGTCCAGCAAGCTCCTCAGCCAACTCTTTTAAAATTCTTGGATGCAAGTTATATGGACCTAATATTTAAACATATCTAACTTTAGTAGCTGTCTAACATCCTCTTCAGGTGGAAAGAGTGTTATCATATGGTATGACTACATCTGTTTTTCCCTCAAATGCAGAACAGAAATATTTATTTAACACTTCTTCTTTTTCTGCATTATTATTGATAATTCTACCATTTCCATCTTGTAATGGACCAGTATCATTTGTGACAAAGTTCCGAGCTTGTAATTGTGGGTCCCGTGATTTCTGGCGGATCCAGGGGCCCCACTGTGACCTTTCTTTCACAGTGTAGTGGCCAGAGTCACAGCCTATTGAGTTACTTTCATCACAGGCCAGTATGGGAGATGGAAAGGGGAAATACCCCACAATCTTTGTTGCTCCATAGAGCTTAGTAGGCACAGTTCACCCTCCTAAATGGACCAAGTCTTGCTTCCCATCTGAAGGGGATCTCTGTGGAGAGTGTGTGATGGGGGGGGGGGGGCAGAACCCAGGCCCACCCTCTACTCCAGGTTCCAGCCCAGGGACCCTAAGAGCAGCAGCTGTTGGTAGCTTTCCCTCCACCTCTAAATGCTGCTTTAATTCCCTGGGCCATTTCCTCCATGGTCCCCTCTTCCTAGCTTTACTCTTATCTCAGGATACAGCAATATTAATACCCCTTCTTCCTCCTTTCGCTTGGGCTCTCTCCAGGGAACTGGAAAGGAGAGCTTTTAAGCAGTCTGAGTGAGACCTTGATTGGTTCCACCTGTCTCCATTAGCCTAATAACCTTAATTGGTTAATTGGCATTAGATGTCTTGATTGGCCTGGAGTAGCTTTTGTTTGGCTATCCAGGGAACAGGGACTTGCTCATCGTGAGGCTGATAGACCTGCCTTCACCTGTAGTCCTCTGGCCTGGAGGGAAAGGGTTGCTGCTCCTACTGCTAGGCCCTGGGTTCTCCCTGCTGCTGCTCCAGGTGCTTCCCTAGCAGGGCCAGACACCCCTCCCCCTTCTCTGCTACCTGGTTGCTGGCCAGCTGCTGACCCCCCCCCCCCCTTGGGTACTGCTACTGCTCCAACTACATTTCCTTGGGGGGGGGGGGCCTGCTGGCCTGCTCCCCAGAGGCGGGGAGTGAGGGACCCCAGCCTCAGCCGTTGCTGCTGTGGCCACCATCACCACCTGAGAAGGGTCCTTTCTGCCTGCCTGAACCACCACCTGGAGTTCCTGGAGCTGCTCCCGTGTAGTTTGCTGCTTGGAGCTGCTGGAGCCCTGAGGAGGAGGAGGAGAAGAAGAGGACCATCTACCAGTGGGGGAGCACCTAGAGACTCTGTAGACCACTGTGGAGGGGGCTCTGAAAGACTGAGTAACTTCCGAACTGTGCTCTTGTGGTGGGGATTTTTGACTGTGTTTGTGGGGACACAAGGGACAAGGCATGGAGCCTGCCCCCCGATCCATCTGTGTGTCCCCCAACCACCACCACCACCGCTGCCCCCTCCACCACCCCCACTGGCTGTTTATCATCTGCTTCTGCTCCTGCCTCTGGACTCAGCTGCTTGCTTGGCTTGCCATGCCCTGTTTCCACTGTCTGGGCCTGAAGCAGCAGCCAGCCCACACTGACTTTTTGTGCAAGCGCACGTGGGTGCATGTGCCCCCCACCTTGGACTGACCCCCCACAGCTTTGCCCCTTGCTACCTGCCCCATTTGCCCCTTGCAGCCTTTTGCCCCTCCCTTTTGCCCCAGCCCCCCCTTACTAGCTTCAGTTTGTTTGCCTGCCCCGCCCTTTTCCTTCTACAGCTGTTTTTTTGCCCCTCCCCAGCCTCTGAAGCTAGACCCTCGGTTTCCCTGTCCTACCTCCAGCCTGCTTAGCCCCTAGCTCCGTGCACCCATGCCCCCTCCCATGCGCTTGTACCTCTCCCCATTTTAGTTTGAACCCCTTTCACTGCACCCCCAATGCTGTTGTATTCCCCCCTCCCCTAGTGCAGCTAGAGTAGCTGGAATCCCACCCCTGTGTTGGTGACTGACCCCCCAGCCCTTGATTGCCCGTCCCGTCCAGCCCACCTCTTTTGTCACCCTCCTCTCCTGCCTGCAGCCTAGTGGGGAGGAGTGGTTGACCTGCTTCCGCTTTCCCTCCTCTCTCCATCCCTGCTCATTATGGCGGGGGACAAGGCAGGTGGGGCCCCTCCAGCAGACCCAGCTGCCCCTCCCGCACCTGCCCCTCCGTCATCCCCCCAAGCCTCTACCTCAACCGCTGCTGCCGAACCACCTGCTAATCCCCCTGCTGGGGCACCGGCAGCAGCGGACACCGGGGTGACCTCCGCTGCTGCCACATTCCTCGCCCCCTCCGACTCTAGGGAAGTCCCCCCAGCTGGTGGGAAGGGTCAGGGTAAAAAGAAGGGGAAGGGCCCTGCAAAAAAGACCAAGCTCTCCATGGCGGGGGCTGCCCCCACTGTCGCATCCCCGCCACCAGCCGCGGCATCCGTCCTCCCTGTTCCCTCCACCAGCTCTGCGGGTGCCCCTCCCCAAGCCCCCAGGGCGTACGCACTGGTGGTGGCAGCCCCCTCGCCTGCTGCTACATCATCTGTCCCGCCCACCGCCTCTGCTACCATCTATAGTGGCCAGGGCCCCTTCCCCACCGTGACCAGGAAGCATGGCGTCCGTTGCCCGCCTCACCCCACGTAGAAACCTACATGCGGGCATTGGCATGGGTGGTGGGGCCCACTGCCATGGTGGCGGCCTCTAAGATGTTTGGAAAGGTGGTGTTCTTCCTGGCATCGGAGGCCGCCGCCTAGGAGGCGGTGGAGAAGGGCTTGGTGGTGGGGGGTGTTCACGTCCCCCTCAAGCCTTTGGAGGACCTGGGTGTACGGGTGGTGTTTTCCTCTGTTCCTCCCTTCCTCCCCAAGGCCGCCCTTTTGCCATTCCTCTTCACCTTGGGGAAACCCCTGTCTGTCCTCAACCCCCTTCCGTTGGGCTGTAAGGACCCATCCCTCTGCCACGTTTTATCGTTCCGCCGGCAGGTGCAGATTCAAGTGCTGCCGGCGGCACGTGATGGGGGGACTGTGGAGGGGTCTTTTCTGGTGCCCCATCGAGGGGCACAGTATTGGGTTTACTATTCTTCGGGGGAGGCCCGGTGCTTTCTCCGCCGGATGGCAGGGCATGTCCAGAGGGACTGCCCCCTGGCCCGGCTCGGAGGGGCATCTGGGACCCCCAATACCTGGAAGGGCGTCGGCTTTACCATTGCTGAGGGCCCTGATCACCTGGACCCTGGGGTCACCCCTCCTCCATCTGTGACCGATGTCAACTCCGCTCTGATCTCAGGGGTGGCCCCCCCAACGTGCCCAGATGAGCGTATGGGCCCCATTGCTGTGGTGGGTGTTAGACCAGGGCCCACGGAGGAGAGGGTGACAGGGCTGGACTTGGCAGGACTTGAGCAGGGCTTGCCTTTGGGGGGAGTCTGTCCGTTTCCCCATTGTCCTGCCCTCCTCTTCCCTTACCCTCCCGTCAATGCCCTCACTCCCTGGATCTGACCCGGCTGGCCAGCCCCGCCCTTCAGAGAGCTGGGAGCTTGTGCGAGGGAGGCACCGAAAGCGGGGAGTGCGGGCCCAGCACCCCCCCCTCGTTGGCAAGGGGGAGGGATCCCCCACATAAAACTATGACGGGGGTTGCTGGCACTGGGCTTTCCGTTGACTCCCCTGCTGCCGTTCATCGTTTGGAGTTGGCCGAGGCTGCTGCAGCTGCAGGTAGCACCGTCTCTGCTATAGAGTTCCTCCCTGAGGGCGTTGCGGAAGTATCCCCCCTGCTGCTTTGCCATCTGTGCCCCCTGTAGGCGCCGCAATGGCGACTGCCCCGGCTGCTGTCGAGGGGGGCCCCGTAGAGGCGGGTGGGGAGTTTACCTCTATTTTTGGTGAGATCGAGGCCCTAGGCTTGACCCCAACCACCGAGCGGATGGATGCGCCTCCGCTAGGGGGCCTCAGTCAGGGCGCCTGTGATCTGTTGCCCTCCCCTCCCTTTTTTCCCCCGCCTCAGGCGGTTCTCCCTGTTTTGGCCATTACACCGCCCCGGGACCTGACCATCTGCCCGGCAGCAAACAGTAATTGGGCTGGTGCCGCTGTGCCCAGTGAGGTGACGGCTGACGCCAAGTGGCCGGGCTCTGAGCCTATGGGTGCCCTGCCCTATGAAGCGGGGCCGCAGCTTTCCCCCTCCCCCCCAGTGCTGTAATCGTGGGTGCCTCGTTAAGTGGGGCACCTGAGCCTGCTGTTGTGGGGGTGCCCCAATCCCTTGCTGCCCCTTTGCCCACCATGCCGGGTGGAGGGACATTGTGCCCCGGTGGCTCTGCCACTTGGGCCCCTGATTTTGTCCCTGTTCCCGTCCTAGATTTGTGTCCTGCCCCCGTCCCTGTCCCTTACCCTGTTCCAGCCCCTGTTCCTGTCCTTAACTTCTATTCCTTTCCTCCTCCTGTTGCTGCCATCCCTGGGGTTGCCTCTTCTTCTTTTTAAGAGGTTCCCCCGGGAGGCGATTTTTGTTTTTCCCTCTCCTGGCCCATCCGGGGCTGCAGTTCTCCCTCTGCCAATGTCCCTAGGGCCAAGTGCTGAGTCGGGTGGCCAGAGGGACGGGCACCGCGGCCGGAATCTGATCCCTGCTTGCCCATCTTGATAGGCAACAGGGCTGGCAGGGGGATCCAATTGGGGGACGCCCTGGGGTCCGTGACCTGCCACGCAGAGGAACGAGATGTACTGTTTCTTGGAAGACACTCGTGGCTCCATGAACAGAGTGCCTCTCACTCTTCAGCACTGGGGCAATTTCCATCTTGTTCTCCAGAGCGAGAGGGCCATTATGGGGGAGGGCAAATGGACCAGGAAGCGGGACGCTGCGGGTTACCAGTGACGCCCTGATGGCTTTTGGGGTTGGGGTTCCAGTGGGAACCGCTAGCACCCCTGACCATGAGGATCATCCCCAGCCCTCTACATGTCGCCGTCCATCTTTGCCACTTTAAACACCCGGGGCTGTAGGTTGGGTCTCCGCAGGTACCAGGTGCTCTCCTTCCTTTGGGAAGGGGGTACTTGGTTATTTTCCTGCAGGAGATCCACACATACCTAGCTGCCAAAGCTAGCTGGTGGCTGGAGTGGGGGGACAGGGTCTACTTTAGCCACCTTTTGGCCCATCAGGCCGGGATGGCGACCCTGTTCTCCCTGCACCTACAGCCCGAGGTGCTGGGGATTACTGAGGTCGTGTCGGGTCACCTACTGCATCTCCGGGCTCGGGTTGAGGGGCTGACGTTGCATCTTGTCAACATCTGTGTCCCGGCTTCCGGCCCGGAGCAAGCGTGTTTCTTTTGGCAGGCGTCTGCCTTCCTTGGTTCTCTGGATCCTCGCAAGTGCCTGGTCCTGGGCGGAGATTTCAACTGCACTCTTGAGGAGTGGGACCGAACAGGGACTGAGCCGAGCCCGGTCGCCGCAGACATCCTCAGGGAGATCATAGCACATCACTCCCTGGTGGATGTCTGGCGTGACCACCACCTGAATGATGACTCCATGTTCACTTTTGTCCGGGAGGAGGAACAATGGTCAAACCACTCCTGGTTAGATCACATCTATTTTTCTCAATGTTATCTTTCACAGGCCCACTCCTCCAGCGTCCAGCCGGCCCTGTTCTTGGACCACCATTTGGTGGCCATGATGGCCTCTCTTTCTTCGGCCTATTGGCACTTCAATAACAGCCTGCTGGAGGATGTGGGATTTGTGGCATCCTTCTGGGAGTTTTGGCTGGCCTGGCAGGACCAGAGGTGTGCCCTTCCCTCGGTGCGGTGATGGTGGGATGTGGCTCTTCTGCCATAGCCACACCCAGGGTGCCAGCCGGTGGAGGGATGTGATGATAGAGCAGCTGAAGCGGGAGGTATTGGACCTAGAGAGGCATCTGGCCACCAGCCCCGGTGATCCACCCCTCTGTGGAGTGAAGTAGAGGAGCTCCAGGCCCTTGATGATCTTCGGGCCCGGGGCGTCTTCGATCGATCCTGCATCCACCTCCTGCAGGAGATGGATCGCGGCTCCCACTTCCTCTACTCCCTGGGGAAGAAGAGGGGGGGTGAAAAAACAAGTCCTCTGCCTCCTGGCCGAGGATGGCACCCCCTCATGGATCCAGTGGAGATGCATGAGAGGGCCAGGGCCTTCTACGCTGGCCTTTTCTCCCCAGATCCAACCGATGCTGATGCCTGAGGAGTACTTTGGGACAGACTCCCGACAGTCAGCACAGGCGACCGGGACCGTCTGGAGCTGCCTCTCACTCTGGCCGAGTTCTTGGAAGCCCTCTGCCACATGCCCACCAATAAATCTCCGGGCATGGACAGGCTGACTGTGGAGTTCTACCGCGTGTTCTGGGACGTCCTCAGGCTGGACCTTGCCATCGTCTGGGCCGAGTCTCTGGAGAGGGAGGTCCTCCCTCTGTCGTGCAGGCGAGCGCTGCCCGCCTTGCTCCCGAAGAAGGGGAACCTCCGCGATCTCTGGAATTGGCGTCCTGTCTCGCTCCTCAGCATGGACTATAAGGTCATGGTGAAGGCCATCTCGCTGCGGTCCATGCTGGCAGATGTGGTCCATCCAGACCAGACCTACACTGTCCCAGGCCGTACCATCTTCGACCATCTTTATTTGGTCTGGGATCTCTTGGAGCTTGGGTGTAGGGATGGTCTGTTGTTCGCCCTCTTGTCCTTGGATCAGGAGAAGATGTTTGACCAAATGGACCATGGGTATCTCCTGGGCACTGTGCGGGCATTCGGCTTCAGGCCCCAGTTTGTGGGGTTTCTCCAAGTGCTGTACGCTTCTGCAGAGTGTCTGGTCAGGCTCAACTGACCACACCTGTCAGCTTTGGGCGAGGGGTGCATGAAGGCTGCCCGCTGTTAGGTCAGCTGTACAATGTGGCCATTGAGCCATTCCTTAGGCTCCTTCGCAAGTTGACGGGGTTGGTGCTGCATGAGCCGGAGGTGCGGCTGGTCCTGGCAGCGTACGCTGATGACGTGCTTCTTGTGGTCCAGGACCCGTATGATCTGGTGCAGGTGGAGGCCTGTAAAGCTGTTTATTCAGCGGCCTCCTCTGCCCGGGTCAACTGGGTCAAGAGCTCTTGCCTGGTGGTCGGGGCCGGATGGCGGGCGAGCTCCCTCCCACCCGCTCTTCAGGCCATCCTGTGGAGCACGGGTCTGCTGCTTTATCTTGGCGTTTACCTTTCTGCCACACATCTGTCTCCGCCAGAGAACTGGCACGGTTTAAAGGGCAGGGTGACTGGGCGGTTTCAGGGCCGGACGGGACTGCCCTGGTACCTCTCCCTCTGGGGGAGAGTGCTGATGCTTAACCAACTGGTCCTGTCCATGCTCTGACACCGACTCAATACCCTGTGCCCACCCCCGGTGTTCCTGGCCAATCTCCAGAGACTGGTCCTGGAGTTTTTTTTGGCCGGGACTGCACTGGGTCTCTGCAGGGGTTCTCCATCTCCCCCTGGAGGAGGGAGGACAGGGCCTGACGTGTATGCGCATGCAGGTCCATGTCTTCCACCTCCAGGGCCTGCAGAGGCTCCTTCATAGTGCGGGTGGCTCGGCGTGGAGCATATTGGCACACGCCTTCCTCCTCCGCCGCCCGCGAGGGCTCCGATATGACTGGCAGCTCTCTTTTCTCCATCCGAGAGGTCTTCCGCGAGACCTCTCCGAGCTGCCGGTCTTCTACCAGGACCTCCTCCAGTCCTGGAGACTGGTTTCAGCAACCAGGTCCTTTGTAGCCACAGAGAGGGTAGATCTCCTCGTGGAGCCCCTGCTACACAATCCCCATCTTCATGTGCAGGTGGCACAGTCCCCCTTGGTGTGCCAGAGGTTGGTCCTGGCAGGAGTCATGAAGATTGGAGACCTCCTGGACTACGACCTGGGGGCTTGGGTGGATCCCCAGGCACTCGGTTGGTGCATGGGGCTCTCCACCCTTACAACCCCCCAGTGCGTAGTCCAGTAGGTGGAGGCAGCCCTGCCTCCCGCGGCTCGTTTTTTACTTGAGCAGGTCCTGCGAGAGGGTGCGCCTCGCCCACCCCTCCAGGCCCTCCAGATCTTTCCATCGGCCCCCTGCCCCGTGAGGCTTCCCGGCCTCCCCCCTCCTCGTACCTCGAGTTGGCTGCGTACAATGCAGCCAATTCGTTTCCAAACCACACCAAGGGACCACCTATACATGCTTGTGTTGCACACGCTTCACTACCACATCCTCGTGTCGTGCACTGATACCAAGTGGCGGGACCTTTTACCAGCAGTGGAGGGTGGGGAACCAGTGGGCCGGTTTGTATTCCATCTTAGTCCTGCGGCCCTCCGGGGATATGAGCTGGCGGCTCCTTCATGGAGCCGTGAGCACGGGCATGTACTTGGTGCAGTTCACCTCTGTCCCTGAAGCCTGTCCCTTTTGTGGCATGAGAGAGACCCTGGCACACATACACCTTCAGTGCACCAGACTGCAGCCCCTTTTCCAGCTCCTCCAGAACCTCTTATTGCGGTTCTGGCTGCACTTTTTCCCGCACTTGTTTATTTATGCACACCCAATTCGAAGCCCCACAAAGTCGTGGGACCACCTCGTCAACCTCTTCCTAGCCATGGCCAAGGGGGCCATTCGTAACACCAGGGAGAGGAGGTTGGCAGAGAGGGGGGCCCTGCGACTGTGGGGCTGTTTTTCGTTCCTTTATTCATTCATGCATCCGGGCAGAGTTCCTCTGGGCAGCGTCCGCCAGCTCTCTCGACGCCTTCAAGGAGCAGTGGGCGCTGTCTGGGGTTCTCTGCTTGGTGTCCCCTTCTGGTTCCCTAGTTTTGGCCCTTTGACCCCCACACCTGTTCCCGTTATTGCAGTTGTTGTCCCTTGAATTCGATTGAGTTCTAGGTTTAGTAGCCCCTCCCTAGGCTGAGGGAGGGGCCTGTAGCAGTGGGCGAGCTAACGCTCGCACATGTGCTGGTGCTCAAAAGGACCACTCTCTCACATCCTTCTGGTCTGACTCCATCACACACTGTTAGGATTCTTTTTGTTCCTAAAGTATTTAACAAAACTCCTTTTTCTTGTCTTATTCAACCTTGCAGCTTTGCTCCAGGAAGACAGTACACCATCCAGGCTATTTCTAAGTCTTGCCAAATCTTTCTGTATCAGATCTCTAAGATATAGCCTTTCCTATCTATCCATCCAGCTAATACTCTTGTTGAGGTTCTCATCATGTTGCATCTCAGTGCAACATCCTTCACAAGCCTTGACAAATGCCATCATTCCCCAATTATATCTGTTCATAATGATGCTGCAAAAATCCTTTTCATTGCCCATCACTTTGATCATGTCATTGTTCCTTTTGCATCCCTTCACTACTCTGTTGCATCAAACATAAGCTACGTGGCTTCACTTTCGCCGTGCAGTGGAGACGAAACCAAAGACAACCACACAGTAGTGGCAGATAGCTGTCCAAGGCCAGGACCAGGAGGACATAGAGACTCAGCCATCAGCTGGCCTGATGTAGAAAGGAGGTATATGAGACTAACAGAGGACCAACAGGACACCACCCAATAGAATGAAGGCAGCAACAGGGTGAAAGCAAGCCCTGCACCAAGAGTGGTAACACAAACAAGAAGTCAGAGACTGGTTTAAAGGCTAACACCCTTGAAGGCTAACAGGCTACAATGGGCTGGTGCTAAAGGCTATGTCTCTATGGTGGGCTGTATACTAGTAACCTCTAGCCCCAGCAGGACAGCAAACACTTGCACAAAAGACACAACAACAAAAGCTGTTAAAAGGAAAGCTGTAACAACCTGCTTGGAACTTGAAAGGAGGAGCACAGATTGCAGCAGGAAAGAATTTGAAGGAGTCATCAGAAAATCAGACATTGTGCACATGGCTAGAATGCTAGCTGCAGTTGCAGCATCTCTAAATAGCTCATAGTAAAAAGAGCTCAGTTGAGTTTTACAAGCCTGGAGTCCTTTCATGTTATTACTCAGCACATGGCACATGAAACAAATACACAGGCCACACTTCTGCAGCAAAATAAATCTCTATCTACCAAAATGACTTTGACTATT
This sequence comes from Lepidochelys kempii, assembly GCF_965140285.1. Classification (NCBI taxonomy): domain Eukaryota; kingdom Metazoa; phylum Chordata; order Testudines; family Cheloniidae; genus Lepidochelys; species Lepidochelys kempii. The sequence goes on along the minus strand of NC_136390.1, from coordinate 31,755,636 downwards.
ACATTTCATAATGTCCCATATTGTGGCTTTTTATGTTCCACGTTGTTATGCCTAGTATAATTTCTCTGGAGTCATTTAACACTTAATCTTACTTTCTGAGAGATGGAAAAAATAGGAATGGTTTAGGCATTTGCAAAATCTCATTGGTTGGGTTTTTGCTTTACAAACCAAAAACTGGGGTGTTTTAGATCCCTGACTTTAAGGGGGACGTGGGTTTGGATAAATGGTTTCAATTATGGCTTGTATGTGCTTTTTAGTAATATTATTTTAAAATGGAGGGTCATATGCTTTGTTGTTATAACTGGAGGGTCATACACATGCTGCACAAACAATGAGAGAGTAGCATATAAAGCTGCTGCTTGTGATATGTGCAGGAAGCAGCATGAGGCATCAGAGAGATTTATCTGCCTGTAGCAATATAGTGGGGGGAAAGGGGGTATATAGGGAGGAATAAGAGGGATCAGCAAGGGGGGGGTCAAAGAATGAGATGATGAGGGCATTAGATACTCCCAACCCCACACTCAGAGCTGCTTTGTCCTTTACCTTCTAGATATGTGTTAACCTGCTCCACCAATCCCTTCTACCTGAGCTCAGAAATTCACATACCTTCCACACCAGAACCCTCCTTTACCCAAGCCCTGGCTGGGAACTGCATACGTGCGCACACTTGCTTTGTGTGCTCCTTTTCCTTCCAGAGTCAATATTTGCAGGGGCTGGTGCCCCCTCTCTATATCTCCCCCACCTTGGACCAAGTTTTGGGGAGGCAGCGCACGAGGAGGGAAGAAGGAATTAGGCCTCATTCACTTTTCTCTCCCTCTGGCTCCTCCTGATGTTCTCTCTGGGAGATAGCCCATTCAGTGTGTCAGCATTTAAAACTCGATTGAGAGATGGACAGAGCTGAGATTAGCTTTGTGGACAAGTTCTTTGATCTATAGATAATTACAAAGCTGGTTAAACCTGCTAAGCAAATGTGTCGGGGCTCTGTGTGTTGTCCCCAATTTCCCCTTCCGGGTTTCTGACTTTTCCACAGAATCAATAGGATGTCATTGATGTCTAGAACTTTCCCTGAAAATTTGGAATTCATGTGATGTGCTGTTTCAAAGTTATCACATTACAGACATACAAACAGAAATGCCATCAAGTTGAATGTAGGGCCCCACTTTGCTTGGCCAATAATAATAATTATTATTATTACTAATAATATAATATAATGATTTAAAGCAATATATGGTAAATAATGAAATAAAAATATGCATACCATGTAAGATAAAGAGTAACATTTTTTAAAGCACCTTAGTGAAATAAGAGCCTCAAGCCCATTTTCAGAAGTGACTAAGGGTATGTCTACACTACGGAATAAGGTCGAATTTGTAGAAGTCGGTTTTTTAGAAATCGGTTTTATATATTCGAGTGTGTGTGTCCCCACAGAAAATGCTCTAAGTGCATTAACTCGGCGGAGTGCTTCCACAGTACCGAGGCTAGAGTCGACTTCTGGAGCATTGCACTGTGGGTAGCTATCCTACAGTTCCCGCAGTCTCTGCTGCCCATTGGAATTCTGGGTTGAGATCCCAATGCCTGATGGGGCTAAAACATTGTCGCGGATGGTTCTGGGTACATATCGTCAGGCCCCCGTTCCCTCCCTCCCTCCGTGAAAGCAAGGGCAGAAAATCGTTTCGCGCCTTTTTTCCTGAGTTACCTGTGCAGACGCCATACCACGGCAAGCATGGAGCCCGCTCAGGTAACCGTCACCCTATGACTCCTGGGTGCTGGCAGACGCGGTACGGCATTGCTACACAGTAGCAGCAACCCCTTGCCTTCTGGCAGCAGACGGTGCAATACGACTGTTAGCTGTCATCGTCGTGTCCGAGGTGCTCCTGGCCACGTCGGCTGGGAGCGCCTGGGCAGACATGGGCGCAAGGACTAAATTTGGAGTGACTTGACCAGGTCATTCTCTTTAGTCCTGCAGTCAGTCCTATTGAACCGTCTTATGGTGAGCAGGCAGGCGATACGGATTGCTAGCAGTCGTACTGTACCATCTTCTGCCGGGCAGGCAAGAGATGAGGCTGGCTAGCAGTTGTATTGTACCATCTTCTGCCAGGCAGGCAAGAGATGAGGATGGCTAGCAGTCGCACTGTACCATCTTCTGCCGAGCAGCCATGAGATGTGGATGGCATGCAGTCCTTCTGCACCATCTGCTGCCAGCCAAAGATGTAAAAGATAGATGGAGTGGATCAAAACAAGAAATAGACCAGATTTGTTTTGTACTCATTTGCCTCCTCCCCCATCTAGGGGACTCATTCCTCTAGGTCACACTGCAGTCACTCACAGGGAAGGTGCAGCGAGGTAAATCTAGCCATGTATCAATCAGAGGCCAAACTAACCTCCTTGTTCCAATAAGAACAATAACTTAGGTGCACCATTTCTTATTGGAACCCTCTGTGAAGTCCTGTCTGAAATACTCCTTGATGTAAAGCCACCCCCTTCATTGATTTTAGCTCCCTGAAGCCAACCCTGTAAGCCATGTCGTCAGTCGCCCCTCCCTCCGTCAGAGCAACGGCAGACAATTGTTCCGCGCCTTTTTTCTGTGCGGACGCCATACCAAGGCAAGCATGGAGGCCGCTCAGCTCACTTTGGCAATTAGGAGCACATTAAAGACGCATTATCCAGCAGTATATGCAGAACCTGGCAAAGCGATACCGGGCGAGGAGGCGACGTCCGCGCGATCACGTGAGTGATCAGGACATGGACACAGATTTCTCTGAAAGCATGGGCCCTGCCAATGCATGCATCATGGTGCTAATGGGGCAGGTTCATGCTGTGGAACGCCGATTCTGGGCTCGGGAAACAAGCACAGACTGGTGGGACCGCATAGTGTTGCAGGTCTGGGACGATTCCCAGTGGCTGCGAAACTTTCGCATGTGTAAGGGCACTTTCATGGAACTTTGTGACTTGCTTTCCCCTGCCTTGAAGCGCATGAATACCAAGATGAGAGCAGCCCTCACAGTTGAGAAGTGAGTGGCGATAGCCCTGTGGAAGCTTGCAACGCCAGACAGCTACCGGTCAGTTGGGAATCAATTTGGAGTGGGCAAATCTACTGTGGGGGCTGCTGTGATGCAAGTAGCCCATGCAATCAAAGATCTGCTGATATCAAGGGTGTGACCCTGGAAAATGTGCAGGTCATAGTGGATGGCTTTGCTGCAATGGGATTCCCTAACTGTGGTGGGGCCATAGACAGAACCCATATCCCTAGTTTGGCACCAGAGCACCAAGCCGCCGAGTACATAAACCGCAAGGGGTACTTTTCAATAGTGCAGCAAGCTCTGGTGGATCACAAGGGACGTTTCACCAACATCAATGTGGGATGGCTGCGAAAGGTACATGACGCTCGCATCTTCAGGAACTCTGGTCTGTTTCAAAAGCTGCAGGAAGGGACTTTATTCCCAGACCAGAAAATAACTGTTGGGGATTTGAAATGCCTATATGTATCCTTTGGGACCCAGCCTACCCCTTAATGCCATGGCTCATGAAGCCATACACAGGCAGCCTGGACAGTAGTCAGGAGCTGTTCAACTACAGGCTGAGCAAGTGCAGAATGGTGGTAGAATGTATATTTGGACGTTTAAAGGCGCGCTGGCGCAGTTTACTGACTTGCTTAGACCTCCGCGAAACCAGTATTCCCACTGTTATTACTGCTTGCTGTGTGCTCCACAATATCTGTGAGAGTAAGGGGGAGACGTTTATGGCGGGGTGGGAGGTTGAGGCAAATCACCTGGCTGCTGGTTACGCGCAGCCAGACACCAGGGCGGTTAGAAGAGCACAGGAGGGCGCGGTACGCATCAGAGAAGCTTTGAAAACCAGTTTCATAACTGGCCAGGCTACGGTGTGAAAGTTCTGTTTGTTTCTCCTTGATGAAACCCCCTGCCCCTTGGTTCACTCTGGTTCACTCTACTTCCCTGTAAGCTAACCACCCTCTCCTCCTCCCTTCGATCACCGCTTGCAGAGGCAATAATGTCATTGTTGCTTCACATTCATGCATTCTTTATTCATTCATCACACAAATAGGGGGATGACTACCAAGGTAGCCCAGGAGGGGTGGTGGAGGAGGGAAGGAAAATGCCACACAGCACTTTAAAAGTTTACAACTTTAAAATTTATTGAATGCCAGCCTTCTTTTTTTTGGGCAATCCTCTGTGGCGGAGTGACTGGTTGGCCGGTGGCCCCCCCACCGTGTTCTTGGGCATCTGGGTGTGGAGGCTATGGAACTTGGGGAGGAGGGCGGTTGGTTACACAGGGGCTGTAGTGGCAGTCTGTGCTCCAGCTGCCTTTGCTGCAGCTCAGCCATACACTGGAGCATACTGGTTTGGTCCTCCAGCAGCCTCACCATTGAATCCTGCCTCCTCTCATCACGCTGCCGCCACATTTGAGCTTCAGCCCTGTCTTCAGCCCGCCACTTACTCTCTTCAGCCCGCCACCTCTCCTGGTCATTTTGTGCTTTCCTGCACTCTGACATTATTTGCCTCCACACATTCGTCTGTGCTCAGTCAGTGCGGGAGGACAGCATGAGCTCGGAGAACATTTCATCTTGAGTGCGTTTTTTTTTCTTCCTAATCTTCACTAGCCTCTGGGAAGGAGAAGATCCTGTGATCATTGAAACACATGCAGCAGGTGGAGAAAAAAAAGGGACAGCGGTATTTAAAAAGACATATTTTATAAAACAGTGGCTACACTCTTTCAGGGTAAACCTTGCTGTTAACATTACATACATAGCACATGTGCTTTCGTTACAAGGTTGCATTTTGCCTCCCCCCACCGCGTGGCTACCCCCTCAACCTTCCCCCCTCCCTGTGGCTAACAGCGGGAAACATTTCTGTTTAGCCACAGGCAAACAGCCCAGCAGGAACGGGCTCCTCTGAGTGTCCCCTGAAGAAAAGCACTCTATTTCAACCAGGAGACCATGAATGATATCTCACTCTCCTGAGGATAACACAGAGAGATAAAGAACGGATGTTGTTTGAAGCCAGCAAACATACGCTGCAATGCTTTGTTGTACAATGATTCCCGAGTACGTGTTACTGGCCTGGAGTGGTAAAGTGTCCTACCATGAAGGACGCAATAAGGCTGCCCTCCCCAGAAACCTTTTGCAAAGGCTTTGGGAGTACATCCAGGAGAGCCGCGAATGCCAGGGCAAATTAATCCTTTCACATGCTTGCTTTTAAACCATGTATAGTATTTTAAAAGGTACACTCACCGGAGGTCCCTTCTCCGCCTGCCGGGTCCAGGAAGCAGCCTTGTGGGGGTTCAGGGGGTACTGGCTCTAGGTCCAGGGTGAGAAACAGTTCCTGGCTGTCAGGAAAACCGGTTTCTCTGCTTGCTTGCTGTGAGCTATCTACAACCTCATCATCATCATCATCATCTTCTTCGTCCCCAAAACCTGCTTCCGTGTTGCCTCCATCTCCATTGAAGGAGTCAAACAACATGGCTGGGGTAGTGGTGGCTGAACCCCCTAAAATGGCATGCAGCTCATCATAGAAGCGGCATGTTTGGGGCTCTGACCCAGAGCGGCCGTTCGCCTCTCTGGTTTTCTGGTAGGCTTGCCTCAGCTCCTTAAGTTTCACGCGGCACTGCTTCGGGTCCCTGTTATGGCCTCTGTCCTTCATGCCCTGGGAGATTTTGACAAAGGTTTTGGCATTTCGAAAACTGGAACGGAGTTCTGAGAGCACGGATTCCTCTCCCCAAACAGCGATCAGATCCCATACCTCCCGTTCGGTCCATGCTGGAGCTCTTTTGCGATTCTGGGACTCCATCATGGTCACCTCTGCTGATGAGCTCTGCATGGTCACCTGCAGCTTGCCACACTGGCCAAACAGGAAATGAGATTCAAAAGTTCGTGGTTCTTTTCCTGTCTACCTGGCCAGTGCATCTGAGTTGAGAGTGCTGTCCAGAGCGGTCACAATGGAGCACTCTGGGATAGCTCCCGGAGGCCAATACCGTCAAATTGTGTCCACAGTACCCCAAATTCGAGCCGGCAAGGCCAATTTAAGCGCTAATCCACTTGTCAGGGGTGGAGTAAGGAAATCGATTTTAAGAGCCCTTTAAGTCGAAATAAAGGCTTCATCGTGTGGACAGGTGCAGGTTTACATCGATTTAACGCTGCTAAATTCAACCTAAAGTCCTAGTGTAGATCAGGGCTTAGGCATTTAGGAGCTCAAGTATTATTGAAAGTCTTTAACTTTTCATGTGGGACTTTGTTGTTAAATTATACACCAATTAATAGAGAATGACTGACTTAGTAATAAGTGAAAGTAATGTTTATTAAACAATAGTTGTCAGGGTTTCTTCCCCATTCTGAACTTTAGGGTACAGATGTGGGGACCCTCATGAAAGACCCCCTAAGCTTATTCTTACCAGCTTAGGTTAAAAACTTCCCCAAGGTACAAACTTTGCCTTGTCCTTGAACAGTATGCTGCTACCACCAAGCGTTTTAAACAAAGAACAGGGAAAGAGGCCACTTGGAGACGTTTTCCCCCAAAATATTCCCCCCAAGCCCTACACACACCGTTTCCTGGGGAGGCTTGAGAATAATATCCTAACCAATGTGTTACAAAATCATCAAAGACCCAAACCCCTGGATCTTGGAACAATGGAAAAATCAGTCAGGTTCTTAAAAGAAGGATTTTATTTTAAAAAAAAGATAAAAATCATCTCTGTAAAATCAGGATGGGAAATACTTTACAGGGTATTCAGTTTCAAAACACAGAGGATCCCTGTCTGGGCAAAACCTTAAAGTTACAGAAAACAGGAATAACACAGAGAAAATTCACATAAAACAAAAGATAAACTAATCCGCCTTGCCTAGTTTGCCTATACTGGTTGCGATATTGGAGACTTGGATTAGGATGGGTTGGAGAAGATGGATTTCTGTCTGGCCTATCTCAGTCCCAAGAACAACCACGTAAACAAAGAGCACAAACAAAAGCCTTCCCCCCTCAAGATTTGAAAGTATCTTGTTCCCTTATTGGTCCTTTGGGTTAGGTGCCAGCCAGGTTAGCTGAGCTTCTTAACCCTTTACAGGTAACAGGATGTTGCCTCTGGCCAGGAGGGATTTTATAGTTCTGTATACAGAAAGGTGGTTACCCTTCCCTTTATATTTATGACAACAGTACATTGCTGATTGATAAACAGACTACTTGTGTTTCTTCACTATATTCAGTTTTTCAGGCCCACAATGTTACACTTACCGTGTTAGGGGATTGACTAAACAGGAAGACTTTCTCAATCTTTTATTTCAGGTTCTACAGTGGAGAGCACACCAGGAGGAGACAGCCAGACTGGAAGCTGCTGTAGCTGTCAGAAGTAAAGAAAAGGAAGATGAAAGAGAAAAGATACAGAAAGAAAAGGAAATGATTCAGAAAGCAGAGGAAAAAGAAAAAGTATGGAAAATGTGCTATTTGAATGATTTATTGTCTAATTGCTTTTAAAAGCTTTAAGTAATCTCAATACTTTATATTATTGTAAATAGTCTTTTTGTTATTAGTTCAGAGATTAGCAAGTGGTTAGTGGAATGTTGCTAATACCCATTTCAGCTTTAAAGCTGCATGTACTTGTGCAGCAATTATTCTACTTTCTTATTTTTCTAAAAAGACAACAATATAGGCATATACGCTGTGGCTGACACACAGACGCAAGGAAAATCAGTGCAGAGAAACTACTGCATTTCTAGCTGTCTTACAGATTTATGCTATCAAGTAATATGGCAAAGACCACTGAAGCTACCAAAGCTGCAGCAAGATATGCTGCATTGCAGCAAATGAGCCTCACAATATATTGGCTACAGTGTTTAAGCACACTGCACTTAGACCAACACAGGGAACTTTCAAATAGGCTTCCAAGAACAGGTGCACATTACCTCTTTCAAGACAGCAGACCTCTATGTTTACATTGTGCTACATCGTTTGACTGACTGGGAAATGTATGCAGTGTTGTAGCCTTATTGGTCCCAGGATATTAGAGAGACAAGGTGGGTGAGCTTGGACCAGCTTCTGTTGGCAACAGAGAGAGAAGCTTTTGAGATTACACAGAGCTCTTCTTTAGATCTGGGAAATGTACTCGGAGTGTCACAGCTAAATACAAGATGGAACAGATAATTGTTTAGCATATGTTGTTAACACATATTTCAACGTGAAGTGGCCCATTAACACCTCTCAGTCAAGGATTTTCTCAAAGGAAACCTGCACAGCCCCTTCAAGAGATGAGCCTAGGAGCTTAAATTCATAACGTCACTAGACACTAAAAATCATAGACTGAATAGCACACTGGAATTATGGTTTATTACAATCTGTAACCCCGTTAACACCCCATCACTCCCCGGCTTTCCCCCTTCCCATTAACTGGAGAGGTGTTAACGTGCCACTTCACCTTGAATAGTCCCTTGAAATATGTGTTAACTACTAGTGCTAAATAATCTGTTCCACCTTGTATTTATCTGTGACACTCTGGGTATGTTTACACTGCAATTAGACACTGGTGGCTGGCTCATGCCAGCTGACTCAAACTCACAGGACTTTGGCTAAGGGGCTGTTTCATTGCAGTGTAGATGTTCCTGCTGGGGCTGCAGCCCAAGCTCTGGGACCCTCCTACTTTCAAGGTCGTAGAGCCCGGGCTGCAGCCTGAGCCTCAACATCTACATTGCAATGAAACAGCCTCTTAAAAGACCCCAGAGCCAGAGTCAGCTGGCACGGGCCAGCCACCGGTGTCTAACTGCAGTGTAAACATATCCTCTGAATAAATTTCCCAGATGTAAAGAAGAGCTTTGTGTAAGCTGGAAAGCTTTTCTCTCTCTCTCCAACAGAAATTAGTCCAATAAAAGATATTATCTCACCTACCTTGTCTCTCTGTGGGGAAATAACATTGTTCTAACTAAAGTCTAAACAGTACTTTGTGGAAAAACTTTGGAGAATAAGTTTTTTTTACTGCTTATAGAAAAATCTGCTTATGTGTCACATACTAGCTATATTTTTCTACACTAGTTTTTATTATTAATGTAATTTATACAAAAACAGGAACCTTTTGATTTTGAGAATTTACCTATTTTTTTACTTATTTCTCATTCTGAAATCTTACACTCAGAGGATTAACATCACATTTATGTGGAATTTTTATATTAAAAATGTATAATTATTATTTCAAGTCAGCAATAAGCAGCAAGAGCAAATGAATGTTTATAGGGTGGTCCTGCAGATCCTTCAGCACATGAGTAACTTTACTCACATAAGCTGTCCCATTAACTTCTATGAGACTGTTGGTGCTCACATGCTTGCAGGATTGGGCCACTGACTAGTAGGTTTTTATGTATACATCTGTTGAAAGCAATGAGTGTGGGGGGGCACAAAATCAGATAGGCAGAATTGTTTCAAAATAGAATATTTTCATGATGCGTATTTGAAGGGTTTAGTGAAGTCCAGGGACCCCAGCCCCCAAGGAGGATTTAAGTTAACAGTTGATCAGCCAGTGGTGAAGGCTGGAAAATGAAAAAATAGTACCTTGCCAACTGATGTCTCCTCTGTCCTTAGGCTTCTCCCCAGGTAAATACCTGTCATAGTCCTTTGTAACATACCTTAATGGGAATGTACATAAACTCTGTTCATGCCCCATCTGACTGAGAGCATGAATGGGGGAGTTCGGCTCCAGAAATGCCTTATCCTTCTCTACCTCTACTTAGATGTTTGAAGTCTTGTCTCTTTCCGACCATCTGCATGACATTATCCATATTGCAGTAATGTTCTTGAAAACAAGATTTATTAAAACTAAACAGAATATGGTAGTAAAGCAAAAGAAATGGTTTACAAAATTGAGTGATGTAGGGGTCCTTTAGCTTAGTTACAAAGAAAAGAAAAGAAAAGAAAAGAAAATCCTAGATCTTTAGAAAGTCCTCTTATCAACTCCTCTTTAGGCCTGACGTAGCCTTTCCCTATTGTGTCCAAAGAAATTTCCCCTTATCTCTTACCTACAGTTCATTATCATATCTGTGTGGCTATATCAACCATTCCACACAGGAGTATTTGAACAAGAGTGCTGCCTAGAGAAAGTGCCAGTCTTTGTATCCCATATGAGGACTTTACCTCTGGGATGTTTCCACACTTTCCTATCTCCAAGCCCACTTTGATCTCCCCTTCCTTAGACACGCCTCACTAGTTGAGGTGATGGACTTGATTTGCATGGCCATCATTCTTTGCTGTGGATGTTAGGCTGTGCCCATGTACAGTCTGTATCTAGTTTCCTTCTTCGCTGGTTATAGAGGTAGCATGGATTTGTCTCTTTAATTCTCTCATCGATTTTCCATTGCTATTAAATTTAAATTATTGCCAGACCCTGTTCCCTCAGTCACACTGCCACTAAAAAAATAGAATGAATGAAATGACTACAGAGACTGGCATGCAGTTAGTGTAACAGTGGGACAAAAGCACTTGAAAAAATGTTTTCCCTCTTGTCTCATATCCTTTAACTTTTTTCTTTTATTCTGGGAACTTGTCATTTTCAATTATGGTTATGAGGTCATATTTATAAGCATGTAAAATATGCACTTTGAGCCAAAGCCTGGTGCTGTTTAAGTCCAGACAAGTTTTGCCTTTGACTTCGATGAGACAGGATTATATATACACTGTGTAGGCATGTTCTAGTCATTATCTGTAGATATTTTAAGCATATTTCAAAAATGTACAAGATGAACTTTTCAAGATTCTCTATACTGTGCGATTCCTGCATTCTTTCACATTGGCTCTGGCAGATGTTTTCTGATATTTCTTCCCAGAGGCTAGGTTATTATTGCTTTTAGGTATTGGTTTAGTCTTTTTAAACTACAGACTTCTGCTGGCATAACTGTTGGTCACAGGTATGAAGAGGTGTGATCCCTGACTGACATATAACGTGCCAACTGAAGCTCCTAGTATAGACACAAAGCTGTGTTTATACCAATTTGTTTCATTCATGGGGAGTGATTTTACTATACCAATATGATACAGTTGTGTTTAAACTAGGAGAACTTTGTCAGGAAAAGTGCTCCTAGTTTCGAGACAGCCTTTCAGGGGGTAAATGTGTATAATTTCCAGCCATTACAAAAATTGTATTTGCTTTCTGATCCCCTGCCACCTGAATGCCTCTTTAGTATCAAAAAAAGAACAGGAGTACTTGTGACACCTTAGAGACTAACCAATTTATTTGAGCATAAGCTTTCGTGAGCTACAGCTCACTTCATCGGATGCTCATTTTGCATGATGAAGTGATGAAGTGAGCTGTAGCTCACAAAAGCTTATGCTCAAATAAATTGATTAGTCTCTAAGGTGTCACAAGTACTCCTTTTCTTTTTGCGAATACAGACTAACACGGCTGCTACTCTGAAACCTGTCTTTAGTATCAGTGGTTTACCGCTAGTTCAGGATGCAACATGAAGAAATTTTGATTGACGTTTCAGAATTGTCTGACAAGTTGTCTCTATTGGTGGCTTTGGCCATCTAGTTTTATTTTCTCCTATATCACAGGAGGAGTGGTTGGGTTACTGGGTAGATTGGATCACATCTTTTGCTAATAATTAATAAAAATATTCTAATAACCAGAGTTGTACAGTTGTCCTTGGTTTCAGATTGTGCATATAAAAATGGCCTAAATAAAGTTATGATTTGCTATTAAATTTTAACCCTGCGGAGCAGGAAACTAGCAGAAATAGCAACATTTTCTGAAAATCTACTTTTTCCTGAACCACAGCACCTAAATGATTGTTTGCAAAAATGGAACAGCTCATTTTAAAGGTTTCAGAGTAACAGCCGTGTTAGTCTGTATTCGCAAAAAGAAAAGGAGTACTTGTGGCACCTTAGAGACTAACCAATTTATTTGAGCATGAGCTTTCGTGAGCTACAGCTCACTTCAGCATCCGATGAAGTGAGCTGTAGCTCACGAAAGCTCATGCTCAAATAAATTGGTTAGTCTCTAAGGTGCCACAAGTATTCCTTTTCTTTTTGCTCATTTTAAAGGGGCTGATGCCCTGAAAACCATTGCAAACTGGAGCCTTCTACAAAAGCTTAAAACTAGAGTATTTCTTTGACATATAATGTATTACTTTTATTGCCATTTCATAGAGGTTCTGTTGCAAGGAATGGTCATCTAAACTATTTCCTTTTTAAGTTAGCGCCTTCCACACTGGGGATTGGGCAGGGGAAGGGGTGAATTTAGAGATTTTCTTCCTCTTTATCCAGGGACTTGATGTACTTTGAAATGAATAACATTTATTTTAGATGTTTTAGTTATGAGGACTTTAAAAATGTATATAATAACTAAAAGTCTGTGTCCCAAGCTGTATGGATATTCTGTGGAGCTCCTAAGATCCATGACTGGAGCTCTTTTGTGTAATCTGTTTTGTGGAGTTCCCAAGCTACACAGAACTTGGCTCTTGCTTGCACTGAAGTCCATAGCAAAACTCCCATTCACTTGAGGTGGTGCAGAAGCAGGACTCTGGTACACAGCTGATGCACAGAATATCTGCAGATCGGAGCCCTTTTGAGGTTCACTCCCATGGAGCCTCAGAGTATAAGATACATATGAACTTTACATGGAGAGTTCTCACAGTGAAGTGCACAAGAGAGCAAAGCTAAAGTTATTTGGGATACCTTAGCTCTGTATTTCCATAATTTTAAAATAATTTTATTTAAAATGTACCCTTAACTTTGAATTTCCTTGTTTTCAGACAGTTGTGTGTTTATATAAAGATTCTATGATTTATTAATTTTCCTTCATTAAATTATTGATACATATTTACAATTTTAATTTCAGTTTAATGTCTAAGGGGTCTGTGAAAGGTTGTTATTACTATTGAACAGTGGTTTTCAAGATTGGTGTTACCATAGAACAGTGGTTTCAGGGATCCGCAGACTATGTCTAAGATTTCCAAAGGGGTCCGCATCTCCATTTGAAATTTTATAGGAGTCCGCAAATGAAAAAAGTTTGAAAACCACTGGTCTTGATGGTTAATGCAACAATGGACTGTAGAACACAAAAACCTCTGTGGATCAGACATTATCCTATTAGCCTTTGACTAGGACAAAATAATATATCCGAAGTTACTAAATGCTGTTCAGCGAGGCAAGGTGGATGAGGTAATATCTTTTATTGTACCAACTTCTGTTGGTGAAAGAGATCAGCTTTCAAGCTTACACAGAGCTGATTTTCATTCAGTAAGTAGCATGCGAATTTTCTGCATCATTGAAATTCCAGTTCTGTACCTAAATTTGAAAGACTGTTGTCTATTCCTTTCATCTTTATCTGGCATTACCAGTCAGACCAAAATCAATGTCAGTGAGGACATGTCTGACGCTCCAAGCATCTGAAGAAAGCCCATCCATCTTCTTTAGTTATTTCATGGGATGTCTGTTTTCTGTAATTGCTATTGCTGGGTAGAACAGATGAAGAGGGCCATAGTAACAAGAAAAAATTACTCACTGGTAATTCTGTTTGTCGTAGTTCTCATCCTATGTTCCTTGCTCCTTCCCTGGAGGACTGCCACTTGGAGCTATACTTGATACAAACTGGAATGAGGTGCTCTGATTGCCATGTATTTTATTTCCTTGCTCCCTGGTAGGGGGAGCAATAATGCTGTCTGTAGTTGCTGTTGTTGGATAGGATGGAAAAAGAAAGGAAACATACCAGTTGGAAATTTTTCTCTTCATGAATGGGGGGTTCCCACAAACTCTCTTCTGCTCCTACTACATCGCAAAAGCAGTTTTTGCAGCTTCATGTTTAGAGTGTAGTTTGTTAATATTTCCTAAGTAGGCAAATATGCTTTTCTAAAATATACATATTATTACAAAACCCAAGATGTCAGGTTTTCCCTGGCATTACTCTTGCTTTGCTGGCCTGTATCTTGGTTTATAAGTGTTCTGTTGTTTTAATCTGTATATTTCATTCATACAAACTCCAGGTGAGAATATACTGGGCTGAAAAACAACGCAAGTGGCAAGAAATGGAAGAGAAAGATCTACATCGTCTGGCAGAACTGAAGAAATTAATGATTGAACAAGCAACTAAAGATAAAGAAAGGTATTAAAACAAACAAAACAAAACAAAAAACCTTGAAAAGTGAATAGATGATCAACAGGCAAGAATGAGTAACTATTCCTGATCCGATTTGCTCAATTGCCTCAAATTTGGGATAAATTGATTGTTCTTTTTTTTCTTTCCCATTATGCAATGGAACCCTGTCCTGCCATATAGTTACAACCGGATTATGGAACACAATAGCAACACAGTTCCCTGGCCCAATTTGTGTCTACATATGAACTAAACCATATTATACAAGGCTTTATACTGGTGCGAACTGCAAATTGTTGCAACTAGAACAGGATTCAACAATTTATAACTGAGTCCTTTGACTCCATTGTAGTTTCATGTAGATGACACCTTTCATTCCTCCATCTCATAGAACTATTTCTAATCTATTTGAGAGACAGGTAATGGGAGACATTTATATAGAATTGATTTCCTGCCTTAAAGATACATTATTTAACGTATACATACTTGTGGCTTACATTTTCAAAATGTAATGACTAGTGATTTTGTATACTTTGATTTTTGGGGCATTTTTTTTTAGGCACTCAAAAAGGGGGAAGTGTCTGATTTTCAGAAAATGTTGAGCCCCAACACTCTGAAAGTCAAGGTGATAGCCTTTTAAGGTGTTTCAAGTTGGATGCCCAAGAATTAAGACACTCAAAATTACCAGCTACTTTTGAAAATTTAGACTTACAATAAGAAAAGGACTACTTGTGGCACCTTAGAGACTAACCAATTTATTTGACCATAAGCTTTCGTGAGCTACAACTCACTTCATCAGATGCATGAGCTGGAGCTCACAAAAGCTTATGCTCAAATAAATTGGTTAGTCTCTAAGGTGCCACAAGTACTCCTTTTCTTTTTGCGAATACAGACTAACACGGCTGTTACTCTGAAACCTGTCATTATGCTAGACTTACAATGTTACGTATGTAAAGACTATTAACAATATGAATCTTGATATTTATTGTGTTCATATATGATACTATACCACTCCAAAGAGAGGTTTTCAGTAGATCTGGGTGGATTTCCCCATCCAAAAAGAATTATTTTAGCATTTTCAACATATAGAAAAAAGAGCATCTTGTTTATAGTTTCTCCACAATTTGGAACCAGTATAGTTCAAAATGAGAAAAGAAAATATGTCTGACATGCATTGCAATTTATTAGTTTGATAGTATAGACAACTTTGCCCTGAGGATTGGGGCCCTCTGTGGACCAGGGTCCTGTCCGTTTTCTGGAACAGGAAGAAAGCCAGGAGCCAGTTTAAAACAAGGCTATTTATCTAAAACCCCCTTTCTTTGTCTGTTGGTTCCTGGGGAATCCAATTTGAATTAGTATATGTTCACCTTCCACAGCGGTGGCTTCTCTGGAGATGCTAAAACCTGAGTGAATTTGCCAAATTACCCCCCTGCTGTTCTCCTATTTACCCTTTCCATGGAAATTCATACAATTCCACAATAACATTCAATTGCATTTTCAATACAATGAACTCCAAAGATGTTAAGTTAAACCGTACTGAATTAGTTTTATTTCAATAAATTTCATGCAGGATATTGTCAGTCTGTCACAGTATGAGAACCATTCTGTCCTCTGTTCCACATCCTCAGTGTTCTTTACTTATGTATATTTATTTGCCGCCTCTTTAACACACCTGCAATGGCTTTTCATTTAATTGACTGCACTGAAGCCATTAATCTTGTGCTTTACCTAAGGCCATGAATGTTTGAGATTGAGATCCAGTTGAAATTATTGCCTGAGGCTATTTAAGGGTCAAGGGCAGAGAGGCTGTATTCTGTTTTCCAGCAGTAGTTAAAAAACAAAACAGCAAGAAGGTGGATGTGTAGAAGCTGTTGTGTTGACTCTGTGCTATACGAGGACTGCTGTACAATGAGGTGATCCTGCTAAGGCCAACTATGTCAGTGATGCAGCCTGATTCCAGTGATAGTGCAGTATAAAACAGCCACACAACATACCAGAATCTAATCCTTGTATTTATGAGCAATTTACTATCCATTACAAAAGATACATAAGCAGTGCATGAGTTATTTTCTAATGTGTTTTTAAAAGCTATAGCTATTAGGTTATATAGCATCATACAGTAGGAAAGGATTATGCTAATAACATACCAAATAAACAAATGGCACAATTCAGTAAAGAAATAATAGAGGTGAGATTATGAATCAAAAGTAAGTAAATGCTCAACTTTATGTTTACCAGACTTGTCATACTATACATGATAAAACAGTGTAAGGAAAGGAAAAATTACTTACTCTTTGTTGAGGATACTCATTCTTTGGAATTGTGTAGTTCTTTTCCTCTTCAGACTTCTTCACTAACATTAATCAAAGAAGGAAAGAGAGGTGTTACTGTTGTTAGGTCCTGTAGTGCCGCATGTGTGCTGCCTGGCACTCTACAGTGTAAGTACGCCAAGCTAAAATGAAATACATGTCCCAGTGAGTTTACAGTTAAGGGTCACAATGCTGTGAAGACTTAGGTATGTGCTTAATTATAAGCAGGAGTAGTCCTAGAGTCTTTGTAGGATTGGGCTTTAAAAAACTAAGAATGGGGACAATACAGAGCAATACAGTACTAGACAGACATAGTGGTCATTATAGGTGACATGTTTTGCTGATCTAATGGATTTTCAGTAGATTTTTAAGGAGGACAGGAAAGGTGTTTGGCATACACGAATTGTCTGGCTATTCTAAATACAAGAGGTGGCAAAGAAGAAGACATGAAAATAGGAGCAGGCAAATGGGATGGGAAAAGTATTTAAAACTAAAGTTTTCTGAATTAAAGTTAAAATTGGATAACAGGGCCTATGAAATTATCATTGAGAGGGAGAAGGGCTAGATCAGTCTTTTTCATCTCAAACGTGGATGATCCTGTACCATGTTACGACTATATTCCAGGGGTTTACTTGTGTGCTGTAGCTGCTTGTATTGCAAAGCATGAGGTAAACCAGATTTATAGCTGCTTTGCATTACCAGAGAGTGCCAGTGAATCTGACTGTAAATAAGATATTTTTCCTCTTAAAGACTAAGTACTTCACTTTTGACGCTTATTGAGGTTACAATTTCTGACTTTATGAAGAAATGTAAAATTATTGCTGTACTATTTAAAACTTTTAAAAAATCCATGTTGTGGGGTAGTGTCAATTATTCGTACCTCGTTTGATAGTTTTCTGTTCTGATAGAAAATCAAAGTGTAATTCACTGCAGCAGACTGCTGAATCATTCATTGTTTGAAGCTCTAAACTTTTGATAGGTTTCAGAGTAACAGCCGTGTTAGTCTGTATTCGCAAAAAGAAAAGGAGTACTTGTGGCACCTTAGAGACTAACCAATTTATTTGAGCATGAGCTTTCGTGAGCTGCAGCTCACTTCATCGGATGCATACCGTGGAAACTGCAGCAGACTTTATATACACACAGAGAATATGAAACAATACCTCCTCCCACCCCACTGTCCTGCTGGTAATAGCTTATCTAAAGTGATCATCAAGTTGGGCTTGATGAATGAATGTTATAATAACCCCTCCAACGCATTATTAAGGATCTACAACCTATCCCAAAGGATGACCCAACACTCTCACAAATCTTCGGAGACAGGCCAGTCCTTGCCTACAGACAGCCCCGCAACCTGAAGCAAATACTCACCAACAACCACATACCACACAACAAAACCACTAACCCAGGAACTTATCCTTGCAACAAAGCCCGTTGCCAACTGTGCCCACATATCTATTCAGGGGACACCATCACAGGGCCTAATAACATCAGCCACACTATCAGAGGCTCGTTCACCTGCACATCCACCAATGTGATATATGCCATCATGTGCCAGCAATGCCCCATTGCCATTTACATTGGTCTAACTGGACAGTCTCTACGTAAAAGAATAAATGGACACAAATCAGATGTCAAGAATTATAACATTCATAAACCAGTCGGAGAACACTTCAATCTCTCTGGTCACGCAATCACAGACATGAAGGTCGCTATCTTAAAACAAAAAAACTTCAAATCCAGACTCCAGCGAGAAACTGCTGAATTGGAATTCATTTGCAAATTGGATACTATTAATTTAGGCTTAAATAGAGACTGGGAGTGGCTAAGTCATTTTGCAAGGTAGCCTATTTCCCCTTGTTTTTTCCTACCCCCCCCCCCCCCGCCAGATGTTCTGGTTTAACTTGGATTTAAACTTGGAGAGTGGTCAGTTTGGATGAGCTATTACCAGCAGGAGAGTGAGTTTGTGGGGCGGGGGGGTGAGAAAACCTGGATTTGTGCTGGAAATGGCCCACCTTGATTATCATGCACATTGTAGGGAGAGTGGTCACTTTGGATGAGCTATTACCAGCAGGATAGTGAGTTTGTGTGTGTGGTTTTTGTGAGGGGGTGAGAGAACCTGGATTTGTGCAGGAAATGGCCCAACTTGATTATCATGCACATTGTGTAGAGAGTTGTCACTTTGGATGGGCTATCACCAGCAGGAGAGTGAATTTGTGTGGGGGGGTGGAGGGTGAGAAAACCTGGATTTGTGCTGGAAATGGCCCAACTTGATGATCACTTTAGATAAGCTATTACCAGCAGGACAGTGGGGTGGGAGGAAGTATTGTTTCATATTCTCTGTGTGTATATAAAGTCTGCTGCAGTTTCCACAGTATGCATCCGATGAAGTGAGCTGTAGCTCACGAAAGCTCATGCTCAAATAAATTGGTTAGTCTCTAAGGTGCCACAAGTACTCCTTTTCTTTAAACTTTTGATGTTCATTCTACACAAATGCTCTAAAAAGACCGGAAAGTAAAGGAATGTGAAAGAGATTATAGAACAATAGTGCACAGCTACTGACTACTAAACTTTAATAGTCTTATTTAATTTTTTAAGGAAGATTGTAGCTTCTTTTTGTAAATAATAGTCTGTTGAAGGGTAACTATCCCACAATGAGAGAGACTCCCACCATAAATACAGAAACCTAATAAGAAAAATGTTCAAGTGGAGACTGAGTTGCATACCCACATTTGCCCAGACAAAACCTGCATTTGCATATACATGTGAGATAAATGGGGTAGGTTATGCTTGTAGACATTGAATAGTATCGTTCTCCACAAGTAGTCCCATTGAAACCAATAGGAACCACTTGTGGAGCAATGGGTTACTCAGTATCAACAAGGGTATCAGCATTTGGTCCATTGAAAGTGCAAATGGGTACTTGTATGTGCAAATACTGTACCGATTTCCCTGTACACACATCGGGCCGAATCCTCAGCTCATGTAAATTGTCATACCTCCATTGACTTCAGTTGACAATTTACACCAGTTGAAGATTTGGCCCATAAATTTTATGGATGCTAGCAAGGGGCTACTTATGGAATACCTGGCCCGACATGTGATGTATTTTAGGGCCAGATATCCAAGGACTTGGCAAGGTCATAAAAGTGAGTGTCAGATATGGAAACATCTTCTGAGCTACATCCTTTTGTATAAACACTACATGTACCCACAGTATACATGACATATTTATACTAATCACAGTAACAAACAATAACTGATTATAGTCTGTGTTAAAACATGTGTTACAAACATTTTCAAAAGTGCTGTTAAAACTTTTATAATAAGCATGTTAGTTTTTTCCTCTTGAATAGTTATGACAGTGTCTGAAAACAGAATTTTAATGAAATTATGCTTATCAGAAATTACATAAGTGTGTACCCACAATACTTCAAGAGGTAGCTCCGCTGAAACTAATTAGCTAATCTCATTTGTCAGCTTGTTGCTTATTAAAATTGTTATTTACTAAATTGTTATTTACTATTTTATTGAAGTCAAAATTGAGTATTAAAACATTAAAATGTTTTGCTGTAAAATTAAAGTTTACTTTGAAATAACAGTAGTTAAAATGTTAAGTATAACAAAAATACTACAGTATCATGTGGATACTGTGAAGTTACAGCAGAAGTGAAACACTTAAAGCCAACTATAAAATATTTATTAAGCTGTTCTAAACTTGGTATACTATTTGCAACTGAGAATATATTTACATATTAAAACTCCTCCCTGTTGTGTATGTAGCTTTCATATCTCTACTGTTATCCTCTGACCAGGAAGCTAAAGATCTTTGTTAATGCTGCTCCTGACTGGACAGCATGAACAACATGATGATCTTCTCAAGATAATATGATCATGAAAATATTTCTTCTTTCTTCTTCTCATGAGCTAGGAGTGCCACTTCTTCAACACTTTCAGCCCTTGCTTGGTCAGAAAACAAGAAACAGAAACTTTGGGCCTGATTCTCCACTGCTTTGCACATTATGTAATAATTTACACCTGTGCAAAGTGAATGGTAGAGTCTTACATGAATTTTGCATTCTGCTGTGATAGTGTTTCACACTCACTTTATACATGTGTAAATGACTACAGTAGGGACAAGTCACTTAAAAATCAGGCCTTGATACATGTCTCTTAAGTTTTTAATTTGGTAGTTCCTGGCAACTTCCAGGTCATTGAGCCTCATTTTTAATAGCACTGGATAATTTTAGAAACCGTATGGTAGTGCAAGCATTTAAAGCTGCATGAAAGGCTTTCAATAAAATGCTAATTTTATCATTTGCCATTTTTCATAAAAAAATGAAAATTCTGAATTTTTATTAAGAGATTTTCATGTCATCTCACTAAGTAGATTAGGCTTTCACCTTGAAACAAAAATATTGCCAAGGCCTGTGTTGTGAGTCTGAACCTATTTAAAATACAGGAACAACAAGAACAAATTTGTCCAAATAAACAAATAATGCCCAAATAAATGTGTTAGACTCTAAGGTGCCACAAGGACTCCTCGTTATTTTTGCTGATACAGACTAACACGGCTACCACTCTGAAACAAATTTAGAGAGTGTCTTGTGCATCCTTGAGTAATATTGTACCATCTTCTTGGGTCATACCAGTTTGTCCTGTTAATTGCTCTGGGATCATTGCAGCCATGGTCTTTTGTAACTGCCTGGTTAACTGGCTGCTTGTTCCAAATCCTTGCAATTTACACTACAAGTTACGCTCTCCTTTGAGTTTAATAAACTCTTTCTTTTTCTAAGAGTAAAAGTATTAAAAATCCCCACTTTTTTTTGCAGTGCTTCCTACTGCATATCCCAAAAGGAAGTTAAAAGTTTTGAGGAAGAGGGGGGGGTGTCTGTCTGTCCAATGAATAAAGGGGAGGGAAAAGGCTACCTCATGCAAAAAGACAAAGCAGGTTTCTGCTGTTTTAGGGCAATACAATCAGTAGCTTTACTTACTTCTACAAGAAGCAAGATTAGAGGTCTTGCCTATTTATTGAATGGAAAGAGGAAGGATAGGGAGAGTCATGTTTTTGCTGTCATGTCTGGATGTCAGAGTGCATTTCTTTTAAGGTTGTTAGTGAAGAAAATGGAAGAAAAATAATACATTATAGAGAATATTGGACAAAAATTAGCATCCATAAATGTGTTCTGATAATTGTGAGAATATTCATGGATAATTATCCATTCTTTAAACTCTGGTAAAATAGTTAAATGAGTTAGTTTCAGATGTTTTGAGGAAACCTCATATTATTCATGAAACAGAGATAAAGAATTTCACCCTGGTTTTCAAGCAGAAACGTTGAAACCACAGTTTGATACAACTTGCCCAATGTTTTCATCATATATATATATATATATATATATATATATATATATATGCTCTGTTGTACAGGGTTAAGTTTAGACAAGAACTGTTGGAAAAACGCCTGATGGAGAGAAAAGAACTGTCCCTTCAAGAAGCCCATGAGAAAGAAGAAAGAGAGAGACGTCTTGAAGCCCTCAGGCAACAGGTGATTTTGTTTCCTGTGCATAGTATTTAGATATACAATTAAGCTACATAAAATTACATTAATATAACACATTACAAAAGCAATCCTTCCGCAATCAAGGAATGAAAAAGTTAAGGTTTTCACAGTAACATGATCTCTGCCACATTACACACCCTTTGTGTTTTGTACTTCTGACAATATGATCATTAACATATTAAATGACACAGTAGAATCTGTTGACATTTGGAAGTGGATAGTCATTAATTTCTCTGAGTTGGGACCCTTTTTTCCTTCTGTTGCTGTTCCTTTTAGTTTCAATCCTGTGTAGAGGACCAGCACGAGGCTTATGAACCACTTAAGCCCCCAAAATGAGCGTAAGTGGTTCATAGGCCCTGGGTTGGCTCTCTGCACAGGATTGAGTTTAACTCTCTATGAAGTTGGTGCAGTTCATGAAAAAACTCTATTCCAGACAGCACTTATCCAAGGTTACCAAGTAAAATTTACTGCGATAACTTTATTTTTTTCTTTTCCTAACCTTTGAACATATGTCTTTGAAACATTTATGTTACATTTAATTTTATTTTTAATTTAATTTCCTTCCGTTGTTTTTTGTCTTCAAGGAATAAAAGGGAAATCCAGTATTTGAGATTCTATGCTGTACTCCTGGAAGTGCAGCTTAGAATGTGCAACCCAGAGTGTGGGCGGGGAGCAGGAAAAAGTTTATTTAAACCACTTTTTGTGTCTTTCCAGTTGTGGGCTACTCTGGGGGCCAAAACAGCACCCAGTGTAACTCAGATAGCCATAGTGTTAGAGCAGCCTCCCCAGGGTAGCCTGCGATTTGCAATGCAAACCAGAATGATCATAGCAGAATTTCCTATGACCCCACCCCCAGCACATGCTCTGCACTGGGGCATAGGCAGCCCAATGCAGTGTGTGAGCCAGGCCTGAGTGGCCTGTTTATGGCCGTATAAATTTTTTGAATTAAGACTTTGGAATTGCAGGTTTTACAAAGTCTACAAGGAAGGAAGATCCTGCAGAGCTGAAGGTCTGTAAATGAGGCTCTGAGGGTATGTCTACACTGCAACTAAAAACCCACAGCTGGCCTGTGCGAGCTGACGCAAGCTCGCAGGGCTCTGGATAAGGGGCTGTTTCATAGCAGTGTAGACTTCTGGGATCGGGCTGCAGCCCAAGCTCTGGGACCCTCCCACCTCGCAGGTCTTAAAGCCTGGGCTCCAGCCTGAGCCCCGAATTCTACACTACAATAAAACAGCCCCTTAGCCCAAGCCCTGCAAGCCCGAGTCAGCTGGCACAGGCCAGCCAAGGGTTTTTAGTTGCAGTGTAGACATTCCTATGCATTTCTCTGCCTCAGGTAAGGTTATTTACTGAAAAATTAAATCTGTCTGTCTGCACAGATACAAGCTGTGATACTAATCTTGCAAACAGTTATGTACAAAAGTAACTTGACTGACATTAGTGGTTTAACTGATTTCAAATGGAATGTTTTCCGCTCCTTTTGGACCTCCTGCAGAACTTTAGTAATATAGGGATATTATCAACTTAGACTGTCGGACCTCCTCTGTCCTAGTCCTTAGTTGTCTCTACTCAGAGCAACAGCCCAAAATCCTCTTATGTCTTGATCTAAGTTAGCAAGATCCTTTTGCCAGCATGAGTACACTTTATGCATGGTTCTAGCACTAGAGTTTAGGGTAACTCAGACGAGCACTGCCTTTCTGTACAGGTTTCTGGAACCTGCCAGCTAGTTACAGAGATACAGATTGAATTTACTTTCTTGAGTTTAAAAGGGCAGGCCTAGGCTAGATTGTTCTCTTCTGGCCAAAATGTCCTCATTACATTCCTTTTACATTTTTCAGAGCTGGTTTACAGATAAATGAGCCTCAAAGTTCAATTGGCTGCTATTTCAGTCTTTTTTTTTTTAAACCTGTTGAAGTTTTTTTAAGATTGAGTTAAAATATTCTGCTAGAATAACCACATTATTTTGGGATATCAATACAGTAGAACCTCAGAGTTACGAACACCAGAGTTCTGAACTGACTGGTCAACCACACACCTCCTTTGGAATCGGAAGTACACAATCATGCAGCAGCAGAGAGCCGCAAAAAAAGCGCAAATTCAGTACACTATTGTGTTAAACATATACTACTAAAAAAATAAAGGGAAAGTTTTTTTTAAAAAAAAGATTTGACAAGGTAAGGAAACTATTTCTGTGCTTGTTTCATTTAAATTAAGATGGTTAAAAGCAGCATTTTTCTTCTGCATAGTAAAGTTTCAAAACTGTATTAAGTCAATGTTCAGTTGTAAACTTTTGAAAGAACCACCATAACATTTTGTTTAGAGTTACGAACATTTCAGAGTTAGGAACAACCTCTGTTCCCGAGGGGATCATTACTCTGGCGTTCTACTGTATGTTCCAAACATACTTGGTTAAATCAGTTGAATCATATTGGCATTGGTTACATACAAGAAAGTATATTTTCTTGGTGGCAGTAACTCTCTGAGCTACCACCATGCTTGTGACTGGTACATCAAGGTTAAAATGTCTCCAAAAAGGCTTTTGATGACGATGACACAGTTCCACCTTAACTATTCCTCTAATCAATCATTTTTCTCCATCTTCACCCAATATTGGTAGGGTCTTACTCCATGAAATAGATCCCTTAGTTTTTATCTGGAGCAGATAAATATATTTAGAAAGTCCATTCAGTAGTTTATCTTTTTGACATGGTGAAACTGGATATCACCTTTTGGTTAAAGAGAGATGTACAGTTTTAATATTTTTGCTTGCATTAGTTATCTGATTAGGTGTCAGCAATTATATGATACTTCAGATTGACTTTTCTTCATGCAGTTTGCTGTATTTTTACAAAACAGTATTAGGCCACTTGTATGTACTACAGCACAAAGAAACTACATAAAAATTGTCTAGAAACTGTGATTTATACTGCCTTGCAAGAAGAATTAGATTTGACTCTTTAATAAAGTAGGGACTAACATAACGAGGAGTCCTTGTGGCACTTTAGAGACTAACAAATTTATTTGGGCATAAGCTTTCATGGGTTAGAACCCACTTCATCAGATGTATGGAGTGAAAATACAGGAGCAGGTATAAATACATGAAAGGATGGGGGTTGCTTTACCAAGTCTGAGGTCAGTCTAACGAGATAAATCAATTAACAGCAGGATACCAAGGGAGGAAAAATAACTTTTGAAGTGGTAAGAGAATGGCCTATTACAGACAGTTGACAAAAAGGTGTGAGTAACAGTATGGAGAAATTAGTATTGGGGAAATTAAGTTTAGGTTTTGTAATGACCAACCACTCCCAGTCTTTATTCAGGCCTAATCTGATGGGATCCAGTTTGCAAATTAATTCCAGTTCTGTAGCTTCACGTTGGAGTCTGTTTTTGAAGTTTTTTTGTTGAAGAATTGCCACTTTTAGGTCTGTTATTGAGTGACCAGAGAGATTGAAGTGTTCTCCTGCTGGTTTTTGCATGTTATGATTTCTGATGTCAGTTTTGTGTCCATTTATTCTTTTGCATAGAGACTGTCCGGTTTGGCCAGTGTACATGGCAGAGGGGCATTGCTGGCACATGATGGCATATATCACATTGGTAGATGTGCAGGTGAACGAGTCCTTGATGGTGTGGCTGATGTGGTTAGGTCCTATGATGGTGTCCCTGGAATAGATATGTGGACAGAGTTGGCACTGGGGTTTGTAGCAGGGTTTGGTTCCTGGATTGGTGTTTTTGTTGTGTGGTGTGTAGTTGCTGGTGAGTATTTGCTTCAGGTTGGGGGGCTGTCTGTAAGCGAGGACTGGCCTGTCTCCCAAGGTCTGTGAGAGTAAGGGATCGTCTTTCAGGATAGGTTGTAGATCCTTGATGATGCACTGGAGAGGTTTTAGTTGGGGGCTGTAGGTGACGGCCAGTGACGTTCTGTTACTTTCTTTATTGGGCTTGTCTTGTAGTATGTGATGTTAGGGGCCTTATTCCTTCACCCACTTACTTCCCTGGTCCTTCTCGCATGAACAGAGAGCAACAATACCCGAAGTCCAAAGGTGCAAACAATTCGATGTTTGTTCGGGTGAACTTCCAGCAAGCATGATTCCAGTTTCCTTCCTTAGTATTCTCCTTCCCAGCTCTGACACCACAAAGCCTTACACCTGTGTCCCTGTTCCCATTCCTACCCTTAGCCAAACATGATTCCAACTTCCTTACTCCCATTCCCTGTTCCCATTTCCCCCTTTAGCAAAACATGATTTCAATTTTCTTACCCCCATTCCCTGTTCCCATTTCCCTCCCCCACCCACCCTCTCACCCACACCCACTCACTTCCTCATTGACTACAGATTATATAGTAAAACTTGAGTTCTGCTTAGCTATACCTTAACCAATCATTTTTCCTGAAATTTAACTAACCAATCCTAACATATTGTAACATGATTATGTAACCAATTATATCCCACCACCTTAATTAGTTTACACCCAGCAAAATTAATTATACAGCAGACAGGAACAATCACAGAACCAGAGAGATTATACAGACAAACAATAGCAAAGTGGGAACTATAATGACAAAACAATACAGAAGTGAGGATTTCACATCCCAGCTATTGATAAGTGAGTTCTTGCCAGACAGGATGCTATCAAACTAAGTTTCCTTTTACATTTTCTAGGCACTTCCCTTTCTCTGGAGGTGATAGGAATACAATCCTGTCCTGATAGTGCCTAACAGCCCAATAGCACCTTATTTCAATGTGACTAGTTTGGAATGTGAGGATGTGACTGTTCGCTTCCTAGCTTATGGCTGCCTCTGCTGCTTAGCCAAAGGCCTTAGCCTAAGAACAGGGCCTGAGACTGTCACAGTAAGAGAAGGCCCTTACACCAGCAGACAGTGATTTTGATTCTTTCTTTTATACCTCTAGAACTAGCCAAGTGATAAGAATACACCTAAATTCTTAAAGTACAGGCCTTTGCAGACAGGCCTGAATATCTTTATCCTACCAGGTGACTTCTGAGTACCCTTCTGGCTCTGTCAATCTGTTTCTTCACTTCCCCAGGTGGGTATTGCAGTTTTAAGAATGCTTGATAGAGATTCTGTAGGTGTTTGTCTCTGTCTGAGGGATCAGAGCAAATGTGGTTGTATCTTAGAGCTTGGCTGTAGACAGTGGATCATGTGATGTTGTCTGGATTAAAGCTGGAGACATGTAGGTAAGTAGGGACTGTTACTTAATATAACTACTAAATTATTAGTCCACTTCTTTCATCTCCTTCATCACTTTTTGGTTGTTGGTTTTGATTGGAAAGAGTCCCTACATCTTCCTTAGAGCTTCAAGGACACCATCATTTCCCCTCATATATACAATGCACTCACTCAGTTGAGGGAATTGTATATATGAAATACATAAAATAAAAGTAAAATAAATAATAAAATACTGAGGTGATAGGTCTTCTCTTGGCTGCCCAAGAACAAGATCTGGCTTAGATGAGTTGTCTCAGCACCAGGTGGTGGTGCTGTCATCCAAATGCTATAAGAAGCATCATGGATCCAAGGAGAGGCCTCTCTGGTTGAGTAGATTTGATCTGAGGAGACTGTCCTAAAAACGAGATTGATTTGCTGCCCAGATCTGTAGTTACATCACTTAGTGGCCTAGATAGTGATAGATTGCTGAGAACAGGTGCTCAGTGCTGTGAAGGACTGCAGAACAAACTACTACAGTGCAGGAAGGAGTCTATGGGAGCCTGCTGTTCGTTGAAGTGGACAATGATCTCTGCATAAGCTGTAATCAATAGGTTATTTCTTTTGTGAATGCCTATGTTGAAATTTTGGACTAGTCAATTCAGTTCAGAGGAGTCAGGGGATCTATGCTATTATCCCTTAGCAACTATTTCTGCTCAATAAGATTCTTCTATTGTGTTCTGCCTGATGTCATCTTATGATGGATCTTGAAGGGACATATGTATGTATTTCTGTCAGTCCAATAAGCTGTTCCATCTTTTGACTAGAACTTGAACAAGATTGACTGCCACCGTGTTCAGGACTCCTGTCAGACTGCTGCCTGCCTTATATATCACATTTGACTTTCTGCGAAATTTTCATGAATCCTCTTACCCTCTACCAAAAGCTCCAGCCAGTACTGTTCCCATTGCGGAGATTAAGCAAAGCTATCATTTGTGGGTATCTAGACATATCTTTCAGCAGGACCACTCTTTTGATTTGGAATCTCACCCTGCTGCCTGTTCTAGGAGATCAGCTCTGCAATCATTGTTTAATTAACCCTTCTCAGTCCCCCTCCTGGGGGATTGAACTGCTAGTTTCGCTCTCTTAAATAGCTAGTTTACTAGTCATAATGAAAGGAAATTATTGGAGAAAGAGGAGTTATTTGTCAATAACTCTTGTTTTGCTTCTGCATTTCCACATTTCTCACTTCCTGTGGCCGCCCCATTTCTCTGCTTCTTGAGAGTTTTCTGAGATTGTTGGATTCAGTGGAAGGAACTGAGGGCAGCTGAGGTCACACATCCTCTTTATAGCCTGGAGACCAATCATTTAGACCCACAGAGGTTGCATTGCTTTTCAGAGTGGTTCAAAGTTTGTCATGGGCACACTTACATCTCACAAATGTGGAGCTGCACAAGGACTATGTTTAAAGGACAACTGTTATTGGTAAAAAGAAAAGGAGTACTTGTGGCACCTTAGAGACTAACCAATTTATTTGAGCATAAGCTTTCGTGAGCTACAGCTCACTTCATCGGATGCATCCGATGAAGTGAGCTGTAGCTCACGAAAGCTCATGCTCAAATAAATTGGTTAGTCTCTAAGGTGCCACAAGTACTCCTTTTCTTTTTGCGAAGACAGACTAACACGGCTGTTACTCTGAAACCTGTTGTTGGTAAGGAACTTTTCTCCACACCAGTCCACTTCATTCCAACTTCATTCCAGTTAGATAGTATCAACTATTTGACTAATAAGTATTTTCATGTAATGTTATTTAGGTTGCTATTGTTGCTGAAATTGATCCAGCAAGAATGATGGCTGATACAGTGGCATCTAAAGCTAAAATGGGCATTGGAACTGAAGAAGAATGTGTTCTTCAAAGACCACTGTTTACATTACGTACATACAGTGAAGAACAGGTAATTGCCTATCTTGTATAGTCTGTGTACAAATGAATATTCCATTAACAGAAAGATTAATAATAGAAAGTTATTGTCACATATGAAACCAGAAATACTGGAGAGAAACACTAGGGCTGTTGATTAATTGCAGTTAACTCATGCGATTAACTCTAAAAAATTAATCGCGATTAAAAAAATTAATAATGATTAATCGCAGTTTAATTACACTGTTAAAAAATAGAATACCAATTGAAATTTATTAAATATTTTGGATGCTTTTCCTACATTTTCAAATATTTTGATTTAAATTACAACACAGAATACAAAGTATACAGTGCTCACTTTATATTATTTTTATTACAAGTATTTGCATTGTAAAAATGATAAACAAAATAAATATATTTTTCAGTTCACCTCATATAAGTACCATAGTGCAAGTCTCTTTATTGTGGAAAGCGCAATTTTTGAATGTAAATTATTTTTGTTACATAACTGCACTGAAAAACAAAACCATGTAAAACTTTAGAACCTACAAGTCCACTCAGTCCTACTTCTTGTTCAGCCAATTGTTAAGAGAAACAAGTTTGTTTACATTTATGGGAGTTAATGCTACCCGCTTCTTATTTACAATGTCACCTGAAAGTGAGAACAGATATTCACATGGCACTTTTGTAGCCAGCATTGCTAGATATGTACATGCCAGATATGCTAAACATTTGTATACCCCTTCATGCTTTGGCCACCATTCCAGAGGACGTGCTAGTGACATTTGTTAAAAAAATAATGTGTTAATTAACTTGTGACTGAACTCCTTGGGGGAGAATTGTATGTCTCCTGCTCTGTGTTTTACATACATTCTACCATGTATTTCATACTATAGCAGTCTCGGATGATGACCCAGCATGTTGTTCATTTTAAGAACATTTTCACTGCAGATTTGACAAAATGCAAAGAAGGTACCAATGTGAGATTTCTAAAGACAGCTACAGCACTCGACCCAAGGTTTAAGAATCTGAAAAGCCTTCCAAAATCTGAGAGGGATGGGGTGTGGAGCATGTTTTCAGAAGTTTTAAAAGAGCAACACTCCGATGCGGAAACTACAGAACCCGAACCACCAAAAAAAGAAAATCAACCTTCTGCTGGTGGCATCTGACTCAGATAATGAAAATGAACATGCATCGGTCTGCACTGCTTTGGGTCGTTATCAAGTAGAACACGTCATCAGCATGGATGCATGTTCTCTGGAATGATGATTGAAGCATGAAGAGACATATGAATCTTTAGCGCATCTGGGACGTAAATATCTTGCAACGCCAGCTACAACAGTGCCATTACTTTCAGGTGACATTGTAAACAATAAGCGGGCAGCATTATCTCCTGCAAATGTAAACAGACCTGTTTGTCTGAGTGATTGGCTGAACAAGAAGGAGGACTGAGTGGACTTGTAGGCTCTAAAGTTTTAAATAAAAATTGTTTTGTTTTTGAATGCAGTTATTTTTTGTACATAATTCTACATTTGTAAGTTCAACTTGCATGATAAAGAGATTGCAATACAGTACTTGTATTAAGTGAATTGAAAAATACTATTTCTTTTATTTTTACAGTGCAAATTTATAATACAAAAATAAATATAAAGTGATGACTGTACACTTTGTATTCTGTGTTGTAATTGAAATCAATATATTTGAAAATGTGTTAAACATCCAAAAATATTTATATTAATGGTATTCTATTATTCAATTTTTTTAATTGCTTGACAGCCCTAATATCTAGTTAATATTTTTAAAATTAAAAAGTAAACTCTCTGACATGTATGTTGCATTTCTCTGAAGGATTGTTGTTCTGCTTCCCCCTTCTCTGTTTAGTATTATGATAAATCTTTAGGCTAAACTCCTGCCCTTATAGAAAACTACATCAAGTAAGAGTCCCTGTTGGGTGGGTAGCTATAAAACCCTAAGTAGTAGATATCTTTCAATGAAACGGCAAATTATTCCATTGTCTGGGATGGGTCCTCTACAAGCCTAGTCAGGTGTAAAGGGAAAACACCAAATTAAAATAATGATACTCTCTCAGTTTGAATCAGATTGCTGAGGACATTCCCAGTTCTGCTTGAAATAGAAATTAAACAGTAGTACAACAGTATTATCGGTTGATTTATTTTTCCCCAAAAGCAATAACCATATGTTTAAAAACACTATCCATGCTTTAGAATAATGATGTGGAAAGTCTGTTTAAAAACATAAGTTACACTATTGATATAATTGTGAAGTATAACTTTTAGCCCTGCATCTGCTGAAAATTAAATGATGTTGTTAGTTAAGGCTGCTAGATACTTTCCATTATGAGACCTTGTTTTCAGTTTCTTACAACTTTGCCAAACTTTAAGCATTCAGACTGGACTTTTCAATGTTGAGTGTGCCATAAGCTGTGCCCTTTTTTTTTTTTTTTAAGTTTTTTTTTTAAGCAGCAATGGTTCAGCTCCTTCCAAGAAGAAAACAAAAGAAAAATAAATTGTTTTGGCCCTTTTTAAAAAAAATTGGAACTGTCTCATTGAAAAGCTCTAGTACCTCCGTATTTTGAAAAAAGGGCTCAAAATTTGTCAGGCAGTAACCTTGATGTCAGGGATGTTCTCTTTGCTGTCCATGTGGAAATTCACCCAAATTTGGCCAAGTTAGAAGCTTCTGTAATATCTCAGTTTGTACATGGCCACTAGAGACTTGTTAGAGTGTGGCAGCTAAATTATCCAAATATTGTGTCTGCAGTGAGTGTGCTCCATCTTGTCACCGCTCCTACATGCCAGCCAGACTATGCTTGTCCCCACAGAGTGACTGAGCATTTTCTATCCCAGGCTGCAGGGGCAGAGCAGGATTTTTCCTGCAATTGCTCCTCTCTGACACTGTAGACCACTGTGGTACTGGGCTCAGAACTGAGAACAGTGTGGCTCTCTCTCCTGTGCCCTCAATACTCCACTGCTAGTCCCCAGGCAATGGAGAGGAAGAAGGCACACTGGAATGTAATTGTCTGAGGAGTGAAGGGAGGGTTGCAGGAGGCAGGGGATGAGCATGGATAAGGAGCAGAGAGGGAGTAGGAGCTGAAGAGTGTGGATTGGAACAGAGGGCATATAATCTCCAATACAGCACCTGGAATTGAGCCCGGGTACTCTCAGTCTCCACATTCCTCTGCTGTCAGCAAACAGCTGTGAAACCCACTGGCAAAGTGTGTATCTCATCTTCCCCCCACCCCCACCCCAGTGACCTGTCCGTATATAGGTTAACAGGCTCCTACTGCTACCTTTTACTTCATTAATTCAAGTGGAAGAGGTCTGTGCTGTGAATTTTAAGATCTGAACCTTGCTGATGGACCAAGCTGGGAGTCAAAATGGTTCCATATGATGGAATTTCTGTTTTGTTTTTTTAATTAGGAAATTACATTAAAATATGTTTTTAAAAAAATTAAGGTTACAAAGTCAAGCACTGACAAGTTAGGAAATACCAGAATTAAAATTTCCTTTTGCATACGCATTATGATAATTTTTAACTACATGATCACATACAATTTTTCCACAGGACCCCTGTCTCATTCAGTGCTCAGAATCACTGGTACTCTGGGAATAAATCAGGATTGTGAAGTGAATGAGGCTGTCTTCTGTTGGACCCCTGCCTCATTTGTCATAGAAGTTGGGGATAACACGACCACCTTTTCTCACAAAGGGGTTGTGAAGATTAATTAATATTTGTCAAACACTCAGATAACTATGGTGTGAACACCATAGAAATCCCAGAAAGAAATTAGTAAATCTATCTTCAGTGCAGGGCTAGGATGGCATGCATTAAATAAGTCTTGCAGCCACACATCAAATGTAGAAAATAAAAAGCAATATTAAGTAACTCATGAAGCAGGGATCCTGTGGGAAAAATATATGATCATGAAGTTAAAGGTTATGCATATGTACAAGGAGACTGAAATAAGATTGCATAGGCAATGTTAATTTTGACATTTTCTATCTTTTGAGTCCTTGATTTTCCAACTTTAATGTTCTTTTAGCACAGGTTTTTATGTAATTTATAGAGACACACAAATATATATGTTACATTTTTGAGAAAGTATTAATACTAATATTTTGTTTCTGTTCATCATTATGATATTTTATTTTAACAGATCATTTCTGACCCTAGAGTTCGTGTTGAGCTAGCTCTTCGAGAAGCTGGACTTCATAAAAGTCTTTATGCTAAAGAGATTTTACCAAAAATTCCTCCACTGAAACTTCCAAGAAGGGACATGGAATCTACAGTCTTTAAAATGTAGGATCCAGCATGGATTTCAGAACTCTTTACTATCCTCTGGACTATAATAGGAAAATTTTTAATAAACTTCTTTAATTTAGATAACTTTGTGAATTTAGGATACTACATAGAATTATTTAGTTCTCAGTCAGTATGGTCATTTAAAAATAAATGTATTTCCTATGTAATGCGCAGTAGGCCATTTAATACTCCCCCACAATCTTGAATAAAGTTTTGGAACATCATGTTCTTTAAGAGATTGTAATCTAATTATCTGGAGCCAAATCAACCTCCTATGTAAAAGCTTAAGGAAGAGTTTCTGTGCATGGAACCCTCTGTTAAGATTCCCACACAGCATCATGTCTGGGATGCAGTTTTCCCACATGATAAACACTGTGGGGCCCAACCCCAAACCTGGTGGATCTCTGGGGATCCATGGGAGGCATATCCCCTCTCTGGTTCTGATCCTTGGAAGCCTGCTCCCCATTCCCACCATGGCAGTGTGGTTCCTTTGGGGCTCCAGTTGTAGGCACTCTCCCCCTGGCCCACAGTAGCGTCTGAGCATTCCCCATGAAACTCTGTGGGAAAGGTTATATAATATGGGATCCTGCCCCCAGATTTACTCTTTTTTCAGTCCCCTAGAGAGGGCTCCACTGGGTGTGTGATAGTGTTGAGTCTCTTCCCTGCAGAAGATGTGTGATCTGTATGTGGAGGGCTCTCCACACACAGATCACACAGAATACAATTTGGCACTTGGTAAACAATATTTTGAAGAAATATTTTTTGTGTTAATTGGCAGCACAAACCTAAAGTAACTTTACAAAACAGTCATTTTAGATGGTAATATAGTACATAGATGCATCCCACATAACTTTCATATCA
This sequence comes from Lepidochelys kempii, assembly GCF_965140285.1. Taxonomy (NCBI): domain Eukaryota; kingdom Metazoa; phylum Chordata; order Testudines; family Cheloniidae; genus Lepidochelys; species Lepidochelys kempii. The sequence continues at coordinate 31,721,437 of NC_136390.1, read as the reverse complement.
GGTTATATTACCTGAGAATTTGATTTTTTTAATTATAAAAACCTCATTATCATAAATGCTTCTGTTATTTCTTCATTATTATAAGAGGAAACTTAACCTTTCTCTAAAATTAGAAACCAATTGGGTGCATCATGTTTACTGCAAACTAATCATCTAAACAATTTCATTTTGCAACTTAGTCCTTCAGAATACATTATAAAATTAGAAATAACATTTTAGCTCTAAGAAAAGGAGTACTTGTGGCACCTTAGAGATGAACCAATTTATTTGAGCATAAGCTTTCGTGAGCTACAGCTCACTTCATCGGATGCATAAATTGGTTCGTCTCTAAGGTGCCACAAGTACTCCTTTTCTTTTTGCGAATACAGACTAACATGGCTGTTACTCTGAAACCTGTCATTTTAGCTCTAGGATCTGTATTTTGGTATTAAAAAAACTGAATATGTTTCATTTACGTGACAGGGAAATTGAAAGGTAATTTTTTATAACTCTTCACTTTTTCTAACCGTATATAACATGCACTGTGACAGGGTTAGGCCAGATGGCTACAGGAGAGTAATAGAAGTCAGATATATTAGCCCCAAGTTAAGTAGGACCCTTTTCCCTGGTTAAGGTAACAGGGAAGGTTCCAGAACAATCAGGAATATTCTGGAGACAATTAAGATGACAGGCTATTAGAACACCTGCTAGATCAATCAATCAATCAATCAAGAAGCTGCTAGAATCAATTAAGGCAGGCTAATTGGGGGACCTGGGTTTAAAAAGGAGCTCACTTCAGTTTGTGGTGCGCATGTAAGGAGCTGGGAGCAAGAGGCACTAGGAACTGAGAGTGAGAATGCATACTGTTGGAGGACTGAGAAGTACAAGCATTATCAGACACCAGGAGGAAGGTCCTATGGTGAGGATAAAGAAGGTGTTGGGAGGAGGCCATGGGGAAGTAGCCCAGGGAGTTGTAGCTGTCGCACAGCTGTTCCAGGAGGCACTCTAGACAGCTGCATTCCACAGGGTCCTGGGCTGGAACCCAGAGTAGAGGGCGGGCCCGGGTTCCCCCCAAACCTCCCAACTCCTCGTCAGACACAGGAGGAGTTGACCTGGACTGCCAGTTCATGAAAATGGCCAAACTGAGGGCTGCCGTGAAGCTCCAAGGCGAGCAAATCTGCCAATAAGCGCAAGACCCACCAAGGTAGAGGAGGAACTTTGTCACAGCATGTAATGTATGAAATCAAGAAGTATCAAATATGCAGCTAGCAACTTAATCACCATTCAAGAAACCGTTTGCATATGACTGAGAATATGGTCTTTTTATTTCATTTTACATTACTTGTCAAATAATATATACACATTGAAATTTCTTATTCAGCCTTACATAAAATACACATACTGTATGGATCATGCTGTTTTAAAGGGCAATAAATATTAGAATAAAATTAGGATGTATGCAATTTCCTATTGATCTGGTTACGTATGTCCCTAATCACCATAGTCTCTGAATGCCTCAGTCATTAATGGATTGTACACTCACAATGCCCCAATGAGGTGGGAAGTACTTCCCCATTATACAGATGAGGAACTAAGGCACAGTGCAGATTAAGTGACTTGCACAAATGCATACTGGAAGTCTGCCTCTGAGCCAGGAGCTGTACCTGGGTCCTTTGGGACCCAGTCCAGTGCCTTAGTCATTTCTTCCTACTCCAGTATCTATGCTCTCCTATTGTTAGCATGTTGTACATGTAATATTTGGATTTGACTGCTGAGTGTTTGTGCCCAAATTACAATTCTGTGTTTATTTGTGCAACGGATGACTCCTAGAATCATAGAAATGTAGGACTGGAAGGACCTTGATAGGTCATCTAGTCCAGTCCCCTGCCCTCAGGCAGGACTAAGTATTATCTAGACCAGTTCTTCTCAACCTGGGGTTGGGAATATGTATAGAGAGGTTGCAAGTAAAGGTAAGAAAAAACATTTGTGTGCCAGATCAAAGTTTATTTTTACATAGAAACAAACTATAAATTCACTTTTTATGAATTACAAGTGTTACAGTCATCATATAGCATATTTTTTGGGTAAGAAATTTCTCTGCTAACATAGGAACTGAAATTACTCAATATATTTGCGTAGATTTAAAAGATTCATTTATCAATGCTGGTGGGCCAGTATTATTAATATTTTACTTAAAGATATTTAAGGTAGTGGGCTTCAATTTTTTCAAGTCTTAATATAGGGACTCACAATATTATTTTTTTAAGTCCAAAGGGTGTTGCCTCCACAAAAAGGTTGAGAAAAGGCTGATCTAGGCCATCCCTGACAAGTGTTCTTAAACACCGTCAATGACGGTGATTCCACAACTTCCCTATGTAATTTGTTCCAGAGCTTAACTACCCTTACAGTCAGGGCTGGTGTAACCACTAGGTGAACTAGGTGGCTGCCTAGGGCGCCAAGATTTGGGGGCGCCAAAAAGCGTTGCCCCCCAATTTTTTTTTATACTATTGCTTAGGGACAGGTACCTGTCAGTCTCCAGCGCTCGGGCCGCACCAGGGCTAGCAGCCTCTTCACCTCGGAGTCTCCCCCGCTTGCCCAGGAGCCACTCCTCCTCTCAGGCTCCTTGGCCCTGCCACGTGGCACAGGAGCCTTTGAAACAGCAACAGCAGCACGGCCTGTCCTGCCCCATGGCGGGCTACACTCCCTGCCTGCCCCTGCTGCTGCGGAGGCTGCCACTGCCCTGGTCTCGGGCCGCCTGGCTCCCCCAGGCGACTCCCGGTTCTTGCTGCTCTCGGCCAGTAGATGCGGGGCCCCAGCTGAGCCCGGCCCCTTGCGTCTCCTCCGCAGCAACACCCCCCCACCCCCGCATCCTCCTGGGCGGCCGGGGTGGCAGCAGCCGGGGAGCCTGAGAGGAGAAGTGGCCCCCGGGCGAGCGGGGGAGATTCCGAGGTGAAGAGGCTGCTGGCCCTGGTGCGGCCCGAGCCCTGGAGACTGACAGGTACCTGCCCCATCCCAGCACCGCCTGCCCCCCAGCCTCGTAAGTGTTACCTGCCCCACCAGCCTCAGTGCCCTGCCCCATGCTGTCCACCCCAAGCTCACTGTGACACCAGGGCCCCCTGATCTTCACAAACAGCTGTTACCGCAGGCCTGACAAACTCACTGCACCCACACAAGTCTTACAGGGCACTTACCCACAAAGAGGAACGTGGAAGGGATCTACACAAGGCTGGTAGCTTGTCAAGGGTGAGAATCTTTGTGAGATGTGTGCATGGGTAATATTGAAGGAATAATGTATTTACCTTAAAAGTCTGCTTTATAGACTTGGAGTAGAAATTAGTCATCAGGGGATAAAGTCCCTTTGGGGCAAGGGGGATTTGTCACACTGCCTAATTTGGCTGGTGATGCAATGCCAGGCTCAATTGTTTAGCTTTGCACAATAGTAAGACTTTGAATGGGACACCATCAGAGGCAATGGCAAACAATTGAAAAGCCTTAAAGGTAAAAAAGAAACATTACAACAGCCGTTACCCTTTCTGACAGGCTGTTTATAATGCTAAATTTACTAGTTTTTGGCGGTTGGTGGGGGCGGGGGAGGGGGCGCAAGGTAGAAGTTTCGCTTAGGGCACAAAATATCCTTGCACCAGCCGTGCTTACAGTTAGGAGGTTACCTAAATCTTCCTTTCTGCAATATAACCCATTACTTCTCGTCCTGTCCTCAGTGATTAATGAAAACAATTTATCACCCTCCTCTTTATAACAATTTTTTATGTAGTTGAAGACTGTTATCATGTCCCCCTTAAGATTTCTCTTCTCCAGACTAAACAAACCCAATTTTTTCAGTCTTTTGTTGAAAGCCATGTTTTCTAGACCTGTAATCATTTTTGTTGCTCTCATCTGGGCTTTCTCCAACTTGTCCATATTTTTCCCAAAATGTGGTGCCCAGAACTGGACATAATACTTCAGCTGAGGCCTTATCAGTGCAAGTACAATGATAGAATTACTTCTCTTGTCTTGCTTATAGCACTCCTACTAATACATCACAGCATAATGTTTGTGTTTTTTGCAACAGTTTTATATTGTCGTCTTGTATTTAGTTTGTGATCCATTGTAACCCCCAGATCCTTTTCTGCAGTACTCCTTCCTAGGCAATCATTTCCCATTTTGTTTTTGTGCAACTGATTATTCCTTCCTAACTGTAGTAGTTTGCATTTGTCCTTATTGAATTTCATCCCATTTATTTCAGACCATTTCTCCAGCTTGTCAAGATCACTTTGAATTCTAATCCCATCCTCCAAAGCACTTGCAACCTCTCCCAGCTTGGTATCATCTGCAAACTTTAAAAGTGTACACTCTATGCCATTATTCTAATCATTTATGAAGATATTGAATAGAAGTGGACCTATAACAGATCCCAGTGAGACCCCAGTAGACATGCCCTTTCAGCTTGATTGTGAATCACTGATAACTACTCTCTGAGTATGCTTTTCCAATCAGTTGTGCACTCACCTTATAGTAGGTTCATCTAGGTTATATTTCTCTAGTTTGTTTATGAGAAGGTCATGCAAGATAGTACCAAAAGTAGGGCGGTCAATTGATCAGTTAACACCTGTGATTAATTGAAAACAAAATAAACATGTTAATCAGATACCTCTCTGTGGGGAGTGGGGGAGGGCTAAAGGCGCAGCCCACAGCTCCAGAGGTGGCGAGGGAGAGGCTGAAACCCCAGCTCAGAGCTCTGCTGGCAGCGGTGGCAGCAGGGCTGAAGCCCCAGCCTGGAGCTCTGCGGACAGCAACAGCAACAGGGCTGAAGCCCCAGCCCACAGCTCTGCGGGGAGCAGTGGCCTGAGGAGCCCCAAGGGGACTGAAACCCTAAGCCCCACACCCTGAGAGGGGCTGAAACCCGGAGCCCCGTGCCCCAAGCCTCCCACCCCAAGCAGGGCTGAAGGTAGGGGATCACAACTTTTTTTTAAGTCTAAATGGGGTCCCCAGCAGAAAAAGTTTGAGAAACACTGCCATAGGGAACAGGGGCCTGGCAAGCTCAGCCTCCCTGCACCAGCCTCTCCTCCCCTGCTACAGGCCGAGTCCCTGAGGTAAAGCCCATCCTCCCTTGCAAACAAGGGCTCACTCAGCTGAAAGGAGTTATGTAAAAATAATAATAATTCTACATTTGTAAGTTCAACTTTCATAATAAAGAGATTGCACTAAGTACTTGTATGCGGTGATTTGAAATACTATTTCTTTTGTTTATCTTTTTTACAATGCAAATGTCTGTAATCAAAAATAATATAAGGTGAGCACTGTACACGTTGTATTCTTTGTTGTAATTGAAATCAATATATTTGAAAATATAGAACACTTCCAAAAATATTTAAATAATGATATTCTATTATTTTTTAACAGTGCAATTTAAAACTGAGATTAATTGTGATTAATTTTTTTAGTCGCTTGACAGCCCTAATTAAAAGTCTTACTAAAGTTGATCTGTATCACATCTATTGCTTCCCCCCATCCACAAGACTTGTTACCCAGCCAAAGAAAATTAGGTTGGTTTGTGACAAATCCATGTTGACTGTTACTTACCACCTTATTTTCTTCTAGGTGCTTACAAATGTATTGCTTTCTTATTTGCTCCATTATCTTTCTGGGTCCTGATGTTAAGTTGACTGGTCTATAATTCCCTGGGTTGTCCTTATTCCCCTTTTTATAGATTGGTACTATATTTGCCCATTATTGTTCTTGTTTTTTCTGTTTAAACTGTAAAGGGCCAACCCTCACACATTGGTAGGCCCTAAAGCTCCTCAAGGAGGAATCTGGCCTTGTGTTTCATCACTGTAGTCCCAGAGAGATTGGGTTGGTGTGTCTGTGAGTTGCTGAGTCCACGTGGGGTTTCAAAAAGCCTAGGACCTCAAGCAGTCATTTGTTTTCTTTGTGCTCAAGGTAGGCCCAAAAGGTAATTTCAGTGGAGTAAAATGTTGTCACAGCATTATCATCTCTTACTCCTGCATAAATGCTGAGGAAAATAAATGTTAAGTGAAGCAGAGATTGACTTTTGAGGCACAGGAGATTGATCCTGTGACAACAGTCTGTTATGGTTTCTGTTTCTGTTATACCACAGAGAATTTGTTTTTTTCTGGAATAAATGAATGCAACACCCTTGAAATCAACAGGGCTGTAACAGGTTACACCAGCAGAGTATTGGGCCCACTGGTTGATGTTTTATGTAATCGTTTAAAACTATTTCTGTGTGAGGGTGAAGCCTGAAGGTGATCCACATCAGGGACAATGACTGCAGACATTTTGCCTGCAGTGAACACAGACGGACAGAAAATGTTTGCAGGCATGCTGTGGGGTGTATACACAGGAGCAATAACTGCTACACCCTATAACATTGTGCAACTTGCTCTTCACCCCAACACTGCCTGTGGGGGAGGGAGCAGGACAGTATCACCTCATTCAGGCAAGCTCCCAAGAGGTACAAATAGAGAAAATTGAATTGTTTTGATGAAATGGAAATTTTCACATAAATATCATCAATTGTTTTCACTTTTGTAGAAACAAACCACACCCCCAAAATGAAAGAATTTCCAGTTTTCAGTTTTTCGAAATTTTTTTAATTCTGTGAAATTTTGATGAAGAAAAACATCTTTCACAAATTTTCACAGGAAATAAAATATTTCCCAACCAGCTCTAGTGCTGAAGTTCCCGCCAACAGTGCTAACTTTCTCTCCTCTTACACTTGAGTAGAACAAGGTGTGGGATTCTAGCTGATCCCTGTTTATGAGCATAAGGTGTCTGAGTAAATACTGCCCAGATAGGCCCTTAGTTTGTTAATGGTAGATTTGAGTTTGTGATAGTTTGTTGTACCATTATTGACTTGCTGAAATTTGGCTGACAGAATTTGTTTTCTCAGCCTGAGAACAACTTATTTGTTACAGTGAAGTCTTGTAATATACTGGTTTCAGAGTAACAGCCGTGTTAGTCTGTATTCGCAAAAAGAAAAGGAGTACTTGTGGCACCTTAGAGACTAACCAATTTATTTGAGCATGAGCTTTCCTGAGCTACAGCTCACTTTAATTTAGGCTTAAATAGAGACTGGGAGTGGCTAAGTCGTTATGCAAGGTAGCCTATTTCCCCTTGTTTTTTTCTACCCCTCCCCCCAACTTTCTGGTTAAACTTGGATTTATGCTGGAAATGGCCCACCTTGATTATCATGCACATTGTAAGGAGAGTGGTCACTTTGGATGAGCTATTACCAGCAGGAGAGTGAGTTTGTGTGTGTATGGGGGTGGGGGGGGTGAGAAAACCTGGATTTGTGCTGGAAATGGCCCACCTTGATTTTCATACACACTGTGAGGAGAGTGGTCACTTTGGATGGGCTATTACCAGCAGGAGAGTGAGTTTGTGTGTGTGTGGGGGGGTGAGGGGGCGCGGAGAGTGAGAAAACCTGGATTTGTGCTGGAAATGGCCCAACTTGATGATCACTTTAGATAAGCTATTACCAGCAGGAAAGTGGGGTGGGAGGAGGTATTGTTTCATGGTCTCTGTGTATATAATGTCTTCTGCAGTTTCCACAGTATGCATCCGATGAAGTGAGCTGTAGCTCACGAAAGCTCATGCTCAAATAAATTGGTTAGTCTCTAAGATGCCACAAGTACTCCTTTTCTTTTTGTAATATACTATATTTCTATGAATAAAAAAATTAGCCAGTCAGTAAATAGCTTAAATGTTAATCAGTGATTAAAGGTCAAGTATCCAACTGGCACAGAATCTTTTGGCAGAGAATTCTACATATGCCCATGTACACTTTGTCAGTCTATTACCATTTGCAGGCAAAAAGGAAAGTGTGAGTGATTGTGATGCCAGTTGTAATTATCCCTTCCAAAAACAGAAAGGCCTTTACAGTAATTGTTGACATTTTGAAAATGAACTTCCTTTCTGAACTCTGTAAACTGTTAACTGAAAGCATTATAGAGCATCAAACTTTGCATTTGCAACAGAAAAATCATTTTACTCTAATCATTAAGCTGAAAGCAAAATAGACAAAACAATGTTCTTGCTAACTACAAAGCACTCTGGAAAAATGAAGAATTCACTATAATTGTTTAGCTTAATAATTAAGTATATGGTTTTCTAAGCTATAACATACTCCCCTTAACAATTTTGGGGATAAATTAAATTATTGCATGCATTTTGGTAGTGTGGTTTTAGATGAATCCTGTAAGGAAATTACAGTAGTGGTTGCTAGGTGGTACAGGGGTCACTGCAATAGTCTTTAACCTTTTCAGAACTGAATTCAAATTCTCGTGGGAAACTGTTACTAATGGTCTAATTTCTATTCCTAGAGGACATTGGTCCACGTCCCATTATCCATTTGCTTAAATCCAAGGTATGATGACAAAGACTGAAAACTAAGGACCAGTCTGCCCCCACTGAAGTTGATGGGATTTGGGGAACCATAGAAATGTAGGGCTGGAAGGGAACTCAGAGTCATCAAGTCTAGCCTTCTATGCTGTGGCAGGACCAAGTAAACCAAGACCATCACTGACAGTTATTTGTCCAGCCTGTTTTTAAAAACCTCCAATGCTAGGGATTCCACAACCTCCTTTGGAAACCTTATAGTGCTTAACTACCCTTATAGTTAGAATGTTTTTCCTAATATTTAGTCTAAATCTCCCTTGCTGCAGATTAAGCCCACTACTTCTTGTCCTACCTTCAGTGGGCATGGAGAACAATTGATCCCCATCCTCTTTATAGCAGCCCTTAACATATCTGAAGACTGTTATCAGGTCTCTCTCAGTCTTCTTTTCTCAAGACTAAACATGCCAAGTTTTTTTAACCTTTCCTCATAGGTTTCCTATATAAGGTATGGTTTCAGAGTAGCAGCCGTGTTAGTCTGTATCTGCAAAAAGAACAGGAGTACTTGTGGCACCTTAGAGACTAACAAATTTATTTGAGCATAAGGTTTCGTGGGCTACAGCCCACTTCATTGGGTGCATAGAATGGAACATATAGTAAGAAGATATATATATATATATATATATATATATATATATATATATACATACAGAGAACATGAAAAGATGGACTAAGAGGCTAATTAATTAAGATGAGCTATGATCAGCAGGAGAAAAAAACTTTTGTAGTGATAATCAAGATGGCCCATTTAGACAGTTGACAAGAAGGTGTGAGGATACTTAACATGGGGAAATAGATTCAATATGTGTAATGACCCAAAAGAAACGACACCATCTGCTCAGGAAACTCCCTAAAAAAGCACAGGAACAGATCTGTTCAGACACATGCTTAGAACCCCGACCAGGGGTATTCTATTTGCTACCCAAGATCCATACACCTGGAAATCCTGGATGCCCATCATCTCAGGCGTTGGCACCCTAACAGCAGGATTGTCTGGCTATTTGGACTCTCTCCTCAGGCCCTATGCTACCAGCACTCCCAGCTATCTTTGAGACACCACTGACTTTTTGAGGAAAATATAATCCATCTGTGATCTTCCAGAAAACACCATCCAGGCCACTATGGATGTAGAAGCCCTCTATACCAACATCAGGAACAGTATCCCTGATAACCAGCTATCAGGATAACCAGCTATCAGGAACAGTATCCCTGATAATGTCACGGCAAACCTGGTGGCTGAGCTTTGTGACTTTGTCCTCACCCACAACTATTTCACATTTGGGGACAATATATACCTTCAAGTCAGCAGCACTGCTATGGGGTACCCTCATGGCCCCACAGTATGCCAACATTTTTATGACAGACTTAGAACAACACTTCCTTAGCTCTAGACCCCTAATGCCCCTATTCTACTTGCACTACATCGATGACATCTTCATCATCTGGACCCATGGAAAAGAAGCCCTTGAGGAATTCCACCATGATTTCAACAATTTCCATCCCACCATCAACCTCAGCCTAGACCAATCCACACAAGCAGTCCATTTCCTGGACACCACTGTGCTAATAAGCGATGGTCACATAAACACCACCCTATACCGGAAACCTACTGACTGCTATACTACCTACATGCCTCCAGCTTTCATCCAGACCACACCACATCCATTGTCTACAGCCAAGCTCTACGATACAACCGCATTTGCTCCAACCCCTCAGACAGAAGACAAACACCAACAAGATCTCTATCAAGCGTTCTTACAACTACAGTACCCACCTGCTGAAGTGAACAAACAGATTGACAGAGCCAGAAGAATACCCAGAAGTTACCTACTACAGGCTCAACAAAGAGGATAACAGAACACCTTCAGCCCCCAACTAAAACCTCTCCAGCGCATCATCAAAGATCTATAGCCTATCCTGAAAAATGATCCCTCATTCTCACAGATCTTGGGAGATAGACCAGTCCTCGCTTACAGACAGCCCCCCAACCTGAAGCAAATACTCACCAGCAACCACACACTGCACAACAAAAACACTAACCCAGGAACCTAGCCTTGCAACAAAGCCCGATGCCAACTCTGTCCACATATTTATTCAAGTGACACCATCATAGCACATAATCACATTAGCACATAACCACGCTATCAGGGGCTCGTTCACCTGCACATCTACCAATGTGATATATGCCATCATGTGCCAGCAATGCCCCTCTGCCATGTACATTGGCCAAACCAGATAGTCTCTACGCAAAAGAATAAATGGACACAAATCTGACATCAGGAATCATAACATTCAAAAACCAGTAGGAGAACACTTAAACCTCTCTGGCCACTCAGTAACAGACTTTAAGATGGCAATTTTGCAATAGAAAAGCTTAAAAACAGACTCCAATGAGAAACCGCGGATCTTGAATTAATATGCAAACTAGATACCATTAACTTGCCTTGGAATAGAGACTTGGAGTGGCTGGGTCATTACACATATTGAATCTATTTCCCCATGTTAAGTATCCTCACACCTTCTTGTCAACTGTCTAAATGGGCCATCTTGATTGTCACTACAAAAGTTTTTTTTCTCCTGCTGATAATAGCTCATCTTAATTAATTAGCCTCTTACTCCACCTTTTCATGTTCTCTGTATGTGTGTATATATATATCTTCTTACTATATGTTCCATTCTATGCATCTGATGAAGTGGGCTGTAGCTCATGAAAACTTATGCTCAAATAAATTTGTTAGTTTCTAAGGTGCCACAAGTACTCCTGTTCTTTTTGCAGATACAGACTAAGACGGCTGCTACTCTGAAACCATACCTTATATAGAAGTCTCTTATTAATATACCTCAGAATGATATTAGCTTTATTTTTCAACTTTATCACATTGTTGGCTCATGTTCAATTTTTCATCCACTATAACCTGCAGATCCTTTTCAGCAATCCTACCACCTCGCCAGTTACTCCCCATTTTGTAGGTGTGCATTTGATTTTTTCCTTCCTAAGTGAAGTACATTCCACTTGTCTTTATTGAATTTCATCTTGTTGTTTTCAGACCAATTCTCCAATTTGTCAAGGTCATTTTGAATTCTAATCCTAACCTCCTAAATTTTTGAAACTTAGTGTCATCTGCAGATTTTATAAATATACTTTCCACCAGTGTTCCCTCTAATTTTTTACGTCCATGTACGGAACGAATTTTGTTATGTGCAACAATACGGATGTGATGTGTGGCACATCACCTTCATATTGGTGCACATAACAAAATTCATGTGGTGGGGGTGGGGCCGAGGGGCCTGGAGTGTGGCAGGGGGCTCAGGGCTGGGGCAGAGGGTTGGGTGCAGCAGCTTGGCACTGGGGGAGAGGCGCTTCTCCCTGGCTGCGGCAGCTCTGGCGGGGCTGGACGGAACCGGGGAAGGGGCTCCTCTCCCCCAGGCCCGGCAAGTCAGGGGCAGGTCTGTGCTGGGGCCTGGGGAGGGGCACCTCTCCCCACTGCGGCAGGTCTATGGTAGGGCCGGCAGGGAAAGGCGCCTCTCCCTGCCACGGCAGGTCCACACTGGCACTGGCTGGGAGGAACACCTTTTTGCGCCATGGCAAGTCCATGCTGGGGGAGGGGCACTCTCTCCGCCGCAGCCCTGAGCCCCTGCACAGGGCTTAATAGGCAGCTGTGCGGCCATACAGCCACGCAGCTTATAGAGAACTTAGCTTTCCACTCCCTTATCCAAGTCCTTAACTAAAATATGGAATAGTATTGGCCCAGGATTGACCCTTTGGGAGCCCACTAGATATGCCCTCCTAGTTTGACAGTGAACCATTGATAATTGCTCTTTGATTACTGTCTTTCAGCCAGTTGTGCTCCCACCTTATAGTAATTTCATCTAGATCACATTTCCCGAATTTGCTTATGAGAATGTCATGTGGGAGTGTGTCAAATGCTTTACTAAAATCAAGATATATCACATCATCATCTTCCCCTCTCCCCCATCCACTCAGCCAGTAACCCTATCAAAGAACAAAATTAGTTTGGTTTGGCATGATTTGTTCTTCACAAATCCATGCTCGCTATTCTTTATCACCCTATTCTCCTCCAAGTGCTTACAAATTGACTATTTAATAATTTGTTCCAGTATCTTTCTAGGTACCAAAGTTCGGCTGACTGGTCTGTAATTCCCTGGGTCCTCTTTGTTCCCCTTTTTAAAGACATATATTATGTTTGCCCTTCTCCAGTCTTCTTGGACCATCCCTGTGTCACCATGCCATAGTGAGTCACAACTGAGAATACCAAATTCAGGACAAACTGCTGAGCAATAGGGCAGACACACCCCAAAAGTGGTGGTTATTCTCCCGTAAGATATACCAGACCAGCAACCAGACCAGAGTAAACTTCTGTTTTACCACACTGGCTAACAAGAAGTCAGAAAAGCAGTCTCCTTAGGTATTCCAGTCCTTGTATCACCACCAAAAACACTAGACTTAATGATGAGTGGTTATTTAAAACCAATTTCATCAATCAAAGGGTTCTTCTGATCCCCAAGGACCAGACACATACCCAGGTCAATATATAACTTAGTTCTTACCCAATAATCACGCTGTTGCCAAGCCTTTAATATCTAAAGATTTATTTATAAAAGGAAAGAAAGGTGAGAGTTAAAATTGGTTAAAGGAATCAAATACATACAATAATTGCAAAGTTCTTAGATCAGACTTGTAGCCGTGATGGAATAAACTGCTGGCTTGTTAAGTCTCTGGTTGCTTCCAAATCATTGGAAGACCTCAGTCCCTTGGTCAGAATGCTCCCATTAGTATAAGTCCATAGTACAGAGGTATAAGCAGGAGAGAGGCAAAATTGAGATGTTTCCAGGGTCTTTTATAGCTTCTGCCAAGTGAAGGGAAACCCATTGTTCTAGTTTGTGAAAAAGTACAGATAACAAGATGGAGTTTGGAGTCACATGGGCAAGTCACATGTCCATGCATGCTTCGCTTAGTTATAGCAGAGGCCATTAACCATACTGTAGTTAGAATGTCCCCAGGAAAGTCCATTAAATGTCAATAGGTGTCTTCTAGGGTCCATTGTAAGTTAAGTGTTCTTTAATGGGCCATTCAACTTGAATAGTTCCTTCACATTGTGCTGATTAAATACCTTGTTGGTTTACCACAGGAGCAAACATTTGAAATACAGGTACATAGTTACTATTCATAACTTCAGACACAAAAATGATACATGCATACAAACAGGATAATCATATTGAGCAAATCATAACTTTTTTATAGACACCTTACTTGACATACTTTGTACAAGATCTGTTGTAATTATATAACAGTGGTAGCAACAATGATCTACCTGGTCATGTTTTAATCATATAACATCTCATCCTGTCCTCCAGGAGTTCTCAAAGTTAATTGCTAATGGTCATAATAATTGCTAAGATTGCTTCAGCTGGTTCCTTAAGTTACCCTAGGATGAATTTTATCAACCCAATCTAATTTATCTAAATATTCTTTAACCTGTTCTTTCCCTATTTTGGCTTGCGTTCCTTCTCCTGTGTTGTTAATATTAATTCTGTCAAGTATCTGGTTACCATTAACTTTTTTAGTGAAGACTGAAGCAAAATAGGCATTAAACACTTCAGCTTTCTTGATGTCATTTGTCATTACCTCTCCTTCCCCACTAAGTAGGGGACCTACACTCTCTTTCATCTTTCTCTTGCTCCTAATGTGTGTTCAGAACCTTTTCTTGTTGCCTTTTATGTCCCTTGCTAGCTCTAACTCATTTTGTGCCATAATCTTTCTGATTTTGCTCCTACATGCTTGTGCTATTCTTGTGTACTTCTCCTTAGCAATTTGTCCATGTTTCCATTTTTTGTAGGATTCCTTTAAAGAGCTCCTAAGGGAGCCATATTGGCCTCTTACAATTCTTCCCGTCTTTCTGTCACAGCAGGATGGTTTGCAGTTGTGCCTTTAACATTGTCTCCCAGAGAAGCTGCCAGCTCTCCTGAACATCTTTTTCCCGTAGAGTTTCTTCCAAAAGGACCTTGCCTACCAGTTCTTAAAGTTTAAGGTCTGCTTTTTTGAAGTCCATTGTCCTTATTCTGTTACTCACTCATTAGAATCATAAAATCTATCATTTCATGATCACTTCCCCCAAATTGCTTTCCATCATCAGATTTGCTACCAATTACTCCCTGTTGGTCAGAATCAAGGGTAAAATGTCTGTCACCCTAGTTATTTCCTCCACTTTCTGGAACAAAAATTGTCCCCAGTACATTCCATGAACTTACTGAAAATTGTGTTTTTCCATATTACTTTCTGGCAGCAGGATCAAGCCAAAAGGTATCATGGATCAAGAAGTTAATTAATTGGAAGAGTGATGCACGGAAGCCTGAACAGCACTGGTCCATGCTAAGCCTTGCTCTAGCAAGTGCTATTAAATTCACTTGCATTAACAGCAAATTCAAACTAATGTTTAAAAACATTGTAAAAAAGACCTGTAATGAATTATTCGCTAAAAGCTCCAATGGTGCTATACTGGTACTGTTATTTGTGTGGGGACTGGTGCGTTTAGAGGATTGGTAATGGAATATTAAACGATTTGGCCCATTTCAGTCTGTTGCTACCATTTGAAGCCAATAATGTTTTTTTCTGTTGCCTACATAGAATCAGTTGGTAGTCACTGTCCACAAAGACATCCCCACAAGTTACATAATTCAATACAGTTTTAATTAAAAGTTAAGAAATTCAGACTTGCTGTCTGTTAACTATGATGTCATCTATAGGATTTATGGTGACAATCTCAGCAGAGAACATAAGAACAGACATACTGGATCAGACCAATGGTCCATCCAGTCCAGTATCCTGTCTTCCAACAGTGGCCAATGATAGATGCTTCAGAGGGAATTAACAGAACAGAACAGCAATTATTGAGTGATAATCCTAGCTTCTGTTGTTTACTCCCACCTTCTGGCAGTTAGGGTTAGGGTTCTTGACTAAGGCTTAAGACACCCACAGCTTGGGGTTGCACCTCTGACCATCTTGACTAATATCCATTGATGGACCTATCCTCCATGAACTTATCTAATTCTTTTTTGAATCCAGTTGTAGTTCTGGCCTTTATAACATCCCCTGGCAATGAGTTCCACAGGTTGACTGTGTGTGGTGTGAAGTAGTACTTCCTTTTGTTTTTTTAAAGCTGCTGCCTATTAATTTCATTGGGTGACTCCTTGTTCTTGTGTTATGTGAAGGGATAAATAACACTGCCTTATTCACTTTCTCCACACCATTCATTATTTTATAGACTTCTATCATATCCCCGCTTAGTCATCTCTTCTGCAAGCTGAATAGTCTGTCTTTTTAATCTTTCCTCATATGGAAGTTGTTCTATATGCCTAATCACTTTTGTTGCCCTTCTCTGCACCTTTTCCCATTCTAATACATCTTTTCTGAGATGGGGGCGACTAGAGCCGCACAAAGTATTCAAGGTGTAGGCGTACTATGGATTTATATATTGGCATTACATTTTCTGTCTTATTATTTATCTCTTTCCTAATGGTTCCTACATTGTTAGCCTTTTTGACTGCTGCTTCACATTGAGTGGATGTTTTCAGAGAACTATCCCCAATGTTTCCAAGATCTCTTTTGTGAGTGATAATGGCAAATTTAGACCGCATCATTTTGTATGCATAGTTGGGATTCTGTTTTCCAATGTGCATTACCTTGCATTTATCAACATTGAATTGCATCTGCTATTTTGTTGCTGAGTTGCCCAGTTTTGTGAGATCCGTTTGTAACTCGTCGCAGTCTACTTTGGACTTTACTATCTTGAGTAATTTTGTATCATCTGCAAATTTTCCCACGTCACTGTTTATCCCTTTTTCCAGATCATTTATGAATGTTGAACAGCACTGCACCCAAAACAGATCCCTTAGGGACACTGTTGTTTAGGGGTTTAAAGATTTAGGGATGGATTTGACATGAAACGTGAACTACCCATAACTCCTAGAGGTGAGACCTCCAGCTCAGGCTGAGGCATACTAATGGGACAATGGCGGGGAAGCCTGTCCCGGACCTGTTCTATAATTAAATAAAAGACTTCAGTTCAAATGCCTGAGTAGTGAGCACTACAGGCCTGATTCCCCTCTCACACTAGTGAGAAACAGGAATAATTACAGTGAACCCAATGTAAAATAGCATAGGTGAGAGGAGCATCAGACCTTAAATTCATTAAACAGATTTTTAAAAGTATTATTTTCTGGACTTAAAGTTGTTGTAGTAAAAAAAAAAAAAAAAGATACAGTATGACTTCAATTTATGAACATCAATGTTAGGACACTTTTCTTGATGGGAGTGCAGAGGAAGTCATATAACTAACGTGATGTCAGTGAAGAATAGGTCGACATCTTTTCACATTCTGATCTCTTCAGTGCATTGGGAATTGCTTTGCAGGGGTTTGAAGGGCAAGAAGAAAAAAATGCAGTGCACCATGCTGCAATTTATGCACTATACCTGCTGTAATTTTGAGATGTTCAATTTTATGAATTTGTTTATTTAATGAACTCCTTGATCCCCAAATAGCTGATAAAATGGAGATTCTCCTATATTTGATGAAGATTTCATGAATATTGGTCATACAATTGTGGGTCTAGGATAGCCCATGAAAAAAACCTTTTTGTAACAGTTTCTTCTGATTCTATTTTCTGTTTAAAATTATAAGAACATGTTCATTTTGCTGACCTGTTCTCTATTTAATGTGATATATTAAGTTTATAATATTTAAAATAACAGTTAAACTTCTATAAATTACTGTTACAAAACTGTAAGATTCTCATTGCAAACAAGACTTTGAATGGATCGTAAAAATAGGGCCTGAGTCAGAGCCCATTGAAGTCCTGGGAAAGTGAAAAAAGTGGACTCTGGATCAGGCCATAAGTTAAGTAAAAAATCCAAACGACAAAGAACCTTTTAGCCATTTACAAAGTTAGAGATCATGATTTGTATTTCTATGTGCTGATTAGCAAACACATAGGAAGGATACAGGACTTGTTAGTAATTTACAGTAAAATGAAATTTGTATCAATAATATTTATTCTCTCTTTATAAGCTGCCTATCACCTATGTTTGCTGAAACTTAATGAAGAACAATAATGCCACAAATGCTGATTGGTTTGAGTTTGCCTAATTTTGGCTTTCTAAATAATCACCTTGGGGCCCAAACCTGCACCCACTTGGTGAACAGTTCCACCATGATGATAATTTTATTTTTGCTATAAGAAGGATTTCTGTGGCCTACCCTTTTGTGTTATAACAATACTTACATACTTTCCATTTCAGACCTTTTCTCAGATATATAAATATGTAAAATTTAAACAAAACCAAGTCCTAGCTAGGTCTGGATCCTGGAACACTACAGGGCCAGATGTTCAGAGATGCTGAACACCCACAGGCCCTGCTGGAATTTTGGATGCTCAGCACCTTATAAATCAGGTTCACTGAGTCCCACTAAAGCTACGTGTGATTACACTCCACGCATCTTTATGCCTGTCGAGGGATCTGATGTGGAAAGTATATGTTTTATAGATAAGGCGTTAATTTTATATGAATGTGTATGCCGTAAAATCCCCTTATAGGACAAAATAACTACATTATAACTGGCTTTAATGTTTTCACTAACTATGCATTGAAACAATTTGGAACTTTCATTCTGTTTTCCTTATAAATGGTTTCATTTATATATGAATTCACTACACATTGTATTTATGTCTACCTCTGCATCAATATACAGAGATAAATACATAAAACATTCATTTTGTGTATTAGCAGGGTATATTTTTCCTTAGTTATTAAGGAAAAATGCATTGTCTAGTAATTCCATTTGGTTATATAACCCAAGACGCTTTTTGATAAAAAGTGAGATCAGATGCTGAGGCCGTCGCTGATATTCTACTAGAACTTCATGGGGTGCCTTCATCTGGTCACCTTCAAATCGGTTAAGGACACAGACAACACACAGACAACAGCAGCTATAAGAAAAACAAAAACACCCTTTTAAGTAACTTATGATACACCAAATATGCACGGTATTTGCCGCAGTAAAGGACTATATTCCTAGCACACATAGATAATGCAGGTTTATTGTGGGAGGGGTTAAATGAAGGGCTTAATATACCTCCCTGGGAAGGTGTAACCTGCACTTCCTGGAACTTACAGGGGCAGCTATACTGGAGAAGCAGAGACAGTGTCATCATAACTGCCCGCCCTGTGCAGTTCTGCAGCTGCAATCTTTAAGCTTTATCGAGAGCTCCTTAGGAGCTCAATTGCCAGAGGTTGCCTGGAAAATTCATGCACCACATGCACTGAAAGTATGCCCCATAATATGTTAGCAAGAGACAAGTGATCTTTGCAGCCAGTAAAAGAAAACCAGAGACAGGGACATAGCCAGGAAACTTTTCAGAGCTGGGCTGAGTGAAATTTTGGTTTTGCCAAGACAGTTAATTGTTTTTTCGATACACTGCACTTCTAAACAAGCAGTTTCAAGTAAACATTTTATGAAGCCACTGGATTTGTGTTAATATACTTTTTAGTGAAAGAAGCTTGGAATACATTTTTAGTTTTCACATTGTATAAATCCCAGAGCTTACCAAATCCATATGTAGATTAAATTAGGAAGTGCAAAGGTGTACGAAAACAAACATGAAAAGGAAATGGATTGTGACAAGAAATCTTAACTTTTAGACCACAAAAAGTCCACATATAGCAGCAAATACAGTTGACTCCATTTCAATATTTCTAACACCAGCATTGTAAGCTCTCTTTAAGTACGCCAACTTCTTTTCATTGGAAAAAGAACACAATGCTCCATCTAATTGTCCTTGACCTGGAAAGAAAAAAAACCTGTGACTGCTCATCCTTCTATACAATATGGAGTTTACAGTCATAGTAAAACTGGCTGCAGTCTCAGGCAGTTTCTCTCAAAGGGCAGAATTTGTCTAAATTCTACTTAAAACCGCATTAAATTGTTATTTTAATAGGGCTCATTAAATTATTTATTTCATATTCCATTTGTCATGTATTTTTAAAGCCAATCTACTATGACAAAATACAGCTGAGTTCACTATAGAAGTTTTAACAAAACCAAGACCAAAATAACACAAGTACATAGAGATATGGTGGCAGATTCTCAGCTGTGTAAATTGGCATAGCTCTGTGAGGCTCTGGCAGATGAAATCTACAACATACTAAGTTGCTTTAGAAAAGGATTAACAAATTAGGTACATATGCCCCTTCCATTATGTGGAGAAAATGGAGATGGAAAAGACCTTTTAATCTTAGTTTTAACTTATTTTTTTAAAGGGAGATGGTTAATTATAGGAAATCAAAATGGTTTACGAGAATTTTTCCTTGGCAACTTTGTTTTCTACCAGGGGTCACACCTTTGGTCTCACTTCTCCAAACCTCTTAGACTCAGGATCAATTTAGAAAAACAATTAACTCTCACTCATACTCTCAAATATTCTAAGGGCCCGATTCTTGGATCTGGCCAAGCTGCCCACTTCACAGGATGCAGAACCTGAGGGCAAGTGGGCAAAGATACTCTTGCACTGCTCTGTCCCTAGGGCAGCTGAGGGCAGTCGCGTCCTCCCACATAATGCAGCACTTAGGTTAGGAAATGGCCTTCAAAATGATCTATAAAGGCTGCATTCCTGGTGGCTGTAACATTTGCAAAGAAAGCGGGTGAGATCCATGCTGAAAAACCAGGCCTTCCTTCAACAGTGTGCTGTAAGGTTAGGTGACCTATGGGATGATTCAGTTTACTTGACTCAATCTATCACTCTATCACTGTTGGTCCCTAATCTTCCTAATTTAGCAGGTGAGGCTAGATAGTTATCGTCAAAATGTTTTTAGTTGCTGTTGAGAAAGGACAAAGCTTTTTTGCAAATCCCAGAGATTATTTGTAGCAGATGGAGACCAGTCAAGAGGGTTGATAAACTTTGCTTCGAAAATAAGTGAATCATTCATTACGTTCAAGCCTGCTGTGACTTTACATGTCTTTAATTGAGGTCTTTGGCTTATCCATACTTAAACCTGTACAGCTGTGCTGCTGCAGCTCTAGTGCTTTAGTGTAGACACCCCCTGCACCGATGAGATGGATTCTCCTGTCAGTGTTGGTAATCCACCTCCCCAAGAGGCAGTAGCTAGGTCGATGAAGAATTCTTCCATCAACCTAGCACTTTCTACATGGGGACTTAGGTTGGCCTAACTCCACCGTTCAGGGTTGTAGATTTTTCACATCCCTGAGCAACATAGTTATGACGAGCTAATTTTCTATTGCAGACCAGGTCTCGGAAACTTTCTAGTAGACCCGAAACAGCCTCTACACAATTGCTTAGAAAAGTCTCTGCAACAGAGATGTGTAAGGTTGCTATATGGAGCTCAATTCACACATCTTTGCGGCATCTTTCTCTTGAGTTAGCTTGTAGGGCTGATGTCCAATGAGGAAGAGTAGTCTTGCAATCATTAAGTCAGTTAATACTCCTTTTGTGGAACGGGGTTGGGTTTGTTATCGTTAGCTAATCTTCAAATGGGGCAATTCTCAAAGGACAAAAAAAGGCTGCTTAGTAGCTACTGGATCCATATTGCCCAGCCACCTTCCCTGCTTCTGAGTCTTTAGATGATTTTTTGACTAAGTAGGAAAATAATTGAGTTGGGATACAGAGGGTTGAAGCACTTTATATGCCTTTGGGTCTGAAAGTCTGGATCTGTGCAGAAGCATGTGTACAACGGTGGACACAATTCCTCTAGAGGGTTCTGGCTGTATACTGAGGGCATATGCACATTTCTACAAGTAGGGATGTATTCAGGCAATTGACTCATAGAATTACAGTTCCTGGTAAGTGACCTGTCTTGCTAACATCACTGATTTGTTTTTACTAGTATTTTGGAATTGAATTTTGATCTTCAATGAACCCCTTCTCACTTGTGCTTATGTTTCTCACTTAGATGTTATGTCCTCGGCACAGGCAAATGTACACCTGTAACTTTACTACCCCGGACAAACCTTTTAATATCATTGTCGTTCCTACTGTTAATCCTCTCAAATGGCTTTTTATTTAAGTAAAACATGGCCTTGAGAAACACAGATGGCTGCATTTGCAAGCAGATCCAAAGGTTTATAAATATTCCTCCAATTATTAATTCTTCATTTATTCCGTTTAATCCACTTTGCAATCAGCATTTAATTTTGTAAAGGAAACAGTTCCAGGATATTGCCAAGGATCTAAGGTTTATTTACACAAATGCCATACACTTACAGACATTTTTCTTCTGTTTGGTAATTCTGAAGCTATAATCCTGTCATAGCAAGTAATTTAGTGTAACCTATCTGTTAAAATTATGTTAAGATTATAGACTAGGGGATATTTACTTTAACTGCTTAATGTTATGTGCCTATTGCTTTCAGAGATTCACTGAGTATATGCTGATTTCTGTGACTCCGTAGGGCTGAGGGACAGCAGGAAGTGCTATCCAGGGAATTCTATACTTTCCTAAGGGAGTGAATGTTTTCCAGAATGAATTGTCATGCTTGATTCACTGCTATTGTTATAATATTTTCTTTGCAGATGTGATGTTGTTACAAAATTTGACTAAGTGACAGATGCAATAGAGGCCAATTACACTATAGTTAATGGTTCTGCAAATTGGCATGACATATTATGAA
Source organism: Lepidochelys kempii (assembly GCF_965140285.1). Lineage (NCBI taxonomy): Eukaryota > Metazoa > Chordata > Testudines > Cheloniidae > Lepidochelys > Lepidochelys kempii. The sequence goes on along the minus strand of NC_136390.1, from coordinate 31,699,343 downwards.
AGTAGTTCTGTTTCTGACCTGTAAACAAGTCTCTAAAATATATGGTGGGTCAAAACCTAAAGTCCTTCCTTGCTTTTTACTCAGTACTTACTCAGGCAACTCTGCTGCTGACTACACTGGTCATTCTGCCTGAGCAAGGGTTTCAGGATCTGGTCTTATGTTTGAAAAAAAAATGAATAGAAAATTAGAGATATTCCTCACCCTCATAAAAATCATAGTATGCCTAGTAAGTGTTGGAAAGTCATGAATCTCTTTGCTGCAGTTCAGTAGCTCCTCAACAAGGTCCTTATCAAGTTCAGGGCTTCGTACAACTATATTATCCAGTATCACCTGCTCAAACCGAGCCTTAAGAAATGAATCCACTGCAATGTCTGTTATTACAACAGTTCCAGGGTCAATGCCTGCAGAAGTGGGGATTGGGGATAGGTTAGTGCTACGTAATTTTTATAATTTAAATTATAACCTAATTTATTACAGTAAAATCTTAATTAATATGAATATTTATCAGCAAAATATATATATGAGAGAACCATTCAAATACATACAAAGTAAAACTCAGTAAGTGCACATGTGTGGATATGAAGGGTTGCAAAGGGAATATGCTGGCTAAAGGGTATTTATTTCTTCTGACACATAGGTGGTGCAAGGAAAGTTCACATGTAGCTATTGGTTTGTATGTATGATTTTGTCTATGTTTTAATGAATATTTGCTTAGGGTGAAAAGACAGGCATATCTATTTTGATTTCTAACCCTCCCTAACCCTCCCCCGCAAAAAACGATGCATCTTAGGCCCTGTACTCCTAAAAGGTAAAGGAGATTCTTGGTTAGCTAATTCACTAGGGGCTGTGTGTGTTTTGAGCAGAAGATTAGCTTTCTGTCCCATTACTGTCATGACATTCCAAATGACCTTCTATGGAGGTGCAGCAGAGTAACAAATGTGAAGTCCTAAGGTGTCCATGGATTGGTTAAAATACCTTTTTGTGCTCCTCAATTTGGGTTTAATCCTGAAGGGTTTATGCAGTCAGAGCTCGCATTGGAGGAAATGGGAGTTTTGCCTGCATCCAGACTGAATGATCAGGCCTGCTTTATTTCCATTACATAGTTATTCCAATTCCTCTCTGAGAGTTAATCTGAATTTATATTTTCCGAACTTCAAGTTAATGGGGTCATTCATATTGACTGAACTCTTCCATTATAAGAGAGAGATTTCTTAGTCCCCATTCCTTGCCTATCTTTTCCATTCATCCTTAGACTGTAAGTTCTCTGGGATAGGAACTGTCTCTCCATTCATATTTGTATAGCACCCCGCACAATGGAGCCCCAATCCTGATTAGGACCTATGGGCTTGCCGTACAGAAACAATTGATTATACTTATTATTATTAACTGAGTGAAAGATGTTCTATTAGGGCTGAAACTTTCCATGCATGGCATCAGTTTATGGGTGTGTATTTTAGGAAATAAGAGTAAATTTCTGTCAGCTGGTTTGTGTCTGAAAAGAGTATTATTCAGATGTATTAGATTTCAAGATATCATGTATTATGAAAATGTATGTTTCTGCTAAACCAGCCATTAGAAGTTTGATATTTGTTGACCTGAAATAAAATCTCATGTTTTGTTAGATGTTTGCAGACCTGAAAAAAATAAAAAATATGAAAAGCTCCTAATAACTTGACCTATTGCTTAGCTGTGTTTTATTAAACATCTGTTCCATCTGGCAGTAGTAAAGCTGGTAGCTCACCTAAGCCCCCAGAAGTACTGATGCGTATAATAGTAACATCACGGCATTTTGCATGGTGTAGTAATTTGATTAGTTCATGAAGCATAATAGAAATGCAAGGAATACCCATCCCGTGTTGCTGAGAGGAAAGAAAATGAAGGCATCATTAATCATCATTTTTGTTCAAGCTGATACATATTTATAAAATTACTTCAGAATATTAGTATATAGCCAGAGGTATCCTGTTCCCATTGATGTCAATGGGATATTTCTGTGGGAGAAGCATCAGACTCTGAATCATACCTTCATGGTATGGCCATGTGCGGGGCCAGCTTCTCTGAACTGCTCCCTCTGATCCCACCTGACAGCATGGCGCCAGGTGAAGTTGTACGCTGGTGGTACTCTATGTGCACCTACTGTGCTCCCTATCCTCTTATGGAGTTGGCAGCACAGAGTTGGAGCCCACAGGAATGAATGGTGTCAGGTTAAGCATTAGTTCCCACAGGTGTTTTTCTCCAGGTAAATTAGGGAATGATGCCATATAGAAAGCTCTTTGGAGCAGGGACTGTCTCTTGTTCTGTCACGCTTGGGAGGAGCTCCCGATAAACATCTGCAAATCTACCTCATTATCCACCTTTGCATCTCTCCTCAAAACTCTCCTACAAAAACATAACAATGGTTAGGCTGCCGGTGTGCTGAGACCACTGCTTAGTATGGTGACCAACATTGACTCATTGTTTCCTTTCACTCCTCGGTCTGTGTCCATCTGTTGTCTCTTGTCTTATTCTGAGACTGAAAACTGGTTTGGGCAGGGACTGTCTTCCTGTTCTGTGTTTGTATCTAGCACAGTGGAGTCCTGGTCCATGGCTAGAGCTCCTAGGTGCTATAGCAAGAGAAAAAAATCAATAGTAAATATAATAATATGTTTGTGAAGTGCCAGGCACAACAGGGCCCCAATATCAGTTGGGGTCCCTAGGTGCTATTGTAATGCAAATAATAAGAATGATTATTGTAATAATGGAGAGGCTACAACCAACCCAGAATTGCTCTCACCCCATGGAGCCCTAAATACATCACAGGTCCAGTTTCTTCCATACCCTGTAGCTGCAATACAAAGTATCCCTGCAGCCGACATGACAATGGCTGCAGATCACCTTATGTGTAGGCGCAGTGTTGCAGGCCCTATGCCACATCCAAACAGTCAATCACTTTACAACACAAGAGTCCAAAGGAGCAAGGTCCTGCAAGTTCTCAAATGGGATGGTGGCTGGAGAAGGCACTGCCTGAGGGGCTTACCTGCTCTGTAGTCTCTTCTCTGGCTCACTCTTCTGTCTGACTTCCTGGAAAAGGGTTTATTTCTCCTGCAGCCTGTCCACCACCCTCTGCCTCGGTTTCTGAGCTCTTTTTAACCCATTCCTTCAGTCAGTGCATGCTCAGCAGGTCTGGAGGGGTGGGGCTAGCTGGGTCCAGTATTGCCTTTTAAACCCTTCGGGTCCAGTGTGATGTTTGCACTACCCATCACACAGTTCCAAACAACAATAACAAAAACAAAACCCCCACAACTCCAAACCCTGCAGCAGCAACTGTCAGAGCCTGGGTTCTCTGAGTTGGGAGGGCTAAAAATAGCAGCTCCAAAAACCTCCCCCATACCTGGATTTCAGAGCCTGGGCTTCAGCCTGAGCCTGAATGTCTACATTGCTATTTTTAGTCCTGTAGTGCAAGCCCAATTGACCTGGGCTCTGAGATGTGCTGCCATAGGTCTTTTTTGCAGTTTCCTACTACTTTCATCCCCTTTGCCTAAAGTCAGTACAGAGAGAATGTCCTTTCCCTAAATCTGTCTTGTCAGTAAATCAGTTCTGCTTTCAAAAACCCAGAGGCAGGTGTTTCCAAAGGGGTAGGATTTATTCTGGTCCAATGGGAACATCATTAGTTCCATCATTTCTTTTTTCCATTTGCAGTTTGTCCCATCCTTCTCTCTTTTTGTTGTAGGAAGATGGTCTTATTATGTTTTATTGCATTTTATGTGTTAACATATTTTTGTGTTCTTATTATTCTTGTACAGCTGCCTGAGTTCCTTGTCAGTGCTTTAAACATTTTATTCTTATTAAAAATAGCCAAGGCAGAAATCTCATAAATACCCCTAGCATGGTGACAGGTTTCAGAGTGGTAGCCGTGTTAGTCTGTATCAGCAAAAACAACGAGGAGTCCTTGTGGCACTTTAGAGACTAACAAATTTATTTGGGCATAAGCTTTTGTGGGCTAAAACCCATTTTGTTAGTCTCTAAAATGCCACAAGGACTCCTCATTTTTTTATAAATACACCTAGTATTTCTGAGCCTGTTTGCATCTTGCTAAAACATGACATCAGCAGCAACTCATAACAAATCATCTAATGGGGCATTGGCCAGAAATTTTATCCTACTTACCATCAGAATCATGCCGTGTTCAATGCACATTGGAAAGTTGCTCCTGACCTAGCCATCATTAATTGGCTGGTTTCTTGATGCCTGAAAGATATCAGTCAACTAATGATGTCTAGGTCAGGAGATTTAAAACAAGAACAAATAATTTAGAATTGACAAGTTGTACACACAGGTAGCCTATGAAACTGTGAAGTTATTACTGTTCTTTTATCTTCTCTTCTCTTTATTTCCTATTGTTTGGCTCAGTCACATGATACATCTTGTCTTAGGCCTTGTCCACACACAGACTTCCATTGGTTTAACGAACAGTGTGTTTTAAAACTAATTTAGCTAAAATAGTATAAGTTTGTGTGTAGACAAGGCTTTATATTAGGATTGTATCCTGATAGTGTCACAGTTGTCACTGAATTTTAGACTGATCGAGCAAAAATAAAAATGTCATTATTTCCTCTTGTTTTTCCCAGAGACCTGTCTTTTCTGTGTCTGCTTTTTAGGCTCCAGTCCTGCAAACACAAGTGTGTAACTTCACTCAGGTGAGTGGTCTCCTTAACTTCTCATGTGAGTAAAGTTAGGACTACTCAGATGAGTAAAATGACATATGTAGGTTATTGCAGGATTAAGATTTTATACCATGCCAAAAGTGTTGTTGATATTTAAAGAATAATAACAAAATAAGATTGCCACCGTAAGGCTTTTAGGGAATGGTTGTAATATTTTCAACTATATTTCATAGTTTGGGCATGGTATGAAGTGATCTTACCTCTTGAACTTTCAGGTTGCTGAGCTGAGCAAAATATTCCCGCTTTCTGTTGTAACACAGGGACCTTGCAAATTGAATACACAGGATGCCAAGAAATATGACATGACTCAAACATAAGAATCTTTTTTTTTATAAATCATAATTCTCAGTCCTGATCTGGCTCCTATTGAAATCCATGGCAAAACTCCCATTGGCATCCTTGGGAACAGGAGAGGGTTCCGTGCCTATTAATCTTTTGTCCACATGTGTACTAGAAGTGTGGAAAAGGGAAATTCATGAGCAGGCATGAGCATGTGCTCTAGTCCAAGTATTGAAAGTAAGGGGAAATAATTTATAGAAACCAAACGATCAAGCAACAGCAGATTTTCACTAGGCTTATTAAAATTTTAAATGTAGCTTTATGAGTGACAAAGATTTTACTGGTGATAACCGCTGAAAATTTTTTTAGGGTAAAGGGAAAATTTGCCACTGGATTAGTCCATTATGAATTAAAAGCACATGCATGGGAATCAGGGCATCTCTAGAGAGTAGGAGATGTGATCTTGTGTAAGTCACTTAACCTCTGTGCCTTGGTCTCGCCGTAAAATGAGGATAATTACCTTTTCCTACCTCATAGAATATTGAGAAGTTTAATCAATTAGCACTTTTGGATGCTCTGATGGCAGACACAACAGAAATGCAAAGCGACTGGGAGTGGAATTGTTGATATTTCCAGCTTGCCAACCCCTGAGGCAATGAGGCCATGTCTACATCCACTACAGCAGCATAGCTACAGTGCTGTAGCTATGCCTCTATAACCCCATAAACACACTCTCATGACAGAAGGGGTTTTCCCATTGCCGTAGGAACTCCACCTCCCCAAGCGAAGATAGCTTAGTCAATAGAAGCTGTGTCTACACCAGGGTTTAGATCGGCGTAGCCACAGTGCTCAGGCATGGATTTTTCAACCTAAGTCTATGCCAACCTAAGTTTTAAGCATAGATCAGGCCTAAGAGATGTGATGGAAGAAAATTACCTGCTGTGGTAATCACAATGTTTAAACCATTGGCCAACCTGCTGGCTTGTTGAACTATGCGGTTATTTCTATATGCACTACCTCTAGGAAATAGCAAATAGTGAACAATGTAACAGTGCTGGCTGTAGAATTTTTGGAAGAATCCAATACTTTTCCCATCAGTTAAAAGCGGGGTCTTTATGGCTTGGGAGATAGGAGCCTTTTATCTCTAGGTCACAGATTTGAATCCAGCTCAGGTCAGTAGTGCATGGAAGTTGTGATCTGATGGCTTATTGACAGCCAACATAAAATTAACGTGATAGATTATCCAATAATTAGTGGATAGGTGTCCAAACAAAAAATTACCACCATAACTGACACCCATCTTGGCAGTCTCAACACAGAGACCAAGAACTGAAGGGCAAAAAGACTTAACTAGCCTCTCACTCCACGAGGCAGTTCCTCTAGGTCAGGATACTGAGGCTGTTCTTGCAATGCTGTTCTTCATAGTATGTTCCCTATTCAGTGTCCAGGGCTCTCAATCCAGCAGCTTTCAGAAGCGCTAAGTCCATATGAACCATTAAAAAAAGAAATACAAACAATGTGCTAAATTCTTCAGCTATTGTTGGGCTGAAAATGGAAGTATTTTAAGTACACGGTAAAGTATGTACACTGATGGAGAGCACTGGTCCAACCTTGTACATAGAGTACCGATCTGTCCCAGCACAAATATCTTTCAAGTCTTTCCCATCTCCTTCAAGTCCAAGTTCTTTGTGCATGAGCTGAGCAAAAGCTTTCATTCTGTTAGGGCTGCCACCAACACAGACAAACTAGAAATAGAATGTAAGATTATCTGTACCATTCTAGCTAAAGCAGGGATCAATACTCAGTCTGCACTTCTAATATTACACTCAGTTCCTCTAGTGGAATCTTATACCCAAAGGGAGCAGATGTGAAAGTAAAGCAACCACAAAACACAATTATCTAGTCTTGCAATTCTTATATGGAAATTCTTTTTAGAAACACGTGGCATTTTATAATTCCAACCCCATCACAAATCTACTGTATATTTTTTAAAAAAATATGCCAACACCGTGTTTTAGGAGGACTAAGTCTGATTTATAAAACCCATATTCTAGCTAGAATAACCATTGTTCATGTTGTAACCTTGTTAAAGGATCTGGACTTGTGCTGATACTGAGGCCATGTCTACACTACGAAAGTACTCCGATTTTACAGAAGTCGATTTTTGGGAACAGATTGTATAAAGTCGAGTGCATGAGTCCACACTAAGCACATTAATTCGGCGGTGTGCATCCACAGTAGCATGGCAAACGTCGACATTCTTAGCGGTGCACTGTGGGTAGCTATCCCACAGTTTCCACAGTCCCCACTGCCCATTGGAATTCTGGGCTGAGCTCCCAATGCCTGATGGGGCCAAAAATTTGTCGCGGATGGTTATGGGTAAATGTCGTCAGTCAACCCTTCCTCCCTCCTTGAAAACAACAGCAGAAAATCATTTTGCACCCTTTTTCCTTGATTGCCTGAGCAGACATCATAGCATGGCAAGCATGGAGCCCGTTCAGCTCACCCCAGCAGTTATGACCATTGTAAACACCTCGCGCATTATCGTGCAGTTTATGCAGAACCACCACCTGAAAAACCAGGCGAGGAGGCGACAGCAGCACGGTGTTGGGGACATGAACACAGATTTCTCTAAAACTGCGGTCACCAGCAATTTGGAGATCATGGTGTTACTGGGGCAGGCTCATGCCGTGGAACGCTGATTCTGGGCCCAGAAAACAAGCACAGAGTGTTGTGACCACATAGTGTTGCAGGTTTGGGATGATTCCCAGTGGCTCCGAAACTTTTGCTTGTGTAAGGGCACTTACATGAAATTTTGTGACTTGCTTTCCCCTGCCCTGAAGTGCAAGAATACCAAGATGATAGCAGCCCTGTGGAAGCTTGCAACGCCAGACAGCTACTGGTCAGTCAGTAATTAATTTGGAGTGGGCAAATCTACTGTGCAGGCTGCTGTGATGCAAGTAGCTGACGCAATCACTGAGCTGCTATCAAAGGTAGTGACTCTGGGAAATGTGCAGGTCATACTAGATGGCTTTGCTGCAATGGGATTCCCTAACTGCGGTGGGACTATAGACGGAACGCATATCCCTATCTTGGGACCGGACCACCAGGGCAGCCAGTACATAAACTGCAAGGGGTCCTTTTCAATGGTGCTGCAAGCACTGGTGGACCACAAGGGACATTTCACCAACTTCAACTTGGGATGGCCGGGAAAGGTTCATGACGCTCGCGTCTTCAGGAACTCTGGTCTGTTTAAATGGCTGCAGGAAGGGATTTATTTCCCAGACCACAAAATAACTGTTGGGGATGTTGAAATGCCTATAGTTATCCTTGGGGACCCAGCCTACCCCTCAATGCCCTGGCTCATGAAGCCGTACACAGGCACCCTGGACAGTAGTAAGGAGTAGTTCAACTATAGGCTGAGCAAGTGCCGAATGGTGGTAGAGTGTGGCATTTAGACGTTTAAAGGGTCGCTGGCGCAGTTTACTGAGTTGCTCAGACCTCAGCGAAACCAATATTCCCATTGTTATTGCTGCTTGCTGTGTGCTCCACAATCTCTGTGAGAGTAAGGGCGAGATGTTTATGGTGGGGTGGGAGGCTGAGGCAAATCATCTGGCTGCTGAATACACACAGCCGGACACCAGGGTGGTTAGAAGAGCACAGCAGGAAGCGTGCGCATCAGAGAAGCTTTGAAAACCAGTTTCATGAATGGCCAGGGTACTGTGTGACACTTCTGTTTGTTTCTCCTTGATGAAAACCCTCCCCGTTCGTTGCCTATAAATTCCCTGTAAGCCACCCGCCCTCTCCCCTTTGATCACAGTTTGCTTGCAAAGGAAATAAAGTCACTATCGTTTAAAAAACATGTCTTCTTTATTAATTGATTATAAAAATAGGGAGATAACTCACAAGTTAGCCCGGGTGGGGTGTGGGAGGAGGGGAGGAGGGAAGGAAAAGGCCACTTCAAAACTTGTTGAATGACAGCCTTCTGTTGCTTGGGCTGTCCACTGGGGTGGAGTGGTTGGGTGCCCGGAGCCTCCCCCCCCGCTGCCTTCTTGGGTGTCTGGGTGAGGAGGCTATGGAACTTGGGGAGGAGGGAGGGTGGTTAAACAGGAGCTACAGCAGCTGTCTGTGATCCTGCTGCCATTCATGAACCTCCACCAGACGCCGGAGCATGTCTGTTTGATCCCACAGTAGCATCAGCGTTGCCTCATGCCTCCTCTGATCTTCCTGCCACCACCTCTCCTCACGTTCATTTGCCACTTTCCTGTACTTTGCTATTGTGTCCTTCCACACATTCTGCTGAGCTCTGCCAGTGCCAGATGACTGCATGAGCTCAGAGAATATTTCATCACACGTGCGTTTTTTTCACCGCCTTATCTGAGATAGCCTTTGGGACGGAGGGGGGAGGCTTGAAACATTTGCAGCTGCTGGAGGAAAAAAAGGGAGTGAAGTATTTTAAAAGATACATTTTACAGAACAATGACTGTACTCTTTCATGGTGAACAACACTATTCCCATTACATAGCACATGTGATTTTGGTACAAGGTCGCATTTTGCATCTTATATTGAGTGCCTGCGGCTTTGGTATTAAAGATCACACATGTAGTGCTGGGCAACAGAATTCAGCTTGCAGGTGGCCATGGTAAGCCATAGTCTTTCAGCTTCTACAACCTTCATAACAGCAGTGCCCTCCTCTCCCATACCAAGCAAAGCCCGTTGAGTTGGCCATTTAGTGCTGTTAACGTGCAGCAGCAGAAACCAAACTAACCCCCCATCCAATTCTCGGGGATGATTGCTTTACCCCTCACCCCACCGCTTGGCTGGGGGGTATCAGGGAAGATCCCTGCTAGCCAAACTTAAGCAGCTCAGCACCAATACCACCTCCCCCCCCCGCATGGCTAACTGTGGGGAGGATTTCTTTTCAGCCACAGGCAAACGGCCCAGTAGGAGCAGCCACCTCTGAATGTCCCCTTAATTAAATTCCCCTATTTCAACCAGGTTACCATGAACAATATCACTCTCCTGAGGATAACACAGAGAGATATAGAATGGATGTTGCTTGCAAACTCTAGGACCATACGCTGCCAGGCTTGTCATGCAATGATACCAGATTACTTGCTACTAGCATGGTGTGGTAAAGTGTCCCACCATGGAGGATGGAATAAGGCTGCTCTCCCTAGAAACCTTCTGCAAAGGCTTTTAGTGTACCTCCAGGAGAGCTTCATAGAGATGTCCCTGGAGGATTTCTGCTCCATCCCCAGACACGTTAACAGACTTTTCCAGTAGCTGTACTGGCCATGAACGCATCCCAAGTCCTCAGGGTTACATAATCATTAAAAAACGCTTGCTTTTATAACATGTATTATATTTAAAAAGGTACACTCACTAGAGGTCCCCTCTCTGGCTTGGTTGGGTTGGGAGGGTATTTCAGTCAGGGTGATAAAAAGATCCTAGCTATCAGGAAGAATGGTGTGCTGTGTGCTCTCCTCAAGCTTGTCCTCCTCCTCCTCATCTTCCCCATCCACAAAATCCTTAGGCATGGCGGAGAGTACCCCATCATCGGAGTCCACGGACAGGGGTGGGCTAGTGGTGACGGCCCCCCCCTAGAATTGCATGCAGCTCAGCTTAGAAACTGCATGTCTGGGGGTCTGTCCCGGAGCATCCGTTTGATTCTTTGGTTTTCTGGTACACTTGTCTGAGCTCCTTAAGTTTCAGGCGGCACTGTGTTGTGTCCCTGCTGTAGCCTCTGTCCCTCATGGCCTCGGAGATTTTTTGAAATGTTTTGGCATTTTATCTTTTGGAACGTAGTTCTGATAGCACAGATTCCTCTCCCCATTAAACGAGCAGATCCAATACCTCCCGTTCGGTCCATGCTGGAGCTCTTTTGCGATTCTGGGAGTGCATGGTCACCTGTGCTGATGAGCTCTACATGGTCATCTGTGGTGTTGAGCTCGCCTGGCCAAACAGGAAATGAGATTCAAAAGTTCCCAGGGTTTTTCCTGTACACCTGGCCAGTGCATCTGAGTTCAGAGTGCTGTCCAGAGCGGTCACAACGGTGCACTGTGGGTTAGCTCCCGGAGGCGAATACCTTTGAATTGCGTCCACACTAACCCTAATTCGAAACAGCGATGTCGATTTCAGCGCTAATCCCTTCATTGGGGAGGAGTACAGAAATCAGTTTTAAGAGCCCTTTATCTCCAAAAAAATGGCTTCGTTGTGTGGACAGGTGCAGGATTAATTCGATTTAACGCTGCTAAATCCGACATAAACTTGTAGTGCAGACCAGGCCTGATATCAAGTGTTTATTTGGATGGCTTTATGATTAGCGGATGGAACTCAGATTCGATTCCTATTTATTTCAGGCTTTTCTAAGATATATTGTCCAAATGTCCTGGTGTTGCCACAGGCTTCCTTCCTAACTTCCTAGGCAAGTTACTTAATCTTTTTGTGCCTCACATTATCCCTCTAAAATGGGAATAAGAACTCTTACTTCCCTTGCAGAATGATTGTGAAGCTTATGTTTGTAAAAGTGCATTGAAATCCTCAGATGGAAGGTGCAGTGAGAGTACATAAATAGAAAATATTATTGTTATTTGTTAGGTTTCTAACTGTTGCTCATGGGAATGAACAAACTAGGCTCTCTCTTTCTTTTAGCCAGGACTATAGAGGATCAGATTAGTTCTAGGTTCTAAAAACATAGGAAATAACATTAAAAATTACATATGGTGTTACTATAGGATTTCACTACTGTACAGCTGCAAATACTTGGATATTAATTCCTGGCCAAGTAAATGCAAAATAACATCAGTGTAATATATGCACTGAATTTAAGTTGTTACTATTCCTACAGACAGCAAAGCAGAAACAGATGTTAGAGTAGCTAATGGTCTAATTTCTTCTATCAGTAGTGTCAACAAGAATTACTGACCACTGCTGGAGACATAAAAACAATGAGGGGGGGGAGACAATGTTTCACAAATGACATTTTCAAAAATCTAACTCTACATTTAAAATGCAACTAAATGTTCCCCTCTGCCAACCTGATTTCAAATCTGGCTGCTGAGGTCAGAAGTAACATGAGGTTTCAGACCACCAACACAGTCTCTAGTGGATACTTGTTTACATTGTAAAACTATCGCCCAGTTTCGCACACCGTGCTCAGGAAAAAGAGGGGTCTGGGACAGTTGCAGGTCAGAAATGAGGTGTTTGGCAGAGCTGTGGGGAAAGCGTTCGTGTATAAGCAATAATGCTGCAAATTACTTTGGCTGTCCTTCAACAGCTGTCTCACTCTGCTTTGTGACCATTACTGACCTGTCTGTTTACCTGTGTGCCCTCCCCTGCTCTGGGGTCAAATTGACCAGGTGTCCCCTACCCCATTTGTAAGCTGGCACAGTGCCAGATTTTGTCCATTTGCTCCTAGATTCCAGTTTATCACAATACCTGTGATAATACTCCAGAAGCCCCATTACATGTCTCAGACAGCCACTTGGCTGCATTGAGACCCCCAATCTAACCACTATCTGGAGAGAAACATCAAGGCAGGAAGCTCTTGTGGCAAGCCATCAGAATAAAGACCTTTTTGTGGACATTGTTCAGCAGATTTCTCCAAGAAGCCAGCATACTGAACAGTGCCAGATAAAGAGCAAACAGCTCAGGGGCACCTACATTACATGGAGAGACAATAGGAAAAATCCTTCGGACATGTAACCTGTCAATTTTTTTGTGGAACCGGACAGGATTTTGCATAGCTGCGTGACCACCCAACCCAGGCAGCTTGTGGAGTCTGCTGGCCACCTTCTCTCTTCCCTTCTAGCCTGCCCCCCATAGGGATGACATGTAAGATACATTGGGGTATAACATGAAGAGGCCGGTAAAGAGATCTCCCCATAAAGCCAGGATCGATTCAGGATCCAGGACCCTGATGCTGGCCAGGTAGAACATGAGCCCAATTCCTGCGCTGTAGCAACCAACCTCAATCATCAGGCAGCCACCAAGACCAGGACTGAGACTGATCCTACGGAGGGAAACTCAGCATGTAAGTTTTTTTTTAATTATTTTAATGATTTACTATTTAACTTTTAATTGATGATGATGCTGTACTGTAACACTGACTTCTGTTTTGGGCATCCCATGGCCACGGCCATTGATAACCCGATCGTCCCTGCCTGCCATCCTCCCTAGACAAACATTGTCCATTGAACCTCCTAGCCCTGTAAACCTTTCCAAAATGGTGCCTACCCTGGCCAGGCCTTTGTCTCATGCTAAAGCCCCAACTACTGACCAATTTCAGGCCTATGCCATGGAAGACACATGCCCGTGCTCCGATCTCCCTTTCCTTCCCTCAGTTGGTAACAGTGAATGCTTCAGGCAATCATTGCAGAACCCTGTCTGTTTTTTCTTTTCACTTTCTACATGCCTGCAGGGGAGATATCTAATCACAATCTAAGAGAAATGGCTCAATTTTTGTTCTAAGATTATGAGGAACAGCTGCACGGCCATCCTCACTGGTATAGCTAGTGACTCCCCTCCACTCCTGCAGCACTTTTGGAGGGACTGTCTTGGTGATTAACTTCACAGCATATCTCACTGGTCTGCCTTTTGCCTTTTTGAATAAGGAGAGGCATTCTCTGCCTCCTAGTCACCCACCTCAGCATAACCTCAGCCAGAGTCAGGACAGCCTAAAAGAGATGGAGAAGGGATTACTATACGGCTCACCCCCAGATTCACCCTGCTAACTCCTTTGATACCATATAAGCACTTAAAAGGCACAGCAAAACTAGGCAGGGGACTTTAATTCCCAAGTCCGCCTCACTCAACCCCACCCTCCAAGGAACAATGGTAAAGCCACACGGATATACCGCACAGACAAAAATCCCAACACAAACACCACATACCATCTTCAAGGTCCCCAAGACTGGGAAGAATTGCAGAGAGGTAAAGGCAGAAACACATGTTAAAAAAATAGCTATCACAGCTTTCCTAGAATGTGAACAATAACTGTCATTTTTTAATACCCGCAACTGCTGTGTGCCTGCACTGGTCAGACCCTCAAGGACAGGGCCTTTATCAACAGCAGAATAAACCTGAGAGGGAGAAAAGGGAAAAGTCCTGTGGAAATGTTCATGGACATCAATACAGAGTCCTCCAAAACCCTCAAAAAATGCAGAGGGGGGAGGCAGTATCTGAGAATTGAAAATGAAACTGACAAGGAGCTTTCTGGGAGATGGTTGCAGTAGCAAAGGACAGTATGGCAATTGACAGGGAAAGCAGTGCATTAGTCAAAGACAGTATAGAAAGAGACAGGGAGATGTAGAGGCAACTCCTGGAGGCAATATAAAGCCAAAATGTCCTGTTGCAGCGCATATTACTCTTAGGGCAGCAAGCAATGTTTTCTTTCTGCTGCTTCCAACCTATTCTGCAAACAGCACCATTTCCCTTTCAAACAAACAAATGCACACTCCGCTGTCATTCTGATGCTTCTAAGGTATTGAGTAAACAGTTCCTTCCTTCCTTCTGTCCAAGTGGCCTGGGAATGGCTTCATTATCCCGGGGAGCAGAGGGTAAACAGGTCTCCCAGGAGCAATATCCACACCATTAATGTCCGTAGTGTTCTCAGGGGCAAAAGATCCTTGAATTGTGGACCCTTCTAAACCACCCTGCATTTATGTGTGTAACCTTGCCAAAATGGTTGACAAGCCCTGGAGAGCACCATGGAGAAATACCCCTGAGCCCTGATCGGGGGAAAATGACAGGTACATGAGTCCCATAAGTTGCCCAATACAATTAAGGAATCCCTTACATGTAAAACCATCAATAACCTCCTAAGCATTACCAAGCTTTATAACCTGGTGCAACAGTACCTCTTCCATGGCATCACACACAATGGCCCCAACAACCGATCTCCCCATGCTGAATTGATTCACAACAGAGCAGTAGCATACAGGGGTGGCCAGCTTCCAGATAGCAATGGCAGCCTGCAATCTGCCTGTTCACAGGTATGAGGCACAGCAGATTGGCATGCTACCTCTGCAGCGCTGGAATTAGTTCAGCATGTCTCTCACCAAAGGTTGCCTTCCCAATCCTGAAATTCTCTCATCACTGCTGGCTGTCCCAGGTTTGCAGATCAAGCCATTCCCTCCAATCTATGCTGGTTCCCTGAGCCCAGAAGCCACACTGCATGCTGTGAAGCTGCTCAAGGAACAAGTCCTCCACCGCCAGTTGGTCAGTATCTTCCTCTTCATCCTCATCTACGTCCCAGTTCCACCACCGCTGAGGACGCTCCTGTTGCTGGAGGAGCCACCGCCGCCATGTCATCTGCTCAGAGGCGTGGGAGGCAAAGTCCCAAGTCGAATTCATCCAGCTTTGAATCCTGAAATACTGCCCAAGCAGCCTCTGGCAACCTTAACATTTGAGGTTGCCAGCATAGCAGAGCAGGGCATTGTTGGGTCCAGGTTGACTGGCAGCAGTTCAAAAGTGGCACAAGCCTGCCCAGAAAAGAAGCATGGGGCAAAGGCAGATGAATCATGACTTTTTAAAATTGTTGAACTAGCTTGGCTTCTGCTCTGCATCCCACAAGACAGCAAGAAAAGTCCTAGAATAAACACCACTCAGCAGTGAAGCATGGGAATGCCACACCCTCAGTTTACAGCAAACTGTTGCCGTGTGTACATACTGATGTGCATCAACAGAGGATACATCATCCCATATGTACGCTATTATGTGGCATGTGTATGGTGTGTTACCTGATGCTCAGCAAAAGGTTGTGCATTAACCTCCTTCCCCCACATGTAGACAATCCCTTAGTCAGTAAACAGAAAAGATTTGTAATCATGATAAGATGCATTTTGACCTCAGATCTCAATCAGAAAGATGAAGTCTTATGTCACTTGCCTCAAGTAGATGATGGCCAGATACTTCAGGCCAAATATTCCTCCCCTGTGTAACTACACTGATGTCATGGCAGATTGGAAACTAGATTTTACCAAGGTGGGTTTTATTAAAGAAAACTTTTTGTTTGGGTTTCTGGCCATATGATGAACTACAGATCTTTGTAGATTTGGGGCAGAAAGAATCTTTGCATATATACATCATCTTACCTTTGGCTAGAGGATGAGTAGAAATTCCTTGAGAAATTGAGGTGAAAGCCGTTCTCTGAAGTAATTTAGAATCCATGCTGCTCGTGCAGCAATAAGCACATCCTTCTTTCCTCAATAATAAAATACGTAGACTTGGAACCGACAGCTATCACCGTCACGATGAGCCAAATTCATCCTTAGAAGTCAATATATTCTCTCAGTTCTGAAGTCAGTGGAACTCCACCAGGGAGGATTTTACCTAATTATGTATGTGAAAGGTTTAGGTTTTGAGTCTACATATTTTATTGAGAAAAGAAGGGTAATCTCCACTGCTCTATCTGCAGTACAGGTTTTGTAAGTTGCTTCAGAGAATGGCATTGGCCTATGGGACGTTTAACTCATCTTCCTAGTCAGAGCTAGATAAAGGTAACAATAAGAGATGTTTGAAGAAAGGCGAGTATGAAGGAAATTATTTGTATTTAGAGCTATTGTAACCTTTGCATTTTTTGTTTACCTTTATGTCACCAAACATCACTGTTAGGTTGTGTGTTTTAGTTCCTAAATTTAAGTGATAAAGAACATCTTCGTCCATTGAATCCAAGTGAGGGTTTTTAACATGAACAAGCCCATTTCTGAAAAAAAGTTTTGAGAGGTTTTATGGACAAGTCAGATCAAACAAAGAAGGGAATTCATGACACAAGAGACAGTATCTGAGTGCTCGGTTGGTAACTTAGATTCATTATTAGAATGTTATGCTCATGACATCAGGGCTATGTGTCATAGACCCAACCACTGGGGATGGCAACAGCTTGTCCTCTTCCCATTCAGTTTTTACTGTTCTGTAGATGCCCCTCTGATGCAGCTGTGGGACTCAAGCACCTTCACACTCACTACTTTCCTCAACATTTTTTATGTAATTGGATCTCTGTTATTGGTCATGTGACTGAAACTGGCAAGTGAGAAGGAGGGTTGTACTAGAGAGCCTCTGATTTCTGCCACTGATATAAAACATGGAGAGTGGGATCTGGTACCACCACCTGTGAGGTATAGACTGGGGTGACTGAAGAGGAATCCATCACAGAGATTCTTATGTCTCACGAGCAAACCACTACCCCCGTAGGAAGGGAGTGAGCTGTGTAGGCTCCTTCCCAAAATAATGCAAAGCGAGAGGAGAAGGAAGAGGATAGGATCGGCAGGAGAAGAAAAAGTGTAAAAGTGTAGGGGAAAGGACAGATGGGATAGGAGGAGAGAGTGTGGGGAAGTTTTGTGGGGGATTGGAGTGAAGAAGTAAATAAGGAAAGAAGGTATCACTGGTGGTGGAATTAAAGGAAAAGGGGACAGATCATACAGTGAGTGGAGAGGTGTGAGTGTAGGACAGGCAGACTACAGAGGAGAAAGAACAAGAAAGAAAACCTGTGAGGACACAAGAGGGAGGGACAGAGGGAGGGAGAGAAACAAGAGGAGAGAGGCAGAGCTAGAAGAGCTGGAAAAATCCATTCTGTCAGAACTGAGAAAAGCTCCTCAGGAAGAACCAGTGCAAACATCAGGAAATACAGAGAGCAACAAGGAAAGAGCTAATGGCTCAATTTAGGTAGGAAAACAAAGGGAGGATGGGAGGCAAGGCTGCCCCGTTGCATTCAGCATTAAAGTGCTTGCATACTGCATCTGTTCCAAATAATTTGTTTCCTGAGTTGGTCCTTCCAGACAGCCAGCTGGATTTGGGATTCATATCCAACTTCTTCCCCACTAACTCCACTAGCCCTTTTATTTAATTCTGAATTGGCTGCAGTGCCAGCATCTGCCTATAGTTTTCTGCCAAGGCTTTGTGGCTGGATCCCTTCATGGGTTCTAAGCAGCTGGCCAGCTCAGGCTCCTGTTAAAAACTATTTCAGCAGGTGGACCCAGCATTCCCACACTTCCAGTATTACCACTGCAGTCACTGGCTGTTACTGTTTAGGGAAAGTCTTACCGTTCTATGTCTTGCCAAAGGCATGTCTCTGGACATGTTTAATGTAATATTAACCATTTTTTGCAGCTATTACACAATCGTTAGAAACCTTAAATACTTTGTAACTGTTATCTCCATAAAGTTTAGCAAAAAAGTCAGTATTTTCCACTAACCTTAGCAATGGGAAGAACCGTAATTCTTTCTTTAATACAGTTATCCCAGAAATGATGGATAAATAATGCACTTAAACACTGACTCTATATTATCTTACATACAGGAGTTCACTGAAATTTTAACAAAAGTTGTGATTTCCATATTGTCCCAACATCTTGATAAATCACTGAGCAATAATCTGCATTTAAAGTACAGTGAGATTCATAAGACAATGGGGTTTCAGTTTGCATTCCTTTTCCGATTGTATAATAAATGCCAGAGGATTAAACAGCAGTGTAGTTCAATGTTCAAAATAAAAGCTAAAACAAAGAAAACAGCTATCTTATCAAAACAAATTCAAAACTCAATTGCTTACCCAGCATAACCCTTCCTTTCAGTCATAACGGGTTTAGTGGAGTCCGCTAAAAGGGATATTATGACTTCCCCCCTTTCTGAAAAACACTCCTTGGTTGACACCAGGTAAGGACAACACTCTTCTGTTGCAACAGCTGCTAATTTATAGGATCTAATATGAATATTTGAAGAAGCTTGGCAGTGAGTTAAATACCCTCTTTTCACTTAGTGTTATTTCAAAGAACAATGGAACTTTTTCTCTTATGTTTTCTATTCAACCAGTCAGATGCAAAATATTCCTCTTCCTGTAGATGCATTGCTATTTGTTTCAGTAGATCATCATCAGATCAGTATTACAGGATTCAGATTGGCTATTTCTGAAGGAGTGTCACTTCTCACCTTAACTCACCTCCCATTCTTACGGTAAAGCTTCAGACTGACTATTTTGGAAGTGTCATTTCGAACTTTAACTTACCTCCCATCGTTATGCTGAGGTAACATAAGGGCCAGGGCTAGCTAACCTCCTGCTGTTGATACACTTACTCTTTGATCAGGGTCCCTGGTTCTCACACCTGGCAGTCATCCAAGCGTGAGGCTCATGTAGCACATGTACATTCTGCAAACAAAAGGGGTGGAGAATGCAAATTGTCTGCCTAGCTTCATAATTCCATCGGGTTCTGTTGAAAATGCATGTAAGGTACATGTGACAGCCAGAGCCAGAAGAACCTTGATGTTTTTGGATCACAAGGATTTGTGTAAACTGGAGCTGGTCAGAAATGTTTGTGTGGCAAAACATTTATAAGGAATGCATCTATCTGAAGAAAGATTGTGTGGAAAAAATATTGAAAAACAGCATTTTGGTAAAGTTGAAATGGAATGTTTCAATTCTTCTGTAATGGGACATTTTGATTTTCTGTTTCAAAATTACTTTTTGTTTCAATTGCTAATTTTCTATAATATAACACAAAATAAAAGTTGGAAACAGAACAAAAGGTTTTGAGCAACCCAACCTTTTGACAAATCTGCTCTAGGGTTTCAAATTTATAACAGAAGCCTGAAGCACAACAGAGATTTCAGACTGGACTCTGAACATTTCGAACAGCTCCCATGACACAACTCTTTTTATACTCCTCCGAAACTCGTCCCCCCCCCTTATTTTTTTGGTCATCCAAATCATTCGTAGAGCTAGAAACCTATTTTGTATTATCTGGTCACTTCCCCTTTGGATTCTTGACCAGGGCTCTGGCACAACGAAAGAAGAGCTTGCTCACAGAGAATCTACCCTAGGTTTTACTCTGAGCCAATGCATGCTGGGGAAGGACAGTGGGAGTGGTGTGTGAATACTCCTGCAGTGCGGACGAGTTTGATAAAGCCTAGTTATGGGTCTCACTGCTTTGATTTAAGGAGCTTTGTTGCTTGGGACGCAACAGTGTTCAAGTGAATATTTTAATATCTGGGCTGTGTTCTGAATTTTGTTCATGCAGATGTAAAATAGAAGTCTGGTATGAAATGAACATTTCTGGGGCAATAGGAACACGAATTTTCTGTTATTAGGCCCTCTGGCTGTGGAACTGGCCAGACTCACCTGGTTGAATTTAGTGACTAGAAACCATCTTTATTATTATTTATTTGTATTGTGCTAGCACTTAACAGCCCCAGTCATGGACCACGTCCCCACTGTGCTCGGTGCGGCACAAACACAACAAAAAGGTACTCCCTGCTTCAAAGAGCTTACAGTATAGGCCTGAGTCTGCCACCCGTACTCAAGCTCTGTTCCTTCAGTGAGATGTCTCATGGGAGTGAGTATTGCAAAGACAGAGTCCCAAAGGCAGTTTGAGGCTTCATTCCAATAAATGTCTAAAATTGCAGATCCTCATCTCATCTACATTACAGACACCTGAGTGAGTCTCACAAAACCAAGCTCTGTTACAAAGTGTCTACTACCCCCTGTTTCCATAAGGATATAATTCTCCCAAGAGAGGAGGAAGTGAACTGAACATCTCAAATCATTCAGAAAGGAGAAATTATTCCCAAACTACGCTGGTTTAGCAGAGATTAATCCATTGGTGCATTGAGGTTACCACAGAAACACTTTCCGTACCAATCTACGGATGATTTTAGCTATTGATGGTTTAAAAGATTTTTCTGACAAAAATAAAAAAAATAAAAGCATAATCAGGAATGACTGTCTTGCTATCTATTCAAAAATTGCTTGTAACAGGTTAAATTGAAAACCACTCTGACACTGACACTATAGATATTTATAGGAGAAACATCTATCAAAGCAAGGAATGTTGGCTGCACTTGAATCTATTTGAGATGGCTCTGCATGTGCACTGACTTTTCCGACGTGTGTACTGTCTTTTAGGTACATGAAAAAAATAAACGGAGGGTGCTAGGGCTGCTGCCTAGAATGAGCTCCTCTGAGTCTGTTGTTACATGCAATAATTTTTAAAGTGGCTTAAAGTATTGATTGGAGGGGCCCAAAGCTCCCATTTGGCATTTACATCTAGCTGTGGCAGATGAAAGTATTGGCTAATTAGGTAAGTATTAGGTAATTACTCCAGTGAATTAAACTGGAATAGCTAATTAACATGTCTGCTTCTGGTGCAGATTTTGTTAGCCAACACTTTTGATCTGCAGCAGTCACAGACAACTGGGTGTGAGATTTATGTGCCCTAAGTAGCAGCTCTCCTGGTTATTATGGCAAGTGCTGGTTATCTTATTGAGAGATCCCCACAAGGCTGGGTAGAAAATCAGAGCATAGCAGCTTTTCCCAGAGACTGATCATAGCTGTTGATCAGAGATGACTGGTAAAGCAGTAGGTGTTGTCAGGGCTGCTTTTTAACTACTATAAAAATACGTGCAAGCAGCAGCCATCTCTTTCACAGGCAGATCTGGCAATCATGATAATTCCTCTGTTACACTATGGCAAGACTAACTGCAATATACTCTAGGGTGGATCACCGAAAAAGCAGATCCATCGCCAGCCACTCTTACAGCACATAGTAGCTGTACTGCTGTTGTAGGCAGTGGTGATTTTGTCTTCCTGCCACTGGGTTTACTTCTGCGCTTTGACTGCATGGCCACAACTTCAGTATGAGTTGAATATTTTGCCTAACTATTAAGGCGCTCATTTAGCTGGGCTGGGACGCACCATTCTTTCTGATCTTCTGCTTCATTCTGTGTTATCACTCTGGCTGTGGCCACAAAGACTAGACCTTTTGACCCTGGGATGGGTACAGACAGCAGGGCTACTATATGCCTACCTCCCTCTCCTCCCCGTGCTGTGAAATGCCCCTGCCTTTCTTTTGACCTATAATTAACCAAGATACTGGTCTCTTTTAAAATGGGTTTAAAGGCTTTTTCACGTATGTGGTGGTTTTATTCTTGTATAGCGGTCAGTTAACTTGTACTTTAAAAAAAATAATCAAAGTATTATGTGAGTATCTGGCCATTCAGATGAACCATCATCCCCTGTTAAAAACACATTACAGATGGCATCATTTTTGTAAGTAATAAAATCTAAGCTACAATCTCATATATCACTCACTCATTCCTCTAAGGCTAGTTCTCATACATGACTCACATGTTTTATTTTCCTAGCTTATAAGAAGTAAAAAAAACACTAAAGAGCTGGAGTAATTATGGAGCAATGTGTATGAAGAGAAGTAACCTAATAACATATTAACCTTGTAGGCTGAGTTCAGGTCATCTATTAAGAATCCAATGGAAGCTTGAGAATATTGATCTCCAGGGTATATGCTTCATATAAAGTCTTGCCTTGGAGTGGAGAACGTATGCTACTGAGGCTGCTCTAGCCTGAGGTGCACTTCCAGGATGTTGAGACAAGGCATAGTTTGGACTGAATTGGGCTGTAAGAAAGAAGATTGAAAAGACAAGGGGAAAAAATCCTAGAGCAGAATTCTGCTCTTGGATGTGTGTTTGGTGACCTTTGACTTGACTGTCCCTTTTCCAGATGATAAGCAAAGCACATCTGTAGTGCGGCAGCTAAAACAGAAAGAGTTTGGGTTCAGATCTTTGGTTTTTTAAATCCTGGTGTAACAGAGTCCTTGGTGGTTCATCTGTTAGGGGTGGGGGAACCTGACCATGCCCAGTTAGCTACATTGGGTGGTCACAGTGGCGCCCCATTTCCTCACTATTTGCAGTGGGGTTCTACCCTCTGTGGGCCTCCTTAAGTCTCTCTGGCTGGGGGATCAAAATGAAAGTCACAAACCCCCACATGTTCAGGGATACTCCCTCCCTGCAGTCCCAGCAAAGGGTGGTGGTGGTGAGTCTTAGTGCTGCCAACAATCCAGCCCCAGCTCAATGGGTTTGGGGAAATCACTCTGGCTGGGTTCCTGAGGCAGGCTCAGCCTGTCTGTCTCACTCTGGGAGTCCGCTGTACTCTCCTCAGGGTGAGGTGAAGGTTCCCTGTCTAGGAGCTCCCTGCCCAGTTTGAGGAGCTGCTCTTGCAGTCTGCTTTTTAGGTCAATCCCACAATCCCAATCCCAGTCCTAGTCCTTTCCCTTTCCCTCTCCCTCACTGACCACTCTTTCCTCCCATTTACAGATCTCCTCCTGATCATGCATGATTGACAGGGCTGGATGGGTTGAGCCCTGCTGCCAGGGCCTCTCACATCCCTTCCTCATCCATGTGGGCCTCATCTACCCCATCACACATGGAATCTTATTTTATAGGAATGGTCCCTAAAAGATCACCTTAGTTTTAGCAGCTAATGTCACCATCATTATTCAGTCCTTTACTTTACTGGAAACGTGTGCTAGGGGACAGGACAGCTTGGAGTAGAGATAATAGGATACAGAGCTG
The DNA here is from genome assembly GCF_965140285.1 of Lepidochelys kempii. Lineage (NCBI taxonomy): Eukaryota > Metazoa > Chordata > Testudines > Cheloniidae > Lepidochelys > Lepidochelys kempii. The sequence goes on along the minus strand of NC_136390.1, from coordinate 31,676,000 downwards.
TTCCCGACTGCCATATGTTGCAGGTTTGGAGCTCAGTTAGAACTAAGCTGAAATACGCATTGTTTTACCCCACCAAGATCTTGGATACATTTTGGATACATCATCTTCATATTATAAGGATACCTTGTTCTTTTCAGCACTTTTCATCCAATGATCTCAAAGCATTTTGCAAAGGTGAGTAAGCATTATGAGCCAATATTACAGAAACACATAGGTTATGTGACTTACCCTTGGTAAGCTAGAAGCACGGGGAATGGGACCAGTGATGCACTGGAGGGAGCTTGTCCTAACTCCTTGTTAAAATTCCAGTCCCCAAATGATCAAGATAGTTATAGCATGGTGGGATTGGGGAGATTTCTCATGCGATGGAGCTCTTCCCTCTCTGGATACTACTAAAATATTCCTGCCTCAGATGATTTACTTCTGAGCCTCTAAAATACTCATAAAGAGCAAGATTTTTGCCTTTGGAATGCAGCAGTTTTCACTGCCAGGTATTTAAAAAACATTCCCTGAGGAGTCTATGTGCATCTTTCTTCTCCCCAATCTTAAATTGCAGAAGTCAATCAACATAATCAGTACACTTCTCAGAACAAAGCTATAAATGTTTCAGGCACTTTCCACTTAACACAGTGATTGCCATTAAAATTTTTACAGTTTTGCCTAATTAACATTACTTGATAGAGGGAATTCAATAGTAATGTTACTTGCAAATAGCAGTTGTACAGATTTTAATTGAGATGAGATCACAGTCTAAGCTTGCCAAATGGGTTTGCGCTATTCCTTTGGAGTGTTTTTGTTTGTCAGACTGAAGTGGGGTTCATCTTACTCCACAGACCTGTTCCTGGTGTGTTATTCAGAGTCTTCTGTTCAGTGACTAATGTTTCCCCCCTCCCCAGCTTTTTAGCCCTGCCGAGGAAACATAGCTGTGGGGGAGTGAGCTGGATTCTACGCCTTCTTGTGTGTCAAACAGAATTGCTTATTGTGTTCCAGTTGGTTACATGTGTGCAAGTGAAGTCAGTGGGATTACACAGCTATTGCTAGGGGAATAATTTGGTCGGCAGAAACCTTATTACTAGTGATGATGGATCGATTGGAAAGAATGCAGCTTGGGTGCCAGAACCCAGGTGAGCTAGCAGGACTAACAAGTAGAAAAAGCAATCTCTGCTTGCAGATGGAACATATGCGGTACAGAAATCATTGGGAGACAGAAGAGAGGAAACCCCACCGTCACTTTTTTTTTTTTTTTAACCTCTTCCAACTAGTACGACAATTCAAAAGATTGCAACCTGGTACCAGTGAAAAAGTTTGCAGTCTTCCTTTGTGGTGCCTGACAGTTTAGAGACGGCTGTATGTATGGTCTCCCTTTTACCTGAAGATACAGTGGTTCCTGAGAGATGTCCACTTTTGCTGCTTTGTGCACCCTCTCCCCTACCCCATCAGGGAAGCTGCCAATGCGCTGCCAAGTTGCAAAGTCAGCCAACACCTATGCACTTAAACCTGAGCTATTTGTAGGTGACCACCGCCGTTTCAGTGAAGACAATGTGATGGGATCTTGCCTTCATAGCAGGGTGATCCAGTCAGTGGGGATTTGAAGGGAAGAGGTGGGATGTGGGTGGGTTTTTAGATTATTCTGCTTTCTCGTGTTGTTGTTTGTTTTAAGAGTTAGCTTAGATAAAGCTAGTTAGGGTGGATCACTTGCCGCCTGTGGTTTTATGCTTGGATTTTCCTGGGAGACTAAGAAAATTAGATGCCCAGCTCCCATTGACATTTAGTGGATGTTGGGTGCCTAACTCCCTTGGGCTGCACAGCCTTATAATCTGCTTGACAGGAGGCAGTGTGTTCTAGTTAGTGCACTGGCCTGGGACTCATAAGAGTGAGGTTCAATTCCTAGCTCTGCCACTGGTTTGCTGGGTGACCTTGGACAAGTCACTTTCCCTCTCTGAACCTTGGTTTCCCCATCTGTAAAACTGGGATAATGATACTGATCTCCTTTGTAAAGCATTTTGGGATCTAGGGATGAAAAGTGCCATCTGTATAACAGCTGTGTCAGATTGTTGTTGTTGTGTTTTGTTGGCCTCCCACTGTACAAACAGCCGCCACTAATGTAAGTGAGTTACCCTGGCTTTTCTCTGTACAGCTTCCGGGGGGACAGTGGCCTGCACTCACTATTTCCCCGGGGGGGAAGCACTGTGCATTCTTTATCCTCTGTATCCAGACTTATCCTCTTGGAGAGCCCCCACATGGCTCCAGCAGCCCCATCGTTCTGCTTAAAGCCTGGAGACTACTATCCTGAAGAGGGTCCCCTTGTGCCAAAGGCAAGTGGATGGGATCTCTTTGAGGGAGGCATTGCATTTCCATTTTCACAACAGTTTTAAAATACTTAGCATGAACTTGCTGTGGCTGCTAGTGAGCATTGTCATTTTACTGACTGTTTTCAACAGCAAACCCAGTCTAAGGGCAGTTCTATAGCAGTGGTTCTCAACCAGGGGGACACATACCCCTGGGGGTACTCAGAGGTCTTCCAGGGGGTACATCAACTCATCTAGATAGTTGCCTAGTTTTACAACAGGCTACATAAAAAGCATTAGTGAAGTCAGTACAAAGTCATATTTCATACAGACAATGAAATTGTTTACGCTGAATTGTTTACGCTGCTCCATATACCCTACTCGGAAAAGTAAGTACAGTATTTATATTCCAACTGATTTATTTTATAATTATATGGTAAAAATGAGAAAGTCAGCAATTTTTTCAGTAAGAGTGTTCTGTGACACTTTTGTATTTTTATGTCTGATTTTGTAAGCAAGTAGTTTTTAAGTGAGGTGAAACTTGGGGGTATGCAAGACAAATCAGACTCCTGAAAGAGGTACAGGAGTCTAAAAAGGTTGAGAGCCACTGCACTATAGCACCTCTTAGGGTATGTCTACACTACGGAATAAGGTCGAATTTATAGAAGTCAGTTTTTTAGAAATCGGTTTTATATATTCGAGTGTGTGTGTCCCCACAGAAAATGCTCTAAGTGCATTAAGTGCATTAACTCGGCGGAGCGCTTCCACAGTACCGAGGCTAGAATCGACTTCCGGAGCATTGCACTATGGGTAGCTATCCCACAGTTCCCGCAGTCTCCGCTGCCCATTGGAATTCTGGGTTGAGATCCCAATGCCTGATGGGGCTAAAACATTGTCGCGGATGGTTCTGGGTACATATCGTCAGGCCCCCGTTCCCTCCCTCCCTCCGTGAAAGCAAGGGCAGACAATCGTTTCGCGCCTTTTTTCCTGAGTTACCTGTGCAGACGCCATACCATGGCAAGCATGGAGCCCGCTCAGGTAACCGTCACCCTATGACTCCTGGGTGCTGGCAGGACGCAGTATGGCATTGCTACACAGTAGCAGCAACCCCTTGCCTTCTGGCAGCAGACGGTACAGTACGACTGGTAGCCGTCATCGTCATGTCCGAGGTGCTCCTGGCCACGTCGGCTGGGAGCGCCTGGACAGACATGGGCGCAGGGACTAAATTTGGAGTGACTTGACCAGGTCATTCTCTTTAGTCCTGCAGTCAGTCCTATTGAACCGTCTTATGATGAGCAGGCAGGCGATACGGATTGCTAGCAGTTGTACTGTACCATCTTCTGCCGAGCAGCCATGAGATGTGGATGGCATGCAGTCCTTCTGCACCGTCTGCTGCCAGCCAAAGATGTAAAAGATAGATGGAGTGGATCAAAACAAGAAATAGACCAGATTTGTTTTGTACTCATTTGCCTCCTCCCCTGTCTAGGGGACTCATTCCTCCAGGTCACACTGCAGTCACTCACAGAGAAGGTGCAGCGAGGTAAATCTAGCCATGTATCAATCAGAGGCCAGGCTAACCTCCTTGTTCCAATAAGAACGATAACTTAGGTGCACCATTTCTTATTGGAACCCTCCGTGAAGTCCTGTCTGAAATACACCTTGATGTAAAGACACCCCCTTTGTTGATTTTAGCTCCCTGAAGCCAACCCTGTAAGCCGTGTTGTCAGTCGCCCCTCCCTCCGTCAGAGCAACGGCAGACAATCGTTCCGCGCCTTTTTTCTGTGCGGACGCCATACCAAGGCAAGCATGGAGGCCGCTCAGCTCACTTTGGCAATTAGGAGCACATTAAACACCACACGCATTATCCAGCAGTATATGCAGCACCGGAACCTGGCAAAGCGATACCGGGCGAGGAGGCGACGTCAGCGCGGTCACGTGAGTGATCAGGACATGGACACAGATTTCTCTGAAAGCATGGGCCCTGCCAATGCATGTATCATGGTGCTAATGGGGCAGGTTCATGCTGTGGAACGCCGATTCTGGGCTCGGGAAACAAGCACAGACTGGTGGGACCGCATAGTGTTGCAGGTCTGGGACGATTCCCAGTGGCTGCGAAACTTTCGCATGCGTAAGGGCACTTTCATGGAACTTTGTGACTTGCTTTCCCCTGCCCTGAGGCGCATGAATACCAAGATGAGAGCAGCCCTCGCAGTTCACAAGCGAGTGACGATAGCCCTGTGGAAGCTTACAACGCCAGACAGCTACCGGTCAGTTGGGAATCAATTTGGAGTGGGCAAATCTACTGTGGGGGCTGCTGTGATGCAAGTAGCCCACGCAATCAAAGATCTGCTGATATCAAGGGTAGTGACCCTGGGAAATGTGCAGGTCATAGTGGATGGCTTTGCTGCAATGGGATTCCCTAACTGTGGTGGGGCCATAGACGGAACCCATATCCCTATCTTGGCACCGGAGCACCAAGCCGCCGAGTACATAAACCGCAAGGGGTACTTTTCGATAGTGCTGCAAGCTCTGGTGGATCACAAGGGACGTTTCACCAACATCAACGTGGGATGGCCGGGAAAGGTGCATGACACTCACATCTTCAGGAACTCTGGTCTGTTTCAAAAGCTGCAGGAAGGGACTTTATTCCCAGACCAGAAAATAACTGTTGGGGATGTTGAAATGCCTATATGTATCCTTGGGGACCCAGCCTACCCCTTAATGCCATGGCTCATGAAGCCGTACACAGGCAGCCTGGACAGTAGTCAGGAGCTGTTCAACTACAGGCTGAGCAAGTGCAGAATGGTGGTAGAATGTGCATTTGGACGTTTAAAGGCGCACTGGCGCAGTTTACTGACTCGCTTAGACCTCAGCGAAACTAATATTCCCACTGTTATTACTGCTTGCTATGTGCTCCACAATATCTGTGAGAGTAAGGGGGAGACGTTTATGGCGGGGTGGGAGGTTGAGACAAATCGCCTGGCTGCTGGTTACGAGCAGCCAGACACCAGGGCAGTTAGAAGAGCACAGGAGGGTGCGGTACGCATCAGAGAAGCTTTGAAAACCAGTTTCATGACTGGCCAGGCTACGGTGTGAAAGTTCTGTTTGTTTCTCCTTGATGAAACCCCCCGCCCCTTGGTTCACTCTACTTCCCTGTAAGCTAACCACCCTCTCCTCCTCCCTTCAATCACCGCTTGCAGAGGCAATAAAGTCATTGTTGCTTCACATTCATGCATTCTTTATTCATTCATCACAGAAATAGGGGGATGACTACCAAAGTAGCCCAGGAGGGGTGGTGGAGGAGGGAAGGAAAATGCCACACAGCACTTTAAGCACAGCACTTTAAAAGTTTACAACTTTAAAATTTATTCAATGACAGCCTTCTTTTTTTTGGGCAATTCTCTATGGTGGAGTGGCTGGTTGGCCAGAGGCCCCCCCACCGCGTTCTTGGGCGTCTGGGTGTGGAGGCTATGGAACTTGGGGAGGAGGGCGGTTGGTTACAGAGGGGCTGCAGTGGCAGTCTGTGCTCCAGCTGCCTTTGCTGCAGCTCAACCATACACTGGAGCACACTGGTTTGGTCCCCAGCAGCCTCAGCATTGAATCCTGCCTTCTCTCATCACGCTGCCACCACATTTGAGCTTCAGCCCTGTCTTCAGCCCGCCACTTACTCTCTTCAGCCCGCCACCTCTCCTCCCGGTCATTTTGTGCTTTCCTGCACTCTGACATTATTTGCCTCCACGCATTCGTCTGTACTCTGTCAGTGTGGGAGGACAGTATGAGCTCGGAGAACATTTAATCGTGAGTGCGTTTTTTTTTCTTTCTAAGCTTCACTAGCCTCTGGGAAGGAGAAGATCCTGTGATCATTGAAACACATGCAGTTGGTGGAGAAAAAAAAAGGGACAGTGGTATTTAAAAAGACACATTTTATAAAACAGTGGCTACACTCTTTCAGGGTAAACCTTGCTGTTAACATTACATATATAGCACATGTGCTTTCGTTACAAGGTCGCATTTTCCTCCCCCCACCGCGTGACTACCCCCTCAACCTTCCCCCCTCCCTGTGACTAACAGCGGGGAACATTTCTTTTTAGCCACAGGCAAACAGCCCAGCAGGAATGGGTTCCTCTGAGTGTCCCCTGAAGAAAAGCACTCTATTTCAACCAGGTGACCATGAATTATATCTCACTCTCCTGAGGATAACACAGAGAGATAAAGAACGGATGTTGTTTGAATGCCAGCAAACATACACTGCAATGCTTTGTTCTACAATGATTCCCGAGTACATGTTACTGGCCTGGAGTGGTAAAGTGTCCTACCATGAAGGACACAATAAGGCTGCCCTCCCCAGAAACCTTTTGCAAAGGCTTTAGGACTACATCTAGGAGAACCGCGAATGCCAGGGCAAAGTAATCCTTTCACATGCTTGCTTTTAAACCATGTATAGTATTTTAAAAGGTACACTCACCAGAGGTCCCTTCTCCGCATGCTGGGTCCAGGAGGCAGCCTTGGGTGGGTTCGGGGGGTACTGGCTCCAGGTCCAGGGTGAGAAACAGTTCCTGGCTGTCTGGAAAACCGGTTTCTCCGCTTGCTTGCTGTGAGCTATCTACAACCTCATCATCATCATCATCTTCTTCGTCCCCAAAACCTGCTTCCGTATTGCCTCCATCTCCATTGAAGGAGTCAAACAACACGGCTGGGGTAGTGGTGGCTGAACCCCCTAAAATGGCATGCAGCTCATCATAGAAGCGGCGTGTTTGGGGCTCTGACCCAGAGCGGCCGTTCGCCTCTCTGGTTTTCTGGTAGGCTTGCTTCAGCTCCTTCAGTTTCACGCGGCACTGCTTCGGGTCCCTGTTATGGCCTCTGTCCTTCATGCCCTGGGAGATTTTGACAAAGGTTTTGGCATTTCGAAAACTGGAACGGAGTTCTGATAGCACGGATTCCTCTCCCCAAACAGCGATCAGATCCCATACCTCCCATTTGGTCCATGCTGGAGCTCTTTTGCGATTCTGGGACTCCATCATGGTCACCTGTGCTGATGAGCTCTGCATGGTCACCTGCAGCTTGCCACACTGGCCAAACAGGAAATGAGATTCAAAAGTTCGTGGTTCTTTTCCTGTCTACCTGGCCAGTGCATCTGAGTTGAGAGTGCTGTCCAGAGCGGTCACAATGGAGCACTCTGGGATAGCTCCCGGAGGCCAATACCATCGAATTGTGTCCACAGTACCCCAAATTCGAGCCGGCAAGGTTGATTTAAGCGCTAATCCACTTGTCAGGGGTGGAGTAAGGAAATCGATTTTAAGAGCCCTTTAAGTCGAAATAAAGGGCTTCATTGTGTGGACGGGTGCAGGTTTACTTCGATTTAACGCTGCTAAATTCGACCTAAAGTCCTAGTGTAGACCGGGGCTTAGGAAAGGAAGAGGGGAAGTTGGGGCGGGAGGAGCTCTTTTCTTCAAACCATTGTTGCCTTATCTAAAAATTGAAACAGTTGAACTGTCTATAAAACATGGATTATTGGACAATTTCATGGTTTGTATGCTGATAAACTGTTTGTGCTTCTTGAGCCTCAGGCTGTCACAATGGCACTTTCCTTCTTCACAGTAAATGTTGTTTTCATTGATGCTACGTCAATACTCCTTTGTAAGCAGTTGCAATGATTACAGTCTCACACTTTTTTTTTAAGCCCACTTGCAAGTATTGAAACTTTTTGCTGATCATTTTTTTATTAGAGTTAAGGCTGACTGCTATACCCTCTGCAGTGGGCTACCAAAAAGACAGATCCAGCAGAAGCAGCTCTTACAGTGCATGGTAGCTCTGTGGTTGGGGTAAGCAAGATATATTTGCTTTAGCAGGATAAGCATGGTTTAATACTCAAAACTGGGATCAGGAACCTGAGTTCTGTTCCTAGCTCTGTCATTGACTCTGTGTAGCAATAATGGAAATCAATTAAACCCTTCTATAAAGGGGGATGCTTTCCTAGCTCAGACAGACAAAGAGTTAATGTGACCATTATTGCAGTTACATAACATATATGCTTGCGTGTACCAAAAATTCAAAGCAACCTTTCGAAGGTATCTGCCTTTAAGCAGGTCATGCTGAGGAACAGGGTTTTGACTGCTTCTGCATTTGGTCAGAGAGTAGTTCCTAAAGTTTCTCTGGGACTGGGGTTAAAGAAGCCACCCCAAATGCTTATCTCAGAAGATCTGCAACTCAGATCCTATGGAGAGCTGCATGAGCAGATCAGATGTACGTTAATTGAGGCATCTTTTACTTCATGAGTTAGGAAGGGCAGGTTAGTTTACAGATATTGTCATGCTGGAAGTTGTTAATGGCTGCCAGCACCATGTGTTTGACCTGTGGGGAATCACAGACATCGTTAAAGCTGATGAACATCCTAGCCACCCTTAATTCAGGGTAAATGGAAGACTCTATTAAACTCCTTTATGGAGTAAGATAGCTGAAACAATAGAAACCGCTACAAAAGGTGCTGGGTCACAGGATAGCCTGAGCAAGAACTAACTCTGGAGAATAGGAGGTGTTTCCCTGGGGACTAGTAGCAAGCGCAGTGGATGGGTCACTGATGGGTTGGAGCTGTGTTACTCCTGGGGAAATTCTGTGCCAAAAAATTAAAAATTCTGCTAAAAAAAAAATCCTGCGTACAATATTTTAAAATTCTGCAAATTTTTTTTGTCAAAATAACACTACATAATCACACCAGTTTCAATTATTTTGGTAATTTATTTCAAAATACCTGTCAGCAAGTATGTGTGTAACAATACAGACACACACAAAATTTCCCCCGGAGTAGAAAGTTAAAGAAACCCCTATGACAACCCATTTCCTGTTTCTCTGCCCTCTCCCCCCCTCAGAGCCCAGCCGCAGGGTTCCCCCTTGCCCAAACACATGCCCCCTCCCCTACCAGAGCCCAGACATCGCCCGCCCTAGCCCAGACATCCACCCCTGTACCCCTCAGAGCCCAGGGATCCAGAGGGAGAAATAGCCTGATGCTTGGTCCCAGGCTTGCATGGAGTTTCCTGCATGTCTGCTGTCTCCTTCCCTCAGGGTGCTTGGGGAACTGCAGCTGCTGGAAACCCTCTAACTCCCTCCCACTCCCCCCAGCAGTGTCTTCTATGTGCGAGCGGGGCTCTGCTGGATCATGGTGGCCAGCAGCACTGCAGCCCATTTTGAGGGTGGGGGGAGAATTCTGCACGCAAAACATTAATTTCTACAAATTTCTGCATTGCGCAATGGCACAGAATTCCCCCAGGAATAGTGTGTGTGTCTGATACAACAGTGATGAGTGCAGTATAAGAACTTGAATAGAATAGAATAGAATAGATCAGTGGTTCTCAAACTTCATTGCACTGTGACCCCTTCTCACAACAAAAATTACTACATGACCCCAGGATGGGGGACCAAAGCGTGAGCCTGCCTGAGCCCTGCCACTCTGAATGGGGGCGGGGGCAAAGCCAAAACTCGAGCCCCACCACCCTAGGTGTGTATGGGGCAAAGCTGAAGCCCAAGTGCTTCAACCACAGGCAGGGGGCCTGTACCCTGAGCCGCACCACCCAGGGCTGAAGCTGAAGCCTGAGCCCCACCACCCAGGGCTGAAGCTCTCAGACTTTGGCTTCGGTTCCAGGTGGTAGGGCTCGAGCTTCGGCCCTGGACACCAGCTAGTCTAGACACCAGCCCTGGTGACCCCACTAAAATGAGGCAGCAACCCACTTTGGTGTCCCAGCCCACAGTATGAGAACCCCTGGAACAGATTAAGCAGAAAGCCCGAGAAGCAGCTGTGCGTATGGCCCTGAGAGGGAGCGCTAGGGCACAGGAGTGGCTGGAAAGGCAGTTTGGAAACTGTAAGCAAGGAAGCTCGCTGCTGTTGTTTGTTCCTATTGCATTCAGGGAAACAAGACTTTGAGTACATTCTTTGTAAATAAACAGGATTGCACTTAAAAAAACCCCCTGACTGTTATCGATTTCGCCTTCTAACTGAAACAGTCCAGCAGGGCCCTGAATATTGGCCAGCTGTTCAAGCCAAGGAGCAACAATACCCACAGAGAGAGTCACACACATTTTTTTTAGCATCTAGATGGAAAATAATGGAATCTGCTTTCACTATCTGGGACTGACTCTGAGCTGTGATAAGGACTCTTTGTGTCTGTTCTGTTCCAGAGACAGACAAATCATGATTCTCTTAGTCAGGGCCATTCTTCTTTAGACCTCCTTTAACGGCAGCCTCAAGTTAAACCCAGTCACTATTTTCTGAATTAGCTTATTGTACAGCTGTCCAAATCAGCTATAGATAGACTTTGCTGTGGTGCTTTGTAGACTCTAATAGGGCAGTATTTTATCCTTGTTTTACACATGGGGGTGAGGGGTGGAGGGAATAGGAAAATGAGGTACAGAGAATCCTTGCCCAAACATGGGGTTTGTAGCAGAGCCTGGAATAAAGCTCAGATCTGCTGCGTTCCAGTTAGTAGAGTTTTAACCATCTGTGTTGAAAGATGAAATATAAAGCAGAAATGCACATGTAATTCTATTTCTAGTATAGGTGTAATCGAGAAAAGCTCAGCAATATAGGGCTCTGGAGTGCTAGTATCCTTGGGTTCATCTAACACCTTAATTCATATTAAATGCCATTTTAAAATGCTGTTAGCTGCAGCTCAACCTTTGTCCAGAAGAAAGAGATTCCACCCACTGTAGTCTGTCCAGTCAGCAGCGATCTGTTTTGGACAAGTCTGAACTCCGGACCATTACTGATTTTTATCTTCTGATACTTCTGCTGCAATATTATGAAACTGCTGCACTGTTTGAAACCGCTAAGCAAGATATTACACTTGCAGAGCAGGTCCCGGTCAGGGCCGGCTCTAGGGTTTTTGCCACCCCAAGCAAAAAATTTGCCGCCCCAAGTTCCGAGAGCTCAACTGCCCGAGCCAAAAAAAAAAAAAGGGTGGCCGGATTGTGCCACCTCTGGAATTGTGCCGCCCCACGCACGTGCTTGCTTTGCTGGTGCCTAGAGCCGGCCCTGGTCCCGGTACAGTGAATGAGGACAGACAGCCTACTGTGAATCCTTTGAGACTGAAGGTCCCTGTTGCTGTGAAGAAACAGAGAGCTTGTATTCATAGGAGGAGCACACTGTTTCATTGTATTTACAATGGCATATCCAAGCCCATGCTCACATGAGTGAGTTATTGTCAGATTTTAAATTAACAGTTGTGCTTCATTAGTGCAAGGCTGATGTTAATACACCTTGTAGGTGATACCTGCTATATTCTTCTAGTAATGATTTCTAGCATTAGTCACAAAACCAGAGTAAAAGCACTTGGAAAACTTTTGACATCGTGGAAATAAGGCTGTTTGCTAATGGTTGGCTGCTTTTAAAAAATATTTATGTTTAAAATACAGACACAGAATAGCAAACAGGATGGGGAGAATGTAGATTTTTATCAACTGTTTCATTTGTGTCTGTATTGCCTTGTTTTATTGTTGGCATAAATTTGATCCAGGCTGTGTGAGAAGAAAGTAAAATGCTGTAGGAAGGAATGAACTGCCACTAATCTTTAGAGACATGCAAAGAATTAGGAGCTTGTCAAGACATGTCTTTCCCTGAGGTGAAACTGTCACTTAAACCTACTCAATAATGTTTCAAATCTTCAAAAATAGAATCAACCCCCTCATCCCCTACCGCTTTACCCTTCTGCATCCCCCCATCCCCAACTTGTACTGTTGAAGGACTAATCCCCCTCCACATCCCTGCTATCTACCCTGCCCCTGGCATCCTCACTATGTATTATTAAAGCCCTTCCCTCCCCAGCCCCTTCCCCACTATGTATTGTTAAAGGCCTAAACATCTTGATTGCTTCATTTTCTGCACCCCTCAGCTAGCCTGTGGTGCTTCCTCCTTAGCCCACAACCCTTTGGGAAATGTTGGGGTAGCGGTAGATCTTAGTAATATACTTCTCCTTTCTTATATGCTTTAAAATATGTTACACATCAACATCATTAACTATCATTGATGGCATTTACATGAAAGAGGCAGGTTTCAGAGTAACAGCCGTGTTAGTCTGTATTCGCAAAAAGAAAAGGAGTACTTGTGGCACCTTAGAGACTAACCAATTTATTTCAGCATAAGCTTTCGTGAGCTACAGCTGACTTCATCGGATGCATACTGTGGAAACTGCAGAAGACATTATATACACAGAGACCATGAAACAATACCTCCTCCCATCCCACTCTCCTGCTGGTAATAGCTTATCTAAAGTGATCACTAACCTATCCTTACAATGTGTTTGATAATCAAGGTGGGCCATTTCCAGCACAAATCCAGGTTTTCTCACCCTCCGCCCCCCCCCCAACTCACTCTCCTGCTGGTAATAGCCCATCCAAAGTGACCACTCTTTACAATGTGTATGATAATCAAGGTGGGCCATTTCCAGCACAAATCCAGGTTTTCTCACCCCCCACCCCTCCCCTCCAAAAACCACACACACAAACTCACTCTCCTGCTGGTAATAGCTCATCCAAAGTGACCACTCTCCTTACAATGTGTATGAAAATCAAGGTGGGCCATTTCCAGCACAAATCCAGGTTTTCTCACCCCCCCACCCAAAACACACACACACAAACTCACTCTCCTGCTGGTAATAGCTCATCTAAAGTGACCACTCTCCCTACAATGTGCATGATAATCAAGGTGGGCCATTTCCAGCACAAATCCAGGTTTTCTCCCCCCCCCCCCCCACAAACTCACTCTCCTGCTGGTAATAGCTCATCCAAACTGACCACTCTCCATACAATGTGCATGATTATCAAGGTGGGCCATTTCCAGCACAAATCCAGGGTTTAACAAGAACGTCGGGGGGGGGGGGGGGGGGTAGGAAAAAACAAGGAAAAAAACAATATGCAAGGTAGCCTATTTCCCCTTGTTTTTTCCTACCCCCACCCCCAGACGTTCTTGTTAAACCCTGGATTTGTGCTGGAAATGGCCCACCTTGATAATCACGCACATTGTAAGGAGAGTGGTCAGTTTGGATGAGCTATCACCCGCAGGAGAGTGAGTTTGTGCGGGGGGGGGGTGAGAAAACCTGGATTTGTGCTGGAAATGGCCCACCTTGATTATCATGCACATTGAAGGGAGAATGGTCACTTTGGATGAGCTATTACCAGCAGGAGAGTGAGTTTGTGTGGAGCGGGCGGAGGGTGAGAAAACCTGGATTTGTGCTGGAAATGGCCCACCTTGATTTTCATACACATTGTAAGGAGAGTGGTCACTTTGGATAAGCTATTACCAGCAGGAGAGTGAGTTTGTGTGTGTGGTTATTGGAGGGGGGGTGGGGGGTGAGAAAACCTGGATTTGTGCTGGAAATGGCCCACCTTGATTATCATACACATAGTAAGGAGAGTGATCTCTTTAGATAAGCTATTACCAGCAGGAGAGTAGGATGGGAGGAGGTATTGTTTCATGGTCTCTGTGTATATAATGTCTTCTGCAGTTTCCACAGTATGCATCTGATGAAGTCAGCTGTAGCTCACGAAAGCTTATGCTCAAATAAATTGGTTAGTCTCTAAGGTGCCACAAGTACTCCTTTTCTTTTTATGAAAGAGGCAGTTCATACCTCAAAGAGCTATTATTTTAGGCTCCATGCAGACCCAGGTAGGGCTCTCTGCACAGGTCACACTCACTTCATTTTTGGAAATTTATCTTCCCAACCATTAAAGCTATCATCTTTTTTTTTTTTTTCAAAAGCTGAGACTCAGGAGAAGAATTTAAAGGCCGGTCTGCCCTCCTCCAGCTAGTCCTTCATACCCGCTATACCCTTCAGTTCCCTCTCACCATCACCCCACCCTTATACTTTGGGAAACATTCTTCTAGTATGATCTTATAACCTCTAGTTTCCGGTAGCAGTGAGAATGCATGGAAAAACCCCAAACTTGAAATGAAAGAACACCAGTTGTAGTGGTTTCTGGATTGTCAGTTATCACTTATCACTTCATAACTGGAACAGTCCCTGTGGTCCAGTTCATTTCTGACCACACTCCCTGACCACACTCCCCGGCTGGAGCACTGGGCGGGTGGATGAAGCTGGGCAAGCCTCCACGCCCTGATCCAGCTCATGGCTGGAGCGCCGGGCAGAGCAGGGCAAGCTGGGGTCGGAACAGTGGGCATAACTCCATTGAAATGAATGAGTTGTACCTGTTCACGCCAGGGATGTTGCCTCTGTGCATATGTCGACACAGCAACCAGGAGGTCTGATTGCAGCACATATAGACATATCCGAGCTAACTTTGATCAAGCTAGATTGAATAACAATAGTAGCGAAGCTGTGGCAGCATTGGAAGTGGCATGGGCTAGCCCCGTGGAGTACATATCCAGGATATTGGGCAAACTTGTACTCAAGGGGCTAGGCCATGCTGCTGTGACTTCACTGCTATTTTTTGTGAGGTACGTAATGGGGTTCACTCATCCCTCTGGGGCCTCCTGCCGGCTGCATTGGGAATTAGCTCTGCATGTTAGTGCGCCCTCTTTGGGTCATGCTTCGACATTGTCACTTCTGCTCTAGGATCCACATCTCTCTGAGGACCGTGGCACAGTCCTTTTCAGTGACACAGCCCTCCGGCCGCGCCGCACACTGTGCTCCAGTGGCGTAGCCAGGATGGGACATTTGGGTGGGCCCCGACTTTGGATGGGCAGGCAACGATGGGGAGAGGGGAGAGGGGAGGAGGGGTCGGGGCCCCCCAGGGCCCCAAGTGTGCACCCAGCTCCAGGAGGAGACACTGCTCTCCAGCAGCAACAGCTCCAATTCCACTGCCCCACGCTGGGCCTGGCTCCCCAAGTGGCAGGCCTACCTTTTTTGAAGATTCCTCTGCCGCCACTGGGTCACCTGAAGCTTGCCCTCCTCCCAGTAGCAGATTAGCCACTGAGCCAAAGGTGTGCCCAGGGGCTCCAGCCAATTGGGGGACCCTGGCAAAATGGGCACCCTGACCCCACTCCCTGGCTGGAGCGCCGGGCTGGCTGATGGAGCTGGGCAAGCCCCTGACCGCACTCCCTGGCTGGAGCACCAGGCTGGTGGACAGAGCTGGGCAAGCCCCTGACCACACTCCCCGGCTGGAGCACTGGGCGGGTGGATGAAGCTGGGCAAGCCTCCACACCCTGATCCAGCTCATGGCTGGAGCGCCAGGTAGAGCAGGGCAAGCTGGGGTCAGAACAGAGTCCGGGCTGGGGGCCTGGGTGCTAAATGGGTGGGCCACAGCCCAACCATGCCCACCCCTGGCTATGCCCCTGCTGTGCTCCCCCATTCTGGGGGACCTGCAGTCCACTGTTCAGCCACTTCCCTTAATGGCATCTCCAGCAAATTGTCTGGCCACTTCCTCGTAGCCCCAGCATCCTCTTTGCCCTTGCTTCAGGGTCTAGCCAGGAGCTCTCTGGCTCCCCCAGTCCCTGCTCTGTCCTGGGTGCTGGCAGTTCTCTTAGCCCTGCAGCTCCCTTTTTATATGGGCCTGCTCGGTCCTGATTGGCAGCTCTCTTCAACTCTTCAGCCCTTCTGTGATTGGCTGCCCCTTAGATCCCAGTATGGGGCAGGTGCCCCATCACAAGCTGGTTTTGTGAAAGCTAGTCTGGGAATGCCCACATGTGCTGCAGTCATTGCAGCTTGTGCTAGAGGGAGGAGTAAAAGCAACTCTAAGCAACTTCTTGATACCAATCCCTCATTCCTGAGCCAAACAGATGCCAAATTGGCCCCCAGACCAAGTTCGAAGGGACATCAGTAGGAAGGGGCCCAAAAGAATAGTTCTGCTGGCTGGGGATCAGGAGAACACATTGCATGGCAGCTCTACCCGCTCCAGCCCCTGTCACAACTCAAGAAGCCTCAACACACCTGCATCAAGAAGTGGCTGGTTGAGAGCTGGGGGAATCTTTAGTGCCCCCCGCTTTAAATACCTTTAAGGCTTGTTCTGGCAGTGCAAAGTGACCTTACAGATCAACCCCTGAGGCTGTAAGCCTGCTGGCACAGGGCCTTTTAGTATGTTTATTTGTCTGTACAATGCCTAGCACAACAAGGCCTTAGGATGCGGGATAGCAAGGCTATTTTCAAGCATCAGCTTTAAGCAGATTCTACTGGAAAGGTGTTCCATCACCTCTGGCTAAAGTCTGCTGGGAAATGCCATAATGTAACCATGTAATGCAACCTAGAACCCTGTATCAAACAGGCAATAACATTTTACCCTCCAGTGTGGTCAGTTCCCATTATTAAATATTGATAACGATTTTGTATGGGACTCTACATGTAAAGTCTGTAAACTTTAAGCTAGGGTCAAATTGTATCAGCCAAATGTAGAAGAGGAGAATGAATAAGGAAAATTAAAGAGCAGAAACAGAGAAAGGCCAGGGTGAGACTTAAGAATAAATGTACTGTGTATTGAGTGCATTTATATTCTGACCTTTTCAAATGAGAGCTACATATGAGCAAAGTGGAGGAGTCAGCACAGGAGTGGTGCCTTGCAGTGGCAAGCAATGCTACAGAACTCTGTTTTGAGGCAGGATTTATAGAATGATGGAAAGACACTTGGCCCACTGAAAGAGTGAAATCAGGGCAAAGTCTGCCATGGAACTTCGATAGAAGTTAGACCAGACCCATAGAGGGCAGTTGACAAGACTAGAAGGAAGAGATTAAAGGAACAAGGTGAAGAGAGTGGGAAGAGCACAGGGTGTGAGGTAGAGAGTGACAGGAGAGGAAAAGAAGCTGTAGGCTGGGCAGAATTGTACAGAGCCTTAAATTAGGGCAATCTGATTTGTATATGGAAAGAGATGGAGTCTGGGGAGAGGTTGTAGAGAGACGGGGAGAGGGAAGGGTGCTCTGGTAAGAAGTGAGACAGAATGATTGCTTTTGCTGGGAAGAACTGATAAAAGGACACAGTAGTCCAGAGGGAGTGTTCCCTGGCCTGTGTCAGGTTTTTGCTGTGGAGATGGGGAGGAAGGTGTGAATTTTAGATGATTTATAGAAGAAGTAGTAATAAAATGTATTATTAAGGGCTTGGAGGTGAAGAGAGAAAGAAAGGGAGTTGTCCAGAATAATCCTAACTTGTGAGATTGTATGACTGGGAGGATATGATACATGATAAAATGTTTATGAAGCCTGTGAGGAAAGGTTAAGAAAACAGAGCAGGTTTAGCCTTGAGAAAAGGAGACAGAGGGGGGACCTTCAAATATGTTAAGGAATGTTATAAAGAGGACAGTGATCAATTGTTCTCCATGTCCATTGAAGGGAGGACAAGAAGTAATAATCTATATCTCCCTTGCTGGGGATTTAGCTCATCTATTAGAAATACCTTTCTAACTATAAGAACAGGTAAGCACAGGAATAGGCTTCCAAGGGAGGTTGTGGAATCCCCATCATTGGAGGTTTTTAAGAAAGGTTAGACACACACCTGCCAGGGATGGTCTCGGTTTACTTGGTCTTGTCTCAGCACAGGGGGGATGGACTAGATGACCAAGGTCCATTTCAGCCCTACATTTCTCTGAGGCAGAACAAGGAAAGATGAGAAGTTCCATTTTGCTACCCTTAGTTCAAGGAAGGGGCAGGACATTCTTGAGGACATATTGGATGGTCAGAAAAATATGTGATGAGGCAAGGAGGGAGCAAGGGATGGTAGGGGGTGGATGAGATGGGGTAAAGTTGTCAAAGTAAGGGGTCTGAAGCAGACAAAGATCAAAGAGCTCAGTGGCAGATATATGAATAAAGGACAAATCAAGGGGCAGGATGGGGGAAGGAAGGAGAAGTTGGTGGAGAGCTCCTGCTGAACCCTGACAATTTTGCTTTAACGAAATTGAGCTTGAGCAGAAAAGAGGGAAGGGGCAGGAGTGGAAGGGAAATATGTCTTGAGTGGGCATGAAAAATCTGCTATGGATTAGAGTCATGAGTGGCTAAAGGCTTGGCTGTACCATTGCACTTGGCTGGCACACAAGTGAACAGTCCTTATTCCTACCTAGCATTACTCGGGATGGAATCCAGAGCCCAGTGCTCTGGATTAACACGTTTAAAGCAAGACAGCTCCCTCATGGAGACTCTTCAGTGCTGCTCAGTGCTGCAGAACTTATTCTTCCTCCCATCTGCCCCACAATCTCTCTTGAGAATTCTCTTTTCATTCCAGTGTATCTACCAGCTCTGCAGCTGTTCCTCTGGATTAGGATGGCACCTTCTTGGCCTCAATGGAACATAATCTGCATCCTGCCCACACATTGTTCCACTCCTGTGTCTGCCTTACTCCAGGCAATGAAATTTGAGTGTCCATTCCGTCTTCTTTGCACACCTGGATTTCCACTTTCCAAATGTTAACAGATGGAGCCACTTTTTTCTGTAGCCTCTTAGATCCTTCATCAGCGAGGAATTCCTTACAGGCCTGGAAATTGATCTGCTACTGCGTTCCTCATTGAGAGATGCCTATTCATCTTAATCACAGAATTATTTAGTTACACTTACCTTCCATATATCTTCCCCCTTAATCCATCCAGGCTGAAGTTCCCCGCAGGTTCTTTCTGGAAATGAGCTAAATTGTTCAGCCACTTAGTTCAGCTTTTAGTTCATGTCTGATGTTCACATCCAAGTGGGAGGAAATGATCCGTTTTCTCCTCAAATTCTTTGAATGAAGCAATGCTAATCTTATACCAATTACAGTAATACTTGCTAACTGCAGGATCTTTCTCACCACTTGGACTCCTAAACATGGTTAGGTTTTCCTAGTCAAAATATTTAAAATAAAAACTAAACCCTCTGCACCTCCACCCCATTCGGTGCTCTGTTTCTGTAATAACTATTGCATTTCCTGTCACCTCATAATGGTAAAATAGTTCATGTAAGAGTAGCTAGAAAGAGGGACCAGTAGTATAAGTATTATGCTTATAGAATAATTATTTTTTAACAGTGAGACCAGGCTCTCTTATTTAGTTGGAGTATTCTTTACTTGCATTAGAAAACTGTCAGTGGACACCACTTAAAAGTCCTTTTTTTTTTTAAAGCAAACAGTTTGTGGATCCAGTGGCATAAACATTCCTCCTTCCAAAAGGAAAATCTATAGCATGAGGATCTGCTAATGGAAAACCTTTAATATTCTTAAGGTTTACCACATCCCAGTCACTGCTCATTCAACCAATCACAACACAGTGCTGCAAAAAGAAAATGTTTATTACAAGGCAGCACCAGTCTATCAGTCATCTAACCAGCACCAGTTATCACCCTGTATCAGTGTCTGAGATTAATCCTAATTCGTTAGTCTCTAAGGTGCCACAAGTACTCTTTTTCTTTTTATGGATACAGACTAACGCGGCTGCTACCCTGAAACCTTATTAACTTGTAATGCTCTGATGTTGTCCACCACACCAAATAGAAGATTTTGAGCTTCGCCTCTTATTGAATACAAAAAGGATTTAGATGAAAAGACTACATGAGACTTGCAAGATAATTCCTCTCTTCTTTGCTTCTGATAGATTAACTGCCATCATTAGAGAATCAGACATGGATTTTAAAAAAGTATTTTATTAAACACTTGGTAGGAATTGAGAAGTGCCCAGTTAGCCAAAACATATAAAATAATGCAAATGTTTCACAGATAGTGGCAGCAAGAGAAAAGACACCACGATTAGTGGCCTAAATAAGTATGGTTATGGTTACACACTTCCATATTTGAAAACAGAGTTCAAAGGGCCAGATTTTTAAAGGTGTTTAGGCATTGCTCCATTCTTACTGTATTGAGTTTATGTATCATTGTGAGTCAAGGACTATATGTAATTCCTGGGGTTAGTAGCCACATAGATTTCCACTGCAGTGCTGTGATGAGTGCTGCATATGGGTCTCAAACTGTTTTGACAACTTCTTGATCTAGTGGACAGAATTAGGCAATTAAGATATAGTGTCATTGTTCCTCTCACCTTTCTCTTGCCACACAACACCCATAGTTACCACAATTGAATTGTCTTCAGCATCAGCCATGGAACCAGCAAGTGGCCCAATTGCCATACATGGGCTTGGGCTATTTATAATGACATTCTTCAGCTTAGCCAGCACTTCAGAATGGAGGAGCCTCTGTTTTGCTACCAATGAGAGCTTCCTGTGCATGCCAACACTCTGCCATCACCCTGAGCGTCATTTATCAACCTCTCTTCATTCCAGCCAGTAGCTCAAAAAATAAGGTTGTTTTAACCAGTTAAGTGCTATTGTTAGAAAAAGGCAATTTTCTTAAGTGCTTTATAAATAATGTTCTTTTGTTCTAATACTATAACAGTAGCCACGAGAACCTGTGTCACATAACAGAGATAGCAACCTTTGTGACCCTGACCCATGTTGGATGGCTGAATAAAGTTCAGGCTTGTACATCCAGACATCTTTATTACAAATTCTACTCTTTTTATTAATACAGCAAATAAGCTTTGTTTAATATAATTCATTCAAAATAAAACTATAGTTGTGAAGCCATTTGTAGAACATGTATATAGATTCTTTCATCCCAGGAAGTTCAAAATATTTTGATATTTTAGGATCTACGGTGCACTCTCCAAAAATGCAATGGATTTCAAACCCGATAGTTTGCACCAGGGGGACGGAGTGGAGCTGGGGGTGGGGTGGGGGAATAGGTGGGTGTTTAAAAACAACAAAAAACACTTGGGCAGCTGCTGCAACTGGACTTTTCTTTTCTCCACATCCATGCAGGCACGTGGGATGTGGGCATCTAACATTATCATAGATTTATAACTCCACAAGCCTAAGAAATTAGAGAAAACTCTACAGGGAAGAGACATGAGGCCTCATTAACAGATGTTCTCTCCTCCTTGGTATTACTGCAGCCCAGAAATTGGAGTGAAAACAGACTAGGCTCTTGCAGGCTGTCTGGCCTTACCGCTGAGTATGTCAGGAACCCATGGAAAAGACTTGCACAGCCTTCATCAAACAAAAGGGCCTACTTTAAATTGCATTTGAACAAACAGAGATCTAATTGTGTCACTTCATTTCCTTCTGTAGATATTGTGCATACTCTTAAAAACCTAAGAATACAAGAAAGTAAGTGACCTTGGATCCAAGTACATTACTACTAGAAATTACAAATTGGCTCAATAATGTTTTAAAAGACAGAGAGGAAAAAATAGTAAAAGACATAACTGATTCTTTTATACAGTAGAAAAATAGGCCCAGACTCTGCCTTCCTTAATCCAAGCAAGCAGAGAGTTCACTGTGGAGGTCAGGCATATGATTTCCTTTCTTTACAGAAACATCAGAGTTTGTAGATGATAAAAGGCTGGACTGTAAGGAAAACGGTAGGAAGAAATGGTTTCAGAGAACATACATGAGTTACCATGTAGTGATGTAAGCTCCAGTTGGCTTTTTGTTTCCTGTCTAAAAAAGTCCTTGTACAAACTTCCCGCAGAGATTGTAGTTATGCTGAGATTTGGGTGAACCCTTGTTAAAGAAGGTAATAGCCACCCTTCATTCAGGATAAATGTAAGGAGCAGTTAAACTCTTTTTTGGAGTAAGTTAGTTGAAACAATTGGAGCCACCACCCAAAACACAGGCCATGTGCAAAGCCAGTCAGGAGCTAGCTATGTTGGAGGAGGTGGTTCACTGGGGGCTGATTGGAAAATCAGGGAGCTGGGTATTGTTTTGGTGGAGCTATGTGAACAGGTTCAGTCAGAAATCCCACAGAAACAGACAGGGAAGTCAGCAGAAAGCCAAGAGAAGCACTTGTAGCATATATATGAGAGACAGCTAGTTAGCTAGCTCGCTTGCTCGCTCTTGGGTAGAGTGCTGCCTGGGAAAAATGGCTTAGAATTTTGAGCAAGGAAACTGTCTCCTGCTGTTTGAATCCTTCTGTGTTTAGGGAAATGGTACTTTGTACATTCTTTTTTTGTAAATAACAAAGGATTGCATCAAAGATACATGGCTCCCTCATCAATTTTTCTCCCAACAGAAACAGCCTGCAAACCCCTGAACATTGGCTAACCGCTTGAATCAAAAAGGGTAACATTATAGTTAGTCTGATCCCAAATGGAAGAGGATTTCTGTGGTGGTCTAAAAATTATTTGTTAAGGTTTTCATTATTCTTCGAGATTAATTCGGCTCGGGCCAGAAAACTGTATGTCCCCTCCTGGGCAGGCATGTTTTCATGGGTTTGTGATATTGATGCATAATTTAATTCAGCAAGAAATCTAGTAGTAGGGAATCAGATTGAGGCATCTGGGACAGGGGATGTGTTCAGTGACAAATGGAAGATTGGTTGGAAGCATCTGGTGAAGGGACTGAGTCTTACAATGCTCCAGGACAGGTATGAGATAACTGGAGAGGCTTGGGGCCCAGAGGCTGCCATATCCTTTTTGGTTGTACTCAATCCGAATACAAACATAGCTGGGGTTATTTTGTTTCCTTTTCATATAGCCCATCTGCTGGTGTTCTTCTTTGGAGAGGGCTCCTGTATAAAAGGTGAACCTAGTTATCATCTGTAACTGAAGATTTCTAATGTTATGACATTTTTCCATTATGTTCCTTTAGGCCCTATCAATCCACTAAGTACCATTGTGTTTTTCTACACAGCTCATCTGACCCATTTACAACAAACAAGGCTGGGGAGTATCCACAGAGCAGTTTTCCCCTGCCCCCTCAGCTCAGCTATGTATCTGCTATGTCTATACAACCACACCTGCCATGCTGCCTAATCCTATTTGAATGAGTGCTTTCTGGGAAAATCCAGGCAGCTATCCCATAATATATCAGCAGAGCAACAGAGTGCCCATACAACATCCAACAGTGCTTGGGGCAGTGTGGAGAGGCAACCATGTCATGATGTACTTACAAAGACAGTTAAAGACTGTAGTGCAGACAGGACCTTACCCTTAGTTCCATCGGTCTTGAATTTGAACAAAGACTTCACCTTTATTTGTCACAACTTTATGTGTCATTTCTAACTTGGAAGTTACTTTGTGAGCTTTCCAGTGAAATCCTGGCTATGCTGAAGTTGACAACAAAATTCCCTTTGACTCCGATGGGGCCAGGATTTCACTGTTCATCTTTAAACTGGTGTCATGCATATGCCATCAGCTATGTTTTCAAAAATAGATGCCTTTAGGCTGATTGCAAAATGTTTCTGTGTGTCCTTCAATATGATCTTTCTCCTATGGACTAAACCTCCCTTCATCTATGAAACAAGAAGCTATGCTATAATTTAGCATTAAACTCATTTTACCCCTTATCCATCACTGGTTTGCTTTGGTCCTTTATGAAACATTGTGGCATCATTGCCACCAGACTGTTGGCTTGCACTGCTATGCCTTGCAACAGGCATGAGTTCTTTTCCTTTGGCCATATGTCTTCCCTTTGAAAACTGCTTACTTTCTGTGTGAATGGAAATTATTCCTTTTCTAAATCCTTGGACCAAGGGAAGTCTCTCCCGACCCCACACCCAATGAATTCCCACTGACAGAAGCCACTAGAGCAGACATGCAAAACAGGCTTACTTAAATTGGAAATAGTAAATCCTAAAATGCTGCGTGCTTTGGTTTATAGTGAATGGATCAGACAACCTGGTATAAACTGGTTTTACAATTCAACAATGCAATCAGTGACATAGTTATCAACTTTCCAAGGGATCTGCAGCATAGTTTCTTTTCAGTTTAGGTATCACTGATTTGCTGCCCACCCCGTAAAATCCCTGAACACCGCTTCCTGCTCTTCTGTCTTTGTTACAATACAATTTCATACCAATAAGCTTTACAGTCTGTTCAATGAGTCCTACAGTAGGGTCATCCAACCCTGATTCAGCTCCTTTGGAAAAGAGTTTGGCAGTGGTTTCCAAATTTCATAAAAATTCAGCACTTCATCTCTCTCCAAAGCTGCATATTTATCCCTGTTTAGATCTCCACAAAGTTATTAGTGTGGGTGGATGTCTCCAAAGTCCAGGATTAGACATTTCCAGGCAACAACAAGCCACATGCTGATGCCATTACCCAGATGCAAGAGTATAAACAGAAGGAAGGTATGTTAATTTCAAAGCAATCAGAGCCCAATCCTGCAGCCCTTACTGGACAGCTCCAGAGCAACTTTTCATTGGGTTACAATTGATTGACATGTGACCCACCAATGCAGTCAGCTGGCTCTCTTTTTTGCATTTCAATTAACTTGGGTGTAAATTTGGAACAAACATTCTAGGCAAAGCTGGATGTTTTTAAGGTCCAAAAATTTCCTGCTACATTAATCATGCACACTTTCATCTCTGCTCCTAGAGCTTCTCCGCTTGTCCCCGTCAATTGAAACAGACTTACTTAACTTTTTCATCTTCTAAAAATATTTATTTTTTTCTCTTAAAGATGTATTTAATTTCTGCCCCTGTTTATACTGTCATTGCTTCCCCTCATTTCCTCTCTCTTCTCTAATCTTTATCTTCTATCACCTTTTACTCCCCTTCCTTCATCCATTGATCCTCTCTGATCCACTTTCCCCTTCCTTTGGGTCTTCTCTCTGCTCCTTTTCTCTCTCTTTATCCCTTAAGCCTCTTTGAACAGAGCCAGGGGATTAGTCTTTTCACCTCACAATCAGTGCTGTGTTAAATGATTTTGCCACAACTGCAGCTATTGATGGCTGCTTGTTATGTAGGCCCATCTGCACTAGTGTGACATTTGCTACTCGTGGTCCTAAGCCAGAAGTGGGCAACCTGCAGCCTGCAGGCCACATGCGGCCCGTCAGGGTAATCCGTGGACGGGCCATGAGACAGTTTGTTTAACTGACCATCCCCAGGCACGCTGCCCACAGCTCCCAGTGGCCATGGTTCGCCGTTCCCGGCCAATGGGAACTGCGGGAAGCAGCAGCCAGCATGTCCCTGCAGCCCAGGCCACTTTCTGCAGCTCCCATTGGCCAGTTTCTCTGCAACTATGAGGATGAGAAACCAACTTTATATATTTTTTTTAATGAAAGCTGAGATTCTCCCAGAGGCCCATGGCTGTAGGAGCTGGGTCTTTAAGAAAAACAGCAAATATTGAAAGCCTCTTGATAAAATCTCAAAAGTTGTCAACACTCAACTTTGAAGAGAGTTTGAAGAGAGATGGGCTAGAAAGTCACACACTCAATCTTGGGCTTTGATTTGGGTGAGGGCCATCAAAGGGCTTTTCAGTCCCTCCCTCGTGGTCTGATTGATCTGACCGGGATCAAAACGCAGATGAAAAGTGTGCTTTGGGGGGAGCAAAAGTAACAGTGTGAATTTAGATCACCAGACCCATTTTCTTCCATGCTTCACTTGTTTAAGTTTCTGCTGCTGCAATTACATTGGAATTTTTCTGTCTTGTGGCCTGATCCAAAGCCCATTTGAGTCAATGAGAGTCTTTTGACTGAGTTCAATGGACTTTGGATCAGATGCTAGGTGGGGAGGTGTTTCCTCTTAGTTCTACTTTAAAAGGAAATGTTAATAATTAAGGCCAGCTCTGTCGCTGACTTCATAAATGACTGACAAGATATTTTTTCATAAGGATGACATGACAAATCATGTGTGTGCAACTTTCCTGTATACATTGTTAATGAAAATCACAAGTTCTCAGTGACTAGGGCTGTTTCTTTCGTGCCTTGTTTACAAATTTAATGTGTAGGGTTGTGAAGCTGCATATCTGAGTGGCACACTTTAGTACAGACCCAAAATATTTACAAATGAAGGGCTCAAAGACCCACAGGTCCCTTCCAAATCCAGTCCTAATGCCTCTGGCTACTGTAGATTTTCAGCACTGGGAGACACTGTTCATGCCTCATTTAAGCAATAAGATAAGACAGACAATACATTTCACAAACAGCTGAAAATGTGACCTTATCTCTACTAGAGTCTCCCTCTCATCCATCTACCTGACATCCCTGAATGGGTCAAACATAAGTGTTAAAATGAACTGTGAGTGTCACCAACATAAAACCATTTTTAAGACAGGAGGTACAGTAGATATTTTGCTGTCAGCGGTGATGACTTTTCAGAACATTCTGGCTACCACTAGCACTCCCAGGAACGGGGCATTACAATATCAGAAACACTAACGTAGTTAAAACCAAAATGACATTCTTGGTGCAATTGACTTCCAGAGGGAATAAGGCCACACTTTTCTAGTCTGGTTTGCCCATATTTTTTTAATACCCAAAGGTACCAGGTTAGCAGCTGTTTAGATTCCATCTTCTCGCTAATGTTAATGGTATTTGCATCAGCGTATAAAACAGAAATCTGTAACCCGGGATTCCCAAGCTGCATGCAGCTCTTTCAATGTGTCTGGCTCAGTGGAATGTTGGCAAATGGTCGAACACATTGTGTTTATAGCATCTGCTGGTATCTTTACTGTGTGCAACCAGCTGCTGAGATGTAATTCTTTATACAGCAAAACAAAACAAAGAAAACCTCAACCCAAAAGAACTTTTATATATATATGTTATATAACTAACTTTTATATATATATGTTAAAACATTGTAGTGATTTGTTTATCCTTTCAATTAATTCACAGAAACCTTTTAACACTCTACTTGAAATCAAACTCTATCTACATTTTTAAAAAGTGATAATGCAATTCTACTGGCACTAATGCGTCTGTTCCATGCACAGGTGTAAGGCAGATGGTGGAAATAAGTGGTATTGCGCAAAAAAGAGATGTTTCAAACTCCTGATGTGAACAGAGCTTGGGTGGGAATGCACTGGTTTGACTCCAGCTTTTGATTCTAGGTGCAATGGATTTGATCTTAACCCAGCACCTATTTAGAGTATTTACATCACAATGAATCATTTGTTACAGTAGGGGTAGCTGCCAATTTCAGTTTAGAAGATACCCAGGAGAAGGTAAGTATGGAAACTGAATTGCTGTTTACCTGTTTCTCAAGTCTCAGCTATGGATGTTTTGCAGTAACTGGTGCTGCAGCTGACAATACAGCCATCTGGACTTTTGTTAATGACAAAATGTCATAGCAGTCCTCTCTATCCCCTTTTATCATAAAAAACACAGCCACCCCATCTATGTCTAAGTATAGGCCAGATCCTGCTTTTGTTAAATCAATGGAAAATGTCAAGTTAAAAAAAAAAGAAGCAAAGCAGTTTTATTCAGCATGGTTTTGGTTAGCTGATTCTAGTGGTGTCTGAATGCAACTCGCTAAAGAAAATTACATGTATAAGCAGGCAAAGGTGGCTTATGCAGTGGAGCTGCTGCTTTTGGACAATGAAGTTCCCAGCTGGAATGTCAGCTGTGATCATATTTAAGATACATAAGCAGTGAATGGCCGGGGAATGGGGGAAAGACACAATTGAAGAAGACCTCATTTTTCAAAATGGCCACCGATTTTGAATGCCTATCAAGAAACATTTTGAGGACTGGAAAAGATGCCTCGCCATGAGAGATGCAAGGTGACCAGTCTATTTAGCTTAGTTTTGACGGAAAGCTTAATAGGTAACTTGATAATGGTATGTAAGTGTCGTCTTCTTCTTCTTAGCATATGCGCAACATGCCTCAGATGGCATGTGACCAGAATACATCACCGAATTTGGTCTGTTGGTTAGATCATTTGTTTCCCTGGTTTGGGCCAGGTACAGATGGGGAGTGCTACATGAACTCTGATCCATGCCCACCCACATAAGTATCTACATGGTGAGATGATTTCTGAGATGATTGATTTTAATTCCCTGTAACCCAACCACATTCCCCCCTTCGAAATAAAGTAACTATTGTTTTGAAACCATGCATCCTTTCTAGTAGGAAAAGGCAATAGTACCTACATGGTGAGATGAAACCATGCATTCTTTCTTTATTAATTAAAAAAAAAATGAGATAACAGACAAGGTAGCCCGGGTGGGGTGGGGGAGGAGGGAAGGACAAGGCCACATTGCTTATTGTAGCCACACTACAAATCAAACCGTTTGAATGACGCATTCTTGGGCATCTGGGTGAGGACGCTATGGAACAAGGGGAGGAGGGTAGGCGGTTATACAGTGGACGCAGCGAGGGTCTGTGCTCTTGTTGGATTTCCTGCAACTCCAACAGACACTTCATCATGTCTGTTTGTTACTGCATTAGCTTCAGCATTGCGTCCTGCCTCCGCTCTTCGTGCTCACTTAATTCTTTCCTGGCCTCTGCCACTGAATGCCTCCATGCATTAAGCTGTGCCCTATCAGTGCGGGAGGACTGCATGAGCTCGGAAAACATGTCATCCCGAGTACGGTTTTTTCGCCTTCTAATCTGCAATAACCTTAAGGACGGAGATGATAGGGGGAGCATAGAAACATTCTACGCGCTACGATTCGGGGGGACTGCATCGTCACCTGTGCTGCTGAGTGCTGCTGCGTTCACCACGCTGACCAAACAGGAAATGAAATTCAAAAGTTCCCTGGGCTTTTCCTGTGTACCTGGCTAGTGCATTGGAGTTGAAAGTGCTGTCCAGAGCGGTCACAATGGAGCACTCTGGGATAGCTCCTAGAGGCCAGTACCATCGATTTGCATCCGCAGTATCCCAAATTCGACCCAGCAAGGTTGATTTTAGTGCAACTCCCTCATCAAGAAGGAGTACAGAAGTTGATTTTAAGAGCCCTTTAGGTCAATGGAACAGAGTTGGTTGTGTGGACACAGTCATTTTTAAATCGACTTAACAAGATTAAATTCGACATAACCCTGTAGTGTAGATGAGGCCTTAGAAATCTGTGTGTTTTCAGAGGTGCTGAGTACCTGCAACTCCCATTGACTTCAGTTATAGTTTTCTCTGCTCAGTACCTCAAGTCTTTAGGCCCAAGGTCTCAAGCCAGGCATCCAAAATCAGTGGCCATTAGAAAACAATAATAATAATAATATTGGCCTAAAACCTCTTTAGACTCTATAGTGGTGCAGACAGAACACAAAATATTTGGGAGAAGCTGTCAGCTGGTGCAAAGCTGATGTTCTGGTTCATGCACCATTACATTCACCCCAAACTGATGCTCATATATCAGGGAAAGTGGTGTGTCAGGCAGGCGGCTGGATCATGCTGAGCATAGGTTATCCCCAACTAGTGTATGGCCCTGTTAGGCCCATTGACCATGAGCTCCAGGCTGCTCTAACCCATGCCCTGAGAATCAGGGAACCATAACCAGATCCCTGATGTCTTCATTTCTCCCACTTCCCTCTCCCTGTGCTAAATGTAAACTCTTCAAGGCAGAGAATCTGTGCCACAGATTTTATTCAGGCACTAAGTGAAGAGGATGGATCTGGCAAAAGAGATCCATTTTTTCTCCATTGACAATATTTCCCAGATCACAGTTTCACAAATCAGGAGCATTTTAACCCCATTACTGCTAGTGATACCTTCTGACCTTTGAAGATGAATACAGTGAAAGTGTCTCTCAAAGTCTGGTTCTACAAATATGGTGGCTAATTGCTTCTCTTCAGTGACATGAGATTGTTCCTTTTTAAATGATTTCAGGAGCAGTAAAAGAAAAGGGGGCGTACCTTGCCTACAATAGTGCTGAGAAACATGCAGCTTGGGATACAATATTTCAGTCCTGCAGGGCAGGTGGCAGGTATGTCCTTCACAATGGACTGTCAGCGAGCCAAATTCTGTGCTCTATTAAATGGGTGTGCAATCAGACTAACTTCACTGACTTCCAGAGATTCCTTCCTATCTAACTGCAAGCAGAATTTGGCTCTGTACCATCATTTCTGGGGAGCATAAAGGGTAAAATATTACTTAACATTCTCAGATAAACTAAAACATTAATGACAGGTTTCAGAGTAGCAGCCGTGTTAGTCTGTATCCGCAAAAAGAACAGGAGTACTTGTGGCACCTTAGAGACTAACGAATTTATTTGAGCATAGGCTTTCGTGGGCTACAGCCCAATTCATTGGATGCATAGAATGGAACATATAGTAAGAAGATATATATACATACAGAGAAGGTGGAAGTTGCCATTCAAACTGTAAGAGGCTAATTAATTAAAATGAGCTATTATCAGCAGGAGAAAAACAAAAACAAAAAAACCACTGGCCAAACCAGACAGTCTCTACGTGAAAGAATAAATGGACACAAATCTGACATCAGGAATCATAACATTCAAAAACCAGTAGGAGAACACTTCAATCTCTCTGGCCACTCAGTAAAAGACTTAAGGGTGGCAATTTTGCAACAGAAAAGCTTCAAAAACAGACTCCAATGAGAAACTGCTGAGCTTGAATTAATATGCAAACTAGATACCATTAACTTGGGTTTGAATAGAGCCTGGGAGTGGCTGGGTCATTACACATATTGAATCTATTTCCCCATGTTAAGTATCCTCACACCTTCTTGTCAACTGTCGAAATGGGCCATCTTGATTATCACCTACAAAAGTTTTTTCTCCTGCTGATAATAGCTCATCTTAATTAATTATCCTTTTACAGTTTGTATGGCAACTTCCACTTTCTCTGTATGTGTGTGTGTGTGTATATATATATATATGTATATATATATATATCTTCTTACTATATGTTCCATTCTATGCATCTGATGAAGTGGGCTGGAGCCCATGAAAGCTTATGCTCTAATAAATTTGTTAGTCTCTAAGGTGCCACAAGTACTCCTGTTCTTAAAACATTAATGTACATTTAAATATTCAAATACTTTACAAATCAATGTAATCAATCAATGTAATGTCATCACTCAAACACTTTTGCAAAATATGCATGTTAGTTAAATATGCATGCACAATTTTGAAAACTCATTACATTCACAGGTTGCAGTGGGCTAGAAAGCAGATACAGAGTTCAGTTGATCCATGTAAAAAATTGTGATTTTTTTTCAGGTGAAATTTTTGTTATTCTGTTCTAGATTATTTTGCAATTCATAAATTTAGTTTTTCATGAAACCTTAAAGCACTGGTCATTCACATACTCAAAGGATGCAAAATATTAAACCTGGTAAGTTTTGCTGTAATTTTTGTTAAGCGTTAGAACAGGGTCGAAGCAAACGTTTTGCTGCCAGGACGAAAAACATTTTTGGTGCCTCTTCCTGCCCCCTCCCAAAGCAGCTGAGCCACAAAAAAAAAAAAAAAAACCCTGAGCTGCACAGCAATTCAGCACCCCCTGTGAGTTGGTGTCCAGGATGTCCACACTGCTTACCTGCTTCTAAAACCGTCCCTAAATTTGCAAAAGGAATAATCAACAACTGGTGGAAGTCTGAAAAAGGAATTTGAAAAAGGAACAATCAACGATTGATGGAAGCCTGTCTAACTTAATACTTAAGGCTAAAATCAGATCTCACTTAAACCAGTTTAAATATAGAATCAGAGTACCAAAGGGTTAGAAGGGACTTCAAGGGTCATCTTGTCTAACCCACTACCAAGATGCAGGATTTTTTTTATATGAGCAATCCAAGACAGATGGCTATCCAGCTTCTTTTTTTAAAACCTTCAGTGAAGGAGCTTCCACAACCTCCTTAGGCAAACTGGTCAGAAGATCTCTGACGTGTTCTTTACTTATGCCTTCTCCTTTATTGTCTATGGTAACTTCGCTAGTCATCTGGTCATGTGTTATTTTTTGTGAGAAAACTGAAGCAAAGTTAGGCATTGAGCAACTCTGCCTTCCTATCATCTTCCATTACTAGCTCACCTTCTGCATTGAGTAGCAGACCCACACAATCTCTGATCTTTCTTTTTTGTCTGACGTATTTGACGAACCCATTCTTGTTGTCTCTAACCTTCCTTGCCAGCTGTAACTCATTCTTTGACTTGGCTTTCCTGATTTTGTCCCTGCATGCTCATGCGATTCCCATGTATACTTCATTGGTGACATGCCCTTCCTTCGATTCCCTATATGTATCCCTTTTTGGGTTATAGATAGCTAAAAAGCTCCTTGTGCAGCCACATTAGCCTCCTGTAGCTTTTTAAAAAAAATTTCCTCTGCATCGGAATAGCTTGATGTTGAGACTCTAGTACTACATCTTTTAGGAACTGCCAGCCCCCTTCGACTCCTTTTCTTCCTAATTGGTCTTTCCATGGGACCTTGCCTACTATTTCTCTGAGGTGGCTAAAATCCGCCTTTCAGAAGTCCAGTGTTCTTGTTTTGCTGTTCTCATGTCCTCCTTTCCATAGGATCTTGAATTCTATCAGATCAAGATCACTTCCTCCAAAGTTCATGACTACCTTCATGTTCACAACTAATTCATCCTTGTTGCTGAAAACCAGATCCAAAAGGGATGATCCCCGAGTTGTTTCCTCTACTTTCTCAATCAGAAAGTTATCCCCTACACATGCTAAGAATTTGTAGGACATATTATATTTTGCTGTAATAGTCTTCCAACGGATATCAGGGAAGTCAAAATCCCTCATTAATACTATCTCAAGTGTGTTAGCTAATCTTGTTACTTGCTTGTAGAATGACTCATCCACTTCCTCTTCCTGATTTGGTGATCTATAATAGACCTCCATCATAACATTGCTACTGTTCTTTTCCCTTTTTATCTTTACCCAGAGACTCTCAGTAGGTCAATTGCTCACTTCCTCTTGGACCTCAGAGCAAGAATATACATTCTCGACAGACAGCTCAACACCTTCTCCTTTTCCCCATACCAATCCTTCTAGAACAATTTATATCCCTCAATGCTGGTACTCTAATCAGGGGAGTTGTTCCACCAAGTCTCAGAAATGCAGATTAAGTCAATTTTTTTCATATACCATGACTTCCAGTTCATCTTGCTTGTTCCCCATACTCCTTGCATTTGTATAAAGGCATCGAAGATATTTTGCAGACTGCCCTGTTACTTTTCTTCTCGCCTTTGTAATGCAGCTGTGGTTTCTAGTCCCTTCTCCAGAAATTAACTCCTTCCCCTTGTCTTCGTTACTTGAGCCTAGATGCTCATTGGCCAGATTTTTGTCACCATCCCCCATAAGACCTAGTTTAAAGCCAATGTCCAAAAATGTTCTTCCCAGTATTTGGTAGATGGAGCCCATCCCAGCACACTAATCCTTTCCTGGAACATCAGCTCATTGTCAAAGAAGCCAAAGTCCTCTCTCGGACACCACCTGTGTAGCCACGCATTTACTTCCATGATTTGGTGGTCCCTGCCTGGGCCTTTTCCTTCAACAGGGATGATAAACGAGAACACCACTTGTACTCCAAACTCTTTTATCCTTCTTGCCAGAGCCACATAGTCTGCAATGATCTGCTCCAGGTTATTCTTTGCAATATTGTTGGTGCCCACATGGAGAAGTAGGAAGAAATAGCGGTCCAAGGGGTTGATGAGTCTCGGCAGACCCAGTTGCATCCTAAATTCTAGCTCCAAGCAAGCAGCACGCTTCTCAGGATTCCCATTCTGGACAGCAGGTGGATGACAGTCCCCCTTAGAAGGGAGTCCCCAATAATCACCAAACTTCTTTTTCTCTTGGGAGCGGTGGTTGTAGACCCCCCCATCCCTAGGACAATGACATGCCTTCTGGTCTATCTGATCCCTCACCCTGGATGACTCTTCCAAGGCATTCGCAGCAGTAGTACCTGTGCAGAGAGCCTGAGACTGGTTGTTTACTTCTCTCTACACTGGGGGTATATTGGTTCTCTTCCGCCTTCTTCTGGATGTCAGATGCTGCCAGTTTTCTTCCCTATTCTTCAGTATCCTCTGCAATGCCCGCTCTGATTCTTTGGCATGCTGTGCCCGCAGTACCAAATCCTGACTTCATTTTCTTCATTTACTTCAAGTCTTCATTTTCTCTGAGGCAATGCAGGGTCAATACTTGTGTCTCTAACCCTTTAACCTTTTCTTCCAGTATGGAGACCAGCTTGTGCTTCGCACAGATGAAGTCACTTCTGTTCTCCGGGAGAAAGATAAACATGGCATATCCTGTGCAGGTCACGACAGCTATCCATATTTTGTTCCTTATAATGTATCCAGAGCCTCTTCAGATGATGTATTTACTGCTCTCAGAAGTCTGAAAGGCAAAATCTCGGTGGGGTTTATGGAGTAACTCAGCTTAAATCAGCATACATACCAAATAGATTTACACCAGCATGCCTGAGATAAGAAATAGGCCTCTAACCTTTAGATGTTAGAATGACAGATCAAAACAGTACTATTTGTGAAACTTTTGGGACCCAGTCAGGGGAGCTATAAAGGTAGCTCAGAGTCACCTTTGCCTCCCTGCATGAGCTCTGCTCAGCATGAGCTCAGTACAGCTCAGGATTGAGCCCAGGGTATCTAAAAGTTAACTTGGTTGACCTTTAGGTTCATAGATCCGCTATGAAACAGGGGACAGCTAAATTAAACTAAACAAAGTTTGGTCTGTACTAGTACAAAACCTATCAAACCATACAAAAACAAACTGCGTATTTTTGCATTTGCAGTATATCAATGTAATACTTTAACAGACAGCACTGTTGTCTAATGTTAATGGATAACTACTCAAACATTCAGCACTAAAACTTTAAAAACAAGCTACTTGGGGCTGACAGCACATATTAGGAGTAACTGAATTGAAGCCAATGAAATCACACCAGAGGTCAGACTGATTTAAGTGAGCAGAGGGTGAGGCCTTTTGTATGGTTTTGTTTGTATTTAAAAGGACAAGAGGCACTTTACAATGATGTATTGGTTGAGCTGGTTGGGAATTTTTTTCACTGGAAAATGCCAATTTGTCAAAAGTGAAAAGACTTGTGGAAGCGGAACAAATTTCCAGTTAGAAAAAATGACATGAAGCATTTCAGTAATGTTATTCTGTTTCAACATTTTTGGAATGTAATGCTCAGATATTTGTTTTGAAATTCTTTCTATTTCAATTTTTTTTTAAATTGAACATTAAATGGCAATATTGGAACAAAACATTTCAATGTTATGGAAATGAAACATTTAAATCGCCTTGACACATAAATGGCTTTGAACTTCATTTTGTGAGGAATTTTGAAAGTTTTGTGTTTGTCCCATTCCAGAAAAAAATTCAAACTTGTGAATTCCCCACAAAAAGATGCAATGCCACTCAGCTCTATTGTTGGAATCATGTAGTACTGTGCAACAGGGCCAGTTTGACCTAAACTCCTGCCCCCAGTTATGAGATGCAGCACCCCCAAGCCTCGCCTGAGCAGAAGATACTAATTGTGTCAAAGTAAAGAAGCACTTTCGGGATTTGTGACCAAAAGCATACCTGTATTCACACCCTATTGTAATAATTTTTGTGCAAAATATGGCTTGTGAGGTATAATTTAAACATTAATAACACAATGATCATCAATATTCTTGTGTAACATATGTACAAAAAGCAAATTAAGAGATATGAAAATAAGCTGAAATTATGAATACAGTGTGTTTGCCAGACAAGTCTAGTGAGGGGGGCAAACAGATTTCTCAAAGACAAAGGACAGGCTGAGTCTTCTAGCCAGGTGTCATCAACATTGATTGGCAATCATCTGTCAAGTGGTCATTCTTTAGCAATGAAGGGGGGAAGGAGCAGATCGATCTGCATTTTAGCAAACAACAGCATGGAAGCTCTTTCACCAGGAGACTCCATATCTCTGCCCTTACAGCTGGAAGGAACTTTATCTAGGGGTAACCCTCAGGAAAATGCATTTTACACAGTGACTGGAGCATAAGACTGAGGGGCAAAAACACCCCAAGCTGTCTGTCTCTATTTCACCTAAGAAGACAGAGGAACCAGCCCTTTGACTTTGGAAAGAGATTCTGACCTGAGAATTTGGTCAATGATGTTGCTGGGATACTGAGGAAAGGATTTTACCTTGAATCAAGTCTAGCTTGTTAAGTTTTAGCTACTATCTTTACTTTTCTTGTAACCATTTTTTACTTTAATACCATATACTTGCACTCATTTAAAATCTATCTTTTGTAGTTAAACTTGTTTTATTTTCAGTCTAAACTGATCCAGTATTGTGTTTAAACTGAACTGTTTGTAACTCCAGTTAAAGTAGCAAACAGTTGCATATTGACCTTTTACAGGAGCAGCAAACCTTTAATATCTGAACTGTCCAGGAAAGGGCTGGGCAGTGTAGAACACACGTTTTTGGAAACAATATTCAGGCCTGGGAGTGTGTTGGGGGTCCCCCTGCAAGCGGTAATCAAGGCCGGTGGAAGCCAGAGTGTGACTGGAGTGTTGCTGACAGGCGGCTGGAGTCACAGTTGCTGGACCAGGGCTGCAGCTATACACAGACACTCAGGGTGTGACCTGCATACTGTTAGGCTGTTTGTGAGTGGCCCTGGTTGGGAGCTACAACAGCAAAGCATTGTTAGGCACCCAAGGTTGTGGTGACACAGCATCTTGGAATGTGAAAGATATGGACAAATGCCCACTAATACTGATATGAGGCTTCCCCCATCCCAAACCCTTATGTGGAAACCATAGATGGACCCTTTTATCCTAGGGACCAGTGACTCAGGAGACCGTGCCCTTGGAAGTGGTAATCCAGAGCCACTGGGAGGTGATGCAGTTCAGTATGATTTGTTCCCCACATTTCCCCTGATCCTTGGGGCCACATGGTTGGCAAAGCATGACCCCCACTTTCTCTGGTGGGAATGGAAAGTTAGATTTCTTTTTGAGCATTGCCAACAAGTCTGCCTATGTGTTGTCAAAGTTTGACTCAGACTCACAATTTATCAGACCACTCTGTTTTATTAGCAGAGCTGCTCTGCTAATACATTTAGAAGTGAGCCCCCCGAGTGGGGCTTGTGTCTTTTAATTTATACAGTTTTTTGGAGAACAAGTTACAGAGAAGTTACAGACAAAAGAAGAAAAAGATTTTAGTCATCACCCTTCGAGATCCCTGAGACCAGTCACGTATCTTCAATTACCTGCCACCCTTAACAATCTCCTTTAACAGCTTCCAGTTAACTTAACTAATTGCTCTTCACACCTTCCATTCTGATGCCTGCTTCTTAGACGTGCTGGCTCTATCTTAATTGCTTCTCCATTCAAAAGCTAACTGTCCCTATGTGTGCTCCCTCAGATACTTTGTAACATGTTTTGGCATGCCCTCTCATATACAATGTATCCAGCATGTCCCCTTATACAATGTTATACTTCCACAGTGTCATCAGTGATGAGTCATTGGATCTGGGAGCCCACTCCACTTAGTGTCAAACCCACCCTTGACCAAATCCCAGATTGCAGCAGTTGGCGAGTGGGGGCCACCCCCAGCTTCAGCCCTCCTACATCCCTGATAAAAACATCATCTTAATCTTGGTGTTTATAAAAAATAAATGCGGACATGCGACCTCCTGGCTGGGATTACAACCGGCCCATTGATCTGCAGCCCAGAGCAAAGGTCCCCTATGGTTGGATTTACACAATGTCTGAACTGGAACTGGCAGCCCTTCATGTGTACATCCAAGAAAATCTGGCTAAAGGCTTTATCTCTTAACATCCCGCACTGGGGTCCCAGTCCTTTTCGTGAGGCAAAAAGATGGGATGTTGTGCCTTTGTGTGGACTATTGGGCATTGTATCAGGTAATGATTCAGAACTGGTATCCCTTGTCCTTAACCTCAGAACTATTAGATTGTGTGTGAGCCACATGGATATTTATCAAACTGGACCTATCGGCGGGGAAAGCTACAACCTAGTGTATATCCAGGCGGGGGATGAGCAGAAGGCCACCTTTTGGACCCATTATGGACACTGAATACTTGGTGATGCCATCAGACTGACTAATATCCCTGCAATCCTTCAACGCTTCGTTAATGATATGTTCAGGGACACTTTGGACCAATATGTAGTTGTCTACCTCGACTATATACAAGTCTTTTCAGAAAAACATAAGCAGCACAAGTGAAAGGTTAAGTCTGTCCTGGAGAGGCTCTGACAGCATGGCCTGTTCACAAAATTAGAGAAATGTACCTTTGACCAAACCACCACAGAGTTTTTGGGGTACACCCTTTCCCCAGAAGACATTAAGACTGACCCATAAACGGTGGAACCATTTGCAACTTGGCAGTCACTTGGAGTACTCAGGAGGAGCAATGTTTTCTAGACTTTGTAAATTTTTACTGGCATTTTATCCCAAATTTCTCAGGGCAAATAACCCCTGTGACAGCCCTCCTCCACAAAACCGCCAAATCTGTCT
The DNA here is from genome assembly GCF_965140285.1 of Lepidochelys kempii. Classification (NCBI taxonomy): domain Eukaryota; kingdom Metazoa; phylum Chordata; order Testudines; family Cheloniidae; genus Lepidochelys; species Lepidochelys kempii. Next base: position 31,637,691 of record NC_136390.1, on the reverse strand, counting down.
GGTTGCTTGAAGTCAGCATGCCTTTGAACAGCTCAAAGTTGCCTTAACCATTGCACTCATTCTGGTGCACCCAGACTCAGTTTGAGCATTTATTGTGGGGGCTGAAGCATCCAACATAGCCACTGGGGCTATGCTTTCCCAGAAACACGGACCCCAGAAATTGCTGTACCTGTGTGCTTACTATTCTTGTAAGCTCACTCCAGAGGAGCAAAATTATGAGATCCTTGACAAATAATTGCTTGTGATCAAGACCGCATTTGAGGAGTGGTGCCATTACCTTGAGGGAACCCAATACACAGTGAAAGTGTACACAGATCACAAAATCATAGAGTATTTACACAAGACCAGGGCACTGAACCAGCAACAGCTCAGGTGGGCCTTATTTTTCTCTCACTTTGATTTTATGATCACCTACCACCTGGGAACCGAAAACAGTAAGGCCGATGCTCTGTTCTGCAAGGGGGGATGTTACAAAGGAGAAGAAGGCACTAACCAGAAACAACCTTAGCTCCTCAAGCCTTGCAATTTCCTTAATGTCTCACTACATAAAGATCTGGTCACCACAATTCTGTCGGCTTTAGGGTATGACCTACTAGTCAAAGAGGTGACATACCCCCTAGAATGGTCAAGAACCAAGACCAAGAGGCAATATTTCAAGTGGGGTGGAATAATATATGGTGATGGTCACATGTATGTTTTGCCGGGGCATCCCTGGTTCGAGGTCCTGCAACTGTGTCATGACAACACCTTAGTAGGCCATTTTAGACACCTCAAAACCCATCTTCTAGACTCCTGCTTCTTTTTTATGTTGACACTTGTTATAAGGATCAAAGGGTGGAGATTTGCGGTTTTGGTAGGCTAAGAACCCAGGGTTGTTGGGGTGTTGGGGCTCTGGCACTCCCTTGTCACCCCCAGTGGAGCCAGACGAAGCAACACTTCATCAATCTTGGAAGGTCAGGCCCCATAGAAAGTCCTATTAGAACACCACAGGCATGCAGTTGCCTGATTGGCTTGCACCCACTACTTAAGCCAGGAAGTGACCCAGAAGGGCTGTCTGAGCAACCATGCAGACTGTTCTTGCCACATCAGACTGCAGTCTTGCCTGAATCCTGCAATCTGCTTCTAACTCCTTTTTTCCAGATCCTGCTCTGCTTCCATTCTTTTCATGGTTCTTGCCTCATTTCTGCCCTTGCTCTCAGTTCCTGCCTTGCTCCTGCTGCATGCCTGATCCTTGCCTTGTCTCTGGCTCCAGCCCCTACGCTCCAGTCCTGTCCATTGTCTTCCAATCCTGCCTCATCTTCTGGTTACCAACTCCAACTTGACTCCCAGCCACTTCTCCCAGCCCCTCCCAATAGGCCAGACCGCCTACACCCTGGTTCCTAACACTAGCTATCTGTGCGCTTGTACCAAGTTTCCATGCACTAAGTTGCTCAGCACCCTTGTGCCCCTAGAAACCCTGTCCAGGCTCTGCGCCACTGTCACCAGGTACTTCATTGTAGAACTCTCTGAATCCAATGGTTATATGCCAGCATTGATGGTCATGGATCAATTGATCAAGAGGGTACATTTTGTCCCTTGTGACCATTTGCTTTCCGCCAAGAAGGCTGCTCAGCTCCTAATGATTCAGGTCATCTGCCTCCATGGGCTTCCTGACAGTGTAGGTTCAGATTGAGGGCCACAGTTCATTTCATGCTTCTGGTGTGAGGCACTCTGATTACTAGATGTCCACGCCTGTGCCCCTTTCACATATTGCCCTCAGAGGGATGGCTGGACAGGGAGAGTGAATCAAATCTTAGAGCAATATCTAGAATGGTCTGTTAACTACCACCAACATGACCGGTCTATCCTCACCCTGAGTTTACACACAATAATGCCAACCATGCTTCCACTGGGCAGAGCACATTTTCCCCAGTTAAGGGTTCCAGCTGCTATTCCATCCTGTGCTACTGATGGCCTCCCTGAACTCAGAAGCAGCCAACTTGGTTCAGCAGATTTACCATATTCAGGAAGAGGTAAGAGGCCACGTCAAGGATGCTAAGAAAGCTTACAAACTATACGCGGACCATAGAAGATAGGAGAGACCAACTTTTTCAGTGGGCCAGGAAAGATTGGCTATCTGCCAAAAATCTCCACACGAACAGGCCATCTCACAAATTAGACCATCAGTTCCTCAAACCTTATTGAATTTATCAGAAAATCAATCCCATTATGCTCAACCTCTCCTTACCTAGGTCTCTCAAGATGCATCCTGTCTTTCATGTTTCCCTCCTAAAGCCACACATGGAAAACCCATTCCCCAACAGGATGCAGCCACTGCTGCTGCTGGTTCCAGTTCAAGATCACAAAGAATATCACATCCAAGCCATATTGGACTCCAAATTGAAATGGGGCAGGCTGTGGTATTTCACAGATTGGGGAGGCTGTGGCCCCGAAAAGTGGTCCTGAGAACGGGCTAGTTATGTCCATACCTCTGAACTGGTGGATAATTTTTACAGGGCCCATCCAAACAAACCTGGTCCGGTGACACTTGAAGCAGTGGGGAGATGTAAGGATCCGGTGGGCTATAACCCAGTCAGGGCTCTGGGTGACTGACACTTTCACCAGACCGCCATCTGGCAGCCACGGCACAGCCATGATCAATGCACAGTAAACCCTAGGAATCACAGAAAGACCCAATTGGCAGCACCTCCCGCACTTCATAATTTAAGCCTGGAGGGAGTTTCAGGAAGCTGTCTGTGCAACAAGGCACAGGTCCCTAGCCTGCTGAGGAGACAGACCTTGCCTTGTTCCTGCATTCTTGCTTGGTTCCAGCCCTGTCCCAGCCTTGCTGCTGCCCCAGACTCAGCTCTGCTATTGACTCAGGTACCCCGGTTCTGACTCTTGGTTCCGATTTCTGGCTCTGACTCTTGTTTGACCTTTGGCTCAGACATTTTGCCTCTGCCTCTGATTCTCAGCTCCATCACTACCTCGCATAAATCACTAATCTCTGTGGAAAGAGAATGCAAAACATATCCATTCTGATCTGGAAACATTTTACGCCCGCTTTGCACAAAAGCAAATGTCACTAAAAGAGCCAAGACACTGGAAAATCAGGCCCTGTATGTGGCACCATTATTTGCATGTGTAACCCACTGGTCACCGAGAGTTACAAGTCCCCCTCAGTCTAATCCACTATCATGTGCACTCTTACTCTCGTCAATAGCCAGCCCAGGAGCAGTTTCTAACTATACTGTGTATTTCTGAAATAGAAGACTGTGAACAATATTTGGTAACTTTTAGCATTGGGATGCTGAAAGGTAAAGATCGAAGGAAGGAGCCATCAGATAGTTGTAATAAGCACTGTAGAAACAGAATTGTTAAGCGTCTTGAATTTGAATGTAAAACCATATAATCTGTCACCTGAATGCTAAATTCACTGCAGTATATATGAAAATATATTTTTAAATGTCTTAAATTATTGTTTTTATAAACATAATTATGCTCCATCAAATAAAGCACAGGACCAATCTTTTGGGAGTAAATAAACCTCTTTGCTCATCTGTAGCATTATAGGAGGCTAAGAGAGAGAAATCTTTTTATAAACTGTTGCCCAATAAGTCATAATGTGTTAGAGCCATTGGCCCCAATCCAAGTCAAATGCACTGCTCCAGCCGTGCAAAGCAGTCCTAAAGCCTTTAAGAATTTCACTGAGTAGGTGGTGAATCCTTGGGGATTCCCCTGGCACATGGGACACTCTGAGTCATATAGAGCAGCTGTATTTGCTTCTACACTGACCTCACCTGATCCACTTTCTTGTAGTGAAGTGATGAAGAGGAAAGGACAATGTAACTGGCCATCATTACACTCTGTAGATCCCCAGCTGCAAAACAACTACTCATGAACAAAGGATAACAATCTTGAAGCTCCAGGACAATGCAGATTGGACCACGGTACTGGGGCCACAAAGGTAGCTTAAAAATACCTGTGATGGGTTATTCCCATCATCTGTTAGACGAGGGGTTAAGCACCCATTAGTGTACCTGTGACTGATTGCTTCCTGGCCAGAGGAGATGGCGCTAGGTAAAGATAATTAGGTACCTGGGCTTTATAAGGAACTGATGGGAACTCAGCAGGGAGAGCTTGCAAAGGAGACAGCATTCTGCTATAGAGAGAAACTTCCCAGGGAGCAGGTCAATAGAGAACTCTGAGATGGGGCTTAAACAGACAAGAAGCTATCTAGGAGGATCCACAGGAAGTAGGTTAATTTCCTGTAAGGGAGGCCCTGACCTGAGATGGGGGAAGACTTATGAGTTCAGTAGGGAAGAGAAAAGCTAGAGGCCTGAGAACCAAAATAAGGCTGTGTTAAGCACAGACTGTGGGGAAGCAGCACAAGGAGGCATAGAGGTAAGGAAGCAGCCCAGGGAAACGCAGCATATTTGGAGAAGCAGACCTTGCTGCTTTCTACAGGGTCTGTGCGCTGGAACCCTGGGTTCCTCTACCAGCCCTCAAAGCAGGGGTATGCAAGTCCAACATAAGCAATATTAAGCCCAGGGAGTACCTGAAGACTGACACCCTCCCTCACCCCCAAAGGATGCGCTGAGGAGAGGCTGAAGGCTCTTTCATGTTGGAACCTTTTTGTGAACTTTCAGTTGGACCTTCTTGTTCTCTTGGAAGGAGACTGAACTTTACATGACTTGGCTGGAGGACAGAGCCACAGAAGACCCAATGAGAGGCAGATGGCCTGCAAGAAGTGCCAAAGATGAAGTTCCCCTTGCAGCATTGCACCCTGACATCAGTGGGCTCTATGGGTGGTAACATGGGCTCTATGGGTGGTATGTTACAAAATCTTTGCCACCTCTCCTAGCCCTTAGTTGTGCTGAGCACAGCGTAGCTGGACTAGAGGATCTGTCCCACAGCCTTACTCTGTATAAGGTTTCTGTTTCTAGACTTCAGTACTTTTCTCCTCTGTTTTATTATAAAGGTTTAGGGTGAAATCCTGGCTCTAAAGTCAGTGGAGCCAGGATTTCACCCCTATTGTTCCTCTGAGGTAGATCCAACACTAGAGCCTATTACAGTCTATCTTTGTGCACTGTTTCTGTCAAATTTAAATATTTCTAATTCAAATGTTCAACTTAATTCTTTTGTTGATCAGTAGTCCTATGAGGTATTAGTGAGTTCTGCAAGTATTGATTGCTATGGTGTGAATTAATAAAGAGCCTTACTTACAACCTGGCTTTTCTGCTTTTGAGAGTTCAATTTTGGAGAATACTTTCTGGCTTCTTTACAGTGTGGCGACTGTAGGGAGTGAAGAAGATGAAAGCAGGAACTCAGTTCCATCTACTACAAGGAAAGAAAAAAAACCCAAAGAGTACTCCTGTCTTTTTTTTTTTTTTTCTGATACAGACTAACACGGCTACCGCTCTGAAAGGGAAAACTATCACATCAAACAATAACTTTTTCAAGCCTTTTCTTAGCACAATAAGCAAAAAAGATCAAAAGTGTTAGCAAATACAGCAGAACCTGAGAAGTATGAACACCAGAGTTACAAACTGACCAGTCAACCACACACTTTGTTTGGAACCGGAAGTACAGAATCAGGCAGCAGTAGAGACCAAAAATTAAAAAAAATGCAAGTGTTGTACTGGTGTTAAACATAAACTACTAAAAAAATAAAAGTAAAGCAGCATTTTTTCTTCTGCATAGTAAAATTTCAAAGCTGTATTGAGTCAATGTTCAGTTGTAAATTTTTGTTTGAAAGCACAACCATAATGTTTTGTTCAGAGTTACAAAAATTTCAGAGTTGTGAACAACCTCCATTCCCGAGGTGTTCGTAACTCTGAGGTTCTACTGTAATGCCTATATCAAATGCGTCACCTGTCACCGAAATGCAGTCTGTTCTGGGTTGGAATGTGGCAGCTGTTTAACAGTCAACACAACCACTTTAAGACAGGCAGTGATTTAAGAATACCATATCAAGTGGAAACCCAAGGGCAATTTTGGTTGGTAGAATTTAATTGTAACATGCTTTATACAAGAGAGGATACGGGACTCTTTTATAATACATAGTAAAGAGGATTCTTTATTGAGACCACTGGACTCAGACAAGAGCATGTAGTTGTCTCTGACTCCCAGACTATTTCATTTCAGAATGGTAGCTGTGTTAGTCTGTATTAGCAAAAAGAATGAGGAGTACTTGTGGCACATTAGAGACTAACACATTTATTTGAGCATAAGCTTTCGTGGCCTAAAGTCCACTTCATCAGATGCATGCAATGGAAAATACAGTAGGAAGATACATTCTCACAGAACACATGAGAAAATGGGGGTTACCATACCAATTCTAATAAGAGTAATCGATTAAGGTGGAGGAAAAAAAACTTTTGTAGTGATAATCAGGATGGCCCATTTCAAACAGTTGGCAAGAAGGTGTGAGTAACAGTAGGGGGAAATTAGCATGGGGAAATAGTTTTTAGTTGGTGTAATGACTCCTCCACTCCCAGTCTTTATTCAAGCTAATTTAATGGTGTCCAGTTTGCAAATTAACTCCAGTTCTGCAGTTTCTTGTTGGAGTCTGGTTTTGAAGGGTTTTTTTGTTGAATAATTACTCAATTACAGACCTAAAAGTTGCGTCCAGGGAGGCTGAAGTGTTCTCCTACTGGTTTTTGAAAGTTATAATTCTTGACGTCTGATTTGTGTCCATTTAGTCTTTGGCCAAACCAGACAGTCTCCCTATGCAAATGTACATGGCAGAGGGGCATTGCTGGCACATGATGGCATATATCACATTGGTAGATGTGCAGGTGAATGAGCCTCTGATAGTGTGGCTGATGTGATTAGGTCCTATGATGATGTCCCTTGAATAGATGTGTGGACATAGTTGGCAACGGGCTTTGGTTGCAAGGATAGGTTCCTGGGTTAGTGTCTTTGTGTGTGCTGTATGAATAAACACTAGGAATGGATGAGTCATTACACAAACTAAAAACTGCTTCCCCATGCTAATTTCCCCTACTGTTACTCACACCTTCTTGTCAACTGTTTGAAATTGGCCATCGTGATTATCACTACAAAAGTTTTTTTTTCTTCTGCTGATAATAGCCCACCTTAATCGATTACTCTTGTTAGAGTTGGTATGGCAACCCCCATTTTTTCGTGTGTGTGCATGTGTATATATAATATTCCTACTGTATTTTCCACTTCATCAGATGCATGCAGTGGGCTTTGGCCCACGAAAGCTTATGCTCAAATAAATGTGTTAGTCTCTAAGGTGCCACATGTACTCCTCAGACTATTTAGTGCAGCTTGTGCTACATAGTGTCACTATACTGAATCTCCTGGACTAAGCAGTCATGGAAAGGCATGTTGACTGCAGTACAGTAACTACACATGCTGTGATTTGACCTAGACATCTGGATTACAACCCCTACTGTTGGGAAAACTAATCTAAAGCATACTGGGTCAGCCATTGCCTTGACAAACAAGGGCTGTGTTCACTTCTCAGAAGAACAAAGCTGTGAAGATGGTACAAGATAGAAAATGGTGGAAAGACTTCATTCAGCCCCATTGTCACTGCTGAGCTGACAGGTGAAATCAAAGAGCGTCTTGAAAAAAGTGAAGAGACATTTAATGACCACAAGTGCTCAGGACTCTAGTTTTAGGTCTTACCCAAAACTGAACAATTCCACCATGGTGCCTCCTGACACTATGTAGTGGTTTTGAGTTGGTAGCTGACTCAGAAGAAAGTGGTGTTTTAATAGGAGGCACTCAATTATTGTCCCCTGCTGGCAACATGATGACATTGAGATAGGACTCCATTCAAGCTTCCAACCTGCTCATTGTGTGGTGAGATCTGACGAGCTCATAACACCAAAGCCACAGCAAACCTTGTTAGATGGAAGATATGAATCCATCTTGCTTTTCCATGTTTATATTTGTGTGATTATTAAGCAGCGACAAATTTCTCTTGCTTGACTTAAATCCTCCAGAGCATCTGAGATAGTTAATATCCTCTAACATTGTTCTAGTTTCATAACTTCATTGGTCCAGATCTAAATGTTCTTGATGGGACTCTCTTTTTTGTTTTTTTTTTATCTGAAACAAGTGATGTTAAAATGCTCCTAACAGAAGCATATAAATTTATCCTAGAAATGGGTGAGTTGTTCCAATAAAATAGAACTAACAGGTACATTCTCACAGAACATGAGTCCGACTTGAACTTGTACAAGGACTGAGAAGTTTAGTTTGTTTTGCTTGGCACTTTCATTCCTTGTGTGTTTCCTTAGTTTCATCTGGGATGGAAGTACCACTAGACATGTCGTCCCACTGTTCTGGACCTAAGATGAAAGCAGGGAATATTGGCTTCTAGCTAATACATTGTGATACCAGGTATTATTTTTATATTGTGATAGTGCCATGGGGCACTGTACAGAAATCATACAAAGAAAGTCCCTGCTCCAAAGAGCTTACAGTCTAAATAGACAAGACAGCCTAGTGGTGTGGGAATGGGACAGACAGGCAAGCCAAGTGGTTTTAGTTCCATGTTATGTTTTTAATATAAAGCCCTTTTCTCTTCCCATATGCCCTGCTGCTCAATCTAAACACTCCCCCCCCATCAGCTTCCCCTCTTCTGTACAGCAAGCCCTCCTTCCACCCTTCCCCTCCTCTTCTCTCCCCCCACCCAAAAAAAACAAAACAAACAAATCCAAAAACCCTGAGGGGTGAGTGTTAAAACTCAAAAAAAAAAAGAAAAAGAAAAAGAAACTAGCGCCTTCTGGTTGTCAGTCTTAATTCAACATTAAAAAGATGGGATAGGGCAGTGGCCTTCCTGATGGCTCTGTCCTGGAGTCAGACTTGAATTTAACCTAAAGGGCTAGAAGCCTCTACATAAGAGGCTGTACTTCCATAATTTCAGCATAAGTGAACCTCCTCACCTGCTTAGATTTGCCCATCACTGGCAACCTGAACCAGCCCCTGACTATAGCTGCACCTCTCCTCAGGAGCAATAAGTCTCACTTAGATGCACCTGGATGCTTGTCTACATGGTGGGGTAATGGGGGCTAAGAGGTGTGATTTCTAAAGCACGCTAAGATGTTTCAGAGTAACAGCCGTGTTAGTCTGTATTCGCAAAAAGAAAATGAGTACTTGTGGCACCTTAGAGACTAACCAATTTATTTGAGCATGAGCTTTCGATGAAGTGAGCTGTAGCTCACGAAAGCTCATGCTCAAATAAATTGGTTAGTCTCTAAGGTGCCACAAGTACTCCTTTTCTTTTTGCTAAGATGTTGTGCACTAATTGGTCTCTATAGACCCTGCTAGTGCACTTTTATGTAGTGGTGTTTGAAATGTTATTATGTCAATGCATGCTAGGGAACCTTCAGAGTTCACACAGGGTCTATGTGGACTAATGAATTTGCAGCCCATTAGAGTGCTTTAGAAATCACAGCCCTGCAAAGTGCATTTACCCCACTGTGTAGACAAGCCCTGAGCAATGTTATGATTCCTGATGTGTGTGTCCCTTGAATAGATATGTGGACAGAGTTGGCACCGGCTAGTGACTTCTCGATACTCTTCTGGCTCTGTTAATCTGTTTCTTCACTTCACCAGATGGGTATTGGAGTTTTAAGAATGCTTGACAGAGATTCTGTAGTGTTTGTGCCTATCTGAGGGATCGGAGCAAATGCGGTTGTATCTTAGAGCTTGGCTGTAACAGAGCCAGAAGGGTACTGAGAAGGAACTGGCTTGGTGCCAACTCTGTCCACATATCTATTCAAGGGACACACATCAGGAATCATAACATTCAAAAACCAGTAGGAGAACACTTCAGTCTCTCTGGTCACTCAATAAGAGACCTAAAAGTGGCAATTCTTCAACAAAAAAAACCTTCAAAAACAGACTCCAATGTGAAGCTGCAGAACTGGAATTAATGTGCAAACTGGATACCATCAGATTAGGTCTGAATAGAGACTGGGAGTGGTTGGGTCATTACAAAACCTAAACTTAATTTCCCCAATACTAATTTCTCCCTCCTGTTACTCACACCTTCTTGTCAACTATCTGTAATGGGCCACTCTCTTACCACTTCAAAAGTTATTTTTCCTCCTGTGGTATTCTGCTGTTGATTGATTTATCTCATTAGGTCAGTCTAACGCTTGGTAAAGCAACCCACATCCTTTCATGTATTTATACCTGCTCCTGTATCTTTTACTTCATACATCTGATGAAGTGGGTTCTAGCCCACAAAAGCTTATGCCTAAATAAATCTGTTAGTCTGTAAGGTGCCACAAGGACTCCTCATTTTTGCTGATACAGACTAACACAGCTACCATTGAAACCTGTCAGTTAACATATTTGCTTCAAGGGCAATATAAATATTACAAAGATTAATCCTTTTCCAAGAGCAATCTAGCTGCAATAAACTATCTGCTCTTGAGGTCAGTTGGGGCTTTATCAACTGCTTCAGTAAGAGAGCTATACCCAAGTGTGCGTGCACACACTGGAATGTGTGAGGAAAATGAGTCAGATAAATTCAGCCTCTTCAGTTCCATTTTTATACCTATTTACTTGCTGAACTCTGACTGGCTGCTTAGTCCTGTATGGATCTGAATGGAGAAGTAATTTTAAATGTTCAGTGTTACAAATGTGTCTCCTTTGAAAGAGAGCCATTTCCAGCTGGCTTTTGTTCAAGAGACCCACCTTTCTAATGTTTTTGAGCATAGTGCAGTCTTTAGACCTTCTACCTATAAATATTAGTAGCCTCTTTCATCTTCATAAATTAAAAAAATTCCAGCTATCTACAACCACGAGCACTCTTAACAATCCCTCTCCTTTTCCTTTGTGCCCAGCAATGATTGCCATGGGGGTTTTGCAGTTGTACTGGAAGTCCAAAGAGACGTGTGGTGTCAGGGGACACCCTGAAGACACACTATTCATTACACAAACTCATTATCAAACAGAACAAGGAAACAAAAATACAACACACAGCTGCAACATTCCTATGTCTGATTATTCTCAGCCTCTTACCATACTTTAGACCAAGCACAGTCCTTCACCCTCTATTGTAGTCATGTTATTACCAGTCAAGGGCTTGAATACCACAGGGATAGATATTCACAGTATAAAACCTTAAAGAGGAAAAAAATGTATCTAGACTTATCAGTTTTCCTATCACTCACTTATGAGCACTCTTTGCACCCCTTTCCTGATGTGAGCCTGAGTCCAGGCCTTAGGTTGGATTTATGTTCAGACCCATTTGATTGCAAAATCCAGTCTGAATTAATATCAAATGCTTAAAATGGCTGCCCCTGTTCACATTCAGGAGCCATGTTGACCCTCTCCCCACTCCCTCCTGCCCTTTTAACTGGATGCAATCTAGAACTGGTTGGAAAAACTTTTGAAGTTCAAAAATTTGTGGTGGAAGGGAAAAAAGTTCCCATTTCCCCCCCCCCAGCCTTTGCTGCCTGTGTCCTTCCAGTGCCTAGCTACTTCCTCCCTTCCTGTCCCTAACTATAAAGCAAAAGGGAAGAGGGGGAGCCTCCTTTACTTCATCCTTATCCGTATGCCGAGTCTCTTTCCCATCTTGTCCAGCTTTTGCCCTTGGCCTTCACTCCTCCATAGCAGTGCTCAATATCTGGATTGGCACTAGGTCTGTCAAGCACTTGTGACAGATAGATGGCACCCAACAATTCTGAAAAAGAACAACTTGTCAAATCTGTAATGGATTTCCTAGATTTCTTTGCTGTTTTTCATTAATTACCATGGATATTTGCATTTCAACCAATTTTGCACACTCAAGGTTCATTTCCTTGTCTGATTTGATCCTGCAATGAAATCTTAATGGTAGAGTTGATATATCTCTTGAAGGAGAGTGATTTCCAGCTCTCCTTCACAAAAAGACTGTCACAATCCTTTTTTTTTTTTTATAGCTCTGTATTTCAAAAGATAATGGACCTTAGCCTAGGACTCTGGATCCATCTTTTATGCATAACCCTGCACCACTGATGCATTGGGGGACTTGACTAGGACCAGGATCAAGCCTTTTCTCAGGAAGTGTGCTGTGTGTGCTAGTGATCTTCGCAAGGCACTGGATGGGAGAAGAACTTGCCATCAACTCTGGAGTACCTGTGGTGGTACAGCATGAGCCCCTGATCCGCCGACAGGAAGGCAGAGATGTGGATTGATCCATGTAGCCCTGGCTTCACCCCTGCTGTACCCCCAATCCTGTGACAATGAGGGCACTCTGATGGAATCAGGCTTTACCACACAAACCATGAGTATTTGCTGTGTACCCTTCACAAAATCCTAGCCTTGCCTCTGTGCAGTAGAACCCACCCTGGCTCAGCCATGCAGGGGCCCTTCATACTGCCAAGGAAGGAGCTGAAAACTAGAAAAATATCTCCCACTGTTTTGTTGTGTATAGGGTGGTGGGTTTTTTCTTCCCAGCTTGGCTCCAGTACATGAATTCTGTCTGACAGCTGGGGATCTAACATCATTAACTAAGCAATAAACCGCTGAGCCCTAGAACATGTTTAGCCTTTCAGATTAAGGGTTCTCCTATCACACCCTCTGCTTTCTAAGTAGTCTGCATCTTGATACCCTCCCCAGGAACAGTGGTGTTTAAGAGTGTCCTCCTTCCAAATTAGAGATGGGCTAAGTCAGATACTTGAAGTCAAACTCATTCATATAGTGAGGGGGACTGGGTTTCAGATTTGATTCCCTTCCTGTTTTGGCTCTGGGTCAGATCCTAGACTGGATGAGGTCTCTCTTCTGGTCCCAGTATTTTATGTGGCTAGCAGGAGAAACTTGTAAGATCTCACTGTCATAAGATCTATACTGAAGCCCCGATCTGGCCTTCAACCCAAATGATAGGCTCTGGATTAGATTTGGGCTAGCACCAAACCTACCCAGACCATCTCTAGCTGAGACATGGGAGGGTTTCCGGACTGGAAAACTATTTTGGAAATTGAAGAGCTTCTCTTCCATAAAGGAAGTACAGACCATACCTCTTAAATCTTTTCCTTTCTCATGCAGTTCCCTCCTCCATCACATATCTTTACTTTATCTGCCATAGTGGTGGGGCGTGGTGCCCAAATTCTAAGTGGAGCTTATGCTAACACTGTGGGTGATGGATTTCTTCTTCCTTTTTACCCTTGGATTCTTAGTCAGGAGCCAGTGTTAGAAATGTTTCCATGGGCAAATCAGAAAGCATTTCCTTTAAAAACAGAATCTAACTGCAGTTAGATTAATGAAAACCCAAACGCTGGGTGGTTTATGGAGCACACAAATGAAGCAGTCACATCCGAACATGTCAAGTGCGTTTTCAAAGTAGAGCAGAGGGTTTTAGCCACATGACTCCCCATTAAAGTTAATAGGAACTGCACAGCCAAATCCCTGCACGCTGCTTTGATAATGTAGTGGCAAATGTTTAAGATGTGCAGATTGAGTTGACATGGACTCTTATCTCTTCAGTGTTTCTACTGCCTCCTTCACTAGTATATTTATTGAAACACCATGTACTTGTCCCTTTCATTTTTGTTCAAATCCCATGGTGGTGTATATTCAATTAAACCAATCTGAAAATCAAATGACTAGAGATACAAGAGATGGGGGGTGGGGGGGACATCTGCTGGGTTTACTACAGGCACCACACAGTTTTCAGCAGAGATTTCTGCACTGAGTAAATAAATCATCTCCATAAGCAAAATGCCCTTCTGGGCTGATTACTATCGTTCTCTTAGGTTTCAGAGTAACAGCCGTGTTAGTCTGTATTTGCAAAAAGAAAAGGAGTACTTGTGGCACCTTAGAGACTAACCAATTTATTAGAGCATAAGCTTTTGTGAGCTACAGCTCACTTCATCAGATGCATATCGTGGAAACTGCAGCAGACTTTATATATACAGAGAGAATATGAACCAATACCTCCTCCCACCCCACTGTCCTGCTGGTAATAGCTTATCTAAAGTGATCATCAGGTGGGCCATTTCCAGCACAAATCCAGGTTTTCTCACCCTCCACCCCCCCACACAAATTCACTCTCCTGCTGGTGATAGCCCATCCAAAGTGACAACTCTTTACACAATGTGCATGACAATCAAGTTGGGCTATTTCCTGCACAAATCCAGGTTTTCTCACATCCCCCCACCCCCATACACACACAAACTCACTCTCCTGCTGGTAATAGCTCATCCAAACTGACCACTCTTCAAGTTTAAATCCAAGTTAAACCAGAACATCGGGGGGGGGGTAGGAAAAAACAAGAGGAAACAGGCTACCCTGCATAAGCATTGGCCTGCTGTACCCAGGGTTGTGAGGTCAATCCTTGAGGGGGCCATTTAGGGATCTGGGGTAAAAATTAGGGATTGGTCCTGCATTGAGCAGGGGGTTGGACTAGATGACCTCCTGAGGTCCCTTCCAACCCTGATATTCTATGATTCTTTGATTCAATATTCTATGATATTCTATGATTCAGGATCTGCTAATGTATTCTGAAAACTGCTCTGAAATCCCTTTTGCAGAGGGCCAGATTCTGCCACCCATACTTATGTTAAGTAATCCCTTGCTCTAGTCCCACTGAAATCAGTGGGATTACTGTCAGAATAATGTGTACTCCCAGATTTGAACAGGGAGCCATACTCTGGTGCAGAGATATTACTGTAATTTTTAGTAACGCCCCTTTGAAGTCAACCACCTAACATAATACTAATAATGGCTGTTAGCTCTTTGGATACACAGTTCTGTCACTGGGCTTTTGCTTGTTTGACAATTTTACCCCAGGTGTTGATGTAAGCAGTGTCAGGATGAGCTCCACCCTGACATCTGGTGGTGAGGTGTGGCAAGTTGTGGAAAAGAACTTCAGGGGCCGATCTCATTTGCATAGGCACACCCACCCCGCCTAGAATGAGGCCATAGCTGCCAAAATGGTCACTTTGGCTGCTGTGGGATCCCCAGTGTCTCTGTTATTGGGGCAGGAAGAATAAATTATTATTACGCTGATTATGGGAACTGTGCTTGGAACTGTACTTGGCCTTTTGTTATGATGGAGGGACTCACCATCAACTAAGTAGCACTCGCTAGGCAAGGGTCATGGGTTTTAAAACTCTGTGACTGGAGAGAGGTTGGGGACAAGTATTAATACTTGGTGGTATGGGCCCCCTGGTGAGGGCCTTACATGCTAATTGTACTTCCTCCTCTCTCCCCTGTGGAACATCAGAGCTAATTTTGATTCCATTAGGAGTCTAGTTACAGGCTGCTGAGCTCACTTTGGGCTACTAGTGCACCAGCACTGAGGCTCCCCTACTACAAGCTGAATTCACCAAAGAGCTGAACTGACTAAGAGCTGAAATCACTGAGTGTTGTGTTAAGTAGTGGGGGAGCCTGAAGATATATTGTGGAGCAGTTTGCGGGACGGCTGGAGTGCCTTGTGGACAGGCTGGTGGAGCAGTTCGTGGGACGGCGGGAGCTGCTTGTGGGCCGCGGAGCGGAGCGGAGCTGAGCGAAGGAGTTTGTGGGGCAGCTGGCAGAGCGGAGCGGAGTCCTATGGAGCTGTGGGGTGGTCAGCTTCAGATCATGTAAGGTGCCTCTTACCCCCATCCCATCTCCACCCAGGTTGGGAGGTAAAGCTCCACAGATAAACTTTCTAACACTGGGGCTGCCCTGACCAGGGACAGAGACTTTTGGGTCATTGGACTTTTGGGACTTTGGGTGATTTGGGGTTGCCGGACTCAAGAACCAAAGGGAAAGGGGCATGCCCCAATTTGCTTGGGGTGGGTTTTTTGCTCATGGGTTGTGTTATGAATCCTGTTGGTGGTGTTTCCCCAACATAATGCCACATTGTTTCTTTCTGTTATTAAAAAGCTTTTTGCTACACTCAGACTATGTGCCTGCGAGAGGGGAAGTATTGCCTCTTGGAGGCGGCCAGCGGGGGTGGTATATATTTGTCCCAGGTCACTGAGTGGGGGCTCGAGCCGGTTTGCATTGTGTTATTGGAATGGATCCCCTAGATATTGAACCCGGCCCTTGTTACTGCCAACTCTGACGGGCAGAAGGGTTACATTACTATAAAAAATCCTAGTTGCTTTTATAAACTAAAGATTTTATGTAATTGGAGTATAAGGAAACTTTTAGTATTGCTTAATTTGATAAGGGCAGCAATTTTTCTGTGTGTGACAAGCCTAGCTCCAGTCTTTTTTCCATGCCCTGCTTTTCGGGACCACTCTTCTTTTTAAGACCTAAAGTATTTTAAAACCCAAGATATGGTCATTTAACATGATACACTATACAGGGTGTTTGCAATGCAGCCTCCTTTAAACGGATGCTAAAGCTTGCCATCTTGTGGTCTATATGATAACTGCTATCACTTCTGTGTTTTGAATATGTATTGACATTTTTACGCACCAGTGTAAGGAACTAATACTGGTGCCTTGAACTAGGACCAGCAGGAACATATTGTGCAAGTTTTCTCCACACAGCTATGCCAGTCCCTCTGTATCCTGTCCCCTGCTGTTAGTCCTTGGCCTACCTTGCCACCTATTGTACTAAATTGTGTAGCAGTATTTGATGGTGATCTCCTCTTCAATCCACGTTTTCTTGTGACCAGGTGCCTCGCTTCTGCACTGCTGCATTCCTTGTGCAGTCACATGTGTGCAAATTGACGCAAACTGCTACCAAACCCAGATGACTGCATTTTACACTGACTCTGCATAGATGCAGATGACTACCCAAAATGTAAAGCAGTGAAGAAGCAGTTCCCAGGTCACCATAAGTGTGAAGCAAGTATGCTAACGTATTGCACTGGATGCTACTATCTAGTGGATCAAAACTAAGCAAATTCTCACTGCTTATCGAAAACCTACTTCTCTAATTTTCTGGAGAAAGAGAGACATACATAAGTTTTTTAAAATGAAGTTTGAATCTTAAATACATCTATTATGATTTTTGCCTTGAAATTCCATATACCTCTGCATATGCCTACAATGCTTTTTCTCTGCATCCTTTTTGGATTAAGGCAGGGGTTCACTGAAACTGAGGATGTAGCACTGGGAGGTGGAGGGGTGGAGTGTTTGTCTTTCAAAGTTGGAAACCCTTTTTGAAAGGTAGGAAAATAAGCTGCAGCGGCAAATTAATGAACTAAATTAAAATATGTATTAAAGACCTTAGGTACCCAATCTTACAATACGTATAAGAAAAATTGTAAGGATTTATTTATTTTTTTTATAACTTCGGTCAAAGACTTGCGGGTCACCTTCCCTCCAATCACGGGATCTTTAGTTGGGCAGACTGGAAAAAATGGGGCAAGTCACAATGGATCAAGTAAAGATATGCCTTTGTGCACAAAATAGAACCATGGGCTGCACGTGGCACACTGCAGCCTATAATGCCTTGACAAATCACATCTGGCACTTGGAAAATGACCCTGCCTCCTTCTGCAACTCTTTCAGTGTCTATGGCAATGAAAAGTGTCATGGATCATGTAAGCAACCCAGCTTTCTGAGGCTACTCTTACTGTAGTGTGGAGATGCTGCCAAGAGATCAAATCTTATTCGAGGCTTATTACATGTACGGGTGAATCCGCTAGATGGAAAAGACAAGGGAAAGAGAGGGACACAGGTAAAATAAAAATTATGTCACCATTCCCATCTTCCAAGCTTTCAAACTCAGTATAATCTTTGGTTCATCTTTCTCCTTCCCTCTTTATATTCAGTCTGTCTGATTAAGGCTTGTCACTTCTTATCTTCCTCTTGAACATCAACAAATATGCCCTTTCCTGACCACTCTTTCTGTTAAGTCCCTTGTCCTTGCTCTGGTTAGCAAATCCTTCTTTCTAGCTCCTCTTCCTCTTTCCAGTCTAGTCAAAACACAGCTGCTAAAACCATCTTTCTCCTGCCACTCAGTGCACACCCGCTGCCTCAAATCCCTTCCTGTCTCATACTACATTAAATCTGAGGTCCTTCTGATCACCTTAAAGCTTCACCCCGCACACCTCCCTCCCTGATGTCATTTCCTTCTGCTCTCTCGGTCACTATTTACTCCTCCCATACATGTCACCACCTCTTAATTCTTTCTTGCACTCTTGCTTTTGCATGGAGCAATCACTCAATTCCTGTCTCTGTCTTCCCCTCCCAATCCATTTCTTTCTCTTCCTTCAGATCCTGGGTTCTGTTCCTGGCTCTGCCACTGGCTTGCTGACCTTGAACAAGTCATTTCCCCTCCTGTTAAAAAATGGAGATAATGATACAGACCACCTCTGTAAGATGCTTTAAGAACTGCATATGAAAAGTGCTCTGTAAGAGCTAGGTGGTGGAATTTTATTTATTAAAATCCACCTTTGCCAAGCAGCCTTTCTTCTCCTCTTCACCTATAAGCTCTCCTTACTTGGGCTGTTCTCCCAGGTCTAGTCTTGTACTTGTTTGTTGTATTTATCTTAGTTTGTAAATTCCTTTGGGCAGGGGATGTGCCAAGCACCTTGAACATTTACTGTGCTAAATAGATTAATTTCAATAACAAATTTGTGAGATTGACCAGAAATTCCCTCATCTTTGCGGGGAAAGAAAAATCAGCTAGGCTGGATATTTCTGAAACAGAAAGCAAGCTGAGAACTAACCAAACCGCTGCTAGGGTGCTACCACTTGCATTAACAAAATCCAGGATTTCTGGCTCTCTATTTTTAATGCACTCACCAGCATGGTATGTGACTGCATGTATCAATCTGTACATGAAATGTGACTTCTCAACCCTGTGTTCACTCCTTCAGATCATGCTGCCTCCCACAATGGTGGTTATGTCTCGTCTGGAATGCCAGTCAGTACACATAGTTTTCAGCTCTTAAGGTAAGCTTGACCAAAAAATATTTTTGTGACAAAAAGAAGGTGCTTTATTAGCTAGTTTGGATCATATAAATGAATTATTGTTTAAATTATTTCCTCACAACTGTAGTCATCTCAAATTTTATTCAGATGGTGAATTTATTAGTTATTATATTATTACTTCATATAAAAAAGTAGCAAAGAAAATTCTGACAGACAATCCAGTAGAAGATCACAGGTGCAATCTTTGGGCAATACAGAATAAAATATAGGCCTGCTACATCAACTTGAAGGGATACAGTCAAAGTAATTTTCATACCTTCTAGATCGGGGTAGGCCACCTATGGCACGCGTGCCAAAGGTGGCATGTGAGTTGATTTTCAGTGGCACTCACACTGCCCTGTCCTCGCCACCGGTCCGGGGGGCTCTGCATTTTAATATAATTTTTTAAATGACGCTTCTTAAACATTTTAAAAACCTTATTTACTTTACATACAACCATAGTTTAGTGTTATATTATAGACTTATAGAAAGAGACCACCTAAAAATGTTAAAATGTATTACTGGCATGCGAAACCTTAAATTAGAGTGAATAAATGAAGACTCGGCCCACCACTTCTGAAAGAAAAGGAGTACTAGTGACACCTTAGAGACTAACCAATTTATCTGAGAGTGATCAAATACCCAGTTGGTAATAGCTCATCTTAAGTGATCGCTCTCCTTACAGTGTGTATGATAACACCCATTTTTTCATGTTGTGTGTGTATATAAATCTCCTCACTGTATTTTCCACTGAATGCATCTGATGAAGTGAGCTGTAGCTCACGAAAGCTTATGCTCAAATAAATTGGTTAGTCTCTAAGGTGCCACTAGTACTCCTTTTCTTTTTGTGAATACAGACTAACACGGCTGCTCCTCTGAAACATGTCACTTCTGAAAGGTTGCCGACCCCTATTTTAGAAAAAAAGTTTTCATATGGTTAGCATGAATTGCCCCAAAAACTTGAAAACTGCAATCTCCTTTTCCCCAACACAATACACATCTTTGACACTGGCAGATTGCTCGTGACTTCTGAACTCTTGGTGTTTCTTAATTATTTGTATTACAGTGGTGCCTAGAGGCCCAACTGAGATCAGAGCCTCTGGGCTAAATGTTGTACATACACATAGTAAGAGACAACCTCGGCACTGAAGAACTTACTATAGGTTTTTCTTTTGAAACAAGAGTATGGCTCTCTCTCTTTTTTTTTTTTTTTAAAGCAAAACCAACCCCCTCCCATGTAATTCTTTATAAATAATCATACTTTGATCTGGCAAACAAAGTAAGAATGTTAATCATACTCTCGTCCATACCAAACTTGTGGTGTATCTGTAAATCTACAAACAGGTTAATTGATAAATATTTACATTCACTCTACAGCACTAACAGTAAATATTTTATCTAGATGATAAAGAACATCCTTTAAAAAAGGAAGGCACACTGACGTGTATATTACAAACAGATATAAAAATTAATTTAAAAATAATGCACAAGTTGAATATATAGATCAGTGGTTTTTAAACTTTTTTCATTTACGGACCCCTAAAAAATTTCAAATGGAGGTGCGGGACCCTTTGGAAATTCAACCTGTAGTCCGTGAACCCCTTCCATGGAAATCTAAGACTGAAAACTGACTGAACAGAATTAAACGATAAACGTTGTTGCACGTGCTTGCCATGGCATCCATCGCAGCGTGAGAAAGGGCGTTAAACTGTGGGCTTCTATGTTAATGACAACACTTCCGGGTTTTGACCTGTAGGTGGGGGTATTCACATACTTTTGATTGATCAGAAAAATGGAATGCCTTTTCTGTGACCTGAAATGTTATTTTCATAGACCCCTTAGATATAGTCTGCGGACCCCTGAGGTCCGTGGACCACAGGTTGAAAATCACTGCTATAGATCATTCTATTCATTCAGGCATCTATCGTGTGCTAATCACTATGGAATAGATATGCCTTTCATTACAGTATATTAAAAGAAATATATACAAGTTACCAAATCACATTGTTTTCATAAGGGGGCAAGAGAAGATATTCAGAGCTTGAGTTAAAATTAAAACAGCTAGAAAGGGCAGTGAGTCTCAGATGGTCAATGCCAATTTAAAGGGATCAGTAAATGTTACCTATGTTGAATTAATAAAATAAAAGATCTGCAGCCTCCAGTAACCAAACACAAAAGACAAAGTGACTGCTTCCTAAATATTAGCTTAGTCTAATATTGGGTATAATACAGTATTGCTAGACTGAGCTCTAATGTATTTCTGAGGTTAAGGGCCAGATGCTCAGTTACGGCTTGAGTCTGCAAAATTCTTTGCTCTCTGGTCCTGCTCCAGCAAAGCATATGCGCAAAACGTAACATTTTGCCAGCTGAGTACCAGGCATCTGGGGCTTTTGATCCCTGGGAAGGATTAGGGGGCAGACTGGAATTGTGGTATAAGTAAATTCAATTAATATATCCATTTTAAAGATCAGCATTGTTAACTCTGAAACCTAAAGATGACAATTTAAATGTCAACATTGTTAATTATTTCAGTCTATTAAAATGAATGGGGTAGTTGAGACTTGTCATAGCTGTTGTTTCAAGCTGCATGTAGACTCTGGCAGTCACCACAGTTTAATGTTAGTACACGTTTTCAAGGTTATATTTGTTACTAACTGGGCTAGAAATATACATACTCCTATATCAGTGGTTCTCAAACTTAAACAACCCGTGAACCCCTTTCACTAAAATGTGAAAACTTGTGAATGAATAAAAATGAATATTTCCACGGCTTTAAATGTAAATCTCCTCAGCATGATGCTAACAACTAACAAACTAGAAAATGAAAAGATTCACTTACCTCTCACTGAAGCAAAACAGCACTCCAGAGAAAATGACTTGGTATTAAATTAGTGAGACATCTTATCGCTGCTACACTGACTATAACGTAGTCAATGGTTCTGGCTGGTTTGGCGCACAAACACCTTTTCTTCCACCACTAGGGCCATCCCTAGGGGAGTGCCCCATGAGGGACAAATTAGCCTGGACCACCCCCTACATATAGCATGGCCCACCGCTCACTATGCCACTCATGCCACCCAACTTCCCCTGCCTGCCAAGGACAGGGGTCTGAGCTGCCACCTGCATGCCTGGGGTCCCAGCTGCCTCACTGCCCACAACAGGGCTTGGGCTGCCGGCCCTAACTGTCCGGCCCCAAGCTCCATGGGGCTCAGGCTGCCAGCCCCAACTGCCGTGGGCTCAGACTGCCAGCCGCTCCGCTGACTGGGGCTCGGCTGCACACTCCGTGGGGCTCGAATGGCCCACCCCAACTGCCCGGCCCCATGCTGCATAGGGCTTGGGCTGCCGGCGCCTCCGCTGACCGGGACTCGACTGCCCTCTCAGCACTCCACAGGGCTCGGGCTGTCTGCTCTGCAACTGGGTCCGACCTGCTGCCTCCTATGCCTGAGGTCCTCTGGCTGTCATTAAGGAAATTTTTCTGGCAAACCCCCTGTAACATTGTGTAAACCCCCAGGGGTTCACAAACCCCAGTTTGGGACCCACTGACCTATACAAATGAAAGATTAGATTCTGAAGTACAGTTCCACAGTGGGGATGGGTTCTGCTTCTGATGTGAACTATGGAGGGCCCTGGTTATAAGGATAGCTTTGTGGTTCTCTGTGGTGAAAAATCAACACCCCTGAGAGATGTACCTGCACTGACCTAACTCCCAGTGTAGACATCTCTTAATCAACAGAAAAATTCTTCCATCAGTCTCGTTATCGCCTCCCTCCCGTTGGCATAGGTAGTGTCTATACTGAAGCACTGCAGCGGCGTAACTGCACCCTAGACTTGATTTTTGAGGGAAGCTGAGCACCCTCAAACTCCTGTTGACTACAGTGGGAACTACAGGTGTTCAGTACCCTTCAGGATCATGCCCTTGTTTAGGCAGAACACTGTTATGTGTGGGAGGTAGATTTGTGTCATTCTTGTTATTTGTATATAGTGCTTTATAAAATACATCATTCATCCCCACCCCAACTCCAAGCATGCTGGAAAATGGTTTCAGAGGGCTCTGGTATCTGTAATTGTTGTACCCCTTAGAGCAGAGGTCCCCAAACTGTGGGGCGTGCCCCCCAGGCCAGCCCCCATAGGGGTGGGAAGGGAGCACCACCCAGTTCTGCTGTGGACCCACCCCCAGCCGCAGCCCCTGACCACAGCTCCGTTCCCGGCCCTGGCCCTACTCTCAGACCCACCCCCAGCTGCAGCCTTAGCTTTAGCCCCCTTACTCCAGTCTGTGTCCCTCCCCCGCCCCAGTACTGTGGCCCTGCTCCTGGCCCCGGCTCTTGGGGGGAGGGGCGTGAACAGGAGTAAGGGGGGGCGTGACCCTCAAAAGTTTGGGGATCACTGCCTTAGAGGCTCAGTCCAGAGTTCCTGGAGCTGGCAAACTCCAAATGGGGGTTACATTTGCTGCCGGATTTAAATTCAGTTTGCTAGGGAGAACATGGGGTCTTGCTTTACCCCACTCTCTAAGCAGACAAATCCTTGTCTTACAAGTGCGGTTTAGAGATTGGGGAATGGACTCAGGACGTGTAAGAATTATACATGAACAGGTCAAGTAATATAATTTGCCCTACTCAAATACTCCTATTGGTTATCCCCAAAGCATTGCTTCAGCCATCATGAGCATCAATGGGCTTGGCTACACTTGCGAGTTAGAGTGCGTTAAAGCAGCCCCGGGCTCACTATCTCACTACCCATCCACACTGGCAAGGCACGTAGAGCGCTCCTGGTACTCCACCTCAGTGAGAAGATTAACGCTTGTTGCGCCTTGGCTGAAATGCCTGGGTGTCAGTGAACGAGGTGTTGCTTTACTGTGCTCTGATCAGCCTCCGGAAACATCCCATAATCCCCTTAAGTCAAGTGGCCACTCATCTCATTGTTTTGAACTTCCTGTAGGAATGCGGATATGCCCTTTCAAAGCTCCATTTCTGACAGCCGGCATGCTTATCTGTTCCAAGACAAATCAACCATTACTGTGGAATGCTGTGTGAGAGAGAGAGAGGCGGAGCGGAGGGGAGGAGGGTCTGCTGCTGTCTGAACTTACAAGACAGCATGCTGACATGCTCTCAGCCCCCCCCAAAACCCACTCTTTTTCCCCCCACATACACACAACACACTCCCTGTCACACTCCACTCCACCCCACTCCCACCCCCATTTGAAAAGCATGTTGCAGCCACTTGCATGCTGGGATAGCTACCACAATGCATTGTTCTCTGTGGCCATTGCAAAAGCTGCTAATGTGGCTACGCCAGTGCACTTGTAGCTGTCAGTGTGGACAGATTGCAGCGCTTTCCCTACTGCGCTCTCCGAAGGCTGGTTTAACTCAAAGTGCTCTACCTCTGCAAGTGTAGCCATGCCCTATGAAAGGCTATGTACAGGAAAGAGATGTTCCAACTCTCTAGTGCTGCAAGGTTTTCAGATGCCTCTGCTAGTTACGTGAAAACATGTCCGGCTGGTTCTGAGTGGGAATTACCTCACTGTAATAGCCTTAATTCATCACCCACGTGGCAGTGTGGTGGTTGGATGGCTGCTCTGAGGAGGAGGTCCAGATTGGTGTGAAGGGGAATAATCTTGCTCCTGTTTAAATCAGTAGGAGGAGGATTGGCTCAGACTGACCTGGAATCTTAGATACTGCATATACCTTGGTGTAGATAGCCTGGCTGGGGTCCGTGAGGATGGAGTGAAGTTCCCTGGGGATGCCCAGGTAGCAGGAGTTTGAGGGCGAGTGCTCCCAGCACCTTCCTCAACATTGAAATCTCTACCCAGTGTCACAAGGGGAACCGTGCAGAGTTTCTCAAGTCTTCAATCCCTTCCCATGTATTTTTCTGTGGGAGGGTGGGGTACAGTCCTTGGATAATGTGGTCCTGGGAAAAGGAGCAGTTCAAGCAAATTTGGATCCCCCTGCAAAGCTAGTGGATTCAGATCTGCAGCTGCAAGGGTTATGATCCAGACCAGGCCCAGCTGCCATTCCATGCCATATGGCTGCAGGGGGAGACATGGCTGGGTGGATCTATGGAGTTGAGGGGGAGGGGATAGGTAATATGCTCAAAATGGCATGGGGAGGAATGGTGTGGAGCAAGAGAATAAGGGCTATATTCCGCTTCCCTATTAAACAGAAGAGGGTAACCACCACTGATGTGTCCCACCCAGGTCTGGGAAAGACATGCCGATTCCTAAGGGAGCCCACACAGCTCTCAGCATTAAATAAACTCCTGCTCCATATCATGCAGCACCTATTGAAGTGGAAGTAGTGAACAGCACAACAACACAGGCGGACTCGGTGACCCGAGAGTCTGAAGCATCCTTATCTGGAAAACTAACTCACTAGCCCTACTGCAACTAAAAAACAAAAGTGGTCTAGGGAGAAGAACATATCATAACTGAAATAAAAAATGAGGGATTTTTCCTAATCTGAATACACTAACATGGATTAATAAATAAACCAATAACACAGCAGATCCTATCTTGTTAGCAAGGGAAAAGATCAAGAGTGGTCAAGGCAGGGTTTGCACATGAGACTCTTACAAAGCCATTTGTGAAACTGAGAGCAAAGTTCATGTTTGTTCACCTATCAAGCGTGTATTGCATATGTATCTCAGTTATTGTAAAACAATGATATTTAACTTCAGTTTCAATACATAAACAACAGCACAACAAAGTCATTGACTCTCTAAATAGTCTACCTATCAAATGTCAATTTAATTTTTTTAATTAAAGGGCTGTCAAATGATTAAAAAAATCAATTGTGATTAATAGCACTGTTAATAATGGAATACCATTTATTTAAATATTTTTGGGTGTTTTCTACATTTTCAAATATATTGATTTCACTTACAACACAGAATACAAAGTGTATAGTACTCACTTTATATTTATTTTTTATTACAAATATTTGCACTGTAAATAACAAAAGAAATAGTATTTTTCAATTCACCAACAAGTACTGTAATGCAATCTCTTTATCATGAAAGTTGAACTTACAAATGTAGAATTATGTGCAAAAAATAACTGCATTGTTTTATTTTTCAATGTAAAACTTCAAAGCCTATAAGTCCACTCAGTCCTACTTCAGCCAATCGCTCAGACAACCAAATGTGGTTACAATTTACAGGAGATAATGCTGCCCGCTTCTTGTTTACAATGTCACCTGAAAGTGAGAACAGGCATTTGCATGGCACTGTTGTAGCCGGCGTTGCAAGATATTTACGTGCCAGATGCACTAAAGATTCATATATCTCTTCATGCTTCACTCATAATTCCAGAGAACATGCGTCCATGCTGATGACGGGTTCTGCTCAGTAACGATCCAAAGCAGTGCAGACTGATGCATGTTCATTTTCATCATCCGAGTCAGATGCCACCAGCAGAAGGTTGATTTTCTTTTTTGGTGGTTCGGGTTCTGTAGTTTCCGCATTATGGAGTGTTGCTCTTTTAAGACTTCTGAAAACATGCTCCACACCCCACGCCTCTCAGATTTTGGAAGGCTTTTCAGATTCTTAAATCTTGGGTCAAGTGCTGTAGATATCTTTAGAAATCTCACATTGGAATCTTCTTTGCATTTTGTCAAATCTGCAGTGAAAGTATTCTTAAAATGAACATGTGCTGGGTTATCATCCGAGACTGCAATAACATAAAATATATGGTAGGATGTGTGTAAAACACAGAGCAGGAGACATACAATTCTCCCCCAAGGAGTTCAGTCATAAATTTAATTAACGCATTATTTTTAAACAAGCATCATCAGCATGGAAGCATGTCCTCTGGAAAGGTGGCAGAAGCATGAAGGAGCATACAAATGTTTAGCATATCTGGCACATAAATACCATGCAACGCCGACTACAAAAGTGCCATGCAAGTGCCTGTTCTCACTTTCAGGTGACGTTTTAAATGAGAAGCAGGCAGCAGCATCTCCTGTAAATGTAAACAAACTTGTTTGTCTTAACGTTTGGCTGAACAAGAAGTAGGACTGAGTGGACTTGTAGGTTCTAAAGATTTACATTGTTTTGTTTTCTAGAGCAGTTACGTAACAACAAAAAAATCCGCATTTGTAAATTCAACTTTCATGATAAAGAGATTGCACTACAGTGCTTGTATGAGGTTAATTGAAAAATACTATTTATTTTATAATTTTTACAATGCAAATATTTGTAATAAAAATAATATAAAGTGAGCACTGTACACTTTGTATTCTGTGGTGTAACAGAAATTAATATATTTTAAAATGTAGAAAAACATCCAAAAATATTTAATAAATTTCAATTGGTATTCTATGGTTAACAGTGTGATTCATCATGATTAACTTTTTAAATTGCAATTAATTCTTTTGAGTTAATCACGTGAGTTAACTGCGATTAATTGACACTCTAGTAATTACAAATTTTGAGGAAACATTCATTTTTCTGCTTGTTTTTTACCTTAAGAATATTAGGGAAGTCAAATATGATTCCCCCTTTCTTGTTTTTGTTTTTGATATCAGCTTTCTCTGGCTTTTTGATGGAGTAGAAATGTTGAATCTTTATCAAAGATATCTTTTCTCCTAAGAGTTTCCCAAGCATCTGAGTTAAATATGTTAACAAATATAAGGAAAAAACATTTCACAAAGTCTGAATGAAAGTTGCTTCCCCTCACAATTCATCAGGTTTCATTTTTAATTATTTAATAATGTTGCTAGTTCTCTCCCTGCAGAAAAATTGTGCAAACAAGACCTGCATTTTTTAAAAAGGCAGAACCCTTCCCCATCCTTTGCCTTGGCTCCCAATGTCCTTAAACAAACCTCTCAGGTCTTCATACATCATAAAAGGGGGAAATGGTACAAGCTTATTCCCCTCTGCAGATCTCCTTAAGAACCAATGAAAGGTTAACTGGAAAGCTATGTCTATCACCAATGGTTTGGTTTTTTTAATTAAAAATTGCAGCTGATTAAAAGCCTGCTCTTACATTCTAGAGCTTTACAGCCTACAAACCTCTGCCTCTCCTCCACCTATGTTAGTGGCAGTGGAAAAAATACTTAAAGTAGGCCCTGTTATGGCATCTTATTGCTGCTGATGACCTGGACTGTGGCCTGAAATTACTGTACTGCTTGTATCAAATTGAAACACAAAAAAACTGTGCTGAAGTTCTATTCGGATTCTAATTAAATGGATCAAAGTTACAGAAGAGATTCATCCAGGAAAGCTCTTGGCTTTTATTTTCTTCCCCCCCACTTCCTCAATTTTAGAGTATATTAGTCAGCATCCAGCCTTCTCCAGCTACAACCAATTGTTTACCCTTCAGCTCTAACCAAATGTAGTTGCCGCTGGCTACCATAGCAACATTAGCTTAGATTTCACTTCTGCTGTCCCTATTCAATATTATTTCTTTTTCATAACTAATTTCAGAACTGCTGGTGCCCAAATACCAGGGAAGGGTTCATGACTGACCGGGGTTTTAAGTATCTATCCAGTCAAAAATATCAATAATTATCGTCAGAAAATGAGGAAAGAAAAGAGTTTGCTGGCAGAAACCAGACCAGACCGACAAACTGTGAAGGAATTTAAACATGATTTCCTTAGATAGAAAAGAGGATTATTCATACTGGGCAGGTCCTATCTACCAGGAGGGCCAGCTCAGGAGGGAGATGGGAGAGCTCTTCCAAGTATGCCCAGCTTGCCTAGTGCTATATTTTTGTCAGATCCCAAAAGCGAAGCAGAGTTTGGCCTGGGGTGGGAGGACTCCAAGGAAAATTTAGGGGCTAGATGAAGTGGAGTGGGTGAGTCAAAAAATGACACTCCTCCTTCTTTGTCAGTACTGGACAGGAGTTGCATTGGAGGTGGTATGTTTGAGACACAAAACTGAGCTTCTAGCCATCTGTGGTCATTTAATATTCCAATATTAATAAAGTTCCTAGTGTCCCAGCTAAATTCCAGTGCAGCCTTTCTTCCTATTAAACTGTAGGTCTTCATGTGAACATAGTACTCTTTTAAAATTCACATAATTGCACAGTGTGCTGTGATGTCGAGGGGTGTCGCTGTGCTCTGTAAGGCTGTGTCCACCACTGGCCTTTTTCTTACATTCAAAAGCTATGAATACTGTGTATTACTGTATTGTATATATGAGGAAAACTATGGGGAGATAAGGATCAAGGGAGATAAGAACAAACCAACAAATGCTACATCCCATCCTGATGAACAAGCAAATAATTAAAAATAATTTAAAAGTCATAATTTTTAAAAAGTGGCCTTTGCTGTACCCTGCTTAGGCTGCAGCAAAGGCTCGTGTCACTCCCTGACATGATTATGAGAGTGGGACTACCAATGAATTGCTCTGCAGTGACTGCTACCCTCCTGTCTTAATGGGTGGGACTGGGAGACTTGATTGGATCTGCAGGGTTCAGGAAAGTCTCACACTGGGGTGGGGGATGGAGTGGGAATTGTATGCAGGGCCTACTAGTGGGTGCTTTGCCACTGACTGGCCAGCCAGAAGGAGATGGGATTCAGCTTGGCTCTTTGCTCCCCACTATCATTAATTTAAACCCTTGCCTGGGTTTTTCTGCATACTCTTGCTCCATTTTAGCTGATTGGGTGAACGATCAATTAATCAAGGTGGCTCATACAATCTATTAATCATTTATTCGCTAATGGTCCCAGCACTGAACTCTTGATTGCATGGTCTGTTGTCCTTTTAGCCCCCATCCTAGTTTGGGTGGGCTGTACCATTTTCTTCCTCCTTTTGTCTTGGAGCTGAAGGAATTCTGCAGAAGGTAAAATGAGCATGGAATTAAACAAGCACCTTCACTCACTTCCAAAGGTACAGTTTGGATTTCAGTGGGCAGGTGAATACCTCCATTTTGGCTACTCTTAGGAAAGCTTGGTGCTGCTGTGGTCAAACCACCAATCCTTCTTAATAAAGTTTCTCATGCACAAACAGTCAAGTCAAAATGAACCTTCCTTTTAACCTGGAAGGTTAAATGAATCCTGTCTGACTGTGTGCATGGTAGAGGGGCTTAGGTCTAAACCCAGGGTAAGAGCCCAGATTATCTCTGCAGGATAGACTTACTCCAGAATCAGTGATGCCAACTCTTACAATGTTCTCACAAGTCTTGTAATATTTGGTATATTCCTTTAAACCCCATCTCCTGGACTCATGCCAATAATTGAGAATGTCAGCTCTTTTTTTTAAAGTACATTTTTAGCCCTTATGGTTGTGGAGAAAAGCTTGAAAACATGTCCCTGGTGTACCCTTAAAAAAAAAATTTTTTTTTAAATGAAGGTAAATGAAAAGAGACCAAAATTTATTGTGGATTTTTTAATTTTGTGATTCTTAAGCCAATCTCAAGATTTTCGGGGTCCTGACTTGTAGTTTTTGAATGCTTGGGGTGGACAGTACTGTATTTTGGCACAGGCATGCAGTCTCCACTGCCGTCTTCGTGGAGGAGATACATCACAATGCAAAGCTAGTAAGAAAAGGGTAGGAAGAAGCTCCTTTTGCATATCCACTCATCACCATTGAACAAGATTCATGTTGAGCTGGCCCTCTGAACTTTGGTGAGTGGTCGGAATTATGTATCTGTTACCCCAGTTTCACTCTGGTACAACCAGGGCCGGCTCCAGGCATCAGCGAAGAAAGCAGGTGCCTGAGGCGGCCAATAGAAAGGGGCGGCACGTCTGGGTCCTCGGCGGCAATTCGGCAGGCCCTGCAGTCCCTCTTTTCCTCTTCGGCGGCAGTTCAACCAGTTTTTGGTTTGTTTGTTTTTTCCTTCGCCGCTTGGGGTGGCAAACAAGCTGGAGCGGGCCCTGGGTACAACTCCATTGGCTCAAATATCTCAGGTCCCATATTTCATTTCATGGAATGAATCAAAGGTAATTTCATTATGTATGTCAGCACCAAAACTGATATCCTACAAATGAATCCACAGAGGAGCTTTAGTCACGCTGATCCCAACACTTGCAACATAACATAACCCATATTAGACAGAATATCTGGACAACTTCTATATGAGCTGCTAACTCCTCTGATTCCCAAGCATTCTATCACTTAGGGTTGCAATGTGGTAATGGTATTAAGAGTGTATGTAGTATATTTTTTCTGCATCTCATACACCTCTTGGTTGACTAAAATTGGAAGTGGCTTCTCATTTAGTACTGTGGTTTTAGCACCCAGGTGTGTCCCATGTTTAAACCAAAATGCATAAGGTTTCTGATTACTTTATAAGAATAAGCCTAAGGCAAATAAATCTCTGTAAAACTAGTGGAGCAAAACATCCCGTTTGACAGAGATGATCTGGATCCATTACTTCTTTCATGCTGACATTCCTATCTGCTTCAAACAGCTGCCCTGCTGAGGAGATGCTATATAGCTGTTTATAACCACTCCCCCGATCCTCTCTGTTCAGCTCACTCAAATACCTTTCACAGCTAAGTTGTAGCAGTGATAGTTTGGTATAGACCGCAGTATATTTAAACCATGCTCTACCAGGCATGCAACAATTACACTACCAAAAAAGGGTCCTATTGGATTATATAAAGATAGCTGCCTGCTAGATCATTTTGGGCTACTCCGAGAGAGCGACTTAATCAAGGCTATAACCAGGTATGTGCCAGTCACAGGAGATTTACAGAAATCTTGGACCTTCCATCTCACTTTAAATAAAGTATAATAGTATCTCACAGCAGGCTCTATCCCCTTAGCTGGTTTACTCTGTCTGCCTTTTGATATACTGCTGGGTTATTTTTGACATGTCCAATATTAAATTAGTAACAGAGATTTTATCTCTTTTCTTTTCCAGCTGTTCAGAAACATCACGGCAAGCAGACTTCAGTTTCTTGTCCCTAGTCAGATGACAAATTACACTTCTTCCTTTTGCCAGCTACTTAATCAGCTACCGGAGAGAAGAAAATAAAAATGGCGTCTGAGTGATCTGATTTATAATGACTCTCTTCTCAGTGGAGTTCATTCTCTTCTTATACTTTACTTCATCCAGAGACGTTGGGGAGTTTTACTCTATTTGCCTGAACCCAAACCTTGTACTTTGGAGATATTTGAACCTGAATCCAAATTTGACAGAAGCCTCAGGTCACTATAATGAGATGCACCATACCCCTGTATCTGATTTTCTTCCCCCACCCCCAGCTCCTAGGTCCAAACCTAACAGCTTTGGTCCATTTCTCTTTTTCATGCCTCCTTTTTCAAAATGAAGAGACAGTGTCAAGAACTGTTTCCAAGCACACTGAGGTTGCTTTCAGAACATGCAGTGCAGGTTGTGCTCATCTTGTGCTCAGTGGAATAAGGTCAGTGCTTTATAGCAGAAGGAATTGTAAGCTAGCTGGAAGAGTTTGCCATTGTCTGAAGATCTGTCCCTGTGAGAATGAGACAGCAGGCCATTAATGGCTCTTTCTATCCCCAAGAATTTCTAGGATGGATTAATCGATGGAAAAAGGGCTTTAGCAGCCAGGATCCCTAGTGATTCTTGCTGCTTCAGTGGGAGTGGTTTCAGTCACACCAACTTCAAGTGCTCAGAGATCATGAGTCAGGCCCCCAAATCAGGAGATTGGCTTAAAAAATACGAGATTTTTAGACAGTTGCATTCTGGGTTTTGAGCCTTTAGGGTTCATGTTTTTCAAGCTTTTCTCCGCAACTGAGACCATGTATACCCTAGAGAGCTTACAGCAGCATTGCTGTACTGATGCAGCTGTGCTGCTGTAAGATCTCCCATGTAGCTGCTTTAAGCTGATGGGAGAGAGTTTTCCTGTTGACGTAATTAAGCCACCCCCAAATGAGCGGCGGTAGCTATGTCAGTGGGAGAAGCTCTCCTGCTGACATAGTGCTGTTGACACCAGCGCTTTTGTTGCTGTAACTTGTGTCGCTCGGTGTGTGTTTTTACACACCCCTGAGCGACATAAGTTATACTGACAAAAGTGCTAGTGTAGACATAGCCTGAGGGCCAGAACCTTTTTTTTTTTTTTTTTTTTTTAATTTAAATGAAGGCTGTGGTTGTCACCTAATCAAATGACTCCAGGAGCTGGGGCTTTAAGAAAATTGCTAAGTATGATAGCTCCCATTGTTCATCTTGTTTCATGGGCTGTCAGAGGGGAGCAAGCTCTGTGCAGTACTGACATTCCTCTGGAGGCATGGTCCAGCAGGGGAAGGAAGCTGGACATTGGGTTCCATTTCTCCCTGAGGAATTTTTTAAAGATCATAATTTGATTATTCCTATTCAAGCTTTCACAGAGTAAGGCTATGGCTGTTGACACCAATACTGCTCCGAAGTGACGGCATTGTTTTAAACTTATCACATATCACAAGCAACAACATCTGCAACAGATTTTATTTTTAAACCTAAAGCGAAGAAGAAATATAGTGAACTGAGCAGTAAAATTCGGATATGGTTCTAGACTTTCTCGAAATCATAGGGTATTTGGATCAGAAGTTCCATTTCAGAACTGCTGCTAAGAAAGGTCATGTGGCCGTGAAGACTAGGGAAGCAGTAAATAAATTGTGACTGAGCTTGTGATTTTTGTTTGTTACTTAAGTACTTTGGCCCAGAGTCTGTCCTCTGTAAAGTCTGCTCTGGGCCAAGCCCCCTGATACATCAAGACCAGCGGCAGATGGCTGAGAACACTTTGGAAAATCCCAAATGAGTCTCTTAACCATGTCCTTGACTAGCTGTCTGTGAAAACTCTGTCCCTAGAGCACACAGCACTCTGTTCTGAAAATCCCCACAGCCCCCAAACATACACAGAGCTGCAGCTGTAGCTACTTGTGCCTGCACAAGCTTTTTCAAATTCTGGCATAATGACTAAGGACATAATCCCACTCCCACAGAAGTCAGTGGAAGACTTTCCCTTGAATTTAATAGGAGATGGACTGGGACCTTACAGTGCAACAATGAGTTACGCCTTTAACAGGAAGAACAGAAATAATAACAAAACAAAGCAATTCTCTTGCAACATTTTTGTAATCTTGACTTCACCACTTCAGTGTTGCATGAACATAGGTTGGGTTTTGGGTTTTTGTTTTTTGTTTTGCTTTTAATTTCATTGCTAGGTTTTTGTTTTAATTTTTTTAAAAGAAAAGAATAATTCTAGAGCTATTTGGAGCTCACAAGTTCTGCTGGCTTCATACCAGAGGCTGTCAGTGCTATCCACCAGAACAAGTCTGCAGACCTGCAGTGTGTATGAACTCTGTTAGTAACACCATTGGAACCGGTAAGTTCTTTGAACCGATCTTTGTATGCTTAACTTGTGCAAACCTGCACAGTGTGCATCACTTCTGAAGAGTACTGTGCGACTGCAGACTTTGGAATTGATCATAGATATCTTTGTACCATACACAGATGGGTGTGTAAGCTTGGTTCAAAGAATTTACAAGCTGCAGTGGTGAAGCCAAAAGATCTCATATGCAGCACAGGGATGCATTGCAGCCCTGCTCCAGATCAAAGCTCCCTTCTATGGTCATGGCCAGTTAAAATGTTTTAAAAGGTATTAAACACTGCTTTAAAATGTGTGTGTTAGTGGGTTGGTAAATATGACCTGCTTTTCTAGTCTAGACATAGTTTGTGTATATATGTGAGTGTATGCATGTGCTGGCTGAAAGACCAATATTCACACACTGGAGTGACTAACGTTATAATTTAGATACAATACTCTACTTTTTTAAACAAGTGCCCTTGTCCATTTGTTACTAAGTATTTGTGAGGGGTGTTGTTATCTCTTTTTTTATCTACACCCTCACTATTTTTCTCTAACAACCCTGCATAGATTAGATGACCGTAAATCTTTTCCAGCTCCAGTTTCTCTGACTGTGAACTTGGTTTGCCTAAGGTTGCCTGGCCTCTCCTAAAGGAAGCCATCTGACAACTTGGAACTCACTTTTCATCCATTCAGTGCTTCCCTGCTGTGTCTTGATTAGTGTTAGACTGTGCTACAACAGGGGAGCCCGTCCCTGGTTTGATGGCATTTATGAAACTGCAAAAAGCAGCATCTCCTTATTCACTGTTGATTATCTTAATTGCTTCTTAAGTGAACTGGCCTGTCCTTCACTATGGGTTATCCTTTAAGATTTTAACTCTTTGTTGGGAGATTGCTTCCTAATCTAAAATGAACAAACTCTCTGTTTCTTCCACAACACTGAGTCTGTCTCCACTTTTAAGGAATAAACCCTACATATCTTGTGCTCTGGTGCACAAGGAATGCAGGATCAGATCCTAGATCATGAATCGCATGGAGTAAGGGTTTGTGTATGCTACAGCAGCACAGCTATGGAACTGCAGCTGTACCATTGTGGTGGCATAGCTTAGTCATGTCTTACATCAATGGAAGTTCAGAACAGTTGTTCTGTCAATATAGTTAATCAACCTCTCTGTGAGAAGTGTCAGCTAGGTCAATGAAAGAATCCTTTAGTTAACTAGCCACATGTACACTGGGGGCTAGGTTGACCTAACTGTGGTGCTCGTTGTGTGAAATTTTTCACAGCCCTGAGTGACTTAGCTAGGTTGATCTAATTTTTAAGCGTAGACCAGGTCACCAACTAGTTAGTTGCCACTACCACTCCTTTTCAGTCCCTGGAAAAATCATGGAGCAGGTCCTCAAAGAATCAATCCTGAAGCACTTGCATGAGAGGAAAGTGATCAGGAACAGCCAGCATGGATTCACCAAGGGAAGGTCATGCCTGACTAATCTAATCGCCTTTTATGATGAGATTACTGGTTCTGTGGATGAAGGGAAAGCAGTGGATGTATTGTTTCTTGACTTTAGCAAAGCTTTTGACACGGTCTCCCATAGTATTCTTGTCAGCAAGTTAAGGAAGTATGGGCTGGATGAATGCACTATAAGGTGGGTAGAAAGCTGGCTAAATTGTCGGGCTCAACGGGTAGTGATCAATGGCTCCATGTCTAGTTGGCAGCCGGTATCAAGTGGAGTGCCCCAAGGGTCGTCCTGGGGCCGGTTTTATTCAATATCTTCATAAATGATCTGGAGGATGGTGTGGATTGCACTCTCAGCAAATTTGCGGATGATACTAAACTGGGAGGAGTGGTAGATACGCTGGAGGGGAGGGATAGGATACAGAAGGACCTAGACCAATTGGAAGATTGGGCCAAAAGGAATCTGATGAGGTTCAATAAGGATAAGTGCAGGGTCCTGCACTTAGGACGGAAGAACCCAATGCACAGCTACAGACTAGGGACCGAATGGCTAGGCAGCAGTTCTGCAGAAAAGGACCTAGGGGTGACAGTGGACGAGAAGCTGGATATGAGTCAGCAGTGTGCCCTTGTTGCCAAGAAGGCCAATGGCATTTTGGGATGTATAAGTAGGGGCATAGCGAGCAGATCGAGGGACGTGATCGTTCCCCTCTATTCGACATTGGTGAGGCCTCATCTGGAGTACTGTGTCCAGTTTTGGGCCCCACACTTCAAGAAGGATGTGGATAAATTGGAGAGAGTCCAGCGAAGGGCAACAAAAATGATTAGGGGACTGGAACACATGAGTTATGAGGAGAGGCTGAGGGAGCTGGGATTGTTTAGCCTGCAGAAGAGAAGAATGAGGGGGGATTTGATAGCTGCTTTCAACTACCTGAAAGGGGGTTCCAAAGAGGATGGCTCTAGACTGTTCTCAATGGTAGCAGATGACAGAACGAGGAGTAATGGTCTCAAGTTGCAGTGGGGGAGGTTTAGATTGGATATTAGGAAAAACTTTTTCACTAAGAGGGTGGTGAAACACTGGAATGCGTTACCTAGGGAGGTGGTAGAATCTCCTTCCTTAGAGGTTTTTAAGGTCAGGCTTGACAAAGCCCTGGCTGGGATGATTTAACTGGGAATTGGTCCTGCTTCGAGCAGGGGGTTGGACTAGATGACCTTCTGGGGTCCCTTCCAACCCTGATATTCTATGATTCTATGATTCTATGACAAGAGAGGCTTTCATAAACATTATCAAAGCAGTTTGGGAATGACATAATCATCTCAATAACCTCTTCAGCCTGTTGGTCTAGATAAAGTTGTATCAGCAATCTTGGCAGTTGGTTTATAAAGCAGGATAAGGGCAGTCCATACTCAAGAGATACTCGAACAAAACCATGGAAAACCTGGCTTGCTGTTGTGGGCCTCCTGGTGTTTTCTATAGGTGATTTGTTACTTCTGTTTTATATACCACCAGTCTTGCCATCATATATATTATTACTGTGTTGTTTGGTTGATTACCAAATAGCACATTGGATAGGGCACTTACCTGGGATATGGGTCTTTGACAGACATTGTACCAGGGTCAGGAACCTGGGTCTCCCAAGTGAGCGGGCTATGCAGTCATTCTCACTCATTCTCTGGCCCAATGACTATTTAAGTGTTTCATACAAAGTGGAACAGTTTCAATAGAGTTATGGAGAGAGTCCAGCCCCCCAAAATAGCCTATAATCCAGTGATTAGAAGAGTAACCTGCAAAGTAGGAGGCCTGGGTTCAAGTCCCTCTTCCATATCAGGTGACTTAAACATCCATTGTCAGTGCTCTGACCACTGGGCTATTGGGTAAAGTGCTCCATCACCCTCCCATCACTGTGATAAAGGAATGACTTGGCTTGGGCACCCAACTCCAGGGGAGGGTTCATGACTGTGAATCCCAAGCAGAGGGGAGCACCTCCTATTAGGTACCTAACTTGTTTTGAGGGTGGGGCTTTTCCCATGGGCTAGTTTAGGTGGTTCCCCACACAAATTGTTGGCTTTTGTGAATCTCATTCTTAGGTGTTTAACTCTTCCCATGCATTTTATAGGGAGTTTAGGCACCTAAACCACAGGTATGGATTCCACTGTGTAGCAGAGCACCTAAGTTAGGTGTTGTGCAGCGCTGAGTCTAAGTTCTCTTTGTGGATCTAGTCCAATAGTTTCTGATGAGTCCCTTAAAAGTGTCCTAGGTTTCAGCACCCATTGAATGGAGTGATATACTGGTGAACTACTAATCAGAAATAACCACTTCTGCCAACTCTTACTTATCATGATATAACTAAAGATGAAGTTCTGTTTGATGACAAGGATCATAAGTGACTATAGAGATCAATTTATGGGACTTTCAGCTGTGCTTGGCAATGGGACACTAAAAACATGTGTTAGAAGCCTTAGACCCTAAATATTTTGCTACTGTAAATGTTACCAATGAGAGATCTAGTGCATGTTTAAATGCCAAATGATAGAAGCAGTAGCCAAAGAAAGCACCTTCTTTAGCCAAGTTGGAATGGGAATGGGCATGACTAAGCCAAAAGGACTAGAGGTAAACAAACAGTTCATGCTGAGTTGGAATTGGGCAGTGCACAGAATATACACCTTCAGGAACAAACAAGGTGAGGCTGACCACATCCCTAAGTACCACAGAGCCCCATAAAGCAATGGGTTTCGTTCTGCTCTTCAAAAGCATTCTGTTGATGTAGGATGTCCTCTGAAAACTCCATGTAAAGGAAAACAGTGTCCTGTTAATTTTACACTGCAAGCTGCTGATGGAGCAGAAGTTTGTAAGTGCAGAATTTTGCTATATAGTGAGTCTTGCCCTATTTCTTTTAGCAGATATTAAGTTAGTTCTAAGCGATCAGATCCCTAGTGTTATAGACTAGTTGTTTCCAATGGTAAAAAGTTTGTTACTGTTTTCATTATAACCCCATATTTTCAGCAGCATATACTGTGACTCAACTGTATGAATTCTTGTACCCAGCGGGGGAACAATTTTAATCATTTATTTTTTGACATAATTTCAATAAATTACATTTGGCTGTTCCTGCATAACACCAAGAACATAAAAAAGAGAAGGTGTATAGCTTTGTAGAGAAAACTTTTATAGTTATAGAACTTGAATGCATTTTGGGGAGTGTTTTCGTAAAAACAAAATATGGTCTGTGATGAGTCTATAAAGCAAAGCAAGTGTTATTTTAAAAAATGGAATGAAAATGACAGTTATTCTGCTAATGTTATGAGAACATGGTTTTGCTTAATTTAATAATAAGTGCCATTTTTGCAAAGCAAAGGTGAATTAAGAACAATCAAAGATTATCGTTATTATTTATTTATTATTTGGAGTCTAATTCTGCCCCCATGCTCAGATTGAATTGTACCTTACTCCTCAAGTAGTTCCACTGAAATCAGTGGCACTACTCACATAAGTAAAGCTACTCAGATGGATAAGTGCTTGCAGTATCAGGGTCTAAGATACTATTCAACATGAGCAAAGGTGGCAAAATCAGCCCCTATATATTTGTATTACCATCTACCTTAGGACCCCATTGTGCTTCATAAACCCTATATGAAGACAGTGGCCCAGATCCTCAAAGTTATTTGTGGGAGTCAGGCATCTTTTGAGGTTCTGGGCCTGCCCTGAAAGCTCCTCAGTGCTTTTGGGGCCTGATGAATATTATAACATTTTAAATTTGAAACAATATTGAGAAAACATTGGGAACTAATAAAAACTGTGGAAGCACAGACACCTCACCTGATTTAATAAAGTTTGTTATTCTTGAATGGCCTGATCCTGCTTCTGTTAAATTCTATGGAATTTTTGTCATTTGTTTCAGAGGGACCAGAGCTGGGCCCATATAGTAACAATTAAGGATAATACACGTTAGAAATGCTAAATATTAATAGTGGGAAAATTTGGAAACATTTCTTCTCCACTATTATAACTCCACCAGTTCTTGTGTATGCAAAACTTCCACTAATTTCATTGAGGATTATAAATCTATAAGCCGGGGATCCAGCAAATATATGTGAAAAGGGACAGGGCTGGATTAACCTTTGGTGAGCTCAGCGCCAAACATGTGGGCTCCCCCATGGGGGCAATGGAGTATGGCGTGGGAGGGGGAGGGGTCGGTCCCCAGAGCGAGGGGCCAGTCAGGGGCAATATGGCATGGCAAGGGCAGCCTCGCTCCACCCAGCGCAAAGGCACTGTTTACAAACCAGCAGTTGCCAGAAGCAGAGTGGTCAGCCCAGCCCTGTCCTGCCAGCGTGCCCCTTCCCCTCAGGGGTGGGCCCATGCCATGCCACACAGCCCAACACTAGAACACACACACACCCCCGATTCCCTATGGCCAAAGCCCTCCCCCCCCCGACCCTGCCACAAATGCCCAGCACAACACCACAACTGTCCAGCACCCCACACAGAACCTCCACTCCCTGGTGCCCCAACACACAGATCTTCCCCGCCCCCTCACAGCCCAGCACCCTATGCAGGCCGTCTAGAGACCCACTCCCCCAAGCCCTGCCTCCCGGCCCCACTCACTGGCCCTGCTGGGAGGTAACTGTGTTTGCCGGGCTGAACTGCCAGTGCAGCCAGAGCTGGACACGGGGTGGGGAATCACTCCAGCCCCTCGGAAGTGGCGCGATCAGCCAGGCCAGGGCCTGCCCCTGCCGGGCTCCATCAGGACCCATTTGTCTGGAGGGGTCCAACTAAGCCCCCCACACTGCCCTCCCCCAACTGGCCGAGACTGGCCAGGCTTCTGTATCAGTCCCAGGCAGCTCAGCTCTGGGGAAACAGGTGGGGCCCCACAGGCCTGCAGCTGGAGGTGCAGTGGGGTCCGGCCAGGGGGAAGAGAGAAGCTGGCAAGGAGGCCATGGGGTGGAGAGGAGCCCTTGGCCAGCTGCCAGGCAGGCCAAGAGGAAAAAATGGTGGGTGGGGGTGGGGAGCCAGTGCAAGCGGAGGAGGCTAGGGCCCTTTCTGAGCATAGGCCCAGCTCCATGGAGCCCCTGGCGCCATTGTAAACCCGGCACTGAAAAGAGGTGTGATCCTGCACTTGTTCTGCACATGAAGTCAATACAGTTTTGCACGTGAAAATACTACAGGATTGTACATGTGATGCCACAGCAAAATGTAAGTAGTGACATCCTGTTTGAAGTTGTTTTCTAGGGGTTATATAGCTCTAAGCAATATAACAGCTGCAGTAAAATTAGTGGGGCTGTTCTGAACTCATTGAATGGGAATTTTAGTACCCCTTTCACATCTATATACCATTATTAAACCCTTAGGAATGCAAACATTCTGTAGGAGAAAGTGACGTACAGAACACTGTGTGGGAAAAAAAGGATTATCTTCAAGGGACATTGTCAAGGTTGAGAGATGCAGAATTTAATCTTGCCTTTTATTCTCTCTTTGTGATTGAAAAGTCCATGTACACACACTGCAAATTTACAGAACCTTTCATCAAAGGATCTACAAAATTATTATCATTATCCCCATTTTACTAGCGAGGAAAATGAGGCATGGAGAGATTGTGAGTTTGCTTAGGATCACAAAGCAAATAAGTGGCAGACTCCGGAACACATCTCCTGACTCCAAGCCATTTTCTCTGGCCACTGAACTCATGGGTGATTTGTGATTTTTTAACATAGGTTTCAATGCTGTTTTTTCTAAGGAAAGAAAAAAAATAATAAAAAATAATCAAATATGTAATAACAGCTGAGCACTTTTGATCAACCCTAATGCAATAATAAGTCACATCAATAGAGGAAAAACTTTCAGGAGTCAAATTTTAGTTTCAAATTTCTAGGGAGTTATCGATAATGATGTGTAGAAAGTTATACTCAAAGGAACGATAAATACCATACCTGTATATGGCTTATGCTGAGATTCATTCACCTACATATTTCTTTCTTCCACTCTACTATTCACTATAAAATCAGCTGGATGTAAATGACATGTGATCTAGTTACACTAGATAGCAAGCCAAAAACCTCTGAGTTCTAATTCTGGTTCTAACACCAATTCCTTACTTGGCTTTGAACAAGTCACTTAACCTCAGTTTTCTCCTGCAATGGTGTAGCTGTGAAAATAGAAGTGGGTAAGCTGACCAAAGGAGAAGCGGGTACATTGTTTACTCTCGACTACAGGACTGTTTCCCGCACAGTTGTGCTGTGTGGATTAGCTGGTTATCAATGTCTGTGAACCTCCAGTCAATCTACTAAAAGCCAAAAGTGAATGAAAACTCCATCATGCAAAATTTTTCTTACTAGCTGCAGTTCCCACTTTTCATAGGAAATCTCTTGAAACCTGTCATTCGGCAGAAGTGGTTTTTAATCCAAGACTATTACCCTGTTTATTACAAGCATGTTAAGCTCTTCAACCAAGATTTTGAAAAACAAGTTCCTAAAGTTAGGCTCCTAAATAAGTAGCCAGATTTTCAAAAGTGCTGAGTAGCCAACAGCTCCCGTGAAACCTCGCTGGGAGCTACTGAACTCTTGGAGACACTGGGTGCTTTTGAAAATGTGGCTATTTACTTTGGTGCCTAAATATGGATGTAGGAGCCTAACTTTAGGTTATTTTTGAAAATTATCTGTGCTGGAGTTGTATTTTCTCATTTGGGACATGCGCACACAACCTACTTGAATATCACACCCTGCAATATTTGGCAGTGTATTATGGAAAATTACTGGCTTTTACCTGAAATCTAGACTTATCTGTATTGATTTTAAAGGCATTATTAGCACTTTCTCTATTAAAACATATTTGGTTCCAGTCAGAGTACAGGGAAATGGGCTGAACACAAAGGAACTACATAGGGAAAGGAAGGACAAAATCATTCTCCCAGCTATGGGCCAAGCCATGGAACACCTCTGCAGCCTTTCTGCCCTTGTCTAAACTTGGAAAATTGGAACCTGAATTTCTCCACCAGTGCAGCCCTAATGGTAGTAGGTATAGTGTAGACAGGGCTCAGACTTTTTTTTAATCACTGTGACAGGTTAGACAGCACAGTGGTAAAAACCCCTGAATCCTGTCTACCCTACAACTTACCCATCACCCATTCTATGACCCATGAAGAATCAGAGGCCTGAATTTTCCTACTGTAGACAGCCTCAGAGGTTGCCTCTATAGGTCCGCATATACAATAGACCTGCTGCTTCTGTTCTAGGGCCTGGTCTACATTTAAAACTTATACCAGTGTAGCTATGTCAGTCAGAGGTGTGAAAAACACCTTTCTCCCCACCAGGAACATGGCTGTAACAACAAAATCGACATAGCTAATGTTGTTTAGGGACATGGTGTTTCGTTCCTACACTGACACAAAAAAAACCCCTTTCTATTGAAGTACGCTGTGTTTAAATTGGGAGTTATGCCAGTATAGTCTCAGTAGTGTAGACATATTCATTGCCTGGATTTTGGCCAGTGGATCTATGTAGTTGTTTTAAAACCCTATATACTTCTCTTAGCAACAGAATCATGTTAGCTATGACTGAACTAGGGCTAGGAAGATACATGGAGTGCAAAAAGGAGGATAGTAGTGTTTGGGGCATTCCTGCCATTTTGTCTGCTCTGAGTCTTTCAGATTTGTTTAATACTTTGTATTTTGTTTCCCCCTTCACTTTCAAGTGCTTCACTGATATTAATTAAGTGTAGCTAAGATCAACATCTAGTTCATTTAGGTTTGTGTTTTAAAGAGTTAACCCTGTCTACACTACAAACTTCTGTCAGTATAACGAGGTCGCTCAGGGGTGTGGGAAGTCCACACCCCCCTGAGCGACCTAGTTATACTGACCTAATCCCTGGTGGAGACAGTGTTATGTTACTGGGAGTGCTTCTCCTTTTGACATAGCTACCACCCCTCGGGAAGGTGTATTAACTACGCCAACAGGAGAAGCTAAGGGCATGTCTACACTGGCAGTTACAGTGCCAGCAATTACAGTGCCGCTCAGAGAGCGCAAAAGGAAAACCTTTTGTTGTGTGTATACACTGACAGCTGCCTGCGAAATAGCATGTTCACACTTGCGGCACTTGCAGTGGTGCACTCTGGGCAGCTAACCCACAGAGCACCTCTTTCTCTTTTGCCGCTAAGACTTATGGGAAGGCGGAGGGGGTTGTGGGGCATCCTGGGTCATGTCCCAATGCCCCGTGATGCATTGCTTCACATCCCGGCAATCCCTGTGCTTTCATCCACATTTGGTGCCATCTTTCAACGGTTTGTGTACTGCACACCCTGCCTCTTCGGGCTGCAGGAGTGGATCCCGAACTGCTGACCAGTATGCTGCTCGCTCTGACCAACACATTACAAATGGCAGTGGAGTTATTCCTTAAACTACAAAGGCAAGAGGAGTGTGACGTTGATCTCGCCATGCAAAGTAGCTACGACACTAGATTGCTTGTGGCATTCATGGCGGTGCTGACCACAGTGGAATGACGTTTTTGGGCTCGGGAAACAAGCACTGAGTGGTGAGGTCACGTCTGGGATGATGAGAGTGGCTGCAGAACTTTCGCATGAGGAAAGCCACATTCATGGGACTGTGTGATGAGCTCGCCCCAGCCCTGTGGCGCAAGGACATGAGAATGAGAGCTGCCCTGTCACTGGAGAAGAGCATGGTGAGTACACTGTGGAAGCTGGTTACTCCAAACTGCTACCGATTGGTCGCTAACCAGTTCGAAGTGGGAAATTCAACCGTTAGAGTTGTGTTGATGGTCTTGTGCAGGGCCATTAATCGCATCCTGCTCCAAAAGATCATGACTCTGGGCAACGTGCAGGACATTGTGGATGATTTTGCACAAATGGGCTTCCCTAATTGCAGAGGGGCGATAGATGTCATGCATATTCCAATTCTGGCACCAGACAACCTAGCCACTGAGTACATTAATTGCAAGGGATATTTCTCAATGGTTCTCCAGGCGCTTGTGGATCACTGTGGGCATTTCACGTACATTAACACAGGCTGGTCCGGAAAGGTGCACAATGCACGCGTCTTTCAGAACACTGGCCTGTTCAAGAAGCTCCAAGCGGGGACCTTCTTCCTGGACCAGAACATCACCGTAGGGGAAGTCGAAATGCCTATTGTGATCCTCGGAGACCCCGCCTACCCCTTAACGCCATGGCTTATGAAGCTATACACGGGGCAACTTGACAGCAGCAAGGAGCGGTTCAACAACGGGCTGAGCAAGTGCAGAATATTGAGTGTGCATTTGACTGTTTAAAAGCCCGCTGGTGATGCCTGTATGGGAAGCTGGACATGGCCGATGACAA
The DNA here is from genome assembly GCF_965140285.1 of Lepidochelys kempii. Taxonomy (NCBI): domain Eukaryota; kingdom Metazoa; phylum Chordata; order Testudines; family Cheloniidae; genus Lepidochelys; species Lepidochelys kempii. Next base: position 31,592,901 of record NC_136390.1, on the reverse strand, counting down.
TATTCCTATGCTTATAGCCGCATGCTGTACGCTCCATAATATTTGTGAAGGGAAGGGTGAAGGCTTCACTCAGGGCTGGACCAGAGAGGCTCAGCGCCTGGAGGCTGAGTTTGAACAGCCAGAGATCAGGGCTATTAGAGGGGCACAGTGCGGGGCCATAAGTGTCAGGGATGCCTTGAGGCAGCAATTTGAAGCTGAAAGCCACTAATATTTGCTGCTATGCTCAGGATTGCAGTGCTTGTAATGCTAGGAGATGATTGGTGCACATGATGCAATAAGGGGGTTTAATATAATTGTATGTTGCTTTGCAGTGCTCTTTTTGCTCTCACTTAATAGAATAAAGATTGCTTTCAAAATAACACAATTCTTTTATTAAAAGACAACAACCAGAGGAGAGAGTCAAACAACAAAAATACATCAGCAAGGCGAGGAATGGGGGAAGAGAAGGTCTCCAGAGGAGGAGTGGTCCCAGGATGGCTACAGATTTGTGTATGTCCAGGGATAACACCCAACCTTCTCCTTTGGAGCACAATGCAGCGGGTGCTGTATTTCAGCAGGGCCAAACCGCAGAGGGATGGGTGTGGAGTGCAGTGGGTTGTGGGAGTACACACTGCCGGACTGTGAGGAGGGAGGAGTGGAATGCTGTGGGTAGAGAGTGGAGCCAGGAAGTTGATAACAGTGTGTTGGCGGTGTGTGTGTGGGGGGGGCACATGGGAAAGAGTTTTGTGACAGTGTCTGCAGGGAAGGGCGGGCGCGGAGTTGCTCAGTTTGAAGAGCTAGTATCTCCTGGAGCATGTCTACTTGGCGCTCCATAACATTTATGAGCCGCTCCATGGCTTCATTCTGGTGTGCCACGTTCTCCTTTGGGTCCCTCTTCTCGCTGTCCTGCCACTCCTTCAATTCCTGTTTCTCAGCAGCGGAGTGCATCATAACCTCATGCAGAAGATCCTCCTTAGTTCTTCGTGGCTGCTTTCTAATTCTGCACAGCCGTTCTACCACCGATAAGGGAGGCTGGCCTCCCAAGGTCGTCTCTGTGAAGTTTAAATGCATCATTTTACAGAAGCAGTATTGTTTGCAACATACACAACACTGATTCAGTGCTTTAAAACACAGGCAGTACTCACACACCTGTCACTAACTGGCTGACCCCAGGCAAGCACACAAGAGCCACAAGACCCCCAAAATGGTGAGTAGCTGCAGGGGCAGGGTGAATCACTCTTCTCGGACCCTGCTGTATGCTGGGCACGTGGCTCTTGAGGAGAGCTAGCACTGTATGGGGGGGGGGTTGATAATCATTCCTGTCTCCACACTTTCCACAGGATGTGATCATTATGGAAGATATCTCACTGCTGAGGGTGAGCAGGGAATCAAAGGAGGATCTTCTCCAAGCCTGTGGCTTCCGCCCTGGCCCCTATGTGGCTCACCTGTGTGCAGCAATGGTCGTCCCCCCCTCCCCCGCCCCCCGTGATGGCACAGTGGCATGGGAAAGTTACTGTTAATGGGGCAAGAAACAAAGCAGCTCTGCCAAGGAACCTGCAGCGGCGGATTGCCCAGTATCTCCAAGAGAGTTTCCTGGAGATCTCTGAGGGAGATTCCCATGAAGTGAGGGAGTCTATCAACAGCTTGTTCCACCACTCAGACTAGGCATGTGGTGGGAGACAAGCCTGCTTTCTGCAACTCTCCTGCCCCCAACAAATCGCTTTAGCAATTCCCCAAATCAGATCCACTTACCAGGGGCCTCCTCTCCACTTTGTGCTTCACCAAGTTTCTGCACACTAAGTGGCTTGGCAGCGTGTACACCTCGGGAGTTACAGCGCAGAAAGCCATTTTACTGTACAGAAACTTGCCAGTGTAGACGGGGCCTAAGCCTTACAGCTGCACTGGTGCAGCTGCACCGCTGCAGTGCTATAAGTGTAGACAAGCCCTTAGTTTGTCAGTACAGATACTGATCTGTGCTTAACATGTAGGCCTGGTCTAGGCTCAGATTTTGCACCAATTAAATCAGTAGCAAAACTGATTTAGTTAAATTGGTGCCACCCATTGGTGTGGACACAGTTGTATCAATATAAAGGTATTTATATTGTTGTAGTTTGAGCCTGACCTACATTGGTGTAAAAACTGAGCATAGACCAGGCCATGTGAACAAGTAATCCTTGTCATCATTAAGTTATGTGTTTTTCTCCTCTTTGGATTAACACTCTTACTTGATGAGTTCTCAGAGGATTATGAATAATAAAAACAGACCAGGTGACATGATACATCATAGTTTCCTCGCATTTTAATTTTCCAAATTGTGCAAGCATGTGTAGTGCGTGTGAGTTCATGCTGCCTCGCTGGGGGTTAATCCACTTAAACATTCAGGGAAATTAGCTATAATGTTTTGTCTGACATTTGTTTGCATGTCAGAGGATTTTCTATACCAGCTTCTACATAATTCAGGTTTTGTGGGCCTCACTACTGAGCATAAAAGCACCTTTCTCCAGAGTCTGCTGCAATTTAAAGTGAATTAAAATAAGTTATCTGATGTTTACAGAAACAGATCAAAGTATGTTATTATTTATAGAAAGAAACATTAAGGACTCATTTCAGAAATTAAAACTGGTTACTGTTCTGTAACCATAGTAAAAGTATCTTTGTTATTTGTTACAGAGCAGGTCGAACTATTGAGTATGAATTGTATTTGTTATGAAGTAAGCCTCATGGTTTAGTGAACCATTAACAAAACTGAGCTCAATTCTCTTTGTATTAGTTATCCATATGTGTATTCTCTGGATAGTTTGGACAATTATTTTTCAGACTATGGGTAGTTTGCAAACTTTTCACTTTGACAATTCAATATCTGTATTGTGTGGTTGGTCACCTAAATAAAATGTTAGTGTTTCCACTCTGTGGGTGACAAACATTTTAAATGGGAGAATAATTTACAAATAAATAACACACTTCTGCTACAAATACTCGTGAATAATATTCATGCTAAAATTCATCTAACTTTCAGGATTCATGTGAGTATTCAGTGATTGTAAAACTACCCAGAAATGACATAAACCCAGAAACCAAACTTGTCTTTTTTATTTACAAAAATATCCATGAATCAATTTATTTTCCTATTCAGTCACTTCAGTGCATTACCATGAGGCAGACATATGGATCAACTGATTGGATGAATTAAACTAGGATCCTCTATGATCTTACTAAAGAACAACATAACTGCCAGAATCTCCAGCATAACTGTTGGTAGAATATTTTGTTGTTATAAATACATTTAATTCTGTGGTGAAGTTCATTATATATGTTTTATTAATATTTATTAATTTATTTTTCATGTCTACAGTGACAAGATGGAAGAAACTAAGAAATAATTTGCCAGCAATAGATGACAGTCAAAAGATGAATCCAACTTTTGCATATTTCATTCTTTAGTACAGAGATTATGAAAACAGAAAACAATCAACAAAGTGGCTCATATTATTCTTATGATTGTGTCTACTTACCGCTAATCAAAAACATTATACTGCACATTTTATAATGGTATGATTTTTAGTTGATCGTTGCCTGTTAAAGCAATTAGTTGTGAGATTCCAGAGAGAGTCCAGATGAGCAATTTTTTTCATTAGCACCAAAACCTCTTCCCCATCCTGAGTTTGTAAACTGCCTCTTGTGATGAGCCCCAGATGTTGCATTTTCCTACTTTCCAAACTGTCTCCTGAACTACAGCCAACATTTCCATTTTGCTCTACAAATTCCATCTTTATTTGATTACTCTCCCATATATCAAATCTAAGTTTAATAAAAAACATTTTTTATTGAGGAAAGTATCACTGAGACCTTGTCTATACTAGTTTGCTGGTATAGCAATATATATAGTGGTACAGCTATGTTGGTAAAACTCTCCAGTGTGGGTGCAGCTTAATGTGGCCAACTGGTATAGCTTATGCCAGTTCTCTGAGCAAAATAAGTTATGCCAGCACAGGAACTTTTTTGCTGGCACAACTGTGTTTGCCCTAGAGCTTCTGCCAGAGTGACTATGTTGGTTAGGGATGTGTTGTTTTCACACTCCTGACATAGCTAGGCCAGCAAAATGTTAAGTGTAGAATGGCCATGAGTAACAATATTAGGGGCCAGATTCTGCTTTTAATTTATGTGGTTGTATCTCCCTGAGATGAACCTGGGTAACAGAGCAGCCTATGGAATTGTCTATTAGATTCTTCCAGGTATAAACTCATACCTGAAAGAATCTGAGTGCAGAGCAATACGACAAGCTTTTGTCAGCATAGTTAAACTGGTCAGGGTTGTGACAAGGTGGAATTGTCATGCCAGCGAAAGCTGCTAGTGTGGATATAGATATACTGGCAATTTTATCTTTTGCCAATATAGCTTGTTTTGCTCAGCGGGACTGGAATAAGCTAGACTGCCAAAATTGTTTTTGCTGGTCTAAGCTGTGTCCACATGTGGAGCGCTTCGCCGGTATAATATACAAGTACCGGTATAATGGCAAAGCACTCTTAAGGTATGTCTACACTCCAAAGAAAAACCTGTGACACCAAGTCTTGGAGTCTGAGTCAATTGATTCAGGCTTGCAAGGCTCAGGCTGTGGGGCTAAAAAGAGCAGTGCAGACATTCTGGCTTAGATTGGAGCCTGGGCTCTGGAACCCTCCCCACTCCCCGAGTTTCAGAGCCCACGCTCCAGCTCAAGCCCAGATATCTTCACTGCAATTTTAGCCTTGCAGCCTGAGTCCATTGACCCAGGCTCTGAGAGTTGGTGTTGCAGGTTTTTCTTTGCAGTTTAGACATACCCTTAGTGTAGACCTGACCTAACATGTTGAGACTTTATATTGAATGTAGAAAAAGAGAGAAAATGTGGCACCTGATGTTTCTTGGCTAAATCTAATGTAATAGAGGTGCAGACACTATTTCCTTAACCTGTATATTATATAATTTTAACATTAGCTTTAATAAAATTTTTAAATCAGTTCAGAGCCAGTCCAAGGCATGTTGAGTAACCGGCTGAATAGTCCTGCCCTCCTTCCCCACACTTTGTGGTATTACCTCCTAACATGCTCCTATGTCCTCCCCCTCCATCCTGAGCGATGAATTGGGGGAGGGACCATCCTTTTCTGTTTCCTAATGACAAAACCTTCTAGATTTCCCTGTCATACGCTAAAGCTCCTGGCTCCCAAGTAGTAACAACCAACCAAGTGTACTACTCAAAAATGACATCCTATACCCCCATAAATATATCCTGTTCTTTGTGGCAGTTATCCTGAGTTTACCATACATCTTGCCTCACGCATGGCCCTATAAACTTTACTGCACATCCTGCACCAAATTATCTGATGTGTCTTTTATGGGGGGGGGGGGGGGCTATAACCTATGCTTGCCAGTGGAACAGACTCATTGGTCTAGTGATTCTTTCCCCAATTATAGCTCAGCTCCCCAAGCCCATTGCACAGTACCTTTAATAGGGATGCAGGCGTACCTGAGGGCAGAAATTGGCCAAATGTTCCTAAGTTAGTTCACAGAAACATGGACGAATGCTGACTTTGTACCCTCACCTTCCCTCTTGTCCCTCCTCCTCACCTACTGCCTCCTGAATGTCAAGAAATGCAGCTCTGAATGCACAACTGCAACGCATCCTGTGATTTAGGATAGTTGCATGTACTATGTATTATTTCTTCCGTTCAATTTGCAGTACATTTTGCGGGAGCCAGAGAGGAGCAGGATCTTTAACAGGGGCAAGAGGAGCAGAAAGGAATCCAAAGCTGAAGGAGTAAAGGGAAACAAGATCTGTGAGAGACACTGGTTTGGTAGTTACTCTCTGTCTGACATGAGTGCAGGTACCGTTGGGGCTCATTGCCTCAAAAGTTTTCTACTTGTCTCTCTGATATGAATACTTGTGGCACCTTAGAGACTAACCAATTTATTTGAGCATAAGCTTTTGTGAGCTACATCGTGAGCATCCGATGAAGTGAGCTGTAGCTCAGGAAAGCTTATGCTCAAATAAATTGGTTAGTCTCTAAGGTGCCACAAGTCCTCCTTTTCTTTTTGCGAATACAGACTAACACGGCTGCTACTCTGAAACCTGTCATCTGGTATGAATGTGCATGAGCACAACAGAATATCTCTGGCAGCTCCCTGGTGTGAGTGTGTACTCTCCAGCTATCAGGTGCCCCTGACCTGCTCTCTGGTGGAGGTGCTGTCGGAGCAGTTCTATGGGTGCCCTCTCTGGGGACTTGTCTGTAGCCAAAGTTGCATCTGTGTAACATTAAATCAGTTTTTAAGAGATGTAGTTAAACTGGAGCAAAACACAGTGTGGTTGTGTGGCCAGCTCTTGCCATTTCAGGCTGAGTCATGGAATAGTTGGCGCTTTGCTTAAAGTCACAGCTCCTGGAGTCCTGGCAATACACCTCCACTTTTAAAAAAGCGGGTTTCTAGCCCTCCTGATTGCAGAGGAAAGCTGGAGCGTGTGACCAAAGTGCATCCTAATGGCTCAGACATGGGAGGCCGCTAAAGTTATTACTTTTCAAGTCAATGTCATGACTTCTGGTGGGGGTCTGACTCAACGCTTCTGACTGCTGGGGGCTGGCAGGGGCACTCTTAAACCAGGCGGCGCCGCCTATGGCTGCAGGCGGGCTGCATTAAACTCAATCCACATCAGCCGGGTTTACACCGCATTCCGCGTCTGCCCTGGGGCCGGCACCGGCGACTTTACACTCACCGGGGGCGCGGAGCGGCCGGCCGGGCGGCGGGCTGCGAACATGGCCGGGCAGGGTGCGCCGCGCCGGCCGGCCGGCAGGGGGCGAGGCGGGGCAGCGCGCCGGGCTGGAGCCGGGAGGAAATGATGTGCCTGGTTATTAATTACAGCGCCGGGCGTCCATTGGCAGAGCGGGGAGCAGCCACTTCCTCCTCCCACTCCCGCCGCAGGAGCAGCATCCCGGCCCCTCCCGCCGCCGCGGGGAACTTTGGCTCTCCGGCGTCTCGTCCCTCTGTGCGCTTCCCCCCTCGTCGTCCGCCGCCGAGTCCCCGCGGGCAGGGCTGGGGGGATGCGGCCGGGCTTGGCCCAGGGGAAGCGCCGTGATTAGAGCGCAGCGGCGCGGGGAGGTCTCGCCGCCGCCGCCGCCCCATGGCGAGGGCTGCCCGCCTCTAGCGCCCCGGGCCCGCCGCCCCGCGCCTCCTCCCTCCGCGCTGCCATGAGACGGTGAGTGGCCTGGGCGGCCTCGCGCTGCGGCGGGCGGCCCTGCGGAGCCCCCTGGGCCGGGCGCTGCCTCTGGCGGTGGGGGTCGTGCCCGGCGCGGGAGGGGACGCGCTGCCTGCGGCGGCTCGGTCCTGCCTGCAGTGGGGCCCGGCGGGGAAGTCCTGGCTCCCTGCAGTGCGCGCCGGGGCGTCGGTGCGGGCACCTCGCTACCTACCTCCGCCTGGGAGGCGCCTTCGGGGGCGCTGGCAGCCAAAACATGACATCTGCCCTCTGCTTGCCGCGGCCCTACGTGTCTCCCTCCGCGGGGAGTTCTCGGGCTCGGCTCGGCAGGACAGAGCCAGGAAACTCCTCTCCGAGCTCCCTGCCTTGCGAGCTGCCGTTTGGATAGCTTCAAAGGCAGGAATGTGGGATTCATCTTCTTCTGATGCCCACAAGGCAAATGTGGTTACAGATGGTGCCTGTTACTTTGCCAAGTTTAAACCCTTCCCTCTGCGCTGTAACCATAACAGTAAAAAGAGAAGCTTGGGAATCTTTAAATGGGTGAAGGGCCGGGGGGGGGTGATCTGGGTAGATGAATGCTGCGTTTAAATGGAGGAATTGCTATTTTCAGGGGTTCTGCTGTCACTGCTTTAAGCACAAAAACACTTTGTAGAAAGGCTGGAGTTCCCACTAGTTTTCAAGCTTCTTTTGTAATGTAGAAATGATTGGTGAACAAGACTGACACTTTCTTGTTTGGTTTCAGTTGCCTCATGCTGATTGATAAACATTACAATGAGTATCACACATAAAAAGCCATTAATTTAGGCCTTTGAAGAATGCAGCTATCTTTTGGGGTCTGGTTTCTTAAGTCTCTTTCCTGTTAGAAGAAAAGTAGTGCTTGTGGCACCTTAGAGACTAACAAATTAGCAATATTAAAACTCTGCTAGCAGAGTTTTAAAACATATGAGCAAAAAATAGAACTTGTTTCAAAATTGCTTTTCTATACCCTTTATAAATATTTTAAAATATTTATCAAACATGATTTAAAGTACACAACTGTTTTTCCAAAACATAGTCCAAATGTTACAAAGCTGTTCCTGTCATGTGCTCACTACAAATAATCAAGACTCCCTTTTCAAATGCATTGAAGTCATAGGATCAACTTGAAAATGGTTGAGGTATGATATTTCATGGTGGAAAAACCCTGCAAGATAAATATCTATTACCAGGACTTTTGGGATGCATGCTGATAACTTAAATCAAAACAAACTGAAAATATCACAATTCAGAAATGTAGAACGTGTCCTGTTGAGTGTTCCACACAGGTGTGTGGGAGATAGATACAGCCTTGATTCCTGGTCTCTCTCAAACTAGCAAGTGCTTTTGATTTAGTATGCTCAGCTCTGTGAGACAAGGGTGACTTGTATTGCTCAACAGCAATCCCATTAGCCTGATGGAGAGTGGTATTAACACAGTCTAAGGAGTCTTGTCTGGTCTAGTCTTCAGCCTTGAGAAAATTATCTTACAGTCATCTTTCTCCTTCTCCCCCAAGCCCCCAACTGTGAAAATTGTGGAGAAATGGGTATTTTAAAAATGAGGAAGGAAAATGTCTCAATTGTTGGGAATGTGAATAATTCTACTGCTCAGGGGAAGGAAAAAGTTAAGTGAAATAAACTACATGTGTGTGGTTTTTTTTTTTTTTTAAAGGTCACTTTTCTAGCCTTATCCACTTAGGATAGGCATAATAATAGCAAACTGTCTCAATTTGGAGATTGCAGGGGGAGGAGGGGATGCTCTTGCAAATAATCCAGTCCCAATGACTCTGCCTTTTTAAGAGAAGAATACTAGATATCAATTTCCACCCTATTTCTCTTACAGCTCTTGTTGTTTAGTATTTATATACAAACAACCATATCTTTGAATCACTGACTCTAGAAGAAATTTTCTGAACTATATACAATGCAGTCATCATGGGAGATGTTTATAATGGTTAATATTTTTCTCATTCTCTAGTATATGAGAAAGAAGGCAACAGCGAAAGCCGGTGTAGCAAAAGCCAGTTTAGAGAAGGCTGAAGTTTTGACAGGAAACTGATGAAGTCATGGGGCCAAAAATCCTGTGTGCATTTGAATCTCTTGAGGCCACTTCATTCATTCCTGATTTGCTGGTGTTTAGTCAATGCATTTGTGGGAGACTAAATCAAACCACCTATTTTATGTGGTATTAATGGGCTCATATCTATATATTAACGATCCTAAAGATTTTTTTATTAACACTCATTGCTTTGTGAAATTTAGGGCATAAGCATGGTGTTAGCCTTTCCAATAACATAAATTGTAGCAATGCTCTATGGAGGTAAAAAATGATCTATTTCAGAGGTTTTCAAACTGTGGTCCACAGACAGTTCGCACTAAGGTACGTGCCTGGGTGTCCGTACACAAGAGAACGAAGGGCCACCCACCTAATTAGTGGAGCTGTGCAGGTGTGATTCCACTAATTAGGTGCCTGGACTCTGGAGAAGACACACATGTAAGGTGAGGTAGTGGCCTTGGTGGTGGGGGGGAATAGGAGGGTAGGTGGGAGGGGGCAATGGGATGAGAAGAGGGGGTGGGGGGAAACTGGGACGTGTGGGGCTGTGGCAGCCAGAAAAAGGTGACTTTCCCCAGCTCCGGGACTGTGACTGCCGGGAAGAGGAAGCCCTCTTTTCCAGCCCCAGCTTGGGGGCTGCCGCTTTGGGGGAGAGAGGGAGCGACCCTCCCCCACTTCCCAGCCCAGCGGGCTGCCATGGTGGGGGACAGAGGGCACATCCATCACATTAGAAAGGTAAGGTACTGATATAAAAATGAGTTGTGCCCTTTTATTTGTAGAACACAAAAATGTTTAAGATTTTTTTGTATAGCGCTCTTATCTAAAGCGCTTTACAATAGTTAGCTAACAGTACAAAGAACATTTGGAAAGATCATTAAGTGGTCTGCCAAGACCCTCAGCAATTTTCAAGTGGCCCGTCAGTTTTGAGAACCACTGATCTATTTACAGCAGTACCTTTTTATAGTAAACTGGAAGAAGAATGCTTCACTTTCTTTTGACTTCATGCCTCCAGGGACATACCCTGCTTAAACCTACTGAAGACTGTGGGCTTGTACAGTTATCACTGAGGGCATAATCTGTCCTAGAGAACCTTTTGTTGTTTCAGAGTAGCAGCTGTGTTAGTCTGTATTCGCAAAAAGAAAAGGAGTCCTTGTGGCACCTTAGAGACTAACAAATTTATTTGAGCATAAGCTTACGTGAGCTACAGCTCACTTCATCGGATGCATTCAGTGGAAAATACAGTGGGGAGATTTATATACATAGAGAACATGAAACAATGGGTATTACCATACATGCTGTAACCAGAGTGATCACTTAAGGTGAGCTATTACCAGCAGGGGGAGGGGGCGAAGGAGGAACGGGACACCTTTTTGTAGTGATAATCAAGGTCGGCCATTTCCAGCAGTTGACAATGGCTCACCTTGATTATCACTACAAAAGGTCCCTCCCACCCCACTCCTGCTGGTAATAGCTCACCTTAATACCAGAGGTGGGCAAACTACAGCCTGTGGGACCGTCCTGCCTGGCCCCTGAGCTCCTGGCCCCAGAGGCTAGCCCCCGGCCCCTCCCCCGAAGCCACTCAGGCAGCACTCTGGGTGACAGGGCTGCACGCTCATGCAGGGCAGCGTATCTGGCTCTGGCCGGGCAGTGCGGCTGCCAGACATGCTGCTCTGAGCAGCATGGTAAGGGGGCTGGGGCACAGGGTCCCGGGGAGCTGTCAGGGGATGGGGAACAGGGAGTGATTGGATAGGGCAGAGGTTCTGGGGGGGACAGGGTACGGGGGGGTTAGATAGGGGTTGGGTCCTGGGGGGGCGGTTAGGGGTGGGGGACCTGGGAGGGGGCAGTCAGGGGACAAGGAGTGGGGTGGGGTTGGATGGGTGGGAAGTTCTGAGGGGGACAGTCAGGGGCTGGGAAGTAGTGGGAGCCTTCTATATCTGGCCCTCCATACAGTTTCGCACCCCAGTGGGGCCCTTGGGCCAAAAAGTTTGCTCACCCCTGCCCTATGCTTCTTATCCATGGAGGCCATAGTGACCATATCAAATAATTTATAAATACCCTCCAAGTGCCGTCTGTAAAGGTCTAATGTTTGAGAATAATGCCCTTCCCAAGAAGGATATGCAATTGAAGGCAGTAAAAAGGCAAAGCACCCAAATGAAGCTGCTTATAAATGCATTGCTGCTTCCTTGGATGGTTCGAACATATTTTTGGATATTACAGATTAGAGCCTATTTTTTAGAACAGATTCTCCAAAATGAAAGTAACCCACCTCATCCCCTACATTTTAACAAACAGTGATGTGTTCCATACTGTTGTTTTGAGTCCCTTGGCCCCCACCTCAATGTACCTTCTTAATATGAAAAAAGAAAAGGAGTACTTGTGGCACCTTAGAGACATAAATTGGTTAGTCTCTAAGGTGCCACAAGTACTCCTTTTCTTTTTGCGAATACACACGAACACGGCTGTTACTCTGAAACCTGTTAATATGAAAAACGCTTCTGTCTTGTGTTATAATTAACTTAGTAAAGGGCACTTGGCATGCCATATACTTTGGGAATTGCCTGTTGACCCAGATGGCCAAAGATTTATGGGTAATCCTTGCTTGTAGTTCTTCCCACTATTCATATGCCCTTTTGTAACCTAATGACAAAGTGGTCTTTTCCCCTCTGTCTCCATTTCAGGACATGCTTCAAGGCATGCTGCAGTGACTCAGATAATTTCTGCAGCCATTTCACTTTATACATCATCAGCCTTTATGTGATGAATCGTAGTCCGTCCAAAAATATAAAAGGTGGGGCTGTTTATTTAAAAAAAGAATGCCTGGGGGAAGGGGACCATTTATCTGTGTCTAATTATAATTCATGTAAATATAACACATTTCAAAGTTAGAAGCAGAGAAATGGAAATCCTGTTTGGATATTATTGATGGTGGCAGTACCAGTCGCTTTCAGTTGTATCAGCTGCTCTGTTTTACAGGGAGATCCAGTGGCAGTCACCTTGTATTTTTACTCAGTTCTTTATAAATAGACATGGCAGAACTTGATTTTTATTTTTTTAAAACAATTTTGATGGATAATATTGATGGTTTTTAAGCACTCTTGCAGTTTTTTATCAGTTTTAAATCTTCACAGTTGCCCACAATTTTGCCTTTTTTTAGGTTTTTATTGACTTAAATTTTGGCAGTTGTGTGAAGTTATGGAGGGGAGTGGTGGTCAGACAATTTATTTAATGGTGTTAGACATTGAGACTCAAAGCTTTAATGGTTAAAACACAAATTGTCAACATCACATGCCCAAATATATGAAATAAATAGCCTTAAGTCATACTCCTAAGTTCTCAAGCAACATTTGTCTGTCTTTGCCTATCTGTAAATTTCAACTATAATTGTGGGAACACTTTTTTCATTGTGTGTGGTGAAATCAGCACTTACTGACATAAGTCTAATTCTTCCAAGCCTGTTTATAATGTACTTAAAACAGTCATCGTTAACATCTTTCTAGTTTTGCTTTTGTGAGAAATGAATGTAACCATCATATTTCATAGAATATCAGGGTTGGAAGGGACCTCAGGAAGTCATCTAGTCCAACCCCCTGCTCAAAGCAGGACCAATCCCCAACTAAATCATCCCAGCCAGGGCTTTGTCAAGCCTGACCTTAAAAACTTCTAAGGAAGGAGATTCCACCACCTCCCTAGGTAATGCATTCCAGTGTTTCACCACCCTCCTAGTGAAAAAGTTTTTCCTAATATCCAACCTAAACCTCCCCCACTGCAACTTGAGACCATTACTCCTCGTTCTGTCATCTGCCACCACTGAGAACAGTCTAGATCCATCCTCTTTGGAACCCCCTTTCAGGTAGTTGAAAGCAGCTATCAAATCCTCCCTCATTCTTCTTTTCCGCAGACTAAACAATCCCAGTTCGCTCAGCCTCTCCTCATAAGTCATGTATTCCAGTCCCCTAATCATTTTTGTTGCCCTCCGCTGGACGTTTTCCAATTTTTCCACATCCTTCTTGTAGTGTGAGGCCCAAAACTGGACACAGTACTCCAGATGAGGCCTCGCTAATATCGAATAGAGGGGAACGATCATGTCCCTCGATCTGCTGGCAATGCCCCTACTTACACATCCCAAAATGCCATTGGCCTTCTTGGCAACAAGGGCACACTGTCGACTCATATCCAGCTTCTTGTCCACTGTGACCCCTAGGTCCTCTTCTGCAGAACTGCTGCCGAGCCATTCAGTCCCTAGTCTGTAGGGGTGCATTGGATTCTTCCGTCCTAAATGCAGGACTCTGCACTTGTCTTTGTCGAACCTCATCAGATTTCTTTTGGCCCAATCCTGCAATTTGTCTAGGTCCCTCTGTATCCTATCCCTACCCTCCAGCGTATCTACTTCTCCTCCCAGTTTAGTGTCATCTGCAAACTTGCTGAGGGTGCAATCCACACCATCCTCCAGATCATTTATGAAGATATCGAACAAAACGGGCCCCAGGACCGATCCTTGGGGCACTCCACTTGATACCGGCTGCCAGCTAGACATGGAGCCACTGAGCACTACCCGTTGAGCCCAACAATCTAGCCAACTTTCTATCCACCTTATAGTCCATTCTTCCAGCCCATACTACTTTAACTTGCTGGCAAGAATACTGTGGGAGACAGTGTCAAAAGCTTTGCTAAAGTCAAGGAATAACACGTCCACTGATTTCCCCTCATCCACAGAACCAGTTATCTCGTCATAGAAGGCAATTAGATTAGTCAGGCATGACTTTCCCTTGGTGAATCCATGCTGACTGTTCCTGATCACTTTCCTCTCCTCTAAGTGCTTCAGAATTGATTCCTTGAGGACTGTTCCATGATTTTTCCAGGGATTTTTCCTTCATTTTTTGTAAGGAATATAGATAGCAGCATATTGGTTGCTTTGCCTTTGTAAATGAATCATGTTACCTAGTGTTTGTTACTTAGTATATGGAATATTGTAGTCACATTCATTACTTACAAAGGGGTTTGTAACAGTTTTAATGGTGACCACAGAAGTTCAGTCTGTGTCTCTGCAGACCTTCCTCAGAGCATTTTCAGCTATATTATTTCCTGAAGCTAGTTATTAACAAACTTCCACTTAATACAAAACACATTCCTCCTATTTGTGTATCAACTATAATTCTTGATGTTCTGATGACTGTCTGTTGCTGTTTAGCCTGATATGGGGGGAGGGATAGCACAGTGGTTGGAGCACTGGCCTGCTAAACCCAGGGTTGTGAGTTCAATCCTTGAGGGGGCCATTTAGGGATCTGGGGCAAAAAATGGGGATTGGTCCTGCTTTGAGCAGGGGGTTGGACTAGATGACCTCCTGTGGTCCCTTCCGACCCTAATATTCTATGTCAAGTTGGGTAAGATTTTTCTTTTTTTTCCCAGGCTGTCTGTCCTTCCAAGTTAAGGTAACCAGGTGCTTTTAAGAAGTAGAGCAGGTCTCCACTTCCTCATTCTTAGCAGCTAAGGTACTCTTGGGGGGTAGGAGGAGCTGGAAAACCCTTTTCTCCCTTTCAGCAGGAACAGTGGCAACTTAGAGTGGAGCTTAAATTTTATGTGAAGTTGATGTAGGAGCAGGATCTAAGGACAGGATCCTTGTAGAAATCCCTGGATCCTTTCTCTTTCCTAGCAGCTTGACATTAGAAGTGAGGTTCCTGTAACCTGTGCTTGTAGATCTACCTCTGTCTAACAAGTATCTGGTAAAAACGTAATTCACTTCAGTCTACACAGCAAGAAAGAGCTGTGTTTTAACCTTGTGGTGGGAATTGTGGTGGGACTGGTACCCAGACAATGCTTAATGTGGATCCTATCCTGCCAACCCTTAAGCATGTGATAACTAATGGGGATTCTGCTAGGCTTTTGGTGTGTTTTTGACTGGGAGTTAAAGGTGTGGTATTCTAAAACAGTACTGTAGACAAGGCGGTGTAGATCTTAACACAGTTTAAGAACATGTTAGGATGAGTTATCTAATATCTCCTAAAACCATAATTTTAAATCCTACTCTAGACAAGCCCTTAGTGTGTAGCTGGGGTCTTAATCTTTCTGTGCTTCAGTCTACCACATGTGTAAATAGTGATGATGCTTCCAGGCACGTTAGAAGGCGTAATTTCCAAACGCTTGTAAAGTGCTTTGAGATCCTCAGATGGAAGGAGCTATATAAACACACAGTTTTGTTGTTAAATTTAATAGAAATGCTTTAAAGAAATACCGAAGTGAATTTTTATTACATGTAAACTATTCCCCTGTAATATTTGCAACCATTAAATAGCAACACAGTCTTAGAATAATATTTTCAAAAGTACATAAGGTGACTTAGGGGCCCAAGTCCCTGAAGTGACTAAGGGTATGTCTACACTGTAGAGGAAAAACCTGTGGCACCAAGTCTCAGAACCGAGGTCA
This sequence comes from Lepidochelys kempii, assembly GCF_965140285.1. Classification (NCBI taxonomy): domain Eukaryota; kingdom Metazoa; phylum Chordata; order Testudines; family Cheloniidae; genus Lepidochelys; species Lepidochelys kempii. Next base: position 31,577,222 of record NC_136390.1, on the reverse strand, counting down.
GTTTACTTTGGTTTGCCGGGTACGGGCTACAGGACTAAAAATAGCACTGTAGGCTCTGATGCCTGGTAAGGGGAAATGATCTTGGAGCTCGGGTTCCAGCCCGAGCAGGAACATATACGCTGCTATTTTTGGTCCTGCAGCCTGAGCCCAAGTCAGTTGATCCTTGCTCTGAGACTCAGTGCTGTGGGTTTTTCTTTGCAGTGTAGACATACCTTTAGGCTCCGAAGGCCCATTGACTTTCAGTGTATGTTTTTGCAAGTGCTACCCTGTATTACATAAGAGTCAAAATGAACTGAGTGGAATCACAAAGATGACACTGTTTTTTTTATTGGATAAGCTGAGTGAGATGATATTATAGAAGATGAAAGAGATTAAGTCAGATAACATGAAGATATGACTAATATGTGTAAGAGAGATATATATATTTTTTATAAATCTGTTACCCATTTAGTAGTGGGTTTAAATATGCTGACTCAGATAGCCAAGATCAGAAATGACCAACGATTCATCAGCTAGTGTATGAAGGATATCAAGTGTTGCATCTCATTATCATAGCTATTGGGGGGAGCGTTTTCAACCTCTGATTTGGTGTTTCATTTCAGATTAGATTCATCTTAACCCTTTGCTAGTCCTCCACTTTAACTGCTGTGCTACTGTTACCTGTTAACATTTCACTGAAGTCAATGGAGCATTGGGGTATGCATGGCAGCTGAGCAGTGCATTGGAACTAGGCATTGTACCTGCTATTGGTCAGAACCAGCCTTAAATAATCTTTGCTGGCCCTGCCAAACGGTTACCAACTCCAAAAAATCCTGACTCATCCACTGTAATCACATCCTATTCTGCATTAGTGTAAATGAACAACACTGTCAATCTTCATAAATAATTAGGGTATCCATGGGTCTCTGAAATTAGAAATGTCTGTTTTTCAGGACCTACCCTCGCTAGTCTTACACCAGTGTTTAGTCTAGTACGCTTTAGCTGACTGGTCACCTGAAGGATATGCTAGCCAAGTGTCCTTGTGAAGCAGACATCAGGCTGGATGAACATGTATCTTCCTTGGGGGCAAGTGCTAGGTCTGTCATAAAATTATGTTTCTGCCCTGTTCTCCACAGTGTCTTCTGGGATAAGTCTGCCCAAGGACTGTTAACAAGAGTTAACATTATGCAGTATCCATCTACCAAGTACAAATATGTTAGTTGACAAACTTGTGGCTTTCCGTAGGGCTCAGCATCCCTACTGTCCTTTTTTCTGCATTTATTATTTAGGTTTGCCTATCTACGTTGCTCAGGGATATGAAAAAATTCACACTCCTGAACACTGTAGTTAAGGCAAGGTGTAGATGTGACTAGATGGAATTCTTCCATCGACTAGCTACCAGAGCTTGGGTTTACATAAAATGGATGAGGGGGAAAAAACCCCTTACATAAACGTAGGAAGTGTCTACGCTATGGTACTACAGTGGCATAGTTGTGGCGAATCCTGTAATGTAGACTGCCTTTGGGGGTTTGGCTAGACCAGTGGTTCCCAAACTGGGGTGCGCAAAATGTTACAGGGGGTTCTCGGGGGGGGGGAAAAATTCCCTAATGGTGGAAAGAGCTGTCCGTAGGGACCCTGGGCAGCATGGGGCCAGCAGCCTGGAGCCCTTGGACTTCCAAGAGCTAAGCAGATCAAAGCAAGCATATCTATCACATTGAGGAGATTTAAACATCAAGACTCCTTATGAGAAATGGAAAGGGAGGTGGATTTTTTTTTTTGCTGTTTTTAAAATTTAAATAGGCAAGTATTGTGTTTTAAAATTATTATGAAGAACAAGTTTAAGCTTTGTTGTAACGTGTGTTGTTTGCCTGGACTGCTCAAGACCTGAATGCTTGTGTAGGAGGAACTCTTTGAGTTGGCTTCTTAAATACCTTCATGCTGTTTCACATCTGATACTCTTTGATGAAATATAGAAGCCTTCTCTTATAACAGGCCTTATTCAAAGTGATACAAGCTATGAAAGTAAGATCTTGGAAGAGTGTTGCCTTTTTCATAATGTAATAAAAATACTGTAATGATTAATAATAGTGTGTAATCATGTATCTTTTTTTATATTTCCAAGATCACTGCTTTTTATAACTTATACTAAGGTAAAGGAGAAAATTCCTGGAAGTATTCCTTTTTGGGGGGGGTTGTGAGACTTGACATTTTAGTGAAAGGGGTTCACAGGTTGTTAAAGTTTGCGAACCACTGGTCTAGACTGAGGAAAATTATCTACCCCATGTTGTCAAAGCACAATTTAATCTTGTACTTCTGCAAGGGGTGACTGCGAACAGCTAAACGCAGCTTGCCTTGTCTGTGCTTGTGCAAAGTGGTGATAAGTGCATGTTTTTAAATTATGTATTTTCCCAGTCTAGGCAAACCAATAGTCAGATCCTGTGGCATCAGGCTCTGGACACTACTACAACACTATCGTTCCTGTCCTGGCATATAAAAGAGGATTTGAGATGATGGCTAAGAGGGCGAGACTCAGGCCAAGTCTACTCTCAGAAATTAGGTCAGTATATCTGTCGGGTGTGAAAAATCAACACCCTGGATGGACACAGTTCAATTGACCTATTCCCTGGTGTAAACAGCACCAAGCTGATGGGAGAAGTCTCCTGTTGAGATAGCTACCACCTCTTGGGGAGGTTGGGTACTATGCTAATGGGAGAAGGTTGGCGTAGGTAGCATCTTCAGTCAGGTGTGACAGTGGCACTTTTAGTGCAGACGTGCCCATGTTTCTGAAGTGCTAATTGGCACAGAGCCTAGCTACTGAGTATGGCATGAGTCTGGTAGCAAGTTTGAGATCTGGAATCGGTGGCTTTTTACTTGTGTGTTTTGAGCTCCTTCTAGTGGGGAATGTTTCCTTTTTCTACCCCATCCAGACTGAAAACAAACTTGGTTAAGAAGGAGGAAGAGGAGTCTGGTTTAGGTATTGGGGAGATAGTGGTGGGAGGAGCATGCAATCACCACTTTCTTAATAGAGTTCATTAACAACATACCTCTCTATTCTAGGCTTATTTTCTGAATTAAGAAGCTAACTGGGGTTGGTAAAGTTGTTCAAGTTAATCTGATACCTTCGGCTTCCTCCAGCCACCGCGCTGCGCTTCCCCTCTTCCCCCCCCTCCACCCCCTTTTCTTTCTACCCTGTCTCTTGCCCTCTTTGGGTGTGGGAGGAAGGGAGGTGGACCTGCTTTTGCAGACTGCTTGAGAGGAAGAGAGGGTGCTGTGACTCCTAACAATACAAGAATTCTCCACCCTGGTGATCTAAGCAGGACCAAATGAGTGAGGAAGGGCAGATCCTTCAGCACTCTGAAGGTACAGAAAGGGGGTGGGTAGAGGTACTAAGGCCCTCTCTTAGGTATTTCAGTGCAGTTGGAGCCAGCTGCCATACCCCTCTGGGGTCAGACATTTCTTGCTTTGGCTATGAACCTTAGTAGCTTGTTAAAAGGCAAACTGCAGAGGAGGGTCCAAGAGGCAGGCAGATCAGGCACCCGTTCTTCTAATTGGAGCTCTTTTTTTTTTTTTGACTGGCAAGTATCCTGCAGCTAGTGAAGCAGGTGGGTAGCTGCTGCTGTTTGTACAAATGAACAGGAGACTACTAATGGCTCTCTTTTGAAGTCATGCAAGCTGCTGATCAGCAGTAGGGGGAGAAGTCGGGGGTTTCACTTACCTCAGCAAACCGTCAAATCCTGTGCTAGATCAGTGTTTCTCAAACTTGTACTGGTGACCCCTTTCACATAGCAAGCCTCTGAGTGTGACTCCTCTTCACCCCCTCTCCTCCCCTCCCCCCCCCCAAAAATTAAAACCACTTTTAAAATTATATTTAATACCATTATAAATGCTGGAGGCAAAGCTGCGTTTGGGGTGGAGGTTGACCACTTGTGACCTGCCATGTAATAACCTTGTGACTCCCTGAGGAGTCCTGACCCCCAGTCTCAGAACCCCTGGTCTAGATGATCCACTGAACACTAGCTTAAGGAAGGCATATAGTTACCTTCAGCAGTATAGGCTGTGGGTGTACTGATCTTCCTGGCCACTTCTCACTAGGGAAACTTCTCAAAAATTGTCTTTGGCTTCCTTTCCATTTAAGAGTCTTGTTCTTTAGTCTCATGGAACAGATCCTGAAGCTATATGTAGCTTCTTGTTGGTGTTTCCAGTTACTCTGTCTTTGTTGTAGTGGGATCCTCTTTCCCATGTTGTACAAGCTTGAACATGAAACTCTCAAGGATTTGAAAGTTCCACAAACCATAGCTTAGACATGATTGTTTTAAAGTCCCTGTTTTCTTTGTTTTTGTCAGAGGCACAGCTGGTATGTCTAGCAATCCATTCCTTGATATCAGTTGTTATGGCAGATATGGCTGTGTGCTACCTATACTATTGGGATTAGATCATTCTCTCCAATTTCAACTAATACTGAATAGAAATGGAAGGCAGAAGAGAGGCATGAGGGTCCCTAGGAAACAATTGTGAAATTAAAAAAACTGCACATGTATTACTCTTTTCAGAACAGACTGCTATTTAGAGTTCTTCACTGAATTATGAGACAATTTTACTGAAGCTTTTTTATGTGGGTGGCCTGGAACTACTAGATTGTTTTAAGACTGAATTTTTTTCTGTTAATTTTTTTTCCGTGTAAATTAGAAGCTTAAAATATTGGGTGCTGGTAGAATTCTCACTTTACCATTAAAATGATCAATAAGACAGAAGATAAGCCACTAATGGAAGTATTAGTTTGGCAATAAAACTGGCAAATACAAAAAGAGAGTAGCTCAGATAATTTTGGAATTGCAGATTTTTACCAGAATATATATTCTCTTCCTCACTATGCAGATGGTGGATTATTTCCTGTGTTAAGCATTTGGGAAGGGCTGATCAGATGATACATATATTACTTAACTGAGTCATGTGTTTAAGAAACTGCAAGTCTTACTGGAACTCTCTCCTGTTACAATTTATTGAGTGTCTGGACTGTGCCCACTTAAATACCTGATCATGGGTTTAAGTAAGGATAATTCTACAAAAGGATGATGTGGAGCATAGCAATAGAATAGTCGGTGCCTTGTATGTATGTATGTAGCATAGGTGATATTCTGGCCCCTCTGAATGGCAAATCTGCTAATGACTTCACTAGGCTCAGGATTTTACCATATGGAATTATATTTCTTTGGATATAAAAGCAGTTATACATGAGCACTAATCCAGGTCCTTCACTTCAAAAACTACCGTGGGTGACTGAGTTACATTGGGGTAGGGCCTCCAACATTGCTAAAACAGACTGGTTTTGGTTGTGTGGACAAGACCAAACTCTCTATTGATCATGCTACAGCCTGAGACTTGACAAGGGTGCAGTATGATTTGGTAGCATGTTACTGGGGCCATTGGTCTCGTAAAATGGTTGTATTGTAGGTGGGTCCTTATTCTCTCCCATCTTACCTAAACAAAATTTATAGCTTGTAGTTCACTAGACAGGGTACTAAATTGGGCAATTCATATCTATTTTGGAATTGAATTGTGGTCTGATTCTCACATTAAAGAACTTGCTTTAATTTTACTTTAAACTCTGTTACCCTGTAACTTTAGCCATACATCAGATGTAGTATTAGAGTCATTTGAAAAAAAAATGTTTTGTTAGATTTGTTAAGTAAAATACTGCTTGTGGTTTTGACAAATGATTATAAATGATGGAAGAATACATGAAAGCTGTTGAAGTATGCACTGAAAGAAAATACCTCCTGTGAAGTTGTTTGTAGTGATTTAGGGTATTCTTAGAGGTGCTGTATTAACTGATTGTAAAATAATAGGCAGCATAAGGTATGCCTAAATTAATCAACTATAACACAAGTATTCTAGATTTCCTTTGTATAATTTTTTTTCATACAGCTAAAATTTTTGTCCAGACCCATATCCTTTCACTGAACATTATCTAAGCACAGTTTTTTGTACTGCTCCATCATTTCTGCTTGCCCCCTGGTATAAAATTATATCTGTTACAGAGGTGCTTACTCTTGTATAACTAGTGGGAATAGCTCAAATAGGCTGATCCCTAGGGTAAAGAAGAAATGCTTGTAACCTGGAATAAACATGGGGGTTGCCTCTTTAGCTTCTCCTAAGGGTATGTCTTCACTGCAGAGTTCACCTGGGCTCTTACCTAGATGTTACCCCGACTACTCTCCCATCCACACATATACAGCCCCCTCACCCAAGTTCAGTGGTGCTTTCAAACTAGGCTAGCTGGCTTGTCTGGAGGTATGGGTTAGAGCGCAGGTGCAACTTTACTCGGGCTAGTCACGTCAGTGCTGATAGTCTTCCAATGCTTTCCCACAATTCCCCCTTGGGACCATAAGATCAGACTAGTTCTCCCAGTTCACCCGGCAAGAATCAGTGGCTCAGCTGACTGCAGGACAAAGAACCATGGGATGTGTCCCCAGAAATGCTAGCAACACACACAGTGCAGCACCAGTGAGGATGCATTAACTGATGTAAGGGGTTTGCAGTGTTGCTGCTCATATCCAGACTAGGCTAACTCAGGTACTGCTCACCTGGCAGGGAAGATATCCTTTAGTACCTCAAGTTCAGTCGCAATCACCAAGCAGCGTGAAGGCAAGGCCTTGGAGTTTATCCATTAGTTTCCCATTTTCTATCACATCAGGTGCTGCTTTCAAGGCCCTTCACAGCTCTGAATAACTGCTCTCATATATTGTCCCTCCAACTTCAGCCTTGACTATCCCTACCCCTTTTTTTGCACTTGTGTTTGCTAGCTAGCCTTTTTATTTTTAAACCTCTAGTTAACAACTTTGTCAGTGAACTTGAGATACTTGGTTCATTTGTGAAGTCTGGTTTGGACGCTCCTCATGTATGTTCCAAGTTGTAAATATTTGTCCTTTACTTCAGCCTATGGTAATGCAAATTAATAACATGTTCTAACTTAACTGGTAGGATATTTGTTCCATTTTGGCTAGACTCAATGCAGACATGTAAAACTCCATGTTCATACCTCTGGTAGAAAGCTGCATATAATACTCCTGGGGGAATTCTGCACCAAAACGCAGTGCACAATATTTTAAAATTCTGTATATTTTATTTGTCAAAAACCACAATATAATCTCACTAGTTTCAACTATTTTGGTAATTTATTTCTAAATACCTGTCAGCAAGTATGTCTGTGACAATACAGACAACAAAAATATTCAGGAAAATGTTTTTTGACAAATAGATTCCTGATTAGGCATATCAATACAGAACTTTGAGTAATACATTTTTGTATTGTAATTGAAATGAATTGCCTACACCCCTCAGCAACAGTTCAAAGGATTGGGGGAGTCAGAGGTGATGGAGGAGCTGAGGGAGAGGGAAGTAATTGCTGGGAAGGAGCTTGAGAGTGGACCTGGCAGGTAGTTGGGTGTAGGTGGGAGAAGTATGAAACTGTTTGTTTTTTTGGGAGTGGGGATTGTTAAGGAGTTGGAGCCTCCCCCATACAGACCCCTAGCCTCTCCCATTCAGTCAGGCACATCTGCACATATTCCCATGGGCAGGGCACTGCGAGGAAGGCAGTCTCTGTCTCCTCCCTCTCCATGGCTGGCTGCTCCAGTCCATGAGCCAGCTGCCCTCTCTCCCGGTGCCGCATCCACCTTTTAGTGGGCGAAAGGTGTAACTGCAGCTTCCCTTCACTTCTCTGTCAGAATCAGTTATTCTCCAGGAGGAAAAAAAAATCTGTAGAGGACATTAATTCTGCCCTTTAGCAGTGGTGCGGAATTCCTTCAGGAGTAATATAATTATTCTGCCAGACCTATGCTAAAATCTGAGGCACCCAGCATGCATTCATTTTACCTCTCTTTCACTCTCACATACATATTTATTGTGTCCAAAATGACTTTCTGGAGAATGATTGATTGCATCAATGTAACCAGTTCAAAACTATGAAATAAAGCTCCCTTATGTTAAAATATCTTTCTGACAACGGTATGGTATTTCTGTGTACAGAAATGTGCTTTGTACATAAATGGTAATTTGTAGGAGAAAAGTATTTCTGCCTTTTTAATTAGAATTAGCTCCTCAATGATTGTTTTATACATTATTTTCCAAGAACTATGTATTACTCTAATGTAGAGTCCAAGGGTCTAAGAAGAGATTTTACTTCTCCAATGGTAGGAGAAGCAGCATGCAGTCCCTGGCCAAAGACTAAACTGACTTGCAGAGTTGCCAGAGTCCTGGGCACCTGCCTGGTGAGAAGTTAAATGTGCAGGGAGATAGCAAAGCTCAGTCTTTCCTTGTTTGGTTTGGTTGCCACTCAATGTGCAGTGGCATCTGAAAAAGCTAACAATGTTGGGAATCCATGGTATGCCCACATCTTGAAGACTGAGTGCAGATGTGGTGACCACATCTCAAAAAAGATATATTGGATTTGGAAAAGGGCAACAAAAATGATTAGGGGTCTGGAACAGCTTCTGTATGAGGAGAGATTAATAAGATTGGGACTTTTCAGTCGGGAAAAGAGATGATTTGGGGGCGATATATAGAGGCCTAAAATCATGACTGGTATGGAAAAAGCAAATATGAGAAGGAGTAAATAATACTTCCTTAACCCAAGAACTAGGGGTCACCAAATGAAATTAATAGGCAGCAGGTTTAAAACAAACAAAAGGAAGTATTTCTGCACACAACACATAGTCAACCTGTGGAACACTTTGCCAGAGGATGTGGTGAAGGCCAAGACTATAACAGGGTTCAAAAAAGAACTAGATAAGTCACGGAGGATAGATCCATCAATGGCTATTAGCTGGAAATGGGTTGCAGGGGATGGATCACTTGATGATTACCTGTTCTGTTCATTCCCTCTGGGGCACCTGGCATTGGCCACTGTTTGGAAGACAGAATACTGGGCTATATGGACCTGTGGTCTGACCCAGTATGGCCATTCTTACGTTTAGCTTACTTTGCATTCAAAGTGCCAAAGCTAAACTAAAAAAAGCCCTCTTATACTGAAGAAAGGAAACCTCCACACAGGAAGTTTTATCAGTAGAATTTTTTTGATTTTTACAGTCACATCTTAGCTTATGCCAGTATGAGTTTCCCTGTAGATGAGCGCTGACAATGATCTGCTGTGTGACTTTGCACAAGTCACTAAGGGTCAGTCCTATATGGGGAACTTGTCCGCATAGCTATGGTAGAATAGGCTAGTCTGGAAAAGCTCTCCATGTTGACATTCTATTCCAGAATAAAAATCACTGTTCCAATTAATCTGCACCGTAATTCCTGAATAAGTGTGTCGACGCAGGGAGCCATTCCAGAATAGTTTGTCATATGGCTATGATTGTCACTTTCCCCATGTAGACAAGCCCTTATTGTGTGTGTTTCTGTCTATCTGCAAATTGGGGCTAGTGATGTTTATAGTGTACTTTGAGAACTATAGATTCAGAGTGCTGTTCAGACGTGCAAAGTATTATCCTTTCTTACAAACTCGTCTTCACTCTCTGGTGAGTAATAGCTTGTTTGAATGTTCCTACTCACTTCCCCTTTTCTTCTGCAGGAGAAGCTCCTGTGGGAACTTCTAAAATTAGGCAGGCTGAGTGCAGCTAATTAACGGGACCAATGCTTTCACACCACAGGGCTGTACTGACTCAGACAACAAGTGGTCTTGCAGTGGGTATAGTACTCAAGGGTGACTTAAAAAAAAAAAGCGAGTGGGGGAAGAGAAGAAAAGAAAAATCAGTGAGATTACATTTACTTGGAGACGAAACTTGCTCTACAAACACTAGAAATCAGGAGGCACTTCCCCAATATCTGTAGGAGTGTTTGATGGGGTGTACCAGACCTTTGTGGTACCCTATTTTATCCCTCCTCAGGAAAGGAGCACTGAAGGTGGATCCCCCCAGAGAGACTGCATGGGAGCAGCCAATCCGAGCCCAACAGGCTCAGATAAAAGGAACTGCAGCGCCTTTTTCAGTTCAGTTCCTGGCTGGGACCAGTGGGATGAGGAAGGGTGTTCCTCTTCTCTGGACACAGGAGGGGACTGGCTGCATTTGCATAAGCTGTGGGACAGAGGACTTGAGAGTTTTAACCTAAGCTAAAGGGTAAAGATAAAGGGGGGCAGGTAGGAAGTGACCCAGAGAAGTTGCAGCAACTAACTGAAGGAAGTGGTACATGGCTGCTGTTTATAGTGCCCCTGGGCTGGAACCTGGACTTCCTAGGTTCCCCTGCTGGCATAGTTACCGACCCGACGGGAGAAGGGGACAAGGGTGGCTTAGAAGCCTGAGCAAAGGGCTGAATTTAAAGGGCCCAGAGCCATGGCTGAAGACTGATGAGGGCAGACAACTTTTTTGGACTCTTTTACTACCCCAGAAGGGGTTCGTTTTAACTGTGACACTTAGTCAGAGGGCTGAGCTCGGGGGGAGGGATAGCTCAGTGGTTTGAGCATTGGCCTGCTAAACCCAGGGTTGTGAGTTCAATCCTTGAGGGGGCCATTTAGGGATCTGGGGCAAAAATTGGGGACTGGTCCTGCTTTGAGCAGGGGGTTGGACTAGATTATCTCCTGAGGTCCCTTCCAACCCCGATATTCTATGAAAACCCACCAAACAAGGTTGACAACCTTTAGGGGGTGCAAGGAGCAGGGAAAGACATGCAGTAGGAGGCACTTCAGGTGAGTGCTCCATTTACTGGAGGCAGTTCAGCAATTAATCCTTTCTGTATTTTATTTAAAATTAAAAGCTTGTTGGTTCATGCTAAAACCCTTTGCAGTTGCTTGTGGAAAAGAATATTGTATCAGTCTTTTCTACAGTAGTGCAGTAGGAGACCTAATCATTGGTTAGAAAAGAGTGACTATGGGATGAAACATCCAAAGGGAAGAAGCTATAGGGGAAAAAAAAGAGTATGATAGATAATTTGCTTTTGAAGTGTAATAGATATTTTTTCTCTTTTTGCAGGCTGATGGTCCATAATGATACTAGGCCCACTATAAATACAGTGAAACCCTGCTACTGCGCAATAGTTGGGGTCCAGAAAATTTGATCGTGATAAATGGGGGGTTGCTTTATAGCAGGGTTATGAAAATTTACCATTTTGAGCCTGTCAGTTTAAGTCTTGTAAAAAAAACCAACTGTTATCCCAGCGTGTGTTAAACACAAAAATAGTAATTTAATTACATGTACATGAAAGAAACGTGAAATTGACTATACTAATCATTGCGCAGAGTGCAAAGTCAGTCTGGTTGCATGACTCCATAGCGTTTTTTAAGAAGTGATTGAAATTTAAAATTATCTAGTGTGGTCTACTTATTTGCTGCATACTGTTGGCTTCTAGCAAAGTCAAGAATGCTTCTGAGTTGGAGGATTTTGACGCTGTCCACATCTTGAGTTTCCAGCCACCTCAAACTGTCTTCTAGTTGCTTTACTGCCTCGGACACTTTTGGTGGGGGAGTCCAGGTGCCATCATCATGGTCATCGTCATTAGCGCCATTGGTTTTGGGCTCTGGTGGTGCAGCTTCATTCTTCCTGCTGACATTTGCAACAATTTCATCATCTGAGATGTGTTCCTATTATGGGGCAGATGTCATCTGCTGAAAACCAGTTGAGGATATCATGATGACTGTGCTTATATTCTCTGAGTGCTTCTTTGGCTAAACATACGTTGTCTTCAATGAATCTTGTAAATTCAGGCTTGTCGTCGTTACCATCATCATGTGTAGATGATGGAAAAGCTGGACCAAGACCCTTTATTCAGCATCGTTCAAAGCAATGTGCAGAGTTAGCATCCCAGGCTTTCCTGTGGAGGTGACAGACTTCTTTCAAGTTGAGTGACACCAGTGATGTGTCGACGGAGGAGTTGTTAGCCACTACCGTCCGCTTGATCACTTCGTGATGACAGTTTTGCTTAAATACCGATATGCCTTGGTCCAGTGGCTGGATTTCTGACGTAGCATTCTTCGGGAGATAAGAGACTTACTTACAAGATTTTCCTCTGGGGGGTGGGCCGGGCAGTTATCCAGCGGGAGGAGAGCTTTTTCCTCCTGCTTAAGTTTTCACAAATGAGCCCAAATGGCTGGCACAAGTTTTATGGAACTAGTCTTCAAATATGGAGCTATTCATCCATGTGTTCTTGCTGTTAATGTATTCAAAGGGAAGGGCCTTCATATTAACATGATGAAAACATTTGCACTGCGGAGAGCTCACTTTTCCGATCATCAGAGGTCTGACTTTGTGGCTGCCAGACTTGTTGATGCAAAACGAGAGTGATTTGGTCCTTCCTCTGCTTCAAGCCTTCTCATTTGTGACTATCAGCCCTGGTTGCAAGGGTGCGATCGGGTAACATTTTAAAACATAAACCAGTCTTGTCGCAGTTGTAAACTTGATCGGCTGTGTAGCAACCTTCCTCCAGCAACTTTTTTAAGCTCCATTGGGTAGGAATCGGCAGCATCTTTATCAGCTGAGCGGATTTCCCCAGACACAAGAACTTGGCTTATAGCGTGCCTTTTCTTGAATCTGTCCAGTCAGCCATTACTCACCTTAAATTTGGATTCATTTCCATTGGTAAGGTGATCAAATTTCTCTGCTTGAGCTTTCTGAATAGGGCCAGAAATGGGAACTCCTGAGTGAGCCTGGACAAACCATTGGTACAAGGCTGAATCTAGGCTTTTGTCATTAACAAACTTGACCTTTTTACGCTGTAAACCAGTTTCCTCTTCAAGAATGCAGGGTAGGCTATGGAGCTTTTCTTCTTTTTTCCAGCCTCGCAGAGTGGACTCGCTAATTCCTAGATCTCTAGCAAGCTGAGTTTGTTGTTTGCCCTTCTTTAGTTGATCCAGGGCATACAATTTCTCTTGGGCAGAAAACGACTTGCATTTGTGAATTGGAACAGAAAAATGTTTTTTAAAATATAAGAGATTAATAACAAGTTCATAGACAAACACCATACACATGTACAACCAGAGAACGAAGTGCAATGGGCCTGCAATGGCCACGAGTCAGTTTATCCTATAAGACCAGAAGAACGCGGTTTATTTATAAATGTCGTAAAAATATTCTGGCAAAATGCAAACAGTATTATGCCTTAAAGGGGAGCCAACTTATGATTGCGTTATATCCGAATTCACATTCTCGTGGGGCGTGCTATTGTGAGGTTTCACTGTAATTTAAATTCTTGTGTCATAGTATTGGTTGAAGCCAGTTCAATTTCTCCAGTGTAAACAAGTGCTCAATTTGGTAGAGTAGCTTTGCCTAGTCTAGGTTTCAGAGTAGCAGCCGTGTTAGTCTGTATTCGCAAAAAGAAAAGGAGTCCTAGTGGCACCTTAGAGACTAACCAGTTTATTTGAACATAAGCTTTCGTGAGCTACAGCTCACTTCATTGGATGCATGCCTAGTCTAGGTTCTTACATCATGCTCTGTTACTCTTAATCACTCCTGCAGTACTCAGACCTATTTTTTTCCTCAGTCTCAAGTTTGGGCGTCAACTGTGCTACTTCAGTGGCTGATTGTGCACCTCATGTCAAGTTAATGCAATAAAATAGGAATGTAGCTTAATGGATAAGAAAGGGAATGCAATGTTGAGGTTCAGAATAACTTACTTGCCTTTCCCACACACAGTATTTATTCGTTTGATTATTAGGTTATTAAACTTGTAAGAAAAACTAATGTTGTTCTGTGAGGTTTCCCTCTTTCATTCCTTGATTCTTTTGTGGCTTTATGCAAATAATCTACATATTTAAGGTAAAGTTTTGGTGTCTTTGCATTTATTGCCATTTCTCATAAAGCAACTTGGGGGTTTGCCCAGGCCTGTTAGAATTTAAATAGTTTTGGCTTATCTTTGAAATTGGGCTCTGAGCAGTGGAGTGGATGGGGTTGGAAGGGGTGGGTTAATACCTAGCTGTTCTGCAAGGTTGGGTAACATGGCTGTAGCACATCAGTGAACGAAGTAGATGAGGGCAGGAGAAAAACTTAATTTGCACATTTTGGAGAACAGCAGGATTGCCAGGTCATTATTTTATTGTGAATTTTGTGGTATTTATGCTGTTTTCTCGCCCCCCCCCCCGCTCCCCCAAACGCAGCTGCTGGAATTGAGAGATTTATTTCTTAAAAGTAGGTTTTTAGTCGTCTTGGTGGTAAAGAAAAGCTGGGAAACACGAAGCAAGTGACCCTAAGGCCCAGTAACCAGAAAACAAATTAAAAATACTCAAAATGTATTAAAAAATCTCATGACTTTTGGGGCCCAACTCATGATTTTCTTTCATGCTTGGATTCGGAATTTGGCAATACCAAGAGTTTGCTGTTTGGCACCAAATGTCTTATTTAGATACTCCCACCCTAAGCTATAACTGCACACAGGCATGGTTAGAGACATTTATGTTTTAACTGGTTTCTTTTTTATTATTGCAAGTGTGGAGGGACAGAAAGTTACTACAGAACAATGTTAAGGGGCTGAAGGCTAATGTGAAAGCTGTGATGTGCTGCCCCCATGAACCTGGGGAAGGGGAAGAGGGTCCCTGTCTAACTGTACTTGCACGTGGTTAACTATTGAGTGAGTCTGGCTCTTAAGCTTTGCTTATGCTACAATTATAATAGAGTTGGGGGACCCTGATCAGGTTTCAGCATAAACCTCGCCAAAACGCATAGAGTAGATGGGCTCAGTGTCTAGCATAAAGTCTGATTAAAGACACATGATAAATGGCTCTATGTTGCAACCTGTTTAGGGGTCAGCTCTTAACTGTCCCTTCTGCATTATGGGTGCTACAGCAGTTCAGCTGCAGCACCATAATATAGGTGCACACCACAGTGACCAAAGAAGTTTTTCCATTGCTGCAGTAACTCCACCTCCCTGACCAAAGCTAGCTAAAAGCATTCTTCCATCAACCTAGCTGCATCTAGGCTGGCATAGCTGTTGTGCTTAGGGTGTGGATTCTTCACACCCTTGAGCACCGTAGTTATGTTGGCTTAACTCATAGTTACAGTTCTGGTATAGCAGTGGCCTCAGTCTCCTTCTATAGACTGTCCTAACAACCACCCTGTGCGGGCTAGGGAACTGCAGTAGGTTGGTATTGCAGAGCGTGCAGGACTTTGGGATCTGCTAAAATTCTTACATGATAGTTGAGTGTGCACAGAAATGATTTTTTCCCCTGATTATCTATGGATGTTGATCCTTTTTTTCCTACCCCTAAAAATCAATGTTAAACAAAAAAGGGCTGACTGGGTACCTGTAAACTTGAGGTCCCTTTCCTCAGTCGTTTGAGTTCTCTGGTGACTCTTAAAATGCTGAAAGTGTATTTCACCCCTAAACAAATGATTGCAAAAATTCTTCCAAAAAAAGTTCGGGCTCTGGACTCAGGCCAGACTTGATGTTTCAGCCCCAAAGGTTAGTGTCACACAATACGTTAAATGGTGGGTTCTAATGAAAGTTCTGACATAGCTTGAACTAGCTATAGCCATAAAAGCTTTAATGTGCTGGCACATATACAATATGACATATATGTTTACCCTCAATTTTTGTAAGATACTTGCTTTGAGAAGTGTCCTATTGATTTTACTGTAGCTCATAGGCAGCAGTATTTGCTTCATTGGAACAAGTTTACAAATGAAGAACCACTTGGTTCTTCTCATTTGCATATTTGAGTTTAATTGTCCTTTGCAGGGCCACACACATTCTGTGTGCTGTGTTCCAGAGAGCTCAGAGCTGCAGTGTCACTGGAATTCTTACTTTGTTTTTGTTTACTGTTTACATTCTGAAAGGGTCATTACATTACATTACATTACATACTATTTACATTCAGATAGGATTCACAATATTATGTTGGTTAGAAGCTTTATTTTTCAGAGAGGTTGTTTAAAGCTTCTCCTTTCATTTACACTGCCTATTAAAACCCACTAATCCCAGTTAATATTAAAAATAGTGTTGATCACAAGTTGGTAAAGTTTTATAAACTTTACCTGAAATGTCCTTGGCGTTACACCTTAGGGTTTGTTTACACTACTGCTTATGGCGATGTAAATTCCATCATTTGGGCGGGGAGGGACCTTTTTACACCCCTGAGTGATGTAAATTAATAGACTTAGGGCTTGTCTACACTTACATTTTATAGCGCTCTAACTTGCTGGCTCAGGGGTGTGAAAAATCACCCCACTGACTGCAGCAAGTCTGAGCGCTTTAAAGGTGGAGGTGGATTACCAGGAGCACTGGGAGAGCTCTCTCCTAGCGCCCACGCAGGACCACACTTCAAAGTTTCCAGTGTAGCGATGTTCTTAAAAAGCAGTGTGGACACCGCCTTATGTCAGTGGGAGATGTTGTCCCACCAACATAGCTTCTGCCTCTTGTTGAGGTGGAGTAATTATGCTGACGGGAGCGCTTTCCCATTGGCATAGCGCAGGGGTTCTCAAACTGTGGGTCGGGACCCCTCGGGGTCACGATGTTATTACATGGGGGGTCGCGAGCTGTCAACCTTCACCCTAAACCCCGCTTTGCCTCCAGCATTTATAATGGTGTTAAATATATTAAAAAAAAATTAATTTATAAGGGGGGGGGTCACACTCAGACTTGCTATGTGAAAGGGGTCACCAGTAAAAAAAATTTGAGAGCCACTGGCCTAGCGCATCAGTGCAGCTGTGCCAACGTAGCACGAAAAAGTAGTGTAGATTTTACATTAACTTCCCTAAAGTTATTTCTTCACTTTTAATAACAACATGAAACATACAGAATGTTTAATGTTAATTTACAGTCCTTTGCCTTACAGTAGACTAACAATCAAGTAAACTACTTGATTTGGTATAGTAGATAAACGCCGAAAGAAAGCCGGGGAACTTTCGTAGTTAACAAGGAATTGTCGGTTACTTTAATAATATCAGTAATAAAGTAAAAATAGATGTTCTTGTACAGTATACTGAAATATTTCTTCACACAGTTTTGAAGTACATATAATGGCAAACCTTGTGTGAAAGAGACTACTGGTTCTGTTGTTCTTAAACAAGCCTCTTCAAAAATTTAGTCTCCTATACTTGGGATTAAGCATAAACAATAGACTGTGTGCTGTATAAACATTCTCCGTATAAATCATGGAAAATCAGTGTTAAAGAAACATTAAAAGGTTGATTTAACTCTGATTGCTTTGTAGTTTAAGTTTAAAATTAATCCTTAATTCGTATCACAAATTTCTAGGAAAACATGATTATTCTGATCAGTTTTGACACATGGGATTTTAACCCCTTAATTGACTGACCCAAAGAGACTTTTAAAAGTAACTTACCCTGACTGTATCTCTTTATTTAAATTTTGAAATGTTGAAATCCTTTTAATGGTGAAGAATAAACTAAGTTTACATGCTCGTCTCACTATATATTCTGTTCACTTTCTGGTTTTCACATGCTACCATAGTACTACAATGGTTTGATTGGAAGGAAATATGGGGAATTGTTTAACTACTATTACCAGGAGAACCAAACTGTTCATTAAG
Source organism: Lepidochelys kempii (assembly GCF_965140285.1). Classification (NCBI taxonomy): domain Eukaryota; kingdom Metazoa; phylum Chordata; order Testudines; family Cheloniidae; genus Lepidochelys; species Lepidochelys kempii. Next base: position 31,559,773 of record NC_136390.1, on the reverse strand, counting down.
TATAAATGTGAAACCTATTCCAGAAACATTATTTTTAAGAAGGCTGGGTAAAGTTTAGATTAGTGTTTGCTAAACTTTTAAATTCCATTTAATCTTTCTCTGAATCAGCTAAATTTTGACATTACTAATAAGAGATGTTCTCAAAGTTAGCTGCTTAATACTTCAAATAAAGTCTACTCTGTATTTCCTTTTCTTTGCCTAGTTCACTTCAGCTGTACTATAGAGCAGTGGTTCTCAACCTTTCCAGACTATTGTACTCCTATCAGGAGTCTGATTTGTCTTGCATACCCTCAGGTTTCACCTCACTTAAAAACTATTTGCTTACAAAATCAGACATAAAAATACAAAAGTATCACAATACACTGTTACTGAAAAATTGCTTGCTTTCTCATTTTTTACCATAATAAAATAGATCAATTGGAATATAAATATTGTACTTTTTAGTGTATATAGAGCAGTATAAACAAGTCATTGTCTGAAATTTCAGTTCGTACTGACTTTACTAATGCTTTTTATGTAACCTGTTGTAAAACTAGGCAAATATCTAGAGGAGTTGGTGTGCCCCCAGCAGACCTCTGCCTACCCCCAAGGGTTACGTGCAGTGGTGAGCTGGAGCCGGTTCGCACGAACTGGTTGTTAAATTTTGAAGCAGTTTTAGAACTGGTTGTTAACCCACTTCCCTGCAGGGGGTGCTGAGGCTTTGATGGGCTCCGGCTGAGAAGTGATGTAATTCCTCCTCTGGCCGCCAGGGGCGCTGTGCTGCGGGAGCCATGTGGGCTGCCCCCTGGCCCTGGGCATGAGCTCTGTTGCTGCTCCCCTGGCCCTGGGGCTCCTGCTGCTGCCTGGTGGGTCCCTGGCTGCTCTGCTGGGCCTGGGCTGCATCCTGCTGCTTGGGCTGCTCCGAGCCACTTTCCCCGTGAGTACCCACCACCCTGCCTGCAGCCAGCCCCTGTCTCCAGCCCCTGCCGCGCACACCCCCCCTGCTCAAAGCTAGCCAGCCCCACACCCCCTGTCTCCAGCCAACCCCGCACCACCCTGCCCTGCCTGCAGCCAGCCCCTACCTCCCCTTGCCTGTCAGCCCCTGCCCTGCCTCCAGCCAACCCCGCATCCTCCTATCTCCAGCCAGCTCCGCACCCCCTGCCTCCAGCTAGCCCTGCCCTACCCCCCTGTCTGCAGCTGGCCCCACGTCCACTGGTGCCCTGCAGTTTCCATGGCAGTAACCCTGCACACCTGCTTCAATGAGGGGGGCAGGGAGCAGCTGGGACTCACACATGTGCACACCCTAGGTGACCAGACCTAGGGTGAAAAATCAGGACAAGGGGGTGGGGAGTAATAGGACCCTAAAAAGAGAGAGAATCCAAAATTGGGACTGTCCCTATAAAATCTGGACATCTGGTCACCCTAGCACACCCCCAGGGAGTGGCGGGGACCCACACATGTGAATCAGAGCTCATTTCTAGTTCAGGCCCATCTTTTTAAAAAAGAACTTACATCCGTATTTTCCTGGACATGTCATACTTTTTGGTTCTTAAATCGCCGTTCCGGGATTTTTAAAATTTTTAAATTTTAAGAATTCCTCCTGGGAAAATATGGACGTATGGTAATCATACTGGTACAAAAAATATATACTGTGGCACATCCCATAAATCAGAACTTTTTATAGGGAACCGGTTGTTAAGATTTTGGCAGCTCATCGCTGGGTATGTGTACTCCTGGTCGAGAACCACTGCTATAGAGAAGTGCCCCTTCAGTGCTCCACTGGTTGACCAACACCTGGCTCTGTACCCTATTCAAGTAAAGTGGCTACAGCAGAGGGAGTCAAAAAGAATGTTGCTCCCTCCATGGCAAATTGATGTAGCACTAATTTATGCAAAGTGCCCCCGTGCAATGGTAAGAGATGTATTAGAAATGTGTGCAGTGGGTGACATTCTATTCTAAATGGGCACTGCTGCTGTTCACTTTATTTTGATCATTCCTGCGCTACCCTGACCTGAGTAAAAATTCTTCAGATAAATAAGCAAATAAAACCTATGAGTCTATATAGTCCACTTACTCTTACTAGCATCAAAAGAAAATACAGGCTCTGAATCTGAATTTTACACATTTCATTTTATGAAAATGATCAGGTGCATGAAGTGCTGAGCTATGATGGGTTAAAATGCCACTTAAGGTACAGCTCCCCGACCCTGGATGCTGCTGCAGCAACAGGGTCGGGGAGCTGTACCTTAAGTGGCATTTTAACCCATCATAGCTCAGCAGTATGCTGCTGCAGCAACAGGCAGGGACTGTAAAAGCCTGGAACCATCTGATGGAGCATTCCCCCTAGTATAGGCATTATGTAAGGTAGTCAGCAGCTATCCAATGAAGCTTTCCCTGTCAAGCCCTGGTGTAGGGGGAAGGACTGACTGGGGTGGGAATGTAATGTCTAGCACTATGAGGATTCTGGGCCCTGTTGCTGCCCTCATGTAGTTCAGGTTGAGCTTCCATAATGATCCATAAGCAGGGATCCTTTTAGCTCTTGGAGTAGACCAGAATGGGGAGAGCCCAGAGGTGGTACAAAAGTGGCATAATGCCACCTTTTTATTCCCACCTTCCTCTGGGCTGAAAGGTTGGTACTCCTGCCTCTGAGAGGTGCGACTACAACTCGTACAGACGTACCTACCTAGCTCAATAGCTCAAATAACAATTGCATGAAGCTGTGGCAGCACAAGCAAGCCACTTGAGTACATAATCAGGGTCCTGGGTGGGTTCGCACAGCTCCTTTGCTGCAGCATCACTGCTACTGTTACTTGGGTATGTCTACCCAAGCTGCAGTCAATTTCTGGTTGCAGTATATACAACCCTGTAAGGCTCGGTGACGAATCTCCCCTGAGCTTGTGCTTGTTAACGCCTTAGTAGTTTCGCTGGTGGGAATGCTAATACACAGACAGCTGTTGGCATTTAAGTAAATACAGTCTAGACTTGCTCTGAGACAGATTGCACAATGTGGTAAAATGCTGGAGACCAGCCTGAACTAGCACTCCCATTAATGCAGGTGCACTTGTGGTAAGGGCAAAGGAAATCTTATGGAAGGAGAAGAGGACAGCAGTTGTTCTGCACTCTACCCTTTCATCCACAGCTGGGATGGGTGTAGGCTTTGTGATGCAAATTAAAAATTCAGACAGCAATATTAGGAGAAGTGAGAGGGTGAGGCAGCTAGTTGGTTGGACTAATGCCCCTTGCAGGGGGATTTGGAAGGAAGCTGACAATCACAACCCAGAACTGTGGGACCCTTTGCAGCAACATGCTTCACACCAGCCTATGGCCTGCCCTGCCAAGATCTGTTACCAGTGTAAGATTTTATTATTTAGAGCCATACTAGCAATGTAAGTTTTTAAGCTCCTGAAATAGTAGGCATTAGAAGCTAACACTAAAAGGCTCTACCCTTAAAAATGCAGGTGCTGTGTTGTTAATTGTTTAACATAGGCATTGGGATGTTACTTACAGGACACAGCCAGGCTGGGTCCTGTTGTGCTAGGCACTTACAAACACATCAGAGAGGACAGTTCCTACCTTTGTGTATCCCTAAACTGGTTGGCAAGTAGCCTGAATCTGACTCTGAAACACTGGGGGAAGGAGAATTATAAATTAATAAGTGAGATTTGACTTTAACTCCTTCAGGCCTAATCTTTATCCCATTGGGAGTGATGGGGAGTTTCGCACCTGACTCCTGTGGAAGTGGGATGGGGCATTAACTGGAAGGCAGTACCACTGCTTGTGTGTTTTCTGTAGTACTCACAAATAGAACAAGTTGAAACAAAGGATGAGATGGTTGCAAGATAGAGCACTTATTAATGCTGCCATGGTCGTTCAATCTTTTTTTTTTGTCATCTCTTCCCATAATTGTTAAACTATTAAGCTCACATTATTCAGCAGATAACTTGTCATATTATTCAGCCAGCTCCCCAGGCTGGATAAAAGTTAATTAAGTAACTTATTTGATGCAGGAGTGCAATCAATGAATAACGTTAAAAGGAAATAACTCCTTTAGTCAGCTGTAATCTTCAGCCTCTGCTTGAGAGGTCCCCATCTTTAGAATACCAGAGTCTTTCCTGACTGGCCTGAGATGCGCTGGCAGAGTTGGGTGGGATCCCAAGTCTGGAAGAGCAGGGGGCGTTGCATGACACATTACGCTCTGCACTGGCAGAGCTGCATGAGTGGGGGAAACTATCAGTGAGTTCTCCTCATGCTGTAATGGATTTAGCTAGTGCTCTAAGTTCTGCAACTTCGTGTGTACCCATTTAAGAGTGATATTAAAATAAAAATGGCTACTTAAAATGCAAGGTACTTCCTAAGTAACTGTTGAATAGTGAGGAGGCTACAGATGAAATATTTGATAGACTGTTGGGTTTCTTTGCCTTCTACAACATAAAGCAGTCATTCCTTAAGCATCACAAACAGAAAAACTATGTATGTTTCCAATATCAAATTATCATTTGGGTGTATCCAGTTGTTGGTTCCCAGACTGAAGCTGGCACAAGACACTTCTTCAGAGCTCACAGTCACTGCAGAGAGGCTTTGGTAAGATAGTTGTACTATATAATGGTTGGCATCCTGTCCTTCCATTGGATTGTGTTTAACAGGAACTCTTTTAATTGGTTTCCACTGTCATTTTGTTAAAACTCTATTGCTAGACAGACATTCTTGACATACGTTTGTTCTTGAAAACATACACTCTGTACTGCTTTGGTCATTAGATTCAATTTTATGTGATTGTCAGCTTAAAAAACCTCCAAACCCCTACATTTGGCAGCCTTTCAACAGCAAAGCTGCTTCCTGCAGCCTAGGACTATAAACTGTATAATTTGTCCATGGAGGCCTATGCATTACAGAAATGAAAATTCTTTCTCTGACAGCATTCATTGCTTAGTACACAGCAATTTGGCTGTTAGAAACAGCTGGTACAGTAGGATGGGACAATAGGAAGGGGAGAGAAGGAAGTACTTACTCAGAGCACCAACTGAGACGATCAAGTTACACAGTCTGTCATTAACAGAGGACACCATGTTCTAAGATATAGCTTCATGTCTGAGCAGGAGTCTGGCTCAGACAGTAGGTGTTTTACTAAACAATTGAAGAAAAATCTTTACTCTGCAGCGATTGCCCAATGCTGGCTTTCTTCAATGTTAAGTTGGGCTAAGTGTGTCCTCTGTTAGATGGAGCTATGCATTAAAGTACCTAATCTAGGGAAGTGTTTAAAAAAAAAAAAAAGTGTCTTGCTGTCCCCCCTCTTTCTTATATGTGAGGAGGGGTGGGGGATTGGTCAAACACTTGTGAAAGTATTGCTCAGAGGGCTTGTTTCAGCCTACAGTTCTCTTCAGTCTGGTTGCTGGTTAAGAAATTGACTATCTACTAATTAAATACTAAGTTAAACAGGTGACGATGGAAAAACAAGTGTTTTATAAAAACGAGGAGTCGGTGCATCTGAAGAAGTGGGGGTTTTTTACCCATGAAAGCTTATGCCCAAATAAATCTGTTAGTTTTTAAGGTGCCACCGGACTCCTCGTTGTTTTTGTGGATAAAGACTAACACGGCTACCCCTCTGATACTTGGCACCATGCAAGTGTTTTATGTGGCATGTCTGTCTCCAGTAGGTCTTTCTTCCAAAAAAACAGAGTGGTGCTGTTTGGTACATGCTTGAATTCTGTGTCTCCAGCGTGGCTTTGTGTTTCCTCTGTATTGATTTTCATGATTCATTGAACATGAGCTAAGCAAAAAGCATACTTAAATAATGCTGGAGACAGCTGTCTGTTCAAGTAGGAGATCTACTCATGGTGTAATGGCGCCAGATTTTTCTTCCATTATTTTCTCCAGTAAGGTACACAATAATAATATTTCCCTAAAAGCTTTTTCATTTCCTCTTAAGTCTCTGGTGTCTTACCTTAAAATATACTATGTTTCAAAGAACTCATATGTACTACAAACTTTAGTATGATATCTGTTCGTGAAGACCTAACTACTGTATTTCTGTGATGATCTATCTCTTCTAATTATTTTAGTTGGAAAGATTTTTGTGGGTTTGAGTCCTTATCAAAAATGTGCAGAGGGAAGAAGGAAAAAAGATTTATATTTTTAAAAGCCGATTAGCTAGCAGAACTGTTGAAAATGTACATATGGAGAATTTTAGATAAAAGCAGAAACTTATAATGGTCTGGAAGCTGCTATGTGGTTTTTTTTGGTTTGTTTTTTGTTTGTTTTAATCTGTTTGTTTGCCTTTATACAACAGAAGCTGAAGTTCCAGATGTTGTTTTGGATTAAAGATAGTGAATGGAAAAATAAGCTTTCTTAATGATGATAACAGAGTCAGACTGGCTGGTTCTGTACTGACAGGAATATGGAGAGATAAAAACTCCATTAATGGTGCATGCACTGCTGAAGAAGCCAATAAAACAATGCCGTCTTCACTGGAAAAAAGCCTCCATATTGGCGATGTTCAGTGCCAACTGCAGGAGGAGGCAGCTGCAGACAAACAACAAAAGTATTAAAATAAAAACTGTTAAATGATTTGGGGGGACTGGGTTTTTTGTTGGAGTTTTTTCTTCTCTTGCAGTTAAAGGTTACTGATCAATACTGCATGGAAAGAGAACAGGATCTTAAAATGCTTTAGCCATGAATAGAGTTTGTGGTGGGAAGGAGCAGGGGACAGAGGATGGGGAGAAGTTAATAAATCTGTCTCTGAAAGGGGTCAAGTGGCTTCTTGGTGGCTTACCACTCTGAAGGCACCTAAGATAATTCTCAGAAACTAACTGCTTACCATCACTTCTGTTGGTGTGTAGAATGCCTTTTTAAAAAAAAAAACAAAAAACTGTTTCCTACAATCCATGAGGAAGGTTTGTTTTTAAATAATGTGTTCTGCTCATTTCTTCCTCTTGATCTCAGTTGCATCCTTCTCCTGGGTCCTGGCAAATCTTACTAACAATGAATGTAGGCTTTCCATTCAGTGGAATGCCCTCCCCATCCAGTATCTGATAACATATTGTGCTATTTAACTGCTTCAGGCCTCTAACAAAACCCTCATTCTCCAGCTTCTCTGACCTTGGAGTGCAGCTGTTGTAAGGTAGTTACTTCAGCTATGCTGATTCATGGCATAGTACTAATAGTTACAGGAGGCAATATCAGCCACCCTCATGTAGTGTGGAGCTAAGCCATTGCTGATCACCAGGGATTCTAGTTTTAAGTGATACACCCCCCCCCCCCAAAATTCTCCGATTTAAAAAGCAAAGCAAACAAAAAAAAGAGAACCCCATAAAAATCTGCAATTTAAAATGAAACTCAACTTTAGTTTCCATAGCCACATAGTTATTAGTTGAACACAATTTTTTATTGATATACTGTAGAACCCTGTTTATCCAAGCCTCCATTATCTGGCTCTCCATATTAACTGAACTACTGGCTGCAGCTGACTGTCCAAGCCCCTCACCCCGTCTTAAAATAAGGGGGAGAAAGCTCTTTGCCAATTCTCTGAATTTTTGATCCCCCCCCCCCCCCCCCCCGATCTGGCCTCCCAGTCCCAATTAGATTGGATAAATGGGGTTCAGCTGTAAACTTAGTGTATTAAAAAATCAGTCACAAGAGGGGGAGGTTGAGCGCATTGAATAAGTGTCACTGGTATTTTCAGTAAAATTTAGTTTATTTTATTTTTTCACTTGTAAAAACTTAGATTCTCTGTAAAAACATACATTTTGCAATTTTCTGTGGCAAATGGATTTCTAGGATCCCTGCTGATGACTCAGGATCTAAAGCCATGTCTTTGTGACTGACTGACTGCTATTGCTTGAAATGGGGGTAAACTTCCTCAGGGCAAATAAAGGCTTTCTTTGTCTATGGTAATGGCTCGCACCAGTGTAGCTATGCTAGCCCTGCATTTCTGGCTGCAAATTTCTACTGCAAACAAGGCCTTATTCCCTGTCTACATTAGGGGATCTTTAGTGTCCTCCCTCCCCGCTTTCTCTGTCTGCCCCCGCCACCCCCGGCCCCAATGTGGCTTTTCAAGGCTTTTGCCATTTTTCTCTGGACCTTGCTCCTGCCGTTGATCTGGTTTGTACTCTGACTCTCAATTTCTTGCTCCGTTTAAGTTGAGTATTGGTTTACTTCATGCCCCTTCTGGGATGGGCTTTGCTAAGCTTATGTCTATGAGAGGCTTTCCCTGCCCCATGGGCTGTGGTTGAGATCATAGAATATCTGGGTTGGAAGGGACCTCAAGAGGTCATCTAGTCCAACCCCCTGCTCAAAGCAGGACCAGTCCCCCAACTAAATCATCCCAGCCAGGGCTTTGTCAAGCCTGACCTTGGGAAAAACTCTAAGGAAGGAGATTCTACCACCTCCCTAGGTAACCCATTCCAGTGCTTCACCACCCTCCTAGTGAAAAAGTTTTTCCTAGCATCCAGCCTAGACCTCCCCCACTGCAACTTGAGACCATTACTCCTGTTCTGTCATCTGCTACCACTGAGAACAGTCTAGATCCATGCTCTTTGGAATCCTCTTTCAGGTAGTTGAAAACAGCTATCAAATCCCCCCTCATTCTTCTCTTCTGCAGACTAAACAATCCCAGTTCCCTCAGCCTCTCCTCATAAGTCATGTGCTTCAGCCCCTAATCATTTTTGTTGCCCTCTGTTGGACTCTTTCCAGTTTTTCCACATCCTTGTAGTGTGAGGCCCAAAACTGGACACAGTACTCCAGATGAGGCCTCACCAATGTCGAATAGAGGGGAATGATCATGACCCTCGATCTGCTGGCAATGCACCTACTTATACAGCCCAAAATGCCGTTTGCCTTCTTGGCAACAAGGGCACACTGTCGACTCATATCCAGCTTCTCGTCCACTGAACCCCTAGGTCCTTTTCTGCAGAACTGCTGCCTAGCCATTCAGTCCCTAGTCTGTAGGGGTGCATTGGATTCTTCCGTCCTAAATGCAGGACTCTGCACTTGTCTTTGTCGAACCTCATCAGATTTCTTTTGGCCCAATCCTGCAATTTGTCTAGGTCCCTCTGTATCCTATCCCTACCCTCCAGTGTATCTGCCTCTTCTCCCAGTTTAGTGTCATTTGCAAACTTGCTGAGGGTGCAGTCCACGCCATTCTCCAGACTATTAATGAAAATATTGAGCAAAACTGGCCCCAGGACTGACCCTTGGGGTACTCCACTTGATACCGGCTGCCAGCTAGACATGGAGCCATTGATCATTACCCTTTGAGCCCGACAATCTAGTCAGCTTTCTATCCACCTTATAGTCCATTCATCCAGCCCATACTACTTTAACTTGCTGGCAAGAATACTGTGGGAGAATTCCTTGTGCTAAAGTCAAGGAATAACACATTCACTGCTTTCCCCTCATCCCCAGAGCCAGTTACCTTGTCATAGGAGGCAATCAGGTTAGTCAGGCATGACTTGCCCTTGGTGAATCCCTGCTGACTGTTCCTGATCACTTTCCTCTCCTCTAAGTGCTTCAGAATGGATTCCTTGAGGACCTGCTCCATGATTTTTCCAGGGACTGAAGTGAGGCTGACTGGCCTGTAGTTCCCAGGATCCTCCTCCTTCCCTTTTTTAAAGATGGGCACTACATTAGCCTTTTTCTAGTCTTCCGGGACCTCCCCTGATCGCCATGAGTTTTCAAAGATCATGGCCAATAGCGCTGCAATCACATCTGCCAACTTGTTTAGCACGCTCGGATGCAGTGCATCCGGTCCCATGGGCTTGTGCTCGTCCAGCTTTTCTGAATAGTCCTGAGCCACTTTTTTCTCTACAGAGGGCTGGTCGTCCTCTCCCCATGCTGTGCTGCCCAGTGCAGCAGTCTGGGAGCTGACCTTATTCAATGCTTTTTTTGCCTCTGTCTTCATGAACATGTTAGCTTTTTCCACATCCTCTGTCACTAGGTTGCCTCCCTCATTCAGTAAGGGGCCCGCACTTTCCTTGACTTTCTTCTTGTTGCTAACATACCTGAAGAAACTCTTCTTGTTACTCTTAACATCTCTTGCTAGCTGCAACTCCAGGTGTGATTTGGCCTTCCTGATTTCACTCCTGCATGCCTGAGCAATAGTTTTATACTCCTCCCTGGTCATTTGTCCAATCTTCCACTACTTGTAAGCTTCTTTTTTGTGTTTAAGATCAGCAAGGATTTCACTGTTAAGCCAAGCTGGTTGCCTGCCATATTTACTGTTCTTTCTACACATTGGGATGGTTTGTTTCTGTAACCTCAATAAGGATTCTTTAAAATACAGCCAGTGATCTTTACGGAGGAATTCATCTCCAGCCCTGCACATGCTGGTGTAGCCCCATTTTGAGGGAGTAGGGTACTCCTTTGAGGGAATTACAGACTAAAAGGCTGACAGTCCTGACACAGCTGGGGCAAAGTGGAGGGTATAGAAGGAGCTGGGAAAGAGTTCCCTTATTTTATCACCTGTACCTAAGATCCTACAAGTTTGGTGACCAGGTTTGTTCCTGGCCAAACAGGCAAAACCAAATGTAGTCAAGGCTCTGTCTGTGGTATTGTAATACAGTCTTCTGAGAACTAAACTTGCTTGTGTAGCTGGATCCTTCTCCTTTGCCTGGATAACTAATTGCATTCAGCTGTTTGCCTTTCAAGAGGGTAGTTAAGGAAAGAATTTAACGAAAACTCCTTAAATGACACACACATCCTAATGTTTGTGTGTAGACCAGCAGGAGAGCGAGAGAGGATTTTTAATCAGATTGTTTTTTTTTAAAAAAAAAAGTCTTTTAAACCAACATCTACTAAATTTCTATGACTGGCTGCTCTTTTGGAGGAAAGGGGGAAAGTTTAATCTGTTGACCGTCCCCACCCCCTGGCCTCCAAACTCTTCCTACCTCAGAGCAACACCCCCCCCTCCCCCGCAAAACCACAGCCTTTCTAGCCTTAACCATCATAAAGAAGCTAAGAAGGGTGATCAGCCCAATTTAAAAACTGCCTTCAAGTTGCCTTCTTGAAAAACACACAAATATGTGGCTTGTTCCCTCACATTTGTAGAGGGCCAACTGTCCAGGGATATTGTTGATGACTTGAAGCTGTGATCTTCCTTTTCTGCTTTCATCCTAAGTAACTTGTGTGGAGTCCCTTTGGACATCTTACTCTCCTGCCCTGCTCATATTTGTTTGGTGAATATATTTTAATGAACAGCTGTGCATGTGTTGAGTCACATTGCAATTATCTGATTCTGCCATAGCAGTGAGATGGGCAAAAACATGTTTCAATCTGAGTTGCTGGAAAATTCCATTAATCGCATTCTAGTTAGGAGGCTTGGGATGAGGGGAACAAAGCAAAGTGTGTTCGTATATTAAGTATTTATTATAGTTCTCTTTCCTCCCCCACCTCTTGATTTAGTGGGTAATGTGATTTGCTGTTAACATTATAGACCCTGGGAAAATAATTAGAGGTTCAGCTTTACCCTGGCAGGTAAAATGGTGCTGGGATTATTGATGTGCAAATGAAGTTAGTTACTTGTGGTAGAGCATTTAAATAGATAAGGGGTCACTGAAAAAGTTCTGTCTATAATGACAGTGCTTGCAATAGCATTCCATGAATTCATTTACTAGGTATTCAGTTTGAAATGCTCCAACCTGATAATATCACAGGCTGAAAATAAGAAACATTTGCACCTTCTAAGTTCCATGCATGTGTGAAAACACAGAACTAACCACTAGTGAGACAGTATTTAATTAGTACATTTAGCAGTCTGTAGAATCTAGACTAGCTTGCTCTTCTCTTTCTCTCACCGCCCCCTCCCCCACTTGGTGATAGAGGCTCATTTTGAACTATGGGTCTCTAAATAGTATTTAATTATTAGTCAGATATTGGGGGCATAGAACTACTCTCCTACACTTTTGATAGATGAGCAACTCCCCCTGCTTTTGCTTAGACTAGGATAAAAGGTGTATCTTTAAAATGTATTAGCCATGACATTTTTAACTAACACATTTCAAAAGAAAAGGAGGACTTGTGGCATCTTGGAGACTAACCAATTTATTTGAGCATAAGCTTTCGTGAGCTACAGCTCACTTCATAGGACGCATACTGTGGAAAATACAGAAGATGTTTGTTTTTATACACACAAACCATGAAAAAATGGGTGATTATCACTACAAAAGGTTTTCTCTCCCCCCACCCCACTCTCCTGCTGGTAATGCATCCGATGAAGTGAGCTGTAGCTCACAAAAGCTTATGCTCAAATAAATTGGTTAGTCTCTAAGGTGCCACAAGTACTCCTTTTCTTTTTGCGAATACAGACTAACATGGCTGTTACTCTGAAACCTGACATTTCAAAAGGTGATTCTGTGAAGAGGTGGTAAATCAATGTTAAAATCCAACTTTCCCTGTCCATGCAAAAATTTTCAAGTTTTAGTTAAAATGTTGAATGAATGTTTTAAAAATACATCTTTCCCGAGTAAAAAGAAAAGGAGGATATGTGGTACCTTTGAGACTAACAAATTTATTTGAGCATAAGCTTTCGTGAGCTACAGCTCACTTCACCTGAATGCATCCAATGAAGTGAGCTGTAGCTCACAAAAGCTTATGCTCAAATAAATTTGTTAGTCTCGAAGGTACCACAAGTCCTCCTTTTCTTTTTGCGGATAAAGACTAACACGGGTGCTACTCTGAAATCTTTCCCTAGTGTTCGCAAAAAGAAAAGGAGTACTTGTGGCACCTTAGAGACTAATTTATTTGAGCATAAGCTTTCTTGAGCTATAGCTCACTTCATTGGATGCATACTGTGGAAACTACAGAAGACATTATATACACAGAGACCATGAAACAATACTTCCTCCCACCCCTCTCTCCTGCTGGTAATAGCTTATCTAAAGTGATCACTCTCCTTACAATGTGTATGATAATCAAGGTGGGCCATTTCCAGCATAAATCCAAGTTTAACCAGAACGTCTGAGGGTGGGGGGGGGGAGGGTAGGAAAAAACAAGAGGAAATAGGCTACCTTGCATAATGACTTAGCCACTCCCAGTCTCTATTTAAGCCTAAATTAATAGTATCCAATTTGCAAATGAATTCCAATCCAGCAGTTTCTTGCTGGAGTCTGGATTTGAAGTTTTTTTTGTTGTAAGATAGCGACCTTCATGTCTGTAATTGCGTGACCAGAGAGATTGAAGTGTTCTCCGACTGGTTTATGAATGTTATAATTCTTGACATCTGATTTGTGTCCATTTATTCTTTTACGTAGAGACTGTCCTGTTTGACCAATGTACATGGCAGAGGGGCATTGCTGGCACATGATGGCATATATCACATTGGTGGATGTGCAGGTGAACGAGCCTCTGATAGTGTGGCTGATGTTATTAGGCCCTGTGATGGTGTCCCCTGAATAGCTATGTGGGCACAGTTGGCAACGGGCTTTGTTGCAAGGATAGGTTCCTGGGTTAGTGATTCTGTTGTGTGGTATGTGGTTGCTGGTGAGTATTTGCTTCAGGTTGGGGAGCTGTCTGTAAGCAAGGACTGGCCTGTCTCCCAAGATTTGTGAGAGTGTTGGGTCATCCTTTGGGATAGGTTGTAGATCCTTAATAATGCGTTGGAGGGGTTTTAGTTGGGGGCTGAAGGTGACGGCTAGTGGCGTTCTGTTATTTTCTTTGTTAGGCCTGTCCTGTAGTAGGTGACTTCTGGGAACTCTTCTGGCTCTGTCAATCTGTTTCTTCACTTCTGCAGGTGGATGTTGTAGTTGTAAGAATGCTTGATAGAGATCTTGTAGGTGTTTGTCTCTGTCTGAGGGGTTGGAGCAAATGCGGTTGTATCGCAGAGCTTGGCTGTAGACGATGGATCGTGTGGTGTGGTCAGGGTGAAAGCTGGAAGCATGTAGGTGGGAATAGCAGTCAGTAGGTTTCCGGTATCGGGTGGTGTTTGTGACCATTGTTTCTTAGCACTGTAGTGTCCAGGAAGTGGATCTCTTGTGTGGACTGGACCAGGCTGAGGTTGATGGTGGGATGGAAATTGTTGAAATCATGGTGGAATTCCTCAAGGGTTTCTTCTCCATGGGTCCAGATGATGAAGATGTCATCAATATAGCGCAAGTATAGCGTTAGGGGATGAGAGCTGAGGAAGCGTTGTTCTAAGTCAGCCATAAAAATGTTGGCATACTGTGGGGCCATGCGGGTACCCATAGCAGTGCCACTGATCTGAAGGTGTACATTGTCCCCAAATGTGAAATAGTTATGGGTGAGGACAAAGTCACAAAGTTCAGCCACCAGGTTTGCCGTGACATTATCGGGGATAGTGTTCCTGACGGCTTGTAGTCCATCTTTGTGTGGAATGTTGGTGTAGAGGGCGTCTACATCCATAGTGGCCAGGATGGTGTTATCAGGAAGATCATCGATGGATTGTAGTTTCCTCAGGAAGTCAGTGGTGTATCAAAGGTAGCTGGGAGTGCTGGTAGCGTAGGGCCTGAGAGGAGAGTCTACATAGCCAGAGAATCCTGTTGTCAGGGTGCCAATGCCTGAGATGATGGGGCGCCCAGGATTTCCAGGTTTATGGATCTTGGGTAGTAGAATATCCCAGGTCAGGGTTCCAGGGGTGTGTCTGTGCGGATTTGATCTTGTGCTTTTTCAGGAAGTTTCTTGAGCAAATGCTGTAGTTGCTTTTGGTAACTCTCAGTGGGATCAGAGGGTAATGGCTTGTAGAAAGTGGTGTTGGAGAGCTGCCGAGCAGCCTCTTGTTCATATTCCGATCTATTCATGATGATAACAGCACCTCCTTTGTCAGCCTTTTTGATTATGATGTCAGAGTTGTTTCTGAGGCTGTGGATGGCATTGTGTTCTGCACGGCTGAGGTTATGGGGCAAGTGATGCTGCTTTTCCACAATTTCAGCCCGTGCACGTCGACGGAAGCACTCTATGTAGAAGTCCAGTCTGCTTTTCGACCTTCAGGAGGAGTCCACCTAGAATCCTTCTTTTTATAAAGTTGGTAGGGAGGCCTCTGTGGATTAGTATGTTGTTCAGAGGTATTTTGGAAATATTCCTTGAGTCGGAGACGTCGAAAATAGGATTCTAGGTCACCACAGAACTGTATCATGTTCGTGGGGGTGGAGGGGCAGAAGGAGAGGCCCCGAGATAGGACAGCTGCTTCTGCTGGGCTGAGAGTATAGTTGGATAGGTTAATGATATTGCTGGGTGGGTTGAGGGAACCATTGTTGTGGCCCCTTGTAGCATGTAGTAGTTTAGAAAGTTTAGTGTCCTTTTTCTTTTGTAGAGAAGCAAAGTATGCGTTGTAAATGGCTTGTCTAGTTTTAGTAAATTCCAGCCATGAGGAAGTTTGTGTGGAAGGTTGTTTTTTTATGAGAGTATCCATTTTTGAGAGGTTTCAGAGTAACAGCCGTGTTAGCTCATTCTTAATCTTTCCCTGTTTGCTGTAGAGGATGTTGATCAGGTGATTCCGCAGTTTCTCTGAGAGCGTGTGGCACAAGCTGTCAGCATAGTCTGTGTGGTGTGTAGATTGTAATGGGATTTTTTACCTTCAGTCCTTTTGGTACGATGTCCATCTGTTTGCATTTGGAAAGGAAGATGATGTCTGTCTGTATCTGTACAAGTTTTTTCATGCAGTTGATAGATTTCCACTCCATACGGCTAAATGCAGTGCCTTGCATAATGACATAGTGTGATAATACAATGTGCATACAGTGTGCATGATAATCAAGATGGGCCATCCCTAGTGTTGTCATATGTTGACTTTGGTCCTCTATCTACATTATAACTTCTAATCAGGTCTTGAACGCAGTAGAATATGGGTTAAAATACAGATCCATCATGCAGCATAGGTGGGGCTATCCTCTGCTTTTATGGTGTACAAAAATCATCATACAGCCTTCAAGTTCTGTAGGGCTGGAAGCACAACACAAGTACACTTTTTAAAACGTGGGCCCGTACTGTGCTGTATTATGTTCCCCCAGTATGGTGAAATTACAGTGCAGAGACAAGACCTTTGTCAGACTTGCTTGCAACCATTATTCTAAACATCCTCTAAAATGGGTTCTCAAACTGGGGGTCGGGACCCCTCATGGGGTCATGAGGTTATTACATGGGGAGTCATGAGATGTCAGCCTCTACCCCAAACCCCACTTTGCATCCAGCATTTATAATGGTGTTAAATATGTGTTTTTAATTTATAAGGGGGGGGGTAGGGGGTCGCACTCGGGCTTGCTATTTGAACGGGATTACCAGTACAAAAGTTTAAGAACCACTGCTCTAAAACTAGCCCAAAACTCTTAATGGTATGTTTTGATTTGCAAGAACAAAATACTGTTTGATCTTTAATGGTCTTGTAAAGTTACAAGAACTAGTTTGTCAGGAAAATTCTTGCAATGTCTTTTCTGAAGCAAATCCATTTCAGGGAGGGCAGCTTCTTGGAAAGGGGAATGCAGAAGTACCTCATCAGCTAGAAAATTCCTTCTTCTGTTTTTATTTATGGCTGCGAAGTATAAACACCATCTAGTTTAAGTGTTCAAGTAGTTTGGTGGTCAGAATATCAGCATCTGCATATTCATCCTTAATGGGATTTAGCAGGCTTAATTTAAAAAAAAGAAATTCTACAAGCTAAAGAATGTTGTTCTGTCACCAAAACAGACACATTTTCATGTAAAGACTAATAAATATTCCACTTTGATATTCTGACAAGCCCTGTGTTTTCTGTAGGGAAGCAAGTTAAGATTAGAGTTTCTCTTCCCTCGTCATCTGTCACTTTGTAGCACACACCTTTAATGTGACTTAAACACTTTTTTAATAACTAATTTTGAAAAGCCTACAGACTAACAGATTTATTTGGGCATAAGCTTTCGTGGGTAAAAAACCCCAGTTCTTCAGGTGCATGAAGTCGCTCCATGCACCTGAAGAATTGGGGTTTTTTACCCACAAAAGCTTATGTCTAAATAAATCTGTTAGCCTTAAAGGTGCCACCGGACTCCTAGTTTTTGTGGATACATGGCTACCCCTCTGATACTGGTTTATCCCTGAATCTGGTTGAACAAATACTAAAGGTATTTAGAGCTAATATTACACAAGTAGAAAAGGAGGACTTGTGGCACCTTAGAGACTAACAAATTTATTTGAGCATCAGCTCTCATGAGCTACAGTTCACTTCATCAGATGCATTCGGTGGGGAGATTTATATACACAGAGAACATGAAACAATGGGTGTTACCATACACACTGTAATGAGAGTGATCAGAAAAGGTGAGCTCTTGCCAGCAGGAGAGCAGGGGGAGGGGGACCTTTTGTAGTGATAATCAAGGTGGACCATTTCCAGCAGTTGACAAGAACCTTTGAGGAACAGTAGGGGATGGAGGGGGGGAATAAACATGGGGAAATAGTTTTACTTTATGTAATGACCCATCCACTCCCAGTCTCTATTCAAGCCTAAGTTAATTGTATCCACTTTGCAAATTAATTCTAATTCAGCAGTCTCTCATGGGAGCCTGTTTTTGAAGTTTTTTTTGTTGAAGAATTGCCACTTTTAGGTCTGTAATCGAGTGACCAAAGAGACTGAAGTGTTCTCCGTCTGGTTTTTGAATGTTATAATTCTTGACGTCTGATTTGTGTCGATTTATTCTTTTACGTAGAGACTGTCCAGTTTGGCCAATGTACATGGCAGAGGGGCATTGCTGGCACATGATGGCATATATCACATTGGTAGATGTGCAGGTGAACGAGCCCCTGATGGCGTCGCTAATGTGATTAGGTCCTATGATGGTGTCACTTGAATAAATATGTTTACTAAGTTGGCATCAGGCTTTGTTGCAAGGCTAGGTTTTTGGGTTAGTGTTTTTGTTGTGTGGTGTGTGGTTGCCGGTGAGTATTTGCTTCAGGTTAGGGAGCTGTCTGTAAGCGAGGACTGGTCTATCTCCCAAGATATGTGAGAGTGAGGGATCATTTTTCAGGATAGGCTGTAGATCTTTGATGTGCTGGAGAGGTTTTAGTTGGGGGCTGAAGGTGACAGCGTGTGGTGTTCTGTAATTCTCTTTGTTGAGCCTGTCCTGTAGTAGGTAACTTCTGGGTACTCTTCTGGCTCTGTCAATCTGTTTCTTGATTGACAGTGGGGGAGGTTTAGATTGGATATTAGGAAAAACTTTTTCACTAAGAGGGTGGTGAAACACTGGAATGCGTTACCTAGGGAGGTGGTAGAATCTCCTTCCTTAGAGGTTTTTAAGGTCAGGCTTGACAAAGCCCTGGCTGGGATGATTTAACTGGGAATTGGTCCTGCTTCGAGCACGGGGTTGGACTAGATGACCTTCTGGGGTCCCTTCCAACCCTGATATTCTATGATTCTTCACTTCAGCAGGTGGGTATTGTAGTTGTAAGAACACTTAATAGAGATCTTGCTGGGGGTTGTCTTCTGTCTGAGGGGTTGGAGCAAATGCGGTTGTATCTTAGAGCTTGGCTGTACAGAATGGATCGTGTGGTGTGGTCTGGATGAAAGCTAGAGGCATGTAGGTAATATAGCAGTCCATAGGTTTCTGGTATAGGGTGGTGTTTTTGTGACCATCCCTTATTAGCACCATAGTGTCCAGGAAGTGGATCTGTTGTGTGGACTGGTCCAGGCTGAGGTTGATGGTGGGATGGAAATTGTTGAAATCATGGTGGAATTCCTCAAGGGTTTCTTCTCCATGGGTCCAGATGATGAAGATGTCATCAATATAGCGCAAGTATAGCGTTAGGGGATGAGAGCTGAGGAAGCGTTGTTCTAAGTCAGCCATAAAAATGTTGGCATACTGTGGGGCCATGCGGGTACCCATAGCAGTGCTGCTGATTTGAAGGTATACATTGTCCCCAAATGTGAAATAGTTATGGGTAAGGACAAAGTCACAAAGTTCAGCCACCAGGTTTGCCGTGACATTATCGGGGATAGTGTTCCTGACGGCTTGTAGTCCATCTTTGTGTGGAATGTTGGTGTAGAGGGCGTCTACATCCATAGTGGCCAGGATGGTGTTTTCAGGAAGATCACCGATGGATTGTAGTTTCCTCGGGAAGTCAGTGGTGTCTCGAAGATAGCTGGGAGTGCTGGTAGCGTCGGACTTGAGGAGAGAGCCTATGTAGCCAGACAATCCTGCTGTCAGGGTGCCAATACCTGAGATGATGGGACGTCCAGGATTTCCAGATTTATGGATCTTGGGTAACAGAATATCCCAGGTCAGGGTTCCGGGGGTGTGTCTGTGCAGATTTGTTCTTGTGCTTTTTCAAGGAGTTTCTTGAGCAAATGCTGTAGTTTCTTTTGGTAACCCTCAGTGGGATCAGAGGGTAATGGCTTGTAGAAAGTGGTGTTGGAGAACTGCCGAGCAGCCTCTTGCTTATATTCCGACCTATTCGTGACGACGACAGCACCTCCTTTGTCAGCCTTTTTGATTATGATGTCAGAGTTGTTTCTGAGGCTGTGGATGGCATTGTGTTCTGCACTGCTGAGGTTATAGGGCAAGTGATGCTGCTTTTCCACAATTTCAGCCCGTGCACGTCGACGGAAGCACTCTATGTAGAAGTCCAGTCTGTTGTTTCGACCGTCAGGAGGAGTCCACCCGGAATCCTTCTTTTTGTACACAAGTATAAACCTCATTAAAAGTATTTGCTACACACACAAGGTCACTTCCCAAAGTTAAAATCTGTACTATTTGCCTCTTAAAATAATGTCTGTCTGTCTCTTTCCACACAACTCCTTGGTTGTCATAACAATCTGACTTGTGATTGGCTTTTGTTTACAGTTGTGCCACTAACAATGGTCAAGCTAAGCTTTCTCTTAAAATAAGTAAGCCCTCCTTTCCCTGAAGCTCTGTGCTGCGATCTTAAGCAGCAGGGCCAGGATACTGCAGACACTTGTGATTGGATCAGAAGCATTATAGTAGGTGAGTTCAATATCTGGCATATTTGCAGGATTGGGCCCTATGTTTTCCTCTTCTATAATAGAATCTTCATTCTAAACTGGTTTTCTGGTGTTAATTAAAATGCCTCTGATTATGGGGGTGTATTGATATGAGCAATGTTTTGGCGTGGCTGCAGCAGAATTCAGGATTACCCAAACCAGTTTAAAAATATACTGTTGAGATTATTTTTAAAAAGGGGGAAAGTATTCAAGAAGGAGCTCTGTCTTGCGGTAGCAGCATATCTCCAGCATGCCTGTTGGCTTCAGCAAGCAGGCTGCAATCCTCTCCTTCCCTAGGAGCATAAAAGTGTAACCCAGTAACATTTTGAATATTAAATAAGGATATTTACATTAATGAGCTGCTGAAATATGTGGGAAGCAGCAATAACGTGTGTACTTATTGTTAAATGTCTTGCTTAATTGATGTTTAGTTTATGTGCCTGGGGTAAATTGATAAGATGCACAAAGCCAGTGCATACTCAAGTTGTTGAGCCTAACTTTCTCATGCAATTACTTGTGAATGTTTGTTGTTTGTCAATACAAATGATAGATCAGTATCTATGTGGCTGTTTTGCATACATAGAATTGTGCACAGTTTTTAAATGTTCAGGGGTGATGTCACCAGTGAACCAGATTTCAGAGTAACAGCCGTGTTAGTCTGTATTCGCAAAAAGAAAAGGAGTACTTGTGGCACCTTAGAGACTAACCAATTTATTTGAGCATAAGCTTTCGTGAGCTACACTAAGGGTATGTCTTCGCTGCCCATGTTACAGTGCTTTATCAGAGAGCTCTCCCAGCGATTTAAAAAAAGCCCACCCCGAATGAGCGCTCCTGGCGATAGTGCTGTCGATGAGCTAGTCTACACTGGCAATGCTAAAGCGCTTTAATATTCTCTAAAACCCACCCCAGTGAGAGGCATAGCTCCCAGCGCTGTTGCATTGTCTACACTGGCACTTTACAGTGCTGAAACTTGCTGCGTTCAGGGGGGTGGTTTTTCACACCCCGAGCGAGAAAGTTGCAGCGCTGTAAATTGCCAGTGTAGACAAGCTCTGTACTGGCGCTTTTCAGCGCTAAAACTTCTGTTGGGGGGGGGATGTTTTCACACCACTGAACAATGTTTTAGCGCTAAAAGTGGCTGTGTAGACACAGCCTTAGTTATTGAATGAGCATTTTTAAGAAACATTATTTTGTGTGAAAGGAAGAAGGCTCTTCAGCCTCTTCCTCTTTCATCATAGTGCTGTATTAGGCCTTGAGGTCAGTAAAAATGCAGTGAACTTGGCTACTGTTTGAGTGGAGTATGGCTTTGGCTTCTGTGAAAGGCAGTAAACCATATATAGTAACATACAGAGAGGCTTAAAAGGCACAAGTAGAGTGTAATGTGTCTTGACTCTTTGAAAGGGCTTGAAGAAAATTCTTTGACAATTCCTCACCTACTATCCTGGGTGAAAAGTACCTGCACTGCCAACCCCCCACCCCCCCAAACCTTTCTCCACAGGCTGTACCTATTTAACTTGCCAAATCTTCACTGTTCTATAAACTGTGTAACCCACCCCACACCCAATATAAAATCCTGAAGCCGCACATACCAGTTAATGAATGGTAGGCTCCCTGAATAAATGAGTTTTTGGGCTTTCCCCTTTTGGGGGAGAGGTGGGAATTGGGCCCAAGCCTCTTACAAGACTCCTCCTGGGTCTGCTCTTCTCCTGGACACACTAAGACTCCTCTTAAAGGAGCTTCACTGACCTTATTCCCTGCCCACCTCTTCCCCCTTCATATGGAAAGCAATTAGTGCTGCTTGTTCAGCTTTGTTCCTTTGGAGCCTCCCTCACCTCAAAAAAGGAGGGGTGGGAGAGGAAAGAGCCAGGGGTTCTCTGCTTCCATTCAGTCCACTTACCCAGGCAGAATTTCTCCTGTGTGAGTAGGTTGTTCCAAGCCCTGTATTTGATACTTACTTGTTCCCTCACATTATAATTTCTCTAATCAGTATGTGAGCTGTGAGTGACGGCATAGACAATAAATGTATGCTAGCTTGATGCCAACAGGGAGACCAAATGAGATTTTATTCCTGTAATTGACTATTCTACTCTGGGTGGGTGGGTGAGTTTTTGTTTTCTTCTTCTTCTTTTTTGTTTTAAAGCTAGAACAGCTATGGAAATCAAAGTTTTTCATAAGTCAGACTAACTTGTTGGATTTGTTTAGTGGATGACACCTTGGTCCAGGAGTTAGTGCTCTTCTCTTTGGTGTCTCTGCTATTGACACGCCGGACAGGAACCCAACACATCAAAACTTCGCAATGCCTACATTCTTGGTGCATCTCAGCCTGAGGCTTCCTGTCTTTCAGACTGTTTCTGCTGGGCTGAGATGTTGGTACTCTACTGATGGGTGCTTATACACATACACATGCATGTGCCAAATGCAGTGTGAGCGTGATTGACTTTCATGTCCTATCTTAGTGATGTAGGTAAGGGGATGGGTATTTTCCCCCAGGTCAGAGAACCCACAAGTGCAATTCTTCTGACTCTGGCCTGGCCTATGCTAAAAAGTTAGGTCGAGCCAGCTATGTTGCTCAGGGGATATGAAAAATCCACACCCTGAGTCATGTAGTTCAGCTGACCTAACTGCCAGTGTAGACGGCACCAGAGAAATGGAAGAGACACTGCCTCTGCTTGGGGAGGTGAATCGCCTACGCTGATGGGAGAACCCCTTCCCTCCATGTAGGTAGTATCTGCACTCAGTCAGGCACTACAGCAGCTCAGCTGTAGCCTTTCAAGTGTAGCCTAGACAAGCCCTTTGAAGGCCTTGGTTTTGTGTATTGTTTGGGGGAATATGTGTGTAAGGTCACATGATCCTCAAAACCCATCTGTAATTATTCCCCTATAACGGCAGGGTGAGGACAAAGCTTATGTAAATACTGGTTTTAATTGCTGATGAGCTCAGCGGATGTGCACCTATCATGGAAGGTAGAATTACAAATCAATACTCTCTTTTAAAAAAAAAAAAATCTTAGGTACATGCAAAATATGTGCAGCCCTTGGGGTCTTTGTCAGCTGCCACCAGCGCTGTCAGTATTTCAGAATCTCTGTGCTCCTGATCTCTTCAGAATGCTTTGAACTTGTTTAATGGGGTGTGTTCATTGCTGTGCCATATTAAGATTGAAACATAGTTTCTAATTTCTTCATTAATTGGACCTGCCTTGCTTTCATTTGGACCATTCCATGGGGGTTCAGAATGTGTGTAAGTAATGTTCATGGCCCAGTTACAGAAACAGTGCAACACGCTACTTCCAGGAAGTTGTGTTACTGTCAATGCCACCTTAGATTTTAAGAGTACCTGGTTCTCTCTTTACAGCTTCCTGATTGTAATCACCAGTAGAGCTGCAGGACTGAGGAATTCTGGGTCCTGTGTAGTCAGGCCATAAAGTGATATATTGAGAGGAGATCAGTGGAGTTTCCTACAAAGAATAGGATAATGGTTATGTATACTTTCGTGCAGTGAAAATATGAGAATCCTAAAATCTGTTTGCCATATTGGATTAGTACCCAGGCATTTAGATGGTTCAGAATGCTATCCCTTTTACAGTGCTTTATGAACACCAGTCTTAATTTTCTGAACTTGCTGTACACTTGCTCTTTCTGAATCTGTTCTCTGTCCCCAGTTTAGAACTAAAAGCTTACTTTCTATTAAGCCACTGGTCTGGAATTTGAGTTCCTTTTTGCAATGAGACTCTCACATACTGTCTTGGGATGCTAGTTAGCTTTTTAATATGCATAAAGTTTGCAATTTTAGTAAATATTTGAATTTGTAAGTTTGACTTTTTTTTTAAAAAAAAAAATCCTCTGTTTGTATTTAACTTTCCCAGTGGCCCATAGCAGCTTTAAATTTAGTTTGTTCATGAACAATCTGCTTCTTTGTACTTGACTTGGATGTGTATTTCAAGAAGTAATACTGTAACCCACTGTGTGTTTTTACTACCCTCTAGTGGTGATAGTAGCTGTAGTAATTCTTAGTACAGAAAATGCCTGTTGAATGGCAGTAGCCAGATTCATTAAAAGAAAGTTGGGGAGGGGGAATACGTGTCTGGGTATGGAATTGGAAATAAAGCTTGATGCGTTATTAGCTTCACACCAAAGTCTCTGTCAAAAATTAATGTGAAACCCCAGCAAACACAGGTGTATGATATGCCACTTGCTATTTTTATTTACTTTATTTTATTTTAATATTATTTATTATTTTATTTATTTACCTTTATTTTTAATCCATCTTTCACAGACTCTCTTGTTTTGCTTTTTGTTTTTTCCCTTGGCAATGAAAGACTTTGCTAGTTGGTTTTATTTTTGTTTCTCTTTAGTTTGTGTCTCATGTAGACAATACACAATCCTACATGCTTATAGTGCAATGCTTTACATCTGAATTGTCAGCCTTCCAAAGGAATGTTTTTACATCCAAACACTTTCCTTTGCATTTTACAAAAGTAAACCTTTCTCTTCCTGAAACTTTAACAAAAATGGAATTTGACCCCAAATTCAATACAAGAATGATCCTTTAATACAAACCACTAATTAAATGGGCAAAATTTCACCTGGGTGTCTCCAAATGTAGGTTTGACATGCATTTTGTTTTTAAAAACCTGATATTAATGGAACTTGTTCTTATTTATTTTTAATTCTAAACAGGTTTTAAAAACAAACATTACTGTGCTGTGTTGGCAACTAAAACTTTGAAGTATTGTGTTAATGAAGAACAGCCTGAAAGTGAAATTGATTAGAAACCTGTCTACCAAGCCTCTCCACTGTCCTTGCGTGCTTTAAAAGGAAGGACTTCACCATGAGGCTTAGAAACTCCAGACATCCTCTCAAACCAATTGTTTACAAACAAGATTACTCCCCCACTGTCCCACACAAATATTCAAACCAAAATGTGTGAACTAACAAGATGTGGGCCACTTTTTGTTGCATCCCATCACCTGTCTATTTAGGCCCTGGTCCTGCAAAATAGTTCTAGAGTTGTGGGCCATTGCATTTTTGGCAGAGTTCCATTAACTTCAGGATGATTGAATCCCTGGATAGAAGGGTTCATGGTTCAGATCTGGGGCTTGTATGGTCACCTTTTACAGATGGGATCTTGTTCCCCTGTGCAGCTTAGCACTTGCACACTTCTGGCACTATGTAAAGTGAGCGCCTTCATTACCTGAAGCTGAGAGAGAAGGAACCACCTCTCTCCCCCGAACAAAAAGCGTTAAATGATGAAAAGCATATCCGATTTAAAATGTGAAGTTTTAATAATCTTGGGTGTTTATGTAGGCAAGAACATTCCCATTTGACCTTCTCACAGTATAACTTTAGGAATGTGCCCATGTTTATATAGCACTTTGAAGTTATAATAAAGCACTATGGAAGTCTTAATTAGCGTTATCAGTTTCTCTACAAGGATTTCATTGTACTATTGCAATCTTCTGTGATTTATACCTGAGTATTGTAGTGCTTCTTTTAGAATATTTGTTAGTCATTGTTTAAAAAAAACCAACAACACCAAAAAAACCCCCACAAAATATACAAAGTTTTCACTATGTCCAAAGAGTTCTAGTTATGTGGGTTGTGGTGGTGGGTTTTTTAAAACACCATAAGAATGGCCATAGTGGGTCAGACCACTTGTCTGTCTAGCTCCGTATCCAGTCTCTGACAGTTCAGATGCTACACAGAGAATGAACAGAACAGGGCAATTTTGAGTGATCTATCTGTTATCCAGATCCAGCCTCTGGCAGTCAAAGGTTTCGGGACACCAGGAACATGGGGTTGCATCCCTATTCATCTTCATTAATAGCCATTGATGAACCTAACCTCCATGAATTTATGTAATTTTTCTTTTTTTGTGGGGGAGGGGGTACTTCTGGCGTTCACAATGTGCTCTGGCAGTGAGTTCTACAGGTTTGCTGTGGGTTTTGTGAAGAAGTACTTCCTTATGTTTGTTTTAAATTTGATGCCTGTTAATTTCTTTGGGTATCCTCTAGTTCTTGTGTTATGTGAAGGGGTAAATAACACTTCCTGATTCATTTCCTTGATACCATTCATGATTTTATAGACCTCTGTCGTATCCCCCTTTAATCATTTATTTTCTAAGCTGTATAGCCCCAGCCTTTGTAATCTCTCCTCACATGGGAGAAGTTCTACCCCTTATTATTTTAGTTGCCATTTTTGGCATCTTTTCCGATTCTAATACCTTCTTTTAAAATGAGGCAACCAGAGCGGTACACAGTATTCAACTTGTGGGCATCCCATGGATTATGATATTTACTGTTGTCTTATGTATCCCTTTTCTAATTGTTCCTAATGTTAGCTTTTTTTTGACTCCCACTGCACAGTAAGCAGATGGTTTTAAGAGAACTGTCTACGATGACTCCAAGATCTTTCCTGAGAGCTAATAGATAATTTCGATCCCCATCTTTTTGCATGTAAAGTTGGGATTATGTTTTCCAGTGTGTGTTACTTTGCATTTATCAACATTGAATTTAATCTCTTCTGTTTCCCAGTGACCCAGTTTAGTGAGGTCTTCACAGTCAGCTTTGGACTTAACTATCTTGAGTAATTGTATCCTCTGCAAATTTTACCACCTCATTGTTAAGGCTACGTTTTAGTCACGGGTATTTTTAGTAAAAGTCATGGACAGGTCACAGGCCGTAAAGAGAAATTCACGGGCCCGTGGCCTGTCCATGACTTTTACTAAAAATACCCACCCGGACTAAAACTTAGGTGGAGAGGGCCCACAGGTGATCGGTTCCGGAGGCACTGTGGGTGTTGGGGGATGTGGCCCGGGACCCACACTGGTGCTGCCGGGGGGGGGGGGGGGGGAGAGGAGGAGGGGAGGTTGGCAGGGCTGGCAGGGGTTTCCTACCCAGCTCCCCATCCGTGTAGCTTCTCAGTGGCAGGGGCTAGGGCAGGCTCTGTGCTGCTTCTGCCACAAGCGCCTGGGAACCACAGCCAATGGGAGCTGCGGGGGCGGGCAGCATGTGGCGTAGAGACCCCCCTCTGCCACCTATGAACTGCAGGGGGGCCATGCCAGTGGGAACTGGGGAGCCCCCCCCGCGAGGTAAATGCCTCCACTCCCCAACCTCCTGCCCCTAGCCCTGAGCCCCCTGCCACGCATCCAAACTGCTGCTGCTGGCACCAGTCGCTGCAAAAGTGACAGACTCGCAGCCTTACTAATTGTTCATCCCCCCTCTCCCCCCCCGGATCATTGATGAATATATTGGGCTACTACTGATCCTTGCGGGATCCTACTATTCACCTCTCTCCATTGTGAAAACTGGCCATTTATTCCTGCCCTTTATTTCCTATCTTTTTTTAACCAGCTACTGATCCATGAGGGGACCTTCCTTCTAATCCCATGATTTAAGGATACAATTTAGTCACATGCGGCACCTCCAACCCCGCTGCAACCAGGGCCGTGTGCAGGATTTTGCCCCCTCCGCCCCCCAGCTTGTCAGTCTCCCCCACCGTGGGGCTCCAACTGTCATTCCTCCCCCCACTTCAGCCCTCCCCTCTGCTTTTTTTTAATAAAAGTTACAGACAGGTCACGGGCTTCCATGCATTTTTGTTTGCCTGCAACCTGTCTGTGACTTTTACTAAAAATAACTGACACAATCTTATCCTTACCCATGATTGTTTAGTTTGCTTAAGAGCCTTTGATGAGGGACCTTGTCAAAGGCTTTCTGAAAGACCAAGCACGCTGTATCGGACTCGATCACCGTTCTCCATATGCTTGTTGACTTTTTCAAAGAATTCTAATAGATTGGTGAGGCATGCTTTCCCTTTGTAAAAGTCCTGTTGACTGTTCCACAATAGATCATATTTATCTGTGTCTGATCATTTTGTTCTTTACTATAGCTTCAACCAATTTGCCTGGTACTGAAGTTAGGCTTACTGGCCTGTAATTGCCAGAATCCCCTCTAGAGCCTTTTCTAAAAATCAGTGTTTCATTGGCCATTCTCCAGTCATCTGGTACAGAGGCCAATTTAAGATATAGGCTACGTACCCATGTTCTGAAATTTCATATTTGATTTTCTTTCAGAACTCTTGAGTGAACATTGTCTGGTCCTGGTGACTTATTACTGAATGGGTTCATGTCCAATCTATTTGACAAAAATCCAATAGATTATGGAAAAAACATGGGCTTGGAAATTTTTGTTTACTTAGTGCAATGTGTCATCCTCTTCAGAAAAAGAGAGCATATATTAGGTAGAATATGGTAAGCATTTTCAGTGACCGTAACTCGACGTGCTGGAATTGGTTTGTTTGCCTGGGTTTGTGGTAGGCTGATCACCTAGCAAATACCGAGACAATAGAGCACTGGCTTACATGTAATCCTGTTGGAGCAGTGGGAGTCAGCTTTGATGTTTGTTGATAAAAGGTGCAGTTTATTGGTCGGAACTGCATTTAAAAAAAAACAAAACCAAAAACCACAACTATGTCTGATTCCTGCAGGTGAGCAGTCAGGGCTGTCTTCCTTCAGTTCTCTACACTTTCTGACGCAGGAACAGTAGTTCCTTTGTCAGGTTTATCTCTGCAGCAGGAAATGTTTAATCTAAAACTTCGAGTGGCCAGGATGTCGCTGGAAAATCAAAGCTGAGAAGTCAGTCAGCTAGCTGGAGATGGGATTGTGTGGCTGAGGTGCTTATCGGACAATAAGTCTCAAATGACAGATCATTTGAACGGAAAACAGCATTGAGCTGCTCTGAGGCTATGCATCTTGGACTGCTGCCACTTCTTTCCCCCTCTGCCTTACTCCTTGCTTTTCCAGCCTACACATCAGAAGATTGCTCAGCATTGCTCACATCAGAAGATTGCTCATATACCAAAACGCAGAGGATTGTCTTTCTTTTATAACCAGTTATATCCTAATCACGGTCTGTTTTTGATGGATACGTTTCTGTTGAGGTAAGAGGTAATCTGTAGAACCTCCCTCATTGTTTTGATCATTGGCATCTGATTGTGGAGCAGATTTATAAATGAGTTTCTTTCTAAGTTTATTTTTAACTAGCTGAATTAACAGGCAACAGCAGATACTTCATTCTCTGAGCAAAATGGCAACCAGCAAGGGATCTTGACATCTCTTCCAAAGTTTTTGGCAGGCTTTCAACTATATAAATACAGTATATTGGCTGGAGCCGGATAACCACATACAGTGCAAGAACAGATCTCTGGTTCTCTTGCTTACTGGAGTCTAATTTTATTATTTGGAATTTGTTTTTTGTTCTTACTGGAGCAAAGACAAATCTTTATAGAGAACAAACTTTTTTTGCCAAGGCTTTTGATGATTTTTTTTTTGGTAGCCGTGTTGATGGTTTGCTTCTCAAAGTCCTTTTCTCTCTCTCTCTCTCCCTCTCCATCTTTCAAAGGAAAATTAGAGTTGCATTAAGGGCTGAGGCTCACGCTCGAGCTCTCTGCCCTTTGCCTTATGATCATAGGCATAGTAGGAAATCCAGTTGTTGTGGAGTAACTCAGTTGTGAAGCACTGAGGGCCACAGTAGTAATTTGTCAGAAGCTCAAGGGCTGCACCTCGTCTGCACTAGGCATAGAATTTAATTGTCAGATATACACAGGTTTTTTTAGAATGCTATAAGTGTACACAGCACTTCACAGGGCATATAGGCAAAATATTATTTGAGGCTTTCAGGAGAAGGAATGCCATGGGAATTGTTGCAAAGAAGCAGAACCTAGGGTTCTTGGTGTCTGCTTTCCCCATGAGATAACTACATTATGCATAAATGCAGATTAGAATGCTGTGTGACTGACCTTTTTGTTCAGATTTATAATACAAAATGCCCATTTTTAAATAAGCGCGTCCAAAGAGGTTTGTATAAATAGGTGTCCTCAAATAGATCTCTGAATGTTGGTCAGTCAGCAAGCTTTTATTTTTTAAATTTTATTTCATTTAATTGGAAAGCAGTGGGACCTAGTGGATGGTGACCTGGGTTCTGTTCCTGGCTCTGACACTGGCCTACTGGGTGAACTTGAGCAAGTCACTTCACTTCTCAGTGTTTGTTTCCATGTGTAAAATGGCAAGATTGATACTTACCTCCTTTTTTGAAGTGCTTTGAGGTACATAGTTGAAAGTTGTTATATTACTTATGAGATCAACTGGTTCTTCTGACCTCCTTTTTTTGGGCTCATCTGAAAATGACTCTCTAAACAGCATGATGGCCTGGGGATGAAAAACTGATCAGATGAATTTTTCAAACCGGATCCATTCACCATTAGGGAAGAAACTGTCATTTATGTTTCCTGAACATTTATTGTCCCTCTGTTTGCAGCTAAACACTACTGAAGCATAAACAGTGAATGTGGACCAATATTGACTACCACTAAGTTCTTAACATCATCCAGGCCAACGCTTACCAAAGAGCGGAACAAACACGGGAAAAGTTCGGTTTCTCTTCAGTTTTTCAAGAAACTGCCCAACTATTAAGTGCGTGTTTTGAAGGGGTGCATGAGGGGGGGATAAAATAACTTGCTGTCTTCCAATTGTCCCCTTTTCTTTTTGTATTTTATGTTTCTTCAGTATCTCTTTTGTTAGTCTGCAAAATGCCGTTCATGTTCTTATTTCTAATGTCTTAACCCACTCTTTCCTCAAGAATGTTCCCTTTTTCCTCATTTTGTTGATGATCTCCCATGTAACTTCCTCCTTCAGTGTTTGTTTGCTTTACTTTCTTCCTCTGTTCCCATGACTGTCTGACGGCCTTTTCGGGATGTGGGTCTGTGCATGTCCCAACTTCTAACGGAGGCTGAGTGTGAATTTGAGAGTTCATGCCCTTCAGATATAGGGTAACTCCCAACCCTGTACTAATAGTAGCCTCCAGGGTTTCTGGCTTAACCAACTCCATGTGGTGTAGCAGCATCACTAGAATAGATTTTTTTTCTGTCTGTGCATTTGAACCTTTGGTCTCCTGAAAGAGGCATGTGTACTGTACCACCTTTGTCCAGGCGTGCAGAAATTTATCTGGGTGTGGTCATCAAGAGAAGACTTGCTTAAGACGTCAGTTCAGATGAGACCCAGTGATGGAATGGTAGGGGAAGAGTGTTCTAGTCACATCCATCAATCTGCACAAACTTTTTTATGTCAAAAGTCCCTTCCAGCTATTTCAAAAGGCTGAAATTTTTAAGATTTGTTGGCTGTCTTCTGAGTCAGCTTTCTGCCAGGTAAAGCTTCCCTGTACCATACCCTACTTTTATTTCTGCATTAAGTCACTAGCAGCCTGGCTTAAAAAAGGCATGTTTTTCATGAGAGAGAAGTGAAGGTACTGAGTCTTCCAAATTTGATCCACTCAAACAAAAACCATTTCCAAGAAACTGAATAGGGACTATAACACTCCTCTATTAGGATAGTGCTAATCATTCTCTCCCTTGAAGAGAATAACTTGTCTTTAAACAAGCTATTGCCTCCATTTTTTATTAGAAGTGTATGAAGTTTGTTAATGCCAGAGATTTAGCATTGGAAAGAAAGGAGACCATTTTGATAGCAATCACTTGTGTTTTCCATGGAATAGGTGGTTTTCTCAGAAACCTGTTAATATATTTCTTTGCAGTGACAGTCTGATCTTATTTTCATGTGTGTGAGGAGGGAAACCACCAATTCGTGTGGAAAAACTAATGAAATACAGGCAATCTAATGAATTCACTTGTATCTAGAAACTATGCACATGCTGGAAATATCCCTTAGTTCTCTCACTAGATGCAATTGTTTTAATGTTTAGTAGCAGAGGAATAGTGTTGGGGTCACTGGAATGGAACCTTTCACAAATAATGCAGAATACAACTGGAAATTTAATTACTAAGAATAGTCGCTCAACTATGGAGTGCCCTCTTCTCTTCTAGCAACTTTCTCTGTTTTAAAGAAAATCTAATATAGTGGAATTTGACCACCAGGGTTCTATGTCTGTCTGCATTGGCAGGCAGTGCCCTTCTCCTGATACCTCTTCCACTTAAAAAGATTTGTAGTGTGTATTAAGTTCACAGTAACTTTTTTTTCCTTTTAAATCTTCCTTGTTTGGTTTGAAAGCCCAGAAATTCAATTGTGTGCCAGACAAGATTTGCTTTCAAGAGTTTGAATCTGCTTAGCTAAAACAGTATTGGAACAGGCTTTATACCCCGTAGCCTGGTCCTTGAGTAGGTGTTGTACCTGCAGTACAATACAAAATGCTAATTCTGTGAATCCCCTTCTCCCTCCTCATGTAAGAATTGCTGTGGAATTTGGAGGAAAGTAAGTATATATGTGAGAGGGGTGGGGTGCGTGTGTGTATGTGTGTGTGGTGTTTTTTGGTTCTAAAAAAAAACCACAAAAACCACAAACAACCAACCCAGACTTGCTGGCTGAGTTGTGTACATTGACCAATTTTATAAGTTTACAAACTGGGCTTTTGTTAATTTGAGTTGTGTAGTGTTTGTTTTTTTTTTTTTTTTTTTTTTAAAGTCTACTATAAGAAAACCCAACTGCTTAACTGTTGAAGTACACTTATTTTCCCTTTTGCTCTTTCTGCAGATCTACAATGATAGATGGAGTTATGATTCTTTCTCTGCTGCTACTGGCTTTTCCATCACCCAGTCTGGAAGGTAAGTAATGTGAATTACAGTGGGTTAGTGCAGCAGCTGTTAACTCCTGAAGAACCAGACTCAAATACAGCTTTAACTTTGAATCTGGTCCTAGTCTACTTTAGTGCAGTGTTCTAACCCTATACATTGACAGTTGACAAATTCTTCTTGCGAGTGATGTTTGCTTAATATTTCAGTTGGGCATTCATAGATAAGGAGATGTGTGAGGTCTTCTCTGCTGGAGGTGCCCGGTGCTCACTCAAATGAGGGTGGAAAAGCCTCAGTAGTTCAGATGAAGGTCTGTTAACCTCTGGACAAATGCTGCTCTTCTCCCTCTTACCTGAGTCGAGCACTGTTGCTCCGGTGTGTGTGTTTGATTACTAATGTCTTGACCCACTATTAGGTGTGCAAATTCTTCAGTTTTAACTGTAGCAGTTGTTGTCCAAAGTAATTTAGAACAGTGCACCTGGAGATGCATGTACTTCACTCTTCTCTTTTTTTAATTAAAAAAGATTTTTATTTTGGAAACCTAAAAACATCTGAGAATCTCTATCCGTAACTTTCTCTGCACACCCTACTGACAGGTAGGGGTGGGTTTTGTGTAAATAATGCAGGGCAAGGTGAATGTAGTGTCCAATCCAAAGCAAAGAGGAGAGGGGGAAAAAGGTGGGTAAGTGGCTGTAAACACTAAGCCTATCAATAATACAAGTAGTTTGTAGTTTTAACATGACTCTCTCCTTTTCTAATAAAAATCTACATTTGAAGCCTAAAATGTCTTGATGGTGTCACTTCAACAAAAGTATAATGAAGTGTTCTGCAAGGGAAGAGTTAAATCCGTAATGGGGCTCTCCCTTTTTTCTGGAAATTGCTGCTGTGCTGATCCTAAGTGTCATGTGACCACATGCATGGTGTGAGAGGCATAGCTGGCTTCTGGGGTGAATTTAGAGTTACGCATTTGGAAGATTGTATATCCTGATTGTTCATCACCCTATGTAAATTGAGCATTTACACATGCAAGCCACTTTGTTTTGTGTTCAACTGAAACGTTGAGTAAACTTGTCCCATAAATTTTCAAAAAGAGTGTGTCTAGTAACTCTGTCTCTCTTGTAGTGGAGTTACAGGTGTTGTAGCATGTGCAGAAAATTAGTCCTGCATTTTTCTTCTCCCCACCACCCTTTCTCTTCCCCACCTCCCATGGCTGATTTTTGTTCTCTGTATGCTGGATGACTGCTGGGATGATATACTGCTTTATTTTTTTCCTGACTTAAACTAATAGTAAAAGTGGTCTTGCTTTTTTTCTTAAGTTCTGATGTAAACAAATATGGAAGAATGTTCAACAAAAAAGCTTAGTGGAACCCATGATGCATCTTGGTTTGCAGATATCTGATCTTGCAGCGGCCAGGGATTCAATGTTCTCATAAGAATTAACCACTTTGTTTCTGAACACTTTGGGTGGGGTGGAGGTTATGGGGGGCTGGATGGGGGCGGGGGCCAGGCCACGCCTCACTGTTTGTGGAGGCATAGCCTCCCACAGCCTTCCCTACCTGGTCCTCCGTACAATTTCTGTACCCGATGTGGCTCTAGGGCAAAAAAGTTTGCCCATCCCGATCTAGCCCATATCCTGT
The DNA here is from genome assembly GCF_965140285.1 of Lepidochelys kempii. Taxonomy (NCBI): domain Eukaryota; kingdom Metazoa; phylum Chordata; order Testudines; family Cheloniidae; genus Lepidochelys; species Lepidochelys kempii. The sequence continues at coordinate 31,525,682 of NC_136390.1, read as the reverse complement.
CTTCTAGCAGTGGCCAATGCCAGATGCATCAGAGGGAATTAACAGGGAATGGTCCAACCCCTGTTGTTCAGTTCCAGCCAGGGCGGATTTGATTTAAATCACTAGTCAGGAAGACTTGATTTAATCATGGATTTCTACAAAAAGTGCATTCTTGTTGGTTGTTATAACCTTTAATACATATTCTTCACAACTCAGAGACAGATGCGTAGGTTTTCATTTTTAGAAGGTACACACTATACATTTTTAAAGTGATTTATTTTGAAAACTTTTCAGATTAGTTTTACAGTTATATCAGAAAATGATTGTTTGGTTATTGCATTTACCAAAAGTAATTGAAGCAGATAGTTCACCTCCAATGTCTTCATAAATATCTCCAATTCAACAGGTTAATCATTAATATTTGGAGGATTTTCTTGCCATGCTGTCTTAAGAGAACAACATCACCAGACAGACGTTTAAATTGTTTTATTTAACTAAAACAACAATGTTACGTATTCTGGATTTTTTTTCTTCAACAGCAAACATATTTTAACAAAACAAGCCTAAGAATTTTTGAATTTAGTTAAACATTCAAGTTTTTAAAAATTTTTTTTTAACTACAATAGTTAAATGATTTTTTTTTAAATTAAATCGACAGTGTCAGCCAGGTCAACATGAGAAACTTAAAATATTGGCTTCTGCAGCTAACTCAGTCATCCTCACCTTCATTTTCCTGTTTGTTCATAATCTGGAAAAGAAAAACAAGCTTTCTTGCTTTTTCAGGTCCCAAACGATTTCTCAATTTGGAATGAATTAGTCCAAAGGAAGAATATTTTCTTCCTACGCTGGCAGAAGAAGCTACTGCTGTTAAAAATGAGATTATCGCTTCAGCAGTTTCTGAATCCAAGTGCTTGACTTCCACCAGTTCGTTGGTGTGACTTTCTTTAAAATATCATCAGCAAACATATATTTCTTGAACGGTTCACCCTTAGCTCTGAAGTTTATTATAGCTGGCATTATGGAGGGATGTTTGCTGGATGTCCATGTCCTAGCCAACTCCTCTTCTTCAGCAGTTAAGTTTGACCCTGATACCAAGTATTGAGCTGTGAGGTAGTGCTTGTCCCATTTGTTTTTTTTTTTTAATGCTTGTAATTTAACTCTGTCGTTGCATATTTCTCTTTTTAAGATCTCACTCGGTTCTTTTCAAATTTCAACAGTGTCAGCAATAAAACAGCTATTTCCCTGCATTTTGTTCAAGGCTACAGAAATAGGCTTCAGGGTACTCAGCGTCTGTTCAACATTTCTCTTAAGCCCAATGTTGAGAACTTTGGCTGTGACAGTGCCATCTATTTTTTTTTTTCACAATTTTGTTCACAAACTGTCATCAGATTAAGCCAGTTCTTGATACAGTGCTCAAAACAGTCCACCTGAGTTCCATTGCAGGTCTTGTGGGAGAGTTAGCTTGGTTCCTCCCACTTTTTTTCAGAGCAGCTGCTGCAAAGTGGTTGCTACGGGAAGTATTTTGCAATTTCAACAAGATAAGCCTTTATTTCTGGAACACTGAAGTCTTTGGCTAGGAGGTGTATCAAATGAGCACTGCAACCGTATGTTAGCTTCGGGGACTCCACTTTCTTCTAAATAATTTCTTCTCATCTTGGTTACGTTTCCAGCATTTCTGTGACCAAGCTACGTACTAGACATTTGAATTTTTTTCCACAGTTTGTTACAGTTTTTACTACTGCTACTTGTAAGTATTCTGCTGTGTGTGCATTTCCTGATGTATCAATTGTTTCTGTAAGAAAGACATTCCCTTCTTCTGTTATCACATAAGCACATACAATAGGATCATTTGGACATTGCTCAACCTATCAAGACTTAGGTTAACAATTTTACCCTCTAAACCTTTTGCACACTGTTCCATTACTCTTTCATACACTTTATCCAGCAATTTGCTTGCGACATCTGCTCTGTTGGGTGGACTGTATCCCACCTGGTCTTAATGACTGAACCATGTTAATGAACTGTGAGTTCTCAATCATACGGAAAGGAGAGTTTGTTGCATAAACAAACTGGGAAGTTTTTTTATCCATTACCTCTTTTTGTAATCTGCTGGTTCTTATGACAAACTTATCTATGATTGTTTCTGGATGATGGAGTGTGTGTGTGTGTGTGTGTGTTTTTCTCTTTTTGCTACAGGTGATATACTGTGGCTATGTGACATACATGATGTGACTGAAACACTGTCATTGGCAGATAACTCTGAAACTATAGAAAATGATGGTGATCTTGAAGGTGGATAGTCTTCAGAATCCTGATGCATCCGATGACGTGAGCTGTAGCTCACAAAAGCTTATGCTCAAATAAATTGGTTAGTCTCTAAGGTGCCACAAGTACTCCTTTTCTTTTTGAGAATCCTGTATGTTCAGGATGGATTCTCCTAAACAAAATAAGTCAATGCAGTTATTTAATTATTACCACCACACTACACATTTAGTATTACTCATTGCATTCATTGACACTCTCTATACTACTTTAAAGATGAAATAGTACAAGGAAGATCTGCCTATTTCAGCTATTTGTTTTATATCACAACTGCATCTAAAATGATAGTACCATAGAGTAACAACTATACTTTTTGCTCAAACATCAGAATTCAAGAATAGTCCAGAAGGAAGACAGGCAGTCCTTAAGAAGTATGAAATAAAAAAGTTTACCACCTGAAGATCCTGCACGTTGAGACATGTTCCTTTCATCATCTTCAACGCAGCTTCCTCCTAAGAAGGAACACTTCTCATGATGTAGTTTCCTTCAGGCAACCAGGCCTTGCATTTCTTTGTTGCACTGTTTGCATTTTGCACGCATGCCTGTCTTACCCACGGGTAGAGGAACTTTATTAAAATATTCCCAAATTGCGTCTCTTTTATGGCCTGATGCCATTATAGGTTTTCCCTTCTAGTGAGAGAATGGTATGATAGATCTCAAATCAATGAAGGCTACTCTCAGAAAGACCTCAAGACTTCTGGAATATACTGCTCAAACAGTTTCACTTTCGTTTCTGTTGCCTGTCCCTCCCTTCTCACATTTATCTCCAGACTTCTTCTCCTTGTCAGATCTATTCCTCCCCCAACAATCTTCTATTCATTGAACTTTTTGAAACTTTGCACTTTTAGAGAGAGGTAAGGGATTGACTGTGTACACATATTTGCAGAGGGACATTAGGGTTGAGTCTGTTATTTTTCACCTATATATTATTTTATTTTAAAACATTTGTGCTGTTAAGCATGTTATCTCTGGGTACAAAAATTCACAGTTTGAGAACTGCAAGACTAAGCATCTCTGGTATCTTCTAGACTGAGCACTGATTGGGTAGATAGAAAGATTAATCTAAATCTATACAGAAGCCCCTGGAACTCCATAAGATTGGGTCCCTAATCCATGAACTATTGGAATTTATTTACAAAACTTTTCTTAAACATTACATGAATATATTGTCACATAATTTAGAATTTATAATCCCTATTCCATGATGAGATACATTATAGCTCAAAGATATCTTAATTAAAACTATCTTTAGATTGCTTTTTGACGGGGGGGGGGGGACCTTTTTATCAAAAAAAATCCAATTTAAATAGATTTTTTTTTTTTTTAATCATGGATTTGTATCCACCCTGGTTCCAGCATTTGGCAGTCAGAGGCTTAGGGACACTCAGCATGGTGTTGCATCCCTGCCCATCTTAGCTAATAGCCATTGATGCACTTAACCTCCATGAATTTACCCAATTCGTTTTGAACCCAGTTATACTTTTGGCCTTAACAACATCCTCCGACAACGAGTTCCACAGGTTGACTGAATGTTGTGTGGAGAAGTACTTGTTTTAAACCTGCTACCTATTATTAAGTTCATTGGATGACTCCTGGTTCTTGGGTAATGTGAAGGGATAATTAATACTTCCTTATTCATTTTCTCCACACCATTCATGATTTGGTAGACCTCTATCATATCTCCTTTGGTTGTCTCTTCCAAGCTGAATAGTTCCAGTCTTCTTAATCTCTCCTCATATGGAAGTATTCCATACTCCTAATAATTTTTGCCTTTCACTGCATCTTTCCCCCCCAGTTCTAACATACCTTTTTAAGAGATGGGGTAACCAAAACTGCATGTAGTGTTCAAGGTGGGGGCATATCATGGATTTATATAGTGACATTGATACTTCCTTTCTTTTAATCAATCTCTCCCCTTAGGGTTCCTAACATTTGGGTCTTGTCTCCCCCTCCCCCCCCCCTTTGGGAGGGGGGGTTTGACTGCTGGTGCACATTGAGTGGATGTTTTCAGAGAACTATCTTCATTGACTCCCAGATCTTTCTCAAATGTTAACGGCTAATGTAGACTCCATTATTTTATATGTATAGTTGGGATCATGTTTTCCGATGTGCATTACTTTGCGTTCATCAACCTTGAGTTTCAGCTGCTATTTTGTGTCCCAGTCATCCAGTTTTGTGATGCTTTGATGAATGTGAGATCCCTTTGTAACTCCTCAGTAAAGGTTGGACTTAATACAAAATTACCAAGATAGTTATCTGCAAACTTCACCCCTCACTGTTTACCCCCTTTTCCAGATCATTGATGAATATGTTGAACAACTACTGATCCCTGGAACACTGTTGTTCACCTCTCTCTGTTATGAAAAATGACCATTTATTCCTAGCCTTTGTTTCCTATATTTTAACTAATTACTGATCCTGGGAGGACCCTCTCTCTTATTTCATGGCTGCTTACTTAGCTTAAGAAGCTTTTGGTGAGGGACCTTGTCAAAGGGTTTCTAAAAATCCAAGTGAACTGTACCCACTGGATCACCCTTGTCCATATGTTTGTTTGACCGCCTCAAAGAATTCTAAGAGATTGGTGAGTCATGAGGTAGAGGCTTGTGTCTGCGGGGTGGGCTGTTGAGGGGCAGTACTGCAGTGGAATCTCCAGGAGAAATTCTGGCTACTCAGCTGAAGTTTCTTCAGGGGGACCACAAACAGCAGCTCTGTCTGTTACTAACCATCTGCACTTTTCCAGCTTTCTGGAGGGACGGAGTTGTGGTGCCATTCAAACTCTAGTCCTTTGGAGAGGCTAATACCACTGGTGGTACTAGATGGAGCAGTAACTCTGCTCCCCACCTGGACTGTAGTTGGCCTCTACTTTACGGCTCAAGGGTAGCAGAAGCTCCTTGTAATTTCCTTAGTCCGCTTTCCACACACGTGCCTTGGACCACAATTTGGTGCAGAAGTGCTAGAACTGAATGCCTGAGTTCTGGGGCAAAAATTCCCTTTACTCCTGTCTGCCTTCTAATTTTGAATGGATATTAAGTCTGCTACTAGGCCACAGCACACTTTTTTTTTTTTTTTTAATTGGGGTTTGCTGGAGTGGGTTAGCTTAGTTCTGCCCCTTAATCTAAATCTACAAAACTGCACTACTTCATGTTTGGCAGGAGAACATCCTCAGGTTTTGCAGCAGAGCTGGCCAGCTTTCTAGTGGCAATACCCTTGATCATAGCTCCAGTGCAGCTGTAGCCTGATTCTTAAGGTGCCATTAAGCCCTGCTGTTAAAGAATAGCAGGGTAGGGTCATGTGCATGCTTCATACAAGGTCCATATTTAATATTCAAGATCTATATTTTATGCGTAGGACCAAAACAAGGTCTCTCAACATGAGTTTCTTATTAAAAGAAATGCTCGATGACCTGGAGTAGCTTCATTATACTCTTAACCATCACTTTCACTCACACCTTTCTTGATCGCAAACTGGTAGTAGACTTTAATTTTTGGGCCTGATTTTGAATAGTCCATCTGATGCTGTAGCAGTGCTTCAAGAGGCAAGAGTGCGTTTGTAAGTTAGTAGTTAGGAAATTTCTTGTATGCTTTTCTATGCCCTTAACCATGAATTTTAAAGGTAGAACATTATGTCTGAGTCAGAGGATGAAGATGCTAATTTAAAATTAAGTTTAGGCTTGCTGTTGGTACTGTGATGGACAGTTTTGTCAGGGTGATGGTATGTGGTACTGAATTTACCTACATCATGTGCTGTATTTTGCAATAGTTAGGGTCCTTTGTTTTCAGTTTTTATTTGATTTAATTTTTCCCAATAATTTATTGGTGTTTATTACTACAACAAAAACAGGTGAAAATCAGTGAAAAAAATTAACAATTTTTTCTGTGTAAATATTGGGGTTGATTTTGGTGGACAGAAGGATGGGGAAAAAGTATTTGGTAGGTTAATGCTTTGATGAATGGAATTCAATGAGATTTGCTACGGAACTAAAACAGAACTCAAAACACAGTGCCAACTCTAAGTTTAAGAAAACACTATATCTCTAATCCCCAAACAAAACTTTTCATTTGAATAAACAGTTTATGGTTGTAGACTTAAAACTATTACCCTATAAATATTTACATTTAATAAATGAGCCACACAATTTGCAGTGCATGCACTCAACTTCATCCCTTTCTCCTGCTTTTGTTTTAAAAAATCTTCCTTGTGTTTTGAAACGTTTTCTGATACAGATTTTCATTTTCTTCCCATTGTAGTGTCAGATCTTTAAACTATTATCTGTTAACACCTTAAAATGTGTACATGGTGGGCATCAGATTCATCAGTACATTCAGATGTACTTCAGAGTTTCCGTGCGTGCCTGTTTGTGTGTAGCTTTGAGGCTAATACATAGCATTACTTCAACAGGCAGCTTTGCATATACATACAGACTAATGTATTATTGTAATACATATCTCATGCAATGTACTGTGTTAGAAAAATACAAGTTATTTTTATGTGTTTGATATAAAAGTAGGGTGAAAATAGGGGGAAAACTGAATAATACTTCTTGTAAAACTCAGGATTTGTTCAGTAAAAATCAGTTTAAACGGAGAACAAAGGGGTTTAGTTATACTTGACCTTTTTGGGGAAAGGAAGAAGTGGTATGGGAGGGTCTCATGTTTCCTGAAAGATGCCCACAAAACATAGAGAAGGTATAAATATATGAACTTCTTGACTTTTCTCCCTGTGTTTTCTTTTTTTTAGTTCCTCCTCTCACTCAGGTTTTCTTCATGAGAACTAAACTAGAATTTTATGGGAGCTAAATTAATCAATTGAGATTGACTTTTTGTGGTGGTGGTGAAGAGTGGCTAGACGTATCTAAATTGGAACAGGTAGAGCCCACCTGAGCCTAAGCATTACTGTTGGATTCTAGGAGTTCTGTGACCACTTGATGAAGTGCACGTTGTGTTTTCCAAGGGTGGGGAATCCCATTTTACAACATAAATACAAATCTACTTTTTTGCCTACATGGCTATCTGAGAAAACTGTGGCTGCTTTAAAATATTTAATGGTATGTCTTACCCTTTCTGTAAACGGAGGTCCTGTTGAGTTGACCAAGAAATGAAGGGTATTGCTACACTGCAATGAAAACCCAGGGTTAGTGGGACTTGAGTTAGCTAACCCTGAGTTAGAAAACCCAGCGCTTGAGCGTCTGTGCTGGTTTTTAACCTTAGGTTAAGATTTTTCTAACCTGGGCTTGAACCTGGGGCTGTGGTGTCCACAGTGCAGCTTGAAGACCTGAGTCAAACCAACTCATATCCCAGACTCCCTAGCGGCCGCCTGGAATGTGGGAGCTCAGGCCCTCAGCTCAGGGTGGTGCACTGTGAGGGAAAACTTGACTGCCCACCCTGCACATCTCAGGAAGTTTGAACAGCTGGCCCATACAGCTTGCCAATGAATATGGAGGGGGAACCTTTTCAAGAAGTTCTCTTGCTTGCTCTGTCACTCCTGTATCAGGAAACAGGCAGCGCTTCTGTGTGATGCTGGTGGATGTTTCGATGGCATTTTCTGATCCACCGAAAGTACCTGACACAGCTTATGGAAGAGGAGAGAATGAGGAGTACCCAGGCAAAACCGACTTGAATGGGTTGATGCTGTGCATTACACTTGGTACAGCCGCTGATGCCCCCTCACAGACTGCTTCTGGAGCAGGGTCACAAGCACAGACTGGTGATCTCACATAATCGTGCAGACCTGGAATGACCAGCAGCGGGTCCAGAACTTTTTCTCATTAAGGAAGCTATATTTGCAGAGCTTTGTGAGCAGCTTGCCCGAACCCGCCAATAATAAAGATACACAAATGAGGGTATTCTTGCTGTTCCAGAAGTGGAACTGTTCTGGAAGCTGGCTATGCCAGACTGCTGTAGGTCTGTTGCAGACCAGTTTGTTACTGGAAAGTCGACTGTTGGTAAAGTAGAGGCGGAGGTTTGAGGCAGTCAGGTATGTGGTTTACTCCAAGTGGCAGTCATAAAAGATATTCCTGAGGTAGTTCCTGGCTTTGAGAGAATGGGGTTTTCAAACTGTGCTGGGGCCATTGGTGGGACTGGTGCCCATAGTTTGCCCTCCTTGAGGAGCACATGTACATAAACTGCAAAGGGTGCAACTTCATTGTTACACAGGCTCTCGTGCACCACCAAAGTTGACTTATGAATGTCAACGTAGACTGCAATAGGGAAGTTCACAACGCCAGTGCTTTTGGCAAACAGGTCTACAAGATTCCTTAATGGGCTGGGACACTATCCCACCAAGTGACATTGTCATAGACTGAGTTCCTGTTCTGGGGGACCCCACATACCCTGTTTTGCCTTGGCTTATGAAGCAGTACCCTGGTGTCAGAGGCCCTGGCAAAAGATGGTTTAATTATATTCTCAGCAGGTGTAGAATGGTGGTTGAATGTCTTTTGGCAGATTGAAATCCTGTTGGAGATTTTTACAGACATGTTTGAATGTCAATGTCATCAAGTGCTATCTGCCTTACTGTGGCTTTCTGTGCTCTTCACTATCTTTGTGAAGTTGGACGTGGTCCATTTTCCCCTTGAATGGCCCTATGGCAGCGTGGGGCTACTGAATCAGTACGTTCCGCCAGAAAGTGCAGCTACCACGGCTGGAGCTGCTGCACCAAGGCAGCGACAGTCAGGGATGCTTTGTGCTCCCACATTATGGGCTTGCATGGCCCAGTGGAAGAGTGGGGGAAATAGTACCTCTATGAATCTGCTTTGCGAGGGATGAGGGGGAAAGGAGATAGTTGGTTTGGGAGAGGGCTTGATTGCTATGCAGTGTACTTATGAATAATGATTTATGAAATGGATATGATTTACAGTAAACATTCATCTAAGGAAGTTACTGAAGAGTAGACTTCTGTACCTAATTGTACAGCAGAATAGTGTTTGCTTACTAATTCCTAATTGTTCCTGATCATGTGTTTACCTGTTACAATCTGTATTTGAATGTTGAGAATCAGTGATAGCAATAAACTTTTGATGACAAACAGCTTTATTGATAGACATATTAAAACAGTACAGTAACTCCTCACTTAGTCATCCCGGTTAATGTTACGTTGCTGATCAATTAGGGAACATGCTCATTTAAAGTTGCGCAATGCTCTCTTACAACGTTGTTTGGCAGCCAGCTGCTTTGTCCGCTGTTTGCAGGAAGAGCAGCCCATTGGAGCTAGCTGGTGGGGGCTGGGAACCAGGGTGGACAGGCAGCCCCCCTATCAGTTCCCTGCTCCCCTAGGTTCCCTTTGTGGCAGCCGCCCAGTGGGCTATCGGTTGCTGGCAATTCAGTGTCCCTCCCCCCACTGCCATGTGCTGCTCCTGCCCTCTGCCTTGGAGCTGCTTCCGGGAGCCTCCTGCTTGCTGGGGGGGGTGGGGGGCGGGGAAGAAGAGGGAAGTGGGGGGCTAATGTCAGGGTGTCCCCCTGCTCCTGCCCCCCCACTTACCCCTTCTCCATATAGAGCAGGGTGGGAACACGAGCTTGCTGGCCACAGCTGCTGTCTCAGCTTCCTGATCTAATTAAAGGATCAGTGTACCTAAAGGGCAGTGCACCCCTCTCTTCCCCCTCCCCCCCCACCACCATACACAGGGTGTGTGTCTCTGTCTGCCATGCTGTCTCCCCTCCCTCCATTCGTCCTGTCTTGTAGAGTGTGAGGCTACACTAACAATATGTTAACCCTTGAGGACTCTGCTGAATGCTAGTTCATCATTTAGCAGTAAGGCATTCCCTGGGAAATATCCCACCCTCTAACTTCACCACCTCAACCAAGCTTCACAGTCATTGCTGTGTACAGTATTAAATTGTTTGTTTAACCCCCCCATTTACATTAATTCTTATGGGGAAATTGGATTTGCTTAATATCATTTTGCTTAAAGTCACATTTTTCAGGAACCTAACTGCAACGTTAAGCGAGGAGTTACTATACAACATTCACCCTTTGCCAGGCAGGCCAGCAGCCATTACCACATCAAAACTCTAGTTACAACAGAATCTTTCCAAAACAAAATAAATGCATGAACAAATGGAAAGAGTGGAAACCATGTACAAGACAGAAGCCCTCTACCATTGCATGTCCCCTGCTCCCACCCCTTGTTTCATTGTTTCCTGCTCACTTGGTGCCAGGAGAGAGGGGTGGAGGCATACACAGGGAAGGGGGTCAAGATAGTGGACTGCATGGGGCTAAGTTGCCCTGCCCAGCTGCTCGTGGGGCCCGATTTCATGGGTCACCTAGCCATGGAGTTTTTCAAGCTGTTTCTAGACTGCATCCGATGGTATGATTTAGGAGACTCAGGCTGTTGTGTGGGAGAGACAGCAGGAGCCTGTGCTCATGCAGCCATGATTCGCATCAGCTGCTCTGACATTCCTCTGCTGAGGACTGTCCTCCTGCCTTAGTCACCGTTCCTTTTCCAGGAACTGTGAAACCCTGTCCTCGCTTTCTAGTCAGCTGTCCTCTTGCTTCTTGGCAAGCCTTTTCTCTAGCCTTCAGTCCCTCAGTTTCTGGTACTGCACCTGCTTGTTGGCCCACTCCAGGACTTGAACTGTAAGTTCATCATGGAAATGCTTCCTCTTGGACCGGTCCATGAAGGCACATTGGGCCAGGCTTGCACTGAAGTGTGGGTGAGCTGTGGCAGTCCTGCGGCTCGCTGAGGTCGAGAGGCCGGAACAGTACAAGACAGAGGGTTATGATCTCAACTAGCCCAGTGCAGGAGCACAGAGAAAATTCATGTGGAATTTCAAGACCTAAAATGTTACTTTTTCTAATCTGAAATTCAGTATATTGTGAAAGGGATGTTTCAGTCCACAAAAGCTCCCTGGACACAGCCTGGTTAATCACCGTAAAAGAAATGTAGAGACAATAGTAAGTTAAAAATTCAAAACTGTTTGTTTTTTTGTTTTCTAAAAACTACAAAACTACTTGGCTTGGGGGGATGGGAGGCAGTCAGTGGCTGTGCTACAAAAGCTTTTTTTAAAACCATGTAGGTCTCTCACATTTTGGAGGACATAATATTTTGTGTGGTGCCTGATTGGCAAAGGGAGAAGTTGTTTCAAGCTGTTGGTGGGGAACCTGCAGTTAATGCAACAGAAGCATTCAAACGTCTGGGGACTGAACAGCATGTCTGAGTGGAGTGGGCTGGCCAGCTATTGAAGTTGCCCTGGAAAATATGCCCTTCCCCCCGCAATATTACTACCTATTTGGTTCCTGCTTCAGGAAAAGTGCGCAGCTATCAGTACCCAGAATTGGGTCAGAATTCACAAAGGAGTCAGCAGGGTGCTGGTGTTAGCTTCCACATGGCTTACCTAGTTATGGCTGCATGCAGACATGCAGAACTCTACCGCTTTCTTCCTCCCTGCCCCCAGCATATTTCTGGACAAAAATTCAAACATCAGTCGTCTTTTGGACAAATTATTTTGTTGCCTATTAATTACCTCTAACTGACATGGAATAGATTTGAAAATGGAACATTTTTTCTCCTTACAAGCATGGGAATGCAAGGTTATTTTTAAGAAAAGAATGCCCTAGCAAGGCATTCTTTACTTTTTGCATTTCCTGGCTACCATTTTGATAGCTGCTGACATACAATCCGTGGATGCACTCTGCTAGCCTGGGCTTCTCATATTTTTGTAGTGATTCTTAGAGCAGAAGTCCCTGCTATTACTGTATAATAAACAATAAAATGAAACCAGAAACCTACCAGGCTCAGGAACAACTTCTCTCTGTTCTGTGTCTGCTACAGGCATCACAGCAGCCTTTACCTGTGGGCGGGGGGGAGAAAGACAGCAAATTTTCTGCTGCTGCTCCTGCTCCAAAGCCTGCTCTAAGACCAGCAACAGAGTGACTTCATGGTCCTCACTCTGTGCCTGCTGGTTCCCATCAGTCTTCATGCTGGAGTCTGGGACCAGCAGGGCCCCATCCCAACTGACCAGGTCATCATGCACCACAGCTGACTCCTTGCTGGATGCAGTGCCCAGCACCTGTTCAAACTCCTCCTAAAATGGGCACTATGTCAGTGAGTTGCCTGAGGTACCATTCTGGTCCCGGGCTTTCTAGTTCTCTTTCTCAGTTCACTTAATCCATTCCCTGCACTGGCCACTGGTCCAGTAAATTTGCAAAGCTGCCAACTTCTTCACTATTTGCTGGTATGCATGGTAGTTCCTGGTTCTCTTACTAAAGTTCACAGTTCTGCTGGCACCAGAGACTATCAAAATCTGGCTGTGCTCCTATGACCATGAAGCTGTGAGCTGTGCAAAAGGTTGGTTATGTTCAATCTCCATTGCAAAAACAGAAAGCTTTCTGATGGTGTGTTTGAAGGTCGTGGTCAGAAGTCAATGGAAGGGTCAAAGTAACACTGACTCACTGAGCTGCTGCTGTATGCCAAGGAGGAGTTGCTTCCATTTTCACTGGGTCAGTTGGAGATTCTTGTGATAGAGAGGACAACGGAAGTTGGCCCATGGGATTGAGACACTTCTGATGGACTCCCAGGACCAAAGTCAAGTGGGGCTGCCTGTACCCTGCAAAGCAACAGGGCTTGAACCCAGGGTCATGACTTGACTCTGGCTCAGACCCTTCAGGGTCCTGGAACCCTGGATCTGAGCCTTGGGTTACCGTGATTTGTGTAGAGAGGGAAGAGGCTTGAGCCTCGGCCTGGCTTAAGTTGCAGCGTAGACATACCCTTAGAGTCTCAGGTAATGCACGGAGATTACATTGCTTAGAAGAAAAACTGAGTTAATACAGACCAACTGTGGCCAGAATGTCACTGGAGACTTTTGCAATTTAGTTATTGAACATAGTCATTATTTATATAAAATTAGGCTCTTAGATGTGGAAAAAAGGCTAGCAATCTGATCCATGAGCCACTCTTCTGTCTCTATTGAGTTAAGTGCATTTGGGGAAAATGTGGAACATCTGTCTCTCCTCCTCCTCCTCCCCTCCCCGTCACATCTTTGCTCTCTCCTCTCTACAGAAGTGTAGCTCTGGGAGAGTCCCATAAAAGGCCCATCTACCACAGCCAGCCTTAAGTGAAATCTCCACTAGAAAGAGGTCGGAGCCCATGCTTTGAGGCTCCTAAGCAGAGCAGCGTGCCTGGAGGGCGAGGCCACTCTTCACTTGATCTCCCACTCTAGCAGTTGGACTAGAATGGGAGGTGGTTTGAGGCCCATTTCCAGTGGTTCTGGCATCGGGGGTGGGAGGGGGTGCGCTCTTACTCTTTTTGGAGACTAAAAATCCTAAGACTAGTGTTTGAAATATTGCTCCTCAATACGTGCCCCTACCCCTGTTTGTAAAGTGGAGATAATGATACGGACCTCACTTTTTAAGTGCTTGGAGTTCTACAGATGAAAAGTGCTACCTAAGAGCTAGGTGTTATTTTATTCCCTCATTGAGGTAGAAAATAAGATTAGGCCTAAAGAGCTGTGGCTTGATGCTGGGGAGTTCTAAGAGTTTTTTGGTAAACTAATAACTCCTGTATAAAGTAAACAGCATATGCATGATCATGGCAGTCATACTGTGGTGTGGCTTGCGTTACTGCAATTGCTCAGAAAGAGGAAAATAAACTCAGGATAGCTATCTCTAAAACTTGTGGACCTTTTTGTTGGACTGCAATCATAGGAGGCATCCCTGGTTACACAGGAGTGAAGAAGGACACAGTCTTCATCTCATCTAAAGTTAAATAAAACTTTCTAATTCTAGTTGTTTCTCTCATGTCTTCTTTTCTTTGACTTGTGACGAATCCGGTCAGTTCTTCTTGGTCATTTTACAAGACAATTTGATTGGCTGTTATTTACTGCCCTGGGGAGAGTCCTGTATCCTTCACGTTGTTAGATTTAACACTTTTCATCCCCATAGATATTTCAACAATTCCAAGACATCTCAAACTTCTATAAAAGCACTGATGAGGCTTATTATAACTTGTTGGTTTGTCTGGCCCTGCTGTTGTCCTGTTGAAGAAAATAACCTGCTCAACAGTGCTGGCAATCTCAACCTCTAGTGGCAAGTGGCAAGCCTGCAAAGATATCAACCCTAATGTTGGTGGTGATGCTCCTTTATCTCAAGTGATTTGAGCTCTGTGGATTTGAAGGTTGAATTCTATTTGGTGTATCTGTGGTGTGACAAAGTTCCTCCCCTGCCTTGGTGGGTCCTGCTCTTATTGGCGGATTTTTCTAGCCTCAGAGGTTCACAGCAGCCCTCAGTTTGGCCACTTTTGTGGCTGAAATCTGCCGCTCACTCAATTAGCCTCATCACTGGCCAGCATGAGGAAAAAAAGAACAATCCGTGCAGTCTCTGCTGATCCACCTAGTGGATTGGGGAACAGACCAGAGACCTTCCCCTTTGGTGGAACCCACAGTCCAGTTCAACTCCTCTGGTATCAAGTAGGAAGTTGGGAGGATGTAGGTTTGGGGGGAACCCGGGCTTGCCCTCTACTCCGGGTTCCAGCCCAGGGCCCTGTGGATTGCAGCTGTCTACAGTGGCTCCTGTAACAGCTGGATGACAGCTGCAACTCCCTGGGCTACTTCCCCATGGCCTCCTCCCAACACTCTAGTCTCACCACAGGACCTTCCTCCTGATGTCTGATGATGCTTGTACTTCTCAGTCTTCTAGTCGTACACCTTCTCACTCTCAGCGTCTTGCGCCTCTTGCTCCCAGCTCCTTGCACGCACACCACAAACTGAAGTGAGCTGCTTTTTAAACCCAGGTGCCCTGATTAGCCTGCCTTAAATGATTCTAGCGGCTTCTTCGTTGGCTGCAGGTGTTCTAATCAGCCTGTCTGCCTTAATTGTTTCCAGAAAGTTCCTGATTGTTCTGGAACCTTCCCTGTTACCTTACCCAGGGAAAAGGGACCTACTTAAGCTGGGGCTAATATATCTGCATTCTATCACTCTCCTGTAGCCATCTGTCCTGACCTTGTCACAATGGTTAGCTGATAATCATAGTGTACAGTATGCAGTCATGGATTCATTACAGCTTCCTGCTGCATTACTATGGACAGACAAATTAATGTACTAGTGCATGTTTGTTTTTTCCCTTCTGGAGGGAAAAGCCTTCTGTCCTTTCTTGTACTGTAGATTTGATTTTTCTCATTTTACCCCACTCCTTTGCTGAAGAAAGATCACCATAGAATACTTTTTGAACATAGCTTTTTACAAATAATCTGCTCTTAATTAGTTCAATGTCCTGAAGAAAACTAGTTTTTCTGCCATTCTGCACTCATTCTGTTACCGTTTTTCATTCCAGCAGCATATATGAGTTTACTTCCTATATCCCCTCTCCTTGGGCTTCACACGTTTCCTTTTGCTTTTATCTCCGAAGTGAAATGCCACTGTTGGGTATACTTGGAATGGCAATATGCTTGGACACAATCTCTGGAAGGAAATGTATTTGAAATTTAATATTGTTAAAGCTACTGTTCAAAAGAAATTTATTGTTATTACAAAGTTGTAGCTTCAGAACTGAAACACTGCAAATAGAGGAACCAAAGGAAATTAGAGACTTTCCGGTTACTATTACAATGAATTGCTTTTAGATCTGGTTCCTGCAGTGATTTCTGCTATTAATCCAGTGACAGTATACTATTGTGACACTTCCTGGGGATTGCAAGGCACCTTTTCATCATAGGGAAGCCTTTTCTGAGCCCGCCAGAGGTGGTGAACCACCGGCCATGGGCAGCACAAGCAGTCCCCTCTTAGCCTATGCAGGCTCTGCTTGTCCCTCTGCAGGCTAGTACCAACCACCAAGCATCTGCCTGCAGTATCCAGTTCTTGATCCACTGGGCACAGTCAGAATTCCCAGATACTCTACTCCCAAAGGAACAGTACACCCCAGCTTACCAGTTACACCCTAGAACACAGCTTTGCTTAACATGGCGGCACTTAGATTATTTTCGAGACGAGGCAGGACCAGTATAAGTTTATTGAACAGAGATTCAAATGACAGCAGTCAGAACTATTGGAAAAGGGTTACATAGACAATAAAATTATAACATACATACTAGA
This sequence comes from Lepidochelys kempii, assembly GCF_965140285.1. NCBI lineage: Eukaryota > Metazoa > Chordata > Testudines > Cheloniidae > Lepidochelys > Lepidochelys kempii. Next base: position 31,509,366 of record NC_136390.1, on the reverse strand, counting down.
GTCTAGACTTAACTAACAAGATAGCCTGCTGTCTAATGAAGTTCATCTTACCCAAAGTTCTTTTCCCAGCATTTAAGAGCCCTGCTGGCTGTTATGGTTTTTTTTTCTTTTTCATGAAACAAACCCATTATTTACTTATCTTTCTAGGTGAAGGCGCCAGAGTGAGTCTCTGTACCTACAGCTGTAGTCCAAAAATCCATTTTCATCTAATGGAAACAGGATAACCTCAACCCTGTTTTCCTGCCTAGAGTCTCCCCAGGGGAATTTGCAATCACTTGATTAGCACTGTGCTCAGGCAGACATTCCAGTAGACAGACCGACAAACATCTCTGCCCAAAATACTAGTTTATCAGCTTCTGGTGGCTGGCCTGAACTCAAACCTGAAAACATGATTCTGTGTGAGTGTATACATGCATCTTGTGATGATTATCATGACCAATGTGACACAGGCTTTCTGTAGAGACGGTGCATGACTCTTTGAACTAATATGCCCCAGTGATGGGTTATTCTTGCAACCATTGTGCACCACCGTGCCCTGTGCTGCTTGGCTCCAGAAGGCCCCGGATAACAACCATCTCTCTAGCTTAGCCCGTTTGTCCAAGCCAAACTTAAGATTTTTCGTAAACTTCGAAATTATAGCAATTCGTCAGTAAGAGAAGTGTGCCCAGTGGCTATCCTAGCACTCCCTGGATGCAGAGGTGAATCCAACCTCTCTATAGAGATTTTAAAGAGAGAGCTCCCACAAAATCAGAAACATGCATATTATGTATTTTCAGTAGTGAGGTATGTATGTGTTAAGTGCTTTCCAAAAATAAACATAAGGGGGCATTGTGAGCTCTATGAGGCACATACTATCTCAAAGATAGAAATTGGGTACAACCTACAAAGTAAAGTGGTCAGTTTAGTAATAGCACATTATTTCATGTGAACTAACATAATGAATATTTTGGGATGGCTGTCCTTAGATTATCCTAAATATTCAATCAAGCTGTAACCAGCCAGCTGGCGTCCTGTAGGCATCTCCATACAAATGGGTTTCTTAGATGAATGTGAATTCAGAGGGGTAGTGGCCTTGTGAAACCGCTCGCCAAGAATGTTCCATGAAGTAATAGATTAAAAGAAATAGGAATATCTTTCTATTGGTATAAAGACTTGAATATCCTAATTCTTGTGCCATATGAATAGGTTGTTAATTCACACTAATAACGGGATGTCCCTTGTGAATCATTGAATTTTGCAAGTTTGGAACGTAAGTGATCAAACTAAAATTAATTAGTTTGACAATTGTTGCTTAGCTCTAATTTTTAATACTGTGTAATCAACTAATGTTCTGTGTGTATAAAATTATAACTTGCACACATAACTGAGAACTTGCTGCAAGTCTCTGCTAGAATATCTTTAAATGTGGCAAGTCAGAAAATTTGGGGCACATCATAAAGTGAGTGCACAGACTGTAAGTATTGCTGTGTGTTTTTGTATGTTTTACTTAACATAGTATGCGAGTGTATTGGGATAAGGATGGTTAGGTGATAGAAATACGTTAACATTGGCTTCTTGCCTCATACCTTGCCTAAATTCTGCATGTAGCTTGTTCTGACTACATTCCACGACTCACATTGTTTCTTGCTGTGTGGAGGTGCTGTTCATACTTTCTGCATATTTTAGACAATGCATCTCTGAGTTCTGAGTGGCTTTCAACACTTTTCACTATTCAGGCCCTGGTCTTTTCTGTAGCTGAGCAGTGCTGGGGATGAATGTCCACTGAGCACTAGGCTGTAACCCTTAAACTTCCAGAGGGGACAGATCCTGAAGTACTAAGCAACTTCTCGCCCTTTTGTCTTATACTTGGCTTATCTAGAGAGAGGGGCACAGTTTTGGAACTCAGACTAACATTCTGTTGAGATTTAAATTACGTAAGTTTATAGAAAACGTTTTGGGTTACTGGAGGATTTATTGGTATTTGATCTTGGCTGAATCTGGGAAATCTCTTCCCATGACTCTGTGTGTGTGTGTGTGTGTGTGTGTGTGTGTGTTAAATGCCTTTTCCTGTTTGCCTCTCCTGTGTCCCCAGTATAAAATGTTACCAGCAAAATTCAGTGCTGACAATACCCACCCTCCTCCACACTACGTCATAAGAAACTGCCAGATTTTTGGATTTACCAACACTTTTAAAATACGAATTTTGGAGTTCACATTCCTGAGCTTCTGGAATCTGACCTGTTTGGTTTGTGTAGGTCTTCTCAATCAGTGGGCTTGTTGAGGTGTCTGTGGTACTCTCTTGGCTGGTGGTCTGCTCAAGTTGGAATAATGTGGTGCACTGCTCTTCACTTTGCAGTAAGCTGCTGGTGTTGTAGTATCAATACTTGATTTTGTTCAGACCGAAAAAAAGAAGTTTGAGGCTGCAGAAGCAGTGGTGGAGGAGTGTTGGCAGGTCGCCATACAATCACCTGGTCTATCTCACTAGCCCACCAGCGAATTAGGGAACCCACAAACAGGGGTGAAATTAAAATTGAGCTCTTACCGGGTATACAGGGCCAGGTTCTCCTCTTCCCCTGCCCCCTCCTTCCCCCCCAGAAGGGGCAGGGCCTTGTGCGGAAGAGGTGGGGCTGGGGTCAGCGTCCCACAGCCAGCCCATCTGCGCTGCCTGGCCCGTGCTGCCCGGGGCGCCAGCGGCAATTTAAAGGGCCTGGGGCTCTTTAAATTGCAGCCCCGGGGCAGCTCCTACCTTTTCTCCCCCCACCCCCGTTGGTGGCCGGGGGGAGGGGGGCAACGACATAAGCAGGGTTCTTTGCCACGGCAACGCTATGACATCGCTGCCCCTTTTGTGCGGCCCCCTCCCCCCCCCCCCCCCCCATAGGCGGCCCTGCCGGTACACACATGGCAGGGCTGCAGATGGAGGGGCACAAAAGGGGCAGCGACATTAAAGCGCTGCCGCGGCAGCACTTCAAAGTCAGCAGTACAGGCTGGTACTGGCAGCTAATTTTTACCGGTACACCGGCCCGTACCGCCTTACTTTCACCCCGCCTACAAAGTAAGCAATGGTGAGACCTGGATATAGGGTATATTAGCCTCATAAGAGAGACTTTTATTTGCTGTAGGCCTGAGTGTGCTGTAGCTTTTCCATGAGAGAAGAGGTGGCTATTTCATGCAAAATTTATTTTTCAACTATGAAAGTCTGCAGAAAACTCATACTAGTCTGGCCTTGATGCAAATAACTTATATTGTGCTATGATATCAGCATGTCGGCACTGAATAAATCAAGATACCAAGAAGATCTGAATCACTTACTTAAATGTGACCAGACAGTGTTATAAAGTATAAAGAGGGAATTTCCTTAGGTCAACAAAGCAGCTATTTCTTTTATTGCTCGTTAATTGAAATGACTGTTACTACAACCTATGGACTTCCTACTTGGCTTTGTCCTGGCAGGCCACTGTTTGTAAAATACTAACATCAGAAGTCTGGTGTTTTATGTTCTGCTCTGGGTGGAAGGAGACTTCAGTTAAAGAAAATGTTCATGAGGACTGAAACACTGCTGATCTGGGTGCCTGATTAAATCATTGCTGATTCAAGTGCCTGCTGGTGATGGGTATTCTCCCCAGGAGCACAGGTATACAGTTTCTACTCTCTTCAACTAAGGCAGACTACAACTAAGGGCATGGCTACACTTGCAGCTGTAGAGCGCTTTGAGTTAAACCTGCCTTCAGAGAGCGCAGTAGGGAAAGCGCTGCAGTCTGTCCACACTGACAGCTGCAAGTGCACTGGTGAGGCCACGTTTGCAGCGCTTGCAGCGGCATTGGGAGCGATGCATTATGGGCACCTATCCCAAAGAGCACCTCTTCCCATTCTTGCGCTGTGCCTTGTGGAAAGGGGGGGGGTGCGGGGCATTCTGGGTCCTGTCCCAACATCCAGTGACGCATCGTTTCGCATCCCAGCAATCCTGTGCTTCCGCCCACATTTGGCGCCATCTTTCAACGTTTTTTGTTCTGCGCGCTCTGTCTTCCCTTTTGGTCTGTGGGAATGGAGCCCAAACTGCTGAGGAGTATGCTGACTAGTCTCGCCAGCACATCACGTTTGACAGTTGAGTTACTCCTTATGATCCAAAGTGACGGTGAGGGCTCAGACGCATTGACTCAAGTAACGCATATGACATGAGTTTGCTTGTGGCATTCACGGACATGTTCACCACTGTGGAACGCCGCTTTTGGGCTCAGGAAACAAGCACTGAGTGGTGGGATCACATCATCATGCAAGTCCTGGGATGACGAGCAGTGGCTGGCTGCAGAATTTTCAGGTGAGAAAAGCCACTTTTATGGGACTGTGTGAGGAGCTCGCCCCCAGCCTGCGGAGCAAGGACACAAGATTGAGAGCTGCCCTGATGGTGGAGAAGCAAGTGGCTATTGCAGTCTGGAAGCTGGCAACTTCAGACAGCTACCGATCGGTCGCTAACCAGTTTGGAGTGGGAAAGTGGACCGCTGAAATCATTTTGATGCAAGTTTGCAGGGCCATTAATCGCATCCTGCTCAGAAGAACCGTGACTCCGACTCTTGTGGGTGGCTTTGGACAAATGGGTTTCCCTAACTGCGGAGGCGCGATAGATGATGCACATATTCCAATTCTGGCACCAGCCCACCGAGCCTCCAAGTATGTTAATCGGAAGGGGTGTTTCTCTCTGGTTCTCCAGGTGCTTGTGGATCACCATTGGTGTTTCATTGACATTAACGCAGGATGGCCCGGAAAGATGCATGACACACGCATCTTTCGGAACACTGGCCTGTTGAGGAAGCTACAAGCTGGGACTTTTTTCCCAAACCAGATCCCAAACCGTAGGGGAAGTTGAAACGTCCATCGTAATCCTTGGAGACCCCGCTTACCCTTTAATGCTGTGGTTCATGAAACCCTACACAGGGAACCTTGACAGCAGCAAGCAGAGGTTCAACAACAGGCTGAGCCAGTGCAGAATGACTGTGGAGTGTGCTTTTTGGCGGTTTAAAGGGCCACTGGCACTCTCTGTATGGGAAGCTGGACCTGGCCGAAGACCGCATCCTCACGGTTATATCCGCTTGCTGTAGCCTCCATAACATTTGTGAAAGGAAGGGTGAACGATTCATTCAGGCATGGAACTCGGAGGTTCAGCACCTGGAGGCTGAATTTGAGCAGCCAGAGAGCAGGGCTATTAGAGTATTAGGGATGCCTTGAGGGAGCAATTTGAGGCTGAAAGCCATGAGTAATGTCTGCTGCCCTGCACAGTGAAATGCGGTGGTTCCAGTGTTAGTAGGAATCTGTGTTTGCTACGCTGACTTGCAGTGCCTGTTTCTTTCCTGGGCTAAGGTATCTTTTAGTTTATGCAATAATAAAGAATGTTTTCAAAGCCAAAAAATCCATTTATTGAAAAGAAAATTCATTTATTGAAAAGAAACACAACTGCTTGGGAAACAGAAAGGGCAAGGGGGTGGGTGCGGAATGGTACAATCACAGATTTGTGTATGTCCTGTTATACTCAGCCTTCCTGTCTGGAGTGCTGTACTTCAGGATGGCTATACTGCGTGGTGATGGGGGTTGAGTACAGTGGGTAAGGGTCATAGTTTTCAGGGCTAGGTGGTGAAGTTACAGGTGTTGGGGGCAGCTGGTGGCGATAAGAACCCGGATGTTGGGGAAAGTGGGTTGGAGGTGACATGGGGGCACAAGGGAAAGAGTTTTGGGACAAGGGCTGCAGGGGTGGGGGCGGTAGTGCTCCGCCTGCATGGCTATGGATAGAATCCGCCTGGCGCTCCATTATGCTTATCAGCCGCTCCATGCTTTGCTGCCGGAGCACCGCCCTTTTGTGCCGGCACTCCTCATTCTGCTGGCGGATCCTCCTTTCACTGTCCTGCCACTCCCGCACTTTTCAATTTTTCATTACTTGAATGCTGCATTACTTCATGTAACATGTTTTTCTTGCATCTACGTGGCCTCTTTCTGATTTTTGAAGTCTTTCGGCCAGGGACGGCTGAGATCTCAAGGTTGCGTCTCTAAAGGCAAAATGCAACACTTAACAGAGGCAGCATTTTTCACTGCACAGGCAGAGCAATGATTCCCCCATACTTAAGGGCAAGAACAGTCTACACAATAGCATAATTTGCCCGTCCCAAAGCGAGCGTACACAACCAACGGGAGCCTCAAAATGGTGAGTAAGCACAGGGTCAAGCATGACTGATTGGTTTACGGCTGTACTGTTCTCTGGGTTTCTGTGCTTTGGGGAGAGCCAACAGCGGCAGGGGGCCCCTATACTGAACACTGTCCCCACATTTTCCACAGGAGTTCATTCTGGAAGATATCTTGTTGCTGAGGTTGACCTGGGAAGCAAGGGAGGATCTTCTGCTGCAATGTGGCTTCCGCCCTGGCCCATACGCAGCTTACCTGTGTGCAGCAATGGTCCCCCTGCCCCTCACGGCACAGCGGCGCGGACAAATTAACCTTACTGGGAAAAGTACCACAGTGGCTCTCCCGAGAAACCTGTGCAAGCGCATTGCCCAAGTTCTGGCTGAGACCTTTGACCTAGGGATGTCTTCCTCTGCCTCAGCACCCTCGCTCCCGCTTTGGTGCTCCTCCTCTTGCCTTGTTGAACTGGGCTCTGAAGTGTCCATGGTGGTACTCAAAGTGGAGGTAGGGTCGCCCCCAAGTATCACGTCCAGCTCTTTGTAGGCACGGCAGGTCGCAGGGGCAGCACCGGAGCGGCGGTTTGCCTGGCGCACTTTACGGTAGGTATTCTGCAGCTCCTTCACTGTAATCCTGCACTGCAGTGCGTCCCAGTCATGGCCCCTTTCCATCATGTCCCTTGATATCTGCCTGAATGTATCGTAATTCCTATGGTTGGCGCGCAGCTGGGACTGGACAGCTTCCTCCCCCCAAACACTGATGAGGTCCAGCATCTTGCCGTTGCTCCATACTGGCGATCGCCTGGCGCTGGAGATTCACTGAGAGCACTCCACTCCTGGCTGAGCAAACAGGAAGGGATTTTTAAAATTCCCAGAGAATTTAAAGGGCAGGTCTGACAGTCAGCTACCTGAGGGCAGCGCAGTTGAGTTCAAAGTGGTGCCCAGAGTGGCTAGAACAGGCATTGTGGGACACTTCCGGAGGCCGATCAGAGCACAGTAACAGACCAGGCTGTTCACACTGGTGCCACAGCGCTCCAGCAGGGGCGAACAAAACGTTATTCCACTCACCAAGGTGGAGTACCAGGAGCACTCTAGCCGCGGAGTCAGGGTGGACGGGTAGTGAGCTAGGGCTCCTTTAATGTGCTCTAACTCGCAAGTGTAGCCAAGCCCTAAGAAGACATGTGTGACATGTGAATGTTTGGTTCTGGCTGAGTAGAATCCTCACCAGACACTTGAACCCTTAACCTCATCCTTGGCTTTAAGTTTTACAGTTCTTACCAGATTTTATTCCATGTGATACTGACTCCAGAAATCTGCTAACATCTTCTCCTTTTAAGAAACAAAGTGCCACACACAATTAGCGTAATTTGTTTGATAGGGCAATGTTGTTCTTTAAAAAGGCATGCCTGTTTGTACATTCTTGAGGGCAGTGATTTGAAGACTCGAGATTTGGAGTAGCTATTGCTTTTCCATTTGTGATACAAAAATGAAAATCCTAATTTTGATTTTAGTGCCAAAAAACCCCAAACTGAGGGTTCCTTATTTTCAGTTGGCAGACGGTAGTGATAGGAACATGTCATATCGTCAGTAGATATTTTGGGAGCATCTACCATGCTTCTGCTTAGAAATTTCTCTGGTGTACATAGAAAAGTGGGAAAGAGAATGTAAATATGAGATGAATTAACACAAATGAATGTGAATGAGTATACGTAGATATGTACATAATGGTGGGCCATAGCATAAAAATTATACCCTCCTTCACCAACTCTCCAAAATTGTCTTTTCTTAGTTATTCCTGCCCACCATGATGTATGCTGTGTATTATGCCAAAACACCCCAATACTACCATCATGGCTTCATCACAAACAGGCTTGGTGCTGCTTTCACAAGGAGAATAAGTCAATAACTTATTTTTCTAAATGTAGTTAAAGTAACTCTGTCAGAGTCATTGGAAGAAATGTTCTTCAGCAGTTGCGTCTCTCCTTCCCAATGCTTTCTTGTGTCTTTTTTTTAAATAACTACCTAGACTTGAGTGTTGTCTTTCCTTGGATGGCCAATGTCTGGAGTGAACAGGAGCAGCATTCCAGCACTGCTGGATTTTAAAAGGCAATTCTGGAAAGTGACTCTGTAAGGATGAGATCATGGGCCTCCATGTTTACACAGTAACTCTTTTTTTTTTTTCTTCTTTTTTTTTAACAGTGAGACTCTTGAACATATAGGGATTTTTCTCTATCATTTTAAATAAGTGAGGGGGAAGTTTTATAAACAACGTAAGAAGGAAAGCAGAACGAGGAGGCATGGTTTGATCGGTTTCTAATGCTCCCATCTTCTTCACCACCTCCCTTGCTTTTTCTTTTTGTACACTGATGATTCAAGGTCCAAATCAAAAAGCTCCTGTCTAAGTTGTGGCTTTCAGCTATGTATGTACCCCCTGCAGGCTGTGAAAAATATATATTTGGACATTAAAAATGGGTATTTATTCAAATGGGGTGCTTTGAAGTGGAAATGCAGGTACAAACTAGTTGCTCATAAATGGACATCTTAATAAATTGGGTCTGTTGACATCTTTAGGTCCCACTTAGTGTGACTAGCACTAATTTCTATTCAGATGACTTCCTTCTTAAACAGAAAGTGAGTTAGCTGTTGTTTAATTCAGTAGACGCTATATCTTCTGCATGTAACTGAAATTAAATAAGAGCATATGCTGATGTCCCCTCAATTCTCCCCCTCTGCAGATGATGAGCCGAAGCTAAATATGGTCCACTATGAGTGTGTGTGTGAAGGCATGTCCTGTGGGAATGGAGATCGCTGCCAGGGCCAGCAGTGCTTTGCCTCCCTGAGCATAAATGATGGCACTAAAGTTTACCAGAAAGGCTGCTTCCAAGTCTATGAACAGGGGAAAATGACATGCAAAACACCCCCGTCTCCTGACCAAGTTGTCGAGTGCTGTCAGGGATATTTGTGCAACATGAATATCACAGCACAATTGCCTACTAAAGGTGAAAGGTTAATTTTAAAATAGCTATTTTATAATAAGTCTCGAGTTGGGCGTTTGCCTGTTAATGTTGTTTTCACCTAGTGCAAACTAAGGTTTGGGCATAAGTCTTTTGCCACTTGAACCAGAGGGGACTGAAAATGGGTGTGGTTGGGGTCTGCAAGCTGCATGATCAGGGTGTCACTGATTGCTGCTGAATATTGGGGACTGAGGTGAACAAAACAGTAAGTTTTGACTCTGGGTTACTGACTTTGAGAAAGCTCTCTGAAGCCAGCTGTGATTCTGAATTTCAAAAACTTGACTGGATTTTACCATGGATGGGATTGCCATAAAAGATTTGGTACTGGTGGCGGTGGGCTGTGAATGTAAACTTATATGAAGTAGCTTGGACTGTCCTGTGTCGGTATTTAGTTCAGTTGACTACAAATGAAAATGTAAGCATAATTTCTTTTGTCTTTAAACTACTATCTGTGGGAGTTCTTAACCTCCTTTCTCTTTCCTGTTTTCTTACCAAGGGCAAACCCTCCAGGGAGAAGCTGTGGGTTACAGCATGGAAATGCTAGTCATTGTTATACTGGCTCCGGTGATCATGCTGATAATATTTTCAACGCTAGCTGTGCTGATTATTCGAAAAATACAGCAAAACCACATGGAAAGGCTCAATGCTAGGGATGCAGAGTATGGCACAATTGAGGGACTCATTGCATCAAATGTTGGAGACAGTACGTTGGCAGTAAGTAATCTTTTGTATATGGTAGGAATTGCTTAACCTCTGTCTCAATTTCTTTCTCTGGTCAGGTCTACACTAGAAACTTGTGCTGGTATAGCAATGTTGGGGGGGGTATTTTTGGGGGGCTAGACGAGGAGCGACATTTCTATATCAGCAAAAGTCTGTGTGTGTATATATACAGATACACTGGGATAAAAGAGCTTTGACTGGAATAGAATATTTTGCTCAGCGAACTGGTATAAGCACTTTTTTGCTGGTATAATTTGCATCTACACCACGAGAGTTTGCTGGTGCAGCAATACCAACAAACCTTTCTAGATGTGGTGTGACAGGAGAGTAACTCAGGTTGCCTTACAAGGGTGTTGTACCTTTTAAGCTTCACATGAAAAGAGCAAATATGCATTTGTGTCCATGATGTATAACTGTCTTGAAAGGTAGTTGGGTGGGGATGTTTTTTTAATGGCTCCACAATCATATTTATTTAGGAATTTCACAGCTTGTCTCCCCTATGTTTGCTGAAGAATTTCTGGATAACTGGAGAATGAGTAAGATTTTTTTTTTTTTTTTTTGGACCGGAGAAGAGGCTGAAACCTTAGTAAATGAGAGGGAGGGGGGACTTTGTGGTAAGCAGGTTAATTGTAATCCTGCTTTATTTTTTGTATTAATTTTTGTCAACATTTACTCAGTCTCCTCTTAAACAAAAAACAAACACCCACCTCATTTGGAAAGTTCTTTCTGTTTAAATATTCAAACAACGCCAACAACTTGAAGCCTGAGAGAGTGATCGCAACTGGGAAGACAAGATTTGATATACCTGAAATTTCTAAAGATAAATACAAAGAAGATAAATTACTTTTTCTGATTTAAAAAAAAAATCTTAGGTTTTTTACATGTATTACAAGGTAACAAACAAACTAACTTTTCCTCGGTGTTGGCATTACAACCTGAATGTTAAAAGCTATGGAAAGGTTTAAAGAATGACTTGAGAGAGGAAACAGCTGAAGAACACCAGAATATTAAGATTAATATGTACTTCGACCTAGTATTTCCTTTCTGTATTTTGGGAGACCTACTCTGTTTGGCTTTTCTCCCCTGGACTGGCAGAAGATGGACACTTGGCTTTTGTAGGTGGAGAGAAATAAGTTGGTAGTTGTATGCTTTTTTTTTTTTTTTTTTTTTTAAGGTGCCCCATCTCCAACTAATGGAGCATTGCTGACTGCTTCAAGAATTTCTGCCCACTTCTCTTTGCCTGAAAGTTGGTGGATACCATGCAGGCCTAGTTGTTCGGTTTAGTAAAGCAAAGATGCTTGGGAACGGTCAAGTGTGGAAATCCCTACTCCGGGAGCTGTGAAATGATGCTTGCATTTAAACAAGTTGGAGATTATAAAGTGAGATGCTTCTAAAACCTGTTCTTGTGGATTGGTGCTGGGTTGATGGACTCAGAAACCTGACCTTCAGGAAAGTTGTTACTTGGCTAAACATTTTCCTAGGTTTGTGAGGTGACCACCAAATGGCACCATTGTCAGGCAGATTCCTTGATTGGGAGGAGGAGCAGGTTCGAACCCAAAGAGCCAATCCTGCCTCTTTTTACTGTCAGGCATCCCTACCTTGTGCCTACCCTGCAGCACAGAAACCAAGTTAGGAGTAGGTAGCAAAAATCTGGAGGGCATCCTAGTGCAGGAGAGAATCTAGTCTGTATCTCAGAATGACTCAATGTTGAGCTAGAGGCTGGTGGAAGAGGTGAGACTTCCAGCTAAGGGGGAGCAGCTCATCTAGAGCTTGTTGAGAGGAAGAGCTAAACTTGCCTCCTGTCCTGTAGCTTGAAATACTCAAGACAAACTTACTAAAGTTTTCCTGGCTGTAGAACAGGTGTGGCACAAGCTGTGGCATTTGAAGCTTCCCCATAATGCTCTGCTTCAGCTCTGCCCTGTAAAAACCACATCTATTGGCCATTCTTGGTACCTGTTCTGTCCTCTCCTCTCCCCTTCCCCCACCCACCCCCGAGTCAGGTGCTGGCATAGGAGACAGAGGGCATGGCTGCACTGGAAACTTCAAAGCGCTGTCGCAGGGGCCCTCTCGTGGCAGCGCTTTGCAGTGCGAGTGTGGTCGCGTGCGAGTGCCAGGAGAGAGCTCTCCCAGCGCTCCTGGTAATCCACCTCCATGAGGGAATTAGCTCTGAGCACAGGGAGCGCGGCTCGGAGCCTGTCTATACTAGTGCTTTAAAGCGCTCAGACTTGCTGCGCTCGGGGGTGATTTTTACACCCTGGAGCCACCAAATTAGAGCGCTATAAAATGTAAGTGTAGACAAGCCCAGAGATAGGAGCAAATGGGGGTAGAAGGCAGTGAGGTGGGAGATAAGAACTGGGGTGGGGAAGAGGATAGGATCTGTGGAGAAGAGGGAGGATAAGGGCCAGAAAGCTCTCCAAACTAGAGAACCCTCCCCAACAGAACCTGGAATAAAACCTGTTGTTCCTGAGTCTCCATATTTGTTTGTTGTCTCACAAATAGGTGTGAAATCCACTGGTAGAGTGTTTCCATCTCCCTCTAATGGCAGGTCCACATAGAAGCTAATAGTCTCCTACTGCTACCAGGTATCAGTTAGCTCAAGTGGTAGAACTGTGGATCAACTGAGCCCAACCTTGCACTTGACCCATATGGGGGTCAGTATGGCTCCACATGATCAAATTATTTTTTTTATATTTAGATTTTTTTATAAATATAATTTCCTACGTCAAAAGAATGTCAGCTTGAGAAGTCAAGCACTACAGAAGTTAGGAAATGCCAGAGTGAAGGTTGTCATGTGCAACTTTTATTCAGCCCCCTTGTGTGTATGTATTAGGTTTGGCAGAATTCAGTTTTTAATAATTTAAACTGACAATATTGGTTTTCATTTTAAAGCATTAAAATTGTCATCGTTATACGCAATTATTGGAAGGGAGGGTCAGACAATTATTTGACAGTAGGTGTTGAGATTCAAAAAGTTAAAGCTTTATAAAATGCTAAAACACAGATTGTCAATATCACATGTCAAAATATACAAAGTAAATAATCCTTAAATCAAGAAATCACACCTGTCTTTACCATTCACTCGCTAGTCCCATTTACAGAGCCTCATGCAAAAGTCTAAATTTCTGAATTTTGACTCCAATGCTCAAGCAGCTTTTTTCTTTCTTTGCCTATTTGTAAATTTCTACTATTATTGATTGATTTTTTTGGGGTGTGTGTGTGTTAGTCAATGTTTGCTGATACCAGTTAATCTAATCCAGGGGTTCTCAAACTTCATTGCACCATGACCCCCTTCTGACAGAAAATTACTACACAACCCCAGGAGGGGGGACTGAAGATTGAGCCCACCCGAGTCCCACTGCCCCAGGCGAAGGGAGTGGGGGGGGGGGCAAAGCAAATGCCCAAGGGTCCCAGGGCCCCAGCAAGTCTAATGTCAGCCCTGGCCACCCCATTAAAATGGGTTTGTGACCCAGTTTGAGAACCGCTCATCTAATCCTTCCAACCCTAATTATTATTGTCTTTTAATAACCTGATCACACCTTAGGCACAGACTCCATGGGTGCTCCGGGGCTGGAGCATCAACGTGGAGGTAAGAAAATGGTGGGTGCTGAGCAGTGTTCCCTCTACATTTTTACATCCACGTGTGGAATGAATTTTGTTGTGCCACATATCCCCTTTGTATTGGTGCACATAACAAAATGCATGTAGTGGGGGTGGGGCCAAGGGGTTTGGACTGTGGGAGGGGGCTCTGGGCTGGGGTAGTGGTGGTGAGGGCTCTGGCTGGGGGTGCAGGCTTTGGGGTGGGGCTGGGGATGACAGGTTCAGGGTGTGGGAGGTGGCTCAGGGCTGGGGCAGAGGGTTGGGGTGTGGGCTCTGGGATGGGGCTGGGGATTAGGGGTTTGGGGGTACAGGCTGCCCCCAGCTGCAGTGGGGAGAGGACTCCCTCTAGCCCTCTCTCTCTCTCTCACCACAGCAGCTCGGGGCCGTGGGAGAGGCACCTCTCCCTGACTGCAGCAGTTCCAATGCGGCTGGGCTGAGGGAGGGGCTTTCCTCCCCTGCAGCTCTGGCAGGCCTGGGCCAGGCCGCGGCAGGTCCAGGGTAGGTCCGTGCTGGGGACAGTGGGGAGAGAAGGGGCTCTCCCCCGGCCGGGGCAGGTCCATGCAGGGGGAAAGGCATTTCTCCTCACCGCAGCTCTGAGCCCCTGCGCAGGGATTAATAGGCAGCCGCGCAGCTTAGAGGGAACTTAGGTGCTGAGCATTCACTGACAGCCCCCCATCAGCTCCCTCCGGGGGCCCCGCAGATCAGAACCTCCCCCTTCCTCCCCATGGCTCCCGCTGGCCATGATCAGCTGTTTCGTGGCACACAAGAGGCTCTGGGGGAAAGCGGGGAGGAGCGATGATGCGGCATGCTCGGGGGAGGGGCCAGAATTGGGTGGGAAGAGGTGGGGTGAGGCCTTTGGGGAGGGGGTGGAGTGGGGGCGGAGCCTGGAGCAGAGCTGGGGGTCGAGCACCCCCGGCACTTTGGAAAGTCAGCGCTTGTGGATCACATGCTGTTTTCTAGAAGACTAATTCTGTCCCTCATGTGTGTGTTAAATAAATAAGTAGCGGTGTGACAGATGGGCGAGTAATAGGTTTTGAGCATGTGAGCTTTTGTTGATGACAAAAAATGCAGCCACTCCCCTGCATCCCATCCCTATTTTTTTTTTTTTAAAGTGTAGTTTACTTAGAAAACTGACATTCAAAAAGTCTCATTTTGGAATGTTCACGTGCTGCCACCCTGTGGAATACTCACAGGTTTTTAATAACAAACAGATCTTGGGTTTTAATGTGCAAGAACAACTGTGATGCTTGCTTTGGTCCCTGTGGCTTAAATTCCATTTAAAATTAGTAGGCCTTCAACGTGTTTTTAAGTGCTTTGTTGAATAGGAACGGTTCTGTTGAACTGGCGCCTTTGTGCTAGAGCTTGACTTATCTACTCTCACAAGTTGTACAGCTCTAACGATACCTCATAGTTAAAGTGGTGCAACCCCCTAGCGTGGACTCAGTTTTTCTAGAAGAAAGGATAACTTATTCCTATATGGGAAGGATTGCACTGGTATAACTGCATCTACTCTAAGAGGGGTCGTACTGCTGTGTAACTATTTCAACAAAAAATCAACTCCTGAACTGGAAAGTTAAACCAGTACAAAATCTGAATGTGGACCAGGTCTTGGAAGAATGGAAGAAAACAAACTTCTACAGCAGGTGTATATTTTCCTCTTTCAGGTTTTTCATTTCTATTGAAATTTAATCTTTCTTTAGTTTTGACTGGTAAATGAAAAGTTTTAAGTTCTAAAGATCTCTTTAAAAATGTAAGATTCCCTTTAGGGATTCTTAAAGCAAATTTTTATTTTTAGTGTTTTTTTTAAATGGTGATGTATCAACTATTAGGGGTAAACTCCTGTCTCTGTGATTAGCAAGGCCACATTTACAGCAGTGTGCAATTCTGGTAACCTTTTATGAAAAGAATATGCTAATACTGCAATTTGAAAAGGTAAAGCAAAAGCTTATGTAGATTTTTAAAACACTGCATTTTTAGCAAAAAGAATGAGGAGTACTTGTGACACCTTAGAGACTAACAAATTTATTAGTCTCTAAGGAGCCACAAGTACTCCTCATTCTTTTTGCTGATTCAGAGTGGTAGCCGTGTTAGTCTGTAGCTGTATTTTTACTTTCCCATAATCATATAGGGAGTTGAAGGGTCTTAAATTTGGAAAGGTCAAAGAAATGAAACCTCTATCATTTGGAAGGAAATCCTCCTGTGAGGCACAGAAAGTTCTAACACAAAGAATAAAGCGGATATAAGGTCATTTGAGATCGACAAATATAGGATTGAGGGGGCACAAGCTAAGCAAAGGCAGCGCAGAATGTTAAAATAATTTAGGTAGAATTTCATTACAGAGTAGCCACCATTCAGCAAACAAACTCCCAAGGGCAGTTGTAGGAGCAGTAAATGTCAATCACTTTTTCATTACAAAAAAAAATATTTGGAGGAAAATGGTGTTGTGGCAGGTACAATTGCTAACTAAAAAGTAGGAACAGACTTGAGAGGCCTCTTTTCTCTTGCGTTGTGTGAAGAAAACTTCTGACAGTGGGTTGCAATAGAAAATGACTGTATATGTAAAATTTGTATCTTTTTTCCCCAGCCTCTATTTATAGCTTCTGGTCTAAGACTGTAAACTCCTCAGGGCAGGGTGTTTGCCTATCTGCACCATGTCTAGCACAATGTGGTCCTGATGCTAATCAGGTTTCAGGGTGCTACCCTAATAATCCTTAAGATCAATATTGTGTGAACAAGTGGGAACATGTACATTGTATTTGGATAAAAAATCTACGTACTCTACGTTTCTCAAATGTTTCCTCTCCCCTTTTAAATAGGACTTATTGGACCATTCCTGTACATCTGGAAGTGGTTCTGGTCTTCCTTTCCTGGTACAAAGAACAGTGGCTCGTCAGATTACGCTCTTAGAGTGTGTAGGTTAGTAAAACTCTCTTGTTTGTATATCTAATATCAAGTCCTGGTACCACTTGAGGTTGAGCTCTAACCTCCATTCAAACAGCCTCTTTCTCTTCTCAGTACTCAAAATGTTTTCAAATAACTTCTATTAAGTGGAGTTCTCCATGCTTCTGCCAGTGGATGAAATTTTTTGGGGAAAGTTTGATGAAAAATACTTTCACCTTTTGCATAGTGTGTGCTCTGTGGTCCAATATCTGCATAGCTCTATCAGCTAAAGCTAGAAAGGAGAGAGGTCAAATATAGCTTTCAAAGTGATCAGCAAAACAAGCCAAATAAGCTAAATTTGAAGGGGACATTTAAATCCTTTTTTAAAATATGAATATATGGTGTTTGAAAGCATCTAGATATGAAGAATACAGCTTACTCGGTGGGTGTTCAGATAACTAAAAGTTTAAAATTGAATTATAGTTAAGGGGTAAAAACAAATTGCATGAGAATGTAGCTAATTATAGTGTACCCAGGTGCATTATTACAAGTATTGTGAAGATTTTCTTTAGACTCCTAGACTGTATGGTGAGAAGGGATCATCTAGTCTTACCTACTGCATATTGAAGGCCACAGAACCTCACCCATCCACTCCTGTAACAGACCCCTAACCTCTGACTAAGTTTCTGAAGTCCTCAAATCATAATTTAAAGACTTCAAGTTACAGAGAGTCCACCATTTACACTAGCTTAAACCTGCAAATGACCCATGCTACACAGGAAGATGAAAACCCCCAGGGCCTCTGCCAGTCTGACTTTGTGCAAAATTCCTTCCCAACCCCAAATATGGCAGTCACTTGGACCTGGAGCGTGTTGGCAACAGCCAGACACCTGGGAAGGAATTCTCTGTAGAAACTCAGAGCCCTCCCTTCTTGCCACCCAGCACTCTTCTTTTTGAAGGAAGGTAACAAGATGATCTTTTTTTTCATTGTTGAAAAACATTTACCTCTACAATGTGTTTGCATTTTAACTCAAGACATAAGCAATTATATCCTTTTAAAATAACAAGTTGGAGAAGGAAAAAATTCTCTTTCCATAAAGTGACTTAATGTTTTTATTTTTAAACACTAGGAAAAGGAAATAAATCCATGTGCCTCTTTTTTTTCTCTCTTGCAAAGAAAGAAACCAGGAAATTGGGTGGCCTGCCTATGCAGTAGGTCAGATGAGATGTTCATGATGTCCCCTTTTGGCCTTAAATTCTATGAATCTCTGAATGAATCTGTTTCCTCCACCTTTTTGTTTAGATTTTACTTTATTGGAGCAAGAATATAAGGTCATTTTCCTATGCTGGTAATAGTTGCTGGGTCCTTTCTTCTATTTCTGTGCTCATTGGCTCAGGCTGGGAAGAGTAAGTTCAGTTATCTACAGCCACATTAGGCTTTCGTGTTCTATAACTGCCCAGTGGAGATCCATTGATGATAACCTAGGTGTGTTCCTCATGGAACTCAAGATAGGCTAGCTACAGGCCTCCAGCATCAGTCAGTTATCTCGTCTGCTACCATAGGTCTGCTGGTCTAAACACAGGATTTTGTACAGCTCTTTATCTGTTTGCTTGAAACCAGTTACAAACTCCCTAGTGTGGATGTAGTTGCACCAGTATAAAATGTGCTTTTGTCAGTATAGCTTATTCCTCTGGATCACAATCTACACTGATAGTTGTACTAATTTTGTTTTTTCTTTCAAGAAAAATAAAGGAAAAATCATACCCCAGCCAAAACACTTAAATCAGTATGAGTGTGTTGACTAGCCTTAATGATATTAGTGCTGCTGTCTGTCTGTCCTTGGTATGGAATGTATTAAGTAGTGACAAACATTCATACTTGTGTCAAAAGCACATGTGAGGTTTTTTTCTTCAGTTTGTATTAACCAGGAGTGTTAGGATACACATGATGATCTTACATGGTCTCTGGTCTGCAGATAGTAACGTCCCATGTGTGTTTGGAACTGAGCCTGCTCTTAAGTTAGCTCAAGTTGGCAGTGTTTAGATAGGAAGGCTAAATAGCACTGCCAGTGAAAGCCCGTGGGCAGGAAATCCCTTCTGTGTGACAGCACTGCAACATCAGGGTCTGATATCTCTTTACACTTGATTACACCTGTTGTTGAATCGATGTGCCAACCCCCCACCCCTCCCCCCAACCCTTGAACGTTGGGGCAGCAATACATTGCACTGAAATTGAGGCTGACTTGTTTAGATCATGTAAATCACTATACAATAGTGAAAACTAGAACTATCAGAACATTTTACCACTTGGGCTCTGCTGTGTGGCACTCTACTGCTAATGCATTGTCATGAGCAGACAATGTGAGCAAATCTCTACACTCAGTACTAGAGACTGGTGGTGACTGGGGAAGCAGGGACCCAGTGGGGTGAGGAGCTGAGTGCGTGGACATGGAAACAGGGACCTAGAGTTGGGGGAATGGAGATTTGGTGGGGGCTGGGACACAGAGGTGTAGAAATGATTGAGATGGGAAGGCAAAGTGGGGACCCAGAGGAGGGATTGGGAGAGGAATATGGGGACCCACATACCCTGTCACGTTGGAGGGTGGAGAATGGGAACAATGGGATGGAAGACACAGAGACCAAGGCATGAGCAAATGGGTGGGTGGAGTTCCTGGGAGTCCCTGAAATAGAGGGGATGGGAGGGTGGGCCTGGCGCTCAGCAGGGATTTATTTATTTATTTATATCGCTGGAGTGCATAGGCATCCTAGTTATGGATTGGGGTGCATGTGTTTACCTTTGCAGTCTTTATGTTGTGTTTAATGTAGGCTTGTGCATTTAATTTGTTAAAGTAGCATTTCAGAGAGAGCAAGGAGCTGCAGGCAGTGCAGCTTGTTATCTTTCTATATTGTTTTATTTAGACTGGATTGACTTGAGATCTATTTATGCTAACTTCTAATTCACTGACACTAATGAACAATGTTGGTCAAAATACCGTTTTGCTTTTTGTCAGGAAAAGGCCGATATGGAGAGGTCTGGAGGGGTCAGTGGCAAGGAGAAAATGTTGCAGTGAAGATCTTTTCTTCACGAGATGAAAAATCCTGGTTCAGGGAAACTGAATTGTACAACACTGTGTTACTGCGGCATGAAAATATTTTAGGTAAGTAGAACAATCACAACCATTATACTAAAGCAGGGATACTAGGAAACTGCGTTAACTGTGAACAGTAATGTTGCGTGCGCCTCAATTTTCTAAGTGCCCCTCAAAATCCAGGGTTTGGTACATGCTTTTAGGAAAATGGAGGGGAGACACCCTTATGGGAATAAGGGAGGGATTTATAGGCTGATCCTTGAAATCAAAGGCCCATGATCAGAGTGTCATTGCCTTAATGCAAAAACAAGCTAGTGAGAAGCAGGCAGTGTGGCTGTCAGCTGATTGCTGTCAGGAAAAAGAAAGGTGGTGTGCAGCCTGGGTCTGTAGTACTCCCTCAGCCTGTGGGAGGGTGTGTGTGTCGCTATTCCCCATGGGGGGGGGGGGGTAGTTTTACACACACACGCACACACACACGTTGCAGTGTGACCAAAGGCGAGAACCAGACAATTTTGAGAGTTGTGAGACAGCTGCCCAATGTCGTTGTATTGGATCCAGGCCCAATGTTGTTTTAATCTATGTAGGCGTAATGGGGTAGGAAGAAAGAGGGGAAAAACTCTGTTTTTACTGTTGCATACTTAATGTGCTTTTTAGATTTGAGTATAAGGATTCCTTTAGACTTTATGGAGTTCACAGAAATGAGTTGCCTATGTAAGGAAAAAGACGTTACTACGAAGATGTAGTACCAAACTTTAGGAAATATTTTCGTGGTGTCTGGGTAAAGTATGTCAGGGGTGAGGTAATTGGGATTTACCAGTTCTTAAAAATACCTTTATATTCTTGGTGTAAATGGCATTTGAAATTAACGTTTACTAAGCCTACAAACTCTATCAGCAACACAAGAGCTTGCACTAATGCAGGGAGGAGATCATGAGCTGGTCTGGTTATATCATGGTACTGAGAGATTAATGAAGATGATTGTGAACAGAACAGGTTGGTTCTGCCTCTCCTTGCTCACTTAAATAAAATGTTTCTACCTTTGCACCTTAAAACATGCTAAAACTTCACTGGTTTTAGGATTACAGTTGCAAACAGGCTACTTGCCATGGCCTGACAATCAGCTGCGCTTCTGTTTCCTTGCTGATTTTCCTGCTATTGCTACTATCTTCCCTCCTCATGTGTATTTGAGAAACGCCTGTCTTTTTGGTTCAAGCTCTGGCACACGATCAGATGTTTCATATCCTTATGACCATTGCTATGAAACAGCTTCTGACCTCTGAGTTGTTAGTTTTCCTTTCATGCTCTTAACTTTTTTTGTAGGGATCTTGTGTTGTATGAACTTAATAAATCTGCTTTAAAGTCAGACTTTAATTAGAGTTGTCCTTTATGAAGTAGCCCATTTTTCCTGTATATAAATATGTACCCATTCTTTCCTAACGATATTGAATACTGAGACCCTGTATCACTTTCTCTCTCTCTCAACTGTACCTGTTGCAACACACTCTCTGTTTGGAGCTAGAAGCCTAAGAAAATGCTTTTTCTTCTCTAATTTTGTTACACTTGAATGTATTGAACCACAGTTGCATTTTTTTAATTTAGGTAGTACTTTTTCTTTCCTAGTCTCTGCCTTTTCACTGGTGCATCATTCTGAAAAATGAAAAGCAGTAGTCTGTTTACTACTCGGTGACTTTTCCCTTACCCATAACCTGTCTCACTTTAAGTTATTTTATGAAGGCTCTTTCTTGTTCCTTTCCTGTTAGAGAATGCCCTTCTGGCTCCATGGATCAGCCTCCAAGATGTTTGTCAAATGTTTCCTGAAACAGTTTCCTCTGCTTTTACAAAAATAATATTGTGGCCTCCAGAAATGTGAAATCTTGAGCTTCTCTTCCTGAGAGTGTACTGAGTTGGCTGAAATATTACCCTTTCCCAATGTTCTGCTGTTTGACTGAGTAAAATCATGTCAGTCTTACCAGATTACTGTGAAATTTGCTGGTTATTCCTTGGATTTTTTTTTTTTTAAGGCACAATGTCAAATGTCATCATATTGACAAGAAATTAGAATTTTAAAGGGAAAAGTGTGTGTGTGGGGGGAAGGGTGGGAAGTGCATTTGTTTTGTTTGGGTGTGCCCTGTGCTTTATCCCGGTGGGCTTTTATTTAAAAGAAACAACTTTATTCCCAAGTGAATAGAAACAAACTTCTATTGCTTTGACCAAAACTATTCAGGTCACTAATTTGTAGACTGTACAGTAAATACAAGAGCAGCTCCCTCTCTTTCACCTCTGGATCTTGGGTTTGATTTTGATCTAGGACACCTCTGGGGGTCTTGGTTCTCTGTTTACAAAATAAATTGTTCTCAATTTACTTTCTAGAAAGGATCAAGAAATCCAGCCATAGTTAGTTGTTGTCTTTCCACCTCGCTCTACCTCTGAGGTACCTTGCATAATAGCTGTTGTCATCCAGTGTTTGGTAGGGGGAAAAGTGATCTGACTAAAGATGCTTGACTAGGTCTTGCTAAATTTCACTTGGCAATCGGCCACCTTCTTTTGTCCACCAATCCTGTGGATGCAATTTAGAGCATCTTGGGTTTGGTGCCTAGAGCAGCTTGATGCAGCCTCAGGGAGGATCTTCTAATTTGTTTTGCTTCAGCAATTCCCAAGTGGCATTTCCAGCTACTGGAGAGCAAGCTGTTTGTTGCTTAGCCCAGAGGAGACCAAAGCC
This sequence comes from Lepidochelys kempii, assembly GCF_965140285.1. Taxonomy (NCBI): domain Eukaryota; kingdom Metazoa; phylum Chordata; order Testudines; family Cheloniidae; genus Lepidochelys; species Lepidochelys kempii. The sequence continues at coordinate 31,487,210 of NC_136390.1, read as the reverse complement.
AAGGTGGTGATGGTAGCTTTAAGGAAATATCTTGATTTGAGGGTGTACTCCCTGGCTACTATGTGCTCATGATATGATTAGACCAAGAGTTGCTCACAGAGTATAAAGTAGTTATTGTTACTCTCTGCTTGCCTTCCCCAACCCCCCATATATATACTTGGCCAGGAAGGTGTGTTTTTTTCTTTTCGGAGGGACTTCACTCATGTTAATGCCTTTGTCATTCAAAGTAGGATATTATAGCACTCTACATGGGGATACATCTTAAATCTGATCATTAAACTGGTGCAAAATATGGCTGCTTGCTGTGACAGGGTCATGCCAGAAGGCTACAGGAGAGTGATTTTTTTGTTTGTTTTTGTTTTTGTTTCCCACATTTATTGGAAAAGTGACAGCACAGCAACGGATTCAGATAGCTCCTCTTGGTGTTTTTGAAGTTCATTCCCACAGTGGGCTGCGTGACCAGCAGGTTGGACAGACTGCCAAAGTCCAGCAGCTTCAGCATTTCCTTAGTATCTGGGTCAGCTTCAGTGATCTCCTGGTCAAGGGCAGAGAGCTCAGAGACATAGTTATCCCTCCTCTCTCTCCTCTTCCTGCAGTTTGATGGAGATACCTCTGACAGTCCCCCTCTGAATACGCTTCATCAGATGGGTGACATACCCAGCTATCTTGTTGTGCAGTTTCTTGCTAGGGATGATAGAAGGCAGATATATTAGGCCCAGGTTAAGTAGGTCCCTTTTCCCTAGGTAAGGTAACAGGGAAGGTTCCAGAACAATCAGGAGCCTTCTGGAGACAATTAAGACAGGCTGATTGGAACACCTGCAGCCAATCAAGAAGCTGCTAGAATCATTTAAGGCAGGCTAATCAGGGCACCTGGGTTTAAAAAGGAGCTCACTTCAGTTTGTGGTGTGCGTGCGAGGAGCTGGGAGCAAGAGGCGCAAGAAGTTGAGAGTGAGAAGGCATACGATTGGAAAACTGAGAAGTACAAGCATTACCAGGCATCAGGAGGAAGGTCTTGTGGTGAGAATAAAGAAGGTGTTGGGAGGAGGCCATGGGGAAGTAGCCCAGGGAGTTGTAGCTGTCATCCAGCTGTTACAGGAGCCACTGTAGACAGCTGCAATCCACAGGGCCCTGGGCTGGAACCCGGAGTAGAGGGTGGGCCCGGTTTCCCCCCATCTCTCTATCCCCCCCAACTCCCTACTTGATACCAGAGGAGTTGGCTTGGACTGTGGGTTCCACCAGAGGGGAAGGTCTCTGGCCTGTTCCCCGATCCACTAGGTGGATCAGCAGAGACTGCAGGGATTGTTCTTCTTTTCCCCATGCTGGCCAGTGATGAGGCTAACTGAGTGAGTGGCAGATTTGAGCCACAAAAGTGGCCAAACTGTGGGCTGCCGTGAACCTCTGAGGCAAGAAAGTCCGCCAATAAGAGCAGGACCCACCAAGGCAGAGGAGGAACTTTGTTACATTGCTTCGTGAGCACAATAGCTCACCTGGAACACCCATTTTCTGTGATCTGCTCTGGCTGCTTGTTGGCCTCAAGTAGAGTGTGTTGTTTTTGACCAATAAAGATTTAGATGGCCTGTGACCTGCCTATTTGAGGGACTGCTTCTCTCCCAATGCCACGGTGTTGGAGTTGCAGTGATGCTCAAACTGGAGCTCCCTTCCTTAAGGTGAAGAAAGTTGCTGGCAGGCCACTCAATTCTGATTTCATTCCTCACTGTGACCCAAAATAGCTCAAATCATTGGACCTCAAATGCATTTTGCAGGGCTTGCCTGTTCTCGCAGGCATTTGGGGAAGGTTTAAGATACAGAGTGAATGATGGGGCTTTGAAGTGGAATGTGGTATCAGTTGGTTCGTTCGATTATGGCTGCATTTCGGGTCAGGCTGATTGGTGGGGGTGAGCATGTATTGTATGTTATATTTTTTAATTGAGTTCAAGGTGGCTAGAGCTAGGAGTATTCACTTTATTTAGATTGCCAAAACTAATTCTGTATAGTGACTTGGTTTTCATTACAGTAGAAGGCAAATACTGAGTTATTTTAATTATTGGGAAACAGTTTAATAATTCGTATTTAAAACTGATTTGCTTAATTAACCAACATCCAAATAAAGGACATTGTTTAACATGAAATTTTAAACTGTGGATTTTAGTTGTTAAGAAGCTTGTTTGGTTTTGACCCGTAACTTGCAATTTTATCTTGTTGTAGTCATTCAAATGAAGGTATGATGCATTTTTGTGAATATATTTTAGTTGCATTTTATGCAATTTAAGACTGCTCCCTAATCTTAGTATTTATCATCTACACAGTGGCCTTTCACAAGTATGATTATATTTCGGTTCAGTTTTAAATTATAAGTTGATGATATTTTACCTCTTGATGTAGACTTGACATTTGTGTATGCTAATTTTGTTGTCTCTTTGCTTTTCTCCTCTCAGGTTTTATTGCGTCAGATATGACTTCTAGAAACTCTAGCACCCAGTTGTGGTTAATTACACACTATCATGAAATGGGATCTCTGTACGACTATCTACAGCTCACTACGTTAGACACTGTCAGCTGCCTACGAATAGTCCTGTCCATAGCCAGTGGCCTTGCACACTTGCACATAGAGATATTTGGGACCCAGGGGAAGCCTGCCATTTCCCATCGGGACTTGAAGAGCAAAAATATCCTTGTTAAAAAAAATGGGCAGTGCTGCATAGCAGATTTAGGTGAGTTTCAGTTTCCAAACAACACAAACTGTATGTTCCATAACTAACCAAATATAGTAGATAAATTTTAAGGTACTTTGAGCAATTTGTAACTTTCTTGGAAGTTAAGGCAGCCACTAGGGGGCACTTACAAGGTACTTATCCAGCTGAATAAACTTAGTACCACTTCTGATTTCAGAAACAGATGTTACATTTTGGATCATTCTCAGAGCAGGCTTCATCAATAAATAACACTTCACAGTTTCATTAATAATGTCTAGTCTATAGCATTTTAGAGGCTTTATGGATAATATTTAGGATCCAATTAACTTTTTTTCCCTCTCTAAATGTTAAATTAATGAACTTTTTCCAGTCTTCCATTTCAAAAGGAAAGGGGGGCAATTTAGGGCTTGATCCAACTCTGATTTGGAGTCAGTGGGAGTTGGGTTGAACTGGGCTCTTACTAATAATGCACTTATTGTTCCAAATGTTTTTACTTAAATCTTAAAATCCTACTAAATTTTTGCCTGTAAAACTTATTGTACAAAATATAACACTTAACTCCCTGGCACCTATAGGCCTGATCCAGCATTCCCTGAAGTCAGTGGGACTTTCACCATTGATAGTGAGCACAGAACCAAGCTTTTATTGAGTTACTTGTATTTTTAAAAAAAATTAAATACAATTTCTAGGCCGGGGGATGCAGAGGGATGATTAAAGCAACATGACTGGTTAATGTACAAGGCATTATGGTGCGATGCTTCTGTTATCTGTGCAAAGGGAAGAAAAAAGTGATAGACTAGTTGTTTTAAGACATGTTGAATGTAAGGAAATAATTGGCTGGATTTAAAAACATTGTGTGACTTGATTCTGAGATTTTCTTTGTGCATAATTCCCATTAACATCACTGGGTCTTATGACTGTGACACACATTGAGATCTGACCGTATCCCACGTAAATGGTGTTCAGCATAAATGCAGGTGCTCCCATAATAAGTAACAATCTAGCTGTATCTCTGCTGAGGGGACAGCTCCTCAGAGTCCACAGAGGGAATCTCAAACAGGAAATGGATATTTTATTTAGTGAAATAAGTAATACACATCTTTAAATTCTGTTTTGTAGAGTTCATTTTTAAGCTGATACTTAATCATCACCAGAAGGGGGCAGCATTTATTTCACTATTGAGTCAGCACCACAGAAGTGAAATGAAACCTTTTTGCAGTGGTATCTGGAGACCTCAGTGGTATAGTAGAGGGGTGTATGTTACACAGGTAGGAGCAGAAGTATTTGCTGCTGTTCGACTAACTTTGCCAGTGGGAAAAATAAATGGCCTTTTTGAATATGAAAATCTTGGCCACCTATTTATGGAGCACTCTTCTTCCTTCGTTATCTCTAATGGGGATTAACCAAAACAGGGGTTTCCTCTACAGGTTGTATTGAGTCCTTTTGTGCATGGTTGGCCTGTCTTCATTTTCTTCTGATCTGATTTTTCTTCCATTCCTCTCCTTTCCAACACTGATGTCTCTCTCTGTGCCTACCTTTTTAGCAACAGTGTGTGTAGATAGAACTGTAGTGAAGTGTAGCTTCTGATGGCTAGAGAAGTGCAGTTAAGAACCAAGTGGTTATGCATTGTATTACCATCCAAGTCACTGCTCTGGATCTGCCAGTGCATCCAGTTAAGAAATTCCTTAATTGTATAAACTAAAAGAAAAATTTGCTCCTGAGGGAATTTTGTGCCAAAAAATTAAAATATTCTGTGCACAATATTTTAAAATTCTGCAAAGTTCTGCATATTTTAATTGCCAAAATAAACACGATATCATCACACCATTTTCAGTTATTTTGGTAATTTATTTCAAAATTCTTGTCCGCAAATAATTGAAAATGGTGTGATGATATTGTGTTATTTTGGCAATTAAAATATGCAGAACTTTGCAGAAGTTAAATGTCTTTTTTAATTTATTTATTTATTTTATTTTTGGTGCAGAATTCCCTCAGAAGTACCAAGGTTCTGTGTGGTGCAGTCTGGGTGTGGGCAGCCTGGTGTGGGGTCTGGGTGCAGAGGGGAATCTGGATGCACAGGGGTTTGGTATGGGGGTCTGGGTGCCAGGGGAATAGGATCCTGCAAGGGGAGGCATGGTGAAGGTGGTTAGGACTCAGTGGGTGGGTGGGGGTGCTGGGGGGGTTAAGGTGCAGCTGGTTGGGGCTCAATGTGGTGGAGGTCCAAGTATGGAGGGCTCCTAATGCCAGGGGTGAGGCTCAGCAGGGTGAGGGCTTGGGGAGGGGGGGGTTCAATGGGGAGGCTCTGGGTGCAGGGGGCTCCTGATACAGGAGGGGGTTGGGGGGGAGTGTCACTGTACAGGGAGCTGCTCCCCCTGTCTGCCCAACTCCCATGCAGCCAAAACACCTTTCTCTCCTCCCTCTCTCCCCCCAACCCCAAAATGGTGCAAACTTTCTTCAGCTGTGGACGTTTTCTGGGGCTTGATCTGACCCAGCCCCAGCTGCTCTGTGATTTTACCTCTTCCCCCTGCTGCCTGAACAGTCTGAGCTGCTGGGGAGGGGTGAGTGAGTACTGGTGCAGCTTCTCTTTGCTTCCCCACAGAAACCATTTTCTGCAAGGAAGCAAAGGGATTCTGTGTGAGGGGCGGAAACTTTTCTGCATGTCGCAGTTGCACAGAATTTTCCCAAGAGTAAAAATTGTGTACATGTAATTGTGTACACACACACCCTTGCTCTCATTTTTCAGTGTGACTGAAAAACTCTGAAAACTGTCTCAAAGCTGAGCAGCTCTGTTTATAGAACAGTTGTAGCAGAGACGATATTTGTGCAGTCTTCCCTACGTTGGTGTCGCTGGCGGGATCACTTCTTCATTGTTGTTCAGTCCTTATCTTTCCTGATGAAAGTGTCTTCAAGAGTGCTCGTTTTCTGCTGGTTACGCCTGTCCTCTAAGATCTGGATGGGGAACTAATAAATTCATTGCCAAATGGCAGTTTGATGGTAACAAGTTTCAGTTGCTACTAATCTAGGCTGGACATGAACTAGAAGTTTAGGGAGGAAAGTCCTTTGAAATTAAAGCTTTGAATGTTTTGGAACTAGGTAATGAAATACCTAGCTTGCAGGTTTTTTACAATTGTAGCAAACAGCCTCATACTTTCTGTATAGATAATCCATTTTTTAATAAAGAAACCCAAGTGTGTATGTGGTGGCTTCACTTTAATGAATGTCTGTATTCAAGTTACTGGATTTAGGAAAATTGTAGTTTGTAGTTAGTTTGGGAGAACTATAAAAGCAATCCACATACACAATGAATCATTGCAATAGCTTTGTAGAAGAGAGCAGAAGACTTGCATATAGTACAGGACACAGAATAGTGCAGTGAATGTCACTGTTTTGAAACAAGTACTGACCTTCCTAGAGAAGATGCAAAAATGCTAAGGAAATTGAGGAGGTTATAACATAACTACTCAAGCAATGTTTAGTATGGAATATCTGTATGGAAGCCATTAATGATCCCAATAGTGATGTAAAATAAGACTTTTTTTCTTGTCCAAAACCAAGAAGCTGCATCAGTTCCAACTCTTCCCATCTTTCCTTTAAATGTTTCCTGTCAAAATCAGTAGTCTGGCACTAATTGAGACCCTGCGTAGCACTTGGGTTCACCTAGGTTTCTTGAAGTGGAAGGCAAGTACTTTAAGTTTCACTTAAAACGGTGAAACATCTGGTCTCTAAATACCACCTACAGTACAGAGAAAATCATATTGAGGATCTGGTTGCAACACTTTCTCATTTTGTAGTGTAGAAAAACACTAACTTGAGTCTTAAGCCCTTGACCTGTCATTCAACTGAACCTTATATAAGAGAAACCTGTATTTTGTCCAGTTTGGATAGTGTTATATCCGCAAATTCCCCCAAAGTACTGACATGTTCAAAGTTTGTCAGGAAAATTGCTCTGTAAAATTTGTCTTTCTATCTGAAAGGGGGAATGTATACTTAAGGACTGGAGGTGCCTTTATCTGATTAAAAGACTTAGTGTATTATCGTCCTTAGCCAGTGAAGGGGTTAACAGATTGCACATTTCAAGTTCTGTGCAAGTTCTTGTAGGAACTCCAAATTGATTGGAAGTGCACTTAAACAGCAGAAAAATGTTTTTTTTCCAAATCCTTGTTACTGTGGAAAAAAGACAGTGTTTTGAAGGAATATTCAGGAATCCTGTGACTTAATCTTCTATGGGTCTGCTGTTAAAGCGTTATCAAGTTGTCTTAAATAAGCTTGTGTTAAATTTAAGTATGAGATGTTGTTAAGGGAGTCAGGAAGAGTCTGTCTTCTGTTTTATTGCTTAATGTTGTCCTGCACTTGTCACTGTTTACTTTGGAGTGACTGCCTGTTTACCATGGTAAAATGGGTTGTGTTTCCAAATTTACTATAATTTAGTCTTTCACATAATGTTCTTTACTTAAATGTTTGGAGATCAGCATAAACCAGGTTGAGTGGTTCTCATCTCAGGCCCCTTTGATGATGTTTACTTTCTGACCTACATATGTGTTGCTGTTTTTCAGCTTTATTTTTTACTCCAGTATACATATTGGTCATGCAGTATTTTTTCCTCTCTCTGCAAAGAAAGCTCTCTTCCCCCTCAGTTTCGATGTATCCGCCTACCCAAAAGTTCCATAAATACATTTGGACTCGGGGCAGAATTGTTTTCTTTTTAAATAAGATTCCTGGCTGCCTGGTTATACGTGTAGAGAGTAACGGTGACATCCAGTGGCTGTCAAACACTTAATCCCTGGAATGATAAAATTTTATAACAGTGCAATACACATGTTTAATAGTAATCTTGTAAGAGATAGTTGGTCTAAGTCTATGGCCAAACAGGCTATTTTTGATATTTGGCAGCTAGTTTGGAGCTGACACAGCTGCTCTTTGGACAATTGAACCCTGTCTGTTGCTTGTTTTTAAGAAACCTCTGTGGTCCTTGGAATATGTACCAACTTCTGTATACAGTTCAAGTCTCTAACTGCATGTGCTACTAGAGTTCGTTTTGTTTTTTTTAAATGATTTAATAGCAACTCTGCTTTCTTTGTTTCAGGTCTTGCAGTTATGCATTCCCAAAGCACTAATCAGTTGGATGTGGGGAACAACCCCCGTGTGGGTACCAAGCGCTACATGGCACCTGAAGTCTTAGATGAAACCATTCAAGTGGACTGCTTTGACTCTTATAAAAGGGTTGACATCTGGGCTTTTGGACTAGTCCTCTGGGAAGTAGCTAGACGTATGGTTAGCAATGGTGAGTATTTGAGGATTTCTTTTTAGGACTCATACCTCTGCTTTTTCAAGAGAGGTAGGGAAACAGTAAAAGCATCTGCCATTCTAGTGCACGCTTTCCTGTTGAACTAAGTGGGCAACGTGAAAATACTGTACCTCTGAAGTGTTCGTATTCCAGATGCTTAGGCTGAACTCTCACCCACTTTGAAGGACTTAGGTTGTCTCATATCTGATGTGCAAAGTGCTTTCGCCAACTTCGGATGGGATATGGTGAAAAGCAACCCTTGTTGAATTCCAAATTGAAGATGGTTTGTGTATGATTTTAACTATTATACTGAAATGTTAATGCCAAGACGTGTTCTGATGTCCTGAGAGGATAACTCTACTCTGCTCCCCATGCTGGAGCCCATTCAAACATGTTTAGTTCCTTGAGGTATTTAAGTGAGAACTTCTAGGGAACCCAAAGGACAATATAGAGAAGGGAAGTGATATGTGTTCCGGGGTATGCTTGCTGTATATCAGGCTAAACACATTGCACTCTTAAAGAATAGAGCAGGGATCGCTTTGGTGTCTCAAGAGCTGGCTTTTGAACCATGAAGTGATGTGGTTGTGGCCTTATAGCAGTGGTTCTCAGCTTGCTACCTGTGGGCTGCTTGTGGCCCAATCAGCACACAGCTACTGCCCATGTGACTTCCTCAGGGCCATACAGGTAGTATATCTAGTGTGTGGATGTGGCCCACCTAACAGAGCTGCATATGCAGCCCACAGTGGTAAATAGGTTGAGAACCATTGCCTTAGAAGTAAGGTATGTCTTCTCTCCAGTAAGATGAGTTGAGGTAGCTACAAGGGATGGTTAAATAGAGAAGTGAAAAAATGTTATTGAAGAAATTGTTGTGAACAAATTCTCTGTGTGGATATAAAATTATCATCAGTTTTTTTGGTTAATATTTTATTGGTGAACTTTTTAAAAAGGGAGTAAAAAAGATTGAGAGACTATTTCTCAATACTTGGAAACTCAGGGTTGCAATTTGTCACTTGAGTGCCTTGAGATTTGATCTGTAACAATGAGCTTGTGTTGAGATTTAGATTCTGAACTTTATCTGAAATGGCATATTTTTCTTTCTAAACACTGAGCACTGTGGAAAGGAAACCTAATTATCAGTTGTCCTAATGAGAGTTCTGTTGGATGGGTGGTGGTTTAACCAACTGTGCAATAGGTAACCGAACCCAAGTCCACAAGGGAAATTAAGATGAGAACAAAATGTGTGCTTCAGTATGACTGACTGACTGACTGCCATTCATAGCTATGGTTAACAGGACTGGTGGTAGTTAATGGGGTGCCTGTATATCTTCACATTGCACAATAGGTTTCAGAGTAACAGCCGTGTTAGTCTGTATTCGCAAAAAGAAAAGGAGTACTTGTGGCACCTTAGAGACTAACCAATTTATTTGAGCATAAGCTTTCGTGAGTTACAGCTCACTTCATCGGATGCATACTGTGGAAACACAGTATGCATCCGATGAAGTGAGCTGTAGCTCACAAAAGCTTATGGAAACACAGTATGCATCCGATGAAGTGAGCTGTAGCTCACAAAAGCTTATGGAAACACAGTATGCATCCGATGAAGTGAGCTGTAGCTCACAAAAGCTTATGCTCAAATAAATTGGTTAGTCTCTAAGGTGCCACAAGTACTCCTTTTCACATTGCACAATAGTTTGTCTCGAAACTGTCCGCCTATAGCACAATGAAACTTTTCATACCAATTTTCAATTAAGACATTTATAGTTTCAACTAAATATGGAACTTTTTTTAGCTAGCTGTGAGAAGTTTGTTCTTCAAGTGTTGGTCCCTCTGTGCATTACACATGTGGGTACTCATGGACACCATACTCCTGAGTCTGGAGACTTTAACAAGCAATGTCCTTTGTCCCACATATGCGCATTAGATCTCCTCGTGCTCCCGAGTTGAGGATATAAGTAGTAGTGTGGGTCAACACCCTCTCAGTTCCTTATTACCTCTGCATGGTCTGAGTCGGAATCCAGTGTCATCCTTTCAGAAAACTTGTAAATAAGATTGTAAATAGTTCTTTAGGTTAGTGTAGTTTGCTTTCCCCAGGCTGGAGACGCCTTCCCCATAGTCAGGGACCATGCCCAGACTCCCCATCTTCAAAACTGTATCTCCTGCCTTAGTCACTGACAGAAAAGGAATTAATACCAGCTCTGTCCCGACCGTCTAGGTGAGACACATGTTTCAATGACATGCAGCATTTGTCGCTCGTTTCCACCAAGAACTCACACAGCTCATGAGTTTCACCTTAGACTTGATGGAGAAGGCTCTAAAGCCCCTTTCTGATCTGGCCCAGGAAGACCTCCTTGTACATCGGCCTCATCAAACAAGCAGCACCCCTCTGTGTATGTGCTTAGAAGTGGAACCCTCAGTGTCTAAGCCCAAAGACACACTCTCCAAGGCTTCTCATAAGAGTAAGGGATGCTCTCATGGGCACAAGGACAGATCCCTGTTGAGGACTGTCTGTAAGAGACACACTCCTTCCCTGAGCCCATCAAGGTCAGGTGAGCCCATACACACAGACCCTAAAGAACTGATTCTGCCAAAAAACCATCAGGGTGGAGGGTTCGGTGCGTAGGGAGAAGGATCCTGTTCCGTTGGTGATTCGAGTTCTGAAGCACAAGGGCCGTTGTTCTCCAGTCCCTTCCACAAGTGTAGCTTCAGACTGTGCGATAGTGATACAGCCGCCTGAAGAACACCCCACATGGGGTGCACAGATGGTGCCAACCATCAGAACACCCTACACATGGGGTGCACAGAGACCTATATAGCACCAGAGGATATCTTCCTCCCCCACCCACAGTCTCCCTTCTTCTCTAGCTTGGCCCTTCTGAGGGACATTACTATACCAGAAGACTATATTGCTTTGTTGTCCCAGGAGCGGTCTTTCTTACAACTATCAAGCAGGATTACCCCGGTACTGATGGCTCTGACATTACAGAAGGAGCAGTTTTTGGATTTGGACAAATCTGATGAGCTGGCCCCTCCTTCATCGTCACAGAGACCTAAGCCTGGGTAGGCAATCAAGGACTTACGGTTGCTACCCTTATGAGCACCTTGGGACCAATGGTTCCCCATGCCATGGGATCCCCTTCAAACAGTTGGCCCCTCTTTCTGGCCCTGTTGGGGACTATGGGATCCCTATACCAGATGTCCAGCACCCACCTAGGAGTCTTTGCACTCTTTCTCCTTGCACCAACAACCAGTTCCATTGGTGTGTGAGATGGAGGAAGATGCTGTACCAGAACCACAGGTACTGGTGACTCCATTTCCATAAGCAATAACAGGACTTACCACAAAGAGTGGCCAGTGGTCTCCAGATATCACTGGAGGAAGCCCGAGACTCATCATCGCCTGTTGAACATTCTGCAGCCTCAGGCCCCAGTAAGGTGGCTCTCCCAGTTAACAAGGCCATCTTGAAACCAATGAGATTGGTCTGGCACATCCCCCAGCATCCTATGTGCTCTTTTCTACCCCCTCCCCCACACACACATAAAAGGGCTGAGAAGTGCTATTTCATTTTGGCAAAGGGAGCTGAATTCCTGTTCTCCCACCCTGCTCCCAACTCCCTGGTGGTATAGGCTGCTATGGAACATATAGGTCTCAATACTTAAGGACCACCCCATCAGACCAGGGCTCCAGGAAACTGACCCTCCTGGGGAGAAAGATCTCTGCGGGCTTGTGATTCTGCATGACCAATTACCAGGCCCTGCTAGCCAAGTATGATTAACTACTCTAGGCTGGCAGCTTTTTAGAACAAACTTTTCTGTGAGGACAGAGCCAAGTTTTTCTCCCTTCTGGAGGAGGGCAAGCTGGTGGCAAAAACAGTTCTTCAGGCTGCAGCAGATGTAGCATCCAGAAGCTTAGCCACTGGTATTGTGATGAGGAGGGATTCATGGTTTCAATCCTCTGGCTTCCCTAGGGAGGTGGAGAATACTATCCAAGATTTTCCCTTTGAGTCCAGCCTCTTTAACGAGAAGATTGATGAGACTCTCCACTTGTTAAAGGACTCAGCTCAGGGTATTCCCTCTGCTCCCTGGGGATCTGCACATGGGTCTCAAGGACAAACAAGAAGGCAGACCTTTAAATCAAGACCACCTCCACCTCCTACTTGTGCATTCTGCTGTCAGAATCCGTGGGGCCTTTCTGTAATAGACAGAAGACTGAGGCCCTGCTTTTTATCCCCCTCTACTACTGCAACCTGTTCCCAGCCTGTGGTTAGGAGCCACTTTTGATGGTGAGCGGGTCTCGACTAAAACATCTCTGATGTCACCTGCCCCTTCTGTCACCTTTTTGGAGGCCGTCTCACTGTTTTGCCTGCAACTGGGAGCTAATTATGATGCATAATTTCCAAGACATAACCATCCATTAGGGATACTCCCATAGAGTTAATCTCCTTCCCTCCCTGCAAACACCCTTCCTGACCCTGTTAGAGAGCTTATTCCTTCACTCTCCCACTTCCCTGGTCCTTCTCACATGAACAGAGAGCAACAATACCCGAAGTCCGAAGGTGTAAACAATTAGATGTTTATTGGGGTGAACTTCCAGCAAGCTTAAATACAAGTTCCTTTTTCCTTATTTTCGAATCCCAACTTACTTCCTGTTTGCCCCTAATTTATATAGTAATATTCTTAGCTATACCTTAACCAATCATTCTTCTGAAATTTAACTAACCAATCCTAACATATGGTAACATAATTAGCTAACCAATTATATCCCACCACCTTAATTAGTTTACACCCAGCAAAATTAATTATACAGCAGACAGAAACAATCACAGAACAGACAGAGACCATGCCAATAAACAATAGCAAAGTGGGAACTATAATGACAAAACGATACAGAAGTGAGGATTTCACAACTACATCTATAAAGACATAAGAGTTTCCCAGCTGTGTCTATTGATAAGTGAGTTCTTACCAGACAGAAAACTATCAACCTCAATTTCCTTTTACATCTTCTAGGCACTTCCCTTTCTCTGGAGGTGATAGGCACTATCAGGACAGGATTGTATTCCTAACAGCCCAGTAGCACCTTCTTTCAATGTGACTGGTTTGGAATGTGAGGATGTGACCGGTCGCTTCCCAGCTTATGGCTGCCTCTGTCGCTTAGCCAAAGGCCTTAGCCTAAGAACAGGGCCTCAGACTGTCACAGTAAGAGAAGGACCTTACACTGGCAGACAGTGATTTTGATTCTTTCTTTTATACCTCTAACTAGCCAAGTGATAAGAATACACCTAAATTCTTAAAAGTACAGGCCTTTACAGACAGCCACTCTCAAGGCAATTCTTCAACAGGAAACAAACTCCTCATTACACTGAGGCGCCCGCCTCCGTCTCAAGGATGAGGGTTCTATTGTCTGTATTTCCTAGTCCCCAAAAAGGACAGTGTGTAGAGACTGGATATTTGGCAACTCAACATCTTTGTTTGGAAATCGGAATTCAGGATGGTCATGTTGGTGTCAGTAATCCCCTCTCTCCAAGAAGGGATGTGGTTCATGGCTCTCAGCTCTTGACATAGGAACCTCCTGTGGAAGGGGTGAACACCTATGGCTTATCATGGGCCGGAAGCACTTACAATTCTGGGTCCTCCCCTTTGGACTAGTGACAGCACCCAGAATGTTTGCAAAAGTTTTCTCTGTGGTGGCAAACCAGATGAGAAGTCAGAGCCACACAGTCTTTCCCTATCTCAATGACTGACTAGCTCCTGGTTGGTCACTCTCAACAGGAGATCAGATCAGCTAGTCAATACCTCATTCAAAGCCCTGGAGGCCTGCTTGAACAGAGAAGTCCACTTTATCCCCTACAAGGACAACAAACTTTATTGAGGCAACGTTGGACTCTGTTTCTGCAAGAGCCTTCCTCCCTGTAGAAAGGTTTTAGACAATGCACAACCTAGTTTCTTTGATTTCCCACAGACCAGTGACTACCACGTGGATGTGCCTGTCACTGTTAAGTCATATGGCAGTGTGTACTTGTCTGCCCCCCCCCCCCCCCCCTTTTCAGGCTTTATCTGCATTGCCTGCCTGGCTCACTTTGGTCTACTCACCTAACAAAGACCACATTAACTCCTGGATCATCAGCTCCTTCACCTAAGTGGTCAAACAGAGACAGGGTTCCCTTTGCCACTCCCAGCATCGCTATTATAAGTGATGCATCCCTTCTGAGGTGGGTGCTCAACTGAACAGTCTCACTGCACAGGGCATATAGACCACGCAGGAGGCCAGCCTACAGATCAACATCCTAGAGCTGCGGGTAGTTGACCTTTGCATGCAAAGACCTTCCTTCCTCTCACTCGCACCCTCCACATCCACATAATGTCATATAATGTCACCACTGTCTACATAAACAGGGAGGAGTGAGATCTCTGCTGCTTTGTCTGAAGGGAGGCAGGCTTTGGAACTGGTGCGTCAGTCACAACATCACCATCTAGGTGACCTATCTCCTGGGTATCCACAACTCCTTAGCAGACAACCTCAGCAGGCATTTTGTGGTGGACCATGAGTCGGGAAATCCACAACTCCATTCTGACAGACATCTTCATGTGCTGGGGCACACCTCTATGCGGGATCTCTTTGCATCACAAACAAACAAGAAATTCCCTATGTATTGTTCTAGGGGAACTATAGGTCATGACTCCCAAGGCAATGCTCTCCTATTGTTGTGGATGAGCAGTTTCAGATATGCCTTTCCTCCTATTTTCCTGCTTTTACAGATGCTGAGAAAGATGCATCATGACAGAGCCAATGTCTTCATTCTCCTACCACACTACTGGCATAGATAGATTTGGTTCCCAGAGCTTCTGACCATGTTAGTCCACCCTCCAATCAAGATCCAGACCTTCACAGAACTCCTGACACAGGACAGGGGCAGGTCAAACACCCCAACCTGGGCTTTCTCCACTTTATGGGCTAGTGTTTGGATGAGCATCTGAGGCAGATTGTTCTTGTTTATTCCCGGTCCAGACTGTATATAACAGGTTCCGGTCAATTCTTTCCTACTCTGGGTATCTGGCTAAATGGAAATGCTTCTCCACCTAGATACAGCACAATCAGTCTTACAAGTCCACCCAGCAGCTGTTAGTGGTGCCCCACCCCCACCACAGTAGATGCGTGCTCTGTTTTATCTACCCAACTATGACACTATTCCTGAAGGGCCTCATCAAGGCCTTTTCCAGCAGTCACTAAATCCACATCACTATGGGATCTGAACCTTGAGCTGTCGTAGCTTAGAAGACCTCCATTTGAACTTTTAGCAGCATGTTCCATGTCTCACTTCTCCTTGAAGGTGGCATTTCTAGTGGCCATCACTTCGGCCAGGAGGATCAACAAACTTGGAGCACTCGTGGCAGATTTCTTCCCCCCTCATCCCCTTTACACAAGGACAAAGTATCCTTTCACCTTCATCCTAAATTTCTACCCAGGGTTGTTGCAGAATTCTACCTTAGCCAATGTATTCAGTTACCTGTCCTTTTTCCAAAACCCCCATGCTTCCAAAGAGAAGAAACTTTTGCTCCTTCAATGTCAGGTGTGTATTGGCCTTTTACTTGCAAAGAAGTAAGACAATCAGTCTCCAAGACTTTTTGACACAATTGTAGAGAGATCCCATGGTCAAGCTATATCCTTTCAGAGGATTTCTAAGGGTATGTCTATACTACGGAATAAGGTCGAATTTATAGAAGTCGGTTTTTTAGAAATCAGTTTTATATATTCGAGTGTGTGTGTCCCCACAGAAAATGCTCTAAGTGCATTAACTCGGCGGAGTGCTTCCACAGTACCGAGGCTAGAGTCGACTTCTGGAGCATTGCACTGTGGGTAGCTATCCCACAGTTCCCGCAGTCTCCGCTGCCCATTGGAATTCTGGGTTGAGATCCCAATGCCTGATGGGGCTAAAACATTGTCGCGGGTGGTTCTGGGTACATATCGTCAGGCCCCCGTTCCCTCGTTCCCTCCCTCCGTGAAAGCAAGGGCAGACAATCATTTCGCACCTTTTTTCCTGAGTTACCTGTGCAGACGCCATACCACGGCAAGCATGGAGCCCGCTCAGGTAACCGTCACCGTATGTCTCCTGGGTACTGGCAGACGCGGTACGGCATTGCTACACAGTAGCAGCAACCCCTTGCCTTGTGGCAGCAGACGGTACAGTATGACGGGTAGCCGTCATCGTCATGTCCGAGGTGCTCCTGGCCACGTCGGCTGGGAGCGCCTGGGCAGACATGGGCGCAGGGACTGAATTTGGAGTGACTTGACCAGGTCATTCTCTTTAGTCCTGCAGTCAGTCCTATTGAACCGTCTTATGGTGAGCAGGCAGGCGATACGGATTGCTAGCAGTTGTACTGTACCATCTTCTGCCGGGCAGGCAAGAGATGAGGATGGCTAGCAGTCGTACTGTACCATCTTCTGCCGAGCAGCCATGAGATGTGGATGGCATGCAGTCCTTCTGCACCGTCTGCTGCCAGCCAAAGATGTAAAAGATAGATGGAGTGGATCAAAACAAGAAATAGACCAGATTTGTTTTGTACTCATTTGCCTCCTCCCCTGTCTAGGGGACTCATTCCTCTAGGTCACACTGCAGTCACTCACAGAGAAGGTGCAGCGAGGTAAATCTAGCCATGTATCAATCAGAGGCCAGGCTAACCTCCTTGTTCCAATAAGAACAATAACTTAGGTGCACCATTTCTTACTGGAACCCTCCGTGAAGTCCTGCCTGAAATACTCCTTGATGTAAAGACACCCCCTTTGTTGATTTTTAGCTCCCTGAAGCCAACCCTGTAAGCCGTGTCATCAGTCGCCCCTCCCTCCGTCAGAGCAACGGCAGACAATCATTCCGCGCCTTTTTTCAGTGCGGACGCCATACCAAGGCAAGCATGGAGGCCGCTCAGCTCTCTTTGGCAATTAGGAGCACATGAAACACCACACGCATTATCCAGCAGTATATGCAGCACCGGAACCTGACAAAGCGATACCGGGCGAAGAGGCGATGTCAGCGCGGTCACGTGAGTGATCAGGACATGGACACAGATTTCTCTGAAAGCATGGGCCCTGCCAATGCATGCATCATGGTGCTAATGGGGCAGGTTCATGCTGTGGAACGCCGATTCTGGGCTCGGGAAACAAGCACAGACTGGTGGGACCGCATAGTGTTGCAGGTCTGGGACGATTCCCAGTGGCTGCGAAACTTTCGCATGCGTAAGGGCACTTTCATGGAACTTTGTGACTTGCTTTCCCCTGCCCTGAGGCGCATGAGTACCAAGATGAGAGCAGCCCTCACAGTTGAGAAGCGAGTGGCGATAGCTCTGTGGAAGCTTGCAACGCCAGATAGCTACCGGTCAGTTGGGAATCAATTTGGAGTGGGCAAATCTACTGTTGGGGCTGCTGTGATGCAAGTAGCCCACGCAATCAAAGATCTGCTGATAGCAAGGGTAGTGACCCTGGGAAATGTGCAGGTCATAGTGGATGGCTTTGCTGCAATGGGATTCCCTAACTGTGGTGGGGCCATAGATGGAACCCATATCCCTATCTTGGCAGCGGAGCACCAAGCCGCTGAGTACATAAACCGCAAGGGGTACTTTTCAATAGTGCTGCAGCTCTGGTGGATCACAAGGGACATTTCACCAACATTAACGTGGGATGGGCGGGAAAGGTACATGACGCTCGATTCTTCAGGAACTCTGGTCTGTTTCAAAAGCTGCAGGAAGGGACTTTATTCCCAGACCAGAAAATAACTGTTGGGGACGTTGAAATGCCTATATGTATCCTTGGGGACCCAGCATACCCCTTAATGCCATGGCTCATGAAGCCGTACACAGGCAGCCTGGACAGTAGTCAGGAGCTGTTCAACTACAGGCTGAGCAAGTGCAGAATGGTGGTAGAATGTGCATTTGGACGTTTAAAGGCGCGCTGGCGCAGTTTACTGACTTGTTTAGACCTCAGCGAAACCAATATTCCCACTGTTATTACTGCTTGCTGTGTGCTCCATAATATCTGTGAGCGTAAAGGGGAGACGTTTATGGCGGGGTGGGAGGTTGAGGCAAATCGCCTGGCTGCTGGTTACGCGCAGCCAGACACCAGGGCAGTTAGAAGAGCACAGGAGGGCGTGGTACGCATCAGAGAAGCTTTGAAAACCAGTTTCATGACTGGCCAGGCTACGGTGTGAAAGTTCTGTTTGTTTCTCCTTGATGAAACCCCCCGCCCCTTGGTTCACTCTACTTCCCTGTAAGCTAACCACCCTCCCCTCCTCCCTTCAATCACCGCTTGCAGAGGCAGTAAAGTCATTGTTGCTTCACATTCATGCATTCTTTATTCATTCATCACACAAATAGGGGGATGACTACCAAGGTAGCCCAGGAGGGGTGGTGGAGGAGGGAAGGAAAATGCCACACAGCACTTTAAAAGTTTACAACTTTAAAATTTATTGAATGCCAGCCTTCTTTTTTTTGGGCAATCCTCTGTGGTGGAGTGGCTGGTTGGCCGGAGGCCCCCCCACCGAGTTCTTGGGCGTTTGGGTGTGGAGGCTATGGAACTTGGGGAGGAGGGCGGTTGGTTACAGAGGGGCTGCAGTGGCAGTCTGTGCTCCAGCTGCCTTTGCTGCAGCTCAACCATACACTGGAGCATACTGGTTTGGTCCCCAGCAGCCTCAGCATTGAATCCTGCCTCCTCTCATCACGCTGCCGCCACATTTGAGCTTCAGCCCTCTCTTCAGCCCGCCACCTCTCCTCCCGGTCATTTTGTGCTTTCCTGCACTCTGACATTATTTGCCTCCACGCATTCGTCTGTTCTCTGTCAGTGTGGGAGGACAGCATGAGCTCGGAGAACATTTCATCGCAAGTGCGTTTTTTTTTCTTTCTAAGCTTCACTAGCCTCTGGGAAGGAGAAGA
Source organism: Lepidochelys kempii (assembly GCF_965140285.1). Lineage (NCBI taxonomy): Eukaryota > Metazoa > Chordata > Testudines > Cheloniidae > Lepidochelys > Lepidochelys kempii. The sequence goes on along the minus strand of NC_136390.1, from coordinate 31,468,317 downwards.
TCCTGTGATCATTGAAACACATGCAGCTGGTGGAGAAAAAAAAAGGGACAGCAGTATTTAAAAAGACACATTTTATAAAACAGTGGCTACAGTCTTTCAGGGTAAACCTTGCTGTTAACATTACATACATAGCACATGTGCTTTCCTTACAAGGTCGCATTTTGCCTCCCCCCACCGTGTGGCTACCCCCTCAACCTTCCCCCCTCCCTGTGGCTAACAGCGGGGAACATTTCTGTTTAGCCACAGGCAAACAGCCCAGCAGGAATGGGCTCCTCTGAGTGTCACCTGAAGAAAAGCACTCTATTTCAACCAGGTGACCATGAATTATATCTCACTCTCCTGAAGGTAACACAGAGAGATAAAGAACGGATGTTGTTTGAACGCCAGCAAACATACACTGCAATGCTTTGTTGTACAATGATTCCCGAGTACGTGTTACTGGCCTGGAGTGGTAAAGTGTCCTACCATGAAGGACACAATAAGGCTGCCCTCCCCAGAGACCTTTTGCAAAGGCTTTGGGAGTACATCCAGGAGAACCGCGAATGCCAGGGCAAAGTAATCCTTTCACATGCTTGCTTTTAAACCATGTATGGTATTTTAAAAGGTACACTCACCGGAGGTCCCTTCTCCGCCTGCTGGGTCCAGGAGGCAGCCTTGGGGGGGTTCGGGGGGTACTGGCTCCAGGTCCAGGGTGAGAAACAGTCCCTGGCTGTCGGGAAAACCGGTTTCTCCGCTTGCTTGCTGTGAGCTATCTACCACCTCATCATCATCATCTTCTTCTTCGTCCCCAAAACCTGCTTCCATATTGCCTCCATCTCCATTGAAGGAGTCAAACAACACGGCTGGGGTAGTGGTGGCTGAACCCCCTAAAATGGCATGCAGCTCATCATAGAAGCGGCATATTTGGGGCTCTGACCCAGAGCGGTCGTTCGCCTCTCTGGTTTTCTGGTAGGCTTGCCTAAGCTCCTTCAGTTTCACGCGGCACTGCTTCGGGTCCCTGTTATGGCCTCTGTCCTTCATGCCCTGGGAGATTTTGACAAAGGTTTTGGCATTTCGAAAACTGGAACGGAGTTCTGATAGCACGGATTCCTCTCCCCATACAGCGATCAGATCCCGTACCTCCCGTTCGGTCCATGCTGGAGCTCTTTTGCGATTCTGGGACTCCATCATGGTCACCTCTGCTGATGAGCTCTGCATGGTCACCTGCAGCTTGCCATGCTGGCCAAACAGGAAATGAGATTCAAAAGTTCGCGGTTCTTTTCCTGTCTACCTAGCCAGTGCATCTGAGTTGAGAGCGCTGTCCAGAGCGGTCGCAATGGAGCACTCTGGGATAGCTCCCGGAGGCCAATACTGTCAAATTGTGTCCACAGTACCCCAAATTTGAGCCGGCAAGGCCGATTTAAGCGCTAATCCACTTGTCAGGGGTGGAGTAAGGAAATCGATTTTAAGAGCCCTTTAAGTCAAAATAAAGGGCTTCATTGTGTGGACGGGTGCAGGTTTACATGGATTTAACGCTGCTAAATTTGACCTAAAGTCCTAGTGTAGACCAGGGCTAAGTGGTTTTCTGGCTGCATTATTAGAATACTACAGACTAGCTTGCATCCTGCCTTCTGATGGTATATTGACCCACTCTACGAGAGTGCAGGCTGCTACCAGGTGGCATCCCTGAAGGAGGTCCCTATGCAGAGCTGTCACCGGGAGCGTCTTATATGTTTGCTTAGGCACTGTGTGCTAGTCCAAGCCTCTGCTGCAGGTGCAGCAGTGGGATCTGTGGTGCTGCATGTATGGTGGATTCCTCGCACCTACCTCCAATCTGATAACTGCTTGTCAATCTCCTATGTGTGGAATACACATAGGGACCAGCACTTGAAGTGGAGGTTATTTACTGTAAATGGAGCTTCTTCGAAATGTGTGATCCCTATCTGTATTCCACTACCCACCCTCCGTTCCCTCTGAGGGCTGCAGATGTGATTGGATTCGCGGTAAGAGGAGGAACTGAGAGGGTATTGATCTGTACTGCTTCTTATACCCTTGCTTGGGAGCATGAGGAGATCTACTACTGCTTATGTGCGGGCCAATGGACACTGCTGTTAAGATCACTGGACTCAGATGCATGGGGCACATGTGTACTCATGTATGGAGTACATATAGGGCCCACACATCTCGAAGAACCTCGAGTTCTAGTAAGCAACCTCTACTTTGAAGTTTTGTCTGAACTCTTCCTTGCCATCTTAATTCTAACCTGGCTTAATTGGTTACGTTGGTATTTTTTAGGTTCATAGACCTTCGTGTTGTATTATATATTAAGTGTTTAAATTTGAAAAATTACTAGTTTCTATTGAGTATTATTACACTATTACTATACACTATTACTTCCCATCTGAGTAGAATGTTGGTCTGTATTACAGTAGCTCCTGTTTCCAGTGCCATAAGTAATTCCTCTCATTTTTATGTTTTTAAATATTAAACATCAAGGAGGAAATTCTTATTCCTATCTCATAGTAACTGTGGAAGTCGCTGTCAGGTGGTCAATCAAATGATGTAGCTGGATTTGTAAAAGAGCTTATGTAGGGTATGTCTACACTTCAAGCTGGGAGTATGATTCCTGGTTCAAGGAAACATACTTGGGCTAGCTCTCATTGAGCTAGCGCTCTAAAAATATAGTACAACTGTGGAGGAGCAAGCTTCAAGATGAGCGAGCCATCTTGCGTATGTAGCTATGGTCTCAGATGAGCACGTACATGGTGGCTGGCCCATCCTGCAGCTCGCATTGCTGCAGCTAGAGATGTGAATCACATCCCACACTCAGCGTATAGATAATCTCCTAGTTCAGTGGTTCCCAAACTTTCACAACCTGGGAGTCCCTTTCACTAAGATGTCAAGTCTCATGAACCCCCTCCTAAAAATAAATATTTCCAGGGATTTTCTCTTTTCCTGAAATATAAATTATAAAAGCTTGGAAACATGATGTTTGTTTTTATGACATGCTTATTACACACTATTATTAATTATTATTTATCATTAAAGTATTTTTATTACATTATGAAAAAGGCAACACTCTTGCAAGATCTCACTTTCATAGCTTGTATCACTTTGAATAAGCCTATTATAAGACAAGGATCCTAGGTTTCATCAAGGAGTATCAGATGTGAAACAGCATGAAGGTATTTAAGAAGCCAACTCAGAGTTCCTCCTACACAAGCATTCAGGTCTTGAACAGTCCAGGCAAACCACGCATGTTACAACAAAGCTTAAACTTGTTCTTCATAATAATTTTAAAAACCGCAAAAAATATCCACCTCCCTTTCCATTTCTTATAAGGAATCTTGACGTTTAAATCTCCTCAGTGTGATAGATATGCTTGCTTTGATCTGCTTAGTTCTTGGAAGTCCAGGGGCTCCAGGCTTCTGGCCCCGTGCTGCCCGCAGTCCCTAGGGACAGCTTTTTCCACCATTAGGGAACTTTTCCCCGAGAACCCCCTGTAACATTTCACACATCCCAGTTTGGGAACCACTGTCAAAGTTTAATGACTGACAGCATGTGCCAAGTGTTAAGGGAGAGGTAATCTGCTCTTGTGTCATAGGTGGCAGGAAGCAATTTTCAATTGTGTATGCTCTGAACTTGTATTGGCAGGATGCTGGGCTTAATGTTCTGATCAGTATGGCAGATCTTGCATCCATTCTGTAACTGTTGATCTAGTTTAGTCTTTTCATAAAGACAATCAGCTCCTATAATACTGAGTAAATTATTCTATCTGCTAAGGACTGTTTTGATGACACAATATTTTCTAACATTCCCCCTTTCAGTTGTTGATTAGTTTAAGGAAGGACACAACATTAGCAGATTTTTTTTCTCTCAACTTAACTTGCAGTGTTCAGATGCCTCACGAGGCCACACCAGCACTCAATCAGTTATTAGAAGATTTCTTTTTTAAGCCTGGTGATCAGTACTGCACTCTATGCCTAATACAGCCTCATCAGCTCACTGCAGCTCATTCTCTTGCTTTTGAATAGATTCCCTAGTTAGTTTACAGTCTCTCGTCAATCTTTCTTATATTTCATAGAATCATGTGACTGGAAGGGACCTCGAGAGGTTATCTGGTCCGGCCCCCTTCACTCACGGCAGGACTGAGTATTATCTAGACCATTCCTGACAGGTGTTTGTCTGAGAGGTGTTTGAGACTCCACCTCTTATTGCTATTACTTCTCAATCTCACTGATTTCTAATACTATAATCTTGTTGACCATCAATGCTAATTGTGACATACTGTAACTGAAAGAGAATTTAGACTCTATACCTGTTTTCACAATCCAGGCAGCTTTGCCTCATATTTTTCTACAAAGATTTGCCTATTAACTAATGAATTACATTGTATTTCATACAGTCATTATATACATTGTGACAGGGTCGGGCCAGATGGCTAAAGGAGAGTAATTTTTTTTTTTGAATCAGAAAAAATTTTTATTTGCATAACACTTGCAAAGAATTACCAAAAAGGAAAAAACAAAACTATGCAACAAAACAAAAGGAAACGCAAGGTATAACACAGCAGCCTTCAGGAGGGAGAAGTGTTCAGGCTAGCTTGGGCCCAGAGCGGGGGGGCTTCCTTGACACTCACGGTCTTCCACCCCCTCGAGTTACCTAGTGCCACGCCCAGTGTCATCTATTTTCCTTTCCTGAGAGTGCCCGACAAGATGGGCACGGCTGCAGGGTGGACAGTTTGGGGGGGAGACGTACATCCACGTGTGATAGGACCCCTCCTAGGTGACGGTGATGATGGTATCCACAGCAGCAATGGCTGGGGCTGGGGTCTCTTGCTCTTCCCCTCAATCAAAGGGTCAGACGGAGGGAACCGGATGGGGCCACCGAGCAGAGAACCTCGGACAGCGCCCACTGCTCCTCGAAGGCGTTAAGGGAGTCGGTGGATGCTGCTTAGAAGAACTCCGCCCGGATACTTGAATGTACTGAGGATCGGAAAACGGCCCTACAGTCGCAGGACGCTTCATTGGCCAACCTCCTCTCTCTGGTTTTATAGATGGCTGTTTTAACTAGGGCTAGGAGAAGGTTAACCAGGAGATCCCGCGACTTTGTGGGGCCACGGATGGGGAGTGTGTAAATAAAAAGGTGAGGGGAAAAGTGCAGCCAAAAGCGTAATAAAATATTTGTGAGGAGCTGGAAAAGGGGCTGCAGCCTGGCAGACTCTAAATATACGTGTGCCAGGGTTTCCCTCACGTTGCAAAAAGGGCAAGTATCCGGGATGGGGGTGAACCAAGTCAAAAACACACCCATGTTCACAGCTCCGTGAAGGAGCCACCAAATAATGTTCCCGACGGGCCTTGGGACAAAGGTGGAATACAGGCTGGCCCACCGGGGCTGCTCACCCTCCAAAGGTGGCAGGAGGTCCCACCACTTTGTATCGGGGCGGGACACCAGGGTGAGGGCGTGAAAGGGTGTGAAGCGTGAGTGTGTATAGATGTTTCCTTAGTGCAGTTTGGAAGCTGACCGGCTGCAGTTCATGCAGCCGGTTCGCGGTGAAGGGATGAGGGTTTTGTTGGGATCTAGGGGGTAGGGGCCCAATTGAAAGGTCCAGTGGGCCTGGGGTACAGGGTGGGCGGGGTGTGCCCTCGCGCAGGGCTCGGCTGAGATAAGCCCGAGCAGCTGGCGTCAAAATGGCCTTCACCTCCTGAAGTACGCGCCGGGGGGTATGAGGTCTGGAGAACCCCATGCGCCGAGCGAGCGTCAGGGGATCAAGCCAGTCTCCCCGGTCGTAGTCCAGGAGGTCTCAGACTCTCGTGACTTCTGCCAGGACCAAACTCTGGCGCACCGAGCGGGACTCCGCCACCTGCACACGGAGCTGGGGGTTGTGTAGCAGGGGCTCCGCGAGGAGATCCGCTCCCACAGTGGCCGCCGTGGACCTGGTTGTTGAAAAGCGTTTCCAGGTCCGGAGGAGGTCCTGGTAGAAGACCGGCAGCCCGGAGAGGTCTCGCGGAAAACCTCTCGGACAGAGATAAAAGAGCTGCCGTATCGGAGCCCTTGGAAGCGGCGCAGGAAGGCGTGCGCTAGTATGCTGCACGTCGAACTACCTGCACTATAAAGGAGCCTCTGCAGGGCCTGGAGATGGAAGACACAGACCTGAGTGTGCAGACACTTCAGGCCCTGCTCTCCTTCCTTCAGGGGTAGATGAAGAACCCCAACAGGGGCCCAGTGTATTCCTGACCAAAAGAACTCCAGAATTGATGTCCGGAGGTTGGTAGGAAAACCCGGGGCCAGGACCAGGGTGTTGAGCCGCTACCAGAGCATGGACAGGATTAGTTGGTTAAGCACCAGCGCTCTCCCTCGGAGAGAGAGACATTGGAGTAGCCTCGTCCATTTCCAGAGCCGCTCTATCACCCCGCCTTCTAAATTTAGCCAGTTCTCCGGCGGAGAAGGGTGCGTGGCAGAAAGGTAAACGCCTAGGTAGAGCAGCGGACCCGCACTCCACCAGATGGTCTGAAGCGCGGGTGGGAGGGAGCTCACCTGCCGCCAGTTCCCTACCGCCAAGCCAGAGCTCTTGACCCAGTTGACTCAGGCGGAGGAGGCTGCCGAATAGATGGCCTGGCAAGCCTCCACCCGCTCCAAGTCGCCCGGGTCCTGGACCACGAGGAGCACGTCATCGGTGTACGCCGACAGGACCAGCCTCAGCTCCGGCTCCCGCAGCACCAACCCTGTCAACCTCCTTCGGAGGAGATAGAGGAAGGGCTTGATTGCCAGAGCGTACTGCTGGCCCGAGAGGGGGCACCCCTGCCTTACTCCTCGCCCGAAGCTGACCGGTTCGGTCAGGGTCCAGTTGAGCCTGACCAGACACTCTGTGGAAGCGTACAGCACCCGGAGAAAACTCTCAGACTGAGGTCCGAATCCAAACACCTGCAGAGTGCCCAGGAGGTACCCATGGTCCACTCTATCGAACGCCTTCTCCTGATCAAGAGACAGGAGGGCGAACGACAGACCGTTTCTACACCTGAGTTCCAAAAGGTCTCGGATTAGAAATAGATTGTCAAAAATGCTGCGGCCCAGGACAGTGTAGGTCTGGTCTGGGTGGATCACATCCACCATCACGGACCCTAGCCGCAGCGAGATTGCTTTCGCTACGATTTTGTAGTCCGCGCTAAGGAGCGAGACGGGGCGCCAATTTCGTAAATCATGGCGGTCCCCCTTCTTCGGCAACAAGGCGAGCACTGCTCACCTGCACAAAAGAGGGAGGACCCCTCCCTGCAAGGACTCAGCCCAGACAGTGGCTAGGTCTGGGCCACGGATGTCCCAGAATGCGCGGTAGAACTCTACGGTCAGCCCGTCCATGCCGGAGATTTATTGGTGGGCATGCGACGGAGGGCTTCCGAGAACTTGGCCAGGGTGAGAGGCAGCTCTAGTCGGTCTTGGTCGCCCACGCTGACCACAGGGAGTTCGTCCCAGAGCACCCTGCAAGCGCCAGGATTGGTCAGATCCGGGGAGAAAAGGCTTGTGTAGAAGTCACGGGCCCTCCCACACATCTCCACTGGATCCGTGAGGGAGGTGCTGTCTTCTGCTAGAAGGCAGGTGACGTGTTTCTTGGCCCCCCTTGTTTTCTCCAGGGCATAGAAGAAACGGGAGCCGTGATCCATCTCCCGAAGGAGGCGGATGAGGGATCGAACAAAGGCACCTCCGGCCTTTGTCCTCGAGGGCCCGGAGCTCCTCCCGCTTCTCCTGGCATGCTTCGCAGAGGAATGGGTCCTCGGTGCTGGCGGCCAGACGCCTCTCCATCTGTAAGACCTCCCTTTCCAACTGCTCTATCGCCGCATTTCTCTGTCGGTTGGTGCCCGGGGGCAGTCATGGCAGAAGAGCTTGGCGCGCACCTTCCCTAGATCCCACCATCGCCGCGCTGAGGGAAAGGCAGGCCACTGCTTTCGCCAGGCCAGCCAGAACTCCCGGAAGGACATCACAAAGCCCTCATCCTCCAACAGGCTGTTGTTAAAATGCCAATAGGCCGGCCCCGGCCTCTCTGTACGGAGGGAGGCTGTTATGGTGGCTAGATGATGGTCGGAAAATGGGGCAGGCCGAATGTTGGAGGAGTGGCTCGTGAAAGATGGAAACGGGATAAATAAGTACGGTCCAACCGAGAGTGGTGTGACCGATGGGCCTCCACCCGGACAAAGGTAAATGTGGATGTGTCATCCGGGTGGTGGTCACGCCCAGACGTCCACTAGGGAGTGATGTTCGACTATTTCTCTGAGAACGTTCGCGGCGGCTGGGCTCAGCTCAGCCCCTGAGTGGTCCTGCTCCTCAAGGGTGGTGTTAAAGTCCCCTCCCCGGACTAGGCACTCATGAGAATCTAGGGCGCTGAGGAAGGCGGACACCCGCTGATAGAATTGCGGCCCCTTCGGGCTCGTTGTTGGGGCATAGATGTTAATGAGGTTTATCACGAGCCCCTTAATACGGATCCGGAGATGCAGCAGGTGGCCCGGCACGGCCTCAGTGACCCCTAGCACCTCGGGCCGTAGGTCGGGGGAGAACAGGGTCACCGCTCCAGCCTGTCGAACCGTGAAATGGCTAAAGTAGACCCCGTCCTCCCACTCCAGCTGCCAGCTGTCCTCGGTGGTTGGATCCTTATGGGTCTCCTGCAGGAAAACCACAGAGTACCCCCCTTCCCGAAGGAAAGAGAGCACCTGGGACCTGCGGAGAGCCATCCTACAGCCCCTGGTGTTCAAAGTTGCGATAATGAAAGGCGTCATGGGGAGGGCTGGGGGGGGTTCCTTGTTGGCGGGGGTGTTCGCGGCCCCCGGCAGGTCGCGCAACAATCCGTGACCCGTCCCGTAAGTGAATAATTTATCACGGAAGCTGCGGACCCGCCCGTAGGCCTCAGCACCTTGCCTTCCTGTCCCTCTACCCTCCCTTATAAGGACCCTTGTGGCCTGGAGGATTTGGTCAAAGTCCCCCTATCGCTGGAGAGCTAGCTGTACCTTGTTGCAGGAGCCACGGGAGTCTTCTAAAAACTCCCGCAACGCTTTCTCAGTTATTCCCTGGTGGGGCTCTTGGTGCAGCCTCGTGGTCCGCTCAGGCAGGCAGGCAGGGTGCGGACCACCAACGGCAGGCAGGCAGGGTGCGGACCACCAACGGGGCGTCTGACAGGCCAAAGTTATTAGGTCCATCTCAAGCCTTGGGGTAGAAGGGGATGGCGGAGGGAAAATTGCAGCTCCTAATGGATCGCGGCAGGAAAATGCAAAGGCAGCTCCTTGGGGGGGATCCGCAAGAAAAGGGAAAGAAATAACTCCAGGGGTGGCAATAGCATTGCAAGAGGAGGTGAATTGGGCAGAGACGAGTGGGGGCAGAGGCAAGGCTCTGGGCTTCGGGAGGCAAGCAGCTGAGAGGTGGCGCCTCCCGAACAAATTCGAGGGTTAAGGGGGTGGGGAGGGGGCTCCCAGTGATGCTTTGGCGCAGGGTCTGTGGTGGATTTGGCAGCCACAGCATCAGGTGGTGGACTACCTTCTGTAGGGTGCCTGCCCGGGAAGGCGGTTGGGGGAGGGAGCATGGGGAAAGGGGGACTGGAGGTTGCCCAGATCGAGGCCAGCCAGCAGTAGGTCATCCTCTCCCTGGGTGACCGGGGTCAAACCTAGGGCCTCGATCTCCTCATACATGGAGGAGAGGTCGCCTTCCGCTACCCCAGGGGTCTCCCCTCTGGCACCCACTTTGATGGTTGCCTCAGGGTTCGCTGGGGGTTTGGGTGATATCCGGGCAGAAGGGGCTTCCTCAGGGGTCTTAGAGGGGAGGGTCTCCCGTGGAGGGGGGATCCTACCTTCCAGTGCTATCTTATCTTCCGTCCCCGACACCGGCGGCTGGATCTCACTCGTGGGCAGATTGGAAGGCTCAGTGTCAGTGCCTCCCTTCCTGGTCTTCCAGGGGCCTCCGCATCGGATGGGTGCAGCGGAGCTTGAGCCTTCTGCTTGCCTCGCTTTCCCTGGACTAGGGTCCATCCCTCCATAGCATCATCTGGGGGCTGGTTAGCAGGGGTTGTGTCGGGGGGCAGAGGCGATGGTTCAGGGACTCGGGGGGGGTAACTGTGAGGCAGCATGAGGGAGGGAGGGTTCCCTTTGGGGCATCTTTGCTGCACTCTCTTCCATAGGCTCTGCCAGATTGTTAGCAGCGAGGGCGGGGCTCCCTCACTCATCTGGGCGTTGTAGGGGAGGTGTCCCTTGGGCCAGGGTGGGAGTAGCGGTGGATCGAGCAGGAGGAGAGGTGGTTTCAGGTGCCGGACGGCCAGGGGTATCGGCAACGACGGAGCCGATGCCCTGCCGGCTCTCGGGGGTCTCAGGTGCCCCTCCCCGCCGGGCCAAGGGGCAGTCTCTTTGGACATGCCCCGCTGATCGGCAGAGGTAGCACCGGGCCTCTCCTGTGGAGTAGTAGACCTGATAGCAGGCTCCCTGGTAGGGGACTAGGAAGGACCCCTCAAGCGCCTCTCCGTCACAAAGCTGCACTTGCCGGCGGAACAAGAGGATGTGACTTAGGGTGGGGTCCTTGCAGCCCAACGGGAGAGGGCTGATGACAGAGACGGGTTTCCCCAGGGTGGAGAGGGCGGATAACGGGGCAGCATTGGGTAGAAAAAGAGGGACGGAGGTCAGGACTAGGCGGATGTCCAGGTCCTCTAGCAGCTCCAGGGGGACAAACACCCCCCGCCACCGCCAGGCCCTTCTCCACTGCCTCCTGGGCTGCAGCTTCTGATGCTAAGGAAAAGACTACCTTCCCGTACATTTTGGAGGCCGCCACAATAGCCACAACACCCTCGCCAACGCCTGCATGTGTCTCTCCACGTGGGGCGAGGTGGGCACCAGGAGGCAACTGACACCGTGCTTCCTGGTCATGGTGGGAAAGGGGCCCCGGCCGCTATTGATGGTAGCGGAGGCAGTGGGTGGGTGAGATGATGAGGCGGCAGGCGGGGGGGCTGCCGCCGCCCGGGCATACACCCTGGGGGCCGGGGGAGGGACCAGTGGGGAGGGACGCTGTGGTCGATGACAGGGTCACAGCGGTGGGGGCAGCCCCTGCCATGGAGGGCCTGGTGGTTGTAGCAGGGCCCTTTCCGTTTTTCACACCCTGGCCTTTCTGGCCAACTGGGGGGCTTCTCCTGGAATCTGGAGGGGCGGTGGACGTGGCAGCGGTGGTAGTCGCCCTGGTGCTTCCTGCTGCCGATGCCCCAGCGGGGGCGGTGGCAGGTGTTTTGGCAGCAGTGGTGGGGGGAGAGGCTTGGGGGTTGGGCGGGGGGGGGTAGGTGGGGGAGGGGCAGCTGAGGTTGTTAGAGGGGCCTCACCCCTCTCATTCCCCGCCATCGTGAGCAGGGAGAGATGGGGAGACACCAGAAGGAGGAGGGGGAATGGGGAAGCAGATTAACCACTTCTCCCTGTTGGGCTGCAGGCGGGGGGGCGGGGCAAATGGGTCGGACTGGACAGAGGGAGGAAATAGGAGTTGGGGTCAGGTAGTAGGGGCAAACTGTGGGGTGGACAGTCCGGGGCGGGGGGGATGTGAACCCACGCGCGTTTGTCCAAAGAGTCTCGTTTGGTCAGCTGTTGTTTCTGGTCCGGACAGTGAAATCAAGGCGAGCAGCTGAATCCAGAGGCAGATGGCAAGTTGCCAGCAGGGATGGACGGCGGGGGGGCTGTGACGGTTGTGGTGTTGGGGGGGCGGAGGAGGGCACCGATGGATCGGGGGCAGCTCCGTGCCACACCTCCTGCACCCTGCAAACGCAGTCAAGACACAATCAAAACTCCCCCCACACAAGAGTACAGTTCAAAAGTTACTCAGTCTTACGGCCCCCTCCACGATGGTTCGTAGCTTCCCTGGGCAGTTTTTCTGTCGGCTGCCTTCTCTTCCGGGTTTTGTAGCTTTAAACAGCGAGGTTTTCAGCAGGCCAGGAATGTCGGAGAGATAAGATGATTCTTCTCGGCCCTGTACAGGTCCACAAACAAACAGCAAAATGGTTAGGTCTGGGGGCTTCCACTCCCCTCCCCTCCTCCAGGGAGCGGGTCGGCAGTCCCCCCACCTGGGGGTTTCAGCCGGAGCAGTAGCAGCGTCCAAGGGCAGGCGTGGGGGGGTTGGCAGCTAGCAGGCAGCACTCAAATGGGAGCAGAAAAACAGCAAAAGAAAAAACCAAACAAAACAAAGAAAAAGCATCGGGCATGGTCGTGGGGGGAAGCTGAAGCAGGGGCAAAAGGTAAGAAAGCCCAGGCCAGTGGGCTATAGGAGAGGAGTAGAAAGCAGATAGATTAGTAGCAAGCTAAGGAGGTCCCTTTTCCCTGGGTAAGGGAGCAGGGAAGGTTCCAGAACAATGAGGAACCTTCTGGAGACAATTTAGACAGGCTGATTTGAACACCTGCAGCCAATCAAGAAGCTGCTAGAATCAATTAAGGCAGGCTAATCAGGGCACCTGGGTTCCAAAAAGGAGCTCACTTCAGTTTCTGGTGTGCATGTGAGGAGCTGGGAGCAGGAGGCGCTCGGAGCTGAGAGTGAGAACGCGGACTGTTGGAGGCCTGAGGAGTACAAGCATTATCAGACACCAGGAGGAAGGTCCTATGGTGAGGATAAAGAAGGTGTTGGGAGGAGGCCATGGGGAAGTAGCCCAGGGAGTTGTAGCTGTCACACAGCTGTTCCAGGAGGCACTCTAGACAGCTGCATTCCACAGGGCCCTGGGCTAGAACTCGGAGTAGAGGGTAGGCCCGGGTTCCCCCCAAACCTCCCAACTCCTGGTCAGACACAGGAGGAGTCGACCTGGACTGTGGGTTCAGAAAAACGGCCAAACTGAGGGCTGCCAGGAAGCTCCAAGGCGAGCAAATCTGCCAATAAGTGCAAGACCCACCAAGGTAGAGCAGGAACTTTATCACAACATGCATGTATGACAAGGTGACATTGTAGAAATGAGTGATCAGGTGAAAAATACCATCTTGGATGCAAGCTTATCATTAATTCAATTATTGAAAAGCTGGCTTCTATATGGGAGCATTGAAGTATTTTCTAAGTTATGAAAGGGATACTTAAACTGGTAACTGGCATGGGTTTAGGGTTGTTTTCTTCTCTTGCAAGTGAAGAAGAGAAGGATATCATAGTTCACAGTAACAGCTCTGTTACGATAATGCGGACTAGAGGTTACGGTGGCTTGTTGACATAGTCTCACAGTTATTGTGGAGCCAACAGTGATCCCATAGGATCCATGAAGTTTGGCATGGTTGTTTAAAATATTTTTGACTTAACAGTTAGAATAAAGGCCAGATCTGGTTCCTTCTAGATTTAATATAGTCAACTATGACAATTAAAAGTAATTAGGCAATTTATTATACTCAACAATGTATACCAGACCAAATGAAAATAGTAACTTAAAATAAATCCATGATGTGTTTGAGGTGATAGAGGAAAGTTTCTATTAACATCCTAATGAGGTTTGGAAATGAAGCTGAAATTTAGATCAAACTTCAAATATAAATGCAATTCCCCTCCCTTTTTTCCCAAAGGTAGGCCCTAATGTGTGCCTTAGCTTGGTATTTCTGCATTGAGATGTTATAAAACTTCTCCCTCTTGTTCATTTTAACTGATGAAATGCTGGTTTTACACTTCACACTTGTCAACAGTTGAAGTATAGAAATAGGGACTCTTGAGAGGAAACATAGGGATGTCTCCACTGACTACTCTAGACTAAGCCTTGTTCTGGAGCGACAGACTAGAGGATGTGGGGAATAGGGTAGAATATAAATATTGTGCTAAAAAAACTCCTATAAGATGGTGCTCAGCACGTCTGAAAATCAGATCCTTCTCAGGGTGACTATATGAAGTGCCCCAAATCACTAATAACGTCTGAAAATGTAGGTTAATATTACTTTACATTGCATATAATGGAATCTGCTCTTCTGTATGCATATCAAAGCTAATTTTGCAATTAAGTTTAGTTAAAATAGGCTGTTTCCTTTTCCATCTCTGCCATCTATTGTATCTTACACATTTATCTGTAGTTCAGTCATACGGTTACATTAATCATGTTGTAAAGTAGCTTACTTAAAGAGGGATAAACAAGATTTTACTCAAGTAAAATTGAATGAACCTATCAGAGTGGCTTATGAAGTAAACCAAGTTGCTTCAATATATAAAGTGGTTTCAGGATTTTCTGTGTCAAAGCCCGTTGAACTTTTTCTTGTTTTCCATACCTTGTCACACACAAACCTCAATGGACTTCTGTGCTTCCTGCTTTGGTTCTCCAGCTATTCCAGTCTATGCCACGCTGTTTCTTAGTCCTTTTTATAAAGCTAGTTTTTTTCTGTTACTTTTTTTCTATCTGTCTTGGTCATTCCCCTGGTGCTGTTGTGTCAGAGCATGCTCTGTATTTGTTTTAAAGCCCAATATATCAGTTAGTGGGGCTTTTTTATCTTTTCAGAGCTTGTCCACTTGGTTTTTGCATAGTTTCTTGCAACATGTGTTAAATCCTTATGCTTAACAATCTGTTCCACCTTGTATCTAGCTGTGACACTCTGATTCTCTTTTCCAGACTTGAAGAACAGCTCTGTATCTTGTCTGTGTGTATGTTTACACTGCAGTGAAAAACCTATAGCTGGCCTGTGCCAGCTGACTCTGGCTCTGCAAGCACAAGTTGGCTGGCAGGGGCCAACTGCAAGCATCTAGTTGTTCTGTAGACATACTCTCTGTAACTAACAGAAAATGGTCCAATAAAAAAATGTTACCTCACCTACCTTCCCTCTCATGGTTTGTGCCAGTTCTGATTCTTTTGACACCGTGTGCATATTCCACATGTGGGTACTCATGTGCAGCATATGCCTAAGTTCAGAGATTTTATTTAAGTACTGTCAAGCAAATTTTGAGGCTTCTAACATTTTGAAATTGAGCTTATGCTCCCCACTCACTTAGCCTTTTGATATCATATGACACCTGCTTTACAATAGGTCTTTAAGAAAGAGAACTACTTTATTGTGAGGTGGCAATGTGAGAGCATATAGAGACTTAAGTTCTTCTCATCTTCCTCCACGAGTCATGAAAACCAGTTATATTTGTGGTCAACCAATCGAAGCCAGCATACAGATCTTGACGTTTTCTGTTAGCATTTTGCTAACAAAAATCCCATTCCTCTTCAGAGTCAGTCAGTTCGTGTCAAGGAGTTAATGAATTCCCAAGGGATAAGAGGAGTTAAAAAGCCATTTTGATCATTTACACTTGCAGTAACAGTTGCAAACTCTGAGTTAAATATGTCCTGGGAGGAAATGCATAGGCAAAACTAGTACCCTTTAGTAATAGTATAGTTTAGCACTGAATTTACCTTTTTTGGGGGGGAGGGGGTTGCTTGTCTGGAATAAATTACTGCTTTTTTGTTCGACATAGCCTTTAAAATGTGAGATGCAAGGTTTCCTGGTGGTTAGCTAATGTCTTTCACCAGCCAGCTACCGGCCATACATTTGTGAATCTCATAGATTCTCTGTCCCTTTGTTAATTTGGGAAGCAGCGTGGTTTAGCCGGCTAAGCGTGTTCCCTTTTTTTTCAAGGAACTTTTTGAGTTCTAATCCTAGTTCTGCCACTGATTCACTGTGTGGTTTTGAGGAATTTCTCTATGCCCCAGTTTCTCCACTTGCAAAATGGGTCTGATGCTTGCCTACCTCGTAAGTGTCATACATACTGATTAACATATTGAAGATGTAAATCTGTGTGTGTGATAAGAATTAGTAGTTGTATGGATGTTGCAGGTGGTTAAATCATATAACCACAGCCTCAGTGCAGAAATGTCTTACTGATGAAGTCACTAAAACCCAGCAGCACAGTAATGTAATCTACGTCTGTTTTAGGTATTGTAGAAGACTATAAACCTCCATTCTATGATGTGGTTCCAAATGACCCTAGTTTTGAAGATATGAGAAAAGTGGTCTGTGTGGATCAGCAAAGGCCAAACGTTCCCAACAGATGGTTCTCAGACCCAGTAAGTATGGAAATCAGAGGTCATGTCTTGAAATGTCAGCTCATACCTTTTGCTCCTTTTGCAATAATCTTTTAGTGTAAACTGTTTTCAGCTGTTAATATTTTGTTTTTAGTTGAAATGGTCTTTGTTGTTTATTGCTAAGATAATTGCTTGCAAACATAGATGGCCAAATGTGCGCTGATTCCTGACTGTATGTTAAAGGAAAAACCACAGCGAACAAGTTCTCACCAGGTAAATTGAAACAATCTAATCTCTGATATAAATCCAGACTGATTTTAAAATAGCCACACCCACTGTGTGCATCTTATTCTTGCTCTTCAGTAGAAAATCATGTGGGTGTTGAAGTAACCTATGTAAGGACATGAGGATCATAAATATGCAGATTTATGTCAAAACTTTGACTTTTCTCCTCTCCCCCAAAATAAGGGGCCATATCAATAAATATTTTTAACAGGTCAGACTAAAGTAGGAAGAGAGAAAATCTTGATTTTTCTTCACCAAAATCAATGTAATTGTGCCCTCAAATATCCTGTCAGCACTTGAGTAACTGGTTTGTTGTCTGTTTCTGAATATATGGAATTATGGTTTAATCTCTGCAGTGTTTTATGTATATTTGACTCACATTGTTGGCCATGGACAAATAAAATAAACATCAGCTATATATTACTTGAACTGTGCTGCCACGTTAGACAGCTCTGTTTCCCAGATATACAAACTGCCCTAGGTATTTTAAAATTACAAATGGAAAATGCAAGTAATCTTTCAGTGCTTTCTATGTTTGTTATAGAAAACTTACTTTTTGTTGCATTATTTACAAATTTAGTAATACTATTTACACTATTTAGTAAAACTGTGTTCTTTTTAAACATTCAAATATAATTTTTATCTGACTGTACCCTTTTAAATTGCACTGGTCAGGGCATCTTCTTGACACCCCCATCCCCTTTAAATACTGTTTCAATTTATTCAACAAATGAAACGGGGGGGGGGGGGGGGGGAAACCCTGCAGAAATTTGAAGGGATGAAATCAATTTTTGGTATGCGTAAACCAAGTTGTAAATTTTTTTGTAAAGATTGGAGTATTAAGAAGGCAGTAAGGCCAATGAAACTTCAGTGAGCTTATGATCTGTGTGCTTATATACAACTGTCTTTTTTTTTCCCCTCTCTCTCTCTTCCAGACACTAACGGCTCTTGCCAAGCTGATGAAAGAATGCTGGTATCACAATCCATCGGCAAGACTAACAGCTCTGCGTATCAAAAAGACTTTGACCAAAATTGATAATTCCTTAGATAAACTGAAAGCTGACTGTTGATGTTCTTGTGGTGCTGTCAAGATGGAAGGCTTTTGTCCAGTTCAGAAATATTCTGGCCTGAAGAGGTCTAGGACTGGTCCCGAATGGCTTCTTAGAGGCAGATGTTCTTATTTAGCCATTCATTTGGGAAACAATGGAACCATACGAACCCTGCTCAGTGACTGTCGTGGGCATTTCACAAAGGGTCAAACTATAGAGACTTATGCTGGATGTACTGTTGCAAAGATAGTGGCCTGAAGGAAGACACAGAAATCCTAAAACAAGATCAGGGCATTAAACAATGGCTTTGAATAGCTTTTTATAGAGTCTCCTAGTCACTCCTGGGACAAACACATGGAAGTGGTAAATTTTAATCAGCAATATCGCCTGTGCTTCTCCTCTTTATTGCACTAGGAATTCTTTGCATTCCTTACTTGCACTGTTACTGTTAATTTTAAAGACGTGACTTGCCAAAAATGATTGGCTATGTCCCCCATTGATCTGTGTCTGAACAATAGGAAATCGATTTGATAAACTGAAAATGTAACCGTCAGATTTTAGCTGCATTTTACATGTGTACTGATGTTTACAATAATGCTGAACATTAGGAATTTCTCATTTATACAAAACTTGCAAATTATTTATTACTAATGCACTTGCCAGTTTTAAAAAACTGAATAAGTGCATAAAGTTAAAGCTTATTTTTATGTGGCCTCTTTCATTATTTCTTACACAGACGTTTTTGTAACACAGTATAATCTGAAACAGAAATTGCTTTCTGTATTATCATATTACAACCTGTTAGTCACATTTTAAATGCTTCACTTTTGTAGGTATGGTCTGTAACATAACTTCCGTTCAAATGTGGAACATATATTTAGCCACTACCCACACGACACCGCATCTAGTGTCTTACTGATCTAGAACATGAAAGCAATGTAGGACTTCAGTAGATTTTTAAGTCATGAATGCTGTGGGAAAATGCATTTTTTCTTCTAAGCTCTACATAATGTGCATTTAAACTCTTCCAGAAAAGCTATTTTGTTTTTAATCTACTTTTTCTATTTAGTAGTTATTTGTATAAATTAAATAGAATGTTTTCAAGTCAAATGAGTGTTTTTAGTTAATGCCTATTAGTAACTAGTTTCCAGTTTCTTGTATATTTCAGTGATCTTGCAAGTTTAAGAGAGCAGGTCCATGTCAATCCTTGGATGGGACATGTAGGTGCTGAGGCATATGTTGGCATTCTTCCCTTTTGAGTCAGTACTGAACCTGTACGGTTAACTAGTTGCCACGTCTCACCCAACAGAGATGGCTGAATTTCAGTGCCTGGTGAAGGCAACTCTGTATATGTGCTGCATATCAATCTGTAGGATCAAAGATGGAAGGAAGCCATGATTATTAGTTGTTACTACAAGATAAATAGCAATATAAGTGGTAATTTGAATATTCCATATCACTCAAACTGAAGAGTTATAGATGCCTGGTGCACAATCATTTCATATTGACCAAATGATTTGGGGAGATAATTCGGTTCTGTGTATTTACTGAAGACAGACACCTTTGGGAGGGAGATGGCTGACAACCGGAGGCTCCTTGACACCTGCCTGAAAGAACCACTGTGCTAGGAACCCCCAGAAACTGCACTGTGTGGTGCACAGGTGCTGTTGATTGATTCCCAATAAGGACTGCTGGGGGAACCTGTGCAAAGTCCACTCTTGCCTGGTGCTGTGGTTCTCCTGTGTCTGGGCCCCTCCACATCTTCAGAGCTGGGTGATTGTGCAAGTTTACAAGTCTTAATAAACTAGGAAAATGGTTGGCTCAGAATATCGTGACAATTTCTGTTCCTTTCTTGAGCCTTAGAACACACGTTTATGCAATGGTTTGACACACAATGATCCTAGAAGAATTAATATCAACTCAAATGTATTATTTTAACTAGTTAGCTCTTCTACTTTGCTGTGGCTGTGTGAGCAGAGACTCACTCGGCAGAGGGTCCATTCACTTGCAGCGAGACCCAGAGATACCAGCAGCAACTGAGGTTTAAGAACTTGGGTAAGGAACCATATTTTCATGTTTGTAATCCGCACTTAGTTCTATCCTATGGATCCATGGTCCTTGTGGAGATATCTGAGTGACAAAGTAATATAAATATGAACTATTAATAACAGTTCTCTTGCTGCTTAGTGTGATCCAGGTGCTGATGCTGCACTGCAGTGTGAAAGGTACATTGTATTTTAGTGAAGTCTCTCTCTCTGACTTAGTGGTTTCCTGCAGTTTGCTGCTGTTCAGCTTTTCCCCCTGCATCGCCTCCCTGCTGATGGAATCATAAGAGATAAATTTCATGTTTGAACTAAAGGAAACTAGTTACATTTGTGTTTTTTTCCTTGCTGCCACATTGTCAGTAGATTAAGTACCAGTGAGTTGTAGTTTGTTTCGTTTGTTTTTTCCCCTTCAATAGAAAAGGTAATTATGGGTTGATCTGGTCTTTAGGTCTTGTTAAACAAGTCGTCTTGTATGGTTACATCTTTATTTCCAAGCAAGTCCACTCTCTCTTTGCATCCCATAGAGCTACTGTCAACATGAAAAAGGAGTATATCAGGAAAAATCAGAATAGATGTTTGTAAAGCAAAAACTTCTTACTATATCCTCCCTCCCACTCCCCCTCCCCCATTCCATTAAGAGAAGCAGTCAGTACATGGAGCATCATGGCTTTGCCTGCTAGAAGGCAAGAGCTGTCAGGTGTGATGAATGTAGAAGCTTCTCCCCACTTCCTTTGTTTTGTCTCCTGACCACGGAGCAGGAGTAGAAGTGCTCTCTCACTGTAGTCTCCATTTCCAACTCAAGAGGATTCAGCTACTAAGCAGCCAAAGCCAGGGACCCAGAAGTGTCTGCCTTCAGTCTTTCTTGGGGCTTTGCTTGGTTTGAAATGGGCTTTGCTGCAACTCTCCCAGCACTGCCGTAATCTCTCCTACATCCAGCCACCTTGCATCAACTCAGCTAAGAGCTGGTCAGTTCCTTTCTTCAAGGCTTACCCTCTGCTCCAGACATACTAGCGCCTTCCAGTGGTAGTACCATTCTCTTCTCAGTGGGACTGTGATTGCAACACCCTACCTGGTCTCATGGCAGGCCCTCTCCCGGATCCCCCATCTTGTCCCCTACTGTTAAGCTCCGCTTTTGTTGTCCATTTGAGCAGTGTACCTGCCATCAATGGATAACACAGTAACCCACTGACTGATTCACTTTCAGTTCCCAGCAGGCAAATGAAGTATCAAAAAGGTTCAGCCAGATCTGCCACTGAGAATTCCCATCATGTTAAACTGGTCGGAAAAAATTCGCAACTACTGCCTGTAGTTAACTGACTCTAGAGCTTCGCAGATTGACATCCACTTCCGGTACTTAGGGAAGGCTGTGGTTTCACCTCTTCTTCCAACTCCTTTCCCTATTTCCCTGGTCTGTTGATGGTTCTCAGAACGCTCAAGGAAAAGTAGCTAGAAACAATTCCACCTGCTTCCTGGTGACCTTACTACACCATCTGTGATATCTGGATCTCATGATCTCAGCAGTGGGAGAATCCTGGGCGCACTTCTTCTCTTGGACTGTTTCTGGAGCCTATCCCATTCATTCGTTCCTGGCTAACTCACCTCTAATTACATCACACCTGGGAAAAGGCTTAATCAGAAAGTTTTCTGACACTTGGTTATGAACATTCTGAGTCTTGGATTTATTTTAATTTCTTCTGGCAAGAAGTTCAATAGTAAAGGCCCCACCCCAAGTATGCCTGGCTCCAGGACCTTGTAGTGTAAACCTGCAGTCCAGCTGTATCCTCACTGTGTGGAATGCAGTGGGAGGGTTTCAGTGTGTGAGGCAGTCTCAAGGAAGGGAGTTCCCATTAAGGACATAATAGGTTACCTAGTTCCCTACTGTTCTAGACCAGGAAAGGATGAAAGAAATGGAATTTTATGACCTGAGTAAGGACATCTCTGGAGACACAACTCTGTCTCTGAGGTAATGTTACCAGCATTCTGGTCTGCAGACCTGGCACTGCTAGTTATTGAAGAGGAATGCTTGAGAGCTCATTATAAATGTAGAGTAGAATTTTCTTTTGTTGTGCCTTTATTAAACAATTTTAGACACCAAGATTAGGTTGGGCAGAGGAACATGCTGCCACACCTGATATTTATGAACAGCACCTTTGTTGTTACTGGCACGGTGCAACCAGGTTTGTGCAATGACTTCCGCTCTCCCTAAACTACTGACAAAGATGAGTCACAACATCTTACTATCTGCTGGGGAAGTGCTGATTGCAAAAAATAAATCTGTTTCTTTGCACCATTGAGTCTTCAAGAAAGTGTTCATGTAAAAAATGGCATTTGTGGTTGGCTCCTTACTTTATTTTACTATAGTTCCTGATGCTGTTTGGATTATTAAACACTTAACTGTTGCGTGAGGAATCTCCTATTATCCACAATAGGATTCCTCAACACAGTGCAAGTTACTGGGCTGATTTTGGAAATTTGTGTTCTAATTTCCAAGGAGCTTTTCTTCCAGGCAGTGGTCTGAAATCCAGGACATTTATGTTGTAAACTTACTTTTGGATATGGACTTGCCGAGGAACTTTAAGTACGTAGGACTGGAAGGGTTATCTTTTCTAGTCCCCTTGCTATTTCAGTCAACCACAACATATAGTCCCACTCAAATTTATGCTCTGTTTTAAAACTAGTTTGGTGGTTTGCCCCCATTGCTCCCATTGGAAGTCTGTGCCAGAACCTCATTTCTTTGATTAGTAACTCTCAAATGTAATTGACTCACCTGAGAAGAGCCATGTAAGCTAAAGAACAGCATTGGCCCAAGACCAAATGACTGATCTGGCCAGGAATTAGCTGAGGTTGGAAATTGAGTCACATTTCCCCAGCCTATAAAATAGGGATAATGAACTAAAGTTGTAATGTATTTGTAAAGTGCTAAGTAAGTGCAGTTATTAAAGCCAGCTACTGGTAGAGATGGAGGGGAAAAAGCACTGAGCATCCTGGCTCTCAGCCTGTGGTAATCCCTTAACCAGGAAGCTCTTTGGAAGTACCCATAGTTACTGCTTCTCTTTTCATATCCAAATTCCCAGTGTGGATGTTTGAACAAAAATGGCATTTTGTGTTGACATCTTGATTGTGAAACAGTATCCGGAAATCTTCAGTGAAAATCTGAAGTTTCACAAAACTGCTTCAATTTTGGGGGTGTTGTAAACTCAAAGCAAACAAATGTCATTGGAAAAAAATTCAAAATTTATTTGGCCAGCTCTAGTAAATAACAATAGATCATTACTTTTCTGATCTAGTATCAGAATTGAAGCGGGGATCTACGCCATTCAGTAACATGGCCTGGAGGCAAGATTTCCTAGAAATTGAAGAAGGAACAGACCTACCATATTAAATCATCTGCCTGCTGAGTGCAGGATTTTGACTGTCTTTGGGTTATTTAACCACATTTTCAGGCACCTGTCTGCATGATCATGGAAGACGATCCACTGAATTCCATAACTGTTTTCCAAAGATTTATGTGGTTTCTTGATTTTATTTAAAAAAAAAAAAAGTAATTCTAGAGTTTCTAGAGGCTGTAGATGGAGGTAACAAAAGACATCCAGTTCCAAACAAATGCTGATCATGTTCCCTGCATGTTTACTGAATCAGTGTTCTTCAACTTCACCCATAATACCTCCATATTTTAAAGAGATTGGGAATATTAATATATTATGACCTTACTGCAACAGATTATATTTTTATTACTATGGAGATGGCATTAGTCGCTCCTTAGCTGAAATGGCATTATTTTTGTCCCTGCCAAATGTGTGTTCGGCACTTTGATATACGCCTGGGATCTTCATTCAAATAAGAGATAGGACATGCTACTAAACTTCAGTAAGAGGAGAATGCCGTTTGTGTTTAAATAAAAACAACCAGGTACGCATTAGTAGTACTGTAAATATTCAATTAGCTATCTATGGAAACAAATTGTACTTGTTCCATCTGTCCTTTTAAGTTAATAGGATAAAGATTAAAAAAGGATAAGCATTAAAGAGAATAACATTCTGTTCTAAATAGTTGATTGTTTTTAGTTCATAATATATTTCACTTAGATTAATACCTAGTATGCATGTTTGAAGGAGACTAGTGCTCTGTTCGTGGTATCATTTTAGAGTTGTGGCAATGAACACTATAGTTAGGACTGAGAAGGCGTTACTGTTAAAGTCCCATTTTTTCACTTGCTCATAACTTCTTCATCGTCTGTTTGGGCTGAAACTTTCTATGCTCAGTCTCTGCTCAAAATTGAATTGATCTGGGAAGATTGAGGGACATGGATGGAGCCATCTGAGACTCAGAAAAGAAGTAGGACTTTAACACCAGATTTTTTTCCCCCCTCAAAATAGGAAAGGACATGAAATTCAAATTTAGCATAGTATTAGTCCTCATTGAGAAAGGGAAAACCTAAGATATTAAAAGGTCTTTTAAAAAAAAAAAGTTAAAGATTTAGTCAGATCTGTCCATCTATGCACAGTAGAAGAGTTTACATCTAGAATTTTGGTTTAGGTTAAAGTGTAAGTACAATGTATAAAATGTAGGGCATGTACTATACCATGACATTCATTCTTGTTTTGGAATAATACATTTGTCTCACCCACATCTAAAAAATCCTTTCAAAACCTCATCCGAAAACACATTGTGCACAGGCCAAAGAAATACCAGGAAAAACAAAGTTGTCTTAGTAGACAGAACAGTACATGGTGATGAAATCTGCTTAGTGTTGGATATAAACACTTGTGGAGCGATTCAAAATATATGTCTTAGCCAAAAGTGGGGCCTGGGAAATGCAGGGCTAGAAACTCTTATCCCTCTTGCAGATCTGGAAAATGCAACTTCTTGTAATTATGGAATTTTATTTCTCTAGGTCTCAGACTATTGGTACTAGAGCCTGATGAATCTCTCAACTTTGCGAAACCACAGTGGTGCACTTCTGACCTGCAAATAAGTACATTTAAGAAAGCTTAGAAGTCTTTTGAGGGGAGCAGAGGAGAGGTTAGCTACCTCTTACTGCTGACTCCTCTGTGGATTAATTTGTTTTGTAGGATCCTAACTCCCTAATGGTGTTAAACGCTGATGTTGTGTTGATGTTGCACCAATTCACAATTGTATTGCAACACTAACTCCATTCAGTGATGAAATGGCTCATTGGTTCTTTCTTACTGTGGGCTGGTGCGTGGGAGGGGAAGAAGAGAGGAAGGACTCTCCTTTGTCTCTCGTGGTTTGGAAGGAGGATGTGGTTTGGAAGGAGGATGTGTTCTTTCTGATTCCTCTGGTTTCCTGAAGATCTGTCTTCTCCAGCACCCTGTATTCTAGCCAACCCCCTTCCTGGTTGCTCCAGCTGTTGGGAACGAAGTGTGTGATCTCCATAGCTTTTTAAGGATCTGATCCAAAGCCCACTGATGTCCATGGGAAGCAGAGGCACAATAAGTTTTATTGGGATCCTGGACACAGAACATTTGGGCCACCCACACCTGGGGCCCCCAAATTGACAGGGCCCCTATCAGCCTGTGTGTTAATCCACTGCTGATGGGAAGCTTCGCATGGTCTTCGGCGTGTTCAGGATCAGGCCTTAATTCCCTGCCTTGCCTCATCTCAAATGTGGGGAGAAAACACAGCTCTCAGACCTGCACCGAGTTTGCTCAATGTTTCCTGCACATTTGTAGATACCAAATGGGATCTGATCTCCTAATGTGTCTGTTTTCCCTTCCTGGATTTGAGTGAGCAGGAGCACTTATGTACAAATGTATGCGAGAGGCCCCCAAAAGCCATGTGGGAACTCAGGAACAGCAGGCTGAATATTAATGTAAGAGTATTCTCATGTTAGTCAAATGGGACCTCATTATAGATTGTTGGACACATCACTCAGATAACACAAGACACACCATTTATAGAATGCTGTACAGAAGCAGGAATAGGACAGCTGGAGTCATTCTCTGACTAAATAAAGTCCTCACTAAGAGCTTCACTCGCCTACATTAGGTAATTTGTTTTTCTTATATTAGAAAATGTCAGACAAGAAGAAAGTGAAAGCTGTAATGGGCGGCCTCTCTGAAATGGAGAGATTAACAACCAAAAGATTGCCAGAGTACAATGTTCAAAGTTGCAAAATGAGGAGAGGGGGAAAAAAAAACATTTGCCTTTTGGCTTAGAGACTGTTTTTTCTTGTTATACTATTTGCTCTACATGATCTTGCAATCTTTAATATTGCAAAACAGATTCTAAATGGTTTAATATTTGTCCTCTTGTTAGAAATTGTTTATCATTCAAACAGGAAAGCAGGGGGACAACTCTAAACACTTCCTGACAGCTATTGTAGCCACTGTTTATAAATTTTAAACAATATAATCCCTAATGTAGTGATTCACCAATAATTTGGCTAAAGGTCAGATGTTCATATTGCAAATAAGGTTTCTGGCTCTGAAATTATGATGAAGCCGGTGTATCATGTCTCTTGTGTTCACACTCTGGATGAATTTTAAATGAGTAATTACTATCTAAATTAATTAGAAGATAGACCGATAACTTTACAAGCAGGTCAAAGGTATGCTATCATCTTGAATTGTTCGAATAAATTCCATTTTCTTATGGAGCACTGTTTAAATACTTGGACCTCTGAAAGTTTGTTTAAAGGGTTTCTTTGCTACTCTGTGTTTTATAAGGCTCTTGGAATTAAATCAAAGTTGCTCAGGCCATCCCCTTCACTCCCTCCCCTTTGTATCTTTGCACATTTCTACCTGTTACCTTTTCAGTTTCAGTTTTGCTTTTACTGTAGCTGGCAAATATCTTCCAGAAAGGGGTGCTCAAAAAAATTAAAATAGCCATTAGGAACTTTCCAAAATAAATACACTGATAAATGTGTCTCATAGCAAGAGCAATCAATGCGTTACTCTCTTCTGTACATTCATTATACTCTTTACTACTAATTTATCATAATATATTCCAAAATCCATGGTTATTCCCATAAACTAAACTGAGTAACAGATGCATATCATGTGATGTTTACAGAAAGAGAAGCATATACATACCTGATTAGGAGACAGCATTTCAAGTACACCTCTATGGTGTATATGAACTGCCATGCTGCATCAGAGCAGTGGTCCATCTAGTTCAGTATGCTATGTATGGTGGTGGTCAGTACTAGATGGTTCAAAAGAATGTACAGGAAATCTTGCAGTACACAATTATGGAAAACTGCCTGGGGAAACTTATTCCTAATCTCAATCACTTATTGTGCTTCAATGTTCAAAATGAGAAATTATATCACTTAATTTAAAAAAAAAACTGTCAAATATCTGATGCTGTTTGAGTTTATATTTTCTAGACATTTTAAATTTTGTTGCTTTTCAGTTTCATTGAATGTCCCCTTCTTGAATTAAAGAAGTTCATTCAGGTATACTCGTATGCCAGCTATTGTGTTGTATACCTCTGTGTCCCCTTTTATTAGTCCTTGTCTTTACGGTCTCCCCTCAGATGGAAGTTTTCCCTTCTTTCTGATTATATTAATAGCCCTTCTTGAACGACACCTTCTATGTCTGAGGTCTTGTTTATGCTACCGGGGTAAAAAGAAAAGGAGGACTTGTGGCACCTTAGAGACTAACAAATTTATTTGAGCATAAGCTTTTGTGAGCTACAGCTCACTTCTTCGGACGCATTCAGTGGAAAATACAGTGGGGAGATTTATATACGCAGAGAACATGAAACAGTGGGTGTTACCATACATACTGTAATGAGAGTGATCAGGTAAGGTGAGCTGTTACCAGCAGGAGAGCGGGGGGGGGGACCTTTTGAAGTGATAATCAAGGTGGGCCATTTCCAGTAGTTGACAAGAACGTCTGAGGAACAGCAGGGGGAGGGGAATAAACATGGGGAAATAGTTTTACTTTGTGTAATGACCCATCGACTCCCAGTCTCTCTTCAAGCCTAAGTTAATTGTACCCAATTTGCAAATTAATTCCAATTCAGCAGTCTCTCGTTGTAGTCTGTTTATGAAGTTTTTTTGTTAAAGAATTGCCACTTTTAGGTCTGTATTGAGTGACCAAAGAGATTGAAGTGTTCTCCGACTGGTTTTTGACTGTTCTAATTATTGACATCTGATTTGTGTCCATTTATTCTTTTACATAGAGACTGTCCAGTTTGGCCAATGTACATGGCAGAGGGGCATTGCTGGCACACGATGGCATATATCACATTGGTGGATGTGCAGGTGAACGAGCCTCTGATAGTGTGGCTGATGTGATTAGGCCCTATGATGGTGTCCCCTGAATAGATATGTGGGCACAGTTGGTAACAGGCTTTGTTGCAAGGATAGGTTCCTGGGTTAATGTTTTTGTTGTGTGGTGTGTGGTTGCTGGTGAGTATTTGCTTCAGGTTGGGGGGGCTGTCTGTAAGCAAGGACTGGCCTGTCTCCCAAGATCTGTGAGAGTGATGGGTCATCCTTCAGGATAGGTTGTGGATCCTTGATGATGCGTTGGAGAGGTTTTAGTTGGGGGCTGAAGGTGATGGCTAGTGGCGTTCTGTTATTTTCTTTGTTGGGCCTGTCCTGTAGTAGGTAACTTCTGGGTACTCTTCTGGCTCTGTCAATCTGTTTCTTCACTTCAGCAGGTGGGTATTGTAGTTGTAAGAAGGCTTGATAGAGATCTTGTAGGTGTTTGTCTCTGTCTGAGGGGTTGGAGCAAATGTAGTTGTATCGTAGAGCTTGGCTGTAGACAATGGATCGTGTTGTTTGGTCTGGGATGAAAGCTGGAGGCATGTAGATAGGCATAGCGGTCAGTAGGTTTCCGGTATGGGGTGGTGTTTATGTGACCATTGCTTATTAGCACTGTAGTGTCCAGGAAGTGGATCTCTTGTGTGGACTGGTCCAGGCTGAGGTTGATGGTGGGATGGAAATAAGTCGACCTAAATTACGCTACTCCAGCTATATGAGTAACACAACTGGAGTCAAGGTAGCTTAGGTAGACTTATCCCGGCGCTGCGTCGATATACCTTACTCTTCTTTGGGAGCTGGAATACCAGAATTGACCGGAGAGCACTCTGCCATCAATTTAGCAGGTCTTCACTGACCAGCTAAATCGACACCCCCTGCATCGATTGCAGTTGCATCGATCCCCCCGGTAGTGAAGATAAACCCTGAAATAAGGATTTTCAAATCTTTCTATATAGTCCCCATAGTTCGTCTAAATTGAAATTTCCCCTATCAGGTTAGTGCACACTTTAAGGGTATGTCTATACTACCCACTGGATCAGCGGGGGTTGATTTATCGCGTTTAGTCTAGTCGTGATAAATCTACCCCTGAGCGCTCTCCCATCAACTCCTGTACTGCGCCGCCGTGAGAGGCACAGGCAGAGTCGACGGGGGAGCGGCAGCAGTCAACTCACCATAGCGAAGACATAGCGGTGAGTAGGTCTAAGTACGTCGACTTCAGCTACGTTATTGATGTATCTGAAGTTGTGTAACTTCTCCCTCTCCCTGCCCTCCGTCCCCCACAGTGTAGACTAGGCCTAAGTGGATTCATGCAAAGGATACAGAGATGTTGAAAGCAGCACTTTCAGGTGAAGCTGGATGGGAGCCTCTAAATGGCTCTGACAAAAATGAGTAGCCCTGAATAGTGGTTTTATTGTCTGTGGTGTCTGCTGTAAATTTTTATCCATGTGGACTGCCTTTTTTTTCCCTACAGCTGCTTAACATTTTACGCTATTTCTGTTCTGTGTAGATTCTCATGTCATTCTTAGAGCGCCTTCCAGTAGTGCATTAAGTAACATGGCTAACATCTGTTGTGTGTTTCATTCATTGACTTACCCTCTCTCTATGGCGTGGGCAGGTGTTATGTGTACAGTATAGTGTGTTTGGGTTTTGGTAGGGTTTTTAATATATACATCCTGCTACATTTTTAAGTAGGAGAAGGCAAGATCAACAAGGGGTACCTCACACTTGGAGCAGAAGGTGGTGAGTTTGTGACAGTGCTCAGTTCCCCCAAGTTCATGCCTCCATTCAGGATTGGCTGCCGAGAAAGCTGTCTCCTACACAGATGATCTTTTAAACTTGTGATAGAAAGTGTCATTGTGCCTGAGGAATGGAGTTCTTCCAGGAAGGGCACTTTAACACATTTCCATCCACTCCTGCTACCTTTCTCAGGTGGGACAGCAGTATCCTGTGGTCAACAAGATCCAATGTTGCAGAGCTCTCCAGGAGGATGAGAATGAGGCTTTTGTCCTCCATCCATTCAAAGAAATTGTCAATCAGTGCAACTAAATTTCTTTTGACCCTAAGTATATTTGATTCAGTTGAGTTTGTAGTTGGCCTTTTACTGGCTGCTTTGACTTTGCTCGGGAACAGATGTGATTTTTTTTTTATGGTTTTTTCCCATTTTGGTTTTATTCACTAATCATGTTTATTTGCTGAGTTCAATTAAAAACTTCTAAAATGAAGATAGGAAAGCATTTGCCAATCATTACTCCTATTTCCAAAGTGTCTCAGATCCCTAGGATATGCTGTTTTTAGACCTAATGTGAATCATGCCATACATACTTTTACCTTGGGAATTAATTTGTTTTAATGGCCTGTTAAGGCTGATTCCCCTCTCTGGCACTTTGAGTGCAGACAGTGGGGGTCCACAAGGATTCTAAAAATTAATACTGGCCACTCCAGGCTAGTATTAAACTCCCAAAGTTACAACTTCTCTCTAACCTTGGATAGGTAGATGGTGCCACCACCCAAATGCAAAAAACCCCTTTGAACCTGGGAAGGTGCACTTGGGAATTCCTCCCTGTGGGGTTACCTCAAGCTTGCGCTCTCTCTCACGCGCGCACGTGCTCTCTCTCTTTCTCTCTCACACAGAAGAGCTGAGAAGGAAAACAAAGGAAGTCAGCAGTTGCTACTAATTAAACAACATATGCACAAACCTCTCAGGACACACAAACCCAATCCTGTTCTTAAAAAAAGGTAAATTTTATTAAAAATAAAGAAAATACATCTTGAACTTAGGCTATTGCTAGATTTAAAAAGAGCAAATATAACAATTAAACATCAAGAATGGTTTTCTTGAGGTTCAGCTTAATAGTTACAAGCAAAACAAAAGCATTTGGGGGTTAGCACAGAGGAATCCACAAGCCATAAAGAAATAAACTTAATCGTGTCTTCCTAGACATTTCCTGAGCTACTTACATATCTGGGGGTTTCAAATGAGTAGTTTCTAGGTATGATCTGGTGATTTTCATACCTGGCCCACAGCTTTTTACAGCATAGCTCCAGCCCTGTGTCTGCTCTGTCTCCTCTCTCTGGAGAACAGACAGACAAAGGGAAAGTTTTTTTCCCAATTTTAAAAAGTTCTAGCCCTCCCATTGTCTCTTAGGGTCACTCCCATCTCCCACTCCCATCCTTTTACCCATGTGCTTTTTTTTAACCCTTTACAGGTAAAGCAAGTAGAGAACAGCTACTAACAGGGATTTTGTAGCTAGCTGGCTGGCCGGCTGTCCATAAAAGGGGGCTCCCCCTCCCTTCATTTATCACAGGCCTCCAAGTGATTGGATTTTTTTTTTTAAACACAAGAAATCTGGCACTTGGTATGTCGAAGGCCTGCAGAAGATGGAAGAGGCAAGATTAAGGATCATTCAGGAACCTAATACTACAAGGTGCTGATAATTGGATATGAGGGGTACTCGTTAGTCCACAGGATCATGTGCTAGAGTAGTTCCTGGTCATGTCGGGTGTTTTTTTTTTAATTTTGCATCCTTTTCTCTTGGCCATGTGTTACACATAGGAGAGCCTGTTCCTGCAGTAAGGTCCGTTAAGGTGAACCTCTGCTCAAGTGAACCTCTGCTCCCATTCAGAATCCCCTTGACTTCAATTGGATTCTGTGGCAGCTAGTGTCCACGGTAATGGACCCTGATGCAGGATTTGGGGCATGTGGGGTAAGAGAATGGTCTATATTTGTAATTGATACTTCTGCTTTAATAAAAGCAAAATTTAGAAAACTGCCCTCCTGTTCCCATAATGATAGCAGTGCGATCAAAAACTCTCAACTCTATATAGTTTCCGTTTTAGTTAGAGCTCAAAACCAGCTTGAGTTTAAAATGCAAGTTGGCAAGCAACGATGTTCTAATCTCTTCTTTGAAAACGAAAAAAAGGACAATGTCCATTATATGAACTTTGTAAAGAGACTTCTAACCGCTTTGGAAAGGGACTCAACTACATAGTCTAACAAACCTAGATCTCCTTCTAAATAGTTACTTAGGTTAGACTGGAGACACACCAGTAATGAAATAGAACTGAAGGAATAAGTGAGAGAAAGCAGAAGAGATTTATGATTTACTCAAAAGTTATACTTTGTGGGAGCTATGTCAGTAAGTGAGCTTCAAAACATCCTAAATGTGCTTAAAACTAGGCAGCTTTTATTACTCATGGATACTCTAAATGCCTAAATCCTGTTTGCCTTACTGAAATGAAACCCACTGAAGTTGGCGGGGGGGGGACAGACCCTGACCAAGCAATTTCTTCTTAATTCAGATAGGTTCAGTTCTGAATTTGTTGAAAATCATATATTAGAATAGACTACAGTAACTCCTCGCTTCACGTTGTAGTTATGTTCCTGAAAAATGCGAGTTTAAACGAAACTATATTAAGTGACCCAATTTCCCCATAAGAATGAATGTAAATGGGGGGGAGGGGGTTAGGTTCCAGGGAAACTTTTTTCACCAGACAAAAAACAATATTTTAAACAAACAATTTAATACTGTACACAGCAATGATGATTGTGAAACAGGAGGCTCCCGGGAGCAGCTCCAAGGCAGAGGGCAGGGACAGCACATGGCGGTGGGGGGAGGGACAGCTGAACTGCTGGCAACTGATGGGCTGCTGCCGCACAGGGAACTTAGGGGAGTGGGGAGCTGATGGGGGTGGGGGGGACTGCAACGGGCTGTTCTTCCTGCAAGCAGTGGACAAAGCGGCGGCTGCCAAACAACGTTATAAGGGAGCATTGCGCAACTTTAAACGAGCATGCTCCCTAATTGATCAGCAATGTAACAATGTTAACCGGGACGACTTTAAGTGAGGCGTTACTGTACAAATGGAATAACATCATATGGAAAGGTGCATCTTGAAGATAAGTGATTGCTAGCATCAATGTTGAGTCATTCAATGGGAGCCTTATAAAAGTATATAATACTTGGCAGCATGTGCTGTGATAAGTTAAAAGCATATGGGAGCCTCTTCCCTATTAAGTATGATGAACAAATAACTTGCTGACCATGTCACTCTTCATTTATCATAACAGTAAGATGATATAATAAAATCTAGCTCTAGGCAGGATATGTCCAAATATTCAGAAAAGCATTGTCAGATAGTTAAATATGGTACCCAACAATATATTTCAAGTGGTGTGGATTGGTCAATGTCAACATCGTTTCATATTGCTGCTCTCATATCTTCAGGTCTTAGGTAAAATAGTCTAGTTTGGGATCTAAATAAACAACAACAGTGCTTATTATAAGCAAGCTAATAATAGTTTGGATTTTTAAATTCTTTTTAATTGCTCTTAATGTGATTGCAAAAAAGTTGAACATTTACTTCTGTAAACCATATGCTAAGGAAGTGCTTTTTCACCCATCTATACACTGGGAGTAAATGTTTTTTAATGACATGATTTAACCCTTTCAATCAAAGATCTGAATTTAAAAGGAAGAGCCATTGAAAATAACCATTTAGCTTTTTGAAAAACTTGAAATTATTGTGATTCTTGAGCTATTTGATGGAATGAACCCTTGTGTGGCCAATGTCTCTCATTTTGAATTATGTGGTATTCATAGTTGAATATCTGAATATGGTTTGTTTTCTGTTTGTAAACTTCTCTCTATATTTCTTGTAATAATTCCTCTTTCCCCCACCTTCTAGCTTCCCTCCCTTCTCCATTCTCCTTCATTTAAATCAAAAAATAAAATATCCAACATTGCATGTAATCAGTCCCCAAACAACTGTGCTTTGCTGAACCCTATTCCTCTCCACTCTTTCTATGAACACTTGGACGACTTCTCTTGCAATCCATAGGGATTCATTCTCCACCTCTTCATCCCCAAGAAGTCCCTTCTAGTTAATCTTTAGGTTTCTCCTCAGGTATCTGAGTTCTTTTATTCGGTTTCACTTCTGCCATTGCCAGTATGGTCTCTAGAGTTTTTTCCTATTCTCCTTTTCCTGAGTTTTGCTGTCTGTCAGGACTTTTACAGTAGCTTAGCTTTAGTTACTACCTCTGGAATATTCTTTTGTATGGTTGAGTTTCGGGTTTCTATCCCAATTGACTGGAGTGTTCTTACCCCCATATTTATTGTCTCTTATGGGATAATACTGATTTTGAAAGCAGAAGAGTTTGAATGGGGATCTCCATCTGTCGCTGATACTTGCCCTCCTGAGTGCTGCTGTAATTTCCCTCCGCTCTCTTCTCTTAAAAAAAAAAAAAAAAAAAAAAAAAAATTAGGGCAGAGAGATCATGGAAAAATTGCAACTTGTGGTCTTACATTACGAGCACGGAATGCTCTCTAGCTTTTTTTATAACTAAACTTTCTGCTGATAATCATGAAACTTCACAGTTTGGTCTCTGGGCTATTGGCAGGCCTTGGGAGAAGGAGCTGCACTCTATGTAGTCGGTCAATTTTTATCTCTTCCGTACAGTTCGGCTGTAACAACTCCGCAATTAAGGTTTTTACATGCCAGACTGAGTTTCCTCCTGTAGCATTTTCAGACATTCCTTTAATTCTGATGTTGGGGAACTAGTAGAATAACATGGTTGTCTGAAGCCTGAGCTCTGACGGGATAGCAAAGTAATCTGCCTCCATCGACCCCACCTCCCTCCCTAAACTCCCCTCCAAAATCAGAGCAGAGAGTTGCACAGGATGAATTCTCTTTTAAAAATCTGAAATTTAAAAAGATACCAAGAGGAGTGTGTCCTGCTCACAGCATAGAGACCTCTCAGACTCCAAGTAAACGTGGTAGCCAAATCAAGCAGAAAGGCCAGGACTGAAGAAAATCAAATAGCTACCAAAGCAGACATTTTGGGGCTGATCACTGAATTAAAGGCCATGAGATATGATCTGACGACCGAGCTTCTACCGTTAAAGGAAGTTACTGGCTTGGAAGAATGAGTCACTGTGCTAGACACTGGCCTAAGAGAAGAAAGTGACAGAGAGAGAGAGGCAGAGCCACATGGCATTGATGGAGGAGAGAGAGAGAGAGGGAGATGCAGCTTAAATCCGTGCGGAGGAGACCAAAGCCCTGAGGTAAGTGGGGAAGTGGGACACCGGGAGCATGAGCAGGAGCATGTGAGAGGGGAGGGCTCCTGCCTCATACTGATAAAGAGGGGCGATCAGCAGGTTATCTCAAGTGCCTATACACAAATGCACGAAGCCTGGGAAACAAGCAGGGAGAACTGGAAGTTCTGGCAAAGTCAAGGAATTCTGATGTGATTGGAATAACAGAGACTTGGTGGGATAACTCACATGACTGGAGTACTGTCATGGATGGATATAAGCTGTTCAGGAAAGACAGGCAGGGCAGAAAAGGTGGGGAAGTTGCACTGTATGTAAGAGAGCAGTATGACTGCTCAGAGCTCAAGTATGAAACTGCAGAAAAACCTGAGAGTCTCTGGATTAAGTTTAGAAGTGTGAGCAACAAGGGTGATGTCGTGGTGGCAGTCTACTATAGACCACCAGATCAGGGGGATGAGGTGGACAAGGCTTTCTTCCGGCAACTCACAGAAGTTACTAGATCGCACATCCTGGTTCTCATGGGAGACTTCAATCACTCTGATATCTGCTGAGAGAGCAATACAGCGGTGCACAGACAATCCAGGAAGTTTTTGGAAAATGTAGGGGACAATTTCTCGGTGCAAGTGCTGGAGGAACCAACTAGGGGCAGAGCTCTTCTTGACCTGCTGCTCACAAACTGGGAAGAATTAGTAGGGGAAGCAAAAGTGGGTGGGAACCTGGGAGGCAGTGACCATGAGATGGTCGAGTTCAGGATCCTGACACAAGGAAGAAAGGAAAGCAGCAGAATACAGACCCTGGACTTCAGAAAAGCAGACTTTGACTCCCTCAAGGAACTGATGGGCAAGATCCCCTGGGAGAATAACATGAGGGGGAAAGAAGTCCAGGACAGCTGGCTGTATTTTAAAGAATCCTTATTGAGGTTACAGGGACAAACCATCCCGATGTGCAGAAAGAATAGTAAATATGGCAGGCAACCAGCTTGGCTTGACAGTGAAATCCTTGCTGATCTTAAATACAAAAAAGAAGCTTACAAGAAGTGAAAGGTTGGACAAATGACCAGGGGTGAGTATAAAAATATTGCTTGGGCATGCAGGAGTGAAATCAGGAAGGCCAAATCACACCTGGAGTTGCAGCTAGCAAGAGATGTTAAGAGTAACAAGAAGGGTTTCTTCAGGTATGTTGGCAACAAGAAGAAAGTCAAGGAAAGTGCGGGCCCCTTACTGAATGAGGGAGGCAACCTAGTGACAGAGAATGTGGAAAAAGCTAACATACTCAATGCTTTTTTTGCCTCTGTCTTCATGAACGAGGTCAGCTCCCAGACTGCTGCACTGGGCAGCACAGCATGGGGAGGAGGTGACCAGCCCTCTGTGGAGAAAGAAGTGGTTCGGGACTATTTAGAAAAGCTGGACGTGCACAAGTCCATGGGGCCAGATGTGTTGCATCCAAAGGTGCTAAAGGAGTTGGCGAATGTAATTGCAGAGCCATTGGCCATTATCTTTGAAAACTCATGGCGATCCGGGGAAGCCCCGGACAACTGGAAAATGACTGACTAATCTAATTGCCTTCTGTGATGAGATAACTGGCTCTGTGGATGAAGGGAAAGCAGTGGACGAGTTGTTCCTTGACTTTAGCAAAGCTTTTGACACTGTCTCCCACAGTATTCTTGTCAGCAAGTTAAAGTAGTATGGGCTGGATGAATGGACTATAAGGTGGATAGAAAGCTGGCTAGATTGTCAGGCTCAACGGGTAGTGATCAATGGCTCCATGTCTAGCTGGCAGCCGGTATCAAGTGGAGTGCCCCAAGGATCGATCCTGGGGTCGGTTTTGTTCAATATCTTCATAAATGATCTGGAGGATGGCGTGGATTGCACCCTCAGCAAGTTTGCAGATGACACTAAACTGGGAGGAGAGGTAGATACACTGGAGGGTAGGGATAGTATACAGAGGGACCTAGACAAATTGGAGGATTGGGCCAAAAGAAATCTGATGAGGTTCAACGAGGAGAAGTGCAGAGTCCTGCACTTAGGACGGAAGAATCCAATGCACCGCTACAGACTAGGGATTGAATGGCTAGGCAGCAGTTCTGCAGAAAAGGACCTAGGGGTGACAGTGGACGAGAAGCTGGATATGAGTCAACAGTGTGCCCTTGTTGCCAAGAAGACCAATGGCATTTTGGGATGTATAACTAGGGGCATTGCCAGCAGATCAAGGGACGTAATTGTTCCCCTCTATTCGACACTGGTGAGGCCTCATCTGAAGTACT
The DNA here is from genome assembly GCF_965140285.1 of Lepidochelys kempii. Taxonomy (NCBI): domain Eukaryota; kingdom Metazoa; phylum Chordata; order Testudines; family Cheloniidae; genus Lepidochelys; species Lepidochelys kempii. The sequence continues at coordinate 31,431,477 of NC_136390.1, read as the reverse complement.
ATGTCCAGTTTTGGGCCCCACACTACAAGAAGGATGTGGAAAAATTGGAAAGAGTCCAGCGGAGGGCAACAAAAATGATTAGGGGACTGGAACACATGACTTATGAGGAGAGGCTGAGGGAACTGGGGATATTTAGTCTACGGAAGAGAAGAATGAGGGGGGATTTGATAGCTGCTTTCAACTATCTGAAAGGGGGTTCCAAAGAGGATGGCTCTAGACTGTTCTCAGTGGTAGCAGATGACAGAACAAGGAGTAATGGTCTCAAATTGCAGTGGGGGAGATTTAGGTTGGATATTAGGAAAAACTTTTTCACTAGGAGGGTGGTGAAACACTGGAATGTGTTACCTAGGGAGGTGGTGGAATCTCCTTCCTTAGAAGTTTTTAAAGTCAGGCTTGACAAAGCCCTGGCTGGGATGATTTAATTGGGGATCGGTCCTGCTTTGAGCAGGGGGTTGGACTAGATGACCTCCTGAGGTCCCTTCCAACCCTGCTATTCTATGATTCTAAATTGGATGATATAGAAAACAAACTAAGAAGGAATATCAGAATTAAGGAACTGCATGCATGAGATTTCTAATGCCCACGTAGAACAGATGGCACCTTGGGTTCAAGGCTTCAGCCAAAAATAAATAAATAACAAACAAGCCACTTTACATAATACATTCGACACTTTGCATATGTATATCTGGACACTCTTTCATATGTATATTTTTTTATTCAGGAAAATCCTTTCAGACCCCTTCCTCAGAGTCAGATTCCTACTGGAATCTTGATGACCCTATCTATCAATTAGGAATGAGATGAATTTGGCACTATACCCTGCTGAAGCTAGTTCACTGCTGTGGGCCTTCCAGTGTCAGTGAGATAGTAATAATACAGTGAATTATATTATAGGGCTAAATTATGCCTGCCTCTGTTGTGGGGGGAGAGGGGTGCTAGAGGAGGAGAGAAGGTACAGGAGAGTTCTTCCTGCTGTATCCTCTGTCCTGTTGCCACTGTCATTGAGCCATGTCTGAAATAAGTTTGGGAGTTCCTCAGGACAGGGACCTCGTCTCTTATTTGTATTGGAATACAGACTTTCCCACTTTTGGGTGCTAGTAAAATTGAACAGATTATTTTTGTTTCAGGCTTTGATTTAGGTAGGCAAAGGGGAAGGAGGTAATCCAAAACAACAAACTAATTATTAGAGCTGACCTTTTCTTTTTAAATGGATTAGTTTTCTATCAGACAATATACTTTTGTCAAAATTGAAAAGTTTCATGGGAATATACTGATTTTGATACTTTCAGTTGGGGGGGGCAACTAACCAAATTGTTTCCACTTTATTGTATCACTTCAACAATGTTTTTTGTTTTGACTTTTATGTTCTATTATAAAATATATTTAAATATTTTTTATTTTATTATGTAATATTTTGTATTACGTTATGAAAACAAAACGTTTTTACCTTTATTCAAATGAAATAATTTAATTATTCTGAATCAATTTTTCAGAATATTCATTTTGTGGGAAGTTATGAAATTTTAGCTTTTAATTCTGATTCAGAGAAAAATAAACTTTGAAATTTTGGAATTTGCTATGGAATGGGAATTCTGTTTTTGACCATTTCTACTAATGATCATAAATGTAGTAAATGTCTACATAATGCTTTACTAGGAAGACCAGCTCATGCTTCTTACAATTATGTCACCCTATGTCACAAAATAAGAGAATTTTCTTGTAAGTATCCAATACAGTTAAAAAAAAAAAAAAAAAAAAAAAAAAAGCCAAGTCCTGAGTCCACAGGGGTGTGTCATTCCATTGTATAGCACCAGGAAATGCAGTTATCGGAGACTTTGAAATGTTAAACCTTTATGATTGAGTGTAGAATAAGCAAGAACAAGTGGCTAGTCGGCAGGAACGAATGCAGTCTGATATTGCGTTTTGTGGATTTTTTAAAAAAATAAATCCACAGTGTGGTGGAGAGGACAGAGGAGGACTTTTATTTTTGCACCTGTTATATTTTGTGTGGTTTCTCATGTTAAATCCCAGTAGCTTCTTCTATAAATTGTTTCTGATAACTGGTTCTGTCCTGCCTATAGTTCTTCATAGTTCTGCTCTCTGATCTGAATCTCCCATGATGCACCACATTCTCCCTTTTGGGGAGGGAAGAGGGTGCATTATTGATCTTCCTGGCCAGAGACCGCAGCCCATTGAGGAGAACGGGAACATAAGGCACCCAAACTACAATTCCCATGAGACACCACAATGCTATTTTGACCCAAAGTATTTCAGCTTTGGGTTTTGTCCAGCCCCTCCCTGACACACACAGGCATATCATGTCTATATTTGCCACTGTCAAGATTTTTATTATTTGAAATCGTTAGTTATAGGGTGATAACACAAGAGTACCAGTGCATCACAATTCTCAGGTTGATCTGAGCAGTCCCAAAAAATAATCAGAAAATTTTAGGGATGGATATTATGATGGATGGAAAACCACTCCTGGAAGAAGGTCTCATTAAGCCTCCAAGTTTGGCAGTTGAAGTATGCAAGGTCTGGGCTAGTCCCCTGCTTTATGCATTAGAATACTTGGATACCTGTTCTTCAAGGACAAAGGAAGAAACTCTGATATCTTTTATTCCATGTATGAAAACAGATTCTAATGTCTTCTCATTTGCACCAACCAGGTGAAGGGAATTACTTTTAATTTCAAATCATCACAGTTCAAGGGAAAAACAGGAACAAGGAAGGAAGCATCAGTCCGCAATTGCACCACCATTTGGCAAAGCTGAGAGCTTTCTGGGGGACTGCCATGTTGCTTCATGATCCCTGTTGGTACAGAGACCTCCAATGAAACAAACACCTCTGATGACAATAGAAAGCAACCATGAATAAAAAGAAATTAAGGAGGGAAGCATTTTTCTGCTGTGCCCCTGGGATGAAAGTTAACAGCAGCTTGTGGGGACTGATTACAGAGCTTCCTTTGTTTTAGGAACTCTTGCATCCAAGTGGTGTTTTTTGCTATGGAATGGGAATTCTGGAACTAGCATCCAGCCTGCACTATTGCAGATACACATCCACAGAGGAAAGGCTTGGACAGTACAATAGTTCATGTGCAGTTAAGTCTTCGTAATATTAATTAAAGGACCTATGGTAGCTTAGGCTGGAGATATTGTACTCAAGGAGGGTAGAGAGACAGCTGAACACTGACCCAGTTTTTATTTTGCTGTCCTTGAGATGATCAGTCTAGCTTCGCAACATAAATACAACAAATATCTTAAAATCTGCTTTAAATGAATGTTAAGGGTCAAACCTAACGCCGCCCCCCCGCAAAAGGAAACAAAATTCTGAGTTAAGCCTAACATAGTGACCATAACTTTATTCTGCTGTGCTTCTGTAATGTAACACGTGCAAGATGATCCACTGCCCTCAGAACCCCTGATTAAGGACCATCTGACTTGTAATTCTAGGGAACAACAAAGTTAATTAAGAATGGCATGGCAGTCTTGACCTAAAGAATTAATTGCTTTTGTTGCCTTGCTGTCTAGATTTGTAAATTGGTTTTAATTAGCTTTTGACATATTTTTCCTTGAGTGGGGGAAGTTTAGCATTCGCTTCTCATCCCCAATTCTCAACCCTCCATGATCTGCAAAGTCTGCAGAGCAGCAGTATACTTTACCAAATGTATAATATGCAGTGTATTGTGTGGAGAAATATATTAGAAGATGGCTTGCATGATATTTTGTGTACATGTAGAACTTGCTATCAAACAGTGAACACACTTTGAAGTGTGTAGTCATTAATTTTCTCATGGAAGCTCTCTGGCTAACTTGACATATTTTATTTGCATGTTAATCAACTGTACAATAGTGTTTGGGGCATCTATCTTATATTTAAACTTAAAAACTGCTAAATTCTAACCCTTTTTGGGTTATTTTATTTCTTATATTTTAGTCTTTCTGCTATAGTATTAATGGAGTTTCTAACTTTCTAATTTGCCTAGCTGTTAACATTTGTGTAAAAGTAATCACATGGAAGTATTAAACCAGCATGTCTCAAATTAATATAACTTAGTTCAAGAATATAGATTTCTTCATGACAATACCATCCTATATCAGCCTGAAACAAAGGAAAAAAAGAATATTTTACTATCTGGTTACCACTTATTAAGTTCCTGACTCTAATAAGGATCTGTTTAACCCAACATTCTTTAATTATTTCAAACCACAGTGGTTGTTAAGCAAACAAGTCACACTGACCTTAAAGTAATTGTCTAAGAATGATTCTTACATTACACTTGTTTACTCATGGCTACTGAAAAGTCTTTTTTCTGAGGATTAAATGAATCTTTACCTGTTCAACATTTTAATTACTTTCACCATCTAAAAATGCTCTTAAGGAAAATATTAAAATGTTTATTTAAAGAAATAAAAAGAGTGCCACCAAAAACACATGAAAGTTTGTGCATTTAAGGCCTTAACCTGGAAGGTGCAGCATGTTCTTCACTCCTTTTGCTAATAAAGGTACTGTATATAACCCATAACAAAATGGCTGAAAGTCCATGCAGTACTAAGGGCTTGGTGATAGAAACCATCAGCTCCCATTGGTTTGCCTTGGCTCTTAGTACTGTATGAACTTTAAACTACATACTCAATAGCTCTCTCCCTATGGTGGACTTTGATCAAGATTACTTAATGAGGATCAGCACAGTCGAATCAGTGAATTCTCTAGCTTAATTATATTTATCATTCATTTATTATGTACTGATATACACAAACAACTAATAGGAAAAGGCATAAGAGAGAGATATTTGGATTAATATTTCTTTCAGTTTTCATATTGTAGCAAAATATTGATTTTAATATTGTATTATATTGTGTGTGTGTGTGTGTATATATGGTATACTTAATACTTTAATGTACTGAAACATTTTTCTGGGATTTCATATCTTTAGAAGATTTTGAAATTTTGCCTTTGTGTTTTGATACTGAAAGGATTATTTTCTGAAATGTCAGAATTTTCCACAGGATGGAAATTCCAGTTCCTGACCATCTCTACACGTAAAATTGTGCAGATGCACATGATCTCATGTTAATCTGAAGGAACATTTACCATTATATCTTTACAAGGCATATTTGAAATGCCATCATGATCCCATATCATCTCCTGGGCAAGGAGATTTGAGTGAGGGTAGAATTGTGAATGCACTGAAATTTCTATTTTGCAGGGAAATCTGTTTTGAAATGTATTTTTATTCTGAATCAAAATGAAATGTTAAATTTCTCATGAAACAAAATTTTCAAATGTCTTTTGGATCAACAGAAATGTGTTTCAATTTTGACTTTTTAATTTTTTAAAATAATATAAAATAAAATTTATTTTGAAAGTCACTTTGAAATGAAAAATCAAAACATTCCATTCTGAAAATGTCTGGACCATTTTCACATTAATGAAACACTTTGTTTCAATATTTTTCTCAAATAAAATTTCATCAAAAGTGACATGTTTGAGTAGAAAATTTAGATTTTCACAAAACACATTTTCCAAAGGAAAAATGTTTGGAAAATTTTCTGCTAGCTTTACTTAAGGGTATTGCCATTCAAAAGACTGCAGCGTAATGTGAATGATCACCTTCTTTCTTCCAGTTTAGATGTACTCACTGTTACATGTTAAAAAGTTGTCTCCTCCCTTTCCATCCCCAGAGAACTGACCAGTGAAGCTCCTGAGTCCAGAAGTGGCAGCGATAGGTATCTGCTTCTGCTTGTTCTCATCCTATCCTAGAGAATCCAACAGTGGGCTCAATGAGAGCCAGAAAAGGATAATTGATTTTTTCCTGTCTCCTCTATCTAATTGATTTCATAACCCATGAACTAGGAGGGTAAGTACTTGTTTTGTGTGTTTGCAAAAAAAGAAAAAAAAAAGAAAAGTGTCCTATATTTTCTCAACGGGAAACCAATAGGTTAAGTGACTTCCCTTATGCCGCACAGCAAAAGCAGTTGCAAAGTCAGGACTATGGCTTGTCTACCAGGGAAAGAGCACAGAATAGCTATAAAAATTGTCAGAATAGAAAAGGGCAACGAGTGCCTTTGTCCTGTTTACCTGAATCCATGTTCAGAGTGGATTCAGTTAAACTGCAAAAAGGCCCTTGTATTGTGGAGTAAGTGGGAAGCTAGTGCAGAATAGCTATTGAGTTTTAAATTCACATCATAGTTTATTCTGCAAGAGCTTCCTCATGTAGACAAGCCCTTAGAATTCATGAGTTCCTGACTCCCCACACTTTACTAATCTGCTAGACTATATTGCCTCAAAAACATTTTTTCAATAAATACTGGGTGAAAAGAAGATCTAGAAAGGAAACCTTAATAAACCAGAATGGAGATAAAGCTGCAGTGGAAAGGGACTACAGATGATTAAGAGTTAATAAAGACCATGTCAGTGTAACTATGACTATACAGCTGGTAAAGGAATACTTGACAAATTACATATGTAAAGTCATCAGGTGCTCACTGGGATGCTTTCTGGGGTTTTAAGGGAACTAGCATAATAATTTTGAAATGTCATGTAGATAATTTTGAAATGTCATGTAGAACTGGCCAGGTACTAGAGGGCTGGAGGGAAAAAATGTTGTTAGCGTCAGTCTTTTAAAAATAGAAAAAAGAGCAGCTCTAGCAGTTACTATCCAGTAAATTTAATTTGAATCCCTAATTAAAATAATGGAACCAATATGAAAAGAAAAAACCCCTAAACATTTAGAGAACAATGAAACCATGAGCAATAGGTGGCATAAAAAACTCATAAAGCACACAAATTTGCTTTATTTGATTGAATCACAAAATTAGTGGGTGAGAGAGAGAGATTAACCATGGTGTGTCTAGAGATTAAAGAATTTGATGTAATTTGTCATGAAATCATATTGGATAAAATAATTACAACCAACCTGGGACCAGCTGACATCACATGGATTGAAATACATCTGAAGAGCTGTAAATAGAGTAAAAAGTCTGAGTGGTAGCCGTGTTAGTCTGGATCAGCAAAAACAACAAGGAGTACTTGTGGCAACTTAGAGACAAACAAATTTATTTGGGCATAAGCTTTCGTGGGCTAAAACCCACTTCATCAGATGCATGGAGTGGAAAATACAGGAGGCAGAATATTACACACACACACACACACACACACACTCACACACACACACACACACACACACACACACACACACTACATGAAAAGATGGGATTGCCTTAAGTGGGTTTTATCCCACAAAAGCTTATGCTCAAATAAATTTGTTAGTCTCTAAGGTGCCACAAGTACCCCTCATTGTTTAGAGTAAAAAGTGTTATCTAAGAAGGGATGTACAGTGAAGTGCTGCAGATACTAGTACTGGTGTGAGGCTTAGTTTAATTAAGCATTTCTACTGAGCTGAAAGAAGTTACAGTTGCAAATGACCTATACTACATCATTAAGTGAAGAAAGACAAATTGTTCAAAAAGCACTTTGAAATAGAGCAGAAATACGGACAAGAAATACAGAATAAGTTTGGGAAGAGATACTTAGAAACCAGTAATGCCAAAAAGAACTAGGGATGATAATGAATAGGAAATTGGATTAGGGCTGATGTTACGATCTTAAAACAAGTAAATCCAGACTCTTGTGTAGGAACAGGTACAAGAGCTCCAGTAACCTGCTTCTCTGCTATTTCATGTATTGCTGACTTCACTAGCACTGCTGGGGCTCTCAGGCTATAAAAACATGGTGGCCTTAAGGAGAAATTACACTACAGCAAGTAACAACATATTGGGCGGGGGAGCCAGCACTGTTCTGGGATGCTTATACTGTCTTAGACCCAGGGAGATGGCAGTCCTCCTTTGTAGATCACTGGTGAAACCACGCAAAAGACACTGCATACTGTTCTGGATACCACAATACCAGAAAGATATTGACAAATTGGAAGGTATTCAGGAAAGAATACTGAAAACTAGTTAGGGGTGGAAAGATTCTGGTGTATTCGGAAAGCTTTAAAGTATAGCTTGGCTGAATGGTGACCAAAGGGAGGGTATGAAAACTATCAACATATTGCTGAAAGATGTAAATGCTCTGAGAAGGGAATAGATTGTTTAAGGCTGGTTTTAGGCTACTTTTATAGCTTAGAGCATACAGTTATAACTGGGTGAATTATTATTACTTTTTTTAGTTCAGTAGCCAAAGTGAGAAATCTGAACAAATGTCAGTTTAAGTGGAATGAAACATTCCATTCAACCTGACATTTTGTTTAATTTTCAGCTGTGGTTTTTTACCCTTCTTGTTTTTAGTTAAATCAGCTAAATTTCTAACCAAAATGTCATTCTAAAACAAAAAGATGAAATGTTTAATTTAGAAAATATGGAAACAAAACATTTCAACTTTATTGAAATTTCTCCCCCTTTTTTTTTCAGCTAAAGCTCTTCACCAATTTTTGTTGTGTCCAGTTCCACATGTGGTAAGATGCAATTACATCTTGGTAGGATGTGGTGAAATTAGAAATGGAATTGAGCTGTGAAGTTTGGATCTGGATCTCAAGAATCCCAGATTTCAGCAAGCTTTGGACCTGTGGTTCTGTCTCAAGACCATCTCTAGATGAGACAAAATGAAATGAGATAAAAATAGCATGTGATTTAAAATAAGGAGAGATCATCACATGGTGAAGAAAACTTGTGATACCGAAAGCCTGATATGAGACTAGCATGGAATAATATTCATGCTGTAAGACAACCATTCCAATATTCGGCGTTATCAAATGCTACAACCTCACTTGGGCTTTTCAGTTTGCACCCAAAAGCCATGTTATTTTGTTACTCTGATGCCATGATGCTTATTTTTTTAAATACAAGATTCAATTATGCCCTAGTTTTGTACATCCAGTGTCTTTTATTTATTTTAATTAAATTAACTACGAGTAAAATTATTTCAGTCTAAACTGTCTTTATGTACTTTGATACTCCCAGTAAAGCAGCTATTACTTTTTTTTTAACTTTTTTGTCTGCATAGGACCACATGATCATAAGATTTCTAAGGAATTTAACGAAATATATATGTCAACTGACTTTACTTTACCAGATATGAAACAATTTCCACAGATGTTTAAAATTAAGACCCATAGCTGTGATGTATATTCTTTTAGTGTAGCTCACATGCCTACTAGCATTTATTGTTCTGATTTTATACAGTCATTCCACTGCCACCATCCTTCTGATTTCTGAGGAGGTTTAGCTGAAGCGAATGTATAATACCAATTATACAAAAGCACAGTTTCAAAGTTATCCTCTATGGAAATTCCTGTTTTATAATATGCCCACTCCTGTTCTCAAAGCAAGTGGATAACTAGCTAAATCTGGCAACCACTGCCCTTCTACTTGGCTTGCGCTTCCAGAACACAGACCCAATAGTCCTAGCCAAGGCTAAGAAACAACATGCATCTGTAGGACACTTGTCATGCCTTTCTGTAAATCAGATTGAATCCCCAGCAGCACATGCTGAGCAGGCAACCCGATGACTTCTTTCATGATGTTGCACTTGCTGGATCCAAGGCAGGAACTACAGGTAGCAGTGGCTAGAGGAAGGATGTCAGCAGCAGCAGCAGCACCCGAGGGACTCAGCACTGGTGTCTGACTCCCTCATCTCTCCTGCATCAGGCTTTACTAAGCTGTCCCTAAGCAAACACACCCAAGCCCAGCGGCTGCATCCACAGCATCCAGCCAAACCCCCAGTAGCAACAACCTGTGACCCACCCACCCACAACTTTACTTTATACCTGTGACCCACCCTGTAATGCCAGCAGCTCACCCGCATCATTCTCCCAGCACCACATCTTCTGCAGGCTCACCCACAACCTCTGCATCCCTCTCCGTAGCCAGCAAACCACCCCAGGCAACCCAGTAGCCACAAGCAATCAACGAACACCCACCCCCTACAACTCCAGGCACTCCACCACTGCCCCTTCCACCTTCACTGTCCCTAAGTGTCCCCCAGCCATCCTGCTACTGCCTTCCCACATCAGCCACCAGTTTCCTTCTAGTCACCCCAGCCATAGCTGCCATATTTTATACAGATGCATGCCGTACCCCTTGAGGCAGGGTGTGTTGACTATAAATGGAAGTCTGTTTTGTGCAAATTTATAAACCTACAAATTAACTCAAAATGACACATGGAGCTACATAAAACTTGATGGCTGTGCATATTTCAGAACACTAGCTGCAACTGATCTTGTGGCATGTAAGCTATACCACCTTGGTCTAGGATACTTGTCAGTTAAGTTTGATAAACTGGGCTGGGTTCCTCCTTGGTGATCCTGCTAAATCACAGTGTTGTAGGAAGCCCTGCTGGAGATTCAGTAGCTGGCCCTCTTTCTATTTGAGCTAATATAGGGTTAGGGGGCTCTGTGCTGTCAGAGACAATGTTTATAGAAAAGAAACAAAACAGAGGTTCCTAACAATTATGGCCACTAACTAATCTATGGTACTTTTCTCTGGTGACTTGGTCAAATTCTAATTTTTTAAAAAAAAAACAAATATTCAGCTTTCCTAGCTTCCTCCTCACCATTTCTTTTAGGTGTGGTATTGTATGCTCTTCTTTCACAAACTTTGGTGTCATTTCAGTGCACTGTTACACAGTTCCATGTTTCAATCCGCAGATGGCTACATTTCATTAGCCTGTAATATGATCTTTCTGCATAATTTGTATACATTGCATCTAGGTGGTGTTTTAGGATTCTTTGAGATGAAAAGGGGATATTTAAGCCTAAAATATTAGTATATTACTCAGTTAAGCTTTGCCTTAAAATGCTTTTTTTCCTTTTCATTTCTTTGTAGTTCTTATCTCACTAGCTGATTTACTCGAGGAGGTCCTATGGGTAAGTGTATTGTTTCCTCTTGAAGAACAATATTTCCTACTGATTACTCTAATGTGGATATCTTATGCCAGTGTTTGGCCTCTTAATAGTTGCTGTGGCAATGAGTATGATGATATAAAAACATGATTACAAGTAAATAGGTTATGACTGTGAGATAATTGTTTGTTTGTGCAAAAATATTTAATATCATAGGCCCAGATTGTCCCCTGGTGATCCGTGCAGGCTTGAGTCCACTGTCCACAGATCCCCCAGCTATGCAGAGGTGACTTAACCATGTCTGTGCTAATGTGTGTCTCTTGACTCTGCAGCAGGGTTTTTCTATGGGGAAGGGATGATCTGGCCTCTAATTTGTGGGAACACACGAAATGAAATTGACTTTTGTCCCTTAATGTTAATGTGAGTGTTAAATTAAGCTCCATTAAATAATAAAATGGCTTTGTAGGCACAGGGCTTACCAGGAAAAAAACATGTCTTCTTGCCCCTGGTAGGAGCCAGCAATCGCAGGTTGAGTACCTAGGGCATCCTGCCCCTCCAGCTAGAGCCCCTATCTGATACAGGCACAGCAGAAGAGAGTTTACTGCTCCGGCTGTTCTAACCCCTTCACCGTAGTGCTGATCAATAAAATATTTTTTGTGAATATTTATAGAAACCGAATACAGCTTTAGAGCTGTTCAGTGTTTTCCTTAACTGTTACAGCGCTGAGCTTTGGGAGCTGTATCTCAGCGCATTTTGCAACAGAGCCCACTTCCACTCGCTGGAAGCCAATGACAAAGCCCCACGACTTCAGTAGTTAGCAGGAGTGGGCCCATAAAGTGGGACATGGAAGATCGTCTTTATGTTTTTTCTTCAAGTTGCTTGACTATATAGTTTTTTTACAACTTAGGAAAGGGGCTGTTAAATCACTAGCACCTGTTGGTTTTTTGAAGCCAAGCCCGTAGATGCGTATGAGGGTGGAAGATCACTCTGCAAAGCCTAGAACCAGTACTAGTGTGTTATAAAAAGGGGGACGGGCATTTCCCCCCCCCTAACAAAGTAGGGAGGGCTGCTAGCTAAGGAGAGCAGACTACCCGCGGGCTAACCACACGTGCTGAACGACACCGGTCTGCCGGGCGATGGTCTCACCCACCCACCGTCTAAACGATCAAGCAGAGCTGCACGACGGAGACTAAATCTGAGCAGACTCTTCAGAGCCCGCCGCAAGCCGGTGTAGGAGATGCTCTGCCGGCAGCCCGGGCGGTGCAGCCCGCCAGCAGGACGCTCCCGGGGAGCCCCGCTGCGCCGGCAGTGCCTGACCAGCGCCTGAACCCCTAGCACAGCCCGCTGTAGGCGGGCCCGGCTGGGCGGGAAGGTGGGCCCGGCCCGGGGCGGGGCGGAGCTGGCGGAGAAGCCCTCCCCCGGCTCAGGGTGCCGCGGCCAGTGGTGCCCGAGGAGCGCCAGGCGCACGGCTGGGAGTGGGGGGGGGCGGAGCGGGGGAGCCACCGCGACGAGCCCCGCTGCACCTGGCCGCTGCGGCGCCCTCAGCCCAGCACCGCGGCCATGCGGCGGGCGCTGCTGCTCCTGTCCGCCGCCGCCTCGCTCTGCTCAGGTACGTGGGCACGGACCGGGGCGGGAGGGTCCTGCCCAGCCGGGCGGGCTGGGAACCGCGCGGGGTCGGCGGCTCGGCTCGGCTCGGCTCGGCTCGGCTCCAGGCGCGCTTCTGCCTCGCGCCGCTGCACCCGCCACCGGGGACAAACCCGCCGTGGTCGTGGTGCGCTCCCCGCCGGCTCTGAGCCCCTGCCCGTGCCGCGCTGACGGCGGGTCAGCCCCTCTTGTTTCGCGGGCAGATGAGACGCTCAATGCGTTTTATTATTATCCTTGTCCGCATGTCTGCGCGCACCGGCGCGAGGTCGGGTAGGGTTTGGAATAAGGAGACCAAAGCTACGAACTGACGTGTTCAGTCCAGAACCCTTATGGTAACAGAGAAGTTTGCGCCCTGTGGCTTTAAGAACTGTTGCCTCGTGTGCAGGGATTTGCACATGCCAAGGCACTGCCAGGGCGCCCCGCTTTTCAAAAGATGACTTGAAGCGAATTGTTTGTCCTGCCGATCAGAGTTTTTTGTGTGTATTTGTCTGTGGCTCCGCGCTGTGAACTTCAGGACATCACAAGTTTGCGACTCCTGGTGTGCGCCCACTTGGGATACTTTAGAGGTAAGGTTGCAAGATGTCACAGGTCTGTGTATGTATATTACGGCGCAATGTTTCAAAAGTTACTAGGGACTTTTGGGTGCCCAACCTGAGACATCTTGAAGAAGCCTGATATTCAAACTCCGCACTAGCGAAAAATCAGACCATGGGGTCAGTTGGGAATTCAAAAAAAAAAAAAAAAATTAAGAATCTTCAAGTTGGGAATTCAATTTGGTAGTCACTTTTGAGAATTTGTGCATACTGTTTTCAGTATTTATCAGTTTTTCTCATTCTTTCAAATGTGGATTAGTACAGTTACTTAGAGTGGAGAAAAACATATTTAAATGACTTTTGTATTGCAGTGCAGGTTGCAGCAGATATGCACAAAGAACCTAATCCCCTATTCTATGTGAGCCAGAGTTCCTATTGACTTCAGAGAGAGGTTTGGATACAATACAAATGGGGCCCAGTCTGTTCTCTAGAAATATTTCATACATTTTTTATTTAAGCACACAGAAAAATATATTGCCATCAGTTACAAAAGCTGGCTTTTCTCTTTCCAGTCACCTCTTGGATAGTAGTTTGTTAGGCTGATGTTCCTTATGTTACACAGTAAATGGAGACACATGGTTAGCAAATGAAAAGAAGCTCTACATGGGCTCTTGATAAACAGCCCAGTAATTGAGTTTAAAAGAGCCCAGTAATTGAGTTTCTCTTTCTGTATGCTGGTATGCTTTTTAGTGCTATAGTGAAATGAAACTGTTTTAATGGGGTCGCTAGGGCTGGCATTAGACTTGCTGGGACCTGGGGCCGAAGCCCGAGCCCCACCACGCGGGGCCAAAGAACGAGGGCTTCAGCCCTGCATGATGGGGCTCAGGGTCCAGGTCCTCCACCTGGGGCTTCTGCTTTTGGTCCCTCTTCTGGGGCGGTGGTGCTCAGGCTTTGGTGACCCTGCCTGGGGTGGCAGGGCTCAGGCAGGCTCAGGCTTCAATCCCCCCTCCTGGGGTTGTGTAATAATTTTTGTTGTCAGAAGGGGGTCATGGTGCAAGGAAGTTTGAGAACCCCTGCTTTAGAGGCTAGATTCTTAATGTAGGGAGCAGCGTCAGGATCATTTTGTGCTGCTGTACCTTTACAAGTTTGAGGTCAAAGAAGTGGCTGGATCTTTGAGGGAGTGGCCTTCGTTCTGCTTCAGGTATCCAGTCTTCACAATCACCAAGCCCTGATCCTGTGCACTTGGCAGAGACACCTCTATAGGTATGTCTACATTGCACTAAGAGCCAGCCCCCTAGCCCAGGTAGACATTCATGCTAATGGGGCTTGAGCTAACACATTAAAAATGGCCATGTGGATGTTGAGAGCTCAAGCTGCCACCAGAGCCACAAATCCACCCAACTGACCCCCTGGTCTGAGCGCGGGTGATTAGCCCATCTCCACTGGAGCCGGAACATCCCTGCTGCTATTTTTAATTCCCACACAAATTTTAGCTCTGGCAGAGCTAACACAAATCTGTCTACCCAGGCTGGGAGGCTCCTCCTAGATGCAGGGTAGTCATACCCTGTGGGATCAGGAAGAATAATGCATGACACATGCTGCTGACCTGATGAACCTTCCCCCATCCTGTCTGTGTGCCTCGCACCTCAGGCTGGCCCTGTTTTAGATCCCCCTCAGACGGTGACATTGCGGGGAGCACTGAGAGCATCTATCATATTTTTTTTCTGATATTCAGCCTACCTCCTCCTCCTTGTACCCACTCATTGCCAACTTCCTATAATTCTTCTCCATCCATGGTATATACTTAAAAATGTGTTAGAAATGGTTAGCTACCTTCCCCTCTTCCTTCACGACCTGAATAGATGCTTAGTCTCTCCTCATAAGTTAGCCTTTCCAGACTCTCTATTGGTCTTCTTTCAGCAAACTTTGGATTATCAGTATTTATTTTGGTGGGAGTTGGGGGTATGCAGCCTATTGCAGGATTGGGCCCAATATTTGTACATCAGATCAAAGTCAGCTACCTGTTAATATTTGGGGTTTATAGAGTGTCTGAGGCATGTAGTGTATGGCTTATATTACAGTACATGTTGGCAGTGCATGGGACTTAATTATAGAAGTGAATATAATGTATTTATTAAAAGGGATACATTAACCAGATATTTCCTTGCTTTTAAGAGTTTAAGTGCATGTGTAATCTACACAGCTGCTGGGTGTGGTGTTCTGTCACATCTAGTGACATTTAGAGAGAGAGATCAAATTAGTGTGCTCTACAGCCTTAGCTAACAGCGAGTTGGCTTTTAGCTCATGTGGTAGAGGTTCACGCATTAAGATCCAGAGGTGTGGGGTTTGATCCTGCCTGCTGATTGAGGTCTGTTGGCATTACACATGCTCCCCTTAAGACACATTGTTTTTTTAATTAAGTTTTTTTCTTTATAGGAATTAATAATAAAATGTGAAAACCACAAGATCATCCCTGTAGTTGTTATGAAAGGCATGGCTGTTTCTGTGGATGCCATTTTGTGTGTGTATATATGAGAAGGTGTGAGTGTAAAATAAACATACAGGAGCAGATCTTCAGTTGGTGTAATGGAGCTACATCAATTTACACAGCTGGAATCTGGTGCACAGTAATTGTCTAAAATATCTTTTTCTTCAGAATAGGTATGTTATTGGCTTTCTTTATGAGAGGACCAGAGGCAGGACAAGCTGCTGTTGAGAATAGTCAAATAACAGACACATGTCAAAATACCAAAAGAGAAAATCTGTTTGTTATGAAAGAAGTAGCTATGTTGAAGCATTATCACATGACAATCTTTCTATGCCACACGATTGCAGTCATAGTGAGCTTCAAACACAGTGAATCTTGAGGCTGAATTCTCTGTCACACCCCTTGTGTTCTGAACAGAGTGTTACCAAGAAGTTGAATGATAAAATACAAGCTTAAAATATTGAACAAGGAGAAAATATTGTGTCATTTGATTAACAGACCGGTGTATGTATGTACAGTGTGTGAACGAGCCTTTCATTCAGCTTGTTAATTACCTTGCACAATTAGTAATTTCTAACTTGTATTGTGCTTTTTTATATATGATACATGCACAGATATAGCTTACATATATATACACCCATATTTTTTTCCTGTCCATCTCTTTATGTACTTAGAGAGAAGGAAAGAAACTAAAGAACCAAGTAACTGAGCTATTCACACCATGTAATTTACTATTAAAATCAGCTACTACCTTGAGGGCCTTAAAAGTGGTCAGTATAGTGCCAATCTTAATGATAATAATAATTGATAATTAATAAAAAGCTAAGATGAGCTAAGGACTGTAGAGAGTTGGGCCTTACATCAGTAAGAAAATAGTTGAGAAGATAGTTAACTCAAATTATAAGGGATTGTCTTTTTTCTTCTGTGTTGGTAAAGCATCTAACACATTGGGGTCCTGGTCCATGTTCTAGGGCCCCTAAGGGCTACAGTAATACAAATAACACTGTGTCTAGATGAGAAATATGAGCATAATAAAAATGAATTAATATGGTCTTTGTAAGGGTAAATTTTGGCTCTTTGACCTATTAATTTCTGCAATCCGGTCTAACAAAATAGTAGATATGAGAACTGGAGGTACAATTTATTCTGACTTTTTTGAACAGGCCTTGGATAGTTGCTTGCAAGAGGTTGCTAAGGAAGCTTAGTATCCTTCCCCCCTACCCTCCCCCGCCCCCCAATTTGGATGCAGTTCTATTGATATAAAGGTGTTTATGCTGGAATAGCTATTCCTGTACGGAAAGAGGAATGAGGTATAGCACTGTAAGGCACCTTTGTACCCATATACCAGCTTTCTCCCAACGGCATAGAGCGGCTATATGGGAGACCTTACAGTGGTGCAGCTGAAGCAGTACAACAGTGCTGCTCTAGGGTCTGTAGTGTAGACATAGCTTTAGTACTAGAGTGTGAGAGGTAGACCTGTTGTGGAATAAAAGCCTGTTTAAATGTTAGGAATCAGATTAGGAATAAATGGCTCCCAAGTCTGACTTTGGAGTAGATGTTAACAATAAGCATCTGAAGTAGCTCTACTGCTAACATTGGTGTCAAATATTTTTATTGACAGCTTGCAAGATCACAGATTTTTGTTTCTTTGAAACCTCTTGGAAAGCTCAATATTGGAGGCCATAAAGGCCATTTGGTGTTCTTGCAGGTCAATTCCTATGTTCCTGTGAGAGAGACTGCAAAGATGTATCATTAACTTCCAAGTTCCTTGATATAACACTGAGGCCCGGTCTACACTGCTGGTTAAGTCGATGCAAGTTACATCGCTCAGGGGTGTGAAAAAAATCACCCCTCTAAGCAATGTTTATATTGACCTAATGTGGTGTCTACACTGCGCTATGTCGGTGAGAGATGCTCTCCCATCGACTTAGCTCACACTTCTCAGGAGGTGAAGTACTGAAGTTGCCAGGAGAGTGCTCTGCTATCGACTTATTGCATCTTCACCAGACCTGCTAAATCGATGTGACTATATCAATCTCAGAAGTGCCAATTTAATTTAGCAGGCCAGTGCAGACAAGCCCTGAGACATCAGACTCTGATGACAGCGTTGGAACTTCTAAAAGAAGGGCTGGAGCTGTCCTGTCAACAGGGATGAAAGTAAGTCTAGGGACTTACCAGTACGAGGCTGGGCTGGGGCCAGCTCTGGCCCCTGGAAGGGGCTGGGCTGGGGCCAGTCCTGGTCCACCCTGTACAGGCAAGTGCCTCCTTCCCCCTCCCCGAGGTTACAGCGGCAGCCGAGGGCTCTGGCAGCTGTTTAAAGGGCCTGGGGCAGTAGCGGCGGCCAGAGCCCTGGTCCCTTTAAATTGTCCCCGGAGCCTGCCGGAGCCCTGGGGAAGTGGTGGTGGGGCTTCGGGGACGATTTAAAGGGCCTAGGGCTCAGCCGCCGCTACTGCCCTGGGCCCTTTAAATCCCCGCCCCAGCCCTGCCGCTGCTACCCCAAGGCTCCGCCAGCGGGGCTGTGGCAGCAGTTTAAAGGGCCAGGGGCTCCAGCCGCTGCTGGGAGCCCCAGGCCCTTTAAATTGCACCTGGGGAAGCCGATCCACGCTGGTACTGGTGCACACCGGCTTACTTTCACCTCTGCCTGTCAAGGAACTTCAATACTTGAGACTAGTATAATAGTCTTCTCTGCTTGCTGTTGGCCTGGTGAGGGGGTAGAAATGCTACTATTGCCAACTGATAGAAATTCACCTTTATCTTAAAGGTAACCTGTATGGGGAAGGGAAAAGGTATCTTTTTTTTGTTTTGTTTTTCATTATGGTGTATAAAAAAGACCTGAAATGTGTATTTTTAAAGGTTTTGTTTTCTGCTTATTTTGTACATTAGAAATCAGATCTGATCTAGTCTGGAAGACTGATAACTGGAGAACTAGTGAAATGATGACATAAGCGCAAAGAGAATAAAAGCTGAGCAACTGAAAAAGGAAGAGATTTGCAGACACAGGCCATGATTTTTAAAGGTATTTAGGCATTGCTGTGCTCAGTGTTTGCAACTCCTACCTGATTTAGGAGCCTAGCTTTTGTTTTTGATTTAGGCACTGGCCCCTAAGTGCCTAAAACCCTTTGATAATGACATTTAGATTCCTAAATCACTTAGCCATGCTCAGCATTGTAGCACCTATGTCTAGATACCTTTAAAAATTTGAGCTACATTGTCTAGAAGTCTTCACTTTTGTTTTAACAAAACAAACAATTTAGCATAGACAACTAAAACATCGAAGAACAAAAGCCTCTGTTAAGGATCCTGTCCTCCTACCCCTTAAACTGAGCTGTGAGAATTAACAATATACATAATCTGTGATCCCCCAACAAATCTTCCCTCAGAGCCAGTGAAGCCCAAAAATTGACATCTGATTGCTTCTAAAGAAGCATAAAAGGGCACAAATCCACCTTTTTAGAAGATTCTTGCAGGCTACTGCTTTCATTTGTTGTTGTTTTTGTTCATGGTCAATTGTTGTTTTCTTCTTCTGCTTCAGGTGACAGATTTTTTTTTTTCTTATTTAACTTTTCCATATACAGCTCTCGGCTGACTTCTTTCCTTGAATTTTTCTGTCTTTGATGTAAGCTTCTTCCAGAGGTATAAGTGTTTCTTTTCATTAGCTTAAGACTTCACTCTAGTACGAGCTCTATTTTTTGTGGTAGTAAGGGTGGATTTAATTTAAATCAAATTGATTGAAATCATGATTTAAATCATTCATCAGGAAGACTCTATTTAATTATGGTTTTCTACATAAAAGTGCATTCTTGTTGGTTGTTATAACCTTAATACATATTCTTCACAACTCATCTCAGAGATAGATGTAGGTTTCATTTTTAGAAGGTACACACTATACATTTTTAAACAGTGATTTATTTTGAAAACTTTTCAGATTATTTTAATCTATATCAGAAAACAAATGATTGTTTGGTTATTTCATTTACCAGAGGTAACTGAAGCAGATATTTATGAAGTCATTGGGAGGTGAACTATCTTCAATTCAGCAGGTTAATCATTAATATTTGGAGGATTTTCTTGCCATGCTGTATTAGGAGGAGAACATCACCAGACAGACATTTAAATTGTTGTATTTAACTAAAACAACAACGTTAGGTATTCTGGATTTTTTTTCTTCAACAGCAAACATAATATTTTAATTAAACAAGCATATATCCCTCACTTCTCACATTTATCTCCAGACTTCTTCCCCTTGTCCAGATCTATTCCGCCCCCAACGATCTTCTATTCATTGAACTTTTTGAAACTTTGCACTTTTAGAGAGAGGTAAGGGATTGACTGTGTGTACACAAACTTGCAGAGGGACAATAGAGTTGAGGTCTGTTATTTCTCACCTCTATATATTTATTTATTTTAAAACATTTTTGCTGTTAACAAGCATGTTACCTCTGGAGACACACAACCACAGTTTGAGAACTGCAAAACTAAGCATCTCTGATGGTATCTTGAACACTGAGTCCCATTGGGTAGATAGAAAGACCAACCTTAATTATCTGGACAGAAGCCTGTGGAACCTCATAAGATTGGGTCCCTAATCCATGAACTATTGGATCTCATTTACAAAACTTTTCTTAAACATTACATGAATATATTGTCTCATATTATAGAATTAGAATTTATAATCCCTATTCCATGATGAGATACCTTTGAGCCATAATGTATCTTTAGATAGCTTTTTTCCCTTAAGAAGCATTTTATCAAAAAAATCTGATTTTTTTAATTTAAAAAAAAATCATTGATTTTTATCCACCCTGGCTAGTACCGCTCTCCATCCAAGGGTATGTGCATTTCAGTCATGGATGTAGCTTGTGAAACACTGAGATCCTGCAGGATAAAAGATAAATACAAATACAGTTTTTCATGATTAAACCATAAAAATTGGCTTTGCGGTGATTCATCTGCAGTTCAGTTTTCTGACTCAAATAGTTGAGCCTTTTGTCATAACCACCACTATCTCCTGTCTATTTTCTATAAGGAAGCTGATTTCTTCTAGGGAAAGCAATGCTTACCAGGATTCATGTCCTGGTCAATTCTTCCATGCACTCACTTTTGAAGTGTATAACCTAGAGGTGCACACAAACATTGGAAAATTTTCCAAAGCATTTTTTTGCTGCTTCATTTCAGGCTATTTTGGGGGCTTCATATTTTGCTTTTATGCTACATTTGACAAACTAGCAAACACTTTTTATTCTCAGAAAACAGCATTCTTGCAATGGAAAGAAGCCCATTTAAAATTAAAATACATTGAATATGGCATGGGTTTTTTATTTTCAGAATTTTAAGTTACTACAAAAGAACTCAAATATTGAGCGTATTCATCTCTCATTGTGACTATTTCACACACCTTTTTATATAAGCCATTTTAAATTTTATTGAATTCATAAAATTTAGCTGCTTACCTGGTAGCATCTTGTTATAATCCTCCGTTATAATGTCTCTTCTCTTCTTCCCTTCAGTAGCTCTCTTTTCATGGATATATAGAGTTTTAAGACCAAAAGGGACCATAAGATCATCTAGTTTGACTGGATCTAGTCATAGACCATTTCATTTCACATTGTTACCCCTGTATTAGGGTTGCCAGGTGTCCAGTTTTCAACTGGAATGCCTGGTCAAAAAGGGACCCTGGTGGCTCTGGTCAGTATCGCTGACTGGGCCATTAAAAGTCCGGTCAGCAGCACAGGTAGGCTCCCTACCTGGCTCTGCGTGACTCCTGGGAAGCTGCCAGCATCTCCCTCTGCCTCCTAGGTGGAGGGACGGCCACAGGAGCTCTGCACTCTTCCCTTGCCCCCAGTGCCAGCTCAAGTGCTCCCATTGGCCAGGAACTATGGCCAATGGGAGATGGGGGTGGTGCCTGTAGATAGCCCCCAGCTAATTAGGCTGGCAGCTGTTTCCCCTTCACCAATCAGGCACAAGTTTCTCTAGCCAGCCCCAATTTACCTCTCTTAAAGGGAGTGGCATGACAGAGGGCTGGCTCAGGAGTCCCAGCGCAGTGGCAATGCAGAGAGCCATTTGGTTGTGCCTCTGTTTAGGAGCCAGAGGGAGATGCCGGAAGCTTCCTGGGAGCTGCCTGAGGTAAGCGCTGCCTGCAGCCCACATGTCCTCCTGCACCCCAGCCCCCTATGCCAGTCCTAAGCCCTCTCCTGCACCCCAAACCCCAGCCCCATCCCAGAGCTCACACCCCCAGCCAGAACCCTCACTCCCCCCCTGCACCCCAACCTCCTGCCCCATCCCAGATTCCCCTCCCACACCCTGAATCCCTCATTTCTGGCCCCACCCTGGAAACCCCAGCCCAGAGCCCGTACCCCCTCTGAAACCCCAACCCCCTGCCCCAGCCTGGAGCCCTCTCCTGCACCCCAAACCCCTCATCTCCAGCCACACCCCAGAGCCCGTACCCACAACCAGAGCCCTCACCACCTCTCTCCCCGCACTCCAGCTCTGCCTCAGCCCAGTGAAAATGAGTGAGCGAGCGAAGGTGGGGGAGAGCAAGTGATGGAGGAAGGGGGGTCTGGCCTCAGAAAAGGGGCAGGGACAGGTGTTTGGTTTTCTGCAAATAGAACGTTGGCAACCGTACCCTGTATTGAGCCCAATACTTTGTTTGACTAAAACATATCTTCTAGAAAGGCATCCAGTCTTAATATGAAGATATCAAGAGATGGAGAATCCACCTCTTCCTATGCTAGTTTAGTTAATCACTCTCACTGTTAAAGCAGAAATAAGGCACACATTTTTAAATTTGTCTGGGCCCTGTGTCCAGTCATTGGTTCTTTCTTATGCCTTTCTCTGTTAGATTTTAAAAGAGCCTGTTAGTAACAGGTATTTTCTGCCTGTGAAGGTGCTTTTACACTCTGATCAAATTACCTCTCAATCTTTTTTTGATAAATTAAATAGATTGAGCTTTTTAAGTCTCTTGTTATAAGGCATTTTCTCCAGCCCCTAAATAATTTTTGTGGCCCTTGTTTGTTCCCGCTTCAGTGTTTCAATATCCTTTTCTGAAATGTGGACATCAGAACTGTATGGCACTATCTGTCTCACTAGTGCAGTACAGAGGTAAAATCAACTTCCTACTCATTTCTCTGTTTATTTATCCAAGGATTGTGTTAACCCTTTTTGCCACAGCATTGCACTGGGAACTAATGTTGAGTTGCTCATCAGCTATGACCCTTCAATCCTTTTCAGAGTTATCTCCATCTCCTCAATACATGAAGAGCACTTTACATTCATTTTAGGAGTTTTAAATCATCAATCATAGCTTCAAAAGCCAGATTTAAAAACTTATTTTTACTTTTCAATCATGAAAACTTGTAGAATCTTGAAGAAAATACATAATGTGAGAAGAAAATTTAACTAGTTTTGCAATTTTATTTGACTTCTTTTCTTTTGTATGGTTATTTTATGAGAGTCACATTCTTCCTGGTCCTTCAGCACGTGTGCAGTGATAGGGAACTGTGACAGGGTGCTGTGCTGGGACTCCTGAGCCAGCCCTCTGTCATGCCACTCCCATTAAGAGAGGTAAATTGTGGCTGGCTAGAGAAACCTGTGCCTGATTGGCAAAGGGGAAACAGCTGCCAGCCTAATTAGCTGGGGGCTATCTACAGGCCTAGAGGAAGGAAGCAGGGAGGAAGCTAGAGAGTAGAAGGAGAGGGGTAGCTCAGCTTTCATTCTCTTTGCTCTCTTATGTCATCATTTCACTAGTTCTCCAGTTATCGGTCTTCCAGACTAGATCAGATCTGATTTCTAATGTACAAAATAAGCAGAAAACAAAACCTTTAAAAAAACACATACATTTAAGGTCTTTTTTATACACCACAATGAAAAACAAAACAAAAAAAAGATACCTTTTCCCTTCCCCATACAGGTTACCTTTAAGATAAAGGTGAATTTCTATCAGTTGGCAATAGTAGCATTTCTACCCCCTCACCAGGCCAACCGCAAGCAGAGAAGACTATTATACTAGTCTCAAGTGTTGAAGTTGCTTGACAGGACAGCTCTAGCCCTTCTTTTAGAAGTTCCAATGCTGTCCTCAGAATCTGATGTCTCAGGGCTTGTCTGCACTGGCATGCTAAATTAAATTGGCACTCCCTGTGTGCTGCCCCTTCTCCTCGAGACCCCGCCCCTGCACTACCCCTTTTCCCCAGCCCCCACCATTATTCTGCCTCTTCCCTGCAAGACCCCACCCCCCACTTGCTCCCTCCCCCTCACTAGCCCTTGTGATATGGCTTGCCGCTGTGGGTGCGGACATATGTAAAAGATGGCTAGTGGATCATGGGTCAGATCGTAGGTTGATCCTGGTGGATGCTGTGGAAGTATAACATTGTATAAGTATAACATTGTATAAGGGGACATGCTGGATACATTGTATATGAGAGGGCATGCCAAAACATGTTACAAAGTATCTGAGGGAGCACATGTAGGGACAGTTAGCTTTTGAATGGAGAAGCAATTAAGATGGAGCCAGCATGTCTAAGAAGCAGGCATCAGAAGGGAAGGTGTGAAGGGCAATTAGTTAAGTTAACTGGAAGCTGTTAAAGGAGATTGTTAAGGGTGGCAGGTAATTGAAGATACGTGACTGGTCTCAGGGATCTCGAAGGGTGGTGACTAAAATCTTTTTCTTCTTTTGTCTGTAACTTCTTTGTAACTTGTTCTCCAAAAAACTGTATAAATTAAGAGACACAAGCCCCACTCGGAGGGCTCACTTCTAAATGTATTAGCAGAGCAGCTTTGCTAATAAAACAGAGTGGTCTGATAAATTGTGAGTCTGAGTCAAACTTTGACAATTGGAGGTCCCACCGAGATGGCAAGCGGCTTCACTGAGGCTGTGTGATCCCTGACTGCCTTGCAGGACGATCGTGGCAGCCGGCGCCTGGACGCTTAGTCCAAGCAATCCTCCACAAGACAGAAAGGTACACAGCAGCAGCGCAGTCTACGCCATTGAACTTGTTGGTTCCCACTCTGTTCGGGTAGGGGTCTTTGGATCCAGCTTCTGGAATCAGACGTCTCAGGTAATTATTATTTTTGTGCTTTAACCGGTTTGAGGACTGTCTTGTCTTTGTGTCTATCCGTCTTCCCCGTGGTGTGTGTGTGTGAATCTGGGAGCCATCTCTGTCCGGAGACTGGCTGACCAAGGGGTCCCCGTCCCCACGGTCTGAATAAGTGGAATCTGCACAGCTGCAGCCGCTGCACCACACCTTGGGTATAACCCCTGGTGTGAAAGCAAGGGCAGTTGAGGCAGTAGCCTGTGGGCTCCTTTCTGTGTGTTGCACCAGTTACCGCTCTGCTGAGCCCGAATTTCCTTCTTGTGTGAGTGCTGTGTGAAGTCCTCCTTGATGGGTAATCAGAAGTCTAAGGTAGAACAGTTCCCTAAGGGAACTCCAGCTTATTTTATGTATTTTAGGAGGGGACTCTTGTAGGTTTCTTGAAAAATGGTCCAAATTAGCTCTAGAGAACCCCAAATTGCAGTGGCCACTGTTAGGTCCTTGGGACAAGGATCGAGTGGACGCTTTAAAAAGCAAACTCATCCTCCCAAAAACCAAATTGGAGAGAGGAGAAGTAGACTGCTTCATGCAGTGGTGGGAAGAGGCAAATCGTAGATGGACTGAGTCAAAACTCACCTCTCTTAAAAATTCTATCAAAAAACTAACAGTTCAATTGGATGCAGTCTCTCCCACCACTAGTCCGAGCGCTCCCCTTTGCTCAGTCCTGTGCAATGTTCCGGATCAAACCCGACCCCCACCATACTCCTGTGCAAATAAGAAATCAGAAAAGGAAAAATCTTCAGTGACTACAGATAATGAAAGTGAAGAAGATACCCTCATTGGCCTTGCAGCTCTGCAAAATATTATGAAGAAGAAATCCAAAGCAGACTGCAAAGATTCTCTTGACATTTCTTCTTGGAAAAGAGAACCTGATGGAAGGTTAATGAGACTCTGATCAAACTGTTGTGGCACCCTTACAAGTCCTTAAGATGGGAGAAAGTGAGTCCATATGGGATTATAAGCCCTGGACTCGTACGGAACTTTTATCTATAGTTAAAAGTTTTCCCAAACCACAGGAAAACTCTGTCAAATTTGCTGAGGAGTTTCTGTTAATCTGTGAAACCTATGAACCCTCTGAGACAGATCTCCTCCAACTGTGTAAATTGTTAGCTCCTGCCAGTTATTATGAAAAATGGTTGGCTGTCGCAGACTGGCCAGCTGAGGCACGCCACTCAACCATAAAAAGTACTGGCCCAGATTCGGCATACAGAGACCAGTGTATGGCTCTTTGGAAGCGCTTGCATCAAGCCATTCCCAAAGTGTGGTCTCCTAAAACAAACTGGACAGCAATACGTTGCTGTAAGCAAGGGCAAGGAGAAAGCCCAGGTGACTATAGGTCCCGGATAACTGATATTTTCCTACAACATTCAGGAATACAAGAGCCCGATGTAAATGGGCAGGGGGCCTTGGCACATGCATTTGTTGATGGTCTTCTCCCTGCCACAGGCAGCATGTTAAAACGAATAAGTGTGGGATGGGAGACTGAAACCATGGACAAATGGGAGCCATCTCTGGGTCGGTCCCCTCTCTGAGGAGCATGCATTCCTCCTCTCTAATTTCACCCCTGCAAACCTTCTGGGACGGGACTTGCTATGCAAACTTGGCTGTTCTATTTACTGCTCCCCAGATGGTGTCTATCTGCAAATCCCTCAGTCTCCCTTATGTGATTCTGTAGCCTCCCTGCTATCTGAAACTTCCCTCTCCACTCCAGTCCCTTGCTGTCCCTTAACTCCGTCCCTAGAGCACCTAATCTCTCAGGTTCCTTCCTCCCTATGGCCATCTCACCCATCTGAAGTGGGCCGATTAAATACTGACACAGTTCGGATTACTGTAGACAATTCCAAACCTATGCCTCGCCTGTCTCAGTATCCTTTGAATCCTGAGGCAGAGGCTGGGATTGCTCCAGTTATATCTGCATTAAAAGAACAAGGAATTATTGTCCCTTGTTCCAGCCCCTGTAACACCCCTATCCTCCCAGTTCAAAAGGCTGATGGCAAATTGTGGCGATTTGTTCAAGACCTTCGAGCTATTAACCGTATTGTCATACCTTCTTTTCCAGTGGTTCCTAACCCTGCTACAATACTAGCGTCTATTCCTCCAAATGCAACCCACTCTACTGTTGTAGATTTGTGCTCCGCTTTCTTCTCTGTCCCAGTTCACTCTGAATCCCAGTATCTCTTTGCCTTCTCCTACAAGGGTCAGCAATATACATGGACTACCCTTCCCCAGGGTAAAAGAAGGGTATACAGAGAGTCCATCCTATTTTTCTCAAGCCTAGCCAGGGATCTCGCTGATCTGGTTTTCCCATCAGGATCCACACTGATCCAATATGTGGACGACTTACTCCTGTGCTCCCCCTCTCTGTCTGCCTCAGAAACTGATTCACTAACACTTCTCACAGCTTTAGCAAACAAGGGTCATAAGGCTTCTCACACAAAATTGCAGCTCTGCCAAACTTCTGTCACATACCTAGGCTTCCTTCTCTCCCAGGGCTCCCGTACACTCTATCCAGCCCGGGTACAAGCCATCCTTAGCTTTCCCCAGCCTTGCTCTCCACGCCAGGTCAGAAAATTCTTAAGCATGACAGGGTTCTGTAGGCAATGGATACCTCAATATGCTTCTCTGGGTAAACCACTCCAAGAACTCACTGGATCCTCTGTACCTAACCCCATGCCATGGCCACTTGAAGCAAATGCTGCTTTCATCTCCCTTAAGCAGAATTTAGCCCCTGCCTTAGGGTTACCTAACTATGACAAGCCTTTTACCCTTTTCTGTCACGAACAATCTGCTTGTGCCCTCGGGGTTCTTACTCAGGAGCACGGTGACAGAAATCGCCCGGTGGCTTATTTTTCTGCAACCTTCGACCCTGTAGCCCAGGGTTTACCCCCTTGCCTACATGCTGTAGCTGCTGCAGCGCGCCTGGTCGAGATGTCTGAGTCCCTTGTCCTCTGCTCTCCTCTCACTTTCATGGTTCCCCATTCTGTGGAAACTCTCCTTCTGCAACGCAACACTGCTCCACCTCTCCTCTGCTCGCCTCACTAGGTATGAACTTTTTGCTGCTTTCAGCCTCACATATCACTATTAAGCGCTGCTCCCGGTTAAACCCTGCTACCCTCCTTCCTTTACCTAGTGATGGTGAACCCCATGACTGCCTTGCAACTGTCTCTGCTATCACTGTCCCACGCCCCGACCTTTCAGATGTACCTCTCCCTAACTCTGACCTGGTATTATTCACTGAGGGGTCCTGTTATAGAAATGACCAAGGCCACCTTCTTGCAGGGTACGCTGTGGTCTCTCTCTGAGACCATAGAAGCTGCACCCTTACCCTCTGTGACCTCTGCCCAGGTGGCTGAACTGATTGCTCTAACCCGTGCCTGCTTTCTAGCCGAGGGGCTCTCTGCCACTATTTTTACTGATTCTCGGTATGCCTTTGGGGTTGTGCATGACTTTGGCACCCTCTGGCAGGCTCGAGGTTTTCTTACATCTACTGGTACCCCTATCAAGAATGGCTCCTACATTGCCGCCCTCCTGTATGCAGTTTTACTACCGTCTGCGTTGGCAATTAAGTGTACTGGCCACTCAGCGGCAGACACCGAGGTGGCAAAAGGTAATGCACTTGCTGATGTTGCTGCAAAACATGCCGCCACTATAAAACCTTCACCAGAAGCGTTTCTTGGTCCCCTCTCTGTCTCTGTAACGCCACCATCCCTGTCTCATCTCACTCAGCTCCAGGATTCTGCCCCAGAAACAGAGAGAGACTCCTGGAGTGCTTTGGGTTGCTCTTTGCATTCTGATTCCCTTTGGCGATCGCCCACCGGTACCTTTGTAGCCCCCCTCTCACTCTACCCGTCTCTAGCCGCCCTGCTACATGGTGTTTCGCATGTCAGCAAGGAGGGGATGGTCTCTGCTATGAGTAAGGCGGGGTGGTGGGCTCCCCATTTCAGCTCCTTTGCAACCCGCCACTGTGCCGCTTGTGTTACTTGTCAAAGCCACAATGTAGGCAAATATGTAAAAGTAACACAAGTGTTCCGGGGTTTGCCTCAAGCACCTTTCCTACACTGGCAACTTGATTTTGTACAAATGCCAAAGTGTCAGAAATATGAATTCATTTTAGTTATAATATGTCTGTTTTCAGGCTGGATTGAAGCCTTTCCCTGTCGCAAAGCTGATTCATTGTCCGTTGCAAAATGTCTGTTAAACCACATTATCCCTACCAAGGGAATTCCTGCCACTTTGTCTAGTGACCGGGGAACACATTTTACTGGAAAAATTGTTCAACATCTAAACCAGGTATTACATGTCACCCATCTGTTGCACTGCCCTTACCATCCACAGAGTGCAGGGGCAGTTGAAAGGCGAAATGGTGTGCTTAAAAATAAGCTGGCAAAAATCTGTAGTTCCACAGGGTTAAACTGGCCAGCTGCTTTACCGCTGGCCCTTATGGAAATTCGGTCATCCCCATCCCAGAGACACAAATTGAGTCCATTTGAAATCATCATGGGACGCCTTATGCGAACAATGGCTACTATTACCCCAGCCCCAAACCTAATTCACAGCACGCTCCTCCAGTACTGCAAAGAGTTAATGCAAGCTGTGAGCTCCTTCCATTCGCAGGTGCGAGCAGCTTGGCTGACGGAACCCACCTCTGCTGCCTGTCACACTCTTGAGCCTGGTGATTGGGTCTACCTGCGGCACCACCTTCGGAAGCACGCCTGGGAACCCCGTTGGAAGGGTCCATACCAGGTGCTGCTCACCACCCAGACAGCAGTAAAATTATCCGGCATCGCTGCATGGATCCACGTCTCACAGTGTAAGCCAGCGCCACCTCAAGGGGACCAAGCACCTCTGTAAGACCACGCAGAACCAGCTTCAACCCCAGAAGACAAAGAGGAACAGCCTGCAATACCTTACAATCTGCGCTCTCGTAAGGGTTGCCAGAAGCAGAGGGTAAGCAGACAGCAGGACCCAACAAACAAGAAGCAGTAGTGAGCCTAGCGCCTGCTGCCTGGTGGACGTAAAACCGTGACTGCGGTTCCCTCGAAAGGGGTTGTCGGAACCAGAAAGGGTCCTGCTTCCAACATGTGTCCTTTGAGAAGCTTAATCCTCAGCTACTGTGTCCTGAGGGTCTGGGGAATCCAGAGTGACAGTGACAATTCTTTCATCCAACAACAGGTGCAGATAGCCCAGATCCTGAATATTTCTAATTGCTGGGTCTGCAGCCACATCCCAGCTCATTCACAAGCTAGTATCCCCACCATGGCAATCCCTTTGAATTCCTCAGAACTTGCTGGAGAACCCTATCCACTTAAAAGGACATGGAAGGAAAATGACACTTGGGGGCTGGGAAAAACATATGTTCCTAAACTTATAAGTGTGGTGAAAGGAAAGGGCCACTGGTGCTGGGTGTGTAACGGGACAGGGCTGAATCTAGGGAGGAGCAGCTGTCTCCAATACATCGAGTCCCATGGTGTATTGGACTATTCAAATAAGGTTGGAGAATGGCGAACCGGGTATGGAAAGATAAACTTCCTCTCAACCTGGGACCAAACCAAAGATTCAATCTCTTGCTCCCCCTACAGCCTCCCTGAGAAAAACGGCACCATCTACAAATGTCATGTGAATGCTACCTCTTCTCCCAGTGAAAATCATCCTGTGCCCTTTGGGGGATACTATTCCTCCTTCGTAAATTCTTACATGTCAAAGGGTTGCAGTCAACCCTTCCCAGCTTTAATGGGACATCATTGGGTTTGTGGGGAAAATGCTTACACTGTGTTACCAGCAAATTGGTCAGGTATCTGTTATCCTGCTCAGCTTTTCCCACAATTCCGGGTGCTTCAATCCCTCCCATGAAATCGCCTCCGTAATTTCAGGCGAAAAAGGAGGGACTTGCCAGATGCTAAATGGTATGTGGATAACATAAGTCCCCTAACTTGGGAAGAAGCTGTTGGCATTTCTTTAGTCCCAGTAGGGGGGGTAATCCACCATGCAAAAAGGCTTTTAAGGTTACAAGCGGTGGTTGAGATCATGGCCAATGAAACAGCAGAGAGCTTAAAAGCTCTAGCCAAAGAAGCAGGAGCGGTCCGACAAGTGGCCCTCCAAAACCGTCAGGCATTAGATATAATACTGGCAGGCAAAGGAGGGACCTGTGCTCTAATTGGAACAGAATGCTGTGTATACATACCTGATAATACTAATGAGGTAATAAATCGTGCTAGCCATCTGGAGCAAATTGCATACCTTCCCCACGAATAACCAAGTTCCTTGTGGAAATGGATAAGTAACTTATTCAATTTCTCTAGTCTGGGAAACTGGTTGTTTCAAGGAATCCTGACTATCCTATTTGGAATTCTAATAATCTTTGTGTGTTTTCAATTGATTTCTTGTTGTATCCAAAACTGCACAAGACACACCATCCATCAGGTTACCCCTAACCAGAGTGCTAATCTAATGTTGTTAAATGTCACCAGTGAAAGTAATGAAAAAGAACGATTGATGTATGGAATCCAGTAAGTCATTGGTCATCGGCGTAGCCTTGACTAAAAGGGGGGATTGTGGAAGTATAACATTGTATAAGTATAACATTGTATAAGGGGACATGCTGGATACATTGTATATGAGAGGGCATGCCAAAACATGTTACAAAGTATCTGAGGGAGCACACGTAGGGACAGTTAGCTTTTGAATGGAGAAGCAATTAAGATAGAGCCAGCATGTCTAAGAAGCAGGCATCAGAAGGGAAGGTGTGAAGGGCAATTAGTTAAGTTAACTGGAAGCTGTTAAAGGAGATTGTTAAGGGTGGCAGGTAATTGAAGATACGTGACTGGTCTCAGGGATCTCGAAGGGTGGTGACTAAAATCTTTTTCTTCTTTTGTCTGTAACTTCTCTGTAACTTGTTCTCCAAAAAACTGTATAAATTAAAAGACACAAGCCCCACTCGGAGGGCTCACTTCTAAATGTATTAGCAGAGCAGCTTTGCTAATAAAACAGAGTGGTCTGATAAATTGTGAGTCTGAGTCAAACTTTGACAATGCAGATCAGATGCGGATTCACATTTTTGTATCCGTGCAGGGTTATACAGATCAAGCCTCAGAAACTTCCCCTGGCTGCAGGAACCTCTGCACACTCTGTGTGTGTGTGTGTGTGAGAGGCTCGGGGGGAGAAGGGGGGGTCTGGGTGTGGTGGAGTCCGGATGCGCCGGGGTTGGGTGGATAAGGGGAGCAGCTCCCTGTACAGTGACCTCCCACATGATCCCCCTAAACCCGCACTTGCTGAGCCTCAACCCCTGTGTCAGGAGCCCCCAGAACCTCCCACTGAGCCCCACAAACTCCCACCCTGCAGAGCCTCATCCTCTGCCTCAGGAGCACCCCACCCCACTGAGCCCTAACCTACCAAGCCCACCCCAGCCTCCCCCAAGCCCTAACTACCTTCTCTGGGACTGCCCTGCAGAGACTCATTCTCCTGGCACCCAGACTCCTCACCAAGCTGCCCACACCCACATTGCACCACACAGAACCCTGGTACTCTTGAGGGAATACTGCACCAAAAAATTAAAAAATGTAAAATTCTGTGAAGTTCTACATATTTTAATTGTCAAAATAACATAGAAACACAATAACTATATAATCACACCATTTTCAGACAGCTGCTACTCTGAAACTTGCCTACAAATGGCTGTGTGCCTCAACTCCCATTGAAATTAAAGGGACACAATTGCCTTAAAGATCATACTTCTATCTGAAAATATTTCCCTGCTCTTGTTAAAAGTTCCTCCAATGGTTCTATACCTAAAAGATTAGAGAGCCTGTTCTCTGTTTTCGTTCATTTTGTGCATGTGACAGAATTTTTTGTGTGTTCAATTTCCCTGTTTTCCCTGTGTAGGCATGTAGTCAGTTTTCTCCGTTGTTTGTATGGGTCTTTCACAAATCAATGCAGAAGAGAGACAATTTTTAATAATTTTAAAAAAGCTATTGTAAAACTGCAAAAAATGGCTGAGGTATGGAGAAGCTGGTGGTGTATGTGAACTACTATTTTTTTCTAAATTAACTAGAGTTCAAGTTGGTGGTGTCTTTTTAACCTCAGTGAACCAGAAGCATAAAATCAGTAACTCTGTCCTGAAGAACAAATATTTAACGACTACAAAATGTTGTCCTTCAGAGAGTAATTAATGATTTTATGCTTCTCTAGCCGGCCCCCCCATGGTGGCCTTGTCCACCAGACTTTGCTGGGCCATAGTACTAATCTGAATGTGGTGTGGAGGGGGATGCACAGGCACTTTATATGACAGCTGCACTTCCTTATTTGCATAGAGGTGTAGGGCTTGGTAGATAAGTGCTGCTAGAGAATTGCATCCTTAAGGAATTGGGCAACCAGGACTAGATGCCAAACAGCTGTTTGAGGCCAGGACATATTTCAGTCTTGTTGCTTTTCTCCTAATTACCCAAGAACAAGAGAATGTAAAGTTTTAAGGACACATTGTTTTGCTTGCTTTCTCACTTTCCATTACTAATTACATAATCTTTTCTATCAAAGCTTAAATACACAATTTCCCCTGCTTTGGATTTGTCTTTTTCCAGTTCACAAGTATCTTATTTTGCTACGTTAGTTCTAATGTTGCAAAAATTCTTTTGCTTACATCTCCATCAGTGCACCATCAGCAACATGCATATCAGTATCTATGGGAAAGCAGTTGTGTTGTAGGGGAATGCTATGCATTCGTTTGGGTGATTCTTGGGATGATTGTGCAGGGTTTGCTAGATATAGCTGATGCTAGCACTGAGGAAATAAGCATCGTGTTCAAACCATTATGAAGACAACTCTTCTCTCCCCTTTCTTCCTCACCCCTAGAATTTTTAAAGAAAATGTGTGTTGAAAATTTCCCAGCCTCTCTGTAGAAGTAGGAGATACAATCTGTCGCAGAATTGTTGTAGTTCTGTATGTAAGCCTTTTGCCAGGTGGAGTTGGCAGCAACGGGGCTGGGTTTAGTATGTAGGGGTTCCTCTTAATAATACAGAACAGAACTGGCTTGAGCCACAATCCAGTAATCTGGGAAAATTTACCACCACCTTCCCCACACGCAGGCACTAGTCTGTGTAGAACAAAAGGGAACTTTGATTAGAAGCAAAAAGGAACCAAACATTAGTTTGGGAAAAAAACACTACCACATTCAAAAGCATGCAATCATAAGCAAAAACTTGACCCTGCAGTATATTGGGCAGTGTCCTTTGCCTCAATTTCCCACCTTGTGGTGGGAGAGTCTGACAAATCCCTTTTACACATCACCCATCTCTGCCTCTGCTGCACCCCACTCATAGTTGGCTTCACCCAGAGTTCAGAGGTGTGTTCATAGGAGTTCACCTCCCAACTCAGAAAGGGTGGCGGGGCAGTGTGTGTGTGTGGCATTGAGCAATGTCTCTCTGGTCGCTGAGTGCCTCTGCAGTTGCTGTTTGCCACTCCTCTGCTGTTTTTGTCAGCTGCTGCTTGCTTGCTTGCTTGCTTGCTGCTGTTGGACACTCACTGCCGCTTTTGTGGTGCATGTTCTGAGGTTCTGCCACTTGACTCAGGTCTTCAGTGATTTCACTGGGTAGCAGGGAACCTCACTGCCAGTATGTTTGGAACATATCAAGTGGGTCTAGTGGATCAGTACAGGTCACAATTGCAAACCCTGGCTGTAGTAATAGCTGTAGCCTGGCCACATAAATGTCCTTTCCCCTGCCCCTAACTTGGGTGGCAGGATTTAGCTCACCCTCTCCTAGACCATGTGTTGGGTCATTTAGTCTGGTTTTGTTGCATGGGAGACCAGAATTTCAGCCCTTAGCATCCATGAAAAGTGTCAATTTGGTATCTGGGTATTTTGTTAAATTCTAGTCAATAATCCTGTGATTAGAAGACAAAGCAAAAACTAACATTAACTGTGGTAAAAAACAAGAACATCACCCTAGCCCTTTAAGAAGGGAGGTGGGAGGGAAAGGATGAGCTGCAGACTAGAATCTTGTTTTCTACCAAGAGCACAGATATTTTTTCCCCTTCCCTGAACAGGAAGATGTTGAAATTGATTTTTTGGCTTCACAGTGCTGACAGCTGAATTAACCTTTCTTCCATAACTTTAGTTGTTACGGGCTACTGGCCTCTAGTAATTCTATTGAATTATTATTATAGGCCAACGTGGGGCTGCTGAACTACTTTTTGTTAAGGTTGCCTAGCACTTATTATAAGACCCTGTTTTCAGTTACTTATAATTTTGCCAAACTAACTATTTGGGATGAAAATGTGGATGCCAGCATGCCTCAGTCTCTGTGGGTGTAGAATTTTTTTTTATTTCTTTTTTTAAAATTTCAGTCCAAATTGTTTGGCTGTTTTTGAGAACAAGGCTAGGAAGCATAAGTTATTTTGGCCATGTTAAAAAAATGCAACCTTTTCTTTGAACAGCACGAAGACCCCCATGATTTGGAGCAGGGACCTAAAATTTGGCAGGAGGTGGCCTTTATGTCAGGATGTATCTTTTTGCCATCTCCATAAAAATCAACCCAAGGTTTGGCCTAGTTATGAAAAATCACAGTTTGCACATGCTCAGTAGAGACTTCTTTGATTTCATCAGCTAAAATCTGTGAAGCTTCCATCCTCACTGAGTGTGCTTCACCTCTCAGCTCCTACATATGATTGGACATGCACCATCCTCATGGAGAGACTGAACATGCTTCCTCCAGGTCAGGGCTTCATAGGTGAACCCAGACTTTCCCTGTAATGGCTGCTCCCAGATGCTCTGGTCTGAGTTGGGGCAGGTGTCCTTTCTCTTTGCCCTCTATGACCCCCCCCGCTGGCATACAGGCAGCGTAGAGGAGAAAGATGTCTGATTGGAATGAATTCAGCATAAAACTTGGACAGCGGGAGAGGAAAAGGAGATTTGGACAAGGCCTCTGATGAGCCTGGGACAGGGGAGAGGGTGGAGAGAAACTGGGACCGGCTGTGCAAACAGACTCCGACTGGGAGCTGGAGGAGTGGTGAGGGGAGACTGGGAGCTGGGATGTAGGGGAGGCTGGAACAGGGAGCTGGATGGGGAAGGGATGGAAGGAACTGGTTGCCAAAGATATTGGAACTGGAAGCTAGTGTAGAGACTGGGACGGAACCAGTGAGGAAAACAAGTTGGGGAGGACGACTTGGGATCCAGTTGGTTGGGGTAAGAATGTTGAGATCAGATTCGGGGAGTAGAAGGAGAGTGGCTGGGACTAGGAAACAGTGTGGGGAAAATGGAGGCAGGGCAAGTCAGAAGTTTGTCTAATTCAGAGCAGGGTTATTAACTTGCATCTTCCACATCCTACTTGTGTGCCCTAACCACAGGCTATTGGCTATTCTGGGGTGAGTCTCTCTGCTTTTTTGGGAAATATTTTGGAAAGTCTCTGGTTCATCTCTGTGGAATGGGAATCTTGGACATTTTTGCAGGATAGGAAAACAATTTCCTGCATATTTCTAGTCCTATGGCAGACTGAAGCAGTGCCTGAAGTACGGCAATAGAAAATACCACTTTGCAAGTAGTAGCTAGAACAAGTGCTGAGGCAAGGTCCTTAGCTGCCCTTAGAACTATCTACATGATTTCCAACCAGCTGCATTTGGAGTCATACCCCAACTGGTGCCAAGTCTTTGGTCAAAAGGAGGAAACTGGACATTGTCCAGAAAGGGAACTGTGCAAGAATCACAGGAGCAGCTTTGTCCCATTCCCAGTATCAAGCAACCATGGAAATGCCAGGACATGAACGAAACCATCCATCCTCTACTTCAGATTACAGCAATACAACATGTTCCCATCCTATTTTTAGCTTCAGAGAATTAGGAATAAACAGAGCAGGGCTCCATCTGAAACATCTGAATCAATTGCTAAAGAAGGCTTTCCTTTCACATTCCCATTTTATAATCCCGCAGACAAATGTTTCATTTTGCATATGAAGGCCATCTTTTTTTATTTTCTGTTTCAGTCATTACCACTTGATCTGATAAATGCTACTGGGGTCTCTTCCAAGATTATGGTTGAGTTAATATTGGCTTTAAGGCAGAAGGAAATTCACGTGTATTTCCTCCTGCACAATTTTTCTGATCAGCCCTCCATACAGAGAGAACACTGAAATGAAAACACCATGTTCTTGGAGCATCTTGAATTCAGGACAAACACAAACATATAATGCCAAGGAAGTCAGTTATGGCCAGGGGCTGAGGATGACTACTCTCATGAAAATGAAGGTGACCATAAAAGAAAAGTGACATCAAAGAAAGAAAAATCTGGTTCTTATTGAAGTTTATTGAGATTGCTGATCTCACACAGACCTGCTTCAGTGAACCAGAGTTCATATGAAATTTAGCCAGCAATTCTTATCTCCTTTGCATCTCACTCTATCACCTCTGTTGTCAGAAATCAAGGTTCCATTTATGTTCTCAGATTATTAGATTTTTTTTTAAAGAGGTCCATCCTGTAGTGAGCAAGGCAGAGCTATTCTTATGTCAGATGCCAACTGGGGGCAGTGGAGGGGGCTCATTTGAGTCCCAGTTCAATCCAGGGAATGGTGTCAGAAAGGGCACAATATCCACCCTAACCTAATGATTCACTGATGTCTCGGTGCATTATTCCCTCCCTGTTTATCAGACTTGTTCTGATCATGCCATCAGTGTGTCTGATGGAGTTTTCATAAACAAAAGAAGAAGAACCCTATCTGCCCTATCGCTGAGAAAAATCAGCTTCTCTTATCCTGAGTAGAGCAAAGGTTGCTATCTCTATGTGTAGTGCCCACAGAGGAGGAGATGAACACCAAGACCTACCTGGTAAATGTTGAATTAAGCAGAATGGAATCTGTACTCCAAACTATCTTCACTCATTGTAAGTCCATTTGATGGGCTAGTGATTGACTCTCTGTTTTTGGACACTGCAGTAAAAAGCCCTGAGGCTTCTCCATGCGTCAAGAGCTGGGATGTGATGTGGTGAATGATCTCCTGCAAAGATGGGCAATGTCTCTGCTATATGCCTTTCCCACCTTTTCCAGTGCTCCCCAGGACCATACAAAAGATAAGAAAGAGAGAAATAGTGGTACTCTTTCAGACTTTCTGGCTGAAAAGGCTATGGCTCTCAGGTCTGATTAATCTAGCCCTGGACCTTTTGAGGTCTCCTTCTTTCAGAGGCCTGCTATTGCAAAAACCAATCCTCCAGACAGGTTCAAAATGGACACATGAAAGAAGTGATTCATTCTCATGTTCCCTAGAAGGAAGTCAACAAACATAACATATTGTTCCTGTGATACAAAGAGCATAGCTTAACTACCAGTGCACTTGCATAAGGATGTCCAAGCTTCTGGGGACAACGACTGAGAGAACTGGAGCCTCTTGTTCCCCCCCGCATGCTTGGCCCTTGTTCCCAGAAGCTGAGCCCTGGCAGAGAGTGAGAAGCCGCTGCTGCCCCTCTCAGGCAGCTGGCTACACTGCACAGAGCAGTGAGTGAGAGCAGTTCCATCCCGCTCCCTGCCCGGGCCCGGCTGCTGGGGGAGCTGCTGACCATGTCGCGGGGGAGCCAGCGCAGTAGGAAGGCAGAGCCCCTTTCCTCTCCCCCCGCCAGCAGGTAATGTGGGGCGGGGACAGCACGGGGGCCCTGGGCTGGGGTTGGGGCTGGGGCGGAGACACGTGGGGAGGTCACAAGTCCTCC
Source organism: Lepidochelys kempii (assembly GCF_965140285.1). Taxonomy (NCBI): domain Eukaryota; kingdom Metazoa; phylum Chordata; order Testudines; family Cheloniidae; genus Lepidochelys; species Lepidochelys kempii. Next base: position 31,393,211 of record NC_136390.1, on the reverse strand, counting down.
CCTTTAGCTTGTGCCCCAGTATGGGGAGGCACCAGTCATCTATGCCCAGGCTTAAGTGTCTTGCTGAATGTGAGTGTACTTAAGCACATGTATGAAGTTAAACATGTGCTTAAGTCTTCTGCTTAGTGATGGCTTAGAAACCTTGGCAGAGGTATTGCAATGAATCCATGGCACAACTGAGAATAGAAATCAGGAATCTTGACTCCCAGTCTCCTTATCTAAACAAAAGTCAATCTTCCTTGCTCTGAATTACTAAATAAATGTACATTGTATGTGATGAAGTTCTATTGTGTTTAGTGAAAAATAATACTTTTTAAAATATTTTTCAGGTCTGAAGTGTGTGTGCCAGTTGTGTGAGCATACAAACTTCACCTGCCAAACTGAAGGAGCATGCTGGGCTTCCGTCATGCTAACTAATGGCAAAGAAGAGGTGATAAAGTCTTGTGTATCCCTGCCAGAGCTGAATGCTCAAGTCTTCTGTCATAGTTCTAAAAACATTACAAAAACAGAATGCTGCTACACCGACTTCTGCAACAATATAACACTCCACCTGCCCATAGGTAAGCAGTATCTTATGAATAGGCTGTGTTTGAATTATCATGACAGGAGAAAAGATATATTGCAATTTTAAATAGGTCCACATTCTTCCCTCGGACACTTGTGTAGCTCTCACCGTAGCCAGTGGAAGGTGTGTGCACAGCTGACAGTGGAACGTTGATGAAGGAAATAAAAGAAATTTGATTGCTTAAAAAATCTTTCTGATGGAGTATCTTAGTTTAGAATTCAAACTGCTTTACTGGTGTCCTATTGAGACCTTTCCTAAAATTGTAACCAGTATAATGGAGACATTGTACTGTGTAGCAGCAAAGAAACATATTTTTTGTCTGTGAATTAAAGATTGCTTGGTCACAGAGAGCTGTGTGTATGTTTTGCCAAGGGAATGGGCCCTGCAGAAATTATTTCATTTGTGTCACGGGTGATAGTGTCACAGGTGATGATACTTTACAAATAAATGGTAAGACTGAGTTCCTGTCCCCAAGGATTTTACAGTCTAAACTGGACATACAAATATTTAAAGGTTGAGGTCTAGAATTAAATGTCTTGGATGTACAAACAGGACAGAGAGGTTGGAAAATGTTTGTATGCTTCCAATTAGGGGGATAATTAGATACCCATTTTTATTTTGCTAGTTGTTAATTCTGTGACTGAAAGTCCCCTCCCACCTGTGGGCAGGGGGATATCTGCATTTGTTTTTTTATTCTAGCCATTGGTACGGGCCGCTGTCAGGACCTGTAACATCTTTCTCCTCATTTTGACTAGTTACTTCTAGAGTCCTGTAATTTTAAGTATTATCTCATATTTGATATATGTGGTTGAGAAATTAGTAAAGCTCATGTTGGAGTCTGTTAATATAAAGATCAGAAGGGCAAAGATGGGAGCAAGTGTGTAGTATTGCTTTCTGTACAATTCAGGGCCAGTTTTGCGTATTATGTTTATTTGGGACAATAGAATCACCTTACATTCTAAGACCTCGCTGTTCAGTACATAGTGTAGCATATGAGAGTGAAATCGTTTCTTTCTATAGCATTGGCAAATTTGTTTGTAAGTCTTGAGTTTTCAAATTCTGCAAAAGGCTTGTAGCAGCTGATTGAACAGTTTTTAGCCAGTGTTATATTGGTGTCATTGAACCTTGCCAAATATGGATGGATTCGTGGTTCCAATTAGAGAGGCAAACGTGAGGAAAAAGGTTTACTCTTCTAGGAACTCTATACCATAAAATTGGTGCCATATTTGAGTCTGGCATTCTCAAAAGTTATTTAACAGTGAAAAGATTATTTATTGCTTTTTCCATTTGGGATTTAGTTACAGAAAAACATTGCACTTTTCCCCTTCAGTTTTTAGTTAATCCACTCCTATTTCAATAACCTTTCAGGTAGTATAGCATTTATTTGTAAAGCCTGTTACTTTTATACAAGATGTTCACATATTCATAGTGTGTATTATAATTAGTCATGTCTGTTGTGATGTTACACAGCACTTTACTCAGCGAGTTGGATAAGTCTATTGCTCGGAAGATTTTGTAATCCAGCATAAAATGAGATACGGGACAGCACTTCAGGGAAGGCAGAGGAAGGAGGAATTACTGATGAAATGAACAAAGAGGGAAAGATTCCTGGAACCTGTGGGTTAAAGATGTAGTATGAAGGAAGTAAGGTGGGTGGTTTCCAGGGAGGCTTAGTAAATGAGAAATGGGAGCTCCATGTATAGGGAGCAGCATAATAGAAAGACAAAGATGAAAGTATGTGATAAAGAAGGGAGTAGTAAGAGGAGTAGAGTAGGAGAAATGTAGGGAGAAAGTGGGACACTTGGAAATAAGACCAGAGGCAAGGCCTTCTAAGTGAGGATGAGGAGCTTGTATTTGATTCAGTAAGATGAGGCTAATGCACAATCAAAAGGGGTGTGTGTGATCACTTTAGTAGCAATATTTTGGACACACTTAAGGTGAGTGGGAGTATTTCATGGTTTTCTTACGTAAAGATGTGTGAGGATATAATAAGCAAATCTGACCTCTGGCCTTTTCCACACCAGCATTTATACCTCTGCTTTTCCAACCTCCACCATCTTTCTGCTCTAGCTGTAGTCTATATGCTTGGGAGATGTCTCCTATAGAATATTTTTCCCATTTCGTCTGGGCCTGCAGGTCATCTTTGTCTCCCGAGAGACGGGGTTTGGGCAGACAACAAGGAAAGCAGATGCTGTTGCAGAAGTTTTCACCTGCAGAAGAGAGAAAGATGGGGCAGGATTCTGTAGAAAATTCCAGAAGGAAGCAGGAGTCTTGCAAGAGGGAGGTGCTGTCTTACCCAGTAGTTTAGGGGGAGAACTTTCATTTGGAGTTGAGGGAAGGAAAAAGAGCTTTGGAGAGGGAGGTGAGATTGACTGACGAAAGAGGAGAAGTGATAGGTGGGTATACTTTTCTCAGCTCCCAGTCAATCACTCAAATTAGAACCTCCGGAAGAAAGAGTATATTCCTTCTTTGGGAGTCTGAGATAAATCTACTTAAATTTACATAAACATTTACAGCCCTTAAATAACGACATGTTGCAGGAATGATCCTTTTCAGTTGATGCTTGCAGATAGCTATTAGTAGTAATTATGTTCTTGTCAGCAGCTTTACTACATACATACATAAATACATAGCACAGAGAATCAAAATACTCTTGATTTAATAAAAAGTGCAGCTATTGGAAAAATGGAACAAATTTAACAATATATTCATAGATGTGCTTTCCATAGCCTTTGTGTCTTTCCAACATTTGAATGGGTAGTTGCAAAACATTTGGTTTCTTATTACTGTTAGCAGTGAGGGTAATCTACTTGGGCTAAAAACTGAGCCCTTTGCCCTACACATTTTGGAAAGTTCATGCTAGTTGCAACTACAGAAGTGCCAAGGTTACTTGATTGCTAATCTTTTCTGACAGTCCTTTTATATATTCTTCATATTACAGGAAGAACATTGTCTAGGTCCAAGTGAAAGCAGGTTTCTTGGAAATTGCTGATTTGTAGGCCCCAAACTCTGGATCCCTTAGGGCTGCTTTGCTCCATATTTCTGGTGCAGTGTGTCCCCAAAGCTGGTGTGTCTGTCCCTGGAAATATTAGAGACACAAGGTGGGTGAGGTTATATCTCTTACTGGACCAACTTTTGTTGGTGAGAGAGACAAGCTTTCAAGCTAAGAGTTCTTTCTCAGGTCTGGGAAAGGTCCTTAGAGGATCACAGCTAAATAAAAGATGGAGCAGATAGTTTAGCATAAGTAGTTAGCATGTATTCTAAGGGTATGTCCACACAGCAAAGAAAAACCCACAGCTGGTCTGTGCCAGCCGACTTGGGCTTGCAGGGCTCATACTGTGGGGCTATTTCATTGCTATGTAGGCTTCTGTGCTCAGGACAGCTCCGCAGTCCAAGCGCTGGGAGCCTTTGTCTGCTGGCACAGGCCAGCTGCAGGTTTTTCTTTGCTGTGTAGACATATCCTAAGGGACCATTCAAGGTGAAGTGGCCCATTAATACTCCTGTAGTCATAGGACAAAAATGGGGGGTTAGTGGGTTTCAGATTGTTATAAGAAGTCATTAAACCAGTGGCTTTATTAAGACCATAGTTTTTAGTGTCTAGCAAAGTTATGAATTTATCCTGGCTCTTAGACAAGCCTGGAAGCTTAATGGCTTTTGTGCCAACCATGTTCCTGTGGCTGGCATAAGGAGTGTGTCCAGGGGAAGGATGTTGCTGGAGTTTCCCTGAATCTTAGCTATTTCCAGCTGCCATAATGACACAATGAAACCACTGGCAGTTACTGTGTAAAATAGCTTCTTACTCAGCAGATCTGCAGACTTCTGAATGCAAAGCAATATTTGTTTTGCCTCCATGACTAAAATAAACATTACTGGTCTTTACTCCCATGAGCATGGCAGAACCTACACTGCTGAAAGAGTAGAACTTTTAACTCTGAGGAACAAGTACCTAAGAGGTTGAGGGCTGAAAATTTACAAATACTTGTGAGAAGTTTAAAGGGAGTTTGGTGAGTAGTTAATATTTTAAGATGATTAACATTTTTGTCACAGTATCAATAGGAATTGGCCATTGTCTGCTACTAATTTTCTTTTTGACTATGAAGGCTATTATTTAAATGAATGGGGAAAAGAAGCTGTTTGCATAGTGCATATGAGAGCATAATCAGGAGCAGGCATATGTTAATGATCAATTTGTCATTGCTGTGAAATTATGAACACAGTGTTAAAATAAAAAACAAAATTGGGGATAGTTTAATGGTTTGCCAATGTGATTTAGTGCCCAACTTGTGCATCCACAAGACCTTATTTCCATTGGCATTTGGCATTTACTGCATGCGAATATTTGTGTGCACAATTTCATGCTTAATTACACTTTATTGAAAACTTAAAATGTATTCTTTGAAATTATAGCCCTGCTTGTAACCATGCAATGTCACAAACACATAAATGGGTATGTTTTCAGATCAAGGTGGATGGGGTGAACAAATTCTCATTTAAACAAAAAATTTAAAAGCAGAGCACAAGAAATATATAAACTTTGCCCACAAATATAAGATTAGTTCAGTAGGAAGAACAAGTTTTGACTGATGATGTGGGTATGCCATACTTCCTACATCAAAAGCTCATGTTCTACATATGTCAAAAGTGGCTTTTTAAAAAATTGTGTTAACTGATGACTGATGTGTTATGAGGGATGCTTACCAGAAGGCAGTTTGTTTACTTTGTGCAATTTGCCTGTTCATGAATTTCCTTAGTAAAGGCAAAAATGGCAGCATGTACTGTTCAACAACAGAATCTTTGTCAATTCTCTCATTGTTTTTCTTCCTTTTGGCTGAGACAGACAACTTGATTTTCTTGCATGAGCCAAGACTAATAATTCTTCTTTTGCACCTGAGGAAGTGGAAAGGTGTGACAATAAAAATATGCAAACACTAACACATTCTGGATAGCTAAATTTTGACAGAATAACAGCTCCTGGCAGTGACTTGATTTATATCCCTTTATAAAATTTGCCCTGGGTTAATGTTAATACAGTGCAAAATTAATTTGCATTGATCAGTATTGTCTAGGTTTTTATGTTGCTTGGAGTTTTTTGCTTCTGCTTAATATTTCTAATTCTAGTTTTTCCTGCACAAATCTGTGACTTGAGTTGACCTTTCTCTGCCAATAGGTAGAGTCCAAACAAATCTTGGTACACTGCTTCCTGATTGGTCTTCTTTTGCTTCTATGTACTTTCAGTGTGTAACTGGTTATTTTGAGGAATTGCTAATAAGATCTGTGAGGGGTATTTTTGTTGTGCTTTTTTCCCCCAGGTTGCAAACTCAGTTAATAGGTGACTGACCTTCCTAGTTTATCAGGTCATATTCCAACTTTGCAGTAGTTGATGTACAGCTACTAGGCTAGTGTATAATTTGGAGAGACTTTTGGCCAGGTTGATGTATAATTGAGGAAGAAAAAAATCTGTGACATGGGAGAAAGGAAAGAGAAACCATGTAATGTGCATCTCAGATGTACTAAATATGTCACCAGATCATGGACTGATAGTACTTAGAGACGTGTTCACTGAATAAAACCCATATTCCCTATCATCAAAGATACTTGGAATATTAACTGAGACAAGGCTTTGGTAACTTGTCTTGCTGTCATGGTTCAGGGGCAAGCTGCATCCATGATCTTTTCCCCCAGTGTGTCCAGTGGGCGTTGTTTCCAAGTGACAAACTGCTGGGTAAACACCATTATCCCCAGTTTACGATGGAGAAATTCATGCTCAGATTTGTGTACAGGTTTGCAAAATTGTCATGAAACTTTATCTGCCCAGGTGCAAAATTGACTGGCTTGCCCTTTTCCATGATGACAAGAAAGAAAAACCCAATAACTTTTTGGCATGGTAAGTTATATTAGTATTTCCTAACCTAATATACTTGTGTTCATAGTAATAGGATAGATCGGTCTTAGGCAATGTATGCAGCTTGTAATGTTATCCATTTATGATTTGGTGACAAACTCACACATATGATGAGATACAGACTCTACTTTTAAATGTTTAGTTTCTTCTTCCCCAGACATGCTTCTGGGATTCCAGCTTCAAAGAGGGGGGAAACTGGGAGAAAGAGTGCAGAAAAAATTGACAGCTCTCATGTGCACTTTTTTGCTTGACATCAAAGCACTGAAGGGAGACAGGATATCTAGCTAGACTTTGTGCTTGGAACAGACTTTTTGCAGAAATTACATTTTCTGTCCTGTGTCTCGGGTACTACAATCTAGGAATAGAATAACGAGGATTTATTGGATGAGATTAAAATAACAATAGTGTCACAATTTCAGGGTAACTGCACCTGTATCACCACCTCTGTGGACAGGGCTGGCCTTATCATGAGGCGGCCACCTCAGATGCCGGACTGTGGGGGGGCACCACTAGGACCCAGAGTTTCAAAGCTTTGGCCCAAGTGAGGGGGCACTGGGGCGTCATTTGAGCTCCCCGCCTCAGGTGCAAAATGTTGTGGGACGGCCCTGTCTGCGGTCCACTCTAGGAGTGCCCAGATAGGTCTAAGAGTTCCAGCCATCACCTGTCTCTAGGCAGGAACCCTTGTTCCACTCCCTTCTTACTGGGAGTTTTATCCCTTGCAAACCAGTCTGCCTATGAGCCAGAACCTGTGTGCAGTTTTCTCTCCGAGGTCTATGAGCAGTGTATTGCCAGCATTTACAAGTTACCACACAGCTCTTGCTAAGCAAGCACATTTATTTTTAAGGTAAAAGCATTTTAGATAATACATAATAAAAATAATAGATTTAAACACCCACACTAAACATACGAGGAATCACCCTTCAGTCTTATGGGGCCCTAATAGGTCAAAATCTTTTCAACCCTTTGGCAAAGGGTGGAACCCTCCTTGGACCAGAAGGTTCTGTCCATTCGCTGGATTACAAGGGAGGCCATGAGTCAGTTTAAACACACAGCTTTTCTATGTCAAAAGCTCTTTTTTTGTCCGCTGGTTTCTGGAAAATTCAGTTTGATCCTATATACGCAATTTTTAGACCCACAGCCCAAGCCCTGAGAGTCCAAGTCAGCTGACATTGGCTAGCCAGGCCGCTAGTGTTTTATTGCAGGGTAGATGTGCCATTAGTCTAGTTTTCTAATTGTCTGGCTTGATGGAATATTGTAGGGAATGCTCCTACTCTTTATGTACTGATATATGGATGATCCCATGAAGTATCCAGCTCCAGCAATGTTGTGACTGTATTTACTGCATTTCCTATGGGATCCTATTTCTCATTCCCTGAAGGAACTTCCAGAAGTCCAGTTGTTTCAAGGAACAGTGAGGAGTTGGTTTGGGGACAAAGAGCTGATTTAGTAGTTCTTTTGCTCTTCTGATACACTTCTAGCTGTGGCTACAGTGGACCCATTTGTGTTGAGTTTCCTGAGATTTTATCTTAGTTTACTCTGAATACACAGAATGAGATGGTGGGAAGTGTGTGAGCATGAGGTGGGGGGTTGGGAAGCTATTATTTGTGGACTGTTTGTGTTGCATGGATTTTTAAATGAATTTTTTGTACATGCAGCCAACACTTTGTATTGATTAACTTTAATTAATTGATATATTGAATATATTGAAATTTGGGGCCCAATCCTGTAGTCCTCAGGGTTTTGTGGACATTCTTCAAAGGTACATTATGAAGTTTACTTGCTTTTGATATTTATAAAGTATAAGAATAAAAATTGTGTATTTTCAACTGTTTAATATTAAAATAGCATTCTCTTCTGTTGCTTAAAAATGCCCTTTGTTAACAAAAGTGGGAAGATACCTCATAGCGTAGTTTGAAATCATTAGGCAGCTGCCAGATGTGCTGCTCTGTTTCATACATATTAATTTATAGACAGCTTCTTTTTATATAGTAAGTAGTTGTTTTAAATAAGGGTTGCAACTTTTTGATTCAGGTTCACTTAATGGCTTTAAACAGTTAAGAAGAAAATCCTTTTCTTAGGTTCCCGAAGAGATTAGCATTACACATTTATTTTGTCCATTTAGGTTAGAATTGCTGATTGCGTCGTCTTTTTTCCACATATATTTTGAAAGTTTTTGTATTATTTGTCCTATTTGTGTGAGTTCATACCCATTGTGCTCTTTTTCTTAGGACCTGTCTGATAGACTCACTGTGTGTTTGGGCTTACATTGGTTAAAATAATTAACCAATCATTAAGTTAATAACAGACTGAATTTTGCACTTCCCATCTCTTGCTTCCTGGTTGGCAGCAGAGGCTAGTTTCATTTCTCTCTGATGCAACAAGTAGAAGAGAATAAGGGCTTGTCTCCACTAGAAAATTGTATCACTTTAACTATACTGGTAACCTTCCCACTCCCCCACCAGTGTGGATGCAATTGCGTGTAGTTGGCAGAATTCTATTTTTATTTTATTTTTATAATTTTGACTGATAATATAGAAGTTTATTAAGCATTTTAAAATATTTTTATCTCTTTAAATTTTCAATCCTACAAAACTATGGGTTTAAAATATTTTTTTCTATTTTTATCAGTTTTCACAGTTGTGGGAAATTATGGGTGATCAGAGAATTATTTAATGATAGATGTTAAGAGTCAAAAAGTTAAAGCTTTATAACTTACCTTTGTCTCTCTCATAGCTACATACAATATAGATATTATATATTTTTCAAAGTGGGCCAGCCAGCTTCTCCCTCTATCTTCATCTCTTCCCCTTTATCCTAAGATTTTGGATGTACTGTATCCTGAAACCCTGAGGTATAATTTGCGCTGTACTGTATGTGTACCTTCACATTTTCATAAACTGAGATCAAGACTTTTGTCTCTAAAACTCTAAATGCTATAAATGCCTTAAGATTCTGGTTCATTCAGTGCTCTTTGTCAAATTTTATCTCTGGGGGTCTGATCAGTGCTTTGGTTCTACAACTGAGCGATTAGCTTATCTAATGTCACGGCATACCTGGTGGCTGAACTCTGACTTTGTCCTCACCCACAACTATTTCACATTTGGGGACAATACATACCTTCAAGTCAGCGGCACTGCTATGGGTACCCGCATGGCCCCACAGTATGCTAACATTTTTATCCTCAGCTCTCGTCCCTTAATGCCCCTACTCTACTTACGCTACACTGATGACATCTTCATCGTCTGGACCCATGGAAAAGAAGCCCTTGAGGAATTCCACCATGATTTCAACAATTTCCATCCCACCATCAACCTCAGCCTGGACCAGTCCACACAAGAGATCCACTTCCTGGACACTACAGTGCTAATAAGCGATGGCCACATAAACACTATCCTATACCGGAAACCTACTGACCGCTATACTACCTACATGCCTCCAGCTTTCATCCAGACCACATCACATGATCCATTGTCTACAGCCAAGCTCTACGATACAACCACATTTGCTCCAATCCCTCAGACAGAGACAAACCCCTACAAGATCTCTATCAAGCATTCTTAAAACTACAGTGCCCACCTGCTGAAGTGAAGAAACAGATTGACAGAGCCAGAAGAATATCCAGGACAGGCCCAGCAAAGAAACAGAACGCCACTAGCTGTCACCTTTGGCCCCCACCTTAAACCTCTCCAGCGCATCATCGAGGATCTACAACCTATCGTGAAGGATGATCCCTCACTCTCACAGAACTTGGGAGACAGATCCTCGCTTACAGACAGCCCCCCAACCTGAAGCAAATACTCACCAGCAACCACACACCACACAACAAAAACACTAACCCGGGAACCTATCCTTGCAACAAAGTCCATTGCCAACTCTGTCCACATATCTGTTCAAGGGACACTGTCATAGGACCTAATCACATCAGCCACACCATAAGAGGCTCGTTCACCTGCACATTTACCAATGTGATATATGCCATCGTGTGCCAACAATGCCCCTCCGCTCCATGTATATTGGCCAAACCAGACAATCTCAATGCAAAAGAATAAATGGACACAAATCTGACATCAAGAATTATAACATTCAAAAACCAGTCGGAGAACACTTCAACCTCCCTGGTCACTCAATTTCAGACCTAAAAGTCGCAATTCGCCAACAAAAAAAACTTCAAAACCAGACTTCAACAAAAACTGCAGAATTGGAATTAATTTTCAAACTGGACACCATTAAATTAGGCTTGAATAAAAACTGGGAGTGGATGGGTCATTACACAAAGCAAAAACTATTTCCCCATGCTATTCCCCCCCCTACTGTTACTCACACCTTCTTGTCAACTGTTTGAAATGGTCCATCCTGATTATCACTACAAAAGGTTTTTTCTCCTGCTAATAGCTCACCTTAATTAATTGGTCTCGTTACAGTTGGTATGGCAACACCCATTTTTTCATGTTCTCTGTGTGCATATATATCTTCCTACTGTATTTTTCACTGCATGCATCTGATGAAGTAGGTTTTAGCCCACGAAAGCTTATGCTCAAATAAATTTGTTAGTCTCTAAGATGCCACAAGTCCTCCTTGTTTTTTTTTTTGCTGACCGAGACTAACATGGCTATGATGTTATCTATGATGACATTGTTTACAAAAGCTGAGCTGTTGACAAAACTCTGCTGCAAGGAATTTGCTAGATTTAGGCTAGTAGGTGTCACTGTAGCAATGTATTTTCTAGGCTTGTTTTACTTGAAAAGTAAGTTGACCTGTAACTTTGGACTTTGGCCTCTCAATATTTGTGTTGCATTCATGAAAACATGCATTTTACACGTTTTAACTGTATTCTAAACATTGTTATGAAGATTATATATACACTACAGTAGCATGTACTACACTTTCCCCTTGTGAACATATACTTGTGTTTGCAACTTCCCACGATAAGATTGCGTCTTCCCTCATGTACAAAATTATGTGCAAGTCTACAGATTTATCATAATTGCAATATCTTGACATTTTGATGAGATTTTTTTTTCTACGACTATTGTAAGAAATTTATAATGGCATAAGTTTATAAAGCCTACCAGTCTGCAGGCTCTTAGAAGTTATAAGAACAGTGCTTAATAGCTAGAGTATATTACAAAAGCCTGTAAATTGCATCTTTCATTGAGTGCTTGGTGCAGCCTTTTGCTCTGAGATAAATTTCACAGATGTCCGAATGCTTAGGGTATGTCTATGCTGCAATTAGACTCCTGCAGCCGAACCATGCCAACTGAATCTGGCTCCTGGGGCTTAGGCTAAGGGGCTGTTTCATTGCAGTATAGATGTTCAGCCTCTGGCCGGAGCCCAAGCTTTAGGACCCTGCGAGGTATTTGCAGTGTAGACATACTCGGTGTGACACATTCTACTGCTAGACGCATCTCATTGATTTGGAAGGGAATTGTGTAAATACATCCAAGGTCAGAATTGGCCACTACATTAAAGGGCTCTGAGGGGAACCAGGGTGAGAATTTTGCTGTTAAGAGTATTCTGTACAACTGGCTTTCATACACATGCTGTAGTGATTTTTACTGTGGTTACCAGGATTTATATAATTCTAGAGTTACAACTACAACCTATGAAGATGCAAAATTGTGATGTTGCCTCTGTATTTGGAACTGGATTTTTTTTTTAAACCAGACAAGTATTTGCTCTGATTCTGAGTAAATTAGAGAACAGACACATTTTTCTGGAGTAAAAATGATTAATACATTGATCCAAAATAGGAGATGAAAATAGTGTTGGGAGAGACAGATTAAATTTCACCTTACTTTTTACCTCATGAGTGACAGTAATTTTATATAAACTTTTCTGCACCCTTACATGTGAATGTACATTAACCTGTGATGATGTAACTATAGGATATAAGTCTACAGTGCAATGTAAACCCTGGGTTAGTAGAACTCAGGTTAGCAGACCCTGGGTTTGTTAAGCTTGGGCTTGAATGTCTATACTCATTTGCAACCCTATGTTAGGAACTGTTGAACCCTGGGTCCCCACCTGGGGCTCCAGTGTCTACACTGCATTATGCAGGTCTGAGTCTAGCCACCCATTTCCAAGACTTCCCAGTGCCCTCCCAAAATGTGGCTGCTCTAGCCCTTTTTTTGTGGTGCAGTGTAGGAGAACTTGACTGTCCACCAAATATGAGTGTCCAGAGGACCAAAAAAGTCATCCAGCAGGACTATGGGATCCTGTTGGTAGACTCCCAGAACACGAGTCCAGTGGGGCTGCATCTACACTGCATAGCAATAGGGCGCGACTCAGGCTCTCCACCCTCATGGGGTCCTAGGACCCTGGGTCCGCGCCTGGGTCAGTGTAATTTGTGTGTAGACAGAAAGGGGGTTAGGTCTGAACCTGAGTTTGAACCCTGGGCTTCCACTGCAGTGTAGACACACCCATAGAAAGTAGGGCTTTTACCCACTGCCCATTGTGTATTCAGTAATTTGAAAAGACACTCTTATTGACTTCAGTGTATTTTGGGTCATGCCTTAAAAGTAAAATTTTAAAACATTTACAGTACACTGTATATTGATTTGTTGTAATGTAATTTTTCTTTAAGCTTCAGAATCTTCAAGCAGACCAAACCTAGGACCTGTGGTGTTGACAGTGATAGTTACTGTGCCAGTTTGTATCTTGTCTATAGCTGTAATGCTGACTGTATATACATGTCAAGGCCGTCATTGTACATTCAGAAAGAAGAAGCGACAAAATATTGAAGAACCTCTATCTGAGTGCAACCTAGTAAACTCTGGAAAATCTCTTAAAGATCTTATTTATGATATGACAACATCTGGGTCTGGATCTGGTATGTATGCACTCCTAAGCAGACTAAAACGTCTATATTTATTAATGAATAGCCAGGAGAACAGAATCACAACATTGTGTTCCTTTTTCGTAGTTCAATAGGCGAAGTGATGGCAGTTAAAGTTTCCACTGTCAAGTACAGTACTATTGGTTTGTGTGGGTATTCCTGCCACTTGGAATGGGAAGTACTACTAGAACCTATAGTATCTTTCTTATGATAAGGAGGTTAAAAAACTGTGCCCACTGCATGAAATGTGTTGTCTTATGGAAAGAAATGTGTGTCATAGCTTTAGGAGTTTGTCAAGACAAAGTATTACCTAAAGAGATTTCATGTTTATCAGGGTAATTGCATGGTATGCTAAGTCAATTGATGTGGGGATCTTGTTAAGTTAAAGTGATATGAAAAGATGCCACAATGCCAACGCTATACTTCATAATTATCATATTGGGCTGTTGTCTGTATGGGCCAGATTTCTGTAACAAGAATGGTTTGTTTAGAATTGAAAATAAATAAATGGTGCTTAAAAAAACAGATTTAATAAAACATATATTTTAGACAGCTCGTTGTTGAGTGCAGTCAATAGACTTAGGCCTTGTTTACATTGGGGATTTGTCACAGTTACAGCTAGCTTTGGCTAGCTAATTGTGTAACTATTATTGCAAACCCCTAACACAGAGAGAGCCACAGTATACACTGGTGCAGCTTACCACGCTTTCAAACAAATAGCGGTTTTGCCTGTCCACATTATAGGGTGTTCTCCAGTAGCTGGCCACTCACAGCTGTAACGGGGGGCAAATCTTGAGTGTAGGTAAGGCCATAGCAGTTATGGCATGAGAGCGGGATACAGGGGTAACAGGGAACAGGCAGAAGAAAGAGAATCTGAACCAATGTAAAAATTACAGCTGTTTAAACCTAAATGTCACTGTTTCTAAAAACAGGCCTTTGATACTGTTCCTCTGGAAAGATTGGAATACTTGGTACAAAATGTATTCACACATTAGAAGCATTCTTATGTGTACTGCCAACAAAAATATAGTTTTTCATTGAGGTTAGTCGGATTAATGGTGTCAGAGAGAGTGAATCTTTTGATAATCCAAGAGAAATCTGACAATAAACCAAGTGAAGCAGGAGTCACTGTTAGACGATCCAAACAATAATAGAATTTAAAGGTACTTTGTAAGGTGATTCTTTTTGTATGCATGCTTATGCTTATCAAGGATATATGTCCTAAATTCAAAGGTCAGTCTCATGATGGTGATTCTTGGGTGTTTCTTGAGCAAAACAACCAAAACTATATTGAAATAAATATAGTTTTAGATTACTAAAATTGCTTAAATCTAGCTCCACAGTAAGACCAGTTTGTCATTCTTTTATTATGGGCGGACCAGGTAGCACCTCCTGTCATTAAGGTAGTTTGGCTCTTCCCATTATAAGACCCAGTTTTTGGTTGCTTATAGCTTTTGCTGGATTTTAATCATTTTAGGCTGAAATTTTCCATGCTGGGTATCTCCATCAGGCTGATTTTTTTTTTTTAATTGTAGTCAAAATGGTTCAGCCACTTCCAAGAAGGTGGCTAGGGAAAAATACATTGTTTTGCCCACGTTTTTTAAAAAAAATGTGGCCATCTTTTTTTTTTTTTTTTTTGGTGGAAAAGCTCTAACCCTGCTTCTTCCCACCCTCCAGTTTGTAGCAGGGACTTAAAATTTAGCAGGGACATGGCCTTTATGTGAGGGACATGCCTTTTCCATTCCCTTCAAAATCCATCCTCATTTAGCCAAGTTAATATTGTAGTTTGCACATACTCAGAGACTTAGATTTTAACTACTAAATTCCCAGGAGGAGTCTGTCTCACTGAGCATGCTATCTTCTGTGGCCAAGCAGGACTTTCCCTGCAGTTGCAGTTTTGGGATATGCTGCAGGCCATGCTGGGTCTGGGCACCTGCACTGAGAGCAGGGAGACTGTTTCTCTTTTGCTCTCAGTGACTTCCCTACTAGGCCCAGGCAACATGGAGGAGGAAGCTGCCTGATTTGAATACAAAGGGGACAAGAGCTGGACATACCAGAGTGACAGGGGGAGAAGGTTGGGAGATGGAGTTTTGCAGAGGAGACTGGCACTGGAGGCTGGTGAGGAGAGAAAATTTTCCTTTTCCCCACCAGGACGCAACCAAGACCTTTTTGAAGATTTATGTGAAAAATGAGGCAGGCAGGCAGACAAGCCCCATCTCCAGAATAGCCAACAGGTTGGTGGTTAGGGCACTCACTGGATGTTGAAAAGGCAGGTTTAAGTTCCTACTCTAAATGAGGCAGAGCAGGGACTTGAATCTTTCTCACGTCCAGGATGGAATTTCTGATAAAAAAACATTCTCTGTGAACATTTTGTTGCAGCTGGTATGTACCCGTGAAAAGTTTAGTATCAACGAATCAGTATTTTCTGCTGAAAAGCTGTTTGATTGAAATATTACTGACCAGCTTTACTTATTTTTGAGCCAAATGATTTATTGCATTGCTGCTTCAGCATGTGGACGTCTGGAGTTAGTAACATCGCTAGGATAGTTTAGAGAAAGAAGTCATGCTTATCCCTATGTCCATATGTGGAAGATTGCTCACATTCTTATACTAAGATTCAACTGAAAATCATAAAGAACCATGATAATATACATACAGTTCAAGGAATGTTTGAGGTAGATTTACAATCCCTCACTCTGTCAAGGATTGTGCATAATTCATGCCTTCTCTGTTTATCCACTTTGGTTAGTCAGAATTGGAAAAAAGTAGTCACAGGAAAGTATGTGTATGTTACTTGTAAGGCCATGGTAATTACAACATATTAGAATATATGTTTTTAATTTGAATTTAATAATAATTACTAATGCACTCTTTTACAACTATCCTCATTCTGTTCATTAGGTTTACCTCTACTGGTCCAAAGAACAATTGCAAGAACAATTGTTCTTCAAGAAATAGTAGGAAAAGGCCGATTTGGTGAAGTCTGGCGTGGAAAATGGTGTGGGGAAGATGTAGCTGTGAAAATCTTCTCCTCAAGGGATGAAAGGTCTTGGTTTCGTGAGGCAGAAATCTATCAGACAATTATGCTGAGACATGAAAACATCCTGGGTTTCATTGCTGCTGATAACAAGGGTATATAGTGTTTCCAAACATAGTTTCACAATGTTTGTTCTCTGCACTATGGCAGCCCAATGAAGTTGATTTTTCCACAACCCCTGCTCTATTTTGCTAAAACAGAGGGATGTGTGTTTAATGATTTGAGGAGCTGATTAGAAAAACTTATTTTAAATCTGATCATTAGGATTGTGAGATCAGTTTACAATTTTTAGGCTGCAGTCCTTCGTTAAGCAGACCTCTGTATCTGCATGGAGCCATCAGGCTCTGCTCAGATGCAGGCTTGAATGGAGTTCAGTGTGGGATTAGGGTCTCACTGATTTAAGTGAAAGTTTAAATGAGTCCTATTTCTATAAGGTAGTTCATTAATTAGAATAATGCTTGGTAAAATATTACTGAAAGATTGACTATTTATGCTATCAACTTGATAATCAAGCTGCAACAATGCTTTATACCCTCCACTTTAAGCCATACATCTATAAAAATAGATCACTTTATACAGATAACATTATAGGAGGAAAAGAACTAAATATGGCAATACATCGGAGGAAGTAAAGTATGATATGAGAATGTCTTGAAATTCAAGATTGCTGTACAAAAACCTTGTAAAAACATTAGTTCATCTTTAATTCCAAGAGCTACAAGAATTGATGATGATCTTGCTATCACTGGAAAACAATGAGCTGCATTTCCTTTGGTTCTCTGGTTGTTGGTACTGTCACCAGCTCTTGTGGGGGGAAACAGAGCACCCCTCATTTTTGGTGGCCATATATTCAAAAGGACTTAGCTTCCAGAAGCTCCTGTTGTTCTCAGCAGGAAGACTAGTGCTAAGCACTTTTGAAACTCAGGCCATTAATCTGCTGGGATCTCTGTGCTGCATAACATACCGAATATACAATGTAAAATGCATGCAGTGCAGCCTCCCTTAGCGGGTATGCATATCCACTTTGAAATTCTGGATTTGAAACCACTCCTGTGGCATGGGGGCTAAAAAAGAGTGGTTAAATAGGGGTGGTTGTTTTTTTTTAAATCGGCTCACCTTGAATATTCTGATCCTTTTGTGTTATATATATATATATATAAAAAATTTGGCTAGTTCTTTACAATGTTAAATAAGATTATTTTCTTTTGGTAGATAACGGAACTTGGACTCAACTGTGGCTTGTATCTGAATACCACGAGCAAGGCTCCTTATTTGATTATTTAAACAGAAATGCTGTGACCATTGATGGTCTGATTAAGCTGACACTTTCAATAGCTAGTGGTCTAGCACACCTTCATATGGAGATAGTTGGTACACAAGGTATTTGTATTTCTCTTTAATATATCCTTTTTTAGGAAATATGAGTGGAAACTTTGGGTGGTATTTACAAAAATGCTTTAGCTTATTAGTCACAAGGAACGGTAAAAGACTTCTTTTACAAACAGCTGTCTTTAAAGCTGTCTTTAAAGATTGTAAAATAAATTAAATAGAACCCTAAATGTAGATGGTGCTTTATAAATAGAGACAATTAAAAAAATTACCTTATTAAATAATAAAATTAAAAAATTACATTTTTAGTGGTGCTTGCAGTCTACACAGCCACCAAAACATCTAGCAGTACAAATTCCACAGCACACTGAAAATAGAAAATTCTGGAGTGGCATAAAATTAATTGAATTTAATATCAAACAATGTAAGGAATATTGTACTGATTTTCATTTTCATTTCATTGTCATTATCATTTTAATTAAATTACACAATGGAGGTTTTTATTTATCTGAAGCTGCCACAAGTTCTCCACTCCACTCCACTGGAGTGTCACAGAATCCAGGGGATTTTGCTGTAGAATTCAGTTACTTGAGGTTTTGGAATATACTCAGCGGAGTCCATCTGTCTCCAATGTTGACTAGTTTTTTTTTTTTTTTACACGTCCATTGGAGAAGCTGGGATATAAGAGGCATGCACCAGCCAATGCATATCTGAGTAGAGCAGGAGCATGGAAAACAGGATATTTTTGGTTCCTGAAACATGACTACAGTTTGGGAATAAATGAAATGTATGAACAAAAGATGCCTTGGTTAGGCTCCTCTGGTTAGCATTGGCACATGTCCAGAAACTATCTTGTGCTAAATACAGCCCTAATGTTTTTCTATGTTGAGATGGGAGATGTCAATAAACAAGCTGTGTTTTAAGATTCACAATAATGCTTTTAGTTGCCTTTTTGTCTTAACAGGCAAACCAGCTATTGCACATAGAGATTTGAAATCTAAGAACATCTTAGTGAAAAAAAATGAAACCTGTGCCATTGCAGATTTAGGACTTGCTGTGAGACATGATGCTGTATTGAACACAATTGACATACCTCAGAACCCTCGAGTGGGAACGAAGAGGTAAGACATCTTAAATAGACAAGATAAGTATTTTTCCTTAAATATTAGGAAGATCTTTTCAGCCTGATTTCCATTTCTGTGCAATTTCTGAGCACTGTATGAAGCAGGCATGCTCCTTCTTTTCCCAGCCCGTTCCCCTTTCTTTTTGACCTCTGCCTGCAGCATTTTGCCAATTGGGGCAGATCTTAACCCTTAATCTAAGATATCCATGTTTTGTGATAGAGAACACAAGGTGGAAATGGTCCAACCCTTCTTGTGGACATAAGAGTATTTTGGGACCTCTCTGGATTTAAAGTAAAAGTTTCCAGTGACTTGGTTATGATTCTGTTTACAAATTCAGACATCAAATTATAGGTAGTCAGGTGCTCCTGGTTTGCCTGTGCGCCCCATGGCTTTAAATATTTGGTTAATATGAATATTAAATACTAAAGTTAATATGAATACCAAAGCTAGTGAATGACTAGTTGTTAAACACCTTATTACAGGGTGACACTGGTCCTTTAAGTGGGAGCCAGGCCTGTGCACTTGTGCCTTATCAGCACACTGCAATTTGACCAGGGCTAAGAGGGCACCTCGGTGTAGAACAAGGAGAAAAGAGACTTGGTGAATCAAAGCTGCCTGAGTGGGAGTCAGGGGCACGGGAGAGATGTCTGTGGAAGGTCGCAGAAGGAAGCAGAAGGTGTTTCCTGGGGGAAGTCTGAAGGCAAGGAGAGCCTCAAGAGGGGTTTGCTGGCTGGCATCCCCGAGCCAGAGAGCCAGGGCTGAAGGCAGGAGCCACAGCAGAGGGGAGTTTCCTGCCTGCTAGCTCTAAGCTGGAGAGCTGGAGCCAGGCCAGAGAGGGTGGAAGGTGGGGGAACAGCAGAAGAGCTTACCTGCTGACATCTCCAGGACTGGACTTAGGAGCCAGGAGCGAGCCAGGGGAATTGAGGGATGCTTCCCTGGCAAGGATGCTCCCAGCAGAGAGGCTCTGTGTGGGGGTACCTGCTGGGAAGAGCAGGGTTGCACTCCATTTTGAAGGCCTGGAATTGCTGTCATGGTACAAGGACAGAGGAGAGCTGACACGGAGTCCAGCCATGGTCAAAGGGGCCAGTGTGTGATATGTGGGGCATCAAGAGACAAGATGTCTGGAGTTTTAATGACTGCTTGCACTGGCCTGAGAAATGTACTATATGTTTGGGACTTATGTTTTGGACCATTTGTTATAACCAACCCTAAAGAAGGTGGTGGTGTAGCAAGAGAGCCTGAAGTAGAGTTAGGGACTCTAAAAAGGGAAACTGAGGCAGGTGTACCTGTCATGCTGCAGCCTGTTGCAGGACCACGCTCCAGGCAGGGCTGCCGCCTTATGCACACCACATATCTTTAGGTCCTCCTGCCCGTGGTGATGACAGCCACATTGCATCCTGTCAGCACTCATGGGGGTAGTAACTGCAACATGTTTTCACCCTTGACTGCATGCTCAGCTGCTACCTTTACTCCACTCTTTACTGTGGTTAGAATTCATTTTCATTCTCTCTGAAGTCTTTGATGGTGCTTTTCCACACTAATTTCATTAAATCCAATTAGTTTGTTTTGTAGAGCACAGTTTATTAGTGAAAAGCAAAATAAGCATTGAGATGAAATATAAATGGAGGTAGAATAAAACTCTTTGGCTGGAGTAGCTACCTACCTCTTGCATTTTCATGGCTATTAGTCATTTAACAACATGTAAGGATTTTCATCATAGAAAGTCCCTTGTTTGACACACAAGTCAATGACATGCAAGTCAATGGAAATTGAGGGTGGCTCTCCAACATGTTCCAAACCCTCTCCATGTCAGATATTAGAATTTTTGTTAGAACTTTTGTAAATTGTGCACATGTGTATGACTTTTTTAAAGGTACATGGCTCCTGAAATACTTGATGATGTAATGAACATGAGCATCTTTGAGTTCTTCAAACGTGCAGACATATACTCTCTTGGTCTGGTGTACTGGGAGATATCACGAAGATGCTCAATTGGAGGTAAAATTTTTGGCTGTTTTATGTTGCATTCCAGACTTGATAAAAATAATTTAAAGGAATTTAAAGGAAATACGTTCATACAATGTATGTACCAATTTTAACTGAATTTTCCATATTGTGGAAGGAGAAAGAGTTGCAGGACTTAAAAATTTCCTGTTGAGCAATTATTGATATGAAAGAGTTAACAAGTGAATAAAGTACAGTTAATGCCCATCTGATTTAATTATTCTGAAATATCAAAAGCAACAAAACAGATATGTAAATTATTTTTCAGTTCCCCTGTCAAAGAAACTAATGTATATAGTAGAACTCGTTAGAAAACCAGTTCCTCCCATGCAATTTCCCTATTGATCGGTTTCCAGTCTGCAGGAAGTTTATCTTTCAAAATCTTGATCTGAAAAAATCCACAAAACTAACCTCAGATGATGATGAACTTTTGTGCTGGCAATATGAAAATAAGGGACCCATATTGTCAGGGAATGCAGTAGACCTGCTCACATTCTGTAGTGTTTAGGTCGCAAGGGTTGGCAACAAAGAAACCTCTACTAGTTTGGATTTTACATGGTTTTGAACCAAGAAGATGAAACTCCATTCTCTCCGCACTTCCACCAGATCTTCTTTACTCCTAAGCTCCCTTCTCCCAAGGCCCCAAGACCACTCACCTTATCTTTGTTATCTTTAGTGGCCTTCTTCCCAGGGCTGCCTCCAACCAGGTCTTTTTGGCCTACCCACTGCTGCAATTCAAAGGGGGTTGGTGAAGGGGGTAAGGCTCTTCTATCCTAGAACTCCACAGGTGTATCTAAATGAGTGAGCACAAGGACAGTGATGTTTAGTATGGAACCTAGTTAGGGAGTATGGTTTCTTTTTTCTCTTGTAGGAATCATTGAGGAGTACCGGTTGCCTTATTATGATGTTGTGCCTTCGGATCCCTCCATAGAAGATATGAGAAGGGTAGTTTGTGAACAGAAACTGAGACCAAATATCCCAAACCAGTGGCAAAGTTGTGAGGTGAGTTTCCCCAACCCCCATTTTTAGAAGCATATTTAAATTTATTCTTTAAGGCTGGGATTTTCAAAGTAGCCCAAGGGAGTTAGGTGCCAGACTTCCTCTCTATTTCAGTGGGATTTGAATGCCTAGCTTTTTAGCTGGCAAAAGCAAGGAGCTTTTGAAAAGCCTGGAAGAACTTAAATGTGCAGGTTGGGTCACTCTGGAGCCAGTCGCTAACCCGAACCCCTCTCTGTAGTGTATGGGGAGGCAGCAGGCCTTAGGGAGGTGGGCAGTCCTACCTCCACCTTGCATGCACTCTTGTACCCCTTCTCCTGCTCCTCCCACAAATACCCACCGCTGGGCACTGTGTGGCATCCCCTGATGCCCATTCAAAATCCCTCCCCTGCTGAGTGCAAGAAAGGGGCACTTTTAAGGTGAATATGGTGAAATGGGCCTGACGGCACTGCATATCAAAGAACTCTTTTTCTCTTTGACCGAACCAAAACAAACCTTTCTAAATTTCTGTAATTTCTGCTGGAATATTATTTCAAAGTATTCTATTATATCTTGCATTGGAGTATTTTTAATTGATGCTGCACTGAAGCAGTGGATTTTTTTAATCCTAAACCTCTTTTTCTTTGTCTTAAGGCACTCCGAATCATGGGTAGAATAATGCGTGAGTGCTGGTGTGCTAATGGGGCAGCTCGACTAACTGCGCTCCGCATTAAGAAGACCATTTCGCAGCTCTGTGTAAATGAAGATTCCAAAGCCTAAATGGGTGATTTGGGGGAAAAGAAGGAATCATTCTCTCCATCTTTTTACATGCAATTTTTTTTCTGTCTACCTCACGTATATACAGTGCAGTATTTAAGTGCCAAAACCACAGCACTGAAAAATAACTTCATAGTTGGCTACAACCAGCTGCAACTTTTGGTTGGTGTTGCTGTTTTTATAAAGCAAATCACCAACTCATGTTGTTTTTTTAAATTAAAGTTCATATTAGGAAAATAGCAGAACTGAACTACGAAACAACATTCCATATTTAAACTATTTTATTATTCTTAAGCTTTTTATTCTAGTTAAAACCAAAATACACTGTTGATGGAATGCATGGGTTTAAAGACAGGTATGTAAAAGAAACCACATCTGTGTTATCCTCTAACTAAAACCTGACCAAATTCATTGAGCTTCTTAGGTGTTTTCCCATAGAATCCTGTACAATATTATGACAATGAAGTGCATTTATATGTTGTATTAATCATTTAGTAACCAATCAATTAAGAATATTCCACTGAAAATGTGTACTGTGAAGCTAAACATGTGAGTCAGTCAGTCTCTCTCTCTCCCACCCACCTCTCTTTTTTTAAAGATTTGTTATTACAGCTCAATTTGCAACACCGTAGTTAAGGTTTGGCAGTATTTTTGTTATCTACCCCTATTTCAGGGATTAATCAAACTGCCATAAACACCTTCTCTGAGCTAACTGTTTCAAAATCTCAACCAAGGACC
Source organism: Lepidochelys kempii (assembly GCF_965140285.1). Lineage (NCBI taxonomy): Eukaryota > Metazoa > Chordata > Testudines > Cheloniidae > Lepidochelys > Lepidochelys kempii. Next base: position 31,369,925 of record NC_136390.1, on the reverse strand, counting down.
AGTTTTTCTTTTTATCAAATTGGAGGAAAAGTAATTTGGGCAGTATTTCCTGGTATTTGTGGGGGGAAATTATAGGAATGCTACAGTGTAATCTAAAAAGCATGTATTTTTTCACCAACCTTTTTATAGACCATTAGTCAAAGTTTTATTGTCTTTTGGTATTTTGCAGAGTGAGAAGATCTAACAAAGTTATTTGCTGTAAAAGCACAATTTATTGGGTGAAATTGATCCAGATGCAGAGACTCATACAAGCTAACCTGTACCCTGTGTACACCAGCACAGATAGTTGTGTTTGAAGGGGGCCAAGGTGAAGTCCACAAGATTTGTAACTCTGAACCAGCAGTTCCCACACTGAGGGTGAGTGGTATAGACAGTGCTCACAGAGATGGTGCTAGCCCATTGGGGCCCCAAGGCAGGAATATTTTGGCCCGCCCCCACACAACACATAATAAAAAGTGAATAGGAGCACCCCCTTGATCTGCTCAGAGCACTAAGCAATTGCTTAGTCTGTTTAAGCCTAGTGCCGGCTCTAAACGTTCAAGACTATAGGCTGGAGCAGTAGTACTCATGAATGGTTGTATTGCGGTTCCTGTGTTCTGACCTGGCTTTGGGGGATGTATTTCCCTCCCACAGACCACTTCCCCCATACTTAAAATATTTTTAAAGAGTCCAATCCACTCTGCAGACACAGGAACTTTTTCAATGTTTCTAGCACAGGAATGTAATACGCATGTGCAACAGTTGAAGAAAATCTGTGGATTTAAAGGGCCAAAGACAAGGGTGCCAGAACCTTTGCAGAAGTGTGTGTGTGTGTGGGGGGGGAGCCGCACTGGTGCAGGAACTGGAAGGTTCCGGGGACCATGCCCCCCGCCTCAACTTTTTAACATGAGTATAGTTTGGGGGGCAGGGACAGCATTTCTTCCCCCCCCCCCAAACACACACACACACACAGTAAGCCTGGTGCAGGTGTAGAGCAATGCTGGCAGGGGCTGCGCTTTGTGCTGCTCCAAGCCTACCCAAGGTTTGCCTTTGAGGGGGCAATGCCACCCCTACCCCTCCAATTACACCCATATTAAAAAGTGTGAGGGGGGGCACAGCCCCCTGCCTGTCCCGGTTCCGGCATCATTCTCCACAAGTGCTCATTGACATAAGGCTGTACTGGCTTCTTCAGAAGGGTCAATCAAATATGCATCTCATTAACGGCCCCAGGGTATCAGGTAAACAGGACATCAAAATGACCCCTAAATAGTTATTTTCACAATAATGTTAGCTTACAAAAGCGTAGTATCAATAGGCGTTTTAAAAGGTTTGTAAATATTCTGGTATTTCATGATTTCCTGTAATGGATTGGCAGGCATGTGGATAAGTAACTCTCATACACTTTGAGACAGATTTTGTTCATATGTCTTTGATTTTGTTTTATTACAAAAATAATTTCTTATACCCACTATAACCACAGTTTAAAAATATATATATCAAACCCACATAATCCAGGAAATACAAAATTAGATCTACAAATCTCTCCACTCATCACTGATTTTGGGCAATATGGTCTTTTATTATGGTTTAGGGAGAGGAGGAAGTCTTTACAAGAGTGGGTGATCTTACATAGCATAGATACTTGATAGTTTTTGTGAGTGTGACTAATCTCTGTCATTGGGTCTTTTGACTTCTGGTTTACGTGGTAAAACCAGGAATGTAGCTTTCAGTCAGCAGTGTCAGTGATCCATGTTTTATCCTGACATGTTGACTTCTGGTGCAGTGGATGTTGTTTGTTCTTTAAATCGATACTAGTGAGATGTAGCATACATGTTTGTAGAACTTATACAGTCACTTTACACTGCTTAAAGTGAGGTGAAGATAGTTATTTGTGGCCCTTTAATTAGATTGTAGGTTAGACCCCAGATTTGTAAAGGTATTTAGGTGTTGCTCCACTCAGCATTGCAATGCCTAAGTCACTTTTTAAAATAATTTTTAGCATGAGGTAGCAGGGTCTACATGGTCAGATAGTGCATGGCAGGCTAGACCATTGTAGATTTACACCTGGGCTTGCTGCACACTAACTGGCGATGTAGATAAGCTCTAAGTCTCCTTTTAAAAAATGACTCAGTCAATGGGACTAGGCTCCTAAATCAGTTGGGTATTGCAGTGTGGAGTAGAACAATGCCTAAATACCTTTAAAAATCTGAGCCTGTCTCTAATGAATAGCTAGTAAGTTTTATTTCTGTATGTTTTGATTTACAGTCAAACTGAATATATATTTTTAATATTTTTATATCTTCTATATGTATAAATTATACCAGGCAGTTTTGTCACATACACACACTTTCTAATGTACAATATTTATTTGAAAATTAAATGAAAAGTAACCAACCACTACAATTCTGTTAAAAGATAATCTTGTTAGTCTTGTGTTTTATCTGTTTACAAAGTTTAAAGATGATTTGGATCTTTTTAATATCAGTGAATGTGCAAAAACAGAAGAATCCAGCATATGAGCTCATATACTGTAATTCAAAACTATCTTGCATTTAAAAACAAAAATTGTCAAGGAATTTCTTTGTGAAAGGGCCTGATCCACCTCCCACTGAAGTCAATGAAAAGGCTCCCATTGACTTCAGTGGGAGCTAGATCAAGCTCAAAGTACTTCCAACTACTTTTCAGATACGTTTTTATTTATATGAGGCTGTATTTTCAACAGTGATCAGGGCCTGCAATTGGGGCTAGATTTTCCAAAGTGTTCAGCATCCAGCAACTCCTATTTATTATTTTCACTATTCCCTTAGGTGTTATCCATATAAAAAAGAAACAAAATACTTGTGAATTTCCACTGCAACACACCTACACCAAGTGAAAAAATTTAAAATGGTCTATAGCATAAAAATAATCTATTAAAATATATTTAAAAGATGTCTAATATTCTTACTCAAAATCACTTTTGGTATTCTGAAATCCAGTGTAAACCCAATTATTTGAAGTAACTTTAAAAAATGGTTCCAATGCAATTTTGGATTCCTACTATTCATTCTGTACTAATATTACTCTTCTGTGTACAGTATCTGATACTAAAATAAAAACTGAACCCACAACTGCCTTCCCCATAAGTTTTGATCTTGCAATTTCCCTTTTTTCATTAACAAGAGGTTGTGCTAGACCTGTTGCTGCATCAAAGCTAGGCAGTATTTTTAGTTAATTTTTTAGTTAAACTATGGAATTAAATCATGCACAGAGATAATTTTAAAGAAACAAGGCTGCTGCTGCTATTCTTTGGAGTGTGACTTAGATGTGCATTGAGTTCTACAGCTAATGAAGATAGTATCCCTGCTAAGGATTTTCTATTCTAAGTAACTGTCCTTCATACATAAGTATAACTCCCATGTTAGAGTTCTGTTATAAATATTATGTGCTTTTTAATTCTATGCTGCAGGTTGACTACTAAATGCTATAAAATCTCACCTGCCCCAGTCTAATTTCTACCCCACAAAATCCTAACATTTAGACTACATTAATTACAGTGATTCATAGAATAAGATTACAGATGGCGCCAAGAACTTGCGGGATTCTGTAGTGCCCTAGTGAAAATATAGGCAACAATGAATTTATCGTGACATAGTAAATGAAAGGAAACAAGTTTGATAGGAAAATTTCTTAATACAAAGAAAAACAAATAATTATATAATTCTACCTTTCCCACATCTGCTTTCATCTTCCAATGTGCAAAATAAATTGCCCTGCCTATTACCAACTCATTTTATTCAAAATTGGTTTTCCAAGTCATGTCACTTCATTTTTTTTTCATGCTCTCACTCTCCATAAAATTATATCTATCTATCTATATAGGTTTATCTCTTTTCTTAGCTGCATTTCCATGATTCTCTATTTGTTTCCCTACTTCTTCAGTTTTTCATCCTCTTGCTCCTATCAGTGTAAGTCCTTCTTTATTTATTTATATTATTTTCTCCTTTTTGTTTCCATTTCCCTTATGGAAAAATCCTATAAAGTTTAATAGAGGATTAAAAACGTTTCTGTAGAATTATTGAACTATCCTGGAATTTGAATTATATTCCTCCTACAGAATTGTATAGGTTGCTTCAAAAAGATTTCATCCCTAGTAAATCCATATAGAAGTTTCCCATGAAGGTCCCACTGCCTATGGGGTCATGGCCTCTACTCAGCATTCCCTTGGACTCAAGCATGTAATTGCTTTTTGCATCACATTTATTTTGATTGTATGTTCTGGGTAAACTGGCCTTGAGCCAAATAGCATCATATTAATTGTTTTGATAACTGTAGTATTGGTTTAAAAACATTTCCATTAAAACTCATAAACCATACAACTTTCCTAAATTTCCAACCCAAGAGGAGACCTTTTTTTCTTTTTTGGTTTCTGCCCCAAGGTAAGCTCATTCTCTCGCTCTCTCTGTTTTTAAATCTGAGCCGATTGTGTATTATGTTTTGAGTTACAGTGGGGAAAACACTACTTGTTTGTGGGAAATGATTGATTCTCCTGGTATTCCACATTTCTGGGACAGGGACTATCTCAAATAAGTAGAATATTTCACAACTGAAAATTTTTTTTTAAAGTGTGGCTGACATAAAGAGGCACAATTTACCATTTTGTGCTGCCTGTTTGTGGACCCAGGGACTCATTTTCCTTTGAATAAAAACCCAGAAAATGAAATGTAAAAACTTACATCAATGCAACATTAAAGTCGCATGGTTTAAATCTTACCTGCTGCAGCACCTGGCTCTTTTTTTAAAAAAAGTTTCCTCTGTGAATATTAACTCTGCCACACACTAAAACCCTGACAGTGTTTTAATGTGGGTCTTCCCCTCCCCCACCCCACTTTGCTATCTTTATTTGTATTAAACCAAATTTATCTGAATTAATCCTATGTTGAGCCTATACTTTCAGCCCTTATTAAATACTAGCCTTCTCTTTGTTACTTCACTGTTCTCTGTAACAATTCTTTATTATCTCATTTCAGTAATTATAAATAATCTAGGAATGAAGAGTATGGAACTTGTATCAAAACATTTTACAATAATAATGTGAAATTCTTCTCTCCAGTTTGTAGTGTGTGCCTTTTACCATAGCAAAGGTCTGCATTGCTCTGCAGCTAAACAATGTAGAATATACAGTAGATATTCACATTGCAGATTGGACAGAATCTGGCCCCATTTTCATCAGCATTTGAAACACGGTCTCAGACTTGCCTTAAAACACCCTCTGTTTAACTTTACAGATGTTTACAACATTACAAATAAAAGGTTAACTCCTGCCCACCTCGGGCAAAGCTCCCAATTCTATGGAATTCCTTAAGAGTTTTTCCTTTGACTTCAGTGAGGCATGGATCAGGCTGCTACTGATTGCCAGGGCCAGGGCCGGCCCATTTTGGCATCTGAGGTGGGGAGCTCAAATTACACCCCCATGTCCCCTCGCTTGGGCCAAAACTTTGAAAAGTCTCAATTCTGCCTTCTTCCTGTCCTACTTCTCTCATGGTACTGGTCTGCTACCTACCCCAATAAGGGAGAACTAACAAAATGCCTTGTTCAAAAATTTTAAATAACACTTAACTTTCAAACACCTGAACAGCAAATGTAATTTATCTTGTCTGCGTAGTAAACACTGGCATTTTTATCTGTTTGAATAATCAAAGTGGTGATTTCCGTGCCGCCTTGGTTGCAAAGATTTGGACTGCTTCCTGAAGGTCCACAGTCTGGTCCAGCTCATGCACTATTGAGATGGTTGCAAGGCTGACCAGCCTCTCCTGTGTCATTGTGGAGTGTAGATGTGTTTTTATTAACTTCAGCTTGGAGAAGTTGCGTTCTCCACTGGCAACTGTTACAGGAAGTGTTAGAAGTATGTGCAGAGCAACAAAAGCATTTGGAAAGAGGGTGGTCATTTTATTTGTGCACATATATTCCAGAACAGCCTTTGGAGTTGATCCTGCTGAAATGTATTTTGAAAGGGCTTTCAGTTCATCACCTAAATCACTTGCATCAATATTGCACATGTCGTCATGTGTCAACACTGTCTCTAGTGCCCCGCATTGCTGGTGTAGGTCTTCTTCAGGTATAGTGAGGAGTTTCGGAATATCATACAACATCCCAAATATAGTGCTGTGTTCCTTGAGCTGCATGAAACGTTCTTCAACTGACTGTATTGCACAATCTAGCACCTGGTTAAAGAATTCAACTTTGAATTGTTGTTTGGGGGTCTCTTATGGGATTATCCCGTGCCTCGTAATCAAAATGTCATTGTCTTCTTCAGTGACTCTTGTATTCTTGAATGGGTGGGAAAATAGCTTCAGTGTGAAGTTCCTCTGCCAACTTCTGTGCACTCTTCAGAATGTTTTGAAATCCCTCATCTGACCGGTAAGACTGTAGGTCTGACTTCGCTTTGTCCAGTTGTTCCATTGCGCCAGATATATCAAGGTCAACACTCTGGAGTCTCTTGCTTACAACATTTATTTCAAACAGTATGTCATGCCACAACACTAAGCCACACAGAAATTTGAAGTTATGTATGTTTCTGGTGATTCCATTTCCCTCTGCCACTGTTCTCCCACGAACAGTTCCTGTCATAGCACTATCCTCCATAATGACAACTATGGCATCATCTATCTTCCCAATTTGGCGTTTGATAGGCTTTATCGCCTCCACTCGACTTTCCCATCTTGTGGCACTCAGTGGTCTCAGTGTCAGAGAGGATGTTCCCAGATGTTGCTTCAAAATTTGCCATTGATGAGTTGATGCAGAGAAAAATACAAAGATGCTTTGAATTGCATTAAAAAATTCAGCAGCCTCACTAGAAGCTGATGCTGCATCACTGACCACCAAATTCAATGAGAACTTCATGGAACAAAAAAAGCTTGAGGGTTTAACTCTCGGATCCGTGCCTGCACTCCTCTGTTCTTTCCTCTCATGTTGGCACCATTATCGTAGCCCAGACCTCTCATGTCAGCTATCGCAATTCCCGTATCTTCCAGCTTTTTAAGAAGCACATTTGTTATACCAGCTCCTGTAGTATCATCAATGTCAATAAATTCTAGAAAATGCTCTCTGACAGTCACCATTGCAGGGGCATTTTCACTAGTTTCTGTTACAAAACACACCATTCGAGCCATTTGTTCCATATGGCTGATGTCAGGTGTGCAGTCCAGAATAACAGAGTAATATCTTGCTGACTTCAGATCTGCCACAATCTTCTGTTTGACTTTTGTTGCCAGTAACTGTATGATCTCATTTTGAATTGTTTTTCCAAGGTAGTGGTGTGTATACATTTCTTGGGTGGTGACTCTTCTTATATACTCCTGGAGTACAGCATCAAACTCAGCCATCAGCTCCACAATTTTAAGGAAGTTTCCATTGTTTGGCGCACAGGGTTGATTTGAAGTGCCACGCAGTGCTAGGTTTTGGGTAGCAAACATTCTTACAATGGCAATGTACCTTTTCAGAACATTTTGTCAGTAAAGAGACTCTGATGCAATCTTCTCTTGATGCTGATCACCTTAGTGTCATCTCAAGCTCTTTCCGCCTATGGAATGCTCTCTGATGATTTGCTGCCTTCCATGGCATGCTAGATTTCTAGCCAGATTTTTCCAGTCCTTTGTTCCTGTAGAACCCATATGGCTGGAACATTAGACTGGAAGAGTTTGCAACAAAAACAGTATGCAGCATTCTGGGTTTTTGAGTACATAAGCCATCGCCTCTCCACTTTGTCACCATGGGGGATTTCAAACCAGAAATGTGTTGGATGGAAACTTCTATTTTCATTGTCTTTGGGGAACATGAAGTTTTTTCTCTTGTTGTGGCCCAGGCAGTACAAGGAAGTCCCTCAGGCTACTGCTCAAGTGGGTCCACAGTCCTGGATCTTCTAGACTTAAGGAACTAAACTCAGCAGCAGCTGTTTCTTGCACCTCCACCACACTCTTCTCTGATCTACACTTTGCTTCAGGAATGTGCATGGTTACATCCATTTGAAATGGAGATATGGATGCTGCAGTAGCTGCCAGGTCACCTGCACTCTGACTAACGGGAAGATCAGGCATCTCCTCACCACTCATATAGTCACTGGGGCCGGAAGGCTCACCATGAACATTTGTGTCTGTGTATCTCAGGAGAGCTCCTTCCTGCTTAGATAGAAAAGCTTCCTTTGCTTTTTTTCTTTTTTTGAATGCTGCCCCAGAGGGGCATTTTCTTCTTTCACTCATGACTACTGTTCTGTGCCAGCTATAGTGGCTCTCAACACTCAGTTGAAGGGGAGAAATAAGCAGGCTGGTAGCAGGGCCTGAATGAGGGAAGATATCAGCATCTTAAGGGCCTAACTGGCTCCTACTACTTCAGTTGACTACCTGTTCTCCTTAAGTGGGTTCAGGGAAGCAGCAGGAAACAGGAAGCTCCCTGAGAAGCTGGAGTTAATCAGTCCAGGCTGCTGGGGTGCTAGAGAGGTACATAAGAGGCTCCTCCTCCTCTCTGTCCCTGCAGCTCCTGCTGCTTTCTGTTATTCCCTTTCAATTTTTCTCCTGCCTGCCTGTTATGTCTCTTGTGCCCTCCTTCCTCCAGCACAGCACTCCACCATCTCTGTGCATCTGGAGCAGAGAGAATACATATGTACCAGCAGCAGACACAATTTTCTACACTCTGGGACCTCGTGCCCCCCCCCCCGTCCCTCCCACAGTCTGGCACCTGAGGCGGCCGCCTCAGTTCGCCTCATGGTAAGGCCAGTCCTGCTGATTGCAGTAAGGTAACTCAGATGCAGTGAGCAAGGTTTGGCCCAAAGACCTGAGCTGTCTTCAGGCAAATCTTTCACTAAAATTAGTGGGACTGATTGTGATCTCAGTAACACCAGCATACATCAGGAGCAATTCCATGGCAGTTAACAGATCAGAATCAGAATCTTGTATAAGATCAGAATCAGACCCAATGGGAGGCTTTTGAGTAGAGAGTTCAGGATTGCAACCTAAATAAAATAGAATTTACTGTGAAAATGATGCCGGCAGAATACATCTCTATATATGTGAAGATTGTGGCTCACAAAAACCCCATTCTTCAGGTTCTAGTTTTATAAAGTTGTTTTTGCTGGTTTCTAAAGCATCATGCTACCTATGGTATGTTCTATATAAGAAATAGAACTAATTATTAGTTACCTTGTATAAAATAAAACCATCTTAACTGCATATTGCAAGCTGCATATTTGTGATTTGAAATACTGTGGTAGGGATCATCTCTTGAGACACATTTGTCTTCATGAAGTTTTTAGAAAGGAATGTAAATGTTCCTTTTATTAGACTGCACCAGTTATGAATGTACAGGGAAATAAGCATTAAAAAGTACAAAATATTTCTACAGTATGTGACGTGCAATAAATTGTATCCAAAGGCTTTGAATGTATTTTGTGGATAAATAGACTGAATGCATTTTAAACATAACTCTTGAGTTTTAGTGACTAACTTTTATGGAGCTCAATCCCCAAAGAGAAATGTGCAGTATTTGTCAATGTACAAGTCTCTGTATAAGCTGTGCATTTTATAGAAATATTAATATGTTATCTAGAAGTAACAGAATATTTTAGAACTTGGTATAGTACTTAAAAGTGATTAAATCAACCTTCACTGTAAAATATTTAACCTAGCATATACTGAAGCAAGTACAAATATTTATTTTTTAAAAAATTGGTTAATGTTATTGCTTAATATCGCAGCTGCCTCTGGATGTAAATAATTTGTTTAAATGTTGTATTTTATTTGCATAATTCACATATTTTCAGAAAGTGGCAATTGTAATAAATTAAGTACTTCACCATTGTTTCTGTGAAGCATAAAATTCTATTTTAAATTAATTTTAAAAAGTTGTATTGTCTAAAGCTTGGATAATGCTTTCTGCGTTGTTGCATTCTCTTTCAATAATGGGTCCTGGAAGCCTTCTTTTTACTCAGCAGGCAAAGGTCTTAGGAGTCTGAGCAAACTGGCATGGGAAACTTAAATTAAAATATTTGTATAAGGTGCAGTGTCACCTGTCTTTTTGCCACAGCTTCCTCTCTAATAGAGGAGATTGTGTATTGGGCCCCACACACCTCACTCTGGTGGATCCTAAAGCTCATGCTCTGTGCATACCCATAGATTTTAGGCTCTAAATGGGGACGCTCCGCTCTTCCCCAGGCTCCAGTGGCAGATTGGCTAAAAAGGCTGCCAAATTGCCACCGGCTGCCTTTCTGCCCACTCTCTGTGGTCTCTGAATGCTGGGGGTGGGTGGGTTACTGATGCAGTGAGCAGCAGTAACTTATTATTTTGCTTCCTCACTTCTGGGGGGGGGGGGAGGGGGCGACGTGCTGCAGAGAGTGGAGGTTCCTGTGGTTCTACCACTCCTTTCCCACTCTGCTCTTACCTGGAAATTTGTATAGTGGCCATCAAGAGGACAGACAGCTCCACATTTGGGAGACCAAACCATGTATCTGCCTTCCTTTCCATGCAGTATCTTCTTTGTGATTAGGGCTCTTTGCTCCTCTCTGTAGGTCATAAGTGGAGGGGAGAATGTCTTGCATTAGGCGCTTCTTGTTTTAGCCAAGGTATTCTACTTTCCCTAAAGCATCACCCATGAGTTTTGCACATTGTTTGGGCTTCAGTATGAAGCTGATGAGCCAAATTCTCTTCTCAGTTATAACAGTGTAAATCTGGCATACTCCATTGATTTCACTGGAGTTGCTCTGGAGTAAGAGTCTGTTTAGCAGAAATTAGCCTCAATTTAGAAGCACTTTTTAAAGTTTATGCATATGAGTCCCTGGACTCTGACACTATTGTCCCTGGTTTGTACTAGGAAGAATAAGCAGAGAAGGGGCCCATCCGTGGGAAAGGAGAGAACCAGGAGTAGCAAAGGTTAAAGAAGGTGTGACAAAGTCAGGCTGGACGGCTGCAAGAGGGCGCTGGAAGGCCAATCTGTTAACCCTAGAATGTTAAAGGCCCTTTTCCCCTACAAGCTGAGAAGGGGTTACCTCAGGTCAATTAGGGACACCTGAATCCAATTAAGGGCTGCCTGAGACCTTTTAAAACCCCTCCTCTGGTGAGAGGAGAGGGAGAGAGACAAGCTGTGGCCAGGTTAGTGGCAGCAGGGATATAAGTTTCTCCAGGGTGAGAGACACTGCTCCTTCTCATTGGGGAAACAGCCAAGCCTGAGTGTCTGTTATGGGAAGGACTGACACCCCGGGGGCAAACAGGATAACACTCTGCCCCCAGTGAGGAGACAGGGGAAAAGATATCCCCTTGTGTTTTTGTGTTTGTGAGGCTGTTTCCTTTTTTGTTTGGTGCAGGATCACCCCTTAGGCTAGCGTTGTCAACTTTCTACTCACACAAAACCAAACACCTCTGCCCTGCCCCACCCCTCCGAGGCCATGCCTCCCCACTCATTCCATCCCCCCTTCCCTCTGCTGCTGGCTCTTTCCACCCTCACTCACTCACTTTCACTGGGCTGGGCAAGGGGGTTGGGGTGTGGGAGAGTTGAGGACTCTGGCTAGGGGTGCGGGCTCTGGGATGGGGCCAGAAATGAGGAGTTCAGAGTGTGGGAGGGGGCTCCAGGCTGAGATGCGAGAGGTGATGAGGGCTCCAGCTGGGGTTGCAGCCTGTGGGGTGGGGCCAGGGATGAGGGGTTTGGGGTGCAGGAGGGGGTTCTGGGCTGGGGAGGTGGAGTGGAGGGGTTTGGAATATGAGAGGGGACTCTGGGCTGAGGCAGGGGGTTGGGGTGTAGGAAGAGGTAAGGGCTGGGGGTGCGGGTTCCGGAGTGGGGCCAGAAATGAGGGGTTCAGAGTGTGGGAGGGTACTCTGGGATGGTGCAGGAGGTTGGGATGTGGGAGGAAGTATGGGCTTTGGGCTGGGGGTATGGGTTCCAGGGTGAGGCCAGAAATGAGGGGTTTGGAAGGTGGGAGGGGGAACAGGCCTGCGGCAGGGGGTTCGGGCAGGGAGGGTGAAGGTTCCAGCTTGGGGGGGGGGTGGACTCTGATCTGGGGATGAGGGATTTGGGGTGCAGGATGAGGCTCTGGGCTGGGGCTGAGGGGTTCAGAGTGCAGGAGGAGGCTCTGGGCTGGGGCAGAGGGTTAGGGTATGGTGGTGTGTGAAGGGGCTCTGGCTGGGGGTGTGGGTTCTGGGGTGGGGCTGAAGGGTTTGGGGTGCAGGAGGGATCAGGGCTGGGGCAGGGGGTTGGGCCTGGGAGGGCGTCAGGAGTGCAGACTCCATGTGGCACTTACCTCAAGCAGCTCATGGAAGCAGTTGCATGTCCCCCTCCGGCTCCTATGTGGAGGTGTGGCCTGGTGGCTCTGCACGCTGCCCCCTCCACAGGCGCTGCCCCCACATCTCCCATTGACTGCGGTTCCTGGCCAATGGGAGCTGCGGGGCTGGTGCCTGGGGCAGGAGCAGTGTGCAGAGCCCCCTGGCTGCACCTATGCTTAGGAACCAGAGAGGGGACATGCCGGCTGCTTCCTGGGAGTTGCGCAGCGCAGGAGGCTAGCAGGGAGCCTGCCTTAGCCCTGCTGTGCCGTGCCACCAACCGGACAGTCAACGGCCTGCTCAGCAGTGCTGACCTGAGCTGCCAGGATCCCTTTTTGACCGGCTGTTCCTGTTGAAAACCGGACACCTGGTCACCCTACCTTAGGCCGACCTTGATGCCCACCCTGAAAATACTGCGAAAAGGGGGGAGACACACACTGTCCAGAGGTGGGGCTGATTTACCCCAGGCCTGCCACTGCCAGAGGGGGAAATGCTAAGTCTGGTGAGATGAAGGAAGTGCCTTGCCACAAAGGGAATTGATTTACTGACTGTGGAGGCTGTGCCTATGAGTGAGTGACACGAATGAGGCATGACCCAAAACAAAATGCAGAACATTTAGCATGGAATTCAGTGAAATCTGCAGAAGCATGAGAGTAAGGATAATGAGTAGGTACAATAATGACAATTTCCAAGTGACAACAAAATATGATGGAACTTTGTAATTGCTGGCAAACATGAACTAAGCAACGTTAAAGAGGCAACTGGTGTCAAAACATTTAAGGCAAAGTTTTTCAAAAATAGCCACAGGATTTAGGAGCACGTGTCTAATTGACTTTCAATAGGATTTGTGCTCTTCAGCCCCTTAGGTACTTTTGAAAATTTCCCCCTAAGTAACTATTGTGACTGGCTGCAATTATCCATGATTTTAAAAAAGTCTAATTCAGATTTGTAGAGCTTGTGTGTATGTGTAAATATGTATTGTGGTAAACCCAGGACAAACACCTACAAAAGGGGGGTAGTAATTAGTTCCAGGGGATTAAAAGACCCCTCCCTATCCACCGAGGAGAGAACCAAGGGGCAATAAGGTTCAGCTGGAAAAGGGGTTGCTTGGGAAACAATTAGGTTCAGCTGACTCCAGCTACTTGGGACCTTTTTAAACCCTTCCCTGGGTGGAAGAAGGCAGGGAGTGAGAGGAGCTGCTAGTGGGCTGTTTGCAGCAAGACACCAAACCTTCCTAGCAGGGAGGCTGCACTTGCTCCCCAGAAGGGAAGGAAAACAAGCACAAGGGACTGACTGAGGAGAGGAGTAGCAGAACCCTGTGCCACCTATAAGGATTCACCTTGCCCCAAACCTGAGTCTCCAAGGCTAAAAAGGACTGAGCCTACTGAGGTGAACAAGATATTTTGCCACAGTATGTCTGTATATTTACCAGCTCTACAAATTTATATGTATGTATATAAAAACAAAAAGGCAGGACATAGCTCTCTCTGATATCTGGAAAATGCCAACCATGCTCTGGGCACTCTCCACACAATCGTAGTAATAATCACACCCTACATATTTTAGGGAACTCTTTGCTTGCCATATATGCCTCTGTTTTAAAAACCGTTTTTTAAGTTCTTAAATGGAGATGGGAGTTCTGAACAGTCTAATCTGCCTTTGGTAGCTTGTTAGTGAGAGCAGTCTGCCATCTGCTGGACTACAGTAAGATGTCATCCTATCTGTTTTCAGACTGCTGTTGGGTTAATGATGGATTAAAAAATCTTGTGTGTAGAGGAAATCAAGTTTTGCCCTTTCACTGCATGTGTAAATTCTTTCTCTTTCAGATTTTTTTTTTTTACCATGAAGAAAAAACAGTAGCTTTGCCGTTGGTGGAATGAAGCCCTACGCTGTTGTAGCGTATGTATGTATGTACAATGTTTTTTCTGAGTATAGCTCCTAAAGCAAAATAATCTATACTGGAAAAAACATTTTTGGTGGGATAGTTACATCTATAGTGAGGGCTTTTGCCTATATAAAAATGTCATAAAAACCATCATACACCTACAGACATTACTATACCAGCAAAAGTTTTAAGTATAGACCTGGTCTTAATGGTTCTGCATGTAAAGTGTTTGTGATGGAAGGTGTTGGAGAGGCTTTTTTTTTTTAAAAGGCTGAGGGGCTGTGTACAATTGTGTGCCCTAAAGTAGTGTATGCAACCACAAATCAGGTATGTGTTTGTCAGTGACCCTGAGGTTTTAAAAACTGTCTATTATTAATGCCATTTTTGTTTTTCTTTTAATTTGTATGGTTTATTTTTCAGGATTTTTCAGGGACTGATGGATAGTGGGATTTAGGGAAGTGTGCAAGCTTAAGAGTGCCAGCAAAAGAAGGAGGCGTAAACCTCCAAAGAAAATACAAAGGGACAAAAGAGCAGAACTAAAGCAAGAATTATCCAGAACCAATGGGTCTATACGATGTCTTTATTGTGCTCTGGATATGGATTCAATTTTCTTTCCTCAAAATTTATTTCACTTGCTTTTAAATGAATTGTAGCATTTCACTATGGGCTTTATAAATGCCTCTGTATCCTTTGCTGAATTTAACTTATTCCAACAATATAAATCACAAGACAGCAACTTATGAATTTGTCTCTTGGCCAGTACACTCTCCTATGCCTTTGGAAGTTAGAGTCGGGTGACTACATTTTAAGATTTGGTCACTTACTAACAGAGTTCAGGGACAGGACCAGATCCTGCACTCACTTATACCGGTGTGACTAAGAGCAGGATCTGGCCCATAGTTGTCCCGTGTTTGGGACCAGAAGAAATAAAAACTAACTCGAAAGAGAAGGCAGGAATTTTCTTTAAAATCTTTCTACACTTGTGGTTTTCTAAAGTGTAATATTAATTTCTTCCAGAGGTTTAAGTGAATCTGTAATAACTTAATTAACTCAATGTTCCACATACTATATATTAAGTCTTGCAAAGGTGTTCTTTTAATATGCCACAACCTACCTTTTTAATAGAATAATCTCTCAAAGGCAGGTTTCTGAGCACATGGTTGGCACTCAATAAATAATCATGATGCCACTGAGTTGAAAAATTCAGAGCTGAATCCAGATCGAGCCTTAGGGAATGGGGAAGTGTTTGAAGTTGGATTTGGCTCAAGCCAGTCTGAGAAACTGAGGGATGGTCTGTTGAAAACTGCTCTCATGGCACAGGTATGTTGCGGCATCAACAACAGCATTAAATTTCCTGTTTAGAAATTTATTTCTAGAGACATAAGGATTAAAAACGTAGCAGGAAAAAAGAAAAGGAGTACTTGTGGCACCTTAGAGAGACTAACCAATTTATTTGAGCATAAGCTTTTGTGAGCTACAGCTCACTTCATCGGATGCATAAATGTGGAAAATGCAGTGAGGATGTTTTTATACATACAGACCATGAAAAAATGGGTGTTTATCACTTCAAAAGGTTTTCTCCTTCCACCCCACTCTCCTGCTGGAAATAGCTCATCTAAAATGATCACTCTCCTTACAATGTGTATGATAATCAAGGTGGGCCATTTCCAGCATAAATCCAGGGTTTAACAAGAAAGTCTGAGGAACGGGGGTAGGAAAAAATAAGGGGAAATAGGTTACCTTGCATAATGTCTTAGCTGCTCCCAGTCTCTATTCAAGCCTAAGTTAATTGTATTCAATTTGCAAATGAATTCCAATTCAGCAGTCTCTAGCTGGACTCTGGTTTTGAAGTTTTTCTATTGTAATATCGCAACTTTCATGTCTGTAATCGCATGACCAGAGAGATTGAAGTGTTCTCCAACTGGTTTATGAATGTTATAATTCTTGACATCTGATTTTGTGTCCATTTATTCTTTTACGTAGAGACTGTCCAGTTTGACCAATGTATATGGCAGAGGGGCATTGCTTGCACATGATGGCATATATCACATTGGTAGATGTGCAGGTGAACGGGCCTCTGATAGTGTGGCTGATGTGATTAGGCCCTGTGATGGTGTCCCCTGAATAGATATGTGGGCACAGTTGGCAATGGGCTTTGTTGCAAGGATAGGTTCCTGGGTTAGTGGTTCCGTTGTGTGGTATGTAGTTGCTGGTGAGTATTTGCTTCACGTTGGGGGGCTGTCTGTAGGCAAGGACTGGCCTGTCTCCCAAGATTTGTGAGAGTGATGGGTCGTCCTTCAGGATGGGTTGTAGATCCTTGATAATGCGTTGGAGAGGTTTTAGTTGGGGGCTGAAGGTGACGGCTAGTGGCGTTCTGTTATTTTCTTTGTTAGGCCTGTCCTGTAGTAGGTGACTTCTGGGTACTCTTCTGGCTCTGTCAATCTCTTTCTTCACTTCAGCGGGTGGGTATTGTAGTTGTAAGAAGGCTTGATAGAGATCTTGTAGGTGTTTGCCTCTGTCTGAGGGGTTGGAGCAAATGTGGTTTTATCGTAGAGCTTGGCTGTAGACAATGGACCGTGTGGTGTGGTCTGGGTGAAAGCTGGAGGCATGTAGGTAGGAATAGCAGTCAGTAGGTTTCCGGTATAGGGTGGTGTTTATGTGACCATCACTTATTACCACCGTAGTGTCCAGGAAGTGGATCTCTTGTGTGGACTGGTCCAGGCTGAGGTTGATGGTGGGATGGAAATTGTTGAAATCATGGTGGAATTCCTCAAGGGCTGCTTTTCCATGGGTCCAGATGATGATGATGTCATCAATATAGCGCAAGTAGAGTAGGGGCATTAGGGGACGAGAGCTGAGGAAGCATTGTGCCACTGATTTGAAGGTATACATTGTCTCCAAATGTGCAATAGTTATGGGTGAGGACAAAGCCTGAAAGTTCAGGTAACGTTTGTGACTTTGTCCTCACCCATAACTATTTCACATTGGAGACAATGTATACCTTCAAATCAGCAGCACTGCTAAGGGTACCCGCACGGCCCCACAGTATGCCAACATTTTTATGGCCGACTTAGAACAACGCTTCCTCAGCTCTCGTCCCCTAATGCCCCTACTCTACTAACAAAGAAAATAACAGAACGCCACTAGCCGTCACCTTCAGCCCACATATCTATTCAGGGGACACCATCACAGGGCCTAATAACATCAGCCACCCTATCAGAGGCTCGTTCACCTGCACATCTACCAGTGTGATATATGCCATCATGTGCCAGTAATGCCCCTCTGCCATGTACATTGGTCAAACTGGACAGTCTCTACGTAAAAGAATAAATGGACACAAATCAGATGTCAAGAATTATAACATTCATAAACCAGTCGGAGAACACTTCAATCTCTCTGGTCACGCGATTACAGACATGAAAGTTGCGATATTACAATAGAAAAACTTCAAAACCAGACTCCAGCAAGAGACTGCTGAATTGGAATTCATTTGCGAATTGGATACAATTAACTTAGGTTACCTTGCATAATGACTTAGCCACTCCCAGTCTCTACTCAAGCCTATTTCCCCTTGTTTTTTCTACCCCTTCCCCCCCCCCACCCCGCCCCATTCCTCAGACGTTCTTGTTAAACCCTGGATTTGTGCTGGAAATGGCCCACCTTGATTATCATACATATGGTAAGGAGAGTGATCACTTTAGATAAGCTATTTCCAGCAGGAGAGTGG
The DNA here is from genome assembly GCF_965140285.1 of Lepidochelys kempii. Lineage (NCBI taxonomy): Eukaryota > Metazoa > Chordata > Testudines > Cheloniidae > Lepidochelys > Lepidochelys kempii. Next base: position 31,352,056 of record NC_136390.1, on the reverse strand, counting down.
GGTAGGGGGAGAAAACCTTTTGAAGTGATGAACACCCATTCTTTCATAGTCTGTGTGTATAAAAACATCCTCACTGCATTTTCCACTTTTATGCATCCGATGAAGTAAGCTGTAGCTCAAATAAATTGGTTAGTCTCGCTAAGGTGCCACAAGTACTCCTTTTCTTTTTGCGAATACAGACTAACATGGCTGCTACTCTGAAACCTGTCAGTAGGAAAAAAAGTAGGGTTAGATAGCTGCAGGCCATCTGGTGGATTGACCCAGGCATTGCAGCAGTAGTTCTATACAGAGAAGTTAGAAGAGTTTAGCTCAAACTAGCTTCAACAGGGAAAGAAGTGAGATGAGACAGGCAAGGCTTGTGCACGGTCATGCTCATTATGCATTTTGTAATGGTATTAACATTCTTTGAATACCCACAATAACATCAACAGGCTGGACTGTAATGTGGTTTTTCGTTTCAACCGCACAAGGAAAGGAATAGAGGTAATGGTCGAATAAGCCAAGATCCAATATGTATAAAAGGGCAAACACCTTTTGGTATTAAGCCAGAATTGCTGAGTCTGATTCACTAGCAACAGAAAAGAACATTAACAGGTACACTACAGCAGGTAAGGAAATCCTGAACACCATATGAAAAACATTTTGTTGGCATTTGCCCATGAACACAAAGCTATTTCCTCCTTCAGCTGACTCCTAACAATATGGTAAAATCTTCAATTTCCTGATCCTGTTTTATTTTCCAAGTTCCTTCTTGAGTATCTGGTAGGTATTTGCTAAGACACAAATATAAACTTTCCTGCTGTGGAAGTGAAACTTCAAATGACTAGGAGACTAAATGGAGGGCAATTTTTTTCTTTTTAAAAGTGCTACACTAAGTAATGAAAATGAGTATCCACATTTTCTATTCTTAATATTGTGTTATATAGCAGGTGCTAGAAAATATAACTACAGGAGAGGAAACAGCTAAAAAACTTATATGGGAAGTGAAAGATGGGGTGCAGAAAAGTTACATGAAAAATTACTGGGGTTGGTATGAAATTCAAGTTCAGATGGACTTTCATAGCAGGGGAAAATTCAAATATATTGAGTTAAAAATAAATCTATTTACCTTTCAGATGTTTCATGATATTTTTTTGCCATAATTTTCATGGCCCATATCTTACTGTATTTCCACCTCATCACTCAACTTCTCCTGTTTTGTCTTTCAATCAAGTCACAATGCTGAATCATTAGATTATATTCTTACATTGAACTAATGTCAGGGACACAGGGCTGTGACAACACTGCAAGAACAAATAGGAGAAGGTGGACACTAGAGGAAAATTTTGTTTGAAACATTAATATACAGATACTATATATAACACAACAATACTGAAACTGACTCATGACATTCATCTTGAGTAAACATTGCAATGAACTAATGTGTGTGTGTGTGTGTGGAGGGGTGTACATGTGCACACATGCTCTTGCCTGCTCTTGGGTGGAATCAGAACTGTTAAGCCATGTGTCAGTAGGTCTATACTGCCAGCCGCTGACACGGATTGTGGTAGGGAGCTGTGCTTTTAGACCAGGATCTAAGTTCTATCCCTGCTGTTAAAAAAATGGTTACAATCTCTCGTCCTTTCTGTTGAAGTTCAATGTAGCCATGGCGTGCAGCATAGTGACAACAATCATGAAGTTCCTATGTGTCTATAGATTTGTTACAGTATTAGTTTGCTCCACTTTGGAAGCCTTTCTTTAGCTTTATACATATTTTACTTGGCAATTTCTATGAGATGTTCTAAAATCATTTATGAATTGTGAAATCATGATACACTGATCAAGCTTTCACTCTGCAGCATTGATCTAGATTCTCGATTGATTTCAATGGTGTGACACCAATTTATACCAGCAGGGGATTTGGGGGGTTGCGTTTTGATGCAGCTGTTGCCTGTGGGTATAAATCATCCAGAAGTTTAATTATTTCTCCAAGTTGTGCACTTGAGTTGGTTTGTATTAGTTTAAAACTGAATTACACGGGTTGTGTGAATTGCTGCTGAAGCCCTTGGTAAAACCCCGTCTTAGATTTATTTTGAAATGACTTGGTTCTTTCTTTTTAAATGTAAAGCTCTGTTTAAAATTCACTTACCATAAAAGACCTGACAAAAACATCTGCTTGTACTTTTATAGATATTTGAAAATCTGAGATGTAAACATAAACCAGAGTTGTGTGGAGACTAGTGACCTGATTTTCAGAGCACCTGCAATTCTTATTTAAGTTAATAAGATTGAGGGTGTTCTGTGCCTCTTGAAAATCTGGCTATTTGACTCATATCTGTTGTTGAAAAGTTCTAAACTTGATTGGGAAAGAAGATATGGCTGCAGATGTTAAATATCTGTTGTAGAATTAGTTGGCATGCTCTGGCCTGAACTGCGTGCCACTTGACTTACTCATTTAGGTACTTAAACCGTTATTCTGAGTCATTGCATAGCTCATATGTTACTTATGAGATGGAAAATTTTGTGGTCCAAGAGACGAGATACCACTTTTTGTAAAATGTGCTTCTGAAGCTGAAATGTGACAGTTTGAGTTTAGATTTTATACATAGACAAAACCTTATAGGACACTTCTGTTGGTTTTTTTTTTCTACATTTAGAACATGATACATGGAAAATAGATATCTTTCTGATGTTACACAGCAGTTTTCAGCATATATCCACTGCAGCAAAACTAGACTGTTTGTTTCACAATGGATAGAATTTTTCAGACTAGACCAACTAACTGGCACATTTTTATTTTACCTTTCCAATAAGATCACTTAGGAGCTGAATTGTTCTTTCAGTTACAGGGTTCAACTCAAACTGAAGTCAATGGGAGTTGCACCTAAGAAGTTTAATGCAGAATCTGGCCTCTAATGTCCCAATATTTCTCAGCTTTGTTGAGGAACAACTAGAAATAAGGCTCAGTAAAGAAGACCAAGGACACTGGAGAAAGAAAAGGATGAGCGAGAAATAGAATATGGATGGGACAATACAGGCAGCTGATCTAGAAGTAATGGTACAGAGAAAGAAAATGATAGTTCTTTTGATATACTTGTGATAGAGCAGCAGCTGGTTGCAGCTGGCTACTGGTCAATATCAGATTATTTCAAAGGTTTCAGATTCCATAGTTTACCAGGATTATATTTGGCCCCCAACCCTCCAAAATAGGGCTGGCTACAGAAATCAGAGCTGGTCCTGCAACTGACTGGACTCTGACCTCTGGCACTGCAGAGTCTGTAGGATTTAAAGCTTCAGACTATCTGGAGCGCCCAGGAAGCGCCAGATGCAAGAAATTGCTTTAAAGTGCATCTAAGGAGCCCTGAGGAGCTAGCAACACTTGCAGGTGATTGTAGGAATTGGAGTTGCCACAAACAGGACTAGATGGGACAGCAGGAGATGACAGAAATCACAAGTAGCCTTTTGAACACAGAAGACACACTCAGAGAAGCCTGAACTGATGGGAAGGTCACAGTGTGTCAGGGATCATTATGAAGAAGTAGGGTAGTGCAGAAACCGTGTGAAACAGCCAGGGCTGTGGAGAGAAGAGAGAAGTTGGAGGGCGAGGGGGAGAGCGCACACAACCTCGGAGCATCCAGGCAAGTGTAGCTGGAGAATCAGATCTCTGTGAAAGAGAGAAGTAGTTAATGGGTGAGGCTTGGGGAAACAAACGTCTGTGACTGATTTTGATTTTTCTCTGTAGTTGGAATCTGCAACAACACACACAAACTAATTGTGGAGCCAGACCAGGGCTAAGATGTCAAATTTGCTTCTCGTAAAAAGAAAAGGAGTACTTGTGGCACCTTAGAGACTAACCAATTTATTTGAGCATAAGCTTTCGTGAGCTACAGCTTATGCTCAAATAAATTGGTTAGTCTCTAAGGTGCCACAAGTACTCCTTTTCTTTTTGCGAATACAGACTAACACGGCTGCTACTCTGAAATTTGCTTCTAAAACTTCTAGAAAAGAGAATTCTTTCAGGATCCACCATGTGTGTGCGCAAACACACACACACACACACAGCAATGAAACTAAATGATTCTGAAAATCTTAATGTCTGTATATTTGTGTTGCTTAGTTACTGGGCATTTTGTTGTCTCCCGTTAATACTGAGTTGCCAGAGTTGCAAGTTGACCTAACTTATGTGTGTGTTTTTCTGGTGGCAGATCTTAATTTTTTTTCTCCAGTGTGTCAGGAGATGAGTCACTTGGTTTTAAAAAGGTAAAATAAAATCACTTAAGGAACTGAAATGCAGTTTGTTTGCAGAGATAATCAGCAAAATAATGACAAAGAGGAAAAATACAAGAGGTTTGAGTCACAGAGGAACTGTACATTACATGCTAAAAGCAAGATAAGTAAAGAGATGTCATTGCTGAGATAACTATCTAGTTTGTATTAAGAGAAACAGGCTCTTTCTGGTCTATCATAATTTGTTTCCTTTTACTCTAGCTGCATTCATCTAATCAAGTGGTGTGGAGGAGGAAGACTGGAAGATGTGTAAACTGCTCTTAATAAATGTAAGTGGAATGAGTGCTGGTGAAAGGAACTAGGATGAAGAACTCTATTAACCACAGAATAGGGCCAGCATGGACAGTGACGATGAAAGTTGTTTCACCCCTTCAACCCCAATCTTGATCTAGAGAGACAACTTCAGAGATGGGAAGTAATTTCAGCTTTTATGCTTACTCCTAATACCTGTCACCTCCCTTTTCTGGGGTGAAGGGCCTGAATCTGATTGTTTTGTTTTGTTGTATAACGTGCACGCTTGTCCGCTAGAAAAAGGACAGAGACCACAGTGAGTCATTACACAGCAGCCATTGATCAGCCATCCAGATGCATTTATACAGTGCTTTTCATTTGGAATGATCTCAAACACTTTATAGCCTATTGATATACAATGAAATGCAGCAACCTCTAGGGTTGAACACAGCCACCACCGAATTGTAAATCTGATTGAAAATGTTCCATTGGAACTGTTTTGGGACAGGAAATGGATTTAGACTAAATTAATTTATTTTTGTGTGTGTGGAAAAGTGTCTGCTTTCCATGGAAACATTAGGTATTTTGGTTGAAAAATTGAATACCTGAAAAACAATATTTCAATTTGGAAATGCAGCTGCAGAGGCTCAGGGGAGTTTTACTTTGGATGCCTCATGTTCCCCCTTCTCCTCTATGGGCTGGGCTGCATCTTCCACCATGACCAGGGTCTCCAAGGTATTTCATTTCCCCTCTCCAAAAGGGAGCCCATAGTGCTTCTTGGGAGATGTAGTTTGACGAGGAACCCTGGTGTATAGAGAAGAACAGGAATTAAGGATCTGAACTATAACTCCCACTAGGTCTTGCAATAGCACTTCCAAATTGAAATATTTTGGGTTTTGGACAAAATATTTAGGTTTTCAGTTGAAATTGTTTGATGTTTGAATTTCTGTAAAAATTTCCCATTGGAAACCAACCATATTTCTGGCCACCTCAACTTATTAATGTAGAATAATACTATATAAACCTTTAAGAAAAGACATGAAGAAAATGATATCCAATAGGAGCTTCAGGGAGATTTAGATAAGCAAAATTATCTAAACTAGGACTTGATCAGGAGACTAAGGCTAACTCCCTGGTATTGGGAAAAGAATGTATAGGATGATTAATGAACACAGGAAGGACTTCAATTTTATTTTTCATTTGAGAGATGCACTTCCTTCAGCACACAGCCTCCATACACCAATCTGGAATGTTATTTTGGCAATGACTTAGAGGGAAGAGTTCTGTTTCCATCTAGTGAATCACCAACACGGTTTTCTTTATAACTTGGGTTTTCCTTAGGCCCTGTCATGACTAGAATTTTGGTCATGTTTTATCTCTAGTTAACTGATTTCCAGTTAACTAGCACTATTGTAGACAGTCTACAAACATTAGTTCTATGACACGCAGATTTGTTGTGGGTCTGTGGTTCATGTGGCCCTAGCTAAGCATGAGGATGATTCTCAACTAGGAACAAACCTTTGTGGAGTGTTACATTTGCATTTAGAATCAAATTAGTAAATTCAATAAGATTGAAAGACAGCAAATTCAAAACCAATAAATAGAAATGATTTTATGCACACTAAACGATTAGACTCTGGAACTCATTGCCATAGGATGTTGCTGAAGCCTGCGCTTAGCACGATTCAAAGTGATATTGGACATTTATATGGATAATAAGAATATCCAGGAATAAAACCCTGTATGCTTCAGGTTTTAAATCAATCTCTAACTATTAAGGGTTAAGTGGAGACTCTCCTGGAGGACAGATTATTTAAAATCTGTCTATAGCATGTTATCTTGCACTTTCCTTTAAAGCATTTGATGCTGGCCGCTGTTAGTGTCAAGATACTGAACTGATACTAGCTGGATCTCAGATCTGAGTCAGTAAGGGAATTTGTATGTTCCTATGAGTTAGACATTAACACAAAAATACAGGTTAGACAGGACCATTAGAAGTTTTCCAAGTAATGAGTTGTTCTAACCTTGCATCACTTGTGAAATCTGACTAGGTTGCATAGGAAAACTGTGGCAGAGCCAGGAACAGACCTCCACTCCTTCTGCATTCTAGTGCTGTATCTTAATCACAGATGTATCCTTTGTCTCCATCTTGTTTTCAGAGTATAGTCAGGGAAAGGCCACTTCTGTATTAGAATATTAGCAGGCTAATTATCTAATGGGTTTTAAACTGAATGAAATGTTTGTACTCTGGGATAAATTAAGATCTAATCAGGATTTGTTAGTTCAGTTTGCTGCCATTAATGGACCTATATTTCCACTAGTTTTTGACTGGTTATTTTTCAGTGTTTCATTTATTTCTATTTACTGTTTGTATTAAGATAACATATAGGAGCCCTGTCATGGATCAGGACCCTATTGTGTTAGGGGCTGTACAAACACAGAACAAAAAGAGTCCCTGCCCTAAAGATGTTACAGTCTAGATAATTGTAGAATCCAGCACTACTGAGAGAACAGCATTCATTCAGATCCATCCTATCATTGATTTTTGTTGGTCCACTGGCAAGGACTGAACACTAAAAGGACTGGTTTTTTTAGACTGCTAGAAATCTCTCTAATCTGAACTATTAATACTATGCTAAGACCTATAGAAAACACGTGGAAAAACCTGGAATGCCAGCACCAGCACTTTCTTCAGAAGATCCTCAACATAAAATGGGAGGATCGCCGCACTAATGTCAGTATCCGCACAGAGGCCAACATCTTTGGTGTTGAGGCCCTGATTATCCTGCGTCGAATGAGGTGGAGTGGGAACCATGTCCGCATGCCTGATGTACGCTTACTAAAACAACTGCTGTGCGCCCACCTCACCAAAGGAGAAAGGAAATAGGGAGGCCAAAAGAAATGCTTTAAAAACATCCTCAAGATAAACATCAAGAGATGTAAAAAGAAAAGGAGTACTTGTGGCACCTTAGAGACTAACCAATGTCATCGACACCACACACTGGGAGACAGCAGCCGAGGATAGGGATAACTGGCAAAGACAGAGAGGGAACATCCACTTTTGGGGAAAATCACCTTGCCCTGGTTGCAGAAAAACACTAGAAAAGCAAGGACCAACTACTCTCATGCAGCAATCGTGGCCCAACCCTGTCTTCCAACACCACCTGCAATATCTGCCTGTGGCTCAAGGAGTGGACTCGAGTCACCAAAGCACCCATGAAAAATAAAACCCGTGAAAGAGATTGTGACATTGCACTCCATATGATTTTATGAAATTATAATGAGTGTGAATATAATGTAACTGGAATATGCTTATGCAAAAGGTCTCTTGTAAGGTATCATTACAAAGCTTATAATCTAGTGAGTGTGGTCATCCTATTTGTATAAATGTATCATTCTTGTATCTGAAACTAGAAATATGAAATACAACTCTGAGGTCCTATTGTAATTATGCAAAGTGTGGGCCATTAATGGTGGTTTGGAATCTTGTTGGCTCCCATCAACTAGGACAATTGGTTGAAAATGGCTCTGTTTACTTGCAAACCTTCCTGTTAGTCAGACGAGGAAGAATGAAGGCTTGCGGTCTCACAGGACATGTGGCTATGTCACCTGGTACTGGAATCCATCTTAAACCTGGTGCTTTTCCATTTAGAAGGAGAAAGACACAAGATTCCCACCTTGTGCCAAAAGGGGTAGAATACAACAAAGAAGTTTCCAGTCATGAGAACTCCCTTAGTTATCACCTGAGCTGGAGCTAACGAGAACTGTACCAGGGGAAAGGATTGGGCCCAGAGTAGGAAGGAGTACAGTCTGTGAAAGAAGCTTATTGGAACATCTGTGAGGGTGAGATGTATCTGTAATCAGTTTCTTAATGTATTAGGCTTAGATTTGTGTGTTTGTTTTATTTTGCTTGGTAACTTACTTTGTTCTGTATGTTTATTACTTGGGACCACTTAAATTCTGGAGTTTGGAGTACATGGAGTTTACCCACTTCTCATTTGGTGAATGTGGTGGTTAGGTTAGGTTAATTTACTTGCTGCTGCTTTTACCACTATGCTACTGAGTAGTAGGTATTATGGTAGAGCCTTACAGCTCTAACCAAAATTAGGGTACCATTGTTCTAGGCACTGTGCAAGTAAGAAAAAGTCCATGCCCTAAAGAGCTGTCAGTCTAAATATATGAACCAGACAATGGATGGGAGAATGGAGTGGTTATTATCTGGGTCCGGTTCTTGTATAGCCCAATATGGAGATAAGGGTTCACTGCAAAACTCAATCCAATCTGGATCCAGCTTGTAACCCCACCAAAGTTCTGTGTTCTGCTCTGGGCAATGATTTGGGCCCATCTCTATCCACATTATACATAAAGGGAAAAGACTCCATCTGCGCCAAGTACAACAATGCCAAGGTTAGAACACCATGAAGAAACTTAAATCTGCAGGAAGGGTTTCTGTGACACAGTCACCCTTTGGTAATGCTGGGAGAGCGGGAACTTGTAGAAGACAGGGACTATGAAGTGGCTGAAACAGATGAGCTGTATCGTGCACCTGGGGAATATCTGATTTGCTTCACACATTTTTCTGAATTAAAACTGCAAACTTGGGCATAATTTTGTGAAACTGGTTAAAAAACAAAACCCCACAAGTAATTGGTGGATTTCACCACTGTGCAGATCCAGCATCTGGGCTTGTGCAGGAAACTTAAGGCCTGATCCAATGCCAGGGAAAGTCTGTGGAAAAATTCACATTGGACTGGGATGATGGAGTTCAACCCCCAACTCATGGGCAGGGCATGGTACTGTAGTACAGTTATTCCATGGTCTCTGTTTCAACCTAGGGGTTGGAACAGCAGGACCTGTGTGGAGAATCTGGGTCAAGAGCAGATTCATTATCATTATTTTTGTTTATTTTGGCAGTGTTAGGGACTAACCAAGATCCAGACCTCACTGTACTAGGCACCATATAAACACAGAGTAGCAGACAGACACAGAACGGGGGAAGGGGTATAACACACAAGCAGAGTGAATAATAATATGGCAGCAAATGTCATGATAATGCCACCATTTAAAAACAAATTTGGGGTCGGGTTTGGAGCCAGCATAAAGACCTCTTCCATGGCACATAGGGATCTGCTTTGCACCTTTTGCAGCTGCTGTGCAGACCCTGCATGGGACTTTAAAGGGTGTAGATGGTCTTGTGTAGGCTATTAGTACTTGGGGAAATCTCGCCCTTTTAGAAATTTTACATTGATTTAAATAAAAAAGTCAATTTGTGAGGATTCTGGCACCTTTTTCCAAAGCATCAGGAACAGGCCGCTTGTAGCCCACTGGTAATTTTACCAGTCTGGCAATTCCTATGGGTCTGAAATCTGATTTCACGGTTTTGTGACCTATTTTGGTGATTTGACCACCTGCCTTTCAAAAACTTTGTGCTACTGAAACTTGCCTTTGCTGGTGTTCATTTTGAACAGCACCAGTATACAAGCACCACAGGAAAGGATTTGTCAATGTGAAGGACTTTAGAATAATGTCTGGGAAGTGGCTGGGTGAGGCTTCAAACCTCTTCAGTACGTAAAATGAATGCTAGGTAGTTCAGGTCATACTTCAAGCCATTCAATGTTTCCTGCCTAGCACAAAAGATTGTGTGCTCTACATTGCTGCAAATTTTAAAAACAATACAGTAATTGTCCAAAAGCATATAATGACACACTTGTAACCTGCCATGTTTTGTACTACTATTGCAGAACACTGTGGGGTTGTCCTGAAGTCACTGGGAATTTTGCTTGAGAAGGAATGCAAGATCAGGCCCTATATTATTTTTTAAAAATTAGAATAAGTGTATTCCCTAGCAACCCTAATGGTGATTATGTGAAGTAGATGTTTCCCTGGCTATCCATTAGAGCATGGTTCTCCACCTTTTTTCATTTGCAGACCCCTACAAAATTTCAAATGGAGGTGTGGACCCCTTTGAAAATCTATTGTCTGTGGAGCTGAGTTCTGTTCGGTCAGTTTTCAGTCTATCTTTCACAGACCCCTTAGACATAGTCTGTGGTCTCCTTGGGGGTCTGCAGACCACAGGTTGGGAACCACTGTGTTAGAGTAGCTTGAAGAATTCACATACATGCTGCCGTGCAAAGAACATCTTGAAGGCGGCCTTACTGCTCTTCATGCTCTGGTGCTTGTGGCCAGTTGTCAGTTGATTCACAGTTGTACAGGAAACCAGAGCTAAGGCAAATCTCCTTTTGAGCTAGACACCGGAAACAGCTGAGTTCAGTATCAGGGGGAAAATGGACTTCTACATCTGAAAAGAGATTAACAGCTAAGAAAATGAATTGTGCTAGCAATTACATTCTACTTGCTTTATATTTTTGAAAGGGGGGCCCCTTTCACCACTTCCCAAATACATTGTTATTGATTATAAGCTTCTGTTTTGTCGTCCTAGTTTTCAGGATGATAAAGGGAGCAGGTCTCTGCTTAAAAATGAATATATGGCTGCTGTGTACTCCACAGTGCATCATTTAGAGTCAGTTATCTTTTTGAGAGATTCCACTCTCGCTCCACTCCCACCCCCAGGGTGTTTTACTAAAACTGAACAAGTAAAAGGGAAGTACAAAACAGATCTGTATCATATCCCCCCTGCATAATATGGACACTAAAAAGAACGCACTGAAAATCCATCTGGCTAGCAGAAGATGAGAGGAATTAGAATCTATAATTTCTGCCCTATTTTGAAGTTTTGGCAGAGGTCCTCTAAACTTTCTTGCACTTTAATTATCCATATCCACCACTATCCATATTCTGTGTGATCCATGACTCCTGTGATTTTATGTGCTGGAATTTCCTTTTGATGGCTGGGAATTCAAGATATATATAGCTTTTTAAAGGTACATAGGAAGGACATGTTGAGAAATAAATATATATAACTTCTGAGATTCTGTGATAGTCTGAAGCCCTAAATCTTCTGTTCAAGATCTCAAGAGCATGCCTGTACTAACCACTATAGATGACAAATCCTGATGACTTTAATGTTCGTTTGACACTCATTCATGAGTCTCAAATGTTCATCTTCATATACTGAATGAAAATGAAAGTGAATTTCAGAGAACTTCCATCAGACCATTCAGACTCCCCCAGAGGCTGGTTTTGGCCATCAGAAAATGGCATTCTTGGCAGAGCAGCAGCAGTTCTGTGCTGGCAGGCTAGATAGGATTTCTTGTGTTAATCAGCTTCAGAACTCTGAAGCATAGGTAACTCCTTGTTTTCTCTCACACTCATTTTAGGCTGTTAGGGTCAAAGGAGGTGAGGCTGGTGGATCTGGCAAGCATTTCAGGCTTGTGTTATACTTGTATTGGCATCTTCACACTCCATCTTTCTGCTTTGCTGATGTCTGAAAGTGGTAATGTCAACTTTTATACAGGAGCTATAAGAAACACAAAGAGCTGCGTGTTTGGAAAGTTCCTGTATTCTATCTCCTTTCTCTTCTTGAACTGTTTAACTGTAGCCAAATGGTAGCTGGTCTCTCTCTCAAATTTGGATTTATGGCACGTTATTATTTGCCCCTTTTCTATTTGTGGCATACTTCTGAAATTGTGGTCTATGGACTTCTTTGTTTGCCCATAGAATAAAATATTTGGAGAACCAAGCAGTGAAGAAGCTGCACTAAGACCTTTAAAAAAAACAACAACAAAGAGAACAAAAAACCCCCAAACAGCTGTGACCCATTCACATGTCCCAGCAGCAAGTGGAAACAATACCAGGGAAAATGTGCAAGGAAAAGGAACCAGTCATAGAATTCCATCTTCGAGCTATGGATATTTATAAAAATCAACCATCTGTGTGGTGGCCTACGTAAGAATGGATGGTGGTCCCAGTCCTGCTCTGACTTTACACTAGCGGAGACATCCTCTCTATCAGGTGAATTCTCATCTGGCCACATACAACCAGTATCGTGCCCTTTTGTATCACGAGAGAGGCATAAAGGAGTCAGATCAGGGGAGAGAGTCTGACCCATTGTTTGCAATATGGTGCTCAATATCTTGTGAGTATGCAGTGTGTGTAGTGACAGACTGATGGTTGATATGTGTGGTAGAACCTCCTCAGAGGTGCTGAAACTAGGGGTGTTGGCGTTGCTGTTACACCCCATGGCTTGAAGTGGTTTCCATCACATACAGGTTTTATAGATTGGTTCAATGGCTTTCAGCACCCTCACTATACAAATTGTTCCATCCCCCCCTGCCTCTGGGACCTCTGGAGTGCCTTTATCAGCTACCGTGCTGCCTGTCCATTTGAGCCCACTTGCTGGGGGACCAATTTGGAACAGTTTTCTGACTTCCTTGTCTGTCTGTCTGTCTGGCTTGCCTGGTGTCACCATCTTTCTGAAGCCCCACCTACTGGCAAATTGACCGTCACCTGTGAAATACCTCACTTCATTCTCATGCCATGGCCCTCTCTGACTGCGAACTGACTGGCATGCTCCTCCTCCCCTCATGGCTCTGTCTATGGGCTACCCGGTATCACCTTTCTGCTTGCCTGGAATTACGTTAATTTTTCTTTTTGGAACAGAATTGATAATTAATTAAAAGCAAAATGCAATTTCTCTTTTAAGAGCATCACTGAGCTGGAATAGTGCTTTCTTGCAGTGAATACTTTCTGACAAGTCCTTTTAATTCTTTCTGATGTCCCTAACTCTTCACTGAAGTCATTATTTGCAAAAGCACGATTTTTTTTGTCAATGATAATCTGAGGAATATGAAGGGACACAGAGCAAATGTAAGAATGAATGTCAAATTCAGGGACATTTTTAAAGCAAGATGGTCTTTTAAACACAAACCATCACAGAACATAAAAACTGCATGATGTGAGTTCTGCTTGTATCCAGGAGTGGAAAAACAAGCTGTTTTCTTTAATTGCAAAATGCATCTCCTAGCTCTCCCATAAGCTTAAAAAAAACATTGAGTAATGTTGCGATCTGCAAGAAGTGATTTATGTAACATGCACCTAAACCACAAGTCACATGGGCTCTTTCTGTTTGCTACTTTTGATTGCTTGGCTGAGGAAACAAACTATAACCTCCTCTACAAGCAATGTTCTTTAGCAATGCCAGTCTAAGTGCCCTTCATCCAACATGTCCTTAAGAAAGCTCATTCAGCAAAACCGCAATGCCAATTTTGTGGGCTACTGTGTTAGTCCAAGTTACACACCTTACTTGGATCCAATGTGCAGTCCCCAGATGGATAATAGAAGAGTTCAGAGTCTGGCAAACACAGTGGGGACATTACCCAGGGGACGCAAACAGGTACGTTTTCAGTTTTTGACATTGTGGAAGGTCTGATTTTTGCAGGACAGATAATTGTTTTTCTGTGTGGTTTTTTTTTATTTCTAAATGTATGCTACAAGGTTATCAACATGTGATTTTTAATGGTTGTTGTAGAATGTAGCAGGCCACATTCAACCTTGATTTAACTTTAATACAGTCAGTGGAATTACACCAGGGGGAATTTGGCCCGGCATGTTTTCTTGGATTGTGATTATAAAACCTTTAAAACAAAACACCAATATGGCAAGTTTTTAGGGCAACTCGGAACATAAAGTTCTTTTTCAGCTAAAGAAAAGGAAGTACTTGTGGCACCTTAGAGGCTAACCAATTTATCTGAGCACAAGCTTTCGTGAGCTACAGCTCACTTCATCGGATGCATGAAGTCACTAACTTCTAAGTCACTAGCTGTGCTGCATTAGGGTTTGTTCTGTTTACAGCTGTGTTGAGAAGACTCTCTTGATTTCTGGGTGTTTCTGATCATTTAATTCACTCTGCTCTGGTATAATGGCTTGTTTAGGACTTTTGGTTCCCTCATGAACTGCCTTCCCCATTTATGACTGAAAGCACCTCTCATTAGTTGTGTCCATCTGGTTTGAAGTATTTTGCTAGAAGCGATTCTGATTTGAATTGTTTCTCAATACAATATTCTTTGTTTTTCTTTCTTTTTCTTTCAGAGCATGACAGATTTCTGTTTGCAATTGGCTTTTAAGAAAGCCCGTTTCTGTTCTTGCTAATGCTGTGAATTGGCAAATAAGCACTTATAGGATCTATCTAACAATCTAATGTAAAGCAGTCTAAATTGAAAGTACATAAGACATATTAACACAAATTATCAAAGAATTTGTACATACTGATTGTGCACTTACGCATTCACTTTGTATAACAATATAAGTGCACTTAATCCTTCTCTTTGTACAATCCTGGAGAAGATAAAGCAGAGCCAGAATTAGACAGATTAATGTATTTCTGTGGAATACTGTTGCTGATTCTTTGTTCAGTTACAAGTGCTTGTGATAGGCACGGTTTTCTATGGCAATCATGCCTGATTTAGAGAGAGAATCTACAGTAATGGTTGTGACATGACCATGTTTGTTAAAAATAAATTACAACACATGTATTTGCTCTGAGAACCACCCTCTGCAAAGAATTACATATCTGATGGACACTTTAGAGAAGTAGATCAGTTTAAAGTTATGTGCATATTTAACTCTCACAAACAGCCTACAGTTTGCTATAAGTACATCTAATGCTCTTCCCCAAAAACAAATACATGTTTCTGAAATAAGAGTGGTACAGAGATGGTTGTTTTACAATGGGGCACAGTTTTATCCCTCTGAAGTGTGTATCATATGTTTTATTACATTAACTTGCAGTCCATAGACATTTTTGTGATACAGGCCAGTAGTTCCTCATTTTTAATCTACATTTGGCAAGAATCTTTGCTTAAAATTAATGTTAGCCCTTTTCAGAATCCTTCCTGATTTCTTAAATACTTTTCTATTTGCCTGAAATATCAAGTTATGGTTTTCTGGCATCGTGAATGTGTGTATGTTGTTGGATTCCACCATGCATAGAGATAAGAGTAATCCTCATGCGTGAGCAGGTATGGAGGGTCTGTGTGACACCGCTCATCGTTACAGGAATAATCACTCCAATAACGCCCGGTGAAACTTAGATCTGCTTTTAGAAATGCTGGAATTAGCATTAGCAAATCAGCATTTCCTTTGGTATCACAGCACTCCCGGAAGTACCGCTGTGTGGATGCAATACTCCTAATGTGGGGTTTTCAAAAGTGCTCTGCATTGGCCTAACTCTCCTCCAGTTGAAGACGATGGAAATTTGACTTCAATCGGAGCAGAGTTAGACCAAACCTGAGGGCTTCTGAATCCCAACCCAGGTGGTCTGTTCTCTAGCTGTATCTTATTTCTCGTTGGTGTCAGTGGAGAAAGTAACGGGCCCATTTGGCTACTCGTGGATGAATGCTGGCAGAGATAAGAGTGGCTTTGCGGTAAAGGCACAAGAGTGGGAGTCAAAAAGATTTGAGTCCTACTGCAGGTTCAGCTGGTTCTTGTGTGATCTTGGTCAATTAATTCTTTGCCTCAGTTTCCCGGTTTGTAAAATAGGGATCATTCTACTTGAATTTCTCACGGAGCGAGATATGGTGGGTGAGGTAATAACTTTTACTGGACCAACTTGTATTGGTGAGAGAGAGACACTGTTGAGCTTTTCTTCTTTTCATGGGCAGTTAAGTATTAATGTTTGTAAAATGCGTTCAAGTTCTCTACTGGAAGGTGCCAGAGAGGTGTAAAAAGTATTTGTGTTGTTAACATACACTGTTGGCACGATAAAAATATTAACTCTAATTAGAACTACCTCCCTCCCAACATCACTCCAAATTATTCATTTGTGATACACCTACAGCCCCCTAGAGGTAAGGTAGCATGTCTGGGGCCCATAGATTCCGGCCATGCGTAGGCTTAGGCTGTGCCTGATTACAAAGAGCAGGGTTCAGACCTGCACAGCTCAGACTTCGATCAGGCTGTACATTTTCCATAGTGCACAGCAGTAAAGCTTCCACAATATCAGTGAACATTAAGTGTCTTCTATCTGAAAGTTCCACAAAATACCGTCACAAGGCATTCTTTCTTAGGTTTCTAGAACCATAGGAAACACTTCAGCTATTCGACCAGTGCAGGGTTTCCCCCTACAGAGTATAGTCTATTGTCCTTTCCAGTTTAAAATGCTCCAAGAAATTAAATTCGCAGCATTTCAATTACGGGGTGGAATCCACAGTCAACCAGTCTCGCTCTCAAAAAGATTTTCTTATTATTCAGCTTCAATTTTCACTCTTCATAGTCTCACCCCATTACTTTTAATTACAACCACTTGCATTACCCTAAACAACCCCTTCCATTATGTTTACAGCCTTCAAACTCTTCAGCAGGTATCACAGTCATTGCTTAACCAAGTTACATACCCCTCCAGGGCTTTGGTTTTTAGAGCACCTGTTCCCGAGCTTTTGAAAGTGGATCACAAAGGTCCTAGGTGCCATTCCCAGTACAAAAGTGTGCTGTGAGTTACCTCATTCTTGTATTGGCCAGTGGTAATGCAATGTATCAATGGGTTTAATCTTTATCCTATTAGCAGCAGGATCATGCCTGACATTTGGCCATACAGATATTGGAGAGTTTTTTTTAAAATAAGGCTTGATTCACTGCAGTTTTCCAGTGGAGGACTATTGCAGATTTTACAGTGGCATAACACTGGAGTCACATAATGGTATATCAGGTGCAAAATGTTTTCACATGGTAGATTCAGAAAGTGTGCAGTATTTCCACTTTATATCAGAGGGTCTGGAAAGATCATATTAAGTGACTTTCACACCCATTTGGAAATGTTGCTCCTACCAGTGACTTTCTGTATCATAACAATACTGAAACAATGTATGATGATTGACCTGTAAAACCACTGAGTGTTGCACATGAAATGGTAAGTCAGCCCTAGAAAGCAGACAGGTTTATATACTGACAGTTGTTAATTTGACAGTTGTTAATTAGAATTAGCCAGCCAGCTTTAAAAAGATGGATTTGAAGAGGAATGCAAATTGGTTTACAATCTTATATTTAGCTTCTAAAACTGATGTTCTACAGTTGTCATTTTCATCAGGTTGACCAGATTTACTGTTTAATTAAAACTTTTATTTCAAATTAAACCCAGTTTGTTTAGTTTACCTTTCTGTCATTCAACTCCATCACTATGGACCTGGAGGCGGCTTAACAAAATGAAATCTCTTCTGTCTAACCCGCTCCCACTTGCCACTGTGTATTTATTACTGTGGCATCAAAAGTGCCTTTGTTATTGACTGATACAACACTATGCAGTCTACCAAACATCCCAGAGACATGTCTCTTCCCTCATCATTCCATTTGGAAATGACACAGAGACTGGGAATGGTATGGAAGATCAGAGGGATTTTGTTTATAACAGTTTTATGGAGAATACGGAACCTTGCTGTTGAATTCATGCATGCCGAACAGACCACCCAAGTGCCAACCATAGGATGGTGGTACCAAGGCCTTGAACGGGACCTCTCTATCATACCCCTTTCTGGTCTTCCCTTACCCAATATAGTTTTAGGACTAGATTCATCTGAGGCTTATATTGTTTCTTTTAGGCATTACCTAAGGTACAGCACCCGCAAAATGAAGACTGCTGGGGAGAGGTTGCAGTAGTGCAAAGTGGCTACAAACTCTCTCCTCTACTGAGGAACCTGCATGCAGCCAATGCTATCCCCAAGTGGCCAGGAATGGCTGGAGAGAGTGGATGTGAGATGCCCTGATTCAGCACATCCCCTAAGCACTCTGCACCTGCTCCTACACCAGGGGGAACACCAAGGGAGGTTAGACAGCAGTAACACCTTCTGTTCTCCCGGAGGGTACAGAGTGCCAGGCTGGTATGAGTGGAGGTATAATTTGCACCTTGCTGAGTCAGCGAGAGAGTATCTTCAGCAGTTATATACTCTTGAAAAGTGGCGCAAACACTCTACCAGGTGTCACTTTCTTCTGTCCCTGTCCCCCCTCACCACACACCAGGTTTTTCACACAATGCTCATGTGATAGCAACTTTGCCAAAATAATAATATTCTCTTGGGAATAGACATTCACTAACACACAAAGGTTCAAGGAATTTTCTCTGTGGTGTACTTTTCTATTAACTTGTTGATTTTATTCATTTTATACGTAAAGTTAAATGTATGGACCTATTAACAATGGCAAACTTTATTTCTGTTTCCAGCTTGCTTTAACCAGATCAAGTTCCTTAGGTGACTCTTCTGGGCCACAAAGGTAAAGAGATTTGCTTTTTACTGTGATACTTGCTCTGATTTTATATTGTGCTGTAGATGTATGGATAGTAAAAAGATAAAACAGAAAATGAAATAAAAGCCATTCCCTGAAGAGCTTACAATCTAACAGCAAGAGTAGGTACAGCACAGATACCAGGCAGAGAATGGTGGTTCGTTCGTACACAGTAGCTAGTGAGCAGTGTAGAGCAGGTGGGTTTAAAAAGTAATTTTAATTTTGAGAGGAAGGGCTCCTAAGTTGTATGACTGTCTGTAAATGTGCATGCCATGAATCCAGACTGTTGATGGGGTTGATATGTCACAGTTGGATAAATAGCGGCATTTTGCATTTCTTAGTAATAAATAACCCCCCCCCCCCCCAAAATAGGGTGCTGTGTTCTTTATGTGCAGATTTATGTATTTTTCTTACAGACGCCTTCTTGCTATTGTCAAAGAAGATAATGAAACATTTGGATTTGAAATTGAGGTGAGACTTCAGCACTGTGAATATAGATTATCTAATTCACTGCCTATGATAGGTCTGTGTTCATGATGAATTGAAGTGATGGACCTGGAATGTGATGGACTTCAAAGGGTTTACAAATATAGAAGGACACAGACCAAACCCTATGATCACCTGCCACTACACCTGAACTTTGGAGAGATTCAGATCTGAATCCAGATCCAAAATTTGCAGGTGGCCCTATCTTTATTATGGGCCAAAACAAAACTCTAGTTCCAGACACCCTCAACTTCCATGGCTCTTCCTATTCCATGACATAGTTGTTTTAATCCTCCTTCTGAATCCACAATAAGCTTCTTGTTGCCAAAAGCAGGGGGTGTTGTCAGCTGATTAGAATAGAGGGCTAGAAAGCAAGAGGACTCCTGATATCAATTCACACCCCTGTGATTAACTTCTTGAGTAACTTTAGACAAGTCATATAATTTATGCTGGCCTAAGTTTACCCATCTGAAAAATGGGTAACTATGGCATTTACCTGCCTCATAGAGATGTTGTGAGAATTAATGGTTTTAAAGTGCTTTAGATTAACGCTGCTATACAAGTATTCTTGACACTTATGTTACCCAACTCAGGGATCGCTTCAATGTGTGTAGTGTATCTAACTTGTATGGGATTTCCTCATGGACATTGAGGGGGAAAAGCAAAAAGTCCTTTATACAGAGCCCAATGCAAACTTGGAAGGGATAAAAGAACAAGTATAGAATATAAATATTTGAGTCCATTATGGGAAAATAACACACACATGCTCTCTTCTGAAAACACTGTACTATCTTTTTAAAATCTTTTTAAACTTTAAGTAGATATATTTTTGGAAGTAAGTGTACAGAGGAAATACATTAAGAAATTTTTAAATAATAATGAACTTACTAAGTTCAACTATTTTATTTTTAAGTAAATCGCATGAAAAGTAACTGTGTGTATATATAGATTTGCAATGTATGCATGTGTGTATCTATCTTTCTCTCTGTTTTTATGTATAGAGGGAGAGAGAGACACATACAAGAGTTAATATTAACACATCAAATAATAAAAATAAAATTACTTATGGTTCATAATAAGTCAAGAGCTTGATCCTGTAACCTTTACTCTAGGATTACAGGGGCAGGCCTTTGCAGATTTCTTATATATTTTGGGAGATATAAATCTTTGCTATTCCTCTTTCAGCTGACTACTTTAATACTTTGACCTTGATCACTAGAAAAACAAAACTGATGCAATTTTCAGGACAGTTGTCTAATACAAGTATTATAGAACACCTCCTCATACTGTATTTCTAATCTGTACAGACACACATTTGTACAGTATTTATTTGTTTATATACTGGTAGTCTTTATCTGTGTCCATTTATTATTTTGCATAATTACTCTGGGTGGCTTGGTTGTAGCTTTAAAATAAATCACTGATGTTAACAATGTGAGATAAATAAGATAGATATTTAGCAGAGTATATAAATAATACATTTAGAAATGTTCTCAAGGAAACATCAGGTTTTTAGGCTTATTTGAGGACATAAGGATCTGATTCCCCACTTGCAATACATAGGAATGAAACCACACATTTATTTACAGTGCTGTTGTTGTGCATCTTTGAAACATTTCTCAAATTTATGCACAGAGAATAAATAACATTTTCAGCCAAATTAGTGTATTAGGAGACGCATAACTTTTTCTGATTTAGTTCTGTGACTAATGAGTGTGTAAGTATTTGGGTCAGGAATAGTGGAGAGCTTTTAGAAGGGAAGATAATTGAGTCAATTACTGTGCTTTTGTATGAATTGAGAGGGCAGATTTTCATTATTTGTGGCATTCAGATTAAAAATAATTATTCTTGGCATATCTTCCTTCTGAGTGTACATTGTCTGTGAGCCTCTCACTTGATAGCCTGGTCTATAAAAAGCCAGTATCTGTTTGGTATTGAAATAGGTTGACTTAGCTCCAGATTTTGACAGTATTTAGGTGTTAACTCCACTTGCCATTGCACTACCTAAGTCCCATTTTCAGAACTGATTTTAGGCTCTTAGGAAGCCTAAATCCCATTGACTTTCAATAAGACGTAGGCTCCTAAAAGCCCGAATTGCTTCTGCACATGAGACTTAGGCTCCTCAGCATGGACTTCTCCCATGCTGCCCCTTTCCCCTGAGGCCTCACCCCATGCTCACTCGTCTCCGCCCCCTCCCCCTTTGGCTCTCCTTTACAGCCAGTAAAAAGAGGGAGGGCTTTTTAAAAGTGATGGGGCCATGACCCCCTGGCCCCACTGTCCCAGCACTCCTGCTTCTATGCCAGCTAGGCCATGTCTGAGCTGGAGGAGTAACTTCCAGCTCAGGTAGACACACCCATGCTAGAACTAGCTCTGATTAAACTAGCATGCTAAAAATAAACATGTAGCTGTAGAAGCATGAGCCACAGGATAGACTAGCCGCCTCGAGTACATACCTAGGGTTTCAGATGGGATTGTGCTCAGGGTGGCTTGTCTGTCTTGCCACCGCCGCTACGCTTTTAGTGCGGTAGCTTGATTAGAGATAGCATGTGTTTTTTCTGCCTGAACTGGAAATTGCATCTCTAGCTACAGTGTGGACATACCCTAAGGCTTTGCAACGCTGACTGGAGCAACACCTAAGCATCTTTTTAAAAAGCAATCTGGCCTGAAGGGTTTACACTGTGTAGATGTGATTATTTCATTATTATAGTATGAGTTTAGACATCCCTGAATAGGACTATATGAATCTCTCTATGCTACCATTTGCAGGTGGTTTATGAGAATTACAGTGGGTGCATTTGAAAGTTTCTGCCCATTTGACTGATTCTACCAGTACTTCCCATTTATGGCCTCAGTCTGTTGTAATCAGATGACAGCAATCACTACTGTTGTAATGGGACCATGCATGTGCCTAAAAAGTTACTAATGTACGTACATGTATGTGCAAGTTTGAGGCCTAAATAGCTAGATATTACTACTCAGGCTGGTATAAACTTTCAGTCTGGTAGGAAAATGTTAAATGGCATATACTGGTGTGATTCTGGAATATTGGGTTTAGCTGAAAGCATTAAGTTGTGCCTAATGTTGAAATCACTGAGTTGCATAGTTTCTTCATGAATAAGTAAATCAGCCCAGGTTTGCTAGAAACTCATGCCAGATTTGCTCATCATTTGATCCATGTTGTGATTAGAAAGATTTGTGAATCTGCCGAGGATTTTAGGGTTGTAACGAAACTCAAAATTGAGTGGGTTTTGGCTGTCTTAGTTTCACTATTAGAGAAACAAGGTGGGTGAGGTAATATATTTTATTTGACCAACTTCTATTGACGAGAGAGACCGCTTTCAAGCCACACAGAGCTCTTCTTCAGGTCTGAGAAAGGTACTCTGAGACAGAGTGCAGTGCTTAATTTGTGCCAGGGCTTGCCAGGACTGAGCCCGGGCACCTCTAGACTTGGCAGTTCATAGTCCCAGCACCTCTGGGCTTGCTGCATCAGTTGTGAATGTAAAAAATTGCTTAAGCCTTGGTACCTAATTGCTTGAGCCCCAGTATCTCTTTCATTACAAATTAAGCACTGTCTGAGTGTGACAGCTAAATGCAAGGTGGAACACATTGTTTAGCAAAAGGAGTTAGCACATATTGTAAGGGACCAGTCAAGACAAAGTGGCGCATTAACAATTCTGACAAAAATGGGGGTAGCCGTGTTAGTCTGGATCTGTAAAAGCAGCAGAGTGTCCTGTGGCACCTTATAGACTAACAGACATATTGGAGCATGAGCTTTCGTGGGTGAATACCCACTTCGTCGGATGCATGCATGCCACAGGACTCTTTGCCGCTTTTGTGAAAAGTGTTAACCCACAGGTGATGGGGTGTTTTAGCATTTTCCTGGGTGAGCTCATTTGAGAGTGTATTGATTATCTGGTTTAACCCACATTATTGTTCGTGCATTTAGTGCACTGAATGAGGTACAACACCTGTTGTGATAGGCATGTGTAGGACCCATGGATCTTGAAAGTTGTGTTGTCGGGACTGTTGATCATCACAGCTGTGGAGATATGTCTACAGGTTTTGCATCTGTTCTGGTGGGGTCTGGTGCCGCTTTGAGTTGGTGTATCTCGGTCTGTGGGGAAATTGCTTCTGATGATGAGCTTGGAGAGGTTGAGGGGCTGTTTAATGGGGTATTTTTCAGGATGGGATCCCGATTGTGTATGGGTTGTAATTGTTTGATACCCCGGTTGGGTTCCAGAGTAGGGTGACAGGTGACAACTAGGGGTATTCAGTCAGAGAGGGTTTTATTTCTGTATTGAAGCAGATTCTCTTGGGACATTTGGGTGGCCTGTTCCGTGATTGATCTACTTCTCTGGTGGAGTGTCCTTGTTTGGTGAAGATGGTTTTAAGTGTGTTAAGGTGTATATATCCTGGGCTGTTTCCTCAGAGCATACTTTGTTGTATCTGAGTGCCTGGCTGTAGATAAGATTTCTTGGTGTGTTTGAGGTGGTTACTGGATCTACGAAGGTAGGTGTGGTGGTCTGTGGGTTTCTTGTATATGGTTGTCTGTAGGATTCCATTGTTGAAGCTGGTTGTGGTCCAGAAAGTTGATGATAGTATGGGAGTGTTCTAGAGAGAGTTTAGAGGGTGGGTGGTGGAAATCTATGAGGGAGTTGAAACAGTCTGTCCAAAAGATGAAAATATCAGGTATATCACTGGTTTTGTGCTTTGTTTGTCCAAAAATTCTTTTTCAAGGTGGCCCATGAAGAGGTTGGCATACTGGGGACCATTCTAGTACCCATGGCTGTTCCCATGGTTTGGACACAGTGTGTGTTGTTGAATGTAAAATTGTTATGGGTGGGTATGAAATGGATGAGTTTGCTGATGACTTTGGGGTGGATAGCTGAGGGTAGTCCATTATCTTGTAAATATTTTGAGGCAGGCAATGATGCTGACATTGTGAGGCATGTTGATGTATAGGGAAGTGACATCCGTGTTGGCAAGGATGGTGTTCTGAGGGAGGTTGTTAATGTTGCAGAGTTTGTGAAGGAAGTCAGTTGTGCCCTTTGTGGTGAGTGGTTAGAAGATGGTTTCCTATGAGTCCCGATATTCCTTCAGTAAGAGTGCTGTGGCCAGAGAGGACGAGTCTGCCTGTGTTCCCTTGTTTGTGTATCTTGGGAAGCATGTAGGAGGTCCTTGGGATTAGTTTGTGGGAAATGAGTTTGTAGAGTTACGCTTGGAATTGTTTGGGGAAGGATTTTATGATATCCTGGGTAAATTGTGGTGTGGGGGTCTTCTTTGAGTTCTTTATAGTAGGTGATGTCAGAGAGTTGTCAGTTGGCCTCAATAACATTTGCCTGTACCCTGCCCCTCCTCTATGGCCGGGGCCATGAGACCACCCCCAGAGGAGTCCCGAGCACTCCTCTCCCCCCTCTCCCTTGGCTAAAGGATCCCCGCACAGGCCAGAAGCCGGAGCACTCACCCCATTCGGCTTCAGGCATCTTGGGCCAGTCGAAGACCTGAGCCTTCCTCCCTTTCCACCTGCCTGGAGGTGCCCCGAGCCCCCTCCACCTGCACAGAGCAGACCCGGCCCAGCTGCAGGGAAAAGTCTCTCACTTTCATCCGAAGAAGCTTTACATATGCCCCATGCAGGTTCTGGGCTGGTTGAGGAGGTGGTATTTGCTACTCAACTTCCTGGGTTCATCAGTCCAGGGAGGTTACTGATGAACCCAGGAAGCTGACTAGCACATACCACCTCCTCAGCTGCCCTGGAACCAGCATGGGGCATAATAAAGCAAAAACTTCCCCCCAAAGCACCACAACTGGGCATCCAGCAACCATGACAGAGCCTCCCCTGGCCTTATTATATCCACCACCCACGTCAACGGTGTCCCCTTTTGTCTACTGTTTGATCACTCTCTGGCGATTAGATTAGCTGTCCTCTTGGTGGTGGAGAAATCATGGTAGATGCGAGGTTTGTTAAGGATTTCACAGTCAATTTTTTCCCTGAAGTGGACATGGTAATTGTGAGTGGTAGTGTCGTTGTTGTTTCACTATTAACGTTTCGCACAGCCCCAGTCCTGACTTGTGGTAGGAAGATGCGGTTAAATATTGATATTGCCAGGCAACCAACAGGATTGGTTATTTCTTATGTCTTTGCGAGATAACAGAGATTTTGATTAGGTATTTACAGTTGCATGATCTGTCTGGCTATTTTTCGAAGTACATGTGACACAGATGATGGATTTTGCTGGATTTTTTCCTCATTATTTAATGAATATTCATTTCAAAATAAAAAAGAGGCAGCTATTTTTTTCTTGGAGGAGGTGTGGACACAATGTTATGCCTTGGGACTCAGAGCTTTTACAGCTTAAAAGATGACTTAGGACAAGAGCAGGTTCAATTTTCCTTACTTCTCAGTCATCTCATAATAGTCTCTTGTCCCATCTAATATTACCAGATGGTTAAAATGACATTTGAAATACGGTAGCATAGATGGGCCCAAAATTTTTAAAACCGTGTTCCCAGGCTATGTCAGACTCTACCGTGTTATAACTGGATCCTACAAGATGGTAGATTGTTGTAGTGTAAACAAGAGAATAATCTATGTCCAGGTAGGCTAGAACCAGAAAGTTGTTCTTGTCTACAGTTAATGTGTAAATAGGCCTAAACTCTTCTTGTTGCTGTTTAAGAGCCATCTTGGTTTAAAACTATGTTGTGTAGGAACGGTACATATTGTAAATAAAATGAACAAGGATAATTTATTTATTGTTTTTCTGTTTCCACTCATTTCTCTCCTAAGAAGGAAATATCCTATTCCCATTGTCTCAGGCTTCTTGACTTCTCATTTATGATAATAACAAAAGTAATAAAACATATGCAATACAAAAAAAAGGTTTCAGAGTAGCAGCCATGTTAGTCTGTATTCACAAAAAGAAAAGGAGTACTTGTGGCACCTTAGAGACTAACGAATTTATTTGAGCATTTATTTACTTCATCGGATGCAAGTGAGCTGTAGCTCACGAAAGCTTATGCTCAAATAAATTCGTTAGTCTCTAAGGTGCCACAAGTCCTCCTTTTCCTTTTGAAAATAAGATGAACGCTGACTGTACACTGATTGGGCTGTAAGGCAATATTTAACTTTTTACATTGATTTTGAGGTTTTAATATTGGTAACATTGTCAATTTGATATTTATAGACACGTAGATTACAACACCAAAATGCTTGTTCCCTGCAAATATGCACTTATGTCTGCAAAATAGAAGAAGAAAGTCCTGCCCATCTTTCTGGCCTGCAAACAGGTAACTATCATGTTTTTCTATGGTTTGTGGCTCTGTCTGTTTGTTTTCCCATTTATTTCTGTGTCATTTAGTTTTTGTTTTTAGAGACTGTGGAAAGAATGGTGTGTACCTGAGATGTTCATTTTACTTTTATTTAAATTTAACAGGTGATATTCTAGCCAATATCAATGGAGTAAACACTGAAGGTTTTAGTCACAAGCAAATGGTGGACTTGATAAAATCTTCAGGGAATTATTTAAGGTAATTAAGTGTTTTTTCAAACATTTTAGTTTAATCCCTTCTCACACTATGAGCCTAAGAAGAAATGTTTACTTGTTTCCTGATGCTCAGTTTGCTGTTTCTGATGCAAAGGCAAAAAGGATTAAATCAAATTCTGCTGATGAAATAAGATCCACAGTTCTGCCTGTAGGCAGGAACACAATAGCAAGTTCAAAATCGTAGAGCCACGCTACACGACAGTTTAGGACAAGACATGCAAAGTTACCATAGCACATCAAATATGCAGAATGTAATTGCCCAAATTAGAACTGAACCCTGCTCTAGCATAGGGTGACCATATTTCCCTATGCTGAATATTGGACACCTTGTAAAATTACTCGTATTCAAGGGAGTTCAGCGGCAGTCAATCAGAATGATGCAGTAAAAATGTTCAAATTAACATTAAGTTGACTGAGCTCCTGTTAAAAAAGAAATACTAAGCAGTTGGAGTCTTTTTATTTATCTTCTTATCTTTAAGACTTTAGGTTTGATACAGGGAGGGGTGACACACAAATCCCTACCCTCCCACACACACACTGGGAGAGGTGACGTGCACATACTCCCATACACCTCTCATATACGGTGGGAGACAGGTGACCGACTGACTCTCCCCTCCTTGCCTGGCACTCTCCGCCCTCCCTGCCTGGCTGGGCCCTCGTGACACACCCGCCTCTCCTGGTACCTGGCACCACATCTTCCTGAGGCAACACGTTGGGGGGGGGGGGAACACTCAGGGTCCCATGCCCCTCCTCCCCAGATTTCTGCCAGGATTCATACCAGAATGTGGCCAGCAGCAGCCTTTTGGCACTGTGCTGGAGGGAAGGGACGGGAGTTGCTTCCAGCAGCAGGGGAGGAGGAGTGGATGGGGAAGAGACGACCTGGCCTGTGCCTTTGCAGAGTTCATCTCTTCTTCTCTCCTCCATCCCCAGTGGCTGGAAGTAGCTTGTCCCTTCCTGCCCACACAGTGTCAAAAGGCAGCTCACACCTCCAGGCTGCTGCTGGCCACTGACATAACCCAGCCACCTCCTGTCCCCCGTGTGGGCAGGAAGGGGTTAAGCTCTAAGGATGCATTGTGCACCAGGGCCCAACCTGACTGCAGGGGCTTCAGCAGCCAGAGATGTGGGTCAGCAGGGAAGGGTGCCTAGGTGCCAGAGCAGCCTCATGCCCACTGGGGGGCAGGACCCAGGGCAGGAGGGTCTTGGACTTTCCTGGGGTGCTGGCCCAACCAGAGGCAGTGGGGGAAGGAAGGAGCCTGCCAGCTAGGGTGACCAGACAGCAAGTGTGAAAAATCGGGAGGGGGTAAGGGGTAATAGGCACCTATATAAGACAAAGCCTCAAATATCAGGACTGTCCTTATAAAATTGGGAAATCTGGTCACTGTATTGCCAGCCAGGCTGCTGGTGAGCTGAGCGCTCCAACCAGTGGCTGGTTCTCTGCACATTGCTGGGAGTGAGACACTTGGGAGGATATGGAGTAGCAGCAGGGTTGGGAGAAGGGGCAAAACTGGGAGAGAACAGTGAGAGGGGGAGCATGTAAAGGGCCGATGGGTGGGCAGCACAGGTGACATGTAACCAGGCGCTGCCTGGTGCCTGCCCGCATTCGCCGGCCACTGCAGTGCTGGCCAGAAATGGGGCAGGGCCCTGCTGGCCAAGAGCCAGCATGCAGTGTGGGCTGCACTGACAGACCACCAGGGGCGTAGCTGGTCCCACACACTGAATCTTCACCCCCCGCATCAGCCTTGCACACCCACCCCTATTGTTGGCCACAGGACCCCTCCACTCACCACTGGTGGGAGGGTGACTGGCAAGCAGGGATCAGGCCAGCAGCAGGACCTGCCAGTACTGATGAGGGAAGGCAGAAAATACGGGACAATTTGTTTTTAAGAAAAAGTCAGGACACCTGCAGGAGGGCTTAAATACGGGACAGTTCCTTTAAGAAGGAGACATCTTGTCACCCTACTCTTGCAAGCACTATTGAGCATGAGGTAAGTAGGTTTTTGCAGTGGATCAGCAAAAAGCTGTTTATCACAGGCACTTATAGAATGATACATTGGAAGAATTCCCAGGCCATTACAAGACCTTCTCATCTCACACTCTCACACTTTTTGATCTTTATGGTAAGTAGTATTAGTTCTCTCAGTGCTTGTTGACATAAAACATTTAGGAACACTAATTGGTCAAGACAGACACCTACCTCCTTGTCCCCATTGGCCCTAGGATCCCCTTTTTTATATTTACCATTCTTTGGAAGTTGGCCCAATACTCTCTCTTCACCCTCTCCTGCTTCTCCATACTCATGTGTTTGGAAATTTCCAAGTGGCTTGATTCCTCTGTAACACAGGAAATACATCACTCCTTAAAATAGCTGATTCAAGAGAGATAATACATCCTAACTGCATCCCTTTCCCCAGACCTCCATATTCCACTTGCCTTTTAGATTGTGAACTCTTTAGGGTATTTACTGTGCCTACTCCTCTGTGTGCTACTGCAGTATAAACATTACCTAATAGTAGTAATGTAATACCTATACATGCTTAAATGGTCCTTGTACATTTCAGTCATGAAAACAATTGTTCTTTACAGATTAGAGACTGTTAATGGAGCCAGGATTGTTAGGAGAATGGAACTTGAAACCAAGCTGCAGTTATTGAAGGTAATTTAATATGTGTTTTTTAAGTGCAGTATGTCTCTTGTAAATATGTTGCACGTAAAAAGTGCCAGATTGATTTCCTGAAGACCAAAGTCATCTATTTATCTGCAGACAAAGAAGAAACAGGCAATGGAAATGCAACATCTCGCATTGCCTTGCCAATATGCATCAGCCCCTCCTGCCTCAAGTGCTGAGAGGCTAGTTCATTTTCTATGTCTTTGACCTTGCAAATTCTACTGCCAGCGAGGATACCAGGTGTGTTGGCCGTCTTTGTGAAGAGGATGCTTCTCCACAAGGGGAACCCCAAAATACCCTAGGCCCTCATTTCATCATCTGCGTAAGGTTATCCAGCTTGGGACATTGTTCATACATAGTATGTGCGAGGAGTAGAATTAAGGAACGTTGGCTGACTCAGGATAGCCCAAAGCTGCTGGATGATGATTTCAAGACTGATTGAGAGGAAGGATTGTATTGTGGTTAGGGCACTAGCCTGCCACTTTGGGAATTGGGGTTCAATACTCTGCTTTGCCACAGACATCCTGTGTACCTTGGGCAAGTCACTTAGTCTCTCTGTCTCAGGTGCCTACCTAAAAATGGGGATAGTAGCACTTCCTTACATCACAGGCTTTTGTAAGGTGTTCAAATACTATGGTGATAAGAGCCATATAAGCACCTAAAATATCTAGATGATAGAATTACTTCTACTTCTGTAAACCTATAATAATCTCTGCCATGTGAGTGTCAGTAATGGGCAAGTACGAGGTATTATGACACAGACCTTGATTCATTCTTTATTAACAGAGTTGGTATGATTTTTAATTTGATTTGTATTTAGCAAATACCACCAGCAGTTTTGTACCATGCCATGGAATTCATAAAAAGTTTAAAAAAACCCCCACAAAAAACAAAACAAAACCACATGCTGAACTTAAGCGTGTGTGTGTGTACGTACATCTGACTCCAACTGAGTGAGCCGTGGCAGATCTGAGCAGTGGCCCATGCCAGCTGACGCGGACTTGTCGGCCTCCAGCTGTTTAACTGCAGTGTAGACATTCTTGTTCAGGCTGCAGCCTGGGCTCTAAAACTCTGTGAGGTGGAAGGGTCCCAGAGCTCAGGCTGCAGCTTGAGTCCGAACATCTACACCACAATTAAACAGCCCCACAGCCCACACCCCGAAAGCCTGAGTCAGCTGACACGGGCCAGCTGCAGGTTTTTAATTGCAATGTAGACATACCCTATGCGTACACGTTAAGACATCAAGTTGATCCAATTAACATACCTGTCTGGTGTAGTCAAACTATTTACTAGTGTCCGCATAACTGGAGTTGATGTTCGTGTAGTTGAGAGCAGAATCTGACCCATCCTCTTTACTGTTTTTCTTTTCTTTTAAACAATTCTGGGCCTGATTCACCTCTCACTTACACTAGTGAAACTAATGATTTCAGTGGAGACACTGAAAGGAAAAGGAAAGTACTCGGCCTTTAAAGTGTTTTGTAATTTAAACAGATTAATTTTAGTGAAGAATTTAAATTTTTAAAGTGTCCCAGAAGTGGTAAGTAGAAAACGCCTGTTTAAAACTATTAAAAATACACCTAACCTCCCAATGAATTACAGCAAAGTTGGGTTTTCTTTGGGATTCTCAGAGCAGGATGGTCTAGTGGATAGAGTACTGGACTAAAAGTCAGAAGACCTTGGCTTTGTTTCCTGTTCTGCCACTGGCCTGCTGTGTGTCCTTGGGCACATCTCTGTGCTTCTGTTTCTCCTTTGTCTTCATTTAGAATATAAAGGCAGGGACTCTCTCTCACTCTCCTTTGGGACCTCTGGGTGTTATGTAATGCAGCTAGTCTAATAATAATATTTACCAGGTGGTTCTTTGCAAGGCTGATTCTGAGGCAAAGCTCCTTCATATACAGTGCTGCCTTTATGCAATCTACCATGTTCTGCCCTGTTCCTCAGTGTTAGGAGATTTAGAAAGGTAGAGGGAGGTGGGGGAACTATACATGCCCAGCATGCTGCTTACATCACATGGGGCCACCACCTGAGTTTGACCTCCAAATGACCCTAATATTGGAATGGCAACCCCAACTTTGATTATATCAGCTAAGTATGCAAGCAGTCACCACCACTTAGTCCAGAAAGAACTAGAACTAAGTCAAATCATGGAGCCAGACATTTCATTGCTGTGATTAATGAGACTGCAGTAGTTGATTATTATGTTGGCAGTAACTAGTACCGCTACAGATTCCATTACTGTTAGTTGTACAGGCTGGAATAAGCTGCCTGACAATTGATCTCTTCCCTCCCCCCCCCAGATAAAAGCTTTGAAAAGCATCTGAGCCTAAGAAAAACATCATAAAGTTACTCTGCTTTGTGATATACCCATGTACATTTTGATTCGACAAACGGCAGGTGGAACAGAGCTACTTTACAGTGATGGATTTAAAATATCCCCAACCTGTTTTAGCAGCCAAACTCTAGCCCTGCTAAGTGGCTTTGTAAAATATGAAATTCATTTCTCTCCTTTCCCCTTCCAGATTCAGAATCTAACCCCATTCCCCATCTTTCAGCCCTCGTTCAGAATTTAATTAAAGCAGTTATCTGCTTCCAAAATGGCTAGTCCCCTTGCTGCAGTGCAGACCACATTGTAATGCTCCATGATGGTGCTAATAGGGCTGGTCATTCTGAACATCCTGTGAGCCACACAGCAGAGACCACAGCATTTCTAAGCTTAAGTCACTGGTAAAGCAAAATTGCTGCATCTCTAATCATATGCCCTGTTTTCAAAAAGGGGGTTAATTTACCAACTAGTTTCTCAGAAGTGCAAAACCACTACCTCACAAAATAGTTGTCATATATCAAAGTATTGTGAGAGTGTGGGCCTGGGCCCACCGGTTTCCTATTAGTGTGGTTACAATGGTAAGAAACCTACTTTTGTTTATAAAAGATCAGTCCCCAAAAAGCCTTCTATAAATGAGACTCTACTCACGTATGTGATAAGTAACTACAAGTATAAAGAGTCATTATAAACAGAATTAGAGAGACAAAGTGGGTGAGGGAATAAAAGATATTCTCTTTTATCTCACCCATCTTGTCTCTCTCATATCTTGGGACCAACATGGCTACAACTATACTGCAAACAGAATAAGCACATTTAGAGTTTAAGAATTGTTTGGGTTTTTGACATAACCTGCCAGATTGATACAAATAACCTTTTTACAGAACCAGGGACCGAACACGTAAGCACATTGTCATTGAGAGGTGTTCTAAACCTTTGGGCCAACAAACTGAAGAGAAGTCTAGCTAACATTTTGGCAGCAACAGATGGATGCATAACAATTTTTTGAGAGTCCAAGTGCTCCCAAATTTCAGTTAGGTGCCAGAAACAATAATTAGGGGATGGCTGGGACTCTGATGTAGCGATAGTGAGAATAAGGAAAATCTTGGATATTCTGAACAATCAATCAAAGGTGTCTTTTGCTGCCCTCTTGAGAATTCACCCAAATTTAGCCAAATTATAGGCCTCTGAAAATTGCCATTTGCAAAAGTTCAATAGTGCTAGTTGGAAATGTTAGCAGCAAGCTTCTAAACTTTTTTTTTTCCTCATGGTTTTTCACTGCAGCAAGAAAGAAATTTTTCAGTTTGTTTGTGTTGACCTGAAACTAATTTTATTTGGGTTTTTTTGGGTTCAGCCACCAAACTAAAAATCAGTTATCCACTCAGCTCCAGTAATGAAGAAGGGAGGAGGTAGTCTAATGTGACTGCCCTTGAAACAACAGTCCACACAAATGTCTCCACACATGTGGTATTAGCAAAAATTTGCATTTGTATTCACTATCAAGCTTCTGCATATGTGAACCAGGAAGTGGCGTGCCTAGCTACCTATTTATAGATGCACTGGGTTCATTTATATCATTGCAGATGGCCGTATTGCATCCACCTTAAAGCAAAATGGTACAGGTTTTATTGTTTTAATTAGAATATGTAACTGCATTTGAGATGTGTCAAGATAAGCATGCAGCAGGGAGGAAGCCAGCATGTTGAGCAACTTCAGGATAGACCAGCCTTTGTAGGCATCAGACTGAAAGTGTTGTTGCTAACCATGACATCAGGACATTGCTCATGGCAGAACAAGCAACAGAAGCACATGTGCCTTGTTTTCAAGAGCTCAGCACCCACGACTGGGGACAGATTTCTAGAAGAGATCAGTTCCCACTTGGACGCTTAACAGGGCAACATTTTGAAAAGCGTTAGGCTCCTGGTTTGCTGAGCTTTTTTGAAAAATCTGGTTCTTCAACTCGGTGACTAAATGGTAGCTGAGCATTTTTTAATATCCAGACCACAGGGCCCAACAGCCCATGACCCTGGCCTCACAGTGACATGACTGGCAGTTTGAATACAGCAACCAATGCTGGAAATTCTGAAGATCATCTTATTCCAAATAACTAGATAATCTCTCTCCCAGCCTTTCTTTTGGCAAATGAGTTTCACTAGATACTGTCCTTGCCAGTGATTATTACATAGTTACTGCACTACAGTTATGGCTTTTGCTTCAAAGATGCTATCTGCTTCTATTATGGGATGTGCAGATAGTATTCAAATGTTGTTGGTACAGGTAATTATAGTATCATGCCTCTGAACTTTTGCATACTCTTCTTGTTAGAGATAAGCCTGGCTTCCAATAACTAGAGTTATCATATCTATGGGTAATAAGAGAACCCAGATAATACTCCATAGTAGCATGTGTTAGGTGCATCAGCAAAAGTCAAACAAAAATTAACAGAATAATTTGTTTCTGGGAGAAACTTACTAATTTTCAAGCAAGCTCTGTTAATACGACTGGTAAGAGAATGTACGCTTTATTGAAAGTACCTGCTTCCTAGAACTAAGCTGCAGTTTTTCTGAATACACCATTTCTCTAAACCAGCTTTACATTGTGAAAGTTAGTGCTAATCATCATTCATAATTTACCCTTCACAGCAAACTATGCAGGAAAAATGGGTGGAGTACCGATCTCTGCAATTACAGGAACAACGCTTGCTGCATGGTAAGTTTTGATTTCCTGTTAGGAAACCACAGTACGTTTCATGACCATCACAGCTGCTTCTGCAGAAATTCTGTGTGCTCAGTCGAAAGCAGGTGTTTGCTTGGGTCTGGTTTTCATTTGGCTTCTTTTTCCCTGTTAATGAGGGTACTGGGTGGAAAAACTGTTTCAGGGATTAATGAATGGGGATGTCTGTCTCCTTGGCTGGCGCAGAACAAAAGGTAATCTGCATGAATTCTAGAAAACAGAAGTTGGCATTGGTTACACCCTTTTCTCCTCCCTTCCTTTACTGACTGACCCAGGGAAAGGCCTTCATTCTGTTTATTGAGGGGGAAGTGATAGGTACATAGCTAATACACCTTCCTCTAAAGTATCAGTTATTGGCCACTGCCTGAGACAGGACACTGGACTTGATAGATCAATGTTCTAAACTGGCATGCTAAATCCATGGGGGTCTTCCCCATCTTCCTGGCTGGAAAAAAGCTGATGACAGGTCAGTAAGGAAGAACAGAGAAGGGCTGAGAAATCTAGGGGAGACCAAATAAAACCGTTGACGTGCCTTGTGTAGATCTCTTCAATCAGCCAAACATGTAGGCGTGAATTACCAGTAACATCTCTCTCTAATGACACTTCGGGAAATTCAGATTGCGATGTTGTAGATTATCTTTGATACACAGATTTCCTGTGCTCTAGTCTTTACGTGATTTACATTGTATAATTCTGCTGCTTTTATATCTCTTTTCTAGGGGAGGTGAATGACAACTCTCTGTTTGACATCCAGGAATTGGAGTCCAATTTATTCGGTAGTTGTGCTTCACCAAGGCCTGCCTTCCCAATTAAACCCCGATTCTCCAGCGAAAGCAGCTGTAAAAGCCGTCTGAGCTCAATGACGGTGGACAGTGAGGATAGCTTCTACCAGAGTGGTGTTTTTGAGGATTCTGCTCATGAGACTTTGAGCAGGCAGTCAAGTACAGATGACGATTGCTTCTTTTCAAGGGACAATGATACTGCAGTAGGGAAATATTCACTGAGGAGGAACAGAAGCATTAGTGTGGCTAGCAGTGGATCAATGTCGCCCTCATGGGAGGGAGGCAGTTTTTCAAATATTTTTGGAACACTCCCACGGAAAAATAGGAGAGGAAGTGTCCGAAAGCAGCTTTTGAAATTCATTCCAGGTCTTCACCGAGCAGTGGAAGAGGAAGAAAGTCGGGTCTGACATCTTAAGTATCTTCTTCAGCAAGGACTGTGTTAGTATCCATAGACAGAAACTTCAGCAGTAAAACCACATGGTGCCTGGAATTCATACTGACTCACCCAGCCACACATTTCCCCCCAACATAACATTACGATGGGATTGCCGTTCGTTAAAGTGCTGGCTTTTTTTTCATTCTTCTTGAATGCAGCTAGCACACTGTGGGCCCAGCTTTGTTAGTATAGAGCAGATTTTCAGGGACTAACTTTGGCATGTGAAAAAGCTTTGCAGTGTCTCCTCATCGACCCTTGCGTTACCAATGTAGTCCTCTCTGTGTGAGAGTTACAGCTATTTATTTCCTATGTTAGCCAGCCAAATATTATATTCTTCAAAGAACTTTAATAAAGGGCCTGCTGCTGCTGAAATCATTGGCAAAAGTCCCATTGTGAGCAGGATCAGGCCCCACATATACAAATGTGCGCACCACAGAAGAACAAAACTGTGAAAAGAAGTGCAGTAACTAGAAGTCTGAAGGATTTATTTGTATGTTTGTTAACCTTATATTTTGCCTGTGCTGTGGCTCAGACTAGGGTATACTTGAGTTTCTGTAGCAGAGACTAGGGATTTTTATTTAAATGCAATTGTATTTCCAGTCAGTAAGCTAGAGACCACGTTTCTCCAGTCAGTCAAGCCCATAGGACAGCATGCAGACACTGCAGGGACCGTAGCAGTAACTCCTAGGATATCGTTGGAATTTTTCTTATCTCTTCATACTATTTATATTTTAACACACATCATGACCTATGGCCCACACTTTATCAGACCTGTCTGCTCCTCATGGCTGAAATCACTGATATGTCATGCTAAGTCTTTACCATCACAGGGAATTTGAACTCTAAGGTTCACCCACAAACTTACATGATTCCTCAGCTAACAAACCAAAGCTTTTCTACTATGGCAGCTCATTCAGTACCATTGTCTGTTGTTTTTATACTAGACTGGCCACAATAGCTGAGTTACTGAGTTTTTAAAACGTGGGTGTGTGTGTTTCATTCATCTGGGTGGGGGACAAACTGGGGCCATTGAACATAAATGAACTTGGGAGTCAAAACATTTCAGTTTTCTTTATTAAAAAAGAAAAGAAAAAAGAAAAAAAAGGCAGAGAAAAGCATAAAGGATTATTGGCTTAAAAAAAGGAGGGGGTATCTGAAATATGAGAGATTGCAGAGCCACACTCATTGGACTGTGATTGAGTATGTTTGGGGGAGGTATTCAGCTGAGGTATGTTATTTGATCTGCACCTGCATGGTAGTCTAGAAAGAGAGAGGAAGGGTTTTTTGGTGCTGCTGGTATCGGATTGACATTACCTTCGGTAACATGAATTGGCCTTGTACTTAGCAGCAGTGATGACAAAGATCATTGAAATGGTGAACACCAAAGAAATACTGGACAGGTGTGTACAGAGCAAAGTAACATCCACTGCAGTAGTTTGGCAACAAAAGGTTTGAAATAGATTTCAGTGGTTTGGAATGAGAAGGAGTCTTCCAGGGTGAACTGATTGAAAATGGAAAGGAAAGAAAAAATGGAATGGCAGCACAAGGTTCTGGGAAACTAGTGATATAGTCTGACTGCTTTTGTGTATCTTCCACTTCAAGACCCTGCTATGACAGCTCAGGTGGGCCTGTGATCCCTGCTTATAGTGACATGTCTCTAACTCCTGTCACTTGTTTCTGAAATTCTAATCAGGCTTATTGAAAACATATTTCCCTGTACTGTGCATATGTCAGGCTCAGTAACAAGTAATGTAAAGGTTATGCTTCTTCACTGTCACCAGTTGAGATTATTGCAGTCAAAGAAGCATATCAGAATTTCAGCAGTCTTGAGAAAATATTGATCAGCGAACAAGATCTAAATATAGTACATCAGATGAATTCTCCTTCTTCAAGGCCCCATAGAAATAAGTACATCCCTTCCTATGCCATTCTCATGGGATGTCCTGCAGTTACCAATAGGATTTTGTTTTGTTTCTGAATGGAATGCAAGATTTCAGTCTCACCTTTGAAAACTCT
Source organism: Lepidochelys kempii (assembly GCF_965140285.1). Lineage (NCBI taxonomy): Eukaryota > Metazoa > Chordata > Testudines > Cheloniidae > Lepidochelys > Lepidochelys kempii. Next base: position 31,314,411 of record NC_136390.1, on the reverse strand, counting down.
TTACAAATCAGTGTCAGGGAAGTGCCTTTTTTGGGATTCAAACCCCATAAACAAGCTTGCACTCTTAAGGACTTCATGGAACCCTGTATACAACTCTCTATATAGTATTTTGGTGTACTGCTGCTGGAACAAAAGGGTCAGCAATTATCTAGGTTTTTTATGATTAAAGATTTCTATAGCATATGGAGTGAAGATGGAAGGGATAGTTTACCCAAGATTGATTATAGGAAATTATTTAATAAGTTTGGATATAGAATGGGAAGGAAAGGAGACACTTTGTGTATATCAGGTATTATATGTGCAAAACACTTATAATAGATCAAGCACAAATTAAGTCCTCTAAACTGTGGGCAAAACTTTTCAAAACATAGCATAGATGGAAGACGTGTTAATGTAATTATCTTTAAGAATATCTTTTGTTTTACATGACTTGGTTTTAACTGACCAAAAAAGAGCATTAAGAGGTAGTTTATACTTCAGACATTACTCTACTCTAACAAGATTTCAGTTGTGTTTAAAACATCAAAGTCAAACCAGCAACTTTCACCACCACAAACAAACAAAAAGTCAAAGAAATATGCTCCATTGTACCCAATATTCCTTTAGCTGATAAATTTTGTTTCAAAGGCACACCTTCCAAGGTGATTTCATCACCCAACTCTTGCTAGGCCAACAAGAGCTGTGAACCAACATTTCAGATAGTTTTTATATTTTTTTCTAAGAGGATTAAAAAGATTGTAGTACAGCAATTCTCCATGTGAAGTTGAGGGAAGGGAAACATTACATGAACATGGGAGAAGCTTTATTGCTCTGTTTATTACAGGAAGCACATTCTTTTGTTTGTTCAGTTTAACATATATGTTTATTATTATGTTAAAAATTGAACATGTGTTTTAAATTCAACCCCACTCCCATGTCTCTGGTGGTTCAGAGTTCAAGCCTTGATCCAGCTGAGCTCTGAATTTCCTGACTGGCCCTTAACCTGAGCAAAACCAAACCCCTTGATTCAAATAACCCCACACCTGATCCAATCTAATTTTTGCATCTGGAGTCCATTTCTGAATCAACACAGTAAATCACAGGAAAAAAGTTAAGATACATCGCATGTATTTTCAGAAATTGCTTTCTTGTTTTGTTTTTCCCCACAGTTATTTTTAGACACAATGTCACTAGGAGGTCTTGTGGGAAAAATTAGATGCTTAGGTGTGACTGTGGGCACAGTGATGCTCTAGTGAAGGCTGGATTGAAAATCATGCCCATAATACCACTCTGAGAACATATAGGACCTGACACTTTAACCTAGATCCCAAATTTTCAGGTGCAATTTTGCAAATACAAATAATTGGGCCCACATCTTGCACATGCAAATAACTGCAGTTGCACATGGTAGCACCTAGACATCTAACAATCCAATGTATAGGTGCAAATATGCAGGCAGAGTTGTTTGTGCATATAAAATTGCACCTGCCAGGTTAGAAGCCATCTCTGAAAATCAGACCTTTTAAGTATAGGACGTTCCTAAGTGAAAATCCTGCATTGAAGTAAATATTTTCTTTCTTAGCATGTCTACTGTACATGTAGGTGGAATCCTGGCTCTACTGAAGTACATTGATTTCAACAGGGCCAGGATCTCACCCTATTTAGGAACAGGAATTCCATAACTGTGTTAAAATTTGACTCTCAAGTAATAAATACCATTTTATATTAAAATCATAGAATATTGTTGCAGGAAAAGGGCCTCTGATTTGTGCTGAAGTACATGCAAACTGGGAGGTAGTGAATATGCAACTGATATGTGCAAAGGTGGGTTTTGCATAAGATAATTTGCACATACGTGGATCGGGGCCCTTTGAACAAATGACCCTGTGCAGTTAAATCCCTTCTCCCCAGTGGATCTCTGAATGCTTTAGGGGATTTACCTGCATCCTTGGTGGTTATATATCAGAGCAATGAAAATGGCTTGAGTCAATCTTTTAATTTGGGCTTGATCAGTTTAACAGAACATATGGATCTGAAATCTGTGCCGCATTTTAGCAGCAGTGACGAACTAGAGTTAGGCCAGAACCACAAATTTCAGATCCAACTGTGGATTTCAAGTCCTTCAGAGGTTGTTCCACATGGAGCAACCCAACCTTCATCAGAGCTCCTTCTCCCCAAGGTTTGAGGGTGTTTGGAGCCAGGGTTTTGGTCTGAGACCATCTCCACAAGCAACAGATGTTCTCGGACTTTCCTGTTGGACCTAAAGGTGAAAATTTGTACCCTTGCACTGTAAATAATGTGGGTAGCTAAAGGCTGACTGTGTGCACTTGGTAAGCACCCCCTCATAAGCCAAAGTGACGAGATATTAAGTACTAAGTTATTAACCAACCAGCTAGGGAATTCAGCTGGTCAGGTGAGGATGTTTAAAAGAGAGACAGGAGGGAGAGAGGAAGGCAGGGCAAAGGAGCCCATTATCTCAGAGAGGTGAGATCTGTCTCTCCCTCCTGCACTTTGCCTTGGTATTAGGTAAAGACCTGGGGAAAAGTCTTATGCTGTGGGGAACAAATGTTTACAAAGCACTTGGTGTTGAACTTGCTACTGGTGTGTATGAGGATTATTTGCAGTAAGGATCCAAGATAAGGGAACCCTGCCCTGTGACAATAAACAGACATTTTATTTGTGTTGAGTCAAATGCAACCTCAAAGTCTAAACTGTAGCTCTTTGTATTGTAAGAACATAGACTAGACAGTAAACCCATGGAAATTGTTTAAAATAAATATATTTTTATTTCTCTTTTTCCAGAATTCTTTTATAAACAATGTTTTGAATGAAAATATCATTCTGACTGTATTTACAGAGTCCAGAATGATTTGGACTAGAGGCGGGGGAAGAAGGAGAGGCTTGGTGTTTTGCTCAAGCATTATGTCAGCATGATAATTAAAAAAAGAAGTCTATTTAAAATATTCTATAGACATAAATATTTAAGTCCAGATCCTCAGCTGCTGTAAACTGGCATATTGCTATGGCCCATAGTATTTATATGCATTTCAATGTGAACTAAGCAAGGTTAATCGTACATCTTTTAGATGCAACAGAGGAGATGTCATTGTGCAGGTCTAATGATTGTCTACCTTTTATGTAGTCAACCCAAGCCTTATGGAGGAAATCCAACATGCTGAAGAAAGAGAAAATTCTGTTACAAACACCCAAGCCTATAGTGAGCAAACTTTGGTGGTGGTTCTCACCACAATCTGCCACTTACACCAAGCTCTTCAGGGCCACAAGATGTGCAGCTGATCAAAAACAGGATGTGGGTGATAGAGATTCATGTGAGGCTGCCTACGTGCGTTTGCTGAAGATCAAAGATGGCCTGACAATTACAAGAAAAAAGAGTCTATATGTAATCTAAAACAAAGAAAACAAGGATGTTTTCTAGACTACGTTTCTCCGTGTAGAATGCATTTTAGCCCATGTTTTGAACCTTCACGCAGCTACTGACATGCTTACAAAACAGAAATGGCTCTTTGCACTGAATAACAGGGGGTAGGTACATGAAGATGATGACCTGGGAACATGGCCAGTGGTACGCATACTCATGAACAAAGAGAGAAGCAGCCCATGATCACTACTGCCCTTGTAGTCTGCAGTACTTGCCACACAGCAACTGGCTGTTGCTCAGGATTCAGCTCCAAACACACACAAGTGCAGCCTCTCTACGTAGGCTGTGAGCTCTTCATGAGGCTGTCCCCTGTATTGCTATTTATTGTTTATTCCCACACAAACATAAATGTTCATAGCATCTGGAAGGAGTTTGTAGCCTATATTATGTAAGTAATGTGCCAGTAGAATACATTACTGAAATTATTATAAGCATAACACACTTCTCTAATGGACTGTTCCCCAGGACACAGGGAAAGGCAACTTCCTATTGAGCCACTTGGGATTCCCCAGCACGCTGAGCTAGTTTGGGCATCATTCTGTGGAGAGTGGGTACAATGTATCTGGAGGTACTCCACGCTTGTACCTCCCATAGCACCAGTTTCCCCATGAAACTGGACAGGGAGGGGTCAGGGCAGAGCTATGGCCTGTTCCCCTTTGTAGCAGCTAGCAGAGTTGTCCTTGTGCAGTCTGGCCTCAGTGCCCCGTACAATCCCCACATCTCATCTTCTAAAAATGTGGCTGTTAAAATTGCTCTCCTATCCCATTGATGTGGCCACATCACCCCACACTTTGAATCTCTCCTTGGGATCCCTCCCCATCCCTGTTGACCCTCCACTTCAAGGGCTTGCATAGTTCTTCCTACCTCTCTGGTCTTTCTCCTTGACTCCCCCCACTCTTTTTGCTCCACTAGCGATGCTATCCTGAACACCCCAAATCGTCTGTTCCCCCTACAAGCCTCTCCATGCTGACCCCTATGCATGGAATTCCCTTCCTGACCTAGCCCGCCATGGTGCCGCCCTTTCCTCACTGACCATTAGAAACAAACATGTTTTTATTTGTAAACTGAGCATGTTTTATAAGGAGCCATTCAGAGACAATAAGCATCGAGCCCCTCAGTGTCATCACTTTTCAGGGTGCAACCATACTTTAAGCTGAGGTCACTCCCAAGTTAGAAGTTAAAGATCCTGTAGTGTGTGTTTTAAAAGAGGCGGGGACAACACAAGTAAATTTGCTGACATTCCTCTTCTTCCTAATGTGTCTGACTAATCTGTAAATAAATGATTGCTGAGCAAATAATGGTTGCTTTGTTGACCTACAAGGTAACTGTATTACCAGAGTGAGTTTAAGTGATCTGGCATATCTTGAATATGAAAGAATCTATATTAAATGGCATTCTGTTCTCTACTCTAGTGGTGTCACATCAGTGTGGGTAAGGTCCAGTCCAGGGAATTTTTCAAGGTTAATTAATGTTCTGCAAGAAACGTTACTACTTCTACATCTGCAACTCTGTTACTTGGTAATGACAATGACTGATGTATAGTCATTGCGTGTATAGTATGCACAGTAGTGACTTTCATTCACTAGGATCCTAAAGCATTTAACAAATGATCAATGTACCATACACCACATAGGAACCACATCTTCAGCCACTACTGAAGTGCAGTCACCTCTGGGTGGGACACAAACACTGTCAACAGTGCCTAGCAACATCAGACATCAGTTTAGGATAGGAAGCGAAACCTGCCTGATTTATTCTATTTAAACCGAGGAGAAAAAGGTAGAAAGTATAATAATCACCCAAATTGGTATTAGCTTGGGGCACTAGAGCTCACTGGCTCAAATGTGTCATGAGATCACTGTGGCGAAACCCTTAGTTTTAAGTTTTATTTGAAAAAAAAATGCCTCCAGCAGCACAGTGCTCCCTCCACCATTAATATGGACTCGGAGAGCAGAACACCACTGTGCTTTTACTACTTGCAACATGCTGGATGTTCCTTGGAGATCTCCTGCTCAAGTCCTAAGCAGGCATAACCCACCTCAGTTATATGAGGTCTGGCATATTCACTGTCCTAGACTGTATGGCCTCACATTCACATGGTGTACAGTATCACAGCATACTAACTTTAGTTTAGGAAGCTGTAATTTGGGTAATTTAGTGCTGAGTTTATTTGTGATGCATTTTAGACAATTCCTGTTTAGCTTTTCAGTATCATTTGCCCTAGTGTTTTAAAAGAGCAGCTTGTTAGAAAACATAGTGGAGAAATAGCACATTTGAATTTGTCAGAACACACAAAAAACAGAGGTTATCTAGCTGTTCAAAACCAGCTTTCACCTATGTCCATAGTTTGGACAAACTAGCTTTGCAGATACCATATAAGAATTAGGGGGTATGAAAGACAAAATGCCATAGAGCATAACTAAAAATAGTGGTAGCAGTTTCAAAGTAGAGAGCTAGGTAGGGGAAGTCCATCAACCAACTTTAGCCTATGATTTATGAAAACTTATTTTGAAGTTCTCAAAAACAGCTTATAATAATGACACCTTGAAAGCAGTTTTCCAGTTTAGAAACACAATGCAGAAGGGACATCAAACAAAAAGTACACTGTCCCATTGTTTTCTCCCACCAGTAAGACTTTCTCACCATGGATTCTACATTCTGTCCCAGCACTGCCGTCAAGTGCTCCATAGCAAATGCAAAAAAAGGGGCACGCATGCCTGTGTGTCAGGGATGTGAATACCCAGGTGAAGTGGTTGATGCTGTAAAAAGGGGATATTCATCCAGCAAATGAACCTCCAAATTGAAAACTTTCTTCATGTTAAGCATTAACGGCTAGGGTGAAGGTTTTAACTTCTTGAATCACAGGGGAAAACCATTGAGCATGCCAAAGAAACAGGTTGTATGAACTGCACCTATAATTCCCTGCCAGAGGTTTAAGCTGATTGGTTAATGTTTTGTGGCATGGGGGTTGGCTATAGGTCTGTAGAACGCATAGCCGTGAGTGATTCTTTACTTGGCTTTTGGGGTAAGAATTAGGACCAGGCAGTTCAGAGGGTCAGCAGGATGCTGTCATTTGTATGAAAGGCACACCGTGTGTCTTCAGAAAAGGAGAAGCTTTAATTGATTATAGGTTTTAATGGCTCGCTTGATTTCCTAAGAGTTAAGGGATTACTTTATACTCTGCTTATCCTCTGCGCATAAAGAGGGCAACTCGAGTTTACTAAAGAAGGAAATAAGAGCTGCTGGTCTGAAAGTATGAAATTCCCTATAAAATAGAAAACTTGTTTGTTTAATTTGCTCGTTGCTACTATGCCTGACCCTATAAGAGTTCTCATCTGCTTAACTGCTATAGCCTGTTGGCCCTCAGCTAAGGCATTGTTTACTTTACTTTGTAAACCTGATGTAAAACTGAGAGGGAGACAGAATCATAGTGTATAGCCTCTGATTTCAGTTACTTGGTGGCAACTAGGCTGAAGAAGGCTGACTTACCAGAGGTGGCAGGAATAGACAGTTCTTAAAGCTTTTGGGCTAGATTGTAGAACAAAACATTAGTTTTTGGCTTTTTCTCAGACTAGAATAGTATCAGTGCCTAAATTTAAAGGATACAGAGGACAAAGTTTATTTTTTAGGAACAGCACCCTACAAGGTTTCCTTCTTGGTACAAAATCAAACATTTGTATGGTATCACATCAGGCAGGCCTTTGCTGAAGTGCATTCTGTAGTGATAAGAGAAGCAGGACGTTAGCTTCTGCTGACATCCAAAACCCATTAAAGTCAATAGGAGTCTTTACATTTTGTGTAATGGACATCCATCAATTTACAGGACAAAGCCTATAGTAAGAGCACCTTCTGTTGCTCCCCAAGCACATATGATCCATTATAAGACTGGTCCCCAGGTTTTCTTCACTCAGCAATAGCTTCTTTCTCTCTAGCTAGCCTGGATGTTCCTCATGACCCTCATAGCCCCCTCGGATCCTGTTGGGCTCTTTCAGTCTATTGTCTCTATTACTGAAGTTTGTCCAAAGCTCTCTAAATGGACTCAGGCTTCTGATGAGGACATTTAAGGATGCAAACAGAAAATGAGTCTGGCTCCATGTACATGTTCTTCTAAAAAAATTTATTTCTCTTCCCACAATTAAGATCCAATCTTACGAAGTACTGAAAGACCTGAGTATACTTCTTTCTAGATTTTTTGTTGCTACTCCATATCAGTTTTCCACTGATTGTGCTGCTGTCATTTTACAGTGACCATTTAAATGCCTGCCTCTCATGGATTGCTGTATCTATAACCTACCTTACTGCTTTCACTTCTGTTTTTTTAATTTTGGCTTTAACACCCGACACTTACTTCCTCGTACTGATGTTTTACAAGTACCACACACAGTCATCTATCACTTGGCAGGCAGATATCTTCACTCAATGGTCTATAGATATAAAAATTCACAAGCATTAGATATAGTAATACTCACTTAGAGATTATTTTGGAATTCAGCATAATCACCTCGCACAAATCAGCAGATTACAGTGCTTCAATATGCCTGCAACACTTACTCTAATTCTGCAGTTTCTAGGAATAAAACCAATTGTTGCTGCAACATAAAATGTTGCAACCACACTGGCCAGCAACCTGCTTGAATTGTATCTTCACAGTAATAGCCAGAAAAGAAGAGAAATTGTTTCCAGTGCAGTTGTGCGATGAATCATGCACACAAAATGTTCATCCACCATCAAGGAGAATGCAGAAAGCATTCTGATGTGCACTTTGGAAAGAATACAGGGTAAGTATAATTTGAAATGGCCCAAGAAACCACCCAAAAATGACACAGTAATGAATCACATGGAGAAGTGAGCATTCTAATGTGCACATGTCCTTTCACTTCTGATAGGAGCTTTAGTCTTTCTGCAGCCACACTGTGTGCATAGCAGGGAGCAGCAAGTGTGGTCCACCTAAGTCTACAAAATGGAGCTGAAGAAATCCCCAGGTGCAAATGGCACATTAGCAAAATTCAGACCCATAGTCCACCATCAGTGAAGTGGCAGTGGTGAAATACCAATGTAGAATGGGCTCATACACTTTTACCACCGTATCTTCTAGCCCTGAGCAAAATGACCAGAATCCCACTCAAACAACCTCTCAGATTCACAGAGATAATCAGCAGGTCTTTTGACAAAGAACAGCATGAGACCTATGCTATGGAAAGGAATATACCTATCTGATAAGAAATTACTAGTTTTCCAGATTTGTAGAAAATGTTTTTCCCACTAGTCAACAAGTGATAGAAAAGTTAAGGACATCCTTTCCCATGTTGGCATTCCAGAAGAAATAGTCGCTGATGATTGGCCCCTAATTTGCCAACTCTGAATTCTAAGCATTTGGGATACACTAAAATTTCATGTATATTACTTTCAGCCACTCCCCACCCCCATCACAGGATGGACTACATGGATTGCGAAGCATTGACAATAAGCAAAGGCTCCCATTCCAGCCCAGCATGTGTGTCACCACAGTATGCCCACTTCTACTGATTGTGGGTTGAAAGATCAGAACAACACTGCCAGCCTTAACAGTAAATCTTCGCCCTAAGTGACCCTGCTTAAAGAAGCCTGAGATATGCCAAACCTACAAAGTCTCAGGTGTCCTCCTTAAACCATCAGGCTGCACTGCGTCTGGGGCTTACCCTAGGTGAAACCAGTCAACCCAGTTCTGATAAATATATAGGGCCAGACTTACAAAGGTGTGTAGGAGTCTAAAGATGCAGACAGGCAGGGCCGGCCCACAATATTTTGGCACCTGAGGCAGGGAGCTCAAATGATGTCCCCATGCCTGCTCGCTTGGGCCAAAACTTTGAAACTCTGGGTCCTGGTGGCGCCCTCCCCACCCCACAGTCTGGCACCTGAGGCGGCTGCCTCAGTTCGCCTCATGGTAAGGCCAGCCCTGCAGACAGGCACCTCATGGTGCTCACAAAAGTGCCTAAGCAGGTTAGGTGTCTAGCTCCCACTGACTTTCAATGCGTCTTAGGTGCCTAGCCTGCTTAGGTGTTTTTGTGACTCCCACCAGGTGCCTATGTGCATCTTTGGGCACCTACACATCTGTTTAATTCTAAATTAATTCTAATTTAACTACTGGCAGTGCTATGCTATTAATAGATCTGATATATAGCCTTTAACTTTATAAATCAATACTTTTGGTGGAAAGACCTTAAATCTACTTCTCCATGTGAGTTTAATAACGCTATGAATATTTAGGTGCTAACATAACTTTCCTACCACTTGTCACCATGACAACTAAAACCCAGCTGGTGGACAGTTAATCAGTTCCTGTGCAAAGTTACTTTGAAGGGCTGAAGAGTAAAAATGGCAAAGACAAATAGCTCAAAACAAACAACTGCTGTACTTTTTACATTAGCAACCACATGGAAACATACAACATATAACCAATGATTTCCAGGAGGAATGTTGTGTTTCTCTGGTTCCATTTGCTGTCAAAGATTTAGCTACCTGGCATATTTAGGCATTATGGCCTAACGTATCCCTGACTTGATGCAATGCTGAACTCCTAGGTGTCCAGCCACCCAGACCAATTGGCAACCCTGAGTTAGGCACCCAGAGTTAGGTGCCTAAGAATGGGATTCTCAGAAGCTAGCAAGCTGAGTAGGGAACTACTGAAAGTATCCAGGAGTGAAATGCGGAAGACAGGGGAGCGGCTTAGGAGCCAGATCCACAAAGGTGTTAGGTGGCTAACTCCCAGCGATCAGGGCATTAGGTGAAAATCTTCATTCGAGGATCTCCATGGTGAACCCACGCCTGAAAGTAGGTGCCTACACCAGGTCAAACTTTCTCGCAAAAGAGTGAGACCCCCCCTCCCTGTTATAGCCCAGTGGTTAGGGTACTCACTTGGGACACCTATTTTCAAATCCCCACTCTGCCTGTTTGGGGCAGCAGGGCCTTGAACAAAGGTCTACCTACATTCCAGTTGACTACCGTAACTGCGAGGCTATTCAGTATGTTGCAGGTACAGACTGTCCTGATGAAGCTGCTTCACTTTGTATTACATAATTAAAGGTTCATTGGGCCCTAGAAAGAGAAGAAGGGTCATTCTCCCTACACCTCTGATTAGGGCCCTCACTGTGATTTAGGAGAGTCAAGTTCATGCCCCTGCTCCAAACAAGGCAGACTGGGGATTCAAACCTAGGTCTCCCGAGTGCCCTAACCACCAGGCTATTAAGTAATCTAGGAATAGGCAGTTGACACCTGGACAACCCCCCAAATTTTCTGTCCTGCTTGCCTCTGGCTGCCTTTTGTGTGGGTTAGGCTTGCTATGAGCACAATTACTAGATCAGGTCTCACAGGTAAGCTAGGCAGAGGAACACCTAGTTTGAGCAACCTGACAGGGCTTAGGCCTGAGTGAGGACTTGGAGCAGTTTGTTAGTGCGGGGTGGTGTCAGGACTTAGGTGGCTTTGAACATGCCCACCATAGAAATTTAGGTGCCTGCAAGGTTAGGTAGCTGCTGAATGGTGGTTTTGTGAATGTCAGTGGCACCTAAAGGTTGGACTTAGGCACTAACGGAGAACTCAGGTACCTAAGTCCCTTTGTGAATCTAATCCCAGGTTCTCTTTTCTCTCGTTGCTTCAGGAGTGTCATTTACGAGACAAAAGGGGGGTAGATAAAATTGTCCCCCAAGACTTGGGTTTGGTTGCTGGAGTAAAAAGTTTAAACAAGCACAGGTAAATGTCTTGTCCTACTGTTCAGCTGTAGTGTCCCTGATCTTACCAGATCTCACTGAGCCTACTTGTTGTCCATATTGCTACCTTGCTTAAATAGCACTAATGACCCCCAGAAGGCTTTGCTCAGAGCCAGCCCTAGACCAAATGAGGGCCACAGGCGAGGAGTGTCTTCGGTGCTCCCCTCCCATTTGTTAAGATTTGACTACCTTCTTTTTTATTGCATTTGAAGCCTATTTTATGACTTTGATGTGCGATTTGCATGCATGATTTATCACTGTCATATAAGACGATAAATTTGAATGCTAGGATCTGAAAATCTGTATTTATTCATTTCTTATAAAAGCAAACAAAAATTCATTTTCTTAAGCTTATAGAAACTTTTTAGACTAACTGAAATGTAACTAACATCAAGCAATTGAACTGTTCACCAACATTGGGTGGACCCAGTATTAATTAGTATTACAGTACGTGACAGCCTTAGAATGTTAACCCTGTCCTTTAGTTCCAAAGGTGCCTTTTCTTGCCTTTGCCCTCGCAAACTGAAACAGTATCAGAGAAATCCAAAGACTGGCCACTGGCATTTTCAAGCGATAAAATAGCAAGCGATATCACTCTCTGATAGGCAATTGTTCACTGAAGTTATGTCTTAATGGATCTGAGCTTTGAAAAGCTGCGCTCACCAGTTGCAACTCCTGAGCAGCAGCATGAGCTGAATCCTTAAAGCTATCCACATATTAGGAAAAGTGTCCTTCAGCTCTGCATCATAAATCATCAATGGCTATTCGCCAGGATGGGCAGGAATGGGGTCCCCACCCTCTGTTTGCTAGAAGCTGGGAATGGGCAACAGGGGATGGATCACTTGATGAGTACCTGTTCTGTTCATTCCCTCTAGGGCAGCTGGCATTGGCCAATGTCGGAAGACAGGATACTGGGCTAGATGGACCTTTGGTCTGACCCAGTATGACCATTCTTATGGCAATAAATATGTCTCATTGATTGCTATTAATGCATAATAATTATGTTTCAGAGCAATCAGTTATGCCTCAAATGGAGGCTTATGAAGCCCTTTAAGTGGGTACCAGGAACAGCTAATCAGCATGCTCCTAAGTCACTCTGTGCCATTATGGTGGGGAAAGCCAGCTTAACCAGCATCCTAAGAATTACACCAATGTGGAGGAATCCCTGGGTGACACAGGGCTGATGCAGTGGCAATGTGCCACCCTTTCTCTTGACCTTTGGCCTGATGGGCAAAGCTAGAGAAAAGGGCAGGGCATCAGTGCACTATGGCAATCTCTACCTAATGGAGTTGTCCCTTGGGTCCATCAGAAAACCAAAATCCTCCTATCCTGCAAATAGGTTCCGAAGTGTAAAAGAGAAGTAATGGGGGAGAGAATGGAGAAAATATGTGATGCAGCAAAATGATCTGCGCTGAGACCATTTCATGAGGAAAACCACACTTTAAAGCATGTTGAACAGATGAAAAAGTAGTGTGGTGATCCAGGCGGCACTGGAGAAGGAAAGCTTTAAAGTCTGAAACAAAGAAAGAAGGAAAAGGAATAACCAAAATGGAGCAAACAGAGTGAAGAGGGAGTGGAAGATTTTCAAAACTGAGGGGGGATGGAAAGATTGAGGAGAGGATGTTAAACACAGGCCAGATATCCCCTGAATGGCCATGGCCTCCTGCAGAAACTGAGAGAGACAATGGAATTTCCAGCCCATCATTCCGAAGAAGGCACCTTGAGGTAAGGGAAAGCCTGGGCCTATTGTGACCCAGTGGAGAGACTTAGCCCAGTCTTCATCGCCTGGGACTCTTTGAGCATAAGGGAACAGGGCTGGTTAAGTTCTCTCTGCCCTGCTGATGCTAGAGCAGGGACATGCTACTTGATAGCAGTGAAACTCAGCAGTGGAACTTTGCTTTGAGTTTCTGAGTTCACCCAAACTGAACCTCACAGTAAACCTTCATGGGTGCATACCTGTGTGAACCCCAAATCACCCTTACTTTTGCAATAGATGGCTGCAGAAATGCACTAATATTTCATTTCAAAAGCCTACTGTATATCTGTAGGAATTGTAAAAAAGTTAATAGGAAGAGGCTGGGATAACTTCCGTTGAGTAAATTAAGATGCAGGAACTTTTTCCATTTTAGAGGAAACAATCAGCTTTTCACAGCCGAATCTATTAACTGCTCAGTGCCATGGTGACAGCACATTAGTGACACAGAGTGAGATGTCCCACTTAGAGGAGTTGCAATGAAATATTGATTCTCCTCTACTTTTATTATTGTGATACTCTCCAGAACACACAGTTTGGAGTAATTAAATAAAGCAGCTGAATCCACAGACCTCAAAGGCAATCTGTGATTTCATGTAGAGACAGGCTGGATGAAGGTGAATGTGGACCAGCAATCTAAATGTAATCTTTTCTGCTCTAATATGGCTGGAGATTTATTATGACCATTGAGTTTGAGTGAATTTTCCTCCGTTACACTTTGATGAATTGCATCTTAGTTAAATTCTTAAAGATAGGCTAAAAGAAGCTACATCTGTTTCTCACCATACAAAAGCCAGGGGTCACCCAATGAAATTAATAGACACCAGGTTTAATACAAATAAGAGGAAGACTTTTTTCACATAATGCTCAGTAATCTGTGGAACTCATTGCCAGGTGATGTTGTGATGGCCAAAAGTATAACTACATTCAAAAAAGAATTTGAGAAGTTCATGGAGGATAGGTCCATCAGTGACTATTAGCCAAGAGGGTCAGGGATGCAACTTCTGACTGTCAGAAGCTAGGATGGGAAGAGGGGGTGGATCACTTCTACTGCCTTATTCTGTACTCTCATCTCCCTGAAGCTCTGTTACTAGCCGCTGTTGGAGACAGGCTATTGGGCTAGATGGACCATTGGCCTGACCCAGTATGGCAGTTCTTATATTTTTACATCGACATCACAGTCTCTCAGAGGGGAAAACTCCAAGCACAGGGTTTCCATAGACAAATATCTTTACACTTGGAAAACTGAGTAGGTTGCAGGGGCGTGATATTCAGAAAGTTGCTGTTTTCCAAATGTATGGCCTGATCCAACCCCCATTAAAATTAACAGAAAACTTTCCATTGACACCTCTGAGTTGGGTCATTAGGAGACAGGTCTTCTGGGAGCACCAATCTAGATACTGGGGTAAACGCAGGTATGGTAAGTTTTAGCAACTGAGAGATGGGGTAGGATTCTTGTCTGGTGTTAGTGTCATTTCAGCAATCCCTGTCTCCCCGCTGCTAGAAACTCTTCCCAATTCTCTGGCCATTCACTCCCACTGCCAGTTCCCAGCCACACCCTCAGCTTGTGACCAGAAGTTGCAGTCCAGTGTCATGGTGGGAAGTGGGGGAAGGAAGGTCAGGGATGGAGCTGGTGAGGCTGTAGATTGGGCACTTCTGATGGGAGGTGGGCAGATACAAGTAGATCTCTTTTGGATTAGTGAGTGAATTGGCAAGGGATGGGCCGTAGGCAGGTTGGGGGTTGAGAGAAAATAAGGATTAAACTGGGAGACTGGTGGATCTCTTGTTGAGGGATGGATGAAGAGCTAAGGATGACTATCTGATGTACACTGTGCATTGTTATTTCTTAATATTTGGGCTTTGTGGAGCCAAGATCAGGGATCACTGAACCAAGACAGGAAAATCCCCTGAACACAAACTGAACCTATGGACGTACAGATAGGAATGATACAACAGATGTCCCTGATTCACTTAAAAAGTGGTGCTATTTCTCTTCTCCTCATTTTCCCAGGGTATATTCAGCAAACACAGATGAGGCATGTGCGGTAACATGCAAGATCTTTAAAACCTAGAGAGATTCACTGAAGAGCTGCTTTTAAGAACCTATCACAAAAACCAGAAATTGGGCTGGGGCGGGGGGAATTAATCGTAATCAGGTATCAAAGAATTAGCCAAAATATCCTTCTGATTAATTTTAATATCCCTGAAAGGAGTTTGTATTAATACCACTCTAAGGATTGGCTTTATGTTAGTAGCTGAAAGAGTACCACTTTCAGATTCCCATAGTGTCCTAGTACCTGACATAGTGTGGGGACTATTTCTGAAGTAAACAAATAGATTCAAAATACACCTATGGTAAAAACTCCCAGTAGAAAATGATGGGTGTAAAAAGATTTAAATGTAAACAGAGATCATTCAAACAGGGTTTTCATACAATAGTCTAATTCGGGGAAATGTGAATAAAGCAGAATTAATGTTGCCACCAACAAGTGGCACTAGTAAATAGCTAAATGTGCTACAATAGCCTTTTGCAAGAAACACAAAATGGCATCCCTATTGCATGGGACCTTTAAATCCAGGCTGAACTAAATACTAGGGAATGTACTGTAGGGAACAATCCTGCATAAGCTGGAGATGGGAAAGTCTTTTCTATTTCAAATGTCATTGACTGGAAAAGAAATATTTACGAGCAAAGAAAGCAGATTGGTTTCAAGGTGGAGAATGGCTTTCCCATTAAGTCAAATTGCCAGTTTAAGTACTGAGGCAAGCTTACCACAGATCCTGCTAGGTCAGCTAGAGGCCAGCTTCTTTAGGCTCACCTCGATAGATGAAAGGAAAATGAAGAGAGACAAAGTAGGTAACGTGAGGTAATATCTTTTATTGGACTGACTTCTGTTGGTGGATGTACAAGCTTTTGAGCTACACAGAGCTCTTTCAAGAGTTTTGAAAGCTTGTACTGTCCATCAACACAAGTTGGTTCAAAAAAAGATATTCCCTCATCCACCTTGTGTGTCTCATATCCTGGGATCAACATGGCTACAACAACACTGCAAAGGAAAGTGAAGAGCTCTTAGCTTACCTTGGTGTTCACCTTGTACACATACCTTTTGTACCAGTATAACTATGTCGGTTTGAGCTGTGATTTCTTACCAAACTAGTTATACTAGTACGACCCTTAGTGGCTACGGTTATACCAGTATAAAGGTGCCTTATGCCAGTGTGACTTATTCCCTTTTCCATACAAGCATAAACAATACCAGTATAAGGCACCTTTGCACCAGTATGACTGGTTATCCTCATGTGTGTGTGTGTGTGTGAGAGAGAGAGAGAAGGGGGGCATTGTGCGGCTTTAACTATCCTGGAAACCTTTGGGATGTAGACAAGCTCTTGGGAACTATCCCTTTAAAGTTCTGAGAGCTTCCTGAATTGTGCTGTGTTCCCTCAGTCTTGGCTGACGTCCATAGGAGCAGAGAGGGATGAGCACCTTGTCAGAATGGGCCCTTAATGCTGAATGTTTTAACTCCAGCTGGAACTGGAGTTTCTCTTTTCAATTAAATGACCCACCTTGATTATCACTACAAAAGGTTCCTTCCCTTTCCCTCCCCACGGCCCCGCTCTCCTGCTGGTAATAGCTCACCTTACCTGATCACTCTCCTTACAGTGTGTATGGTAACACCATTGTTTTATGTTCTCTGTGTATATAAAATCTCCCCACTGTATTTTCCACTGCATGCATCCGATGAAGTGAGCTGTAGCTCATGAAAGCTTATGCTCAAATAAATTTGTTAGTCTCTAAGGTGCCACAAGTCCTCCTTTTCTCTTTTCAATGGTTCACAAAGAACGACAGTGCAATGCTGAATAGATTTAAGAGGTGCTGCAATAAATGCTTTAGCTGGGAAGGTTAAAATATGATCTTGTCATTGCTTTGTCTGGGAGGACATGAAAGAGGAAGCTGAAGAATTTGTTCTTTGAATGAGAACAGTGTCTTCCTGACACAAATCCAGGATAATAGTGTGGGATAGTATCCTTTTGCTATTAGTCAGACTGGTGACAAGTAGCGATGGGTGAACTTTCAAATGGTTTTGGAAATTTAGCTAGACAAGCCCCACCAAACTCCTTTCTTTCTTTCTTTCTTTCTTTCTTTCTTTCTTTCTTTCTTTCTTTCTTTCTTTCTTTCTTTCTTTCTTTCTTTCTTTCTTTCTTTCTTTCTTTCTTTCTTTCTTTCTTTCTTTCTTTCTTTCTAACTGGTTTTATAATTAAGGAAATGCATACACTGTATGAATTGTCCATAGTGAACACTCAGATACTCACTTTTTCATTGAGCACATAGCAAGGATACAGTTATAAAGTGACTCTGTGATGATGTAGTATTGCATACTGTAAACGTGGCTCTGGGCCAAAGACAGAATTATTAATTTCCTCCTGGGTTTTGTATGGCACTTATCACTGTAGAATGTGAGTGCTTCACAAACATCAAAGCATATATCTTCGTCACAACTCTGTGCAGTAAAATGGTGATATTATCCGTATTTTAGAGATCAGGAACAGAGAGATTAAGGAGAAAATTGCCATAAGTAATCCATAATCTTCGGTGCCCAACTGAAGACACCTAAGGCCTAATTTTTCAAAGTACCATGCATTTTTATAGGCACTTTATGTTTAAAGTACACACCTTTGACTTCATTTGCAGTAGTAGTCATTCCTCAGCACTTCTGAAAATCAGACCCCAAGTGTCTCAAGTTGGGCACTGCTATTTCTTAGCTCTCTATGCATCATTAAGAATATGAAGAAAGTAAAGTTGCATTCCAAATAACCATGCTTACTAACTATGTCCAACATTCAAGGCCTAGCTATGGTCATGGTACCCTCTGTTAGGATCTGATGGCTTCTGCAGTGAAAGACAGGGAGGCCCACTAGAGGGCTCCCAAACTATTTGCAGGGATATTATCCAATTCCTATACACTACAGGCACCCAGAGAATGAGGAACACAGTTGGTGGCCACTTGTGAAAATTTTGGTGTAAGGTAATTTCCAAGCATCACATAGGAACTCTGTGGTAGAGGCAGGGACAGAATCCAATTCTCCAGAGTGGCATTCAAATGTCTTAATCACAAGATCATCCTTTCTCTGTCTCATTCCTTGCACACCTTCCAATTTCTGTAACAAACGAAGCAGGGGTCCTACAGACACCACCCTATTTCACTACACAACCCTGAGTCATTTCGTGAGCTCCACCCATGAGGCAGTGTGCACTGATTGAGGCAAGCGTCCAGAGGAAACAACAATATGTGATCATGTAATTAAACACTGTATGCATGCATACAAGGGGGCCAAATTAAGGTTGCATGGACAACTTTAATTCTAGCACTTCCTAAGTTTTGAGTGCTCAACTTTGCAACTTAACGTTCTTTTAAAGTAGTTGTAAAATATAATTCCCTATTTTATAAAAAAGCTAACTGAACAAAACAGAAAGTAGAGGGGAAGAAACGCACATTTTTCCAGTGAGTTCACAGTTATTTTCTGACAGCAGAAGAATGTTGAGATTCAGGACTCCTGGGTTCAATTCCAAGTTATGGAGAGAAGTTATGGAGACCTTCCTGTTCATATTTTCCCTCTCACCCATCGCCTGCCTCTGTTCTGCCATTGGCTCCTATTCCCCCTCCACAACTCCTGTTCCTTTCCCACTGTGCCTCTGACACCCCCCTGCCTATCCTTGGCTCCCTTACCTCCAACCTCTCTACATTTGAGTCAGGCTGCCAGGATTCTGACACTCAATGCACTGAGGAGACGATTTCTGTGCTTTCAGTTCTGGTGTCCAGTGACACAGCAGCCTCTGGCATCCATGAGAGGCAATTGCAGGGGAGATCTTGCTAGGCCCCTCAATGTCTTAAGTGGTGCAGGCTCATTCGTTCTATGGGGATGTGCATATACACATGGTTGGCACATGGGAGATGTGTGGCGAGGAGGTATGCTCAATGCGAGTGGAATTTTTGGAGAATTGAACTGCCAGCTTCTAATAAATCTTTTCTGAGCATGGGAAAACTGTTATTTTTTTTTTAGAGACTTATAATTTGGTTAAATTTGGGACAGAAAAAGACACATTCCAGACAATAGGGCAATTCCCATGTCAAATTTCACGTCCCTGTTCCAAATCATGGAGTTGCTAAAGCGTCTCCATGAAATGGTTATAAGCTTTGTTTAACATGGGCAAAACAACATATTTTCCCCAAACTTCATTCTTGGAAAAGGCTGACCTATTTTTGTTGAAACTTACAAAATCAGCCTGGGGCAGACAGCCAGCGCGGGAAAATTTCAGCCCAAACAGCTAAAGTTTGCAAAGATCTGAGCAAGTGAAAAATGGCTGTAAAATGGCAAGTGTTAGGCAACCTTAACTACAGAGGTCACTACCAGCACTGCTGAAAATAATAATAATAAAAATAATTAATAATAAAAATATACAGGAAATACTAAGCCACGAGGTTGGATTTCAGTAAGGATAGGAGTTTTGCAGTCAGTTAGAGAAGGAGTAAAAGGGCTTCCTAGAACTTTTAGAAACCTAGAAAAAGGTTTTTGTTTTTGGTTGAAAACTGGGACAAAAGTTTGGGTCAATTCTTGTTGAATCAGATATGGGTGCTCATTCCTAATATCAAACCTGTTGCTCTAATAAAAAATGTAGGATACTACAAAGATGCCAGTCGTGTTTCTAATGAAATGGCACACTGTGCTGCTGGGCTGGCCATTATTTCTATCAGACACAAACCTGTAGTCCTCTGACCAGTTGTGGTTATTATAGATACCCTGGAGCCCTTGGCAACGGAAGTGTTGCTAAATACCATGGTGACTGGCATCCTAGAGATAGATTAGATTAGTGGTTTTTAACCTTTTCCATATCAGGACCTCCCTCCCCAATACTCCCTCCCATTTAGCAATATGGGAAAGGTGATTGTAAACTTCTAACTCCTGTTTGTGACCCCAGGGTGAAAACCCATGTTATAACACAGTTCTGGTTAGAAGCATCTGGAGCAAGCCAATACTGGTCAAGCAAGCATTCTGCCGGGGGGGCAGGGGAGAGCCACAGTGAGCCAGGAAAACTCTTCCCTCTTCTCTGAGCTCAAGCACATGATTCAAAATTTTGCCATGTGGAAGCCACTGAACTTTGGTGTGGAAAAGGAGGTTATGATGTCAAGTTCCCATTTCTTCAAATAAAATAGGGAAGAGGTTATGCACTGAGCTTCCCTTTTATAAAGCTTGCAACTTTTACAGCCCTATCAAATATTTTTCTCACTTCCACCAGGATCCTCTTTGCTGCCAACTATTCCCAGCAAATTGAACAAGGTGCCCAGTTATCTTGAGGTGCAAAAGGCTGGATTCTAGTGACAAGGCCACTGTGTTTCCTATCATAGCTCAGGCATCATCCATACCAATACAGTGATACCAGTGTGACCCAGCTGCAAGAAATGATAGGTGTAGAGCTTTGAAGATATATTTTTTTTCTTGTAGCATGTCCTGTAAGAGAACAGAGAAAGAGGAAGGCCACCTCTATAGTTCCTTTCCAATCACAATGAACAAATGTTAAAAGGTGGGCAGAAGAAGACATGCCTGTAGTTTCGTCCATTAGTACAGAGAAGTACTGCTCTCCTGACAGCATACTTTGAAAACCAAGACACTGGAGATGCTCAGGTAAGCTCCATTTCTGCCTCCAGTTCAGTGGAGTTGCCCCATTAAGAGAAGCACTGGGAACAAGATTGACTGCCAAATAAGAACATGTCACATTTCATTGCCATAAATTAGAGCACTGGTTTAAGGAGGCCATTTGAACAAACATGAAGGTTCTTTTTAATTCCAGGGGTACAGCAGAGTATGATTTTAAATGACCTATTGCACTCTCAACCCATTTTCAAAGTATCTAATTTCTTTCCTTACAGCTACCTATGCCCACATTCAAGATTTTATACTGTAGCCATCTCTCATGAAAAGTTAAAACAATTACAAATCATTTACACCAAACTCATTTTTATGATACCACCTGATCTACTGGGATTTCACTGAGCCTCTCCTGCTCCACCAGCCTTGATTCCCTCTTCCTGTTTTGCCAAATTAGGCTCTCTGGCCTCTTGCAGCACACACACACCGGAAGGGCCACATCCAGCTGCAGACACAGACTGAAGTCAGCTCTGTGTGAGAGTACTCACCCAGCACTCACGTGCACACCCCTTTTGGGAGATAAACCCAAGATACTACTGTCTTGCACTGTAGAGAAAGATCTGCACAGCGCAAGCTCATAAAAATTCAGCCTCTCCCTCAATGTGGAGAGAGGTGCAGAGCTCCTTGCCCCCTACCCCCTACAGATATGAATTGCACAAACTGGGTTATGTTATAAACAAGAAATACGTTTATTAACTACAAAAAGTAAATTTCAAGTGATTATAAGGGATAGCAAATAGATCAAAGCAGATTACTTTAGTAAATAAACAAAAACCGCAAAATGAGCTTAACACACTACATAGGTAAGATATAAATTAGCAAATTCTCACCATGAGTGATAAACAGGCTGACAGATTCTTAAGACACAAGTTGCCTTGGCTTTCCCAGGTTTCCATACACAGGCTTAAAATCCTTCTAGCCTGGGACCATCACTTCCCACAATTCAGTCTTTGTTCCTCAGGTGTTTCCAGGTGTGTTGTTGTAGGGAGAGTGAGGTACCCTCCATCATGTCATTTCCTCCCTTTTTTATCTTCTCCCCACTTGCTGGAAAGCTCTTTTGCTGTGACCTGGGTCAAACAGTTCCCATTGTGTAGTGCTATCTCTGAGAGATTTCTATTGTACACAGTTCCTCGGGTAATCCTTGTGCTTGTGTGCATTTCCTCAGTAAGCCCTTAACATTGTTTGACCTTTTTACTGTCATACCTGAAATGCTGCTTGTGGTTGTTTTCAACCTCAGGACATGTTTCAGCAACACATATGTAGCCAAACTTCATAACTTCACATACGATGATAGCACATACAATCCAGTGAGCTATTACTGTCTAGCAGAGCAAAACATTTAGAATGACACCTCACAAGGCATACTTTGTATAAGACATATCCTAATTACACGACAGTGGTGAATATTGGGGTGTCAGGGTGTAACAGTACTGCTATGAAAAGACATTTAAAGTAGAAGATTTCATTCTTATGTAAACTTGGCTTCAGATGCTAGGTTTGTGGAAGAGACTGTGAGGACAAGTTCAGCTATGGGCAAAAATGCCTCTGTCACCCAGGACTGGCCAATTGCTTCCCAGTGAACTACAACAATGAGTTCACTCATTCTTTGTGAGTACTGTACCTTAGAAAAAATTTCTCAGACTCAGTTAGCTTGTAGGTCAGGTTGATAATCAGTGATGTACGTATTAGTCTCATGCCACTGCCCCTATTATATTCCTTTAACATAAGGAATATTATTGTTGCTGGGACTAAAACTTGGATTGGTAAAATGGGGAAACATTGTTGATATGTTATACTACGAGCCATGCTGTTTGTGGAGACTTTATCTTCGTTCTACTGGACATTTTTCCACTGCACATGGTAGCACTTAGAAATATCCTGTCATCTGGAGCTCTCTGCCTCATTGACTCACCTTCTCATTTCAAATCTCATCTCAAAATGTTTCTGTCCCTCTTGCCTGTCCTGCTGCTGTTGTTTTTCATTTTAATTCTCTGGTCTTATTTGGAAGTGCAAAATCTTGAAAGATGCTGAGTGCTTGAAGCTTCCACTGAATTAAATGCCCAGACCTCTCATGGTTTAGCCCTATCTCTGTAAAGCATTTTTGGACACAGTTGGCCTGAGTGATGCTGTACTAAAGAAAGTGGCATTATACTGTATTGTATGCAAAATATGTGCACTTTTAAAACAAGCTAGTTTATTTCTTACCAAATAGAAAATGAAGCCATTGTCTGACCAACAGCATTTCAAGGTTTACCGGAACATAAACCTGGTTGGGAATGTTAAGCTGGTTACACATAACTAATATGAATAAAGGTGGTCACTCACTATGGCTTAAAGATTTAGAACAATTGTTGCTCCTGTTACAAGGCAAACGCACAAAGAGCCATTGTGATAAGAGTACAAAATCTCTGTTTATTACCATGGGGCTGACATGCTGAAAGACCCGCTCTGCATGCCAGCACAAAAGCTTTGTTGCTTCAGATTGTTTGTTTATGTAAATTAAAATGGTTCATTTAATTATGCAACTGGAAGACTCTAAGCAACAAGCAAGGTGCTGATTGGATAGTTTTGTAGAAGGGGACTGCTGGCAAATCCTAGACAAATCCTGACATTGTTACTCTGTTTTCTGCTTTGCTATAACGCCTTCAGAAGAAGAGAAACTTGTTGACTATTCAAGCGGGGGAGGGAGAACAGTGAGAAAGGTAATAAGGTGTATAGCTTATTTTTTCTACAGTGGTTGTAGGATACTGGTACTTCAGTGGAAGTGTACGACCCAAAGGAATTAATTGGACACTACAGTAATCATGACAGAAGAAGTCCCAATTACATCTAGCATACTTGAGTACAATGGGAATGTACCACCTGAAAAAACTCAGCTGCAGGTCATTGATATTATTGATGAAATAGCAAAATCTGTTGGGACAGTTCCATGTGAAAATGCAGAAACCAGTCCTGAAGCTCCACTTAAAAAGGAAAATCAAGAGGATAACAAGAATTCAGTAGAGGACAACACAATATGTGGTGCTCTCGATGGGGAGAAGCAATGCGAAGGTAAAGTACAATACTGCTTCTTTTCAATTTGTTTGGGAAGAAAACCCAATCCTTTATTTTACATACAGCATAATGAATAATGGAATGTAATTTACATGTTATCAGAAACTCCACACACATGTATAGACATAAACCATGATAAGAGGTGATTCACAATCAGATATAAATTTGAACTAACAAGGAATGGAAACAATGAGAGAGAGAAATTATTAGCTGTCTACAGTATTGCTACAAGCATGGCAGGATGAAGTAAGAGCTCAAGAGATAAGCAGTTTTTAGTTCCCACTTATCATATACAGGTGACAGTATGTAACTATGAAAACTAGTCATCATCATTATTACTTACTCCCGTCATTAGTCACTTTCTCACTGTTTTGTGTCTTCTAAAGAAAAACAAGAGGAAAACAATGCAACTCTAGAGGAAGGATCAGCTGACATCCCTTCCGAGAACACTAGACCTGATGAAGAGAAATCAAGAGAAGGTAATGAGAAATGCTGTCTGATGTGTGGTATTTTGCTGATCATATGAACATAGGGATGGCTTTTGAAGAGAACAATTGCATGGGTATTTATTTTTCCAAATAACAAGCTAGGAAACTTATCCGAATCCTAATTCTGCAATGGGAAGTAAGTCACTCATGATTTATAGCACTGCTGAACCTTAGAAAACACCACTGGTACTGCAAGGTACAACGTGCCTGGATTAGCGTATCTGATTATAATGTTTAGAGAAGGGATTGCTATAGTTACCTTTCTTTTTCATTTATAAGCCCATCTAACTGTAATATCATTCATGTAGTATCTCCAGCTCTTTCCATACCAGCTTGCATGTGAATAGTAACCACCTCCTCAAATGCAGTATAGATCTATTTAGAAAAATATAGAAATATAACTCTGAAATATTTTTCACAGTTTTATCAATGTTAAAGTCAAGTGAGAGAATTACTATATGGAACTTTCAGGGATAGGTGCAGAAAAGCTGTATAAATAAATACTACCAAATATGGTAGCCTCAGAATCTGAGGATAATTACACTGGCTTTGATTAAGGAAAGGAACAATATATAAACATTTATCAGTGTCTACATTATATTTCATAGAAGCTCCATAGGTTTTGAGAAAGGAAATCATGATGGAAGCTTTTCCTTCTTAAGGTGACATCTATATTCCAACTGTGTTGCCTTACAAGTGTACAATAAAACCTAGTAAGTAATTTTTCACAGACTCCCCTCTCCCCAACGCCTACCCACAAGCACTTTATCTCTAAATTGCAGGCAGCTTTTTAGTACCTAACCAATTTAGCCTAATTAATACTTAGGACCCCACAGGCAAAATGTTGAATAGATCATTTGTTGCAACATCAGAGCGTCATTTAAAATAGAGATGTGCCAAATAGGACAAATAGGAGATACCCATCTAAATGTAGTCTGCCACCTTTGAATGGGAGAAGCAAGTATAGAATATGTCTTAAGGGAATATACAAACTACCTGTGATTAATCCAGCTGGCGACTGGATGTCACTGTTGCACTGTAAAAATACAGCGTAGGAAGAGGGTGAGATAGTTGGAAAACTGGTCTAATGGGCCTGTTTTGCCTCCCTCACTATATAGTTTATTCCCAAGGCTTATTAGAATCCTGGTTCCTGATAAGGGCCTGATCCTTCTCCCATTGACCTCATTGGCAAAACACCAGTAGATTTTAACAAGAACAGGATTGGGCCCCATATGAGCTACTTGTAGAATACCTACCCCAGTTGCATTGGCTCTTTTAACAGCTCTTTCTCAAGGCAAGGATACTTTGACCATACTGTTAAATTCCTCTTCTTCCCCCATCCACCCATAACAATCCTCTTACTTCATTTCAGTTTCCAGTGTCCTTCTTAGTCATTCCCCCAAGATCCCTAGCTATTTTCCTGTCAGTCATGGAGACCTCCTTTAGGTCTTTCTTCATTCTTCTGGTGGGTCAGTATTCTCTACTTCCATGATCTCTGCAAAGCAGAAAATCCAACTCTGATTATTTTTATAATGGAAAGTTTATTTTCCTGTTTGTTTTATTACTTTAGAAATATCAGATCTTGACTTCCTCCTTTTTTGGCTAGAGGGACAATTTTGAGTAAGATCTCTGGAGGACCTGGGTGGTGGTGGTATTAATTATTTTTTGTATTACAGTAGTACCTAAAGGTCCCATCTGTGATAAGGCTTCCCTTAAGCTAGATACTGTATAAATGCATGGTGAGTGACAGCCTGCCCTGAAGAGTCTGCAGTCTAGGTAGACAAGACAGACAAAGGGTGGGAAGAGAAAAAGAGGTACAGAAATATGAAGTGACTTGCACAAATTCACACATCAGGTCAGCAATGGAGCTGGAAATCAAAAGTAGAATCGAAAGTAGATCTCCTAACTTCCAGTCCAGTTACACTGCCTCCAATGAGGGTTACCTTCCATGAGGCTGAAACTGAGTTGCAGTTCTCTCATCTCAAGTGAGGGGGCAGGGACATTGAGGTAGAAGGGAACGTGCAAGCTTCAACAAGCCATTCCTAATTAGCTGTGAGACCATCTGCTGAGGTGTTAGCTTCCTTTGATATCACCAATCTAGGTCCTCCAAAAATCTTGCCAAAGTCTCTGGCAAAACAAGGGAAGTGGGGGAGGAGGGGCTTTAATAGTATGAGATCATGAGGTGAGGCCATCTTTCAACACTAAATGGCACAAACACAATGATGATATTCACTTTGCAGTTCCCCTTTATTTCAGATTCTCAGTGGGTACATCTACTACCATCCCACTGAAAGACCTAATGGCAAAGACAGTGCATGAATGATACATTTTCCAGTAGCTCCCAACTCTTTGTCAACACAATTCACCTTTAAAGGGCAATGACGATGGGCAAATCATCAGTCCCCATAACTCCTTTCTGAGCTGATTGTCCCCCTTCACCATGCTGGGGGGGGGGGAGGAGTATTCAACACAGAAATAACTTTAAACTAGCCTCTGTTTTATTCTACCTTCCCTCCTCTGAAATTCTTTCAGAAATTCCTGGTTCACTGATGATATCTCAGAATGTATCATTCTGTGACCTCACTATACTACGGCTTGCACAAATTTTAATGAGATTCCTGGTATTTATGATGCCAGATACTGTTACATCCTTTCCGAACCATAAAGAGGAAGAACAGTGGATACTATTCAAATATCAGCATTGGGTAATAGACACCACACAGTTACCACGTAGCTTCTTATTCTAATTATAAAGGGAAAGTGTGAAACTGTGTCTCAGATACCACCCTGTGGTAATTAGTAGCAAGTGCCCACTTTTTAACTGTGGCCATTGGAGCAAGAAGATTTCACAGGGGGGGGAAAAAGGCAATGTTAATTAAAACTTATTTCTTTGCTGAATGCTCCTCAAAGCCAGGTTATTGAGGCTTTCAGCACACAGAAACCAGTGCTTAACTGAGATTTCGTTTTAGCTTTATGTCTCACATTTAATGAATGAATGAAGGGTAGGCTGAATCTTAAGTGAACAGCCCACTGAAACTTGGGACTCATTTTCCTTTCTCTTGAAAATCTTTTATTTCTCCCTTATAGGTGTAAGGATCACAGATTTTAGTAATATCTGTTTTGCATGGGAAAAATAACAAAAACATAAAAATACCATATATTTGGAGCTAAATAAGATGACTTTAAATATCAGGCAAATGTCCCAAAGATGAAATCTATTAGACTGAGGAATATTTTTCTACAGACAGTTCCATTATCTTAGTTCTAGGGACTACTCCTTCTCTGGCAGAATTATATGGTCTAGATGACCTAATATGTCTCCACCTTCTGATTTCTGCTGATTCTTTGAGAGAAAATGCCTCATATTTCAGGGCATACACTGATTTAGAGTGGGGATCAACGTGGGGGTTCCCCAAATGGCAAAGTATAAAAATAGTGTTTCTTGAAGATTTTATTCCCTTGAAACAAGTGTAGGCAACGTTACAATTGCTGTTAGAAACCAGAGTAGATGAACCAATTGTCTGCACTAAACCAGTGAACATATGACAACTCACCATTTCCTAAGGAGAAATTAGCAAATTGTATATTCACTTATATTAATCCAATTCATTTAAAATTCATATTAATTCCAAAAGCTATTCCCGGAACTCCCACTTTTCTTGTCTTTTTAGTCTTTTTTTTCTTCTGTTTTTTAAATTTCTTTTTTTAAGCAAATTACATTTGGAAAAATGCCTGTCTGCTCTCATTGATACCATGAAGAAAACATTGTCTAAGTTGTTTTTAGAACATTATCCTGGAAGGGTCTTACTCTTATGAATGGATGAAGGCTAAAGTGCTGATAACCAGTAGTAGAGTATGTGTTAATGGGGCCAGAGCTACCAAAATTTCCTAGAACCCTAGGATGGACTCCTGCTTGATTCCATACTTCTGGGGTCTCACTGTGCTTTCCTATAGCCTCTCATAGGGTAAGAGAAAGCCTACTTGCTGCAAAATGCTGCTAAGTCTTTGTGCTGATTAGTGTGCAGCTTGCTGTGCTTGCCTTAGATGAGGGAATGAAATAAAAACCAGTCGATGCAGCCTAGGGATCTGCAGTGTGAGCCGACGCCTGAAGATGTAGGATGTTGTCTCCTCCAGATGGCAAAGCCCCCTTTCAAATTGGGGATCCACATCCAGCCTTAAATCACCACAGCTGGCCACAAGGGAAACGGTGTTCGCTCCTTTTAAGCTGCATTGTCTGACAGAATCAAGGATTAGAATGCAATGCTGTCTGGTCTGTCAGTAACACGTCCATAACTGAAGAGATAACATATCGTGCATCTACTGAACAATGGTTTGTTATGACTCATGGAATAAAATCTTTGCTGTGCCTCCTTGAGAATGGTGAGAATGATCAAGAACATTACTTTCTGATTCTTTATTGGCTGAAGGTCCCATACCAAAGATTTAAAAGGTATAAACCATGAGGTGACTCTAACTCATGACTGTGTCATTGTAGACCAACCCACAGGATTAGAGTCATAACTCTTTTTCTAAAACTTTCTCCTCCCCCACTTCCCTAAACTGAGCAGAACAGGAATGCAGAGGAGAATCTGGCCCTTAGGGCTGGATTGTTCTCTCTTACTCACATTGCCTAAAATCTTTCTCTTCAGTGAGTCTCATTTTTGGGGATACTCGCTATATAGTGTACTCAACACAAGTAAGGATATCACAATATGGCCTGTATTGAGGGAGAAATGGTTTTAAAACAAAATCCTATAGGTTTGAATATACAGGACTGAGCATGTGCAGCAGAAAAGTCTGGCGAGCTGTTAGCTGTGCACTTATAAAAATATTGTGGTTTTAAAAAAACACTCACAGCAAAGTTGTTTGGTTACAAGCTCATTTGTTGAAGCAGGAAGAGATTGCAAATGCAATAGGCTTAATAATGTTTGAGCACGATGTTGTTGAGCTTGTAAGTACCGCCAGCCACTTTGTTGTGGGTGAGGGAATTTGTAGCACATTTGTAACTCTTGATCCAGGAGTGGAGTGACACACTTTGCAGGAGAAGATGGTAGAACCTTCTCTCAGTGGAGGCAAACAACTGTGCAAGGAAGTGATGTCACACTGGTTCCATGTTCAACTATCTTGGAAACCCTGTCCGGATTGCTGCATATAATGTCCAGTGGAACAGACTAAGGGGGTTGTTATCTGAACAATGGAGGATGGGAACACAGCAAGCAGGCGTTAGCTGTGTAGTGAAGCTGTTCCTCTTTGGCTAAATAATTTGGAGTGAGGGGACTAGATACTAAGTTTCCCACCTCCTAGGTGAGTGCTCTACACACCAGGCCATCAAGTCATTCTCACCTGCGTTCTTTGGCCACCTACTCATAAAGTATTTAGCCAAAGTGAGCTAGCCTCAACTGGGGAGACTGAAGCTGCCCCCATCAGAATATCCCATAGCCCAGTGACTGAGGAGCTCATGTGAGAGGTGACAAATTCCTGTTCAAATCCTGTTCTCCTCATCAGGCAGAGGGGGGACTTGAATCAGAGTTCTCCCACAAGCCAGGTGAGTAACCTTACCTCTGGGCTAAAAGTTATGAGAGAGGTGGTCCTACTTCAGCCATTTTGTGTGGAGTTAGGCAGCGTCTGAGCATGCCTACTGGATCGGGACCTACAGATGAGCTAGGCGGTAGAGCACGTATCTTCCCTCAGTTTGTGAATCACACTGGAGCTTAGGCGTTCAGATGTCTAGACCTAGACAGCAGTGCACATGCCCAGAGACAGAAATTTAGGCACGTAGGGAATTTGTACAGTTGAAATGTAGGTGCTGAGTGAGTATAGGTGCTTACAGGGTTAGGTAGCAGCTGAGCTGGGTTTTTGTGAATATCAGTAGCCCCGAAATCTGGGATTTAGGAGTCTGAACTGACAGTTAGGCACCCAAGTCTTTTTGTGAATCTAGCCCCAAGAGTTTTGGTTAACTATGCTCAAGATAATTGAGGTTGACTTTGGTGCTAGCTTAGCTGATGAAGCCTGTAGAGCTTGGCAGCTCAAGCCACAAACCAAATAGCTCTGGAATTATCTTTTCTGTAACAATAAACATGCAAAAAAGCAAAACAACTCCCCACCCCATACCTCCAGTCTAAACAAATCCAGCAATCTTCCCTCTGCCCCATACATGTTATGTTAATGCAATATTAATGGCACAAGATTGCCTCATAAGAGCATGGGCTGCATTAGTTCCTTGCACTGTTGGAAGAATATGGCAGGCCAGCATGCCCATCCTAGAGAGAGGGTAGAAAGGCTCCCTGTGCCCTTTCTCACCCAGCACTCCCATGCAGGAGCCGACCCACCATTTGACCCTAACATTGTGACCGTGTTGACATTAAAAGAGAAACTATGGCCCATGACACCCTTTTCAATTTTCTAACTTTTTGACATTTCCTGACTTTTGAGATCTTGATTTCAGGACCTTTATATTGCATTAAGACTGATTATTTACATTAGCCATAACAAACCTTGGCAAATCATTCACTATATTTAGATATGCTGTCACATCATGTCACAAGCCATTACTTTCCAAC
The DNA here is from genome assembly GCF_965140285.1 of Lepidochelys kempii. Classification (NCBI taxonomy): domain Eukaryota; kingdom Metazoa; phylum Chordata; order Testudines; family Cheloniidae; genus Lepidochelys; species Lepidochelys kempii. The sequence continues at coordinate 31,283,692 of NC_136390.1, read as the reverse complement.
ATCATGAAGGCGCACAAATTGATATTATTTATCACATCTATAATGGTATAGATGTGCATAGCCCTTTGCAAAACAAGTAAGTTCGTGATCTGTGCCCTAAAGAATTTACAATTGAAGGGCCCAATTCTGGCTGTGGTCCCATTCATGTCAATTAGTGATGCCTGCGAGCACTAATACCTAGTAATAAGAATTTGCAGAATCTCGCTCTAAACTGAGACTAGAAGGAGACAATAGGACAGGGAGGGGCTGGGGTTTGAAGTGATTGAAGACAATATGAACACAAGGTTACTTGGGAGAGTACTGCATGCAGTTGGGGGGTTTGAACCATGTGGTTCATTTATTTTAACTAGATAGTCGTATGCAGGTGTGTACATACAAACACCACTCCTTGAAGAAGGAAGTTGTTATGATTTGCATCACAGTACAATACAAGAAGGATGTGGAAAAATTGGAAAGAGTCCAGCGGAGGGCAACAAAAATGATTAGGGGACTGGAACACATGACTTATGAGGAGAAGCTGAGGGAACTGGGGATGTTTAGTCTATGGAAGAGAAGAATGAGGGGGGATTTGATAGCTGCTTTCAACTACCTGAAAGGGGGTTCCAAAGAGGATGGCTCTAGACTGTTCTCAGTGGTAGCAGATGACAGAACAAGGAGTAATGGTCTCAAGTTGCAGTGGGGGAGATTTAGGTTGGATATTAGGAAAAACTTTTTCACTAGGAGGTTGGTGAAACACTGGAATGCGTTACCTAGGGAGGTGGTAGAATCTCCTTCCTTAGAAGTTTTTAAGGTCAGGCTTGACAAAGCCCTGGCTGGGATGATTTAATTGGGGATCGGTCCTGCTTTGAGCAGGGGGTTGGACTAGATGACCTCCTGAGGTCCCTTCCAACCCTGATATTCTATGATTCTATGGTATAGAGGAGGACACTGGTAAAAACCACAAATTGGTACAAATAGTTATTCTAGGTACAAAACCCACCAATGGGCAGGTTGTTATAAACAAAGAAGGTGTGGTGGCATATCTGAGTGTTCATGGTGATAGAAAATCCAGCCTCAAGATGTAGTTAGCTCCTGACGCATAGTCCTGTTCTGGAAAATGGTTGCTCAGTTTATCCTGCACTTTCATGGTGGTGGGGATCTGCATATGTAAGCTATGGAAATCCAGACTAAAATTCAAATGCAACTTTAACATATTGCAGGATAAGAAATCCCTGTCCCATACTTTATCCGAAACTAATTGGTTTTTGCTACAGGGCCCTGTGAGGAGATTATTCCTGTAAGCACCAAAGAATGTGAAATAACTAGACAGGAAGAAAGGAACACAGAGCAACCTCAGGAAGAAACAGCTACTCATGCTAATGAGGCCGAGGAGTTCCAGACAGCAGGAGCCCAGGAAGAAGCGAGGATGCTTGAATCCAAGGAGCAAAATAAAGCTGATACACAATTAGAAGAAAGAGAGAATGTGGAAGAGGAGGAGGAGGAGGAAGTGCAGTTGATAGAAAGCAAGAAAGAAAATGGTGGGGAGTCTCCTTTAAAGAACCAAGAAAGTAACAGGGAGGAATGCCCTCCTACCAGCCCCAGTTTTAACTTCCAGCCTGAGAAACCTGAGGAGCAGCCAGGCTCAGGGAAAAAAAATGATATCTCCAGACATAGTTATTCTAGATACAATACAATCTCCTACCGCAAGATCAGAAAAGGAAACACTAAACAAAGAATTGATGAATTTGAGTCCATGATGCATTTATAAACTGAGGTGGGGAATTTGCCTCAGAGAGTTCATTTTGTTTTCCAAGACGTATCGCTTCATGTCATATCAAGTCATCATTTTTCCTTTTTGTATGTAATTTCATAATACACGGTGCAAATTTAACCTCCGTATTTCATTTTGAAATCATACAGAAGCATCCATAGGAGAGAAATAAAATCAACAGTTTGCTAAATATAATACAACCTGATTTAAAGTTTATCCATCCCCGTCTCCCCTATCCTTTTTTTGTAACAAGATTCAGGCACTAGAAATTTTTGAGCTAATTGGAAATTCTGTAGCTGCATGCAGCAGAAAATGATCCACGCCATTTGCCATTCTGGTAATTAGTTGGCAGCAGAACACTTCCAGTAAAACTAGAGAGTGCAGTAACGATAATAAAAGAGAGAACTGTTTGCAACAGCAATGCTCTCTGTTTTGAAATCTGTTTATGTTGATGTCTTATGGTGCACTAAAGCCGCCTTGCGCTATCACCAGTCTGTTTCCACTTTGTGCTGATGGAATAGAGGGCTAATTGCATAAGCATGTAAATATAGATTAACAGAAGATAAGCACATAACGTTTCATTTAACAAAGCAATAAATCCACAAAGTTTCCTCTTCTGACCCACACCCTTGTAGTGCTCCTTAATATAGATCTTTAATCTGGAATGCACTGGTGTAATTACAAACAGTTACATTCAGCATCTAATACCATTAGTATCATCTGAGGGCACCTCTTAATTTTTGGGTCTGAATGGCTGGCACCATATATAATTCATTTTGTAAATGTTGGCATTTGCTATTAAAATGTTCATGTTTCAATTAAACTCATTCTTGGGTTGATATATTCTGAATCTTTAGGAAATAGAGAATACTATATTACTTCAGATCTGCACTAAATGGTTTCATTACCGTAATAGATATTTTTGTTTCAGTCCATATATTTTAGTTAATATGATTAAGTTAAATGTAAAATGAATACAAAAAAAGTTAACATAATGTTAAGCTATATGAGAATATCTCTAGTAACTAAAAGCAGCCCCTTTTTGGTAAGTATCTTTTCCCCTTTCCCAAAGCATCACTTTGTAATAAAATTCCTTCCTCAGTAGCCTGTGTCAGCTGTAGTCAGAGTGTCACCAGCTACTGTGGGAGGAGATTTAATTGTTTTCAATTCAGAGTTTACATGAATATTATCTCTCTCTCTCTCTTTCAAAAAAAAAAAAAAAAGAGAAAAAAGAAAGCATGCTGGCTAAACATGATGTGAATGGTTAATTTATCCAATAGCAGCTGTGCCAACTAATATCCATACAGCCCATATGTATCTTTTGTGAATCTTCCATCAGTTACTGGTAAATTAGGTAATTGCATAGATACTGTACCATACAAATTGGAGGTCAGCATTTTATACACACACACACACACACACATATATATATATATATGGCATATATCACGTGTTTGTGTCTCTCTGTCTACCTGATAAAAACCCACAACACTGAAAATCAGTACTCTTCAAATGCTGCCATTTTGATCCAAGTTTTTCTCACAACATTTCTTATCCGTTTTAAAAATACTCAATATTCTTAAAACGCAGCTTAAATCTCAGATCGTAGTGAGATTTTCAAAACCAGGCACATTTGAAGCATCAGCTGTTTTAAGTCTCCTGAGCACATTTCACTATATGTGTAAACTCTTGAATAACTACAGTATGCATGAGCTGACATTGTTCTAATGTTTTAAAGAAAAATTCACCTTGGGCTGAGACAAGCTTGGCAAATTTCATCTTAGAAGGAATTTGTTTGGGAAAGTGGTCAGCAACGGAACAAGAGTGAGGGAGGAGGTTAGAAAGGAAGCTGGAACTCAGTGTTAAAGACAGGGGAATCTACCATACCTCCTAGAATAATAGGCTCTTTTAATAACTAGTTTTACATTTTCAGCAGCACCAAATATTGTTTTGAATTTTTCTCCTACATAAAAGACAATTATGTATTGGCTATATGTAACAACAACAACAAAAAAAGACAATTCTTCATTGTACAAACAAAACATAGTCCTCATTGTACTATTCAGCCTTGTTTATTTGCTCTTTGTTTTGTGAAAACCCAGTGGTTAGCTCTTATTAAGTTGTATTGCTGTTTTATTAAAAAAATAAAATGAACCAGACTACATTCCTGGACATTCAAGTGAGAATTACTTATTTTTTTTTAAAGTATTTCATTGCTGGGCCTGACTTTCAGTGGTGCTGAGCACCTGTAACTTTAATTGACTTCTGAAGTTGTGGTTGAAAAGCATTTCTGAAGAATCAGATCCCATCAAGTTCACCATCTGCAATTAACTGGCTTATGAAAGATGCTAGATAAGCACCCCTGGAGAATGAAGCTGATTATCCACTGAACAGGTACAGCATGGACATAAGCAACGTGAGTTTCCCCACATTGCCCCACCAATGTGTCTCAGTCCTGTCCTGGAGGGACTGTCTCTACTGCTAGGAAGGTAATGCCATCTTCAGGTCCATTCAAACTAGAAATTGCTGTTGAAACAATCGTAAAGGTGACAATTAGAGCCAATTGTGCTGGTGATTTTATGACCTAGATACTTCTGGACCAGAAGCTGGAACAAGATCACCAATTCATTTAATGTGACCACCAAACAACCATCAAAATAGTCATTTTGGGATGAGGATGAGCGTGGAGGGTGGAAAACACTGGCTGCATTGTGATTTTGATGATCAGTACTCTAATTGCTTGAGCCTTATTTGAAACCAATCACTTAAGGGCCAGCTTTTCAAAGGCATTTAGGAGGCTAAAGATGCAGATAGGCACACAATAGGATTTTCAAAAGCATCCAATGAGGTTAGGTACCTACCTACTGAAGTCAATGGGATTTAGGTGCCTTACCTGCTGAGATGGTTTTGAAAATCCCACTAGACAACTACCTACATCTTTAGAGGCCTAAGTGCCTTTGAAATCCAGCCCCTTGAGCTTAACAATTCCCCACCTTGCCATTCAATCTCCTTGACACTTGCCTTTGAATAAAAGTCATGGAATTTATTCTCTTTCTGTCAAAGGCCAATATGGCTAAAAATATTCTGCACAGAAAAAAATGGACAAATTCACCTCAGAGAAGCAGGCAATTTTCTGCAAGTGTGTGTATGTAAATACACAGGCACACATGTTTCTGGGTGGAATGGAGTGGAATGGGGTGGGGTTAGTTTTTATTACTTGTAGGTCAAATAAGCTTAGTTTTGGGAGGAGTGAGCACATCTAGAGGCTAAGCTGTGACTTTAGGCAGTCTTCAGCAGGTGATGGTGTGTGAAATCCACCATCTCAGGAGTAGAACAAAGGGAAGGGAATACTTATTAGGATGGAAGGATCTATGGACCTGATCCTATTCCCATTGAAGCCAATGACAAAACTCCCATTCACTTAAATGGTGCAGGATCAGGCCCCATGATAGATAACTAATTGGCATAGCTCAGACATATCTCAAAGACTTGGTTCCTTTCCACAGTGGAGGAACCCTGTCATGTGATGCTGGAGCACACTTGAGGATTTTTTCAAGGGTTTTAGAAAAGCTGATACTGAGGGATATGTTTTTTAAAATTTAACTATTTCAATGGCAACATTTTAATTTGGATTTCAACATCTCCCTGCTGTGTCAGCAACAATTACCAGGAACAACTACTAGATTCAATAGAGGAAGGTCTATTTGCATACGCTAAACTCAGTGAAATGCAAAATGCAAATAAACAGCATAATTGGTACAAAGTGAATTGGAGACTTAAAAGTGCTTTACATTTTAATAATCTACAGCAGTGATGGGCAACCTGCGGCCCACGGGCCACATGTGGCCCATCAGGGTAATCTGCTGGCTGGCTGCGAGACAGTATTTACATTGACCGTCCGCAGGCACAGCTGCCCGCAGCTTCCAGTGGTTGTGGTTCGCCATTCCCAGCCAATGGGAGCTGTGGGAAGTGGCACGGGCTGTAGGGAACTGCAGCCACTGGGAGCTGCGGGCAGCCATGCCTGCGGACGGTCAATGTAAACAAACTGTCTTGTGGCCTGCCAGCGGATTACCCTGATGGTCCCAGCAGGTTGACCACCACTGATCTATAGTGTTACCCAACAGTAACCCCGGGAAGGAAACATTTCATGGAATTTAGGAGAGCTAGTGACACAGTAATTATAGAGAAACTCCAGAACAGGATATTCATGTACAGTCCTTTATTTCCATGTTTTCTAACTTTTTTTGTATACAAATCAAACCAGGTTTTCAACTTCAGCCTTTTGGATCCAGACTACTTAGATAAATTGACGTGGTAAAGGCCTGTTATCTTACAGCATATATGGACTGTTAAAACTCCCCATAAATCACATTTTATAAAAGACATTTGTTCACATTTTAAAAACATTTACCCCTTTCTCATCAACATAGTAATGAACGAAGCTACCATTCTTAAAATTTCTTTTAAAATTGAGATATTTACACTGCATAGTGTCCTTGGGTACATATTTAAAATTCACAAAAAATGCTTTTAGTCAGAAATAGTCTCAATGTTTTGAATAGGTACAAATGGAAACTAAAACAAAAGGGTTATGTTCAGGAAGAGCTGTTATATGTGGAATGATACCTACATAGGACAATTCATCGCTTAAAACATAAAAAGTACTGAGCATCATTTGTAATACAAATTAAACAGTTCAGCTGCAAGTGGACAATGACCAAGGGTCAGATTCTGGCCACTGGTGGATGGCTGATTTGCAGAGCTCACATGCCCAAAGCCGGCCTAAAGTTGATTTAAGAGTATTGTGAGGTTGTGAATGACATCACTGGAAAGTGTTAAAATTGTTTATTTTATTTTTGAAAAGATGAGCATGATAATCATCTGTCCATATCCCAGCCAAGCAAGTCAGAGCCACTCATGGCTACAGAAGAGCTGGTAACATATGGACGCTTGTAGAAGACTTGCCAAAGGGAGTAAGGCTCATTCTAGTAAATGGTCTCACATTTTTCTAATTAGAAGTGATTTTTATTTGCATCTGTGAACTAAGGATGCTGGAAGTGGTAATGGTAATCTGGTCTCTTACATGGGAATGTCAATGGATTAGCAGGGATAAAGGTGTTCTTCATTGTCTCGTGGGCTCTAGAAGGCCCTCTTGGACAAATATAATTGTGAGTGGTTCCATGAAACCAAGAAAAACATATGCAGGCTTCTTTGAATATTTACTGAGTATGCCAGAAAAATGTTCTCAGACAAGGCTGATTGGTATAATCTGAGTGGTTCTTAATATTGTGTAACAGAACAGCAACAGTACTATTACCAGTAGTCCCTAGGGACATGCTAGAGACGTTAAGTAAGAGATACCAACACTGAAGTGAACATTTACACAAATCAGGAATAACAGTACCAGTGACAAGACTGGAAATGTGAAGTGACCATGACATATGACCATTTGGTGCATGTTAAGTGACAAATGATTGAATGTCAGCAAGCAGAGTTTAATGAAATTCATGCTCCTGATAAAACATGACGGCACAAACAACATCTGTGTAATTTTTCTGATAGTGACTGCAGGCTAGTTGTATTACGAAAGGGGAAAAAAATCAGGAAGACAGTTAGGATAGAAGCCAACTGTGATAGTCTGTTAGGTAAATCAATATTTTGGCAGGCTTAGCCTGTCAGATACTGTCAGTGTTGCACCTTGATGTGAAAAGTAAAATTATACAGAGGCCCTTTTGAAAAATCAAAGAGAAAAGACGAGTTATTTTGTAACCGCCTGTAAATATTGGAGATGGCGAAGGCTTGGCTGTCATGAACAACAAGATACGAACTGAGTTGACAGTTCAGTCCTATATATGTAGAGAAATGTGCTCATATTTGGATAAGCCAATTTTTCAACATACAAAGCAATGGCCAAAGAGTGTAAGAACTACATTTCTATTACGGACCATTCACACTTACACGAGTCTTCAGTTTGTCACAAAACATAACAAAAACATGAAAAAGGCATAATAAAAAGCTCGAGAAGAAAGTCCCATGTGCAAAACATTACAATACCCTGGATGTAGATATCATGTTGCAGCTGAATTTGACCCTATCAAAAAAGTAACTAAATGTTCTTTCACTAACTGATGACAGTTATTCCAGTACGATTCCCCCCTTCCCATACAACAGACATAAAAGATCTTTAAAAAAGTTTCACAGTATGAAAAATGTATGAGGATTAATTCATAAGGATATTCAGTATGTTGAGTTTTGTCAACTGCGTGTATTGATTCCAAATAGCTGTAAGAGTGAAGGTGAGTTCTCATTTTTACTGCACTCCATCTAATCCTATCTTCCATGTGAGGTACATGAATAAGTCAAGAACAGGAAGCACTAAATTCTGCAGTCCCTTTTCAGTCAAAACTCTTTTTTTAATATTATGGGCTAGATTCTGGCTGCAAACAGCCAGTGAAGAATTCCCCTGGTTTAAGGAAACTCTCTGCTGCAATAAAGCTGGCAGAGCTGGCTCCTTTGTCAGGCTCCCACCCATAGCACAGAGGGAGTATTGAGGTGGATAAGGAGGCGAGCAGAGCTCTGCTGCACTAAACAAATCCTCCACTGGTGTAGGTTCCCTTAGGGATCCTAGGTCAGAGATGTAAGCTGAATCATTGCAGACTGGCCAGGATCAGGCCAGATTCAGGGGCTCTAACTTGCTCCCTAACAGCTCCCCCAATTCCTCTGTGTTGGGAGGAGTTCAGACGCAAGGGAGAATCTAGCCCTATATGTCCCACTGACTCAACAACTGTAGCACTTTGATCTAAGAGAGTAAACATGCAAACCCATCTTCCAAATCAACTCTTCATGAGAGAAGAGTCAGCACTTACGTGTCTCAGCTTCTAGGTTCATAGGCTTAAAACTTATCTGGAAATTCTGAAATGGAACTATGGGATATGTAGTCTTAGGGGACAATTCTGCCTTCAATTCTGAGGGGTGGATCTTCACTCAGATCTTCTACCCTCTCTTCATGCACAGAACTCCTATCCCTGGACGTGTGGAGCTCCTACACGCTGTCTCCCCTTCCTATGAATATTCTAAATCAAATCTGGAGAGTTCTATACACACAAAAAGGGCAGATCAACGCAAAGAGCCACCATTATACCCTTTCTCTGACAGAAACTTTTATCAGAGTGTTCCGTTGGTTGCTTTCCAGTGAAGAGAATGCAAAGCAAAATAACAAAATATAAGGCTCAACTGTGCTCTGGCTTTGGGGAAGTGTCCAAGGGATTCAGGAGGGCACGAGTCCACGTGTTCAGCTGGGCACAGGGCCTGCAAGGAGCTACTGCTGCTAGTGATATTAGCCAGTCCAAAGGCTCATAACCCTGCCATGCCTATTGAACTGGTTAGCATAGCCGGTGGTTGTCTGAAGGAGGTAATATGTAGTTATAAGACGATAAGGGGAGTTGAAGGACTGCGGATAGGTACTAGTGTAGGCCAGGCAAAGAGATCCAGCAGGAAGGAGTTGGATGGGAAGGCTATGAGAGGAACTCCAGAGCCCTGCTGGGGGTGCTCTATTAGTAAACCAATCCCACGCTTTCCAAAAGGTTCAAGCTTGGTTTGTAGAAAGCAAACTTTTAGCCAATTCTTATACAACTGCTTTGCCCGTCAAAGTGTAACATCACATGCTCTTTATCATTAATCGATATAATACCAAGGCTAGCTCCTGCCCTCCACTATATGGTTGCACTAGGGCATGAGCAGACACAAGGAGTCACTTCCATCCCCTCTCCCTACTAGCAGCAAGGTAGAAACTATTTAGTGCTGAGGGGAGCAGAAGGAGATAGCACCAGCTATTATGCCATCTGAAATGCTGGGCCTTCAAGTGGGCAAAGTCAGTTAGGAGACGTCTTCCTCCTGCAGTCAGCGAGTGCACATGCTGCATTCTGCCCATCCTGAGACATCCTTTTCCTGTGCTTCCACCTGGTACACAGCTGTCACCACCACTCTGCTCCCACCAATGCATGGCTCCTCCAGTGAAGCGCAGGGCGTACCCTATCTAATGGGATGCTAAATTGCCCTATCTTAGCATCACAGATCAGCTACAGTTCAGCCAATAAAATGGATTTCAAAAAATATATCGGTGTCTATACTCAACAAACAGGAATGTATTCAGCAAAAGCCTCATCTGCTATTACATACTTTTAACAACTGCCCACATTTTCATTCATCTGGAAGAGCAGAATGAGATGTCTTAGGTACAAAAACATTCAACGCTTCCATGACAGATTATTTTCTATTCTAAGAAAAATAAAGATTCCATTTTTTCCACAGTGGCATGAAAAAGGAACAGGCAATTAACGTAGAATCAGAGTTCCTCAGCTTTTGCCCCCCTTGTGTTAAAAGTTTAACATTATTTAAGCTTTTCTGGTTTGCTTTGCGTGGAATGCATATACAGTACTATTGCATAACATGTGGCCAACCCAGGAACCTGTAATGCAGGAGCCATGAAATCATGCCCAACAGTGTGTGGCTGCCATCTTGGATTCACTAGTAGTGAGAAGCAAGGTCTGTTTTTTTCAGGTTAAGCAGGCCCTTTCTGAGGATCTTCACCCCATCACCACACCTGTTCCCACACCCTCTGGTTTATTTTCCCTTTTCATGGCTCTGTGCTGTGCTCAGGCACTTCTTTCTGGCAGAGAAGGGCTGAATGGAGAGTCTCTTTAGAGTCTACTGCATTCATACTGTTCTTGCATTGGCCCAGAGAGTTAGCTGTAGAGATAGATAAGGCACATCCCACCTACCCACTGAACACTGCTTTGCAGCCTAACCACTCCTTGCCCATCCAGGAAGCAGGAGGTCAAACCAAGGTAGCAAATTCAAGGTGCCTGTGTCAAATACAGCACTTATAGGGCCTTGCCTGCTGCCAGGTTAGAAGTGCTTAAAGAGTTATACTTTTTGTGATTAAAGACGGGCTTTTGTCATGGGAAACCAAGCTTCAAAAGTGGCTCCAGGCACCTACCTTTCAGAATCAGTGAATCCAATTTGGTAGGAGCAGGTTCCTGTGATCCTGGCTGGATTTTTAGGTACTGGGTCTAGGGTACTTTCATTTTGTTGGCGTGTGGAGGAATAAATGAGTAAATGTGGATCTTCCAAAGAGCAGCACAACATGCTTCCTGCAGTCACAGGGGTTGAACCCTGGAACTATTTCTGGTAACTTGCATTAATCTCTCTGAAGCTTAAGGTGGGAATGAGGAACTTTAGAAAGTATTTCCATTTACTGAAAAAACTTTCACTCAACCTTTCCCTAGTGCCCCACAGCGTGTGGAAAACATGCCTGTGTGTTTTAAACCATATCAAACCAGATGTGCTGTTGCTTGATATTTTGATCTCTCAATATGGTGATTTAAAATGATGGATTTAAATTACCATTCAGAAATGAACGTCCAATTTTGTAAGTGCTGTCACAAATCTCACAGACGTCATTCTTGAATTCACACGATTTGAATTTTCTGTTTCTGTTTTGATCGTGTTCTCTTCAGTCAGCATAATAATTTCCAAACTGCCATTTCTGATAAGGATTTGAGGCGTCACAGGCATTAACCCTCAGGGTTTTGTGAGACTGATCCACTTCCAAACATGTTGGCTGCTGAAGGTGTTCTAAAACCATGTGATCAATCTAAAGAGAAACAGCACATGACAATAGGTAACATGACTCGTACAGCAATTGTTATTAGAGTTAGGGAAAAAAACTGGAAAAAAAAAGCTTCAGAAATTATACTCAGTTTTCCCCAGTGGAGATTTCTGATCCCCTAGGATGCACCCATTTTTGCATTTCTGCATTATGTAATGATTCATTCATAGGCTTCAAGGGAATTTTGGGTGGGATCCAAAGTTTACACCTGTTGTTGAACTACAACTATATTATATCTTCTGTGCTTCATGGGATTTTAATTCTTTGGAAATTAACGGATTAGTTCGCTTGCTGTCTGAATAGTAATTATCATGCAAAGGAAATAACTCCAGATGGCATTTGCAATATAGGATAACATATGGCAGGAGACTTTGGTTTTCATACTGTGGTATTTCGCAACTGATGAAGTAAAAGCACACTTACTATGATGAAAAGTGTGTTAGGTAATTTGTTAATTAAGTCCAAGAGCTGGAATGCTAAATTGGATTATGAAATCGTGAGGAGTTTGAATGATTAGGGGCCTTATTCTGATCCTTCTGCACTTATGTGTGCATTTTTTTAATCTACTTATACATATTGCCAATATGGCAATACTACAAGTATCCTCAGCGGTAGGGACATTTTTACATTATTGCTTTTCTCTGTATAACATTTGATAGTATAATTTAAGTCATATATCTTGGTGAAATATTAGCGAAATCACCAACAGACTATTTTATTTGAACAAATAATGGGGCTTTGTATGTGTATGACAAATTCATTGAACGTGCCATTGTTCTGATGCGGATTATGACACCTGATGAGTGGGAACAAATGCTGTGGGAAAGCAGGCCATAGTGACAGGTATAGGGTCCCTGGTATGGAACCCAGATAGGGTGACCAGATGTTCTGATTTCATAGGAACAGTCCCAGTATTTGGGGCTTTTTCTTATATAGGCTCCTATTACCTCCCACCCCATCCCGATTTTTCACACTTGCTGTCTGGTCACCCTAAACCCAGAATAATGGGTAGGCCTGGGTTCTCCTACCAACCACTGGGGACATGGCACAGGCCAAGCAGAGGACAGCAGACTGCCTGGGCATCCTGGAAAAACCTGGTTACATTTACCTTGGAAGGGGGAACCATGGAGTTATCTGGCTGGAGGGCTAAGTCACAAAGAGGAATCTGTGATTCGTAGAGTGAAAGGGGTCTGTAGAATGAGAGGACAATAGGAGAGACACTTCCAGAAGAGGGTGCAACACCTGGCTGGAGCTAATCCCCAGGATGGGCCTGGAGGAGTGCCACCAACAGTGAGTAAACACTATGACAGTCCCCCATTCCCAGAGCAGTGCTGACTCCATTGCGCACACACACAGAAGTAAACCAAAAAAAGCCATGTTTGTTTTTACTTAGAGATGGACCCTAACCACAGCCCCAGATTTGAACACTGGGCTTGAGAGGAGAAGATTAAGATTAAATCCCCTTTTGTGTGGACTTCTTCAGACCTGCAGGAGGGGAGAACTAAGGGTGCTCATTAGCTTCATTTACAAGGCTTTTGGTGGAAGATGTTTCCCTCCATTACCCCACATCCCCAGTGTATAATTTACTGTATAAATTCTGTTTCTGCAAGGAAATGTGCTACTGACTTATTTTTTATTTAAATGTCTCTAGAGTCCTTTCACTTGCTTTTTAAGCTCAATGGTGCAGAAGGTCCCCAGTGATGTTTCAGATGTAAAAAGTAACAACTTTTGAAATTGAACTTTAATCTAATCTAGAAAGTTTTGGTGTCAAAAACTAAGTCTTATTTCTCTCCATCTTTCTGTTTTTGTGTGTGTGTGTTTTGTGTCTGGCTTTTGCTGCAAAGTGGTTGAAGAGTTAGACATTTTGAACTTTGACTATCTGTTGTTAGGATGTCATAAATCAGGAGTTCCTTGTTCAATTAATTTCAGTTTTTGTGGAAAATTTCTACCTTGCCTCAGAACTAACCTTTCTAATTCTGAGATTAACATTTTGTGGATTTTAGGTGGTGGCCAAATTTGGATTAAAATGGAAACTCAATTGCAACCTTAACAATAAAGCAATTTCCACACTGCTCAGCAAAATAAGAATCACTCAGCCTGTCTCCTTCTCAATTTCTGGGTTTATATTTTATGCTAACACAAAAATATATCCGTTTTAAACCTGTGTTACAAATCCAATTACTGTAGTCAATATATAAACTTTTTTTCCTCCAAGACTTTTAAAAATAATAGATACAATAAACCTTAAAATTGAGCAAGTAACTTCATCTCACTGTGCCTCAATTTCCCACCTGTAAATAGAGATACTAATAATACTTCTTCTCTTCCACCCTCTCTTGTCTATTTAAATTAAAAGCTCTTCAGGACATAGGCTGGCTCTTGTGTATGTATAGTGCCTAATGTAAATAGCCTTCATCATGTCTGGGAGCCCTACATTCCACAGTAGTACAAATAATGAATAATAGTCACCCTCACTAATATTCAAAACAAAATAAATAAAATAAAATAAAACATCCACATTCGGGAGATATTAATTGTAACATGTTGGGTGATGTTTTGTTTTTCTTCATACAGTTACAAGTCCCTAGCCTCTGTTTGTCAGAAGCTGGGAATGGACAACAGGGGATGGATCATTTGGTGATTTACCTGTTCTGTTCATTCCCTCTGGGGCACCTGGCATTGGCCACTGTCGGAAGACAGGATACTAGGCTAGATGGACCTTTGGTCTGACCCAGTATGGGCGTTCTTGTGTTCTTCAGTGGGCCCAGAAAGGATAATATTTCACTGGGGGGAGTTGAGAAGAGGGGGGAAAAAGGCATTCAAGTCTTTTTGGCTTGTGAGTTTCTATGGCTGTTTTCGAAGGAGGGGGACTGACAGTGATAACTTTCAACTGTCTTTCTCCTCACAGGGCTGGTACTATATGTTTCCAGTGTCCAGGGCTTTCCTAAAAACTAATCTGATCTACTTCAGTGAACTAAAGGGTATATTTCAGGCTTGTCACTAGTTCAGTCCTATGCCGGTACAATCATCTGTGCCCAATTGTGTTGAATTGGGTATTGTGGCTTTGTAAAATGAAACATGATTTCTGTATCCTAGCACCAAATGTATCTAGCTTAAGGCTTGAAGTTCAGCCTGGAACAGTTTCTGACCATCAAAAATTGTCACTGTACCTACTGTGCAATCCGGTCTCATAAATGGCTGACAATTTTCTTTTATTTTTACAATATATCCTTGCTTTTGTAAGGAGTGATTTTTTTTTTTTTTTTTGGTTTGAGGAGGGTTTTTTGTTGTTTGGCTAAAAAGAAATGAATGGAAGGAGAGTCAATAATGGAATATCTTATTGAGTATCGATCGGGTAACACAACAGCTACACTTTTGTTTCCTAAATGGAAGGCTCCTCTAAAAGCATGTCATTTCAGAGGGGGAAAAATCATTTCTAATAATTCATGGAATTCTTTAATGCTTAGAGTTATCTACAAGCCTGAATCTTTGACTTTGCTGGACACAGGGGTAGGAAAAAAGAGAACAAAATGTCATTTGAATGATTTTGTGTGTTTGTGCCAGGCTAGTTTCACTATGTTACATTTTGCTTGGTGCAATGCTAAGGCAGCACATTGCTATACACCACCCTGAAAGGTAAATGGGGCCATGGGAGTGAAATCACACTGGCAGCTGGTTAGCTTTCAGTGTAACCTGGAGGAAAATAATCCTGAGGATTGAAAACGGCATGAGCAGAGTAATGATCAGAGTGCCTGAAATAATTTGAAGTAATGCATGCCTTAGGAAAAAGGTGATTTTTGTCAACCTCTTTTTTCCTCATATGTATTGAGAAATTCACAAAGAGACAAACTAAATGTGTGTCTTTGTGTTTCTCTTTTATCTTTATGAATTTGGTATAGTCTCTCAGTGCCAAACACATGAAAATCATACAACACTGGCAATAAGTATTGTTTTCCTTTTGTTTAGTTTTATTTCAGGTGTAACTATGGTGGTGGTGGAGGGGAAATCATTACAAATGCTCTACTTACCAGTTCTGGTTGAAAGGCCACCAATGATTTATGCAACCATTTCAGGCTATTGTTTCTGTTATCGCAAGGGTACAGGCCCAGTGTTCTCTTTGCATCTACTGGTGCTACACAGAAGTCCCCATGTTTTATTAGTCTCAGCCAAGTGTAGTTGAACTTCTGGTTCTGTGGAGGACAAACAATAGCAGACTGATTTCGGTTTGGGTTTTGTGAGCTATTTCCCTTTATTTCTGAATCTTATGCATCTAATCCAACCACATAAATCTAGGCTTTGTATAATTGTTCCAGATATGCCAGACTCTGTTTTATTAGTATGAATCCGGAGCAAATTCACAGAATAAAGTTCCGGTCTAAGGCCTGATCGTGCTCTCAGTGACCTCAGTAACCAGACTACTTCTGACTTTGATTAGAGAACAGTCTGTCTCAAATCAGCTGAAATCAGAACATAGCCCAATAACTCAAAGCTTTCTAACGTTTGCATTAACAATGTACTAGTACAGGGATTCTCAAACTATGTTCAGCAAAGCATTTCCTGGTGGCCCACAGAGAGGAAAACTGAGTACAGGGTAGTTGTGAGGGTGGGAGAGGAGAGGATCTCTTTTATAAACTGGACTGTAGAAATGAAGAATTGGGGACAACACCAAAACAAATTCTGAAAAGGGGATTTGTCTGCTACAGCCGACACCAGCTTGCAATGGTGGGGATTCAGGACTGGACTTCTTCGATGGCATAACAGCGCTCAGTGACAAAAGGCCAACCCTGCCCCCCTTAGGACAGTTACTCTTGATCAGTCCTAGCAGATGCCTTGGTGTCTATATTGGCTAGTAAACAGTGGGGTATTACCCATCAGGAGGCATTTCCTATAAAAGACAGCAGAGGAAAGTAGCCCCCCGTTCCTGCAGCAACTGCCATGCACCCTCCCTCCCATGCTGGCTTTGTTGTTGTGGTAGAGTACACTAGTGGCCTATTGTATTTAAAGTTTTCTCTCCACTATGGGCATGTATGGAATTTTGCATTTGAGTTGCATTTCAGCCAATTGCAGACTTTTTGGTTTTGGGCGTCTCGGAGCTTTCATGAAATGGTGCAAGCTCCATTGCTTAGCTATTGCCTCTACAAATATAGCCCAGTACTCATTTCTTGTTTTACCAGATGGCATCTTTTGGCAATGTGTCCTGGCAGTAAGGATTACATGAACCTCCAAGATGGAGTTCAAGTCATTGAGGTGGCAGGTAGGGAGATTCTTTAGCATAAGCAATAAAACTGACACTATTTGACATCCAGTATACAAACCCAAATGCATCTTACCTTGTTGCTAATGTTACAAGTCTCAAAGGCCAGAGTGGAGTTTTCCACAGTAATGCATCTAGCCATGGCTATGTTAACAATCTGGGAACAAAATTAAAAATGGAAATTCAGAAAAGGGAATAACATCAAGTGAGGCACAAAAATGCAAGAGACAGAACACCAAAAACAGAACAATTATAATAATACCTAGCTCTTATGTAGTGCTTTTCATTAGCAGATCTCAAAGACCTTTGCAAAAGAGGTCAGTATCATTCTTCCCATTTTACTGAGGCACAGAGCGGGGAAATGACTTGCCCAAGGTCACCCAATATATTAATATTTAAGAGTATTACATTCTGAATTGCATAAAAATAACAAGGAGTTGTGATTAGCATAAGAGTCTGTCTCTACATGAAAGTTAATCTGGAATAAGATAGGGTGTGAATTTAAAGCAGATTAACTGTTACTGATTAACTCAATGTGTGGACAAGAGCATCCACACATGGATTTAGCCAGGAATAGCTATTCAGGAATCTTTTAGGGCTTATCTACACAGGGAGTTATTCCAGAAATAAGTGGTTAGCATTATCTCTTTTACTGGATGCTCCCTATAAGAGAAACATAGAGTAATCTAGGCAAACTAAAGATAATGGGCCATATTCTCTGCTGGTGTCAGTGGTGCCCATAATATCTGCTCAAACTCTTTTGTCTGCCAAGAGATGCTTTACATTAGCCTTTTTCTGGAACACGGGAGGCAGCAAGAGTAAGGTTTTTGTTAGGCACAGCTAACTTTCCTATTGCTGATTCATATGCTGTAACTGTTATTGAAAAGCGATTTATAAATCCCCTCACATTCCTGCAGCACAGTCTAACCAACCCAAATGAGCAGCAGGTTAGGAGAAAAATCCTCTTAAATGGACTTTATGCATACAATTTGATTGCCTGGCCAATCAAATCGGAGATCAGATAACTGGAGATATCTTGGCCACCCAAAGATAACTCAGAGTTAAAAGCTGCTCTGAGCTAGTCATGCAGCTACACTTTAACTAGAAGGTCCAAAACGCTCCTCCCTACCCCCCCCTAAAAACATAATAGCTGGCAAAAGCCTACCTGCTGTCATCAGACCTCTGACTGGTGATGGATTTAGGACACAAGTGGCGGGATACATTTCTATTCTATTCAGGCTATTATACTGCACCCTTCACTGCTGCATCTGAGCATCTCCCCGCAGGGGATTAAATTACATGACTAATATCTGTCATGAATTCTCTTCTTTTGTTCTCTTTCCCCAAGGGGAAAACTGTTTGTAGATTTTTATATATATTTAATTTTATTATATATAATGTGATCTGTGTCATGTCACTAAGATAACTCTTCAACCCTCGCAGATAGGGTTGGCTGCCCTTGATCCAATCAGTGAAAGGGTATATTGGTACTTATGGTAATACAGGAGTCAGCAGCAGTTGTGTACATATCGACACTTTGGAAAGAAGGAATTTCAATTGTAACTTAGCCAAAAGGTTTACGATTATCTTTTTAAACTTTTGCATCAGATTGGGGGGGAAAAAGAATGAGTGACAAAACATTGTCTATCAGAGAATAGCTAGTTAGAAAGTGCAGATGCAAATGAGAATTTTTTTTAAGTGTCTAAATATTTTCTCTTTCCAGATGTTCCTTTGTTTTTGTTGTGGTACAGGTGGCCTCACGTCTCTCAGGTGTCTTGTATCTCTTCATTCTGCCTCTTTTTTGCTCTGTTTTCTCTACAATTGTCATTACACCAGGGAGTCATCATCATGATACCTTGTTAGCATGACCTTCTGGAGAAGTTATGGCTTGCACTAAGCTTTTTTGTACTGTTGTTTGAATGACCAGACGAGTGCATTCTAAGGGCATTTATGCGTTCTGAAGTTTATATTAGAACACTGCTTACACTGGACTGAATTCTGCCAGGTACCAAATGCCCTCAGTTCACATATCAGGAAGTCAATGGAACAATACTGATTTATAACAGATGAGGAGTTGGCCTAATTGAGATATATTTATTGTACATTAAGATAATCATGGCAATATTTGAAAATTATAGCTGGTTGAGCTAAAAATGTAGCCGCTTTCCTCCCTTTTTAGATTACTGAACCTTTTATGAACTAATCCTGATTTCTGTAAGTAAATCTGCTCTTCATAAAATATTTTCCAAGTAGCTTTGATGAATATTCTTCATCATATTGGTAGCTTCTGAATGATTATTTCAGAAATCAGTACTTGTTGTTTGTGTTGTGCAGCTGCTCATCTAAGCAACAAGGTATTGTTTCTGTCCGATGACTGGATGTTTTTAAACAGGAAAATAACAAATAACCAACTTTTGTAGTTTTCAGGTGAATAGTTATTTGTCTTAAAATATATGAAACTTTTGGAATTTATGAACACAATGCTCAGTGATCATTCATAAATCACATGACTTCACAAATCACAGTAATACAAATTTGGCCCTTTTAATTCACAAAACTATTCCCCAATATTTTTACTATTTGATCACTGTATTGGAAAATATGGTTCACATCGCAGCTAAAGTAAAGCAATCTCAGCCCAGCTTCACTGACTCCCTGGGGTAGAAAAATATCTGGGAGTTTATAGCCAGCAGAGCAGCTCTTTACCACCCCGGCACTGCCCGTGGTCTGGGAGGCATGTCTGAGGTGTGCAGAGTATGGCCATGTCTGCTCCTGGCTGCTGGAATAGCCTAGAAGGTAAATCAAAGCTGTACTGGGGGAGGGGCTGAACTGCCCCACAGCCAGCATTAGTGCCAACAGGCGTAACACTACTTATGCTCCTGCCCTTAGCAGGCACCGTACAAGCACAGCTGAGGATCTGACCCATTACTTTCAGGAGTACTGCTCTTGTTAAAACTAGAAAGACTTTCAGAAGCTGACAGAACTACATATGGTAACAAAGTGCCTTACTTTTGTGACCTGGGATCACTGTCACTTGTTCTTAACATTCAGATTTTTTTAATGAAGTAGCATGTCCATGATGCCTCAGGAGGGACTATTTTATGCGCCTGTATTTTTAGAAATGTTTCCAACAGCCCTGAACTTTGGTGAGGAAATATGGACCAAGATCAAAATCTACATTTTGTTATACACACACACACACACACACACGTAAACATAAAGAGATGCTGAATATGTGAATTAGCACATTGTAAAAATGAGACTCATATGGCATTGTTCACAGAATGGTGTGAATATAACACCAGTGGAAGTTAAAGGGAAGTAAATTCAGAGAATACACGCAACCTGATCCAGCTACATTCCTTACACAACCACAACTTCCACTAAAATCAATGGGAATTTGGGGTAGGTAGGGAACGCAGGACTGAACCCAAAATATTTCTGAAAGTATTCTGTCCACTATACCTTTTTTGCATTTGTAGAAGTACTGGAGACTGGGTTTTAGCTGCACTTTAATATATGATATGACTGCTTGGGAGGATACTTCTGTTCTTTTTGTTTGAAAATAGAAATGAGTCTGTTTTTTATTGTAGAAGAGGAAAAAATAGATTTCTAGTGCACTCTAGTGGTGTCAGGCTCTCAGTACAAAACAATAATTGTTCATGTACTATATCGATTCCATGAATAAATTATTGAAGCCCTAAAAATCCTGGAGATTATAGATAATATATCTCTGCGTCTACCATATCTGTCTGTAGCCACAAGATTTCTGAAATATAAACTCCAAAAATGAGGTAAATTGCTCAGATGTTTCACTATTATCTTGACTGCTATGGGGTAATTTATCATGTCAGTTATCACTGAAGAAGCTTGTTAATGTAAAATTTTGTCTTTGGCGGGGGAAAAAGAGAAGTATTCTTGTTCCCACAGTATTCTTGTCAGCAAGTTAAGGAAGTATGGGCTGGATGAATGCACTATAAGGTGGGTAGAAAGCTGGCTAGATTGTCGGGCTCAACGGGTAGTGATCAATGGCTCCATGTCTAGTTGGCAGCCGGTATCAAGTGGAGTGCCCCAAGGGTCGGTCCTGGGGCCGGTTTTGTTCAATATCTTCATAAATGATCTGGAGGATGGTGTGGATTGCACTCTCAGCAAATTTGCGGATGATACTAAACTGGGAGGAGTGGTAGATACACTGGAGGGGAGGGCTAGGATACAGAAGGACCTAGACAAATTGGAGGATTGGGCCAAAAGAAATCTGATGAGGTTCAATAAGGATAAGTGCAGGGTCCTGCACTTAGGACGGAAGAACCCAATGCACAGCTACAGACTAGGGACCGAATGGCTAGGCAGCAGTTCTGCGGAAAAGGACCTAGGGATGACAGTGGACGAGAAGCTGGATATGAGTCAGCAGTGTGCCCTTGTTGCCAAGAAGGCCAATGGCATTTTGGGATGTATAAGTAGGGGCATAGCGAGCAGATCGAGGGACGTGATCGTTCCTCTCTATTCGACATTGGTGAGGCCTCATCTGGAGTACTGTGTCCAGTTTTGGGCCTCACACTTCAAGAAGGATGTGGATAAATTGGAGAGAGTCCTGCGAAGGGCAACAAAAATGATTAGGGGACTGGAACACATGAGTTATGAGGAGAGGCTGAGGGAGCTGGGATTGTTTAGCCTGCAGAAGAGAAGAATGAGGGGGGATTTGATAGCTGCTTTCAACTACCTGAAAGGGGGTTCCAAAGAGGATGGCTCTAGACTGTTCTCAATGGTAGCAGATGACAGAACGAGGAGTAATGGTCTCAAGTTGCAGTGGGGGAGGTTTAGATTGGATATTAGGAAAAACTTTTTCACTAAGAGGGTGGTGAAACACTGGAATGCGTTACCTAGGGAGGTGGTAGAATCTCCTTCCTTAGAGATTTTTAAGGTCAGGCTTGACAAAGCCCTGGCTGGGATGATTTAACTGGGAATTGGTCCTGTCGAGCAGGGGGTTGGACTAGATGACCTTCTGGGGTCCCTTCCAACCCTGATATTCTATGATTCTAAGTGCAAAAAAGATGGAAACTTCATTATCAGAAATGTCACCCAATAGAAAATGCAAAGAGAAGCACAGAAATACCAACCAAGGGGCCATATCTTTAGATTTGTCGCCTGTCATAGAGCAAAGAGAATTACTACAACATAACGAAATCACTTTGTCCTAAACCATGATCTCCAGTAAAGGTGAAATTCACCATGGCTGAGGGACACCATATGAGGCCCTCTGTACCTCTAGGAATCACTGAGCTTGTGTGTCACAGCCCAATCATAGAAAGTAAGTTTAAATGAAGAGTGGCTGGTTAACACAGATATGTAAACATGCATTTGTGGTGTAATTTGCCCTTGTAAAGTTCACATACCAGCCCACTGGCTTTAACAAGAGGAGCTTCCAGGTCTGGGTAGATATTCTCCAGATACCACTTGAAGTTTTTACACTTAAGCTTCTTCCGCAGTTCTATTTGTTGAGTCAAGTCTCCAACATCCAGGTTTTTCTGGATTAAGTGGTAACCATGTCCATAGAACAATTCTTTGTACTCATCTAACCAGACCTCTGCAACACGCGCCAAATTCCGCTCCACTGTTTTTATCCGGTCTTTAGGGAAGGAGTACGGGTTGTCATTCCTGAAAATATGTCCAACTCTGGAGCATGGGATGATCTCAATTTCTCCTCCACACATCCAGACCTGTCAGAGTTTGATTAGATAAAAATATTGGTAAATGGTACCTTCTGGTATACAATAGATCTGATTTTTGAGAAGTGGCTTCAATTTTTGTAGGCACAATTTTGTGGGTGTAACCTGCACTTGTGTGTCGGTACAAATGAAGAGAGCCCAATGGGAAATGGTCTGTGCTGGGTGCACTGTGGAGCAGTATTACCCTAGGGGGAATCCTCTCAATCAGGTACAATCCCTTCAGAGCTCCCCAGGACACGGGCAGGCCACACCCACTCCACCATCCATTAGGGAGAGGACCAGCGTATGCCTATCTCACCAACTTCTAGGCTGGTGTGGAGGAGGCACACAGCCAAAGCCCTGCCTCTTCCTGACCCATTTAGAGAGGTTTGCCTAGCAGAGACTGTAGTTGGTGTATCTGGTCCCTGTTCTGGGATGAAAATGAAGGTGTCTTGGGCCTGCTTTGTCTCTGTATAACATCTGAGTATCTCTACAATTCAAATACTTACATGCCTTAATGATAGTGTTTGCATGAGCAATTAATTGGTGGTATATGATAAACGCTTCTTGGGCTGATAAACCAGGAATTGAACCAGGGACCTCCCAAGATAAAATTGTGAACTGCTACAGCTTGAGCTGAAGAGCTGGCTGACTGTAACAACTTCTTTTCTTTGGGGGTCAGCATATAAGGGGATCTGTAACACGCTCACCATGAGTTATAGATGGAATTATTTTCAGGGAAAAAACTGTGGCCACAAAAATGGAGGTCAGGGAGAAGTCTTGTTAAAAATCAAGTCAAATGTATTATTCACACAGACTAACTTGAAAATACTGATAAACAATCCTCCAAGCATTGCTGAGTTGAACAATAATTCTACAGCTGGCTTATATTAGCAAAAAATCATAAATAAATGACGAGCATAGCTTGTGGTTTATGTTCCAGGCCAAAAAGGAAGTAATTTCCCCAATAATCTTTGGAAAGGGGAGGAGAGCCTCGGGTTTCAAAGTTGTTCCCTTTTGCAACACACTCTACTTTTGACACAGGTGAATGCAAGAGTTACTGTTTAAATCAAGAGGGTTCAAAGTTCATCTTTAACCACTAGTAGAGGCCCTGATTCAGCAAAGCACTGAAGAATATGAATTGGGGTCTAAATGAGATTCAGAGATAATAGCATTTAAAGGCTACGAGGATTCAAATTGATAGAAACATTCAGTAACATTATTACTACTTAGGAAAGCAGCATACCTTGAATGAAATCTCCATATTTTCACCTCCCCAAACATCCAGTCCAGGATCATATGTTCCAAGTTCAAAAAAATACTTCTTATCAATAGAAAATAATCCACCTGCCATTACGGGACACCTACGAATGAACCACAGACCTTACATTGGTACTCTGTGGGACAATAAAAATGTACCTGCCACAGCACCTCTACACAGGAATAGCCTGGAAATCATGGACTCACAGCTGTCCTGTGACAGGTGCTAAGTGTAACACCCTATGTTAATTTTCACTTACAGAAATGGAAACTAAAAGACACTAGATAGTTAATGAATAGAGAGCAAACAGATCAGTTTGAAGAAATGGAGAGACCCATTGGATATGAAAATAAGCTAAAGTACACTGCTTAAAATCTGAAGTTAACCAGGTGGCAGTGAGAGCATCATGTGTGTTAACTTGCTGCAGACGGGCAAGCACGCTAACAAAATGGATACTAATGTTTAAAAAGCATGTGATGGAAAGTAAACATGAGGCAAAGCTTTGATTAGAAGAAAGTACAGTACGCTTTGGCAAAGTGGCTGAACAGAAGCTGAAAATTTTAATGAACCACTAAGGTAATTTTCTGATATCAGTTTTGTATGTCTGTCTGTCTGTCCAGGTTGGTGCCAGAGGAACTGAAATATCATCTTGGGTTCAAATTATAGATTAAATTTCTAGAGGGTGTTTTTCCTATTAGAGTCTAGAGGCCAACTGCTTTAATCAGTGGTGCAAAGTAGAGTCATGAGATAAGTAGCAAGGTAATACAAAAAGAATGGAGATAAACCGAAAAGGCCACCATACAGATTCTCATCCTGTGTAAACAACATTGTATAGAAGAGACAGTCACTAGAAAGATGGAAGGAATCAGAGACAAAGACCACTTACTCCGTATGGTACCTCCTAAAACAGTCTGGGCTGGATACTCCACATCACCCATTTAGTTCTGAACATAGTGAAGGGGGATGAGGTGTAGCAACCAGTTATGACTCTCTGATCCTGCACTGTCCAGCTCACAAGTCAGAGCTGCTGGGAGCTGATCTAGTCTATTTGCTGGTGTGAGGTCCCTCTGTGTCCTTATGCTAGTGGGGGATTGGGTAGAGTGGAGGTCCATTCCACCATGCCCCTCATCACCAATTAGTCCACTCTGCTGCAACCCTGATTCATCGCCTCCCTCTTCCTACACAAAAGGAAAAGTGAGTGGCACAAAGTGGACTTTGCTGGCTGAGGAATCCCACCCCCTAACTTCAAGTGCTGACAACAAACGCAACATGATTTATGGTGGATAGGTGCAAAGTCAGTCCAGTTCTTTTGATCTTAAGTGCACCTAATTGCAAAAGCTTGTGTGGCTTCTGACATAAAGGGACCATTTGCTGTTGCAGTGTGATTGTTCTAGTACATGACCTTTATCTCTGGCTATGCCAGTGCTGGAATCCCTTGCCTGTTATGTTGAAGCTCTTGAGGCCATGCAGCGTCCAGCAAAATATTTACGACTCCTGGGATTTTGAGCAATGCCTGATGTGCTCTCTGTGACTCAGATTGGCACACATCAGGTGGCGCAACTTCCTACACAACTTAATTGCACAGATTTTTCTGGGTGTTGGCCTTTCTGTGCCCATTTATGTAAAAGGGGAACTTTTGGCCCCAAAAAGACTAGTTGTTTGAAGCTCTGATGAAAGAGCATTTCTGCTCACAAAGTGTTAATTTTATACTCTTACCTTATTATATCTGTTTCCTTGATTTTATCTTTCTCAATGACCTCTGGAGGAATCTGCCTCCAGCCAAAATTCATTGGCCAGGTAAAAATCCCACGCTGAAAGTTATCCACTGTCATGTAACTAAATACAGAAAAAGAAAGCTATAATATCAAGTTCTTAAGCAGACTCATAATCAAAAGGAATAAGTGAAAATGAAATTGTCTATATAATTAAAGCAAAAATCTCAAAGATTTCTTCATGTATTTTCTTTGAGCACTAAACATTCATGACCTACCAAACAGTAAATGCAAACTGTAGTAACTGAGGTAGCTGTATGTATTTTAATATTTGTTCATGTACATTTTTCTTTATTCTTTGAGTGAAATAATTTGTGAAAAGTAATTAGCAGGTTAAGTCGCTTGTCTTCCCATAATTAATATTTTTGATACTTGTGATTTGTAAGTGTTTTTTGTGAAAGCTGTTTGTATTATACAATATGGCATACAATGAAATTACCTCATGTCCTTGTCACTGATTACTTCAATAACTGGGCACGCTACTTTCTTTCTATTTAAACGGACTCTTTCCAGAAGTGGTTCCAACCATCCTACATTACATTCCACATGAGAATCTAAGAATGTCAATACATCACCTAGAGGCAGAACCAAGAGGGGATTATTTCATTTCTGAGAATGAAATACATTCAGTAAAGTCCACATCCAGCAACTACTGCCCCTAACAATAATACTCTACTCCTATGAACCCACCTAGGAAGAGCCCAAGTAGGGGCCCCAATCTGAACACATTTTGACCTCAATTATGATTTCCAGACAAGTTTTGCAAAGAGTGTTTGCCTGCTCACAAAATGCCACATTCTGGCCAGCCCTGTACAGGTGCATAAGCAGGTGGGGAATGTGTGCCAGGGAGGTAGCCAGAATCCAAGGGAAGGACTTGGTCCCTACTCTCGCCTAAAACCCTTGTAGATGCCAATCATCTGAGATGAGTGATAAGGGACAAAGAGGTGGCTGGAATATGCTCCATCTCTTAACTGGCAGACAGAACTGGTCAGGTGCAGAAAGTGGAGCAAACTCCCCCTGCTTCTTTAGTGAGTGCTTCCCAGAAGCCTCTAGGAGGAATTCTTGCTAAGTGAGGTGTCATTTCTCCTGTGGGTTCTAACTGCAACATGTCCCCTCCATGCTTCCTCCAGAGTGGGTATGAACACTGGGACAGAATCTTGAACTCAAAGTGCACCTCCTAGTGGAGAAGGCAAAACTAGAATATAAGTCTGGAAAGGAGCAATCTTCCCTAACTCAATGCACAATGTAAGGGGGAAAATGCTTCCTGGGCAAAGTGGAAGAAAAGGTAGGACCCATGACCCCGAACACACCTTCCCTTCAAACAGCCTCAGAAAAATGTACACCCCTTTCTGCTTACCATCCAAACAAGTTCCCAGCCAACAAAACAATGAAAGCAAACTTAAGACATACCAGACAAAATTGGCTGTTAGTAGAAAATTCAATATATGACATCATTGGTGCAGGGCAATGCAAACATTTTAATGACAAAATAATATGGGTCTATGAGCATCAAGAACTGAGGCAAGGGAAAGACAGATATTCTGCAAAAAGGATGTTAGAATTTCTAAAATACAGAGCCTCACCGTAACTCACTATAGCTGAAAGGAGCCAGCTTCTCAGCTGCTCAGTAAAATTGTTTTACATCACAAATCCTTCTCAAATCCTTTATCTTATTACTGTCTAATTTCAAATCATCTGGTTACTTAGAGCTGGTGGAGAGAAAAG
This sequence comes from Lepidochelys kempii, assembly GCF_965140285.1. NCBI lineage: Eukaryota > Metazoa > Chordata > Testudines > Cheloniidae > Lepidochelys > Lepidochelys kempii. Next base: position 31,256,555 of record NC_136390.1, on the reverse strand, counting down.
TCAAATAAATTTATGCTGCAAATGTTGCCTTTATTTTCCAAATATGTGATGGGCTGAGTAGTACAATAAAGCAAGCTGCTCAAATACTGGCAAAATTCTTTGCCAAACAATGACAAAACTTGCCAAATAATATTGAGCTTTCTCTAATATTAGTTCAAGGTGCTATGATATACAGCAGAGTAATAAAGGGTAACATTTTTGTAGTATAAATCTCCTATTCAGACAAGCCCAAAATGGCAAATAAGAATAACTCTCCTCTTACCTTTAGCAATCTCTGCCCCTGCTAGTCTGGCTCGTATTAAACCATGTCTTTCTTTGAGGTGAAGGAGCTGAACCTTTGGAAACTGTGACATGTATTTGTCCAAGCTGTCCTTGAGGTATTCTAAACAGGAGAGAAATTAGCAAATTCTTAAATGATTGGCGTGTCTTTTTAAAGCCATAACAAAGCAGTGAAAAAAGTTCCCTCTCACTAAGTTTTAAACCATCTATGAAACACACTAGTTTTTTTCCACTTGGAGACATTCCCTTTGACTTAAATGAGCATTGGATTAGGCCCTTTAGCAGCACTGGTTCCTCCCTCCCCAAACTATTTGGAAGCCTCTCTGTATGAATCATGTGTTTGTGCTCTGTGGAGGTTTGGAACACTGCTAATTGGAAGAGACAGGGCAAAAATATGTATGCTATGGATGGGATTTTCGAAAGCTCTCAGCATTAGCCAAACTCTGCTCCTGTGCAGGTGAATGCAGGTAAAACTCTCATTAATGTCAATGACAGCAGAATTAGGCTATTGCTACTCAGTTTGAAAATCCCAGCCTGTGTGACATTGGTCCCCTGCCAACCTCTGGCATTTCCCATTGAAGCTTATACTTAACATTTCCTTTAGAACTTATAAAACCAGAATTTTCTCCTTTAAAACACCATAATTCCCATTAAAAAACTGGCTCTCAAGTTGGTTTTCATAGAGTGACTGTTTTTTTGCTGTGCTTTGCAAATTTTCTGTTAAATTCCAACAGCTAATATTAATTGCTACAGTTTAACAATCCATCTGGTCTTAAATTGAGTGAGGAATGCAGCATTGCTTGTCATTATTTCTCATGTGGCACTTTATATTTGTTTGACTTTGTTGTGGGAGTGGGTTTTATTGTACAAAATGCTCAGAATAAAATGTGAGAAAGAAAGATGTATGAGTTAGTAGCAATCCCAGGCATGTGTGGGTTAAATATATTGGGCCAGATCTTTGCCTGAGTAAAGACAGAGTGAAATCTGAGAGAGAGCTTCAGTGAGAGTTTCTACAGTGGAGTTTGACACCTTCCTCTGAAGCATCTAGAGCTGGCCACTGTTGCAGACTAGGTATTGCACTAGGTTGACCACTGAACTAATTCACTGTGGCAATTCCTGTTTATATAAGTTTGCCTGAGAAAGAGCCTTAGGATTTGGTTCCTGAATTTTACATGCCCTTTTTTGCTTTTCCAAAGGAAACAATTGTTTACATTTCAAAAGCCAACTCAAAATCTTGGCTTGAGTTTTTTAAACTTTGTGGACACACTAGAAGTTCTGCTTTTTCTGCCACTCCTAGAAATACAATACCACATAAAACAGTTCTCATTACTTTACCGCTGCCCGTGACATTTCTATTGCAAGATGCTCAGTATTTTCATTATGCCACTGGCTGGTTAGTCCACACAAAGGAAAGTGCAAAAGTTAAGGGAAGTTTGCTAGAAAATAGTGTACAAATCTATTTATTTGCCGAAAAAATGCACGTCTATAACATTTATCTACTGAATTAAGTCCTTTCCGTCTCATCCTCCTTATGTCATTTCTCTTTTTAGGTTTTAAACTCTTTGGGACGGGGATCCTGTCTTTGTTTGTACAGCACCTAGCACAATTGGGCCCTGATCTGGATTTGGTACAAGGCTTGCCATGGGGAGCTAACAATCTAAGACTTTCCCATTGTTCAATTATTCAAGGCTGAACTCTGTTGTGGAGCACTGAGAACCAAAGTATTAAAAAGCAGAGACTCAGTGGCATTGCAATTACTATGATTGTGCATGTAACTTGACTGTACATAAGTGCCTATTTAGATCAGAGGTGGGCAAACTATGGTCACCAGCCGGGAAGGCTAGCCCCCAGCCCCTCCCCTGCTGTCTCCCCTGCCCTGCAGCCTCAGCTTGCCTTGCCACCAGTGCTCTGGCCGCTGCTCCTGCCGGGTAGTGTGGCTGTGTGGCTGGCTCTGGCCGGGCTGCGGGGCTGCGAGCTCCTGCTGCTTTGAGCAGCATGGTAAGGGGACGGGGGGGAGGGGGGGATTGGATAAGGGGCAGGGGGTCCTGGGGTACAGTCAGGGGACAGGGAGCAGGCGGTGGAGGTTCTGGGGGGGGGTGATCAGGGGACAGGGAGCAGGGGGCGGTTGGATAGGTGCAGGAGTCCCGGGGGGGCCTGTCAAGGGGTGGCAGCATGGATAGGGGTCGGGGCAGTCACGGGACAGGGAGCAGGGGGGTTTGATAGGAAATGGGGGGCGGTGGTTAGGGGCGGGGGACCTCAGGAGGGGGGTGGTCAGGGGACATTGGATGCATCAGGGGTTTTGAAGGGGGCAGGGAGGGGACGGATGGGGGCAGGGGCCAGGCTGTTTGGGGAGGCACAGCCTTCCCTACCCAGCCCTCCATACAGTTTTGCAACCCCGATGTGGCCCTCGGGCCAAAAAGTTTGCCCACCCCTGATTTAGATGCTTTCATACTGCACAATAGCTTAAGAGATGAAGAACAGTACTGTATCTAGCTGAGATTCCAGGGCCACTGAAGTAGGCCAAATGTAATTGAATTTGGCCAGGACACTCTGATTATCACTCCAACTGTCATGAAAGTGTTTTAGTATCTTGGGTCGGGGCGCTTATTTTACATCTCCTGTGAAAGATGGAGCCTCAAGCAACACAGTATTTGCAACACTATGGGGCACTGGTTTCATATTCATTCAGAAGGAAGCATGCCATCTCCTGATTTGTCATATAATCCACTCTACTTCTTGGAAGTCTCTATCCAAGCAGTACATTGGCCTCATCCTGGCTGGGGGAATCCATTCAAACTATGATTACAGCACAAGGTGGCATAGCTTGGTGATTAAAACACGGGGGCAAGTTGAAATTAATGAAGAAAATTATATTTCTTCTCCTATACAGAATTTAAATACAGAGAAGCATTTTGCTCTTTAGCCCTGGGACACATTCATTTCCTGAATTTAAAGGAAGCTTCACCTACCTTTTGTGCTGAAGTCATCCACCAGAATAATCTCTTTAATCAGGTGAGGAGGAGATCGATTGAGGACACTGTGAACGGAGCGTAGAAGAGTGGACCACACTTCATCCACAAAACACATGATAACCGTGGTAGTCGGAAGGTCATCGTGCACCAGTTGTTCTGAACACCTAAAATGTCAACAATACAAATGAACAGCATCCAGCAGGTGATGTTTTTAATGTACACGAGGCCAGAGGATTTAAACTTCTGTAAGTTTCGGTAAAACTTTGAAAGGCTGCTTGTTTTGTGTTTAGCTTGGAGATTTATAAGGTGGGTCGGTGGGGTGGATTGAAGTATTCTGAATAATAAAGATATAACACCAATAAGGAAATTCCAGTGATACAAAGATGAGTGTTCAGGTGCATTGAATGATTTTTATAAGATATATACAGCTACTTGTAGTGGGGGCAGTCTCAGCAGAGAGGCCAAGGATATCCTCTCTCTCACTGATGTAAGCAGAGACAGGGTGGGCTCCACCCTGACATCTGGTGGTGAGGTGTGGCAAGTTGTGGAAAAGAACTTCAGGGGCTGATCTCATTTGCATAGGCACACCCACCCTGCCTAGAATGAGGCCATAACTGCCCAAATCGTCACTTTGGCTGCTGTGGGATCCCCAGTGTCTCTGTTATTGGGGCGGGAAGAATAAATTGTTAGTACCCTGATTATGGGAACTGTGCTTGGAACTGTACTTGGCCTTTTTGTTATGATGGAGGACTCACCATCAACTGAGTAGCACTCACTAGGCAAGGGACATGGGTTCCAAAACTCTGTGAATTGAGAGAGACTTGAGACAGGTATTAGTGCCTGGTGGTGTAGGCCCCTTTTGTGAGGGCCTGAAGCACCAATTGCACCTCTGTCTCTCTCCACTGTGGAATGTCAGAGCTAATTTTGGGTCTATTAAGAGTTTTGTTACAGGTATTGTGCTGAATTCACTTCAGCCTTATAGTGCACCAGCACTAAGGCTCCCACTACTATGAGCTGAAATCACTGAGAGCTGAAATCACTGAGCACTGTGTCAAGTAGGGGGGAGCCGGAAGTTCTAGTGTGCAGTGGAGCCGGTCGTGAGACAGCAGTGTGTTCGTGAGACGGCGAGCTGAGCGGAGCCGGTCGTGAGACAGCAGTGTGTTTGTGAGACGGCGAGCTGAGCGGAGCCGGTCGTGAGACAGCGGTGTGTTCGTGAGACGGCGAGCTGAGCGGAGCCGGTCGTGAGACAGCGGTGTGTTCGTGAGACGGCGAGCTGTCTGGAGCCGGTCGTGAGACAGCGGTGTGTTCGTGAGACGGCGAGCTGAGCGGAGCCGGTCGTGAGACGGTGAGCTGTGCAGAGCGGAGCCGGTCGTGGTGGAGCGGAGCAGAGCCCTGTGGGGCAGTCAGCTTCAGGACACGTAAGGTGCCCCTTACCTCTTTCCCCCACACCCAGGCACATTTTAGCCAGATTGGGGAGTAACACTCTGCAGGTGAACTTTTGAACTCCGGGGCTGGACTTTTTTTGGACTTTGGGCGATTAGTGGATTGCTGGACTCAAGAGACGTTTGGGTTCTGGGACTCAAGAGCCTGAGGGAAAGGATGTGGCCCAAATTTTCTGGGGTGGGTCAGTGTTCATGGTTTGGTTAATGAACACTAGTTGTGGTGTTTCCCCAATTTAATGCTGATGTTGTTTGCCTCATGTTATTAAAGATTCTCTACTACACCAAGACTCTGTGCTTGCGAGAGGGGAAGTATTGCCTCCTTGAGGCGCCCAGGGGGTGTGTAAGATTTTCCCAGGTCACTGGGTGGGGGCTCGAGCCAGTTTTGCATTTGCTTTAATGAGAGGGAACCCCTGTGTATTGAACCCGGCCCTTGCTGCTATCAACTTGGCCTGGCAGAAGGGTTACACTGACATGCATGCACACACACTCACAGCCCTACTTCGTACCCACCTACAGAGTGTTATGCCTGTAGTAACACCTCACAGAAGGAAGGAGGACTTGTGGCACCTTAGAGACTAACCAATTTATTTGAGCATAAGCTTTCGTGAGCTACAGCTCACTTCATCGGATGAAGTGAGCTGTAGCTCACGAAAGCTCATGCTCAAATAAATTGGTTAGTCTCTAAGGTGCCACAAGTACTCCTTTTCTTTTTGCAAATACAGACTAACACGGCTGTTACTCTGAAACCTCACAGAGGCTGCATCTACTGCAAAGTAGCCACTGTTCAATTATCTCATTTTCACTAACAAACATCCTCGAAGGCCCTGATCCCCCAAATAAGCAGATACATAGTTTTGTTCACGGGACTGTTCCTATTGACTGCAATTGACTTCTCTTGTGAGCAAAGTTTCATATGTGCTTACGGGTTTTGCAGGATCAGGGCCTAAGAACAAGAATAATGTACTCATTATTACAGTGTTTGTTCCTAATGTTTTCTCTATTGCTCATGATATTGTGTAGCTCATGCTGCCCTGTTTCTGGCATGTTTTCATCTTATAGCTCAAGCTGCCTTATTGCTGGCATGCCTTCATTTCTCTCTTGCTGTGTCTCTCCTCAGAGCACAGTCCCCAGCTGCTCATAAAGAAATGCAGTCTACAGCCTGAACTGGTATCACCACTTTTCTGTTTAAGGAACTGCTGCCTGGTCAGAACAAGCAGGGTGGGCGCAGTGTTCTTGCTGTTTCTCCAGAGCGTCAGTTTCTTGGCACTTGCACAATGCTGTACTGAACTGGAAGCAGAGAAAGACTGAGAGAAATTCTGAGGATTCACAGAGCCTCTGAATTCCTTGTTTCAGAGTAGCAGCCGTATTAGTCTGTATTTGCAAAAAGAAAAGGAGTACTAGTGGCACCTTGGGGACTAACCAATTTATTTGAGCATTGAGTAGTGATAATCAAGGTGGGCTATTTCCAGCAATTGACAAGAACGTCTGAGGAACGGTGGGGGTAGTTCACTACAAAAGGTTCTCCCCTCTCTCCCCCGCTCTCCTGCTGGTAATAGCTCACCTTAAGTGATCACTCTCGTTACAGTGTGTATGATAACACCCATTGTGTCATGTTCTCTATGTATATAAATCTCCCCACTGTATTTTCCACTGAATGCATCTGATGAAGTGAGCTGTAGCTCACGAAAGCTTATGCTCAAATAAATTTGTTAGTCTCTAAGGTGCCACAAGTACTCCTTTTCTTTTTTTCTGAATTCCTTAATATTCCAAACTGCATGTAAATCAGCTGTATAGGGAAAAAAAATCCAATGGTACATGTAATGGTACAGGGAAATAATCACTTCCAAAAAGGACTGTTCATAGTACAGTAACAATACACAAAACATGCAGATGCAGAAGAAAACTTACCCAACGTAACTGTTTCGAGTGGACCAAAATGAATTAATCTTGAGGGCGCAAGGGGGTGGGATGATATTACAATATACATAACCTCACATCAATGCAATTAAATCTGTACACACATAACACACACAAAACTATCTTTGAGGTTCCATTTCTCAAACAATCTCAGAATCTAAAACCATCAAGCATTTGCTGTCTTTTGTCAAAATATGTAGGCCTTTCCTTTTCACCTGAACTTCCTCCCCCGCCAGCTCAGCCTGTGAATGCTGAATGCTCATCAACAGACTCCATCCAGAGGGTCTGAATGTAGCCTACTCGCCTAGCAAACAGGGAAAGATGAAAATCAGCAGATTTGAGGGAGTGATAAAATTTCTCCGATTTCTATGAATTTGTCATCTTATTCCATTACAGTCAAAATGTGATGGCTGGGTCAAGTCTGGGTCTTCAGTGCTTGAACAAAAGGTCGATGAGCAGCTTTTCTCATCTTCCATTTGCAATTCAACTACTGCTTTGATATGTGCCTTAAGGGGACATTCACTCCCCAAGCTCTGGTATCTTCAAGTGGATCTTGAGGAGTACAGAGCATTTTACTGACAAACTCCTCTTCCCAGAATTATATTATTTTTTGCCTAGAATACCTTAGCATTATTGGGGCTTGCTTGCTCTCTATTGATAAAGTGTAGCCTGACAAAGGTTTGATCTGTTTTCCTCCAGGGTAGGCCTCTTACATGTAGGACGAGCAACTAACCCACCTGCTAATTGAGAATACTACAGGAATAATGCTCTTCTTGGGGAACATAAAACAAAGAGCACCATTTGTTTTTATACTTTCCCTTTAAAAACAAGCAGGCACCAGAGCACTGTATGCCAAAATAATTTTGAAAAGTCATATTTTTTTCTTATATTTGGAAATATAAGCCATCACATTATACTTTTATTGGCTCAGATATGGCTCACATATCTGCATATCTCAGAGAGAAAGTGAAGTGTGGACCATAAAAAAGAAGTATTTGCAGAGCCTATCTGTATCTCGCTAATTGCAAGTGCAGTTTTGATTTCTTTTCTAGCACTGGCTTTACAAAAAATCCAGATCAGCCCCTCTAGCATTCCTTTAAGTATATCTTTCCTCCCCATTTTATAGCACGAGAATGATTTTGTAATAGATTTACAGGGGCTTCATCTTAGGACACCAGTCATCACTGGATCAGCCAGAAGGAAATATTGATATTTGCTATGTTTTAGTTGGAAACCATCAACACATTGGCCCATGGCAGTGACGCAGCTTGCTGCAGTGTAGGAGGTTTTGGATTGGAAGTGAGTTCAGGACTCTCAAACTGGAAAACACTTACTGAATGTACTACAGGAGAGGCATTTATCACAGGGCGAGAAGAGAGAATTTTCAATCCTTCCCTGCTCTTAAAAAACTTTGTGACATGTATGATTTTGTTGGTGACCTCAGCGGAGGCAGAAGGTAGACGCTGAGAGTGAAAGCTTTCACTATAAAGAGAGGGATTTAAGGGGCAAAAAAGTAGCCCTACAATGAAGACACAAGCAAGACTCAATGGACTGAGGATGGTGGTAATAGGAGAGTAACATATAAAAAGGAATATTAAATCCATGTTTAAACTACTCAATTTTATTATCTCTAGTCCAGATCTCTGGGCCTTCTTCTAACCTCTGAGGGAGCACAAAGCATCTAGAAAGTAGTGGGGGATTCCTCTAGCAAAGATGAATCTGTGGATGATGCAACAGCTCCTAAGGACTTAAAGTAGCCCTTAGGCGCAATCTTAAATTAAGGAATGGCACCAGTGTCTCTTTTCTTGCCTCAAGGAAAAGGGATAAGTTCCCTGCGCAGGGACCGCTGGGTCCATTGTTCCTTCTATTGATACACATTTAAAGAAGCTTAATTTCAAAATTTCCGTCAGCTACTGTATGCATACATGACAACTAAATGAAAGGAGCCAAATGATGTTGCTTAAAGGTGGGACTTTCAAAAGTGCTCAGCGTTGGCCTGACTCTGCTTTCCTTGAAGTCAGCTCACTATTGACTTAGATAGCAACAGAGAGAAGCCAACTGTGAACACTTTTGAACAACTAACCTTAAATGACATTGTAAATCAACATGGCTCCAAGGTCTGACACCCTAGTAATAAGTCTCTGCATTTCCATGAGGGTGACCTGCATCTGCCCCCTAGCTCGGGGTAACATTTTCTAAAGTGTCTAAGTGAGTTAGAAGCCTAAGGCCTGGTCTATACTACGGGATTAGGTCGAATTTAGCCGTGTTAGGTCAATTTAAAAATGACTGCATCCACACAACCAAGCCCGTTCCATAAACCTAAAGGGCTCCTAAAATCAACTGCTATACTCCTCCCCAATGAGGATATAGCGCTAAAATTGACCTTGCTGGATCGAATTTGGGGTAGTGCAGATGCAAATCGACGGTATTGGCCTCCAGGAGCTATCCCAGAGTGCTCCATTGTGACTGCTCTGGACAGCACTTTCAACTCCGATGCACTAGCCAGGTACACAGGAAAAGCCCTGGGAACTTTTGAATTTAATTTCCTGTTTGGTCAGTGTGGCGAACTCAGCAGCACTCAACAGCACAGGTGACGATACAGTCCCCCCGAATCATAGAGCGTAGAATGTTTCTACGCTCCCCCTATCATCTCTGTCCCTGAGGTTATCGCAGATTAGAAGGCGAGAAAAAAAAGCACTCGCAATGACATGTTTTCCAAGCTCATGCAGTCCTCCCGCACTGATAGGGCACAGCTTAATGCATGGAGGCATTCAATGGCAGAGGCCGGAAACGAATTAAGTGAGCGCAATGAGTGGGGGCAGGACACGATGCTGAGGCTAATGGGGGAGCAAACAGACATGATGAAGTGTCTGTTGTGGGAGCAAATGGACATGATGAAGCATCTATTGGAGCTGCAGGAAAGCCAACAAGAGCACAGACCCCCCGCTGCATCCACTGTATAACCGCCTACCCTTCTCCTCATGTTCCATAGCCTCCTCACCCAGACACCCAAGAACGCGGAGGGAGAGGCCACTCCACTCCAGAGGATGGCCCAAGCAACAGAAGGCTGTCGTTCAAACAGTTTGATTTTTAGTGTGGCTACAATAAGCAATGCAGCCTTGTCCTTCCCTCCTCCCCCACCCCACCCGGGCTACCTTGTCTGTTATCTCATTTTTTTAATTAATAAAGAAAGGATGCATGGTTTCAAAACAATAGTTACTTTATTTCGAAGGGGGCAGGGTGGTTGGCTTACAGGGAATTAAAATCAACAAAGGGGGTGGGTTTGCATCAAGGAGAAGCACACACAACTGTCACACCGAAGCCTGGTCAATCATGAAACTGCTTTTCAAAGCCTCTCTGATGTGCAGCGTGCCTTGCTGTGCTCTTCTAATCGCCCTCGTGTCTGGCTGCTCAAAATCGGACGCTAGGCAATTTGCCTTAACCTTCCACCCCGCCATAAATGTCTTCCCCTTACTCTCACAGATCTTTTTGAGCACACAGCAAGCAGCAATAACAATGGGAATGTTGGTTGTGCTGAGGTCTGACCTAGTCAGCAAACAGCGCCAGTGAGTTTTTAAACGTCCAAAGGCACATTCTACCACCATTCTGCACTTGCTCAGCCTATAGTTGAAATGCTCATTACTACTGTCCAGGCTTCATGAGCCATGGGAACAAGGGTAGGCTGGGGTAGATGCGACCGTGCAGTGCTGCCGGCTGGGAGAGCAGCCTGAGGCAGAAGCCTCCAGCTCGCATGATATTCCAGGCAGGACTGAATCTCCATGAGATGAAACTTAAAGAAGAGAATGACCTGGAGTCTCTGGCTCCCCTTCAGTGCTCTAAGAGGAGAATAGCCATGTCTGTCAAGGCACCCCTGATTGACCTCACTGAGGTCTGCCAGGAGCACCCAGGAGACGTATGATGGCTATCGGTCCTACTGCACCATTTGCTGCGAAGGCAAGGAGCTGCTGCTGTGTAGCAATGCAGTACTGCGTCTGCCAGCAGCGCCCAGGAGCTGTACGGTGACGGTGAGCTGAGCGGGTTCCATGCTTGCCATGGTATGGTGTCTGCACGGGTAACCCAGGAAAAAAGGCGCGAAACGATTGTCTGCCGTTGTTTTCATGGAGGAAGGGAGGGAGGGAGGGAGGGGGGGCCTGATAACATGTACCCAAAACCACCCGTGACAATGTTTTTGCCCCATCAGGCATTGGGAGCTTAACCCAGTATTCCAATGGGCAGCAGAGACTGTAGGAACTGTGGGATAGCTACCCACAGTGCACTGCTCTGTAAGTCGATGCTAGCCACGGTAGTGAGGACACACTCCACCAACTTAATGCACTTAGCGTGGACATACGCAATCGACTGTATAAAATCGGTTTCTAAAAATCGACTTCTATAAAATTGACCTAATTTTGTAGTGTAGACATACCCTAAGATGCCCTGAAAGTCAGTAGGCTCTAGCAGCCTAAGTCACTTGGGCACTTCTGAAAATGTTACCTCAGTTCTCTTGATTCATGAGTTTGAGAGTACAATGGAGTCAGAGCATGCAATCCACACTGACAAAAAGTGTGTCTAGTGACACCTCCAGATGATTAAAGACTGTTGGTACCCTAAAATGTCGTCTTTTGCTGCTAGAATGGTGGCTGAGATGCATGGCTTTGCTAGCATGTATACCTGGTTGCCAAGATGCAGAGTGGAATGTAGGAAATGATGCTCTTCTACCAAGCGAGGTTGTTTTGGGTTGGGCATGCTCAGGATCAAATCCAGGTTAATGACAAAGCCCACGTAAATAGCTGTGCACAGAGGGACTACAATGGTAGTTAGGGGAAGGGGATTGGAATCCTACCCACCAAGTTCAGAGAAGATGGAGACCAGTTATGCAGTGTTTCCATGACCTCTGTGTACAGTAGCATCCATTGTCTGCTAGCCAACTCCCACAAATGGGTTTTGTCCAGTACTTCATTTGCAAATCCACTGGCCATCCCACTGTGTGTATTCCAGATCTCTCTTTCCATGGATTCTTGGGATCTTTCTCATTCCTGTGCTGGTCCCTCTATACTTGGGGCCTCCAGTGTACTTCTGCACCTGGGTGGATTTGGTCCTCAGTGAGTTTTTATTTTTATTGTGTTAAGGGCTAGAAAAACAAAAGTCACTGACGGAACAAGTTCCTAAAGCCTACCTGGTTACTGGGGTTCAGTTCATTAGCTTAGTACTGAGGAATGGCTTAAAAGGGAAGCTGAGGTGTAAATGGGAAAGATTAGGAGATCTCAGAGAAAAAATTTTATCAAACAGGTTCTCTAATACATTCATTGCACTGGGAGCTGGTTGAAAACTGGGCATGCAGTATTGCTTCCTTGTCAATGGACAGTGAGCAAAGAATTTGGATTGGTTCTGGCTGATGTGGATTGAAAAAAAGGCATCCATTTAAGTGGTTATGGATTTGTAATTAGCAACTGGCCTATCCCAGTTGGTACACACTTTTGGGCTTGGTTGCATCTTCTTTTTCCACCCAGATTATTATCCCAACATCAGACACCACTGGTTAAAAAGCATTGCAGAGTATGTTGATGGGAAATTTTAACTTAGGAACCACATACTCCATGAGTTAAACAAAGAGGAAATCTTTGCTCTCTAGAAATGGAAAAAGCTACCAGCAAAATATTCCAGCCAACTTTCCATATAGCCAAGTATGGTTTTTGTTATCTTTTCAGATACCATACTAAGCTGTAATATCAGATGGGCAGTTTGCCTAGGTGCTATGTTGCCTACAACACTCCCATGTTTGGCCATGGTGTTTTCTGTGATAACAAGGTAGATGCCCATTTTCTAGCCTTACCGGGAGCTCTGACTCATCACCTAAGTATCTTACAGTTCTATAAAATACCTGTTACATGCACTGATACTATTGGAAGGAGAATATCCTGATTTTGGTCTCTGTGGGACTTTTGTTTCCTTCAGGTGACACTTCACAATTATTTCAAGACAAAACTTTGTTCTATGAAACATGAGTGTTGCCTCTTTGCTCTTTATGTTTGCCTCATATCACTTGTAGTTTCCCTGCCTTGCTGTGCTTCATAGAATACAGAGTGAAAAACAATCATAGTTTTTTCCAATGTCTCATCACTTCAAAGGTACGTTACACTTTGCAGCAATTTACCTTTGATCATGGAGCCAACTTCAGAAGTGATGTGTAAAGTGCTGTAAGTAGCACTCGGGAGGAGTAGTGAATCCCGCTATAAATGCATGCAACTGCTACTGAAATCAGTGAGTACATGAAGTTGCAGCAGGCTAGAGCTCAGGGAGTCTAAATGTAATGCAGTTTTACTTCTGGGGGAATTCTGCACCTAAAATTTTACACCAAAAAGTTAAAAATTCTGTGCACAATATTTTAAAATTCTGCAAAATTCTTCATATTTTATTTGTCAAAATAACACAATATAATCATGCCAGTTTCAATTATTTTGGTAATTTATTTCAGAATACCTTTTAGCAAGTATATCTGTAACAATACAGAAAACAAAAAAGATTCAGGAAATGCTTTTTGACAAATAGATTTATTACTAGGCATATTAATACGGGACTTTGTATTGTAGTTTAAATGAATTATTACTCAGAAACATATTTCCTGCACCCCTCAGAAGCAGTGCAAAGGTTTAGGGGAGTTGGGGTAATGAAGGAGCTGAGGGAGAGGGAAGTAATTGCTGGGAAGGAGCCTGGGAGTGAACCTGGGGTCTTGGGAATCTTGGGAGTGGGGCAGAGAAGTATAGCACAGGTTTTTGGGGGTTTTTTTGGGGGGGCGGGAGGGATTGTTAGGGAGTTGGGGAGCCTCCCTCATGTAGACCCTGTCTGACCCCTACCCTCTCCCAGTCAGTCAGGCACATCTGTCCTGTCCCCATGTATCCCTGCACCCCCATTCAGCCAGGCATATATGCACATTTCCCCTGTGGCCGTGTACCCCACTTCCCTCTGTCCCTATGTATCCCTGTACCCTCACTCAGCCAAGCATAGCTGTCCCTGTCCCCATGTGGCCTTGTATCCCCACACACATTCATCCCCAGGCTCAATATTGTCACCCCACTAGCTCCTGTGCCCCTGCCCCAGTCCGTCCCCCTGCTAGCCCTTCTGAACCCCAGTATGTGTGACCCCTCCAGCAGCCCTGTGGGCAGGGAATTGTGAGGAAAGCAGCCTTTGCCCCCTCCCTCTCTACAGCGGGCTGCTCCAGCCTATGAGCCAGCAGTCCTCTCTTCTGGTGCCCATCAGCCCCAGTGGGCAGAAGGTATAATTGCAGCTTCCCTTCGCCTCACCGTCAGAATCAATTATTCCGCAGGGGGGAAAAATCTGCAAAGAATGTTAATTCTCCACTTGTGCAGTGGCACAGAATTCCCCCAGGAGAATAAAATGTAATGTACAATAACCAAGAGATTAGGAGAGAAGGTTGCAGTGAGAAAAGCAGCTAATAGGGAGATGTAAAAAAGTATGCAGCAGATTAAATTCAGTCCCCAACTTTAACTTGCACCTTCTTCCAGGTCCTCTATGTGTACATTACAATTCACTAAGTCAGAGTCCCTTAGAATCAATTAGACTCTATCAAACCTACTGACCAGCAAAGTAACTTACACATCACCTCTGTATTTGGACCATGGACTTTTGCATCTGGAGCACAAAAATGAAATTTACAGGAGCATCTGCAAATTTCAAGGAAATGTTCGGTTTCACTGCCAACAATTTTAAAAACAAAAATCTACATTTTCGCCCTGTGCAGGCATTTAAACCTGAAATGCACAAACTTCTGTCTTTCAGAACTGCCCTTGGCTATAACCAAGAAAGTGAGCGCCAAGGGGTCCTTCACTAGACTAAGAGTGCCACTCAGTGGTCATTTAGATTAATCCTAGGCAAGGGTGCATTACCTAGTGGATATCTCAAACAATATGTCAAGTAGAGTATGCACACTGCTATTTAATAATCCTACTAGTTTAGCACTTACATATTAGTTTTCATCTTCAAAGCATAGTAGACATATCAGCCAACTAATCCTTACAAGGCACTTGTAACAGCTGAGTATAAAATATTACCTCCATCATATATGTTGGGAAACTGAGGAAAATAAAAAGATCAGACAGGGAGGCAATATCAGAACAAGGATGAGCCCTCATGAGCTACCAGTTATCAGTCCTGTGCTTAGACCAATTATGTGACAGAATTCACTTGGGAATCAAACATCCATATGACAGATGTATTTGATTTTGCTTATGATGCCCTTAAATGCTGGATATTACACTAGATAAACTGGGTAAAATGTTCCAATGTGCTCAAGTCCTATTTTTAAAAGTGACTTAAGCACAGTGAAAGTCAACAGGATTTATGTTTCTATGTGCCTAAGTCTCTTTTAAAAATAGGTAGAGGCTCCTAACTCCCTTAGATGCCTCTGAAAATTTTATCTACAGTGTGATTGGTCTATTAGCTGAAAATATAGAGATATTTTATTGATACTTTTCATGGGACTAATAGTGCACTGCAGTTTTGAAAGAGCACTTGACTATTTGAAGTTATGGGACGTTTATATAAAAGTTAAAAGCATTCCAGAAAGCACATCATGATCAAATCCTTTTGATCAATACATAGTTCAAACTTGTCTAAGATAATTTATGCAGGGGGAAACAGATCTTACCCAGCAGGCCTTGTATCCTCAATGGCTCGGTCTACAGGGATCAAATCACTCAGATAGACATTGAAGTTTCCTTCCTTCCATCTACTTTTTGCTTCTTCTTGCTTATCATCAGGGACTGCAGCAGGATGCCCAAATTGACCGGGAGCTTTGGGATCTCTTGGGGAAAGTGTTACATCAATTGTTAAGACTTTGTGCATCCCAGTGTCCCTTGTAAAATGGACTGTATAGCTGCTTCGATTTATTTTCCTTAATTGCTCCTTATCAGCTAACCTGACATAAACTTTTGTTAGCTTTGGACCTTCAGTCAAAATTGCTTTCTTAGTTAGACCATTAAGCTCAGCAGTCTTGGTTACAGAGTTCACGTTAG
Organism: Lepidochelys kempii; assembly: GCF_965140285.1. NCBI lineage: Eukaryota > Metazoa > Chordata > Testudines > Cheloniidae > Lepidochelys > Lepidochelys kempii. The sequence continues at coordinate 31,240,913 of NC_136390.1, read as the reverse complement.
GGGCATCCTCACTTTTGTTGCTAATAACTTGCTGTTCTTTTCTCGTTTTCAATCTCACTGTAAAATTTCTTTTAGAATCAGCTACAAGATTCTGGGTTGTTGGGATGTTGATTTTTAACCCCTCTTTACTAATAAAGACAAACTGATTTTCAGAGAAAGTTAGTTTCTTTTCATGAGCAGCTTTTGTTTTGTCTTCTTTTGGCAGCTTTCCCAGTCCTGTTAGCTTTGTGGACAATCCCTTTTTCTCAGCACTGTTTGCAGCAGCCAGTTTGCTGACAGGTACATCCAAACTCCTGTTTGCTTTGTGTTCGGTGCCATCTATTGCTTTCACCCCAATCCTGTTTTGCTTTATAGGAATGATTTGCCCAGGAATTGGCAAATCTGGTACTGGCGGTTTGTTCTGAGGTGCCTTGGGATTTGCCTCCGTTTGCAATTCCTGTTTTAATCGAGCCAAAGGGATTTTCTCTGTAATCCCAATTTTTAAATTGCCCTCAATACCCTTTGATGCCTTAGTTACAGGTTGGTTCTTTTTCGCTGCAACTTTGTTTCTTACAGTAGCTGTGCTGTGTGTTAATTTGACTACTGATCTCCCTGTTGCTGTAGCTAATGGGGTCTGCTGAAGCCTTTTGGGAACAGTTTGCTTTGTTCTCAGCAAGTCTGTGGAGTTTACAGCTTTTACATGCTTTTTTCTCTCTTTCTTTTCCATGGGAACAGAGGGATAGGGGCTCAGCAGTTTCAGTGAGAATGTCCCAAATGGAACAATAATTTTCTTATAGGCCATACTTCTTTTTTCTGTTGGTTTTGGTGTTCTCTTTTCATTCTGTTTGTCTATTTCATTTTCAGCCTCTACCATTTTCTCTTCTATATTTCTATATTTCTCCTTACTAAATCTCCCCCTTTCAAAGCCTTTCGGGGGAGGTTTTGGTTCCCTTCTGGAGCCTTCAGGGGTCTTCTCTAGGTTTCGCCAAACTTTGAACCTTTCCCTTTCCCTCCTGATCATCTCATCTTTCAGAACCTTGGTGTTGATCTCACTGAATGAAAGCTTGAGAGCTGCCATGTCAAAGATCAACCAAATGACAGAAGCAACAAATATAAAGGCGAGAGCTCTCCCACTACCTCGGAAAAGCTTCCGGATCTTGTTCATCTTTAAAAGTTTGTTTGTCTTCTTTATTGCGCTTGCCCCCCTGGGCCTCTTACCTTAGCGAGCCGGCAGTCCCCGCTCCCTGGAACACGTCTGACTAGTGATCCAGGGGAAACCTCAGATCCTGCTGCCTGTCAGTCTTTGCCTGCGTGGCATTTTACAGCAGAGCATCTGCGTCTCCTCAGCTTTTCATGATTAATCCAGCAGCATTTCATTTAATCTACAGTAAACACAGGCGTTAGGTCACTGAAGAAACGACAAATACAAGTTCCACGTTATATTCCCATTGCTTTTCTTGTTTAACTATTATACATGTTGCCCCAAGAGAAGGGAAAGGTTGCAGATCAGATGTTTTTTCTCTCCACCCAGCTCTCATTCCTCCTGCTGTAACTCAACACCTCCTCACATAAGGAAACTACTTCAGTCCATTACCCAGAAAACTTTTTGTGCAGCTCTTACCTTCCGAGTTCTTCTGTATATTAACCATTTATACAGCAACCTATCCAGAGGCAATACTTTAGTTCCAGTTTCGTAACACTTTCTTAGAGTATTAAAAGTTAACCCTTCATTAACTCTTCTTGTCTAAGGTAATGTTAATACCGCACTGGCTGACCTTCAGTAAATAATAAATTAAAAGGACATTTTATCTCCAGTGTAACTCTAAATCAATGGATAAATATAGCTCAGTGTCTCATTTAGATAATGTAGCAAAAATTCAGCATCTGACCACTGTCTATCTTCATTAGGAATAGATAACAAAAGGATAATAATTAGAAGTACAGCTGCAGTGTGTTAGTGAGTATTTGTATTTCTCCTGCTTCACTACAGAAGGCAGATATACTTGAAGTAAATGGATTAGCTTAAAACTTGGAAACTACTGTTCATATACTTGAATTGTGGGGTGTAGCAAGCTGCAGGGTGAAGAAAGCTGCTCTATATAGGGTCAAAGGAAGTGAAGGGCAAAAAAAATGGACATACACTTTCAGAAGAATGAGCCAAATTTTCCCTGTCCCTGCACAAAGATGCAAACGGGGAAAACAAAGACAAAGGCTCTACAGCTTTCATACCACTGAAAACCCATCACATTGTGGGGGAAAAGCTAGTGGTCGCTGAGGGGGCTGGGCATGTGTCCACTAACTTCAGACTGGTCAAGGATCCATAGATCTCAGGACATCTGTGCATTGTGCCTTCCTCTCCATGCTGTGTCCAATGCTGTCACTGTACCGTAGCATAGCTCACACCACAGCCAGGCTGCCAGTAGCTTCCACCCTAGGACTGTACTCTCCCAGGCCCTTCAGCCAGACTAGGGGTGAGGGTAAAGTAGGAGGCGCAGTGCTGTGGTTTACACCAGCATTAACTTTCCGTTCTGAACAGCATAAATATTGGTGAATTCACTGCCACGTTCCCAAGGAAGCAAGTCATGCAAAGAAGCTGCTCTGTAGGTCTACTCACCCTGGAGACTATCCCGTAATATCCCAGGAACTCCCCACTCCACAGCGCTGTCCATTAACACCCGTATAGCACCATAAATGTACATTACACTTTACGGTGCAGAAGATGAATTCACTGCCCCAAAGAGCCTATGATCAAAGGCTCAATTCAGGAAAGTATCCGTGTAGATGAGGAAAAACACTGCTGCACATGCTGAATCAGAATCTAAACTAAAAAGAGAACAAAGGAGGAGATGACAACACCGGGAGAGGCAACTGTTCACCTTTTGTTGCTAGATTTGGCTAGATTTCACATATTTAGCACACATTTGCTCTTCTTTGCAGTACATATTAGAGGAGTGCATTTGGCTGTTTGTTCCTATTTCACAATACCAACATCAGTTACAGTGAGGCAACCTCACTGAACTCAATAGGGCTTAATGAGGTGGACTGAAAGCAGAATTTGTCCCTTGGAGTCTGCGCCATGACAGGGTCTTGATTTGGTACGGTATAGCGGAGGAGCATTTAAAGTTCTTTAACTGTAGACATGGGAACATATGATTTAAAAATGGCTTTTTGAAACTTTTGCATAAACAAGGAATCCTAAATAAACAAGCCCTACCAAATTCATGGTCCATTTTGGTCTATTTCACGGTCATATGATTTAAATAATGGTAAATTCCATGATTTCAGTTATTTAAATCTGAAATGTCAGCGTGTTGTAATTGTAGGGCTCCTGACCCACAAAGGAGCTGCGGGGGGTGGTGTTCCACAGGGTTATTGTGGGGGGAGAGTTGCACTTACTCCTACCCTTACTGCTGCGCTGCTGCTGGTGGCGGTGCTGCTTTCAGAGCTGGGCAGCTGGAGAGCGGTGGCTGCTGGACAGGAGTCCAGCTCTGAAGGCAGAGCTGCCACCAGCAGCCGCATAGAAGTAAGGGTGGCCTGGTCTGGTATTGTCACCCTTACTTCTGCACTGCCTTCAGAACTGGGCAACCAGAGAGTGGCAGCTGTTGCCCAGGCGCCCAGCTCTGAAGGCAGTGGCCCCCCAGCAGCAGTGCAGAAATAAGGGTGGCAATACTGTGACCCACCCCTAAAATAATCTTGCGACCCCTCTGCAACTCCCTTTTGGGTCAGAACCCCCAGTCTGAGAAACACTGGTCTCCCCTGTGAAATCTGTATTGTATCGGGTAAAAGCACACAAAAGACCAGATTCCACAGTCCGTGACGTGTTTTTCATGGCCGCGAATTTGGTAGGGCCCTTTAATACAGCACGTGAAGGAAAAAAGCTGAGCAAAAGCACCTGAGCACAAACATATCCACATACTAGAACGCAGATCCCATTGGTGCAACTGCCAAAAAAAAAAAGGCAGGAGGGACCAATGGATCGAAACGCTGGGGGAGGGGAGGGAGCTGGCTTCACGGTTGCACTCACTTCTACTTGTGAATTCTCACATCCTCCACTGATACCATAAAGTATGTGTGTGAGCAGGACTTGGCCTGCGCGTGTGTGTGCCCGGCGCTGCGCCCCCACCCTCAGCTCTGTGTCACTCTCCATGTGCTGTGTCCCCTAGTGCTCTATGTCCTGTTCCCCCATGTGCTGTGTCACCCCCTCCCCCACTCACATGGTCTGGAACCCCGGTCTCCTCCACAGCATTCTGTGTCCTCTAGCTCTGTCTCACCCTGCTACGTCTTCCCCGCTCCACTTCGCATCCAGTCTCCCCAGTAGGGTATGTCTGACCCTCGCCCACTAGTAACTTTCTCCCTACCCTGCCATACCTGCTAATATTTGCCCTCCGCCTCCTTCCATGTGCTCCAGGCCTGTGAGGAGGGGATGCGCCTGTTCCGGGTTCCTGCTTCTGCTGCAAGAAACAAGGAGGCTGGTCCCGCACCTCTGGTTCCCTGTGCTGTCTGGATGTGGCACTACGTTACCTTTCAGGTGGTAGGAGGAGCTCTAATCTCTGTTCATCATCTTTTAGGGGGCCCGGGGAGGAAGAGAGGGAGCTTGCTTAGCTGCTGCTATGCACAGCAACACTTTTGGGGCCGGAATGGCAATGTCTCCCAGCCAGCAATGGTTCAAACTTGGGGCAAACAAAATATATTGTTGATTCCTTCTGTCTGACAGCTGGGGAGAGAGGGAAATGTCCCCTTTGGCCTCTGAGGTGTTGGCACTTATGATAGACATTCACTAGTGACTAGGGTTACTACCTGGCTGGTATTTGACTGGCCTGGCTGGGTTTTTTTATGGACTTGCCAGTTGCGAGGAAAATAATTTAATCTTTTTTACGTGGGTCTAAAGATTTGCATTATTATCACAATACACTGGGATATCTACTGTTCAAACTTTCTGTATGCAGCTAAAGATGCTGAAGTGTTCCCACTTCTGCAGTTTAAGTGATAACAGATCAAAACTGTTGAAAATACAGCAGCTGTCTGCCCACCAACACACAAGCACACCGCGTGTGAGAGGGGTTGAGTCATGTGAGAGTGAGGAGATGGGTGATGTTATCAATCTTATCTATCTGTGTTATCTCTCTAGATACTATAAGTGGCTGTTGCAGGAGGGTTACAGAGTTGCCTTGTGGTTGGGGTTATGGCAGGCTTGCTTTCAGAGGGTGCCTTTTTTTTTTGTATTTCAATCACAGGCACCGACTTTCCAAAGTGCTGGGGGGTGCTCGACCCCTGGCTCTGTCCCAGGCCCCACCCCCACAACCTCCCTTCCCCCAAGGCCCCACCCCCACCCTACCTCTTCCCACACCTGCTCCACCCCACCCCATCTCTTCCCACCCAGTTCCACTCCCTTCCCCGAGCACGCTGGTTCCTTGCTCCTCCCCCTCCCTTCCAGCCTCCTGCATGCCGCGAAACAGCTGATTGTGGCGGGCGGTAGGCACGGGTAGGGAGTGGGAGGCACTGATCCATGGGGCCAGCCAGTGGCAGGAGGCTCTGGGGAAGCTCATAGGGAGGCTGCTGGTGGGTGCTCAGCACCCACCATTTTTTCCGGAGCACCCAAGGAGTCGGCACCTATGATTTCAATCATGATAACCCTACTAATGACTCTAACCAGTCAAGCTAAAAACTCTTAACAGGAGGCCTGACTCCCAGAAACTGCAAACTAACTTCTGCCAAGTGCAGGCAGGTGCACCAATAATCTGACAGGAGGGAGAAGGAAATCCTGTAATTATGGCTTTACTGTGTGGTGACAATGTGCCACTGTATTCCTTGTACTTGTTTCCATTTTCAGATTGTTATTAGTTCTGTCAATGCCAATCTGAAAATCTTATCAGCCCAACCATTGATTGCAGGAATCATCTCTGATTTCCTTCTTGGTATGATTCGGTTAGTCACCAATATAAAATAAATTATACTGTTTTTACATTCATTAACATGCAGGAGCTAAATGCAAGGAAGGGGTTGCCAGGAATTAGCAGAAAGGGATACACTTTTTTTCTTTTTCCCATTTGCTTTAAGGTGCAAGTCAATGTTGCAGTAAATTGAATCATTAATATTTGGTCCCAATATTTTTGTGTAATAGTTGCTATCGGCCATCGTATATTAAAAGGCGGTGGATGACCAAGTTGCTCCTATCTTTGGTCATGATGTACCGATTTTTTTTTTTTTAAAAATGGATCTACCAATGGATCTACTCACTGCTACTTGCTTTTCCAGACTTAACCCTGTCCTCCCAATAAGGACCTACAGAGGCTTCAGCTGCTACCTATTACAGTACACTTGTTATACTAGTGGCAGCAGAGGAGTGGTGCAGCTTCTGGATTTGGAGTGGTGTAATCCTTGTGTGCAATCTTGATTTGATCCTGAACAAAGCCTGATTACTCAGACTTTGGGGGGGAGGGCATGTAGAATATGGCCCCTTGACAACAAGCAATGGAGCAACAGAATGGCTTTCTAGTCCCCTCTAAAGTTCCTCTGTAAAAAGCTAATCATACCACCTTGCAAAATTCTCATGAAAATTTACCAGCCAACACAAAAAAGCTACTTAACATTTAGGAAGTTAAGGATACAGTTATTAAAGTGAAAGAGTGAACATCTTGCAGTGGCTAATCTTTGTAGATTTTTCGAATACTGGTATGAACAAATAATTTAAAAGCAATACATTTCTGGAAACCCAACAAGATTCAGTAGCAACAGAGAAGGAAATGAAAAAGAAACACACCACTGTGGGGCCAGCCAAAAACAGTAAAAATGCATGTGGAAAGTAACAGAAACCAGAAAAACCAAGATGGAATCAAATCAATTTCTTTTTGAGGGTTAATAATCCCAAATGTCTGTGTTTACCTTTCGAAGACTAGAATGAGCTTCCAAGATGCTGCAGTTCTGATATTTTTCCAACCCTTTCCTTTTAAAGGGAAAACTTCTCAGATTTGCCTGGCCTAGCTTGATTTCAATGGGACTACCTCATATGGGTAAAGCTGTGCACATTCTTAAGTGTTTTCAGGACTGGACCCTATAGTTAAAATGGAAGCAAGGTTAAGAGTATGTATCAGTTATTAAAAGGTATAAAAAACCCATCAAAGATCATTGTAGTTAGCAAAAAACAACCTTTAGAAACAGGAAGTAATATACAAATATTTTCCACATGGAAATGCACAGTTCAGATCAACCAAACAGGCTTAACTCAGTCCTTATAGTGGCACTGGTGCTCATCTTCCATTTTTTGTTTCTTTCACACCTACTTTGTATTATTTTTGGAATAGGACTTCAAAAAGATTTCAGAAGTGCATAGATTATGGCTGTGCACATCTTAAATATGGAATATCCGCTGCATACATTGAGTGACCATACTGCCACTTTTCTGTTTTCCTTTCATCAACATTTTTTCATAAGAATGTTTTTAGAAATTTATTGTGCAATTCGGAGAAGGCACTATGCTTGGGTAGAGCTCGCAGCTGGAATATAAAAACATGTATCACAGACACAGATGAACAAACAGGTTTTTCACACGTGGATAAACTTCCATATGCGCCCCATCCCACTCTTCCCACACATGAGCACACATGCAAATTTGATTTCATTCCAAACCTGGTCTTTTCCCCTCTTTTCCCCCCTCCAAAAAAATTGTTCTGAGTCAAATTTGTGAAAATTCATGATTTTGCTCAAAGGGCTAATATTCGCCATTTCCTCTGTGAAAAAGCTGTCTTCCTACTTACAGAAGTTGGACGTCACTGTGGGGTGCAGATATTGCAAAGGTCAGGGGGTGAAGTCTGTTTACAAGGTCACATTTTTGTTGGGTGAGTCATATCCACATGATCAGCAGCATTCGGACTCAAAGTGTGAAATTTGGAGAGGGAGACGGCTCACACGGGCATGTTATTCCTTGGAAGTAAAGTAAAAAGAGAAAACATTGGCAAGAAAAATCACATTTAAGCAGTGAAACTGGCATTAACAGCTGCAGCTCTGTACACTGCTGTTTATTTGCCTTCTCTCAGGGACATGGAAATAAAAAGAAAAAGGACATTTCCCTTCAGTGTTGCTGTTATAAATAGAAAAATCCAGCAAGTGAAGGGAGGGCCCTTGGGCACAGGGAGTGTGAGAAACGCTGGCGGGAAAATGTGAGATTGGCCTCTTTGCATCTTGTTTTGCAGATAAATAATATAGACAATCTTATCTTTCAGGACCGTCCATCCACTTCCCTTTTGAGACTTACTCTGATAAGTGCTAAATGATCCCACTAAAATTAATGGGAGTTGCAGGTGCTCAGCACCTTTCTGACTTGGGCACTGCATGAGCTTTACATTAATATTCCAAAGTCATAGGTACTGTGGCTCTGCCACAGTTAAAATTTGGGACAATAACTGAGACATTTGAAAAGTGATACACAACATAAAGATATAAAAAACAAATTACCTCAGAATTACAGTGCAAACTGCAGATCTAGGTCCTGCTTCTGTCATCAGCTCCACTACAGGGGACCCATGCATCTCTGCCAAGCTCCACAAAGCTGGAGGGATGCTAGTGGATCTGATTGCACAGTTGGGGCCTTAGATGGTAGCTATGATTTTGCTACTGTTTTGCGACAGAATTGTCTGAAGTGCTGGAGACCCTCAGTTCCCAGCACCTCTTGGGGCATTCAGCACCTGGCAAGACTAGGCCCTTAATTACCTATAATTTAAGAGGAAATGCTTACCATTGTAATCTAGAACAGTAAGTGTGTTTTCCAATAATCTGGCACTTCACCTGCCCATTCCAGTACAGCAATGAGTGACTCATTCACTGCGAATGGTGGTATACCCTCTGCATTTTTTTAAACTTTGCCTTCACATTATGTATCATGACAAATGCACTGCTGGTGTTGGTGTGGTCAAACGTTCCCACTCTAAACTGGTTTCAGAGGAGCAGCCGTGTTAGTCTGTATTCGCAAAAAGAAAAGGAGGACTTGTGGCACCTTAGAGATTAACCAATTTATTTGAGCATAAGCTTTTGTGAGCTACAGCTCACTTCATCGGATGCATTCAGTGGAAAATACAGTGAGGAGATTTATATACACACACAACATGAAAAAATGGGTGTTATCATACACACTGTAACCAGAGTGATCACTTAAGATGAGCTATTACAACAGGATGGAGGGGGAGTGGGAGAAAACCTTTTGTAGAGATAATCAAGGTGGGCCATTTCCAGCAGTTAACAGGAACGTCCGAGGAGCAGTGGGGGGTGGGGGGGGGAAATAAACATGGGGAAATAGTTTTACTTTGTGTAATCACACATCCACTCCCAGTCTCTATTCAAGCCTAAGTTAATTGTATCCAGTTTGCAAATTAATTCCAATTCAGCAGTCTCTCGTTGGAGTCTGTTTTTGAAGTCTTTTTGTTGTAATATTGCGACCTTTAGGTCAGAAATCGAATGACCAGAGAGATTGAAGTGTTCTCCGACTGATTTATGAATGTTATAATTCTTGACATCTGATTGTGTCCATTTATTCTTTTACATAGAGACTGTCCAGTTTGGCCAATGTACATGGCAGAGGGGCATTGCTGGCACATGATGGCATATATCACATTGGTAGATGTGCAGGTGAACGAGCCTCTGATAGTGTGGCTGATGTGATTAGGCCCTGTGATGGTGTCCCCTGAATAGATATGTGGACACAGGTGGCAACGGGCTTTGTTGCAAGGATAGGTTTCTGGGTTAGTGGTTCTGTTGTGTGCTGTGTGGTTACTGGTGAGTATTTGCTTCAGGTTGGGGGGCTGTCTGTAGGCAAGGACTGGCCTGCCTCCCAAGATTTGTGAGAGTGATGGGTCGTCCTTCAAGATAGGTTGTAGATCCTTGATGATGCATTGGAGAGGTTTTAGTTGGGGGCTGAAGGTGATGGCTAGTGGCGTTCTGTTATTATCTTTGTTAGGCCTGTCCTGTAGTAGGTGACTTCTGAGTACTCTTCTGGCTCTGTCAATTTGTTTCTTCACTTCAGCAGGTGGGTATTGTAGTTGTAAGAAGGCTTAATAGAGATCTTGTAGGTGTTTGTCTCTGTCTAAGGGGTTGGAGCAAATGCGGTTGTATCGTAGAGCTTGGCTGTAGACGATGGATCGTGTGGTGTGGTCTGGGTGAAAGCTGGAGGCATGTAGGTAGGAATAGTGTTCAGTAGGTTTCCGGTATAGGGTGGTGTTAATGTGACCATTGCTTATTAGCACCGTAGTGTCCAGGAAGTGGATCTCTTGTGTGGACTGATCCAGGCTGAGGTTGATGTTGGCATGGAAATTGTTGAAATCATGGTGGAATTCCTCAAGGGCTTCTTTTCCATGGGTCCAGATGATGAAGATGTCATCAATGTAGAGCAGGGGCATTAGGGGACGAGAGCTGAGGAAGCATTGTTCTAAGTCAGCCATAAAAATGTTGGCATACTGTGGGGCCATGCGGGTACCCATAGCAGTGCCGCTGATTTGAAGGTATACATTGTCCCCAAATGTAAAATAGTTATGGGTGAGGACAAAGTCACAAAGTTCAGCCACCAGGTTTGCCGTGACATTATCGGGGATACTCTTCCTGATGGCTTGTAGTCCATCTTTGTGTCTCGTTTTCCTGCTTGGGAATACAAATGTTCCAGGTATTTGAACAGCATTCCTTGATGTGAGTCAGCTGCCATTCTAGGGACAAATAGAGTAATTCAGTCCAGGTACATTAGTGGTACATTAAAATAGTGTTAAGGATCAGATTTAAACCCATGCAGGCAAGGAAATTTGGAGTTAAAGACACAGTGATTTTTCTGTCAGAAGGACCTCACGAGGGGAGGTGACCTTACAGCAACTCCCATGGTATCTAAGGTATTGCATCTCAGTAAGGTAAGGCAAAATCAAGTCCCATAATTCAGGGTCAAGGTGATTGCCTATAGGTCAAGAAGAAATTACCCTACTGTAATGCAACTGGCTTGATTAATTATCTTTTTCTCTGAAGTACCAGGTCTCAACCATTGGTGGAGGCAGCATCCTGGCCTACAGGAATGACTGACATACATTGCCTAATCCCATTATTCTACAGGGTAAACAAGATCACCTGTTGGCTTGAATTCTCTCTCACAGAGGATTACAATATTCCATGGTACAACTACATGAGCCAAGGAATGGAAGTTGATGTTAATCAAGGTCTTTAATCTGTTCCAATTTATATTGAAAAGCCAAATGCGTTTAAGGAAAGTGGCCTCATCTATAGAAGGGAATAGGAATATATTTGAAAGGTAACACTCTGTACTTGATGGTGTTATTAAAGCAAATGTTATATGCATATATATGATTTAAATCTATTGTTATAACAAAGATGATAATGAAATGAAGCTGATGTTTCATTTCAATACTAATGTGACAAAGCACAAGAATGGGCTAGCTACTGCAGTCACATCCTGCCCAGCCATCTATCCAAGTACTGGCTTCACTCTGCAGCCTGATGGTGTTCTTTTCGTACATGTTGGTTGATTGTGGGCATTCTCTTTTGTATACAACGACAATACCAGACAGGGTGCCTCCAGCTCAGTATGAGTTTTGGGTGGACATCTGGTCATCTGGTTGAAGAGCAACCCTGAGTTGCACCTTTAACTCACATTGAGGAACGAAGGAAAGACTCAGAATGACTTCAGTTGGAAATGTATCATGCCCTTAGTGTTTGTAGTGGGATAACACACAGAGGACAAACTGGAATTGGCACTGTGTGCTTGAGAAAGGGTCTGAGTGTAGCTATTGAGGGCTAAAGAGTTGGGACATAGCTGTGCCTTTGCCCTCTTTGCTCAAGGTGAACAGGAATTCTGTACAAATAGAGTAGAAGGAAAATCCTGGGTTTCTGTGTCACTAATTCTCCTTTCAGAAATGACTCAGGCTATTCTAGGAATCCCAAACTCGATGGACTGCTCTAGAGCTGGGGTACTATTGTACCCTAAAATTTTTTCAAGTTGCTCATAATACCGACACATATTTTTTAATTACATCTCAATAACTTAAATCTCTGTTTTAATTCTCACTGACTTTATTATGTTTTCATTAGAAGCACGGAACACCCAAGCTTTCCGCAGCCTGTTGTGCTATTCAGAAATATCTGGCAAGTGATCCTTAATGAACTATTAAAAACAACAGATTTTAAAACTGGGAAGTCTTGAGGGAAAGGCAAGCGAGAAAGAGAAGAGAGGACACACAGAAAGAGAAGATAGATTTTTTTTTTAAAGCAGTGTGGCTATAAGACACTGTATGAAGAGTGATTTGGAATAGATTCAAACATTCCAGTTTTTTCTGCAGGTACCCTTGCCTACCTGAACAGCTGTGCTCTGATGTTATCGCCAGGAGCGCCACCTTCAAAAGATGAGACCCTACTTAGAACAATGACAGTTAATTTGTGAAGGCAAATTAAGGCAAGGTGGACATTAATGGGTGTTGAGGGTATTTAGACCTTTTCAGGAGGGGCTCTGCACCTTGCAGGATTGGATCCTGGTCAGTGTTACCAGAGCAGTATCTTCTTTCCAGTAGTGGCACATATGGCAGGAGGTCAGAAATTCTCCCCCTTAATCCATTCAGGGACCTCTAGGCACCTAAAACATTAAGGGGTTTGAGGTTCCTAGTTCTTTTCCACCTTGTTCTGATCATCTGTAGATTCAGAGAATTTCTCCTAAGAAAACTTTGTAGTTTTATATCTGAGATATGCCCATATCTTTCATATTAATGTGAGTGAGTGTTGGGAGCAGTAAGTTGCAAAGGAGCTTTACTTGTGAATTACTTGCCCATCAAAAGGCTGAATTCAATCTGCCAGAATAATTATATATATGGGGTTTTTTTTTGCCAGATGCTGAGCTGATTTTGGCAGGAGACCTGCACAAGGTTCCAAAGAGTGACTAATAGAATGAAAATTCCTATCACCTGCCTTTGTAATGAGGCATATTAACTAGAAGGATCAAAGTACTGGCATAGTTTATTCTTTATTAAAATCAATCAGTGTACTGTAAATGAGAGACAATGGCTATGAAGAGTGGAAAGTATTTTGTCCATAAATATGATTAGAAGGCTGGGCTAGTGACTTGAAGATAGCTTAATGCAGGGCCAATTCAGACAAATCTGTGGCCCATTGAAAAGCCACTCAATTTAGGTTCCTGGCAGAAAGCTCAAAATTCAGTGTGCAGCTCTCTTTTCCTACCAGCAAACTGCTCTGCCATGTCAGCTGGCTGGAGATGAGGTGGAGGTGGGGCAGGGGGAGGGGAGGGATTCCATCCCATGGTGGGAGGTGAGAACAGGGAATGTGTCCAGACTTGTTATGCATTTGTGGAGGAAGATAGGGAAATAGTAGATGGTGGTTTCCAGTTAAACAGAAGAAAAGGAGACTTTGTAATGTCATGATAGAGGAGAAAGACAGACCAATTAGATACACAAGTTATCACTCTACGGCTCTCATTCAGCACAAAACGGCTCATAATTCACACAAAGTTGCATTGAAGCATGAGAAACAATGTCATGCTAGCATTTTAAGCAGTCCTGAGTGGGATGGGGCCATATGACCTAGGGTTTCCTTTGGCTACAAATTTGGCAGCATTGTCTGAACTCAGCACTCACCCAGTAGGCTGTAAGTCATTCATTTCTGCTGTTCATTCCCCCAACCATCATGGTGTAGGCATATAAAGCTATGTCTACACTACAGACCTTACAGCAGCACGACTGTACCGATGCAGCTGTGCCTCTGTAAGACCTCTCCTGTAGCTGCTCTATGCTGACAGGAGAGAGCTCTCCCATTGACATAATCAAATCACCTCCAACGAGCTACAGTAGCTATGTTGGTGGGAAAAGCTCTCCCACTGACAAAGCACACTACCACTTATGCTGGTGAAACTTATATCGCTCAGGGGGATGTTTTTTAAGCGAGGCCTTAATCTTTCCAGCTCCGCCACTAATGTGCTATGTGTGACCGTTTCCAATTCAGTCTGCTCCTCAGCTTCCCAATCAGTAATAAGGATTTCTACTCACCTGTCTAAAGTGTATTGAGATGTATGGGTGAAAGGCATTAGATAAGCATGAATTATTATTATTTATTAAAGTGAAATCAGAAATTGGGCAACCTATCTGAGATGTCAAAGTTCCAAAATGGGCCCTGGTAGTCAGTTCTGGGGTCAACGCTGTAAGAAAAGAAACAGAAAATAGCTGTAGCATTCAGCAACTTAGACCTTTTATGTATACGCTCCAGGAATACATTCTAAGTGTTTGAACTATGTCACTGGGTGAGTTAGGATGGATATTTATAAACTGAAAAGAGACTTCAATAAATTTTCTTCAGTTTCTGGCTTCTGGATGCAATGATAACTCCAAGGTTCATACTATTTCCTTCAAAATAAAACCTTATTTCAACATAACAAAATACTTATTTTTAGTGGAATGAAATAGTTTTGTCATTTAACATCAAGTCAAGGTTTTATTTAAGCACAGCATTATATAACTGTTTCCTTCAGTGGCTCAGCCTTCACAGTCTTTATCAGGAACAAAGTAATTTTAAGCATAGCAGAAAACTGTACTGTGCATGTTCTGTGGTAAGCAGCATTCATATATTGTTCCAGAAACTTCTGTACTTCTAAGTAGCAAAGACTGCTAAATGTTAGCCAGGAAATCAGGAGCAAAGCTGATAATTCTGTTCCTTGACAAATGTTTAGGAATCTGAGATTTTTTGTTACAGGAACAAACATCTGGCTGCTACTTGAAAACACTGTGAAAATGTATCAAAGTTGTCTTCCAAAATAAAAAAAATACAGATTTGTATTAAATAATTTCTATAACACAGGTTGTTTAATAAAGAACAGACACAAATCAATATATAAACACAGATAAATCCTAGAGCATGTTTACAAATGATGGGATAGAACTCAAGACTTGTCATAAGTATGCTACATTTTATATACATATAAGATGCCTATTAGAAAGAAGTGCTTTATTTATATTGATGGATCTAGCTAAACCTAGTATGCAATTGTCAAATAGTTTATGGAAGGGATTAGTTGAATGGGCAACTCTAATTCTGTTAACATGAAGGTTGCAAAGTCAAACATTCAAAAGTTAGGAAATGCCAAAATTAAGGTTGCCTCTGATTTTCTCTTGAATCACAAAATATTTGGTGGTCTAGTTAAAGCCCCAGCTCTTGAAGCCATGTGATTAGGTGAGAACATTGGCTTTCATTAAAAATAAAATAAAAATTCTAGCTCTCATGGTTGTAGAAAAAAGCTTTAAAATGTGACCTAGAGTGTATCCTAAAGGCTCATACAAGAGAAGGCAAAGAAACAGAATACAAAATGATTTTTTTTTCAAAACGTCATAATTTTAAAGCTAATCTCATGATGATTTGGGGCCTGACTCATGATTTTTGAACTCTGGAGGTTGGCAATGCTGCATTCGTAGGTAGCTGGCTGTACAACATAAGACTGAAAATATCCTTGTCCAAAATGGAAATGATTGTATAATAAAGGATTAAAATAGCCATCTAGGTTTTTTAGTATAAATAATTATCTAATTCTAAAGTGGTGTTTGTAAGCATGGACCAATATTATGTAATGCTAGCTTCTTCCTGTCAGCAACAGAAACAATTTAGGAATACCAAAGAGCATTATCTAAGTTGTGCATGTGTGTGAGAGAGCGAGCGTGCGTGCGTGCGAGAGAGCGCAATTTAGAATGTGTTCATGAGGACTCAGAATGAAAATAACAGCAGGTCTCTGTAATTTGCATAGAGGTCATGTTTTGCTAATATATATCTTGTAGAAGCAGACAGCATGTAAAAGAGGATGGTAAAACCTGACCCAGCAATGTTTTTAAATTTCAAATTATGCATAAAGTGTGCATTAAATTAATTAGGGAATTCATTAAGAAGAGAGTAAAGAAACTAGTTAGCAGTGTGCAACATTTAGTGATGTAAGTCATTTTCTGTAATTGTTAAATATAATTTGTCTTGTAACATTATCCTTTGATAAATTATTGTAGCATAATATGATATATGTAGCTTATTAACAGTTTCATTAATTACTGTTAGAGCAAAGGCGCTCTGAAATCTAGTACACATAAGAGCAAATGTTGAAGCAGATGGTTGAAATTAGCAAAACGTAATCGGTTACTGAACCCGTTTACCTAATTAGATTATTACATCAAAATAGTTAAACTAAATTTGTCAAGTTGTCGGTGAGGAGCTGGAGATTTTTGGAATCATCATCACAGTGTGACAACTCAAAAGAGTGGGCAAGCAGCAAACTGTTACAGGCTCAAATCCACCAACTACTTGTTCGTTCTTCTGTCTCTCTGGCACATTTATTGCAACGAGCTGAAAAACTGTAAGCTTAGCTGAAATATTCACACTTCCTTCCTGAGACCCAAGCCGCCTTAACTCCAAAACTAGAGAAAAAGATTGATGAGTAAAAGGGAAAATGGAATTTAAAATACTTAAAGCCCTTAGGATACTGGATAGTTTAGAAATATCTTATACGATTAAGACTGGCCATTTTCCTGAGCTGTATGTGTGCTTGAGTATTCGCTGTGCTAGGAGAAGAGGGAAAATTTATGACCAATTTGAGGAGGGTCCAGGTTAGGACCCCTGAAAGGAGAAAAAGCCCTGCCCCATTTCGCCCTATTTGTACATTTTTCTTCCTATCTGACCTGCTCTTGCTCTCTGGCCTGCTTCCCCCTGCTGCAAAATCCAGCCAGAGTCTCAGAAATAAAAGAATCACAGCAGGATGTGGGGGCTTACTGCCATGCAGCCTAAAGGTGGAGATTAGACAAGGAGATAATGTGGGTTTTCCACATGCCTGGAGGGGGGTGGATTTCAAATACATCTTGGAGGGCAGGCTAGAGAGAGGGAGGAGGTTTCATTCTACAAAGGGAGGGAGAGGCACAGAGCAAAACCTGAGTGGGAGATAGTGCTAAGGCAGGGAATAGAGGGAAAGAGAGAGGAGAAAAGTTAACTCATCCTGATATTCGAATCCCTCACCATAATGATGATCCTGAGGATGAATAAGTCTCTCTCTCTCTCTCTTCTTCTGCATTTTTACTGTGCGCAGCACCTTCAGGTAGAGTCCTCAGGGTTCTGAGCTTAATACAAATCACGACAAGACCTTTGCTAGGTGTCACAGACCTAAACCTGGGTGAAGCTCAGGCTGACACTTCCTGCCATGGTTAATGCTTTCGTTTCAGGTAAAATCATTTTATCGCAGCAAACTGGAAAACTGAATGTTGACTCATCCTTTGTTCTGCCTCTCCTGGGCTTTCCCAGTCACATACATGCCCCAACATGCAATACAAAGAAGATGGCACTTATTAGGGAGAAAGATAAACAAATTCCATTTTGATCAGAGCAATATTAGCGGATCTGCTGGTTAGCAACTCCATTATTATACAGACAACTTTATTATAGGATTTTCACATAAGCAAACATGTCTAATGCAAGTGCCTCATCTCTACTATGCAGTATAGAAAAACACTCAGTCCAATACTCAGTAACACTGATTAATTAGATCCCAGAGCCACTCTTCTTCATGTCCAGCTTCCAAGTGAAGACAATCACTCTTAAATATTAAAAAAATTCCTCTCACTCTTCCATCCTTCCCTATGTTCTCTCTTAATTGCCACCTTCCTTGTATATTTTAACCATTATTGGTATCATACCTTCTTCCATTCTTCTCCAACACCCAGCTCTGCCTCCAACTTCTCACGATCTGAACAATCTTCCTTTTCCACTTAAAATCCCATCATAAAACTCTTTTCCAGAGAGCTTTTCAGCTGCTCAGTTTGCACTATTCAGTGTTTCAACTGCCTTCTGGTGTAGCCTAGTATCTGAGCTAGACTGTGAGCTCCTCCGGCAACAGACCATGCCTTCTACATATTTTTAACAGTATTAGCCATCATTGGGGCTTCATAAATTTATGAAGAATGAGAAATATGACATCAAATACTATGGACAGTTCCAAAGGTTCTGTCTGGTTTGGTCTGAACGTTCCTACAGGTAAAGATACATTTTTGTTAAAAATGCTAAAACAAAAACATTCTGAACGTATAGACAGGTGTTTTAAAAGTCATTGGGGTTGCACGTGCTTTGCCAAGACTTAATTTGGTCCAGAGAAAGAGGTCTCCTGACTGGCAACCATCTAGAGCTAATCAAGTTTATTGCTTGCAAGCTACTACTCTCCCTACTATTCTTCCTGCCTTACCTGCCAGAAGTTTGTGGTATCAGTACAACAGATCACAGGGCTATAAGGTAATATGAGCTATGCACTACACATCTCAGGAGTGTGCTATAGTTTAATTGATTTTTGTTTACACATCCTTTTATGCACAAAATCTATCTTGTGGCCATTTGGTGCTGTCATGGTGAAGTGACTTGCATATGACTGATAAGCCAAAAAGGTGTGAGCAGCAGAACATTAGGTATGGCTAATGAACAAATTAGCTAAACTATATGATACCCATTGAAAATTCCAGATCAGAGAGAGAATGATAGCATCCAAATAATGGGTGTTCATAGCAAGCAATAATTTGTCATATTTCTCTGCACTAGTGTGAAATACCAACATTCACTTGTCACTGCTTTGATAGTACAATCTTTTCATTGAAAAAATCAACACAATACACAGAAAAGCACATGTGTAGGGGTACAGTGTGCAGAAGTACATTGACCCGCTATCTTGTCTGCTTTGATTTTAAGCATGGTCTGATATTACATTAATTGAGATATGCTACCAGCATGAAGTCTTAACAGTCTATAATAAATCTGATTCACATTCACACTGGGGATTATGAACATCAGACAAGCTAACCTGCACAAACATACATGTGAGCATGTGGCCAGTATAAATTGCATTAGCCATTTCTGGCTTGGCATTGCTTTGAGCATATGTTTATACAATATTTGAGACACTCCTTTGACATCTGCAATTAATAAGATGCAACATAAAATATGTATTGGAGTCATATGTGAGAGATGACTGTTTCATATGTACTTATAGAGATTCTTTCCATGTGGCAGGCATTATAGGAGTGGGAACACAATGCAGTGGTAATGCTGTGTTTCTCTGACAGCTGTGCATGGCAGGAGTTGGAAATGGCTAGCTTTTGTGAGACGGGACAGAATGAATACTTTGGAATTCTGTGTGTTTTCCGGCTGAGTATCTGAGCTACACTTAGCACTGATGTAAATACATTTTTTCTCACTTATGAAGCCACAGCTACACAGAGATCCACATATGCACTTTCATATATTTGCAAAGGCATTGATTGAAGTTACACTTTACCATTTTGGTGCAACATTTTGCTCAGCATTGTAATTCGATTTTTTCAGCACAAGGGCAGGCTATTGAACTTAGTCTTTCAGCGAAGGAGGAGATGATATTGTGCTACTATTCAAGAGATATTTTGTCATCTGAAGAATTCCAAAATGAACTTTCATACTGAAAGACTCAACAAAATCCTGCCTCATAAACAAAGTTTAGATCAGAGAATGCAGAGCTTTCGGGGCACAAGACTCAGGACAAAGTCTGTGGCCATTAACCTTAACCAGATTATTTTGTCCATATGCAGTCCCCGCTTCAAAGTTTGGTGGTTATGATGAAAAGGAACCTGGATATTACTACCTCTTTTAATTTTGACAAACCAAAATGGAAACATGACCTCTTAGGCCAAGCTCTAATGATTGTACCATCTTTATTCTTCTGCTTCAGACTTACCTGAGCGCTCTCTCAGACTGGGAGTTTTTGAAAGAAGGTTCAGAAAATAGGAGGAGTAGAATCAAGTGATACACAAGTTTCAAAGACAGACAGTGAGAGTAAGACTGAGCCCTGGTCTACACTAGGACTTTAGGTTGAATTTAGCAACGTTAAATCGATTTAAACCTGCACCCGTCCACACAGTGAAGCCCTTTATTTCGACTTAAAGGGCTCTTAAAATCGATTTCCTTACTCCACCCCTGACAAGTGGATTAGCGCTTAAATCGACGTTCCCGGCTCGAATTTGGGGTACTGTGGACACAATTCGATGGTATTGGCCTCCGGGAGCTATCCCAGAGTGCTTCATTCTGACCGCTCTGGACAGCACTCTCAACTCAGATGCACTGGCCAGGTAGACAGGAAAAGAACCGCAAACTTTTGAATCTCATTTCCTGTTTGGCCAGCGTGGCAAGCTGCAGGTGACCATGCAGAGCTCATCAGCACAGGTGACCATGATGGAGTCCCAGAATCGCAAAAGAGCTCCAGCATGGACCGAACGGGAGGTACGGGATCTGATCGCTGTTTGGGGAGAGGAATCCGTGCTGTCAGAACTCCGTTCCAGTTTTCGAAATGCCAAAACCTTTGTCAAAATCTCCCAGGGCATGAAGGACAGAGGCCATAACAGGGACCCGAAGCAGTGCCGCGTGAAACTGAAGGAGCTGAGGCAAGCCTACCAGAAAACCAGAGAGGCGAACAGCCGCTCTGGGTCAGAGCCCCAAACATGCCGCTTCTATGATGAGCTGCATGCCATTTTAGGGGGTTCAGCCACCACTACCCCAGCCGTGTTGTTTGACTCCTTCAATGGAGATGGAGGCAATACGGAAGCAGGTTTTGGGGACGAAGAAGATGATGATGAGGAGGAGGTTGTAGATAGCTCACAGCAAGCAAGCGGAGAAACCGGTTTTCCCGACAGCCAGGAACTGTTTCTCACCCTAGACCTGGAGCCAGTACCCCCCGAACCCACCCAAGGCTGCCTCCTGGACCCAGCAGGCAGAGAAGGGACCTCTGGTGAGTGTACCTTTTAAAATTCTATACATGGTTTAAAAGCAAGCATGTGAAAGGATTACTTTGCCCTGGCATTTGCGGTTCTCCTAGATGTAGTCCTAAAGCCTTTGCAAAAGGTTTCTGGGGAGGGCAGCCTTATTTCGTCCTTCATGGTAGGACACTTTACCACTCCAGGCCAGTAACACGTACTCGGGAATCACTGTAGAACAAAGCATTGCAGTGTATGTTTGCTGGCATTCAACCAAAATCTGTTCTTTATCTCTCTGTGTTATCCTCAGGAGAGTGAGATATAATTCATGGTCACCTGGTTGAAATAGAGTGCTTTTCTTCAGGGACACTCAGAGGTGCCCGTTCCTGCTGGGCTGTTTGCCTGTGGCTGAACAGAAATGTTCCCCGCTGTTAGCCACAGGGAGGGGGGAAGGTTGAGGGGGTAGTCACGCGGTGGGAGGAGGCAAAATGCGACCTTGTAACGAAAGCACATGTGCTATGTATGTAATGTTAACAGCAAGGTTTACCCTGAAAGAGTGTAGTGACTGTTTTATAAAATGTGTCTTTTTAAATACCGCTGTCCCTTTTTTTTTCTCCACCAGCTGCATGTGTTTCAATGATCACAGGATCTTCTCCTTCCCAGACGCTAGTGAAGCTTAGAAAGAAAAAAAAACGCACTCGCGATGAAATGTTCTCCGAGCTCATGCTGTCCTCCCACACTGACAGAGCACAGACGAATGCGTGGAGGCAAATAATGTCAGAGTGCAGGAAAGCACAAAATGACCGGGAGGAGAGGTGGAGGGCTGAAGAGAGTAAGTGGCGGGCTGAAGAGAGTAAGTGGCGGGCTGAAGACAGGGCTGAAGCTCAAATGTGGCGGCAGCGTGATGAGAGGAGGCAGGATTCAATGCTGAGGCTGCTGCAGGACCAAACCAGAATGCTCCAGTGTATGGTTGAGCTGCAGCAAAGGCAGCTGGAGCACAGACTGCCACTGCTGCCCCTCTGTAACCAACCACCCTCCTCCCCAAGTTCCATAGCCTCCACACCCAGACGCCCAAGAACGCGGTGGGGGGGCCTCCGGCCAACCAGCCACTCCACCACAGAGGATTGCCCAAAAAAAAGAAGGCTGCCATTCATTAAATTTTAAAGTTGTAAACTTTTAAAGTGCTGTGCTTAAAGTGCTGTGTGGCATTTTCCTTCCCTCCTCCACCACCCCTCCTGGGATACCTTGGTAGTCATCTCCCTATTTGTGTGATGAATGAATAACGAATGCATGACTGTGAAGCAGCAATGACTTTATTGCCTCTGCAAGTGGTGATTAAAGGGAGGAGGGGAGGGTGGTTAGCTTACAGGGAAGTAGAGTGAACCAAGGGGTGGGGGGGTTCATCAAGGAGAAACAAACAGAACTTTCACACCGTAGCCTGGCCAGTCATGAAACTGGTTTTCAAAGCTTCTCTGATGCGTACCGCACCCTCCTGTGCTCTTCTAACCGCCCTGGTGTCTGGCTGCGCGTAACCAGCAGCTAGGCGATTTGCCTCAGCCTCCCACCCCGCCATAAACGTCTCCCCTTACTCTCACAGATATTGTGGAGCACACAGCAAGCAGTAATAACAGTGGGAATATTGGTTTCGCTGAGGTCTAAGCGAGTCAGTAAACTGCGCCAGCGCGCCTTTAAACGTCCAAATGCACATTCTACCACCATTCTGCACTTGCTCAGCCTGTAGTTGAACAGCTCCTGACTACTGTCCAGGCTGCCTGTGTACGGCTTCATGAGCCATGGCATTAAGGGGTAGGCTGGGTCCCCAAGGATACATATAGGCATTTCAACATCCCCAACAGTTATTTTCTGGTCTGGGAATAAAGTCCCTTCCTGCAGCTTTTGAAACAGACCAGAGTTCCTGAAGATGCGAGCGTCATGCACCTTTCCCGGCCATCCCACGTTGATGTTGGTGAAACGTCCCTTGTGATCCACCAGAGCTTGCAGCACTATCGAAAAGTACCCCTTGCGGTTTATGTACTCGGCGGCTTGGTGCTCCGGTGCCAAGATAGGGATATGGGTTCCGTCTATAGCTCCACCACAGTTAGGGAATCCCATTGCAGCAAAGCCATCCACTATGACCTGCACATTTCCCAGGGTCACTACCCTTGATATCAGCAGATCTTTGATTGCGTGAGCTACTTGCATCACAGCAGCCCCCACAGTAGATTTGCCCACTCCAAATTGATTCCCAACTGACCGGTAGCTGTCTGGCGTTGCAAGCTTCCACAGGGCTATTGCCACTCGCTTCTCAACTGTGAGGGCTGCTCTCATCCTGGTATTCATGCGCTTCAGGGCAGGAGAAAGCAAGTCACAAAGTTCCATGAAAGTGCCCTTACGCATGCGAAAGTTTCGCAGCCACTGGGAATCGTCCCAGACCTGCAACACTATGCGGTCCCACCAGTCTGTGCTTGTTTCCCGAGCCCAGAATCGGCGTTCCACAGCATGAACCTGCCCCATTAGCACCATGATGCATGCATTGTCAGGGGCCATGCTTTCAGAGAAATCTGTGTCCATGTCCTGATCACTCACGGGACCGCGCTGACGTCGCCTCCTCGCCCGGTATCGCGTTGCCATGTTCTGGTGCTGCATATACTGCTGGATAATGCGTGTGGTGGTTGATGTGCTCCTAATTGCCAAAATGAGCTCAGCGGCCTCCATGCTTGCCTTGGTATGGCGTCCGCACAGAAAAAAGGCGCGGAACGATTGTCTGCCGTTGCTCTGACGGAGGGAGGGGCGACTGACGACACGGCTTACAGGGTTGGCTTCAGGGAGCTAAAATCAACAAAGGGTGTGCCTGTACATCAAGGAGTATTTCAGGCAGGACTGCACGGAGGGTTCCAATAAGAAATGGTGCACCTAAGTTATCGTTGTTATTGGAACAAGGAGGTTAGCCTGGCCTCTGATTGATACATGGCTAGATTTACCTCACTGCACCTTCTCTGTGAGTGACTGCAGTGTGATCTAGACAGGGGAGGAGGAAAATGAGTACAAAACAAATCTGGTCTATTTCTTGTTCTGACCCACTCCATCTATCTTTTACATCTTTGGCTGGCAGCAGACGGTGCAGAAGGACTGCATGCCATCCACATCTCATGGCTGCTTGGCAGAAGATGGTACAGTACGACTGCTAGCCATCTTCATCTCTTGCCTGCTTGGCATAAGATGGTACAATACGACTGCTAGCAATCCTCATCTCTTGCCTGCCTGGCAGAAGATGGTACAGTACGACTGCTAGCAGTCCGTATCGCCTGCCCGCTCACCCTAAGACGGTTCAATAGGACTGACTGCAGGACTAAAGAGAATGACCTGCTCAAGTCACTCCAAATTTAGTCCCTGCGCCCATGTCTGCCCAGGCGCTCCTGATCGACCTCACAGAGGCGACCAGGAGCACCTCAGACATGACGATGACGGCTACCAGTCGTACTGTACCGTCTGCTGCCACAAGGCAAGGGGTTGCTGCTCCTGTGTAGCAATGCCGTACCGCGTCTGCCAGCACCCAGGAGACATAGGGTGACGGTTACCTGAGCGGGTTCCATGCTTGCCGTGGTATGGCGTCTGCACAGGTAACTCAGGAAAAAAGGCGCGAAATGATTGTCTGCCCTTGCTTTCACGGGGGGAGGGAGGGAACGGGGGCCTGACGATATGTACCCAGAACCACCCACGACAATGTTTTAGCCCCATCAGGCATTGGGATATCAACCCAGAATTCCAATGGGCAGCGGAGACTGCGGGAACTGTGGGATAGCTACCCATAGTGCAACGCTCCGGAAGTCGACGCTTGCCTCGGTACTGTGGAAGCGCTCCGCCGAGTTAATGCACTTAATGCACTTAGAGCATTTTCTGTGGGGACACACACACTCGAATATATAAAAGCGATTTCTAAAAAACTGACTTCTATAAATTCGACCTAATTTCGTAGTGTAGACATACCCTAAGGTTAGAGGACCACTGGAAATCACTGCTTCAGGATGTGAGATCTAGTATGAACTATAATGAATATACTGTGATCTGAGAGGTGCCAGATACTGAATAATATTCCAAAATACATTTCCAGATGAAACAAATGAACTTAAAAGTAATGTTTTATCCTGCACTTCCTCCCCTACAAAATGTTCCCCCTTGCCTGCCTGGCAACAGATAAATATTAACTAGCAGTTAATTTTACCCTTTCTGCTTCCCCTTCTCTATTCTACTTCCCCTTTTCCATTCTTCACTTGTGACACTAATGTCTTGAATCATCCACTAAAAAAGAATAAGAATTTAAAAATAATCTTCTCTAGAGTTTGTTGAAATTTTCACTGTAAATACATTATCAGATTACGTCAACCCTTTATTCTATTTGGGATTAATACACAAACTGATCTAGATTACTGTAAAAGTCTTTGTTATTCAAGTAATAATTTGGGGTGTGCAGAAACTGTTCAGCTCAACTATTTGCTCTTTGTGGTGTGTGATTGGTCACCTAATTTACATGGTATTTTCTGCCCCCTGATTGGATAACTAAACATTTTTTAAGGTATAACAAATAACATATATAAAATATTATTCTAAATGCTGGTGAATTGCTCTTTGGAAGTCTAGTAAAAACATGTTCTTATAGTATATGATGCCCCAAGAAAGACTAGTTTGTAGGCCCTATTGGGTCCAAGATAGGAGTGTTTCTATCTGTGAGTTGCCCTAAGCATCCTGTGAGGCTTTTTGTTTCAGGTACGCCTATATCTTATCTTGTTCTTTTGTTACAGGTTAATGCAGAATTTATTAATATTTTTGTATAAAAAGTAGAGCTGAGTGAATAAATCAGGCATAATTTTTATTTGATTAATTTAAGCTTTTTCTCTTGACAAATTTCTGTGAATGGATTTTTCTGAATTTACTTATTTGAAATCATTTGCCAGATAATTTGTGTGCACAATTCTCAGTCTGTAGCTTGTTCATGACCATCCCTCTGTGAGTCTTTATGTGAAATTTGAGCCAGTTTAGTTGGCCACATGGGTCTCATGATATGTTTCTGATTTCTGATTGGATGAGCATAACCTTTAGAATCAGGTTTTGGATGCAAATTCAGTAATCATGAACTTTGAATTTTCTTATAATAAATATTATGGAATGTTCACTTAAAATTTGATGTTTGAGCCAACATTCTTGCCGGTAAACCCATTTTGCTAGAATGCTAGTGGAAAGTAAGTATAAAGGAGTACAAACAGAGCCAAAGTGAATTAATTAAAAATTCAAATAGTTTTGGAAATATTTTTAGCAGTATTTGTCTCACTCTAGAGGCAAGCAAATGTCTGTAAACTATGACAGGTTTCAGAGTAACAGCCGTGTTAGTCTGTATTTGCAAAAAGAAAAGGAGTACTTGTGGCACCTTAGAGACAAACCAATTTATTTCAGCATAAGCTTTCATGAGCTACAGCTCACTTCATCGGATGCATACTGTGGAAACTGCAGAAGACATTATATACACAGAGACCATGAAACAATACCTCCTCCCACCCCACTCTCCTGCTGGTAATAGCTTATCTAAAGTGATCACTCTCCTTACAATGTGTATGATAATGTGTAGTCCTTGCCTACAGACAGCCCCCCAACCTGAAGCAAATACTCACCAACAACCACATACCACACAACAGAACCACTAACCCAGGAACCTATCCTTGCAACAAAGCCCGTTGCCAACTGTGCCCACATATCTATTCAGGAGACACCATCACAGGGCCTAATAACATCAGCCACACTATCAGAGGCTCGTTCACCTGCACATCCACCAATGTGATATATGCCATCATGTGCCAGCAATGCCTCTCTACCATGTACATTGGTCAAACTGGACAGTCTCTACGTAAAAGAATAAATGGACACAAATCAGATGTCAAGAATTATAACATTCATAAACCAGTCGGAGAACACTTCAATCTCTCTGGTCACGCAATTAAAGACATGAAGGTCGCTATCTTAAAACAAAAAAACTTCAAATCCAGACTCCAGCGAGAAACTACTGAATTGGAATTCATTTGCAAATTGGATACTATTAATTTAGGCTTAAATAGAGACTGGGAGTGGCTAAGTCATTATGCAAGGTAGCCTATTTCCCCTTGTTTTTTCCCCCCCCCCGACGTTCTGGTTAAACTTGGATTTATGCTGGAAATGGCCCACCTTGATTATCATGCACATTGTAGGGAGAGTGGTCACTTTGGATGAACTATTACTAGCAGGAGAGTAAGTTTGTGTGTGTATGGGGGTGGGGGGTGAGAAAACCTGGATTTGTGCTGGAAATGGCCCACCTTGATTTTCATACACATTATAAGGAGAGTGGTCACTTTGTATAAGCTATTATCAGCAGGAGAGTGAGTTTGTGTGTGTGGTTTTTGGAAAAAAAAGGGTGTGTGTGTGAGAAAACCTGGATTTGTGCTGGAAATGGCCCACCTTGATTATCATACACATTGTAAGGAGAGTGATCACTTTAGATAAGCTATTACCAACAGGAGAGTGGGGTGGGAGGAGGTATTGTTTCATGGTCTCTGTGTATATAATGTCTTCTGCAGTTTCCACAGTATGCATCCGATGAAGTGAGCTGTAGCTCATGAAAGCTTATGCTGAAATAAATTGGTTAGTCTCTAAGGTGCCACAAGTACTCCTTTTCTTTTTGCGAATACAAACTAACACGGCTGTTACTCTGAAACCTATGATAATCAAGTTGGGCCATTTCCAGCACAAATCCAGGTTTTCTCACCCCCCCCCCCCCCCACAAACTCACTCTCCTGCTGGTAATAGCCCATCCAAAGTGACCACTCTCTTTACAATGTGTATGATAATCAAGGTGGGCCATTTCCAGCACAAATACAGGTTTTCTCACCCCCCCCCTTTTTTCCAAAAACCTCACACACAAACTCACTCTCCTGCTGGTAATAGCCCATCCAAAGCGACCACTCTCCCCACAATGTGCATGATAATGAAGGTGGGCCATTTCCAGCACAAATCCAGGTTTTCTCACCCCCCCACACACACACAGGAGAGTGAGTTTGTGTGTGTGTGGGGGGGTGAGAAAACCTGGATTTGTGCTGAAAATGGCCCAACTTGATTATCATACACATTGTAAGGAGAGTAATCACTTTAGATAAACTATTACCAGCAGGAGAGTGGGGTGGGAGGAGGTATTGTTTCATGGTCTCTGTGTATATAATGTCTTCTGCAGTTTCCACAGTATGCATCCAATGAAGTGAGCTGTAGCTCACGAAAGCTTATACTCAAATAAATTGGTTAGTTTCTAAGGTGCCACAAGTACTCCTTTTCTTTCTGTAAACTGTCTGTCATTTACTGCATTTATTTGTGACCTATTGTATATCATTATCATTTGAAGTTATTAATACAATGTAGACCTTTCAGGGTATGTCTACACTGCATTGTAAACTTGGATCTCTGGGACTTGGGTTTATGGACTCAGTGCTTCCAAGCGCATGCTTGAGCCTTTACAGTGCATTGCAAACCTTGACCTGGCTCTCTCAGGATATGTCTATACAGCACATGACCCTCCCCACACCCCTCATAGCAGCAAGTTTCAGAATCTGGATCCACAGACTTGGTCTCATGCTCTAGCACTAAAAAATAGTTGTGTAGAGGTTCAGGCCTGGGCTGGAACTTAGGTTCTTAAGCCTGGAGAGGTGGCTTTCAAAGCCTGAGCTCCAGCCCAAGCCTGAATGGCTACACAGCTATATTTAGTGTTATAGTTGGAGTCCCATAGACCTAGGCACTGAGAGTCTCTGCCATGGCCTTTTTTTTGGGGGTGGGTGCACCATGTAGACATTCCCACACTGTGCTAATGCTTCCATACTGCACTTCACAGACCGATTTAGGTCAGCATCTTACGCTACATCAATGCTGCAAAATGACAGGGCTGGGACCCACATCACAGCAGGACTCAAGCTCCGACCTACCTCCCAGCAGAGTCCTAGGACTCGGGACCCAATTGCTTGCTGACCCGAGTCAGACTAATTTGCATGTGGACGGAAGAGGGGCTCAAACTTGACTCAGAGTCTGGACTTAGGCAACTCTCTGTTGCCTTTTCCTCTTTGAAGCAAGGCGGAAAATGTTTTACTGAGAAAATTCGACTGGAACAGTGAAGCTCTGGAGCCTAATTCTAATCTCGCTTACACGGGTACAACTCTGGAGTCATGACATTGACTTCAGTTGAGTTACTCTTGAATTCCATCTCAGTATGAAGGCGCAGAATCTGGTCCTAGTTTAATAGATCACAAACCTCATGATTGTTAAAGTAACTGACAATAACAATGAGATACCTATAATTTGAATTCTTTAACATAAATGATTACATAAATAGATGAATTTTCAAAAATCTAATCCTGAATTACCAGGATTCGACTTCACAATCCTGTCCTGAGAATGAGTGATGATGTGTTGGTAGTTTTGATAACTATGAAGCAATATGTCATGGTATGGCAGTCAGGCCTTAGGAGTGTATGTCACAGCCTTGCAGTGCAATTCACATGCATCATGCATATGAAAGTAAAAACAATCTTTAATCTGTTACAACCAGGAGAAAGTAATTAGTAATATGAATCTGACTGGCATGTCCAAAGGCAATCAGAATGTTCTTCAAAATAATTTAAATAGCCCAGGGCATGGTGTTTACATAAAGAAACCCAAACCTGCCCACACCTATAGGTGGCGAGTTATATGGGCCCATGGTGCCTGCGCACCAGGAATATTCCTGGCCTGGGGCCCGGCTCCAGCAGTGTTTGAGGCCGGGTCTCTCCCTCAGCCCCACCTTCCGCCCCCAGGCGCTCCCCGCCCGTGTGTCCCCTGGGCAATTTAAAACAGCCCAGGGCCCCCACCCACCACCGGCAGCACAACAGAGCGGAGCGGCTTCCTGCCTACTCGCTCCACGAGGCTACCAGCCCCTCTCTGTGGCCCCTGGGCAGGGTGGGTCTGTGTCTACGCGCCCTGCTCCCACCCCAAGCACCCCTACGGCCAACAGGAAGCTACGGGGGCAGTGCCTGGAGTTAGCAGTGCATGGAGTCCCTCCGGCCTGCCTTGCCTAGGAGCCCCAGGTAAGGGCTGCACCTCCCATCCCCTCCCAGAGCCTGTACCCCCACCCCCTTCCCACATACCCCCAGCCCCCAAACTCACCCCAGCCCCCAAACTCACTCGCAGAGCCTGCACCCCCACCCCAGAGCCTGCACCCAAACTCAATCCCAGAGCCTGCACCCCCACCCCCTGCCTGGAGCCTGCACCCCCACCCGCTGCCCCAGCCCAGAGCCTGCACCCAAACTTCGTCCCAGAGCCTGCTCCCCAGCCCTCTGCACCCCTCCCACCCCCAAACTCCCTCCCAGAGCCTGCATCCCTCACCCACTCCTGGACCCCCACCTCTTGCCCCAGCCCAGAGCCTGCACCCAAACTCCGTCCCAGAGCCTGCACCCCACACCCCTTCCCCCACCCAAACTCCTTCCCAGAGACCAATCTCTCACCCCAACTCCCTCCCAGAGCCTGCACCCCAACCCCCTGTCCCAGCCCAGGGCTTGCACCCCAGACCTTCTCCCTCAACCCAAACTCCCTCCCAGAGCCTTAGGCAAGTGTGGCACGGAGTTTGGGGGAGTGGGCTCTGGGCTTTCTGGGCACCACCAACATTTCTACAAACCTGCCCACCCCCAAAACAAAAGGAGGTATAAATAGAAAGCAGAAGTCACATTCAAGACTTAAATGTATGATCCTGTTTCTTAGGAACAAATAAATAAATATCCATATTCCATTGATTTTCATGAATTTTTATCACAACGGTGTTAATAACCCGAGAAAGAGAAAATGAACAATAGACAAATGAGCTGATCCTTCCTATTAGAGGTGATCAGATACAGATGAGGTATTATAAACTATGACTAAAGGGAAAATCTTCCAGAAATGTGTGTGGATTTTCTGCTTTAAAACTTGCCTTGTTTGCTATGAAAACATTTCATGTAAATTTACAGGCTTATTTGTATTTGGAAAGTGGAAGGGGTAGGCCTGTTTTCCCTCTTTGTTATGCTGGGGTAAATCAGGAGTAACTCCAATGCCATCTATGGGATTATACTAGTGTACAGCTAGTACACGTGAGAGGAGAACCAGGCCTTGTCTTGTTAATCTGAGGATGTGAGACCAATGATATTTTCCCTTTAAGAAATATAAGTGCAGTTATGGGATGCTGAAACAAGGCTGGCATGAAGAATTTGTTTTAGCAATAAGAATTCAACAATCCACAGGGATTTCCCTTGTACTCCTTTTACAAATTGTTGGCAGAACCCTTAGATCTTGATCCTGCTAAGACTTACACATGTGCTTAACTTGAAGCCCATGAGCAGTCTCAATTAAATCAATGGAACTACAGTAAAGTCACTTATGTAGGCATGTATGTAGGTCATTGCAGGATCGGGACCTTTCTTGTAAGAAATTATCCACAAAGATGGTTTTATTAATGTTACAGGTAAGTATCAGAATCCCAATCTGAGTTTAAAGTTAAAATGGCATTTTGTTTTATGATATGATTATGAAATTTTTCTTTCACATGGTTTTGGCCTCTAATTTCATAATCTTAGAGAAAACAAATTAAATCTGGAATTCGGTTATATTGATTTAAATCTGGAATTCAATTATGTTCATTTACTGTAGCTGACAATTCTTTTGGGAAAAAAAGTCATAATGTGCTTTTTGAAAAGAAGAATGAAAAATATTTCAGAAAACAATTGCATACTATAATGCTGAATTGCTTGTCTAGAAATATGTTTGTCCTTTAGCCACAAGGTGGTGCTTTTGCCCTCTTTATCTCTTGGCAGAACTGTAAAAATAGCTCAGAAACAGTTGACGAAAGTCTTTAATTTTAGAAGAATCATTAGGGTTCAAAGCACTTCTTCCATACCATTTCCAAAAACACTCCCCACTACACCCTGCGGTAATCAA
This sequence comes from Lepidochelys kempii, assembly GCF_965140285.1. Lineage (NCBI taxonomy): Eukaryota > Metazoa > Chordata > Testudines > Cheloniidae > Lepidochelys > Lepidochelys kempii. Next base: position 31,209,177 of record NC_136390.1, on the reverse strand, counting down.
TGTTAATGTAGAGGTGAAAGTGAAATGCTTCTTTTTCTGCACAGGGACTCCTCACGTTATTCCCCTCCCTCTCTGGATGGCAGCTATCAGAGTAGATTAATTCTGGCCAGAACAGCAGCCGGTAACTTTCTGTGACTATCATCTGGATGTCGCTATATGGCTCTCCCAACATGGCAGAGGACCTTGTATCACAGGTCCCTACCTGAGGCATCTGAAATGCTGGTCACGCTCCTGGCATCAAGCTTCTGCTGGGTGGGTAGCTTAGGAGGAATGACATGGCAGCATTCTCTCCCATACATCGCTGTGAAAACTAGATTTAAAGAATGAATGCTTTGCTACTTTACAATTAAGGCGACTTATTTTCTTTTTCCTTTTTAAAAAGTGTATTCATGAATATACAGGCAATGCAGTATATTCATACATAGATAGGAGATACATAGCTATACACATGTATTAATTTATCTATAAAAATGAATCTCACATCCTGTCTCTTTTGGGAAAGTCCTATAAAATGTAATGGTGATAAAACCAATGGGAGTTTAGAGATATTACTCTAAAACACATAAAACGTGATAATTTTTCCATATGCTTTTGAACCATCTTAGAGAATTCTATAGCAGGGATATAATCCCCTATTCATTTTCTATGGGATGGTTTAAAAAAAATCTTTAGAAATGTTGTCATTTTCTAGTAAATTTTATTGGACTTGTTCAGAAGGGTGCTACATTGTATTTGTTTCAAGGCATAAACAAAGCAATTCTGTTTTGCTCTTTTGCAGAAACTGTTACTATGAGGTGATGGAGCAAAACTGGTTCTTATCCTTTTTGGATTTGGTTGGCTTGGGTAGGGTATTGTAAGGGTCAGCATTTAGTCTTGCCATAGAAATGTTCATCACTTTGGAGCTGTGTTGCATTAATAAAAGGCCTGGCTTCCTCGTGATGTCACAGACGAGTCTGGTTTGCATACTCATCCTTTAGTGTTGACCTGGGAACTACGCTTTGTTTCCTGAGCCTTTTGTCTCTAATTGACTTCAATAGGAATTTTGTCAAGGTAAGATCTGAAGGACTGGGCCTTTAAGGGGCTGTATCACCATTTTAACAGTCCAGACTGCATTACTTTTATTTTTATTTTTTTTATAAGACTGTGCTTATCAATGAAGGTAAATTGTTTGACAATGTGCAGAGCATACCATTCTGCTTTGCCTGAACCTGTGGATCAGTGCAATGAAAATTATATTAATGCCTTCTTTAATAAACCCCATATTGATCACCTTAAAGTGTGCCCAAGGTGTCCAGTACATTGTGGTTTGATTTTACAGAAAACCCAACTTTACCAGGAAACAGATTTTGTGGCTCTCTTCGGTGGTCACTAATGGCAAGTTTCACTTTATCATATATTGGAATTGGATCAAACCAGTTTAGTGAAGGTTGCCTACTTCTGCTGAACAAAGATGTTTGGGATCCAAAGGTAGGTGCTGTATTTCCTGTGTGGAATTATACTTCTTTATTCCTATTTATTTGTTATGTCAAAATCTACCATCCAATTAATGGGTACTACCATGCTAAATATCCTCATTCCATGAAATCCTGACTGCACAAAATGCTACTTCCTGGGAGGACATTATACTGAATTCATGCAGAATTGTTACTGTCATTGATGGAAGTATCAATTTGTAGAAATGGTGCTTTTGGAAGTGATGTTAAAACATCTTGCGTAGGTGAGCTGGATGATGCAGGGGATTGGTAATGACCTAAAATAATTCACACTTTTGTCACTCATTCAAATCTTGCTGAGGTTCATGGTGAGAAAAGTCATTACTTTCTTACAAATGATTGGTGATCTTTGCTATAAAAGGAGTTAGTGGCCTTGAGGAGACATGTTCAAAATGCCTAAGAGATTTAGGAGAGTAAGTCCTACTGAAAATCAATGAGACGTGCTCCTAAGTCACTTGTGCTTTTGAAAATCCCTGCCTCAGTCCTAAGCCGGTTGACAACTGGATTACCAGATTACCCTCACAATTGCTATCCACGCTAGGTGTCTCAGCAGAGACTATGGGAGTATCTAAGTGACCTAGATGCTCAAGTCCTATGGAAAGTCAGTGGGATTTGTGCCACTAAGTCACATAGGTGTTTCTGAAACTCTCATCCTACGTGGGCAGATAGGGGTAGATTTTTCAAAGGCACAGATGGCATTTAGGTGCCTAACAGCCATTTATGCCTTAAAAAATCTACCCCATAGACTTCACTGCCATTTCTCACAGGGAAGTGATCTCTGTCCAACAGAACTGCAGCACATTGGCAGAGCAGGGTAAGGAAGTTCGTACTACTGCTGTCTGAGTTGCACTTGTCCTGTGGATAAATATTGGACTTCAGGTTCCAGGGTTATCAAATTGTATCTTTCATAAGTACAAAATTTACTTCAGTATTCAAACATACCCTGTTTCTTTCCTTCTCAACCTGTGCTCCTCTGTTTCCCAGATGTTCACAGTTCCATACCTATGCATAAGTAGGTTATTTGACCGGTCCCCTAAATGGGAAATCAAGCAGGTTAGCTAGTTGAGTTCTGAACCTTTTCTATCTCTCCATGTATTTTAGCTTTAGTTTTTTTACAGGAGAATAAGAGCATATGGTTTAATGATCTATTTGAGATGGTCATTTGTTCTATTTTCCACCTGAACAAATTTAAAGACACAGCTGAAATTAAAATGTAAAATCTCCATTTAAAATGTAATCTGTTGTCAAATGTATGCTGTCATATATGTTAATAATCTGAAGTGTGCATCTCCGTTTAAGTGCAACCACTAAATTCAAACCCACCACATTTATTTATTCACAGCAATACTAGAATCAAAGGCACTGCTATAGTGATACCAGATTTTTTTTTTCAATTTTTATTTATTTATTTTAGCAGGAATACTATCCTTTTTCTCAGTGTTAACTATGGGGAGGTTTTCAAAGTCAAAAGGGCAATTAGTGTCTGCTCCTTGTGTCTCTGAAAATCTCTCCTTATAAATATAGTGGTAACTATATAGCAAGCATTACTTATGCAGAAGTTGGTTTAGCAGAATTAAAGGTGAACTGAAATACCTGGAACACTCTAAGGGATAAGAACGTAAGAACAGCTATACTGAGTCAGACCAATGGTCCATCTGGCTCAGTATCCTGTCCTCTGACAGTGGCCAATGCCAGATGCCTCAAAGGGAAGGAACAGAACAGGACTCTTGTCAAATGATCCCCTGTCTTCCAGTCCCAACATCTGGTAGTCAGAGGCTTAGGGACACCCAGAATGTGGCATTGCATCCCTGACTTTCTTGGCTTATAGCCATTGATGGACCTATCCTCCAGGAACTTGTCTAATTATTTTTTGAACCCAGTAATAGTTTTGGCCTTCACAACCTCCCCTGGCAATGAGTTCCACAGGTTGACTGTGAGTTGTGTGAAGAAGTACTTCCCTATGTTTGTTTTAAACCTGTTGCCTATTAATTTCACTGGATGATCCCTGGTTCTTGTGTTTTGTGAAGCTATCTATCTATCTATCCATCCTTATGGTGGCCAGAGGCCCAGACCCGCTGCCATTAAATCACTGTGAAAACTCTTACTGTCTTCTGGGGTTCAGGATCGAGATGTAGGGGTCAACAAAAGTTCCTTGCAGTGCCTTAGCTGTTGGTGAAGTTTTCAGCCCCTTCTGGAGAAACACAGAAGTAGCAGTAGTAAATAGTGCAAACAATTATTTACAAAGAAATTATTCAATGACTGACTGAAAAGTAAATGTGAATGATTTATTTGATTATTATCTGACCAGCTATAGATATGGGAGAATAGCAGGAAAATGAATTTGTGAATAATTATTCAATGAAAAACTGCCCAGTTCACAATGACTATAATTCACAATGAATCATTTGACCAGCTCTACACAGAACTCTGAGCCCAGGCTTTGACAGTGGAAAAAAAAAACGTTTTAAAATTCCGTGTAAAATGTATACCATAGGTAAATGAGGAGTATATGTATTTAAGTAATGGAAGGACTTGCAGCTTTATTAGCCAGTGGAGGAGAATCATCTTATGGTGGCCAAAAAGATTACAATAAAACATTCCAAACCAATCTCCAACTGTATTACAGTTACATGAGAGAAGAAACATGTTAAGACCATACTTTAAACTCATATTTTTTTTGTAGCTGAATAGCAATTCTTGTAATGAATATTACATTTTATAACAAGCAGCAAAAAAATTCTACCACTTATGGTCTTATTGGCTACCCATACGTCATACTGGCAGATGCCTGTCAGCGTAGTTTCCACTCTTCCTATGCCAGAGGTACCATACATGGAGCTGAAAGCTTGTAAAGCACTTTGGAATGGAGGGTCCTTTATAACTGTAAATTATCATTAATTTATTAGTTGTCCCACTGATGAGTTCAGGTGAATAAGCCCATTAAAGATGACAATCTTTCTGCTGTTCACCCAGTAGGCTTAACCTTCAGCAGGAGATTTGAATGCACCTCTAGGCTACTCTAACTAGAAAAGATAAAAGCCACTGATTCACTGTCAGTAATTTCTATTTTTGATACTTCAAGAGACAAAGGTGCCACGCTATTCTCTGTTTCGATCAGGAAACTGGAATGAGGGCTTCTACACTGGCTTGCTATACAATCTTTGCTGGATAGGCCCTACTTCTGCAAAGCCCTTATGTACACATGTAGCTTTAAGCATGGGAATACTCTCACTGACTGCAGTGGGAATATTTGTATGCTTAAAATTATGCACATGCACAAGTGTTTTGCTGGATCAGAGATTTAAACTCTGTGCTTCAGTTTCCTCAGCTATAAAAGGGATATTTATCTTTTTTTACAAGACTATCATGAGGTTTCATCAATTAATGTTTACAAAGTCTGTTGTCTTTTGCTACTTCGCTGTAACCTTGTCATTTGACCTCCAACCTTGGAGTAACTTTCCCATGCAATTTCTTGATAATGTTGTTGATTTGGTCTTTACTATGAATTGTTCTTTTTTTCTGACCACTATTTCAAAATGATTTCAGAGGGCAGGGCATGTGATTAGGAGGACAACGAAAGACAGAACAGCTAAGCATGTCCTGGAAGGATCTCCTTGGGGTGTCTGACCTCATGGCTAACCAAGGAGAAGACGGAGGGATAATATTGAGCAAGACCTCAAAGTTCTTACTGTGAATTATCATCAATGGCAAAAATATGGCCTTGACAGAAAGAATTGGGGCAAACTGTGACAGTGTCCAGGACCTCCATGGCCTAAAGAGTCAGGGAGTGATTAAGTAATTTCTGAATTCCTTCTTTCCCATCACACTGTCTTTAAATATATCTCCCTCTCCCTCTTTTCTCAACTTCCCTTTTCACAACTTCTCTCCAACTTGTTTGCTACTCTCAGGTCCTTCCTTCCCTTCTTAGCTTCCTCCTGATTTCCCTCCTTTCTCACCTCCATGTTCTCTATTTTCATCTCTACTCGCTCTTCTACATTCAACTCAATTAGCTCACTCTATTGCTGCTCCCTCCACCACTGTAGTCCCTAGTATTGCTTCTGTCTTCACTACCTCTGATCCAGAAACAACACTCTTGAGAGCCTTTGGAGAAAATCTCAGTGCAGTACTGAATTCCTCCAATGTATGTTTGTTCTTTCTGCCTTTTTAGACTATTTTATTTCTCCTCCCTGAATAACTGTTGTTCATCCAACTCTGCTGAATGCTGAGTATGTGCTCTACATCTGCTGCCTAGACTCACCTATACAGGGAATTTGAGAAAAAGAGAGTGTCTCTATCATCTGAATTGGATCAAAAAACATAACTTTCTATATTCTGGTTGTAGTCAGATGAACAGCAAAATCCTATAAGAATAGTTTAAGAGATTGTAGCACAATAAAGGATGAATTTGAACCTTAGCCCTGATTTTGACCAAAGAACCGCTCACTGAAATGTGTCCTGCATGTAATCTAGATCCAGATCTAAACACAGTTTTTCCTGCATCTTTAAGTATAGTCATAACCATATTTAATAATGAATGCTTTGAGGTGATGCATGCATGAAAGGTGCTATAGAAGTACAAAATGATAATTACAAAAGGAAAGTCCTTTTCAGAAAAGGATAGCTGCATTCTACCACATTTTACTTTTGAAAACGTTTTGGGTGATTGGGAACGGAGATATTTTTGTGGATTTGCAAATCAAAAGCCATATTGGAGATGGCCTCATAGAGAGGAAGATGAGCAGAAGGAGGGAGGGAAATATGAAGTGAGCACAAAACATTAAAAAAATATTTAAAAGCTTAATTTCTCTCAAAGCATCAGAAGGACTGTGGGAGGAGGAGAGTGGGAACGTGTGGACTGAATCACTGAACAGAACTTCATGTGTTTGGATTTTTTTTTAATTATCTAAGGTTTGTCTCTACACTGACAATTTTCAAGAAATTTCCCACCACCGTGCTATTTCTGGTGCAGTTCCATTGGTAATATCAATACCAGGAGCCCCAGCCTGGTCTTGCACAAGTGTTTTTACATAGAGACTGCCCAGTGGGCAGCCCACAGTCTTACTTAAATCAAGAGCCCTCAAGTTTGAATGTTTCTGTTGATTGCAGTTGTGGTAGCATGGTCAAAGGGAAGAGGCAGTCTCTCAGGTAACTAGTAACTTACTGAGTACCAGACAAATTACAGAGCAAAGGTATCATGTATTGTAACCCTTCTGCCCGTCAGAGTTGGCAGCAACAAGGGCCAGGTTCAGTATCTTGGGGTTCCATTTCAATAACACAATGCAAAACCAGCTCGAGCCCCCACCCAGTGACCTGGGACAATTACATATCACCCCCTGGGTGCCTCTAAGAAGCAATACTTCCCCTCTCGGAAGCAGAGTCTGAGCATAGCAAAAACCTTTTAATAAAGGAGGGAAACAATGCGGCATTATGTTGGGGAAACACCACAAACAGGATTCATAACACCAACCCACCCCCAAGTAAGTTTGGCAGTGTCCTTTTCCCTTCAGGGTCTTAAGTCCAGCAACCCAATAGTCACCCCCCTCCCCCAGTTTCTGTCCTTGGTCAGTGTAGCCCCCCAACGTTCTGAAGTTAATCTGCAGAGTTTACCTCCCAGCCTCGGTGGAAGTGGAGTGAGATATGGTGGGGGCATCCTTACATGTTCCGCTGCTCGGGTCAATGGCCAACTGCTATGCCTCTCCATGGGGTTCTGCTGCAGTCTTCACCACCAGCCGCGCCTCTCAGTCAGCTGCCCTGCTATCCACTCCACACCTCTCCGCCAGCCATTCGCTCCTCTCCACCAGCCACCCAGCTTTCCACTCCACTCTAGCCATCTTACTGTCCACTCACCAACTTGTCTTCAGCTCTTTAGTGATTTCAGCTCTGCAGCATGTAACAAGACTCCTAATGGAGCTAAAATTAGCTGTGTTATTACACGATGGAGAGAGAAGGGGTCCAAGTAGTGTTTGGGGCTCTCAGAAGGGGCCCACACTACCAGGTACACATTGCCTGCCTGCCTGAATTCACTGGGTTGTGGAACCCATGTCCCTTGCCTAGCTAGTGCTACTTAGTTGAGGGCGAGTCCCTCCGTCATAAAATGCTAAGTACAGTTCTACTGTTCTTGATTCACATAACCAGGATAACAACCCTTTATTACTCCTGCCCCAATAAAAGAGAGACTGGGGATCCCACAGCAGCCAAAGTGACCATTTGGGCAAGCAGTCCATCATGCTAGGCAGCGTGGGTGTGCCCATCCAAACGAGATCAGTCCCTGAAGTCCTTTTCCACAGCTCACCACCAGATGTCAGGATAGAGCTCATTCTGACTCTGCTTACAGCAGGGGTCCCCAACACGGTGCCTGCGGGCACAATGGTGCCCGCTGGGGCAGTTGTGTGCGCCCGCAGGACACTGTGCTGCCGAAATGCCGCTGCCGAGTGCGACTGCCAGAAAACCGCCCGCAGAAATGCCGCAAGAAGCATTGCCATTTCTCGGCGGCATTTCGGCAGCGACGCTTCTTTCCACTGCCGCTTCTCGGCAGTATTTCGGTGGTGGGGTGTCTGGCGCCCGCCACAGTCTTCTGGGAATAGGAATGTGCTATTCCCACATACAGGCTGGGGACCGCTGGCTTACAGTATTAATCATGAAACACCTTTTAACAAGAAGGTGGCTGCATTTAACACTAGTTTCAGTTTGCAGATGGTCTCAGATTGTAATAGTACATAAGCGGACTGAAGAAATTGGGACTTAAGGTGAAAAAACATGGATGATAGTAGCAAAGTCTGTATCTGGAAGAAATGGTTGCACACTTCTTGCCAGGTGCAAATGGAATAAAACAGTTTTGGCTACAGCTACTATGCAAGTATCCAGCTGCAGGCAGGATCTACTAAAACCCCTTCATTGCAAACCTGTCTGACAATTGGCAGATCCATTCCTTCAGTCAGAGTGCTGACATAATTATGGACAACCCTTCCACTTGCTTCACCCAGTGTACCAATCTTGCCTCCATCTTGGCTGTCATCCAGAGAGCCCTCATCCAAGCTCCAGTGTTATTCTGACACTGAGGAATTCATTCCACTGTGACTGACAAGCTGTATGAAAGGAAAACAGAAAAGTGGGTATATCAGCATGCTGAAGACAGCACAGCCCATGCATGTCTCCTATAGTTTCTCTTGTTCCCTGAATTCTTCTCCTTCACCACTTTTAAGTTTTCCATTGGTTTACTAAGGCAAATCTAAACCCAAAAGCTATGGAACATCTTTTTTCACGACCTGAATTCTCCCAGCCAAGGAAACACTCAAGATAATGTATCCACGGCTGCAAGATCTTGCAATATTTTCCAGCAAAAAGCCTTTATTCATATTGGTCTTGAGCTCTTTGTGGGCGTATTGTATGCACATGAGGGGTCAACTATTCCTACAATTCCTTGAGGGTCCTTCCACTGGAGCTCAATGACAAAGAGGTGCCATTGGGGTGTGGCAGGAGGAGGGGACGAAGCATGGGACTGTCCATGTTCTATAGCTTCATCCAAAAAAGTCCTTTCCAAATTTTGGTGCAGAAATCGGGAATGAGGTTAACACAAATTTTTCTAGGTTCCCTTCTGCTGGATGCTACTAAACTGTTATGGAGGGGACACAGCCAATGATACCAGTGACCCCATCAAAGGAGAATGAAAGCCAACAGAGCATACCAACCTCAACAGTGTTAAGGCAAAAGAAATTTTAACTTCAGATGTGCTGATCAGTTGCTTATAACTGATATTTCAGCCAAAAGCCTGCATTAAGGTTGCAAAGTCAAGCATTCAAAAGTTAGGAATTGTCAGAATTCAGGTTGCACAGGCAACATTAGCTTCTCCCCTTGTGCATACTTTATGATGCAATCTTTAATTACATGATCACATGCTATTTTTTCCCACAAAACTCTTCCCAGTCTCCTTGCCCTGATACCCCAGTCTCTTACCCCCACCTCTAACTCCAGGTTCCCCATCTGAGTCCCACTCTTCTCCTGGTTTCTTGTCCCAAGCTCCTTGCCCAACCAGTCTCAGTTTATCCCATGGCCCCTGCATCTGATCTCAGTCTTCCTGCCCTGCATCTTTGGCTTCCAATCCAGCCCTTATACACCCCTGTCCTTGCTACTAATCCTAGTCTTCTTGCCCAACCAGTCTGTCTCTCCCACATGCTCCTTGTCCCAATTTGTATGTGTATCTTATCTCCTCTGTATTTGACTCAGATGGCTACCTCTCCCACCCTGCCTGGGCACCAGCCGGGAGCACTGAGAACACAGGAGAGAGCACCTGGTGCTGGCAACTTCTGCAATTTAACCCAGTTGCAGAGCTGGATCCACTCACCAAGATGACAGGTGCTGCTGCCCTTTCACAAACTTCAGCCGTGCCTCACTGGCTGGGTCCCAAAAGGCAGGCAAGAATAGCCAGTTGGTGCTGCTGCAGGAAGCAGGCAGAGCTCTCCCCTCAAGGGCCAAGAGGACATTCTAGGTAGGGGACACAGAGTGGCTGGTACCAGTCTCACCAGGACAGTGGGGTGGAAGGAGGTATTGTTTCATATTCTCTGTGTGTATATAAAGTCTGCTGCAGTTTCCACGGTATGCATCCGATGAAGTGAGCTGTAGCTCACGAAAGCTCATGCTCAAATAAATTGGTTAGTCTCTAAGGTGCCACAAGTACTCCTTTTCTTTTTGCGAATACAGACTAACACGGCTGTTACTCTGAAACCTCTCCTTACAATGTGTATGATAATCAAGTTGGGCCATTTCCAGCACAAATCCAGGGTTTAACAAGAACGTCTGGTGGGGGGTAGGAAAAAACAAGGGGAAATAGGTTACCTTGCATAATGACTTAGCCACTCCCAGTCTCTATTCAAGCCTAAGTTAATTGTATCCAATTTGCAAATGAATTCCAATTCAACAGTTTCTCGCTGGAGTCTGGATTTGAAGTTTTTTTTTTGTAATATAGCAACTTTTATGTCTGTAATCGCGTGACCTGAGAGATTGAAGTGTTCTCCGACTGGTTTATGAATGTTATAATTCTTGACATCTGATTTGTGTCCATTTATTCTTTTACATAGAGACTGTCCAGTTTGGCCAATGTACATGGCAGAGGGGCATTGCTGGCACATGATGGCATATATCACATTGGTAGATGTGCAGGTGAACGAGCCTGTGATAGTGTGGCTGATGTTATTAGGCCCTGTGATGGTATCCCCTGAATAGATATGTGGGCACAGTTGGCAACGGGCTTTGTTGCAAGGATAGGTTTCTGGGTTAGTGGTTCTGTTGTGTGGTATGTGGTTGCTGGTGAGTATTTGCTTCAGGTTGGGGGGCTGTCTGTAGGCAAGGACTGGCCTGTCTCCCAAGATTTGTGAGAGTGTTGGGTCATCCTTCAGGATAGGTTGTAGATCCTTAATAATGCGTTGGAGGAGTTTTAGTTGGGGGCTGAAGGTGACGGCTAGTGGCGTTCTGTTATTTTCTTTGTTAGGCCTGTCCTGTAGTAGGTGACTTGTGGGAACTCTTCTGACTCTATCAATCTGTTTCTTCACTTCTGCAGGTGGGTATTGTAGTTGCTTGATAGAGATCTTGTAGGTGTTTGCCTCTGTCTGAGGGGTTGGAGCAAATGCGGTTGTATCGTAGAGTTTGGCTGTAGACAATGGACCGTGTGGTGTGGTCTGGATGAAAGCTGGAGGCATGTAGGTAGGAATAGCGGTCAGTAGATTTCCGGTATAGGGTGGTGTCAATGTGACCATTGCTTATTAGCACCGTAGTGTCCAGGAAGTGGATCTCTTGTGTGGACTGGTCCAGGCGGAGGTTGATTGTGGGATGGAAATTGTTGAAATCATGGTGGAATTCCTCAAGGGCTTCTTTTCCATGGGTCCAGATGATGAAGATGTCATCAATATAGCGCAAGTAGAGTAGGGCATTAGGGGACGAGAGCTGAGGAAGCATTGTTCTAAGTCCGCCATAAAAATGTTGGCATACTGTGGGGCCATGCGGGTACCCATAGCAGTGCCGCTGATCTGAAGGTATACATTGTCCCCAAATGTAATTTTTCAATGTAGGGTTGGCTGTACTGGGCTTATAACTTGGCCAAATTTGGGTGTTTGTTTTCAGACAGCAAAAGGCACATGACCCAAAGGCAGAGGTGAAAGTAAGCCGGTACAACCTGGTACGGCATACCGGCAAGAGCTGGTGCACCGTACTGAGGCAGCCTGGCTTCCCCAGGGGGCAATTTAAAGGGCCTGGGGCTCCCAGCAGTGGCTGGAGCCCCAAGCCCTTTAAATTGCCGCCATAGCCCCGTTGCTAGGGCTCTGGGGGCTATTTAAAGGGCCTGAGGCTCCCCTGCTTCTACTGCCCGGTCATTTAAATAGCCCCCAGAGCCCTGGGGTAGCGGCAGAGGGGCTCTGGGGGCTATTTAAAGGGCCAAGGCTCCAGCTGCCTCTGCCACCCCGGTCCTTTAAATAGCCACTGGAGCCCCACCGCTTCCCCAGGGCTCCGACGGCTAAAGGCCAGGTGCTGTGGGGGGGCCCCATGCTTTAGGGGGATGCAGGGTCCAGGGCGGCCTAGAGGTTAGCCATGGGCCAGGCACCAGCAGCAGGAAGCGACCCGGCCTCCGCCTGCTCTGCCCCACTGGTTCCCGGCGTTGCTCAGGGAAGGGGGCAGAAGCTGGAAAAAGGCAGGGCAGGAGCTTAGGGAAAGGGGTGTAATGCGGGTGGGGAGGGGGCAGAGCAGGGACGGGCTGGGTCTGGGTTGCTTGCTGCCCCAGCTAACCCTCAGGCTGCCCTGGACCCAGAGCCATCCCATCCATAGGATGGACTGGGGCAATCGGCCTGAACCCCGCGTTTCAGGGGGATGCAGGCTCCAGGGTGGTCTGGGGGGCTAGCAGGGGGCCTGGCATCAGCAGCAACCCAGCCCTGCTCCACCCCCTCTTCACCCCCATTCCACCCCTTCCCTCAAGTCCCCGCCCCTTTCTGGCTTATCCTCTCCCACCCCGAGTGACACCAGGAGCTGGCAGGGTGGGGCCGGGTTGCTCATTGCTGCCGGTCCCAAGCCCCCCACTAAACTCCCAGGATGCCCTGGACCCCGCGTCCCCCGAAGTGGGGGCCCCCCAAAGCATTGTTGATAGCATTGGTAAACTAGATCTGCATGAAAACACCATCCTAGCCACTATGGATGTAGAAACCCTCTACACCAACATTCCACACAAAGATGGACTACAAGCCGTCAGGAACAGTATCCCCGATAATGTCACAGCAAACCTAGTGGCTGAACTTTGTGACTTTGTCCTCACCCATAACTATTTTACATTTGGGGACAATGTATACCTTCAAATCTGCGGCACTGCTATGGGTACCCGCATGGCCCCACCCCACGTTGTTCTATGCCAACATTTTTATGGTGGACTTAGAACAACGCTTCCTCAGCTCTTGTCCCTTAATGCCCCTACTCTACTTGCACTACATTGATGACATCTTCATCATCTGGACCCATAGAAAAGAAGTCCTTGAGGAATTCCACCATGATTTCAACAATTTCCATCCCACCATCAACCTCAGCCTGGACCAGTCCACACAAGAGATCCACTTCCTGGACACTACGATGCTAATAAGTGATGGTCACATAAACACCACCCTATACCGAAAACCTACTGACCGCTATGCCTACCTACATGCCTCCAGCTTTCATCCAGACCACACCACACGATCCATTGTCTACAGCCAAGCTCTACAATACAACCACATTTGCTCCAACCCCTCAGACAGAGACAAACACCTACAAGATCTCTATCAAGCGTTCTTACAACTACAGTACTCACCTGCTGAAGTGAAGAAACAGATTGACAGAGCCAGAAGAGTTCCCAGAAGTTACCTACCACAGGACAGGCCCAACAAAAAAAATAACAGAACGCCACTAGCCATCACCTTCAGCCCCCAACTAAAATCTCTCCAACACATCATCAAGGATCTACAACCTATCCTGAAGGATGACCCATCACTCTCACAGATCTTGGGAGACAGGCCAGTCCTTGCCTACAAACAGCCCCCCAACCTGAAGCAAATACTCACCAGCAACCACATACCACACAACAGAACCACTAACCCAGGAACCTATCCTTGCAACAAAGCCCGTTGCCAACTGTGTCCACATATCTATTCAGGGGACACCATCATAGGGCCTAATAACATCAGCCACACTATCACAGGCTCGTTCACCTGCACATCTACCAATGTGATATATGCCATCATGTGCCAGCAATGCCCCTCTGCCATGTACATTGGTCAAACTGGACAGTCTCTACGTAAAAGAATAAATGGACACAAATCAGATGTCAAGAATTATAACATTCAAAAACCAGTTGGAGAACACTTCAATCTCTTTGGTCACTAAAAGGGCTTGGGGCTCCAGCCCTAAAAGGGGCAATTCTTCAACAAAAAGACTTCAAAAACAGACTCCAATGAGAGACTGCTGAATTGGAATGAATTTGCAAACTGGACACCATTCAATTAGGCTTGAATAAAGACTGGGAGTGGATGTGTCATTACACAAAGTAAAACTATTTCCCCATGTTTATTTCCCCCCCACACACACACACTGTTCCTCACACATTCTTGTCAACTGCTGGAAATGGCCCACCTTGATTATCACTACAAAAGGTTTTTTTTCTCTCCTGGTGGTAATAGCTCACCTTACCTGATCACTCTCGTTACAGTGTGTATGGTAACATCCATTGTTTCATGTTCTCTGTGTATATAAAATCTCCCCACTGTATTTTCCATTGCATGCATCCGATGAAGTGAGCTGTAGCTCACGAAAGCTTAGGCTCAAATAAATTTGTTAGTCTCTAAAGTGCCACAAGTACTCCTTTTCTTTTTGTAGATCTGCATGTGTTGTCCATGACCTGATACTTAGCAATACAACATGTGTCCTATCCATCTGAATGTGTTATACCATGTTTATCAGCCAGCTATCTGGACACCTTTTCATATGCTCCCAAGTCCCATATCCCTTTTTCTCCATTAATCAGGTAATCTTTTCTGGATCATGGGCCTATAATGGGCAAAAGGGAGTGTGGCTCCCGTGTGGTGGTGCTGCCAGAAGGAAGGGCAGAAGACAAACTTGTAGAGTTGTTTAGGCTGCCCATGTGATCCCTTGGTCCTAGTGAAACTACATATGGTATAGTGAGAAGGTATGATGCTATTTGAATAGGCACAGGGGATGGCAAAAAGGGACCATGTATGAACATCACATGTATTTGCTGAGGGAAGAATTCCAGGCCAGGAATATCAAAATAACTGACTGTCCTGAACTTGTGCGCATATGGTGAAGGAAATATGCCATGATGAGTCACATTAGCAATGCAATAAAAATAGCTTCTGCAGCTATGTAAAGAAAATAACGGGTACTAATTAATCAGGTTTTTTTCTCCCAAAGGAGAGGTATGGAAAAAGATGCAGTGGGACAATGGACTGCTTTTCAGCAGTCTACACAGAGGCAAAATTGAGTAAAACAAGGTTCCACCAAGAACCACATTTCTCCTGAATTGAGTGAAAGGTTGAAGAATACTGTTTGATTTTTGCTGAAAAGAGCCTTTAGATATTTTCTAATACTACTTGCAATAGAGTAGGCATACCTTTATATCTGTTCCAAAGGAATTAAATTAATTTTAGAAATGATACTATAACAATTTTCCTGCCCCAGGGACCATTTGTTTTAAAATCATTAAAGATTTTTATATGACACTGCACTGACATTTTGTGTGAATAAATTAGGGGAATTAGTACAGAACTGCTTTCTTTCTTCACAGCTTTCCCAGTGTGTATAGTATAGTTGCATGCATGTATATTTTGCATATACTGTGCAAATTTGAAGATGTATGCAATGACTGTGGTGTGTATGGATAAAATAAAGACAGTGTTAAAGAAGCTCAGCGCTGAAAACAAAGGTTCAGGAATTTATCTGATTAGCTATTCTCAGTATCTCTTTGCACATCCTTAGGGGCTTCAGAACCAGTCAGGTTCACTTAGTCACATAATGTAGCAAAATGCATACACATTTGGAGGACTAATTAAACTTGCATGGGCTACCTTTATTCTGGCATTTCCTGACTTCCAAGTGCTTGATTTTTTGCAAACTTAATAATGTTTTTATCTTATTTGTATGTATAATTTTTGTGTGTAATTTGTGTGTGTAAGTTTTAAAAACAGCAAACTGAAAATCAGAAAGTTCTATCATGTAGCATCATATTAACACCCACATGGGTCATCACTTGGGTTGGAACCTTTAGTTCTACCACATGGACTTCTGCCAAGTAAGCTAATAGAGCAATTGATAACAGCAGTTCATTGTCATCCTCTGTGTGGACCAGCACTAGAGGGGGATGGGACATTTTGCCAATTTTGCTACAGATATTTGCTGACAACAGAGGAATTGTGAGAGTCAGGAATGTCAGGCTTCATTCCAGGCTCTGGAGGAGAGTATGTCTACTGGGCACAGACTCTTTTGTCCTATCCCTCCAACTTGTCTCTGTTCCAGTCCTTCTCTTTTCCCCACCCCCAGTTCCTTGTCCAAGTCCCATTCTCCTTACTTAGCTGGTCCCAGACTCTACTCCTAAAACTTCTCATACGAGTCCCAGCCTCCTTGCTCAACAAGTCCAAGTCCAACCCCTCAAGACTCCCCATATGCCACCCTCCAATTCCAGTCTCCTTATACAGCAGTCCCAGTTCCCCACTCTGGGCTCATTGGATTTCGTCTCTCTCTCTCACATTCACTCTGGCCTCCAGTCTTAGTGAGGGAGCTAATCACTGGCCAGCTAAAGCATGCATCCTTTCAGATAGGGAAGATTGAGGGCTGGAACTAGCATCTGCTACTGCTAATCGTAAGAGCACTAACAGCATGAGGCCTGGCCCTCCTCTAAAGAGTGGGTTGGACTAGATCTTTGATTTGCCTCTTAAATCAGCATTAGGAAGAAGTGTGCTCCTTTCTTCTCCCTTGGTGCTGAGCTGCATATGAGAATGAGAGGAAGATAGGAAAGTGAAATCTGGGAGCAGGTCAAAGGCTTAACTCAACTCTCTGTGTAGTAGAAGCCTGGACTTTCTGTATACAGTGCCCTAGTCATTAGCATCAGCTGCTGCCTCTTCTAACCCGCACTTGGACTGAGAAAAGAAAGCTAGGGTTGTGCCAATAGTACAAAAGGGTAAACAGGCTGACTCAGGTAATTATAGGCCTGTCAATCTGACATCAGTCCTTAGCAAGAAAATGGAGGGGCTAATATGGGACTTGATTAATCAAGAATTAAAGAAGGATAATATAATTAATGCCAGTCAACGTGGATTTATGGAAAATAGATCCTGTCAAACTAACTTGATAGCTCTTTTTTGATGGGGCTAAAAGTTTGCTTGATTAAGGTAATAATGTTGATGTGATATATTTAGCCGCCTTTAAGGCATTTTGATCAAAAAGCAAAAGTGAAATAAAATTGATATGATGCATATTAAATGGATTAAAAGCTGGCTAAATGATAGATCTCAAAATGTAATTGTGAACTAGGAATCATTGAGTAGGTGTTTGGTTTTTGGCCCTATGCTAGTTAACGTTTTAACCAATGACCCAAAAGAGAACATGAAATCATCACTGATGAAGTTTGCAGATGACATACACATTGGGAGAATGGTAAATAATGAAGAGGACAGGTGACTAATGGAGTGATCTGGATTGCTTGGTAAGATGAGCACAAGCAAACAATGCATTTTAATCTAAATAGATTCATTTAAGAACAAAGGATGTGGGCCATACTTACAGGATGGGACTTTATCCTGTGGACATGGCCGGCGCATAATGGAGGCTAGGGGAAGCTCAGGTTATGTTTCCCATGTTCAGGGGTCCTCTGGCCAGCCGGGGCTCGGGTGGGCAGCTCGGGTGAGTGGGGCAGCTTGTGGCCTCATGTGGGCCAGGGCTCAGGGTGGCTCCGGGGGGGATCCTTTGACCATGGTGCAGGGCTTGGGGCTCCTCTGGCCCTGCATGTGGGGGGGATGGAGTGGGGGCGGGGCCTCAGGCAGAAGGGGTGGAGAGGGGGTAGGGCCTCTGGCAGAAGGGGCAGGGCAGAGGGCTAGCCTCCCCAGATGAGGGGTTTCATGTGCTGCCTCCCTGGGGAGCACTGATTCTGAAAAAGGTTTGGGAGTCAGAGTGGATAATCATTTGAACATGAGCTCCCAGTATGATGCTGTGGCCAAAAGGGCTAATGTGATCCTTGGATGGATAAACAGGGGATTCTCGAGTAGGAGAGGTTATTTCACCTCTGTAATGGGTATGACCGCTGTGCTTGGTTCTGGTATCTACAATTCAAGGAGGATCTTGATAAATTGGAGAGGGTTCAGAGAAGAGCCATGAGAAGGATTAGAAAACATGGTTTATAGTGATAGACTCATGGAGCTGAATCTACTTAGCTTAACAAAGAAGAGGTTAAAGGGTGATTTGATTACAGTGTAAAGGTACCTACATGGCGAACACATTTAATAATGGGCTCTTCAGTCTAGCAGAGAAAGATATAACACAATTCAATGGCTGGTAATGATGCTAGACAAAGTAAGACTGGAAATAAGGCATATGTTTTCAACAGTGAGGGAATTAACCATTGGAACAATTTACCAAAGGTCAGTGATTCTCCATCACTGGCAATTTTTAGATCAAGATTGGATGCTTTTCTAAAAGACATGCTCTAGGAATTATTTTGGGGAACTTTTCTGGACTGTGTTACACAGGAGGTCAAACGAGATGATCAAAGGGTAGCTTCTGGCCTTGGAATCTATAGGGAAGAAAAACAAAACATCTGATTTCTCCAATAGTAGGCCATGATTACCAACATTTAAAAAAATATTTGCTGGACCACTTCTGAAGGAGGGAGTTGTCCGGGAGAAATAACTAATCTTAATATGTCAAGGCCTCAGATAATTGAGGGGTTCATTTTAGCAGCCCTGTTTCTCTTCTTTCTTTATAGGTGTCCCATCCACACTACCTGTTGTCTCCTTTGGGAATACCCAGTAGTCTGCAGCTTCCCACCCCACCCAGGAGTAGCAGGCCTGTTCTCCTCTTTGGCATCTTCAGGGGTATGTCCCATGCTTTCTTTATCAGGTTTCTATTTGCTGCTCTACTGGGAGCTGAGGAAGTTTCAACAGTACTTCTAACCCCAAGTGTTTGACAATCATGGATCAGACTTAGGCCCCCCAAAATAATGAGATTGGTTTAAAAAATTAAGAAAAATGATACGTTTGGATCTTTTTATCTGCCTTCTGATTTCCACACATTTAGTGTGTGCTCAGGTTATGTTTTCAAGTTTTTCTGTGCAACCATAGGCTAGAAACTTACTTTAAAAAATGAAGCCAGAGATTCTCCCATAATCAGCTGATTTCAGGAGCTGGAGCTTTAAGGAAAACACCAACTATCATGAGACTTGTCAACACTGTATCCCCAGTAGGTCCCTCTGTCCACCAGGCCCAATTCCCAGTGTAAGACCTGGAGTTAAATGGTCTAGAGCCATGGAACTTCTCCCAACTGGAGAAAGAGGGAAAGCTAGCTCTATCAGGCTTAATTTACATAATTATAATTTCACCTCAGTGCAGTTCTGTACAGCATTTTATGTGGTCTTATTTGGACTTGGTGATCTGCTTTTGGAAATTATATTATATTGTGCATGTAGATGTAACTCAAGAAATGAGGGAGGATGGAAGGACTTTGTGAGACCAGGGGCTCTGTCCACATGTGATTATATGACTGGGGATTCTTTTCGTAGAGATGAGGAACTCTGTGCTGAGCAGATTTTGCAGGACCAGAATAGCTGTGGTGGTATAGATTCTAAAATGAGGTTAACATGGATTTGACTCTAATGTAGAGTTGCTTTGACTCTGGGAATCCATACAGCTGGCAGTGTAACAGAATCTAGTGCTGCTGGCTTCACTGGACTGAAGTAGACAAGCAAGGAGAGCTGTTTAGAAGAACTCACTTGATGAGCAATGAATCTAAGGTTTGTGCATGAGGTTTAAGTGGGTAGGAATTGAGTTCCGGACCCTGCACCAGAAGGGCAAATTACCTATGACTGGAGTTGGCCATAACCCTTATATACTCTTTGGGTTTTGCTAATTTTATTTTGTTTTCCTGAATAAAGTGGTGGGGCTTTTTTTGTTTTGTTTTTTGGGGTTTTTTTTTGGTAATTTCATATTGCAGAGGACTCTGATGTGCTTCTGAGTAGGGAAAGGACACCTGGAAAAGCGATCAGGAAGCTTTAAATTTAGTTTCCTGGAGCCAGTAATGGGAATGTAGCTCTGGGGTAGGGGCTTGAGCCAAACATTTATTTTAGAAAGGGTCCCCTAGACTTATTGATATCAGCCCTTGTTGCTGTCATCAACACTTAGCAGAAGGGTTATACCAACGTCCACCCGTGTTCTCCATCCTTGAGAACCTCACACCAAATCAGTTCCCCCTGTATGGACATCATTTAGTGCAATTACTAGCCTGTTATGGACAAGAATGCTGAGAAACAGTAGCAGTGTTGACAGCTCTTAGGATTTAAAAAAAAATCACAAGTCTCATCATATTTAGTGTTTATCCTAAGGCCTCAGCTCCTGGAGTCATGCAGGTAGTTGAGAATCTCAGCTTTCATTTATTTAAAAAATAAATTAGCCCTCATGGTTGCAGAGAGAAGCTTGAAAATGGCCTGAAAGCACTGCAAAGGCTCAAATACCAGAACACAAAATAAAGAACAAAAAAGTGTTGGTGGGATATTTTTTAACTTCAAGATTGTTAAGCCAGTCTCATGTGTCTGTACAGTGCTTAGCACAACAGGGCTCCAGTTTTGCATGGGCCTTCCTGCATCAAAGTCCAAATCACTTTATTTACAAATTTTTGAGAGTTGACAACACTGCAAGTGTCTCACCCAAACAGTGGGGGTGAGGAGTGGGAATTAAAAACATCAGTCTACAGACCAAAACCATGATTTAATCTTTTATTGTAAAAAAAACCTTCATAACGTTCGGTGCCCTGACTTATGATTTCAGGTCACTAGCATTTTTTTTAAACCCAGGACTGTTGTTCCTAAACTGGGACTATTGACCTCTGCACAAAGCTGTTGAGATTTGGTGGGAATAAGACCAAATTACCCAGGACTTGGAGTGAACATAATGGATGCCAGAGAGCCATTGACTCCGGAGCATACATACAATGGTAGATGTAATTTGGCCATAGGTTGTGGGGTGAGGCATAAGGCAAGGGCCAGCCAGCAGTATTAATGGCCTCGAGGAAGTGCATCTGGGTGAGGAAAGGATGATGGAAGAAGCAGGGGTTTCTGTCATGGAAGAAGCACTCTTTACATCTTTTAAAACAGTTCTTGGGACACCTCTTGCCATCCTCACCCCAGCCGCCCAGCCCAACCCCACTCTACCTTGCACAACAACTCCAGGCCCAGCTGCCTTGGAGCCGCTTGTTCTCACTCTAACATGACTCTGACTACTAAGAAGCACAAACAAACCCCCAATAGTTTATAAAAGAACAAGCAGTTTGGCTTGCAAATGATCCAGGGGGTGGGGAGGAGGAAGAGAAGTTAACAAATGTAAGGGATGGACAGTATGGTACTAAGATAGGGATCAGACAGTTTGTCAGAACTGAAGTTCAGTAGTGTCACCTGGTAGATTATTCTTACAATTATTTTCATAGTCATTACTGATTTCACTGCTTAGTGTTCAAGTAGGCCCAGCTACAGATAGGCAGACACCTGGGATTTGTATGTTTTGAATCATGGAAATAAACTAACTACCCCTTTATTTTCAGATATAATAGCTGCAGCAAAATCAACACACTGCATTTGGAGGGAATCCAATCCTGTTCCCACTGCAATCAATGGCAAATTTCCCAATCCCATGAAATGCTCCTGCTTCAGCTGACAATCTATAAAGGAAAGGCACTTCAACGAAACACCTGAGGATGTAATACCATTACAAATAGATTACTGTAGTGTAATGAATTCTACATGGGGCTACACCTTAAAACCCTTTGGAAAATGCAGTTAGTACACAATGTGGCTGCCTTTTTATTAAGTGGAGGGAGTATTGAGTTCTGTGATCTGCACTGGCTGGCAAAAGGTTTTCAGGTTGGATTCGAACTGTTGGGTTTTAACATATGAAATTCTACAAGTCACCTGTGACACTGTCTCTCAGTGCCATACTGCTGCAGTTGATATCAGTGGGGGCATTTGTGCTGGAGCCCCAGTGGTTTAAAAGAGGAGCTTAGCAAGGAGTTCTCAGTTAATGGCTCTTGGCTTGGAGCTCCCTGCTTTCTTTGATCTATCAGAGTCTAGGGCATTCCAGAAAACCCACCTTTTCTCTCAGGTATTTGGGGAAGTTGTAACTGGGGATATACTGGATTTGATCGAGAGCAATTGTCATGATCACTTATTTGGAGGGCTTGTTTATGACATAGGCTTTCTTTAAATATGTGAATGATTTTAAGTGTGATATGAAATTGCTATGTGACTTAGCTCTGTGAAGTGGCAAGAGTTCAAAGTAGACCTACAATGTAAGAAATATCTATCAGCCCTCTATAGGTAAAATGTCCACTGATCCCGTTTTTTATATTTCAGGAATGAGGAGAGAATGAATTTACTAGAAAAGCCCTCAGGGTTAGGAGTCAAAGTCCTGAGTTCTAATTCTGTCTCAGCTACTACTTCCTGTGTGACTTCAGGCAAGTCATAGCACATACGTGCCTCAATTCCTCCAACTGCAAAGTGGGATAATACTACTTCTCTGCCTCACAGGGATATTATATCTGATTAGTTAATATTTGTACAGTGATTTGAACATGTAAAGTGTTACCTGAATAGGAAGTGTTCTTAATTGTAATTTCAGTTGATTCATAATGCAGCAGTCTGCTTCTTTGCTGGAGCCAGTCTTTCCAAACTCACCCCCGTCTTTAAATTTCTACACTGATTCTCAATAACACACCATACTGATTTTAAAATTCACTTGCTTATCTGCACTATGCTCTTAATGATTTTATGGGCCCAGCTTAATTTTTTTTTACCTCATATGACTTTCTATTCCTAGCTGTTTGCTCTAGATTTGCTTCAGAGTGTTAATTGTTGACCAGTAGCAGTTTGGTCTCAGGCTAGGTTTTTGTAGCATCAACATAATACAGTACTAATTCGGATGCACAATTAAATGCTTGCATAAGGCTCCAGTTTTAGTTTAGCCAAAGATATAAACTGTATACTGGCCTGAGTACACAGAGAAAGAAATGATACCAAATGTAGGGAAAGTCAGTTATGCATTGGCATCGATACGAGAGTATTTAATCAATTACCCAACTACCTTTTAAAATGAGATGTAAAATTTAAGAGTCAATGACACAATTTCCAAAGGCCCATTGACTTTAGTGGGAGCAGAATTAGATCAACACTGATTGTTTTTTTGAAACTTTCACTGTAAATGTGCCAGAAAAGGGATTTATTGGCACATAGATACCATGGTCAAAGGAGCCTTAAACTGGGATTGATGTAGCTAGTTAAGCTGGGAATACATTGACCTTATGCATTACCTTTCTAAAAAAAGTCCAAGC
The DNA here is from genome assembly GCF_965140285.1 of Lepidochelys kempii. Classification (NCBI taxonomy): domain Eukaryota; kingdom Metazoa; phylum Chordata; order Testudines; family Cheloniidae; genus Lepidochelys; species Lepidochelys kempii. Next base: position 31,186,087 of record NC_136390.1, on the reverse strand, counting down.
AAGGGAAACTTTACCCAAATACAATGTTTGAGAAACTTATTAGCATGTGAAAACAAGATTATACAACTATTTTGCAACCTTAATTGTAGTACTTGCTGCCAGCATGACTGCTGTACTATATTTATCCCTATTCATGTTTGGAGCCAGTATACTACTGTAAAACTCAAGCAGCAAATGGTCTTCTCCCACAGTATGGGACCTGATCAAAAATTGTTTCATGGCTGAGATACAGCCTAACCTAGTCATATCTGACAGTCCCTGTCCTGACAAGTAAGAACTACCCTCCACCCATCTTAGGAAATCAGGCTTAACACAACATATGGAGTCAGTGAACTAGAAAAGGAATGGGAGAGGTCACTCGCTAAAAAGAGTAACAGCCATTTTCTGAGGTGAAAAATGTCTCCTCCCATAATACCTGCTAACTCTTCATTTGCAGCCATCCACTGCACTGGGGAGAACATTCTCTTCTGACCTCCCAGCAGATGGCAGAGGAATAGAGAAGTGAGCCCAGCACTCCTCTTCTAGGGAGCTAAGGAAGATGGCCTACCTGAACACCTAAGATGTAGGCAGAGGTGTTGTCCCATCTCTGTGACCCTGCAGGAGAAATGAGTGTAAGGGACAAATATGTTGCTCCTAAATAATCATTTGCTAGAACTCACTCCAGATACAAGCACTCCATAACCAGATCTCATCAGAATAGCTCAAAAGGTCTGTGTCTTGGAGGGGATATTAGGATTGTATGGGTGGGTGGCCAAAACCTGAAAATCTAAATTACAGAAGCATTTATGCTTGGGCCACTCATATGCACCAGTAGTATTTGCTAGATATAACCCTTTTCCTTTGTTTCATCTGCAAGCAGATTTAACATCCAGTGGGTTTGAGAATGGAAGGGTTATACACGTATCATGTGCTGTGTTTCCATTTCTCTGTCGGAGTTTGAGAGAACCTCCACAATAGTTAAAATATTTAAAACAAGAAATAAAATCTGAGGTATGACTGCAGCTTGGGTACACATACCTGTGCTAGCATGGCTTAAAAAAAATAGCCATGAAAACACAGAAGCATTGGCATGGGCCTGAGCATGGGTTGTAGAAACATGCTGTGGCCTTTAAGAGCATACTCACATCACTAGCTACACTGAAGCCCATGCTGCCATGTTTACACTCCTATTTTTAGCCATGTTACCCATGGCTAAAGCTAGCACAGATGGAAAAAGCACTCTTTGCTACAGTTGCTAATTGAGCATTTAGGAGCAGCTTCAGATTGAATGAGACTCCTGCCTTGTGAACAAAGTAGATGCATTCTCCCGGTCCAGGGTTCCAGTACCCTTCCAGTTGCTTCCTCAAGCTACCATAATTCTTTCAGCCTCAGCAAGCTAGTCTTCATTTACATTTAAATTTCATTTAGGCACCAAGGCATTCTCGTCTATGCACCAGCTGGGTCAGAAAAGGTGGAAATCTAAAGCAGGGTATTGTCAGTAGAGTGAAGACACCACAGCCCAAGTTCTCCTTACTAACCCCCATAGGGACTTTGGTACACAACAAACAGGAAGCAAGATAAGATAGACCACTGCCTGTATGAGAGAACTATGATGAGATAACTGGCTCTGTGGATGAGGGGAAAGCAGTGGACGTGTTGTTCCTTGACTTTAGCAAAGCTTTTGACATGGTCTCCCACAGTATTCTTGCCAGCAAGTTAAAGAAGTATGGGCTGGATGAATGGACTATAAGGTGGATAGAAAGTTGGCTAGATTGTTGGGCTCAACGGGTAGTGATCAATGGCTCCATGTCTAGTTGGCAGCCGGTATCAAGTGGAGTGCCCCAAGGGTTGGTCCTCGAGCCGGTTTTGTTCAATATCTTCATAAATGATCTGGATTATGGTGTGGATTATACCCTCAGCAAGTTTGCAGATGACACTAAACTGGGAGGAGAGGTAGATACGGTGGAGGGTAGGGATAGGATACAGAGGACCCTAGACAAATTAGAGGATTGGGCCAAAAGAAATCTGAAGAGGTTCAACGAGGACAAGTGCAGAGTCCTGTACTTAGGACGGAAGAATCTAATGCACCGCTACAGACTAGGGACCGAATGGCTTGGCAGCAGTTCTGCAGAAAAGGACCTAGGAGTTACAGTGGACAAGAAGCTGGATATGAGTCAACAGTGTGCCCTTGTTGCCAAGAAGGCCAATGGCATTTTGGGATGTATATGTAGGGGCATTGCTAGCAGATCGAAGGACGTGATTGTTCCCCTCTATTCGACATTGGTGAGGCCTCATCTGGAGTACTGTGTCCAGTTTGGGGCCCCACACTAAAAGAAGGATGTGGAAAAATTGGAAAGAGTCCAGCGGAGGGCAACAAAAATGATTAGGGGACTGGAACACATGACTTATGAGGAGAGGCTGAGGGAACTGGGATTGTTTGGTCTGCAGAAGAGAAAAATGAGGGGGGATTTGATAGCTGCTTTCAACTAACTGAAGGGGGGGTTCCAAAGAGGATGGATCTAGACTGTTCTCAGTGGTAGCAGATGACAGAACGAGGAGTAATGGTCTCAAGTTGCAGTGGGGGAGGTTTAAGTTGGATATTAGGAAAAACTTTTTCAGTAGGAGGGTGGTGAAACACTGGAATGTGTTACCTAGGGAGGTGGTGGAATCTCCTTCCTTAGAATTTTTTAAGGTCAGGCTTGACAAAGCCCTGGCTGGGATGATTTAGTTGGGTATTGGTCCTGCTTTGAGCGGGGGTTGGACTAGATGACCTCCTGAGGTCCCTTCCAACCCTGATATTCTATGATTCTATGATTAACTATGGGGTCAGATGAGAAATTGTCCAAAAGCCAGTCTGAGAGCTCTCAAAGGAAAGATTGGAGTTACTCGAAAGCAATTCAATCCAACCATGATAGGGTCTGTAGACATCTGAACAATATCTCATGATGAGTGGTGTCAAAGGCAGATAACATCTAAGGGAATCAGCACAGATGCTTTCTCCTCTTTCATCAGTAGCAGGAGAAAAAATAAACCTACTCTGTTTTTTTGTGCCATATGCGGTCCTACAACTCAATTGACAAGGCACAAGGAAATCTGAAGACTTCACATTCTGCTACAACATAATCAACCATCTTTCCCAAATAAAGAGAGATTGAACAAAGTTAATAGTTAGCAAGACTATCAACATCAAGCGAAGGTTTCTTGAACTGGGTCTCTATAATAGCTTCCTTAAGAACAACCAACAAACTAATTCCCACCTTCTTTCACTAGCCTAGGAGCATGAGAGTCCAACTAATATTTCACAGTCCAGAGTGTAAAATTCAACTGAAGCATCAGCAGAGCCCTAGACATGGTTCCCTTAAAACACAGCTCTGTCACCATGGAGGCAGACAGCTCACTCTAGAGCAGATTAATTTTATGTGCAAAGGCATGTGAAAATTCGTTATTCAAACTCTGTTTTATCACAGAATGAAAGCAGTCCAGATTAACCAGGCTATCTACCACCCAGAGCAAAATTCCCTGAAGTTCTTGGATTTGTGGATGATTTATATTTCCTCCTATTAATTACCTGTGCTGGAAATTTTAGGAAAAGAAAGGAGGGGGGAAAATAGGAGTGAAAAAAAAATGACCCATGAACAAACTTCTGAGCTATGGATGTTTGCTGACAGGATTGTGCCTGCTGTTCTTATTTCCTTGTTCATTATCTTTCATTTTTAAGGCCATCATTTTGTCAGTTACAGGGACTCTTCAGCAATTTGTCTGAAAGTAAAGGCCAGTTTTATGATGCTAACATTGAAATTAGGTCTTTGTTGTTGTTTGCCAAATTCCATTTTCAGATTACAATCCTGACACTATTGAGTATTGAAAATGTTTTACCTGTGACAGTGCAGTATGGCAAACTATTCAGAGGCAGTGTACTTCAATGACCTACATGTCAGAGGGTGAACTGCTGCGCTGTTTGTGATCAGCCTTTGAGCTAAGCTGCAATACATTGCATGATTGACTGTCTGCTTGTGAGATACCCTATAGGGTTGTTGAGCTGTGTACCCCCTTCCACCCCAATCTTTGTGGAGATGGAATGTATTTTGGGCTGTTTTCTTTCACTGACAATTGCAGTTTGCAACTCACTGGTGGTTCTGGGCTGGTCCTACACTTTGCGGGTGTGATCATCTGTTAGTGAGGTTCCCTGTAAGGGACCATCCCAGATTGACAGCCTCTATGTTTGTCCATATCTATTCTTCATTGTCCAACATCTGAAATGTCATTTTTCTGTCAAAGGATACTACTATCACTAGTACCATGGAGTCGTAGTGCAAATGCAGCCCCTACTTCTGGGGCACTATAAAGGGAGGGTGCTGGATGCAGGTGGATCACACAGGGAACAGACACCATCTGGCCTGAAAAAGAATATAAACTGCTAATCTTGTCCTTGTTTTGGTATTGAGCTGTGCTGCTAGAGTTAAGGTGTAAATGGTCTTAGAGCCATGGCCTGTCCAATGCTGGATTAAGAGGGCTTCAGCCCCGGGCCTCTGCTTTCCTGGGGCCCCTTCAATCCTTGAAATATGTACAAGGGGGATTTTGACTGTATTCATGCTAGCACTGAAAAGAAAAGAACAAAAAAATAATTTAATCCCCCTGCTGACACTGATTTTTGTTTGTTTTCAGTTTCTTCAGATTTCACAGTTACAGTTTAATTTCAGTGGCTGGTGATGGGAGTGCAAATTGGCAGCACTAAGGACTGGTTGCTAATTACAAAACTGCATAGTAATTCATTAGTATTGTTTTAAACTCACTTCAAATTGTCCAGCAGACTATTTTCAAGTGGAGCAGTGAAAAGGAAAGCAAGTTAAAGAGAAAATTGTAAACCATTTCTCTGCCTGTACGGCTTCAGAATCATCTGCCAGAGATGCTGGACCATCTTTCTCAGAAAATGATAAAGTGATGATATGGATATAAACTTGTTCCCTCAGGAGTGGGCAGAAGAAAAAGGCAAACATTTTAGAAATCCAGGATGAAAGGGACGATCCACTACTTTGTACAGAAGGCAAACAGAATAGTAGTGATCAAGAGGATAATGTTGCCATTAGTATCAACAGGGCCATCCTTACTCGCACGCAACTGCGTAGGGCACCAGGAAATTTGGGGCACCTGGTGCCCTGCGCAGCTGCGTGCTGCTCCAGTCCCTGCTCCGGTTCTTCCCCAGGCCCGCCCCTGCCCCCCCCACTCCCCTGAAGACTACAGCCCGGCTGGACCCTGCACCCACTGCGTGGTAAGTGGAGCCACCGGGCCCCAGCCTGCTCCGCTCTTCTGGCTCCCAGCCGCGCCGGTGCTGGGGGGCAGTCCCCACCCCCCAAGCCGGGGAGCAGAGCAGGCTGGGGCCCCAGGCTTCCGCGGGTGGGAGCAGGGGCGGGCCCAGGCCTCCGTGGAGGCAGGGGGGCTGGCCACTTTCTGCAGGAAGTGGAGTGACCTGGCCCCAGCCTGCTCTGCTCCCCTGGCTCCCAGGTTTGGGGGGAACCGGCCCCCAGCACTCCCCAGTGGCGCGGCTGGGAGCCAGGGGAGTGGAGCAAGCTGGGGCCAGGTCACTCCACTTCCCACAGGAATTGACCAGCTCCCGTCTCCCACGGAGGCCTGGGGCCAGCCCCCTACCCCCATTCCTGCCCATGGAGGCCTGGGGCCCCACACAGCCCCCTTTGGGGGGGGGGGGGACTGCATAGGGAACCAAAATAGCTAGGGAGGGCCCTGAGTGTCAAACAACATCTGGCTAAATGGCCTTCTTTGATAACAGGAATTTTGTGCCCAATTTATTGAGAAAGGTCCACTCTATTGTCAGAATCGCAATGATAAATTTATAGCTTCTGAGCGGGACTCAAACAGTATCTCTCATTCTTCCTTTAGATTATCTACCAAGTGGAGAATGTTATCAGCAGCATTGGCTGATGTACTCTAAATCCACAAGAGTAGTATTGTGGTTCGTGTGCAAACTCTTTCTCGATAAACTGGGCATAACAGAAGAATTTTATCTCCTAACAATCTTAGCACCTTCATAATCTCAGGCTTTTCAACTAGGAAAAAAGCAAAGGAGAAGACTTGTTCCCATGAAAACAGTGTGGGACATCAAAATGTCAGTTGCATGGCTAGCACATTTGCAAGAAAAGCATCTCATTGACAGGGAGATGGTACATCTGCTTCTAATGCAAACTGCTTACTGAAAGGACGTTTTAACACATATTGTGACAGTTGTTAATTTCCTCCCTTCTTCTAAATGCTACACCATGTTCAGCAAGAAACTCATCTACTCTCAATAGAATGGAAATTATCTCGGTATTCTTGAAGCCATCACTGAATTTGACCTGTTTCTAGTGAGCATATTAAATACTATGGAAACAAAGGGAAAGGTCATCCATCCCACCTGTCAAAAACGATCTGTGATGGGTTCATTGAGCTAAGAGGACATAACGTTTTGGAATTCATTGTAATTGAAGTCAAACAGGAGAAATACAACTTTTTGATAGTAGATTCAACTCTTGAAATAGCTCATGTTGATCGGTTATCTGTCATTTTACTATACTGTTTACATGGTGCTGTATGAGTGTTTCATTGGCTTTGTCTGATTGAAAGCCATACGGGCAAGTCGCTCCTTCAGACTCAAAAGTCTTTATTGGATAGAAATGGCATTGCTATTGAAAACTGCAGAGATCAGTCATATGATAATGCAAGTAACGTGGCTGAAAAGTATGAAGGTCTTCAAGCTCCGATCAAAAGACTAAACCCACTAGCTGAGTACTTGCAAGCACAGCAACTTCTCTGAATTTAGTTGGAACTCGCAGCATTGATTCTTGCACGGAATCTATATACTTTTTTCAGGTTTGTTCAGGAAGATATATTTCTGAAAGTGATATGGCAGGCAATGTCTGCTTCTGTGCAACAATCTTACCAAGAGTGAACAAGGAACTCTCCTTGACCTAAAATCCATGTAGATATGAGATGATCCTGTCATGCTGAATCTTGTAAAATGATTGTAGTGAACTATGAGGGCATTCAACATTGTTTGAAAGAAACAATGGATGATGCTGAGGAAAATGGTGACACTCAAAGGGAAGCATGATTGTTGTACAAGAAAGTGCCAATTGGAAACTGCAATGAGTATCTTATGGAATGTAATACTAGAAAGGTGTGACAAAACTAGTGTAAAGCTTCAAAAGCAAGGTCTGCATCTTGTTGCTATTAATTTGCTGACTTCCTTGCAAGGATCTGTCACAAACTTATGATTTCAGTTTGACAATTTTGAGCAGCAAGCAAAAAATAATATATTGGAAAGTGATGTTGAGGAGTCTCACCATGAAACATCCAGACGTATTGTAAAGCAAACATTTCCAGATGGCAAAAGTGACACTGTACTTCAAGGAAGAAGGAGATGTAAGGTGTAGTGCTTTTATGTTATCCTCGACAAGCTAAGTTTGGAACTAAAAAGAAATGAATGTTATGCTGAACTATCCCCAAATTTGACTTTCTTACATCTCTTGATCAAGTATGAATCGAAGACAAGATGAGAACATGCACTCAGGAACTGCTTGATGCTCACCAAAATGTATCAATTTTCAACATTTTAAGATATTGTCATTATGCATCATAAGAGCACTACTGGAATCATCAAATTTTTCCATGACAAACATCTGAGTAATGTCTTAAACATTTTCCTTGCATTGAGACTATATTTGACTGTACCCATTGCCAGTTGTGAAACACTGGGGAATTCCAAAAGACTGGAAGAAAGCTAATGTTGTGCCAATTTTTTGATCTCGGGCAAGATAATGGAGCAGCTGATATGGGAGTCCATTAATAATGAACTAAAGGAGGGTAATGTAATTAATACAAATCAACATGGATTTATGGAACTTGATGTCTTTACTTGATGAGATTATAAGTTTCATAAAATTTTGTCAACCCTATTACTTTTGACTTTTGTAAGGCATATGAAATTAGAACAATATAAAATTAACACTGCACCCATTAAATGGATTAAAAATGGACTAACTGTAAATGTGGAACTGAGTGGGTATGTTTCTCGTGGGGTCCTGTAGGGATTCGTTCTTGGCTCTAGGCTATTTAACACCTTTATCAATGACTTAGGAAGATGGAAAAAATAATAAATTTTAAATTATTTATTTAATTTATTATTTAAATAAATATTAAATTTAAAAAATAATAAATAAATCACTAATAAATTTTACAGGTGACACCCAAATTGGGGGAGTGGTAAATAATGAAGAGTACAGGTCACTGAGTCATAGTGATCTAGATCATTCGGTAAACTGAGCACAAGCAAACAATGTTTTAATTCAGCTAAATGTAAACATATACAACTAGGGAAAAAAGAACATACACCATAGTTAACAGGATGGGAACTCTATCCTGGGAAGCAATGATTGAAAAAGATTTGGGGGTTGTAGTGGATAATCACCTGAACATAAGCTCGCAGTGTGATGCTATGACCAAAAGAGCTAAAATGATCCTTGAATGCATAAACAGGGGGATCTCAGTTAGGAGTAGAGAGAGAGAGAGATTATGTACCTCTGTATTTGGCACTGGTGCAACTGCTGTTGGAATACTGTGTCCAGTTTTGGTGGCCACAACTCAAGAAGAATGTTAATAAATTGGAGAGGGTTCAGAGAAGATCCATGAAACTGAGTAAAATATTAGAAAACATGGTTTATAGTGATGAACAGATAGACTCAAGGAGCTCAATCTTAACAAAGAGAAGGTTAAGGAAGACTTAGAGTATACAAGTACCTACATAGGGAATAAAGATTTAAATATTAGCTCTTCAATCTAGCAAAGAAAGATGTAACACAACCCAATGGCTGGAAGTTAAAGCTAGACAAATTCAGACTGGGCGTGAGGCATACATTTTGCGGTGAGAGTAATTAATCATTGGAGCAATTTACCAAGGGCTGTGGTGGATTCTCCACCACTGACAATTTTTAAGATGTGCTCTAGAAATTATACTGGGTAAGTTCTATGGCCTGTGCAATACAGGAAGTCAGACTGGATGATCACAGTGGTCCCTTCTGGCCTTAAAAATCTATGAAGCTAAAGTGATCACTCTCTGAGCTTGCCTTAATCAAAAATTGTCTTCAGTCAACTATGGTAGAAACAAACCTTAATGCTCCTGCTATCATATCAACTGAATGGGGTTTACTTCACACACTGTTGTTTGATTTCAGAGTAACAGCCGTGTTAGTCTGTATTCGCAAAAAGAAAAGGAGTACTTGTGGCACCTTAGAGACTAACCAATTTATTACATCATAAGCTTTCGTGAGCTACAGTTTTCGTGAGCTGTTGTTTGAGGATACAATAACTGAATCTGCAGCGCTTAAACCTCATAAGATGCCAGTTTAAACACAGCATTTCATTGGACTCTTAATGTTTATATTTATCCAGACAATATATAACCTGTTCATTGTCTATGAGTTTCCTTTCATGTTTATTCAATAACATACATGAGTTGTTTGTCATAAGCTGGGTGGTTTTTTTGCTTTCATTAATACCATGGTCATGAAAAAGGGGCCTCTGAAAGACATTAGCCCTGGTCATCCAGTCTCATTAATCTAGCCCTGGTCCTGTCCCAGATAAGAGCAGGGAACAATTACCCATTGAAATTAAAAGGTTACAACAGCGTATAACCCTAAAATCCTATTTTCAGGTAGCTTTAACTTTCCCTAAATACTACTCTTGGAGCTGAAATTTCTGAGACTTGACCCCCCCCCCCCCCCCCGCACACACAGTTCCTCTCTGATCTGAAAGCAACTTAGGTAACCTGTTTGGCTGAATATCTGCAATATCTAATGAGACCAAAAGGTGTTTTTATAGTTTGTGAATTTGAATATCAGACAGACATTTGAGAGAGAGAATTTCTAATGGAAGAGTTGTTTTGTGTCCCTGGCCTGTTTTAGAACCCTGCTGTTTCCTTTTGTTTTAAGAGTTAACTTGTGACTAAATCACAGTATAAAAATGTTGCCTTTTATATTTTGGGTGGAGTCATCACATCCCTCCAAAACCAAAGTGTTAGCTGTAAACAGAAAGAAAACCAAATTGTGGCATTTAAGCAATGCATGAAGAGTGATCTCTGTTAGAATATTTCTCTCTGTGAGTGGGGAGAGGAGAGGTCTTTCTCAGTTGTTGCAGACACAAGTGAGTTATTCAACCTGTCCTCACAAATGACAGTAAATCTCATAAGAGATCAGCCAGCATGTATCATATTTATACAATGTATGTTTTGTTCTCTCCCATTGTTCTGCAGCACTGGAGCTGCTTTTTAATGACATATCTGATGCTCAGAGCAGAGGACTGGAAGACAGGAAATCAGGGTTTTATTTCCAGCCCTGCTACTGATTCACTGTTTGACATTTAGAAAGTCACTTAACTTCTCTACACATGGGTGAACTAATGCGCAGTGAGCCTGATTCTCATTTACACCAATGCCCCTTGGCATTGCTCTAGCAGCGTAAAGTGATCTTAATGTGGATGAGAATTGGGCCCAATGAGTATAACAATTACTAATACATTTTAAAGCATACTGAGACCTTCAAATGAAGAATGCTGTATAAGTAAATTCAAATTATATTTTGAAGAAAATAGATATTTGGAGGCTAGAACTATAAAAGATAGTAAAGTTTTAGCAACCTGTGATCATTGTCTCATCAAGTATCAGAGGGGTAGCCATGTTAGCCTGTATCCACAAAAACAGTGAGGAATCCGGTGGCACCTTAAAGACTAACAGATTTATTTGGGCATAAGCTTTTGTGGGTAAAAACCCCACTTCAGATGCATGGAGTGAAAATTACAGATATATGTATTGGCACATGAAGAGAAAGGAGTTACCTTACCTTCAGGTTGCAAATACTCCTGTAGTTGCTTCAGGTTTGCAAATATT